>NC_138529.1:63370966-66130143 GCF_964234715.1 Podarcis melisellensis | reverse complement strand
GATTTTATCTTTGCTATGTCTTATGGTTTAGAAAGTAAACTACCAAGCTGGTTACCAAATGTCTCTTGCATAAACCTGGATTGCGCACTGAAAGGAAAGTATGAAAGTTGGTACAGGACACCACAGTCCTTTGTAATAATACATTTCCAAATTCTTGAAACTGGGAGATTTCATCATCAAGGCCACTGATACTTCTTTATATGCATGGGAGAGAGGTTAGATCTCACATGAGAAGCCTCTGCTGCTTGGAAGAGAACTAAGAGGTCAACAGATCCAAACCCACCAGCACAACCATGAAGCCAGGCAGCTTTTTCCTTCTCACTTTGATGGTCTTCTTTTTGTACTCAGGTGAGTCATATTTCATATTGTAAAGGTTCCCCTTCTGGGGAGATTTGCATTTTGAGGCTCCCATTATATGTTCCATCTCAGAAAGAAACATAATGATGCATGGTTGTTTTTGAGGTTGCTTCCTCGTGCTACTACTACTACTACTAATTTATTTATACCCCGCCCATCTGGCTGGGCTTCCCCAGCCACTCTAGGTGGCTTCCAACAAAATATTAAAATACAGTAATGCATCAAACATTAAAAGCTTCCCTAAAGAGGGCTGCCTTCAGATGTCTTCTAAAAGTCTGATAGTTGTTGTTCTCTTTGTCATCTGGTGGGAGGGTGTTCCACAGGGCAGGTGCCACTACCGAGAAGGCCTTCTGCCTGGTTCCCTGTAACTTGGCTTCTCGCAGGGAGGGAACCACCAGAAGGCCCTCGGCACTGGACCTCAGTTTCTGGGGAGAACGATGGGGGTGGAGCCACTCCTTCAGATATACTGGACCAAGGCCGTTTAAGGCTTTAAAGGTCAGCACCAACACTTTGAATTGTGCTCAGAAACGTACTGGGAGCCAATGTAGGTCTTTCAAGACTGATGTTATGTGGTCTCGGTGGCGGCTCCCAGTCACCAGTCTTGCTGCCGCATTCTGGATTAGTTGTAGTTTCCAGGTCACCTTCATAGGTAGCCCCACATAGAGCACATTGCAGTAGTCCAAGCGAGAGATAACCAGAGCATGCACCACTTTGGCAAGACAGTCCACGGGCAGGTAGGGTCTCAACCTGCGTACCAGATGGAGCTGGTAGACAGCTGCCCTGGACACAGAATTGATTTCAGGAAAGGTGCCTGAAATCCCTAAACACAGTATTCTCAGTCATACAAACAAATAATAAATAAATATGGATTGACTTTATAATGTTTATGTTCTTGGTGTTTTGGTTCTAGGTGCTGCCACTGAAGCAATAAATGAACGAGTGAGTGCTAGTTATCTATTTTTATGCTATTTCTCTTTAGTTATTTAGAGTTAAGCTTTGTGATACTGCAGTCCTCATGGATTTTTATTTTATTTTGATAAAGAGTTAAAAAATACAGGTAATGCGCATACATAACACAAAGCAATCACTAAAAGAATAAAGACACATTGCATTGGTCACAGCTTTTAAAACAAAGGAAGTGTTTAAGCGACTTGTGTTCTACTCTGTTATAATTTTTGCGGGTGCAGCTAAAGGCAGTTAACAAATAATTGAATAATAATTGGAGTTAAAGTGTATTAGCTAAAACAGGCTTCCTCAGCCTCGGCCCTCCGATGTTTAGAGACTACAATTCCCATCATCCCTGACCACTGGTCCTGCTAGCTAGGGATCATGTGAGTTGTAGGCCAAAAACATCTGGAGGGCCAAGGTTGAGGAAGTCTGAGCTAAAACATGAAATAAGATGCAAAGAAACTTACAAATGTCACATTGGTCACTATGGAATTCCCCTTGCAGTCTAAATGTCAAGAAGGGAATAATTCAACAGTGTCATTTACCGGTAATTTTTCTGCAGGAATATTGTCGTGGGTATCCCAAAGGAGCATGCACCAAGGAGTTTAATCCCCACTGTGGCTCTGATGGCATCACCTATGACAACAAGTGTCTTTTCTGCAATGCATATATGTGAGTATACATTTCACTTATAAAGTACAAATTGAAAAGAGTGAGCAGAGCTACTTTGTAGGCAGCTCAAAATTTGTAAAATATTTGAAGGAAATGCTACAATTAATAAATCCCTGGTGTGGCAATAATACAGTTATTGCAAAGGTAATAATGACCTAATACAGGTGTTGCCCTAATTGTGGATTTTGGAAGTGTCAACTCAATTGGGAAAAAAAATTACATAAAATGTCATTTTTAAAAGGAGAATATTTCACAAAGTGGTGCTGCAGCAAATATATACAGCAATAATTAACTTGCCTTATTTAGCTATCATGGTGCCAGGTGGGGGGTGGTATTTCAGGTTAGTTCACATTTTAATGCAAAATTACCTAATTTACATTTCACAAACCAATATGAAAATGGAAACAAAGCTATCCTTTAAAATTCACATCTGTAAATTTTGTGATGCAGGTTTCCAGCTTAAGAAAACTGCAAAAATGTGTAAATTGGGAAAACAATACAAAGTTTTGAGGGGGCAGGAGTTTGCACAAAAATGCTCTCAATTTTTATGAATGTCACAGATTGATTCAGTAATATGAGGCACTAGATTTAAGACTTCAGAAATAAGAAAATAAGAGAAACCCAAACTGACATATTGGTCCATCTCTACTCATCATTGTATCATTTCTGTTTATGGAGTAATGATGAAGCATGCATCTTTTGGATTATCTCACTGAGTTCCTGGTTTTGTCTTTCCTTCATCAGTGCAAGTGGAAGCGTATTGAGACTGAAGCACCTTGGAAAATGCTAAAGACTAAGGAACATCTATTGAGGGACATGTCCCTTTCTCTTCATGCCGCACTCATACCATCACCACAAAGAAATATATTCTTCCTTCTGCTTATACTTTGCATTGCCAGCTAGTGAATATCTTGCAGGATCTTAATTTGATTAATCAGTAAATAAGCTAAGCAGCATTACAAGTCTTGTATTGTTCCCTTGGGATAAACAGCTCTCAGCATATTTATTTATGTTCTGTTTGTTTAGCCTATTATCTATTTTTTTAAAAAAAAAAATTAGCTCCCCACTTTTCAGCACCATGCAGAAAGGTAATATATTTATGGAATTTCGGGGACAATATAATTCAGGGAAGTTTGTTAATAATTACACACACACACACACACACACAAAGAGTAAAGCTAAATGCTCAGCTGAATTTACTCAACATGAACTATAACACTTCAGAATGTTAGATTGCCTGTCGATATGATTTATGTTCATGCAAGCATGCATGCATGCACATGCGTGCACACATGCACACACACACACACACACACACACACACACAAACACTACCTCCATGCTGGTAGAAAGCCAGCTCATTAGGGAAACATCTAGGGTAGACCCCTTCTCCCTAGTATTCATTGACCACCGATTCATTAGGGCGAATGGTGCCTACTTTCGCCTTCTTTCCCCTGTCTGGCTTCTTATTTACAACCATCCAGCAGATGGTTCCACTTGTGATTGGCTCCAGATCCATCAATTGTTGGTTTCCCTGTTTTCTGCCCCATCAGTTCCAATGGGAACCAGTTCCCACTGCTGGCATGCTGCTACACACCTATGAGCAAGAAGCATTCTTCATGGGAAGACACGGATGCTGATAGGCTTCCCCCTTTGAATGGGGGTTGGACTCAATCACATATAAAGTTGGGACAGTAGTGTGTGCTCTTCTACCCTGTTCTGATTGGTGGGTTGTTATTATTATTATTTGTTGAACTTATACAGCGCCCTATACCCAGAGGTCTCAGGGTGGTTCACAACAAGACCACAACATATAAAATCAAACCAAAAGCAATAACCCAATTAACCCCCCCCCAAAAAAACCACAGTCTGAAAGGGTGTTGGATGTCAATAAGCTCAAACAAAGGCCTGTTTAAAAAGGAACATTTTTGCCTGGCGCCTAAAGGTGTCTAAATGAAGGGGCCAGGCGAACTTCCCTGGAGAGAGCATTCCATGGACGGGGAGCCACCGCAGAGAAGACAGCTGCTCACGCCGCCATGAGCCTCCACGGGGTGACTTCTTGTCACCCCTGCAAGCATGGAACCAGGGTGTACCGGCCTCACCCCCACCCTGTTGCGACGCCACTGGTCTGAAATGATGTCTCAAGATATTACAGGATACATATGGACTGGACTAATGTCATGCATACTCAGCTTCACGCACCAGTCATGAAACATACTGGAGCCATAGTAAACAGTAATGTGTACACAGCCTCAATTTCCTGGACAGAGTGAGACTTTCTGAGGTCTCTCTAAGAGCTGTATGTAATTGGGAATATAAAACTTCCTGTTACGTTGGACTCAGGTTTTCCAGGCCAAATTGCCCACCCCAGTGCTATGTCTACCTCATGCTAGGCCTCATCCTACTATCCCAAATACATCATCGTCTTGTTTCTCTGAAGAAACAGTCTCCCAAAAAGTATTTGTTCTATGTCTGTTGTCCACATTTGTTGTTCATATTTGCCTGGCAGTAACTCCTGAATTATTGTTCTCAACATCCATGGCCGTGTGTTATCTCTTTCTCTCCCTCTCTGCTTTCCCTCACTTGCTCAAATCTCCTGACATGTATGCTACTGTGAGTGACACTTTCTAGGAAAGAATAGAATATTACACTGGACAAAAATGCTTTTCTTCCTGAGGTTAAAGCCCTAAACCCTACACAGACCCTCAAATATACATGAGCCTGGTATTGAATGAGAGAACAACCAAAATAGCAATACATTCCATGGCGCAAAACAAGACATTATAGGAGAGATCAGAACAATGCATCGTTGCAGGTTAGAAATCTTTAATGGCAAATCAGACCTTATTTTGCAACATTTGCTATTAGAGTATAAGGCAAAGAGGTCTCTTGGAAATCTGTCAGGTTCTCAGCACATTCCAAAATTTTGGAGCAACAGAGTCCCTTTGCTCTTCCTGGAAAGAAAACGGTAACATATATTGAAATTATTATTGTGGATAACTAGAATCATAAAACAAAGTTATATAAGGTTCTGGGTTTTTTTTTAAGAACAGCTCTTAGTTTGAGAAATGCAATGACTTGCATTCCATCTTATCCCCTAGAACTGCTTCCCACTATGCAAAAAAGGAACATTTTGGTTCCTAATCTAAGCCACATTCACCACAGAAAATCAATCAGAATTCTGACTAGTAAAATCATCCCATTTAAATAAACACAACAGACATTGCAACTGGAACTGTCAATATGAGCAGCGTTGTTTCGGAATACCTTACTTCAGCAACATCTGCACTATGCAGAAGTGTACTTTGTTAAAGGTCCTGAGAAAACCCCTATTCCCTTCAGAGAGCTACAATTCCCAGTGAATTCCTTATTCCATGGAACTCTGGGAATTTTAGTTCTGTAAGGGGAATAGAGTTTCCTAACAACTCTCAGCTGCAAACAGCAGTCTACACTTCCCAGGATTCCTTTGGAGAAACCACAGTTTAAAGTGGTATGGGTGATGTCATAGTTGCTTGACAGGAAAAAACTTCAAAGTATAGTCTGGATGGAAGCATGATTATGAGACCATATTTGTAACCCTTTCAACTGACAAAAGTGAATCAAGGAATCTGAATATGTGACTATATCCCAGCTCTGGAGAATTCTTGGCATTGTTGTTACCGTTGTTGTTACCTTGCACATCTGAGTTGGTTACCCCAGCCCCTCTGGCAAGCTTCCAACAAAATGCAAAAACACAGTAAGGATATATGTAGGATGGCTTACTTCTCATCCTACCAAAACTTTCCCAGTGTCATCATAAGTAGATACGGAACAGCTTAGAGGTTTTGAATACAGTCATACCTTGGGTTACAGCCTCTTCAGGTTGCCTTTTTTTGGGTTACAGACCGCTGAACCTCAGAAGTACCAGAACGGGTTACTTCCGGGTTTCGGCGGTCGCGCATGCACAGAAGCTCCAAATCACAACTCACGCGTGCACAGACGAGGGTTGCGAATTCTGCGGGTTGCGAACGTGCATCCCACATGGATCACATTCACAACCTGAGCAGCACTGTATATCTTTCTCTTCTATCATGTTATCATCACTTTAGTTATTTTTCTATAAAAAAAATAATTATTATTTCTATACGTACAGGGCATGAATGCAGAAATCACACTGGTTGCTATAGTTCTTTCCATCGGAACCGCAGTGAGGCATATAATTCATTGGGCACATGAGATCATTTGGGCTAAATTTCTTACAATAGTCCTGCAAAAAGAAAGGGATTCTTAATCTGTCACCTGTTAAATAAAACTAAGTTCCACTTTACAAAAGAAGTAGTGATATACCCATCAAACTTTTACATTTGCTCACCAGTTCAACATAACTTCTTTTTTAAAGTGCAATTTGTATTCAATTTTGTGAATTTGCAACAAAGAAACAAAAAATATATATGAAGAAATAGGAAACACAACAGTCATAATTTCATATGCATTATATTATCTCAAATAAATATTTTGGTTTAAATGAAGCATGCGCTTTGTTATTTAAGTATTCAATAAACTTTGCCCAATTCTGTCTAAACATACTAAGTTTATGCCTTCTTTCACTCTTGATACCTTATAAAAAATTCCACAACTGCAAAAATGAAGGTTTTTTTGCTTCCAATTCTGTTAAGAGAGGGATTGATACCTGCCACTCCCAATATCTAGAATAACACAGTCATGCTGCTTACCTGAATCTGAATACATTGACCTCCATACTTCACAGCCACATTCTTGTTGGATTCCCTGGGTAAGAAAGAGAGAAAAGTTGACAAATTCTTTCCTGTAGTTCACATTACTAAAACAAACTATGTTTAGCTCTTCAGAACTGCTACAGACAAAGCTTGACTGAGCTGGCTCTACAATTTGTATCCTTGAGCTCCCTGCTACACAAAGTTATTGGGACTCCTATGATTCCGCTAACCAGAAATAAAATAGACTTGAAATAAAAATAGACTCTGTAGGTACATAAGGAACCAGTTTCACTTTATCTACAGCATGCAGGACTGGTTTCACATCCCTGATCAGTGCTGATGCTTATTGGATTGCATTGTGCCAATCATCATTTATCATTCTCTAGATAACCAATCATTGGACAGTGAGGTTGGTCTCATGTAAGCCACTATGGAAGCTTGGGAAGAAGGTAGGGTGGCAAAGGACCAAATACAATAAGTATAATGAGATATCATTATAAAGAATGATAGTCATTATCCGTTGCCTGGGGGGAAATGTTCAGTATCCACATTACTTACAGGTTTTGACGACAAAGATCACATTTACTGACATAAGTGTTGTCATCTGTTCCGCAGACTGGTTTAGCCATTTTGTTGCAGAGCACGAGTCCTTTCGCATTCATGAATTCACTGCAATCCATCTATAAAATAAACATGCATTTTATTGTACCCAGCAATCTTCCATATAATTACCTCTGACATTCATTTTTCCAGGTTTGTTTTTTTTAAATTCTAAGCATGGAAAAAGAAGCTATTTAGCTGTATTTTCTTCTCTGTATAATGGCGGCTTGTGGTTGTCCCTAGAATCATAGGGGCAGGGGTTTGGGGGGGGCAGGGGAAATCCAGGGCTAGAGCATCCTCAACCTGTCTGGCTTCTTCTTGAAGGCCTCCAGCCTTCTCAGTAATTCATTCATTGTTGCGCAGCCGTTACCATCAAGTAGTTTCTTCCAATTTCCCACTAAAACCTATCTTCCTGTAACTTGAGCACATTCAGTCTAGTGCTGCCCTAGTTCTCTGGGGCAGCAAATTGTAAATGAGGCTTGCTCCCATTATTCCCAGAAGCTAATAGCCATTTATTCTCAGGCCCATTTCAAGGTGCTGGTTTTAACCTATGAAGACTTATATAGCTCAGGGCCCTAATATGGTATACGTTATGGAACACCTTTCCCCATATTAGCCTGCCCATGCCCTGAGGTCAGCATCAAGACGCTTCTCTATGTGCCCCTCTGGCAGTTATCAGGAAGAGGGTGGCAACAGGGGTCAAACTAGGCTTTATTTCTCCCAAGTCAAAGACCCAGTTTGGCAAAAAAAAAAAAAAACCCAACCAAAAAAAACCCATGCACCTTTTGCACACCCACAGGCTGGGAGCCTCAGTGCTGCTCCTCTGGGGGCTTCACCAAGGGCAAAAAAAAAAAAATGGCTCGCTACACAAACACTGTAGCTATGGCTCTGGGTGGCAACAAGGGAGGCTCATGTTGCACAAGTACATTTCCTTTCCTCAACGTGTTTGGAGTGTTGTTTTTCTTTGCAGACGGTTGTGTGTGTGTGTGTGTGTGTCTGTGTCTGTTTCTGTCTTTGGTGGTTAAGGACTGGAGGGGTTGTCTTTATAGTTTGATTACCTTCTACAGTGGCACCTCAGTTTTTGAATGTCTCCAGTGACGAACGTTTTGGTTTTCGAATGCTGAAAACCTGGAAGTAAATGCTTCCGTTTCTGAACGTGCCTCAGAAGTCAAACAGCTTGCACTGAGGTACCATGTATTTTTTTCAATTTTCTCTATTAAATTTGGAGACCGCCCTCGGTTTTTGAACATTTCGAAACTCGAACTGTCTTCAGGAGTGGATAACATTCGAAAAAGAGGTACCACTGTACCAGGAGTTGCTTTTAATTATTTCGTTTTGATATGTATTATATTTTGCAGTTATCTATAGATTATTTTGAGATGAAAAGTGATTCATAAGCTTAAGACATTTCAATTCCCTCCAAATCACACGACAATTTTGCCCATTTGGTTCTGCAGGTTCAATTTCTCACCACAAAACTCTTTATACCTACCTTTGGACATTCTCCAACATGCTTCTTACCAACAAGTTTGTTTTTTTCCCTGAATAAGAGAAGAATTTAGGGAATGTTAGCAATCAATTTTCTGTATTCTGGGCTAATAATACTAATAATAAACATTGGTTGGCACTAATAGACAGGCAAGTCACAGGCAAATGCCCCATTGAGCTAGTTCTGCTATGTACCCTGCTGACAGTCAAAGCGATGAAGTAAAATATATGTGGCATATGGATGGATAAATCCAGTGCTTTCTTCTTCAGTTCCTCATCTTTCCAGTCTTATGCTTAATTCACCCCATTTCCACATCTGTTTGAGTTTTTAAAAAACTAACTAAATAAAAAATCTTATGGAATTCCTTTTTGCGTGCATTTTATCCTAATACATTTTTGTATGCCATGTTGCCCAATGTGCATTTGTATATGTTATTTTTAGCAATATTCATATTTTTATGTACATTATTTTTAATATACAGATTTTTGTACATATGTTTTGAACAATATCTGTCTTTTGGATCACATATTTTTGGGGGATGTACAAATTAGCTGGAAGTACATTAAAATATGAACTGAATTGCAGAGAGTAGAGAGTAAGTTTAATGTCATGTTGTAAGCACACTGGATTTACACAGAGATCACTGAGGACTGAAGCCCAGCTGGTTACCTTGGCCCAGAAATAATCTCTCAGTCTCCGGCTAACCACAGGGGAATAGTGGTAAAATGGGAATAGTCCCATGTAAGACATGTCCCCATCTTGGTAGTGGGGTGGGATGGGAAAGGGACAGATAAAACAAATTGGATGAGACATCATTATAACTAATTGTAGCCACGGTCTGTTGCCCAGCAAAGAATCTTCTGCATCTGCGCTACTTACTGGTTATGGCGACACAGTTCACATTCATTGGCATAAGTGTTGCCATCAGTACCACAGATTGGAAAATAGATCCTTGTGCAGCTTATTGGTCCGTTACCAGTTGCCTGGAGGTGTTGGCTGCAATCCAACTATAAAAAGAAAACAACAGCAAACATTATATGTCTACACAACGGTTTTCCTTTATATAACTTTTCAATGCTTTCATCCTTTAAAGTTTATAATGGATACATAGGAGAAAAGAGGGTACCTTATGAATCTACTTTTCCTATTTACATTCCCCATTATTCACAAGGAAGAAGCATGCAGAAGACTGAACCAAGGAAAAATTGTTGAATAAATTTCTCAAGTGTGGACTTGCCTAGGGCATCATTGTACAAAAGGCACCATATAAAAACTGAAACTTGGAATATATAGAATAGCCAGACAATTCTGTGGTGGAATCTAGACACATGTTTAAAAAAACGCAGTGAAAATGCTTTTTTAAAAAATGTTTTGAAAAATATATTGAATTTGCCATAACTCACCATCTAGTATCACATTTGCATAATGCACCTTACAACACACTTAAAACGTTTTGTTGGCAGCTGTATAGCCGAGTCCTGTGTGTAAATAAAATGTCTTCCCTGTTCCAAAAGCAGTGTGAATGGGGGAGAGCAATGGATTGGTCTTGCTAGTGCATTTGAAGGACCTGGACCTTCCTCCTGTCCTTCCCCAACTCCGGCAATCACAAAAATGAAGCATTATTCAAAGAGAAGGTCTCACATCCCACTGAAATGAGTGGTCATATCGCTGCTAATAACTGTGCTCTTCCACAGCTCTCCTTCACTATAATTGCACTGGAGAACTGCTGTGTGTGTGTGTTTATGTGTCTGCTTTGTTGTTGACAAGGAGCAGTGAGAACACCATCATTTCCCACTTACACTTGAGGAACACAATTCAAATTCTTCTCCATCTGCCAACTTGCAATTACAGTTTTATCTGTATTACACAACCAACTGCAGAAGCTGTAAGGATAATACGGCATTACTCACCGTGTTTGCCTGAATGTCTTCGTCCCCGAAGACTCCTGAAAGGAGACCAAAAACACATGGATGCCATATGTGAGCTCTCAAAAATTCAGAAGGAAATCTCTAAAGAGATTAAGAGCTGCACAATGGCTTCAAAAGATTATAAACAGATGGGAGAATGATCAGCAGTTGGTATACTGAGCACCAGCCATTTCATATGATTATAAATGTGTGCCTCTAATCAGGTCTATAATATTTTTCCTGTTCCGGGGATGGGTAGATTTGTCCATGTTGCTTCTATTAAGAAGTGTGAATTAAGTAGGCGCACTTCAAAATGCAAACCAAACCAAACCTCTCTTCCATCCTTACTTATGGCCATAGCTAGGGGATCACAGGACAGGGTCCCAGCACTTTTTATGGATTTGTAAGTAAGGGAATTTCAGTGGGACAGCTTAGCTTTCTTCTACCCTTTCATGGCAGGCTGCACCTGCCAAAATTCCCTCTTAATCTACATATTTTCTTCCATATCTGGCCAGTCATCTGAGCAATATAGAAGACTTTTTCAGAATGTCAGCAGTAATACTCTCTCTGTGTGTGCCTCTCTCTCTCTCTCTCTCTCTCTCTCTCACTCTCACTCTTTCTGCGTGACTCACCTGTGAAGCACCAAAGTGCCAGAGCAACAACCACAAATGCACCCATTCTTCACTGAGCACTGAATGCACCAATGTTCAGATGAGAAGATTGTCTTGTAGAGCAACTTTACCAGCAGGATATCAGATGGACACGTGCAAGCACCTCTATATATATGCACAGGAGTTTACTTTAGATTTCTTCATTGTGAAAGACTTGGCACTTTAAGGACAGTTTCATAACATAAGGAGTTGACATTCTGGGGGGATTCTTTCCACACCCAAAGGATCAGGACAGGATGAAGGCAGAAGGTAGAATGGTCTTCTCACATAATTTACTGTTCATATTTGCTTTTCCTGCCACCAAGATAAGATGTACAGTTCCTTTATTTACTTTATCTTTTAAGAGAAAAGCAACTGGAGAGGGGCATTTGTTCTGAAGCCATTCATAAGTCTTTTCCCAATGAAATGAAATCTTCTGGGAGCAGGGAGAATTCACTGTTAGAAAAATGGTTTCTGAGGTAAATTTTTCTCTTTATCAGTGCAATGAGCACAACAGTGATAAGAACATATTGTCTAATCCTATTACAATCTTAGTTGCCAGGGCTGCTGATGTCTCCTCTCCTGCCCAAAGTTCAGCAAAGTATTACAGCTGACTAGGGGTTTTTATAAGGAGAAAGAAGAAAATTGTAATTGATGGTTAAAAGAACCAGGCTTTTGGTAAGAACTCATTGCTCAGTTGTTGAAGGAATCCAGATATGAATGTGTATCCAAGGGTTGTATTCACACAAGGATTTCCATGTGATCTATGGAACTTTCTCTCACCTTCCTCTTCCTCTGTGCCCCTCCAAAATCATCACTGGAAGGTGGGTTGAAACACAGAAAAAAGATTTTTGGATTTGGAGGGAATGGGAAAGGAGAGGAAATCCCGCAAACAGAAGCACTTGAGCTAATGGGACCACTTTGTTGGATACAACTCAGTCTCAATTATGGGCCATAGCTCCCTCATAGCAGAGGACTTGTTTTGAATGCCAGAGGTCCCCATTTCAATTCATGACATCTCCAGGTAGGAAAAGACTCTAGATTTAAACACACAAGAGGCAATGCCACACAAAGAGCACAGTACTGAGCTAGATGGACCAGCAGTCTGACTGGATAAGGGAGCTTCCTAGCAAACGCAAGTAAGTGCTGCTTTTGTGAGGGAAAGACATTTTTCAAGCACTCAAAATGCATAGTAACACAGGAGGCTGCCTTACATTCAGGGCCGGCCCACCCATGAGGTGAGCTGAGGTAGCTGCCTTGGGTGCAGGAAGCCTAAACAGTGGTGCTGCTAGTGGTGAAATGATGGCAATATGTCACAGATATCTCATGAGATTTCATGGAGTGCATTGTGAGATGTCCACAGCAGTTTTGGGACCACAGTAAGGGAGGCTTTGGTGAAGATGGCACTGTGGCGGCAGGGCAGGGTGACACCTTCCCACTTTGCCTCAGGTAGCAAAACCAGTCCACAGAGGGTCCATATCCTGTCAACTTTCTCCTCCTTAGGCTCAGTGTCGCCCTTTTAGAATTCAGCAGGAAGGATCAGTGGACCAGACTTTGTTGGCTTTGGCTGTCATTGGCTCTTCCTCTGCCTACTGCTGGTCTTCCTGTTTTCCGCCAAACACATTTGCCCCTTCTCCTCTGCAAAGCTACACCACTGCAGCAAAACTAACCCTTGCTCTTTCACATGTGGCTATCCTGAAACGGCAAAGAGGCATGTGGTTTCACTCATTGTTCTCTGGGTCTACCTACCATTTCATCAATAGGACTACTTCAGTGAGTAGGAGCACCTGCCAGAGGCCTGATATAAAAAATACAATGAACCCACCATAGTGACCAAAGCTAGTTTTCTCATGCGAAGGAGTAGGAGAAAGGATAAGGAAGTGTTGGAACTGCGGAAGTGAGTGGCGGCTGGAAAGAAGGTGTCTGACAATAGTGGTTTGTTTGAGAATATGTGGGAGAAAGGATTTGATATTTATGCTGATTGATTCTGGAAGCTGTTGTGTTTTCTTTCAACAAAAAAGTAATGTAGCTCTAAGGATGCAGAGGCAGCCCAACCTGAAATACAAGGGAATTACACAGCATATACACTGATGGAAAAATGGAGAGGAAACATATCTGAACTAACCTGTCAGAGTGCCAATTCTCCGGTGCCAAACAAAACAATATGATGCAAAGAAGCTTACAAATGTCACATTTGTTACTTTTGAATTCCCCTTGCAGTCTAAATGTCAAGGAGGGAATAATTCAACAGTGTCATTTACTTTTTCTGCAGGAATATTGTCGTGGGTATCCCAAAGGAGCATGCACCAAGGAGTTTAATCCCCACTGTGGCTCTGATGGCATCACCTATGACAACAAGTGTCTTTTCTGCAATGCATATATGTGAGTATACATTTCACTTATAAAGTACAAATTGAAAAGGGTGAGCACAGCTACTTTGTAGGCAGCTTCAAATTAGTAAAATATTTGAAGGAAATGCTACAATGAATCCGTCTTCCATTTTCACAAATATTAACGGTAGCCATATTGGCCCATAAGAAAAATAAATAAATCCCTGGTGGGGCAATAATAGTACAGTTATTGCAAAGGTAATAATGACCTAATACAGGTGTTGCCCTAATGTGAATTTTGGAATTGCTAAGTTTCAAATCAACTTAAAAAATAAATAAATCTGACATAAAATGACATTTTAAAAAGGAGAATATTTTACAAAGTCGTGCTGCAGCAAAGATATACAGCAATAATTAACTTGCCTTATTCACCTATCATGGTGCCGGGTGGGGGTGGAATTTCAGGTTAGTTCACATTTAAATGCAAAATTACCTAATTCACACTTCACAAACTAATACACAAACAAAGCTATCCTTCAAATTTCTCATATTTAACTTTTGTGATGCAGTTTTGCAGCTTAAAAAAACTGTGCAAAAATGTTTATATTAGAAAAACAATACAATCAAAGTTGGGGGGGGAGTCTGCAAAAAAAGGTTGGCATTTTTATATGAAAATGACAGATTGATTAAGTAATATGAGGCACTAGATTTAAGACTGCAGAAATAAGAAAATAAGAGAAACCCAAACTGACATATTGATCCATCTCTACTCATCTTTGTATTATTTCTGTTTACGGAATAATGATGAAGCATGCATCTTTTGAATTATCTCACTGAGTTCCTGGTTTTGTTTTTCCTTCATCAGCGCAAGTGGAACAGTACTGAGACTAAGACACCTTGGGGAATGTGCTAAAGACTAAGGAACATCTATTGAGGGAAATGTCCCTTTCTCTTCATACCTCACTCATACCATGACCACAAAGAAATATATTCTTCCTTCTGCTTATACTTTGCATTGCCAGCTAGGGAATATCTGGCAAGATCTTTATTTGATTAATCAATAAATAAGCTAAGCAGCATTATCAGTCTTGTATTGTTCCCTTGGGACAAACATCTCTCAGTATATTTATTTATGTTCTGCTTGTTTAACCTATCATCTAATTTTTTAAAAAATAGCCCCCCACTTTTCAGCACCACACAGAAAGGTAATATATTTATGGAATTTGGGGGACAACATAATATTTGGAAGTTTGTTAATAATTACACACCAAGAGAAAGAGTAAAGCTAAACACTCAGCAGAATTTACTCAAGATAAATTTACTTCAGACTGTTAGATTGCCTGTCAATATGATTTGCACTCATGCATACACACACACAACATCCCTGCTTGTAGAAAGGCAGCTTATTAGGGAAACATCTAAGGTAGACCCCTTCTAGTATGCACTGACCACGGATTCATTAGGGCAAATGGAGCCAACTTCAGCCTCCTTCCCCTTGACTGGCTTCTTACTTACAACCACCCAGCAGATGTGCTTGGCTCCAAATCCATCAATTGTTGGTTTCCCTGTTTTCTGCTCTACCAGTCCCAATGGGCACCAGTTCCTACTGCTGGCCTGCTACCTATGAGCAGGAAGCATTCTTCATGGGAAGACACTGATGATGGTAGGCTTTCCCCTTTGAATGGGGGTTGGACCCAATCACATATAAAGTTGGGACAGTATAGTGTGTTTGTGTCTAATTTTAAGAGACCACACAGATAGAACCCATTCACACACACACACATATTTGTTTAGCACACACAATATCCCCCCTCATGTTACTATTGGATTAGGAAACCTTCAGATTTTGATGTAGGTATTTTAAAACTATCCACATCAGCACAGCCCCAGGAGATTGCTATCAACATGGCAGATGTACCCAGCTTGTTAGCCAACAGACTTAGGGGAAAGGCTGGCTTATAAAGCAAAGTTCCCACTCTCTTCTGGTTGGTGGTTAACCCACCAGGTGGACCTCCCCTCTCCCCCTCTCCCTCCCTTCAAGAGCTGCAAGCACTCCTGAGTCGTCTTGGAACTGGGAGGGGTGAGATAAAATGTGTCCCCCTGAGCTACCTGCAGGAACAACATTTTTGGAACACTTTCCATGTGCACCAGGGGGACTATCCAACTTTTATTGCTAAATTTACTGCCTATCATTGTGTAGCCAAAATGGCAACACACATACACAAGGAGCCAGTTTCACTTTATCCACAGCATGTAGGCCTGATTCACATTCCTGATTAGCATTGGTGGTTATTGGATTGCATTGCGCCAATCATCATTTATCATTCTCTTGATAACCAATCATTGGATTGTGAGAATACAATGGGATTGGTCCCATGGAAGCCACTGTGTAAGCTTGGAAAGAAGGTGGGAGTGGAAAAGGGGCAAATATAAAAAATATAATGAGATTTCATTATAAAGAATCATAGTCATTATCCGTTGCCTGGGGGGAGATGTTCAGTATCCACTTACAGGTTTTGACGACAAATATCACATTTACTGACATAAGTGTTGTCATCTGTTCCGCAGACTGGTTTAGCGATTTTGGGCATGAGTCCTTTCGCTTGCCTGAATTCACTGCAATCCATCTATAAAAGAAACATGTACCATTTTATTGTACCCAGCAGTCCTCTATATAATGTCCTTTGCACATTCATGTTTCCAGTTTGTTTGTTTTTTAAGAAGAGTGAACTTTCAATCTACCATTTCCTTTTACATGCCTTTTTATTTCACAGGATGAGGAAGGAACATATGAATCACTAGACCAAATAACATTGATAGGACAAAATTATCCAGTGTGGCTTTTTTTTACTGAGAAGCACAGGCATCCTGATTTCTTGACATTAGTATATTTTCTGACAATCTAATTCAAGCCTGTTTTTATTTATTACTTGCGTATATTATAAAAAAAGTAAAGTGTACCAGGAATAAAACTTACACTTTGGGACTTTGCTGTTGTTTACATATTGTTTCCCAATGCTGCACATGGGGAAATGTCTATCACATTCTTCATATGTGCAAAGCAAACATTTTGCACCCCACACAGATTGGGTTGGTGTGGGATGTAGTTCTGTGCGCTTACACAGAGAGCTCTTAATGCCCACCCCCAAATTCTCTCTTTATGTAGTAATGGCAACCTCCAGCACATTCGTACCCCTAATGTCCATGTTTGATGTATCGACAAGTTGAGTTTTCAAACTTCTACAATGTGGAAGGCATAAATGTTTGATCATAATGAATCACACTATTATCCACCATCAGTAATGCATTTGATTTGGATAGCTATTTAGCTGTATTTTCTTCAGTGTATTAAGGAGGCTTGTGGCTGTCCTTAGAATCATAGGGGGTTTTTTTGGGGGGGGGGAATCCAGGACTAAGGCATCCTTAACAGATGACTGTCTAGCTTCTTCTTTAAGTCCTCCAGTCTACCATCCTTCTCTGTAATTCATTCATTGTTGAACTGCTATGACCACCAAGTAGTTTCCCACTAAAACCTATCCTCCTGTAACTTGAGCACATTCAGTCGAGTTTTGCCCTAGTTCTCTGGGGCAGCAAAGAACAATATTTACCCTCTTCTATGCCACAGTCCTTCAAGGATCTGGAGTGCTATCACATCCCTCATCATCTCCAAGCTAAACCTATCCAGCATTCTTTCCATTTGTCCTTCTAGGACCTGTTTTCCATAGTGCTGATGTTATTAATTGCCACCCTCTGAACCTGTACCAATTGAGCTACATTATTCTTAAAATGCAGGCACAGTATTCCAGATGATGTCTATGTGGAACTGACAAAGCTAACAGCGAAAATAACGGATCAAAATGATGGACAATTTATGGTAAAGTTACCACATTTCCTTCACCCCAGGAGTTTAGAGTGTTATTTTTCTTCTTCTTTGCAGACATGTTTATGTGTGTGTGTGTGTGTGTGTGTGTGTGTGTGTGTGTTTCTGTCTTTGGTGGTTAAGGAATGGAGGGGTTGTCTTTATGGTCTGATTACCTTGTACACCGGTACCTCAGTTTTGAAGCGTCTCCGGTGACGAATGTTTTGGTTTTCAAATGCTGAAAACCTGGAAGTAAATGCTTCTGTTTCTGAACTTGCCTCAGAAGTTGAACGGCTTGCACTGTGCACTGAGGTACCACTGTATTTTTCTCAATTTTCTCTGTTAAATTTGCAGACCGCCCTCGGTTTCCGAACATTTCGAAACTCAAACTGTCTTCAGGAGTGGATAACATTTGAAAAATGAGGTACCACTGTACCAGGAGTTGCTTTTAATTATTTTGTTTTGAGAGATATATTGTATATTGCAGTTATCTATAGATTACTTTGAGATGAAAAGCAATTAATAAGTTTAAGACATTTCAATTCCCTCCAAATCACACGACAATTTTGCCCATTTGGTTCTGCAGGTTCAATTTCTCACCACAAAACTCTTTATACCTACCTTTGCACATTCTCCAACATCCTTCTTACCAACAAGCTTGTTTTCTTCGCTGCGTAAGAGAAGAATTTAGTATTATTAGTACAATTTCCTGTATTCTGGACTAATAATACTAATAATAAACATTGGTCGGAACTAATAGACCTTGCAAGTCACAGGCAAATGCCCATTGAACTGTCAGGAGGAGCATCCTACTCGCATGTAGGACTCTGGCAGAGACACATTGCTCTCTCCCTCCTGGCGGTCGTTCGGGAGACTCAAAATCTTTCTCCAGCCCGGACATCACAGGGAGTGATGCCAAGAAGCATCAGCACACTTCAGGAACTGCAGGGTGTTGGCAGTTCGCGTACAGACTCAGCAGCACAACAGTTTGGCTAAACTGCATTTATCCCCATCACTTCCCAATATATGGAATGAAAACACTGTCATGTGATAAAAAACAATCCCATGACTGCAAGCATGGGACAAGAACTAGTTCCGCTATGTACCCTGCTGAGAGTCAGAGCCTTGGAGTAAAAAATATGTGCTATAGTAATGGATAAATCCAGTGCATTCTCTCTCTTTTTTTAAGAAAGAAAGTGCTGGTACTCACCACAAAATTGTAACATTTGGGTACTGCATACCCTTGAGTACCCCCAGAAAAAAGCCACTGGCTAAATCTGTCCATTTCAGTTCCACATATTTCCAGTCTTAAGCTTAATTCACCCCATTTCCATATCTGTTTGTGTTTTTAAGAAACTAAATAAATAAAAGATCTTGTGGAATTCCTTTTTGTGTGCATTTTATCCTAATACATTTTTGTATGCCATGCTGCCTAATGTGCATCTGTATATATTCTTTTCAGCAATATACATACTTTTATGTACATTATTTTTAATATACAGATTTTTGTACATATGTTTTGAACAATATCTGTCTTTTGGATCACATATTTTTGGGGGATGTACAAATTAGCTGGAAGTACATTAAAATATGAACTGAATTGCAGAGAGTAGAGAGTAAGTTTAATGTCATGTTGTAAGCACACTGGATTTACACAGAGATCACTGAGGACTGAAGCCCAGCTGGTTGCCTTGGCCCAGAAATAATCTCTCAGTCTCCGGCTAACCACAGGGGAATGGTGGTGAAATGGGAATGGTCCCATGTAAGACATGCCCCCATCTTGGAAGTGGGGTTGGATGGGAAAGGGAGAGATAAAACAAATTGGATGAGACATCATTACAACTAATGGTAGCCACGGTCTGTTGCCCAGCAAAGAATCTTCTGCATCTGCGCTACTTACCGGTTATGGCGACACAGTTCACATTCATTGGCATAAGTGTTGCCATCTGTACCACAGACTGGAAAATAAATCCTTGTGCAGATTATTAGTCTGTTACCAGTTGCCCGGAGGTGTTGGCTGCAATCCAACTATAAAAAGAAAACAAACAACATTATATGTCCACACAACAGTTGTCCTTTATATAACTTTTCAATGCTTTCATCCTTTAAAGTTTATAACTGATACACAGGAGAAAAGAGGGTACCTTATGAATCTACCTTTCCTTTTTACATTCCGCATTATTCACAAGGAAAAAGCATGTAAAAGACTGAACCAAGGAAAAATTGTTGAATAAATTTCTCAAGTGTGGACTTGCCTAGGGCATCATTGTACAAAAGGCACCATATAAAAACTGAAACTTGGAATATATAGAATAGCCAGACAATTCTGTGGTGGAATCTAGACAAAAATTTTTTTTAAAAAAAATTGAAAAATGTATTGAATTTGCCATAGCTCACCATCACCATCTAGTTGCATAAGGTACTTTACAACACACTTAAAACGTTTTGTTTGCAGCTGTATAGCTGAGTACTGTGTGCAAATAAAAGCACAGGCTTCCCGATTACCTGATGATTTGTTTTGTAGATTTAATGCTATTTGCAAGGTGTGGGGTTGTCTGTAGTGGTCAGCCACAAGGCAGGGTCAGCTGTACAAAACTTTCATCAGCTTTTCTGCAATTGGGCGTGGCCACCTGGATGACCAGTTCCACTCTTGAATGTCTTTCCTGTTCCCAAAGCAGTGTGAATGGTGAGCCAGAGCTGCAGAATTGTCCTCCTGACACCACTATCACTGTAGTCCCTGGATGTGTAGGGGGAGGGGAATGGGCCTGGGGCAAGGTGGAGGTCCTTGCCCTGGGGAGAGCAATGGACCTGGATCTTCCTCCTGCCCTTCCTCAACCTCAGCAATCACAAAAACGAAGCAAAATTCAAAGAGAAGGTCTCACATCCCACTGAAATGAGTAGTCATATCACTGCTAATAACAGTGCTCTTCCACAGCTCTCCTTCACTACTGTATTTCCCACTTACACTTGAGGAACACAATTCAAATTCTTCTCCACCTGCCAACTTGCATTTACAACCTTATCTATATTACACTACCAACTGCAGAAAGCTGCAATACGGCGTTACTCACCGTGTTCTCCCAAATGTATTCATCCCCGAAGGTGCCTGAAAGGAGACCAAAAACCCATGGATGCCATATCTGATCTCTCAAAAATTCAGAAAAAATTCTCTAAAGAGATTAAGAGCTGCACAACGGCTTCTCCTTTTTAAAAACTAAGAATGTGTTGTAGAAGAACAAGTTAATTATAAGACTTACTAGAACTATTTCAGATTACTCAGTTACTCAGTTGTATTAAACCTTTGCTGTATGAGACATTTTTACCGCTACTATATATATCCAATTAATGCTTTAATGGGCCTAATAACAACTTTTTCAAAAGATTATAAAGAGATGGGAGTATGATCAGCAGTTGGTTTGCTGAGCACTAACCATTTCATATGATTATAAATGTGTGCCTCTAATGAGGTCTATAATATTTTTCCTGTTCTAGGGATGGGTGGATTTGTCCATGTTGCTTTCTCAGTGTGCCATTTCCCCAATCTTATGTTCGATTTGTGTTTCAGCTTGCCTTTTAAAAGTCCACCACATTTGAGTGTTAATCTGTCCTAAAATACACACTTTTACAAGCAATTTCCCCCAGCATGTTGCATTTTTGTAAGTTATTTTCAGTAATATTTGTATTATCCTGCACACTCTCTCCCAGTAGAAATATTCTTGTACATATTTCTATACACAATTTGAAGGATAGCCATGTTTCAGTTCAACTATCAAGAAGTGTGAATTAAGTAGGTGCACATCAAAATGCAAACCAAACCAAACTCTCTTCCATCCTTACTTATGGCCATACCTAGGGGATCACAGAACAGGGTCCCAGTACTTTTTATGAATTTGTAGAAAATCCATAGCCATAGCTCCCTCATAGCAGAGGACTTGTTTTGAATGCCAGAGGTCCCCAGTTCAATTCATGACATCTCCAGGTAGGAAAAGACTCTAGATTTAAACACACAAGAGGCATTGCTACACAAAGAGCACAGTACTGAGCTAGATAAGCAGCCTGACTGGATAAGGGAGCTTCCTAGCAAATGCAAGTAAGTGCTGCTTTTGTGAGGGAAAGACATTTTTCAAGCACTCAAAATGCATAGTAACACAGGAAGCTGCCTTACGCTCAGGGCCGGCCCACCCATGAGGCGAGCTGAGGTAGCTGCCTTGAGTGCAGGAAGCCTAAACAGTGGTGCTGCTAGTGGTGAAATGATGGCAATATGTCACAGATATCTCATGAGATCTCATGGAGCACATTGTGAGATGTCCACAGCAGTTTTGGGACCAGAGTAAGGGAGGCTTTGGCTGCCATTGGCTCTTCCTCTGCCTACTGCTGGTCTTCCGCCAAACACCTTTGCCTCTTCTCTGCAAAGCTACACCACTGCAGCAAAACTAACCCTTGCTCTTTCACACATGGCTATCCTGAAAAAGCAAACATGCAGTTCAGGCATGTGGTTTCACTCATTGTTCTCTGGGTCTACCTGCCATTTCATCATAGGGTCTACCTGCCATTTCATCATAGGACTACTTCAGTGAGTAGAAGCACCTGCCAGAGGCCTGATAAAAAAAAAATACACTGAATTTGATATTTATGCTGATTGATTCTGGAAGCTGTTATGTTTTCTTTCACCAAAAAAAAAAAAATACAGTAACTCTAAGGATACAGAAGCAGCCCAACCTGAAATACAAGGGAATTACACAGCTTATACACTGATGGAAAAATTGAGAGGAAGCATATCTGAACTAACCTGTCAGAGTGCCAATTCTCCAGTGCCAAACAAAACGGTTCATTTCTGAACTCTATAAATAAAATAAGATTATTTATTTGTCATATCATAGTTAAACCTTTGTTCTTCCAAGAATCACATTGGAATGAAGGTACATTGCACAAAGCTTTATTTACAAGTATAAGGAAGAGTATAGATCACTTTTTTCCTTTCTTTTATGGTGAGGAGAAATGAATGAAAAAATCATTCCTACCTACTTATTACATAGGAAGAAATTTAATTTCTCATTGCCTGAATCAGAAGGTACAGGGATCAGAAGATATGGAACTGGATGTGAATTATTGAATATACAATAAGTAAATAATGATGGACTATTGTTGTAACACATGACTGCAGTGGAGAGGCTCTTGTGTGAACAAAGGCGAAAGGATTTATTCAACCCTTTTCTTTTACAAAGTCTTAAAAATTGATTTTTATTCCTTAAATCGTGTCATTCTTTGGAACTGAATTTTTAGAAGATGCTGTTTTTCAGCATCCAACTGTCATTTGCCAATGCATTGTAAAAGGCTGAAAAGTCACATGGATGGGTTGATAGGAAATGATATTTTCAAAATATCAAGCTACTGTGCATTCTGAGGAACTTGAAGTGAATATTAATCGGTTTCTGGATTAACACGTATACTGCATAGGTATTTGGGGGGTGAGTGGGTGCTGCTGGGTATCTTCCTTATGCTTGTCTCCTTTAATACTATAATGAAGAAGGAGAAGAGTTAGTCTGAATGTTCTTTCAAAGATTCCCACTTCTCAACCCTGTGAATGCATAGTTTGGTCAGATGTTCACACAAACATGATCCGGTATGACATTATGGTTCTCAGCTCAGCTGCTGCCTTTGTGAATGGGTGTGCAAGACAGAAAGATTGTATCCTTTTGCCCCCCCCCCCTTGGCCAGGTGGGAGCAGGGCAAGCTATGCCTGAGCTTTTTTTGGAGTCAAGCTGACAGGAAGAGGAGGCTGAGGGCATCTTCTGGTGCTGGGGGTTCTCCTAAAAAATTCCCTACAAGTGGAGAGCAGTGATTTTGGGAAACCTTTAGAGTTAACCTGTATCTTCTTTACCTATACTCACTTTGCCAACACAATCTGCCAGCCCTGCATGGAAGCCCACCAGTGGCTCATTAAAATCCCTAGTTTAGCTGCTTGGCTGGGACTCCAGAAACAAGCAGCCTGTGAAGCCCAAACCCACACAGTTAACAGGTAGTGTTCAGCTTGGTCAGGATCCCATGTATAAGCCTGTGCCCGTTGCTCTGTCCCAGCTTCTGCCAACCTAGCAGTTTGAAAGCATGCCAGGTCAAGTAGATAAATATGTACTGTTGCGGCGGGAAAGTAAACAGCATTTCTGTGTGCTCTGGCTTCCGTCATGGTATTCCGTTGTGCCAGAAGCAGTCAGTGGCGTAGTGTGGGGGGTGCAGGGGGGGCCGGCCGCAACATCTGGGGGTTAGGGTTAGGGGGCGCAAATCCATGGGTTAGGGGGCGCAAATCCACGGGTTAGGGGGTGCAAATTACTTGCCTTGCCCCGGGTGCTGACAACCCACGCTACGCCACTGGAAGCAGTTTAGTCATGCTGGCCACATGACCTGGAAAGCTGTCTGCGGACAAATGCCAGCTCCCTCAACCTGAAGCAAAATGAGCTCCACACACCATAGTCACCTTTGACTGGACTTAACTGTCTGGGAGTCCTTTACCTTTTTACCTTTACCTTTTTATAAGTCTGTGCCACACTCACTAAGGCCTAAAATGTTTCACATTGCCTGCATGTGTTGAAAAGGCTAGAACTGGGAGGTCCAGTATGTAACAGAAAAGATGAATCCTATGATGGGATCACTATGATCACCATGGGAAAAATTGGATTATATGGTACGTTTGGGGGTGAGAAGAGTCTGAGCCTGTAGCCTATCCAATGATTTCCTCCCCTCATTTTCAGGGGCTTTCAGATGTCCTAGTTGAATAAATTACACGAGTCCTTTCCTTAATTCATGTTGTTGACTTGATGGGGTTGCAAATCACCTTTCTTCATGAAGCTCAATATAATCAACTTCTTATTAATCATAAGGACGGGATCATCTTGGGTAATCACTTCTGAACTCAGTGGTGGACTTTGGTCTTTAAAATTTCAGGCCAAAAATTGGCACCCCCACCCCCACCTCTCGCCTTCCATTCTGCTCAGTTCAGTACAATATAGTTGTGAACCTCTGCAGCTCCCTCTAGTGTCAGCATCCAGTGCAGTGGAACCACCTACACTGTCCAAAACCCGCCTCTAAATTAGGATGAAAAATCACGGACAACGGGAAATGGATTCAGAAGATATGGAGCTGGATGTGGATTAATGAATATACAATACGTAAATAACTATGGAATATTGTTTTAACATATGACCACAGCGGAGAGGCTCTTGTGTGAACAAGGACAAAAGGAATTATTTTTCAACATGGCGGAATCGTCGATGACATTTATTGAAATTAATAATTGGAGAACCCCTTTTGAACTTTTTATGTGGAAGAGAAAATGAATGAATTTGAGATGTCTGGGTCTGAAGATGGAGAAAATGTAACTTGGCAGAAGGAGGAGCAGCTGGATGTCACACTGGAGTAAATACTTTGAATGTTCTCTTTAAATGTAACTAACAGAGAATCGGATGTCGTTTTTTTACTTCTCTTTCTTTTTTTCATTCTTTTTTCCTTCCTTCTTTCACTCTTTTATTTTTAACTTTCTTTCTTCTCTCTCTCCCCCCCCCATTTCCCCTTAATTCTTTTTATTTGATGTTCTCTACTCTAAGTCACTATTGGAATTATACACACATGAAGGTGATGGATGATTGGTGAAGGCAGGGAAGGGTAGAGTTTTACTGTTCAGTCTACCAATGCTTGCAATCCCATTGAAATAACCGATATTTCAAATATTGTATTAACAATGTGAAATCCCATTGATTTCTCTCTTTTTTCCAGTTGATTAACAAGAGAGGTTTTTTTGCACCATTGAGCGGGTTAGAAATAAAACTTCTGATATACTGAAAGATGCTTATCTGAGAAGAAACAAAGAACCAGAGAGAACACCACAAATACACCTACGTATTATCTACATGGCAAAGGTAGTTATTCAACTGTAAATACAGCTCCAGACAGGCAAGCAGTTCCAGTAGGGCTGTTGGGTATTTACAGTGGTACCTTGGGTTAAGTACTTAATTCCTTCTGGAGGTCTGTTCTTAACCTGAAACTGTTCTTAACCTGAGGTACCACTTTAGCTAATGGGACCTCCCGCTGCTGCCGCATGATTTCTGTTCTCATCCTGAAGCAAAGTTCTTAGCCCGAGGTACTATTTCTGGGTTAGCGGAGTCTGTAACCTGAAGCGTCTGTAACCTGAAGCATCTGTAACCCGAGGTACCACTGTATATGTGGATGTGCAGATCCCTATCACAGGTCCTAACCTAAACATTCCTGTTGTTGCAAAGTAACCCACAGGTTGAAATTCTCTGTCAGCAAGAATGAAAAGGCATGAAAAAAAGAGAAAAACACTTGAGCTGCACCAATGGTTTTGCTGACCAGCTTCTGGTGTCAGTCTTTCCTGTAGAAGGTCTTGGAAGCGACAACTCTGCAAGCAAAACCCCCAAGTGGGGATGAGAGAGACATTCCATTCAGTTGGCATGTAATGGCAAGCGGACCTGTTTGACGCTTTCCACAGCAAGATGTGAACCAAAAAAACAGCCATCTTTTGAAATTCACACTTCTCTGAATTTTTCAGCTCGCTTCTCCTGCCAAGTAATGTGTATTTTAAAAAATCCATATTTTAGAGTAAATTCACATATTCATGAAAGTAACAGTAAAAATGCATTATAGCTGGAGCAACGGCATGCAAAAAAATGGGCCTTTGGGGAGAAATTCACACTAAAATGCTGGTGAAATTTTGTGCAGATTAAAAATTTCTTTCTTTATTTGCAAACTTTTGGGAAATGTGGGAAACTGATCTTAAGGGTGGGAAAATGAAGGTGAGGGAGCTGATGCCCCCTGCCAAATCCCTCTGCCTGCTGGATGAAGTGACCATCCCTGCACACGAGTCATCCTGCATGTATTGGTACATATATGCACCCTCTGCAAAATAACCATGCCTAGTACTAAGGGGATATTGGGGAAAAAACTGCTTCTGCTTTTTAAATGCAGCTATTTTTCTAATTAAAATAAGTAACTTCAATGGAGCTCCAATGCGAATCAGAAATGGGCAGCGTGGTATTAGGTGCAGATTGCCCACTGTAGAAGCAACAGCAGCATTGACATAATTTTGATGCCATTTATTCTGACACCATCAACCATGGTATCCTCCTGGACCAGCTCCAGGCAGTGGAGGGCCTTGGAGTCCCAAATTTTGAGGCCCCCGCCTACCTTTCACCTTCCATTCTATATACTAGTTGCAGCAACTCCTGAGGCAACCCAGAGACTCCCTGCCCAGTGCGACCAAACTGGTCACGCTCCTCTAAGTCTGCCTCTGCTCCAGGCAACGGGAATTGGGGGCACTGTATTACAGTGGTCCTGATCCTATCTTCAGGACCAAGTCCGGAGAATAGCTTTGGGACACTGTTTGGGGGCACATCTTGTGGCCACATTATGGAGTGCTTATTTCCAATGCTATTTAATATCTACATGATTCCATTGGGAGAGGTCAATAGGAGTTTCGGAGTGAGGTGCCATCAGTATGCTGACGACACTCAGTTCTACTTTGCCATAACATCTGAATCCAGAGAGGCTGTACAGTACCTGGGCCATTGCCTGGAAGCAGTGGTGAAATGGATGAATAAAATCAAGCTGAGCTTGAAACCTAGCAAGATGGATGCACTGTGGGTAAGTAGTCCCCATGTCCAAGAAATTGGTCAATTGCCTATCCTGGATGAGGAACCAGGCAGAGTTCAAGGTGTTCCCATTAGCATATAAAGACCTTAACAACTTGGGACCAGTTTACCTACAAGATCGCCTAACCCCCAGAGTCAGCCCACCCAGATTGGAGAAATGAAACAGACAGCACCCCCTACTGGCACCTCGCTTGCCCGACCACTGCCAGAGAAGCAAACCCAGGCAACTTCATGATTGTAATGTTGGATTTGTCAGCCTCTTAGTGCTCTTCCAAGCGGTTAGATCTAACCTCTCTCCCATGCATATAAGGAAGTCTTTGTGGCCTTGATGACGAACTCTCCCAGTTTCAAGAAATATGTGCATATGGAAATGGAATATTACAGAGGACTGCAGTATCCTGTACCAATTTCAACAGTTTCCTTTTAGTGCACAATTCAAGAAACATTAGGCAACCAGCCAGTTAGCAAATAGTACATGGAACAGCTTATTGTCTCAAACATAAGTCATAGCAAAGATAACAGATATTTTCAAAGTAAATCAATAAAAATGAATTAAAAGACAGTAACATTCTCAGTTAACTTTATTGCAGTGTATCACGTGGGTTTCTAGAGAAGGGTGATATCATTTCATTGCTGCTGACGTAAATACAGCTCCATATCTGCTGGACCCACTGCCAGCATCCAGAAGTGGCACACTGGGTGGGTCAGAGCTGTGGGGCTGCCCTCCTGCCACTGCAGCCACTGGAACTTACCTGAAGTAAGCATTATTATGTTCTGATGCAAAAATCGGACAAAATACCTGACACTTTTCAAAAGAAGGGCAATGCAACCAGCACTCTCCAAAATCACCAAACTGTTGAGTCCCATTTACAATTGTGAGACAGCCGAGAAATGTGACGTCTGTCCTTAAAAGTATCAAAGATTTGCCTTGCCACTGCAATCTCAATAGAATGAATATGCCACTTCAAGAAGAATCTCCAAGTTAAAATGGGGAAGATATTGTTGGGGCAATACTCTGAGCATCGGAAGTGTGGTTTAATCAGAACATAAGAATAGCGCTGGTGGATCGTGCCCATGTCTCATCTGTCCCAGGATCCTGTTCTCACAGCTGACAACCAGATACCTATGGGATGCCTGCAAGCAGGACCTGAGGGCAAAAACATAAAATAATAAGTGTTTGACATATATAATGTGTTTGTATTGCTTTCTGGGACAACAATACCTCTTTTATTTTATGGCTTACATGCTGAACGAGTAAAGCTCCTTTGTTTTTCTTGGTACTAAAACAATTGCCTATGATCAAAAGAATCCCAACATTTCTAAAACTGTTTTGTTTGTACCTCATTTCTTGTGATCTGCAACAGCAATGTCATCATCACACCAGAAGGCCATATTTCTTAAGGAACCGGTTGCCAAATGTTTATTGCATGCACGTGGAATGTGCATTGAAAGGGAAACCCTTAAAATTGGTACGAGACATTGCAGTCCTCTGTAATCACATTTGCATGTGTAAATATTTCTCAGAAATTGGGAGATTTCATCATCAAGGCTGCAGAAACTTCCATAAATACATGGAAGATACGAGACCTCATCCGTAACCAGTGGAATCTGAAAAGCGTCTACTGCTTGGAAAAGCACTAAGAGGCCAACAGATCCAAACCCACCAGCAAAATCATGAAGCCAAGCAGCTTTCTTCTCCTCACTCTGATGGTCTTCTTTTTGTACTCAGGTGAGTCGTATTTCATATTGCAAAAGTTCTCTTTCTCGGAGAGGTGTAGGGACCAAACAGTCCATAGACTATTCATGTCTTCAGATTAGTGTAGGAAGGATCCACCTGTGTTAATTAAATCCAGTTAAAATCTCCCTGCATACCTTGGTATTCGTTTCTGAAAGCTAAATGAAGGAGAGGACATTGCTCAAATATAGGGACACTGGGGGCAGGGACACATATCTCCCCAAAACACATACACACTTGAGCCTTCCCACATTTTTTTGGACACTGAAACATGTCTGTTCTCAAGGTTCCTGCTACATGAAATGATACATGTCAGGAAGGACCAGAATGAATGTCTTCCTATGTGAGATTTACTCTATCAAATAAAGATACTCTACATCAGGGCTCTATATTATACAAGGCACCCACCACTTTTCACACAATAGGAGCCTTTTTGAAAGCTGAGGCTTGAAACACTAATGCCCCCTGAAGCCACCATGTACACTTCTTTCTTCATGGTCTCCACATGGCTCTTGTGACATAAAAAGTGGACCTAACCATGATTCTAAACACGCAAAGCACCACAGCTGGGCATTCAAGGGAAATCAACAGAACTGGGCCCCAGTTAGATATGGACTAAACCAGTATATACAGTTATTTGTAATTATTATAGTTAACAGACTGAACCATTTCCCATTGATTTGATTGTCTTCCTATCCATGCTCAGTGACATTTAAAGGAATTTGCGTATTGCCAAGGCACTTTTAGGATAACATAGGATGTACAAGATACAATGCATCCCACTTTTCGGTTACTAGAAATAAATGTTATCAAATGGACTATTATGCAGCATATGGATTTGCGAAATAATTTTCACATTTTCTGTGTTTTGCATCTAGATGTTGTTGTTAAAGCATCATTTGAAAAGGTAAGTGAGAAATCATTTATTCTTATGATAGAACAGGGAAGTAGCATGGAGTTAAGATAAGTGAATTTTATATTTCTCTTAAAGAAGTATTTTTTTTGGAAAAACCACTGTTAAATGTTTCAAGCATAAAACCCCTCATCAGGATTTCCTCATCAGCAGGATTTCCTCATCAGCGAAAGTGGAAGAAAGCTGAAACTGGAAAACTTAGGAAACTGCATATGACTATGAAACATCTACAAAAGAAATCCCTTTTCTCATCGCATCACCACCAAAAAATCCATTCTTCTCTTTGCTTATCTGTGAGCCAGTGAATATCTCGCAACATCTTAATTCGGTTTCTCAATAAATAAGCTCAGCAACATTATCAAACTCTCCATACATTTATTTGTGTATTATCTATTCTTAAAAATATTATATGATTTGGGCAAGAGATTGGTCTTGAAGTTTGTTACTAATAACACACAATCAGGGAACTGAGTCAAACAATCAACAGAATCTTCTCCCTTTCGACTATGACATTTCTGACTTCTGGCAATTGAGTTCTGCAGATTAAAAAAACCCAAAAACAAACCTGTACAGAGCCAGGTGATTAGTTAGACACTGAGACTAGGACCCACCCCCTGTCATAATACCTTTCTTTGCTTTTCTATTGATTTTTAATAGAAGAAAATAAAAAACAGACAGAGAAATAAGAGAAAAGTACACATTGAAAATTTAGTTGCCATCATATGAATTGATATAGGCCATTCAAGTGGGTACCAAGCTACAACATTGTGCCAGCAGAAGAATTAATGTTAATGCAATGGGATTTCTCTCCTCCTTGCTTTCCCCACCTGGGTTTCATACTGTGTTGCCTATGTTGCTCTGGTGGATTTGGGAAATCCCTAGGGCAGGTTAGGCTATGCAGAGGAGGAGGAGGAGGAGAAGAAGAGAGAAGGGGAGAGCATTCTGCTGCACAAGGGGAACGTAAGAAGCAGCTGCTGGATCAGGCCAATGGCCCACCAGATCCATCATCCTGTTCTGCATATGCCCAGTTGCCAAGTTCAGTCAGGATATCTCTGAGAGGCAGCAGCCATCTTGTTTTAGTGAGAGAGAAAAGCAGAAGAGCTCCTCACTTTCACAGGTATTGTTCCACAAGGAAATCTCAACAGAGCAGAGAAAATAGTGTCCGCCCATCAGCCTTTTCCACTGGAAGGCAACTCAACTGCTCATCAGAATATCTGCTTATGGCAGGGAGTGGCAGGAAGTACCCACATGTTGTGCAAACATATGATAAAGTGTCAGGCTTCAATCCTATTCACTCTTCCTTGAAAACAAATCCTTACTTCATAAGGCTTACTGTGGAGTAAAAATGCATAGGGTCAGGAGAAGTGCCTCTGAGGGACAAAGTGGGACATAGCTCTGCCAAGATTTGGAACCCTCCAAACCCTCCGAACCCAAGGTCCAGATTTCTTCAGTCAGCTTCTTGTTTCCAAAATTGGCCAAGATGTATCATGTAAAACACACCCAAACATATAAGGGAAATTGATTCTTTCTGTATAGTGGGAGAAATTATATTTACTTTGTATCTAATTTAACACCTAGAAATGTATTATGTTGATTCTGATAAGATTCCATTTGGATTATTATCAATTAGCACTAATAGACACATGGCACGAAACAACTGAAGAGCCCAGAAAACTGTGCTCAGGGAGTGTGCTATCTGCCAACCCCAACAAATTGGCCCCACCGGGGGCGAAACAGCAGCCTCTCAACTGCATGGACTGCTAGGGCAAAACAGGGATAGAATGCTGGCACCCTGTTTTCTTTATTATATGCTGCTTCATCAGCACCTCACAGCTACGGGGAACAACGTTGAACTTACCCTTTTCTATAATCTTCTTGAACTTATTTAAAAAACAAGAAAAAATGAAAAACTGAGTCAAGAATTTGTAAGAACCTAGAAAATCTGATACTGCAAGTTCACTTTATTTTAGGTAGTTTGTAAGTTTTCATGGCACTTTGTAAGTAATTGTCTCTTTCTCACATATTTGATAAATGGTGTAAAATTATATTTGAACCCCTGTGTGAATATTTGTCGCCAACATACTGTACAAGTTGCACTACCACTGTGTTCTGTAGTAGCCTAGTGGGGTTATTCTGTTATTACTAGACAGACCACCCAACTTTGCAGGCATATTATTTAGCCACTGTCTTATGAATTCAGGCACTCACTGTGTTTTTCTCTTAAAGAAGTATTTATTTGCAAAAACCTGCCCACTCGCAATTTGGCAGGATTAATTTTCTCTGTATGAACTACCATGTTTGCAATTTTTGTTTCAATGCGTGAAAAACTTTTTACCTGTTCTAACCTTGCAATATTTTAAACATTAAGGTATCTTGCATGAAATCCCTGGCACTGACGATCTATAATTTGGCAGGTTTCAGCCCCCGCAATGGGGCCTTACCATGTCACCAAATCACATGCCCCAAGTGGGAACTTAGGTTGAATACAAAACAACTTTATCACACAATTCACTGCTTGCCAGAATGATAAATCAGCATTTCCTGTGCTTGAATGTATAATATAACCTTAATATAACACTTGGCGTACTGTCATTTGCAATCCTCATCTTTGCCTCTTTCTTAATCATGTCATATTCAGAAAGCCCTTGCAGTCCAAAAGTTAAGTTGGGAGGACCATTAAAAGTGCTGTGTCCTTTGTCTTCAGAAATATTGCGAAGGTTATCCAAACTCAGTATGCACCTTGAACTACCGTCCCCACTGTGGTTCTGATGGCAAGATGTATGTCAGCAAGTGTTTCTTCTGCAATGCACATATGTGAGTATATCAAAGAATCATGCAGTTGGAAGGAACCCCAAGAGTCATGTAGTCCAACCTCCTGGAGTGCAGGAATCTCTCCCCCCCCCCCGACATCTTTGTTGGAAGTTAAAAAGTACATGATTATATTTGCACTAAGCATGGTGTTGTCATCGGTGTGTCTACAGGGTTAGCATCCATCAGTTACAGATAGGTAGCCGTGTTGGTCTGCCATGCCAGATAAATTTAGAAATATCTCGCTGCCATCCCTTAAAACACTCCATCTTATCAACAATTTGCAATGTTTGAAACAAAAATAACATTCTAAGCAATACATTCATCTTGATAGCTGCTATTCGACCAGACAAAGAAAGCTTCAAGTTCGACCAAATTTCTAAATCTTTTTTCACTTGGTTCCAACATTTCTCATAATTGTCTTTAAATAAGTTCATATTTTTAGCTGTCGTATTAATCCCCAAATATTTTACACTCTTAACCACTGTTAAACCTGTTTCATTCTGAAACCTCTCCTTCTCTCTTACTGTTAGATTTTTCTCTAATACCTTAGTCTTTAATTTATTTAATTTAAATCCTGCCACTTGACCAAACTCTTGAATTAATTCCAAAACCCTTTTCGTACTGGATTCCGGCTCTTGCAATGTAAGTACCAAATCATCTGCAAATGCTCTCAATTTATATTGTCTCGCTCCGACCTGAACCCCTTTAACCAGCTGGTCCTTTCTTATCATGTTCAGCAAAACCTCCAGGACCGAGATAAAAAGTAATGGGGAAATTGGGCACCCCTGACGTGTCCCTTTTTCTATCTTAAGTTCTTCTGTAATAATATTATTTACAATTAGCTTTGCTTTTTGTTCAGAATAAATTGCACCTATACCGTTTTCAAAACCTTGGCCTACCCCCATCCCATGGAGATTCTTCTTCATAAAGTTCCAAGAAATATTGTCAAAGGCTTTCTCCGCGTCCACAAATATCAAAACAGCTTTTGTGTTTATATCAACTTCTAACATTTCCAAAATGTCTATTATGTTCCTTACATTATCTGATAAATGTCTTCTCGGGAGGAAGCCCGATTGATCCCTATGAATCTCCCCCATCAAAACTTTTTCCAATCTCTTAGCTAAAATGTCAGCAAAAATTTTGTAATCCACATTTAATAAAGAGATTGGACGGTAGTTCTTAAGTTGGGTCTTTTCAGTCTCTGTCTTCGGTATAAGCGTGATATAAGCTTTCCACGTGTCAGGTGCTTCTTTCCCCTCAAGGATTTCATTACAGACTTCCTTCAAAGGTTGTATTAGCCATTCTTTTAAAGCCTTGTAATATTTGGAAGTCAGTCCATCAGGTCCCAGAGATTTGCCCAGTTTCATGTTTTGAATGGCATCTTCTACTTCTTGTTCAGTTATTTTCTGATTCAGAAGCACTTTGTCTTGACATGTAATTTCCTTCATCCCATTTTTCTTCAAGAATTGTTCTATATCAAACTCTTTTTCTGGCCCTTGTGCATATAGCTGTTTAAAGTATCTCTGGAAGCAGCTTCTGATTTCAGTCGGGTTATTAATGTTCTTTCCATCCACTTCTAAATTTGTCACTGTATTTAGTTTTTGTCTCTTCTTCAATTGCCAAGCCAAAACTTTCCCGCATTTATCAGCAGATTCAAACGTCTTCTGTCTCATTTGTTTAATTTTCCATTCTATTTCTTGGTTCATCAGTTTCATATATTGCGTTTGGTATAATTTAATTTCTCTCAAGATCTCCTGAGACTTTGGTTTTGATCTCAATTTCTTTTCTCCTTCTTTAATTTTTTCTAATATCTTATCCTTTTTCTCATTTTGGCTTTTCTTCTTTATTGCATTTTGTTGTATCAAGAAACCTCTCATAACCGCTTTGCTTGCGTCCCAGATTACTCTTTTTTCCACATTAGTTCTCATGTTAATTTCAAAATAGTCTCTTAGGGTTTTTGGGCCTTTTTACATTATTCTGAATAATGAGTCATTCGTCCTCCATCTGAAAGTTCCAGCTGTTGTTTGATTCATCTCCATCGTCACGGTGTTATGGTCGGAACAAGTCTTTGGGCAGATTTCCACTTTTTTTTATCTTTGATGCCAGTCCTCTAGTAACCCATATTTGGTCAATTCTAGTCCAGGTCATTTTGGCTTCAGAAAAGAAGGTTCCTTCTCTTTCAAGAGGATTTTTTAATCTCCAAATATCGACTAAGTCCATATTGTCAGTCATTTCAAAAAATGTTTTTGGTAACCTTCCGTCTTTAGAAATTTCTTGTCTTTGTGCTTTGTCCATGTTTGTAGAGACAACTCCATTCATATCTCCCATCAAAATTATATTTGAATCCATATAGTCCAGCAAAATCTCATGCAACTTTTTAAAGAATTCGGATTTGCCTTCATTTGGTGCGTAAATTCCTAGGATCAGAAATTTCTGACCTTGTACTTGAATTTCAATTGCCAAGTATCTTCCTTGTTCATCTTTAAATATTTGTTTCGGCATTAACCTGTCCTTTGCATATATAACCACTCCTCTTTTTTTCACTCTGTCAGATGAAATAAATTCATGTCCTAATTTTTTATTGATAAGTAGTTTTCTATGTATTCTTGTCACATGTGTCTCTTGCAGGCAAATCAAGTCCAATTGTTGTTTCTGTAGAATATGAAAGATGTTCTTCCTCTTCCAAGGAATGTTAAGTCCATTACAGTTCCAGCTTAATAGTCACAGGGCCATGATGGGATTATTTACTTACTCCTCCTACTGCTCCCAATTGTTGCTCTTCTTCTGTTGGTGGCTGTAGTCCAAACGATAAATTTGCCAGGTCCAATATTCCTTTTCCTGGTATTGTTGGCTCTTCTCCAAGTTCTGCTTCCTTCACTAAATCTTCGTGATCTCTTAAGAATTTGTCTTTGTCGCTCAGTGTCATTTTGCACAATGTGGCATTCTAAGCCATGGCCCTGAGTTTTGTGTTGCTTATGAGGCCAAAGGAGCATGGTGAGCAGAGCTAATCTGTACGTAGCTCTGAATTTGAAGATGGAGTGGCTTGGGAGGGCTATTCACATGCAGACCTTCCTGACACCCCTATTGCTCCTGCTAAGAGTGTTGGGGGCAGGGGATATATGCTGCTAAGAGTGATCCAGGGGCACGGGGAGGGTAAATAGGCCCAAATGGGCTCTATCACCATCCCACCAGGCCAGACTCAACGCAAAAAGTAGTAGGGTTGGCCCAGAAGAAAAATAACCAAAAAAGTCATCAGGGAATTAGGGAATAGTAAGAACATTATTCTGAAGGTAACAAAGGCCTACACTAGGTGTTTCCTTAATGTGGATCTTGGAATTGCTCTAGGTAAATGTCTGAACATTTGCCCCTAGAGTAGTTTGACTCAGATGTACAATGAAGGCAGGCGAAGCGGGATCTTCCACAAATGGTAGACCTGAAAAGAATAATTGTCCCTCTTGCTCAATATTGGCTAGGCTGTCAGAATGCAGTTTTCCAGGGTCTCTGACAGGATTCTTCCTCAGCCCTTGCCCGCCACAAGACACAGAGCAATTATGGCATAAGCTTCCCCACCTATATAGTATTTATCTTTAAGGATTTATAATGAAAGTTGCATCTTATGAATTCTCATATTTATTTATTTCTTTTTTTCCCTCATCAGCAAAAGTGGAAGAAAGCTGAAATTGGAAAACGTAGGAAACTGCATTAGACTATGAAACAACTACAAAAGAAATCCCTTTTCTCATTGCATCACCACCAAAAAATCAATTCTTCTCTTTGCTTATCCTCTGTGAGCCAGTGAATATCTTGTAACATCTTAATTCGGTTTCTCAATAAATAAGCTCAGCAACATTATCAAGCTCTCCATACATTTATTTGTGTATTATCTATTCTTAAAATTATTATATGATTTGGGCAAGAGATCAGTCTTGAAGTTTGTTACTAATAACGCACAATCAGGGAACTGAGTCAAACAATCAACAGAATCTTCTCTCTTTCGACTATGACATTTCTGAGTTCTGGCAATTGAGTTCTGCAGATTAAAAAAACCAAAAAAAAAACACCTGTACACAGCCAGGTGATTAGTTAGACACTGAGACTAGGACCCACCCCCCTGGCATAATACCTTTATTTTATTTTCTGTTGATTTTCAGTAGAAGAAAATAAAAAAGAGACAGAGAAATAAGAGAAAAGTAAACTTTGAAAATTCAGTTGCCATCATATGAATTGATATATGCCATTCAAGTGGGTACTCAGCTACAACATTGTGCCAGCAGAAGAATTAATGTTAATGCAATGGGATTTCTCTCCTTGCTTTCCCCACCTGGGTTTCATACTGTGTTGCCTATGTTGCTCTGCTGGATTTGGGAATCCCTAGGGCAGGTTAGGCTATGCAGAGGAGGAGGAGGAGAGAGAGAGAGAAGGGGAGAGCATTCTGCTGCACAAGGGGAACGTAAGAAGCAGCTGCTGGATCAGGCCAATGGCCCACCAGATCCATCATCCTGTTCTGCATATGCCCAGTTGCCAAGTTCAGTCAGGATATCTCTGAGAGGCAGCAGCCATCTTGTTTTAGTGAGAGAGAAAAGCAGAAGAGCTCCTCACTTTCACAGATATTGTTCCACAAGGAAATCTCAACAGAGCAGAGAAAATAGTGTCCGTCCATCAGCCTTTTCCTCTGGAAGGCAACTCAACTGCTCATCAGAATATCTGCTTATGGCAGGGAATGGCAGGAAGTACCCACATGTTGTGCAAACATATGATAAAGTGTCAGGCTTCAATCCTATTCACTCTTCCTTGAAAGCAAATCCTTACTTCATAAGGCTTAATGCTTAGGATCAGGAGAAGTGCCTCTGAGGGAAAAAGTGGGACATAGCTCTGCCAAGATTTGGAACCCTCCAAACTCTCTGAACCCAAGGTCCAGACTTTCTCCTGCGATCTTCTTGTTTCCAATATTGGCCAAGATGTATCATGTAAAACACATACAAAGATATAAGGGAAATTGGGCAGAGAACTGCTGGTCTGGTGAATGGAGAGGGGATGTTGGTGTGGACTATACATGGGTGGCTAATAAGCAAAGGCATAAGGGTTGGAGAGAGATGCTGCGGTGGTTAGGAAGGAGATGAGACAGAATTAATGCCTCACAATTGTAGGTGCGACTCCTTAGTTCTATAGTTTTGTTGAATGACAGTTGCATCATCCTTCTTTTTAGAAGTATCAAGATCTTTCCAAACCACTATGATCTCAACAGAAAGAATATTGTTACCAAAGTCGAGTGCCTGCCCCTTTCTCTGCCAAGTGGTAGCAACACTGCTGTGGTTTTCAAATAATTAAAGATAATAGGTGCGTTTGACGTGTATAACGTATTTGTATTGCTTTCTTGGACAATCTTTACAATACCTCTTTTATTTTATAGCTTACATGTTGAACCAGTAAGGCTCTTTCCATGGGTTTTCCTGATAGCTACCTCTAAACTCCCCACCCCCGTAATATTTATATCTGAATATTACCCCCGTAATATTTATATCTGAAATCAGTGTTGGCTAGGTGTACATGTAATAAATTATTTTTTGGCAAATACTATGTGACATGCAATTTATCACCGGAGTCTTTTTTCAGCCTTGTTTTGGCTTATTGTCAAGACAAGCTACTTTACATGCAACTTCCTAAGCTACTGGTTACTACATATCTCTTGCATGTCCCTAGTTTCTGCAGAGGAAGGGAACTGTTATGCATGGTATATTACATTGCTGCCCTCTGTAATGTCCTATTTCCACATGTAAATATTTCTTGAGACTGGGAGATTTCATCATTGGTGCCACAATGACGTCTATATATTTAGGGCAGGAGTCCAGACCTCACTGCAGCCAGAGAAATCTGAGAAGCATCTACTGCTTGGAAAAACACTAAGCGGCAGACAGAACTAAACTCACCAGCATCATCATGAAGCCAGGCAGCTTTTTCCTCCTCACTCTGATGGTCTTCTTTTTGTACTCAGGTGAGTCATATTTCATATTGCAAAATTTCTCTTTCTCAGAGAGGTGTAGGGACCATACAATTCATGGACTATTCATGCCTTCAAATGAGTGTAGGAAGGCTCCACCTGTGGTGGCTAAATCCAGTTAAAATCTCCTTGCAAACCATGGTGTTCTCTGTCTGAAAGTGAAAGGAAGGAGGAGACATTGTGGTCAAACATAGGGACACGAAGGACAGGGACACACATCCCCCCAAAACACATATACACTTGTACCTTTCCCACATTCTTTTGGGCACTGAAACATGTCTGTTCTCAAGGTTCCTCCTATATGAAATTATACATGGCAGGAAGAGCCAGAATGAATGTCTTCCTATGTGAGATTTACTCTATCAAATAAAGCTACTCTACATCAGGGCTCTATATTATACAAGGCACCCACCACTATTCACACAATAGGAGTCTTTTTGAAAACGGAGGTTTGAAACACTAATGCCCCCTGAAGCTACCATGTACTGTACACTTCTTTCTTCATGGTCTCCACATGGCGTTTGTGACATAAAAAGTGGACCTAGCCATGATTCTAAACACTCAAAGCACCACAGCCAGGCATTCAAGGGAAATCAACAGAACTGGGTCCCAGTTAGATATGGACTAAACCAGTATATACAGTTATTTGTAATTATTATAGTTAACAGACTGAACCATTTCCCATTGATTTGATTGTCTTCCTATCCATGCTCAGTGACATTTAAAGGAAATTGTGTATTGCCAAGGCACTTTTAGGATAACATAGGATGTACAAGATACAATGCATCCCACTTTTCGGTTACTAGAAATAAATGTTATCAAATGGACTATTATGCAGCATATGGATTTGCTAAATCATTTTCACATTATCTATGTTTTGCATCTAGATGTTGTTGTGAAAGCAACATGGGAAGCGGTAAGTGGGAAATCATTTATTCTTATGATAGAACATGGAAGTAACATGGAGTTAAGATAAGTGAATTTATATTTCTTGTGGAATTTAAAATTATTCTCTGTGTGTGTGTGTGTATGTGTCAATTTTTAAAATAGAATTTATAATACAGGCAACAAAAACACATCAACACAAACATAACATACAAGTGCTGGATTTTCCCCATGATTTCACATCTCTAGTCCCATCCCTTTCTTTAAAAAAAGGCGGTGCAATTATTATTATTATTTCCAGTTGCTACCCACAATTTGTAAGAAAGTCTCAGCTTGTGTTCTGTAGTAGCCTACTGGGGTTATTTTGTTATTACTAGACACTCACTGTGCGTTTTTAAAAAGTATTTATTTGCAAAAACAACTGTTAAATGTATCTAGCATGAAACCCCTGGAGCTGCCCACTCACAATCTGGCAGGATTACCATATTTTTCGCCCTATAGGACACAATTTTTCCCCTCCAAAAATGAAGGGGAAATCTGTGTGCATCCTATGGGGCGAATGCAGGGTTTTGCTGAAGCTTGGAGTTCCCGCAGGGCTCCCTAGTCTGCGGATAGCAGCCTGCTGCACGGAGCGTGGGGAGCGCTGAAGCAGAGCGCCCTGCACTTCGGGCAGACATCAGGCAGCCCCACAAGCTCGGGGGACAGCGGGGAGGCGCAGAGCCGCCATCCCGCTGTTCCCCGACCTGGTTTGGATTCCCCGACCTGGTTTTGGGGCGGAAATAAAGGGAATTTTTCCCCCTTTATTTCCCCCCAAAAAACCTAGGTGCGTCCTATGGGCCGGTGCGTCCTATTGGATGAAAAATACAGTAATCTTCCCTGAAGGGACTACCATGTCTGCAAATTTTGTTTGGCAGTGTGAAAAACTTTGTACCTGTTCTAACCCTGCAATATTTTAAACTTTAAAGGTGTCTTGCATGAAATCCCTGGCACCGACAATCTATAATTTGACAAGTTTAAGCATCCACAATGGGGCCTTACCATGTCACCGAATCACATGCCCCAAGAGCGAACTTGGGATGAATAGAGAACAACATTATCACACAATTCCCTGCTTGCCAGGACAATGAATCAGCATTTCCTGTGCTTGAATGCATAACTGAATATAACACTTGGTGTATTCCTCATTTGTGCCTCATTATTAGGCATGTAATAATCAGAAAGGCCTTGCAGTCCAAAGGTTAAGTGGGGAGGACCTCTAAAAGTGTTGTATCCTTCATCTTCAGGAATATTGCAAAGGGCATCCAAACCCAGCATGCATCTTCGAGAAACGTCCCCACTGCGGTTCTGATGGCGAGACCTATGGCAACCAGTGTGACTTCTGCAATGCATATTTGTGAGTATATCATAGAATAATGCAGTTGGAAGGGACCCCGAGAGTCATGTAGTCCAACCTCCTGGAGTGCAGGAATCTTTTTTTCCTCTCAGACATCTTTGTTGGAAGTTAAAAAGTACATGATTATATTTTCACTAAGCATGGTGAGATGTAAATAAACGAAATAAAAAGAAATTGAGAATCAGCACCCATGTAGAAGGGAAAATCAAGCGGGGGGAAGACACCCCCCCGGGCAGTGCTGGAATCATTTTGCACAATGTGGGGTTCTAGCCCATGGCCCTGAGTTTTGTCTTGTTTATGAGGCCCAAAGGAACATGGTGAGCAGAGCTAATCTGTAGGTAGCCCTGAATTTGAAGATGGAGTGGCTTGGGAGGGCTATTCACATGCACCACCCTCCTGACACTCTTGTTGCTGCTGCTAAGAGCAATCCAGGGGGATGGGGAGGGGAAATAGGCCCAAATGGGCTCCATCTGTTAGAATATTCCATTCCATCTTAAGAGGAACAGGTATGACTGTTGTGTGTCACATCCCTGTTTACACTCCAGCACAGCTTGCTGCGAACTTCCGTTTGTGTGTAGCTATCGCTTAAGCTGCCTGCTTTTGGACATGAAGGGGAGAAGACATGTTTTTCCTTTGGTCCTGATGTATGCTTAATAAACTGCTTGCAAATATGCTTTACAAAGCCTCTCCCTCCCACTTCTGTTGTGTGTTTACTCTGCTGAGTTATGTGCCCAGCTTCTGAACTTCTGAAGCTCTGGGTCACAGATTCATGCTGCACAAAGGATTGGAGTTCGACCGGCATGTTGGCCTGTGGGCTAAGGCCAGCTGGGTGCTTGCCAATTGCCCCCAATTCCTTAGGAGCATCCCAACACTATCACCATCCCACAAGGCCAGACACAATGCAAAAGGTAGTAGGGTTGGCCCAGAAGAAAAATAACAAAAATCCTCATCATTGGGTAATAAGAACATTATTCTGAAGGTAACAAAGGCCTACACTAGGTGTTTCCTTAATGTGGATCTTGAAATTGCACTAGGTAAAAGTCTGAAAATTTGCTGCTAGAGAGGTTTGACACAGATGTACGATAAAGGCGGGAGAAGGGGAATCTTCCATAAATGGTAGACCTGAAAAGTGCATTAGTCCCTCTTGCTCAGTATTGGCTAGGCTGACGGGAAGTAGTTTTCCAGGGTCTCTGACAGGATTCTTCCTCAGCCCTTTCCCGTCTGCAAGACACATAGCAATTATGGCATAAGCTTATCCACCTATATATTATTTCTCTTTAAGGAGTTATAATGAAAGTTGCACCTTACGAATTCTCATACTTATTGACTTCTTTTTCTCCTCATTAGCAAAAGTGGAGGAAAGCTGAAACTGGAATACTTCGGGAAATGCATGGCAGCTTAAGATGCACAAGACTATGCACAAGACTACAAAAGAAGACCCATTTCTCTTTACGCTTCACTCATCGCATCACCACAAAAAAAAATCTATTCTTCTCTTTGCTTATCCTCTGTGAGCCAGTGAATATCTCGCAACATCTTGATTCGGTTTATCAATAAATAAACTCAGCAACATTATCAAACTCTCCATACATTTATTTGTGTATTATCTATTCTTAAAAATATTATATGATTTGGGCAAGACATCAGTCTTGAAGTTGGTTACTAATAACGCACAATCAGGGAACTGAGTCAAAAAATCAGGAGAATTTTCTCCCTTTCGACTATGACATTTCTGAGTCCTGGCAATTGAGTTCTGCAGATTAAAAAACAAACCCAAAAAAACACCTGTACACAGCCAGGTGATTAGTTAGACACTGAGACTAGGACCCACTCCCCTGTCATAATACCTTTCTTTTCTTTTCTATTGATTTTTAATAGAAGAAAATAAAAAACAGACAAATAAGAGAAAAGTACACATTGAAAATTCAGTTGCCATCATATGAATTGATATAGGCCATTCAAGTGGGTACCCAGCTACATCATTGTGCCAGTGCAAGAATTAATGTTAATGCAATGGGATTTCTCTCCTCCTTGTTTTCCCCACCTGGGTGTCTCACTGTGTCACCTATGTCGCTCTGCTGGACTTGGGAAATCCCTAGGGCAGGTTAGGCTATGCAGAGGAGGAGGAGGAGGAGAGAGAGAGAAGGGGAGAGCATTCTGCTGCACAAAGGGAACGTAAGAAGCAGCTGCTGGATCAGGCCAATGGCCCACCTGATCCATCATCCTGTTCTGCATATGCCCAGTTGCCAAGTTCATTCAGGATATCTCTGAGAGGCAGCAGCCATCTTGTTTTAGTGAGAGAGAAAAGCAGAAGAGCTCCTCACTTTCACAGGTATTGTTCCACAAGGAAATCTCAACAGAGCAAAGAAAATAGTGTCCACCCATCAGCCTTTGCCACTGGAGGGCAACTCAACTGCTCATCAGAATATCCGCTTATGGCAGGGAAAGGCAGGAAGTACCCCCATGTTGTGCAAACATATGATAAAGTGTCAGGCTTCAATCCTATTCACTCTTCCTTGAAAGAGAATCCTTACTTCATAAGGCTTACTGCTGAGTAAAAATGCATAGGATCAGGGGAAGCTCCTTTGAGCGACAAAGTGGGACATAGCTCTGCCAAGATTTGGAACCCTCCAAACTCTCCAGACGCAAGGTCCAGACTTTCTCCTGCTTGTTTCCAAAATTGGCCAAGATGTGGGATCATGCCTGTGTCTCTTCTGTCCCAGCATCCTGTTCTCACAGCTGACAACCAGATACCTATGGGATGCCTGCAAGCAGGACCTGAGGGCAAAAACACTGGACCCACCTACTGTTTTCCCAGTAACTTGTATTCAGAAGAAAATGGCCTCAAACAATGGAAATCCAAGATGCTAACGCCATACATTCATTGCTTGTTTTCTTCTATCAAGCAAATCTTGTTTTCTCTATGCTTGTTTTCCACTTCTGTGGTTTTAAACAATTAAAGATAATAAGTGTGTTTGACGTATATAATGTGTTTGTATTGCTTTCTGGGACAACAATACCTCTTTTATTTTATGACTTACATGCTGAACGAGTAAGGCTCCTTTGTTTTTCTTTGTGCTAAAATGATTGCCTTTGATCAAAAGAATCCCAGAATTTCTAAAACTATTTTGTTTGTACCTCATTTCTTGTGACCTGTAACAGCAATGTCATCATTGCATCAGAAGCCGTATTTCCTAAGGATCTGGTTGCCAAATATTTCTTGCACACACGGGGAATGTGCACTTAAGGGGAACCATTAAAACTGGCAGAAAACATTGCAGTCCTGTATAATCACATTTGCATGTGTAAATATTTCTCAGAATTTGGGAGATTTCATCATCAAGGCTGCAGAAACTTCCATAAATACATGGAAGAGATGCCATACCTCATCGTAACCAGTGGAATCTGAAAAGCATCTACTGCTTGGAAAAGCACTAAGAGGCCAACAGATCCAAACCCACCAGCAAAATCATGAAGCCAAGCAGCTTTCTCCTCCTCACTTTGATGGTCTTCTTTTTGTACTCAGGTGAGTCGTATTTCATTTTGCAAAAGTTCTCTTTCTCGGAGAGGTGTAGGGACCAAATAGTCCATAGACTATTCATGTCTTCAGATGAGTGTAGGAAGGCTCCACCTGTGTTAATTAAATCCAGTTAAAATCTCCCTGCATACCTTGGTATTCGATGTCTGAAAGCTAAATGAAGGAGAGGACATTGGTCAAACATAGGGACACACATCCCCCCAAAACACACACACACACACACTTGAGCCTTTCCCACATTCATTTGAATACTGAAACATGTCTATTCTCAAGGTTCCTCCTACATGAAATGATAAATGTCAGGAAGAACCAGAATGAATGTCTTGCCATGTGAGATTCACAATCCATCAGGGCTCTTCATTCCAGATAGTGCCCAGCACTTTCCACCCAATAGGAACCTCTTTGTGAGGTGAGACTTCAAACATGAATGCCCCCTAAAGCTACTACCACCACACACCATGCTTCCTTCACAATCTCTACATGGCTCTTGTAAGATAAATAGTAGACTTGGGAACAATTCTAAACACACACGGCACCACAACTGGGTATTCCACTGAAATAAAAAAAATGGTACCCAGTTAGCTAGTAAATGAATCAGTATATTCAGTTATTCCTATTTAACTGATTACACCATATTCCATTGATTTGATTATCTTCTAATCCATGCCCTGTGACATTTAAAGTAAATTGCATATTTCCAAGCCACATTATGGGAGCACTTTCAGTATAACAAAGGATGTAGAAGATGTTGTTGTTGTTTAGTCGTGTCCGACTCTTCGTGACCCCATGGACCAGAGCACGCCAGGCACTTCTGTCTTCCACTGCCTCCCGCAGTTTGGTCAAACTCATGCTGGTAGCTTCAAGAACACTATCCAACCATCTCGTCCTCTGTTGTCCCCTTCTCCTTGTGCCCTCCATATTTCCCAGCATCAGGGTCTTTTCCAGGGAGTCTTCTCTTCTCATGAGGTGGCCAAAGTATTGGAGCCTCAGCTTCACGATCTGTCCTTCCAGTGAGCACTCAGGGCTGATTTCCTTAAGAATGGATGCGTTTGATCTTTTTGCAGTCCATGGGACTCTCAAGAGTCTCCTCCAGCACCATAATTCAAAAGCATCAATTCTTCGGCAATCAGCCTTCTTTATGATCCAGCTCTCACTTCCATACATCACTACTGGGGAAACCATAGCTTTTACTATACGGAACTTTGTTGGCAAGGTGATGTCTCTACTTTTTAAGATGCTGTCTAGGTTTACCATTGCCTTTCTCCCAAGAAGCAGGCGTCTTTTAATTTCATGGCTGCTGTCACCATCTGCAGTGATCATGGAGCCCAAGAAAGTAAAATCTCTCCTGCCTCCATTTCTTCCCCTTCTATTTGCCAGGAGGTGATGGGACCAGTGGCCATGATCTTCGTTTTTTTGATGTTGAGCTTCAGACCATATTTTGCGCTCTCCTCTTTCACCCTCAATACAAGGTTCTTTAATTCCTCCTCACTTTCTGCCATCAAGGTTGTGTTATCTGCTTATCTGAGGTTGTGATATTTCTTCCGGCAATCTTAATTCCGGCTAGGGATGTAGAAGATACAATGCTCATTTTTTGTTCCTAGAAATAACTGTTCTAATATGAACTGTTATTCAATATACGGATTTTCTTTATAACTTTACATTTTCTGTCTTTTGCTTCTAGATGTTGCTGTTAAAGCATCATGGGAAGCGGTAAGTGCCAAATATTATGATAGCGTTAGGAAAATATTCTTTAAGAAACAAATAAAAGTTCCTTGAAGCTTTAAAAAGGGTTCCAGAATTTTGTTTAGTGTGTGCGAGCGGCACTCTAGGCTTGATTGGTGCCAGCTGGAGGTACAAATAAAGGGAGGAAGTTGAAGGTTGCAATTTCCACATGAGGAAAGCACGCACACTGTCTGTGCTGGTCCTGGGGGCTAACCAAGAGGTGAGGTCCGAGTCCAGTCCGAGGTCAATGGTGCAAAATGAAGGCAGTCCATAGAAGTCGAAGCTGGTTGCAGGGCAGGGCGTCGGGTGAGGTCAGGAGCTCCGGCAGGGAAGCAGGGCAGGGATCAGGCTGCTACTGACAACCAACGATGTTGCTCCTGCAACTTGGGACTGGGGCTGGCTGGCTTTTATCTCCCCCGAGGCATAGGGTGGCCCCAATCCACAGGTGACTTGCCTCTCCTGGCCTGGAAGCGAGCACTCCTCCTGAGGGAACTTAGTTCCCTCCGCCTCTCTGCCCTGAGCCTCTGCATCTCAGGAGAGGCTGGAGGGTTACTGGACCCAGAGGCAACCTCAGCTTCCTCTGACGGGGCTGAGGGTGGAGCACCTGCAGGCAATGGGTCCTCCATCCCCTCAGGAGCCAGAGCAGACTCAGCTGGTGCCTGCACCTGAGGATCCAGCACAAGTGAGGACCCTTCAGGCTCATGCCCCAGCCTCAGCTCAGCTGGTTCTGGAAGCGGGGAATCCTCTGCAGGCTGGGATTCCTCAGGTTCAGCATTCAAATCCGAATCCCAGGCCATCAGACAGTCAGTACGCATGCTGACAACAAGGTTGGAAGTAAATCCCCAAGGCTCCTAAACACTGGACTTCTCTGCTGTGTGGAGCCGGCACAGCCTAAATGGCAAAAAATAATCCACGTTCCCAGCTTTCCTCCTGACTGCCAAGAGCTGGAAGAGCCTCAGATGGGAGTACCTTTCTGCCCCTTTCCAGCCTGTTAATAGTTGGGAAGAGCAATGCTAACTAAAGCAAAACAGAGCTGAAATTCTCTTCCTACGAACTGAATACAGGAATCTCTCTCTCACACACACACACACATGTCATGTCTGGGAGCATCAACCTGTCTTTGGAAGAAGTGGTAACTTGGGTTGAATATGGAACAACATTATCACGCAATTCACTGCTTGGCAGGATGATAAACCAGCTTTTCCTGTGCTTGAATGTATATCTTAAATTAACACTTGGTGTATTTGTTATCTGTGCTTCATTATTAGGCAAGTCATAGTCAGAAAGGCCTTGCAGTCCAGAGGTTAAGGGGGGAGGAGCCCTTAATAAGTGCTGTGTCCTTTTTCTTCAGAAATATTGCCACGGGTACCCAAAAGTCATATGCACTGAGGAGTATCATGCCCACTGTGGTTCTGATGGCAAGACCTATAGCAACCGGTGTCACTTCTGCAATGAATACATGTGAGTATATCATTTTGTTGTCGTTTAGTCGTGTCCAACTCTTTGTGACCCCATAGACCAAGCATGCCAGGCACTCCCGTCTTCCACTGCCTCCCACAGTTTGGTCAAACTCATGTTTGTAGCTTCGAGAACACTGTCCAATCATCTCATCCTCTGTCGTCCCCTTCTCCTTGTGCCCTCCATCTTTCCCAACCTCTGGGTCTTTTCCAGGGAGTCTTCTCTTCTCATGAGGTGGCCAAAGTATTGGAGCCTCAGCTTCACGATCTGTCCTTCCAGTGAGCACTCAGGGCTGATTTCCTTCAGAATGGAGAGAACCATAGAATTGTAGAGTCGGAAGGGACCACAAGGATCATCTAGTTCAGTGTTTCCCAACCTTGTGCCTCCAGCTGTTTTTGGACTACAATTCCCATCATCCCTTACCACTGGTCTTGCTAGTCAGGGATGATGGGAGTTGTAGTTCAAAAACAGCTGGAGGCACAAGGTTGGGAAACACTGATCTAGTTCAAACCCCTGTAATGCAGGATTTTATTTTTTTGCACAATGTGGGTTATGTGTTGCATATGAGGCCCAAATGAACATGGTGAGCAGAGCTAATCTGTAGACTGCCTTGAATTTTAAACTCAAATGGATTCACATGCACCACCCTCCTGACAGTACTGTTGTTGCTGCTGCTAAGTGGGATCCTGTGGGAGGAGAGGGCAGGGGAAAGATGCCCAAATTGGTTCTATGTTCTGTGACACAGATCAACAATGAAGGGTGGAGAAGACGTATCTTCCACCAAGCGGTGGAGCTGAAAGGAATACTGGTCCATCTTGTTCGATATTGTCTAGGCAAATGGCAGAAGCTCTCCAGTGACTCTGACATTATTCTTCCATAGCCCCTTCCCTCCCCAGGACTTAGGGCAATGATGAACTTAGTTTTCCCACCTATATAGTATTTATCTATAAGGAAACTTACATGTTATGAATTCTCGTATTTATTTACTTCTTTTTTCTCATCAGAACAAATAAAAGAAAGCTGATACTAATGCACTTGGGAGAATGCAGAAAAGTTTAAGATGCACAAGACTATGGAACATCTGCAGAAGAAGTCCCATTCCTCTTCAAGCTTCACTCATTGCATCACCCCCCAAAATATTCCATTATTCTCTTTGGTTATGCTCTGTGAGCCAGTGAATACTTCGCAACATCTTAATTCAGTTCATCAATAAATAAGCTCAGCAACATTATCAAACTCCCCATACATTTACTTGTGTGTTATCTATTCTTAAACATATTAAGAATAGAATTTATATATGTCATCCAAGTTAGTATTCAGCTACATCCTTGCACTAGTGCAAGAATTTGTACATAACACACAATCAAGGAACTGAGTTTTAAACAATTAGCCTAATCTACTCCCTCTGGACTGTAACACTTCTGACTGCAGACAATGGATTTCTGCAGATTAAAAAAACCCCAAACCACCTGTTGACAGCCGGGTGATTAGTTAGACATTGAGGCTAGAACCCATTACCCTGCCATGATACTTTTCTTTTCTATTGATTTTTAATGGAAGAAAATGAGAAAGAGAAGCAGAGAAATAAAAGTACACATAGAAAATCCAATTACCACCATATGAATTGATATATGCCACCCAAGTTGGTATTCAGCTACATCCTTACACTAGCTCAAGAATTATTGTCATTGCAATGGGATTTCTCTCCTCCTTGTTTTTCCCACTTGGAGGTCCCACTGTGTATCCTTGATTTCTCTGGTGGATTTGGGAAATCCCCGAGGGAGGCAGGTTAGGCTGTGCAGAAGAGGACTGGACAATTTTTTTTCCAAGAAGTGTCCGTTTTTATTCATCCTATTGCTCCCATAAATGTAATATTAATAGCCTCAGTAGCCCCCCCCCAATCTGATTCAAAACCAGAGACTTGCATTGTATCACAAATTGGCCTGGGATGCTCGCCCCGCCCCCTGGGTGCTGGCCCCACCCCTGGGTGCACAGCATGTGTGCCAGTACGGATGCCAGAGCAGCTAGCTCTGCCTCTGCCTAGGACAACCAAACTAGGTGTCTCAAGGAAGACATCTGCCACGACCAGAAGCAGCTTGGCCAGGGAATCCTTAGTGCAGCGGGGAAGTCGGTACACCAAAAGGAATCCTGTACTGCCCCTATTGCCCAACTTCCAGAACATGCACTCAGAAAACTGGGTCTTCCCAATAGGACGCCCCTCCCTAATCCGATTCGAGATCAGTGACCATAGGCGCCGACTCCATGGGGCTTGAGGGGGCCCGAGCCCCCTCAAAAATTCATATATGAATATATGAAATCTCTGTTGGCTAGAAGTCCATATAATAAATATTTACATGTGGAAATAGGACATTACAGAGGGCAGCAATGTGATGTACCATGCATAATAGTTCCCTTCCTGTGCAGAAACTAGGGACATGCAAGAGATATGGGGTAACCAGTAGCTTAGAAAGTTGCATGCAAAGTAACTTGTCTTGACCATAAGCCAAAGCAAGGCTGAAAAAAGACTCCAGTGATAAATTGCATGTCATATAGTATTCACCAAAAAATAACAATTTATTACATGTACTCCTAGCCAACACTGATTTCAGATATATATATATTTTCCGGGGGTGGGGAGTTTAGATGTGGCTATCATGAAAACCCATGGAACGAGCCTTTCTCATAAAATAAAATAAAAGAGGTGTTGTAAAGGTTGTCTTAGGAAGCAATACAAACATGTTATATACATCAAACACGCTTATTATCTTTAATTATTTGAAAACCCCAGAAGTGGAAAACAAGCACAGAGAAAACAAGATTTGGTGATAGGAGAAAACAAGCCATGAATGTTTGGCGTTAGCATCTTGGATTTCCATTGTTTGAGGCCATTTTCTTCTGAATACAAGTTACTGGGAAAGCAGTAGGTGGGTCCAGTGTTTTTGCCCTCAGGTCCTGCTTGCAGGCATCCCATAGGTATCTGGTTGTCAGCTGTGAGAACAAGAGGCTGGGACAGAAGAGACATGGGCACGATCCAGCAGGGGTATTCTTGTGTTCTTCTGATGCTCAGAGTATTACCTGAAGGCCATCTTCATCATTTTCTGATTCTCTTTGAAGCAGTATATTGCCATAGATTTAAGGGGGGATCCCCCAAACCCTAGAAATGAATATATGCTAGGATTTTGATTAATTGGGATATGGATTAAAATACAAGCTGCAGGGCGGTGCCAGACAGAGAATTCCTGGACTGGATTATCCAAACCAGCCTGGTTGGCTTAGTGAAGAGCAAACCTGTTAACATGACATAAGGCTTTGATGGCCCATAATGGAGGAATCCACAATGTGTTAACAAGGTCATGGAGTGTATGTTTGAAGTGACAGGAAAAGGAAGTCTGGAAGCAAAGTGTGCTAGGAAGAAGTAGGAGGAAAAAGAACTAGGATCCATCTTGGGAAGACTGGCTGAAGGCTGCCTTCTCTGCTGTGGGGTACAAGCCCCTTTTGGAAGGACCATAACTGTAAGATCTGGACTCCCTCCATACAGATTGAAGGTGCATATAGCTTAATAAAGCTTATTAAAGCCATGACAGTCTCCGCCGCATCCTCAATTCTCCAAAGAAACACAGACCCTGGGGCCCCATAGGCTTTGCCACCACCTGGCAGACAGAGGGACAGGCACTTGACTTTGGTAACAATATTCATTCTATTGAGATCACAGTGGTTTGGAAAGATCTTGATCCTTTTATATATATATTTTTGCAAATTAAATTTTTATTGATTTTCAGTAAACCACCTGTACCTATTATCGAAACCTTCTAAGTCTAAGAGATCTGTGTTTTCTATTTTTATCCAGTCTTTCACCCATGTTAAACATGCCGCTTCGTAGAATAGACTCAGTTCTGGCAGGGAAAAGCCTCCTCTTTCTTTTTTATTCACCAAGATTTTCATTTTTATTCTCGGTTTTTTTCTCTGCCAGACGAATCTTACTAATGTTTTTTGCCATTCTTTAAGTTGTTTTAGCCCTTTAATTACTGGAATAGTTTGGAATAGAAATAACATTCTGGGCAAAACATTCATTTTAATCATGGATATTCTCCCCAAGAATGACAGCTTCAATCTATCCCATATTTCTAAGTCCTTTTTAATACCCCTTCATGTTGCCTCGTAATTGTCTTTGTATAAGTTTATATTTTTTGCTGTAATCCATACTCCTAAGTATTTAACTTTCTTAACTACTGTAATTTCAGATCTTTGTTGTAGTTCCTCTATCTCTTACTTGGTCATATTCTTTGTCAACATTTTAGTCTTATTATTGTTAAGTTTGAGGCCCGCCACCTTGCCGAATTCTTCTAGTCTCTGTAAGGCTTCTTGTAGACTCTTCTAGTGTTAACACTGGATCATCCGCAAATGCTTTAATTTTGTACTCTTTACTTCCTACCTTGATCCCTTTAACTTCTGATTCTTCTCTTAGTCTCTTATTAAAAACCTCTAATACTGTTATGAATAACAGGGGAGACAGGGGGCATCCCTGTCTAATCCATTTAGTGATATCAAAAGGTTCCGATATATTGCTATTTATTATAAGTTTGGCTTTTTGATCTTGATATATGGCTTCAATTCCTTTTTCAAACCCTTCTCCAACTCCCATTGCTTTTAGATTTTCTTTCATAAATCTCCAGGAGATGTTATCAAATGCTTTTTCGGCATCAATAAATATCAATGCCGCTTGCTTGTCTATCCTATTCTCTAAATATTCAATAACGTCTATGGCACTTCTTACATTGTCTTTCAATTGTCTTCCCGGAAGAAAGCCTGCTTGATCTTTGTAAATTTTCCCATTTAAAAGTCTTTTTAATCTTTCCACCAATACATCAGTAAATATTTTGTAGTCGTTATTTAATAAAGAGATGGGTCTGTAGTTTTTAACTTCTAAGCCATCTGCATCTTTTTTTGGGATCAGGGTAATGTAGGCTTCCTTCCATGTGGCTGGGATTTTTCCTTCTTTTAAGATGTTATTTATGACCTCGCATAACACTGGAACTATTTGATCACATAGTGTTTTATAATATTTAGATGAAATGCCTTCTGGCCCCGGAGCCTTTCCCATTTTCATTTTTTTTATTGTTTTCCGAATTTCTTGTTCTGCAATTGTCTGGTTTAATTGTTCTCTTTCATCTTCCGTAATCTGTTGCAGTTGATATTTTTCCAAATATTCTTCTATTCTATTATCTGTCTCTTGTCCTTTTTTATATACCGTATTTTTTGGACCATAACACTCACTTTTTTTCCTCCTAAAAAATAAGGGGAAATGTCTGTGCGTGTTATGGAGGGAATGCCTACGGGTGGCATGCCTACGGATTTTCCTCCTCTAAAAACTATGTGCGTGTTATGGTCGGGTGCGTGTTATAGAGCGAAAAATACGGTAATTCTTTATAGTATTTCTGAAACATCTTTCTTATCTCTTTGGGGTCTTCCACTATCTTTTCTCCATCCCTTATTCTACCTATTATATTTTGTTTTTTCCTTTCCTTTAATTGCCAAGCCAAATACTTCCCAATTTTGTTAGCTGATTCAAAAAAAAATTGCCTCATCATTTTAATTCTCCATTCTACTTCTTGATTCACCACCATGGAAAATTGGGCCTGTAGCATCTTTATGTTTTGTTTTATTGTTTCAACTTCTGGTTTAGATGTTAACTGTCTCTCACTCTCCATGAGATGTATCAAGATTTCTTCTTTCTTTTTCTCTCTTCCCTTTCTTAAGTGACTGTTTTTCTGAATTAAAAACCCCCTCATAACCGCTTTACTTGCATCCCAGACTATTTCTATGGGTGTTCCTTTATTCAAGTTGTATTTAAAGTATTCCTCAATTGTTTATTTTGCCCTGTTTATTATCTTCTGGTCATTGAACAAGTTCTCATTCATTCTCCATCTGAAAGTTGCGGGGTCTTTTCCTCTTAACGCCATGTACACCGAATTATGATCAGATAGTGTTTGTGGAAGAATTTCCGCTTTATTAGCTCTCATAATTAATTCTTTCAAGATCCAGATGTGATCTGTTCTTCTCCAACTTTGGTTTAGGTTTGAGAAAAAGGTGAACTGTTTTGTTGTAGGATTTTTGAATCTCCATATGTCAATTAGTCCCATATTATCCACCAATTCAAAAAAAGTTTTAGGTAGTTTGCCTTCGTTCGTTTCTTTTTTCCTTGTTGATCTGTCCAAGTCCGGTATATTCACGACCTTGAAATCTCCCATCAGTATCAGGTGTTGGTCCATCAATTCTAACAACTTGTCTCCCAATGTTGAGTAAAAGATCGATTTTTTTATCATTAGGAGCATAGATTCCAACATCAGAACTCAAGGATCACACCTACAATCATGAAGTGTGAATTCTGCCTCATCTCCTTCCTAACCACCCCAGCAACTCTGTCCAGCCCTTATGCCATTACTTATTAGCCACCCATGTATAGTCCACACCAACATTGCCTCTCCACTAGCAGTTCTCTGGCCAATGGTATCTGGAGGATACCATGGTTGATGGTATCAAGATAAATGGTATCAAAGTTATATCAATGATGCTGCTGCTTTTGGGCAATCTGCACCTGATAACAGTGCCCATTTCTGATTTGTACTGGAGCTACACCGAAGTTGCTTGTGCCATGGAGCATTTCGGAAGGAAACACGTTCAGTCTGGCCTTAGTAAAAAGTCTGTGGTAGCTGACCACTGCCAAGTTCTTTAGATATTCAGCTATGTGAAATGTCCCAACATACTGTAAATTCACATCCCTTGGTGAGCAGGATGGGTAGGGCCCGCAGATCACCATAGTGATTTTAGTGATTTAAAGGCTATGTTGAAGCCCAAGTGTTGAAGATGAGATGGGGACAGCCCACTGAGGAAGCTTTTTGGGTGTTGTGCTTGGACCAGCAACTAACATAATGGTTCTGAGCTAGAGGTTGGAGTAGTCCTGTGCCCCGTTTGAAAACATAGATCTTAAGCCAGTACAGATAAGGGAAGTAATAGTACTACTCTTTTCTGCCTTGGACAGACCACACCTGGTATACTGTTTCCGATTCTGGGCACCCACAATTTAAAAAGGATATTGACGAACTGGAATGTGTGCAGAGTAGGGCAAGCATGATGACCAAGAGTCTGGGAACTAAGCCTTATGAGGAATGGATGAAGGAGCTGGGCCTGTTTAGCCTGGAAAAGAGGAGACTGAGAAGAGATATGATTGTTGTTGTTGTTTAGTCGTTTAGTCGTGTCCGACTCTTCGTGACCCCATGGACCAGAGAACGCCAGGCACCTCTGTCCTCCACTGCCTCCCGCAGTTTGGTCAAACTCATGCTGGTAACCTCGAAAACACTATCCAACCATCTCGTCCTCTGCCGTCCCCTTCTCCTTGTGCCCTCCATCTTTCCCAACATCAGGGTCTTCTCCAGGGAGTCTTCTCTTCTCATGAGGTGGCCAAAGTACTGGAGCCTCAGCTTCACAATCTGTCCTTCCAGTGAGCACTCAGGGTTGATTTCCTTCAGTATGGAGAGGTTTGATCTTCTTGCAGTCCATGGGACTCTCAAGAGTCTCCTCCAGCACCATAATTCAAAAGCATCAATTCTTCGGCGATCAGCCTTCTTTATGGTCCAGCTCTCACTTCCATACATCACTACTGGGAAAACCATAGCTTTAACTATACAAACCTTTGATATGATAGTCATCTTTAAATGTCTCAAGGGCTGTCACATGGAGGATGGAGCAAGCTTGTTTTCTCCTGCTCTGGAGGGTAGGACTTGAACCAATGGCTTCAAGTTACAAGAAAGGAGATTATGACTAAACATCAGGAAGAACTTTCTGACAGTAAGAGCTGTTCGACAGTAGAAATAACTCCAATGGAAGGTGACAGACTCTCCATCCTTGGAGGTTTTTAAGCAGAATTTAGATGGCTATCTGTCGTGGATGCTGTAGCTGAGATTCCTGCATTGCAGGGGGTTGGACTAGATGACCCTTGGGGTCCATTCCAATTTTACAATTCTACGATTCTGTGATTATAATTAGCTCTGCACCCCACACCCCTTATCATTATCAACACAATGTATTCTGGCTCAACTGGGTGGGGTTCAATGTTAGTTGCACTCAGAGTGAATCCACTGAAGCTAATTAACTTAGGTTCATAAATTCAATTTGGTTAGAAAAAATTGAATGGGATAGCTTGCCAATTCTATACATACCGTCAAAATTAGCTCCCCTCCACCCACCCTCAATTCTCTCCAAGGGCAGCTGGTAGGTGTCATACCCTCCAACATTTCTCCCATGAAAATAGGGACATCCTAAGGGAAAGTTGGACATTCTGGGATAAAATCAGAAACCGGAATGGCTTCTCTAAATCAGGGACATCCCTGGAAAATAGGGACACTTGGAGGGTCTGAGCTCCTGGACCTGGCTATCTTCTCTATCTCCCTTCTCTCCATCTCTTACACAAACACACAATCACATGCACGGCAGGAAGAGAAGATGTGTGTGGTAGAAAAGATCAAGCAGCCACACAGTGAATCAGAGAGGCTGGTAACCAAACCACTGCCAGCTTATCTCCCAGTTTATGTTTGTGTCTTGCTCGATGGAGACATGGCGCCTGAGAGAAAAAAACAGCAGCACAAAAGGATTAGAATCTTCCCTCTCACCCTCCATAGCCCTTTGAATGTGAGATAGTTGATTGGGCCTTTTTTCAACTGTTTCCTCTCCTTGGAGACAGGGCAGGAATCTGCTGCCAGTGCTTTTTATGACTGACTAAGCAAAGGAGATGCGCAGAAGCCCTCAGTTGTTAAAAATGCATTGGCATTATTGTGGTTGACAGGCGAAGACTGGACCTTGGGCTTGGAGAGTTTGGAGGGTTCCAAATCTTGCCTGAGCCATGCCCCACTTTGCCCCTCAGAGGTAAGGGGCAGAAGTAAGAACTCGCTTTCAAGGAAAAGTGAATAGGATTGAAACCTGATACCTTTTTTGAAGTTTGCACAGCATGGGTACTTCCAGCCTTTCCTAACAAAAGCGGATGTTCTAATGAGCAGTTGAGTTGCCTTCCAATGCTTTCTCTCCATTCTTCTCCTAGTCCTCCAGTAGAAAAGGCTGAAAGACCTTTTCTCTCTATTTTCTCTGCTCTGTTGAGATTTCCTTGTGGAACAATACCTGTGAAATTGAGGAGCTCTTCTGCTTTTCTCCCTTACTAAAACAAGGTGGCTGCTGCCTCTCAGAGATGGGCGTATGCAGAACAGGATGATGGACTTGGTGGGTGATGGGTCTGATCCAGCAGCTGCTTCTTATGTTCTCCTTGTGCAGCAGAAGTCTCCCCTTCTCGCTTTCTCCTCCTCTGCATAAACTAACCTGCCCTGGGGATTCCTCAAATCCAGCAGAGTAAAATAGGCAACACAGTGGGACACCCAGGTGGGGAAAGCAAGGAGGAGAGAAATCCCATTGCATTAACATTAATTCTTGCGCTGGTGCAATGATATACCTGGGTACCCACGTGAATGGCCTATATCAATCATATGACGGCAACTGAATTTTCAATGTGTACTTTTCTCTTATTTCTCTGTCTCTTTTTTATTTTCTTCTATTAAAAATCAATAGAAAAGAAAAGAAATGTATAATGGCAGGGGGGTGGATCCTAGCCTCAGTGTCTAACTAATCACCTGGTGTTCTACAGGTTTTTTGTTTGTTTGTTTTTTTACTCTGCAGAACTCAGAAATGTCATAGTCGAAAGGGAGAAGATTCTCCTGATTGACTCAGTTCCCCGATTGTGCGTTATTAGTAACAAACTTCAAGACCAATCTCTTGCCCAAATCATATAATATTTTTAAGAATAGATAATACACAAATAAATGTATGGAGAGTTTGATAATGTTGCTGAGCTTATTTATTGAGAAACCGAATTAAGATGTTGCGAGATATTCACTGGCTCACAGAGCATAAGCAAAGAGAAGAATGAATTTTTTTGGTGGTGATGCAATGAGTGAAGCGTAAAGAGAAATGGGACTTCTTTTGTAGATGTTTCATAGTCATGTGCATCTTAAGCTTTTTTGCATTCTCCATAGTATTTCAGTTCCAGCTTTCCTCCACTTTTGCTAATGAGGAGAAAAAGAAGTAAATAAGTATGAGAATTCATAAGATGAAGCTTTCATTATAACTCCTTAAAGAGAAATGCTCTATAGGTGGGAAAGCTTATGCCATCATTGCTCTTTGTCTTTGGGATGGGAAAGGGCTGAGGAGGAATCCTGTCTGAGACCCTGGAAAACAGCTTCCTGTCAGCCTAGCCAATATAGAGCAAGAGGGACTAATGCTCTTTTCAGGTCTACCATTTGTGGAAGATCCTCCTGCTCCCGCCTTCATCGTACATCTGTGTCAAACTTCTCTAGGAGCAAATGTTCAGACTTTTACCTAGAGCAGTTCCAAGATCCACATTAAGGAAACACCTAGTGTAGGCCTTTGTAATGTAGGCCTTCATAATAATGTTCTTACTATCCCCTAATTGTGGGATGTGGGTGGTCCTGTGGGTTAAACCACAGAGCCTAGGACTTGCTGATCAGAAGGTCGGCGGTTCAAATCCCCACGACGGGGTGAGCTCCCGTTGCTCGGTCCCAGCTCCTGCCAACCTAGCAGTTCAAAAGCACGTCACAGTAGATAAATAGGTACCGCTCCGGCGGGAAAGTAAATGGCGTTTCTGTGCACTGCTCTGGTTCACCAGAAGCGGCTTAGTCATGCTGGCCACATGACCCAGAAGCTGTATGCCGGCTCCCTCGGCCAATAAAACAAAATGAATGCTGCAACCCCAGAGTCGGTCACAACTGGACCTAATGGTCAGGGGTCCCTTTACCTTTATCCCCTAATTCCCTGATGGCTTTTTTGGTTATTTTTCTTCTGGGCCAACCCTACTACTTTTTGCGTTGTGTCTGGTCTGGTGGGATGGCGATAGAGCCCTTCTGGGCATATTTCCCCTGCCCCCCCATCACTCTTAGCAGGAGCAACAAGAGTGTCAGGAGGGTGGTGCATGTGAATAGCCCTCCCAATCCACTCCACTTTCAAATTCAGGGCTACCTACAGATTAGCTCTGCTCACCATGTTCCTTTGGGCCTCATAAGCAACACAAAACTCAGGGCCATGGCTTAGAACCTGACATTCTGCAAAATGATTCCTGCACTTCCCAGGGGAGGGGTGTCCCCCTGCTTGACTTTCCTTCTACATGGGTGCTGATTCTCTTTTTCTTTTCTGTTTTTTTATTTACATCTCACCATGCTTAGTGCAAATATAATCATGTACTTTTTAACTTCCAACAAAGATGTCAGAGGGGGTAAAAAGATTCCTGCACTCCAGGAGGTTGGACTACATGACTCTCAGGGTCCCTTCCAACTCTATGATTCCATGATATACTCACATATATGCATTGCAGAAGAGACACTGGTTGCCATAGGTCTTGCCATCAGAACCGCAGTGGGCCAGGTACTCCATGGTGCATGCTGGGTTTGGATACCTTTTGCAATATTTCTGAAGACGAAGGACACAACAGTTTTAAAGGTCCTCCCCGCTTAACCTTTGGACTACCCATTGTGGGCACTTACACCTGTCAAATTATAGATCGCCAGTGCCAGGGATTTCATGCAAGACACCTTAAAGTTTAAAATATTGCAGGGTTAGAACAGGTACAATTTTTTTCATGCTGCGAAACAAAATTTGCAAACATGGTAGTCCCCTCAGAGAAGATTAATCTTGCCAAATTGCGAGTGAGCAGCTCTAGGGGTTTCATGCTAGACACATTTAACGGTTGTTTTTGCAAAAAAATACTTTAAAAAAACACACAGTGAGTGCCTGGATTCTTAAGACAGTGGCCAAATAATATGCCTGCAAGGTTGGGCGGTCTGTCTAGTAATAACTGAATAACCCCACAAGGCTACTACTGAACACAAGCTGAGACTCTCTTATAAATTGTGGGTAGCAACTAGAACTAATAATAATAATACCACCAACTTTTTATTTTTTTTAAAAGGGGTGGGATTAGAGATGTGAAATCCTGAGAAAAACCCAGCTCTTGTATGTTATATTTGTGTTGATGTGTTTTTGTTCCCTGTATTTTAAATTCTATTTTAAAAATTGACACACACACACACACACACACACACAGAATATTTTAAAATTCCAAAAGAAGTATAAATTCACTTATCTTAACTCCATGCTACTTCCATGTTCTATCATAAGAATAAATGATTTCCCACTTACCTTTTCAAATGATGCTTTCACAACAACATCTAGATGCAAAACATAGATAATGTGAAAATGATTTAGCAAATCCATATGCTGCATAATAGTCCATTTGATAACATTTATTTCTAGTAACCGAAAAGTGGGATGCATTGTATCTTGTACATCCTATGTTATCCTAAAAGTGCCTTGGCAATACACAATTTCCTTTAAATGTCACTGAGCATGGATAGGAAGACAATCAAAACAATGGGAAATGGTTCAGTCAGTTAACTATCCTAAATACAAATAACTGTATATACTGGTTTAGTCCATATCTAACTGGGACCCAGTTCTGTTGATTTCCCTTGAATGCCCAGCTGTGCTGCTTTGCATGTTTAGAATCATGGCTAGGTCCACTTTTTATGTCACAAGAGCCACGAGGAGACCATGAAGAAAAGAGGGTACATGGTAGCTTCAGGGGGCATTAGTGTTTTGAGCTTCAGCTTTCAAAAACGCTCCTATTGTGTGAAAAGTGGTGGGCGCTGCGTGCAATGTAGAGCCCTGATGTACAGCATCTTTATTAGATAGAGTAAATTTAACATAGCAAGACATTCATTCTGGTTCTTCCTGGCATGTATCATTTCATATATGAGGAACCTTGAGAACAGACATGTTTCAGTGCCCCCAAAAATGTGGGAAGGCTCAAGTGTGTATGTGTTTTGGGGATATGTGTGTCCCTGCCCCCAGGGTCCCTATGCTTAACAACAATGTCCCCTCCTTCCGTAAGGTTTAAACCAGCAAACACAATGGTTTGCAAGGAGATTTTAACTGGATTTAGTCAACACAGGTGGAGCCTTCCTACACTCATCTGAAGACATGAATAGTCCATGGATTCTTTGGTCCCTACACCTCTCCGAGAAAGAGAACTTTTGCAATATGAAATATTACTCACCTGAGTACAAAAAGAAGACCATCAGAGTGAGGAGGAGAAAGCTGCTTGGCTTCATGATTTTGCTGGTCGGTTTGGATGTGTTGGCCTCTTAGTGCTTTTCCAAGCAGTAGACGCTTTTGAGATTCCACTGGTTATGGATGAGGTCTCGTATCTCTTCCATGTATTTATGGAAGTTTCTGCAGCCTTGATGATGAAATCTCCCAATTTCTGAGAAATATTTACACATGCCAATGTGATTACAGAGGACTGCAATGTCTTGTACCAATTTTAATGGTTTCCCTTTCAATGCACATTCCACGTGTATGCAATAAACATTTGGCAACCGGTTCCTTAAGAAATACGGCCTTCTGGTGTGATGATGACATTGCTGTTGCAGGTCACAAGAAATGAGGTACAAACAAAACAGTTTTAGAAATGTTGGGATTCTTTTCATCATTGTTTTAGTATAAAGAAAACAAAGGAGAAAAACAAAGGTGCCTTACTCCTTCAGCATGTAAGTCATAAAATAAAAGAGGTATTGTTGTCCCAGAAAGTAAGACAAACACGTTATATACGTCAAACACACTTATTATCTTTAATTGTTTGGAAACCTTAAAGTGGAAAACAAGCATGGAGAAAACAAGATTTGGCGATAGGAGAAAACAAGCCATGAATGTATGGCGTGAGCATCTTGGATTTCCATTGTTTGAGGCCATTTTCTTCTGAATACAAGTTACTGGGAAAACAGCAGGTGGGTCCAGTGCTTTCAGGCATCCCATAGGTATCTGGTTGTCAGCTGTGAGAACAGGATCCTGGGACAGAAGAGACATGGGCACGATCCAGCAGGGGTATTCTTATGTTCTTATTAAACCACACTTCCGATGCTCAGAGTATTGCCCTAACAATATCTTTCCCATTTTTCCTTGGAGATTCTCCTTGAAGTGCCATATTCATTCTATTGAGATCGCAGTTCTAAGGCAAATCCTTGGTACTTCTAAGGACAGAAGTCTCACAATTGTAAATGGGACTCAACGGTTCGGTAATTTTGGAGAGTGCTGGTTGCATTGCCTTCTTTTTAAAAGTGTCAGGTATTTTGTCCGATCTTTGCATCAGAACATAATAATGCTTACTTCAGGTAAGCTCCAGTGGCTGCAGAGGCAGGCGGGCAGCCCCACAGCTCTGGCCCACCCAATGTGCCACTTCTGGATGCTGAACTTTGACTTGGACCCTCAGCCAGATCCAACAGGGCTTTTCTTCTCAAAACCTTCTCCAGTTTTGAAAAATACAAGTGGCATGTCCAGAGCATGTATATGTTATGGTGTGTGCATTTGAGCCCATGGGCAGAAGTGGAAAACAGTACATGTTGGCTGGCAGTGGGTCCAGCAGATATGGAGCTGTATTTACTTCAGCAGCAATGAAATGATATCACCCTTCTCTAGAAACCCACGTGATACACTGCAATAAAGTTAACTGAGAATGTTACTGTCTTTTAATTCATTTTTATTGATTTACTTTGAAAATATCTGTTATCTTTGCTATGACTTATGTTTGAGACAGTAAGCTGTTCCATGTACTATTTGCTAACTGGCTGGTTGCCTAATGTTTCTTGAATTGTGCACTAAAAGGAAACTGTTGAAATTTGTACAGGATACTGCAGTCCTCTGTAATATTCCATTTCCATATGCACATATTTCTTGAAACTGGGAGAGTTCGTCATCAAGGCCACAAAGACTTCCTTGTATGCATGGGAGAGAGGTTAGATCTAACTGCTTGGAAGAGCACTAAGAGGCGAGGTGCCCGTAGGGGGTGATGTCTGTTGTACACTAAAAGGAAACTGTTGAAATTGGTACAGGACACTGCAGTTCTCTGTAATATTCCATTTCCATTTCTAAGCACTAAGAGGCTGACAAATCCACCATTACAATCATGAAGTTGCCTGGGTTTGCTTCTCTGGCAGTGGTCGGGCAAGCGAGGTGCCAGTAGGGGGTGATGTCTGTTTCATTTCTCCAATCTGGGTGGGCTGACTCTGGGGGTTAGGCGATCTTGTAGGTAAACTGGTCGCAAGTTGTTAAGGGCTTTGTACGCTAATGGGAATACCTTGAACTCTGCCTGGTACCCCATCCAGGATAGGCAATGGACCAATTTCTTGGACATGGGGACTACTTACCCACAGTGCATCCATCTTGCCAGGTTTCAAGCTCAGCTTGATTTTATTCATCCATTTCACCACTGCTTCCAGGCAATGGCCCAGGTACTGTACAGCCTCTCTGGATTCAGATGTTATGGCAAAGTAGAACTGAGTGTCCTCAGCATACTGATGGCACCTCACTCCGAAACTCCTCTTGACCTCTCCCAATGCATTCATGTAGATATTAAATAGCATTGGAAATAAGCACTCCATAATGTGGCCACAAGATGCCCCCCCAAACAGTGTCCCAAAGCTTTTGCAAAGTTTTTTTGCAGGTACAGTCACTCTGATTCGGAAGGAGGTAGCCACAAGGCGGCCCCCCGAAACAGTGATCCACAGCTATTCTCGGGACTTGCCATGATACATTTCTTTGCTTTTCTATTGATTTTTAATTGAAGAAAATTAAAAACAACAACAAACAGACAGAGTTATAAGAGAAAAATACACATAGTAAATCAATTGCCATAATATAAATTGAAATATGCCATTCAATTGGGTACCCAGCTACATCATTGTGCCAGCAGAAGACTTAATGTTAATGCAATGGGATTTCTCTCCTGCTTGCTTTCCCTACCTGGGTGTCCCACTGTGTTGCCTATGTTGCTCTGGTGGATTTGGGAAATCCCTAGGGCAGGTTAGGCTATGCAGAGGAGGAGGGAGAGAAGGGGAGACCGTTCTGCTGCACAAGGGGAATGTAAGAAGCAGCTGCTGTATCAGGCCAATGGCCTACCAGGTCCATCATCCTGTTCTGCATATGTCCTGCATTATCCTTCTTTTTAAAAGTATCAAGATCTTTCCAAACCACTGTGATCTCAATAGAATGAATATTGCTACAAAAGTCGAATGCCTGCCCCTCTGTCTGCCAAGCGGTGGCAAAAGCCCATGGGGTCCCAGGCACCCACACAGGGTCTGTGTTTCTTTGGAGAATTGAGGATGCAGCAGAGACTGTCGTGGCTTTAAGAAATATGGTTTATTAAGCTATGTACACCTTTGATCTGCATGACGGGAGTCTAGATATTACAATTATGGGCATTTCAAGAGGGACTTGTACCCCACAGCAGTGAAGGCAGCCTTCAGTCAACCTTCCCAAGATGGATCCCAGCTCTTCTTCCTGCTTCTTCTTCCCAGCACCCTTTGCTTCCAGACAACCTTTTCCTGTCACCCCAAACATACACCCCATCACCTTGATAACGTCCATATTGTGGATTCCAAGTTGGCCCATCAACACCTTTGTCATATTCATATAAAATTCAATTACCCCAATATAAATTGATATATGCCACCCAGGTTGGTATTCAACTACACCCTTGAATTAGCTCAAGAATTAATAAAAATATCTGAAGAAGTGTGCATGCACACAAAAATTTATACCAGAACAAACTTAGTTGGTCTATAAGGTGCTACTGGACATTTTTTTAATTTTTTATATTTATTTCAAGTGCATCAGACCAACACGTCTACCTACCTGAATCAAAAATTAATGTTATTCATGTTATTAATTAATGTTATTGCAATTGAATTTCTCTCCTCCTTGTTTGTGATTCAAGGACCTGCCACTCACTTGGGGATAAGAAAGAGACATGGACACGGTATATTAGGTTAATGGGCTAAAAATGGCCACAACTTTATTGATTACAGCATGTGAGAAGTATTGGCTTAGGCATTGGATAAAATTGGATCTGACGAAAACCAGCAGCGGAATGAAAGGGAAGTGCTGCCGCAGCCATGTTTGAGCAGCAAAACTCCGCCCCCAAGCCTCCAGCTGGTTGGTTGGCTGCCTGGGGGCGTGGCGCAGCAGCCAGGTCAGCTGGGCAGGGGGCTGGAACGCCCCCTGCCAATGCGGAAAATGGCTCCTGACCACAACTTCTCCCCTCTGTAAGGGCCATTGGCCTGATGGGCCATTGGCCTGATCCAGCAGGCTTTTCTTATGTTCTTATACCATTCTAAACAGTCATGACTTTCCCCAAAAGAATCCTGGTAATTATAGCTTGTAAAGTAAGGGTGTTGAGAGATGTTATGAAAGCCCTATTGTCAAAAAACATTGTCAAAAATCAACAATGTTATGGATAAAAATAAATGAATAAATAAATAAATTTCTTGTTGTTGTTCAGTCGTTTAGTCGTGTCCGACTCTTCGTGACCCCGTGGACCAGAGCACGCCAGGCACTTCTGTCTTCCACTGCCTCCCGCAGTTTGGTCAAACTCATGCTGGTAGCTTCGAGAACACTGTCCAACCATCTCGTCCTCTGTCATCCCCTTCTTCTTGTGCCCTCCATCTTTCCCAACATCAGGGTCTTTTCCAGGGAGTCTTCTCTTCTCACGAGGTGGCTAAAGTATTGGAGCCTCAGCTTCACGATCTGTTCTAGAGATTTGTAAAAAAACAAGTCTGGATCAGTCAGGGCCAGATAGGTCCTGGTTCAGGGTGACCGTTTGAAGACACAAATAAATTGGACCAATACTATGTGATATGCAATTTGTTGTTATAGTCCTTTTTCATCATGGGTTTGGCTTATGGTCAAGACAAGCTACTTCGTATGCTACTTCCTAAGGTACTGGTTACCATATCTCTTGCAGGTGCCTGGGTTCTGCACAGGAAAGGAACCGTTATGCTTGGTACATCACATTGCAGCCCTTTGTAATATCCTATATCCACATGTAAATATTTCTTGAGACTGGGAGTTTTCATCATCAGGGCCACAGAGACTTCTATATATTCAGGGCAGAGAGTCCAGACCTCACTGCAGCCAGTGAACTCTGAGAAGGATCTACTGCTTTGAAAAGCACTAAGAGGAAGACATAATTAAACCCATCATGAAGCCAAGCAGCTTTCTCCTCCTTACTCTGATGCTCTTCTTTTTGTGCTCAGGTGAGTCATATTTCACATTACAAAGGTTCTCTTTGGGGGAAAGATTTTTCTACAAATGTTCCATTAGATACTCCATCTCAGAAAGGAACCCAAAATCCATGAATTGTCCAGGTGTTCCAAAGACTGTATGAAGGCTCTTATTAGGTTGTCAACTGAATCTGATAAAATCTCCCTGCAAACCTCAGTGCTTCATTTGTGAAAGCTTGTGCAAGAAGGAGGCATTGTTGTCCCACACAGGGACATGGGAACAGAGAAGCACATCTCTCAAACACACACACACACACACACGAGTTGAACCCTCACATATTCTTTTGAATGTTCAGATGTAGCTATTCTCAAGAAAGCTTCTATATGAAATTAGTCAGTAGGAACGAGAAAGAATATCTTGTCATGTGAGATTTGCTCTGTCACCCTACTGAAAGCAACAGAATGGGCTTCAGTTCAGCTAGGAGTTGAATGGGTATATACATGTTTTCTTTATTAGTATCGTCAACTGATTAGCTAGTTTGATTTGATTCTCTTCCCATCAACTGATCAGGGACATTTAAATTCAGCTCCTATAAATGAACTTTTAAGAGAACAAGGGAAATGTAAGATAAAATGTATCTCATTTTTCTATTCCTAGAAATAAATGTTTTCAAATGGAGAAATAAGACAGGCATTGGATAAGCCTTTGTTTGGTTGGAGGGGAGGTTGTAGCCTCCATCTTCCCCTCCTCATTAAGGGTATCTTGTTAAAGGAATCCAGGGGTGTGGGTTCTGTCCAATGCCTGGACGTGAGCTAGGGCCATGCCACGATCCCAACAGGAAACCCTCAGGGTGCCCCTATTTTATGTAAGTCATAGGGCTCCCCCTTTTGGTGGTTTACCCTTAGTTGGACTCCCTGCAAACGGGCAGATGTCGAGATATTGTCTGTCTTCATCCAATGCCTAAGACAAACCACTCACATCTGTAACTAATAAAGTTGTGGTGTATTCAAACCCATAAACCAAAATCCACTGTCCGTGTGTTTATTTATCCACTAGGGAATTGTGGGCCACAGGGCCTTGGCATGCAAAAAGGAAGTGTAAGATAAAATGCATCTCACTCTTACATTCCCAGAAATGAATGTTCTCAAATGGACTATTATTCAACATGTAGATTTGCTTTGGAATTTTTACATTTTTAATGTTTTCATTCTAGCTGTTGTCACTGAAGGAAGTTTTGAACGGGTGAGTGGCAGTCATTTATTCTTATTACAGAACATCAAAATAACTTGCTGTCAAGATGTGTAATATTGCTTTTTCCTGCAGCTCATGGTTAAACTATAGAACTCGCTCCCACAGGAGGCAGTGATGGCTACCCCCCTTGATGGCATTGAAAGGGATTAGACAAATTCATGGAGTAGAGGGCTACTTCATGAAAGCCAGTGTGGTGTAGTGGTTAAGAGCAGTAGACTTGTAATCTGGTGAACCGGGTTCGCGTCCCTGCTCCCCACATGCAGCTGCTGGGTGACCTTGGGCTAGTCACACTTCTCTGAAGTCTCTCAGCCCCACGCGCCTCACAGAGTGTTTGTTGTGGGGGAGGAAGGGAAAGGAGAATGTTAGCTGCTTTGAGACTCCTTAAGGGGAGTGAAAGGTGGGATATCAAATCCAAACTCTTCTTCTTCTACTTCTACTTTATTGGAGTTTACACAGATGGCTTTTTGCACTGCCTCTCTCCTTGCTAGTCCTTCCACATAGTTATAGCATAGTTGGTTGCAATGTTTGCAGGTCGCCTTTGAGTTCAGCAGATTTGCTTTGTGCAAAAATAAGACTGCGGCCCTGTCCCATTTTATCAGTACTCTTCATTTTGGGGGTGGGGGGGTTTGTGATTTCTTAAAACAAGAAAAGCCTGATGTGCAACTAAGACCTGACTGGTAAAAGCAACCATATGAGATTTACCAGAAAATTGGTAATACTGTAAAATTTACTCTCTCTGTAGACATATTGTCGAGGATATCCAAAACCAATGTGCACCCTGGAACTCAATCCCCACTGTGGCTCTGATGGCGTGCCATATGGCAACAAGTGTGCCTTCTGCAATGCGTATATGTGAGTACAGGTTTTGCTTATGAGGTGGAAATGTTAAGTCTGCAAGCCGTGCATATTCTGTCAACTTAAGTTGCCATTCGTCTTTGGTTGAGACGTTGCTTGTTTTCCATTTTTGGGCTAACAAAACACAGGCCACAATAGTATCATACATAAATAACACCTTTTTTAACACCTGGGAATATTAGTCTGAATTATCCCCAACAGAAAGGACTCTGGGTTTTTTGGGGGGAGTACTTTTAAATATATTTTTTTCCAATTCATTATGGATCATTTCCCAATACTCTTTTACACTTTCACAAGTCCACCAACCACCTCACCACTCTCTTTCCCCACTCCCAAGGAGCAGAGATGCCCCTATCAGGAGGGCAATCGTGTTGAAGTGCCCCACCATGCCTATCATGACACAAAAGGTAGTAAGGTTGGCCCAGAAGAAAAATCACTCAAAGGTCCATCAGGAAATTAGGGGGTAATAAGAAAGTTATTGTGAAGGTAGGAAAGGCTTACACTAGGCGCTTAGCTAATGTGGATCTCAGAATTGCTCTGGTGAGAAGTCTTAACATATACTCTTACAGAAGCTTCTGACATGGATGAACAGTGAAAGCTGGAAAATGGGGGTGTTTTACCAAGCAGTGGTGCTGGAAAGAACATATGAACATAAGAAGCTGCCTTATACAGAGTCAGGCCACTGGTCCATCCAGCTCAGTATTGTCTAGATTGATGGGTAGCGGCTATTGTGTTTATTAATATTGCTCTTTAGAAGCTAAAAGAACTTGTTCCAAAACAAGACACAAAACAATAATGACACACCCAATAGTCGCATAATATCACGCGCTTGTTTCAACACAGGCCTAACATCTTAGAAATATGAAATAACTTTTCCCAGAGCTGAAAACAAAGCTCTTTCTCTCCACACAGACTCCATTAGCCTGGAGGCTATTTTCTCCTGGACCACATTAGTGGTCCTATCTCTTCAGCCCTTTTTCAGAAAAACAAAGACCAACTCACACACCTAAAATGGAGAACTGCAATTGAATACCCCATGTGATCATGATGAGTAGCAGAGATACATTCTCAGTTAATCATTTAAATGTTAGGCATTCTGTTGCTCTTTCTTAGCTTCCAATGCCATGTCTTGAGCGATACACATACAGTTATTTTAAATGTCAATGTAGAATCAAGCAATTATACTTAACCCTATCTCTTCAGGTTATTGGACAGGATTCTTTCTCATCCATTTCCCTTCCCCAAGAAATAGAGCAATGATGAACTTACCTTTCTCACCAATACTATTTCTGTTTAATGAGTAATAATGAAGCTTGCATCTTCTGAATTCTCATCCTGAGTTCTTCGCATTGTCTTTCCCGCATCAGCCAATCTAGAAGACGTCTTAGACTGAGGAACCTTGGAGACTGCAGAAAATTTGACGACTAAAGAACAAAAGGACAAAAGAAGGTTGATTTCTCATCATACCCTGTTCATGCCATCTCCAGGAAGAAATTCATTATTATTCCCTCTGCTTATGCTCTGTTCGGCTAGCCAGTGAATATCTTGCAACATCTTCATTTGATTTATCAATAAATAAGCTCAGCATTATGAACCTCTCCATACATTTATTTCTGTATTATCTACTTTTTAATTTATTATGTGATTTGGGTGAAAGAGAGATCTGGAATTTTGTTACTAATAACGCACAATGAAAGAACCAAGTCAAACAATCAGCAGAATCTACTCCCTTTGGACTGTAACACTTCTGACTTCAGGCAATTGATTTATGTAGATTAAAAAACCCCACCTGTAGCCAGATGATTTAGTTAGACATTGAAGCTAGAACCCATCACCCTGCCATGTTACTTTTTAAAAACTTTTTTATTGATTTCCAATAGAAGAAAAGGAGAAAAAGAAACAGACAGAATTGAGAGAAATGAGAGAAAAATACAAAAAACACCATTTAAATTGATATATAACAATATATATCTGTGTATTCAGCCACAGTCGTGCACTAGTGCAAGAATAAATATTATTGCAATGGGATTCCCTTCCTCTCTGCTTTCCCTACCTGTGCATCCCACTCTGTCCCCTAATTTCCTCTGGAGGATTGGAGAAATCCTCAGGACGGGTTAGGCTGTGCAGAAGAGGAGGCGAGGGGGAGGCCATTTTGCATGCTGCACAAGGAGAAAATAAGAACATACGAAGTGCCCCAGCTTCTCAACAGAATATCTGCTATTGCTTGTGAGTGACTCCTTACTTCACAGGACTTACTGCTTAGTAAACATGCATAGGGTCAGGGGAAGCTGCGCTGAAGGACAGAGTGGAGCCCTGCCAAGATTTGGAAGCCTCCAAACTCTCAAAATGCAAGGTCCAGTCCTTCTCCTGTCACCCACAATAATACCAGTATATTGCCACCTCTGTAGATTCTCACCTCTGCCTCCAAGGAGAAGGAACAGTTGAAAAGAGGCCCAAGCAATTATTGTACATAGAAAGGGCTATGGAAGGAGAGGGTGGCAGTGAAGATGCTACTCCCTTTGTGCTGTTATCTTTCTCTCTCATAAGCAATGCTTCCATCCAGCAAGGCACAAGCATAAACTGGGAGATAAGCTGTAGAGAGATTTGGTCCCAAGCCTCTGTATCCCACCATGTGGCTGTTTGCTCCCACAGGAGGCAGGGATGGCTACCACCCTCGATGGCTTTAAAAGGAGGTTAGACAAATTCATGGAGGAGACTATCAATGTGATGGCTATATGTTCTACCTCCAAAGTCAGAGGCAGCAATGCTTCTGAATACCAGTTGCTGGAAACCACAAGAGGGGAGAGTGCTTGCTGCTGCACTCAGGCCCTCCTTTGGGGATTCTCACATGCACCTGGTTGGCCACTGTGAAAACACAATGCAGGACTTACATGGGCCATTGGCTTGATCTATCCGGCTCCTCTCTACAAGACGTAGGTTGTATATGAAATTAGTCAAAGGGAACCGGAATGGAACATCTTGCCGTGTGCAATTTATTCTATCAAACAGCTGGCTATCCCACTGAAAGCAACAGAATGGGCTTCTCTTTAGCTAGGGGTTGAATCAGTTTATAACTGTTTTCTCAATTAGTGATGTCAACTGATTAACTGATTAACTAATTTGATTTGATTTGATTTGATTCTCTTCCCGTCAACTGATCAGGAACATTTAAATTCAGCTGCATATTGCCAAACCTCACTATAAATGCACTTTTAAGAGAAGTCCATTTACTTTTTCTGTTGGGCTGTGTTGCGCCCAGACATTGGGCCCGCTGTGATCCGGCTGGGATTGAAAAGTGGCCCCCTCATTGTCGTTGCCGGGCCACATTGCCAGTGCTGGGCAGGGCCCCACCAAGGGATGGCCCCACTGTCTATTCAGCACTGGCAGGAAGCATGGTCATAGGAAATTTAAACTGCAGCATGGCCGGGGACCACCCTCTCGTGTCCTCTGCCGGATTTTGAAAAGTGGCCCCCTCATTGTTGTTGCCCGGCCACATTGCCAGTGCTGGGCAGGGCCCCACCAAGGGATGGCCCCACTGTCTATTCAGCACTGGCAGGAAGCGTGGCCATAGGAAATTTAAACTGCAGCATGGCCGGGGACCACCCTCTCGTGTCCTCTGCCGGATTTTCTGGAAACTGATTTTCTAGATCCGTTTCAATCGGGGTTTAGGCCTGGTTTTGGCACTGAAACTGTTTTGGTCGCCGTGTATGATGACATACCGAGAGAGAGAGACAAAGGGAACATGTGCCTGTTAATTTTTCTCAACCTTTCAGTGGCTTTCGATGCAATGAGCCATGATATCCTTCCGGTGTGATTCTCCAAACTAGGAGTGGGTGGCACCGCTTTGCGGTTGTTCCAGTCCAACTTGGATGGTCATTCCCAGAGGGTGTTACTTAGAGAATGCTTTTCAGCCCCCTGGAATCTCCAATGTGGGGTTCCACAGGGCTCAATTCTATCCACTATCCCCCATCTACATGAAACCGCTGTGTGGGGTTATCCAGAGGTTCCGAGTACATTATCAGCAATATGCTGATGACACTCAGCTCTATTTCTCCTTTACATCTTCAGGTGAGGCAGTGGAATTGCTGGACCAGTGTCTTGCCTCAGTAGTGGACTGGATGAGAGCCAACAAACTGAAGCTCAATCCACATAAAGCTGAGGCACTGTTAGTGGGTGGTTCCCTAGACCAGATAGGTGGGAGATCACATGCTCTTGCTGGGGTTACACTTCCTCTGAAGGAGTAGGTTTGTAGTTTGGAGGCTGAAATATACTCAGTGAAATATACACAATGGGCTGCACATGATTGGCTAATTCCGGAATTCTACTGTAAGCCAATCAGGTTGTGGATTCACTTCTATCTGGAGCATGATTGGGTGGTTCCTGCTAACCAATCATACTGCTGCATTGTTCTAGGACCAATCAGACTGCTGCATTCTGAATCCTATTGTTCTAGGACCAATCAGACTGCTGCCTTTTGGAGCCTATTGTTCTAGGACCAATCAGACTGCTGCAGTTTGGATCCTATTCAACTCAGTACATAACAGAGGTACTCCTGAGTCCTTTGCTGTTGCTTGAGGCTCAGGTGGCTTCAGTGGCTCAGAGTGCCTTCCATCAGCTTAGGCTGGTGGCCCAGCCACACCCCTTTCTGGACAGGGATAACCTAACTACTGTTGTTTATGTTCTGGTAACCACAAGGTTAGATTACTGCAATGCATTATACAGGGTGAGTCCTTTAAAAGAGGCCCTGTGGATACAGAGTACACATGTTCCATGGGGCCTCTTTTACAAGACTCACCCTGTACATAGGGCTGCCTCTGAAGACTGTTCGGAAACTTCAGCTAGCAGCCAAGTTGCTCACTGGAGCAAGGTGGTTTGAGCATATTACACTGATCCTGGTCCAACTGCACTGGCTACCAATTAGTTTCCAGGCCCAATTTAAAGCACTGGTTTTAACCTATAAAGTCTTAAATACCTCAGGACCACAATACCTCAAGGACCACCTCTTTCCATACGAACCCATCCGGCCCCTGAGATCCTCTTCTGAGGCCCTTCTTTGGGTGCCTCTGTTCTGGTACCCCAGCTGAGGAGCTCCTTCCCACTGAAGATACTGATGTTCCCCACTTTTATCTGTTTTTAGGCATCAAGTTAAAACTTATTTCTCCCTTACAGAGTTGGCTGTTTTAAGAATTGGTTTATTCTGCTGGTAGATGGCTGTTTTGTTATCTTTGTTGGGTTTCTGGTTTTTGTTTGATACCATTGTCTTGCATTTTAATGAACTGTTTGTGTAGCACCTGGAAAACATTTGAGCTGAACAGCAGGCTATATAAATACCATAAATCAAACTTTGATGTAATGAGAAGTTTGGCTTGAAGCCCTCACTTCAAACCTTTCTAATGTGCTGCAACTAGTGGAATTCCCTCTTCTACATAACCATTTTTTATTATGTAAGCCCTAATAAAAGAAAGTTGCTGTGGATGATTTAACTATGCTGTGATGATGAAACCTTGGCAGATGCACAGCATGAGAAATCTCAAGCTGAACTCAGCCCCAAACCATATTTACTTTGAGGAATAGACCCGCAGTATCTAGGATATGGCTGGGTTCAGCTTGAAGTTTCTTGTGCCTTGTAAATGGATAGATAAATACCAAACTACCACTATGTAAAAGATAAAAATAAATGCGGCAACATATGCGCAGGCAAGAAGTACTCTAAGATGTAAAGAGACAAAAAGATCAAGCCTAAGAATTCCAATAGGCTTGAAGGGAAAAGCCCAAGAACCTAAACTTCCCCTTTTTAAAAGCTTCTAAGGAAGACAACTGTTTAAAATGTACAAGGTAAAGGAGATTTGTTTAGCAGCAGAGAATAAGCCCTAAGGATGTGGCTTATTCATTTATTCAGAGCCTGATCAGGCTTTTCACCTTTAGAGGCCACACCTCTGATGGCTTTTTTGCCCCACCAGCTCTTTCTTTATTACACACTGGGGAATTCTCCTTAGAAACAGCTACATATCTGATCTAATGAGATCCTTATATATTGCAGTAGTTTTGTACAATATTCAATACCCTTCAACGGGAGCACAGTGCTACCATTCCACTCCTGCCCCCTTTCTCTCTATATCCCACATACAATAGTCTAGCAAAATAAACAGTGCCTTGCTCACCCATTATAGCACATGTGCCAGCTTTACAAAGTCAGTGGAGAGAAGCGAAAGCTGTAACAGTAATTGAGGTTTACAGAAGATTGCTCTGCCTGAACCAATTATGCAATAAATATTGCAGGGGGGCCATCTAGTGGCTATTACTGGTAGCATATGGCAGTAGATCTGTGGCGGTCTATGCTATGTCAGAAGAGGGGTAGTACCTCTGGTGGGGAACATGCCGTGCTCCTTCTGAGATACCGTAGTTTGTCCACCTTTGGTCCCCATCCTGCAGTCAGCTCTCACTTGTGGCTCCTAGAAGCCGTCAGCATATGACAGTGGCCACACACTTTGATTGACCTGTTAAACCAGGTGAGAGGAGCCGATGGGTCTCAAATACTCAGTGTGTTCGAAACTTCCCCTGCATGTGAAGACAGGCTCTGGCAGATTGAGCAGATGGGACACATAGTGGGTCCAGCTCTCAAGAAAGCAGTTCCTGCATGTGGTGTAAAGGGAAGTGAGGGGCAACTTGGCCAGTTTCCCAGCTTCTTGATCTGGCTCAGGAAATGCATGTGTGGCCTCAGTTTCTGTGCACACCTTCCAGTGCAGTTCAATATACATGACAACGGCTTCAGTGTGCGTCTTGCCTTTGTCTTGCCCTAGTTTCCACCAGAGACTGCTTCCAGAATTATTGCATATAACCTCTTCAGTACTTAAATCGAGGTGCAGCTTCAGAGCCCTGCTCAGCAGGAAGTACTTTGCAGAGGTCATCCTGTCGAAGCCTAAGTGACATCTAAGGGCTATTGTCAAGAGACGTTAATATAAAACCTTGTACCTTTTCAGGTGCTCCTTTGAAGAAGGGGGGAAATACAACTATAAATGGTAACTTGAACTGCTCCCCCTGCTGTACTATTGATATTCTTATAAACATCTGTGGCATTCTGTGCTGGGTTTCATTACGTTAATGTTTGCCATGTGAAACATTAATGTTTGCCATGTGAAATGTTTGCCATGTAAAACATTAGCTTCCTGTAATTCAGTTACTAACAGTAACTGCCCTAAACAATGTATGAGTAAGTGCATATCAAGCACAGCATGGCCCATAACGATTTTCCCTCCTCATGGGGTAAGCATTTGATGATACCAAAAAAAGGAAGAGATAAGTAATTCACATTCCATTGTCATTATATGCTCAAATGGGTGTGATGTCGTCGTTAATATTAGCAAAAAGTTTTCAGTACTTAGCTTGATGATAATGCCAGCTCAGGATGCACAGCAAAGTAATAGGCACTTGCAATTCTAGGGTTTATTATGAAAGGGGCTGAAAATAAAATGGCCAGCATCAAATTGCCTTTGATTGGACTTATGTCCCCCTGAAACCAATGAGAACAGTGAGCAGTGACTTAAGTTCTATTCACATAAATGGGAACTAAGTCCAGCCAACTTAGTCGAGATCAGTGGTTTCCAACCTTTTTTTTTTTTGGCCATGTTCTACCTAAGCATCTTTAAAATCCTGATCCCCCCCCCCCCGCCTGGTGACATATAATTCTTATTATTCAAAAAGTGAACTATTCACATGGAGGAAGCCTAAAAGGCCATTAACTGTTAATAACTCATTCTCCTTTAAAAATCAAATTGCCCCTCTCAGGGGCAGTGGCGTAGCGTGGGTTGTCAGCACCCAGGGCAAGGCAAGTAATTTGCGCCCCCTAACCCATGGATTTGCGCCCCCTAACCCGTGGATTTGCACCCCCTAACCCCCAGATGTTGCACCCGGTGCGGCCGGCCTCCCCTGCACCCCCCACGCTACGCCACTGCTCAGGGGAACTACGGGTCTAGATCCAAGCAATGCTTTGTGTAAAATCCATCACAACACTTCAAGGACGTAGAGTTGGGAAAGGTGACGAGTGTGGTATAGTGGTTAAGAGCGATAGACTCGTAATCTGGGGAACTGGGTTCGCGTCTCCGCTCCTCTTCACTTGTTGCTGCTGGGTGACCTTGGGCCAGTCACACTTCTCTGAAGCCTCTCAGCCCCACTCACCTCACAGAGTGTTTGTTGTGGGGGAGGAAGGGAAAGGAGAATATTAGCTGCTTTGAGACTCCTTCGGGTAGTGATAAAGCGGGATATCAAATCCAAACTCCTCCTCCAACCAAAATGGAGCTCCTCCTCTTCACTTGTTGCTGCCTCTACACCTGTCCCCTCCTTGCAAATAAGCAATGGCAGCAGAAGGAGCAGCAATCTCTGCTTGCCTTGCCTTCTCCCTCTAGGTGGCAGCACCGATTGGGCCCAGAGGAAGAGAGGGCAAGCAAGTGGAGAACAAATGGAGAACAGGGACAGCAATGAGGAAGGGGGGCGGGTTTGGTGTTGAGGCCTACTGAGGGCATCTTGACCAAGCACCTCCCTCACTCCCTGCACACAAAAACACCTGGATCTGGCACTGATTTCGGCCACACCTGGACAATACATTTAAAGCAGCAATATACCATTTCACAGTCATGGCTTCCCCCAAACAATCCAAGGAACTGTAGTTTGTTCAGAGTGTGGAGAGTTGTTCTGAGGGCCCTATTCATCTCACAGAGTCACGTTTTCTAGCTGGAGCAGCATGGGACAGGATAACCTGGGAGGGACAGGATAGAACAAAAAATTTCCACGGTGTGGAGAAAGCAAACTGATTTCCCCCTCCCATCTCATAAAAGTCAGGTGACTCAGGGATGCAACTACAGTGGTAACTCAGTTACAGACGCTTCCGGTTACATACACTTTAGGTTACAGAGTCCGCTAACCCAGAAATAGTACCTTGGGTTAAGAACTTTGCTTCAGGATGGGAACAGAAATCACGTGGTGATGGTGCGGCGGCAGCAGGAGGCCCCATTAGCTAAAGCGGTACTTCAGGTTAAGAATGGATGTCCAATACGAATTAAGTTCTTAACCCAAGGTACAATCAGGAATGGGGGAACCTTCTGGGTGCTGCATGCCAGGGGTGGGTCAGGCTGGAGCCAGGTTTATTTTTTTTGGGGGGAGGAACAATGTAGCTGCCCAAAAGCCAAAGGATTCTATACCCAATTCCAGTGCTTTTTTCCCTAAAAATAAATAAATAAATGTTTAGGGTTACTCTCATTTTGACTCAAGAAAACCACCATTTTGTAGTCCAAATCGGGAAAGATAAATACAGTAAATGGACAAAAGTACAAAGATTTGCAAATATTTAGGGGTATGCGTACCCCTGCGTCCCGTCCCCCCCCCCCGAAAAAGCACTGCTCCGTTCTATACCAGAAGATTCTATGATTCCAATTCCCTTCCAGCCCCTGCATTTCTACCAAGTTTTGCCATCTGCACAGAACTGTTAATTCAATGGGGTTTTGAGGCTGAAGTGTTGAAGAGGCTCCCTCCCCACAACTTTCTGTTTCATTGTTACGTTTCTATGGAACCGCAATCCAAATGCCTGGCTCACACTTCAGTTTAATGAGACCACAGGCTGAAGCAACAGCAAAACAGTTTGTGCTTGCCAACATTGAAAGGAGAATAATGAGGGGGTGGGGAAGGGCTCTGTTTGCTTTTGGAGAGAATTGGCATTGGTCTTATCTCTTATCTGGGCCTTTATAGGGAAGGTTGCCAGAAATACAACTAAGAATTTTATTGAGCATTCTTTTTATTGACTGCTTCTTTTGTGCATGCAATCCTCACATGTAATTTGTCAGCAAGCCCTTTTATGTATATTCTGTTCTTTGTTGTGGCATATGGCCAAGGCAATGAGATCATTTACTTGCTCTCTGATAAGAAGCTAGTTGCCCCTTCACAGATAAGGAACCTTTGAATTTGCTCCACCTGCCCACAGCAGTATCAAATTTCCACATGTAGATATTGTTTGGAAAGGGGATATAGAGAGACCTCATATTCGATCTTTCCTCTGCCAGTGGAATCTGAGAAAAGTCTGCTTGGAGGTGCGAGAACAAGACTCACCATGAAGACATTGGGGTTTTTGCTTCTTGTTCTGACACTCTTCTTCCTTTACTCAGGTGAGTCACCTATCATACTGCCAAGGTACCTTTGGAGAGACTTTCCTCTTGAAATTTGTGTTGCATTATACACTCACATCTCAGAAAGGGACAATTCCATGATTCCATGAGCTGGATGTAAGAGCCACAGGGAATACAAATGCTTAACATGTAGAATTTACTCTGCCACATGGAGAGCCTCAATGACAGCACAGCAAATTCCTGGGGGTACCTGGCACTGTTACCTGGTACTCTCCATGCCAATCTACATGATGAATAGCTTGCAAACATTAAGGACCCCAGGAGCCACCACACACACATTTTTGGTGGCCTCTACAGGGTTGCCATAACAAACGAAAACAGAACTTATGTGGAGTTCTAAGCATCAACAAGAGGAAGTTTGACAGGATTATGTTGCAAACCGATGGGATTTGTACAAATTTATGGGGGGAAAGCTTTCATTTGCGTTGTCAACCAGATAATGAATCTTAATTTATTTGCTCATTTTCACTTCAACTATTAATCAGTTATGTTATTTGGCATATTCCATGTCAAAATAGTAAAGGAAAGGTAAGAGAAAATGCACCTCATTTTTCAGAGGTGAATAAAATGTCCCCCAATGGACTGCTGTTCAACAGGTGGCTTGGCTTTGAAGCTTTTAAAATTGTTGTTTTGGTTCTAGATACTGAAGCAAGAAGACCCCAACTGCAGGTAAGAGCCAGCTATTTCTTCTGATTACACAATCAATATTGTGTAGCTGTAGAGGAGAATTAAAGCACATAATAGTAAGTAAAGAACAATGAAAACAAAGTTTAGGATTAAACTAATTCTTGCACTGGTGTGCTGTTGAATCTGAGAGGTTTACAGGGGACAAATGAAAAGTTCTGGTCCTGTCTCATCAGCATATTCATTTCCATGAAGGAAATGTGCTTCTGAACGGAACAGGGATAAATAATTCGCTTAGAAATGGGAATGAAATGCATTAAGTAAGAATCGTGGCTCAAAAGCAGTCGGAACAACTCTACTATGAGCAAAGGATACAATATATGGAACTTTTTAGTTTGGAAAAATGGTGAGAAAGAGGGCACATGACAGAGGTGTATCAAATAACGCAGGGCATGGGAGAAGTGAATAGATAAATGTTTTCCCGCTATAACACTAGAATTTGGGGCATACAGTGAAGCTGAATTTTTGAAGATTCAGGAGAGACAAAAGAAAGGGCTTCTTCAGTGGTTGAACTATGGAACTGAATCCAACAAATGATAGTTATAGCCACCAGCATAGGTGTTTTTACAAGAGCATTAAATAAAATTCATGAAGGATAAAGCTCCCAATGGCTACTAGCTATAATAGCTATGCACTCCATGGGTGTAGCCAAGACGAGACAGGAGAGGGCAGCTATCCACCCCCTAAATCAAGTAAATAAATAAAAATATCTAACTAACCAACCAACCAATCACATCGCAGATAGCTTGTTCTCCCCTCACTAACATAGGTAAAAAGGTAAAGGGTAAAGGACCCCTGGACGGTTAAGTCCCGTCAAAGGCAACTATAGGGTTGTGGCGCTCATCTCGCTTTCAGGCTGAGGGAGCTGGTGTTTGTCCACAGACAGCTTTCCAAGTCATGTGGCCAGCATGACTAAACCACTTCTGGCGCAATGAAACACTGTGACAGAAACCAGAGAGCACTGGTGTGCTTTCAAACTGCTAGGTTGGCAGGAGCTGGGACAGAGAAACGGGAGCTCACCCCGTCGCAGGGATTTGAAACACTGACCTTCTGATCAGCAAGCTCAAGAGGTTCATAAAGCCTGCGGCCACTAACATAAATCCTGGCTGTGTCCATGATGCACTACTGCATAGTATGGGGTGTAAGTGGGGTTGCCATATTTCAAGAAGTAAAAGCCCGGGCAAAAAGTTGGGGGAACTGGTTGAGCTTCCCAAAGTTGTTGAGCTTTTTTGGGGAAAGGGCTAGGACACATTGTGCTGCTTCTGGGGCAGTTTGTCCACCTTTGGGGTCCCCACCCTGCACCCAGCTCTCATGACAGCAGACACACCTTGGAAACGGCTTCAACTACCTGCACACAGCTGTTGTTGCCACAGCAGCGGTGGGTGGTTTGTTCCTTGCAGGTTCCTTGGAGGCTGGATCTGCAGCCCCTGTGGAACCTGCCCCCTGAGGTGGTCACCTTGCCTTGACTCATGGGTGAGCTGGTCTTTATCACCCTGCCCCATCCAGCTAAGCTGTGGCAATGTTGGTATCACGCGGGAGCAGAGATGGGGAGAAATTCTATTCAGTTTGCATTTAAAGGCAAAACTGTCACATTGCACTTTCTGATGCAATGTGGGAACTGAAGCAAAGCTATTATTCAAAATTCACAAATACCGTATTTTTCCATGTAAAAAGTATGTTAGGAATTGTGGGTCGTCTTATACATGGATAGTGCATGGGGGCGTGCGTAGGATTGGTTGCTGCCACGTGCCGGAGATTGTCAACGGCATGTTATTGGTGGTTGCGGCAAGGGCTGGTGTTGATTGGCTGTCGCTGTGGCAATTGGGTGGGCAATTGGCAGCTTCTGCCAGCAAGGTGACAGACAAAAGGTGGCTTTTGCGACGCGTGTGAGTGGCAGTGTAGGTCATGCGGGTGAGCTATTTTCAGCAATCCCACCTAAAATAAAGCTCAGCAACTATGGGCAATCCTCCCCCAAAAAATGTCAACAAGTTTGGGCAATCTCCCCCCACTTTCTTAATTTTGAGTCCCCCAAAATAGGGGTTGTCTTATACACGGGAGCGTGTTATAAACGGGAAAATATCCAAATTTTGCACTCCATTCCTCCAGCCAACAGACATTTACAAAAATGCATATATTAAAAGGAAAGTGTGCATAAAAAATAATATATTAGAGCCAGTGTGGTGTAGTCTTTTGAGTGTTGGACTACTATCTGGGAGACCAGAATTCAATTCTGTGCTCAGCCATGAAGCTCACAGGGTGACCTTGATTGTTGTGAGGCTAAAATGAGGGAGGAAGAACTTGAGCTCTTTGGGCCAAAAAGGTGGGGTCTAAATATAATGACTAAATAATGAAATAACATACAAAAAACAAATTATACCGAGGGAAAGTGCTTGCAAAAACATGTACAATAGTAATAATAATAATAAATGATTGGAATAAACCTGCCTCAAAATGGTAATAAACTTCCAGAAGAACATAAAGAGAGAGAAAACTCATGAATTGTAGCAGAAATATCTGAAGAACTGATTTTAAGATTGGAAAGCAGAAACAGAGAGAACTGAAATTAACAGACCCCCCTCAATTCCTGGAAACGGATAAACAAAAAATAGATACAGATAAATAAAATGAGCAATGTAAAGTTTATTCATTTATTTCATTTACTTAAAGCATTTATACAGCTCCTAATTGTTTGCATCTCTGAGCAGTGCTTATAAAACAAGGCAAAAAAATCATGGAACAATGAAACAATTTAAAAATTATAATAAAACCAAACACTAGCGTAAGCTGCAACAGAGCACAGTTATATATTATACATATCCTCTGGTGGGAAATAAAAGATAAATATTTGGCTTGATGGCTTTAAACTAGTCAGGGTGTGCATCTGTGTGGGTGTGTAGGTATGGTCACATTTATTTCTTTAGTTTCAACATTAAAAATTACATTGAGTTGGCTTTTCAAGTAAGCCTGAGAACATCCCTCGCTTTCTGAAAACGAGGACTACCTTACTATATGTTTATCATACATCTGCACCTGAAATTCTCCTTCTCTCTTGGCAGAATGGTAAGGCACAGCATAACAATGCTTGGCGAATGATCATGGGTATTCACTTACTCTGTATTTATGTATGTGCTTATATTTATAACACTCAAAGAAGTCATTGTGTAGCTTAATGCTAAGTGGGCAAGGAAGCTTGAAAAGGTGCTATTGCTCTCTCGCTCTCTGCAGGTTGATTGCCAAGGCTATCCGAGAAACTTCTGCACCCTGGAGTTGCAACGAATGTGTGGTTCTGATGGCCGGACATACAGCAATAAGTGCTTCTTCTGCAATGCCTTTGTGTGAGTACAGATTTCCCATGATGAACAATCTGAAAAGGATGTGCAGGATTTGTAGCCTATTTAAGAGAAACGCTGCCTTACAAAGGGCTGGATCCAATGTTTGTGCAAGTTTTCTGCTTGTGTAGTGAATCTTCCCCTCTCTCCTCTCTCCCCCACTCTGGCATGAGGAACCCCACACCTGTTGTAGGTGTTCCTCCAATCCTCTAAACCAAATTTGGAGTGGGTGGGAGGGCACAAGGAGAGGAAAGGGAAGTTCCATGGCACAAGTGGAAGTCCTTGCCTGAACAAAACAACCGCAAGATGCAATCCAAATAATTTTGTAACATGAAACTTGGAGAATGAAGCAATTTCATCCAGTGTTGTCACTAACAGGAAATGTAACTTGGGGCAGTAAGCAGTTGGGCTAGCACAAACACTTAGGGCTGCACAGTGGAATTTCTCATTCCCTTCTCCCACCTGAACATATTTAGGAGTTGTGCATGGTGTAGGGGGAGAGGATAAGGTGAAGTTTCATTGCACAGCTCCAAAGTCCTTATACTAGTAGACCTGTCCAGTTGGAGGCCACTCTATGGTTGCCAATTTCAAGTGACCTCTCTTTTTCAGTTGATCCTACTCACTGGTACATTTCTTCTGTTTAAAAATTTTGCATCTTGTGGATCCTCACACTCTTCTTTGTCTTTCTCTCACCAGCAAAAGTCGTGGAAGGCTCTCCCTGATTAGATATGGACCATGCTATGGAGCTAGGAATGTCTAAAGAACATTCCACTAAAGAATGTCACCTTCAGTTCATGCCTTGCTCACCTTTTAGCATCACCACAAACAAAGCCACCCACTGTTTCCTCCTTGCATTTTCTGCTTTCGTAGCTGAAGAAAACATTGCATCATCTTGATTGGATTTATCAATAAATAAGCTAAGCAGCATTATCTATCTCAGAGTCTTCTTTCCCATTCTTACACCTCGTATATATTTGGGATCTGTGAAGAGAGAAAAAGTAGATGTTGTCATACCCACTAAGAGTGGAGCTACACAAACAGTAATATCATGAGTTACAGTTTATGCTTGACACTGTGGATGGTGGGTTGCCACAAAATACACCTGCCTATACATAGGAAACCAGCATATCAGGCAGAAGCAAGTCTAAATTTGAATCCTTCTGTCTGATGTTCTACATTTCTAATTTCTCCACTCCACAAGGAAGCATTCAGTGATGTGATTCATGCACTAGCAACTTGAAGCGGTGCAGTCTAGCAAGAGCCACACCATTTAATTCTGCTGGCCACATAGCTAGTTCTTAACATCTCCTTTGAAGGACCTCATGGCTTTGCAACTAAGCCTTTAACACAAAGTTTTACAATGTCTGTTTCTGGCCTGGAAGGCTAGATAATTATTTGGCCGGTAGATGGGACAACCCACCTGGCAATCACCTGATATCATGATTATCAGATCATGGAGAATGAGTTCATACCTGCTTTCTGCAGGGATCAGCTGAGCAATTGCGTTCCCCATGGATGCTTTCAGAGTGTCCCTATTTTGGTGTAGGACTCGGTGGCCTACTAGCAAATTCAGGTTCCCTTCCCATAACAGAGCCTTGCTTCTAAGCAGTTGTCCCTATTTGCTGAGGTGAGATTATACAGCATTGTGTCGCTCAGTTGTTATCTCACTCTTCCCAGAGCATTTCCCTGTCATTTTCCTTATCGCAGAAAGTCCCATTTTTGAGGTCCCCTGAAGGAAAGGGATACCGGGGGGGGGGGGGAGAGATATAGCCAGGCCATGGCTGGATGGAAGGGACACCACAAAACAGTAGGTGAATTCATGATTTATTGCAGCTGTAACAATATAACTTCTCTCCCTCAGTCTGACTGGGCAGTCCTGGGGGAAAAGGGTGAAGGAGGGGCAAGAGTCAATGGGAAGAATGTTGTCTCATGCCTATATCACATTTCAGCTTGAGTGACAGGGGTGTCCCATGTGGAAACTGGAGGTGAAAGCATGGAACCTTAAAATATGCACATGGCAATTAATTTATGGTAGAACAGTGCCAGTTGATATATTCAGATTTTGGATAGTCCAGTTCCCTCTTGCTTAGGTCAATGTGACAGGTACATAACTTTTGCTAACACAAAATAAAAACAGTAACAAAAATGTTGTTGTTGTTGTTGTCAGCAGCAGCAGCAGCAGTATTCTCATGTGCTACTTCTGCTTTCAATGTTGAAAAGCTTTGAAAATATGAAAGAGATTTCATAAAAACCAAAAGCAGTTTGTTTTGTGGGCCTTGTTCACATTTGTAGCATTCGTGCTGCCGTCATGTTTCACATTTATTCTATGAAATATCCCCAGAAATGGAAGGCACTTTGTGAAATGGATGAAGCCTATATCCCATGTATTACAATGCAAAGTGTGTCATTAAAAAAATAATAATAATCCAGGGCAGCTTTCTAATATAATACCTTTATTCTTCTGGGCTCAGGTGTGTCTCTGAAGCACCTCTGACCAAGGCATCCCTGTCCTCATAACGAGGAGGCATGGAGGTTATTTTACAGAAATTACAGGTCAGCAAAAATAGATGGTTTGTTCTTCGATGGCTGGGAAGAGAAGATATGGAAACTATGCATCAGCACTGCTTTTTGTGGCAGCGTGGAACTAATCAGGCATGGATTAATCATTTTACGTTTAGGAATATATAGTATATCATTTAGGAATATATCTATACCAGATCAATATATAGTATATCATCCTGGCCACTATTTCAGGTTTTGATTACTTTCCTCATCACAATTGCTTTCGGCAGGCACTGGGAGAATGATATTGGAACAGACATCTACACAGTTGGGTGTAGGGGTCAGCTGGGTACACTCGCCCCAGATCTCCGAGGGGCACCTTGGGGTCAAAGGCAGGGGCCTGCTGGACTTAGACTGTCATGCCAAGAATGCCTTGTGCCTCCAAATCGGCTGGGGACTCCCACCCGGGACTCGGACAAATTCTCCATGGGTCTGCACCTACACAGCCAAGCATCCTGGTCCTGCACAGCATTTCTTGGTAATATATATTTCATCTGTTACATTTATCTTGCATTGTGCATCTATCAGGTATCAGGGGTCAACAACCTTTTTCAGCCATGGGCCGGTCCACCGTCCCTTGGGCCAGACTATATTGGGGGGGGGGCGGATGAATGAATTCTTATGCCCCACAAATAACCCAGAGATGCATTTTGAATAAAAGGACACATTCTACTCATGTAAAAACACGCTGATTCCTGGACTGTCCGCAGGCCAGATTGAGAAGGCAATTGGGCCGCATCTGGCCCCCGGGCCTTAGGTTGCTTCATCATCTCTTCTCCTCTCCTGAGGGCTTCCTAAAGACACACAGCAAAATTATTTTGAGTTTTACAATCTACCCTGATTGTCTCAGATTTGATGGGATTTTTATCATAAAAGGCTTGGTCCTAAGTTTCTTCTGAGCATCACAGCATCTCACCAAATGTTTTAAGAGGCATTTGGCCCACCAGTAATAATTACATTTCAGAGAGGACAGGGGAGGACATTTCCCCCCTCTCATCCCTTGAAACCAGCTGTGTGTGTGTGTGTGTGTGTGTGTTATATATATATACACAAGCTGTACATACATACACATGATGACATTTAAATCAGCCTGTAGCACCTCTCTTTCATCTTTTCCAGTTTGGGAACATGTCACTCATGAAGTGCTTGTTGTACATCAAACTGAATGACTGGATGTCTATTGTTCTCTTCTAAGATCATTGTTTTGCTTCAAAGTACTTAAAAAGTAGCATCAAAGCCACACCCTTTCCCACACCTAACAACAGAAGGGTTAGAGTTTTATCCAAAAGTAAGCACGGCCATGTTGGGTGCCGAGATCTCATGCGATTTTGTGTTGATCTCCCCCCTTCCCCCCCCCGGTGCTTTTTCTGGGGCCGTGATTTTGGTGTCTTGGTGGACCACAAACTTAACATGAATCAACAGTGTGATGTAGCAGCAAAGAAAGCTAACACTATTCTAGGCTGCGTCAACAGAATTATAGTGTCCAGATCAAGGGAAGTAATAGTCAGACCACACTTGGAATACTGTGTCCAATTCTGGGCACCACAATTTAAGAAGGATGTTGACAAGCTGGAATGTGTACAGAGGAGGGCAACCAAGATGATCAAGGGTCTGGAAACTGAGCCTTACAAGGAGTGCTGGAAGGAGCTGGGTATGTTTAGCCTAGAAAATAGGAGACTGAGAGGAGATATGATAGCCCTCTTCAAATATCTAAAGGCTGTCACATGGAAGAGGGAACATGCTTGTTTTCTCCTGCTCTGGAAGGTAGGACTTGAACCAATGTCTTCAAGCTGCAAGAAAGGAGATTCTGACTAAACATTTGAAAAAAAACGTTCTGACAGTAAGAGCTGTTCAGCAGTGGAAGAGACTCCCTCAGGAGATTGTGGACTCTCCTTCCTTGAAGGTTGTAAGCAGAGGTTGGATGGCCATTTGTCATGGATGCTTTAGCCGAGATTGCTACATTACGGGGGGTTGGATTAGATGACCCTTGGGGTCCCTTCCAACTCTAAGATTCTATGATCTTGTGTGTTGCCCCCAAGTGTGTGTTTTTGGGCAACATGTGAGCACAGCTCTGAAAAAGCGTGTCTTTTGGGCTCTGTGATCTCATGTGGGTCATGTGACACATGCGGGAATACAGGCAGGAAGTCGTGCGTCCCTGTTTTTGGGACTCAGGATGTTGGAGTGTTTGCAATGGCCAGCCAGATATATTCAGAAAGCCCACAGGTTCTCCTTTGGCTTGGGGAGTGTGTCCTGTGACAGAGCAAGTTCTCCTTTCACAAGTTAATGAAAAGTGGGGATAGAGTGGCTGAACACACTCTGGAATTTCCTTATTCATCTATGCAAAGTCCCTGGGTGAACAACTCTGAGATGATAAGAACTCATCCTTACTCTTCTGATCAAGCCATATTACTAACTATAACAGTACTGAGTTGAATTAATTAAGCCTTTGGAAGTCAGATTTGTTCATTTAGGTGGCCCTCTTCAGCTTCTAGGCTCCTTGAAACATTACCCTAATATCAAGAAGATATTTTACCTATGACTTAAAACTAGTGTGGACAATATGAGCACAACAGGCCAGTAGTTCAGTGAATCTGATATGGGACAATCCATTCTAGGTGACAGATCCTCCAAGGGGATCTTCCAGGGACAGTCCCATATTTAGAGAAGCCATTCCGGTTTCTGATTTGATCCCAGAATGTCCCGCTTTTCCTTAGGATGTCCCTATTTTCATTGGAGAAATGTTGGAAGGTAATGGTAATGGTGGACACAGCAATGGTTTCCCTGCACAGTTCCAGCTGAAATGAATGGGAGATGAGGAAGGAGGCAGTAACGTTCTAGCACAGTTCCCATTCATTGCAGTGGAACTCAAGCAAGAGAAACTCCCAGTGGATTGTCCTCAATGCCGGATTACCAAATAAGCGAGTTACCTATGGCTCCCACACATTTTAGGGGTCCTACGACAATGGATCAAAATAACATTGATTTGATCTCAAAAGAAAATTACAAACACATATTAGGAGATAATTTGCAAAGGGCTCCCCAATATTTCAACTGCCTAGGGGCCGCCACAGGGTTTAATCCTGCACTGATGGTCCTGCTTATGTATATGTTTTGCAACCTAAATTGTTTGTACATTTGCTTTTGAGCTAGGTAAAGTGAGCCTTACTTTGCGTACTGATCTTGCCCTCTAAGAACCACATAAAACACCTTCAGTGTCCTTGCTGTAATCCAGCTTCATTCATTTCAGTGTCAGTATAATGTATGTTATATGCAAAGTGTGCACTGCTGGACATCTAAGTCACAGCATGAGTCTTCTGATCTGCCACAAGCATTACAATGGATATTCTTTGTTGAGCAGGAAGGATCCATGTTAAAATTCACCCTGCCAATATTTATTCAAAGGTTCAATTTTAAAAAACCCTTCAAAAATAGAAGTCACCTTCAAATACAGTAATCTCCCCCAAATATCTGCTGAAACCATCTTCCCAGGAGTGAAGATGAATCAGCCTTCCAGGTGCAGGGCAGTCCTCCATAAAATAGGCCACCCTACACCTGACATAAGTCACACATCAAGACAACCAAAATGTGTAAGGGGAGTAAGGGGAGAGGTATTCCTTAAGTACCATCATGTATTCTTCCCCAGCCTGGAGTCCTCCAGATGTTCTAGACTTCCCTCCCATCAGCCATGCTGTCTAGTGCTGATGAAAGTTGTAGTTTAGAACATTTGGAGAGCACCAGACCGGTGAAGGTTGCTGTGCCATTCCAGCCAGTGAGGATGCTGAGCTTCAGAATTTTATTTTATTTTAATCAACCCTACATTGTGACCATCCAAAGCATGGGTAGCAAATCTGGGTCTAGAACTTACCATTTGTGGTTCATTCTGAGTTTCCCTGCTGGACCACAGGGACTCCCTGTTTAGGAACAAACCTATAACGTCCTTTTATCTCTTTGTAGAATTGAAAAAACAAAACTGACACTGTCTAAATAGTCCAGAGGAGTGTCAGAAGCAGCAGCAGCACATGTAACCTATGAGACTCCACAAGCAGCAATGAAGTTGTGCTCTTTTATATTGCCTTCTCCCAACACTTCTCGTGAACAAATTTAGACTCTGCTTCCAAAATAGAAAGCTGTGTTGGAGCCATTATGTTCTCCAAATCTCAATCCTTCTATTATTATCTTTCCTGTGCCCATTAAGAAACAACTCATAACACGTTGAATCTACACTGCAAGGACTTGGTAAGAATCCCATGTCACCAGTGCTGTTGCCCTGCTGGGTGACTGGCTGGGAAGTTCCAAGCTGTGAGAAGGCTATGATTAGGGAGGAAATGGAAAGTAGCAATTGATGGATAAATTACAAGCTCCAAGGAGTGCCTCGCATAATTATTGTTGTAGTCTGGGCTTGTTGTGGATATAGCAGCATGCCTAAAGGATGCGACAACCCCATAAACATCTGCTGGTGTCTTGGGCCAATGATTGCTCTTAAAAGAAGGTAAAGATGTTTTCTCACCAGGTGGGGCCTACTGTGCTGGGCATATAAATAAATGGAGAGTTTGATGGGTCAGAGCTTCCCCTGAGTTTCAGCACTGACAACCCATCCACTTGACTTGAACCCAACTTATAGGAGCAGAATGAAAACTGCAGGTGTCTTTGTGCTGCTGAGCCTGGCTGTATTCTGCTTCTTCTCAGGTAAGTGAGGGGGGGAAAGGACTCCAGTAGGGATATTAAAAGATAAGACAATTCTTGCTTGAAAGCATCATCACCTGAGCATTTCACCTATATAAGACTGTAAGCTGTGTAAACTTCAGCTATCCAGATTCTGGTGTCCATATCTGACATAACTGCTGTTCCTCATTGTTTTCTTTCACACACTCTTGGGAATACAAGTACAGTAAGATTTATGCAGATCTGTACAAGTATGGTTTAGTGGTCACGTATGACAACATGATTAAACAGTTTTACTGATTGTACTTTTATATGGCTGTTTTAAATGGGTTGTATTATTTTATTTTATTTTTTAAAAAATGTGTATACCACCCTGGGCTCCTTTGGAAGTAAGGGGAGGATAAAATCTTAACAAAGCAAATAAATACATTAGGAAGAAAATGCTAAGCTAGTGCAATGGTGCTACCTACACACATCAGGACTGCGTGATTTTTGTATAATATTATGTGTACCTAACAATGACGGTCTTTCTAACTTGAGGAAAACTTTGAGCAGCAATTGCAGAATTCTTTTCTTTCTCCCCTTGCAATTTTGTATGGTGTACACTGCCCTGTCATATTTTCATGAAAGTGGAGTTTATAAAGTGCAGTTTATAAATACATACAACATTCTGATTCTATTGCTCCTTCGGTATTAGGTCTATAATATGTTAGTAAGCCTTGCTGTTCCTTTCTGTTACAGATGTTACCAGCCAACGTGAGGGAGAGGTCAGTGCAGCTGTTTTTATTTCCTCCTGGGATGTTGCTTGTATATGGCCCCATTTCAAATCTAGACATACTATTAGGTTGCTGGGAAGAGAAGAGGTCCTATCTTGACCCTGAAATGGATTGTTCGCCAATCCCGTGGTCCTACACACCTGTCTTCTCCCTTTGTGTTAGCATCTGGGGAAGGGGCAAATAGAACATAGCTCTTCTAAGTTTTCTGATCAAGGCAAGCAATTTTAAGGGGCATGGACAACATCGGTTAGGCTATCCTGATTCAAAATTGGCTGTTATAAGACTGTTTAAGCTGGTATGTGGAATGGCCCGTGTTTCTGTCATGAGTGCAAAATGGCAGGACTAATAGGACCATAGGCATAGATTCCTAGGGATCAAGGCAGTTTCAGGGAGAGGGGTATTTTATTTTTTTAGGAAGCTGGCCCCCTCAGTGTTCAGATGGGATTTGGCTCTGCCTCTAGCTCCTCACGACATTACATACGCGGCATCAGGACATTGTGTGACATCCTGTCGGGCCCCCTCAATCATCTTGAGAATCTGGATCCTCTGAACTATAAAGAAAACTATCACTTAAAGGCTGTTTCTTATCCCTTTAGGCTATTGACTGCAGTGAGTTTGATAACAATGAACCATACTGCACCAGGGAATCTAACCCTCACTGCGGAACAGATGGCCAGACCTACGGAAACAAGTGTGCTTTTTGCAAGGCAGTTGAGTAAGTACAGTATATTGAAGAGAGCTCTATACGCACAGCGGATGAAAGTATAACTGTTATGTTGCTTTCATGGTCAACTCCAGGCTTGGGGACTGAAATAATGTCCACTGACTGATGTGCACTCACTCTTGTAAGTTGGCTACCCCTATGCTACAGTTAGTGAAACTTATTTTCAGGATTTGCATGTCCTCTCCTTTTATGGAAATTATGTTTCCACCAACTTTATGTTTCTGCCCAGAGACCCCCAATGAATCCAGCCTTGCTAGGAATTAGTTTCTTGTTGAAGTCAGGAAGAAATTTGCCTCTATACGATGTTGGAATAGGGTTCGCACATTTAAGCATTCAACAAGTGAATGTACTTGTGATCTTCTGAGACTATATTAGAGCCAAATCAGAGAGATTCCCACTGGTATTAAAAAAACAACAACCAACCAACCTGGGTTTACAAGAGATTGCTGTTCTATGAGTTAAGACTTTACAAGGATGTATAACTATGCAAACAAGGTAGGGGAGTTTTCCCAGCGTGATGCATCAGCTACAAGAGGATTAAAAGAGGGAGTTGTTTGGCTCCTTCCAAGCTGTTGGTGACAACTCTCCCTATCGTAGCAGGATTGAGAAACAGTCAGTGTATGATGTGATGCAGCTTTCTGGCCCTTGAATACACAGTCAAGATGAGGTAAAATGGGAGTCAAGAAGGCTTTCCAATCACGAGAAGGTGAGGCTCAGTGCCTTGCAGAGTTCTTTGCCCCTCACCAGAACTGGCAGACAAGAAATAAATGATAAAAAAATAATTCTGCATGCAAATAATGTCCATTTCTATTATTGGTATTCTTTTTGCACGAGTCAGAGTTTAGCTTTGGCACACAAAATGTGTTGCTTTGATGTAGAGAAAAAATAGATATGTGAAAGATGCATCTTTCATATTGTGCACTGTTTGACTGTGTCCCTAAAAATGTCGCTGCCCTTAACAGTTGCTTGAGTTGCCTGTGGTGTTGGGTCTGCACTGGCCCTTATGAGCAGTCAAGGGGGTCTCTTGCTGTTAAATGGACTGGTCTGTTTTTACTCACTGCTATTCCTCCCAATAAACATATAGCAATTAAATCAGGACATCCCATTTTTGGGTGCCCTGCTCTCAGTAGGGCGCCCAAAAACACACATTATTGTGATGTCACATGGACCGTGCGGGAGTGCAGCCAGGAATACATCTGTCCCAGTTTTTGGCCTCAACATGTTGGAGGGTATGATATAGGTACAAAATGACAAAGTAAGACTTTTTCAGCATCTCACAATCAGGATCCCTACAAATAAAAAATGAGAAGTGAAGGAAAATTAACTCAGGAATTTTCTCTTCCTTAAAAGTTCTGAACTTGGCCTTCCATAAGTAGACTGGTTATTATTATTCATCAGTTCCTGCCGTGTATAATCCTGTTTCTTCACAGACCAATGGCTTTAATTTACATGTGTAAATCTTATTTTTCTAGGAAAAGTAATGGGAGTCTCGGTCTCCTGCACATGGGAAGATGCTCTTGAAGGTTTCACTGTTGCAGCTGAACACTAAGATGTCATATTCTACGCTGTACTGGTGAATGCTTAGAGAAGCTCTATGTAGGGGTGTGAGCTGTCATTGCTGCTGTGCTCCCCTCCCCGCTTTGGGCTCCTGGTGATGCTACTGTCTCCAGCACACATCTTCAATAAAGCAAAACTCAGCAGAATGTTTTGGCTCTTCTTTGTACAATGAGAAGCCTCAGAATGATGCAAAGGATACGTTCCACTTAATATTCACTAGGGGGCTCCGTTGACTGGTGAGTCCCCATTCTTCCCTGTTTCCAATCCCTCTCGCTCTCATAAAATGTCTGTTGGAAAGGAGCAAACACTCTCCATGCAAGAAGTTTCAGAGAGTATTATGTTGGGTGCAAGATAAAACTATGAATACTTTCTGTGATTTGGAAATTCAGGAGCATGGGGTTAATTGGGAGTAGGGCATGTTGTTCAGGAGACCATGGCTCTACACAGGTCTGCACATAATTCCGCGTCTGTGTTGCCTCTTTTCCTTTTCCTAATACACAGCCAGAATGATGATAGTGGCGGCAACATAGTTAAGACCCAAAAAGAAAATGAGAGAGAGAGAGAGAGAGAGAGAGAGAGAGAGAGAGAGAGAGAGAGAGAGAGAGAGAGAGAGAGAGAGAGAGAGTGTTGTTGGAGCCAGGGGCCATCTTAATATCAGAGCTTGCTTTTTGAGCAGATCTGAAGATCCAAATCTGCCAGTCTAAACTAGTTTGAAGCTCCTTTTCCACTTCTTCTTCTTGTTGTTTTTGTTTAGTCGTTTCTGACTCTTTGTGACCCCATGGACCAGAGCACACCAGACACTCCTGTCTTCCACTGCCTCCCACAGTTTGGTCAAACTCATGTTCGTAGCTTCGAGTTTTCACTATATATTACACACACACACACACACACTGTTCTAGATTCAAAGTGTGCTCACAGCCAAAACAAAACTATTTCTAAATAGCTTTTCTCTAGCACAAAAGTTGCTTTTCAGATTTTCAACATCAACTGAAAATTCCAAAGTCCACAATTTTGCAATCTCGCCCTGTAGGTGTGTTTCATATCCGTGGCATTAAACCCTCTTTGGTGACCCATTGAGCAAAGAAATTGCCCGATTAATCCTGCAGGCAAGATGACCCAGCACCATCGAACACAATCCTGATATTCAGATCTGAAAAGCAGATCAACAAGTCTTTCTCAGCAAATGTCAGAGACAGATTTATTATCTATTCGTTTAAAAGATTCACACACACCCTTCCCACAGCTGCTCAAGATGGTTCAGCTGGTTGCAGGTTTGATCCCCATATGAGACAGCTTCACATTCCTGCATTGCAGGGGGTTAGACTAGATGATCCTCAGGGTCCCTTCCAACTCTCCAGTTCTATGATTCTATGCATATGATTGTACATCTGCATGTTTCTCAGATAGCCCTATTATTATTATTATTATTATTATTATTATTATTATTATTAAAAACTGACTTTGGGCTAGATTGGATAACTCCCATTGAGTCCAGCCCACTCCATGGAAAGAGAGAGTGCTGACTCCAGCTCCCCTCTTCTCTTGCATATCTGCCCTACTCTAGGTGTCTCTCCATGCCCATGTGGGGTTGAAATACACCTTGTGCATGTAAAATCCAACGGGCATAGGCAAAATAAAGTTGGTCTCCATAAAACAAATCCCAGTAACTGGCCGTTGGATATTTGGCATGTTTGCTCTGAATTTTATATATACACAAACACACACTCAAGGATGTGTAAGGACAATTGTAGACATGTTGGGTTGGCAAGGAAAGAAAGCACTCGCTTGCACACTTCCAAGCCTTTTTGGGCTAGACTAGGGGACAAACTTCACCCAATCCTGCTCATAACTTGAAGGCAAAGAGAATAAAACCATTTAAACAAGGTTTTCAGTTGGAAGACTGGAGGTTGTGTTGTTTTAGTTGCCAGACGCACTGAAAACAATGCATTGTTTGGGCTACAGGAAGAATCAATGTATGCAAAGCACTTGTTAAGGAGAATTTTCGCCACAGGGTTCTCTGCAGTTCAGGTCCCACTGATATTAATTACATCAAGGGGGAAAAGAAAAGAAGAAGAAGCAGATGGCTTGAAGTTCAAAAACCTTTTTGTGACTTTCCACTGCATCACTCTGCCAGACAGGTGCCTTATTTATCATTTTCATCTCCCAGCTTCAGGTAACACTGGTTATATTATTGTAATTACAAGGGCATTTAGAAGACATCCTGGTGCCATTCATCTGAAGCCATGCGCTCTGCCTCTATTCCCTTCTAATAAAGAAAGGAGCAGAAAAGACTTCAGACAGCAGTAACATTTTTAGGAATATTAGTCATATTCCACCCCCCCTAAAATGGGGACCACACAATGTGCAGCTGAATGTATGGTTGCATCCCAAATCTGAACACTTTTTTTAACCGTATATATTCAAACATGCAAAATGTCGATGTTTGGTTCACCGTAATTTCTCCTTTAAACCTCCTGCTAGATGAGGAGGACGTTCTTGTTGTTACATTTCATTCTTCCTGGGGCAAAATATGCTTGGGGTGGGAGTAGTTCCACAGGACGGACACCACCACCTAGAAGGCCCTCTGCCTGGTCCCCTGTAACCTCACTTCTCGCAATGGGGGTACCGCCAGAAGGCCCTCGGAGCTGGACCACAGTGTCTGGGCTGAACAATGGGGATGGAGATGCTCCTTCAGTAAAGAGTCAGACACAGGACTGAAACACACCCAAATGTCACTGAAGGGAAGAGCTATAGCTCAGTTATGGAGCATCTGCTTTGTATCAGAAGGTCCCAGCTTCAACCCCAGCATCTCCAGGGAGGGCTGGGAGAGAACCCCCTCTGAACCCCCTGGAAAGCTGCTGCTAAATGAATCAATGGTCTGATAAGGAACTTCCTGTGCTAAATATGCTTACTGGGATGGTGCCCCATTGAACAGAATGAGAGTGAATTTTGAGTTAGCATGTAAATATTCAAGGGGCAGAAACCATATGGTACTGCCCAGATAGGTATGAAATCTCATATTTTAGAGCACCTACACAAAAAAGACTTTTGCTTGGTGCTTTTTCTCCTGCATTCCAAGCCCACAGGCAAGGGAACATTTGTGATGAAGCACTCGGTTTTTTAATTCCCCTCCTGCATTCTCAGCTGATTAGAGAAAGCTGTGCCTCCTTCTTTTCACGAACCACATGCTTTCTTGTTACTGCTAGTTTGCACACATGTTCAAAACACTACATATTTCTTAAGAAGTGTGGAACCTGTTTTCAAGCAAGGTGCACCATGCATGTTCTTTACCTAAACAGATTAGAAAATGTATGGGGAACTTTTGATCCACTAGATCAGAGGTTTTCAACCTTTTTGAGTCCACCGTTCCCATGAAGAGTTTGGATTTGATATCCCGCCTTTCACTCCCCTTCAGGAGTCTCAAAGCAGCTAACATTCTCCTTTCCCTTCCTCCCCCACAACAAACACTCTGTGAGGTGAGTGAGGCTGAGAGACTTCACAGAAGTGTGACTGGCCCAAGGTCACCCAGCAGCTGCATGTGGAGGAGCGGAGACGCGAACCCGGTTCCCCAGATTACGAGACTACCGCTTGACCACTACACCACACTGGCTCCTTGACCAACTACCTTCTTTCTGCGGCACCCCTGTGGGGCTCAGGAGCCCTGTAATGCCACCCCTGCAGAGCTGGTGGTCTCTTGCTCTTTTCTGAACATCCTTCCTTGTGGAGTGTTCCCTCAGACTCCTCCCCTCTCCTTGGGAGTCCTCTGAGCTGCTGCTGCTGCTGCCCCTGGTCTCTGAGCTCCCCCCCCCCCAAGAGATGGTCCTCCTCACACTGCCCCACAGGGGCCTGGGAAGAGGATGCCTCCAGCCTTAGTGACCCAACGGAGACTGGCCAGAGATGAACATGAGACCAGCAATTTACCTTGGGAGGCAGCAGTGGACACCAACAGGCCTGCATGGGGAAAGGCTCCCTTTTGGTGCTGGGAACTCAGCTCCCAGGCAGGTCTTGCACACAGCAAGCACAAGAAAGGCCAGCACAGCACCTGCCTGCCTGCCTGCCTGCCCAACCTCCCACTTGTCTGTCCATTCCCAGCAGCAAGGTCTGGCTGGCTGGCTTGCTTACTCCAAGGCCGCCTCAGCTCCTGACAATCAGTATGCCCCTTCCTCAGGGACACCATTTGCCTGAGGAGCTTGTAGCCAGGAATGCTTCAGTGAACAGCTGTGCAAGCCTTTGGGAGGCAGAGACACAAGAGGGCATCAGAGGAGAAAGGGAAGGAAGGAATGTGGGATGGAGGCCAGTGTTGCCCGCTGCACCCCTGACCATCATTCAAGGCACCCCAGGGTGCCACGGCTCACTGGTTGAAAACCACTGTACTAGATTATGATGATGATATGTTTATTTATGCTTCACCTTTCCCCTGACAGGACAGAGGAAAACAAGTATAGCTAAAAACATAGACTATAAATTCATTGCAAAACAATTAAACATTAATACAATTAAAACTATCTACAATACATTTAAAATATGCAAGTAATTACAATCAGTGCTTTTCCCCCCTAGAAAAATAGGTGCCAGTTACTCACCATAATGTTGTTATAGTAAGTGCCACACTTTTTAACAACAATAAAAGAGACGTCGGTACTGCATACCATTGAGTACCTCCTGGAAAAAAGGACTGAATTCACCTAATGTTTTGCAGTGGCCCTTCCATCCAGCCACTTCATGATGTTACTGTGCCCTGACGTCCACACGTACCTTCTCCATGGGGGCAACAAGTCAGATGTTTTGTTTGCCCTGTGGGAACGTTGCTCCCACAAGCAGGACAAAAGAAAGTGGCAGGCCTTCCCACCCCAACTTAGAAGGACATGCATGTGCTTCACTCTCAGACTAGGTGAGGTGAGAGTTCATGTTTTTCCCCCACTTAGCAGATTGGTTATCCATCTCCATATATGGCTGAAGCCCTCAAAAACACCTATGGTGAGCTCATTGCATCTGACAGGAGATTGCAAAAGAATGACGTGCAAGCGAATGTGGAGCAAACCAACACACTTTCTTTGCAACATTTCTATGAAAAGCAGAGCCACTGTATTGGTGCAGTGGGGTGTGTGTGTGTGTGTGTGTGTGTGTGTGTGTAACACAAAGTCAAGTGTCAGCATTAGGCCACTGTTCCAAGAGTGGACACAGCACCAGCCTTTAGAACTAATGCTCAGCTTGCTCTGCAACAGGCTTCCTAGGCGGGTTATTAGGTCGTTACTTTTCATTTATGGACAGAGCACTGGGGAGGTAACTCTGACGCATGCAGCTGAGAGGAATGCATCAGTATAGCTTTCAGTCTTAATCAGTGTGTGTGTTTATGGTTCCTGCAGTCAAATGCTGTTTTGACAGGCCACAGCCTACGTGGCTGTAACTACTGTCAAGCAGTTGTTTCTTTCTGGTCTCCCTGCTGCGCAACATGGGAAATGGCCAAGTTATCTCAGTTATGAGTTTCAGATGTTTACAAAGCAGCACATAATTGCCCCACTTGTTCCTACAAATTGGTCTGCAGCCAAACCTCTTTAGAAATATCTAAAAAGGCCAGGACCTTTGGAGTTTTACTATTTACTACAAATCATTAAGGCAGAGGGAGAAGATGTCATCACTGCAAGTGTGCACAGAATGAGACTTCTTGGATATATATAAATACAGGGATTCCATCACTGGGGAGCATTGGGAGACTGGACACCACCAAAAGCATCAGCATCAAATCACACTGTCTGCATGATGAAGGCTGCAACTGTGCTGTTTCTCCTCCTAGGACTCTATTGCTGCTTCTTTGCCACAGGTGAGCATTTTTTTTTTTTACGTCACGCTCAATGAAGATGTTGACCCAGTGTGCAGCAGCTATGAAAAGGGTGGTTGCTATATTATTTTCTTTATCATTATTAAGATTTCTTACCCACTTTTTGCCATAAGATCCCAGGGTAGGTTATAACAGCCTTTAAAAATACATTCTTAAAGTCAGTTAAAACAATTAAAAATTAGAAGAGTAGAGTGGGTTACATATATATTTATGCATGTATGTATGTATGTACACAGAGAGAGAGAGAACTAAATGTGCCTTTTGTCTGTTCCGGGATGATCAGGGAGTAAATAGAGTTAAGCAGTCCAATGGGAATGCTTTTGCTCAGTGCCAGAGCACATGCATTGCATGCTAAAGGTTTCAGGTTTAATCCTAAAACCCTGGAGAGACACTGCCTGTCAGTGCAGACAATACTAAACTAGATAGAGCAGTGGTCTCTTTCAGTTTAAGGTAGCTTCCTATGTCTCTCTGAATATCACCTGTCTTGTCACCTGAATGTCACCTGTCTTGAAAAGAATGATTCATGTCATTTATGGATATATTTTAAAATGCAGATTAATGGCAGATCAAATTGATGGATTATGCCAAAATGGCAAAAATAACCAGAAGAATCAGAAATCAGGAAAACCAAAATTTTAATAAAGAATGGGGTAAATTTATAATTTATCTTAAAAACCATTGTAAACAGTTAAAACTGTTAGTAGGATTGGGATAACACTTGTAGTTTAATGGTGAATTTTGGATAAAACGGAGATGTAAAAGATCTGGATTATTATAAAAGATGCAGGAGGAAATGATTAACAATAGGACCCACAAAAGGGAGGAGGGAAGTTCTATGGAATCTTGTCTTTATGTTGTATGCTGGATATGTGATTGTAAAACTGTAATTTGAAAAACCAAATAAATAAATTAAAAAGAAAATGCAGCCCAAAAGGTAAAATTCATTTTTAGGTCTTGGGGCCAAAGGAGATAGCCTAGGGCTTCCTTTTTGCACAATGGGCCCATTGGGATGCAGGTGGTGCTGTGGTCTAAACCACGGAGCCTTGGGCTTACCAATTGGAAGGTCAGTGGTTTGAATCTCCGCGAGGGGTGAGCTCCCGTTTCTCTGTCCCAGCTCCTACCAACCTAACAGTTTGAAAGCACGTCAAAGTGCAAGTAGATAGATAGGTACCACTCTGGCGGGAAGGTAAACAGTGTTTCCGTGCATTGCTCTGGTTTGCCAGAAGTGGCTTAGTCATGCTGGCCACATGACCCGGAAGCTGTACACCGGCTCCCTTGGCCAGTAAAGCGAGATGAGCACCGCACCCCAGAGTCGGCCACGACTGGACTTACGGTAACTGCCAGGGGTCCTTTACCTTTACCTTTAATGTACATAAGCAATGTGAGCGTGCTAAACTTTTCTCATTACAAGTGATATGCATTTGCTTCTTATACCAATAGCCCCTTGAAAGGCCAGTGAGGGACGTCAGTATTCTCATCTCCATTTTGCAGATAAGCAACTGAGTATGACTGGTAGTGGCTACCCTAAGACCACCCAGTGAAGACATAACAAAAGTAAAATTTGAAACCTGGAATCCGCAGGTCATCATCCTAGCATCAACAAACCAAATGAACATAAAGAGAGTGGTGACCAGTGGCAAAGGGCTACCTGGACCACTCTGCAGCTGCCACCTGGGAGGGATCCTAGTTGTTTTAATTTTTGCAGCTAGGTGGCTATGGCCAAGAGAGTGTGACAACAGGAGTCTTTATAGAGCAGCAGAGGTATCAGCAAAGTTACACCATCTCTCTACACTGGCCTTTAAAGACCTCTACATAGGCACCTCCACACACAGTGGCCTTTTTGTGCTCTCCAGCCCTCCCAGGCTTGCCACTGGCCAGGGTGACGTAAGGACCACACACACAAACAATCACGTAAGGCTGGTGTTGTGCAAATTCTGTGAACGCTGACTTTTAGCACAGTGCTCTGAGTGGTTTGCCAAAGGTGTGCCAGAGGTGAATGCGTGGGTAGTTCCGCTCATTCATATTATTATCATAAGAACCAGCATTTCATGTATCTTGATGAATTTGTATGTGTATTCCCAAGGGCGATGAGGATCAGGTTGTTTTACACACTGTAAAAGAAAATATAAAATTGAGAAGCTTTTACACAATAAGCTTTAATTCAGTTTTTTAAAATGGTTTTCATCTCTGTTGTTTCTTTGCTTTCTCTTGCAGATGCTAATCATTCCTATGAGCCACAGGTGAGTCCATCTGTTGATTGTTTCCTGTGGATATCTAGATAGCAATAGCATTTTTGAGCAAGATCCCTTGTGTGGAAACTAAATAAAAAGCCCGTCATTACACTACCATGAGAAATGGAGATCCTGAAACAAATCTTACCATATTCTCTAAGTACAAGTCTCATAATGCATGTTCCAGACATGGGATGATCCCTTGCCTGAATTCACATCCATTGGACCTCTGAGAACAGACAGGAGGAGCGGGGGCAGCTTTAAGTATCCTGGCCTCAAGTCCTGCACTTCACAATTTCTTTGTGAATCCGCAAAATATGCTTGTACGATTGCGTATCCATCCAGACACTGGTCACAGGAGACATACTGTCTCTCAAAACATAATGTATTTCTTTCTGCTGAGAGCATAGCTCTGGGAGTCTGAAAAGGCAAAGTTCTGTTCATTAGGAAATAAATGATATCAAAGATGAAACTTCCAATACCATAATGCCATTCTCCTTAGAGTACTCCTCAGAATAGATCCATTGAAATGAATAAACATGACTAGCTTAGGTCCATTTATTTTAATGGCTCTGCTGTACTTTGAGTTGAACTTCATTGGAGGCAACACATGACTGTAACTTGGAATTCTGTGTTTACATGCTTGGCAAAAAATTAAAATTAAATAAATGGGGGGGCAGGTGTCTGGGGGAGGGGACTTTGACAAGCACCAGTGCACCCAATGTGCTTTGATTATATAAGATTTTGATTTTATGTGCTATCCATAGAACACAACCCCATGTTGCTGGTCTAGTGTATAATTCTGGCACTTCCACTCCTTAAACTGAATACTGAAAAAGGTGCAGAAGAGGGCAGCCGAAATGATCAAGGGTCTGATTTGACAAAACAGGACATTCTGGGGTTATGTGCTGTCTTTGCTCACAAACCTACTTGAGCTGATTCCATTTTCTGTAACCAGGAAAAGCACATATGCTTTGGAGTTTGCATAATTTCCCCAAAGCTAAAAAGGCGAAGAGAGCAATTCAGTCAAGATTTAAATTCAGCAGTGCCAAAATGGCCATGGTTTTAAGAAGAGTACCTTTCCCTTTTCCAGGTTGACTGCAGTGCTTATATGAAGCTTTCCGACAGGACCAAACCTAAAGGATGCACCCTGGAGTACTTCCCAGTATGTGGTTCCAATGGCCAAACGTACACCAACAAATGTCTCTTTTGCAGAGCAGCCATGTAAGTAGGAAAATATCACTCCTGAATAAGTGAAGGAGAGATAAGCTACTTTTGTGAAGGGGGTACATGTCTCCCATAATGTGATAGACTCATTCAGACATCAATGCTACTGTTGTTGTATTTACAGCTGTACATAATAGTGCTCTCTCTTGCCCATATAAGTAAATACACAGAGTACAATAACACATTTCAAGGTAGTCATCCTCTGAGCCAATGCCAGCAAGCCTTTCCTCATATCCTCAACACAAGGGATGAGAAATGATTTTCAATTGCTTGCATTTTAATGAGAAATCACCTAATTTCTACTTCTTAAACCAATACGTGAACTGAAACACAACAATCCTTTGAAATTCATGCTTCTCTGAATTTTGCAATGTCATTAGAAACATAGGCAGCTGCCAGATGCAGAATCGATCCATTGGTCCACCTAGCTCAGTATAGTCTAAACACCAACTGGCATCAGCTGTCCAGGATTTCAGGCAAAGGTCACTCCCAGGCCAACCCTACCTGCAAATGCCAGGGATTGGAACTAAAATCTTCTGTATGCAAAACAGGTTCTCTACCACTGAGCTGCACCAATTCTCCTAGCAGGCAATGCATATATTAGGCTGAAGTGTGCATTAAAATGTATACATTTGTGAAAGTAACATACAGAAATGCATTCTGTTCAGGGAAATTGCTTGTAAAAAAGGAATGCACATTATTCAAAACTGCATGCTAAATGCACACATTAGCGGAGATTCACACTAATATGCTGGCAGAAATGTGGAAAACTGAAATTACGATGGGGGAAATGAGAAGCTGAGAGAAACCAAAATGGACATGTTTGTCCATCCCTAAACCCACAGAAATTTCATTTCTGGAACATGGGGGATCAACAGAGGCACCGAATCAAGATTTTTCTCTAAGGGCACTAGAGCTAGTACAGCTGAACTCCAAATCAAGGTTCCTGGTTTGAAGGTTGTCTCTACTGTGAACTCACTAGGTGGCAATAAGCAAGCCGCACTCTGTCAGCTTCTATTCCACCCCATCTACAGCATTCGGCCTAATAATACTGACCTATCTGACAGCAAGGCTGGGGAACCTGTGGCCCTCCAGATCTTTTTGGACTCCCATCTGCCCCAGTCAGTATGGCCAAAGGTCAGGGGTGATGAGAGCTGTAGTCCAGAAACATCTGGAGGGCCACAGGCTTCACATCTGTGTCTGATCATATTGTTGTATGGATTGCAACCAAGTGCATATGTCAGACACTTGAAAACACTCTGCAAATGTTATTATTATTAGCTTTGTTTTATTTTCTTGTTTTCACCCTAGAGCAAGTCAAGGGAAGATCCATTTTAAGCATTATGGGAAATGCTGAGTCATTGCCACACATAGTCCATGGAGGCGTGTTCCGTTCATCTCTGGCAGCTCTGCCTTGCTCTTTTCATCTCATCCTGCCGCATCGTAATCCACTCAAGCTTTTGTTCTTTTCAAGTTTCTCCTGATCTGTTGATTTAAAATAAAGACCTCCCAGTCTTATGTGGAATGATTAATTTTCAAGAAACATTTGCAGTAGCACACTAAACCAGGACCTAAGTTCAGTGTTAAGTGCTTTCACTGCTACTTGACACACCCAGAATCTCCAGGGTCATATGGAGAGGTTCTACACCAGCAGCAGATGCCTCCAGGAAATCAAGCACAGACATGGATACTCTTCACATAAACTGGGGAAGATCTATGTGACAAGCTATGCTGAAGGTTGCATCTGTGGTGTAATGTTCTCTGGCAGGCAACCAAGCCCCGATAAGAAGTAATAACTCTCTGGCAGTTTTATGTACATTTATTTACCAAAAAAAAAAAAAAAGACACATCCACAGCACGGCTTCTCGCCTGCTCATATTTACGATAGTTGGTCAGTCTGAAATTTCGCCCCTCCGACAGCAGGAAGGACGCCAAACTCCCGCCTTTCCCCTCTTGCCCTTCCATTACCATCTGATCTTATCCAGACTCCTAGCACGAGGACTGAGAGGCTGGACTCCCCACTGCTACTCGACCCAGACTCAGACCCCTGCTTATCTGCTGATTGCTTAGCAAAGCTCTGGCTACATTCGAACTCTTCTTCATCTCAAGAGCTAACAGAGTTTTCCCCAGGAAAGGGAGTCGAACTGCCCTTTCTCAACTGACAGCCACCTCTCATCTGCAGAGTCTGCCCCTCATTCGTTTAGTTCAATTTCTGAGTCTAAATCTTCTCCTGCACTCTGGGGGGGAGGGGACATTCCTAACATCTGGGAAGAATTTGCACATGTACGTACTTCTTGCCAAAGGGAAGGCTGACAGCTTATGCTCACAAAGTACGAGCCATATGATATAGGATCAGGAGCGTAGATAGGGGGGGCAAAGGGGGAGGTCAGCCCCGGGTGCCACTTTTGGGGGGGTGACAAGATGGCCCCTGCCTCTCCCCCAGCTGTAGAGCAGCCGAGGGTGCATGCAGTCCGTATGGGAGCTGCTCTCACGCCGTCTGTACGGGCTGCCGCATGAGCAGCATCCCTTATGGTCTGCGCATGCGCAATCCGTACGGGATGCTGCACATGTGCACTCCATACGGGCTGCCCCACCCCAGGTGCCAGAGAGGGTTCCTCCGCCACTGTATATGATTTATAGTCATGTAAGAACAAATTCAGATCAAGCACCACTAATTAAACATGTGGCACTCCAGCATCAATCCACAAAACCCACGGCCACTCGCCCCATTTTTTTGACATTGGAATTGTTCTCTGTTGCCTGACAGGGCAATATTTAATCAAATAGGGTTAAAGGAAAAGATGGTTTCAGCTGAACATTAGGAGAAACAGCTTAGCTCTAGGAGCAGTTAGTTCCCTACATGAGCAGTGTTGGGTTCTCCTTAAGTGAAGGTCTTGAAGCAGAGGCTGAGACAGCCACCTCTGAGTTTCTTGCCTCAAGCAAGGGGTTGGAGTAGAGGGTCTACAATATCCATTTCAAGTCTGTGCCTTACCTAGGCTATTATTGTGTCATTCAGATCAGTACACAAACACACCTAATTCTAGATTGTGCTGAATTTCCAAGAAATTACAAAATATGGATGTTTTTGTAGGGAGGGAAGAAATGTAATAAACATTAAAACTCATCCTTTTACATCTCTGTCCAATGAAATCCAGTTTTGCAGAAGGGGGAGTTTCACACCAAGTTGGGCAACACTTAGATCTGGGCTTTGCTGCATCGCCACAGAAGGAAATTGTATCATTGGGGGACAGCCATGGAAAAAAACCCTTCATGCTTCTAATCACTCTTCAATATAATATTCAACATGGGTGGTGATTTTTAAAATATGTGGTGGGATATGGTCTGTGAGATTTGTAGGGTCCATGTATTTCCAGACTTTACACATCATAACCAGCACCTTGGGATTGAGCCTAAAAGATAATAGGGAGGCAGTATAAATACTAGAACAGAAGTATAATGAACTTATAAATATTATTGTTAATTGTTTATTTGTTGCTCGCCACAGAAAAAAAGTCTCTAAATTCTTTTTTTCAAGAATTTTAAAACATAAAATCCAAGGTGCAGGAGGTTTAGCATTGCATTACAATAAAATTAATACAAAAATCCAAGGGCTCGGAAAAAATACAGCAAAATGTATCACTCATCAAAATCATCATAATCTGTCAAATGCTTACAAAACATTATCAAGGGCAACCCTGTGTAAAACACAGTAAAAGTCTCCAGCAATTGAGTAATAGTGGCCAGACACAAATTTGACAGAAGGGATCAGTCTTCTTAGCCTTTAGCTGCAGGTGTAACTTGGGCTTACTGGTGCAGCTTCAGATTCAGAAGCATCTCAAAGTTTTGATGCTGCACCAACAGTAGAGGATGAATCATTTTGTTGATGGCAGCCCCTGTCATCTCTGTAGCTCACAAGACCTGCCAGATTACCTGCCCTTCCCCAGAAGGTCCCAGGGCAGGTCACAGGAATGTTTAATACAACATTAAAACAATTTAAAACAAATTACAGTTAACAGCTAAAGTCGGTCCTAAAATCTCTCTCTCTCTCAAGTGTCAAAAGGTAAAGAGGTCATCTTCAGTACACAATGAAAGCTGTATAATGAAGGTGCCAGACACACTCTGTGGGGAACGGAGTCCCACAATTTACGGGTTTCATGAAGAATGCGCTTTCCTAGGTTGTCCTCCCCCTCTGAATCTCTGAGGGTGATGGAACTACCACAAGGGCTTCCTCTGCTGATCTTAATAGCCAAGAAGGTCTGTAGCGAAGGAGATGGTCTTTCAGTTATTTAGGGCCTAAGTTGTTAAGGGCAATAAACACTAGAATGAGCATCTAAAATTGAGCCCAGAAACCAACTGTCAACCATTGCAGCTGTTTTAAAACAGGAGTTGTATGAGTTCTAAATGGAACCCAGTCAGTAATCTGGCCAGTGCATTTTGGACCAGCAAAAGTTTCCAAGTTGTCTTCAAGTCATCTTGGTCTACACCATAACCAAATCCTACACTAAGCAAGGACTGAAACCAAAGGAAACCCAATTTATTCCATCGCCCATGTACTCAGCACAACTGGAGGGTTCCCATGTCAGCTTTTTCTAAGGCAGTTTTTATTAGAGATAAACCTGCCGATCCCTCGTAGTTAAGATTTCCACTGTAAATCCAGGAGCAAAATATCATGAACAAATATTGTGACACTGACATTACATCTGTTCATCCTTTGGTTTAGCCATTATTTCATTATTCTGCCATCAGTTTAGCAGGGAAAGTTGAGCAACTAGTGTTTGCAGGAAGGGCTTTAGGGTAGCCTTTGCTTAACTCTAACTTGAAATCACGGGACACATTGCTAATTACAAAGCACAGCTAGCAACCTTGCAGAAAAAGATGTAAAGGTGAACAGGACAAAAGGCAAGTCTGTTCCTCATTCTTCGGGCATCAGTACTTCTGCTTGGGTAACCTGCTTCTAGTGTTCACTGAGGATGATTCTGAGAAGAGGGTGATTTTTCCATCAGGGTGGAGCTTCTGCCCCAAGCATGTTGTCAAAGGCCTTCCTCTTGTCAGATGACTTTAAAGGAAAACGTTCCTTAAGGCTGGACGGGGCAGTCTGGACAGCTTCCCCAACCATGAAGATGGCAGCAAGCCTCTCTCTGGTTCTTGTGGTGGCTATTTCCTGCCACATTTCAGGTAAGCAGCTTTCATCAAATTTCTCCATTGCAAGGCACGACTGCCTCCTCTGAAGAGGTGGGAAAGAATGAATAGGCAGTCTAAAGGCATAAAAAGGATTAAGAACATGGCTGTCCAGGAACTTAATGGTCCTGGAACAATTTGGGCCACAACCTAGGCCTGTAGCCCTATTTAGGGAAGTTTTTAATGTTTGATGTTTTATTGTGTTTTTAATACTTTGTTGGGAGCTGCCCAGAGTGGCTGGGACAACCCAGTCAGATGGGCAGGTGATGATGATGATGAATGATGATGATAACCACCACACTGGGCATAAAAGCCTTTTTAAGCATGGCCCTTCTAATGTACAGTTTAAGTGAAGGAGTGCTACCAATCTATCTATGTTACCAAGTTTTCATTGTTGGAGAACAAGCCAAATATACAGTGGTACCTTGGTTTTCAAACGTAATCGGTTCCGGAAGACCGTTCATCTTCCAAAACATTAGAAAACCAAGGTGCAAAGGGCAGTCTGCAAATGCAAAGGAGAAAATGGAAAGAAAGAAAAACTCAGTGGGAGCCGTTTGACTTTTGAGGCACATTTGAAAACAGAGGCATTTACTTCCGGGTTTTCAGCGTTCGTCAACGGAGACATTTGAAAACTGAGGTACCACTGTACTAAAATCAAAGAAACGAGTGAACTCTCCGCTTGCCAAACCATACACACAGAGAGACACAAATAGATCTATAGATATACAACTCTAAAGATCTGTTCTCTAAAACATGATACATTGGTGATGAATCAGGCAGCAAAACTGCAAAAGATGCAATAAATTCCCCCCACCTCAATATCAATTAGCAAAACTTACTCCTAGCCCAGTTCATAGGACAGGGTTCAAAGAGGCTTCAGAAGGCAACTAGTCCACCCAACCCTACTGATGCAAGGAATGTGCAGCATCCCTGGTAGATGGCCATCCTGTCTCTGCTTAAGAACCTCTGATGAAAGGGAGTCTAAGGCAGTCTGTTTCATGGTTAAACAGCTCATGCCACCAAGACATTTGCCCTAAAATGTAGTCAAAATCTCCCCTCCTTTAATTTGGGTCCATTGGTTCAGAACCCAGCTTCCGGAGCATGCATTTGCTCCATTTGTTACAGATAATTGACCTGGTATTAAGGTGCCCCATTTGAGAGAGGTTTTCTCTCACCATACTTTATATGTTTCCTTCTTATTCCAGGAGTCGCAGGACAGGGCAAACTGCCGGTAAGTTCTTCTTTCCTATTTTCTCTTGGCTTTCCCTCACCCCAACCCCTTATGTCGCCCCACTGTGGCCTATCGTGTGGCATGTTTAGGAACATGTGTGTCATGCATGATTCCCAATACTCACAAGACGTGGCAACTCAGTAAAAACTGAGCACTGTTCAGAAAATGTGTTTTAAAAGTTTCATCATGCCATACCAAAGTTTCTTTGGATGCTCAAAAGTCTCATCCATTTATTATTTTTAAAAATACCGAGAAATTGATCATGAGTCATAAATTGGTCAATAGGATGCAGCATAAACATGAAACGACAGGTGCAATATTTTAACCCACTCATTCCTAGTCTAAAGAAATAAGAGACCCTAAACTTCAACAGAAATGAAGTAGTGGAGTTATGAAACTCCTGGAAAATAGATTCCAAAGGTTTTGAATTGTGGGCCTGAAGAAGCTCTTGCAGCTCTTAATGATATTATATATTGTATAAAGGTGTAATGTTGGGCATAGTAGGGTAAGGTGCAAGTAAGTGTGTGTGTGTGTGTGTGTGTGAGAGAGAGAGAGAGAGAGAGAGAGAGAGAGAGAAATTGGTGGTTCTGTCATCATCAAAGGTTAGCATCAGGAGTTTCAATGCTCAAGCCTCCTCTTAAAACTCATCAGCTGTGCCGAAAACTGAGTTACTCTCAGGTTTTAGGATGGCAACCAAGGAGGAAAACTCAGCAACAGAAGTTCCTTACCTCACAGCCTCTCAGCCTGGTGGGCACTGCTTGTAATAATAATGATGATTATAAAGATGATTGACTGAATGGACATCCCACATAACCATGAAGACAATCAGCAACGTAGGCACATCTGGTAGAAAAGTTACATATTTTCATTTCAGAAGACCTTTCATCGTTCTCTTTTTCATGTCAGCATTCTCTTGCTTTCTTTCATGCACACTAATGAGACTAAAATATTATAAAAGGGATAGTTTTTAAGATGCTTGGTGTAAATTCCAGCATTTATAGCAAACAATCTGTGTTTTACTAATTCTAATGTCTCATAAATTATTTTGGTTGGCACCAGTGTCTGTCTGGAGGAAACAGAAAATTTAAAAATTACCAGTTTGTGAGCTTTCCCAGTATCGCCAATGGTTTATTAAGTGCTTGCCTTCTTGCAGTTTCTGGAGACAGGAAGTCTGTTGCTGCATTCTGTGTCACACGCTAAGGCTACAGACGTGGGCCTGTCATCTTTCAAAGGGGGGGCATCTCTGACAGATTTCCCCAGTAATTTTATTCTTTATGGCATTTCACATTCTCTGAGCTGAATATTTACATTGTGGTAAAGAGGATACAGTAGTACGTGATAAATAGATTTCTGGCTCCCTTTCTTCTGCTTTTTGATTGAGCAAATAAATTGCATTTGTCTTAAAAATGCAAGTGCTTGTTTTAAAAATGTAATAGGGGGAAATGATAAAATAAAGAGTATTTTTACATAAATAATATAGTGAAAAGCAGTGTGATAGAGATTGACCATTTCGCATCTCTTGATGTTCAAATAGGCACAGCATCACATTACTGAGCATATTCTTAGGAAAGTAAAATTATTTTTAGGGGGGAAAGTTAGAAATGATCAAGGAGAAGGCTGTATCAATCATGTGCTCTGTAAGTTGGGAGAGCATAGAAGCATGGCATGAAATGCACACCTGATTTTTCCTACATAAAATAAGCAAAGTTTGAGCGTAATGAACCAGCCGAGGAAGAAAAAGCAACTCCCGACACTGATTTGGAGCCTTGTTCTGTGACATCATTTCTCCCACAGGACTGTGCTGAGATTCTGAGAGAAGCTGTGGCCAATCCCTACACCTGCAGCGCAGAGACTGGTCCCATCTGTGGCACAGATGGCTGGCTATACCGCAACAAATGTGACTTGTGCACAGAAGCATCGTGAGTGGACTCAGCAAGAGATGTTTGAGATGGAAGTCTAATGATTAGGAGCTGGGAATGTAAACCCTTGGAAGTTTGGAAAGCTTGGGAGAGAAATGGCTCCTAAAGCAGGAATGAACAACATCTGCCCATTTTGTTAAATTGTTTCTGTGGGATCTCTCCTGGATGGGTTCACATGACCACACACAAGAAGTAATTAGTCAGCATAGACTTATTGGGGGATGTGAGTTGATGTTATACAAGGAGCAATGTATCATATTTTTTCATCTATAATATGCCCCCATTTATAAGATTCCCCCTATTTTGGGGGACTGTAAGAAAAAAATGTGTATTTTACTATCCGTGTGTAAGACGCCCCCACATTTTTGACATTTTTAAAAGGGGAAAAACCTAGTCTTATACACAGAAAAATACGGTATATCATGCATGTTCCCTATCCAGAAGAAGAAATGTTGCTGAAAGTCATCAAGACACCTGCTGTAAATCCACCAGCATTAAGGGAAAATGCATATCACCACAGAAAAGCAGCTGCTTTTATTTATTTAGATATGGTCATCAAAGCAAAGGCACCATCTGACTTGTTCACCGAAAGTGGTAGTATGCAGATTGAATGCCACCATTATAATTAGCACCAATGGAGATGTAAGAAAGTCTCCCTTCCCAACATCTAGGGACAACATCTAGGTCAGGTGCAGCCAACTGGACTACAACTCCCATCATCCCTTGGTAGCTGGGGCTGATGGGAGTTGGAGTCCAACAACAGGGATGTGTCTGGTACCATCGTTGGTGAGGGTGCACCTCTTTACTCTGATCTTTGACAATGTTGGTATGTTTATGGGAACCACCTTTTATGGTTTCGTTTAAGCTATACTGTGCTGTTTTTGTTTGGGATTATTTTAATTGTTTTTATAAGTATGGAACTGCATGTGGAATGGTAGGGAGGTGTCCTTTGTCTCAGGTAGCAAAATGTCTTGGGGAAGTTCTGACCTTTGTTGTTAATTTGACAGTGACTTGATCACTGAAAGTAACCTTAATATCTACTTTCATGTAGGGCAAGAGGGTCTGGCATTGGCATAAGAGATCGGAAACAATGCAAGATAAAGGTACTTGCTTCTATGTTTAATTTATGCATGCAGGCATTTATTTAAGTAAAAATAAATTCTGCCCTTTTAAATTAAAAGTTCACAATGTATCTATAAATATATGCATAAATGTTTCATTTTGTTCGATTGCACATTATGATGACTAGACGGGCTGAATCATAGGCTAGCTAAGGTGGTCTTAGAAGCGGTGAACTCCTTCAGAGTGGTTGAATCTGGATTTAGGACTGGTTTTGGCGCTGATATTGCCTTGGTCAGCCTGACGGATTTATCTGTCTTGAGAAACAGCGATGGGGAGTGCAACTCTATTGATTCCTCTTGATCTCTCAGTGAATTCCGAAACCATTGATCATAGTATTGTCTTGGAGCAGCATCACTGGTTGGAGGTACACCTCATATTGGTTCCACTCCTAGCTCTAAATGTGGTTTCGGAGGGTAGCAATGGGAAACTTTTGCTTGCCCCTATGGAAGCTGACCTGTGGCGTTCTGCAAAGCCATTGGCAGCAGTGATGAGGGTATCTGGAGCAAGGTGTTCTGTCTCCAGTGTGCGGATGGCATCCAGTGCTCTCCCTCTGTTCCACCTGAAGGAGGAGAGGCAGTACTACTGTTGGCATGCAGTAGTAGGCTGGATGTGAGCCAATACATTGAGGTTGATGGTCGGTCAGACAGACACAGACTCTCTTAATGCACTGTGGCAACATTTTATTGTACATATATGTTCTCTGAAGATAGCCACTCAAATGGATGGGATGCTATGGAACAACTTACTGAGGACAGATTGATATTTGACTATTAATACACACACACACACACACAGAGAGAGAGAGAGAGAGAGAGAGAGAGAGAGAGACTTTCTCATACTCTACGTAAGCAGCCTTCTACCATTTCATGTTTTGGATTTCATGTCAGTTAATTAAAAAAAAAAAAGAATAAGAGAATCCAGCCAAGACAGAGGTACAGTGGGTAATGGGTTTATGGGTCTGGGTTTTAGAGAGATATATCATAGAATAAGCATAGGCAAACCTGGCCCTCCAGATGTTTTGGGACTACAACTCCCATGATCCCTAGCTAACAGGACCAGTGGTCAGGGATGATGGGAACTGTAGTCCCAAAACATCTGGAGGGCCAAGTTTGCCTATGCCTGTCATAGAATCATAGAGTTGGAAGGGGCCCTAGGATCATCTCGTCCAACCCCCTGCAGTGCAGGAATATGTAGCTGATCGAACCTGCAACCTTGGTGTTGTCAGCACCATGCTCTAACCATCTGAGCTGTCCAGCTAAGATGTCCTGTTCCAGGTCAGGCTGCATTACTCTTGAAGGAGTGGAGGTCTGTAGCTTAGTGGGGAGTTGCTCCTGGAACCAACTTTGTCACTTGACACCTAGCCATAGTGCTCCATTATATCTGTATTCGGCTATTGTAATGTATTTCATGTGGGACTGCTGTTGAAAATGGTCCAGGGGTTTCAACTGGTGCAAAATACACTAATGGGTATGGCTGGCCACATGCATATAACACTTATTATATATAACTGCATATAACGCATATAACTGCACTATTGCCCATTTTCTTCTGGGTCCAATTCAAGGTGCTTATGATGATATATAAAGCCCTAAATGACTTGGGGCCCAGATATCTGAAAGAATAGCTTCTCCCATACCAACCTGCCTCAATATTAAATAAAAGGCTTTTAAAAAGAAAAGAAAATGTGATTTTAGTTCTCTGAAAACATTTGTTGATGTTTTAATAATGGGTTTTGTGTGTGATCTGTTTTATGTTTTGAGTCATCATTTAATTGCATTTCCCACCCTATGAACTTCTGATGGAGGGCAGGTTATAAAGACTTTAAATAAGTAAGCATCCTTAGCTACGCCATTCCATCCTGCATTCAGTTACCACAAGGCCAGACATTCAGTGGGCATGTTGAACACTCAGTTACTATATTTTCAGGTTGACTGCTCCTGGTTCGTGCCACATTGGTTCCATAGGTCTTCCACATGCCTCAAATTTCATTACCGATTCCATGATTCTGGGCCTGTCTGTGGCACAGATAATAAGACGTACAACAACAGGTGCTTGTTGTGTTCAGAAATCTGGTGAGTGTTATTTGGCAGAGTGGGTGGGGAAGAGAATTGACACCAGTCCAATGGCCTGTCTCGATGCATGCAATCAAGTAAAAAGTCACCTAGATGATGAAGAACGTAAGAAGCTGCCTTATAGGAAGTCAGATCATTGGTCCATCTAGCTCAATACTGTCTATACCAGGCCTAGGGAACCTATGGCCCTCCAGATGTTGTTGTTCTCCCATCCCATGGTTGTAGTCCTCCAATATCTGGAGGGCCACAGGTTCCCCACTCCTAGTGTAGACTGACTGGTAGCAGGTCTCTAAGGTTTCAGACAAAAGTTTCTGCAGAGACTTGAGACTTTCTGTATGCAACCTGAGACCTTCTTCATGAAAAGCAAGTGCTCTTTCCCTGAGCTGTGGCCCACATAATATAACAGCTCGTGAGTCCTATTGTATTATTATTAGCCGTATGAATATTCCACTTTTAGCTCCATGCTGCCTCCTTTAACAACCTGTATTTTGGGGAGATGTTCTTTTTATGCACTCTCTGTCTCTTTTCCCCCAGGAAAACTAAAAACTTTAACCTTGGCATAAAGCACCATGGGAAATGTGAAAAATAGGTAAGCTCGTATGTTTTCTGTATTACAACTTTAGGGTCATCTGATGATCCCCCTTTTCCATAATACAAATTCTTATTCATCAACGTAGAGGGATTTCTTATAGGAAATCCAAACATCTCAAGGTCATCACCTGGTCATGGTGTTGATGTTAGACTCCTTTAGGGCACTCTCACAGAGACAGAACCATTATGGTTGCCCACCCACCACATTCACAAAGACTGTGGATTCAGTCATTTCAAGAATGTTCTGAAGGACAGGGTCTTTCCTCAGAATGAGGCCTTGTGTGCAAAGGGTCCCTGGAGAGTGCCTAAGCCACCATTGATTTTCCTGTAAACTTTCAACTAAATTTAAGGATCATTTCTAGACACTGAGAGGATGTGGCCACAGCGCAGGCAGTCTCCCAAGCCACATCACCAAGAACACCTTCCTCTGAGGAAGGTCAATATTACTTGGAGTGAAACAGAAGGGGACACACAGAGAGACAGCCAGCACTGCCACCAAATTAGCAGCAGCAGGGTTAGATGTGTAACCTCAACTTGCCCATTTCAGTGTTATTGAATGTTTTCCCCTCAACACAAATTACTAAATCCGAACACCAAAGACTTGTCTTTCGTCACAGAAGCCTTGCACTTCTAGTGGATTCTAGATGTGTTTGTGCTGCATGGGAGGCACTGGCCAGGGCTTAAAACACACCCAACCCTTTCAACAAGTTTATTGAATTCATGATGTTCCAAGGTTAGGTCTTTTCACTGAAAATAGATCACAGGTCTAAGTCCTGTTGAGTCACAGCTCAAATTAACTTGGGGTGGAGGACTCCAACTCCCATTGACCCCGGTCAGGAGTGGAAGTCCCACAACCATCTGGTAGGCCCCAGGTTCCACACCACTGAATTTAAATGTAAGGGTGGCATTCAAGTTTTACTCAAGAGCACACCCACTGAAATTAATGAACATGATTAAGTTGGGTCCCATAATTTCAGTACATCTCCTCATAGTTGACTACCACCCTACATGCTCACAAATGTGGTATATTGCATAATGAGACAAAGGGGGGGGGGGGAGTAAGGTTGTTGGTAGGCCAGGGACATCAGAGTTTCATTACTTGTCTTCATTACTGTTATCCACACTTCGCTTATCCTGCGGTCTAGGCATGGGTCCATTCGCCCCACCACTTTCCCCAGGAAAGCCACTCTTTACCTCTCAACTGGAGCAAACATCCATCTGCAGAAAACCTGACATTTGCTCCAATTCAGCAGTAAGGAGTGGGTTGCCCAGGGGAAGCAGTGGGACAAGTGGAAGTGCGGAGGAACCCATTATTATAATGTACAGTAATTTTTCTTCTTTCTTCCTTTCCTTTCCAAGGCTGGCGATGAGAACTGGCATGCAGCACGTATAACCATAAATTTGGTGTTTCCAAGAAATCCCACTAGGCTCCTGCCTATGCATAAAGACAGGCAGGCTAGACCTAATAATCTCTTCTTATCTAATGTATTCTACCTCTCAGAAATAAACTGACATAAACTGAGGCAATTTTTTAATCCTGGCTGGTTTTTCTTTTTTAATCTAACCAGTTAATCATACATGTGTTAGGGACCCTTATGGGGAGGGGGTGACAAGCAAAGAAAATGGGTGCTGGGCCAGCAGGGTGGGGTGGAATCTCCAGTATCTGTATGTTATGAAAAGTTCATAGTAGCTTCCATAACTAGTCACCCTTCGCCCCACCCAGCAGCTTCCAGTGGCAACATGGTGAAACCTGCTCCTCTCAAGTGAGCAGGCGGGTATCCCCCAATCCCCCAGATAAGTAATAATCCCCAGATTTTGTTTTTTTAAAAAAAGTTTCATACATTTGTAGAAACTGAAATATGAGGCAAAAGTACAGGTGCAGTGACCCACAAATTTCTGTGAGAATTCAGCCTGTTCCCCTCCCCTTTCATGCAGATGCCCATGCAATTTTTAGGCATCATCCTAAAAATGTTCCAAGTACACAACTTTACTTTCATCCATATAAATCAATGGATGGCATTCAAGAGAGGGGAACAAGCACTTTTTCTTGGGAACATTTTTAGGGGCAGGAAGCAGCTCCGTCTCCCAGGAACTTGACAGTCTGACTTTGGCTAAAGTCAACCTATCGCTTGCCATTGTCACCTCTGGAGTATGCTTAGTTAGGTTTTGTTTTTTAAGTTTCAAACTATGGAAAGGAGTACCCTCCATCTCCCAGTTTTAGTTGATTAAAATTACGTTCAGCGGGGTTGTACATTAAGAACCCACTTTTTAAAAAGGTATCTAGTTCCATTCTCATTGAGGCACACTATTAAACTGTCTCACTTGCTTTTAGAAAATGTTTTAAGACATGCTTATTCCATGAGGTTTAGCCTTCTAGCAATTTAATTCTAATTTTTATTGAATTATTTTTGATGGTTTGATAATATTTTGAACAAGCTATACTAGTTTTAATAGTTTTAAAATAGAAAACCATGTCAGCCTCATATATAAAAAATTGCAAAACAGCATCTTGGTCTTAAACATTGTGCTTTACTAAGACTAGAATGCACATTATTGCTTTTTGCTACAGTTATCTACACAGGCCCACTTGGATGCTGAATATTCTAGGAATCAGTGTATATTTCAGCTGCGCTTGTGCCCTCTAGTGGCTTAAAAAAAGCAAAAGAAAAACCATTCACAAATTTTCATCTTTCTAGCTTCTCACCTTTGGAAAATTCAGTTTGTGCACATTACACTGTTCAGTTATCTGAAATAAATTGTCAGGAATATAATAGAATCTCCCTGAGCTCAAAGATAGCAAGGCGATCTTTAAAGGGAGGATGGCACCAAAATCAGGAAGCTGCCTTTTATCAGGTCAGACTATGGGATGTATCCAACTGTTTTACTTGGAGTAAACAAACTTAAAACCCATGGACCTAAATTAGCCATGCCCATTAATGTCAGTGGGCCCACAGCCCTATATGTTCATCTAAGCTAGAATGGAGGCTGGCACCCATTGTGACTGGTAGAGTGGAAGGCATGGAGGTAAACAGTAGGCAGCCAGACCTAATGGCTCTGTGGATCCAGAACTAATCAGAAGACTAAGGCAAGGATTTCTGGTTTTGTCCCCCTCCTTCTCCCTGCTAAGTTCCACAAAGGCAGCAGTACTGAGGCTGACAAGTGCAACTTCTACACTGGGTGTAAGGAAGGAAGCAGGCAGTTAGTGGGTGGCTGAGGAAGGGACTTGAGTTTGGTGCGGCAGTGATCCATTCATTCTATGGATCCACCTTCATTGTTGTCTACTCTGACAGTTGTCTTCCATGACTCAGGCTAAAGTCTTCCACATCACCTGCCTCCTGCTCATTTTAGCTGGAAATGAGGATTGTGCCTAGGACCTTGTGAAAGCAAGCCATAGACTCCGCACAAAACTATAGTGGGGTACTTTTAGGTCCTACCACAGAGCTACGGCCCTTGTTGCCACCATTCACAAGGAACTAATTTGTTAAGAGCGGATTTGGTGACAGTCAGTCAAATTTTGCACCAAGGGGAATTTGATGTCAAGTTTCTGATTCTGATTAACGTGCTTCTGGTTCCTCTGGCAGAACCACGCTGAAGTAGGCAAGAATCTGGCCAGTTTAAAAAAGTTTGTGACTTCTGGTCAGGTCTAGTAGTTCTGAGGGACCAAGCAAGGCCTCACCACATGCTTAGAGAACTTGCATTTATGTTAAGGCATCCATGCTTTGTGCACACATGGAGGTCTCTGTACATACACAGTATGGAGCATCTGCACTGCTAAAACCTCCAAAGCATTTGGATTTGCCACTGGAACAGAATGAGAATGGATGTTTGGTGATAGTAACACTAAGCTCATTCCTCAAACATTTGAAGTGCCCCGTCATAAAGCTGCCCAGTATGGTCACTGTTTAAGAATGGGCACTTGAATTGTGCATAACGAAAACAAAAAAAATTCCTTCCAGTAGCACCTTAAAGACCAACTAAGTTAGTTCTTGGTATGAGCTTTCGTGTGCATGCACACTTCTTCAGATACACTGAAACAGAAGTTTCCAGACCCTTCTATATAGTGAGAAGGTGGGGAGGGGTATTACTCAGAAGGGTGGTGGGAATGGGTGATAGGCAGATAGCTGTGATGAGCCTGTTGACTCTTAACGACTGCAATAGGTCTTACAGGAAAAAGCAAGGGGTGACTTAGTTGGTCTTTAAGGTGCTACTGGAAGGAATTTTTTTTGTTTTGACTATGGCAGACCAACACGGCTACCTATCTGTAACTGGAACTATGGAAGGCACCACATTGAGCCGCATGAAATGGAAGTCTATCAACCCTTCTGTTTCAGAGCATCTGAAGAAGTGTGCATGCACACGAAAGCTCATACCAAGAACTAACTTAGTTGGTCTTTAAGGTGCTACTGGAAGGAATTTTTTTTGTTTTGACTATGGCAGACCAACACGGCTACCTATCTGTAACTGTGCATAACGAAGTTACTCGTTCATTGCTTCCAAGTAATTTCCTCACTGCAACGAAGGGATTCTCTTCCACCTTTTACTAAATGATGCAAATTGAGTTGAGCCAGAAACTGTAATTACTCTGTGAAGTTATCTGTTATTCCTGCAATGCCTATTGAATAGTCCTATAAAACACACCTTGAGAACTCCTTATTAAGCTTCTCAGTAGCTCTAAAGAATGGAACAGGCTTCCTCAACCTCAGCCTCCAGATGTTTTTGGTCTACAACTCCCATGAACCTTAGCTAGGACCACCAGTGGTCAGGGGTGATGGGAATTGTAGTCTCAAAACATCTGGAGGGCAGAGGTTGAGGAAGCCCAGAATAGAAGGTCAACATTTTTACAACTGAAGTGGGACTTTCCACCAGAGACGCTATATTAACAGATATAAGGACTAAAATCCATTCCAAACCCTCTTAAACCCTCTGGATAGTGGAAGCAAACCACATACACACAGCATACTTTGTTATACATCCAATCAGGAATCAAAAGTGGCATAAGTACAGGGCATGGATAGTTCAGTCGGTAGAGAATGAGACTCATGGCCTCATTTATATTGAAGCTTGAGAAAACAATGGAACACAGGTTTTAAGAAAAGGCATTTATTATTATTATTATCATTATTATTAGCAGACCTGCTATAGTTCCTTAAGAACAATATATGCTATCTTTATTTGAAAGGAGCAATCTGCTTTCAAATACAAGAATGGCATGACAAGGGACTGTCGGCAATGCGAGACAGCAGGCGCATCACACTTCCACAGTGCAGATTGAAGCAGCACAAGTGACACTTTAGAACAGCTGTGGCTGGATATTGCCAGTAAAAGAGCTTGTATCCTGACAAGATTTAACAAGAACAGAACAGCTAATGTTCATGCTTTAAGGAATTAGGCTCTTAGCTCTTTTCAGGTTTAAATCTTTACTCTGGTTAGATTTTGTTGTTGTTAAACAAAAAAACAAAAAAAAAAAGGAATGCTTTTCAACCAAGCATTAAAAGGTTTTGTTTTCAAATCCCTCCTCTTCTCTCCAGTCATAACAGTTTTATTATCACAATCCACATATGAAGGTATCTTCGCCCTCTAGTGGTGCTTTCCATCCTTAAAACTGTTTTGTACAAAAGGAACACTTGACATACTAATACATAATTTGACATCTTATAGTTCATAGACTTAAATACCATAAACAGGGAAGGGGAAATGGTTTCTAGAACTGAGAATGCAGAAAAAACAAACTGGCTCCATAGTAAATATCTGGGTTGGGGGATTTTCCTCTTTTTTTTGGTCTGAACGTTGGGGGGTTTCCACCCCATTTCCAAACAATGTGGTCTTTAAAGTTTTGGGGATACTACAGTAGCAGTACAAATGACATTGCTTTTTAAATAGTAACCCCAGAGATAAATGCAAGGGAGGAAGGGAAAAGCAAATGATTTCCCCTTTCGGTTGTTAGTGGCGATCTTCAGAAGAGAGACAGAGAGACCTAGAGCAAACCAACGGGAAGACCAGGTATAAGCAGTTGTTCGGGTGGTTAAGTCAGTGTCCAGCACTACTTTATTCTAGCTTACACAAGAGGAAAAGTCAAAGGGTCTCTATGTTCCGCCTGGTTTCAATGTCACAAAATAAAGCTACTGTCCTTGTTTCTTTGAAAGGTACCTGAAGAAAAAGCCAAAAATAAAACATTTATAATAGGATTCGACATACACAGGGCCATATACAATGGTGTGCATGCAAAACATATGGAATTACTGGTACGATAGATTCTCGATGTTCTGAAAGCATTCATAGTACTATCCTAGTTTACTTCATCTTTCAGCACCTCCTCCACTGAAATAGCCATAGTCTTGATGGGTAGCAGGAGTAAATAAATCAATTATACAAAGAGTTAGGCAATATGCACTGTTCATATGCCCTAGAATTTTAAAAGAGCGTTTTTCAGCAGTAGCACATATTAATATTCTAAAATATCAGCACAAATCTTTCATTTGTTGTTAAGATCCAACCAGTAAAACAAACCTTCGGGCATTAAAAAAATTCTCTCAAAAGATCTGGACTGAGATGTCTAAATAGTATTCTGAAATTTACAGCTGGCGGGGGAAAAGCAGTACGCACTCAAAAAGAGGACAAATTATTAAAGTGTCTAAATCATGTCCAAATTGCTCAGATATATGCCTTGAGCATGTGTTATCAGGAGTTATCCGTTACTTTAGCAACTGTGGCATAAGAAAGTACGTTGTAAGATGAATGTGGATGTTCACACTCACAACTTTGAGTGAAGTGCTAGGCATTTTCTAACCACAGCCTGATTAAAATGTGCTAGAATCATCAAGACCAGATAATATTCCTTTGCAGAGCAGGTGTGAGTCACACATCTACAGCCGATTACCCCAGATGCACTTTTAATGTCTACTGACCAAAAGCAACCTCTTGCCTCTAATTTCTGAGCTTCCAACAAATAAATGTTGAAGTAAATATAAAATTTATCAGGAGGTGATCTTAAGAGCGAACACAGCACATAAATCTTGACTGAAGATCAGTCGGTTTGCAGGACTCAAAAGATCAACCCCTTGCCGATAGCACAGATGCCTTCCAAACTACAGCCTAGTGCTGGTTTCATAGTCCTGAATGGTTCATCTATTCACAAAGCTTTCTCCAACCTGGTATTTTATACTACACCTCCCATCACTCCTGTCTATTGGCCATGCTGGCTGGGTTTGATGGGAGTTGGAACCTTAACATCACCTGCAGGGATGGAGAAGGCTGCATTACTTTATGTCAGGCACACCTGCTCTAAAGTAAAAATGTTGCACGCTCCACCTACAAAGAGACTTTAAAAAGTAGAGCTGGTTCACAATTCAACCCTCCTGTATACATAATAATGTGGCCCACCTATCTAAACCGCTTCTGGTGCAACAGAATACAGTGACAGAAGCCAGAGCGCACGGAAACACCATTTACCTTAACCGTCCAGCGGTCCTTTACCTGAACCTTTTACCTATACATAAGAATATAGAGATCTAACCGAGATCCCTAAGGTCAAATCCTTCACACCAAAATGGGGAAAGGAACAGAAACTTTGGTGGTCCAAAGTTTAGAAGCATTCTGACTGAAGGAGGAGCTATGGTCCAGTTCTCAAGGAAAATGCCTTAATGTTAGCTCCTTCTCCAAGTGAAAATGCTTGGTATGCATTTTCATTGGAGTTAACTGCAGTTAAATCTCAAGTACAGAGCCAAGACTGCCAAGCCACGTACAATGCATGCAGTTAGCAGAATTTTGAGACGCACAGACTTCTCTAGCCTGAGTCAGCAAGTAGATTCCACCAAGGTCATTGGGACTATTTGTTTTATATGTAACTAGGGAAACCCTGGTTGCAGACATACTGGCTACTGTGTTTTTGTGGTGATCCCACCCTGCTATGGCATTGTCTTTGTCACTTTCCTAAACATATGAAAAAGTCGTACACAAAATTGCTAACAAATTGAACCAACACTAATTCAGGCACCTCTGCTAATGGAGTTGCTATCAGTTCAGATTGGGACAGCAGGAAGCAAAATTTGATATTGTTGAAGCACAATGCTGAACAAGAACAGCATTTCATCCTTACCTTTCCCAGTGTTTGTGGTTCAACTCCAAAAAGTCATCTAATTTTGCTATTTCCTTGAGATACTGAGTAAGTTTTAGAAGCTCTTTATCCTTATCTCTGTTTAAATGTGCTTTCATGAAGGGTTTTATCTGTTGAGAAAGAAACCAGGTGTAAATGACACGTATCTTAAAGAGAAAAATAGAGACCATACCCAAACTTAACATGCTAGCATTCGTTGAGCAGATAATATTGGAAGAACCTGTCTAAGACCCTGACCCTTTGGCTCAGTTCTCTGGTTCCATTCTACTTGCCAGGCAGGCTCCATCCTTCCCTTCTTGCAGAGACCTGCAATGTACTCTAAAAGCCCAAAGTATTATTTGCAAATGGACTTTGTCCTTCCCCCATGTCCTATTCATATCCACGCAGTGGCTCAAACAACCAACCTTTCAGAGTATTTGCAAATAATGTTTTTATGAACTACTGAGTCGCTTCTAGCAACATACATCGCAGCATAGCAGCTGCTGAACTCAAGGGCAACATTCTCCTTGTTGCAGGATACTTACTGCTAAAAACAAACTAGCAAAAGCTCTTTTTACTTCGAAGAGCCAATCAGGCCTCCGTGTGAATATGAACTCACAACCCAGGCAAGCTGTATTTTGAGAATTTACATTACGGCTTCTATATATTATACAAGGAGGTTATTATATGGGGAAACATGAAGATGACTATTCACGTACAATTATTCATACAGTGTCACCTAAAGGCAAAGCCACTCTAAAAGTAAAACATGTAATTTTTCTACGGCAGTGTCGCCATAGGCAGATGCATCAGTATGTCCACACATTTAAAAAGTCAGAGGGTGGTGAGAAGTGGTCTCACTTCACAGCTGCAGATCTTGCTTCTTTCCCTCCCACCTCCTAATCCACTGCTGACAGCGCCTCCAGTCCTCCAGCATAGACCTCTACATGACATTCTACTCCTCTCCCTGCCATCATCATAAGCACTGTGCTGTGTTTCTATGAGGCAGGGCTGGCTTCTCTTGATCTCGCTTGCCAGGAAGGAAGGCAGTCTCCCAAATGCAGCCCTCTCTTCTAGGGCCTATATACAAAGAACGGTCTCCCATTGTGGAAAGAAAATACGCACCATGCATTCATCCACTAAAAAACCCACTCAGCACTGTCAACTGCTGTTCCCCAATAGAAAATGGAGAGTACCCTGTCAAGTACCTTGATTGGAAGCTTGACTGTGACTAATCACTAATACGACAGTTAGTGAAATTTACACAGCAAACTTTAAAGCTACAAAGGCAACAGGTATGCCTTTTACCCAGTAACAGATCACACACTTTGGGTGCAGAAGATCTAAGATTTAATCCCAGGCATCCTCCATTAAGATTACTATCTATCCAGCTATCTATTTACAGAGTACAAGAACCTGGCCCTCTGCACTGAGGAGCTTACAACTGAAAATGTGACACAAGGGAAACAGAAGAAGAGGACAGGGGAGGAATATGTGATTGTTTCAGTTCTACATACTTAAGCTTAGTTACATGCCAGGACCCCAACCTGAAATCTTAGAAATTATAAGGGTATCGGAAAGTGTGATATGCTCATGTAAATTAATACAATATGCTGAGCTAAGAGCAAAAATCCTAACCGTGTCTACTCAGAAGTCTTATTGAATTCAATGGTGCTTACTCCAAGGTAAGAGAGGCCAAAACTGCAGCACAACCTCTATTATCTACTCTGAGTGGCAGTGGCTGCCAAAAGCCAAGGCAAAGATCTTCCACAGCACTACCACCCAAGACCCTTTTAACTGGAGATGGCAGGGACTGAATTGGGTCATTCCATAAGCAAAGCATGTGCTCTGCCAGACAGCACATTGTTTCAGGCTTCAGTTTATCCCAGAACTCTGTCCAAAAGGAAATAAAGAGCACTCTGTGCATACTTAATTGCTAGGTACACAAAAACTAAGCTGAAGAGACAATTGCTATTATCTTTGTCACCGTAGTCTACAGTGGGGACCACGTCCTTCTGAGAGGCTTCTAAAGCTCATTCCAAGCACCACTTGTCACATTTATCAAAGGCCTGCGGACAATAAGTTAATCCCATGTGGAATGGCTGATTAAATTCTGTTGCCTCTGGTAGAACATCTGATCTCGATTCCTTTTACAGCAGCATTTCTCATAAACGGTCACCTCCAATTTGTCTTGCTGTCAATAAAAGTCTGAGCTGCAGCACACCGGCTCTCTTTTCCCAGGGGGAGGCAATGATACCGCTCTGTCAGCGGTGCACTCCATCAAGCCTCCATCTAGTTGAACAGCACTTTTAAAGCAATTTCCACTCATCTGTCACCATTTCTCAAGAAGCAGAGAGACTTTACAAAGGGCAACGCTTGTACCACAAGAGCCAGATGTCTTTTCCAGGACAAACATTTTCCAAAAACACTGAGATGTTTGGGAGGCGGGGGGGGGGGGGGGGGAGAAGAGACACTGACATGTAACTTTGCTGACAACCATTTCAGAATGGGTACATCCTGTCCCTTCAGTTCATTCAGGCCACATTTCTCTCGTGGTCTGTAATACTTCTGACAGGTCCCTACAGAGGCCTCTGCCACTGGTGCATTACAGCAAAAGCAACAATATTCTGCTGCCACCTTGTATATGCCCATTGATGTCATAAAAAGGGGAAATAGTTACCACTGGCAACACAATGGTATAAATAGGAAGGCCACTGCAGAATAGCAGTTAAGATGCTATGGAGCAAGCTCTATTGGTCTAAATGGGAACCTACGTCTGAGTAGGCATACACAGGGCTCCTCAGTAAGAGACCGAGATGCAAAGCTCCTTATTTAACTCTTGCCTGTCATCCAGCCTGACTGAATGGCCTTAGACAAGTGGTTATGTAAGAACACATCTGACTGCAATATGGGGATGACAGTACTACCTGGCAGGAATCAACGACTGAGATAATGTGAAATGCTTTGGACACACCCTAAGCACCTTATAGTATGAATGCTAAACACTATGTCTTCAAATTTCCATTATTTTACATTATACCTTTAGTCTAGGTACTAAAGCACAAATTGCCTACATTTTTGCAGACAAATTATTTCTAGTTCTCTTAAATACCCCCACATCAAAGCTTTGATAAGCAACAGCCAGATCACTACAAAACACCTTGTCTTCACATGCACTGGGGCATGGCGGGGGGGCGGGGGGAGCTTCCAAAGACCATTGTAGCTATTATGAGTGCTTTATCATAGGAACGATGCGGTGCAGTGGCCCGAGTGGCAGGGTTGGATAAGAGAAATTCGAACACTAACTTGACTTTTAACTTTATCTAGTATCTTTGGAAAGTCAGGCTCTCTCAGTTTAAGCTGCCTCATAGGCTGATTGTGAAGCCAGAAACATTGGCTCTCAGCTCCTTGGAGGATGATCTAAGATCACAAATATATGATAATCCCAAAGGATGAGTGGCACAACTTCCAAGGTCAAAGTAATTCCAAATAATGGCTGAAATCCAAAAGCTGAAATGTGTGCATGGAGCTGTGAAGAAAGGGGTGGTCAGCACAACCAATAGAAAATATTCATTCGAAGAGTAATTCTTTCCATACAACAATGTGGGAAGTGCTGCAATCAAGATGGCAGATACTGGCATGTTGGTACAACAGTGACTTGCCACCCAACCAGCAGTAGTGCAAACAGGATCAAAGAGCCATTCCATTGGCACCATTTCCCAAATTTCAACCCACTTGAGTTTTCTTCCTCTAGGCTGTTGGCATCCATCTATCTCGAGAGACAATGGACCCACTATCAGTCTCATCTGCTCAATTGGCCACAGCCTGTCTTCATATGAAGGAAGTCCCTAACTCTCTGGGGATTTGAGACCCATTGGCTACCTCACCTGGTTTAGCCAACCAGTCAAGACATTAGCTGGGATGTGGGCACTGTCACATGCCGACAGCTTCAAGGAGCCACAGGTGAGAGCTGAGTGCGGGGTGAGGAGCGAAGGGGGATAAACAACCCCAGAAAGAGCACGACTTCTCCCCTACCAGACGTATTACCCCTCCCCTAACACCCCATACTAGGTAAACTGGCATTTATAAACAAATGCTAAACATTACCTTTAGTCCATTTTGTGGGTTCATAAGAAAATTTCGTCCAATGTCGTCAAACATAATAGTATTTTTCTTGCTGTAAAACTCTGAAAATTTGCCCCATATGACACCCAAGGGTTTCACCTATAGATGTAAAGTTGTAAGAAAACCTCGAGTGAAACAGCATTTCAACAACAGAATTTACCATTAGTATTCTGCTTCTACTGTATAAAGATTATTTGCAGAAATGTGCTCCTGAAGGATGGGGAAAACCACAGAACAGATTTGGGAGCAGGTGTGGGAGCACCCAGGAAGAAGGGAGAAAGTCCTGTAGCATTGGTTTACTCTTGAGTAAACAGGAGAACTTCACTGGATACAACCCGTTCTGGTGCAGAAGGTCCTTGTTTCTCCAGCCAGCACAGCAAGCAAGCCAAGCTCTATTTCTTTTATATGTATGGCTTGGCATGCTTACTTCTTAATTTTGTGTATGAACCACTTCCTATGGAGTGACTCAAAGCAATTTCACAATTCATAAACCCATATAACAATTGCATATATAAAAACTATTTCAAATTGAGTGCAGATATCAATTGGGATAAAAATATCTGGAAGGTTTGTTGAAAGAGGAGTCTTCAACAGGTGGCAAAAAGCCAGTCAGGTTTCTTAGAACTGTTGCTCTTAGTGTGATGAACCTATTCCAAATTTTAACATACAGTCGTACCTTCGTTTTCGAACAGCTTAGTTCTCGAATGTAGCCGAATGTAGCTTCCTGCAGCTAATCAGAAGCTGCGCTTTGGTTTCTGAGCACTCAACTTCCAAGGTATGACTGTACTGAAATCTGAATTGCATACACTGATCTTTAGAACAGGGTGCTGATCAGTGGGTGCTCCTGCCTTGAAAAAAAGAGGTCGGTGAGAGGACACTTACATCAATTAATCCTCGTCTTGGTGTGTGAACAGTTATCATGGCCGCACTATCCAGCATGAAGGTTATCTTGTAGTTTGCATTGGTGCTCACTCCCAGCTCCTGCAATGAAAAACAATACCTAAGGACATTTTGGACACTGGCTCATCCCCTGCTATAGTTTACCAATCTCCTATAATTTGCCTCTCCTTCTGCTTGTCACCAGTAGGAGCATCCCATGAGAGGAGGGAGGCATTCATGGGAATTTAGGGCCAAAGCCACAGTATTAATCATGCCAATTTTAGCACTTGTAACACAGTTCTATGCTATGACTAAAATACTATGAATCACTTTGTGAAACAGATCACACAAAGAACATTCTAAAACACAAGAATATCAAAACACACACAAGTTTACATTGGGCTTACTTTCATTTTAGCTTCAATCCACTTCATATTGGTAGCAGCTGAAAGGGAATAAACAAAGTATTTTCAAGTGAAGTATTTTCAAGGCATCTTTTAATACCATGTTATCCTATTCTGGGTATTAGCTAATTATTCAGGAATGCCAGCTCCAAATTAGTTTTCAATGCAGCAAGTCCCTCTCATCTGAACTGTTTTTCAGTTTCACCTGCATTCGCATATTCGTGGCAAGCAGCTCATCCAACAATTGCATGAATCTGCCCAGGGAGTCACTCTCTAATCCCAATGCTACCACCAAGTCACTGTAACAGTGTGTGTTCCTATTTATCTGAGCTCTGCTTTTCCCGTTTTAAGTGTGCGCTACTGTAAAGATGCTGAAACAAAAAGCACACTATGTTTAATATATAAACAAGAAAAAGCTTTTAAAATACAATGGGGGTGCAATACAGCGTTACTTTGCTCAACCACTCAATTTGACACAAGGAGGAAAAGAGGGGAGCATTAGATCTACTTCTGTACAACAAGAACACAAACAAATGGGAAGTGTCAAACAAAGTGGTTCAGCAGCTGGCATTAAGTGTGTTTTCCTTCTCATGTCCTGGATCCTAGGGACCATGCAACGAGTTTTGAACACTCAAGGGAGACTTTGATTTGAACTTCTCCTACAGTAGCACACACAGTCCCAATGCAGCATGACAAACTTCATTTAAAGCAAGGCAAAGTTTCACAATCACTCTACTAGGCATCCCCAAGGCTTTGGATTACCTAAGTAGGTCTTTGGATCCTAGCCCATGTTTACAACCAACAGGGATTCATAACCCATTTTCTGAATCAGAGTACTTGCCCCAGAGAGCATTTTATCAAGTTGTTCAGGAGGGTATTTTAAATCAAGTATTGATTTTCATTCACACAGGGGTTCTGTGCTGACTGTCCCGCAAGGGCTAAAGCCTCCATTAAACTACCTCTCATGATTGCTGGCTTGAGAGATGTAATACAACAGAAACGTTCAGCATCAAGCATTGTATAAAAGATGCAAATCAAGTCCACAACATCTCCAGAGGATACCTATGTCACAAATGGCAATGCATCTCTAGGCATAATGAAAACACTTTCAATTTGTGAAGTAAATAACTTACACCAAATTACAATATCATAGTCTTCATATGCAGATGTCAGGAATTCATGCAGATACGGCCTCATCAGCTCAAGCCCAGTCTCTGCGCATGATCTATGGTCTAGAAGAAAGTCAGCCAGTTCATATTAGTCATTTAAAACCTTATTTGAATGCCAGCATCTTTTCTCCTTACCTGTGCTCTGGCATACACCTACACTCCATTCAAGGGAGCATGTGGATAGCACCCAGGACTGCAGTGTAACCCAACTGAATCTACCTATACCCAGAGAGCAACTCTCTGGTCTGCTGCCAAGAACCATAAGATCAGCAGGTACCAGGCCCAGGGAATAATGTCTTGAAAATGTACATTACTTACCAAACAGGGTATAATCAACATCCAGGACCAACAATTTCTTCCCTTCTCGGGGAGGGTTCAATATTTCCACTTTATACTCCTTAACTCTGCGGGAGATTTTCAGCAGGTTCTCTTCCCTAAAAACAAACAATATAAATGACATGCAGCTGTTGCATATTTATAAGCCAGCCAATTATTTCTCTATTCAGCAACAAACTCACCTATTCTCGACTTCAACCACTTCCTCTTCAATGTCAAAATCATTGACTACATCTTCATTATCAGGCGGTGGCCCAAGGACATCTTCCTACAACAAAAGTAAAACACCGAAAACTTATTTTATTACAATCGTACCTTGGAAGTCGAACGGAATCCGTTCTGGAAGTCCGTTCGACTTCCAAAATGTTCAAAAACCAAATTGCGGCTACTGATGGGCCACAGGAAGATCCTGCAGCCAATCAGAAGCTGCGGAAGCCCCGTTGGATGTTCAGGTTCCAAAAGAATGTTCGCAAACCAGAATAATCACTTCCAGGTTTGCGGCGTTCAGGAGTGCATTTGGGATCCAAGGTAAGACTGTATTTGAAAGTTCTTGTACAGAAAAACAAAATGAGATATACTTCTGCTTCCATTCCCTGCCCTTTAAAAGTACTTTTGCTTTTTGCCAAGGCGTTGTCTAAACAAAGAGCAACATTCAGAATTAAACATCACACACTGCTTAAAGCACCAATTTGGATACTTTTTACAGAGGATACATAAAGAAAATAAAGTGGCTGATCAAGCAGACAGCCCACAAAAATGGAAAATATAAACATGAGGAATCCGTGATAAAGCATATTAAGAAAATGTGAACAACCTATACATTCGTGGCTGCTTTGGAAGAATGCAGTTATTTTGGTGGCAAGAGGGTAGAAAATCAATTGGTTAAAGGAATTTAAGAAGTTAAGAGGAGCCTGCTGGATCAGACAAATGGCCCATAAAGTCCAACATCCTGCTCTTGGCAGCCAACCAGATACTGTGGGAAACCTGCAATCAGGATTTGAGTATCCCTCCTGGAACACCTTCAGCTCACACCACATACAGGCCAACCTCTGGCTTCAACAACTTTTTGTCAGTTAACATTTAATCAGAAAATTATTTACACTGCTTGTTCTCATACATATACACGAAACCTATATTATTTCTAGGCAATTACATTTATTATAATCATTTTTTCTGTAATTATTAGTTTTTGTGTGTTTAAAATAGAAAAATGTATTTTACCAAGCTTTCCTCACGAGTCCCCATCATCATGATTTTAGTATTTGGTTTCAATTTTAGTGATCCAAGCTTAACATCATTGTCTGCTGGCTTGCCTGCAATATAAACAGATTACAGCTTCCTCAGCAAAAATGAGTGATTTCCTCTGCAGCTGTTTCTTTCTCCTTTCACCTGATTCGTATTTTAAAACACTAACTTATGATCTTAGGCTACGATCCTATACACACTCTCCTGCAAGTTAATTCCACTGAGATCAATGAGTGTTACTTCTGAATAGACGTGTATAATATTATGATATTGGCAACCGAGAGTAAGATTTTCTCTCCTGCTTCCTAATGTAACTTATTCTCCGTCCCCTCCCCTTCTAGGGGTTCCTGCAACCCACTGGAACAGATTTAGCATGGGCACATGTAGAGAGAAGGAGAGGAAGTCCCATTGAGCAAACAGAAGTCTTTCTGCTAGCAGGACGACTTTGCTGGTTACAATCCAGAGTTTGTTCTTTCTTTCTGCTTCCTCCCTCCCTCCTGGAAGTGCAGTGTCAACAACAAAAAGTGAACCCCTAGCCTATTTTTTGCAGGTCACCTAATACTTGCTGATATTCATAAAAAACATTAGAAGAGTGTGCTGAATCCTAAGTCTCACAGTGGCCAACCTGATGCCTGCAAGAAATTCTTGCAAGAAATTCTGGACTGGGGAAAACCTTGCCACCTGCACACATCGGATCACTTAACACAGATTAGTTTTGCATATTCTGATTCTCAATTCTTGCTTTGTAAGTGTGTGTTAGCACAGGAGTGGGTCATTCTAGAAAAAGAGAGAGAGAAGGAAATTAAGGACGATGGAAGCCTTAAGTTGACCCACCCCAAGTGTAGGAGTCAGTCTTCTCTCCACCATGACAATTTTAACACATGGACCAGGCAAGAAGAAAGTGTGGATCTGGGACAAAAGGCAACAGATATGCAGATATGCCTTAGCAGCTGGCCAATTTGTCAACCAGGTCTGTTTCTGCAACCCTACTAAACAGTGAAAGGTGGAGCATGAAATAAATATTACCTTTTACTTTAAGTCCAAGAAGCTTTTGACGCTCTGGGAGCACTCCAGTAAGTCCTTTGAGGGACTGCTTGAGATCCAGCACTGTGTCTTCTTCTGACAAGGTGGTTATCAAAAATTCCTGCCCACCCCATTTTATAATAAGAGAGACAGCCATATTTGTAACATATGTTCAAAATATACCTACAGGGAAGGAAGAAATGATTGTCAAGAGCATTCTAACATTTTAACTTCTTCTCACTTCTACTTGGAAAACCAGACAAATACTGCTGCGACATTCTGAACAAATTAGTGGTCCGCACACATCTGTGACATTTTGTATAAATTTGGAAGAGATTGTATAAACTTGGAAGATATGTCAAGACACTTCAGCAAAGGAAAAAGCTGCATAAGTCAGTAATATATTACATTACTGGACACCAGTTCCCAAGGGATACCTGCCCATGTCCACACCAGCCACCTGACTGGATAATCTGCAAGCTTCAAAAACCGTGTGTGCTGCCTTGTTTCAGAACACTAGAATTACCAAACTCTTAATGGGGGTGGAGGGGATCTCCTGCATATTTAAGAGGTGCGAAGACCAAAACTCTGCCGCAGCTCAGAAACAGAAGCACAGTGCCTTGAACGCTTCAATCCCTGGCCTCTCGAGGCAGGGCTGGGAAAGCCTCTTGCCTGAAACTCCGCAGCACTGCTGCACGCCGGCCGTGGGCGACACTGGCCTAGATCCTCCAGCGGCATGACTAGGTGTTACTTGCTTTCCCCCACGTGCACGTGGACTGGAGAAAGGAGCCGGGCCAGGCGGCGGGTTTCCCTTCGAGGAAGCTCATCGCCCCTTTCTGCGTAAAACGGCAGGCGCTGCGCAATTCATATAGGTTAAGGGACGCAGACAGGCTCCTGCTGCACCGAGGGCTGCGTCCTAAATGCTCCCAACAGGTGTGCACGGGAGGGAGGGAGGTCTGGAGCGTTGCATTAGGTCCCCTCTACCACCACCACCGCCTCCCCCCCCTCTGCAAGGTCCGAGCCTCGCGCTTCCACTAGCAGACCCTTGGAGGTGCTGGGGGGGGGCGGTTGTAGGGCGCTCCTTGCTGGCCATGTTTACCCCCCGAGTGCCACCCACGGCCTTTGGGGTGCCCGAGAGGGGCGGGGCAGGGGGAAAAGGCGCCCCGCTCTGGAAGACTTGCGGGCTGCGCCCATAGGGGCTCCCGCAGCTCCGCCGAGCGCCGGCCGGACCCAAGGAAGAAAGAGGAGCAGCCGCCCCGCCTCACCCCCAAGAGAGCGTCCCAGGAACCAGCCGCGCCGGAAGCAGAACCCGGCGACCGGAGCTCGCGCGCCGCGCGAACCGGAAGCACTTCGCGCTCTCGGAACCTGGACGTGGCGAGGGGGCCAGATGGCAACACAGAGATATAGCGAGGGGGAAAAAGTAGAGCGGACAGCCCGGGTTTCGCGTCTGCCTCCCCCCCCCCTCCGCCCACACAGAGATGGGATTTCCGAGTTCCCCTTGCAGGAGTGAGAGCCTTCGGAGCGTGTCATGGAGGCTCAGTGAAGAGGGCGGCTTGGGGAGATCAAAGGGAATGAGGGGCTCCCGACGGCCCCGCAGTGTAGGCCAGGTTGTGACGGTGCCGTGGCAGCACCAGGGCTTGCAGGGTCGCCCCCTCTTGCCTCCAGCCGATTCCTGCTCGCTTCACCCTCTTGCGTCTCAGTCCCAGACGGGGTGGACCCAAATTATAGCCTGCATACACACAAACAGACGGACACCCTACAGAGAACCAAGGTCCCGATAGCTACAGGTTTCCGTGTGATCTTGAGCCCCTTTAGAAGTTTCTGTATCAGCTTCCACCAGCGATTTATTAATACCCAAGCAGGTCATATGCAGGTTTTACCAGAAACTTCGCAAGGATGGCTGCCTTCGTGTGATTATGCCCTTACTTACAAGTAACTTTCCATATGATAACCCTGCAATGTAGTCCAGAGTTAGTAACCTGGGACGTGGGGCAGGTAGAATGCTTTGGATTTCTGTCCAAAAATCGCTCATGCAAAACACCCAGTCTGCTTAAATTTCCCTCACAGATGCCCTGCCGGTCCCAATCCATAAAATAGGATAAAGAGAGCAGGATCTTGCCTTTGCTACTACTGTTCGTTTCAGGGTGGATGCTGTTACTCAACCAAGACAAGTATTAAATTTTTGATATCTCCATTTCTAAGGGCAGTCCTCATTGGTAGTTCAGGAATGAAAAGGGCTTCATTCAGAAGTTAGGTCTGAAGCTTAGTGTCTGTGGAACACAATACAGGTCAGAGAGAAGAGAAGCACCATCGCTACTAAGAATACTTTCCTCCAGGTGGTGTAGGGCTTTGAAGTTCAACACCAGCCATATGAATGATGCCTGGAAACTATTTGAAGCTATTTGTGGAATAGATCAAGGTTAGCCAATGGTATGCAGTGATGGGAGTTGTTGTCTAACAACATCTGGAAGCCAGTGTGGTTGCTTCATTCTAGACCAGAACATTCCTGGACAGCAGCAATAGTTTACACATATTGCTCTAAGTTAGAGGTGTGGCATGAATGATGGAGGATGCAGGGTTTTTTTACTCCTGTAAGGACATATCAGAGGAGGGACGAGGGGGCCATTTGGCCTGGACCCAAAGCTCAAAGGGGGCCTCAAATTTAGACCCTTGTGAATTTTTTGACACTTGATAAGTTTCACAATTTGTTTGTATGTACATAGGACCAAAATACAATACACTGTCAGCTTAGAGCTGCAAATTCAAGCAAACAAGGTATGTAATTTGGGGAAAGGACACTGGCATTTTTGGTTAACTGATACAGATTTTATCATATTAATGAGTTTTAGATTTTCATAAATATTCATCAAAATATAGTTTTAATAGCACAATATTAGTCCATGGTGAATGTATCCTCAAAACATGAATCAGCCCAGGCCTCTCTGGACCTCTGAGAGGGCCTGCCTATTGGACAGAGGTGACTATCCAGAAGCTGTTGGATTCCATTAGCCCTAGTCAAAAAGGGTGATGAGAGTTGTAATTTAACAACATTTGGAGAGCCATGGGCTCCTCATCTATGTAGTAGAGGAGTGTGCAGCTGGTATGCCAGACCTAGCTGGAAAAGCATCCCTTGCCACAACTGCAACTTGAGAAATGATCAGCAATATTGTGTTCAGGAGCACTTGCTCTTCCTAGGGAGTAGAACCTGCTCAACAGATTGTCCATCTACTCCCAAATCAACAGGTTCACCATCTCTTTATTAGCTGGATTGAGTTTTAGTGGACAGCTAAAGCCAGTAATGTTAGAAATTCAAAACTGATAGCCCTGGGTACAATTTGACTTATGCACCATTGTATAAGTGTAGCAACTGAGTAGGTATGACATGGAGTTGGCACCCGGGTTTATTCCATGAGTGCAGTTTTTAGAGTTGCCTACTGTAATGTAATACAATGCTGGAATCTACAATATGCAGTGGTGCCTCAGGTTAAATACTTAATTCGTTCTGGAGGTCCGTTCTTAACTTGAAACTGTTCTTAACCTGAAGCACCACTTTAGCTAATGGGGCTTCCTGCTGCTGCCGCACCACCGGAGCACGATTTCTGTTCTCATCCTGAAGCAAAGTTCTTAACCCGAGGTACTATTTCTGGGTTAGCGGAGTCTGTAACCTGAAGCGTATGTAACCTGAAATGTATGTAACCCAAGGTACCACTGTATATCTCTTGCAGGCAAGCTTATTGAGTATTTGGATGTGATTTCATAAAGTTTGTGGGGAGGTAAAATAACGCTCCTTATTCAGCATTCATTCTGAATTGTTTGCAATGGGGTCACAAAAAGTTGTGCTGAACAATCTGTATCCTACCGTTCCAGTACATTTTGCCATCAGAAAAGTGCCAAATCAACTTGAATTTGCTGGTATGTGACTGAATATCACCTGAAACAGTGACAGCCTGGCCTAGTTTTGACACAATAGCCATTAAAATCAATTTCTATCCCTTTCGCTTACTTTTTGACAGTGGATTGGATCAGGTTCCAAGTTAGGCATGAACTGTTTTATTCATGGTGAAGGTGTAGGCTAATTTGAGTATGTGTCATGGCATATTAGGGTCCCTTTCGTGTATCTCATGGTCAGCCTCAAAATTGTATGACTTACAAGAGAAAGCTGTTATTCCAGTTATGATGGATTAAAGTTTTAGATCACTGTTTAAATTGCTACTGCTTGCCCTCTGCACCTTGGGAGGTGTCCAAATCTGTCTCTCTGCTGACAGAAGGGATTCATCAGTAGAATGGGAAGGGAGGCTATTTTCAGCAATGCCTCTCCTTTTCTGCAGCCTGCCCCCCCCCCAGCACAGCAGTTATAGGCAATACAAATATGTTTAACACTGGTTGTGCTAGTGCTTTGTAGATGTCAGCACTGTATTATCTGTCTGTAAACAAACATCATTGGATACTACCCTTACCAATTCAACACTTTAAATGCAACTGAAAGGTAAAAGGCTATATTTTCCCCCTTTCTCTTCTTGGGTAGATGTCATTTTCATCACCACATCTTAAATATGTGTTTCCTTGGTTTTACTTAATACAGGACCACAAGGGACTATCCAGACCTGTATATAATGCAGCTTGTACATGGATTCAGCAGTGTAAGCATGGATGGGACACTAGTAGCCCACCAGGTGATGTTGGACTACAACTCCCATCATCCCTGATCATTAGCCATGATGTCTGAGACTAATGGGAGGTGAAGTCCTACAATATCCTAAGGGCTGCAAGTTCCCCATGCCTAAGCTAAAAGGTTCACTTTCCTTAGGAATCTTGTGTTGGAAGAGATGAAAAGAAAAGAGAGAATTCTGAGGGAATTTAAGTACATCGTAAACTTCTGCCCTTCCCTTAAGCATGAAAAATGCATGTCTTGTCCATGTACATTTCATATTTTATGTGGCTGGGGGAAACGTGTTTGGCAAGGTAAGGCTGTTGTTTTTGTAAAAACCTGTTGGTGATGAGAGCTGTACACTGACAAATTGCCCCTACACTGTAATGTGTTTATAAAATGTTATGTAGAATGCATTACTTTGGCATTGTATATGATTACCCCATAACTATGCTAATAATGAAGCTATTCCCCTCCCCTGATTTACTTCAGATTGCAGTGATGGCCATTACCTTTGACAAATTGACAGACAGTTCCAACAGTAGCTGATGTGCTGAATGGAATGTCCCTGTCCAGAGGCAGTGTGCTGCCCAGTATCAGAGCTGAATGTAAACAACAGGGACTGGCCGTCCCTCTGCTGGTGAGCTTCCAGAGGCATTTGGCCAGCTACTGATGTAAACAGGATGCTTGACTAGAAGATGATCCTTGAGCAATTTGTGTTCCAAGGATGGGGAAGGGGCAGGGCTGAGTTGCTCCAGATCCCAAACTGATGTCATAGCCATCACCAGCCAGCATCAGGCCTGATCCAGACCCAAACCCTGAACCACCCTGGAGATGGCACAGGGATTGGGCCTGGCCATCCTTCTTCCAACCCACACATCCACACCATCCATCGCAGGGATGGCTACAGATGCAGCTGTTAATCCACTATCCTCTGCAGAACCCCAGCAGCGAGTTTAGATTTAGCCCGTGTTTTATTAGGATTGTTTTATTATGTATTTTAATTATGAATGTTTATATTTTAATAGTTGTGTTATGGGTATTTACTTCGTATGCCACTTAGGAGCCTTTTCTGGCATTAAACGATAAATAAGCCAATACCATAATGATTGCCTGTATGTGATTTTTCCTCTGTGAAAAACTGTTCTAGCAATTAAAAGAAAATGCAGCAAATGGAAAAGAAGACACACAAATGCTAGTCTGTACCTGCAGAGTGCAGAAATCTCACTATATATATATTTTTTTAAAAAAACAACAACTTTCTGCTAGAGTAGGATTCTGCTTTCCAAAAGCAACTGAGTCAGAACGGAGAAGACTTTTTCTAGTCCAAAGAAGTTCCAAGTATTTGTCATGTCTGATGATTCAAACACCAGGGTAGATAGGAAATTCCCCATGGAGTTCAAACTTGTTTACTGTTAACACTTGCATGATGACTATGTACTGCTTCAAGTATCAAAGGCAATGTGCCTTTAATTACTATTCCTGGGGATCATGAGTCTGGCTGTTTTGGACATGCCATGCTTGAGGGCTTCTCAGAAGTATCGCCATTGTTGGAACAAGATGCTGTGCTAGATATGCCTCCGGTCCAATCCAGCAAGGCACTTCTGGTGTTCTACCCACAGAGTAAACGATGTTTTACACTTCTGGTAATTCACTCTTGGAAACTAATATAATAGCTTAAATTAGTCCTTCATATCCTATTCCCTTTGTTTTAAAGTACCTAGTTCATACCATGAAGGGCTCTCTACCCTGCGTAAATATTCCATATTTTAATAAATGAAAGGAGAGCTCAAACTTTCTCTCCAATGATAACAGTTACAATGGTGCATTTTCTTCCATGACATTTTTCTCTGCCTCTTTCAGATGCCCTCAAAGGAATTTCCTTTCTGACTAATTTAAGGTGATGGCTTTTGTCCAGGCACTGTCATCAGACCTCCACATTATCTCTCAGTTCTGAGGAAATCTTTGGAAACTTTTAATGAGATTCCTCTGCATACTGCAAGCTTTTATTCTTCAGAAATCAACAGAGCTTTTGTTTCTGAGGAGTGATTCTTTTCTTTTATTTTATGCTGAAAAGTTGAGAAATCCAATTTATATAAAGCTCTGTTAATAATAGGGTAAATTATAGCTGCAAACATCATGGCAGCAACAAATTAAAATTGCAGGAGGCCTTTGAAATGTTTGACAAATAAATGATTCTTCTCAAATGATACACGGCTGCAAATCTGTGTGCCTGGTTTCCCTGTTGAAAGATTTCTGCATTTCTAAATAAAAACCTTTCCCAGAAAGGAATCCTGACAAGTTTCAGTTTGGGAAATATTAATTTGCCTTCTTGCCAAATATAAGATGATTTGTTATAGCACTTGGAAAATCATACAAATACTAATATATCATGAATACAGAATGCATGAGAAGTAGCTAGCTGGTCACCCTTCTGTTATCAAAGCCTTGTGGGTGGGTGGAAGGGCTCATTCACACTTTCACTTGCCCCATTTTTTTAAGAATCACAATGTACACCAATGAATTCCCCTGAGTCTGAGAGCTGTTATTGTTCTGCAGCTGTGTCTTATGAAAATCCAATCTTACCTGCTTACTAAGACACCCAGTAATCAAAGTATCTTTTTTTAATTTTCTGTGCACCTGATAAGATCTGATTCAGCAGGTAAGATCTGATTTTTGCAAGGCACAGTCACAGAGGAACAATTTCTCAGATCCAGAGGAATTAATTGATACACAATATGTTCAAAATACAGGTCAAGAGAAAGTGTGAATGAGCCTTAAGTCACATTAAGAAAAAGCCCTATTATTACAAATAATCTCTCCAGATTTGGCAAGCGGGAAAATTAATATTCCCTAACCTCGAGCCACAGGTGTGGGAGAATTCAGCATTCACATTCCTCTAAAAATAAAGGCGTTTGTATTATCTTTGTTTTGGGGAAATCTTTGATATCTGTGAATGTGCATGACCTCAGATTAGCCTGATCCTCCTGGCTGGCTGTGGATATTTGTTTGTTAGTGCAATTTGCTCACATATTCATGTATCTGAAGCCTGTGCTTTGCCCTAAAGCCTGCACAAAGGGTGCCTGACATGTGCAATACTGGCGCATCCATGCAAGGAAACTGCATATGACTTTAAGAAGTTGTGTTTGTGTGTGTATGTATTTAGGCGTGATCGCCTTCCATCTTTGCAGTTATCCTTGCACTAGGACTCCATCCTCCAGCTACAGCATGACAACTGTTCAAACACAAATGGTTGGGGGGGGAGGAATCTGACTGCAGGAGGTCTATTCTTGCTGTGGGAGGGGAAGTCTGTCCGCTCCTTTAAACAGCAACAAATAGAAAGGAGAGCCACACATTCCAATGCTGGAGGGTTTTTGAAAAAAACATATCCTTCAAAGGAAAACAATGCATTTTTCAAAAGCTTATGACAGCACTTGCTGTCAAAGAGGAGCATAGCTTTGCTTGAATTTCCTACTTTCCCCTTCATTGTAATCTCCTGCACCAGGGGAGTCATTCTGGCCTGAGAGCCTTGTGGCTCTTCAAGGCTCTCTTGGGAGCGGCCTAGGATGTTTTTCTGCTGTAGGAGAAACACCCCTCTGCCAACGGCCTGCCAGCCTCGCCACCACAACTGCATCTTCACCCACAGATGCACCCATGCTGCCAGAACTATGCAGCAGCAAGGGCACAGCGTTAACGACAAAGGCAAGAGCGCTGTGGCATAGTTGAAGCCAGGGACGGGCTAGCAGCAGTACAGTGGCAGGGTCGGATCTGCTCCTGGGGCAAATTGCTTTGCCTGGCCTCGTGGAAACGCCGGCCTCCTTAGAACTCTCTCCAGGCCACACCCCTCATTGGTCCCCTGCTTCACACCTTCCTTGAGTATTTTTCTCTGGCTGAAATGTATTCTTGAACTCGGATCCTGCCCTTTGCTTGCCCAGATGGAGGATAAAGAGAAAGTAGCCCACCATGCAAAGCTGGTATTTCTATCTGTTGCTCCACCCACTTTTGCTGGTGCCCTTGCCCACTACTAACATGTGGCCCCTGGTCCAAGTGGAGATCTGGCCCTTGACCTGAAAAATAGATGAGTTATGTTTGCTTCTTTTAAGTTCACATTGTCAGCAATGTAGAAAATACTGTCCATGTGATAGGGCACTGGTTATCAAATGGGTGCTTACCAAGTGTGGAACATAACGTGCACTGGACGTATGCAATACAATGATATGTTTTAGTCTCGATTTCTGTGATCTATCTACAGTACAGTGGTACCTCGGGTTAAGTACTTAATTCGTTCCAGAGGTCCGCTCTTAACCTGAAACTGTTCTTAACCTGAAGCACCACTTTAGCTAATGGGGCCTCCCGCTGCACCACCGGAGCATGATTTCTGTTCTCATCCTGAAGCAAAGTTCTTAACCCGAGGTACTATTTCTGGGTTAGCGGAGTCTGTAATCTGAAGCGTATGTAACCTAAGGTACCACTGTATCTTCCTTTGGAGATAACAGGCACACGTGAAAAAAGACGGTGAGAGATATACCTGAAATATACTTATTTTTTACTTTGTTTTGAAGGTTCATATCCTACATTTTGACTGGAGTCCACAAAGCAGCTCACAACACGCATATTCCGTATATATATAGAGAGAGTGTGTGCGAGTACTACACTGCTGGCCTTAAACCTGTTGCTTTGTTAGAGTAATGATAATAATAGAAGCAATATTGTATGTAACACTAATGCCTCACAACAAATGAAACTGATCTGTAGGAAACGCAACTTGAAAAAAGAGACAATGCACGTATTTTTGTAAATCAAGAAATCTTTGATAATATTTTTTATAGTATAAATACAGCATTATAATAGTTCCAGAGGAAAGATAGCACAAAAATGAAAGGTGCCTCCAGACAGCCACTATTTTGCAGTAAGGATTCGAGGTGTGCACTTAAGGTGTGCACATTTTAAAACCCACTTTTCCAAAAAACAGACTGTGGTTGGAAAGTGATGTGGAAATGCACTGAAACTTTTAAAGCACAATTTGGTGGAACTTTATTACATATATTAACAGCAACAATCTACAATATCAGTTACAGACAGTATCTCTTGAGGTCTGGAATGCTTCGTTGTACTTTTGACCTTTTGTGTTTTAATTTTAGGTACATATCTATGATTTTGAATATTTTCTTTGTCCTCTGTGTTTTCTATGTAATGCTTTATTTAGTTATGTTATTCATATAACAAAAAGTAAAATGTAAAAACATTAAATAATAATAATAATAGAAACAGTGGTAGCATCACTGAGCATTTATATACCACATCTGTATGGTTTTAAAGTGCTCCTCACAAATTAAACATAGCGACGAAATCTGCTTTGCATTCAGATTTGCATTTGATTCAGCAAGGGAGGGGGAGAGCTCAAACCCACACCCTCAAATAACTTTCCACTAAACAGGAAACAAGAGACTCCATTAACATTTTCTAATTGAAAAAAACCCCAGCCTTTAACCAAAAAGACTTCAAGAGGAGCTTGCAAAAGCCAGTAATTAGGCAATCCCTGCCCTCCAGCTTATCATCTAAAAGTTATGACGCAGGCACCAGGAAAAAGGGATGTGAAGGAGCAAGAACCCAAGCTCAGAAATTTTAAGGCCACAGACCTGTTAAGGACCAGCTTGGATGCAGTAAGTTCAGGTAGCCTGGTGGAAGACTTGCTGCCAGGTGGAGACTGAGGGGGAGCCACAGGCAGCTGGTCTGTCAGCAGAAGCACTGCAACAGCCCAGCAGCTTCTTTGCTCTGAAGCTCATTGGAATGGCTGTCATATAGTCCCACTTCGCACATCATGCTGAGCCAAAAGTTATTTTCCAGCAGGACGTTGCCCACATTTCTGTGCCTTCTGACCTCCCTCTTTATATTTCTCCTCCCCACAACCACACATACACATGCTTGCAACTCATGATAACACTTGTTGCATCTGATGAAGTTCACTGTAGTCCACCAAAGCTTATGCCACAATGAATTTGAAAGTCTGTAAGGTGCCACAAGACACTCTTATTTTTCTCTCACTTGCCTAGTGAAACCTGGTATTTACTATTGCCTGTAAGGTGCAAGCTCAGCTTTATTTGGGTATAAGTCAGATTGAACTAAAATTTATTTCCGAGTAGACATTACACTGCAAAACTAGCTATTTTCAAGACGTCACCACGGCTAATTAAAAACGGACCTACTTCAGCACTGGACTTCAGATCCTCAGATGGAACTGATCCAAACAGGTCAAAACTGAGCTTCCGATAATTCAAATGTCCTTATATTCAAATCAGTAGGTATGAAAGTATTTGTGCCTATTGCAGTGTGGGACATTGTCTGAATGGACCTACAAACAGGCTCTGCAACGTGGTGGGGTTGCCACTTGGGGAAGACATAGGGGTGCCCCTACTTGTGGGATTATAGACTAAGCACTCTGGGTGACAAGTCTGGTTGAGGGAAAGTTTGATTAAGTGGGGCTCCCCCATTGTGAGGGATGGGGGAGGAGAGCTGAAGTGGAATTTTTCTCTCCTGACAGAGTGGGATGCACATATTACAGGGCCTTAGTTTAATATCTGTGGCTCTTAAGTACAGTATAGGTTGATATCGCAGTGGTGGAATTGGGGCTCTCCAATTTCAGTGGTGTTCTATGTGACCGTCTCTTGCGCTCTGTTCTACAGTGTTGTTGTGGTGGTCCCTGCAGGAGTGCCCAGCTCAAGTACACTGGTTGTGCGACCTTAAAACTGCCTTTGGATATTGAATGCTGAAATGTGTCTTGCTGGGCATGTAGCTAGGAATTGCCAAGATGCTTCCTCAATTTCAGTGGGTGGGGGTTCAGGTGGAGAGGCTAACTAACACGTGGGTAGTTAGAAATCGTTTGATTTCTGTTCCTTCCTCTAGAGATACTGGTAGGCTATCCACCAAGCCTCCCTGGTTTGTGCTGCTATTGAATGCCAGAGCAGTCCACCACCATGATCATTCAGGACTGGATCACCAGCAAAGAGAATGATCTGGTTTGCATTACCGAGACTTGGATGAGTGAACTGGGTGGGTTTGACCTTACCCAGCTGTGCCCATCTGATTTCATGATGCAGCATCGCACCAGGTTTTTTGGGGGGGTCCTAAGGGAAGTTTTGCTATTGTCCATAAAAGGACCGTCTTCTTTTCCAGAAAACCTATTACTGTATACCTTGGGACAGGCTTAGGAGGTCTGCACCTGATCCTGCACTAGAGAAAGCACCCCCTTGAAGCAGAGGGCTTATTTTTAATGTTTGATGTCTCACTGTGTTTTTATATTATTCCAGAAGCCGTCCAGAGTGGCTGGGACAACCCAGTCAGATAGGTGGAGTAATAATTTTAAGTTATTGTTAGTTCCTAGTAGGCAATTATAGTATTTCGCCACAATCCTAAATTCCTAGGTGATTATTATTATTATTAATTAGATTTATATTACCGAGGGCGGTTCATAGGGTAAAATACAAGGTAAAAAAATACTGTGGTTAAAAGCAGCAAAACAATAACGCCCCCAACAAACAATTTAAAAAGCCGTGGAATATCATTTCTTATTAGATTTATATAGTTGGGGCTATGAATCCTCGATTTCTATATATACTTGGAATAATGTCACTATACCTTCCTTGGTGGCCAAATTTCTTTTTTTAGCTTTTAAGCGTCGCAAGACTATAATTGACTGTACTGATATGGGGCTATCTGTTTAGCCCATTTTAGTGTTGGCTAAGTTCTAAAATCTTCCTGGATGTTTTAACTGTGTATTGACAAATGTATTTTTTTCTGACTGATGGTCGAATAAAAGGTGGATGATGATATATACTTGGAAGTCCCCGAACACAACAGGGCTTCCTCCTGAGCTGCTAGAATCAGGCAGCGGGATCACCCCGAGGGAATCTTCTCTCTCTCCGCCGGATTTCGCGACGAGCTAGGCCACCTGCGGTCGCGCTGGCTGGGCTCCGCTCCCGCGCTGGCCCCGCGGGCGAGGAAAGGGACCTGCAAGCGCCGAGGCGCCCAGGAGAGGGCGAGCCAGCCGCGTCCTGCCCCCGCCCGCCAACAGAGCAGCGCGCCGGCCGCGGCAGCAGCGGCGACTTTTTGTTTCGGCGGGGCGGGCGCATGCGCTCTCCGCCGGCAAGGGCTAGAGGAGGGGGACGGACGGGCTGCTCTGGGAGCTGGCTGCAGGCGCAGAGCGCAGCACCGCGGAGGGCCCCATGGCCGCCTGCTAATGGGGCAGCGGCGCTCGCCGGCAGGCGGACCACGACCACGACGATGCTGCTGCCTGTGGAGGCCGATCGGGTGCCGCTGAGCCGACGCAGGCCGGGCATGGAGCCTTGGCAGCTGCTGTAGGAGCCGCCAGGAGGAGGCGGAGGAGGAGGCGGCGGCGGAGGAGCGGGCGAACAAGCGAGCGGAACAATCCGAAGCCCCCCGGCTGGGGCGGAGGCGGATCGCGCAGCCCAGGTGATGGAGAAGCGCCCGAGCCGCTTGCATCCCCACCCCGCCCCCGCCCAGCATGCCCACTCCCCAGCCTTCCTAACGGCCCTTTCTCCGGGGCCCTTCCCAGATCCCTTCCCGCTCCCCGATCTCCTCCTTGGTCACTCCCCCCCCCCACCGATCCTTTCCAAACCCTCGCCCACGTTGCCAACACCGCCTCCCTCTTCTCCAGATCTGCCCGTCTTTTTACCCGCCCCCCGTCTCCTCTCGTTTCCTGAGGATCTTCCCTCCCAACAAGGGCCTCCTCCATCCCCTCCCACCTTATTATTATGGCCCTTTCCCACCCAAACTCCTGGCTTGGGTGCTTAAAAGGCCGAGAGGCTGTGACGGAGGAGGGGGGGTCGTCCCTGCCTGGATCCTCTTAAAGGCCTTCCGAACACCCCCCTCCCCATTTGCCACGATACGTCGCCAAATTCATGGGAGAGTTGCACAGTGCCTTTGAGTTATTGCAGCCTCTCTCCCCCCCCCCCTTTCAAGAGCAATGCTGGGAAGCCCCCCCCTCTCCCCGCCCTGCCCCCTTTTTCCTTGCTGCGCGCAGGTCTGGAGGCTGCTTTTGCTGCCGCTTGGGTCTGGCAGCGAGCTTTGGAGGGGTTACTAGAGTTCAGACGCAGCTGAGCTCGCAGGAGGGGAGGGTGCGGGGGGGGGGGTTCCGCAGCAAGTTGTAGATTAATGGAAAGTGCTGAATGGATAGAAAAAGCGAGGTTCGGGGGAGTGGAAGGGCCAGGGGAGTTAGGAAGAACTGGCTTTCCAAAGCGTGCGTCGGCTCCTTGCGGTGGGATCCTAACCTCAGCCAGGGTGGTGACCTGGGTGCTGAGGTTTGCCAATGGCACTTGCGGCTCCCGGTTCCTTAAACGCTTTCGGTCTGATCACCTTATTGGTATTGCCACCGAGTTAGCCCCGAACACCTAGATCCGGAACTGGTTACGAGGAATTAAAGGCCTGTCGAGATCAATGGCATGCCCCAGGTATGTCGGATTGGAGTATGGACGATGGCTATTTGTTTATGGTCAGTCGTCGCGAGCGTTTTTGTTTTGTTTTTTACAGCGAGGCATGCTTTGCTGCAAATCCGTCCCATTTTGTGTGTGAAACTCGGTATTAGAGACAGAGAGAGAGAGGGGGGGGAAGGAAGCGGGGAGTCTGAAGAGGTCCAGTTGTAAAGCAAATGCTTATGTAAGAATTATTTCCCTTTTCTCAGTCTGGTGAGCAGGGGAGTCTGCCTGCACCTCTCTCTCCCAACCTGATTCTTTTAGGCACCTTAAATTAAAGCTTGCAATGTGAGAGTGTGTGTGTGTTCGGTTTAAAAATAATAATAATCTTTCTCTTTGGATCTGCAGTTTGCCTTGACAGATGGGTAGCTATTGTAAATCTGCCTCCCTGTCAGGTATTACTTTGTCCTCTGGCAAGTACAGGAAAGGAGTGTGTGTGCTAGGGAGACAGGCTGGGCTGGAGAAAAACGTGACTTTAAAGATAATTTAACAGGCTCCACTCCTGCGCATTATATATTTTTAAAAAACCCAACACCTTAGTATGCTAACCTTTTCGTTATGATCACATGCAGATTTTGCTCTCGTTAAGGTAGACTTCTGACAATAATTTCGTTTATAAGCTATGCGATTCTTCTGGCTGTGATCAGCTTCAATTTTTGTTAAGAGATGTGTTTAAAGCTCACTGTTTTGTGTGGAAGAGGCAAAGAGATTAATTTTCCATACATAATTGTAAATTAACACAGTTAACGTGCTGGCATTGTACTGCAGATCTGATGTACATAGTTCCTCTTGGTTTTACTTATTGTGGAGTGTAAAATTGCAATTCTCTATATAATTTTGGGGAGAATTCCACTAAATTCAGTGGGCTTTTGTCCAGTTTGGGATTGGGCTGCAGATTAAATCAAAACCACATTGTTAATGAAAGCTGTAATAAGAAAAGGATGGTTTAACTTTGGTAAATAAAAAATTGGCTTCTTTAATTGTGATCAATGGCATGCTTGAGTGAGTAGGCATTCTGACAGGCTTCTAGTTATACTGTTAGGAATATATTTGCAACAAAGTGATTTGGAAATAGGGTTGCCAACACTTTCTTGAACAAAGCTCCTGTATTTCTAACAGTGGCATAGCTTGTAAAAAATAATATTCAGAAACTATCTGTGGAATACAGGAAAAGTAATCTCCTACTGCATTTCTGTTTGTCTTAAAGCTGTTAAATGCACAGGGGCCTTGCTGGAAAAAAAGTTGGCATCTCAGCAGGGAATAGGCAACTGTGTGCTTTTTAACACTACTGCGTGACATAATGTCTTTCAGAGTAACCAGGTTTTCTTCTAGCAGAAATGTGAACATCTTTCAACATAGCTTTCTGTCTGCTTCACAGTACTGTATACACTTATAAAGTGAGTGAAGAAACTGATGTCAGAAGTGAACTGAAATCAGTCAAGTATACCAGAGAGGGATTTCCCCTGTCCCCTTTTGAAAGTGATGCAAATCACTCGTTTCAGTTCCCCCCTAATATCTCATGTCCCGGGGGTGGGAATTAAGAACTGCAGATAAATCAATATGTTGCAGAACTGACAAGTGCTGCAAAAAGGTGTGTTACTTTATAGTCTGCTTTAAGTAAACACAGCACAAAATCCATTGAATTATTGCCTTTTGCCCTTTTTAGCTTGTCTATTGGTAGTTCAAAGTATTAGAAGCCCAATTGGTGCTTATATTCCAGCTGCTCTTTTCAACCAGTACTCTGCATGATACCATCACACAATATTTGATTCCAAATACCTGACTGCAGTGATTTTTTTTTAAAGCTGTGGAATCAAATACAACTTTAATGTGTGCTTGTCTTGAGTAGTAAAAGTGTTTGAAGATGGTGTCCTTCAGCGTGTGCTGTGTTTACAATCGCCGAAATTCCATGAGATTTTCTTATGCAAATAATACACTTAATTTAACAGATTATTTATTCTGTGGAATAGCTTTGCGTTCTGCTTGTACAGATTTGCATAGGATTTTATTCAGCCAGCTTTCCCTAAGAGTAGACCCACTGAAATTAATGGGATTTAAGTTAGTCAGGGTCATTGATTTCAGTGGGTCTACTCTGAGTAAAAGTTGGTTGAACAAAACCAGTAATTTACTGATATACATATAAAGTGAGGAGCCCCAAAGTTATTTACCACTTCAGTTTTTGTAGGATCAGAACTGTATTGTACACTGACTGAACTTGGCATCCTTACCTTCTTCTACTGGGACTTTGTGGCATTTATTAATCTTTACATCCAGTACAAGTTTCGTAGTGTCTGTAAAAAAACAGATCTCTCAAACTTATATCCTAGAAGTCATCTATGTCTGAATACATATACACTTATATTGGAGATTCCCAACTGGGTGCCCACCAGGTGCTTGGGACTATAACTCACTTCTGCCCCAGACAGCACTGAGGCTGATGGGAGTTGTACTTCAAAACATGTAGAAGGCACCTGGCTGAGAAAAGCTGCTTTAGATACCCGGAAGCACAGCACAGATTTGTATCCTTGAGTTGGTTCAGTATTGTTTCTGCTGGATATCTGGTGCATTTTACTGCTTTTGTGAATCTGTTGTACTTGCACTACATATGTTACATAGGTATCTTGGGGCGCACACCCCTCTTCTCTCACTCACAGAGGTGGTTGTTGAATAAAGACTTTCAGAAGACATCTGAAGGCAGCCCTGACAGAGAGGTTTTTAATGCTGGATGTTTTACGGTGGTTTTTATAAATTGTTGGAAGTTGCCCAGAGTGGCTGGGGCAACCCTGTCAGATGGGTGGCATATTATTGTTGTTGCTGTTATTGTGCATGAATATTTATAAGTGTTGTGCAGTTATTAAAAGATAGGACAGCCCCTGCCTGAAGGTGCACAGTCTAATAAGACAGGATACAAAAGGGGGTGGGGAGAATGATGAGGTAAAAGGAAAACAAACTGCCTCTGATTGATTGGTTGATTGATTGATTGATTTTCCATGCCACCCTTCATCTGAAAATCACAGAGCAGTTTACAACACACACACAAAAATACACAGCATAGTAACAAACAAAAACAATACCCCCCATAAATGCTTTAGAAATATTGTACCACTAATTTGATTTATCCTGTGCTTGCAAGATAAATTGTATAAAAGTGCCAGAGAGCCCACTAAAGTTAAGTGTGGGCCAACTCTTTTGAGAAGGTGTATTTGCGAGACATCTGCAAGGACAGATCTAAATGTCTGTGGATGCAGACCTGAGTGTTGCCTTTCTCATATGGAACTTTCACTCCTTTTAAGGCATGGAGATACACACTGACATCTTCCAAATACCACATGAGAAGCTGCCCCAAGAGCTCCTTTCGTGGAGCTGCCTTCTTTTCACTGGAAGGAAGGTGTCAGAGTAGTGTCCCTGGAGACCTGTCATTTTTTCACTCACTTGGCAAGGCATGGTCAAAGCAGGAGCTTTCAGATTGCTAAAGTGCCTTCTCTAGATTTCCAGCCACTTCAAGGTTGCTTTTCATTATTTATTGAACATAAGATGAGCCTGCTGAATCAGGCCAATGGCCCATCTCGTCCAGAAGGTGATGGTGATCCAGCTTCAGGCATGCTTGCAGAAACTGGTTACTTAGGCTTCAGGCCTGGTCATGGCACAGAAACTATCTCAGTCTCACTGGTTGATGACATTTGTTGGGGGAGAGATGGAAGGGGTGTGACCCTGCTTGTTCTCTTCAATCTCTTGACAGCTTTTGAGACTGTTGACCATGGTATCCTTCTGGATCGTCTCAGGGAGATGAGGGTTGAGGGCACTGTGTTTCCGTGGATCCGCTCATACCTCCGGGGCCATTTCCAGAAAGTAGTTGTGGGAAGCTGCTGTTCAGCACCCTGGGAGCTGTCCTATGGCATCCGCTGAGGTTCCATCTTGTCCCTCATGCAGTTTAACTATATGAAGCCTATGGGAGCTGTCACCAGGTTTGATGAGAAGTGGTAACCAATATGCCGGTGACATCCAGCTCTGCATCTCTGTTCCATCTGAATCCGGAGAGGCTATTGAGGTGGTGTAACGATGGTTGGAGGCGGTGATAGGCTGGATGTGGCCCCGCAAACTGAAGTTGAATCCTGATAGGACAGAGATGTCATGGGTGCCAAGTTCTCATGTCCAGGAGGTAGGAACCTTGGTTGTGATTGTACTCCCCTTGAAGGAAGAGGTCTGCAGCCTGGGGGTGCTGCTAGATTCAACACTGAAGGCTCATCCTTGGTGGCTGTGAATGCAAGTTGCGGCCCCTTTTAGACAGAAATGACACGGCTGCTGTTCTCCATTCTCTGGAAATGTCCAGATTTCATTATTCAATATGTTCTAGATGGGGCTGCCCTTGAAGACAGCTCAAAAATGTCCAAAATGCAGTGGCAAGATTACTGGCCGAGGTTCCGTTGAGTTTCCACATAATGCCTGCTTTAAAACAGCTGCACTGTGGAAACTTTGATGTGACCAATGTCTCTTGACAAAACAAACAGTAGAGGGAATATTTAGCAGAATTGATGCGCTGGGAAAGGTTTGAATGCCATAATAGGTGCACTAGTTGGAGGCAGGAATTCTGACACAGTTGAGACCTACCAGACAAGAAACTGAAGTTGGTGATAGTTTGGAGGTACATCAAGATGTGGATAGGTCTAAGCACAGACAGAGGGAAAAAGGCAGCGGGTGATGGATTAATAAGCACACTTGGAAAGGCAGTGAATGAGTGGGAAAGTCATATTTCAGTGATGATCCTTCTAGAAAGAGGCCCCCAGATGTTCCACAGATGTTCATAACTGGTCAGTGAAGAAATCCAGCAGAATAATGAAAACAGAATCTGAACTGAAATTCAAGCAGGCATGGAAAAAGCAGCTGGAGGAGGAAGAGAGGACAGGGTGAAGAAAGAGCTGTGGGTGGGGAGAGCCTTTCCCCCATTCTCTGGAGCCCCTAGGAAACTCCACAAGTCTGCTGAGGCTGGATGGGTCATGACTGTGGGCAGCCTGAGCAAGTACCCTCTGCCTCGGGCCTGTCAATTGTGAATACCTGTCTTAACTGTAACCAGGTAGGCAGTGTCGCATTAATCTTTCAGGATCGAGATGTGTGGGATAAAGTTTGGTCTCTAATTCATATGTTTGCTGACAGAAAGCTGTTACTTGAATTAAAAAGTTGTCCAAGGAAGCCCCTGCCACCCACCCATTCTAATGGCAAGTTAGATATTCATTCCCTGTACTAGAGAAAGGGAATTTCAGTCTGGAAAAGGCAACTTGAGAGGAAGGTGCCGGAAGTTCTCAAGCCATAAGATTCCCGCCTTTGTCACCCTACCCTAATTATATATAGATATGCTGCAATAGACAAGACGGGAAACTTCATAATATTGGCCTGAATGTAGATGTTGGAATAAAGATTAACAGGTTTGAAGTTTGAAGCAATCTGTTTTGCAGAAATCAAATGCGCAAAGTAAGCCCAGGCATAGGGGTAATTATAGAAAAGCAAATTATTATACCTTTAGCTCTTCTCTAAGATACCATAACTGACTAGAAAACATCCACAAAGGGTTTAGCAATCTTTAGTGCAACCTGGCGTGTTGGGATAATAAAAAGGCAGATTAGGATTTTATTTGTATGCTTCAGCAATTGGATACAATATGTTTGCTAGGGACTTGGTTGCACAAACTTAACCCACCCACCCCCTTTTACAGGGTTGCAACTCTTTTAGTGAGCCAGCTAAATTAAGAAATTAAAAAGGGCCAAGGAAGTGGGGACTTGATTACCTTGATTTGGCAGAGGAAGTTTTGATAGCAGATTTTGGAGTTTAAAATAATTAACTTTTGTCCGTACAAATCAAAACTGAATTAGGAAACTTTGTTTTCAGTATCAATGTAAGCAGAAGAGCTTATTTATTGCATTTCTATCCCTCCTTTTTCTCCAAGGAGGCCATTGTTCACCCCCTCCTCAGTTAATCCCTACAACAACCCTGTGAGGTAGGTTCAGAGGCTGGCCAAGGTCACCCAGTGAGCTCCAGGACTGAGTGGGGATTTGAACCCTGATCCCCCAGGTCCTAGTCTGACACTCTAGTCTTACACCACACTGTTTTCGTAGAGTACTTCTGCTATGGGACAGCTATATACCATATTTTTCCGTGTATAAGATGAGCTCTTTTTTTACCCCAAAATGAGGTTCAAAATTTAGGCTCATCTTATACACGGGTAGTGCTGAGGGGGACATGCAAATGGTTTTTTGGCGTGAGCCCGGATTGTAAGCGGTGATTGGCCACTTGATTATTGGGGGGGGGGAATGCCAAAAATCTCTCACCCGCCAGAACGCAGCACACAACCGCTCACGTCGCAGCTGCCTGATCACCGCCTTTAGCCCTCCTGTTTGCCGCTGCGGCAGCCAATAGACAGCTGCCCTTGTCGCAGCAAGCAGGAGCATGATTGGCGGCCGCTGGTGATGATCAGGGAGCTGATAGGTGGTTTCTGCGATGCGAGAGGCAAGCAGGGGAGCTAAAAGCGGTGATCAGGCAGCTGCGACGCGAGCGGTTGTGTGCTGCGTTCTGGCGGTGAGCGATTTTCGGGATTCCTCCCCCCCCCCCAACAGTCAAGCGGCCAATGCCAAAAATCGCTCCCCCACTGGAACAAAGTGAGAGCCTGAGATTGTAAGCAGCAATTGTAAGCGACACGAATGGTTGTGTGCTGCATTCTGGCGGGTGAGCGATTTTCGGCACACACCCCAAAAATAATCTTCCCCAACAAATCAACCCCCCAGTTTTTTTTCCTAAATTTTGAGGCCCAAAAAATAGGGAGCATCTTATAGACAGAAAAATACAGTAAATTAAGTAGGTAAATAAATATGGGAAAGCAAAACATCATTTAGAGAAGGATCTGAACTATTTTCCTTGAAGCTTGAATTTGTTTTATTTGATGTTTTAATGTGTTGTAAACCACTTTGATAAATTTTCTTTAAATATAAAGTGGTAAAGAATTGAAATTAATCATAATTAAAAATTCTGCTGAAACAAACAAAAAGTGCCTAGACATTCTCCTCTGGCAACTGTAACCTAGGTTTAAGGTGCCATTTGGCGATTAGCTTTTATATCTCAGTTTCTAATACTGGGGCCAAATGCCCTCTGGATAGAAAATGAGTATTATTTTCCTGATTTATAAGACAGGAGATAGGTTTGTGGCTCATTCCTATTGGCCAATTAGCTTGTTAAGACATCTCCTCAAAGCTATATGCATGGTAAAAAGGTAAAGGGACCCCTGACCGTTAGGTTCAGTTGCGGACAACTCTGGAGTTGCTGCACTCATCTCTCTTTACTGGCCGAGGGAGCCGGTGTACAGCTTCCGGGTCATCTGGCCAGCATGACTAAACCACTTCTGGCGAACCAGAGCAGCACATGGAAACGCTGTTTACCTTCCCACCGGAGCAGTAGCTACCGTATTTTTCGCTCTATAACACGCACTCGACCATAACACGCACGTAGTTTTTAGAGGAGGAAAATCTGTAGGCATGCCACCCGTAGACATTCCCTCCATAACACGCACAGACATTTCCCCTTACTTTCTAGAAGGAAAAAAGTGAGTGTTATGGTGCAAAAAATACGGTATTTATCTACTTGCACTTTGACGTGCTTTCAAACTGCTAGGTTGGCAGGAGCAGGGACTGAGCAACGGGAGCTCACCCCATCATGGGCATTCGAACCACCATTCTGATCGGCAAGTCCTAGGCTCTGTGGTTTAGACCACAGCGCTCCCCGCGTCCCATGTAAAAACATTAAGGGTAGCTCAGTCGGTAGAGCGTGGGACTCTTAATCTCAGGGTCATGGGGTACACCCCAGCGGAAATGGTTTGGTTTCTTCTGAGTGCCAATAATAGCTTCATAACACGCAGAGTGGCCCTCTGTGCACTGGCTGGAAAAAAGTGTTAGATAAAATCACTATAAATTGTTGCGGTGATTCAGAGGTTATACATTTGAAATCAAATTGGATTTGAATTTCTTGGTGTCTCCAATATCCTCTCTCTTACATCATGGATGTTGGCTCATATTCTCGATGTATGATCTGCATTGTTTTATTGCCACTCTTGCTGTGGGTTTGCCATGGCCTTTGGCTAGAACAATAAACTTGCATTGAAAATTGAACCATCTTTATTCATGGTGGTGCCATGCTGTTTTTATTGCCATTGTCTGCATGTTTTTAATCCATTTGCCAACGAAGCTGAGAAGAGCACCCTTCTGTAGATAGAATCTTGGCTGCTGTAGCTAAGAACTTAATTTATATTAACTCGGGCGGTGGAATACTTTTGGAGATTGTGTTTTCCGCAGCTTCACACACAAAACAGTCGATATCCTCAAAATGCATAGCTTGCTTGCCATGCCTTTCTGCACCGATTTCTTCCTTGTGAACCCTTAACAATCCCACTTTGATATCATTTGGAAATTGCTCAGGTATTGCGATGGGTGGGAAGGCCGGGGTGTGTGTGGTTCCAGTGGAAATTCTGACAAGCCCTTAACCACAGTGTTGGTGCACACAATACTTACTTTCTACCTGAGGTTTAGCAGTATGATTATTTTCCAGGGTGCACAGCATACAGAAAGAAGCGTTCCTATTGTTGATACCATTTTGTATAAACCCCACAATAGTCAAACTGTTTTTTTGCTTTCCCGCAGCCAGGAGGAGTTCTTGTCTTTGTGAGTGTGCAGGCAACAGGTTCAGTTTGTGGCATCACCAGTTAAAAGGGCCAGATATGAACTTGTGGAGAAGACCCTAGCCCAAGACCCAGGAGCAGCTGATGGGGAGGGTCACTGCCATATACCTGGCCTCCGGAAAGTGGCATTGCTGCTGCTCACCAAGGGGGGAGAGGCAGTAGGGAGGTTGGTACCCTGGCAGGAATGCCAGGTGGGCACTGCCAGTGCGCCTGCTGGCCTGCTAAGTGGCAAATCGCTCAGAGCCAGCAGTAGATCCCGGTCTACCTTCTGCCCACTCCTGCCCCACACCACACATCTTAATATAAACCAATGTTGTGTTCATCTCTAGGGTTACCTCTCTGGTCCATTAGAAACATACCGTATTTTTCAGTGTATAAGACGCCTCTATGTATTTGGGGGGGACTCAAATCTAAGAAATTTGCACTATACACTATCCATGATGACCCCCACTTTTAAGCATAATTTTAAAAGAAAAAAACTTAGTCTTATACACGGAAAAATACAGTAGTTATTTAACTATGGCCAAACATTGCGAAATACGCCATCATGACCTGAGGTTGATGGTAATACTTGAACTAGTCCAGTGCTACTTAGCATGGTTGCCTTTAAAAAAACTTGCTTTTTAAATTAAAAACAAAACAAAAAACAGCTACAGTTACCTTATTTTAGTTTTACATATTTTTTTATTTGAGAAAAACAAAAGGCAACCGTAGGCTGATCCCTATGTATTTCACAATGAAGAGAAGAACTTGGCAGTGAATTTTTTTAAAAAACTTTGCCTATTCTTTGCTGAAAACTGCAATAATTACTATTTTTAAAATAAAAATTATTTTCATTTCACAGTGTTATGTGTTCCCATAAGCATTTCAATTAGCATAATATCAGGCCTGTAAAGCACAAACTTTTTTTTTTAACAAAAAAAAAGAGACTTTAATTTCTCTCTCCTTCTCTCTCTCTCTCTCTCTCTCTCTCTCTCTCTCTCTCTCTCTCTCTCTCTCTCTTTGTCTTGCCTTCCAAGTTCTTGGCTGCTCTTTGACAATGTTTGGCTGGCATCTTCTCCCCACTGGGGGAGATGCAAAAGGGCTTTTTCTCACAAGACCGCAATTAGGAAGAACAGGAATCGCAAGGCATTGGCTCCCCTTGTTCCCTTTGCGTAATCGTAAACTCCAAAGACCTTGCCTGTTTCATCCTGCACTTTGAGGGCAATGAGCAACTTTAACTTCCTCATGTTTTGTAAATCAGAAGTATTTTACTTTATTGGTTAAAGTGAGTGGTTGTGGCTTTTCTGATACTATCTCTATTAATACAGCCCGTAAGTGGGTGGAAATTATTGAACAACTATAACCAGGAGATACTGTACATTACCATAGTTTTCTGTGTATAAGACAACTATTTCATTATAAAATAATGTTAAAAATTGGGGGTCGTCTTATACATGTATAGTGTGGGGGGGACGGGGACGGGCGATTGGTTGCAGCCGTGAGCAGGCGTTTGTCAGTGACGATTGGTTGGGTGATTGGTGGCTGTGGCAATCCCTGTTGTTGATTGGCTGCTGCTGTGGCAGTTGGGCAGGAGATTGGCGGCTGCTGAGCAATTTCTGGCAATCTGGGCAACCCTCTCCCAAAAATGCTCAACAACTCTGGGCAATCTCCCCCCATTTTCCCCATTTTCTTAATTTGGAGTCCCCAAAAATAGGGGTCGTCTTAAACAGAGGGTCGTGTTATACATTGAAAAATACAGTAATTTTGCAAGAATTGGTGTTGCAGGTTGGAACAGAATCTTGACATAGAATCAAGAAGAAATGGCTTTGCCAGGCTTCTGTTTGGTGAGTTCACAAAAGCCTGTGTAAGAGAGAAGTTCAGTCAGGGTAGGCTTAATTTTTTTATAAAAATAGGTTTAAAACATATTAATAATACACTGGTATTTTTTCTTAAGGGAAGAATAACTGCTCGTTGCTTTCTGTGTTAGCTTAATTTCCAGATTGGCAGTTGTATTAAATGATAAAACAAAGTACAATATGTTCAGGGCTTTTTTTACAGCCGGAACTCACCGGAACTCAGTCCCGGCACCTCATTACAAGAGAACAAGGGAGGCAGGCTTTCCTTCTGGGTTCCAGCACCTCTTTTTCTAGAAACATGGCACTGAATGTGTTTAATATTAGCTCTTCTTCTTTCTGAGTTTTAGAGGGCGCACATTACCAAGATGTTATTGAAGTATGTTTGCATGATGTGCCAGGCTGCTGAACTAAACCGGAGAGGAGAATACTTGAAAGCACTCGTCTTGAGAGCGAGCAGAGTGTGCTCTCGCTTGTTTGCGATATGCAGCTATATATCGCGGGCAGCTCTGTACAATAGACTGTTGTTCATAACTGAGGGGACGTCATATCTGAATCATCTTATCAATTCTTCTTTTCTGACCACTGGCACGACAGTGTATCTAGCTGTGGATTAATGTTTTGGTGGCTGGGACTACCGTCCTAATAGTATTCTGAGGCCGAAGCAGATCTATGAAACTCTTTTGGAAAGCCTTTCCCAAACCTAGATATTAACGAGCCTTATAAAACTGAAGTGGACACAGGTTGAAATGTTGGCAAGATCAGCTGTGCTTTCTTGCACAATCCATTTAAAGGAGCTGCATGCTTTACACACAGACACACACACAGTTCCAAGATACTGTAGTAGTGTTGCTATTGTATAACATCAAGTATTCAGTTTTGTTGTGTTAAATTGCTGCCTTTCATCTTTCTCTCCAATCTTCTATGATTCTCCTGCCTGCTACATAAGTGTGTTCATAGCAATCGCACCTTTTCCTTACCCACCTTCGTAGCCTGCCCTGTGAGTATTTTATGCAAACTGCTTTGAGGTTTTTGTCTTATCAAGCAGCCTATCAATCTTGTCAAATGCTTTGATTCTGGCAATATTAACTTACATTGCAGTTTTTATGGATGATTTCCAGTCATGCCTGGTTTATATGGATTTCTCTCTTGCAAGGAGGTTTCCTTCCGAGTTACTTGTTTTTATTACAAGACTATTGCAGATTTCATTAGTCCTCAGTTGTACTAAATTCCTGGTCCTGCTTATGTATACCGATTTTCAGCCTTGAAAATCAACTCACACACATAGTTAGAGATCCTGTTTTTATGGCACTATCGTATTATTTTCTGCTTGATTCCCGTGACACCTTTATGAGCTAATCAGGTTGTCAAAACATAATCCTTATCTGTTAGATGTGCTAGAATTCTTTCATGCCTTACTAAAATGTATCCAGGGTTAGAGTTGGTTTAGCTCTGTTTTGTAGTAAAGGCAACAATCTGCAGGCTTGATCTTAGAAATGTGAAACGTTGTTGTAATGGAGAAAATTCTGCAATTACTGGCTTAATAAATGGGTGTTATTAGATAGTAGGCTATCTTCTTTCTCCACACCCATCTCTTCTATTCTTTCATTTGAACCATATTTTCAGTTGGATTATTTTTATGACTGAAATGGTAACTTGGGCTGGTACAATAAGGCCTGACTATTACCATTCCACTTCTCAGTTTATCCACCTGCCTGTTGCTCATCCATGCCGTGCATAGATTTTGTAAGTATTCAATCCCAATGGCTGGTTTAGCTTTCATTTGTTGTACTCATGCACATAATTTCCAAACTGTCCACTAATCCACACCTAAGTGGAACTTGTTTTTTAAAACAGTGCTCTGAAAACAGGGGATTGCAAGAAAGTAAGTGGGACATAGAACTGTGCCAACAGTGTCCTTTGCTAACAGAATCCACACCACAATCCAAAAGGGTCTATAGCAGGGGTAGGTGGAAAGAAGGGACCATGAACTACCAGTGGATCGCCTCCCACCTACTGGTTCCTCAGATTCATAAACAATACTGAGCTAGTTGGATCTTGGTCTGATCCACTGTCACTTCCTTTGTGTGTGATTAGGATCACATATTTATTTTGTAATAGTTTTCATACCTCATCACATTTCCAAAGGAATTTTTAAGCACTTTAACACAGACCAGTTAAGCCTTGAGATCAGGGGTATCAAACATAGTGCCTTGTAGATGCTGTTGGGCAAGAATGCCCGTCAGCCTCAAGCAGCAAGGCAAATGTTCAGGCATGATAGGAGTTCAACGACATCTGAAGGAAAACATGTTGGCTATCCCTGCCTTAGATATTCAGTGATCCTGAGGGTGCACTTTTGATTTGTAAATTTAAAGTCTGTCAATGGACTGTGGGAACACTAGTTTTTAATTATCTTATGTGTAGATCACTTTGCGACACTGCTTTAGAATGCAGTTAATAAATTAATTGCAATAATAATAGTTTTTTAGTACACCATCTATGACTTAAATAAGCTTGCCCCTGGCTTAGCATCTTGATATTGTGACGTCTCTTGATATCACATTGTTTTGAAAACTCCTGTTACCACCTTTCTCCTTGTTTAATGGGTTACTACTTTGTCTTCTCTTTGGTTAAGAATAATTGGTACATTTAGCTGTCTGTGTCTGTGGTTTATGTAGGAAAAAACAAGTACAGTCAGTCTACTGCTATGAAAACTATGCGCTGAAAAAGACTTAACTGCAATTATAGGTTTGTAGGCGTTGGGTTAACCAACATCTCACTTGAAAGCCTTCACCCGACTGAGCAGTAATGCAGTGTCCTTCTCATACAACAGAGCCTATCTGTTGACAGTAAGTGACTGTGAACGCTGAAAGCTACATTGACAGAAGGGCACTTTATGCAGTTCTCCCAGTTCATACTGTCATCTCTTTGGTGACTACACAGCACCTCTGGTCAGTCCATCAAATATCAGATGCATTGCTTGCATTTTTAAAAGTTCAAATAGAATATAGCACAGATCAAAGTTTTGAGGCTTTATGCCCAGACTGAGTTCAGTTATTAAAAGGGTGTTGTTTAGTCATATAACAGCTGAGCTCAAATTGACTCAATGAGCAGACATCGCTTCAGCAGCTTTCCATGTCTGTGTCTGCCAGTGTTCAGTATCACTAAGATTTGTAGCCATAGTTGGTTTTTTTAAACCATGGCTTAGTACAGTAGCTGGTTGTGTGTCAGTCTACATGGTGATAGTGTGTGATAGCTACATCCAGCACTAGAATGTGGCCCCTGGGGTGTGTATGTTGGCCAATGTTGAATGTGGCCCTTGAGACAAAAAAGTTCAGCAACCCACGGCTTAGTGTGATGTACGAATGCTGCCCAGAAGCTTAACTATACTTTGTTTATTGCCGTTAAACGATATTCTGAAGCCATGATAAGTTAGTGTATGGGCCAATGGCATGCCACTATGTGCAAATTGAGCACCTTTCCCTAATCATGGTTTGTTTAGTCAACAACCACAGATGCTCAAAAAGCTACAAAGGCATGAGGCATTTGGTGGAAACAAAACAAGCTTCGCAGAAACAATCCATGGTTTATTAGATCCCCTGGGGTCGACAAGCCATGTTTAACTTGGTTTTTGATATACAAACCATGGTTTACTATTAAGTGCAACCAGATCAGTGTGTGTTTCTTTATCATACATATCGCCGTCCAACATAGCCTTTGGTGGTGTGAAAAAGGAAGGCTTTAATGTTGTTTGAAATAGGGGGAAAGTTTGACAAGGAGCAAATCCTGTTTTTAAAAGCGGCCTAGAAGACTTCACCTATTTTATGTCAGGTCTTTTGTCCAATCCTGCTTCAACGAATCATACAAAAATTACTAAAATGTGAAACTGTAGAAAATATCCTGCTTCGACAACCCTTTTAACATGCTTTAAAGACTTTATATGGAGCAACTGAAATGGTAAAAAAGAGTCCAGACTTAAAGGGTAGCTGGTTTATTTTGAATCTGAAGTTAAGCTTTCCCCAAATCCAAAAAAACGTGAGTGAGTACAAAATGGTGAAAACATTGCAGCTTAATGTATTGTGGTGAAATTGGGGGTACTTCTTTCTGATTTGTAGCCCACCTTTGTGAAAAAATGTTTACCATCAAACTTCCATCTACTTAGTCAATGTGAACAGTACTGAGGCACGTAAGCCAGTGGTCTCACTCTGTACAAGACAGCGTCATAAATTCTAATGCTGTGGATCCTTTGGTAAGCCTAACCTGCTGTCTTTTGCTCTTTGCAGTCTGCTACCCACCCATTGATAAGGAACAGAATGGCTGCCAAGGAGAAGTTGGAAGCAATGTTAAATGTGGCCTTGCGGGTCCCAAGCATCATGCTTTTGGACGTCTTGTACAGATGGGATGTCAGTTCCTTCTTCCAGCAGATCCAAAGAAGTAGCCTCAACAACAACCCCCTCTTCCAGTACAAGTACTTGGCTCTCAATATGCATTATGTGGGTGAGTATGCATCGGCTGGCCAGAGCATTTATTCCCTGCTAGTGCTGCATTCTGCCTGAAGCAAAACCTCTCTCAGTGTATTCAAAGCATCTGATGATCGCCAGTGTCTTAATAGAGAGGTTTGAGTTGCTAAGAGGCGTTTAAAATCATTACTTCCTCTGGCTCTTGAATTACCTGAGGGAAGGCATTCCAGAGGGTGGGTGCTGCTTCCATATTGTCAGCAAGTGAAAAATCAGCAGGGTGCCCTCAGAAGGTATTAAATATTGACTCGGTCTGTATTGGGAGGCAGTCTGCTAGGCATCCTGGTCCCAAGTGGTATAGGTCCCAAGTTGTGTCAGCAACACAACCTTGAACTTAGGTCAGTAGCCAGTGCAGATCTTTCCACACCAATATAGTATGTGTTAAGCTGGATGTTCCTGGGAGCTGCATTTTGCACTGGCTGCACCTTCTGGACCAGGTGCAAGAGCACACTAATGGCTGCCTCCCAATTCCCAAGGTTTCCTGGGAAGAAGGACTGATCATCAAACCACTCTAAAAATTACAGTTCTGTGAAGGAAATTGGAAGTCTCCTAACAACTCTTAGCACCCTTAGCAAACGCCTGTTCCCAGGATTCCTTGGGGGAAGATAGGACATTTAAAGTGGTATAATAGTGTTGTAAACGTACAATACAAATACAATACAAACGTCCACATATGCAATTAATATTCCATAAGTGACTGGGTCACCCCTCGGGGGAAGCATTCTTTAGTAAAATGTCTTCAGTAGGCTCCAAAACATTGTGACATTAGGTGCCTCATTTAAGCAGATAATTGATTCCAGAGGGCTGGGGCCATAACACTTAAAGCTTGATTTCTAGTGTAAGCTACATGCACCTCTGGGGCGTCTGATACTCTCGTGCCCCATCTGAGGAGTGCAGTTGCCGGGCAAGGTGGTCCCATAGGATAGTTCGTTTGACAACTGATGGAGCCACGTGTGCATTTTGTAAACTCTGGCACACTTCGTACCTGTGTATCAGAAATACACTAGCCCTACTCAGGCACTTCCCCTGACTGTGGCAGGGTTCTAAATCATGCAGAGGAGCCTGCACATGGAGAACAGACCTTCCCCCTTCACTGTGTGGAAAGTGGTGATGGGGACACAGAAGAGGGGTTGGAACCATTGAGCCATACTCCACTGTCCCCCACCCCACCAATGATTGTAATTGTGTGTGAGAGAGAATCTAAATTACCGTATTTTTCGCTCTATAAGATGCACCAGACCTAGTTTTTAATAAGAAGCACCTAGATTTTGGAGGAGGAAAACAAGAAGAAAAAAAATTCTGAATCCCAGAAGCCAGAACAGCAAGAGGGATCGCTGCGCAGCAAAAGCAGCGATCCCTCTTGCTGTTCTGGCTTCTGGGATAGCTGCACAGCCTGCATGCGCTCCATAAGACGCACACACATTTCCCCTTACTTTTTAGGAGGGAAAAAGTGAGTCTTATAGAGCAAAAAAATACGGTATGTTTGTTTTGTTCACCATCTAGCTTGATGGAAGAGCTGAACAACGTATACTTGGTCTGTTGTTGTTGTTTGTTATTGTTTTAAAATAATTATGTTTTAACTGACTGAGCTCTTTTTAAGGTACAGTGGACCCTCTGGTTATGAATTTAATTCATTTTGGGGGTCCGCGTGCACCCTAAAAAATCCATAACCAGAGGCACACAGAGCACTTCTGTGCATGCGTGAGTGGCGGGACCCGGAAGAATACACTTCTGGGTTTGCCGCTTTCACAACCCGAAGATTATGTATCCAGAGCGGCACGTAACCCGAGGGTCCACTGTATCTTGTAATCCTACTGTACCATCAAGTCAGATTCATTGCCTTACTTCCAACACATCAAAGGGGAAAATACTTTCATTTATGCTAGTACCATGCCCTTGTTTTTATTAGTATAAAACAAGCAGAGATTCAGATTCAGATATTTCAGACCATGTTGACTGTACTGCTCACCCCTGGAGGATATTAAGCAGCAAGAAAGGACGTTTCATAAATTCGAGAAATATTTCACTGAGAGAGGGGTGGTCTCTGCTATTTGATTTTAGTATAAATGATTTCATTGGTTGGATGGTCATTCATATTGATGTTTGTAAACTGCCATAAGTGGTCTAGATTTTTAAATAATAATCTTTGCCACATGATGTCTTTTATATATGTACTCTCTCCCTCCCCCGTTTCATTCATATGCTTAAGATGTACACGGACAAGAGTGGCATACAAATAATGTTACAAATAAAATTATGTAGATATAATAAAATAGCTTGTAGTGCAGATGCTAAGCTGATGCTAGATAGGAAAAATAAGAAAATTCCTTTAATTCACTGATAATCCTACCTTTCTTCAGTAGAGCTCAGGACCATGTACACAGGGTTACTGAGCATTTGCCCATCCAGGTGCTAACCAGACCCAGATCTGCTTTTAGCTCCAGCAATGGTACTTTCAGATAATGAACCTACCATATCTTAGATCTATGTAAAGAAATAGAGGCACTTTCCTTTTAAGCTGCTATACACAGTTTATCCCTCTGGCATTTTCTAAGGCTCATATGTGGGAGGTCTCCGATTCTTCATCCTAATGCAGCCACTGGCTATTCCTAGTAAGAATGCCAAAGTCAGTGTGACACAACCAGATGTAATGGTCAGATAAATTGTTACGCTTTATGGACTTGGGAGAAAGCGCCCCCTCTGACAGCTACAGAGATGTATAAAGAGTTCATAATGTTGCTGCCTTAGCCATATTTGTGAGAATGGGGTTCGTTATAGATTGGTGCTTCTGAGCTGCATATTGGATTTCTGGGTGAACCACGTTGAGGCTTTCCAGAGGATTGTTGGCATACACTTCTTCCATTGTGCATGGCAATCCTTCCTTGTGAAACCTGTCCCAGAAAATAAAGGAAGTCCAGCTATTGCCAGTTGCTCATGCTGCCCTCTTAAAGGTACATGTGACAAAAGTGTTGCTTTGTTTGCGCTAGTAGTAGTTCCGTTTTAATCCTATGATTGCAGGTGGGGTGATAATGATCTGCGTACATGTCTACTGCCTGCAGCATACTGATTTTCACCACAGATTACAGCCTGCAACCTGTCTTTTTGACTTGCGGAAGCTGGGCGTACGGCTTGCAGAGCTATGGAGAAAATATACTTAAGAAAAACAGCCCAAACCCCACTCTGGACCAAAACAGATAGTTAGTTGACTTCTGACTGTTTATATCTAAGTTAATTTTAAGACAGTACAGTTGTTAGCTATTGTGGGAGCAGGCCGAGTTGATTTTGCACTGTATAGATAAAGAGTGCACTGTATAGATAAAGAATCAGCATAGCACAAATGGAGAAGGGGGGCAGATGGGGGAAGTGGCGAGGCGGTCCCATGACTCCTTGCCTGGGACCGGCGGGGAGAGTAGGGGTCCTCCGTTGCCCACGCCCTCCTTGCGCAGAAGGCTTCCGCGCAGAGAGAGTAGGAGGAGACTAGGCGTCAAAGAGCTTCCAGCTTCTTTGCTGGAAGAAGTTTAAGAAACGCCCACTGACGGATTCTGCCAGCGATTGAGTCAGCCACGGGTAAGTGGCTGTCCGGACAGAAAAGGTTCACTTAGGCAACCCAGCCAGGTGTTTGCACCCAGCCGGGGAGATAAGCACCGGCTTACACCCGAGCAACCCCTAGAACCATTACAGGTGCTTACAAGTGTTAGGACTTGGGAGCCCTGAGTTCAACTCCCCAATCTCTCGTGAAACTTGATGTGTGATTTTGAGCTACTCGCTTTTTCTCAGCTTCAACCTCATAGAGTTGTTGTGAGAACAAAATTGGGGGAAGAACCATTTATACCACCCTGAGTGGCTTGGGGGGAAGAATCTGAATGGGAAAAGAGAATACAGTGAAGCAACATTTTTTTTAAAATGCAAGGACAAAATGAGGTTTGCATTACAAATCGGAAAGTGGTTTTTAAAAGGTTACTATAAGCAAAGTACTATCAAAATATTTGTTTCCAGTGTTAGCAAAAAAAAATAATAAATGTTCACAAATACGTTGCTGTCTGAAGCTGTCTGCTGGTGTCATATATATGTTGAATCTCTTTTTGTTGTTGTTCAGAGACAGTGGATCTCTGCACCTGACATCATATGACATCAAGTGGGTGTGTATTCCTCAGCATGGCCTTGCAGGCCAAATCCAGAGGCCTGCCAGGGTTAATTAGGGCCATGGGCTAGGTTCCCCACTGTTGCTTTAGGTCCTGAGGCACCCAGGCCATGTAAGGCTTTCTAGGTCACAGCCAGCACTTAGAATTGGCCTTGGAAATGAAACAGATGCCAGTGGAAGTGCAAAGTGGTTAACTTCTTGACTTCTGTCAAATACCATCAAGTAATAGGCAGTCTGTTGGATATTATTCCTCTCCTCTCTTAAGAACATCCAGGTTGCATATTGTTACGCTAGCTTCCCTGCCCCAAAGTAGATAGTTGGAAATTGGATTTGCCTGTTAACGTGAGTGAAGAATTTTGATGCTTAGTATAAATCTGTCACTGCTTCAGAAATGCGTGGGCTGAGGAAGCCTTGCTATATAAATAACAGAGTCCCTTACCTATCTTTCTCTCACCGTTCATTTGATTTTTGCTTCTCTCACCTCTGTCCTCTGGCTGCTGTGATAGGCCGCCTTTCCCCTGAGAGGCTTTTGCTGTCACATTAATAGCATCCCCAGGGACATTCAGCAGCCATTCACTTCTATGGCACAAAGTCAAAGAGCACACTTGAGGCCATGATCACATCCCGGCACTGAAATGCAGAGGGGGAAAGAGCAGGTTGTAGTTTTGGTTAAGCACTTTTAACAGACCTCTTCATAGTGTGCCTTCATGCTCAGACCGACATTAGTGCCAGATCTAATTTTCAAATGTTCTATTTTGGAAGTGTAGCTATTTTTAAGTGAACCCATAATCTTATGACTTGCCTTATGTCTCTTTGTGATCACGCACTTGGAGGGAAGTTTTTGTGTGGTGATCAATTGCTACCTTGAGTTCCTTGCAGAAAATTAGTTACTTAATACAGTGAGAAGGCACATGAGGGCTATAGCTATCCTGTTGCATTCAGTACTTGCTGTGCGGTCTGCATCCATTCCCTCTTACATCCTTAGTGGTTGCTGAAATGCATGCATGGATTATTCAGACACAGGAGAAAGAACAGAGTGGAGCATGTTAAGTAATGGTTTTTCCCCACACAATTAGTTAACAGGGTGGGCCTATCAGCTACTTACTTAAGTCCTTTTAAGTGCTGAAGGGGATAGCAGTGTTCTCTGAGCCAGTTTTCACACATATTAGTCATCTAGTAGTGGCTGCAATTGAGACATAATGGACGCAACACGTGAACTGGACCATTGTGTCATTCTTGCTTCAGCTGTTGTGGAGGAAATTGAAAGAGATGGCTGTACAGTCGTACCTTGGTTTTCAAATGCCTTGGGAGTCAAATGCTTTGGTTCCCGAATGATCGGAAACTGGAAGTGATTGTTCCGGTTTGCAAACGTTCTTTGGAACCCAAACATCCAACACAACTTCCGCAGCTTCCGATTGGCTGCAAGTGCTTCCTGCAGCCAATTGGAAAGCCACACCTTGGTTTGTTTTGGAATTCTGTTCGACGTCCAAGGTACCGCTGTACTGCATAGCTTAGCCAGTACAGTGGTACCTCAGGTTACATACGCTTCAGGTTACAGACTCCGCTAACCCAGAAATAGTGCTTCAGGTTAAGGACTTTGCTTCAGGATGAGAACAGAAATCGTGCTCCAGCGGTGCAGCAGCAGCAGGAGGCCCCATTAGCTAAAGTGGTGCTTCAGGTTAAGAACAGTTTCAGGTTAAGAACGGACCTCCGGAACGAATTAAGTACTTAACCCGAGGTACCACTGTATATTCTCTTTGTAGCCAAAGCTGTGCAGTACAGTGGTTAAGACCCGTCTGTTTGAGTAATTAGAGCTGGGATGTGGAACCTCCAGCCAATGGGCTAAATTTGGCCTAGCACAGTCCCAGTTTGACCCATGAGACTGTTTTCCCCAAACCATTCGCATGCAGAGATGCAGCTGGATCAGCTGCATGACTGAGTTCTCTGTGGCAAACTCAACCACAGGCCCATTCCTTGCAGAGAAACCAGGATTGAAGTCACTGCTCGGCAGCTGATAGACTGTAGCTTCAAGGCTACCAAATTGGCTGTGAAACCAAGTTTCCCACAAGGAACTCCCTGTAGCAGATCCTCCTGGATCGGCTGCATAATCAAGTTCCTCATTAGATCAAGACTAATGATAGTATTGCCATTAGTCTTTCATGCCTGCATTTGTCCTCCAGAATAGATACTGCATGGATAAGGGGCTGTATAAGGCCAAGAGTGGATGCCGTTTACTGAAGATAAACACTTTCACTGGAAACTGCAGACCAAGCTTGATAAGAACTATGTTCACCTTGTTGTCGCTGTTAACTTCAAGTGGCTTTTAACACTGAGAGAAATGCTACTGACAAGGTGCAAGTGATTTTGCACGTTGGTGTGATATGCAAAGTTATGTACCTGTATGGAACAATGAACAAACTCTTTCATATCCCCCTATATGGAATCCATGCATTTTTCTCAAGGATAGTGTCCTCCTTCATATGTTATGGTGCAAAGAGATGTGCTAAAGCTCATGTGCTTGATGGTTGCCCCGAATCTATAACTAGTACTTTACTACTTATTATTTCCATGCCTTTGAACCTGCTACCAATCTTGTGGTCTTCAGAGGGTCATGGGTTCCTCAACCCTGCTTAGGGTGTTTCAGCCTGTGATTTGGTCATTTCTGGAATATACTACTCTAAAGTTGGAAACTTGCACAGTGTGTTGCGCTACTAACATGCTGGCTTGTGTTTGTGTGCCTGCATTTAAAGTGTGTATATCAACCTTCAGCTGATCTAATGGCAATGATTATGTGAGAGAAACAATTTACAGATATTTCAGTGATCACACACTTTATTTGATCACTAGGGCCTTGATTTGCTAAGCAGGTGGTGAATTAGAAACCTGGAGATGCTAGTGAACATTTACATTAGTGAGGATGGGGACCGGAATAGAGGTGCAAATTCCAGTTTCTTCTCAGAATCCCCGTCTTTCCACAGAGAGTACCAGCCCATTCTATCTCTGAATGTTTAGCCACTGGGATGTAAAATTCTCAGTTGTTTACAGGATGTCCCACATACTGCATCAATCATTTTAGGATGCCAACGTTGTTGATTATGAAAATGCACATTGGCCAGAGTTGAGGCTTTTGCAGGAAAAAATGGAAATCTGCAAGGTGCTTTTTTTTTTTTTAGTGGTTACCGCAATCATAAAATCAGAGTGAATGCTGAGATATTGGTAAGCTCATAAGCAGCAGTATTGTAGCTGCAGTGACCTTGACTCTTCTATTTTTGCCTATCACTTCCAGCATTTTAAGGTTTGTGCTGTTGGAGCTACCTTTTCTAGAGAGCTCTTGCTCATGGCATTGTCTTACTTGCAGCCGGTGATGTGGGATGGAAAACATTATGTGGAAAATTTTCCAAAATGGGAAAACTTCCTGTCGCTTTTTTTCCCCACCAGAAAATTTTCCATTTCATTAGTTCCTTGGTAGCAATGTGAATGAATACCAACTGCAAATACTTTTTCAAAAAAGCTTTCCTTATTAAAAGAGAGAGAGAGACTGAGAGAGTAAAAAAAGCATTCTGAACGGGTTCAATCTCTAGGATTTTGGAAAATATTTGCTGCAAAATGAATATTCTCCAAGGCAATTTTTTCTAAGTTTCCCTGATTAAATTTTTTCAGGAAAGTACAGCACTGCTTGCGGCTTAACATGTGAACTGCCGTGAAAGCCTTTCTCACACAGCAGCTGCATGTGACCTCCACACATTCAGTGTTGGGTGGGGAATCAGGATCATGCCCAATGTGATAGGGAGCCATGTAAAACACAGGTCTTCAGAAAACCAAAACATTGAGAAACTGGTACTTCATTGGTGATTCCTTTTCTTTTTTAAAAAAGAAAATCTTAGTCTATATCTAAAAGACTGAAATGTCTTTCCCTATTTCAGCGTTGATTTCTGACTTATTTTTCCGGAACATTTGGACTGACAGCAAAGTTATGTCGATCACCTCCTTTTATTACGACAAATGAAGAATGTCATTTGCTTAGTGAGTGAATAGACCACTTCTGCTGCTGTTACTCAGAATAAGCAAGTGTTCAGAGCCCCAACTAAAAGAATAAGCAAACGTTCAGAGCCTGAATTGAAGTATTGATTCCTTGGTTGCTTTCCATGAAAAAGTATTCTTAAGGGTGCACCATCAGCTGTCTCCTCAATGAGTTTATTGTTGTTTGAGAGTAGTAATGAGGGACTGTATGATTAATTGCAAAGGAACATTCTTACCTCCCTAACCATTAGAATCATAGCATTGCAAAGTACTTTAGAGGTAATCTAAACCAGCCCTGTTTTCCATTAGGGTTCTGCAATGCAGCTTACAGCATCATTGACAGAAGAGTCCAGCTTTTGCTTAAATACACTTAAAGAAATCCATCACCTCCCAAGACAGCTTACTGTTAGGAGGTTTCTGCTCACATTTGTATCTGAAATCTGCTTCACCACAATTTCAACCCATTGGTTCTTTTACGCCCTCTAGAGCAGAGAAGAAACCTGTTTCATCTACATGGCAGCACTCCAGATATTTGAAGGGAGTGTCTCCCCTTCTCTTCCTCCAGGTTCAACATAAGCATCTCCTTCAGCTGTTCCTCACAGGGCTTGGTTTCCAGACCCTCTCCACTACCACAATCCTAATTGCTCTCCTCTAGACATGCTCCAGTTGGTTAACGTTCTTAAATGTGTTGCCCAGAACTGTGTACATTATTCCAGATGCACAAACAGAGAATAGAGTGGAACTGTTTCGATCTGCCTCTGTTAATTCAGCCCGAGACTGCATTATGTTCTTTTTTATAAGCTGCTTCTCAGTGCTGGCTTATGTTCAGCTTGCAATTATTTTGCTTGGTTTTGTTGAGCCAAACTACATGGGAGAGATTCTGTGATTGGATTTCATGAAGTTGAGGGGCTTTTGTCAATTCTCTCTCTCTCTCCCTTGCACTGTGCCTCCTGAAAATCTGTTCTGGACAGCCTCCCAAATCTCCAGAACAGAATGAGGATGCTTGTTCTGGGGGATGCAGGAGGTGGGGGATTTTTCAAAAATAGCCTCCCTCTCCTATTCTGCTAATAGGTACCTTCACTGGAGCAACAGGACCAGAAAAACCAGTGAGATTCTGCCCTATGTGACAACTATATTATCTAGGTGGGCTTCATAGCTGACGTTTTGTGGATCAGTTGACCTCTCTAATATTAATAGTCTTTTTCTTGATTTGCTATGGCTCTAGCCATAACACCTGCTTTTTTGTTTTTTAAAAAATGCAGAAAGTGGTAACTTTAAATTCACTTTTAAAAGAAATGAATAATATCATTCTTTAAAAGTCCATGGATTTAACTGTGAAATTATTTCCATTTCTTCTCCAGGTTACATCTTAAGTGTTGTGCTCCTAACCTTACCCAGACAACACCTGGTTCAACTCTACCTGTATTTTCTAACTGCACTGTTGCTGTATGCTGGTCATCAGATATCAAGGTAAGAGTTGTCTCACCACCCTTGTAAGCTTTGCATTTCATGAGTTTTTTGCCAATAACTTCCACTTGCAAAATACGTTATTTATTCCATTTATGTATTTATAGAAGGTAGTATCCAGTGGTGACTGTCCACTGACAGAAAGTGAGGGAAATCAGTTTTTGACGATCCCCCTTTCCCACCTCCAGAACTCAACCCTCCACAGATCTTCTCTAGAAGTCCCTCCCCAATCCTCTAGAGCAGATTTAGAGAGGAAATTTCTGAAATCTGCCTCCCACTCTATTCTGCTGACTATATACTTGTAGTTTATATTATGGCTTTTCTCCAAGGATCTTGATGCATATGGTTCCTACTCCCATTGGTCTATTCACAAAAGAGGGGTAGGTTTAAATTAGCGCCAGTGACTTGACCTAACTCACCTATTGAGCTTTGTAGGAGAAAGCAGATTTGAACTCAGATTCCACAATCCTAGTCAAACACTAGTTTTCCCAAGGAATGAATGAGAAACCTTCCTGCTGGCTTTAGTTGTAGTCTGGAATGAGTCTTGAGACTTGAAACACAATCCTGTACTGTATTGGGTTGTAATGGATCCCTTATCATGCCTAGATATGTAAGGGGTGTGGGTGTGCGCGCACGTGCGTTTAGATATAAAGTGGCTGAGAACATTTAAAATGCAAAACTAAAAATAATAGTATCACACCTTTAAAAGACAGTCGTGAAAAACAACCCAATTTTAACAGCATCAAAACCAAAAGCCTGTCTTTGAGGTCTGGAGTGCAGTGTCGGAGGAAATGTTTAAAGTATTTAATTAAACCATCTCCCATGCAATTCTTGTTTCTAACCATCTTTGAAGGACCAGATATGGACATAATAGCTGAAGGATTGCTTATTACCCCAATGCAGTGGTACCCCGGGTTACATATGCTTCAGGTTACATATGCTTCAGGTTACAGACTCCGCTAACCCAGAAATAGTACCTCGGGTTAAGAACTTTCCTTCAGGATGAGAACAGAAATCGTGCAGCGGCGGTGCAGCGGCAGCAGGAGGCCCCATTAGCTAAAGTGGTCCTTCAGGTTAAGAACAGTTTCAGGTTAAGAATGGACCCCCGGAACGAATTAAGTACTTAACCCGAGGTACCACTGTATACCACTAAATGTGGCACAATTTATGGAACTCTGTTATCTCTGAATGCAACCACCCATCAAATACAGCTATTAAGTGGTCTTTTTACGCAGTATGGAATTGCTTCAGTTCTGCAGGCTTTTAAGTCCCTCCCCCCTCCCCATGTATTCACATCTCCACATTCAGACTTTGGGTTCGTAGGCATATTCAGCTCAGGCAACAACCCTTCCTTTTGTCTGAAATCTGCAAGCCCTACCTACATGTATAAAGAAAAGGAAAATAGCGTGTGCACTTTTGAGTGTCAAGTATAACATCGCTATGAAAGATTTTTAAAAATACTGTGCTTTTACTTTTGGTCACATTTACGTTTTCAAACAAAAGGTTTATTTAAAAATGCAGAAAAACCATTCCCTTCATGTTACCACAGCTGTGGGAAACCTCCGGCCTGCAGAACTAATGAGGCCCAACAATGGTTCTGATATGGCCTGCAAGGCTGTTTTCCTAAAGCTGCACCCACCTAGCGCCTGACAAAAGTGGGGTTCCAGGGTGTGGGGAAGCTCAGTGTTCAGCCTACTGGTCAGATCCTGTTTCCCATCCCTGTGTTAGCATATTTATGTGTGTCAAGCAGATACGCAGGGCCATCCTTAGCCAGCTATTGAACCTCTGCCATCTGAACTGCGTTCTGGGCCAACAATGTGATTCAGCTTTTCAGCCTACGGTGGACAAAATATGGGAAGGGGGAGCTAGGAAGGTAGCCAAGAACATAAAGAATCATTGATGTGACAGTTATTGTAGATATTTATTACTTTTCCGGTTAGCTTTGCAGCAAGGAATTTATTGACTTTGAGGGTGTGAAATAAAAAGTTAGACATTGGAAAGCCGAGGGTGAAGTATCAAGAAGAGTAAGACTCCATGGTGTCTGCAAGTTTTCTTCAGGGAGAAAAATTCTCTTTAGCACAGACATTGATTTTTTAAATTTATTTTTTTAGCAGAGGAGCCATCTTGGAGATTTTGTGTGGGAAATGCAAGGAATGTGGAATTGAAGCCAGTTCCTTGCAGTGCTCTGTGGTGTGGAAACTGGTGTATTAAAATGATGTCCAGAAAGTAGTATGTTGGCTTCCAAAACCAACAGAATTTCTCTTCCAGCAGATGGTTTGGAGAGATAAAAGCAAATGGACATTGTAGAGACATGTAAACAAAGAAGATAATTTTCTTGTTCAGAAATGAAAGAAGGTGGTAGAGAGTATACATGAGCCTGAATCTTGTTCAAATTACAACAATCCAGTAGTCAGTCGGTTTCCCATCTCCCCATCAAGCAAGCATTCCCCTGTACGTTCCTAACTTTCTCAAAGCTTTCCATGATCTGTATAGGCTCACTTTGGCATCTTTTCTTTCACTACTACTACATGTATGCTGCCCTTTCCTTCTTTATTATAGGATAAATTGATTCGGCAGTGACTCTGTGTATACAGAGCCAGCTACACTGGCTTTAAATCATACACATTGGCTAGGGATGGGGAATTTGTGAGCCTCAAAATGTTGGCTGGCAACTCCTGTAATCCCTGACCATTGGTTGTGCTTCCTGGGGCTGATGGGAGTTGTGGTCCAGCAACATCTGAAGGGCACCACATTGGCCAACCCAGCTGTAAACATCTGTAAAGATGCTCCAGAGCAGCCTTTCTCAACCTGTGGGTCCCCAGATGTTGTTGAACCACAGCTCCCATCACCCCTAGTTAGCAAGGCCAGAGCTCAGGGATGATGGGAGTTGTAGTCCAACAACATCTGGTTGAGAACCGCTGCTCCAGAGGGTTGTGTGATCCTCCAGAAAAGTGTGGGAGATGGTGTGGAGTACAGGTTGACTGTAGGAACCTCCATTGAATCAGAGTTCCTTCCATGAACAGAAGGGCATATCTAGATCCTACCCAATGTATGTATGTGGAATAGTAAAGTTCAGCAATTGCATTTTGTATTGCTTTGAACTGTATGACTTATCGTACTTCACATTGTTTTCACCTTTTTATGCTCAGGGATATAATTTCCCCATTTTGTTCTGGTTACCTTGATACAAGCCTCAGGCACAGAAGTTTCCCTCATTGTCATGCAGTGTCTAGAGAATGCACAGCATCCACATAATCGCAGACTAGCAGCTTGAATGGTCAGGCTGTGGTGTGTGAGAGAGCAAGGGAAATTTTGGGACGTCATCCATTGAATAGAGAGGGAAGGTCTTCGTTTGCTTCCCAGAGGTCGTAGGATGAGGATGAGGGCAAACTGGCCTGCCAAGGCCTCCATCATCCCATGGTCTTAGGGAACCTAATAGGGGCCTGGCAGTGCCTCTTCCTATGAGGTGTACATCCTTACATGTATAAAAGGACAGGGTTGTGGTAAGATACTCATTTGTTAATTTCTGGACATGGCCTCATGTGCTACTGTAGCTTCTTTTCATATACAGTGGTACCTCGGGTTACATACACTTCAGGTTCCATACGCTTCAGGTTACAGACTCCGCTAACCCAGAAATAGTGCTTCAGGTTAAGAACTTTGCTTCAGGATGAGAACAGGAATCGGGCTCCGGCGGCGCGGTGGCAGCAGGAGGCCCCATTAGCTAAAGTGGTGCTTCAGGTTAAGAACAGTTTCAGGTTAAGTACGGACCTCTGGAACGAATTAAGTACTTAACCCGAGGTACCACTGTACCACTGTGCATCCCCCTATGAGGTTATTCAGCAACCTGTTTGCCGAAGCAGAATAAAACAAATACTAATGAAGCAAGCTCTGCAGATTTATCTCTGTATTTATTCCTGTGCTCCTTAATAGCAGTTTAATAAACAGGGCTATTGCTTAGCTAATTATTATGGCATTTTAGTTGCTACTATATTGAAAACATCCTTAGAGGATTCCTTTGAAAGCTTGGCTCATAATTACAATGTAGCTTCAGGGCAAAGTATTTCTTTTCTTAATACATAGCATCTTATATAGTGCTTTTAAGAGTTTTTAAAGCCCTTTGCATATATTACTGGTACAGTGGCTGTTGAGATACAGTAGAATATAATCAAGTGATAGGAGGAATAGGAATCCAGGTTTATCCTGACTCACGAAATGACGTTTTGAGTTTTCTCTGAGCAAACTCTTCTTCTGGAGTAATAGAAGTTGCATTGGACACCCACAATTTGGGGAAATAGTATGGTAAAGGTAAAGGTACCCCATCCCGTACGGGCCAGTCTTGACAGACTCTAGGGTTGTGCGCTCATCTCACTCTAGAGGCCGGGAGCCAGCGCTGTCCGAAGACACTTCCGGGTCACTTGGCCAGCGTGACGAAGCTGCTCCGGCGAACCGGCACCAGAGCAGCACACGGAATCGCCGTTTACCTTCCCGCTATAAAGCGGTACCTATTTATCTACTTGCACTTAAGGGCGCTTTCGAACTGCTAGGTGGGCAGGAGCTGGGACTGAACGATGGGAGCTCACCCCGCCGCGGGGATTCGAACTGCTGACCATGTGATTGGCAAGTCCTAGATAGTCCCTAAATAGTATGGTAGAGGCTACCAAACTTTCTTCTCCATGCAGCCATTTCAAGATCTCAGGCTTCAGCAGTCCCACTGACTGCGCAAGATTCTCAGTCCTTGGCTGTCAGGTTCACACTTTCATTCCAGTTCCTTTTCCCACACTTTCAAAGAGATGGGTAAATGCCCAAAAATGCAATGAGTGGCACATACAAATCCAAGATGACAGTAATAATATGAAAGCTAGAAAGGAGTTGTGTAGATACTTGCCCTTAACAGAGAAGACTGGTAACAAAAGTGTCTGTTGAATTATCTGATGTGGCTAAAGAAACCACAGTTGCCTATAATTAATTCATCCTTGCTAGCTTGCAAATACATCTATTGTATGCCCAAGAATGCATGCATGTAGGTTCAGAAATGCTTCTTAAAATGTGTCTTTTGTTTTTAAACGAGATTAGTTCAGTGTGTGTGTGCAAGGATCCATCTTGAGAATCATTCCTGAGAGAGCCTTTACTTACTTAACTTACTTACTTACTTACTTACTATTAGCCATCTGTGGAGTAACAATACAAAGGTACAGTGGTACCTCCAGTTGCAGACAGGATTCATTCCGGAGCTCCGATCGGATCCCGAGGGTTCCACAACTTCTGCTCATGCACATGGCACAGTGCTTCTGTGCATGCGTACACAGCAAAACCCGGAAAATACTTCTAGGTTTGCCGCGTTTGTGTGTGTATCTAGAGGTACCAGTGTACAATCATTTTAAAATTAAGGGGTTTTTTTGTTTTTTTTAAAATGATTTTTAAGAAACATGGTGGGCACTTTTTCCGGAGTGACAGATTGCATACTACTGGCTGGACAAGAAAAAGGGAGAATGTGTGCAGCAAAGATGGAGGGAGAAGGTCGTAATGTACTAGCGGTATCGGTCCTTTAGATTCCTTGCTTATTCTCATGCATTTTAATTGCCAGTTGTAGACGAAAGAGGGCCAATTCACCTACTTGTAGCATAACCTGCACCTACTTGTGGCACTTCAAACACCTCTTCCGCGTACCTGTGTCAGGCTTGCTACTTCACAGCAGATTTTAAAAATGTTTATAACAAGAGAATTACTCATTTTGTTAGTTTCATAACTCTGAAGGCAAATAGTTGGTAATGAGTTAAAGAGAAGAATTTGTTATCCAGCTAACGTTGCAGCTTGAGTGGGCTTTTTTTCCTGTTTATGATTAGGGTTGCCTTAAGTCCAAGAGTATCTCAAGGCACAAGGATATGAAGGATAAATGAATCAGAGAGAGGCCCACATAAAAATTCCTAAATTAATATGCCTCTCCTAAATAGAGACAGAGTTTCTTTTACTTAGTACTCACAGTTATTCCCTCAATTTGCATTACCAGTTATTTTGCTCTCTTTTTTGCATGCTTGCCTTGTAAATTTCACATTCGGCTCTAAAAATTGGGCCCAAGCTACAGATTTTATGTCATCACGTCAATCTTGTTTTCATGACTGCTGTTCTCCCAAGGAAAAGAACTTTGGGGAATTTTTGATCCAGGGGTTACCAACCTTTTTGGGCCCATAGACACAACTGCAAACTGGAGAAACTGTTGTGTGCACTACATACACACAGGGCAGCCAAGCATATACTGCAACCTATTTTATTTTATTGACTACAGTAGAATACTTCTTTCATGGCTAATTGCAGCAGGGGAGGAGATCCTGTGGACGTTAAGGAGGCCTCTGCAAGCACATCTGTTCCCCCTGGGAGCCACACTCCTTGGAGACCAGTTTGTGTGTGCGCTCTCTCTCTCTCTCTCTCTCTCTCTCTCTCTCTCTCTCTCTCTCTCTCTCTCTCTCTCTCTCTCTTACACACACACACACACACACACACACACACAAAATCACTGCCTTAATACTTTCCCTATCGTCTGTTTTGCCCTTTCAAAATAACTTCCTAAACCTGATTTTTACCTACGGGAGGGGGGAATGCCAGGACCCCTGTATTTTTGCTCATTTGTGAAAAAGCAGCTTGAGGGGTGGTGACTGGTTTGGCAAGGGTTAACCAGCATCTTTTGCCTGCTCTGCTGCTTAAGATTCCAGCCTCCTTTAGATGCTTCCCTTCACAGGGAGGGCTGGGGGGAATCTATCAGCAAAAAGGAACATGGAACAACATGTAGCTTGGCACCTCTTCAGATTGCAGATTTGGTAGAATTGCAGCTGTTTAGCAGAAAGGATCTGGCGGGCAGGGGCAAGAATTGAGAGAGTTTCAGTATTACTCTTTTCCATTGGTAGCTCTGGCTGAAATAATAATTCAATTTTTGCTATTGGGGAGTCTAAAAAGATCAGATGCAATATACTAATAGGCTTGATCTATGTTTCTTCATGGTATTGGTATGCCTTTCAGTCTCATTCATCCTTGCAACCAATTCTGTGGATTGTTGTTTCAGTTGTAGAATCCCTTTGGTAATTCCAAGGCGTAGACATCAATTTTATACAAAAATCTGCACTCTTAAATATTATTACCCAAAAGTAAGTCCCACATATCATTATTCTCAGTAAACATTTTGTAGCATCAAGTAGCAGCTGTACAGAGTGTTTACGTCCCCAGGAAAACCTGTGATCTTGGATATTTTTTTAACTTCTTTGCGAGAGGGAAAACTGAGGCTGAGTAGCCCAAGACCATCTAATAGTCAGTGATCTCAGCTGGGATTTGAACTTGGGTTTTGCAAGTTGAGCATGTGACCTTTTACTTACTATATATATTTTAGAATAGACTGATTCCTCACTCACTATCAATCACTTTGAGAGAATGATTACTTGTTGAAAGTTAACTCAGAAAATAGCATTGCCAATGAGAGCAAGTAATAAATACAATCTAGCTGCCTCTTTAATTAATCAATGTATGGCTTAAGTTGTATACAGCCTTAAGTTTGGCTGTATAAGCCTTTTTGTGGCTTGTTTGTAGCCCCAATTCTTTCATTGTTTAGTATTTAGATTGGATTACAGAAGTGTTTGTAAACCATTGAAAGCTTCTCTGCTTGAAGAGATGCAACAGTGGTTTTAATTATTTTTTGTTCCTGTCCCCAAAACAGGAAAAGAACATGATGCATATATGGAACTACTTCTTCTTTTTTTTAAAAAAAGAAAGAAATTGGTACATTTTTATGAGGCTTATTTGTTCTGCTTATCTGGTTGCAAAGTCACATTTTTGTAACCCACCTCCCAGTAGGATGTATTCAGGTTAAAGAAAGCTGGTGAAATTTCTAGGAACGGTAAGACACAATACATGCTTTAGTTTAAAATGAGAAGAGTTGTAGGTTCACTGAGGGCTATTTCACACAGGACATTTTCATGGCTTGCACCTAGGACAACCAGTATACAAAATCTTCTGTGAATTCTGAATGGGTTTGCTCCCCACGCCCTCTGTGATATTGGGAAACAGCACTCGTTTCCCAATGGTGCGCAATAGTGGCAAAGTAGCCAGTTGCGCAATTGGTCGCATGTGACATTGGCCCTATTCAGATGTAAAAAAGAAGGTGCATAGCTCAGTGGTAGAGCATCTGCAAAAGGTACCAGGTTCAGTCTCTAGCAGGTAGGACAATGAAGGTCCCCAGTCTTGAAACCTTGGAGAGTTGCTGTTGGTCAGCTACTGAGATTGATGGGCCCAGTGGTCTGACTTGGATAGGAATACCAGAATATGCCTTATACCACCTCAGACTGATACACTATGATAAAGGAGTATAACAGACTTGGGTACTTCAGGAGCATCCATACAAATCTTTGCTAGATTTTGTCTAAACAAATGGACAACAAGTGTCTCTGATTTCCTGGAATGCACATGGCAAAAAACATATGAAATGGAGGGTTGTTTTTTTTTGCATGAACAGTTAATGGCACCCATTCTTACACCTGACTTAATAATGCTTCATTGTGTTCCTCAGGGATTATGTGAGGAGTGAGCTGGAGTCTGGCTATGAAGGGCCAATGTACTTAGAACCTCTTTCCATGAATCGTTTTATGACAGCCTTAATAGGTGAGTACACTCAAATTCGACATCTCCTGAGGGGCACCATGTTCTTTCTTGTACCATGAAAGCACATTTCACATAATCAAAATCACCCTCTTCAGTCATATTTATCTGCCTGTGTGTTGCCATTTATAGCAAACAAAATGAATAGTGATTGTGTAGCTTCACAGGCCATAGCTGTAATTTTGGCTCCTTTTCTTCAGTTACTGGGTACTGCTTGTTCTGTGTCTTCTTTGGAATGGTCTGCTCGTTCAGTCCTGTTTTCTATTTGTGCCAACCTGTGATCTGGATTATGTGGATTAAGCAGTAAGGGGCCTGTAATATTTGGAGGTTCCAGCTTTAGGGCAGAGAATTGCAGCTACACGTTTCTGTGAATTCTGTTTGCTTGTTTTCAAATATTACAGGCCCTTGGTAAGAAACCGTGGGGCCGTTTTGAGACAGGAATGGAAACTGATGTCACTGTTAACCCCTATATAAAGATACTAACACAAAATGCCACACCCACGATACTATATAAAAACGCTGCACTATATCAATAATTCTAATTATTTTTTTGTTTTTCCAGAGGACAGTCCTCTGCTTGGAGGCCTATCAGAGGATTGTCCTCTATTTGAAGGCATGTTTTGACTGGTTTATAGAGCAAGAACCATAAGGAAGAGTAGCAGGGGCCTTGAAATCTTTCCTCTCTTTTTAGATGACTTTTTTGTGATGTAGATGAGGACACCCTAACTAAACAATCAACATTAAAATAAAGTGATAGCTGAAATTTTAAGGGAAGAGGGAAATAAATAGATGCTGATTCATTGGTTGTTGTTTTTTTATTTTTAGTTACAGACCAGGCTGTTCAAAAATAAGTTAGCATTGTACTCAAGACTGATTTTGGGTGTTTTGTGTCCATGGTGGCCTTGTGGCTTTGACCAGTTTTTTTATTATTGGGACCTTCTTTCATAAGCAAAGCATGTTCTAGCCCTACAAAGGGATATTCATCTTCTGCTTTATGGTGATGTTACAGCTGGTCTGACAGGAAATCAGCTTGTCTTCTGGCAGTAACTTTTTTAAACAGCTCATTTGCCGAAACTACCAGTAATGCAGCCTTCAGCAAGAAATCCCACCTTTTTCAGTCTCTTTGCTCTGGTGAATGTGTTGCGGTTTTTGAGAAAACAGAGACGGGAGGCCTGAAAGCTTTCTTTAGAGGTGTTTGTTCTAACACAGGAATAAAAAGCTGCTGTTTCTGGCTAGGCTGGCTGCTTTCTCTTCTGAGCTAATTTTGCAACACCCACTTATTTCTATGATCATTAAAAAAAAAAAAAAGTCCCACCACTACCACCAGGGACTACTTGTAATCTTGAAAAGGATTGTCTCTTTCCTTACAAATATGCTTTCATTCAGTTTCCATTTTACAGTTAGCATGTTCTTTTCATGAGCACTCTGGAAAAGAAGCTCCTGATCCAAACTGTTTTCTTGGCATTTATTTTCAAGTCTCAAACTATTTAGTTTTAATCTTCCAACAGTTCTGCTGGCTCAGGTTTTTTTTAATTTCCCAGTTTCCATTTCACCAGTAGCCAAACTGAGCCTCTCATTGAGGGTGGGAGGAGGGCAATTATAAAATACAATTGACTGTATTCAGCTAACCTTTAGTCAGAGTAGACCCATTCAGGTTAATTCATTACTTCGATACAACCTCTTGTGGGTAAGCTGAGAATCCTCTTGGGAATCCCTAGCCTTTCTCCCCAAATTGTTGTTCCTGGGGCTTTATGTGAAAAGTCCTGGTAGTTAAGCTTGTAGGACAGAAATCGTCCTCAATGGGTATGCAGGAAAGACTGGGATCCTAAATTTCTGTTGTTAAGTGACATTTCTGAGGACTGCCCAGGTGTGCAGAGAAATGAAAGTTTGGAAATACAAAAAATAAAGGGAGACAACCCCCCTCTGCAAAACATATTGACAAGGACTGAACATAGCCTTTCTAGTTAGACTGGAGGATTTGCGCCATAAAGCATGTATCATCCCTTAACCCTAATTTCCTCCCCCAGCTATATGCTGTTTGGGGCTCTGCTCTCCTTTAGAAACTAAGAGTGGTGGCGGAATAAATTAGAAGTGAAGAAAAAAACTGCTTCCTCCAGTCTTAATTAAGCCCACCTCCGGGACTCAATTTAAGCTGTAAAAGAGTTTTCACATCCTGAAGTATCTCAGAGTGGCAAGTGGTAACGAGTAAACAATACTACCAGCAGCCTAGTCTGTGCACTGTACCACTCAGGGATCCTGCTAACCGAAAGCTCAACCTCAACAGTCAGCACTATATAGGGCAAGTGTTGCCAACCACATTTGGGCCTGTTAACCACATCTGCAAACAAGGGCACCACACACACACCGCAACCTATTCTGTTGGTTGCATTGCTACATAATCCTGCTTTCCACCCTAATTTCAGTCACAAATGCCTCTGTGGGTGCATGTGTGGCTGCAGATGCCACAATGGCAACCCCTTGTTATAGGTCATTTGCATTATAGTGGTTGGTTGCTAAAGGTCAGGGCCTGGTGAGCAGGAAGTGGCTCTAGTTTAACCTTCTTATGCCGTTGTGCAATGCAGGAACTTCCTTCCCTTATCTGTCTGTACATATATACACACATGCTCCCCGCACTCATGGCTCTCAGCTTGTTTTTTCCTTAAATAGCAACATGCATAGGCATCTTGAACCTGCCTTGAGAGAATAGGAAGATTAGGTGGGGAGAGATATGGTCAGGAATTTGAGTTATGGCCACCATTCTGCATTAATGGCGTGCTTAAGCGCACAAAGTAGAACACCCTTCGCTATCAAATCAGTCTCTGCTCCCCTGGTTGTTCCCACAAAACTTCCACATGATAAGAACACTTTCAGTTAACCTAAAACTTGAGGTGTCAGCTTATTTCCTTTGCCTCTTGTGAGAGACATTCAGATCAGAATATATGCCGCCCTTTGATCTGATTGCGCCTGCGTTTTTCTAATTCGTGTAATGATAAACAGACTGCAGTGGAAATTAGCCCTCAGCTATGATTAAGTCTCCAAGCATCATACTTCAGTGCAAGGGCTTAACAAGCAAAATGAATGGCTTCTGTTTCATAGCTGACGAACTAATTGCTCAAAAATCCCATTTTCCAGCATTCACACTAATGGGCCGGTGCACAAAAGTACTCTGCTGTTGGTGTGGTTGTTTTCGCTCTCTCCCTCTTTCCAGCCACATTGACTAAGCTAGCCCTGTCTCAAGAACGCTGGGCTAATTTTAAAACTTCCCCATCTTGTGTGTCTTAGCATATGGGAAGGTTGCGAAGTTGCTTAAAATATTGATGTGTGTAATTAATTTTGACTGCAGGCTCGTGCTGTGTGTTCCACATTTCCCTCTGGAACAAGAAATTACCAGTTGCACCAGTGATTATGTAAAAGGAGATGGGCTTAACAAAATAAAATAAAAAAGTTAAATTGACAAACAGGATTGTCTAACTCTCTGCTGTGTCTCGAGGTGGTTGGGTGAGACTGGAGGTATCTGAGAGGGTGAAGACAGCTGGCATACAGGCTTGTTCATACCATCAACCAATTAGGGGGCACCACAACAATTCTGTAGAATTTAAAGATTGCCTTTGCTTTCCAATGTGTCTTCACTTTTTGTACCTATAATTGGAAAACTGCAAAGAGAAAATTATACGAAGTTAAGCAACAGGAGGAGAATTCGAGAAGGCGCTAAATTTTTGGGCATTTTATATGCTGCTTTAATTAGACTATTACTCAGATCACCTGCTCTTAGATTATTCACTCTCAAGCTCCGTTTTGTCATCTGTGTTGTGTGAATCATGTTCTGTATTCTCTTATAAATGAATGTGGAGCAACTTCAAGTAACCAAATATGTGTACGGTACTTCAGACGTTCTGAACTATTCACTTAGCTGCAGCCATGAGCAAAACTTTGCTTTAATATTCAGCCAGTCCTCATTAATGTCTGGAAATCAGCAAATGTCTTCTTTTTGTGGATGAAATTGGAGGACGTAGCTTTGGTTCTAACAGATACGTTATATGAATGACACTTTCTGACTCCCAGAAGGGAGGATCGCCCGGTCAGTGTGCACAAGAGGTACAAGTATAGGAAGTTGGGTGTTGTTGTGTCATTGATGACACTAGCTTCGACACAAAATGATTTGCTGCCTTTAAAAGGCTTATTGTGTAACAGCTACAATGTGTTGCCGTGTTTGTGTGTGTATGTTTTGGGCCACAATAGAAAACAACGATTACTAAGTTAGAAACAGTGGAAAGTTCAAGCCATCTTAATAAGAGCCTCCACAGATGGGACTTTTACTTTCACTTCTGTGAAACAACTTGTATATTACAGCCTGCATTTTAGAATATGAACTGTTACACACACACAGTATCCAAATGGTATGCATCAGATTTGGATGAATTCAGAACTAAGGTGAGGTGCCTCAGAAGTGAAATGGGGTCTATATGAGGTGATAGGAGTCAAAGCCAGAACCCCTAAGGGGTTTTGTGGCACCTGGGTGATCCAGCTGTTAAAAAAAGAAAAGAAAAAAATACTACAGTCAAGCTTTTGCTAAAAGCATATTTGAAAGCTTACTATCTAAGGTATAAAGCTACTTCTGACTGAGTGGGGGGGGGTGTTTTCTGATGTGCAGAATATGGGTTTGAACTGAATTTTGTGGTTTGTGCATACCTCTGATAGTTTGAAAGCTAACCTAGGCTCTGTTGGATGATTGGGAAGCAGTCTTCCTAAGATGAAGTGGCTTCTGGCTGCCACTTTTCAAAGCACAATCCTAGGCAAGGCCTACGTGTTATTAATTCTCCTTGAGCTCCATATGGTTGACTCCTGGGCATGTGGGCACAGGATTGCAGCCCGAGTCTATGTGTTATGTGCAGCAGTCACTCTTAACTGTGGGCATGAGGGCATCCTTCCATTTATGAAAGCTGAAAGCCTCATTATCTTATCAAGAGTTCCTAAGTATTCCCTCACGAGTCATGAGTAAGCTGCATCTTGGGCATATTAATATCTTTTGAGCAGCATTTCAGTGTTAAGTACCCTTACTCTGAGCTAAGTTATTGGGTGTGGAGAAACTTGCTTCATACGTTACATTTTTTGTTTTATTCCTGCAGCGAAAGCCATTAAAATTGCACCCCTCCCTCTCATTATTAACTGCACATACCTTGTAATGACATACACAGCAGGGAAGCTATTTAGCTTTTTCAAACAGTACATGTTTTAGACTGTGGTTCTAGGCACCCTGACCTCTGAGTAAGCTCCATTGACCTTGGTGCAACTTGGTTCTGAGTAACCATGCTTAAGTTTGCACTGTTAAGCACACACAGCCAGTCTGTAAATATAAATATAAAAATATACAGTCGGGATGAGCGTGTTCGAGTTGCGCTCTGCGGCAACCCGGAAGTAACAGAGCACATTACTTCTGGGTTTCGCTGCTTGCGTATGCGCATACGCTCAAAATGATGTCATGCGCAGAAGTGCCAAAATGTGACCCACGCAGACACGGGTTACATTTGCTTCTAGATGCGAACGGGGCTCCGGAACAGATCCCGTTCGTATCTAGAGGTACCACTGTGTATCATTGAAATATAATATGTAAGGCAGTCCTTCCAACCTCAGCCCTGAAGCCAAATGTGGCCCTCCAGGACACTCCAGCTCATCCCTGGGAACCTGCCCAGGCCACACACCCTTTTTAAGCCACACTTCCCATTGGTCGTGCTCCACACTTTTCTTGAGTGCTCTGGTGCACGTTTTTGAAGTGTGATAGCGCTGCTTGCTTGCTTGCTTGCTTGCAGTGGTGTGTGTGTAGCAGTGGCGTAGCGTGGGGGGTGCAGTCGGTGCCGGCCGCACCGGGCGCAACATCTGGGGGTTAGGGTTAGGGGGCGCAAATCCACGGGTTAGGGGGCACAAATTACTTGCATTGCCCCGGGTGCTGACAACCCACGCTACGCCACTGGTGTGTAGAAACCTCTGACCGAATATAACCAAGAGTACAAAGGTAAGGATCACATCTGTTGGTCCACCCATACTTGTCTCTGACTCCACCCACCACTGCCATGTGGGCCCTGGGAGCTCACTCATGAGGGACTGTGGGCCTTGGACTGGCAAAGTTTGCTACCCTTGCTTTAAGCATACTGCCTAGGGCTATATTTTTTATATTTCTATTTTTGCCACAGTCCTCCCATATTTTCACAAAACATGCAGCAACCACAATTTTGCCTTCTGTTAAAAAGCAGCTGGACTAGCTGAGCTATGTTTCGTATGCAGCTTTTACATATTTAGATTTGGCAGTTACGCATAGTCCCAGTGCCGGATTTGCGTATAAGCTGAACAAGCTATAGCTTTGGGTCCCACTCTCTTGGGGGCCCCCCAAAAAGTTTAAAGGAAAAAAAAACAACTGGATGTACATTTACAAAATATAAGATAAAAAACAAATAAAACCTACATACAGCAACAGTGTTTTGTGTTGTGTAGTTTGTGTAGTTACTCCAATGATATAAGTATTGGGCCCCGCCTGCTAGCCTGCTCCCTATAATATCACTGGTTTGCTCATTTCTATATATAGGGTGCCTACAGGTTACATGGCAACTTGTGCAAATGGCTTTAGAATGATCATAGCTGTCAACCTTCCCTTTTTTGGCGGGAAATTCCCTTATTCCAGCGCCGCTTCCCGCTGCTATCCCGGATTGTTAGATATCCCATAGACTGTCCCCAGGACAGATGAGGCTGCTGATCCCTTATTTTCAAATCTGAAAGTTGACAGCTATGCTTTAGATACCTATTAGGTCCATAAATGACCACATAGCATATATTCAACACAAAAAACAGCAACAATTTGTTGTTGACAAAGGACAGCTGGACATATAAAGGGCCCCATTACCTTCAGTAGCTTAGGGCCTCATCAAACCTAAATCCGGCCCTGCAGAGTCCCCAGTGTGATCTTCCCCCTTTGCTGTCGATTTAGTCCATCATTGTTGCATGAGGACAATGTATTTAATCAAAATAAGATGTGTCAGGCTGCATTCTAGGCTATGGTGCTGCTTAATGAGGTTACTGGGGGAGGTGGAAGCCACTAATAAGATACAGATTTTGTTGAAATGGAAAGGATGTCGCTATTCAGTGTTCTCTGTCACTTTCAGGTCAGCTTGTGGTATGCACCCTTTGCTCCTGTGTCATGAAAACCAAACAAATCTGGCTCTTCTCTGCTCACATGCTCCCTCTGCTGGCACGGCTTTGCCTGGTCCCTCTGGAAACTATTGTGATCATCAACAAATTTGCCATGATTTTCACCGGCTTGGAAGTTCTCTATTTTTTGGCATCCAATCTTCTGGTACCATACAATCTGGCCAAGTCTGCATATAGGGAACTTGTCCAGGTAAGACGTATGCATGTTGAAATAAAGTAACTGGTTTTATCATTAGGTCTTGCATACTTTCGTAATATGGTAGGTGCATATACATATGCAGACAAACAAATGCACCTATATCCAGCATTTAGGTTTTGGATGCAAGCCTGGGTTACCCGTAATGTTGCTTGTAGAATGTAATTGTGAGCCAGTCCTAAAAATGGCTATTTTTGAGTAATGCAAAGTGCAGTGCAGGTACCGACAGAGGTCTCTTTTAGCCCTGTACATTGGAGGGTTTCATTGTTGAATGAGAGAAATGCTATCTATTTCAGTTTTGCCTTATCCCATGAATTAATAGAGGTCTCATTGCCCACAGCTCCCTTTCGCCCTTGCCACCTACACTGCTTTCTGCTTTGCGAAACATTTTGACAGGAGTTCCAATATGAACCATTCTTGCTGTTTGTAAGCATTGCCTCTGCTTGTGTATGAGTGTTCATGAGGAATGAATCCTCTCGACCCAAAAATACTATGTATCCGTGAAGTTAATGAAACACTGAAATAGCTAATTACACTGCTGCAATCTCAAATGCAGCTGTAGAATTGAAGATGTATATAAATAACCATCAGCTTGTTAATTAACACGATGGTACGTTCTCTCTTTAACAGAGAACTTGCTATCTGATCTGTGTGTACATTCATCTGTGCGGTGATGGAAAGGAGAGGAAATGGGCAGGGGAAATTAGGGCTCTCCCAGGTGACAGTCTTACTGTTTGCAAGCTGCTTTGGGATTCGTTTGGAGGAAAAGCAGCATTGAAATATAATAAATCAAATCAACTCAGCCTTGCTTTGTGATCTACAGTCAGTGCCAAATAGCTGAAGGATAATTAATATTGATTAATGAAACATTAAATGCAAGAACCACTGGCACTGGAGGGTGGGGTGATGGCATCACTTAATTTTACATTTAAAATTGCACTGTTATGATGTGGCAGACATGTTAGTGGAGGGAACTTCAGTACCTCTGCCGGTGGCATCCATGATGTAGTTGGCTGTGGCCCCACAACATCTGCTGGAAACTGGGGGCACGCTGAATGAAAGAGAACCCTCACTTTTATCCTCACAACAGTCCTGTCACATACCGTATTTTTTGCTCCATAGGGCGCACCGAACCATAGGGCATACCTAGTTTTTAGGGGGGGGTCAAGCCAAGGCAGCCAGCGGGATCCATCCTGCTCGCTGTTTTGGCTTCCTCTTTAGCCCCGTGCAACCTCTCCCTGCTGGGAGAGGCTGCGCGGGGCTAAAGAAGCCATAGCCACGTGCAGCCTCTCCCTGCCGGAGGGGCTGCGCGCGGATATCCCTGGAGAGCGAGAGGGGTCGGTGCGCACCGATGCCTCTCGCTCTCTAGGCTTCAGCGAAAGCAACACGAAGCCTTTGGAGCGCGGAGAGAGCGCTCCCTCTGCTCTTCGGAGGCTTAGTGTTGCTATCGCTGAAGCCAAGGCGCCTGCATTCGCTCTATAGGACACACACACATTTCCCCTCAATTTTTGGAGGGGAAAAATTGTGTCCTATAGAGCGAAAAATACGGTAGTTTAGATGGATATACCTTATTTGAAACTTTATTCAAGGTGGATCACTGAAAAGGACATAGTAAAAATATAAAACAATTGCGACTTTTTTAAAAAAAGTACTTGTATGTACATAGTTTAGATTGCCTTAGTTCTTATTCATTTGAAGGCTTTAAAAATAAGCTGGCTTTCTAATGCAACCTGTGCAGGAAATCTTAATGCGCCCGGTAAGTACAGAGCCACACACTCTCAACATTTGCAGAAAGGTGTTTGTCCTTGACAAACAGTACTCATACCACTGTTTTGTTAATTCCCTGTGCAAATCTTGACATTTACTTGTAGAGAATATCTAAACAATCTGGAAGATACTTACTACCTTCTGTTTGGATCATAGAGATGCTAATAAATAAATAAAAGCCTGTGGTTAAGAATAACTGTGTGTAATGTAAGCTAGAGAGAATGGAGTGCTGTTTACAAGAGGACAGAATTGTCACTAAGTTAATTTCCCCCCCAAATTGCATCTCAGACAAACTGCCTGCAATCAGAGTATAATTACAGCTCTGAATTGGTTTTGTGTTAAGATTCCAATATAGTGTAATTTAGGGTTAGGGCATGACAACCTCTACAAAATAACATGCTGTAATCAGAATTGTATTTGTTCTGAAACAGGGAAAATATATATTGCTCAAAACAAAAAACTGAGGCTTTATGCTTACAAGTAAAAAAAAGATCCAATGAACTCATCCAGCAAATGTTTGTCTGTCTGTCTGTCTGTCTGTCTGTCTGTCTAATACATATTCCAGGCTAGAACTCGTCTTGACCAGAGTTGGCTTAACTGTATTTTGCTTACTTTGTATTCCAGTTGCTCTCACTGATCTGATTGGTTGCCTTTTCCCAGCTTGAATTAATTCAGTGTAAATCAATATTTTGCTCCTATGTCTCCTACTGAGACTTGGAGGTGACATTGCTATCAATAGGTTTTTTTTTAATACCAGAAGAGGCAGGGGAAATGCAGGAGGAGGATTTAAAACACAGACAGAAATACTGCTTTGCAGCCATATCTCCAGAGCCCTACAGTTCTTGAAAGCACATGGGTGAAGAGTATAGGCAAAACTGGTTGCATATCCTGCCCCCACCTCCAGCTGCAATTAAGAGTTTCTGGGCATTCTGTCTAGTGAACTTACCTCTGTTGTTTCCAGTGGCTCATGGCAGTGTATCCTTATCTATCCCCCATTAGGGAAACACCTTGTTGAAAGTTGAAAATGCCATATCAGGGGTAGCCAGTGTGGGGTCCTCCTTATGTTGTTGGGACTCCAACTCCCACCAGTCTCAGCAAGCATAGTCTCCTTGGCAAAAGCTTCCATTGCAGAAGTAACAGTTGAATCAGCTAAGTACATGTTTGCTGCTCAGCAGTGGCTAAAAAGTACAAAATTTAGGAATGGCCATTGAGAAACTGTATTTTGATATTCTGGTACTTCCATTGTTATCTGTAAAGTAGTTCTTAACCATAAATAAGTGCAACAGCTGAACTTTCAAAAAAGCCAAGCAGATTGTTGTGCACATTGCCATAGCTGAACTTCAAGCACAGAAGTTTTGTGCAGAGCTTCTTGCCTCCGTTTTACTTAGTCATTTCAGATAGCATTTTGATCTTGCTATAATTGCTTTCCCATCCCATATTGTTCCACACACCCAACTACTACTGATCCTACTCCTAGAGCATGATCATATTCAAAACCTTCCAGCGATGCAGAACTGAGTGTATTTTTTATTATTGTTATTGTTATTATTTATACCCCGCCCATCTGGCTGAGTTTCCCCAGCCACTCTGAGCAGCTCCCAATCGAGTGTTAAAAACAATATAGCATTAAATATTAAAAACTTACCTAAACAGGGCTGCCTTCAGATGTCTTTTAAAAATGGGATAGCTCTAGGATAGCTGTTTATTTCCTTGACACCTGATGGGAGGGCGTTCCACAGGGCGGGCACCACTACCGATAAGGCCCTCTGTCTAGTTCCCTGCAACCTCACTTTTCGCAATGAGGGAACCGCTAGAAGGCCCTCGGCGCTGGATCTCAGTGTCTAGGCTGAACGACGGGGGTGGAGATGCTCCTTCAGGTATACAGGACCAAGGCCACTTATTATTATCATCATCATCTCAGTAAAGTGCCAAGACACAAAGATGTGCCTTAATTATCAAAATTAATGCCACATGCTGGTTTAGGAACCATAGATTGTGACCGAAAAAAGATTTTTTCTTTTTTTAAAGGTAAAAGTGGTGGCTCAGATTTGACACCTGTGATTTGTCAACAGGAATGTGGCAAAAATAGTTGGCAGGGTGTCTATTTGGTTGTGACAGTAAATGTGAATAACTGTGCCGTCACTCATTATTTACATCCAGTGCTCCCCATTTTCTCCTTCTGATATTTAGATTTTGGGGAGGCAACGGAAATCATTGCAATCTTCTCTTCTCTTTAACTTGTCCAGGTGGTTGAAGTGTATGGCCTCCTGGCCCTGGGGATGTCCCTGTGGAACCAGCTGGTGGTCCCTGTCCTCTTCATGGTCTTCTGGCTGGTACTGTTTGCTCTTCAGATTTACTCCTACTTCAGCACACGGGATCAACCTGCCTCTAGGGAGAGGCTACTCTTTCTCTTTCTAACCAGGTAATTAACAAAAAAATCTGTAGCGGGCTGTTGCTAATCTGTGCTGTGTAAAGCAGCATGGCTGGCTAGAACGTTATACTCTAAAATGTATGGAGGACACCAGGGTGGCAAAAGCTGTATGCACCTGTTGGCATATACACCATCATAGAAGTTTCTACACATGTGACAGGGCTCACCTCACAAGCAATGAAACCTGCACCACAGATCGTTTGCACATACATGCGTATGCCTGCAATCCTTTCCACCTTATTTTTTAAAGGAAGAATTACAGAAATTGGGAGTTCTTATTTCTGCTAAACTTCCTTGCCCCACCCCTCAGTAAATGATTTTCAGGAGGAAATCTAAGAGAAGGCTTCTTTGGAGGGTTTAGCAGCCAAAATGATCAAAAGTGGTTGGCACTCAACCCCAAGGAAAGGATCTGTTGCACTGTGCTTTGTGGAGTCATTGTAGCCTTTGTCTCTCGGGGTCTATTGCAGTCTTGCATGTTCCAGGAAGAAGAAGAAGTTGGGTTTCATTGATAACCAGAAATAACTATAAACGGTTTAATGGGATTGCAGAGTAACACATCAGAATGGACCCAAACCCTCATGCGGCAACTTAATTTCTAATTTTACAATCATATTAGGTTTGTATTGTGCAGACATCCTTGGGCTAATGCAGATTGACACTGGAAATCGTGTCAACCCTTGTCAACTACTAATGGAAACCTTGTATATGTACCCTTCAATGTTGGTGCCCCACCACAACTGGTTTCTTGTGTCTGATATTTTGGCTAAATGGGAATTGATGTATAAATGCATTGGTTTAACCTTGCATCTAACTGGACTCTTTTGGATCAAAACATCAATGAGCAAACTAAAAGTATTAATTTCTATTCGTCAATGAACGACTTGTTTCAATGGTGCTATCTTGTAATACACATCTCCAGTAATATCTCCAAAAGTTGAATATTGCTGCCTGATATGTATGTACATTTAAGACCCATTCTGAGTAGAAATGCTTTAGGATTTCACTGCTATGCTAGATGTGCAGCTCCAGCATTAGTATTTATAGAATATGGCAACGGACGGATTCATATTGATATTCCCCTGCTTACCCCATCTCCATTCCCCTCCTAGTCTTACTCTGTTGTTCTCCTTGTGTCTGTTTTAGCCGCATCAGGGACCACTCAAACCTCTTCTGTGTATTTATGCACAAAGATCTAATTCAGCTGTATTTTCTCCTTCCTAGTATTGCAGAATGCTGCAGCACTCCCTATTCCCTCCTGGGTTTGGTGTTTACAGTCTCCTTCGTGGCACTTGGAGTCCTAACCCTCTGCAAGTTTTACCTGCAAGGCTACCGAGCATTCATGAACGACCCAGCTATGAACAGGTAAGTGCACAGCAGAGGATGCTTAAACCTTTGACAACTTAGGCTGTGTTTAGTTAGGCTGAGCACAGCATAGTGTAATATTTCTAAATCCCGCTCGCCACAAAAATAGCTTACTATGTTGCTCAGGTCCTACTGTTATTGGATTTGACACTGAAATATAGGCTATCTTGTACCTTTCCCCCTAAGAAACATGCTGCTTAGCTCCTCTGCAGTGCATTCCAAGGGGATTGCAACTTGCTCAAGTTTTATGTACACGATCACAGCTTTATGTGCTTGGCTGAATTTTTTTGGCGGGGGGAGGCAGAAGAGCAGGGGGCCATTGGAGATCTAGCAAGAGCCTCCATACTGACACAGGCACTTCCCAGAGCCCAGTAAGCAAAGCAGAGAGCTTTAAAAGTTCTTTTGCACATCTGATGATAATTTTTCTCCTAAGCTTTTATTGCATTATCACTTTGCCTCACTTTTGCCTTTTATATTTTTTGCTCCCTGCCAGAACACCCCAACCTGAAAGGGGGAAAAATCCTCTTCAAGCTCCTCCCCCAGAACTTTGTTTTAACACAGGGGTGTAGGACTTGTGGCACGTCAACTTCAACTAACAACCATTGGCCAGAGCTGGTGTAAATTGCACTCCAGCAACATCTGGAGGGCCACAGGTTCCCCCTCCCGCTTTCAACAATTCTTCTTACTTCATCCTGCAGTTTCCTTGTGATGTTTTAATGAATGCACACCTGAATTTGCTCGCCATCTTGATGAGTAGCCCTAGTCAGTTGCCCTTGGCTCTCACGTCCCTGGTTTTAGATTGTAGGCTTCTCAGAGTTGCATCTGGTGTTCCTTAGCTCCCAAAAGCACCAGGCATATTGTGATATCATTTTGTGATACGTAATAACCTGTGTTCTCCTCCGTCCCTTCATACAGTTTCCTTCCTTTCTCTTCTGTGTGCCAACCAAAGTAATTTTGTTTCATCCTGAAAGCCTGTTTAAATTACAAGGAGAGACAGCTGAAAATAGCTTCCTTTCTCCCAACAATGGCTTGGCATAAAAATAGGAATTGATAAACATTAGTGGTGCAAAATTTCTAGAATGCTGAAATCTTACATTGTTACATAAGCATATATATTGTACTCAAAATTGAGCCAAGGATCAAAGAGATCAGAAGTGATCCAGGATCATTTCAGGTGAAGACAAGATGTCGAAAAACATTCTTTGGTACCTATATTGTATTTTACAGGATATGTGCAGTTGTATTAAGTCTCACAGCTCTGTAATGTAGGGCCCATGTGATCATTATTAATTTAAATTAATTGCTAGTGATTAAATTTGTCAGCTGCCCTTCACTGTAAGATCTCAGGGTAGGTCACATCTAGAAGAAAAATACAAGGCACCAAGAAAGAATAAAAACAACCCTGTCCCCAAATACAAGAGCGTTCTCTGTAACCCTATCGGACACACAATTGTATTTATATGCATTTTTATTGTTGAAATTCTTATTGTTAAATCATTTCAGGATGTTTTATGGGAAGCAATTCATAAATTAGATAAATGAATAATATTATACGTATCAACTAAATAATTTAGATATCAAAGGCCAAAAGAAAAGTGACTGCCTAAAGCTGTACAGAAGATGGTGCCTGACACACCTCTCCTGGAGTTCTACAGTTTGGGGGCCATCACAGAGAAGGCTCTACCATGGGCCACCACACACATACCTCACACCAGCCATTTTATGGATGGTGACTTGCCTAAGTCTGTCGAGTGAACAGAAATGTGAATTCCAAGACCAATGCACTGTATTGGGGATTTGCAGCTGACAGTCAATATCTCGAAAAAGGATCAGATGAAAAAGGCAACAAAAACAGTTCTATGTTACGTTGTACAATTCTAAAATTGTGCCCAGTTCATTAATACTCCAAATGTTATGCTTGTCCCCCCCTTTTTTTCCCTTTTATGTGATGAAGAGGGATGACGGAAGGAGTCACACTTTTGATTCTGGCTGTGCAGACTGGCTTGATTGAATTGCAAGTTGTTCACCGGGCCTTCCTGCTCAGTATTATTCTCTTCATTGTGGTTGCGTCCATCCTGCAGTCCATGCTCGAGATAGCAGATCCCATTGTCTTAGCTCTGGGAGCTTCAAGAGACAAGTAAGCCATGCATTTTCTAGTGGTGTCTGTTGATTCTTGCTTTGCAAGTAAATCTAGTCTATATGTGGGATTTTGGACTATGGGCTTGTTAGTTTAGGCACCCAACTATGGCTTCAAAATATGAGAATGAGCATTCAAGGGCCATCAGGCTCACTTACTCCTTCCTTCCTTCATGCATGATGATTGCTTTGCTGGTTGAGGCAAACTCCTGCTTGCCATTACCTTGGAACTGATCAACTATAGGGCTTACGATCCTGATTGGCAGAGCATGCACAAACCATAGTTTGTCAGTGTGGGCAATACAGGAGCAAATCACTGCACGATGCAAGGGAGAAGGGAGCAGCTGATCCCAAGGCTCATTGAAATCTTAGTCTGTGTTTCATTTGAACCAGCCCTGTGTGTCTGAAAGGAAGGCTTAGATCCTTAGCAGCTGAAAAGAAGTGGGATACAGGTACTCCCTGTTCAGTCCTCTCTGCTCTCTCTGGTGCTATTTATAATGTATGGGAGTAGCTTTCTCTGTCTTAGTAGTCACCGAATTTTAATGCAGATATAAAGTACTAAAATAGTGTCATGAGGATTAACAGCTCTTCTGCTAAACGTCTGGCTAAGTTTATTTTTTGTGTGTATGTTTTGAATAGTATATTGAGCTAGCACTGAAAAGGAGCAGCATGGCAGGAGGTGCAAAGGGTGGGATTTGGAGTATGGAACCAAGTCGACCAATAGCAAATGAATGAATACATAGCAGAAAGTGAGCACAGCAACTGAGGACCATAAGTTAGAGAAGTGGGGAGAGAAAACCTTAAATGTGTAAGGGTTAGAAACCTGAAGTTGATTTACTAGAACAGCAAGGATTTGGGACTAAAATTGCTTTAGTGTTGCATCTTACCTGTGACCTAATGCATAATATTGGAAGGTGTTTTTTAAAAATGTCCTGGTTAGAAGCTATGGCTTTTTGTACCTTGCCACCGTTCTCTGTAGCTTTGTCTTCCTCTCTTCTGTGTAGCCTGAAAGCGTGGTAAATAAGAGAAGGCTTATTTATATCCACTGTGTCTGTTTGTTTTGCTTAGAGGTTACTTGTGGCCAGCACAGGTTGTTGGAGCATGTTAAATGCTAAATTTATTAGCTGAGGGAAAAGGGAATATCAGAGCTGCGGAATGCATAGCTGGCTCCTATAAATTGGTTCTGCTGGCAGCAGGCGGTAACTCAAGCTCTGCTAGGTACAAACTAGGCTGGGGAAAGAAGATCTAGAAATGGCTATGGGCGGTGTCCTTAAATTTTAAGATCCAGATGTTGTGCCTTGGTATTTTCATGAATTAAAGATACAGGAGTATGCAAGTCCTCTCTGCACAGACACTGCTGTAGCTTGGAGTTGTGGGTTCCTCCCCCCCCCCCCCAGGAGATAGCGATATATCTGTGTGTCCAATTTATTCTTATGTACTGTTACAGAGAGATAACCCCTTCGGAGGGTGGGGCATGCAGTCTTCCTCCATTGAATTAGGTAACGAATGAGAGAAGCAACATGGCACTAAATAATGCTACTTTTATAAAGCTAACTGAGTGCTTTTTCCCCATCTGTTGAAACGAAAGAACAATCATGTTCAAAAGTTAAGTGGGTTGTTACATAAGAACGTAAAATGTGCCTGCTGGATCAGGCCAGTGGCCCTTCTAGTCCAGCATCCTGCTCTCATAGAGGCTACCCAGATGCCCTATGATGTCTGCCATCTGGACATGAGTGCAGCGACACTCTGCCCACCTGCAGTTCTTAGTATTCAGAGCCATATTGCCTCTGACTGTGGAGGTAGCACATAGCCATTGTGACTAGTAGTCACCGATAGCCTTCTCCCCAATGAATCTGCTTAATCCTCTTTTAAAGCCGTCCATGTTGGTAGCCATCCTTGCCTCCTGCCGGAGCAAATCCCACAATTTTAACTGCGCATTGCATGAAGAAGTGCTTTCTTTTACTACTTGTCTTGAATTTTCAAACATTCAGCTCCATTGGGTGTCCATTGGATGCTGGGTTTCTTTGCAGGGATCATAATGGTCCTCACTGAGACGATGCTACTCAGCAAGTCACTGAAGACTAAAGCTGAGGCCCTTTTTAATTTTAAAATTGTGTATCTTTTTACAGGAGCCTTTGGAAGCATTTTCGCGCTGTGAGTCTGTGTTTGTTCTTGCTGGTCTTTCCAGCTTACATGGCCTACATGATCTGTCAGTTTTTCCACATGGACTTCTGGTTACTGATAATCATTTCTAGCAGCATTCTCACCTCCCTCCAGGTAAGGTATAATGGCCTCCTGTATGCTGTTAATTATTTTTTAGTTCGTACCTGGCAGCAAGGCCTTGTGTTAGAAAACCAGGGCTAGAAAGCAGAATGCAAGGTGTTGACCAAGTTGTTTTTGGGAATACAGACTGAAAGAATATGTCTTTTCCATCAAGCTTGTTCTGTGTTCCAGGCCCAAGTACAGGGCATTTGTATTTACAGATTGTAATGGGTGGTATAACAGATATACCAATTTAGAAAACTCCCATTACTAAGGAAGTTTAAACATAAACCATCTATGTCAAACAGTTGGACACAACCCAGCTAAAGCAGAGCACTTTCCATTGATTTTTAACAGCAGAGTTGACCGTGTGCTCAAATCTCTCCTGCTGAAATCAGTGAGCCTTAAAACTACTACTGAGTTTGACCAAACTGCGGGAGGCAGTGGAGGACAGAGGTGCCTGGCGTGCTCTGGTCCATGGGGTCACGAAGAGTCGGACACGACTAAACGACTAAACAACAAAACTACTTAATGGCTGGAGTGTATCTAGCCATATTACATGTAACTTAAACTATCCTGATCACGCCATAATGTATTTGTGTTGAAACTCTTAACACTGAAATTCAGACTTCTACTTAAAATATATAAATCATTAAAATATAGTGTTCCACTTTTTTTAATAAAAAAATTAAGCCTTGAGTTTGTCTTGTTAAATATATCAATTATATATTTATCATTATGCAAGTGCATTGTTAGATTAGGTATCTATATTCTTCACCCATGCAAACATAATATTGAGAAGTTCTAGCTTTGTGACTCAGTCCCCTTTTTAAATCAGTGTCATTTTTTCTTGCTCCAGGTGCTTGGAACACTCTTCATTTATGTCTTGTTTATGGTTGAGGAGTTCAGGAGAGAGCCAGTAGAAAACATGGATGATGTCATTTACTATGTGAATGGCACCTATCGACTGCTAGAGTTCCTAGTGGCTCTTTGTGTCGTTGCCTATGGTGTGTCGGAAACCATCTTCGGAGAATGGACTGTGATGGGCTCGATGATCATCTTCATTCATTCCTATTACAATGTGTGGCTTCGTGCTCAGTTGGGATGGAAGAGTTTTCTTCTCCGCAGGGATGCTGTGAATAAGATCAAATCACTGCCCACTGCTACCAAAGACCAGTTGGAACAACACAATGATATCTGTGCCATCTGCTATCAGGTGTGTAGCTCTTCTGAAATGGTACTTTTGTGGATATTGTTCTGCCTCCTTGTGGTATTTTATTGGAAGAGTTGAAGTTTTTGCCTTTGAATTGAGCTGGGGAATTTATTACTACTAGTACTACTGTTACTACTGTTACTATGGTTGTTTGTATCCCGCCCTTCATCCATCAATCTTAGGGCAGTTCACAACATAAAATTGCAGTACAATTGTCCTGTTTAGATACCTGCAGGGCTAGCACTTCCACCTGTGCAATGGAGGAGTGGGAGCAAGGCTGCCCCTTCACTATGGTTCCTGCACTGCACGGGGTTGGTCTAGATGACCCTCAGGGTCCCTTCCTGTTCTGGAATTCTATGATTTGCCAGCCTGCCTGCACAATGACCTGACATGTATGATTCATCCCTCTGCAGATGAGTAGTAGATGGTGTAGATTGGGTCATTATATTTCCAAGACTTCAAATAGTCTACCCACATCACACATTTTGTTACGCACTACTTCCACCGTGCAAATTGTAGCCCCAGCCCAGTTAAGTGTTTGAGCTGGGCCAGTCTCTTCAGTCACAATTAAAAACAAAACAAAAAAGTGGTCAAAGGCAGATGATGCCTGTAGTTTTGTAAGATGCATCAAACATAGTTTTTTAAGTAAATAAAAGCTTCACATTTTAATTCGTCTTGAAGTCATATCTTTTGAAACAAATGTAACTGCTTTATAAAGGATCTCACTTTGACAATTGTGCCTGAAATAAATTGAGTGATGTCTATGCTTATAAGCTTGCACTGGCAACTTGCTTTGCAGCTGATGTCTGTAGCCACCCAGAGATGCAGGTAGGCTGTTGGGTTCCTTCGCACACAGTCTCAACTAGTTTCTCCAAACTCCTGCCCAGTGACTTTGCAAGAACAATTTAATCTCTGAGGCCTGTTCACTGCATCCCCGAAGAACCAGAAATTGGGCAGAAATTATAAGGCCAATTATCTAAATTAGATCTAGCCTTTTAAGTGAACATTAATAATGAAGTTAAAATAAACCTGGAAGCCACACTTCCATATTTGTGCTTTAAACTCCCCCAAAACTGTCTTTTCTTCTTAAGAATGCATGTTGGATCTGAATGAAGTGGTTGCATTGATGGCTCTTGGAATACAAAGCTTCTTGTACTTTCCTAGCTACAGTTCAGGAGCATCAAATCCAAGCCACATGTTACTAGTAGAGCACATGTACTGCATATATAAGGATCCAGGTTCAATGGAACTGCCAGTGAAAAATGCTTCAGGCAGGCATCTGCATATTTTGGCTAGTCTTGGTAGCCAACCAGAAATTGTGCCAGGAACTTGCTGCTCTTTCCAGGGATGGTACCTTCTCCCTGACCTCATTCTGCACCCCAACAATCAGTGTGAAGTCAGGGACCTTCTCCAGCACCAAGCTTGGAGCTGAGGTTGGGGGCATTCCAGCAATCATGCTGCACTTTTGAGGAACCCTCATTACCTTGGAAATAGAACGCCAAAGCAGCAGGCCCTTTCCAAGCTTGGAGCTGGAAAAGGGGAGTGGAGATAATCTTGCAGTTGTGCTGCATTTTGGAGGCTTTCAAAGAACTTCAGAAGCCCAGTACACTGTCCCCGTCTCCAAGGGTGCTGGCTCCTGGGGGCCAAGGCACTATGCCCCCCATCTTATTTTTTAGAGGGCTGGGCCCCCACACTATTCGGAACATCACATCTGGAGAAGCTGGCACCTCTGTTTGTCTCCCTTTCCTGTTCAAAGGTTGGGAGAGTGACTTATGCTAGCCAAAGGGTGATGGGACATGCTGTTTCTGCGCAGAATTGTGGCATTCATCCAGCTGTGTCTATGTAGTTCTTGCACTGCAAATCCTTAGTAATTAAAATTTAGCCTACTTGCCTAGAATAAAATATTATGCTTTGTGCTCTGCTGTTCTCGTGTGTTACTAATGCATAGATATAAAGCAAGTCTCCTCTGTGTATGAATAAACAACTGAACATGGGCAGTTGGGTCATTGTGGTTTACCTTTTAGCAGTCCATGCTGAGTTTTAGGGTAGCTTGGGCACTGTGTGATCCTTCTGCCTTCTTTCTTTCAGGACATGAAATCTGCTATCATCACGCCTTGCGGCCATTTCTTTCATGCAGGCTGCCTTAAGAAATGGCTTTATGTGCAAGAAACCTGCCCCCTGTGCCACTGCCAACTTAAAAACCCCACTCAGCCCCCGGGGCTAGGATTGGAGCCCGTGCCACAACCAAATCCCGGAGCAGAACAAAACACTGTTCAGCAACAAGCCACTGAGCCCGCCGGTGCAGAGCACCAGGAAAGGGCAGGAGGCAAACCTAGTGACAATGGACAAGCTGCCAAAGGATCAGGCTCCCTGCAGGACTCTGTCGATGTGAAGGATGACTCTGTCAGTCTGGACACTGCATCTTCCAGTGAGTCTGGCCAGGGGGAAACTGTTGCCAAAAGGCCGGCTGAAGAACGGGAAGAAGTTGCAACGCGAGACTTAGGGAGCTGCATCCAGAATTGAACAGGCGGACGCTGGTGGAAGAATTAAGCACTCCAGGAGCTCCTGATTTGGCAGACGGAATCTTAAACCCTTCATTTGTCTCGAACAAGTTTTAACTCTCAGAATGCTGGCCAAAATGTATTTATGATATCCTATGCTGATTTTCTGTGAGCTGCTTCGTTTACAGGGCTGCCAGTGGGTTCCATTGGAAACTACCTTAGAAGCTGCCACCATGTTGCAAAAGGGCAGAAACTGGAAATCAAAACTGAGTATTGTTGGAAGGGAAAGTTGGGCGGCGGGAGGTGGGGAACAAATGTGAGGATGTTGGGGTGTGAGTGAAGAGAGAGGAAGAGGGAGAGATTAAAATAAAAGACAGTGTTGTTTAAATGGAAAAGGGAGAATAAAATTCAAGGGCAATAGAGGTTTGAGTCCATATCCTTGGCCTTGTCTTTCTACAGTGAGCGGAGCTCAGTCGAGAACAGTGACACAACTCCTGTAGATCTCAGAAGTAACAATAAACAAATCAAGGATTGTGTTGGGACAGGGCAGCACTCAAGTAAGTCGAGTGTGGTGCTTTGGGCATGTTGGGGTAGGGCATTTGCATTCATGTAATCTATAGCAACTCTTGAATTTTTATGATGGAGTCTTAAACACTTCAATGTTTTAGAAAACCTTTTTTGTTCATGAACTTTCTGGACAGCATGGGCTGTGTGAAGTCATTAAAGCTCTGGTGAACTTTCTGTCTCGCCTCCACCAGTGAGTGCAAGAGAGAAATGGGAGGAGTTTTATGGTGCTGATTGAAGCCTCTCAGTGCTGTTGAGTTCTGTGTAGTGTATAATTTCTTGCAGATGAATTGAAGCAGTATTAATCTCCTGGCAATATTTGCACCTTTGGGAATGAGTACATCAATTGTATGATCAAACGCCGCAAATGCCACTCCTAAAGCTGTTAATAGGATTTGCACCTTTTTCTTCCCCTTCCCCCTTCTTTGACAAAAATGTGTGTGTATTTAAATTTTTACATTCATCATGGCTTTCAGGTAGAACTAGGGATGTGGGAGGGATGGGAGCTGGCAATTTTTTATGTGAATTTTGATATGAAAAGGAACTAGTCACTTATTTATACACTAGGCTTGGCTCAATTTTTTGTTTTTCTCGAGAGTTGTTGTTCCTAATGTGAAATGTGACATTACTTTATTTTTTAGTAGTGAATTTGGATGTAGACTGACAGACATAGCTGAATGTCTCAATAAAGTACTTTTGAAGATTTTTACATTTTGATTGTCTTGTTCTTCCATAGGAAAGTTTCCTACATTTCCTGACCTTTAAAGCCCTTCACGGCCTAGGACCCTCATACCTATGGGACCGCCTCTCCCGGTATGCCCCACGGAGAGCCTCAAGGTCCATAAATAGCAACACCCTTGTGGTCCCGGGCCCTAAGGAAGTTAGATTGGCTTCAACCAGAGCCAGGGCCTTTTCAACTCTGGCTCCGGCCTGGTGGAACGCTCTGCCTCATGAGACCAGGGCCCTGCAGGATCTGATTTCTTTCCGCAGGGCCTGTAAGACAGAGTTGTTCCGCCTGGCCTTTGGCTTGGAGCCAATTTGATTCCCTCCCTCCCTCCCTCTCTTTCTTTTTTCTTTTCCTTCTCCTTCTGCGATGAGGCTACATTTTAATATTTTAATGTTTCAATATTTTAATGTTGTATTTTTTAATTTTTTAAAGTTGTAATCATTTAACTTGTTTTTATTATTGCTTGTAAGCCGCTCTGAGCCCGGCCTTGGCTGGGGAGGGCGGGGTATAAATAAAAAATATTATTATTATTATTATTATTATTATTACATTGCAGGATTTTAGACTAGATTACACTTGGGATCCTTTCAAACTCTACAATTCTAGAATTCCTCACAATCCTGTGAGGCAAGGCTATATCATCCTTATTCTATAGATTATGAACTGAAGCTAACGTTGCAATCCTAATAATTTAATCATATATACTAATAATAAACTCATTATATGAGTGCCTAGCCTTTTTACAGCAATAATGGCATCATCCATACACAGGAAGGCAATATAAGGCTTGGGAAAACCCTAATGTCTGTAGGAGTTGTAAGGCTACAATAACACACACTAACATATGTTACATCTATATATTTTGGAAAGTGGTTTTCCGTTTGTTCTATGTAGGTATGGACACCTGTTGAGATAATCATCACTAAACATGACATGAGTATTCACCATATGGGAGCAGCAGCTTTAGTCAACATTTGGATGCTGGCTGCCATTTTGAATCAAGATGGTAGAGCAAAATGTGACTCTATCCTGACTCTGCCCATTTTGGGGCTTAAGTTCAGCCGCCTCTCAAGATTCTATCACCAGACTCAGCACAAGGCTTCCCAAGGTGGAGCTGGCAGACTTCATTGCCCTTTGGGTGCCAAGCACCATTTTGAATCAAGGCAGACCAAAACATCACTTCTGATTTGTGGCATCGTAAGTCCAAACTCACAAATTATGCTATCCATTTAACAAACATATTTGCAAAAATTCCCAGGCAGCAATGGGCACATCCCGCTAGCATAAACATAAAATAAAATTCCTGAAAAAAAAGCAACAGGAGAGAGCCCCCACCCCCCAGCAAAAAACAACAACCCCGAGTGAGGTCTGAGCATACTTAGTGGGCACAAAATACTGATTATTGGTGCAGTGGGGTTAGGTAACGCAGTGGAGTGGGGAGGAGGCTGGAAACCTGAGGAGCAGCACTGCAATTTTGTTGCAGCTCACACTTGTTACTTCCCATGTTATGGAATGGAATAAGTGTGGTTACAATTAAGGCTGTGTCTGTATAGCTGATCAGAAATGTGAACCTAAGAAATATGGTTCCTAGGAACCTAAGGAAGATTATTCCTCTCCCGAGCTGCTTCATTTTAAGGACTTGTCTGCTTTCCCTTATCTTCATTTTACAGCTATGCGGGGGTTTGTTTGTTTACAGAAGCAAAACGTCTTTCTAATAAGGAGCTTGTAAAAAAATACAGCCACAAAAAAGTTGCAACTTAACCTACATTAACACCGCACTCCCTCTGCTGGTCAGATCTGCTGCTTCAGGCTCACTGCTAGAGGGGGGCTAACAGTAGAATATGTTGATACCTGTAATCTGCAGCACAGAGAGCAGCCTCCGTTGATCGATCACAGCGTTTTGCTTAAAACTGACAACAGGTCGGCCTCCAGAGGGCAGAAGATACCTAAAAGGGAGAAGATGCTCCATCTATATACTGTGATTAAGGGCATCAAGGAGTTGTGGGAAATATCAGGAAACTGATAGGGTGCAATTTATGTCGAGCTTTGTGTATAGATAACTAGCCAAAACAAAGCTGGAAATGACCACATTTTATAGTTTCATAAACCCTTCCATCAATATACATTGCACAACTGGGAGAAAACTACCATTCAGTGAGGGTTGAGTGCAGGCTGTGAGGGTTCAGTGCAGGCTGTGAGAACAGAAGAATGGACAAAGCACAGCAAAGGCTATACAGTGCCTCTTTGCAAGATCTGGCTTAAAGCAAGAAATGCAATAACTGAAACGCAGCCCCTGGGTGGTGGTACGATAAGAGATGAGCGAATTCTTCCCAATCCTGGTCTGATCTGGAATTTATCTTGGGAAAACTAAATTTAAAAGTATGCATCTCCTGGCCATTTAGATGTTTATTCTGGACTTCCACAATTTAGCTCAATATGGATCCCTAGCTTGGAGCTTCTAACACCATGGCAGGAGCTCCTCACTCCTATGGGAGCCTTTTCAAAGGCAAACCTACGAGAGGTGGAGGAATACCTTTTCTTTTTGCCTAGGAGAACACGACAGCCCATTCACTGGTATGGGAGATAGTAAAGGTTTGTGCTCACCATATGGGTGGGTAGTTAAACTCTCTTCCTGCCCCTGGTGACCCCCAGTTTCTTGGCAGTGTTCCCAACAGCCTTTCAAATTCTAGCTCCTCTCAAAAATTTGCAAGAGATGCATGAGGGAGCCTCTGTTCCTTTCTTAAGCCATGCTCTCAGTTCTGATTTGTTGGCATTTCTAAATTGTGACATTAGCATGTGACTCCATGAGGTGATCTCCCTTCCCCCAGATGTTGAAATCAGGTTTCCTCCTCATGTAGAGGAGATATATATACATACATCAGTACATGGAAAAGCCCTTTCGCATGGCCATGGGATGTAGCTGGTGGGCACATTGGTAGCAATGGAGCTGTTGGGCAGGTTTCCACTCCCTCGCTCAATAAATGGGGGGGGGGGGGTCATCTGAACACCTTTAAAGAAATTGGACCAAAAACATCTAGATAGATATTTCTATGAGCCACTGACTCAGGGAGGTATTATAGCTTTGACTCTTGTCAATTGTCAGTTATTAGTCATTCTGCAGTGTCTACAGTGTGCCTTGCTGAGAAACACCCAGGTCTTAATTTTTAAACTTACAGAGTTAAGTACATAAGAATAGCCTGCTGGATCAGGCCAATGGTCCATCTAGTCCAGCATCCTGTTCTCACAGTGGCCAACCAGATGCCTATGGGAAGCCTGCAAGAAAGACTTGAGTGCAACTGCACTCTCCCAACATCTGATTCCCAGCAACTATTCAAAGGCACTCTGCCTCTGATAGTGGAGATAAAAAGGTAAAGGTAAAGGGACCCCTGATAATTAAGTCCGGTTGCAAACAACTCTGGGGTTGTGGTGCTCATCTCACTTTAAAGGCAGAGGGAGCCGGCGTTTGTCCACTTCCACAGACAGTTTTTTCCAGGTCATCTTGCCAGCATGACTAAGCCACTTCTGGCGAAACCAGAGCAGCGCACGGAAACGCCGTTTACCTTCCCGCCGGAGTGGTACCTATTTATCTACTTGCACTGTGTGCTTTCGAACTGCTAGGTTAGCAGGAGCTGGGATGGAACAACGGGAGCTCATCCCGTCATGGGGATTCGAACCGCTGACCTTTCGATTGGCAAGCCCAAGCTGCACAGTGGTTTAACCCACAGCGCCACCCGCATCCCAATAGTGGAGACAGAGCACAGCAATTATTGATAGCCTTGTCCGCCATGCGTTTGTCTAATTCCATCTTAAAGGCATTCAAGTTGGTGGCTATCACTCCACCTTGAGAGAGCAAATTCCATGTGAGGTCCTGTCCTGAATCTTCCAACAGTCTTCTCCAGCTGAAACTACAAGTGCTAAATACCACAGATATTTGCAGGGCAGATATGGAAAACAGTGTAAAGGGGAGGCAGAGAGGTGGACAAGGATACTTTCAGGCAATGCCTGATATTTAAAGGAAGCGAGATACGAAGGACATAACTTCCTTTGTAGATTGGAGCGCAATGTTTTTTCTTTTTTTGAGGCCTCTTCCTAGTGTTCCTTAGCATTGCCTTCAAAGCTGAGAAAAGAAAACAGAAGGTCTTGGCTGGAATGCAGAGGGATTAAGTTTGTATTTATTTCCCCTGCTCTGAGCTCGTATTGTGCAGTTTGGAAAGGAAATGTCCTTGAAAGATGGGTTCCTCCATAAACTCTTCCAGCCTCTGTTTGTTTTTAGATGGAAATTATTTTCTCAGAGACTCTGCCTGTGAGGAAGTGGGTGTTGATAAGTAAGGCAAAATAAGAAAGCACAGCCTACCACACAGAAGACTTTTAGAAGACATCTGAAGGCAGCCCTGAGAAGTTTTTAATGGCTGATGTTTTATTCTGTTTTTAATATTTTGTTGGGAGTTTCCCAGAGTAGCTGGGGCAACCCAGTCAGATAGGTGGCTTATTATTATTATTATTATTATTATTATTATTATTATTATTATTATTAATAGTTGTAGTTTCCATCAACATGGGCAGTTCAGCAGACATAGCACCTCAGCTCTGCTTTCCCTTTGTACTTTGCATGCTGACTGCAGCATCTGGGGTTGATTAGGCATGTGACCTTCACCTGTTCCAGGCCTACTCCAAATGACAATTCCCACACCACCTCCTAGAGCTAACGAGCTTCACCTGGCCAGCTTCACCTCAGAGCCTGCTCCCTACACCTCAGAGCCCGCCATATGTGTGGAGACAGGGGCCTTTCTGGTTCTGGTGATGGGTCCTGCTGCTCTGGTTCCTATGCATTGACTCCCATCCCCTTGCTATCCTCTGTCACCCTGTGAGTACTTCCTTACCCACACCCCTCTTGTCCCAGTGTGTCCCAGTCCCAGCTACACACCTCTCTGAGATCCTCCTCCTCATCTTCCTCTTCCCCATTGTCCTGCCAGTTCATGACACATGGCCACTCAGCATGCTCAATCTTTATTGGGTTGGGTTGTGGTGCATGGTTGTTGGTTTTTAAAAATAATTGTTATACTTCTGCAAACTTCGGCAAAGCCCCAAAGTAAGTTGCTGCCTGCCTCTTGTTTCACAGTGGTTCTGTTTTGATTGTAATCCTAATTAGAGTCTAATCTATTCTAACCCGATCCGTTCAGCTTGTGGGGAGTCCCTATTTGCGGTCCCCCAGCAAAAACCATGCATTCAGTACTGTGGGCCCAATTTTATGGAACTCCATCTCAAGTAATTGAGCATGTGGGTGACGCAGCTCTCCTGATAATGTGTCATTAGGAGCTATCCAGAGGTGTGAGTGATCAGGAAGACAGCACAAGTGGATTCTGGACTTTCCTAAACTACAATTTGGTTAGGTGATATGGGGATGGCCAGTGAGTTGGTCAATGAGCACTTGCTACTGCTATGTAGAAGCAGAATGAAAGGTTGGTGTCTGCGGCAGAGATTTATCTTCACCCAAGTTCAGAGGCGGCCTTTACCCTGTAGTTCTGTGGCAAGCACCATAGCTCCGAGGCAGAGCATAGACTATGCATGGAAAAGATCCCAAGTTAGAATTCTGGCATCTTTTGCCTCAAATGCTGGAGAGCTGCTCCCATCCTTGTAAACAATACCAAGCGAGATGAACTCAGCATAAGAGATCTTCCTCTGTTTCCTTGAGCTTATTTGAGGTTGCTTTTGGATAGAGGTACCTATCCAAGGATTGAACGTAATCCTTTCCAGAAGACCGTTCGAGTTCTGAAACGTTTGAAAACCGAAAACTCAATAGCCGACAGCTAGGCCTCAGGATCTTGCACTCAGCAGAAGCCGCGTGGCCTGTTCAACATCTGAGGCATGTTCGAAAACCAAAGCATTTACTTCCAGGTTTATGGCTGGAGTCTGGTCATTGTGAACATACTATGCCAACTGCACTCACTCCTCATCTGTTTCTAGGCCCAATTCAAAGTTTTTGACCTTTTAAAGGCCTTCACAATTTTAGGTCCAGCCATAGTACTTGCCTGCCCTTCATAAGTAACTGCCAATATATTCAGATTTTCAGTGGAGGGCATCCTTATTGTTATCTGCCTTATACTGTTGCTGGCTGCCTTATGCTATTTTTGTGCTTTTGTAGCCTTTCATTTTGTATGTTTTTAAAAGTTTCTTGCAAACTGTCCTGGGAATATGATTGATGTGGCTGTGCAATAAGGCCTATAATTAATTAAAAGGCCACATGGCAGTTTACATGGAAGACTTTAAAATGTTTGTGCTTTATTTTCTCACACACTTAAAATAACAACAGTGTTATACCAGGACTCTAGATCAGAGGCTTTTAGCCAGGCTATAATTTAATGACTCTCTATGGGTCACTTGTATGCATGCGCCCTGATATTTGTGGTCGCCCCTCCATAGAAGCCTTGCATGGCCACAATGGAAGAAATGCCACAAGGAAATGAAGATCTAATGTGAAGGATCTTTCTTTTCCTTCACTATGTTTTTAAAGTTTTACAGTATTGTATGTTAAGATTACCTTTTAAAATATATTTAAGAATAAACCATTTTCCTCTTTGCACAAAATACAAAACAAATATGATCTATCCAATAAACAACAATATGCGACATAAGTCAGGTTGGTTTGTAGCCAATGCTAGCCATACTCAGAGTAGACCCACTGAAATCACAGACACCCATTAATTTCAGTAGGTCTACTCTGAGTATAATCTAGTTGGCTTCAACTGTTTTGTGCTTAAATTGGTTCTGAGAGAAAGGAACTACAGCAGTACCTCGGGTTAAGAACTTAATTCATTTCGGAGGTCCATTCTTAACCTGAAACACCACTTTAGCTAATGGGACCTCCCACTGTCACCGCACTGCTAGAGCACAATTTCTGTTCTCATCCTGAAGCAAAGTTCTTAACCTGAAGTACTATTTCTGGGTTAGCGGAGTCTGTAACCTGAAGCGTATGTAACCCGAGGTACCACTGTATGACACTTCCACAGCTGGAAAAAAAGTATAATTTAGGAAAGAAAGGCATTAGGATGGACTTTGTTCTCTTGTTGCCCTCAGGATTCTTTGGGAAAATCCCAGAGCTTTCTCCACCCATTTCTTTGTTTTGGAATGCAGCATGGGACTGTAGACCACCTCCTAAATTTCCATATTGCACAAGTTGACCATTATACCTTTCTAAAACTTAGCTCTGATTAACAGCCAGCCTAAAAGCTGCTCTGTTTGCAGTCATATTCATCCTTTGGGATTCCTGCAAACCAAGTAGATTATCACTATTCCTATGCTTAGACATGTAGGAAAGAGAGGGAGACTCTTACTCACAGCCAGCTACTAGGTATGTCTACTAGATGCATTAGCAATAGGTTAGTTATCAGGAAATTTACAGGCTGGTCCTTTGAAGGAGCCCACTGATTTAAAGTTCCATGTTTGTCTATAATTGTCTTACATGTGTTTTTTTAACTGCATTAATAGCACTAAATGAGAGATGGTATTTAAAAATGCTACCATTAGTTGCCACTGGATGGCACCATGGTTATGGAAACCAATTAGCTCTTTCAAATTTCTTCATGAGAAATAAAGACACTTAATAAATGATATGTTTATTGTATCAAAAAATGTTTTAGTTAGCAGTATTGCGGCTTTGAAAAATGTTTACTGTAATTGCATGAAAAAACTGTACTTGCAGATTTGTTTGCTTTCTTTCATTTTAATGCTCTGTTTTCCGTGTTCCTTACAGAGAAGATTCAAAGTCAAATGAATTACAAGGCAGAAAATAATCACTCTTTCATAAGGTCCATGCTGTAAATTGTGAGTATTTCAAAAATTAGCCTTTGCTGAAATTGATTAGGAACCCCTTTTACTCCTTGTGTTCACTGAATTTGTCACTTTCTGCATTCTATGGACTTCTAATATGCCATCTTCAAATTTAAAAATAAAAGCTGTGTGCTATACTGCTAGAAACGTAATTCCACACTTTCCCTAAATAAACACACCACATAAAGTATAAGAACATATGGATTGTCTCATTAATTAGGATGGCATAGAACAGTGGTCCCCAAACTTTTTTCCCCACCATGGGCCACGTTAAAATTGTGGAGTGTCTTGGCAGATTTTTTTCCTACCTGTTGTAGCAAGTGCAGTGCACTATTCAGGATGCCGTTTGATTTTTAATTGCATTTTATTGTGGCTTTTATTTCTTATATATTGCATTTTATTCTCTTTCCATTTGATTTGCAATATGAGAAATAAAAGAAGCAAGAAAAAAATCAATATTAATATTTTGTGCCATGGGTGTCCCATTTCCTGTTTTCAAGCACAAATCCACAGACATGACACGGACCAACAGTTCATGGACTGGTGGTAGTCTGTGGACCACCATTTGGGAACTCCTGGTGTAGAATGTTGAGGGGTTTCCTTGGTTCAGAAATCTATATTGCCCCCTTCAGGTATTCAGCAACTATGTACTGTATAATAATCATGTGTGGGAAGGAGGCAGCTGGGATTATCCTGCTAGCTCCACCCACTAGGCTAGTTTCACCTCCCTGAGTTGGAGGGTGACTATGGAAAGCACTGAGTGTTCTTCTGAATGTTTCCTGTGTGTTTTAGATTCCCCCCCCCCAGTGTTCTAAAATGTGGTTGCAAAGTAGAGGAGGCTCCCCCATTTTGTGCAGTTTCCCTCCAACTCATGGTGGGTGATAAGAATAAATCTCTCATAAGCAATAAGAAAGGCTAGTTTTAAGCAGTTATTAAGAATGATGTTTAAGAGAGCTAAAGGGGAAAGGCAGAAATATATGTGACAGACAATTAAGAAGCATTATAAATCTATCTACTCTATACAGCTACTCACAGACATAGGCCTCTGGTCTCCTCATGAGTAACTTAACATCCTGGATGGTCAGTTGGAGGGTGAGGGACAAAGGAAGATTGGCAACACTCCATTTTCAAGATCTCTTGACCCAGAAACAACGCATGTAAGGGGGAAATCTGGAACCCCACAGGCTATTTGAAACATTTGTATATTTTCACAGGCCTCTAACAAAGATATCTGGATCCCCCCCCTTAAAAATAAAATACCACAAGCCGAGGTGATGCAGATTCTGCAGAAGCTACTGTGTTCTATCCTGCAGATATCATTTATGAAACAGAATGTATTCAGAGCCATACAGGGTTTTAATACATTCCAGCTACCTAGATGCTAATGCTAATTTCAGAATATTTTTGAATAAGCAGCATACTCATTATGTTCTGCTAATGGCTCATGTTTTCAAATATTGCCAGTAAATTATGAATTAATTCACAGTGTAAAAGAGATCTGCTTTGAATTGAGTCTCTTCTATTTCAAAGTCTTTTTCTCTTGTGAAAGTCAGAGGATACAGTTCTCAATGGCAAAGTAATTATATGTCCACAAGCCAATTTCTAACTTAGGTATTTCCTACAGATAAAGATTTATGAGAATAAAATTATATGACTAAGGTCAGAATTTCTGAGCAGCGATGTTACCCAAAGGGATTCTTAGGAGAGCTCAAGTTTTTATCCAGTTCCCCCAGGACATTAATCAACAAGCCATCCAGCTTCAATTATGGGTTCAGAGGGTGGACTCCCGCCCCCCTCGTCATCACTCTGAATTTTTAAAGCTCTGTGCAAAAATGCCACTAACATTGCCTACTTTTAGTTTGTTTTCCAGTGATGAGATGATCATTTATGCATAAATAATTTGCTGGCCCAACTTGACTCAGAGTTGTTGGGTTTTCTTTTTGTAAAGGGTGCTATAAATTCAGTGAGCTGGTTTTTATTATCATTGTTTACTTCAAGCATTTTTATCCTGCTTCTCAGCCAATTAAAAAAAAAAGGCTCCTAGAATGGTTTATAAGTATCAAAATGCATGACACGAAAAGAAAGGAAGAGGGTAGAGCAGGTCAGGGAAGGGAGAAAACCCAGCTACTTTTTCTTAGCTACAGAGTTCTTGAAGTCAGGGCCGGCCCATGCAGGAGGTGAAATGAGGCAGTTGCTTCAGGCGGCAGATCCAAGGAGCACGTCGCCGCCGCCACCTCCTCCTCCTCCTCCATGCCTGTCTGTCATGCCCTTCTCCTCCAAGTCCATTGGAGCTACCTCGGCTTTTTAGCACTTGTGGAAAGGTAATTGCGACATGTTGTGCAGGCCAGAGGTCCTTGACTGTTTATTGTTCAGTAAGTCCTGTTGAGTTTATTGGGATTTACTCCTGGATAAGTGTAGTTGCATAAGCATACAGCATTCCAGATGCTGCTGCTGCTGGACTACATCTCCCTTCATCCTTTACCCTTGGCCAAGCTGGCTGAGGCTGATAGGAGTTGGAGTCCAACCACATCTGGATGGCCAGATGCTCTCCGGTAGCATGTAGGAAACCTATATAAAAATGGGGCCACTCTCTGACTTGCCGATAATGGACCAGAATGAAAGATGATCCTCCACACTTTGCCATGACAGTATTGTTGGAACCAAGATTTTTGTGTTTTAACTTTTTGGATTTTAAGTCTTCCTCTCCCCTGCACCCATCCTTGAGAGGATAATATGAAGGAGTAACATGGAAAAATATGACTCCTGGCTCTGATGATGTAATGGTTCTTTGTGGTGACATTTTTAAGAGGCCTTGGGGAACAATGACAATAGCAGCCTAAGCATGTGAGATGTTCTTTGTAGTAAAAAGGAAACAAATAAATGTCCCCATTAAACTCTGTGAGGTCAAGAGCATTCTCCTGACCATTTGATTCATACTTTCACTGACACTTTTTTCCTGACTTATCTTTTGGAAGGAACATAAAACAGAGGTACTGCTCTCAACCTTTTGTACACAGAACATGACAAAGAATTTCCAATCTGCCAAAAAAGAGACATTTTTCTCACTGCTTGAGTATGAAAAACTGCCATTGTGAAGAGACCTTTAAAAGGTTTGCTAAGGCCTTGCCTGCCAGAATTCTCTTTTTAGGTGAACTTACTTTTCTGTTAAACTCCACCCCACCTTTTGTTTAAACAAACAAACACCCATATTCTGGTTATTTTGATGGGGAATTTTGAAATCAGAAAGTGCCCAACTGTCACTTCTGTCCCATCTCAGAAAAGAGATCACAAAGGTGATATCTACACTGCCCCCGCCCCAAGAAGGACATCCTATCCCTTCAGGATGGTTAAAGCATATGGGGCTTAGAAAAAAAGGCTCTTGAAGGGGACATGATAAAGGCTGATAAAATTAATAACGTCTGGGGAAAATGACCCCAAAATGGACCCAAATATGAAGATTGACTGGCAGTCATTTCAGAACAGGCAAAAAGTAAGTACATAATCAACTTATTTTTGCAGGAAATTAAGAAGTTGCCTTGTATCTGACTATTGGTTCACTTAGCTCAGTGCAGAAATGGTGGGGGGTGCAACTTAATTGAGAAGTGAAATCACAGAATTATGGAGCTGGAAGGGAACACAGGGATCATTTAGTCCAACCCCCTGCAATGCAGGAATCTTTTTGAAATGAAAGCAAGGAAGGAGTCATTCAAGTGTTTTAAGTATTGATTGATTGATTGACTGATGGATGTATTTGAATTTTTCATGAGTTTGATCGTCACTGTTCATCATTTTTAGTAGTTGCAATGAAAATGTTTACATAAACTGTGATGATTTGTAATTTTCTGATGTAGTAAGACGTAGTTTTGCCTATGTAGCAAATTGGCATTCATGGTTATTAATTAATTCACCATTATTAAATGGTGCATACTAAACTTTATAGCACATTCCTGTTGTTATTCTGTGCTTTCTGTTGATAGCAACTGGGAGGAGGTGCAGGAGGAAGGCCCCAAGTCTCTTTTGCCTTGGGCCACCTCTCAGTGTTGACTGGCTCAGAGTGAACTGCATGCTATGCAATGACCGGCCGTGGTGACTTGCCTGAGGCTGAATGTTTGGATTTGGGGGTCTGAGTTTTGACTCAAAACCTCGATTGCGCTGCAACCAAAGCTTTAGCTAAATACCTAAGAAAAGTGAATATCCGGTGCTAACTTGATTCTTAGACTTGCAGAGAGCTCTGCACAATAAAGGGAATATTGAAAAGGAGTTATATGCACAACTGGACACTAGATGTCAACAGAGTTCCATAAAAACAGGAGAGAAGAGCCCAAGTCGGTTTTTCAGTTTGAGTGTTGTTTAGATGCTATATTTTCAGGAATGGGTCACATTTGCCCAGGATCTATCTGGGAAATAAAAAACAACAACTAAACATTTGTTTTAAGATGCATACTCTTAATTTTTTCCAATGTATTCCCAGGCAGGACATTTTGTGGTAGGAAAATATCTAATGAGAGAAGTCTGATTAAAACCAAGGTTAAATACACTCAGCCTCACCAACTGGAAGAATCTGAATTATTTAGAACAGCAAGCCACTGAACCATAGTGTCCACTCTCTTTAGGTACCCTGTCTTAACAAAGGCTGTGAGCCTTGCCTCTTAAAGGGCAGGACACAACAACAAGATCTGTTGGATAAAAAACACAACTGTGTATTCAGGCTACTTTTGCACATTCCTGCTAGCATGTTAATGTTTTAAATATTCAGTGTATAAGATGAAGGATCTTTTTAATGGCAACATTGTCTTGCTTTATGAGTTATTAAAACAACGAGAAACTTGTGCTTCTATCTCCTGTTCCAAAAGAAAGCTTTTTGGAGAGACGGCTTTCAGAAACACTACTACTGATTTTGATGTATGCTGTGCTTTGATTGTTTGCATTGTTTGCAATAGATAAGGTTTTAAAACTACGTGAGCTTGGAAAAGGATATAAATTATAAAATAATATAAATAATAATTCAACCCTGGCTGCCCCACCCCCAGCAAGAGGACTCTCATCTCAGGTGTTGTGTTTGAGAAACAATTCATTTCCAAAATTATATGTGCTAGGTCTTTTTTTCCTTGTTGCAAAGTCTGGGGGAATATTGTCTTTCCCCTCCTTTTTAATTGCCACCTATATTTTCAGCAAAGCTAATCCCATTAACAGAAGTTTTCATAACAAGGCTGTGTATAACTACAGGGTCACCTCCTGATGTTTTCTCCCTAGTATGATGCAAAATACCTGCTGAGGCGTTTTGTTGTTGTTTGTTCACTTTGAAATCAGGCCCTCCCTAGTTTTCACCTGAACAAAGATCCACTGGATATAGATATAATTATAGGTGGTTATAACAAAGAGGGGACTGGTGGCACATGGCCAGAAATTAAGAAATGACCATGACCTAATAAGTAATCTTGTGTTCTCTTGACTTTGACCTCCTGAATATGACTTGCATCTCTGCTTTTTCTGATCTGTAAAACTAATTAGAAATGATGGCAAATCCAGTTAAAGTTAAGCAGTTGAAAGTCCTGCTACTTTGGGTATGGAGTGTTGTCCCAGACCTTTTCCACCTTTAGATGTGGACTTTTTCAGTCTTGGCTATTTCAAACTTTCCAAATTTCATTTAAAGGGGGAAAGGTCATGGGCAACACTGGGATGGGGGGGTTTTCACGTGGACTCCCCTACATTAAGGGGCAGACGGGTTGGCATAAATCCACATTTTTCTCTGGTGTGAACAAGTCCATAGAGCCAAACTAGATGTAATGTTAAACAAGTTACTGTATTTAACATGTGTGTGTTGTTGTTTTTTAAAAAGTTACTGTGATAGGGCCTGAGTAGGATAATGGCACAATGGGGAGGAAGACTTTCACCCTTTCCCACTGCCACCGCAATCGAATCGCTCCCTCACCACAATGCTATTATTTGCATTGGAACAAAAGCTCCCATAAGTTCTAATGAGGCTTCACCCCCACCTGAATGCAAATAGCAGCTAATGGGGAGGATATTTTGGTGGGCATTGCAGCCGGAGGCATACCTAAAGTCCCTTACACTCTTGGCAAGAAGCTGTAGTGGCCCCCCTTCCCCTCAAAAAAAGCCACTTTACCACAATAGTCATATTAGAAATTACTACGTTTTGTGTGACCCAAGTACTTGAAGCACCTGGAATAAGGGTGAGGTGAGGAGGAAGGGCGAAAAGAATTGCATGTCTTTTTGCCACAGTGTGAGAGGGACAGGAAGCTTCTCCTGCATTGGGTCTCATTGCAACTGTGGTGGCACGTCAACGCACACATATATGCCATACATGCCATAGCCCGATAGGCGATTTTTGCACCCCCTCTGGGTTTGTGGCTCCAGTGGGGGCTGGTTTCGCCAACCCCAAGGTATGCCTCTGATTGTAACAGTGGGGCAAAGAGTTATCGTACACTTCCTCCTTCCCAGCTGCCACAGTTCTGATTGTGCTTATTCCCCCTTCTCTACGGTCGCTATTTATCCTGGCTAACATGTAAAATATGACAATGCATGACATCACATCTCATTTTGCCCTTCAGCATGCACTACTTAATCTCTCCTGTTGACTTTGTTAGAGCTTTAAAGAGCTACATTTGGCCTAGGTAGTGCCCAACAGGAACATACCACGGGTTTCCCTTAGAACATTGTTTCTCTACATTGATGCAAAGCGTTCACATGGTCAGGCATGGAGAATGTGGGGTGACATTCAACTTAGTTTTACAAAGGGCTGATGTTTTGAAATGAATAGACCTAACTGAGCTGTGTTCATTAATTCCAATGGGTCTACTCTGAGTTGGGTTAATACCCATTTTTGCCATGGGTACATGTGCTAAGAAACTTGGAAACTGGAGAAGGTGCATACAGCTGACTTGGAACAAGCGCTCCCATTAATGGGCAGTGGCTATATGTAGGAACATAGGAAGCTGTCTTAACAGCAAGTCAAGCCATTGGCCCATCTAGCTCTTTAGGTCCAATGCAGAAAGGGATCCAGGGGCGCCGACTTATAAAAAATATTGGGGGGGCGGGGGCCCATACCGACTTATAAAAAATATTGGGGGGGGCCAAGACCTCCAAACCGCTGCTGCTGGGGGAACGAAAGGGGCGAGCCCCGGGCTGCCCCGACCTTAAGTGAACCTGTGAGGGCCCGCCCTTTGCGGCAGCCGATTGGCTGCCGCCGTGGGCGGTGAATATTAATGAGCTAGGGGGAATCCCCGCTTCTTGCGGGGCTGACGCCAGCCCCGCGAGATTGTTGATGGGTCGAGAGCCCGCAACCCCACCCCCTCTCTAGATCAGGAGTGGCTTTGTTTTAACTCATTACTGAATGTATTTTAAAAGGTAACTATCGTCAAACAAGGAAAATAAAAAATACCAACATAATTTTGTGATTTTACAAAGCATAATATAACTAATAATTTTCTTAAATTATTGGGGGGCAGAGCCCCCCAAACGAATTTTTGAGGGGGCTCGGGCCCCCTCAGGCCCCATGGAGTCGGCGCCTATGAAGGGATCTAACCATGATTGCTTCTACCAAGAGCTCATTATGGTGCCCACTTATCAAAATGGAGCATGCCCGAGCCAGATACCTGACAAAGCTCCTACTTGCCGTACTAAGAATCGCTTTTACAGAACTACGATTCCAATCGATGCCCCCGGCGGTGCTGGAGGGACAGTACGGCAAAGTACATTACGAAGAGAGACTCTGTGTGGTCAACCCTGCGTTGAGGACCTGTGCCATTATTTATTGCAGTGCCCATTATATATAGACCCAAGAGACCGATTTATAAAACCCCTGTTTATGAATGGAACACATTTGAATAGGGTAGAAAGGGTGAAATGGCTGCTGAGCGACACTGACGACTTTGTTACTTATAAAGTAGCACTCTATGCACTGGCAGCTAAGAAGATCTGGAGGAAGGAACTAGATAAAATAGCAGTCAACTGCAAAGGGGATTTGGATATTTAATTTGGCACATCTTACCTGAGAATCTTCTGCTACTCTATTCTATTTAATGCAACAAATAATTTTAGTAGCCATGACCGTAGTTTTATTGTATGTGTGGTGCCCAATGAATTTTATGGTTACTGTTTTTTTGTTGTTGTTCTCCTTCTGAATGATGCCATGGCCTATGGCAATAAAAAGTTTAATTGGAAATTGGAATTAGTTAGCAAATAATCTACACTGACTGCTAGTGGCTCTCAGGGGTTCCAGGCAGGAGACATTCCCAGCCCAACCAGGGACTGAACTTGAGTCTTTGCATGTGAAGCATGTGTTCTACACCTGAGCCACAGCCTTTCACCAGCCTAATACAGTACAGATTGATGAGAGGACTGGGAGAAACCCTGGATCTGATGGGGGGGGACCCCACACAGTATCTCAGATTACATATCCACATGGCAGGCTTAAAGTGGTCTGTCATTTCCTCTTCCCAACAAGTCCTGGGAATGCTAGTTCTTGAGGGAAGAATGGGGCAGAGATATGATCGCTCACAGGATATTATTTCCCTGGAATTTCAGGTCTGACACTTTCTTTTAAGCAACATTTGAGGAAACAACCAAACATAAACTTCCCTCCCCCCCCCCAATCTAGCATTGGTAAATGTACCAATTTTATGAATGAAAATAATGATATAGGTCTGGGAAGGTGTGACTATCTAACCTTGATTTTAAAGCTACCCTCACATTCTTCTAACATTCTTCTTTTGTACAACCTAACATTAACTTGGGTCAGGTGATGCCAAATCTTCACTTATATGGCAAGCAGTTTCCTGCACAACTTCTTTAGAAGTGGCTGGTGCTTGGGTGCCACAGATTCTTTCTTACAGAGCACTGAAACTATTCTCAAAGAATCCACCAGAGTTCAGTAGGGGGTCTTAGGCAAAATTCTCAATGAGGTTTTAAAGTTCACTCTTAGTTATATTCAAGGTCGATTTTGGGGGGGAAAGCAGTGCATCTTAAGAGCATTGTTGTGACTACTTTTTATACATTCTTATTGGGTTTAAAAGGAATTAGATAAATTCATGAAGGATAAAAGCAGTTGATGGCTACTACTCACGATGGTTTTGAATAGCAGTTGTTAGGGACCAAAAGTGGGAGAGGACTATTAGCTATGTCCTGCTTCTGGGTTTCCTGAAGGCATTTAGCTGTGCAGTGGATCAGGATGCTGGATCACCATTGGTGATTCTTCTGTTCCAGTGGTGTAGTGGACGGAGAATTTCGGGGAGCACATCTCTGAGACTTTTTTGAGTTGGCAGCTACTGGAGCACCAGGGTACTTGATGGACCCTTCTTGCTTTGGCAACTGAATGAGATGATAATGAGGCTTTCAAGTTTAGCATGGATTAGCATAGAGGAAGATTGGGGGAGGGGAGAAATCAAGTGGAGTTTGGATGCTTTTCTTTTCTTTTCTTTGATGAGGTTCCTACTTCATGGTTGTTGTTCAAAATGGGATAACACTTATCTGCAAGATTGTTTGCATTTCTGATTAAAAGCTAAAGGTTGCATATTAGCAGGCTGAAGATGTTTTGCTGAAGCTCAATGTGTTTTGCAAATCATATCAATGAAGTGTGAAGCAAGCACAGCTGAGTTCAGTGGAGTTTGGTCCAGGGTAGCTAGGCATAGGATTGCACTCATGGTGACCCTAATGAATTGGGTCTTTAGATATGGGCTGCTGCTCTTTGGTGTGGGTGTGTGCATGCAGACAAGCATATGTGCATGTTTGTAGCCCTGCTCAAGTGTTTTTTGCTGCTGTGTACATCAGCAAAATAGCTCAGTTGGTTGGAGCGTGGTTGCAGGTTCAATCCCCACATGGGACAGGTACATATTCCTGCATTGCAGGGGGTTGGACTAAATGATCCTCAGGGTCCCTTCCAACTCTACAATTCTATGGGAGCATGGAGCTAGGACATGTGAACGCATCATTAATATCGCTAAGGAAGGATTTCAGGTGGCTGGGAAGCCATTGTACATACCATTATATGTGTGAATCCCCCTTCCTACTGGTGTTCAGCACAGCTTGCTTCCTGGTGCAAGTGCTATAGCAGGGATCATTCCATTTATAACTTAAGGGATTAATGATGTTCTCAGTGTTAGTCAACTAACTAAGGGGTCATTGTCCTATTGTGCTGCGTATGTAATAAAGGGGAACCACACTAGGGTGAAGGCATCCTCCGTAGCTTGTCCCTGTGCTAGTTTGTTGGTTAACTTTTCTGGTAGGGCTGTTTCCCATAGGTTTTGGTACCTGCATATTTCCCTGCATATCTCTTTGCAAAAAACCTTTAAAAACTATTTTTAAAAGAACTAACTAAGAGGTGTGTGTGTGTAGCAACCAGTCAAGGTGGCATTATCTTCTCTGATCATGTGCTCTGATTGGCTAGGTGGTTTTGAAGGAGTTTTCTTCTGTATGTTTGGTTGTATGTCTTCTTACCATGTACCAGGCCTGAAGCAAGAAAGGCAAAACCCCTCTGTTACTTTCTCCTCAAAGTATACACCGCCTTGGTTCATTTCCTCAGTAAAGTTTTATCAGGATTTCTTTTCTTCCTGGACTCCTTAAGTGACTGCCAACACTCCCGACCAGATGCTCATTGGAGCAAATAACACATAAATAAGGCTTTTGTAAAAAATCATGAACACGATTGTCTGGATTTTTGGACCCTCCTTACGGGGGTGAGGGCTATGGGCGCTGTCAGGATGAGCTCCAGCACTTCAAACTGTACCATTACACCTCTGATTCTATTGCAACACAAACTATGCAAAACATGGCTATTGGTTTATCTTATTTGACTTACAACACAATCCTAACCATCTATGCAAATGAAAGTCCTATTGAATTCAGTGGGGCTTTCTGTCAGGTAAGTGAGCCTAGGATTGTGGTCACAGGATATGAGTTTAGGATTATGCCCAATTCTTCATGGAATATTTTCAAAAAATTATTTAACAAAAATTATATGCCACTTTGTTGTAATAAAACCTCTAAGTGGTTTACAAAAAATAAGATATTAAAATGGTCCATAAAAGACTTTTTTAAACCAGATATTTTAAAAAAATCAGAAGATAATTAAAACTAACAATTCTGATATGGGCCAAAGGAATCTTCATCTCTGCCAGCCTGCAGGATAAATAATCTAACTAAAGGTTTAAAAGTGCCAGCTTACAGCTCTTCCTGGTGCATGAACAAATCCAGTTGGGGATGATGTTTTTATAGTTCAGAGGGGTTTTTTTGCAGGAACAGCCACAGAATGAAGCTTGCAATCCACAACCAGCCCTCTTGGGAGAGAGGTTGTCAAAGGGGCAGCATTGCCCCATTTCCTTTAAAACACAAGCTGATAAAGTTCCATGCACATACCAGCCATTGGGGAAAGTTGCAATGGCACTAACAATGATGGTGAATGTTTCATTAAAAATAAAAGGCAAAGTATGAAATGGCTCGCTTTGTTTCTTATAGGTGATTTTAAAATAAAAAATCACTATACAGCCCAAGTTTGACTTAGCATTCCTAAGAGTCCAGCTCATGTCCTTTAAGTTAGAACCTTTTAATACTTTAAACAGTAACCTTGGAGGGAATTTATATAAATTAAATAATATTCATAATGCAAAACCAGAAACAGTAAGCATGAGAATATAGGGCGTTGTTTTTTTAAACTCACTTACTTACTGAAACAAGTTTAAATCGTAGTGTAAATGCACTAATCCCAAAGGATCCACTTCAGACTTCAATAATGCTGAATAGGGAAGCTTTAACTGAAATATTTCTGGCTGGGTAAGAAAGAGGCGTGCTGATTTCACTGAAGTTCCCCCCCTATTTGAACCATGTCTAATTAGAAGCATATCTTCTACCATTAAGAATGGCTACTGTGCAATCTGGTGCTCCTTTACCTGGGAGTGCATCCCACAATGAACTCAGGGAGACTTTCGTCAAATTAGGAATGCAGGTTTGCACTTCAAGAGCAGCCTTTGGTGAAGCATGAGTAAGTGAGCAGTCTAGCAGGTCCCAAGGGCCAGTGAAAGCAGGGATAGCAGGCACAGGAAGCTCCCTAATACAGACTTAGGCCAATGATCCATTTGGCTTAGTGCTGTCTACACTGACTGGCAGTAACGCTCCAGGGTTTTAGACAGGGAGTCTTTCTTAGCCCTCCCTGGAGATGCTGGGGATCAAACTTGGGACCTTCATGCAAAGCAAATAAATGTTCTGCCACTGAGCTCTACCACTGAGCTTTCCATGCCTGGAAAAAAAAATCTATTGCAATTTCTTTTACAAAGTGACCTGTTCCTCTCTGGAGTAATGTGCAGGTTGAGATTTAGGGGTCCACGTTAACAACGTGATTACAGAAGAAATAGGGATAACCAAGGGTACACGACAAGGGTGTCCACTTTCGCCACTGTTATTCATCATGGTCCTGGAAGTCTTTCTAAAATCTATAAGGGAAAATGAGGTAATAAAAGGGGTTGCAGTAGGCCGGAATGAATATAAGGTTAAAGCCTTTGCCGACAATCTGGTTTTAAATGTGGAAGAACCTTTGGAAAGTGTTAAAAACATACTTATAGAGGTGGAAAGATTTGGTCAAGTGGCAGGATTTATATTGAATAAGAAAAAGACTAAAATAATCGCTAAGAATATGGACCAAGATACGATAGGAATAATGCAACAACAAATGGGCGTAGAAGTGGTGAAGAAGGTGAAATATTTGGGTATTTGGATAACCCCTAAGAATATTGATTTGTATCAGAATAATTATATACCAGTGTGGAATGGAATAAAGAAAGATCTGGAGGTGTGGGGACGAATGAAGTTATCGATGTGGGGGAGGATTTCAACGATAAAGATGAGCGTACTGCCAAAATTGTTATTTTTGTTTCAGACAATTCCAATAATCAAAGGGACTGTGACCTTTAAAGAATGGCAAAGAGTAATTTCAAGGTATATCTGGCAGGGTAAGAAGCCAAGAATTCAATTTAAGTTACTAACTAACAGATGCTAAAGAAAGAGGAGGCTTCGCCCTGCCAGACCTGAAATTATATTATGAAGCTTCATGTCTCTGTTGGTTAAAGAAATGGGTAAAATTCAAAAATACAGAGTTGTTAGATATAGAAGGATTTGATAATAGATTTGGGTGGCACGCATATTTATGGTCTGAAAAGAAGAAAATCCATAAAGGCTTTGAGAACCACATTTTCCGAAGATCATTGATAGAAATATGGGATAGGTATAAAAGCCTACTTGAACCAAAAACTCCGCACTGGTTGTCACCATTAGAGGTTATGAGTGTTAAAAAAATCAGTATGAGAAGGAATTGGATTGCATATGGAAATTTGATTATTAAGGAAGGGGGGGAATGGAAAATGAAACCCTATGAAGAAGTAAAAGAGTTTGTATATGATTGGTTGCATTATTTTCAAATAAATGAAATGTTTAAAAAAGATCTTAAGGAATATGGATTTGAAGAGAAAGATTCAAAATTTCAAATAGAAATAATAAATAATGAATATAAAATTCTATCTAAAATGTATAAGATATTGCTGGAATGGCATACAAAGGATGAAGAAGTTAAATCTGTTATGATACAATGGGCCAGAGAGTTTGGTTATAATATACAATTTAATGATTGGATTAAACTATGGAACGAAAATATTAAATTTACTGCATGTACTGCATTAAAGGAAAATGTTATGAAAATGATTTACAGATGGTATATTACACCGGTAAAACTTGCAAAAATGTATAAAACTTGTAAAAAATGTTGGAAATGTAAAGAAAAGGATGGTACTTTCTATCATATGTGGTGGGAATGTAAGAAAGTGAAGAGCTTCTGGGAATTGATATATAATGAATTGAAAAAAATGTTGAAATATACATTTGTTAAGAAACCAGAGGCCTTTCTCTTAGGAATTATAGGAAATGAAATAAATAGAAAGGATTGTAAACTTTTCCAATATGCAGTAACAGTGGCAAGAATATTACTGGCCCAGAAATGGAAACAATAACAAGTACCAACATTGGAGGAGTGGAGAATGAAGCTGATGGACTATGCAGAACTTGACAAACTGACAGGGAAGATCAGATATCTATGAGACCAAAAGTTCATCGGGTAGTGGGGAAAGTTAGTAGAGTATTGGGAATGTATAAGTGACAATGAAATAACGTTAGTGGCATTCAAAGAAGCTCTGTAAAACCCTAAGAAATATTGCAAAAAAGAAAAACAGATGCCGAAGGGTATGTTAAAAGGCAATAGCAAATTTAGGAATGTGTAATTAAAAAGTTCAATTCGGATGATTATCAGAGAGGCTGAAGGAAGTCCAAAAATGAGAAAATTTGTCAAAGTTATAATGTGGTGTGATATGTATTTTTCTTGACGAAAATCAATAAAAAATATTATTTTTAAAAAAGAGAGATTTAGGGGTCCACTGCAATTTGCACTTCTCCAAATTCAGTATCAAATACAGTGGTATCAAAAGATGCATCTAATGTCACATCCACACAATACCTTTAAAGGACTCTTATACCACTTTGATAGCCATGGCTTCCCCTCCAAGAATCCTGGGAACTGGAAACTGTAGCTCTGTCAGAGGTTTCCTGACAACAGGGCAGACTTTGGTAACGTGGTACCCTGATTGAGGCCAAAATTTGGCTCCCACAAATGGATCTTCCCACTTACGGATCTTCTCAATTTTGTGCTGCCTCAGCTCACCATTCTGTGCGGGGGAACCACCCACACTGCCCTAAATCCGGCACTGCTGACAGCTCTCAGCACGCTTAACGAACTACATCTCTCAGGGTTCTTTGGGCAAAACCATGCCTGTTAAAGTCAATTAAGGGTGCTTTAAATGTATGTGGTGGATGAGACCAAAATATGCTGTTGGAGAGAAAATGTATTCCTTTGAATGCCTCCAAACTGTCCCCCTCCCCAAAAAAGGTTTGGGGAGGATCAGGAAATCCCCCAGAAGAGCATGCAGGGGGCGGGGAGTGGAATCATTCCGCTTGTCAATGCTGGAACTGATCACCTTTGCATGATGCTGAATTCGTCCCATATTGTGAAAGAAAATGATATTTAAACGGTATTTTGAGCGAAAAGACATATTACAACTTTTTTTTTAAAAAGACATATTAAAACTTTTTTAAAAACAAACAAACTGGAATGAAATAATGGGTAAAACATGTGAAAGTGACATGGAACAGAAGGATGACTACATAGGTTCACCCATCCCTAGCTAAGAAAGATGGGAGGACAAAAGGACACATCAGAAGACAAGATGTTGCCCTGAAGCCAAGTGAATCTTAAACCATAGAGTTGGTGGTGGGGTGTGTGCAAAAAGAGCAACTTGGATGAGGAAACTGCACCACCCGGTTGGATTGGGAAGGGACCATCATTTCACTTGCCAAAATGATTAGGTCCAAATCTGAGTATCATTTCACGGGGAGGAATTTGTTTCCAAATCCCATCAGGTATATGAGGTCATCAGGCAGAAGCCCCTTACTCTGTTTCCCATCCCTTCGAGGTACAGGAGGCTTATTTTGGAGCACAGGGTGGGGGTGGGGATGAATCTTAGGATCAGTGGGGAAACAGCACTATTTGCAGTGAGCCTGTTTCTTTCTCCAGGATTTATGTTCTTTGTGAACTCTGTGAAATGGAGGGAGCAATATCTCTGTTCTCTGTAAATGAGAGGAAGAGCATTTTTAAAATCTTAGCTTGGGTCTGTAAGGCATAAACCTTATGCATGTTATATTAGATTCTCAGCAGACCACCACCCTGAACATTGGTGTGAGACCTTTGGAATCTTTAGCACAAAGATGAATCCTGTGTTCTGCCTTCAGTGCCAATGTCCTGTGCACATTCCTGTGGAGGGAGGACTTCAGAGACCAGTTCCCATGTGTCCTCTCTCATCCACTGCAAAAGTGGTCAGGAAAACTGACTGCTGTCCCTACTTTCATGCAATCCAGCTCACTCCACTCCCACTTTCCTCATTCAAAACAGAGTCAAACGTTTGCGAGACTAACAGGACAGAGTTCTTCATGTTGTGTCCTGTTCCCTTTGCTGTAGCAAGTGGATAAGCCAAAGTTCCTCACAAATGCGTTATCCATGCTGAAGAGGACTCTAATGAGCTCCATCTCTATCCTGTGGCAGGTGAACATGGTAGGAACCTGACATTATATAAACTGCCACTCATCTAGGTCACACAGGCAGATTCTTGGTGCACCTTCCCATCTTGCAAAAACCAAGGTAAAACACCTATTGTTAATAGCTGCAAATGAACAAATGTAGGAATTCCCCCCTCCTTCCTTTCAACCAGTTCTCATTGGCAAAACTCACTTTTTCCAAGAAGCCTTTGGCATAACTCCTGACTCCTTATTCAACTCAGCCAAAGTGCACCTCACTTAACTGGACACATACATGTTCTTCCTCTCTCACTTTCAACTCCATCCTCCTCTCACACCTCTTCTGTCTTCCATCATGGCGGATTTGAAATTGCAACCTCCTCAGGGCAGAGATTCCTGTCTTTCTGTTTGCTGCTCTGGACAGTTGCATACACTTTAGGATCGGACAACGATATTCATTTCTTTGTAACATTTGTACACTGCTTCATTGTCAAAACCTCTGAACGGAACATAAAATATACATTAAAATTCCTATTCCCCTTTGCACATGGTGTGGTAAAGGAGCTGTCCGTGTCAGCAGTGAACTCTCTGGTTCTAGAGACTCAACCAAAGCCATCTTTAATGACTTTTCAGCACCAGGCAAATTCCTGTTTTTATTTTCCAGTGCTTTGCTAAATACACTACTAAGAGGTATTTCACTTTATGAAACATATTTATATATATATTTATTTATATGAGCTTCTTAGCTTCTGCATCTTGCTGTGGTTTGAATGTGTATTTTCTCTCCACGTGGTCATTTCTGTGACTGAAATTGTACAATTTGATTTGATTGTATTCTGATATGATATGGTATGGGTTTTTATTTGATTGCCGCATTACAATAAGTTGTTGTTGTGGGTGGTGGTGGTGGCAATGTGATTTTAATTGGTTGTAATTGTTCATTGCCCTGAAAACTAAGGTGGTAAGGAACTTGATAAATATGACTAAAAATAAATAGGTTTGCCTAGGAATGCAACCTTACTTGAGAAGAAAAATTCAAACTGGCATTTCCTGGTTGTTATATGACAAGGGAAAGGGCTTGCCAGAATTTTTTGTCTGGATACTTTGCAAGCTCTTCCATACTAGATGGGAGCTGATTGTCAAAATTATGTCTGATAATAAAAATTTATAGGCATTATCTAAAAAAATGCTCAGTAAGTGTTGTTTGCTTTAAAACCACAATTAAATATCTCTTCTCCTCCTGACATGACATGATCATACCCCCCTGAGGATATTGTGCATTCACTCCTTCCATATTTGGGGAGGGGTGAGATAAATATGCAATGTTCCTTCCTTAACTATGTGAGGAGGAAGGTTACTGCTCTTGCCTGGTGTGACTCATGTGTAATGCCTTCAGTCTATGACTTTTTCCTCAACCCTGTTGCTGATTGATCCCCATATACAATACAGAATACATATGCCTGTCATCAGGCTTGGCAGGTTTGCCTGTGGATGTGATATTTGGTTCGTGCTCCTATAAAATTGAGGTGACCAGAAGATTGGGCAGGACGACTTTAAATTCATTCCTACTCTGTAATTGCAATCCGTAATTTAAAAATGGGTTACATGTATCCAAAGTGCCCGCTCCACACACGTTATACACAAGAGCCTTTAAAAGTTAATGCAAGAACTCCCCACCCCCAACCCCTGTAGCAACAAAGGCATTTAGGAACTTGTTATGATAATGACTTGTGTTTGGACAGTTTTTAAGCCGGATGTTTAGCTGAGGAATTTTTATAGTTTTAACTATTTTGGCATGTGATTGTGTTTGAGATGATTTCGCTTGCTATTCTGATTCAACATGACAAAAAGCAACGTCAAAAAGGAAGGACAGAAGAAGTACCGAGATTCCCTGCTACCTCTTTGACTTTTGTTTTGTTTTCTGCAGACTCCCCTCTCCTTTGGTGCTTCAGAGTCATATTCCTTTCACAACCCAATGCCAAGCCTGAATGAAGGGGACTTGAAAGCAGACTCACATGCACTGGAGAACTGGAGAAACATATACAGCCTGGTGTGTGCTCTGCACACAGGCAGAGATAATCATAGAATCATAGAAATGTAGAATTGGAGGGGACCCTGAGGATCATCTAGTCCAACCCCCTGCAATTTGCAGCTGTCCCATACAGGGCTTGAACCTGCAATCTTGGCATTATCGGCCCCACACTCTAACCAACTGAGCTATTCAAAGCGATTGCTCAATTGCAATTACAATCATTTAAATGTGAGCAAGTTTTAAATCTAGCTGAGAGGCAGAGTTATTTCTAAAGGTACATTGATGGCAAATAACAAAAATATAAAGGAGGGGGATGCGAAAGAAGAAGTGTGAGAATGTTGATTGTGTGGTGTCATTTTTCTGGTTAAGCAAAAGGACTATTGCAATGATTCCGGGTCAGCAGAGAACAAGCCACTTTCAGGTTATAAATTAGTACTAGCCACTACCTACTGGGGAGGAGAGGGGATATCCTGAAACAGCGAGCATAGTTTTATCATTGAGGAAGGCAGCTTTCCTCCTGCCCACGTGAACAGACCTGGAGAGCAAAGGCTGCCAACAGTGCCCCTTGCATTGATCCAAGTTCTGCATTTAGCTGATCATTACTCCTTCTCCTGCCATGTGCAGAGCTCTGGAAAAGAAACAATTGGGATCGGTGCAAATTGCTTTTAATTGTAAAGAATATCGCAGAGTTAAAACATTTGGCCTAGAAAATGATAGAATTATTGCAACGGAGGGAGACTACATGCAGTGAGGTAGTTTCGACAACTGGAAGGGACATGTACTTTTCTGCTCAGATGGGAATGCATTTAATCCAGAGCTCATCCGGTCTTTTTTTCAGTGCTACAGCACAGTCCTGAAATTAATATTCCTATATTCATAAAATTGTAAGGCTGCCATCGCATGGCCCCCACTGGAGGATTTGTATGGTTGCATCACAATCCTAGATTTACAGGGGTGGCAAGCTACGCAAGCAGGCTTGGCAGCCCATCATCACCATCAAAATGTAATACCTAAGAAAAGGTCAAAACAAATATTTTCAAATACTCAAAATCCCTCCATTTTTCTCCAGTTTCACCATTCTGGTTATTTAGAATCAGAAATTTCAATGCAAAATCCAAGTACGAAGCTTTAAGCTCGAAATTGGGGTGCTTTAGGCTTGTTGGCGTCCTGTGACTATTTCGATTTTGGCAGGCTTCAAACACAAGCTTTCAACTGTCAAGTGCTCATTGCTATGGCATGTTATTGATCAAATGTCAGATACTAAAGTCACTGTATGATTTTCATCAAGCACTATAAGATTTTAAAGCGCTATTATATGTCAACTAACAAACACCTTCTAATATTCTATATTTTTTGCATGTCAACCATCAAATGATGTCAAATGTGATTGTAGCTTTCTTTCTTTCTAAGCTTATGGTGGAGACCTCAGTGGGAAGAACAACTGAAAGGCAGCTTGCTGATCATTAGTGATCATACTCTGCAGTGTAGAAGGGATCTTTTTTGTTGTTCTACCACATGGGATCCGCAAGATCATGAAGTCCCACCTTTCCCGCTTCCTTTTGGTTTTGGTTACCTCCCCACCCCATCCCAATCACAGCTGCACTAAAATCCTGGATACCTGAATTGTTTTCAGCCAGGCAGCAATCACTTTTCCATCAGAGGAGACCAGAATGAAAGGCTGAAACAATTATCCAAGAAGTTCCTTCTACTGATGAGAGTTGTTTCACCCTACACTTCTTTGTCTAATTGGCTACACCTCCTTTCCTAAATGTCAACCCTTGCCATGACTACATTCATTGGCTAAAAAATGCTACAGGCTGGTTTCTTATAAAGGAAATGAACAAAATAGACATTTTGCCTCATATATCAGGTCATACAAAGGCTTGCTTTATTTGTTTTGTAAATGAAAGCTTGGACTACGTGGCTCATCTAGAGGAGCATCTGTCCCCTTGCCTTCTTGCATAGAGCATGATCCAGAATTATCTGCAATAGCTTCCCCTAACCTAATGACCTCCAGATTTTTTGGGCAGCACCTCCCATCATTTCTGACCTCTGGCAATGTTGAGTGGGGCCAATTGGAGTTGTAATCCAAAGCCTCTGAAGAGCCTCAGGTTGGGGAAGGCTGATCTACAATTGGAAAAAAACATGCATACATTCCATGACAGATGCTGTGGAGTGTATTCATGGGATGTAGACCATTAGAAAAACACTGTGATAGACAACTATGTGTCAGGGGTCCATGCAATCAGGTATGAAATGTCACTGCAAGTTGATGATCAGATGTTGCCATATATATATATATATATATATATATATATATATATATATATATGCAGGTTTTGGTGTCCTCGGGTGTCTTCCCGTGTAAAAGTTGGGGTGTCTAGGCGACGTTTCGACGAGGTCTCACTCGTCATCTTCAGGCTGGTGCTTTCGGCTTCTTGTTACTGGAACAGAGCAGGATCTCAGTGTTTGAGTTCCTATAAATACTGTTGAGGGGGTGTGGTGTATAGCCTCCAATGTTCTGGGCAGAGAGGAAGTTCCCAGGCTAGTGTGCCTTTTCTTCTTTTGTTCCTTAATTACTTGAGGGATATCTTGAGTGATTTCTTGAGTGATATCCTGAGTACCACTTAGGTGGGTCATTAGGTGTGGATTAGTTGCTAAAGTCTTTGTGTCTTGACCTCTTGAACTTTGTGAAGAGTTTTTCTGAGAAGAAAAACTCTTCACAAAGTATATATATATATATATATGTATGCAGGTTTTGGTGTCCTCGGGTGTCTTCCCGTGTAAAAGTTGGGGTGTCTAGGCGACGTTTCGACGAGGTCTCACTCGTCATCTTCAGGCTGGTGCTTTCGGCTTCTTGTTACTGGAACAGAGCTCTGTTCCAGAAACAAGAAGCCGAAAGCACCAGCCTGAAGATGACGAGTGAGACCTCGTCGAAACGTCGCCTAGACACCCCAACTTTTACACGGGAAGACACCCGAGGACACCAAAACCTGCATTCCTGTACCCGTGAAAATCTACGAAAGCATATATATGTATATATATATATATACATATATATATGCTTTCGTAGATTTTCACGGGTACAGGAATGCAGGTTTTGGTGTCCTCGGGTGTCTTCCCGTGTAAAAGTTGGGGTGTCTAGGCGACGTTTCGACGAGGTCTCTCACCTCTACGGGGAGGAAACCTTCTGAAGATGACGAGTGAGACCTCGTCGAAACGTCGCCTAGACACCCCAACTTTTACACGGGAAGACACCCGAGGACACCAAAACCTGCATATATATATATATATATATATCAGTTGGCCAATATCTGTTATCGTTGGTTGTTAAATATGAACAACAACAAAATATTTTAGATGATATTCAAAGAGTATTCAAGCATCCAGAGAATACTTGGAGAATATTTGACTCCAACTTTGGAAAATAGAAAGTTTAAAAGAATCTTAGGAAATTTAATTTCAGCTCAAAAAGTGGGTTTATTAAGCATGTGCAGAGTGCCTTCACCACTAACTAATTACAACATGTCCTATAAACATGGGCTTATTTTAGGTGGAAGTAGGTTTTATGCTAGGAGGGGGCAAAACCGAGTTATCGGTGACGCAATTGGTCAGTTAAGTATTTTTATTTATTTATTTACTTGATTGATTGGGGGGCAGCTGCCCCCCTGCACCCCCTGGCTATGCCCACGCCTACAAAACTTGGAATAAGGAGCAGGGTACCAGGTCCTCAGGCTTTGGGACTTTCAGGTAGATTTGAAGCCAACTACCTCCCCCTAGTGAAATTAACTATGCATGTGTTTGATTAAGTTGAATGGAGAATGTACATAAATGCAGGTATTATTCTGTGCTGACCAGGTGATTGTGTGAACTCCTGCTGACTCTGTCAGTTTAATATTTATTCATATCTAGAGGATTTCTGGCCCACCCATCACCATAAGGATCCCAGATAGTTTGCAGAAAATAATAATGATAATATCAGTAAAGGTTACATAGGAATATTAAATATTAAGCCTGCACACAATGCAGATTTTATGACCATTCACTGTTCAACTCAGATGAACCCTGTACAGCACATGCCCCTATTTGTATACTCAGTGAGACTCTGGTAAAGCAATGCACTCCACTGCCAGATTTCTTGATCTTCACAAATATGAATGTCAGTTAAAATGAAGCTGAATTTTGTACTCGCAGCAGTCTTTGACTTGTGGGGTTTTAGACACAATGCTGCATACATGTGTTGCCCTCTTCATTCAATATTCATTTGGAATACAGTCAGACAGAAAGAGCTATGGATGTTCAAAATGGCCCCATGGAAATAAATGAAATCAGATCTCTGTCAGTGGTTACCTGTCTGCCTTCCTGGAAATCAGTTTATAAACTGATGTTTGTCTGTGTGTCTCTCTATAATCATCTGTTATATTATCTGCATATTGAGGCAAGTGAATTTTGAAAGAGGCTCTTTAGCAATACGCTGCAATACAAGGTGTTAGAACCACATTATTTGCATGTTTTTGCAAGCGTGAACAACGTCGGTGCAACACCTGTGCAGATTTACACGTGTAGACACGGACAAAAAGAAAGAAGGAAAGTCGGAGAAAGCCACCCTGAATTTAGTTTTAAAGTTTCTCCCATATAAAAGTCTTCTTTGCGAGAAGGGCTGGGAGACGATACCAAGCCCGCAGTCTTTGGGCAGGAAAAGAGAAAAGAACAAGTCAAGTCTCTGGCTGCAACTTCCTAACGATCAGTTGATTTACCCTGGGAGGATAAAGCGTTTGTTTTTGCGCCACGTTATTATAAAAAGGCTGACCAGGCTTGTCAAAGTGCCCCTCTCCATATGCTAGCACCGCTGATGAGAAGTTGCTCTTTGGGGAGAATCCGACACGCATGGAGAGGTTTGGGGCGGAGGGCTAGATCACTTTTAGGGAAGATAAGCAGTTAGGGGGCACGCACGAAGATGTCCCGCTAGACGTCAAGTACGAGAAAGCGGGAGGCTCTGGCACTTGGCGGTCAAGGCGATCGAGAGAGGAAGGAAAGGGAACGCGGGGAGAGTTTTGACGCACGGAGACTTAAGTCAGCTCCAGAATTTGAGTCGGTTCCAGAACGCTGCTTGCAGCGGAAATGTTGCAGAGTGTGCGTGTATGGGTATGTAATCGAGAGAGAGAGAGAGAGAGAGAGAGAGAGAGAGAGAGAGAGAGAGAGAGAGAGAGAGAGAGAGAGAGGGTGGTTCTTGAGAGCGTTTGTGCGAAGAAACTGCCACAAAGATACGTGTTACACGTGTGGCGCTCGTGTGCATGCATCACTGGGTTTCTTTCAACTGTCTTCGTCGCCTTCTCTTTCTCGGAACAAACCAAGCAAGAAAAAGAAAATAGTGGGCTTGTGTGTGTGTATATATATATAAATTAAAAAAAAACCATCGCCGCTAACCCCGTCCATTTGAACCACAGCGTCCTATTTGAGACACGTGTTTCCAAGACTCCGGATTACAAGAATGAAAAACCATCACCATTCTAATGGAAATCGTTCTAAACTGAAGTGAAACTCTTTTCTTTCAGGAAAGAGTCCTTTCTCCATTCTGTCCCACGACTCCCCATCCTAAAAAAGAATTACCCGACCTTCCTGGATTTGAAAGAGGGATAAAATGAGCCCATTAGGCACTTTTTAAACTGATGCGCCCTTGGTTTATTGGCAAAGGAGAAAAGAAATAATATTTTTTATGCCCTTGGTGGGGCGAGAAGTGGCACTTCCTCGTCGGAGAGTGACTTCTACTATGTGGAGGCCACGTGAAAAGAAATAAGGGAGGACGAGAGAGACATAATAATAATAATAATAATAATAATAATAACGCGCTGAGCTATCTGCGCAATGAAGACTCCGAACGACGGGTTCTTATTTTAAAAAACACAAGGCATATTTTGTGTGGGTGCTTTTGTTTCGGTTTTTTTGCAGGCATCTGCCTTATGACCTCGTCCGGCTATAAATTAGAAACAAATCCCACGAATCTCTCGATGATGGGGTGAGGGGGGAACTGTACAATCGGTCGTGAGAGTGAAATTAACAATGCGGACGGATCATCTGCTCTTTTTTTTAAAAGAGGAACACCAGCTTGGTGGTGGGTGACAGCTGTGCTCACAAAATCGTCTCCATTATGGAAAGGATGGTGGGGGTTGCATCCAGTCGGAAGGGCCTGTCACTGTGGCCCGCAGCAACAACAACAACAACAGCAACAACAGCAGCAGCAGCCGCAGCAACAACAGCATTGGAGGACGTTCCTCTTTTTAAATTTTTAATATTATTTTTTGCGGTTGGCTGAAGGGCTGCACAGCACGAAAGTAACCCCACCCGCACCTTGGGCACGTAACTTTGGGACGAGCGGCGGACGAATCGTCGAGGCAGCGGGAAGAAGGACCTTGGTCCCTGCGCCCATTTCACGCGAAACCTGGAGGGCAAACTCGCCTCTTTCGATCGGGGGGAGGCTGCTATATTGGAAATATTTAACTCGATGTGCTGGAGAGGGAACAAGAAACCCAAACTGCAGCCACCTTTGGTTTAGCGATGGGATCGCGAGAGGCCAAGAGCGAGCAATCAGTTGCTGGACGGCGCGCCTCGCCAGCCCGAACTTCCACGCGTCTTAAAACAAAAACAACACCACGAGGCTGCTGCCGGAGAGCCAGCGCGCTGCTCTCCGCCTGCATTTGCGCCTTTCCACTCCGATCCTGCCTCTTCCCAACCCGATCCTGTCCCCTTTTCCCCTTCCTTCCTTCCTTCTCCTCGCCGCCCGCAGCTCTCGCGCCCTGGCTGGCAACTTTCTCCGGTCTTTTCCCGGCGAGGCGAGCGGGGCGGGGCGATGCTAATGAGCGGGGCGTATCCCCCCGGCCCGCCGCGCGACGCACCTCGGAGTTCCTCGCCGCCCATTGGCGAGCCGCGGCGCGGCCGAGGAAGTTGTGACGCTATGCAAATGGAGAGGGCGGCGCCGGGCCCGGGCCGGGCCCCGCCCCCTGCCCGCTGGGGCTGCTGCGCTCGTGTTTGGCTGCGGGGAGAGTCGGAGCGGATTCCATTGGGAAAGACTGCAAATCACTCCGGTTCGAGCGCGTGGGGGGGGGAGGGAAGAAGGGGGAGGGAAGAAGCCAAGAGGATCGCCGTCCACCCGCGGAGGCTGCTGCTGCTGCTGCTCCTGCTGCTGCTTACCTTTGCCGGCGTGTCTTCCTCTCTCGCTCTCTCCAGCAGCCAGCCAGGCAGGCAGGCAGCTTCCTGCGCTGGGGAAGAAAGGCAGGAGAGAGAGAGAGGAGCCAGAGGAGCTCCGGAGAAAGGAAAAAAAGCAAATATATATATTAATATATACATATTAAAGAAAGAGGGGGAAAAGATCTTTGGCTGGAGGGAAAGAAAAGCCAGGAAGAAAAGGCACCAGAAAGAAGAGCGCGCGGGAGGCAGCAAACTTGCCGCTCTCTTGTCACTGGAAAATGACACTTGAGGTAGCCAAGGGCGCCGCCGCCGCCGCCGCCGCCGCCGCAGCAAAAGCCGCCGCCGCTCCAGTCGATCCTATTGTTTCTTAAACTGCCTTCTTTCTCCGGCGATCCCAAGGAGGGTGACTTCGGCGCGGAACGGGGACGGCGCCTTCGCCCTCCGGCTTCTGGCGCGATCCCGGCCAGCGAACAAACGATCGTCGTCATCTTCATCTTCATCATCATTTTTTTTTTAAAAAAAAATATTATTGTTGTTATTCTTCTCCTCCAAAGGCCACTCCGCCTCGACAAGAACCAGCTCGCCACCAGCCAAGCCAAGAGCATCCGCGGCCAACCCCGGGGGAGGGCGATTTCGGTCCCCCTCTGGATTCTCTCTCGTTTTGTTTTTCCTCCCCCGCTGCTGCTGCTGCTTCTCCCTTTCAATGTCTGTGTTTGATTTTCTCTGATTTGCTTTGATTCCAGCAGCGGTTCCAGAGAAAAAGAAAGAAAGCAAAGCAAAGAGCGAGAAAGAGAGAGAGAGAGAAAGCAAGCAAGAAAAAAAACACTCCCTGGCGATTTATTATCATCAACACTATTCTTTGTTGTTGTGTTTTGTGTTGTTGTCGTTCTCTCTCTCTTAGATCTATATTATTACTATTTTTTAAGAAGAAGGGAGGGTCCTGGTTGCTTTTAATTCATGTTTGGGATCCAGGAAAGCATTCAGCGGAGTGGGAGCAGCATGAAGGAAGAGCCCCTCGGCGCGGGCATGAACGCGGTCAGGACCTGGATGCAGGGCGCCGGCGTCCTGGATGCAAACACGGCCGCGCAGAGGTACGTAGGCGCTGGCGCAGCATCTCTCGCTCCCCTTGCCTTGCCCTCCTCTCCCTTCTTGTCTCGGCAGGATACCTCTCCAGCAACACCAGCTCCCCGCAGCCGACTTTTTGCCTGCAGGACTTTTTGCGCTGGGGGCACTTTTTGTTGTTGCAAGCGCCTTGTCAGTGGCGTCTTTACGCGCCTTGGCTCTTCCTTCCTAGTTGGGCAAACACGTCTTTCTCTGTCTCTCGCTCACACTTTCCATTTCCCCTCCTCCTCCCCAAAATGGTTTTCACAATATGTTTACTCTTCCGATGCCCCAGTCTCATAACCGTCTCTCCATCTCTCAAAAAAGCTACATTAATAAGTGCAACGCTCTTCCTTCCCCAGCATAACCCTCCAGAAGATATAAGCACTAATGCGAATTGACCCCCGTTTCTTCCCAAAGCCTCGATTTTTGTGAGTGAGTTGCATCAGGCAATGAACTTTTTCTAGATGCACAACGCTAGACGCGTGTGTGTGTCCCTTCTGCAAAACCTTTGCAATATTTATTGGTAGTCATCCTCCTCCTCCGCGGATGCTCTTCCCGCCCTCCACAGCCTTGCATTCTGCAAAGCCTCTGTCCCGGACATCTCTAAATCTTCCTCTTTCACACACCCCTCTTGCTGCCCGTGTTTGCGCGGAAGCAAGTCCGAATTATTGCCGTGGGACTCGCCTCCAAGCCAGCCCCGGTTCGGATTGCAGCCTGGGGCGCATTTGCTAAGACGGATCCGGAACCAAGAGCCAACTCTCGGTTTTAACTGTCATGTTCGGCTGTATTTCACGTCCATCCTTCTCTGCCCAGTACCACCCCCCGGAAAAATGCCCCTCTGAGGAAGGGAAAGTTCTGCAGGGACAACCCAAAGGTTGAAATGTTTAAAGTTTTCCTAGGCAGCCTGTGGCGGGATGGTTCCCATCGCAAAGAACCGGAGAGGCGATGGAGCCAGAGGCGCTCTTAAAAGCTCGGGCGGAAAGATAAGGCACATGGCGGGTTTCCCTGACAGCTGAGGCCAGAGCGGAGGGGACTGCGAAAGAACAGCGCTGGGAAAGCAAAGCTCAGCTATCTCGGGCAGCTTAAAGCAATCTATAATTCAACCTGAGCTTTACAAAGTGGAAATAGAAGGTTTGTGGGTGGAGGGGGGGGTGTTTCAGGAGCAAAATAAATGTTTCATAAAAAAAATAAATCATAATCACTTTGGAGAGCATTGTTTCTTCCTTTCTGGCTCCAAGGAGCTAGGCGCTCCAACACGGGAGAGAAAGAAAGAAAGAAAGGCAACAAAATACAGTAGCTGAATCACTAAGTTTGCCTCCCCTGTAGGACTGAGCCACCTGCTCTGGTTTCTCCTTCGGGCTAGTGAGTTTCACAGAATTTTCTGCTGGAGAATAGGAGGACCAGGCCTAAAATGGATGTGGGTGAGGGCCCTTTAGCTGTGACCCGAAAGCTTGCTGGGCATTTTAGAAAGCCGTGCGGGACCCTGGCCTGGGACTTGGAGTGCTTTTCGGCTCGCTAGCCCCGGCGCCCCTTACTCGGTGGCGTCTAGTGTCCTAACTCCAGCGAGGGTGACCAGAAAGGCGGGCAGGGGTGGCATGTGGGAGAGAGACCCCCTTGGAGATGGGAGTTAAGAGGGTCTTGGGACCGCCTCGGGGCTCTCTAACCGTGTGTGTCTTTGACTGCAGCGGGGTGGGCCTGGCCCGGGCTCATTTCGAGAAGCAGCCGCCTTCCAACTTGAGGAAATCGAACTTCTTCCACTTCGTGCTGGCTCTGTACGACCGGCAGGGGCAGCCGGTGGAGATCGAGCGCACCGCTTTCGTGGGCTTCGTGGAGAAGGAGAAAGTAAGTGAACGTGTGAAGTGCGGGGTGGGTGGGTGGTGAAGAGGCTGCGACTGCCTCACCTGCGAATTGTAACCCTCCCCCACCCCTTGCACAGCCCATCACCAGACAGAAAGAGAGAGAGAGAGAGAGAGAGAGGGAAGGAGCGCAATTCCACACCTCCATGCCTTAAAATTAGCTTTGCAACTATTTTGCACGCTATTGGGAGCGGGGGCATAACATTGCCTTTGCAAAATCCCTACCAAACGATTCGCCTTCCAAACGCTCGCAGGGTCCCTTTCTCCCCTCAGAACCTCCACCCCAATTGAGCCAGTTTGACAACTTCATGCCACTACAACGCCCCCACCCCGTCGAGTGTCTTCGTGACATCAAGGCGTGCCCCTCCATCCCTGGGCTTCCCTCGTGGGCTTCCCTTCGGTTGCAGCCCTGCCCCAGGCTTCTCTCTCTTCTCCTTTAGGCACTTTTGGTTAAGTGCTTCAAGCTAAATCCCCGCTTGAATGGGAAAAAGGAAAAAGAAAGAAAGCGGGATGTGTGTGTTTGTGTGTAGAAACTAAGAACAAAGTAAAGAAAAGCGCAGAGTGAGTTTGGAGCGTCCCGGTGGTCTGCGATCGTTCTTATATGTGTGCGCCCCTTTTCCATTCAGGAAGCCAACAGCGAAAAGACGAACAACGGGATCCATTACCGGCTGCAGCTCCTCTACAGCAATGGTGAGCCCTTTTCCTGGCTCGGCCCACCCCTGACAGCTCGCGGCGGCTTGAAAGCTCTAGGGAGCTCCCTGGCTCAAGTGAACTGTTTACTCCTGGAAGTGAGAAGCCGGGGAGGGGAGAAGGGATCGCCTCGTCGGGATGCTTTAGGGGGGAAATGGATCAGAGGAAATGAAAAGGGGAAAAGCCACCTCTCCAGTAGTCCCATAAGGCAGGACAGATTCTCTTTCCTTCCCCACGTGGCGACTGCTTTCGCTTTGCATGTTTCCAGCTCACCAGACACAACGTTCCACTTTGGTCAGTCAAACATGGAGGTCGCCAAGGCGGAGCAGGGAGGGGCAGCTGCCCCCTCCAAATCAATGTAAATCAATAAAAATGCATAGCAAACGGAGGTTCTGTCCCCCAAAGCCCTGCTCCCCTAATAAAAGGCCTACCCTCCAAAAAAATTCTTGTCTACGACCATGCAGTCAAACTCAAGGAAAAGAGGAAAAACTCTATTTTCGCCTCCACTCTCCCTTATAATATATATGGGGTGGGGGTTAAGGCGGGGTGACAAGTCAGACTGGGACCGATGGGGGCAAAGGGACACCGGAACACGCGCCATCCAAAAAAAGAAGGGAGGGGTGTCTTCGAAGTGTTTGTGTGCATGCTGGAGTGGCAAGGAATTTGAACCCGGGTTCACTTGCTTTTCGGAATGCTTACGTCGTTGTTATTTTCGCGAACTATCCCCCCAATTTTTTTTAGGGTTGTGCTTGGTAATGACGACAATAAATAACAGTAACAATAATAGTGATTATTATGACAATCGGTTCCAAGACCCTTCCCCCTTGCTCCTGGACAGCCGAGTAACTGAAGTTCAAGAAAACACCGATCTGTCCATTTTGTCATTTTCTGCATTATTTATCGGAACGACGCTCTTGATTAATTTATTTCTCTTCCCCACTCCCCATTCCCCCTCTCCTGCTCGTAGGGATCAGAACAGAACAGGATTTTTATGTCCGCTTAATCGACTCCATGACAAAACAAGTAAGTTCCTCCCGCCTTAATTCGTGCCTGTATACTTTCTTCCTCGGAGAGATCAAGCTGTGTCTGGGGTGGTTGGAGGGGGCGCGCAGGCAACGCGTTTGGTTCGGTTCGCCGCGGGTTGCAGGAAGCTGAGACTGGGGGCTGGCTCGGGGGACCAGTTGGTTGGTTGCCTGTGTGCGTCCCCAGAATTGCGGAGCCGGCGATCGACGCGGGGAGGTCAAGGCGCGTAACGTGCGACTGCTTTTGTGTGCACGCTGCGACAGGCCATGCAGCCCAGTCCCTCTTCTTGGGGGAAGGCGCAGCCGCTCGGGCAACTTGACACAGATCAGCAAATTTGGGGAGGAGAAGGGGTTGGCTTTTTCTCCTCTCCCCACCCCAAGATACCAATTCCATTTCATCCCCTTTGCTGTCCTGACCAAGTTTACCCCGAAGTAAACCCCACTTGGCTCGAGAGACCTTTGTTCCAACTGTCTGCCCGCGGATCCTGGCTTTGCACGGCCGGGTGAAGTTGATAAACTCCTATCCAAACCAGTCCCACAAAGACCTGGTTTCTTGGGCGAGAGCCGGAGGATATTTTCTAAGATCGGCCAGAGTTTTCAAACGGGCTTCATCTTCTGGTTCGATCCCTGTACGGGACAGCTATATATATTCCTGCATTGCGAGGGGTTGGACTAGATGATCCCGAGGACCCTTTCCAATTCTAAGATTCTGCTAAGAGAGGACGGTTGCCATCGGGGCGCATTAGGTGCGAAGGATTTCTCTCTCTTTCCCCCACCCTCACATTTCCTACTCCAAATTCCTAGCCTCTTAAAAGTCCAGGTAGAGGAGAGAGCCAGCAGGCCTAACGGTTAGAGCACAGAAAGGGGGAAAGTCCGCCTAAAGCAGGAGTGATGAGATGACGGAGATCTCGCCTCTGCGCTTGGAAAGGAAAGCGCGCCTGCGGCTGCAGAGCCCAGAGCAAGCCGCGCGCAGCTCAGGCGAAAGAGCGCTTTGGAATCGGCGTTTGGCTGCGATGGGCAAAGCGCCTCCTGCTCCCGGTTTTAGATTGGCCGGGAGCCAGGGCGGGGTGAAGGCGCCGCCGCCTTAAAGGTACAGGATCGCCGTCACAGCCTCCTCGCCAACCTCTCTAATGGGCCAGGGCCAAATAAGGAACTGAGATCGGGTTGCGGCCAGAAGGAGGAGGAGGAGAGGCGGGGAGGGCAATGTTATTTGTCACACACACAGAGATTAATTTTGTCTCCCCCCCAAATCCGAAGTTTTAATTAGGCACAGTTGCTGTTTGAAATAAATAAATAACGTGCGGCTTCCTACTCCCTGAAGGCGTTCAGATCACAGGATTCTTCTCTCCCCCGCCCCCAACTCACTTTAATTATACGAAGGAAAAGAAACAGAAAACAAACACAGCCACGCAAAAACAGCAACCAGCCAGTGTAGCAAATATTTATCCTTCTCTTATTTGCAATGACATTGCTAGTGTTTTTTGGTGGTTGGTTTTTGGGGTGCGGGGAGGGGGGGACAGCGATTAACTCATTAGAGCTTTGCAGCTGTATAACTAGGCAGTGAAATGTATGCCGGGAGGCTAAGTGACTGTTTTAGAAATGCTACGTTCAAATACAAGCCGAGTTTTAATTTGTAATATGGGGAGCTGTTCCTGTGATGCAGGCTAGTTTTGAGTATGACATTTGCTTCAGAACGCTCAAGTGTGTGTGTGTGTGTATGTGTACATACCCAAAGCCAAGCAATTGTGTTTGCAGGTAAAAGGCTCCACACACAGAGAGAACCAAAACAGGAGGCAAGAATTTTGCCTCCCCAAATCACAATAATTTTGTGCTATGATTTAATTAAAAACATTTCTTTAAAAAAAATCTAAAATTAAAATACTTTAAAATCAGAGCTGATTAGCATTCGTGTTAATCATTTGAAGTAATCAGTTGAGGTACATAGTCTTATTCAAGTTTTGTTTTTCTATAAAGTTGGGTTTTTGTGTGTAGGAGGGGTTGCTCCACTTTAAAAAGGCCAGACAAAATCTCCAACATTTGCACACATTTATAAACCAGTTTCTGGGTGTTTCAAATTCTGCCTTCAAAAACTTTTATTGCTTGGCTTTGTTTTTGGTGGCTTTTTGACACCAAACCAGAAAGGTCAAAGTGCTGAGTTTGTTTTAGAACACTGTCTTTGATGGTCCCTAAACACCTTTTCCTGCTATTGATGGCTGTCTTACAATAGAAAGAAAAAGAAAGAAAATGAAGTAATTATGTTAGACAATTCCATCGTTCAGATACAGCTAATTGAAAGATACTCTTTTGAAAGAGTCTGTAGCAGGGGCTGAAACAAAAACAGGAACAATTCTCTAACAGCAAGTCTCGAAAAAGTGGTGATCAGAATTGGCTGAAAATGGATCTGTCAGCTCATATTTAAATTGGCAGAAGCCCTCACAGTGCTTTGGGGTGTGTCTTGTGTATTTCATGACGAATTGCTACAAAAATACCATTAAATATTATAATTGAACAGCTTTTATATTACAGTCATGTAAGAGATGATGTTTCCACCTTTCATAATTATGATCCCCTGGTGGAAAGCGACTATTTGAGTTTCTATAGCTTTAAAGCACTTTCCTTTAACAAGGCACTTTGCTTATGATTGCATTGTTGTCAAATCATCTGTGAGTTTTCTTAAGAAAATAAAAGGTGAATAGTCTGCCATCCTTCACTTAAATACGATGGTGAGATTTAAGAAGCCTGAATGCAGGATTGCAGCCTTTGTTTGTTTGTAGCATTTATAATATAGATATTACAGGCTATAATCACCTTTGGCGGATGTCTCAATTCCCCCACCCCCTTCTGTATCTAAATCTGCAGTGAGGAAAAATACAGTATCTTTTTCTGAGTTTGGGGTGGGATCGAAGAGTATAACTGACAAATAACATAGACAGAACCAAGATCTGAGGGAGAATGTTGATACAGAACTACATTAAAAGCCTCTTCTGTGGATGTGAATGTAGAAAATAGCAAGCTGGTGGATACAAGCGTGTTGTGTTATTTGCTTCCTTGTTAGGCCCATGAATGTGTTCAGAAGTGGCACATGTGTCTTTAAATATAATCAGCGGCTGTATCAGTTTTTGTGTGTGTGGTGATCTGATTATTATTTCTGGAAAGCAAAGACGCTTGCTAAATTTCTGCTCGAAACAAATTTGCTTGGGAGGTCTTGAAGCCTGTGCGCTAGTTAATCAAGGAAGGAAGGTCAGTGCTACATAGGGCTTGCCAACGTGTCCAAATGTGGAGACATTGCTAGCGGTTTAGCGCAGAGTGTGCATAATATATAGGAGATTCCCGAGTAACTTTCAGCTTGTAATTAAATTGTGCAAAGCCTGGTTGGAAAAAAAAACTTTAATCTTTAATGCAAGTTAAACATATATTGTCAACCTACTTAGAGGGGCAGTATTCCAGTACACACGACTCAGAACAAATTGGATAATGGAATGATGACTCTGAAATGAAACTGTGGCAGGAGCATGCATGCCTTAATGGGGTGGCGTCAGCGGGAGTCTTGCGCACGTGCCTTCGTCAACAATGACTGTCTTACACGGCAGTCACTGTTTCAAAGACATTTGTTGCAAATATTATTTTTTGAAAAATATTTCTGAAAAGGTTAATGAACAAATAGGTTGTCCCCTTTGCCTCTAGGAATGTGTCAGTGAAGAGACACCATTGAAGGGAAAGGGTGGTTTAAATCTATAGTGATATTGATATAAGCATGTAGGTAACTATAATCATTTAATTCAGAAAAATAAGCTTTAATAGATGGTTTATTATCCACAGTGATTGCAATCACTTTCATTCAATTGTATTATTATTATTATTATTATTATTATTATTATTATTATTATTTCTTTGTTTAAATGTCTGGATGCTTGAGACTCTGTATGAAAGTCATGGACAGATGTTGGGCTTGAGATATTGCTTTTTTAAAAAATAAAGCAGGTCGCAATAGTGTTTTATGAGTCATGGATATTATCCCAACTTCATCTGTATGTTTTTTAAAAAACAACCCCTAAAGCCTAAGAATAGACAAGGGTATATTTTGGGTAGAAATCTTGAAATAGTTACTCATGAATAAGCCATTGTTGGCTTAAATGGGACAGTACCTGCATGCAACTGCTTGCCTATATTTAGCAGTCTCCAATACTGCCTAAGAAATTAGACTTGGGTCCTGGTATAGTGACAAAGCTTCCCCCAGTTGGTCTTCAGTGAGAGCTGATTTAGGCTTATGGGCATTAATTTTGTCTCTGCATGCATATAAGCAAACACCCAATCTTACTTCCCTTGCCCCAAACATGTGAATCTGTCCCTGAAGTTTTAACAGTGGTCAGGCCTTCAAGTGTGTGCATGTATCATGTTGTGTTTTATGTGTCTATATCGCACTTGGCATTGGACGTATTGGCAATGTAAAGCTGGATGCCGTGGGTGCTTCTCAGCTCTGGAATGATGTGCATGTAAATATACATGTATGCAACCTGATAAACAATACCCTACACTGAACAACGTTAAGTTCTCTTCAGTGCTGAGAGCAGATCTTTTCACAGTTCAGTCCTAATGCACTTCGTAGAAATAAGTAGAGCTGTTTCCTGCAGAACATTCCCCCATGTAAGGCATTCTAGATGCTATATCAAACATTGTTTCAAATAACTCTATAGATGTCTGTTCCCTCCCCTCCCTGCCGCTGAGCATGATGCACATGGTACATATGTAGTTTTCCATTTTTGCCACGATCCTGCTGTGCCAATGCACACAGGTATTCAATCAGCTCTCTGCTCAGCATATTGCATGGTTCTGTGGCTGGCACATAGGCGATTAAAATATTATGAATCCATTCAGAAAAGAACTCTGCAGAATCTGAGCCATTGAGCACAACGCGCCTTTGAAAACGCAAGAGAGAAAGTTTGCAATCGAGCCAGGTTCCAGCAGCTTCAGTGTTCCTTTGGTTGCATGTCAGAAAGTGCAGGTGATTTTAATTTCCTCATACGGAGAAGAATGCAGAAGTCTGAAATTTGCATGCATGATCAGGACCTGTGTGTTTGGGAAAATGTAAACTCATCACAGTGGAAAATGTGTTGTTTGGAGTCTGGGGGTGAAAACAAAGCTGAGGATTTTGGAGCGACTGCCTGGGCCAGATGGCCTAGTGCATTCCCAGTCTGGCAGCCCAACTGCTCCCTCCTGTATAATATACAGCCATTTGTTCTGGGATATTTACGCTAGAGTTGTTTCCATGTGAATGTTTGAGAAGCGTTGAAAATGAACATATTAAGGGGGGCAAAAATTTTATTTAATTCATGTGAATTCAAGTTGATTAGCGAGCCAACATGCCAGGGATGAGAGAATGAGAACAATGAATAGTGTCTTTTGGTTTAGGGCTGTTGAGCAAGAAAAATAATCGCTATATTTTGGGGGCCAGTCTGGGAAATCCCTTATTGCTCTACCTATTCAAACATTATAGCAAATAATGAGAGGCTGCTCTGCAGCCGGAATTCAGAATTAGTGGCTGGTTAAATATTGCAAGTGGAAATTATTTTAATCCAGAATCTAAGCACTCGTTCCTAAATATTTCCAAGGCTTTATCAGTACAGCATGATGGTCTGAACCCTTATGATTGGTATTTTATGATTATCTAAATACCCAGTGCCCCTTCTCCAGACACAGACCTATGGATGCAACCTGATGTATAAAATGCTTCTTTTATCTGGACACCTATTTGTCTGCATAATGTTAGATAGCACTCAGATATCCCAAGTGGTAAGAGATAATTTGCTGGATATAGGGACATAGGGATTGGTTTGTGACCATTTATGTACATTGGGTTACCGCATATCCAGTGGTGGTGTTCAGCTAACAGAAGACTGCTGCCAGCAGAAAGGGGATTTGGGCATTTTCAGGCAATTATCCCACCCATCCCTGCAGCCCGCCTCACCTGCCATAAATATGGTGCAGAGGTTTGGAGGAGCGGGTGGGGAGAAATTGCTAAAAAACAACTTATTGCCCTATTCTGCAGATGAAAACCTTACTGCCTGCTCAGCAACATTGTTGGATACAACCCATGGGCTCCAATCCAGCTAAAGTTAGTTGCTCCTATGTAACATTGCAGCTAATGGAACAAGTTAGTTATGACTGTAGAGCACGTCCCGCTGGAATATCCAAATCTGTGCATTTTTTAAAAACCCAGTGTGGTTGGACATATATCCCAATGAGTCAGAGGTCTTGTTCTGGAGGGGGTTGCACTCCTACTGAGTGAACCAGTGAATAGTTTGGTTTGCTCCTAGAATAATTGTTGTTGAGAAGCACCTCTTTTCAGCCTTGGCTGGTTCACCAGCTTTTCCGTCCTATGACGGGCAGAACCTGGCTACTGTGGCCCATGTGCTGATAACCTCATGTTTGGATTACTCTATGTGAAGCTGCCCTGGAAGTTTTGTTGCATGTGGCTAGGCTCCTGTCAGAGCAGTGGTGGGCTTCAAAATTTCAGTGGCTCCCTGGGCAATGCCAAAATTCACCCCCTTCCACCTCTCACTTTCTGTTATTCATCATTGTTGCTGTTCCCTCTCAGTTTGGCACCCAGTGTGGGTGAACCAGTCATGTTCCCTTAAATCCACCTCTGGTCAGAGGCGGCCTGCAGTGAGCACGAATTGTGGAAGAACTGCAGTGGCTTCTAATATGTGACTGAGCCAGTTTCATGGTTTTGGTACTTGTGTACAGAAAGCCCCAAACAACTTGGAAGCTCAATTCCCGGGGGAACACCTGCTGCTCTATAGACCAGCCTGTATATTAAAGTCAGCTAAGGTGGCTTTCAACAGCCTCACCATTTTTTTTTATATTTGTTTGGCAGCGTTGTGGGGGAGAGGCTTCTCGGTGGGGGCACCTTGCCTTTGGAATGCTCTTCCCTTATAATAGGATGGATGCTGATTCTGTTCTGCTTTGGACACCAGGCTCAGGCCTTCCTCAACATTTAATGTCAGACTATTTGTCCTGACCTCTTCAGGTTGCTGTGCATTTGCTCCTGTTCTTAAGCTGTTGAGTGTTTTTTTGTGTTGCTTTTAACTTGTAACCCACTTTGAAATCACTAGCAATGAAGAGCAGGATAGAAATGTTTTTAATAAGTAGTAGTAGTATGTATATATGTATGTCTGTATTTATTTATACCCTGCCCATCTGACTGGGTTTCCCCAGCCACTCTGGGCGGCTCCCAACAGAATATTAATAACACGATAAAACATCAAACATTAAAAACTTCCCTAAACAGGGCTGCCTTCAGATGTCTTCTAAAAGCCATTTATTAAAAGTTATTTCTAAATTAACAAACATAATGGTCCTAGTTGGAGGTAAGGGGAAAGGATTTAATTGCCCTTTTAATATACTTTTCCAACCTCCTATCAAGACATACCCCGGAGTTAAAACTATAAAAGACAAACACACCCACACCAGGGGGAAATTGCATCACATGGTTGTTTATTTCTTTACCCATGTGGGTTATGGTGTACATTTGCAAAATTATTTTTAGTACCTACAGTAGTCTAACTTTATACTGGGGAACTTTCACTTCACTTCTTCCTAATTTATTGATCTCCTTTTGTAACTGGGTTTCACTGGAGCAGAGCCCTGCATACCTTTGACAATTATCCCACCAGAGGTCTGGGTTTCATGAACAGAGCATGAAAAATATTTGGAAGTATTTAGCTCAATACACCATTTTATTTTAATGCATACAATAGAAGGGTGGTGTGTGTGTGTGTGTGTGTGTGTGTGTGTGTTTAAAGGAATCATAATTTAGCAACTTCCTGTAGTGGGACCTAAGTTTCTGTCAGCTGCAAAGATCTGAGACTGTTCTTCCTTCCGTCCTGAAACCAACTGTTGTAAATGTTTGCCGCCATGGTTTGTGAGCACAGACGGCAACTGTAAGCTAACCAGTCAGCCCCACACTTCTTATATTGTGCCATTTGCGAGAAGAGGCAACATCCTAAGAGTGGCTTAGAGAGCCAAAATAGAGTGGCACCCTGTGTATCCTGTTATCTGTGTATCCTGTTCACACACTGAGGGGGGATTCTTTTGGTCTTCCAGGCCCTTCATTGCAGCTTAGAGGTCTGCAAACTTATTCTTCCGAATAAATCTTGGTAATGGTGCAAGGGAAGGATAACAAAAGGCTGTTCTCCACAGGTCCTTAACAAATTAAATATCTGCAACATTCTAGACATGGGAAGAACATGTTCACCTGTGCACTCGCATGTCAAGTTTAGCCAAGTAATGCTTAAGGACCACTTCTTTCAATTTCTCTGCCCAAGACGGTCTCTTTCCTCCCCTGCAGCAGGCAAAGTGTTCATGGGACTTGGCCATTGAGAGCATGGCCTGTCCGTTTTTTGCATGCTCTTGCTTTTGCATGGTGTTGGTCATGTGCACTGCACTGTTTCTGCATGAACACATGGTGCATCAACCTGCTCAACGTAGTTGGGTGACATGGATCTAATTTCCCTGGTGCTTGTGCACAGATCCTAAGCACCTTGGATGGACCAGGCTCACATATAATGTAGGGGCAATCTTGGCAGGAATGTTGCACCAGTGTGTTTGTATGTCAAGTTGGACCAGCTTTCTAAGCATTGTCTAAACTGACCGGTAGTGGCTCTCCAGGGTTTCAGGCAGGGAGTTTTTCCAGGCCTACCTGGAGCTGCCAGGGACTGAACCTGGGACTTTCTGCATGCAAAGCAAATGCTCTGCCACTGAGCTAAGGCCCTTCCCAACACATGCATGGCATTTAATGCAATTCGTTGATCAGCTATTATCAGTAAACAATCTGAAATGCAGGTAAAATTGTGAACTGGCTTGCTTTTTTGTTCTTGCAAAGAAGGAAATACTGAGGAGCATCTGCACAACCCAACACATGTGTGTGTGTGTGTGTGTGTGTGTCTGTGTGTCTGTGAGAGGGGGGTTGCCAACTTTCAAATCCGCACGTACAGCTCTCTCTTCAAGCACAGTTTGATAGACAGCAATTGGCAGGTGATAATGCTTAGCTGCAAAAGTGGTGCCTGCTGATTTATGCAAATCGAAGCTTTGTTATAGGGCAGGAGAGGGTTGCTTTTGCTTTTATCTAGTTGGCAATCCTAAAGGAAATGCAAAACTTTTGGTAACCTCTATATGTGGCTCATAGAATGGGAGCTGAAAGAAGTAGACAGTGTCCATCTCCCGGCCATGCTGGAGTCTTCTGTTTTAATACATGCAGTTGCCTTGATAATAGCTGAGTGCAAAGAAATTGAAGTGAGCCCCTAGTGCATCGCAAGGCTAAGGATGTTATGCACGTAAGCAAAAGGACTGCTGATGTTAAACACAACAGACAGGTGATTAGATACCACACTGTTGACTCTGTTTGTTCATTATTGCTATTTAGCTGGGTTTTGTTTTTTAAAAAGTAGGTACCTGGAGGTTAAGTAAGCATAGCAGATGCATGGAGAGGAAGTGAAGAAAGGGAGGGAATTAAATCTGCTTGCTCTTATTTGTAGCTGCTAGTGAAGCTGATGTTGCTGCAATTAAACTCACATTGACTCCGGTGCCAGCAAGATTGGCAGCTGAGCATGCACAGTGGTGGGGCTTCAACATTTTCAGTTCTTACTTAAGTAGGGGGTGGGATCCTTTGGGGCCCTACTGTGCTGTATTAAATGCAAAATCAATTATTCAGCGCAAAACACCATTGCCCCAGCTTCGTTGGCTTTTTGGCAGCGCCCAGATAACCTGACATATCAAATGCAATTAAGCCTTTGGTATTCTTCCATTCCTGCGGTCAAAAAGTCCACTCTTGATAACATAAAAACCCCACAGCATCAATCACCCGTGTTTCCTTTTGATTCTAGGAAGATATTTTTAAAAATCTAAACCTGCAAAAATCACAGTAGACTAAAACTTCATTTATTTAAATAATAGATTTATATTAAATGAACCTGTATCTGGTCATGATGATTTGCAGGTAAACCTCTACTTGTAAATATTCCTTAAAAATTCCAAGAGGCAAATCATTGTGTGTTTTTTAAAAGCACCATCTGATGTAGGAATTAGTACCAATGATTTTAGTGCAGTATAGTGTTTACTTGCACAGATCCAGAACTCTGTGTGCACTCCAGTGTGCACCCAGACCTCCTTACATGGAGTGGTTTCCTCATTCTCTTTAATTGTGTGCAAGACTCCATCCACGGGAATGTTTTTCTGCCTCTCTGCACAGCAGATCCCCCTCACCTGCAAGAGATCTCTGGATGACCACAAATGCTTTTAACATGAGGGTTTCTCTGTGTTTCCAAGCCTAAGGACTTGTAAGTTGGAGCTGGTTCAAGCAATTCTGTGAGGTGTGTGGCTGAGTCTGGGTGAAACTGCCTCACGGCACCTTAGGGAGATGGGATGTTTCAAACCACCCCTAGTTCTCCTTGCACATCCAAAACCCACTTCATCTGCATGCCCTCGCTTTGCACGTACAGAGGGATTTTGACATGGAGTGCTTTCAAGTAAGTCACCATTATGGAAAAGTATGAATCAGCTCAAAGTTCCACTGAAGCCAGTGAGATGTGCCTGTAAATAGGTGAGTGGATATGGAGTTGTCTAGCCCAGTGCAGTTCACTCTAACTCAGTAGTGGGAGCCAGATGTGGCCCTCCAGGGCCTCTCTATCTGGTGCTCAGCAGCCCTATTTCACACCTTCAAGTATTTTTTTTTTTTTTTTTTTTTGCCTAACTGGAATGTATCCTTGAACAGATCATGCCTCTTGGTTGCCTGGAATGAAGGATATATAGAGGTGTGTGTGTGTGTGTGTGTGTGTGTGTATGTAAACAAGCCCGCTGTATAAAGGTAAACATTTGCTGGTTCCCACAATTTTGCTTCTCACCCCTGGCATGGGGCCCCCTGCCATGTGCCCAGATGGCACTGTGGACATTGATCAGATACTTGCTCTAACTGGCATCAATTCTTAAAGACTTCAGACACCAATCCTTAGCAGCCCTGATCCCCAAGATCTGCTTAAATGAGAGATGCTGATGGTTGGACTCGGCATGCAACTAACATGCAATGCTACCGAGCTGCATCCCTTTCTCTAACCATTTTTCTCCTTGCAGTACTGAGCTCAGATCCTGCTAAGCATGTCAGGATGGGAAGCCAGTGGCTTTTCAAAAGGGAAAAGAGAAACACACTTGGTACACAAAGCCCCAGTGGGTGAAACAAGTGCAACAGTATATGCAAAGGAGCACAGGCTGAAATCCCTCTGAAATGCAAGCTAAGATCTTGGTTGATGAGAAAGGGATAAGATCTGGACCCAGGGAAGACACCCCCCCACCAAACCCTCTGCAATAAAGATGCTGAGAAAGTCCCTCTGTACAAGCTCTGTTAGAGCTTTCTTAAAAAGTGACGTTGGCGTGAAGGCTGCAGAATGCTACAGCAACATCAGTGCTATTATTTACGGCACTACTAAATCATATTAAAATATAGTATACCGTACTGGAGTGTGATAATACTATGTTTAAGCAATTACTTTTGCTGGCTAAGATTCATGACTGCTGCACAGGCAAACCTCACCCCCTCCTATCGCTTTCAGTGGGCAACCTTTTCAAAAGCAAAGTTACCGCAGTGCCAAGCCGTCTCATTTTATGCATGGCTTTGTTCCGCTTGTTTAGCTGTACTAGTTTGCTTGAGCTGGCCAGGCACACACACACACACACACAGGAATTTTACTTGTTGGTTTGTGTTAGGGATGCCATGAAATGACTTATACTTTTAAAAGCAAAGTTTTTATGCAGTGCCCTTTTTAGTAAGGGCGTGCCAAATGATGCTGCGGACTGCAGCTCTGGCATCATAGAATTGTGGAGTTGGATGGGACCACAAGAGTTATCTGGTTCAACTCCCTGCAATGCAGGACTCTTTTGCCCAATGCGAGGCTCAAACCCACAACCCCGAGATTAAGATTCTCATGCTCTACCAGCTGAGCTGTGTGCATTTTAATTTATTTATATATTTGAATGTTTATGACCCCCAGTTTTTCATAAAATATATCAAGGCAGCTTACAACATAAAATGCAATGGAACCTATCTACAATTGTCTATAAAGCATAATGAAAAACATCAATAAAGCATCAGTAGATATTGTCTGGTATCTACTGATACATTGTAAATATACATTGTCTCTTTGAAGCAAATGGGAGTACGAGGCTAAGTTAGGTGTGAGCCACATTTATTTCTATACAGTACATCTTGAAACGATTCACTCATAGACATGAATATTGCCTAAACCTGTAATAGGAAGCTGGTTATAAGTCATTCAATGACTATGCTGCCTAAAGTGCTACAACTCCCTCTTGAGGAAAGCTAATTCCGCTCTCTACCTCCAAAACAAAACACTCTAATGGTCTTCCTTAGTTAAGATAGTCAAAATCTTCATTTTTAGGAAGGCTTTGGGGACATAAACTGTTGTTTCCCTTTTGAAGTAGTTTTAATGGCTGTGGTTACATTGTTTTTGATGGTTGTTTTTTTTTTAAAAAAACACACATTCTACTCTCTCTCTTGTTTTAATGTTTTATAGCTGTTGTTTTTCTTTCCATTGCCAAATTGTTTTTTAAATGGTTAAGTTATTGTTTCAACTTGCATCGTTAACTACCTTGGGCTCATTGAGGAAAGGCAAGCTATAACCATTTTGAATGAATGAATGAATGGATGGATAATAGCTAAATGGAACACCCATGTTTCGAACCAGTGTACCTGACATAAGAACAGGTCAGTGGGAATTGCTCGGCTGCTGCAGGAGACAGAGTGGGCTAGGCAGAACTTTGGTCTGATTGAGCCAAGGCAGTATTTTCCTGTTCTTGCATTATATAGAAGCATCGATGGAAGATGCAGAGGTGGTTTTAGGACAGTGCCACCAGTTCCCCCACACTGGGCACCCAGTGCAGAGGGAGCCTGGTAAGCACTTGCTCAGCTAGGAGAAGGAGACGTGAGGGCTCTGACAGTGTCCTAGAGTCCCCTCACCTTCTCCAAGCCTTGCATGGCATGAGGGCTGGGGTGGCAAGTTTTGGCCTAGCTTAGGGCACCACAGTACCAAAGTCTGCCCAGGAAGATGCACACATGGTTTTGTAGGTCACCTGGGGATCTACAAATGCTATTTCACTCATTCCTGGAGACAGAAGACAGGAAGATGCACCTCTATGTAGCACCTAAGTTACTGGTGAATTTGGAAGCATTTCCTGCCTGCGGTTGGTAAAGCACAGGGGGAGCACATGAGGACAAAGGACAAGAGGGCTTCTGTATTTTTTAAAACTGTTGTGTAGAGGAGGGCGTTTCAGTCGAGGCAGGCTTTCTTGCCGTCGCAGGATAAGCCGCTCCTGCTGAAAACACCCCCTTTCTTTGCAACTAGTAAAGACAAATACAGGAGCCCTGCCCTCCTCTGCATCTGCTCACCCTAGTAAAAGGAGTTTACTAATGGCCTACCTTTAACAAGATGGCACGAAAGGTTAAGTATTGCAAATGCAGAGCTCCATCCTGCAAAAACATATGCCCCTGCACAGCAGTACACCCTGCATGAGGTTGTTTGCCATTTTTATTGGACCTCAATAAATAGCTTGTTGCAGATTTCAGCAGCCAGCCTTTTCTTTTAGGGTTGCCAACTATTGAACTGAACCCCCCCCCCCCCGCCGGCCATAGCTGTTCCTTTACCAGCCATTTGATCAGCATCAATTAGCAGGTGAGGGCAGTTCTGTGCCATAAAAATCTTTGCCTGCTGATTGCTGCAGAATAAAAAGTCTTTTAAAGGGCCAGACCAATGATTTTGTGTTCTAGCCCATTAGGCTTCATGGTCTTATGGAGGATCCTTTCTCTTTAAATAGCAACAGTGTATTACTTCGGCAGTGTTTGGGGGCCCTTCAGCCAAAGGGGGACATGGGTGTCTGCCCCAAAGTCCTTCCCTGAGATTCTATTTGTTTTCTCTTGGTTGTGCAGAGTCATATTCCCCCCCCCCCGTTGTGTACATGTTATGGGGGGAAACTGTAAACTTCCTTCAGATGGCGCATGGATTTCTGTTGTGATTGCAGCGTAGAATGTTGCTGTGTGCAAATGGCATAGTGGCGCAGCTTCCCCTTCCTTGTCAGTTTTGCAGCCCAGGCTGATGCTTTATTTATTGACTCAGCTGTAAGCTCCACCAACTTAGAGTCAGCATGTGCAGGACTGGACCCTTAAAGGTACAGGAGCAGGCGGAATGGACAGACCAGGACAGCTTGAAGTCCCACCATTTAGAAATGATTTATTCCACACATTCTGTGGCAGCAAAATTCTGGGCTGGCCACCTAGAGAACACGGGACAGGGATCCACTCCCTGACAAGTGTGGCTGTGTGCGACATGCATGTTTGTAAACATGTACTGATCACGTACCACTTTGAGGCATTTATTTAATGCATCCTAGGCTAGAGCTAGATGCTGCAAAACAAACACATTCCTAACCCTGGGCTTGTTTGGTTATTGCATTTATACCCCATCTATTTCCCTCCAAGGAGGTGATGCACATGGTTCTCCCTCTCCTCATTTCATGCCCACAGCAGCCCTATGAGATAGGTTAGGCAGAGAGGTGGTGGCTGGCCCAAGGTGACCCAGTGAGCTTCTTAGTAAAGTAGTGATTTGAACCCTGGTCTCCCAGGTCCTAGTCCGACACTCTCAGTGGCGTAGCGTGGGGGGTGCAGGGGGGCCGGCTGCACCGGGCGCAACATCTGGGGGTTAGGGTTAGGGGGCGCAAATCCACGGGTTAGGGGGCGCAAATTACTTGCCTTGCCCCGGGTGCTGACAACCCACGCTACGCCACTGGACACTCTAACTGCTGCACCAACACTGGCTGTCAAGTTTACACCTGACCCCAGTGTGGGGACAACTGCTGGGTGAATTGGCAGATAGCATGAGGGTGCTTAATCCTTCTGCTGCCGCCCAGTTCTCCCTTCCCCCTCTCCTTGTGGCTTGCTTCTTCCCCCTTTTTTTCTGACCAGCTAGATCTGAGCCTAGAAATATGCATGGCCTGGGAAAGGGATGAGGTTTGGGGAGCACTGGCAGATGGGAGGAAGATTAAGCAGCCCCTCTCCACCCCCTCAGTTGTTCCCCATCTCCACATTATGACCAACGTGTGTTTGATGACTTAACGGGTGTTGTTGGTCTCTAGATTCCCTCAGCTTTAGCCAGCATGGCTGGCGGTCAGGGATGATGGGAGTTATAGCACAGCAACATCCAGGCGACCGCTACCGCCTCACCCTGGATTAACATATTGTGTCACATAAGGTGTATGCCTAAATAGATAATGCATGAAGCAGACTTAAATACTGACATGGCATTTTAGGTACTGGTGCATCTGTGTTACTGGCTTAGTCTCTTGTTTTCCAGAACTTGTTTGTTTGCATTGACAGGAATTTACTCTCCTTTAATTTGTTAGCATAGTTAACTAGGCTGGAGTTTTACAGAGCACGTTGTGAATCAGGTTCTGTGCTCTGCTAGTAGCTAGTTAAGTGTACAGCCATGCTTTTTGAATTAAAAATATATTAACTTTTTCTTTTTATGAATAGGCCCCATAGTGTTCTGAGCTTTCCTGGTTTTCCCGGCCCCCCTCCCTGCTATTAAGTTTATATTTTATTCTGAATTGAAAAGAACATTGTGGTTGTCTTGACTACTAAAAAAGCTTATCCTACACACCGCTCAGAAGATGTGCATAATGCATCGGTTAAAACAGAAGAGAGAGAGGGGGAGAGAGAGAGAAAAGCGCAGAGCAAAGCTCTCACTCTGCTCCGCTTCTGGGACTCTCCAGCAACAAATCTCGAGGCAATTTCTGCTAGGATGCCGTCTGTTTAAGCAAAGCTAACTGGCTTGCCACATTGTTATGCATTCATGTGCTGTGTCGGTGATCATTTTCTCCAGGCACAGTCACTTTGCAGGTTAAAAATAAAATTAAAAAAAATAAAATCCGCCTTCCTGTTTCTCTTTCTTTCCAGGCGATAGTGTACGAAGGCCAAGACAAGAACCCAGAAATGTGCAGAGTTCTGCTCACCCATGAAATAATGTGCAGGTAAGAAAGCTCCTGTCACCATTTAATTAGCAAATACAAAATTAATTCCTGTTTCAAAAAAGAAAGCGCGGGGGGGGGGGTGAAAGTTGGTTGATCCTGTAACTATTTTGGAATGTAAAAGCATCACTTTCTTTGCTTCCAAGAAGCCCAAAATAACACAGTTTTACGTCTGCAATTAGCAGCAAAGCCCCAGTCATCATACACATTTTCAATTATTTATTGGATCTCAATCCTCAACAATGTATGAGAAGCTTCCGTTTAGACACTGTCGCCTTAATAGGCGCGGGAAATGTCTTCACACCAAAAATGTTAGCATCTAAATTGCTGCCTTTCGAGGAGGAGTCATTATCCAGCAGAATCTCCCAGCAGTAAAATTTGCCATGTTAGGCCGCTGGGATCACGATGGGCTTTCATTCAGCCGGACCGAAAGGCAGAGGATGTTGTCATCTTTTTACGGATTTACAGGTTTATTCTCAGCAGCGAGATGCCATTTCGGCTGCCTGGGAAGGGCGTTTTAGGGGGCCAGGGAAGGGAATACGGTCTGTGGTCAAGGTGATGATATCTGTAATGCAGACCTAAGGCTTGGATGCCGCAAGGACTCTGGTGCTCAGGTTTACTATGGCTTCTTCGTTTCAATGGGACCATTCATGGGAGCAAATTTACACCCATTTCGAAGCCTCGGATAAGAGGCCATTGGCTCAACACAAGGTTTGTCCTTGTTTGGAAATATTTCCACATGTGTTTCTATCCAGGGCTAGCTTCTTTGGCTCTGGCAGAATTAAGCAGCAGCAACTCTACTGGGGCTATTTGGGAACTGATCGCAGCATCTTTTTTCTTTCTTAAAAAAAAGAAATAAAGATGTGGGTCTTTTGCTTTTCTGATTCCATGAAGGATTGCATTAGGGTGCTGCCAGCTTTTGCACTGGGCTCCTGTGCCTGTCCCTTTAATGGCAGTTTGATTGGCAGCACTTAGCAGGTGAGTACGTTTAGCTGCAGGCCATGAAGAGCTGCAGAACAAATCTCTGTTAAAGGGAATAGGCGAGGCCTTTTCTTTCTTAGGCCATGTGACAAACTCTCAGCAAGATCCGTAAGCTCATGCTAATGGGCATGACCCTACAATTTCAATGATGCCAGTGAGTATTTTTTAAAATAAATTTCAGGAATTTCTGTGCAGTGAAACTCTGATGTAAGGAGGCCTGGTGGAAAATGGTCCCAGAGCTCCCTTTCCTTTGATTGCTGTGTAGGAGAGGGAATTTCAGTAGAGATAAAGCTTGGATGACAAGCTCCAGCAACTGAAATTCCCTCTTCTATTTAAGGTGCAGGAAACCTCTATTCTTTTTCACCTGGATACTCCACATTGAAAAGTGGGAAAGTTCTCCAGATGACTATCAGAACCTCTGGTGTCAATTCTGAAAGAGTGTATTCTTGGAGGTCTCTAGGGGTTGTATCGAATGGATTTGTCCCATGAGTGCAAGTGCTTTCCCCTGCAATATGGGTCTTCATTTCCCTCTCCTTTCGCTGCATCCTCCCAATCCAATCAGTTGGTTGGGGGAAGCTCCATCACAGATTGGGGGCAGGGTGGTTGGGGGAAGAGGAAGGGGGAAGAACGACTTGCACTAACAAGACAACTTCATTGGATAAAAACCTAGGCTCCAAAAGTGAGACATGGGGATCATTTACAGTTTTACTTAGCTTTACTGTGCAGCAGGCAGAAATCCAACAGGTGAAGTTTCCCCATATCTCCATACAGGACAGTACACACGTGTTGAATTTCTGCCTGTTGTGCCACTGTTAAAATTGGGAGCTCCTTGAGGCGAGAACTGTTCTATAGAAGTGCATATAATGGGTGTAATTTGGAGAAAGGTTGAAATGCGGGGCGGGGAAGGAACTTAACATTGTTTACATTTAAGCAGCACAAATTTCAGTCTGATTTCTCTGGGCTCCAACTATATCGGATAAGACGCTAACCACGCTTTATTGAAGATAGTGACAAAATTCCCCATGATTTCAGTGTGAACAGATGGCACTTGGAATTTTAACACCCACAAGACTTCCTTTCATTTATAGTGCCAACACACAGTAGTCTGTTCTCTTTAAATTATACAAAACTCTACATATTTACTTTAAATAAACCAAAAATGCAAAAAATAACTAGATGTTAGCCAATTTTAATATCTGTGTCAGTAAATTACATGGCTGCCAATATACCTTGACATGAAAACAACATTCTAGGCCAAAATTTTGAATTTACTTGATGTAGTATTTGCATTGTTCTTAAATGTGCAGTAGATCTTTCAATTTCTCACTGCTTTACAAATGCATGCATGCAGGCAGAAAAGGATATGTTGCTTGAAATAAGAGGGTAATACCCTGTTAAAATATTTTAGGGCCAATGTGAGCATTCGTAGTTGTTGACCAAACTATAAAAGATGCTCTTTTTTCTATCTGGCTGCCTGATCTTAATGCACAAAGCTCTGATTGGTTGTACTGACACCACACTTTTCAACAATAAGGAAGGTTTGGAGGGTGTGTGTTCCAGCCTTGGTTTCTCTACCACTCACTTCCCTGCCTGCTATAAGTGGAAGTTGGGATGTGCTGAATCTGCACCAGGGGTTCAAATGCAGCCTCAATTATAAGCATAAAATTAGAGTCTGTTCCCCATTAATCAGCCCAGCTAATTGCTATGCACTACCATTAGCCATATGGTGTGAAAGACAGCTTGCTCTCTCTAAGATGAAATTTCTTCATTCCAGACATGAAATAGTGAAGGCCCTGTGCTTCAGAATAGCTTGTTTTAGATATTTAATTCCCAAACAACTTTCAGCAGCGCCTTCGATCAAGGCTAACGGCACAATAAAACTTTGAGTTTATGTCACCAAAACCGAATATTTACAAAATGGAAGGGACTGTGTTGTGGAGGAAACAAAGGGCTCAGATGTAGAGGAGAAATCCTGGATGAGTGGAAACGGCAAAGAACTGAATTGAGATTACAAGCGGTTGCTTGTTTACTGCACAGGATTTCCAAGTATCTTGAAGAGATGGTTCTTTTGGTGATGATAAAAATAAGAATAATGCTGAGGACAAGAATAGCTTCATAATTCATATTAGAGGAGAATCTTGCAAAGCTAATTTTTGTTAGTGGCCATTGTGCAACAGAGATATCAAGGTGCAACCTGACTTCTAAAGAGCATCGTCCTCTTTTCACCATAGAAAATTTGTGTTATCGTCAGCTTGTGTTTACATTTAAATGGCAGTTAATCAGACAGTTGTCTGGATGCTTTCTGGCAGGCTTGGAAGTTGGCACAATTCAGGTTCTGGCCCTTTGTTACCATCCCTTGGAAGCTGCAGTAAAAAGGGCAGTCATGTGAATGGGCCCCAAGATCTGCAAGGGGCAGCTTCCTATACTGTGTAGTTCTACCTCGGGTTAAGAACTTAATTCCTTCTGGAGGTCTGTTCTTAACCTGAAACTGTTCTTAACCTGAGGTACCACTTTAGCTAATGGGGCCTCACGCTGCCGCCGCACGATTTCTGTTCTCATCCTGAAGCAAAGTTCTTAACCCGAGGTAATATTTCTGGATTAGCGGATTCTGTAACCTGAAGCGTATGAAACCTGAAGCGTATGTAACCTGAGGTACCACTGTACTCTCAGTGCAGCACATTACGGGTTACAGTATTATTTTATTTTATTTTGGGGCTATTGTTCTCGTGTTCTAACATAGTATAACCCAGATCATCATTAGCTTCTGAACAGGATGGTTCACCTCTGCTTTTTGTTCTGTGGTAGTTTCAAGACTGATCATTCTCAGAGCACTAAATGACCCAACACACACACACACACACACACACACACACACAAAACACACACATACACAGAACAAATACCTAGCATTTATACAGTATATGCCAAGCTTCACAATGTTCAGTGCAGAAATCCTTACAACTGCTGGGTATGGCTGACTGATATTCTCACCATTATATAGATTGGGGGGGTGGCTACCCAGTGAATTCATGACTGATAAAGACATTTTATCCAGAGCCTTCCTGTGTCATTGCTCACTCTCTTAGGCATCAAATAAGACATGATGTGGGGTTTTGTGATTGGCTCTTCAGTGCATATACCTCCACGATCCTTTTCATCATTCGATTTCAGTTCCAGCATTGGGAACCTGTGGCCATTCAGATGTTGTTGGATTGAAGTTCCCACCCATCCCAGACAAAATGGCTAATGGTCAGGGAATATGGGAGTTGTAGTCCAGCCGCAACCTGGAGGCCACCGGGTTCCTCACCCCTGCTTTAATGAGATCAGGGTTGTAGTGGACCATGACCCTGATTGAAATAGTCCTCCGGAAGCTGTGGACAGGTGCCCATGCAGAAGACATTAGTTTCTGGCGTGTGTGATTTGGATCATCCCTGTGCCTCACTGCACTACAGCCCCAGTCCAAATTAGACCCTCTCATGGCTGCTTTTAAAGAGGTGGGAAAACATCCAGTGATCCAGTCACATATATTTCATGCAAAACCTAGTTTGGTCTGCAGCTCTCGCTTTCTTAAAACAACAACAACAACCCTGAATCCTCAAAATGAATTTGTTTTGAGTTGTATATTTATTGACATGGTCCATATGCTGTTTTTAAAAACAACAACAGCCCAGTTTTAATGTGGGAGAAGCACTCTTTGTTTAAAGCTCACTCTCACAAAAGTTATCTTTATGAAAATCAATAAGAAATATATATAATGATCATGATGCAGCCAGAACTAAACACTTTTAAAGTCCTACTGATTTCAGAGGGAGAGAGAAACACATGCTTAAAAAGAAAAATTAAGATTTAAAAGTGCTTAACTGTGCCTTGTTTGTTCTGTTTATGTTCCTACATATAAATTCATGCAATAATCAAGTGGAACTCAGTTCTGAGGGGTTCAGATGCCCTGAGGAGACGCCAGGTTTCTAGGCATGGGTTTGGGATGAGGCATCAACAAGTGGAATGAGTGTGCTTATCACTCAAGTGAATAAAAATGCAATTCTTTTCAGATATGACTCATTGTGGGTCCCCGTGCGTTCTCCCTCTATTGCTAACTATTATAATGCCTGCATTCCGCCCATCCCCTTATCGCTTACTAATTCCTCAGTAGTCTGGGTGGGGCCCTTAGTTTTCAACAGTCATTTAAAACTATTTTATGTCGATCATTTTTTTAATCTTGCACTCATCTTGGAGAGGAGGTGAGGTCACATCTTTAATTAGTACTACTTCTTTGGAAGGGAGTGCTATTTGCAGGTTTTCATTTTTTTAAAAAAAGATATGAAAAATGTTTCTAGCAGTACATGAGTGTGGGGGTGTGGGGAAATATGACAGGGTGGTGTGAAAATTGATAGACAGTCCTCAGATGCTGATATGTCTTAAAAGTTATTTTTTACGGAGCAGAGAACAAATCAACGGTTCTCATTATATTTGGCGCAACCAAAACAATGCCAATTCCCCACAGGTGTGGAAATCCATTCATCTGTGAAAAAGCGAAAAAGTTTGAAGCCCTTTATAGCTGCTGTGAGCTTTCTGCCCTGTGAAAAGAGTTGTGTGTTCTTTCCCATTTTTATTTCGTAAAACTGCTTAAACAGTCTGGTTTTGTAAAAGGCGCTTCTGTTATGCTTAGTGCCGTTTATCATTTTATTGCCAATCTTGGTGGGTCCCCATACATTATTCGCTATATTGTTGCACAGCACAAGCAAACCTTTGTCGCTCTCCCTGGAGAGCTATTTATATGGCACGACACTTCCAAGAACTCTACTGGGGAAAAGAAGTCTATCTTCACACACAGTTGGTATAGGGTGAGCTTCTAGTGAGGGGCTGAATTCTGGCAAGATTCAAGTCACACATTGAATATTGCTGGTCCTCTTCACCCTTCACTTCCCTGCCTTCCTGAACCCTGGTCTTCCCTTTAGCATTTTTGATGGGAGGCCAAGAAGCCAACAGCATATACTGCTTGCATGTAAATTTCCTTCATCATATCAGTATCTGTTCCAAAGTGCTTCTGTTCAATACTTCCCCTCACACACACACGGGGCACAGAGCAGCCCTGTCACAATAGCCATGTCATGTGAATAACACATGAGGTAGGCTGCCCTAAGACGTTTTGCTCCCTAAAGCAGAGTCCAAACCCTCCTGCTTTACCCTACTATGATTCTGTCATTCAGGTAGCAATTTGCCCCTTCCTCCATCCACCCAGATGGTGCCACTTAAAACAGGTTGCTTCACCCTGCTGTATGATTGGTCCAGCTTTGTCTATGTGCTAGGAAGTAGCGTGTGATTTAGTGAGGGTGAGGAGGGGGGTCTCCACATGACGGTTGTTGCCGTGAAGCACCCAGATCATAAAGTGGCTTGAAAATTTCTTTTGGGGAGAGGGGAATGCACGAAGTCTTATATTTGTATATTTAGGCATGCACAAGGACCAAGAGAAAGATACAGAAGGATGCATCTCTCTAACTTGAGGGCCTATGGCTTTGCTTGCCTTCCATGATTCCCTTTTAGGTATCCACAGACACCACACTTATTAAACAGGGGGATGAGGACAATGATAGTGTCTATAGCCAAAGCTCCCACCACCTCAGGCATTCCCATTTCCTCATGGGCAACTTACTGGGCATTGGCATGTCATGTATGGCATGTATGGGATATATGGCAACCCTAATCTACTCAGAAGCAAGTGTGTGATATTTTAGCCTAAATTGCAGTGGAAATAGAATATTTAAGAGCATGTATTATGATAACCTTTTTTAAAAAAACACTTCACAACTCTAGCAGGATATGTGGGCAATAATGCACGAAAGAATTAGTTATACCGGGGAAGGCTTAACTTGTTGTCATGGACTGGCTGGATGCAGAGCAGTGGTGGGTAGGGCTGCCATACGTCCAGGATTTCCCGGGCATTACCGGGATTTCAAAGGCAGAAGTGACATATGGGGGGAAATTCCGGAAGGCAGCAGTTTGTCCTATGGCAACCCTAGTGGTGGGAGGCACCAGCTGGTAAATCTCCAAGGGAACCTCTGGGGGAAGAAGGCCCAGAGCCAGGGGGAGTGGTGGTGGGACGACAATGGGTGCTCAGAGGGCGCAGAGGGAGCAGATTGGGAATAGGAGATGTCGGAAGCCAAAGAGGCAACAGGGTTTGGCGAGCAGAAAGAGGCTGTGGCAGAGAGCAGTCCAAAAGAGGAGGCTCAAGAGGCAAGGTGGAGGCAGGCTGCTGAAGAAGCCAAGGAGTCTCCCCCCTCCTGCTCTCTCCCAGAACACAGAGAGGAGTGAAGAGGGTGGAGCAAACAGAGACAAGACAAAGGAGCCTCAGGATGCTGGAGAAGGACCCCACCGGGAGGCAGAGACTGAGCTGTGGGAAAGTGGGGAGCTTCAGTCTTCACAAATGCCTCATTAGGGCAAGACCTACTCGGGAAGGGTTGCTGTTATCACTAGGCCTGCACTATTTTGGTTCCTTTCATGGGCGTAGCCAGGATTTTGGGGGGGCAGGACTTTTGTTAGGGGGGCAGAACTGACGTGATTGGTCAGTTAGTTAAATATTTCTATTGTTTTACTTGTTCTAGGTGTGGCAGCTGAGCCTCCCTTAGCTACACCCATGGTTCCTTTGACTAAACAGTTAACTTCACTGACACCAGATGCTTTCTTGCTGACCTGACTCCAGCTCCTGACACCAGTGGCCATTCAGGTGTTATTGGACTCAAAATTCCCACTAGCCCCAGCTAGCATGGCCACCAACCTGTTCCGGTGTTTGTAATTGGTTTTATTTTTATTTTCTTACATTTATAGCCGTTTCTTCTGTCATGGACTCCAAGGCAGTGTACATGTGGCTTCCCAATAGTCACACATCCAGGCACTGACCAGAACAAGTTAAGCCTAACTTCAACAAGGTGGTGCCCCCATGTGCCTTTGAACTGTACCATGGGATTTTAAATGTAAAGACCAATACATTTCTTGTTGGCAATTAGTTTTGCCAGAGATGTATGGTAGCCAAAGAGGGTCAGGCAGAATTGGCTTCAGAGACAGATTTGGCTTAGGGTCTATGGATGCCGATCACTGTTTTTGAAGAGATCTGCACTGCAGTCCTGTGCATTGAATCGTGAGAGCCAAACAAGAAATATGAAATTGCATCTCACTGTTAAGAGATGGTTATTTGAGATGTTGGTACGTTTTCCAGCACCAAGTGTCAAAGTGGAAATAGATCATGATCACACTTGTGTATTACCTGCTAATAAGGTGTAAATGCAAATTTCATGGCCATGTAGCGTTTTTTGTCTTTATTCCAAACAGGCATCATCCAGCATATTGAACAAAATGTGGCGAGAATGGTCTTAAATAATGCAACATGGAAAACATTACGAATTTCTTTTGCTTTCTGGATTCCAAGCGTTCCCAAACCTTGCCGTCATGTTTACAAACAGCTGCAAAACAATTAGGTCTAGAAATGTTTTTTGTTTTTAATTGAGAAGCTGAGAGATTGAGGATTCTAACAGTCTACAGAACGAGTGCATTCAAACAATCTCTTCTCCATAGGAGTTTTCTGCCTGCTCTCTTTCTAAACTTATCTATGGGACGTCTCGAACCATTGCAATGTAACTGGAGAAGGTCATAATCATTACCTCAAGAAATCTTGCATTATTATCCCTAAAAAGTGGGATAACCCTCTTTCCCCCTTTTTATTTATTAATTGTTGTTGCTTGCCAGCTGTACAAGATGTTAGACCTAGTCATTAACCCATATGTGACCTTCTATATTCAACTGTTTTCTAGACAGGGACAGAACAGTAACTCTAGCTGGCAATGTGAACCCTCCTGTATTTGTAATTATGATTTTGAGAGTGTAATGGCTGCACTAAATCCTCTCCCTTTTTGCTCTGTAGCCGCTGTTGTGACAAGAAAAGCTGCGGCAACAGAAATGAGACTCCTTCAGATCCAGTGATAATTGACAGGTAAGGGCTGCTATCCTTTTCCTTGAATTTATTCGAGCTATTTGTGGTGTGTGTGGTAGTTGGTTTTCTTTTTGTGGGGTGGGGGGACGACGACTCCTCATTATAATGAAACACCTGCCTTGTGTTGCTAATGGGCAAAGAGTGATGTGCGTCCGTGGGCGTAATTTTGTCGTTCATAGGGAATTAGTGATGCTATAAGGTTTTGATTTCTGTGGAAAGGCCATATGGAATGTAACTGTGAGTGGAGGCTCTGTGGAGCGTTCTGGTGCTCGTCTCTGATTCATGCTCCTAAAGGGGGACATTTTTCTCTGCAACTTTCTGCGCCTCGATTCGCATGCTGTGCCTGGGAAGCTTCGGGAATATAAAATAATAATAGTTTGTGATTTATGAAATGTGGTTGGGTGCTTATAAATATTTAACTTTTTACTTTGAAAAATGTTTGAATCATTATCACTTTTTAGCTACAGTAGTTCCCTTGGATGCAATCTATCTAAATTGTAAGGTTTGTTTTATTTTATTTATGCATTAAGATATCTGAAAACTAAAGATTCCTCTGCCCCCCCTTTCTCAACAACCCCCCACCCCCGGATTCCAGCTTGTTTTCTTTGGTTTGAGTGCAATTTTGATTGTATTGTCAGTTGATTAATTCATTTTGCCTGTCTTAATTATTACGGTTTCTAAACCGATCCAAATTACTAATCTGACATGACCGAATAAATCACTGTAGAACAATAAATTCGCTGGAGTTGTTCTGTGCAATTTGCACTCGGCAGACTTGCAAATTAGGCAACGCTGTAGCCAAAGAGTCACTTTTACATTTTAATTATTGAAGCTCGTCATACAGAAACATATGATAAACTGTTACGATGTCGCATTACTTTGTGAGAATTAAGTGACCACGCAAGGCTGATACTGTCCATTATCAGTTAAGAGAAGGAGTACTATATCATTGTGGTATGGAACTCTTTCTCTTGCTTTGCTGCCTGAGTTAATGTTCACAACCTTCAATTCATCCTCTTTGTTGGATTGCTCAGAAAGTGCCGTGTGACGTCGGAGCAAGGTGGCATTCTGTTGCGCAGTGACTGGAAAGACATGATTGATAAGCCATTGTATTTATGTAGTTTTATGTCTTTTGAAACAAGAAGTTATGCTTTCATGGCAAATGTCTCTGCAAATTATTCCTGAGTTAGTTTACAGTACAGTAGCAGTGAATTTATATTGCATACTTGCATTGCTGAAGAGCGTTAGGTGAACACAGGAGAGCACAAAAGTAATTAATTAATGTGTCTGTTGTGTATTCAAGGTGTATTATAGTCTGATGGGGTATTAAAGATGGCACTTGCAGTTGCATGGAAAATATATGTCTCCTACATGGTTCTCAACAACGAGATAGTTACTGAACGTAAAATGTGTGTGGTTCTACCTACATAGAGATGTGCTGGCTGTGGTTCATCTTAGGAATAAAACCATTGGCACTGACTGCATTTTGGACTAGCATATTTCAGCTTAGTAAGCCAAGAGACGAACAAGCATTTTGCCCATGCATGAAGATCCTGTGTTCCTCCCTTCATATTGCAAGAAGTCAAATTGCAAAATCTATAATTAACCACAACTTCTCATTTTGTCCAAGCTGAGGAAAAAATGGTTATAAGCTGTGGAGCAAGTGTGGGGTGCTAAAGTGACTTCAAACTGTGGTTTCATATTCTGGCATGTTTCAAAGCCATGGTTTCTTGGAAATGAATGATTGGCAAACTATGGTTAATTAGGTTTGCTGTTTTGCTTGTGTGGATAGGCAAAAGCTGTTCATCTCTTGACTTACTAAGCTGAAATCAGTCATCTGATCCAGGCACCCTCTTTTGCATATTGTTCCTCCTCTTAGTAGTTTTGGACAACTTGGGTCATACAGTACTTCACCAGCATTGCAGAACTTTGCGCTGAGGCAGATTAAAAGCTGGAATTTGGTTTGTGGAACTGGGCTCTATTAAACTTTGCCTCACCACACATTTTGAGTGTGAACTGGTTAATCTTTTAAAATTCTTCCCTCGGTTTTAAGTGGTGACTTTGATATGGAAGGTTGATATGACTGTGGTTTGAATAACATCTGATTTTGACCCGCTCCTTTGGGTTGCAGTGGCATAAGAAATTTGACTCAGCTGTGCTGTAATTAGCCTTCCCTGTGTTTTTGAAACAGGATTGAGTTACCTGGATCGCATTAGTGTGGCTTCTATTGTTGCCGCTTAGCATCTGTCCCAGTAGGGTACTTAAAACCTTTTTCTTGGCCAGGGCTAGTTCAAACAATTTAGGCAAAATAAAGTATGCGCTTTGTACAGCTAGTGGCTCTGGTGATGTTACTAGTGACATTTACCCTGTGCATATTATTTCCCCCTTGGCTTAGAAAAGCATGAAGCAGTCTATATGAAGCCTGTGTTTTAAACAGTGTACTTTATAAATTGTTTTAACATTAAAAAGCTGTCACGAGCTGGAACATATGTTGAGTTGCACTCTGCTGTCACTCTGGCGTGCATAAAATTGTAAGCTATTATGCCAATTGATATGCAAAACCATATTTAGCTATTTTTTATTTGCAAGTGATCCTTCGCGGGACACATTTGGGGAGAGGCAGAGGGTTTGCAAAGATGTTCTCTGATGCCTAGCAGACTGCTCAGTCTTGCATTTGACCTGTATTAATAGAATGGGCACCTTAAATGCTACATTTAAGGAGGCAAGGATCACATTTAAATCATAGACATGTTTCCTTATGAGGATTACTACCTCTTTGCTATATCTGCAGAATACGGTTTTTCAAATGTCTGATCAAGAAGGATACTTACGATTTTTACACATGCACTCTAAATGATATTAGAGCATGTCTGGAAAATTTTGAGTGACAGTAGCCACATGTGAGTATTGACAATTCTGGACAATTGCGAATCTCTGAAAATTCAAAGATACACTGGTGAATATAGGCAGCTTAAAAGCGATTACATTTGTGTGTTATAAAAAGTGGGGATATATGACACATGTAAAACCTTTGTACCTACAGAGTTGTATAACATGCTCTTTTGCCTCCAATTATCATTTATATTCATTTATAATAGTCAGAATGAACTGGAGCCATTTAATCATAAATGTAGAGTGTTGGAACAGCCTCGGCAGATGCACTGGGAAATGACTTTGTATTTAGAGGAGCACGTTTTGATTGCGATCAAAATGACCTTAGGAAATTTTCTATACTCTAGAGATCTGTCTTCCCTCCATACTGTGGCATCAATCTATTTTTCTCATAGGCAGTTTGTATTACAGAGCAAAAGAAGTTGCTTTATACCAAGGCTTTATACCATTGGTTCATACAGCCCAGTATTGTATGGCTGGCTCCAGGCTGGAGGGGAACGTGGGCAAAATGTCCCCTCTCTATCGTTACGCCTTATCACCTGGCTACAATGATAGCACTTCAAGGTAGCTGTGTTGCTGGATTTAGTTACCCTTTAAATTCCCCACAATTCCTCAGAGTGACAAAAAGTTGGGGGCATTGAGAGAAATTTAAGTGGTGGCTTGCTACAGTCACCTGGCGCTGCTCCAAATGCCACATCAGGTGGTGGTCGTGGGGAATTAAGGTTGGAGATGAGTAAGTACTGGGGTCCTGTCAGCTGCTCAAGGATGCCAGACACAGGCTATGAATACTGTTTATGTTGGTCCTTCCCAACCCTACCAGAGTTACCAGGGCATTTGCTTTTACCACAGAGTACTGCTGCGTTATGGCCTCAGTGTGCTTTTGTTGCGCGCGCAATTTAGAGATGCTGTAAAATAATCTCCAACACAATCACACAGATTAAAATAAAAGGCCCAGGGCTGCTTTAAATGAAATCATTGAACTAGTGGGCTTTTCCCCCTCTCCTCCACTGCTGTGTGCCCCATAGCCTCCCAAACCTGCTCCAGAGGGTCAAGAGAACCCCCAGAACAGTGCAAGGGAGGAGGAGAGGAGATACTGTTTGGTTTGCACGAACAGAAATGCTTGTACTGTACTACGCAATAATCTCCTTAGCATTACACTGAACGCAGCCCAGTATCCCCAATAAATGACATTTTAAAAGCCACTTACTGCTTTGGCACAAGCTGTGCTGGTAACAGCTTTCCCCCATGCCCCAACTGGCCCTTCATGTGTTCCCTGTCCTGCTTAGTTCATTTTACAGCAGGATGATACAGTTTACATTGTACAGAAAGTATAGCAAAGTGAGATAGGGCGTAACATCTATTTTAAGGTTAATTATTATTTTTTAAGCGGAAGGTGCATGCATCCCCCTAAAAGCACCTGCAATTTCATGCAGATGTGGAGGGGACAAGTCTTTGGAGAAAGCGAGTGCAATGTAAAACAATTCAGTGTGCAACAATTTCTGTTACAAGTGACACTGTGTGCTTTCAGCCTAGTAGTAGCAAAAAAACAAAAAAAAATACGAACCACTTCCTGTTATTACATTCTACATAGATTTAACATTCAAACGGTAACTCAAATTTGAATTTAAAAGGTTTGCTATAAAATTCCTGGGCTGGAATTGAATAAATTGTACTTTTATTGCCACAGTGGAGATTCCCATGTTCTAACCTTTTTTTCCCATATAGCTATTCTAGTTCAATAAATAAAACCTCATTAGACTATTCCCATTTCAATGAGTTTATTAAATTTTACAGGAGTAATTAGCATAAGCTGTGCTAATTTTTCTGGAAGACTAATGAGAGAGCTTCCTAATTAGGTTTGCTTTGTAAGAATCTGAAAAGATGATAATGAAAAAAGTCACATAGGGTGCAATACTACAGGAAGGAAGAGTCTTATTATTTCTTGATTTGTGAAAGATGATTCTGTGTCTTGGCATGGCTTCAAACTTTTTTAAAAAAGCCTCACACACATTTTAAAAAACCACCCAAACTGACCAGGGCTGAAACAGATATTCTAGTGAGATTTCTCTGCTTGTCATTTAGTTTCATCCCCGTCTCCCTTCATGGATGAAACAATTGAGCAATGGTTCTCTTGGCTAAGATAAACATGGAAAGTAATGTCTACTTCCAATGTATATGGCAGAGTCACTCCAGCATAAACACTCATACCTAGTGCCCTGGATCCCCTTAAATACCTGTTGTTTCAGCATGTATGCATTCCAGTGGTAGGAGAAAAATGATGTATGGTTATTAATGGCTCCAATTCTCAATAATGACTGGGGAGAGATGATTCCCCACTTCCCTGCCAAGAGTCAAAAGTGATATCGCAAGTGTGTCATTGCTAATAGTGAATTGTTACCTCTGGCAAATAAGGTTTTTCAGGTTTTTAAGACGTTTCAAAAACCTGCAAAACTTGTTTGATGGAAGATGATTGCAGGACAAAAGAAAACTATATGGGCTGCACCTCCAGCTTTCTTATAAATGACGGTCTCTAACCATAGCTGCTATTTTCTGTATCCCTGTTGAGAGCCAATGCCCAAGAATCTGAGACTATTTCCCTAAACTAATAAAATAATTTATTCCAGTGCCTAGTGTACACAATTGCATCATGCAGAGACTCAGTATTAATTCTGATATCTGAAAGCAGCCACAGCGCTTAGCCACTGCCTCCAAGTTGGTTGTCTGATGCAGAGTTGTTACCTGGCTACTGTTTATATTAGCCATGCTAGAGAGGTTTTGTTTTGATTTTGTTTTGGAGGGTTAGGCCTATACCCAATTTATCCATAATGAATAGGGCCATTTTTAAAGATAGTAACTCTAGGTATGTGATCAAGCAAATTCCCTTAAGCCAGGCAATTTCAGATGGTGTTTGTATGTTCCCAGTGAGCACTGGATTCCAGTGGAAAACATCTGCTCTCTATGCCCATAACACTCTGTCCTGGGATATTTTCCCAGATTGCTCTATGGGAGAGTAGCCAGCAAGCTGCTCCTTTGTGAGAGAGCTGTTGTGTGACCACTGCCTCTAGAGCTCTGAATTCCTCAGCAAAGCAGTCCAGTTTTGCCTGTAACTATCTATCTATCTTGCTGATGCAGTGCTAAGAGTCTGAAAATAGTTTCTTCTTAGCATTGATTCACACAAGTGGTGCAGAAGAGGAAAAACTTGTTCCATGATGGCTTCCAGATGCTATCCATTGTGTGCATATATGATATTGTAGGTTGAGCTTAGCATGAATTCATTCTTTTTTAAAAAAAAAATATATTTGGCACTGCCTGCACATTACTAGCTGATGTGACCTGAACGTGCCCAAGCCTTTTCTGCAGCTGAAATGGTCATATGAATCCATCTTCTGTTCATACACTTGCATATGGGTCAAATACCTTAACACACTTATGCTCATGCCATAACCAGGATGACACCAGTGTGGGCAGAAGAAGGTTTATGATTCTCTGTGTGTGTGATGGGAGGATCCAAATAGACAAAGCTCCGATGTAGCTTGATGTAGTATTGGTAGTTCATGTAATGATGAACAGGAAGTCTGGTGCAAGATTTTTAGACGCGTTAATTAACCAGCATGAACTGTACTGCGAACAAAGATCTCAGTGCAGCAATTTCTTGCAAGGACAGAGGTATGCTTGAAATGTCTCTTCCTGCAAGGGCTGCCTCATTGACTGCAAAAGTGGTAAAATTCTGCCCATGCGTCCCTTTGAACATGCATGCAGAGATCTGAAGTGAATGGGGCGGTGTGCAGGTTCATAAGTTCTATGTGTGCATGACCATTATGTGTGAGTTGCTCTGTCATTAAGGTAGCCAATCTGGGGAACATTCAGCACTTTTTAGTTTCATTGGTTTCAGTGGGAGAATCAAGCATGTGCTTCAGTCTCTTTCTCTCATTGAATTAAATGAGACTCCAAGCACTTAACCTTGCTTGGATTGTGCCTGATGTTTCTGTTGGGCTTAGGCTTGAGCTTTGCTTGGAAAAGTCAAGGACACACTACCTTCCAACAGGAAATACCTCCTTAAAGAGTGACTATAGCTCTGCTCCCAGTGTTGATCCTTCTATTCCATCTGGAACAGCTGCAACTGGAATAACGATTGCCTTCCTGAACGTGTCATTTTGGAGTTATTGGTCATTGCTCCAGTTCATCGTGCAAGTTACCTACAAACCTATATGTGGAAAGCACCATAGTATGTAGCGAAACGTATGCATTCCTCTCTATTTTAAGCACACATTGGCCCTGTGAGTAAGGCTATGATAAGAAATAATGATTGGTCATTAAGGAGCTTTGTGGCTGGGTGAGAATTTGAATTCAGGTCTCCAGAAGTCACCCAAGGCAAGTCACACCACCTTGGCCTCTTTTCCAGCCTTTCTTCATAGTCCTCCTTGCACCGTGGCACACACTGCCTCAGTATAACAGGAGTGAGAGGGTTGGCACCACTCATTTGATGCAATGGTATTTTCCTAATCTGCTGATTAGTTGGGGGGAAAGAGCTTGGAAACGTCTTATTTGGTCCATGCCAAATGAGTGGTCCTTGCAGCTTTCTTATTCCTGAAAAGTGGCTTGAAGATGATGGCGATAAGCTTCGCTTTTATTTCAGGGGCAAGTTCTGTGGAGAATATGTAGTGTACCTATATTCTTTTCAGTGTAAAAAAGCCCTTAAAGCATCTGGCTGAAAGGCGGGGCCTGATCCTGACAGGGTAGCCCAGAAAGCACTGAGCACTCCCCACCCAACTTTGCAGGGGTGAGTACCTTAAAGGACCGGGCTTTTCTTTTGTTTCTCTTCACAAAACTTCAAATGTCCTATTCATAGCTATTGATTTCTTAATGCTAGCTGCTACTTCAAAGTGTGTGCAGGGGCAAAGAGGACAGAGGCGGCCCATAGGATTACCTGGGTCAACAGAACTAAGAATCTTTTATTCCATTTCATGTATTATTAAAAAGAGAGTTTTTTTGGGGGTGTAGATAGGTTCCCCCCTTTTTATGGATTGCGGTGGAGAGCAGAACGGAGAAAATCCAGAAATATCTAATCTCTGAATCATAGCTGTGGAGTAAATCTGATTTTGGGATCCCTTTGTTGTACTTGAAAAATGTGCCAAGCCAGTGGAAATACACGGGGTTCCAATATTAAGAAAAAGGTTGCTTTGATTAATTTGGGCTTTGCCTGTCTGCAGAGTGATGTGGAGTGGCCTTTTCTTGCTGAAGGATGATAGGACAGGTGACTTTTCAACCTTGATTGTAGAGCCACATTGTACAGAACCCCAGCTTCTCTGTAACAATTTTGCGGCTTCTTTGGAAATCATTAATTAAGAAGCAGCAACAAACATCTGTTATGCCAGCGAGTGACAGCCAATTGAAGTTTCCTTTCCTGAGTACTTGTGGTGGACCAGATCCACATTGCCCCTTTACACCTGATGTTGTACACCATGTGTACATGTGTGTGAACATGCTTTTGTCAATTACTGGGATACTGTCTGGTGAACTCCTAGAATTTCTTTGCAAACTTTAAATGTGTAAATGATTAATTTTTTTAATGAAACAATGCCAGAAAAGAGAATGTTCTTTTCTAGTGGAAGTTAGACCTGCAGTGGCTGTGTTTAGAGAAGAGAGGAGCTTAGTTGCATTGCAAAAACTCAGATGGGAAGGGGTGGATAGACGAAGCTTTTACTGTACTTCCATTTACTATCTTCTTTGAGAATCATTGCTTCATTGGCACCAGCAGCTTAACTGAGCAACTCAATGGTTGCTCGGTGCCACCTCCAGGTTTTGAGGGGCTCTTAGGCTAGGTGGTCCCCTGCTCTGTCACATGTTTGTTTGCCTTCTTCCATCTGCACAACTACCTAGAGAGGGAGCATACAAATCAATATGGCTAACCTGATCCAAAACACCCACCCACCTCACTCACACACACGAAAACAAAGATCACCACAGCCAATCACAAACAATCACACCCTAGGCCAACCCCAACCTCTCTCACCACCAAAGGAACACAAGTGAACAACACAAGCAACGCTGACACCAAACTCTACATACATTAAGCACAATAGAAACATCGCCACCCGACCCCACCCCATCCATCTTCCCTCCCTCCACCCTCTTTCTTTTTTCTTTCTTTTCTTTTTTTTCTTCTCCCCCTAATGCCTCAACAAATGAAACGGATTTGTAGAAATGTTACATGGAAAAAAAAATACGAGGCATTACACTTACCTCTGTAAAACAAGAAAATCCTTAATAAAATATTTTTTTTTAAAAAAAACTACCTAGAGAGGGAGTGTGCAGAATACTGCACAGTAGTGAGTGGCAGGGTAGGGTGATAGTGCTCACTTTACCTCCCACTTATTGTGTTGCTGATGTAAGTAGTAGACAGGCAGGTCAGCAGGGTGCAAACCAGCTGGAGGAAGCACCACCTTGGTGTGTTTGCGCTGCACAAACTTCTCCTCCTCTACCTCCTGGTAAGCAGCAGTAACATGGGCAATGAGAGGTCAGGTGAGCACCGCTGCACTGTCCCATCACTTGCTACTGATGCTACTCCACCTATTTATTCTTACCACAGCTTGCATGCTTAGAGAAGGCAGATGAAGAGGTAGCAACACCAAAGCGGAAGAGCAGCAGGGTCAGGAGGCTCTGGGCCATTCCCTGCTGCAGGGTGTGGAACTCAGCACAATGTGAACCAGTGATGTTAACCCCTGATGCTGCTGCCATCAAGTTTCAGCTGAAGAGCGGAGGGTCCATGGACTTATGAACCACCTAGGTCAAGCGGCAACCAGCGAGAGGAAAGGATCCTTTTCATATGATGCAGATGCTATAGCATCCAGCACCTGTACCACCAAGCGGTGGTGAAATTGCACAAGTACAACATGATGGCACTGAAACCACATAAAGCAGTTCTTCCATCTCTCAGCTTCCATTTAGTGATTGCCTGGTGGCCAGTAAATGCACTAGACGCAGTGTTCCCCAACCTTGGGCCTCCAGCTGTTTTTGGACTACAACTCCCATCATCCCTTGCTAGCAAGACCAGTGGTCAAGGATGATGGGAATTGTAGTCCAAAAACAGCTGGAGGCCCAAGGTTGGGGAACACTGCACTAGAGTATAACTGCTAGAATGCACTGTTGTCATCAATACTTTCATATAATCCAGTAAAGCAAAAATCTATTTCATGCTGCTAATAAGATGGGTCAAATTACACTGTGATCTATAGATCCTACACAGAAGGTGGCAGATTTTTTAGAAAGGCATTTAATACAGCTTCAGAAAACAAGCAGCATGTGTCAAGAGCGTAGCATGCACTGAAATTTCTCTTTCACTTTTAACATCCTAGCGTATTTCCTGTCATAAGAGTTCTGGAAAAGTACAGGGTACACTATACAATGTTGTCTCTGTGTCATTTTGGGAACTGTGCACAGGCAGTTGTGATCAGATATATTAAAGTATGAATGAAAAGTTTGCTTCCAAAATTATAAAGGAGCATATTTTAAAGTGGTTCCCCCTCCATTAAAAAAAAGTCCTCTATCATTTGTGGCACTTTAAAATACTTGTGACACTTCTTTAGTATATGAAAATCTATATTCCAAATGAATGTGACATGTTTGATGCTGTTAATCTGCTCTGGGTATGAAGTAGGTCGTTAAAATGTGTTATTTCATTACCTTGAAATTATATCCTGGATGTTATTAAAGTGACCCAGATATAGACTTTCACAGCAGCCGTTGAAATGCTGTGAACAGTACTTTTTTGTCTTCAGTTCTTAGCTCCTGGAAAGGTGTAGGCAGATGAAGATAAATCTAGCACAGGCCATTTCTCTGGTTACAAACCTTTGTTCCAGTGCAAATAAAGGTTTTAGATATACAGGGTTCATTATAACAGAATTTTAATTGCTTTAATCTGGCAAAACTCCCTAGTCAGACAAGAATGTTTTTTGCCTCCCTTTTTTTTCTTTTAAGATATAATGGAAATACCTCTTCTTGGATTCTGCAGTTTGTGTATCCTTTCATGTTTTTTTTTTAATCCCCTAGATTAGAATATCAACAAAGTTATTCTAGAGGTTGTTAAAGTTGTGTTTTTTCGGGATAGCCAGATTTTCACATTCTGAATGCACTGCTTCTAAATACACTTTTGGACTGAAGGGAAAGTACTTTGGAAGTGTGTGTGTGTGTGTGTGTGTGTGTGAGAGAGAGAGAGAGAGAGAGAGAGAGAGAGAGAGGGAGAGAGAGAGAGAATATGTTATAAAGAATAGCCATGTTATGACTTGAACTGACACTCTAGCAATCTATATTGCATTATAGCAGCACCAGGCATCTCCAGCGTGGCATTTTCCAACTATATCATTTAGCTAACTCTTGGAGACACAATAGTTTTGTATATATCTGTATGGAACAGTGTTGGCTAACACGCCTTTAATAAGAGATTGTCTTCTGCCCTGCCATATGCTACGGGAGCAGCCACCCGCTCTGTGGGGCTTTTGATTCCTCTCAATAAGATTATTTCAAATACTCTAATCCCGAATCATTGACATGAATACAAAAGCCTAGTGACATCTAATAGATGCCTCTTAGCTTTGCTTTTTTCCTCTTGTTCCTTGCCTTTTTCTTCTTTTTTTACCTGACAAAAAGCTTACAGACACTTGGGCTCTGTCTCTCAGTAGCAGCATGGGGGGCTGCTCATGAAATATAAAGGAGGAAAAAGGACTGACATAGGGCTGATAAGCCACAGAGCAAAGGACCATAGATTAAAAGTAAATGCCAGTAAATCCTATCCTGTACACTCACTTGTTCTTTTATTGTTTTCTTTAACTCTTTCTGTGCTGGAGGAAAATGCAGGCTGAGACCAGTAAAGGGGAAGACAGGCGACAGAAGAAACTTAAGATTAGCTTGTTGCTCCCTTTCGTGTCAGTTTTGACACATTTCCTGGGGTCTGGCTGACACAAATGCAAGGTGGATTTTAGTTGCTAAAGTTGCTCTGAAATTATATTTTCAGCCAGCATGTAAATTAACAGGCTGGTTAGAATATCTTATTATATACAGAACATTAAACAGATGATACCTTTCCTACTTGGCAGAAAACACAAGTACGACTATTTATTTATTGATTTAAGCCATTTATATGCCATTTCCCCAAAAGATGTGTTTGAAGTGGCTTGCAACAATTATATAAAATCATTAATAAAGACATGTCAAACAACCTTTTGCTAGTCTTTATTGTATTCTTCATTATATTCCTCTGAGGCAGTTACTGTTATTCCCAGGGTAAGGTACGGCAACTTGTCTCAGGCCTGCAACACATTCTTTGGAGAAATGAGATGCAACACATTCTTTGGAGAAATGAGACCTGAACTCATATCCACATTTAATTCTCTATCCACTGAACTACTCATCAGACATAAATTAAGAATAAAATAAACTTCATGGGCAGGCTTCAGCTAACAAACCCCATCAGCGGAAGCCCTGCACAAGGGCTTCTGCTAACTCAATGGGGCTTTCCCCGTCCCCCCAGAATTGGTAATAGCATAGTGCTGACCTCAGCCTCATGTTTTATATTTCTATAAAAATATAGAAAAATATATATGAAACAGTTCCAAGGTTAACCATCTTTGGACATAAAACAATGTGTTGAACTTGGACTTTGTGATGCTTACAGCAGACCCACTGAAACCTTTGGAATTTAAGTTTTGACTTATTTTTGTCCCACTGATTTCAGTGGGTCTACATTAAGCATGGCTAAGTCAGGATCTAACCCTGTGCTGCTGGGACTTATAGGGTATGTTCATATTAGTGGCTTAAAATGCAACAGGATCATTTCTGCTTCCCTGAATTTGCATGGTGTTGCCATAATAATAATAATAATAATAATAATAATAATAATAATATCTTTATTGTCATTGCCCCCCTCTCAGGGACCATGAAATTACTTGGCTGCTCCATCCACCCAGATAGGGCACTCCACACAAAATCAAAACAACTATAGAAACACTAGTTAAAACAATACAGTATAATACAGCAAGGAAGATTAGATGACTTTCAAAGTCCAGGCTTCCCATTCAGGGCCGAGATCGCTCTGGAGAAGAAGCTGTTCTTAAGACGGCTCGTTCTTGTCTTCATCGTCCTGTATCTCCATCCCGACGGCAGGAGCTCGAAGATACAGTGACCAGGATGCAATGGATCTTTTATTATGTCCAGTGCCTTCCTATGGCACCTTGTGGCATAAATCTGCTCTAAGGTGGAGAGTGGGCAGCCAACAGTGCTCTCTGCTGCCTTAACAACTCTGCACAACCCCATCCTGTCCTGGGTAGTACAGCTTCCGTACCACACACATAAGCCATAAGTGAGCACGCTCTCAATGGCACAGTGATAGAAGGCAAGCAGCAGTTTCTATGAAGGGCTGTGTGTGAGAGAGAGACAGAGAGACAGAGAAAGAGAGAGAGAGAGAGAGAGAGAGGTATCTTCACCTATACGCATGACCTTTTTGGTTTCCTTGCTCCCACAAGCCCCACTCCAATTCATGAAGTTGTCAGCTGCACACACAAATATTCACATTACCACTTACTCCATGCCCAAATTTCTAGTCTGATAGATGCTGGTTGGAGGAAAAAATGCCTCAAACGAGAAACATGCCACTACGGATTATGGCTAATGTGAACGTGGCCACTTACACTGGATGTGGTGTAAGTGGCTATGTGAACACTTGCTAGGCAGCAAACTCCACAGAACAAAGGAGAATTTACTTCCAAGTAAATATATATAGGATTCTGCTGACAACCCTAAATCAGAGACGCAAATATATTATTTGATACAATTAACATTTGTTGTCTGTCATTAGGCCTGAATGTACATTTTCAAATGTTCACAAAATATTTTGTTCACCACAAAGGGACTAAATACTTCTCTCCAAATACTGCCATGTTCACGTTCAACAGAGTCAAGCCTTATTTGATCTCACCTAATAATCCTCCTATGGGGCCAAGAGGAAGCACTTCCCCCAAACACTTTCGGACTGATTCTTTGCTGTCAGAAGCTGTTACTGGGGGAAAGAAAAAAACCCAAAACTATTAGCACAGACTAAATTCCCTACTGTAATTGGTTATGAAGGTGGCAAAGCCTGTCAAATCATGATGATATCTGGATTTCTCTCTCTCGCTCTGTCTCACTTGCATCAGATTACAGTTAAAAACTTTAATGATTTTGAAGTAACCATCTGTATTCAAAATGTGGATTGTCGTTCAGTTTCAAACAGGTCTAACTCCAGAGTCAAAGTTCTATCTACCTCTGTGATCTCTATGAAATTAACCTTTCAGTTAGATTTTTTGGCATCTGTCTAACAGCATATCCATTGGCTGACATCCCAGATGTTAAGTTTCTCTAAGTGGATGTTAAAGAACATTTTACCTAGCTCAAATTTGGTAGAAGAGTGACAAGAGCAAGGAATAAATGTTTCATATAATCGCTGCAGAGTTCTTTCCAAGAAGTGGATTAGCAAATTTCAGTGTCATACAAGGATTTTTTCCAGTGTTTCCCGGTATAGTCTACTTCAGATCTTTAAGATCTATGCTTAGGGCTCAGACATGTGTTTACAAATGTTCATGCTCAGAACAGATATTCCTTCCATCTTTGCAGTGATATAAGGACAGGGTTTTATATCAAGAGATGTTCAGCTTTCATGTCCCTTTCTAGCCTTAATATGGTCTTCTTTAGTAAGAATCAATGATTTTATTTTATTGATCCTGTCTGTTTTGGTTAGGACAGAATACAAAAACTCACGTTTTTTTGCATGTATAGAAGCCTCTTGGAGATGTGTTCTCAAGCAATTTACCTTTTGCCCCAAATATAGACATATCACTTAACATTTGTGTCTCCAGCATCCCTACAGTTGGTTTCTTAAGCTGAATTTGCACCCCTTGTTATCTAGCATACTGACTCTCAATTGTGTCCCTCCTATCTAGCAGCGCCCCCTCCTCCCAGCTGAAGCAAATTGAAGGGTATAAAGGTCATGACCCCTGACCCCTGTTTGTGACACCCGCTTTCGATATACCCTTCCAGACTGAGAACTCCAGAGTAACTCCATAGACTTTGCTTGTTTATCAATGAAGTTGCTTAGGGTTTGATGCCAGGGAATGAATGAATGACTCTGTGTTCTGTGGCTCCTCAATTAATGGAGCATTATTGTGTGTATGTGTGTGTTTGTATAGGAAGGGAGGTGGGAGAAAGAGGAGCAAATAGCTGTCTATTTCCATTTCACACACTAGCCAGTGCTTTGGTCTGAGCTGAGATTGCCAACTTCCGCCTACCCTACAGGTTCTTGTGCCTTTAAAAGTTATACGTTATGCAGGAAACAACACGTAAAATGTTATCTTGGCATGGACATTCAGCAATAAGGCAAGTTTTTCCTGCCAATTTCATCCTGTTATGCAGATGTTAAAGGCTCAAGAACTTTGCCAGAAAGCAAGTTGGCAACCTTATCCTGATTGAACCGGGATATATGGAATGGCAGAAAGAGGTATTTCCAGAGGTGCGCCTTTTGCAGAAGGAACAACAAAGAGTCTTGTGGCAACTTAAAAGCTAACACATTTATTATGGCCTAAGTTTTCAGTCCACTTCATCAAATGCATACTGTGTTATCCTGAGTCATAGATATATAGAGACATGACTGGAGGTTCAGAGGCAGGGATTATAAACAGTAAGGTCATAAGGAAGTATAATTAATGTACCTGATATGGTCAGCATGCAATCTAATGGCTTGACCCAGTTCTAAAACGCTTTTAGTCACTGTCCCACCAAGATCTATGTGGCTAATTTCATCTTCACAGATGGAGACCCATCACTCCACATGACCCATTCATAGAACTTCAAAGTGTCTGGGGCAAAGAGCAGTCTGATCAGTGTGTCCGTTAGATTGTATGGTTTCTTGCTGTGAGTTGGTTTCTCACCAGGGGCCCTGCTTTCTGCAGTTTTCCAAGTTGTGTGGTCAAGTCTCGGCGTGTACAATCTGCACATCATCATCATCATCATCATCATTTTATTTGTATGCCTTCTTTCCATGGTTAAAACCATGCTCAAGGCAGCTTACCGCATGACAAGATTTATATAATTGCAAACATAACAAAAGTCACAAACAATAAATGAAGCACATCAAAAAGTACACAAACTAATTGGAACATAAATCATAAGCATAAGCACTGTAAACAGAATCTAGCTGAAAGTGCATATGTCAGAGCAGGATCCGCTGGTGTGTTCCTATTCTACACACATCTACTCTGCAGACTTTGACCCCCTAAAAAGATCTCATGAAATCATTCAGATGCAGGGCTCTTGAGAACAGCATTCTGCTCTTCCCAAGACATGTTCAGCTACTCACTGGGAAAACAGAAGTCTCAGACTTTCTTATCTACACTCAAAACTATGTCCTTCCTCCCCAGCCTGGTAAACATATGAAGCTGCCTTATAGTGAGTGAGACCACTGGCTCATCTAACCAACTGCCCTGGCCAGCAGTGGCTGTCCAGGTTTTTTCTCAGCTCTATCTGGCTATGCCCAGGATTGAACCTGGGACCTTCTGAATGCACAGTGGGTGCTCTGCCACTGAGCTATGGCCGTTCCCTTGACTATCAGAACTTAATATTGAATGGGTATCAGCCTTAAAATACCTGGGAGCTGCTAAATGCTTCTTCCGTAAGGTGCTTACGTACTTGGTCAAGCAATGTTAGCTGCCTTCATCTATTTAGCACAGTCCCACTAAGGCAGGCCTCTGCTTCGCTGTGAATCTTAGGCTGCCCAGCTCCATGTTTCTGCTTTTTGCCCAGTTGGCTACACAGGGAAAGTCTACCAAGGAGATTCAGTCTTCAAGCAAGACAGTCATGTAGCTAGCAACAGTTATTTGAAATGTACAGCTTTGACATTAAGAAAATGAGCAATCCATGCTAAAGGGAAAAAAACCTAGCCCCAAACATACAGTGCTAGATGAGACTTGCTTTACATTATTGGGGGGTGGTAGACGTGTCTGGTTTGAAAGTATTTTAATGCTGTGCTACTAATACACTTAGGATTATTTTGGTTCATATAATACCAGAGTATTATTGCTAATACCCATACATTCAAGCTTCACGGTTCTGCAAAGATAAACACTCCTAAGTTAAGTTGCACTTGATCCAATTAGCCCTTAAATATTAAGCAGCCTGATCCTATGTATGTTTATGCAGAAAGGAACTGCTAGTTTCACTGAGACATACCATAATAAGGGGATCTAAGGTCACAGCCGTAGTCACTGTGATATTTTCTCCTTTCGTTATTGCTAAACCCATGCAGGCTATATATAGCTCTTTTGTGTTATTTCCATTTTATAGTGAACACAATGTTTTACGGTGACTATAACATATCTTAGCAAGTGTCTCTTGGATATTGCTCTCGGAGAAATATGTGAGGGTGTCTTTCCCCAATTTCCCGGTGGCAACACAGTTCCTTCCCATTAGTCTGTCAAGAGTGAGACAAGTTCCAAAGAGCCATGCCTCAGAAGAAGAAAAAAACAATTGTTTCCTAGGAAGGGAAGCTTCCCCTCCTTCTGCCTACCTTCCTTCCAGGCAGGTTTTGTTAGCTGCTGCAGCCGCCTCCTCGGTTATTGAGGGGTTAATGAATTGGAGCCTGCTCCCGGCAATCCCATCATGTGCCTGGTTGACTCTGAAAGAAGGTCTTGCCGTAGCCTACAGGGCATCCTTTCCCAGCTTTCTCTGAGGCCACCTGGGCAGATGAGATCCTGCACAATCTGTCCTTAGGACACAAAATCTAATCAGGCGCAGCCTTCTCTAGTCTCAGTGACCTGCCTGCTTAAGGAGGGAAGAAGAAACAGGGGCAGGGAGGGAGCTGATCACTGATAGGCTACATCGTTTCTGGCTTTAGGGAGCTCCTGTATCTCCCACAAGGGAGGAAGTCTCCCCTCCCCCTCCCATTCATTTTCAAGATAAGGTGTCATTCATGGGAGCATTGTGCTGAACTAATCAGGTTAATTGAGGAGCCCTGAATAGTACTCATTTAGTTGATCTCTTTTTCCTGTTAGAGACAGATAGTGCCGTCAGAGATGGCACATGCTTTACATTTTCTTGCACTTCGAGTCCCTCCTGTGCCGACTCCAGAATGGCAAATATAAATGGGTTAATATGCAAACTTTGGTGACTGAATGAATAAGGTCTGCATGTATGTACTGTACGTGTTAGAGGACTGGCATTATGCGGGGTCTGTAATGCACATTTGTGCATGCAAACTTGTACAGCATATTCCTTACAACAGAAATCCAGAACGTATTCTTGCCAGGATTACGGATTCTTGTATACATAATGCCATCTATTCCTTGGCTTGAAAACTGCTGTTTTACTTAAAAGTAAGAGCTGTTTGACAGTGGAATAGACTCCCATGAGAGGTGGTGGAGATGACCAACTGTCATATATGATCTAGCTGAGATACTTATAATTGGGGGGTGGTGGTGGACTAGATGACCCTGGCGATCCCCTCCAACTGTACAGTTTTATGACTGTATGCTCAGCAAAGTTACACCAACAAGGTATTATTTGAAAACCCCAGGCACTGATAACTTGGCTTGTTTTATTTTTAAAAAATGTTGTTCATGGTTCTGAAATTCAAATCTCTTGATTGTGCTGCCTGGCCATTTTTTATTTTCACAATAGGCTTTGATGTAATATAGCAGTTAATATATAGCAAAGTTACTCACTTTGTATACCCAGAGTGAAAGGCTGTTTATTGATGAGCAGGCTAAGACACTACACAGGAAAATGAAAGTGACAAGAACAAGCTAAGGGGGTGGAGTCTTACCTCCAACCCATAATAACTGGAGACAACATTTAACTCCATGATTTCCGGTTGCTACAGTAGTTTCTTTTTCTCTTTTCCTTCCTGCCTTGCATTACTCAGCTTTCCAGTGAAGATGCTCTTGTTTAGGCAGATCCACTGTGATGGCTGGGGACAGGCCAAAGTCATCACGAAAACGTAGAAGGTCTAGGGGGGAACACTTATGGGAAAATAAAAAAATACAGTCCATTGTATCTGTAATAATTTCACAAGCATCCAGTAAAAAATGGAAAACTATTAGAAACAAGGTTCTTGCCTGGACATTAAAAAACCCCCATTGCTAAGTATTTACTTATAGCATTTACTTACTTACTGAGCTAGGCCAATTTTTTGCCCCTTTGTCGTGCTTTGAGAAGGAGATGCATGGGCCCTGGTAGGGTCTAGCCCCTTCTGTCATTCTTAGCGATATCTATCCCAGGTGAGGCCTTGGCCTGCCCTCCCTTCCATACTCCAGATATCAGCTGTATCCCTTTATTAATTTCTAACATTCATTAACTCTAGCAGTTATGGCAGCCCTTGCACCCCCAAACTCTGTTACCCCAGATGTGTAACAATACTCACCTTTTCATCAGTTAGGGATGCAGTATAAAGACCCATTAATACTTTGCTAGGCGAATGCATGGTTCTGAAGTAAAATGATTTCAGCTCTCGTTTGTTGTTGTTCTCTATAGTCTTTGAAGTGCAGCTTAGAAAACATACACACAGAGGCACACAGGCACTGACTTTACAGAGTTGTCTTCCTTCAAGGCCACCCGTTAGGGCTTCCCTGCTTAATCTATCAGAGTGCTATTTCCCTGAAGATTCTCTGCCCAATTTAGGTGCAGCCAGCCCATAGCCTTCACTATAATCTTCCTACTAGCTGCAATCCACAGTTTCTGCTTTGCAAATGTTATACCCATTAGAGTAAAGGTGAAAAGAGTTCAGGGAGAAATGAATGCTATATAGAACCAGCAGAGATTTGTGTGTGTGTTTCTCAAACATTTGAATGTTTAATGCTTAAAGGGGGGAAAAAAGTTTCTCTGTCATCTTTCAACCTCTCATACCCTCATTCTTTGAAAGTTTCAGGAATGACTTCATTTATATCCACAATCAAATTCCTGCCTCCGAAGGGCATGTAGTTGTGAATTGCCCAGCTTATTTTTCTTTTTAGCACTTGGCAATAGGGAAAACTGGTTGGTTCAAAATGAGAACCAGCTGGGTTCTCATAGCTATCATTTAGGGCATGGGGGCGGGGGCGGAGAAGCCACTTTGCACACAAAAACCAAAGCTCAGGTTTGTCATTAACTAAAACCCTAAATAGGCAGTGTTTGGTTTACCGCACTTCAGAATACAATGCCAGGAACCATTCTGTCAATCTAATTAATGTGCATCGTTAATGTTGCTCCTGCCAGACTTTAATTCAAGACTAACCGCTATCTAGATTTCGTTGTTATAAAGAAGCTTTTCCACCAGGAGGTGTTTTCCTTCTCTTCCCCCTCCCTTCCCTCCCCGGCAATGTAGACATTAAAATGGAACATACAGAATGAATGCTGTACCTGTCATGCAACGTGCAGATAAAAGAAAAGCTGCTGAAACAGGTTAATACCATGCATGGAAAGGTATCTCTCTGGTCCCCCCCCCTTTTTATATAAAAAAAACCCATTTAGGCAAAATACAAATGTGATCTATTGGGGACACAATCTCCCAGTCTTTCTGGATTAGACAAACTAGGTGTTCGTCACATTTTATCAATCAATGCTGGTGCCAAATTTAATTTAAAATGAGGGTCATATCTTCAGTCAGAAGTTATGTAAAGCAGAAACCTTCATTGTTTTTTCTTTATTTAAATATAACAATGTAAGGTATGTTCATATTTAGGTTTAGTTATGAGGATTTAAATCTGTTTGTTTGGCCACTGAATGTATGTAAAATGTCCCCTTTAGGAAAAGAGAGGAATTTCCTATTTACATTTTAAATTTGATATGCAAGTCTAGTGTTGTGCTTAAAACAAAAAAGGATGGGTTCTTGAATTCGTGTGTGAGAAAGTGTTTAAAGCTAAATTAATTATTGTTTTTTAAAGTGAAGATTTATAGGAGAAAGGATATTTTAAAAAGAGACCTTCTGTGTGTCTTTCGCAAGAAAACTTGTAGCAGCAAAATGATGGATTGCTCAGCTTTGCACAACTAATTTGAAAAGCCTTAATGTATTTTTTTTAAAAAACCCTCCCCCTGATGCCTGGAATATAACATGTTTCTGACACTATTAATAACCTGCTCAAGCACAACTGAAGTATTTTTAAACAAGGTTGAAACCATTTAGCACTGTACATATTCAGATCATTATTTGACCTGAATATTCTGACATATAAACCTTTCTGAGAATTACATGTTGAAACAAATATTATTATTATTTTAAAAAAACCTAATGACTAAGATTTTTAGGGTTCTTTTCTCTCTATCTCTTTCTCTGGGTGATGCATTTATTTAATGTTTCAATTTGTTACCATACTATATTAGCTGTCTGTACATTTTTTAAAAAGCTGTTTCCCCCCTCCCATTTTTTTTTTAAGCTGGTATATTTCTAGTCATTCAAATTTGGACAGAATTTTACTTCCTGTTTCAAAGGTCAAGGAAAGCTGACCTCAACAGCAGTGCAGAGACTGCTGAATTATTCATATCATTGACTTTGTGTCAGCTTCCACATTTGTGCAGAGGGATGTTTTATTCATTTATCTCATTTAGGGTCCTTCTCTGCACCTGTTTCTACCATTAAGTACCCTGTAATTTGCATTTGATGCTAATTTAGTTTCATATCAGCCTGGTCCCCCCTTGTTAATTTAATTTTCTAAGACCCTTTTCATTATACCAGAAATGTTTCCCTCTTTAAAGCAAACATCTATACAAGTAATTGTATAAACTGCCTTTTAAATAATATCTTTTAGAAGATTCCTTCGTTTAATTCCTTAATTCCTATAATTAGCCATGGTTTGATTAATGTTTCAAAGGGTTAAATTAAAATGCAAAGTTACTTGAATGCACACTTGAATAATTTTATCTGCAGTCTGTAACAGTTTCTGCATTGCTGCCTTTTATTCCACTTGTGGTTTTGAAAATTATATGTGTTAACAAGTCTTGATTCCTTATTTGGTGACTTTATTTTTTTGTCAACTGTTTATAAAAAGTATAAGCACTGGGAAAGAAGCACTGATCATCTAACACTTGGGTTTGTTTGTTTTTATTCGAGTAGGTTGGAAATGGTGTGAAGGAGAGTTGGTATGAGGGGAATCCTAACCTAGAAAAGCGATGATACCCATTCTGTCTTTCTCCTACATCCATTAAAAAAAACCATAGTGATTTTATTTCTCACAGAAGAAGTAAATATTACTGTGCTCTTTCAAACAATCTGATCTGGCATAGTTACTTCAAAGTTATCACTTCACTATGCAAGCAGTGTGTGTGTGTGTGTGTGTGTTTCTTTCATTTCTATATGTTGATGACAGTTAGTGTTATATACATACTTTATACATATATACTAAATAAAAATAACACTTTTTTGCTTCTTAAGTAGCTAATAGGATTTCTTAATTCATTAACAGCATTTTTGAACAAATTTAGGAAAGTTGAGTAATTTTGCTCCTTCTCTGGGTTTATATTTATTTATTTTCAAACCGTGCTATTGTTGCAACAGTGGGATAGGCTGCATGTTATGTTAATCTCACTGTAATTTAATTGTTCAGTGCTGGAGTTTTGAGCCACCGCTTCTACTTTTATTAATGTATGATTAAATGTAGCGGAGAGTTTCGTTTTGTATACATGTAAGTTTCAGCCCCCTCCCATTCGCAGAATATTCCTGAAGACACTGTAAAAGGAGCAGCACAAGAAAGAGAGGAAAATGAAAGGAGGGGGTGGCCTGTTAGCAGCTGGGCTTCACTTCACCAGTGAAACCTGGATCTGCATTTAGAAATAAAAACAACAATTTTGCAGTCCTTTGCTTTCCCCCCCTTCGAATGACAAATCGGTTCAGTTTGGCTTTCGATTCCCAGCCCAGCCCCAAACTTTAATTTCTGCCTAAATCACAGGGTTGTAGCCAACAAAGTTCTACTCAGAGTAGACCCATTGAAATTAATGGAGCTAAGTTAGGCATGCCCATTAATCTAAATGCATCTCCTCTGAGCAGAACTAATATTGGATCCTTTGTAAACCATAAGTAAAAATGCACAGCATTTTGCAGCTGTACACAAAGTGCTTCCATATCTCAGGAATTAAGCAGCCATTTCTGCCTGTGTACCCACAGATTCAAAGCTTAGCAGAGAGAACAATGGTTTGCCCATGTAAGTCCTTTGCTACGTTCGATCCTTAGGGCATCATGCATGTACAAAGAGAGGGACTTCTCTGTGTTGGCCCCCAGACTGTGAAAATTCCCTCCCGAGGGAGATATGGCAGCCATGAACACTTTATTAGTTTCGACACCAGCTTAAACCCATTTTATTTTCCCAGTCATTTTATATTATGACATTTTGCAGCTGGTTGAATGGTTTTTTTCCTCTTAATTTGATGGTATTCTTGGTGATGTTTCATATGTAATTTTAAACTTTGTATACCACCCAGGACTTGTTTTTGGTTATAGGTGGTTTATTTTATATATGAAATGAGTACATGAATAAATAAATTGAGATCTGGAGATGTTGGATTACAACGCTCATTAATCTTTACCATTGGTCAAGGTGGTTGGGACTGATGGGAGCTCAGGTTGTGATATCACCACACTGCAGGATCCCCGTGCTTTCCCTACTGTAGATGCCAAATCAGTTTCCTGCTTTAAAAAAAAGCAAAGAAAATTTTGAGAAAGCTTCTACCCTCATCTCCAGCTGTAGTGCAGTTCTTACTGTTTTTACTATAATGTTGTGGAAGAAAATGTGTTTTGATTTATGAAAAAAATATCCATGCTAATATGTTTCTTTAGCTAAAACAGGTTGTTTCATTGCGGGAGAAATGAATCAACTCTAGATATGCATTAGTAAAACCCAATCCTACAATCAGTCTACTTGGAAGTAAATCTCACTGATTTCAGTGGGACTTACTCCCTTGTAAGCGTACTCCAGGATTTTTGCCTTGGGGGGTGGGTATAAACAGTGTGTGCTTTTAAGGATTTCTGGTTATCACCAGCCTTGTGATATAGGAAGATATAGTCAAGAATTTCCTTTTCAGATCGGGCTGAGTCAAGGCTCTGCTTTGGACTGCACAATTTGCAAATGTTATAGAAAGTGATGGAAAGCCATATCTGAATCAATTGTGTAATCTAGTGAGGAATACCAGAAAAGACATTGATTGGAATATCATACCGTAATTTCTGGCGATAGTGCTGTGCTTGCCAGCACAGGATTGGGCTGAGACAGTGAGGTTGGACGAGTTCTGGGTTGATGGCAGGGGTGATGCTGTATGTATGTGTACACCTCTGGGGTGCCACTGCCACCAAGCCAGTAGTCCCCCAGGCTTGCCAGCACACCACCCTGTCCTGGTAAGTGCAGCACCACTGGGAAGGCCTGACCTCATTCACCACTGCTAGTAGAGATGGATGCTCTCATCATGTTGCATCTCAATTAGAGCTGATAGATACAAATTATAATTTGTTTTCATCCAATTAAGTCAGACTCTCATAAGTTTGTTTTTCTTTTAGCATTATAGTTCGATGTTTCTCAAAATGGTACAATTGATTCCAGAGCAGGGAGGGACCTTGGAAGTTGGGAAGAAGGCATAGGGGTAGGACCTGATTGGCCTTCCCCCTCCCTTTTTGGAAATAGATATCTTTGTTACAGTACAATGCAATGATGAATAAAATAAAGGTGATTGAGGAGAACTCCTTGAAGTTGTTAATGGATGTAAAAGTACACAGGAACCAACCTGTGCAGCCTTTTTGTGGTGCTACTATTATTATAATTTATTTATTTGGCAGAGAATATGTTGTATGAGCAAGGACAAAACGGACATAAGAATTAGATATTTTAGTTTCTGGCTAGGTGAGTAGAATAGTGGTGGGGCTCCCTATCTGGTTGAATGGGTTGGTCAGATTTTCATCAACTGCATAGAAGGATGGCATGTTCATTGTGGTCTGACAACTCCTGAAGTGGTGTCCTGATCAACATTGCAGATGTGAGCATCCAAGAGCAGGATTTTGGTTTGTTTTATAATGAACTCTCATCCCACGTATGAGTCAAGGCCTCAATCCAAATAAAGTTTCTCATGATGAGTTTCATGAAAATCAGTGGAACAAAGTATTCCCAACTAAAGTTGTGCTTTTTAAAAACTAAGTTAAGAAATTATTAAGCTTAGCTGGATCTTGACTCAAGTGCTTATTTGTTTCACCAACCAAATTTGGCATTCCTGTCCTTTCCATTGTAATTTTATTGTTCTTTATCATATTTATTAGACAGTTCTCTATTGAAAAACGCTCAAAAGGGCAAAAGTAAAATGGCTTTATACAAAATCATTTCAGCTTCAGAATATGGATTGAAAAGTATTTAGTTATGTATAATGTACAAATGGACTGTAGTTCATATTGATATCTGTATCATTTTGGCAATATAGGTGATCTTGGCATCTCTGATTTTCTCCTTTCCATATGTGGAGCTTTAATGGGAATGACTGCAGAGTTGGGCTCTGCATTAGGAAATATCCTGAAAAATGAACTCGTCGTTGAGAGATGGTTCAAGCAGTTGATTGGACTAATGTAGAGAGAACTAAGTGCCAAGTGCATTAAACATGAAACCCTATCAGCTTTAAACATTGTCAACAAAAATCCATACACATATTACTTTTCTCTCATTTTTGTCTTACATTCACAATGATGACCTCAGCACAGGGCATTTCCTGAGTATTAATGACCATTCAGAGTTAATGGCCCTCGGTTTTGCCTCGAGACATCAGCTCCTCCTAACTGGTCATTAATTCCCAGGAAATGCCCCATGCCGAGGTCATTATTGCTTAATTATCTCCATACACTTTAATGCCAGTTTTGACAATGTACAGTCTTGTGCCATGAGTTATGTGTCTTTTACAGTTCGTTTAATAGCTCATCATTAAAACTGCAGATGATCTTGATTATTATTTATTAATGTTTTCCTTTATTATTATTTTTGTGGTGTGTCCATACATGTCTTACGCAAGGGAGTAAGATGTGCTGCTGGTTCTAAAATGTGCCAGAAGCAATGTCCTGGGCATGGTTTCTAGATAGAGACAGAATTTGGGAGGCATTATGGGGAAGAAAGTAAAATAAAACACCCTTCAAGCATTTGTCGCTTCAGGCTTGTAGTACAAATCGGTGTGCTCGAAATAAAATTGCCAAGCAATTCATCCACGAGATCCTCAACGGCCGGTAAAGGTTGTCGAAAGAGAAATGAGGATCAGGCAAAATCTCTACAAAGCTTCCTGGGTGTTTTGTGGTCTCGAGGTAGGAAGTAGTATTGAGGTGCTGTTGATCATTTCATTCTCAAGTGCCTGTGAGACTAAGCAACTGAGTGAGAAGGAAAGGCGGCTCCAGAGAGTATTTCCTTCAGAGCAAAATAACAGACCGAGGACTTCTTCATACAAGATCAAATTTTTGTCATGCAAGTCACTTCCATGTATGCAGTTGCCTGAATGTTACATGCAGTTAGATCACTGGCAAGTGCACACATTGACTACACACAACTGGAAGCTAATGCACATCAGTGTAGTGAAGTAAACATGCAGGAAGTATCCTAGGAGAAATGAGCTCTGTGCATGAAAAGTTGTCTTGTGTGAGAAAGAGATGCAGAAGCAGAGAAAGCTGTTTCATGCTAAAGATCGAAGTGGTATGTCAAAGCATCCTGGCCATTTCACAACAGCAAACTGTGCCATCATTGTGAAATGTGCCGAGTCAAACTCTTACCCTTGCTGAAGTGCTATTGACTGTAATTTGGCATTGGAGATTGCAAGAAGGAAAACTGTCTCCAAATCTGGCAAGAAAATGCATTGGAAGAGATGGAGCCAGAGGAATATGTTGTGGGAGAGTGTCCTGGCTCTGATGAATAGAAGGAACTTTTCCATTCATGTAGCAGCAGTTCTGGATCCAACGTGTGCTCTAACTCACCATCCATATGAACAGTAATGTGTAATAATATATCTGACTGGGTAGGGGAGAGATTCTGCATACCTCTGGAAGGGGCCACATAGAATTATATCATGAGCAACTAGTTTGCATATTTTAGAATTCATTAATTAGATATTTGAATTAAATAATTACAATTTTAACAGGCATGGAATCTCCTTATAATTATCTGTTAGTTGTGAGAAACCAGTACCAGACCATCTTAATAAGTGACTGTAGGTAGAATGGAGACTTTATTTGTTTATTTGATTTCTGTTCTGCTTTTGCTTGAGTAGCTCAAGTGGTGGCATACCTGTTTTCCCCCCTCCCCATTTTATCCTCACAACAACCTTGTGAGTTAGGTTAGGCAAAGAAACACCGACTGGCCCAAGGTCACCTGATCATGACAGTGGGGATTTGAACTCTGGTCTTCCAGGTCCAAGTCTAGCATTCTAAGTACTGAAACTCCAGAACTGGCAAGGCAAACTGAGAAAACAAAACATTGACCTGTTTTGCATGTGATGCCAAACCATGGCTAAGCGTGAGCAATAAACCCCTCCCCTGGTCCTCCTGTTGCTGCTCCTTGGAGTTAAAAGGTAAAGGGCACCCCTGATCATTAGGTCCAGTCATGGTCAACTCTGGGGTTGCGGCGCTCATCTCGCTTTATTGGCTGAGGGAGCCGGCGTACAGCTTCTGGGTCAAGTGGCCAGCATGACTAAGCTGCTTCTGGTGAACCAGAGCAGCACATGGAAACACCGTTTACCTTCCCGCCAGAGCGGTATCTATTTATCTACTTGCACTTTGACGTGCTTTCGAACTGCTAGGTTGGCAGGAGCAGGGACCGAGCAACGGGAGCTTACCCCGTTCGAACCGCCGACCTTCTGATCGGCAAGTCCTAGGCTCTGTGGTTTAACCCACAGCGTCACCCTAGCATTATGTCCAAACCTGTGCTTGTGGCTTTTCTCATTCCAGACAAATCATGATCTGTAGCCAAGGTTCATTTGGCTTATCACGTCTGGTTTATCAGGCATAGACAAACCATGAGCCCAGGTTCAGATGTATTACTGGACCATAGCTGTAGATGTTTTCCTTTTTTAAAGGGAAATTCCCTTATTCCGAATAGGATTCCTCGCAAGAAAAGGGAAAAGTTGACAGCTATGCACTGGACCAAACCATGGCTCCAGGCAGTGTGGCATCATCCTAGAGACTCTTCAGCATCTGAGTATTTAGGTAGAGAAGTGTGTCTCATCATTTTCCATTAGTGACAAGGCATAATTTTTGCCAGGACTTGGTCTATCTTAAACATCACTTGCTAGCAAGTTAAGCATGCCTAGCACTGAATATTTCACCAGCGAATGTGTTTCCAAACTGAATTAACCTCTTAATCATACTTACTGATCTCAGTTGTTGTGTTTTTCTTAAAGGAGAGCCTGCTTTTATTTCAAAGAAAGCCATGGTGCCTCATTCTCATTTATGTGTAAGCCAATTTGCACCACTCTGGCAGCATGAAGGGCTCTTGAAGTGGGAGTAAACATTATTTGCACCAACTTAGAGAGCTCTTTATGCAACCTACAGAAGCGGCATGGAGGGCTCTCAGCAGAGAATCATTGTGGTGAACGCCGTTCAAAAGAAACAAATAAAAAAAAAAGCGTATGGAAAATTAGAAGTTAGCACATTTCTAGAAAGATTTTATTTTATTTTATTTTTCAATGGTTGACTTGTTAGTAATCTGGGATGGGGGCTGGGAAGCAATTCTACAATAACACCTAAACGAAAAGTTGAGATAATTGTTTTTCAAGCCAAAAACCAATGATTCCTTTTTTCTTGTTTAAAGCAAGAGCTAAGATCCAGGACCAAGTTAAAGGAACCAAAGGTTACTGTACCGTGAATGAGTGCAGTGTGCAGAAGCTGGTATTGTAGAGAGAACTGAGGTTAGGATTTCGGCAGAAGCCCTGAAGAATCGGGGACTTGCTGGCCCTCCCCTCCCCTTCTACCTTCAGTCAGTAGTGGCATTGTAGCCTGCCATGAATCGGTTCTTAGATTGGTGTCTCCTTGCTATAAATCCTGACCATAGGGCTGTGCTCAGGGTGGGCAGCGAGGCTCGGACAAGAAGGGGGCAGCCTCTGTGTTGTGTTGTTGTTAGCGACATGTAGCAGGAGTTCTCGCTGAACGGAAAAGCTCTGGCTCCAGAGTGTCGCCAGTGAAAGTAGAAACATAAGTCGCACATGGGGGTGAGAAGGAGAGATCATTGCCTCAACTATAGGGATTCACTCTGGAGGTGGAGGCAGGATGATTTGGGACACTGGGTGTTTGTTTGGAGATTTAAAGGAAAGGGAGAGCAGGGGTCAGGAAAACCTCTTTCGGAGCCTAGCAAACGATTAAAGCCTTGTGATTTAAAGAAACAGCAACCCACGCTATGTGTAGATTTTCTTTTCAACCCAAAGACAAGATTTCTACACCCTCCCCCACCTCCATTCTATTCTGCTATCTGTATTCATTTTTTATGATGGCCCCTTTAAGAGGCAAAAGCATGTCACTAGGTGTAAGGAACTTTTAACACTTTTTCATCTTTTCAGCATTTGTATAATTACTGTTAAGCCACATTGGAAAGCCTGGGGCCTAGTGATCACTAAGGTAGTGTTAGGTTTCATAAGCAAGGAGAAGGAGGGGGTGGGGTGGGGGTGAACCACTCTTGAACTTACTGCTCAGATAAATTGGCTGCAAAACCTGTGCCATATGCTGTAAGACCAACCAAATAATTATGCATAATAATAATAATAGGCAATAAAAGCAAAGCCAATCAGATTCTTATCATCTGGTGGCAACTTCTGACTTAAATCTGTTTTGTTCCACAGCATTAATACCCAGTAAATCATGTTGGTATGTTGCTTTTCACTTGAATGTAAAAGTGTGTATACATAAATGTAGGAAAAACAGACTCTGCATTCGGTGATGACTGCTACCACACCCCTCCTATAAAATTTAAGAGTGGGAGACACAAAACTCCAGGGATGAGAAATATATTCATCTAATGCAATGCTGTTTTTGAATACATTTTTTTTGTTCATTTGTTTTATTTGCATCTTCTGTGAAACCAAAACAACACAGTTGGGCATAGTCAAAGAAGCATAAAAATAAGGAGAAATAAACAGGAGTGAAGATAGCCCCAAATAAAAACGAAATATATATTTGAAAGCTGCTCATTATAAGAGGGTCTGATCCAAATGATCAAAGTCCTGTGAAAGCAGCACAAGAAATTACCAAAAGAGAGCCAAGGGTTGGTTTGTTGATCTGAAAGTGGGGTGACTCAGATTTGGATTTAACGGCCAGTCTCTCTGTGACAGTGCATTGTGCCTCAGTTTTCTGACCTGTGAAATGGGATTACTACAGCATATGCACATCAGGATTTGAGATGTTAACACATTAAGATTAGGTACCCTTTACTAGAGAAAATAAGAAAAGGCAGCATCTGTACCCATAACTCCCTGAACTGTGAGCACAATCAAACATTAAATTGCAGCGTGCTGCAATACAATGAAAAATCTCCCACCATATTTGAAGAAATCCTGGAGTGCTTGGGCAGGACATAAAGGCCTCACATCCTGCCATATAGGTTGGTGGTGGAGAAGGGCTGAGCTGCAATCTCGCCGAGGCTTTGAGGTCTGGAAGTGGCAGGCAGACAGCTCAGGAGATAGATGGCAATTAGGATTTAGAAGCAACCTGGGAGATAAGGAGCCACTGAGGATTTATTGTATATGTATGGACAGAAAGAAAAAGTCAGTGCATGGGGAGGAGACAAGGGAGGTGGAATACAGTAAATCTCCAGTGACTCCCATTTGCTGGCTGTTCCTGCATCCTAATAGCTGTCTCTGTGCAGGCCACAGAGGTCTATTGCTTTTTTTTTGCTTTGACTCCAGGATGCCTTTTCCATTTTCTGCCCAGCCCTCCTTGCATCCTCTAGCCTATTTTCCTTCATTAGCTTCTTTTTTCCTCACGTTCAGAGCTGCCATTTACTTCCTCAGCTGTTCCTTGTTGATATGCGCTCCTCCATGCATAGATCGGGAGCTGAGTTCCTCCTCATCACCCCTCATTCAAACACTGGAGTACAAAATAAGTATATGCATAAAGTCCCAGTTAAGGATGGGGTAATTGTGTTAAAATTAAAAAAATAATAATAATACATGGACATGGTGACCAAGACATAGTTAGGGCCTTTCTTATGCTATATATGAGGCTTGCATAATGTGATAGTAGTATGTATTGAACATGGCCATCTGTATCTGAATACAAAACCTTAGAATGATGATGACACAGGGAATACAGTGGTACCTCGGGTTACATACGCTTCAGGTTACATACGCTTCAGGTTACAGACTCCGCTAACCCAGAAATATTACCTCGGGTTAAGAACTTTGCTTCAGGATGAGAACAGGAATTGTGTAGCAGCGGCGCGGCGGCAGCAGGAGGCCCCATTAGCTAAAGTTGTGCTTCAGGGTAAGAACAGTTTCAGGTTAAGAACGGACCTCCAGAACAAATTAAGTTCTTAACCCGAGGTACCACTGTATACAGAACAGGGTGGGCAGGATCAGTCTTGTTCCCATGAAGGGGAATCCTAAGAGCTGATTTTCAGTGGACGGTGGTATGGAAGGAAAGAGTTAAATCTTTTCTACATGCACAGAGCTGATGAGCCTGAGAACCCAGCACTACTATTTAAAGTTTTTAAAGAAGAAAAAAGAAAAAGAATGGCAAAACAAGAAATTATGGGTTCCTTCAAGACTGTCACTATTTTGCGGGAGGGTTTCAAGCACACACAGGAACTTTAAGCTTGCAAAATTAAATTGTATTTTAAAGGGCTCTCCAGCCCTAAGCGCAACAAATCCACTTTAAAAAAGAACTGTCTTTTAAAGAAAATGTTGGGGGCAATGCCTTTAAAAGCTGTACGTATAAGCACGCCACAAGCAAATCGGGATGAATGCTAATTATTGTAGAACCGACCTGCAAACAAATTGGAATGAATGTTAAATACAGACCAGAAATAGTCTGACCACCATTGCATAAGCTTTGTGTAAGCAAATATGGATAAATGCTCAATAAATAGGCAATCTGGAATATTTAATATGACATAGGTTGGCATTAGAGTGCTTTGTATGAATGAACAATTGTACTGATAATGTGACAGATATCTATGGGAAATCTGGTATATTTTTGCATTATTAGGGTTTAGGGAAGAGACCAGTTCCTTTTGGTTAAGATGTTCCTCACTCAGATAGGACTGGAGCTTGTAGGGGTTGTCCCTGACATCTTGATATTGCAGCTCCTTAGGTCTTTTCACAATCCAACAGCATCACATAGTACAGACCCAAGAGCTTTATAGTTTACCCTGTGAAGTATTGTCTGGGTAGCAATCCTAGCTGCTAGATGTCAATACAGTGAAAGAAGAATTGGCAATACCCTTCCTTTCAGATGCAGGTTGTTGTCAGCAATGTTTTCACAGTGTCGCGTGCAGTTGTCTTCCACTCTAGCTGTGCTTGATCGACCTACACAAGTAACCCAGAAACGCTTCCTTGGGATTCATTTGTGAGGAATAAGGTGAATAGAGCCTGGTCTTTTTAATTACATTGTTGGAATTACTGTATCCGGATAGCTTCAGAGCATTTTTAGAGCCCACCCCCAATTTGTACAGCAGACGCCTTTAAAGATTATATTTTTACACTGCCCCACTGCAACCAAGTTCTGATGCACTCCAACTCTGGCTGATATGTTACTAATGCTTAATTGTAGTAAGTTTAGATCAACTAAATATTTTTCTTAAATGTATAATTGATTGTGTAGGGAAGGAAGAGCTGGAAGAATGGAAATCATACATCATTTCATTATTAATGGCAATGTCTAAATAAAATGCAGACCTTGTCATATTTAATGGATGGCTGAGTACATTCTGCTCCAAAACACAAGGCGTGCTTTTTAATTTTTTTTTTAAAGAAGTGCTTGAATAATTTTAACTGGATTGGGTGGGATTTAACATTGTTAGAGATGTGTACAAATTACTCTAGATGTAGAAACTTTGGGAGCAAAATAAATAAATATGGGCGAAGAGGATGATGGTCCGGCAATTGTAAAAACTGTACGTGTGAGTATGCATGTGCAACTGTATAGACATAATAGTTTTTAAAAATATCTCAGTAATATATGGAAAGAATTAGACTTATTAAACAAACAGATAAAATTACATAGATGCGTTGTGACTGTAGGTTTTGGTACCAGTCCACTTTTTTAAAGGGAAGTCGGGAACAGTTTGTGGAACAACTTTGAGATTTTCAGCCTGGTGTGAAAAAAGTTGAATAAGTAACTTAGCCTTGTGGTTCTGGTCTCCACTGAAGAATTAAACTACTCTGAGTGATTCTTGAGATTTACTGGTGTCAGGAAGGTCCTCGGTCATTGTATTCTTTATAGCACTACAGGTTCAGAGTTTAAATATTAGGGACATCGCGGAACAGTAGCATCTGTAGGAGTAAATGCTGAGAAATTGGGTCATTCTGAAATTAGGGAAATTACTGCTTGAGAACGTTTATTCAGAAAAAAAGGCCTCATTGAATTTGTAGCATAGCCTTTAAAATAAGTAGCATGTGGCAGCTCTGCTGTGTGATCTCAATCCATGCTGGTCAAAGCATTTTCATGTAAGATCAGGAATATCAGTGGGGCCTGGCTGCCTCTGGAGAGTCTTTCTTTGATTCATTTTTTCTAATCTTATTCAGCTGGTCCCACTAAGGGTAAGCTATCCAGGAAAAAGTTGTGTGCCAGCTTCCCTGTAGAATTACAGGGATTTGAAATCACGGTTAAATCCTATTGATATGATATGCATATTTATTAATAGTATTTATGTGCTGGTCAAAAATAATGCTAGGCTATATCTGGATTAGACTCTTCCCTCCCCCCCCCCCCGCATGTCTGTGATGATGTATGTGCTTCTACTATGATGTAGACTTTAAAATGTTAAGTGACGGGAAACACACTGATAGCTTGCTTCCCATTGCTTTCCTGCCCTAACTATGAGTATGCAAGGGAGCCCTTTACCCTTAAAGGATTTCTCATTTCAAACCAACTTCTATAGTTAGTAAAGTTAAAGGGACCCCTGACCATTAGGTCCAGTCGTGGCCGACTCTGGGGTTGCGGTGCTCATCTCGCTTTATTGGCTAAGGGAGCCGGCGTACAGCTTCCGGGTCATGTGGCCAGCATGACTAAGCCGCTTCTGGTGAACCAGAGCAGCGCACAGAAACGCCGTTTACCTTCCCACCGGAGTGGTACCTATTTATCTACTTGCACTTTGACGTGCTTTCGAACTGCTAGGTTGGCAGGAGCAGGGACCGAGCAACGGGAGCTCACCCCGTTGCAGGGATTCAAACCGCTGACCTTCTGATTGGCAAGTCCTAGGCTCTGTGGTTTAACCCACAGCGCCACCCGCATCCCTAACTTCTATAGTTAGTGAGGGTTAAATGGGGAATAGGGAAAGTAGAAAGCATGAGGACGCTTCATCGCATGCAAAGAGAGTCCAAACGGGGTCAGAAATCCATGAAAACTGATCTACGATTGCGATGTCACATGTAGCTGTTAACAAGTGACTGCATACCCTCCAACATTTCTCTGATGAAAATAGGGATGCAGTGGAAGACAGGAGTGCCTGGCGTGCTCTGGTCCATGGGGTCACAAAGTGACATGGACACGACTAAACAACAAGAGAAAAAGGGGGACATTCTGGGATCAAATCAGAACCTGGGACGACTTCTGTGAATCCAGGATTGTCCCTGGAAAATAGGGCCTTTTGGAGGGCCTGCGACTGTTACAAATGTTTCAGTGCAAAATAGGCACCTAATTTCACTGTTGATTGAAACCTAAGCGTACCCAGTAGTGCAAATGGCTGCAATCCTGAACCCACTTACCAAAAGTAACCCCCACTGAACTTGGCAAGACTTATCTCTGTTGTGTAAACATGTGCAGACTTGTGCTGTTATTATTATTGCTTCTCATAGTGGTTACTTTGTATTTAATATAAATACTAATAAATGTTATGGTATAAATTCCAAGAGCCTCAAAGAACAGAATGAGAGTAATTGTGTAAAGCATTGGTGTGATTCTCTCCCCCCACAAGATCTGTGGCCTCAAGGCACATGGAAGAACAGCCAAAGATAAGTGCCAATCTGCCTAGTTAGCCTTTTTTAAGGGAAAGGTTATAGGTTGTGACCAATGCTGCCATTTTGATGTCTGCTTGCATAGTGAAATGTCCTCTTCCCTTCATTCCCCTGCACCCTCAAAATCTGCTCCAAAACATTTGGAGCCCCTCCTGAGCAGAATTTAGGAAGCAGGTGGTGGGAGGAGAGGAAAGGGAAATGACGGTCTGTGAAAGTGGAATTCCAGAACTGGATACAAGCTTCTACAGTGTTGTAAACGCTTTGGGTTACGAACTCCACTAACCTGGAAGTAGTTGCTCCCGGCTGCGAACTTTGCCCCAGGATGAGAACGGAAATCACGCACCGGCGGCGCAGCGGGAGGCCCCATTAGCGAAAGTGCGCCTCAGGTTAAGAATGGTTTCGGGTTAAGAACAGACCTCCGGAACGAATTAAGTTTGTAACCAGAGGTACCACTGCAATTACTGTGTACACATTCTGCTTTGTCATGGAACTCATGGTGCTGCCCCATCTAGCTTGCAGAATAAGTGCACCCCCACTTACCTTCAGCAGTGCTAAAGCGTTTGATGTTCCCACATCATCCACTGGGCCTGGGGCTGCAGTATTTGCCAGGGATTTGCTCTGCCTCCCTCTCCCCTTTTAGAATAGCTGTAGTATTTGTTACAGCGTTGATTCATTCCTGATCTAGACTTTAGGAGTTTTTAGATCTTTATTCTGGAGAACAGCATTTCATCTCATCATAAAATCTCTAATGTACGGCAAATATGCTCGTCTTTTTAAAGCTTTCAACTCAAGCCTTTGATGTTCCTTTTAGAAAGTTAACTAATACACCACAATGGCCCCCTCAAATGAGTGCTCTTGGAGAGAAAAAAATGTTGCTCTACAATGTTAAGAAGGAAAACACAAATAAATGGTACTCAAATATTTATAAAAGCATTCAGTAGATCAAAACGGTTCATTATGCCTTTAGACACTTCTCTTCATGACTGAGGAGTTACACCCCCTCCTATTTATGCCATGTAGCATTTTCTTTTGTTGTTTTTTTAATTTGCGGCATCTAATCAATAAGTTTCTTAAATTTAGACATATTTATGGAAATATGTTCTATATTCAAAGTGGGACACTTCAGAGAGCAGTACTTTTGGGACAGACTTGGGTATAAATGTCTATTTGGTGTTGGATTTACTGGGTCAATGTGGTGTTTTATGCAGTGCTATTTTTCTAGAAAAAGAGGAGCCAGAACCCACCATGAACGCCTCCCTTGTCCTCTTATAATGGCAATGGCACCCACTTGAGAGGTGCCGGAATTGAGTTCCAGTGAATTCCAGCTGAAAAAAGAGCTCCGGTTTTATGGCTTCTCAGCCTCAGTTCACCATCTTTAAAATGTGAAAAGTATACAAGTCTACTTCACATGGTTGTTGTGAAAAGAGGCCAGATAAATATTCTAGAGCACTTTTTAAGGACACTGAAAACAGTATCCTTAAAGAAAAGAAAGGAAGCAAGAAGAGAGAGAAATAAATAAATAAATAAATGAGATGTCATGCTTGGGACACTACCAGTGGACTGTCCGGGTATGGTGTTCAGGTTGTCATCAGGAGCCATTGTCTTTATCTGGAGCTATAGGAGTAATTTATGTTGCCTCTGTGCTGCTATATAGATATTCCTTCCCTGTGATTGGCAGCCAGCAGTCATTGACAGTCAGCTAAGATGGGACATAGCTACTGCTGCTGAGCGAGGAAACAGGAAGGGGAGCGTTACATCCCAATAGAGGCAGCTAAGGCAAGGAGCAGCTCTTGCTGCATCAAGCGGGTACTCTGCTGGCCAAATAAATCATTTGTCTACATGCGGCACTGCTAGTTATTCAGTAGCGATGTGCCAGAACAGTGTGGCTTGAGTGAGTGGTTGCCTGCCTCTGCTCCCTCCAACAGATGCCCCCTGCTTTCTTCCCCACCTCAATGGCTGCCTGGCAGTGAAAATACCTAAAGTCACCAATCCTATGGGATGGACAGGCCATGTGGGATGTTGCATTAGTGCCATCCTACCCAGGAAGCTACAGGGCTGGCGCAGTCATGTTGAATGTGCTCCATACCCTCCATGTTTCATGGGAGACGTGTTTTCACCCAGTGTGCCACCCAGTATATGAGGCTTCTGTGAAACGAGTTCAAAGATAGCAAGACAGCACGAGCTCTTGGGATTTCAGCATTTATTTATTTTTTAAAAACCAACAACACCCAAGACTTATGACATTTATGATGGTGCCTAAACAGGAGCTGAGCGCTTCAGGAAATCTGACCTCCCATGACCGCATCACATTACTCTCAATGCTGTCCCTCTGCATGAAATTGGGGCTGTGTGCTTGTTTCCTCCCTGAAAAGTTTTGTGGAGATGTAAAATGCAGTCTGACACCTGTCAGTTTTTTCTTCCCCTGAAAGAAAGAAGCTTTGTGCCATATACTGTGGGTGTTTTGGCAGGGAGCAAACAGTTGTGACTAGCCACTGCGCAAGAAGGTCAGACATGGAAGAGACCTATCATAATTGCTAGTTCTGCCAGCATAGTTCAAACCACATGCCACCCAGGGAGGAACATGAGCCATGGAATTATGGGAAGAGTCCTCACATTGCACACACTCTGGGCAAGGTCTACATCTGTGTATCAGTCACAGAGGCAATGATACACACACACACACACACACACACACACGTTTCATCAATCAGAATCCAACACTGCAAAACTTAAACAAGTGATAATGCCGCCTCTTGATGCAAACTCCTGCTTGTTTTATGGCAGCTCCTGTTTCTTTGTTGTGTCTCATCTTGTGCTAAGGCCTCACTCTGTTGAGTTCAGATGGGCTTCCTTGGACTGTAAGGGCTTGCTTAGATACACTGAACTCTTATGCTCTGTTTGGGAGAAACTACAGGGGCTTGGAAATAATGCTTTATAAAAGGGAAGGATACAGTGCAGATTCCAAATGGAGAACTGTATGAGCCCTCTAGGGGGCTTCTGAACTAATCAGGGTCAATGGCGTTTTCATGCCAGACTGGTATATGAGGTCCTTTTGCTTTTTCCTACGCATTTACTGCCAGTTGACACTTCGGTTAGTTCAGCCACTAATTTGATGGCCTTAGCCCCCTTTTAATTTGGCATCTGTAAAATGGGAGTAATTTTCACCAAGCTTGGGGTATGTGTGTGTTAGAGGACAAACAAGCTGATGTTTATAAAGCATGTTAATGCATAACAACTGCTGAATCAATGAAGACAGTAATGGCCACCAACGTATGTGGGACTGACACGGGTTAGATGGTTGGTAATTTTTCTTGGGCCATTGTTGAAGGAATTCTTTCATAGTATGTGGCCTTTAAATGCTCTTTTGATGATGTGGACTGAGAGCCTGTAGTGTCAATGCAAGAGGAGCGATCATACAAGATTATTTAAAGCCACACAACTCTTCACAATAATAAGCATTCATGCATTAAATTAGCCATACTACCAGTGCTTTTTTATGGGGGTATGCAGGGGTATGCATACCCCTAAACATTTTGAGACCCTAAGTTTGGCTTCATTGAGGGACAGTATTTCAATATGAGTAAGAAAATGAGAGTACCCCATAACATTTTTTTTAAGGAAAAAAAGCACCGCATATGACTAAGTTTACATGTTTGTTCTTAAATAACTCCTTTCTACTCAGGTGAAGGTGCGGTATTTCTGCACCCATTTTAAGCACCTAGTTATGAAAAAGGCAATATATTTTTTAATAACTGGGAAGGGGAAAACTATGTATGTGACGATACTAATTCAGACAAGCTTCTTTTCTTTTGTTTGGCAGTTTGAATATAGCTTTAGTACTTGGGAAAAATCCTCTTCCAATTACACAGCAGTTTTGTGGTGGTAGAATGCTATAATGGGAATGCTTTTGCAGCCAAAGCTATCTCATTCATAAATCCTGCTGTTCCACTCTATAATTTTGATTCTCTTTTGGATAGATCAGTATTCTGTGGTCATATCAGCAACAATCATGCAAGCAAAAATGAGTAGTTAAATATTGTGACAGTCCTATAAGTCTTCTTACGGTTTTGTGCATAACACAGTTATTCAAAAGTGTCATTTGGTATGTAGAAGGGAATTGACCCTTCACTAATATTTTCCAGTAAAGCTCTTCATAAAAAATGACTGGAGAAATAGCTATGTGAGAATTGGCTAGGTGTCCTTTCCATTAATTTTGCAGTAAATGCAAACTGCTGGGTCATGTTTAAGGGCAATTGAATGCATGTTACACACACACACACAGTGCATGTGAATATCCTATACACATACTTTATCCTTACATGTGTTCTTGCTTTGTACACTCTTATGGGAGTATTTCTAGCAACTGTGGGAGACGTTCTAGCAACCCAAACAATCTTTGTTGCAGGGTTTATTAGCATAACAAAATAAATAACATCCAGGCTGCATTCAGTACACATCATGAACTTCTTATACTTCAATTTTGGCAAAGTTTGTCCAAATAAGGATTTGACCCAGCTGTGAATGGGAGCACTGGGAGCCCAGGCAGTTCTAGGAATAATAGAATTAGAGTTGGAAGGGACCCCTTAGGTTATCTAGCCAAACTCCCTGCAATGCAGGAATCTCAACTAGATCATACTTGACAGATGGCCATACAACTTCTGCTTAGAAACCTCCAGGGAAGGAGAGCCCACCACCTTCTGAGGAAGTCATTCCCACTGTCGAACAGCTCTTCCTATCAGAAAGGTCTTCCTCAGAATCTCCTTTCTTACAACCTCAAGCCATTGGTTCATATCCTACCCTCCAGAGCAGAAGAGAACAAGCTAGCCCCATCCTCTGTGTGACAGACCTTTAGATATTTGAAGTTGGCTATTGTATCTCTTCGCAGTCTCCTCTTTATCAGGCTAAACGTAACCCATTCCCTCAATTGTTCCTCATCAGGCTTGATGCTTTCCAGACCAGACACATTTTCCCTATGTTTACATCACTGAATAACTCCTACAGTCCATGTCTATTGGTTGAGTGAGTGAATGGATGTATTTATTTATCATACAGGCCATATTGTATTCCATGTCAATCAAGGTAACACAGCACACACTGATTCAATGACTTTGTGAATGGACAGAATAAACTGATTATAAAGTTGCAATCCCTTTGTCTAAAGAAATGTGATTTATGAATTATATATGTTAACCACTACTTCTAAAGAAGAACATGACTCCCTGCTTTCTGTTCTGTGAGCATCAAGGAATATGTCAACTAGAGATGGGAAATTGGTTGGGATGGCCTAATAATGTTTGTGCTATAATAATATTTTCTTTCAAGGAGACTTGATAGGTAGGCTGTGCTTCATGCTGAAGATTTAACTGAATGACTAATTTCCCCTCAGGTCAATTGAGCCAATGATATAGAGTTGTTGTTGTTGTTGTTTTTGCAATGTCTTGTTTTCTTTCCTGGCTGAGATGGAGATGCACCTTTTTAACTTTAACTCTTGTTATGCTTCTAGCTTTGATTTTATGACTAGCAAACTGATCCCTATGTTTGTTTATTTGGAAGTACTGGTAAGTTCTTTGTTCAGTGGAACCTTTCCCCCAAGAAATAAAGTTTTGGATTGCAGCTTAAATCTATGAGAGGTGAAGAGTGAGGGGATTTGAATTGGTGATGTTATGGTGATCTCCAAGCTGGTTTGGTCTTAGTTGCACTTCAGTCCATTTTACCCATTAAAAACTTACATAATTCCAGAATCTGAAGTTGCTTGGCAGAAGATGCATCTTTCATTGGGGTTTTTTTAAAAAGTTGATCGTTACTATTTTCTCTTCATCCAAAAACCTGCCAGTAGAGGTGTGTCTTCAGCTGAGAAACTCTATTTATAATAGTGTATATAGCTAGTAATATACTGAGTGTAATGAAGCATGCAAGTATGCACACAGATGCCATCAATATCAGAGTATTCAGGACACATGGAAATAAGAGTAATATTCACAGATATACAAAAAGGTGTTTCAGAATATGTTTCCTCAAAATTTCTGCTCACTGTAACTACACAGAGCACAAGGGGCACAGAAGCAAATAAGTGGATGCACTTTATGAACATTCCACCCTCCTGAAAAACACATCGCTTTGGGGGAAGGTTTTAAGGGAAACACATAAGGAGTTCCCTTTATGCAAAAATATGCCTGGACACATTTTATTTAGAAACTGAATCAATTAATTTAATAGAAAAAGGCCTGGGCACTACATGAGTGGAGTTCTGCTTGCACCAAGGCCCTTTCCCTTTGCCTTGTCCTCTGTGTCTCCCAACTCTCTGGAGGGTGGGCAGTAGTCAAGAGGAGAAGAGGGGGAAGTTCCATAGCACAAGCAGAAACGAGCAAGTGAAACGGTGGTGTTGGATACAATCCATGAAAAACAGGCGTACCACACAGTAACTTTGAACCCATTATTTCAGTGCAACTCACAATAAATGCCTCCTCATCAAACTATTCATAAATTATGTCAGTTGCAGTTGCCACCATCCAAAGACCCTGCTGGAAGAGGTGTGTCTTTGCATGAGAAATGCTTTAATAGTGTATGCAGTTCTGATTACCTTATCTTTAAAAAAATGGTTATTACTGAGCTGGGTTTGGTCAGTGAGCCTGAGCAAGAAAAAGGATCAGAGGTTAGGTTATGACTGAATAAAATCATCGCTGCTTAAAATAAGAAAGCTGCTTTGAAAATGTTAAAAATGGCACTGAAGCAATAGAACATAGCTATTAAAGGCAGAAAACCCCCCACTGAATTGGCACAAGAAGAGTATTCCCCCCCCACTGGAACATTTCCACCCCCTCCCCAACCTGGGCACTTCTGGTTTTGCTGACATGGCAGTGTTTGCCCCTGAAAATTCTGGGGAACCCTAAGCAAGCCCTTTTGTTTTGGATATCAGAAGAAAACCCGAGTTCTAGATATGTACAAGTATATTTTGTACATCCTTTTCCTTATGCAGAGCTTGGTCATCATCCATAAATTGACGCAGCAAGAGGTCTAGTTATCCATTAATAAGCAGCATGTGTAAGTCCCATTAGTGTCAATGAAAGCTGTACAGGCATATCAAAGGGGAGAACAGATTCATGTGCTGTGAGCAGGGTCCAAAATGGTGATTTATAGCCTGCATTGCATTTAATGGATGGTTCTTTGGCACAGAGCTTAAGAACTCTGTGGTGTTTAAAATACACTCCACTCTCCTCTCCTTGTTAATCAAGTGCAATGCTAAGGAGGGAAATGTTAGCAGATTTCTTATTGTATTTAAATGAAGGCATTGCCGGGCTCGTATTTTATTGCACTTCTGATTTCTCAGAAATGGTTTTCCTGTTGTTGTTGTTGTCTGTTGTTTTATATATAAAAAAACCAGGTCCATACAACTGGCAACTTCCAGAGGTGCAGAGGGGTAGGCACACTGTGTGGCCAGCAAGTGACCAAGCAAAGAAATGAAAGATTAAAGGAATTCTGAGAGATTTCCTGATAGGTCTCTGCCAGAGCTACTTCAGGAGGGATGGCGGGTGTGTGTGTGTGGGGGGGGTGTCCTCTTATAATCTGGATCAGAGCCATTTTCAGAGCTCCTTCCATGGATGCTGAGATGAGAGTGCTTTCAGAGCTTTAGCTCTGAGCTTTAGTAGATCTGTTGATTAAATATTTAAGCTTTTCCTTTTTTCCTGCCTCTAATTCAGCTGTCTGCGGATGAGAGCAGCAGTTTCTCAGCACCATGTAAAGCTGTCTCTTGCATTACGGTCCTGTGGTGCCTGAGAGCACCCAATTTTGGAGGACAGGAATTAGCCCTTGCCATGTGATCAGACAGGTGGAAGGTTTACAGGAGAGGTGCTCCAATATTTATAGCCCCCCACTAGATGACAAATAATATGGAATGGGCATGACAAATGAGTCTGTTGTGCTCGCTATAACCATATCCTTTCTGTTGGCTTCACTTAGGTCAGATTTCCATTTTGCGACAATATCTCTATGGCTTGAAAGATGATCTTTTGAATCTTGCCCTTTTACCACATTGTTGTTTTCCCTGTGTGCCTCCTTGTTTTCCATTCTTTTAAAGGAAGGAATCTAACTGCTTTCTGTTTTGCTCACATAGATAGCTACTGTGGTGGGCCTGGGGATTTTCCAAACCTGAAATTTCTTCTGTAATTCTCAGTTTACACCAGGGCACATGGATTGGCTACTTATGACTGCAAGGTGTTGTAAGTGAAAACGACCATCAAACTATAGATCTATAGATAATTGTAGATTTCCCCCATTTGAAGTCATTATCCCTTTTGGCTTTCCGTAAAATTTGGACAGAGACTCTCTAATATACCAGCAACATTTGTATCCCACCTTTCTGTTCAGGGTGATGTGCATGGATTACCACTTTGCCTTAAGAAAATGCTGTGTGGTAGGGAGTTCAGGGAGAGGGGTCTGGTTCATACAACACATGAAACCATAGTTAAAATAAACTATGGTGTAATGTGAATGAGCAGCATGCAGGTATGATCAGTGATTTGCACTTTTCCACTCCTGCAGCATGGAAGAAACAAGCCACCGCCTACATATGAACCAAGGCTTATGGTTGGTTTGTTTTTAAACAAATCATGAATGGACACCAAGGTTTGTTTTTGGAGGAAACAAACCACAAGTCCAGGTTGGCATGTAGCAATAAGCCAGACTCTGGCATGTTTCCTTCCTGGCATGGCTGCCGTATGAGCTGAGGACAGGCTTTTGAGGACTGTGTGCACTGGCAGGCTGCTCATTCCTATGGAACCATAAACTATAATTTAATCTGACATGTACACTGGGCCAGTGGCTTGTCCAAAGCCCCGGAGTGAACTTCATGGCTGAGTAGGGATTTGAACCCAGTACCAGAGCTGCAACATGCATACATAGCTTTTATCTGCAAAGACCAGCCCTTTCCTTTCCATGGAGGGGAGCAGGTCAGCCTGTGTCTAAACAAACAAACAAACAAACAAACAAACAAACAAACAAATGCACACATGGATCTGCTTCTATCACAAGGAATCTAACAGCCTTTGTTGGCATTGTGTCAAGCGGGTGCTCCTGTTGTCATAAGAAATGACTGAACTGAGATCTATGACAGTTTATGGAGAAATTGTTTAGTGGGAAGAATGCCTCACAAAAATAAATGTTGCTATAATTATGTAACAATGATGTAACAACATTTTTAATGTTTTGGCAGTCAGATGTTATAAAGGTAACCATGTTAGCTTGAATGCTCCTTATACAAGATTAGCCACCACTTGAATAAGTATGATGGGTGTGTGAGAGAGGTTTAAATAGTGCATACTCTGTTGAAGCTTGATAGCAAACCAAAAAAAGAGTCATGTTTACACGTAAAATGATTTTTTTTAAAGAAGAAAACTACGCTTTTTAACATATGAAGGCAGTTTTACAGCCAAATTACTTTAGGTAACTCAATTTACTGCTTTTTAAAAAAAATAACCAATTTTGATGAAGGATGATGTTGAGATTTAAAATAAAAACGCATAAAACTTGAAACATCTTGCTTCCTGTGGCATTGTGTAGTAGGGGACATAAATGTACGCAGAAGCCTACAGCAGTTTTATTTTAACTAGTACAATATAACAGCATGACAACCTGTGCAAAATAAATAACTTTTGAAAATGCATTTTCTGAGAATGGAAATAATATTGAAACATGTACAGCTCTTGAGAGCAAAGGAGACAAATATAATAATTTGTGGCTTAATGCTTGGAGTCATAAATGTGCGAAAGGGTTTTCTGGAATTAAATGCTTAATACTGGGTAGTAATGTTAGGGCTGGTTTCTGACAAGTTTCCATTTTGAGAATATCTTGCTTCTCTTGTGCAGTCAGTCAGTCAGTCACTTTAATATTGTGGAGATGACTGAGGTAAGAACTAGTTCTACTCAATAGAAAATAGTGGAGAAAAAGTGTAGGTAAAACAGAGGATACATGGAAGAGGAAGGGTAAATTTCTTTTAAATGTTGAGAGATATATTGGATTCATACAGGCCCGCCTTCCGGGTAAGAAGAAAGTCAGAATACAACCCTGGGCTATATTCATTTGGTGCCCTTGCATTTTGATCTAGTGGAACATGTCTGCTAATGGAAGAGAGGAGGAGGCATTTTGAACTGCTCTTTTTCCGTCTCCCAGAAGCTCCCGGCCTTACCCTGCCCAATCCTCTTTTGAAGGATCCCCCAAAGGGTGAAGGATATGATAGGCTGGAATCCTCCTCTCCTCCTCTCCTCTTCCATTAGCAGCTTCCACTAGATCAACAGCTCAGCTGGATGCCACTCCTGAATCTCACATATTCAGAAACCCTAAGGAGAGCCATGCTGCCATCACCACATATTGACACAGTTACACAGTTCCTCTCTCCATTCTAGATTTTCCATGGCACCCTGGAAACATTTAGATAGCTGTATTGCACATATCTGTTTGCTTTAATCACCGATGATGTTTTATGTGTTTAATATGGAATTCCTTACAATGGAACACTCCACAAATTGTTAACACAGCGGATGTCTGTGTTGCCGCCAGGTTTTCAAGGGAGCCTCCAAAGTGCCTGAAAGGAACCAGAACCAATTGTGTAGATGTGAGAGCAAGGCATTCCTGTCTGTCAGCTTTGTCTCTCTGGAGCAAGCCTTTGTGTCTGGAATTTTGCCCGAAAATTAGAACAAAGGAAGACAGGACTCTCCTGCTAGGCTACCCTGGCAGCATTTGTATTGTATTGATCTTTTGCACTTGCTCTGGTGGGTTTGGCCCCAGAGGAAGTTGCATCGTGGTTGATCTTTGCTCAGGGGGAAATCACATCTTCAAGTAGGCTTCATATGTACAGCGCCTCAACCTTCGCTGGTTGGTTGGTTTATGTGTGTGTGTGGGGGGGGAAAATATATATAATCCACTTTTAAGTTCACAATAATTCTCAAAGCGGAGAACAATGATAAGCCTTGTCATTGGCGCCACTGGGCCCTCTGGGTGCCATGGCTAGACCAATTAAATGGTCCCCAAAGTGCTTTATGTGGTTTACGTTGATTGTAATTTCCTGGTGGAAAATGCTATTAATCTTTAGTGGTCTCCTTTTACACTAGTAAGACAGTACTGCTAAGCATACTTACTGGGGGAGGAAGTCCCACTGAAATCAGTGGGGCTTCCTTTCATCTAAACCTGGTGAGGATTGGACTGTTAAGCTTTATCTAGTGCCTGAAAACCCCTCCTTTATTTGGTAAGGGACCCCTTTGTGTCATGTAAGATTTGCTAATCTTCAGATGTACTTGGAAATGCCCCCTTTCCAAGTAGAATGCACTGAAGCCTGCAAGAAAGGAATCTGCTCTGCTTCGTCTTAGCTGAACCTACCGAGCATATCCTTAAGCTAACAGGCCTGTAGCTTCCTTGTTCCATCACTACTGTATGTGTAGAGCGCCATGCAGGCAAGATGGAGTTAATTCAATAAAATAAATATAAAATACTCTCTAGGCTGTCAGACGGAGCTGGAAGCAGGTCAGAGGTCACAGAGCTGCTTCACGAGCGCACTAATCGATTTGCTGTCAAGGTAGTGGTGCCGGGGTTTCAAGTAACAGGAGAATTGAGTGCCACTCGGGCCCAATTTCCATAATTGCTCACTGCCTTTAGTGTACAACCTTTTATGAAACACAAAAAATATATCACTGAATTGTATTGATTAGCCATTGGGTTGAATAATTCACTTAGTATTTATTACCTGACCCTCAGAGGTTAAATAAATCCACTATCTAACTTCAGCTTGTGAAAAATATTACTTATTCATTGAAATGTGGACTGATTATTACACAATAGGACCCTATCTCTGTTGTACTTTTCCTCAGTCTCTCTCCCCACCCCTCTCTCTCTTAAAGCAACTCCATCCTTTCATCCTTGCCACTCTATAATGGCAATGTTAAAAAGAAATATTTATTGATAGCCAGCAGCACTTTCTAAAAGAAATACAGTAAATCTACAATGAAATCATGTCTTGTCTTCTGTTTGAAGTCCCCTCCATCCCCACTTTCTCTCTCTTTTTGCTTCACTTCCTTGTTTCTAAATATTTGGATGAAATTTCAGGAAGACTGCCCCTGCAATTTAAAGACAGTGCTAAAAACGATTTATAAACCAAAATTGTTTAGGAAAAACACAGCTTTATAATCATGCTCTTTCTTTTTTTTTTAATGATGGGACAGTATTCATATTGGTAGTTCCTGAAAGGCATGAATCAGACTTCCTATCCTATTAAACATCCTCTGATAATTGAATTCCCAAAGAAAACAGAAACCTTTCCTAACATGAGAAGATAAAACCTAAACCAGTCAACCATGGACAGTTCACTGTCATTACAATAAAAATGATTTCCCTGTCACCTTAAAATGTTTTGGATGTAAACTGTAGGGCATTTTACAGCTTTAAACATTAAACCAATAATTGATTATTTATCTGTGGATATTATTTACATAATGTTTTTAGTATCTCTGAAGATGACATCTTTTTCTCTTTACCATAAAATGTACCTTATTCGCAGCCATCCCCCTCTCCAGATCTTATTATTTATCCAATTACCATCAAGTTACATCGTTTGGATGCAACTGTGAGGCAGTTGAAGTCTTCTCTCTAAAAAAGATTTCCTAACTTTGTGAAAAGTCTTTCCTCAATTTCCGGACTGCATCCTCCAGCCCCTCCAAGTATTGTTTTTGAAGTTTGATGGAATTTACGCTAGGTCAAGTGGAGGAAGCTGTGTGAAGCTTTTTCCCCTTAAAGTGTAAAGGAAAAACCTTATGTTTTTCTTTGTATTTGTTGATACTTGTGTGCGTCTGTATCCAGGATCTGGGCTTACAGTTAGCAGCCGTAAGAAACCTGTCCTCTTGGTGATATAATAAAATAACCTTCTTTTCCTGTATCACATAATGGAAGGAAAAGTCTGTCAGAAAATAGTGGGATGTAATATGCACAAAATTGCCTCAGGTTTGTTCAGGTGTCCAGCTTCCTGCTTTCTGGGCCTGCAAGTGCTATAACATTTCACATTGTTTACCATTTCTATAGCACTTTTTATTATACAAACTGGTACTGAGCCAAAAAAGGGCATGATTCATGAATGTTTTTCTCTCCAATTAAACATGCCATTTTAAAAATTGATTTTGAGGAAAACACATGGAAAAGAGTAAAGAAAAAAAAAGAGGTTCATTTCTGCAGTCACTTAAGTATGTCCTCCTGTGGGTGAAATTTCCCCATTGGTACTTTCCTCCTTGGCACTTTTAAACATCTCTTTGCAGCTCCAATTGCTTGTTGCTTGGGTGCCGTTGTTCTACAAAAGTTGCCTTCTATATATAATGAGATCATCATGAAACTAATCAGATTTGGATGCACGCTGACATCATTGAAGGCAAAAAAAGCTCATAGGCAATGCCCTCACTTTGTTTGCCCTCAGTGATGTCACCATGTATTCAAAAATGGGATGACAGCTTCACTGTTTCTAGAAAGCAGAAGGCTGGTGTATATAGAGGAGATGGAGGTACAGTCACAAATCTCTGCTATCTTGTCCACTTTGATCCTGGTTATCCTTTATAAAACTTTGGAAGCACAGAGTGTGAACACTGCTTACGACTTGAAATTGGGATGGGTAGAGGAACGTGCCTAAATGAGTCCCGGTGTTCTTAGTAAGGATTGTTATAGTGGCCTAATAGCTTTTATTTTTAGGGTCATTATCATAGCTGTCAACTTTCTCCTTTTTTAAAGGGAAATTCCCTTATTCTAAATAGGATTCCTCATAAGTAAAGGGAAAAGTTGACAGCTATGGTTATTACCAGCAGAGTGAATGATATGTATAGAATAAGCCAATCTGGAAACCTTAATTAAAGTTTCTTGTTTCAAAGAATAAACTATTTTATTTAGATAGCTGAAGCTTTCAGTGACAGCCAATTAACATGGAAGAGAACTGTTCCATTAAGGAAGTCTTAACAAATTAACAGTACCCATGTTAGCATCACTTTTCATACCTTATGGTTGGGAAAAGTAGAAAAATACATTCTTGCTGCTCAGTAGGGCAAAAAGACAGTAAAAACAGCTTTCTCTCTTTCTTTCTTGATGACTTAGCTGAGAATTTCTGGTACAAGAACAACTGTAATGAGTTTCTGATAGCATCTCAGCATAATTTGTGGGATACACCAAGAGAAATATGCTAGCTTGAATGGTCTCATGTGAAACGCTAATTGTACAAATAACATTATAAAGGAAGGTCGTGTCGTAATTGAGCTCATCATAACAGGTCAACAATCCATGTAAGAGGGACTTTTTGTTTGTTTGTTCTAATAAGCATCTAAATAGCATATGCATTTTGTTAAAAAATAATACAAAGAAGCCACTACTATCAGACCTAGGATAATATGGTGGCCTGTTGTAATGAAAATCTTAAATTGCATCAATCTCCTACGTATCTTGCTTATAGCCATCAATTCTTTAGGTATGTCCAAATTATTATTTTACTACGATTAATTGCATTTTTATCATAGGTTTTCATAGTTCTCTCTCCACATATTTTCCCCGAAACAACCTTCTGTGGTGGGTCAGGCCAAGAGAAAATGACTAGGTTCAGCCAATAGATTTGCGGCTGGAGTTGGGATTTGAACTTGGGTCTTCCTAATCCTAGCCCAAGTGCTACACCACATTGCCTCTCTAATAAATAGCTACCTTACCCAGGTTTCTGCTTGGATGGTGATATGTACTGAGTTGAATAGGATCCAGAATGCAGCAGTCTGATTGGTCCACAGGAGCCACCCAATCCAGCTCCAGGGGGAGGTGAATCCGCAGCCTGATTGGCCCACAGGAGAATCCCGGAATTATCCAATCATGTGGGGCCCATTGTGTAAATAATGTATATAAAGCAGACATTCTGGGGGAACTTCCACTCCTCCTCACCACTATGAGCTGAATAAAGAGCATGAAATCCACTCTTGACTCCGAGTATATTTCAGATACTTTAGGAAACAACTTAGGCCCCATCTGCACTATACATTTAAAGCAGCATCTTGCCCCATACAAGCCATTGCTTTACCCAAAGGATTCTGGGAACTGTAGTTGGTTAAGGGTTCTGAGAGTCGTCAGGACGCATGTGCTCTCCTCACAGAGCTACAACCAGAGTGATTTACTAGTCAGTCACACTTCCCAGGCAGCCCTTGGAATTGCAGCTTTGTGAGGGGAATAGGTTTCCTAATAACACTCAGCACACTTAAGAAACTACAGTTCCCAGAACTCTTTGGGGGAAGCTATAATTAAGTGGTATAATAGAGCCTTAAGTGTATAGTGCAGATGAGGCCTAAGAGTGTAGAGTCTATTCTGGGACAAAGCAAGTATTTCTTCCCATGGAATGTCACCAAAGCTTACAACTGGAAGCCAAATGTGCAGAGTTGCACAGGCTCCATTGCTCCTGGAAGTTCTTCTAGCAGCATGGATTAGCAAGAGGGCCATAACCAGCTGGGGTGGGGGAAGCATGCTTATGTGGATTGTAGGGATACAGGAAGCTGCATTACACAGTCAGACTATTTGTCCATGTGGCTCAGTATTGTCTATTCTGACCAGCAGTGGCTGTCCAGAGATTCCGGCTGAGATCTTCCTCAGCACTGATTCTCTGTTCCTTTTAACAGGAGATGCCAGGGTTTGAACCTGGGACCTTCTGCATATAAAGCATGTACTTTACTACCAAGCTGTGGGGCTCTCTGCAATGAGATGCGCTGCGTCAGATGTGCAGAAACTATTGATGAAAATCTGTGTGGGCGTATCTTTTCTCTTTTACATCTCTAACTCACAGCAGTTGAGTCACAACTGCTCTGCTGTGCATGAGAATGGTTATTACTTCACATTGTGACCAAAAATAAAAATAAAGCATTATCCTTGTTTGGGCTGATGTTGAGCTCTCTTCAAAGCACAGGTTAATAGTGAGTCATTAGCCAGCCAGATGATTTTTGCAAAAGCCTTGTGCATAACCAGAGGGGGCTAAGAAATTCCCAATGAGTTTTCCCCCAGCCATGTTAATTAAAACCTCTTTTCACAGGGAGAAAAAAGTTTAGTATTCTTTTTTTAAAGTCTCTTCTCCCCTCCCCCCAACCCAACAGAATGCTTTCAGAAGAAATTGGGTAACTGGGTAATATTCTGAATTCTTATATTTAGACATTTTCTTTTGAACCACATGTCAAGTGCACTCAAGTAGCCTACTTAGACCAAAACAAATAACTCCAGATGTCCAGCTTCCCTGAGAAATATCACAAGATAGATTCTGGTTTTTAAAAAAAATAAAATAAATGTTTTTATTTCAGTTTTGATAGCAACATTAAATAACAGTACAAAACACAGCTATACAATGCAGAACAGTCATACAGTTCATATTAGTATAAATTATACATTTCGTTGGTCCAGTCATTTAGGGAGCACAAATAATGCAAGAATTCATATGCAGCATCCCTCAGCAGGTTGAAATCCATTTCCCAGCATGCGACTTTGTGCTCACCCTAGTTTTGAGAGTGCCTTTGGGTTTCTTTAATTCATGCAATTCTATGATTCTCCTCTTGTAGTCTCCACCCATTTAAATATATCAGCTGTAGAAAATGTCTGCAGCTTGTCCTCCAACCTGCTTTTCTGTTTCTTTTTAAACATCTCCCTGCCTCTTGCCATCCCTGTTGTTGTCAATCTGTATTGGTGATTTCATTTTGCGCAGCATGTCTTCTGGAATGAGCTGCGCATTAGAAGCCCAAGTTTAAGGTGGATAATTTCCAGCCTGCCTGGAGAATTTGGCTGCTCAAATGAAATGAACATCCAAACCTCTTTTGGTAGCTCTGGGAATACCATCAGAGTATCTATAGTTCCTCTCCCCATCCTCCCAGGAAAAAGGGGTTTCCAGGGGTTACTCATCCCCAGGGACTTAAACAAAGTGTTTGCTTGCTTGCTTGCTTGCTTGCTTGCTTGCTTGCTTGCTTGCTTGCTTGCATGAATCTATGAAAGTTTGGGTGGGAAATAACAGATAAAGCACCCACAGAAAATGTCCTGTCAAAAATCCAATTAAACAGCTAAACATATAGCAGATGCTAAAATGTCCCAACTCCCTGCCCGTTAAATATAACTAAAAGCAAGGGAGATCTATAATGCCTATTGCATAAGGTTTCTATAGTTGTAAACTACTCATAAGCTATCTTGGCATTCGATGGCTTATAAATTGATTTTTTAAAAAGGTGTTGAAGCTTAGGGCTGGCATGTCTTCAAGGGTAGGGATTGGCTATGGGGCAGCTGCTGAGAGCATTTGTTGACGCTTTCCAGTCATTAGGTGGGATTCCCCTAACCAGCCCTGTCAGCGGAAGCCGTGTGCAAGGACTGTCATATGCAAAATGGGACTTTCCCATTGGAGAGGGCAGTGGCTTGTTGAAACTGGGGCACAGGGTATTTGCTACAGTCGAATTCATGAAGAAGAGTGGGGGCTATGTTTTTCTGCTCCCTTCCTTTATCAAAGGGATGCGGGTGGCACTGTGGTCTAAACCACTGAGCCTAGGGCTTGCTGATCGGAAGGTTGGTGGTTTGAATCCCCGTGACGGGGTGAGCTCCCGTTCCTCGGTCCCAGCTCCTGCCAACCTAGCAGTTCTAAAGCACGTCAAAGTGCAAGCAGATAAATAGGTACTGCTCTGGTGGGAAGGTAAACGGCATTTCCGTCACTGCTGTGGTTTATCCAGAAGCGGCTTAGTCATGCTGGCCCAAGGGCGCCGACTTATAAAAAATATTGGGGGGGCCCATACCGACTTATAAAAAATATTGGGGGGGCCCAAGACCTCCAAACCGCTGCTGCTGGGGGAACGAAAGGGGCGAGCCCCGGGCTGCCCCGACCTTAAGTGAACCTGTGAGGGTCCGCCCTTTGCGGCAGCCGATTGGCTGCCGCCGTGGGCGGTGAATATTAATGATGTATCATTTTTGTGCTTCATGCTGTGGCCACAGACATGTGATCTGATGGTGAATTTGGGGTGACCCAATGCAAAAATCCTGAGAATCCCTGTGGATCCATGCTTTGTAACCACGTTTTTGCACCATTGCAGCCCCAGGCAACAGTGGGTGTGTAATTTTTGGGGGCAGGCTGTAGCCATGGATATGCTATGTGCTCTGATGGTGAATTTGGGGTGACCCAATGCAAAGATCCTGAGAATCCCTGTGGATCCATGTTTTGTAACCACATTTTTGCACCATTGCAGCCCCAGGCAACAGTGGGTGTGTGATTTTTGGGGGGCAGGCTGTAGCCATGGACATGCTATGTGATGTGTTGGTGAATTTGGGGTGACCCAATGCAAAGATCCTGAGGATCCATGTGGATCCATGCTTTTTAACCACATTTTAAGTGGGGAGGGAAGGAAAAACACAGAACGGACAAGAAGCACGAGAGGGGTGTGCAGAGAAGCAGCTGGCTAAGAATGCAGGGGAGGGGTATTACGGCAGGGAGGAAAGGAAGGCAAAAGTTTTCCCTCACCTACCCACCAAAGCCAGCCAGCTCGCACGCTCTCTCTCTCTCTCCCTCCTGCATGTTTTCAGCAGCACTCTGCTTTCCCCTCTCCTTGCCTGGAGGGGAGGGGCTTTCCCTGCTCTTTGTTAGGTTTGAGCAAACACAGCAAGGAAACAGAGGAGGATGGGCAGTAAGACCCTGAGGCAGAATGCAGGAAAGCAGCCGCTTCCTCTTTTCAGGTTTCCCTTCTCCGACGCGCGGTTTGATTTTGCCTGATTTTTCGGCTCCAGGGACCACACATTCACTCTATAACACGCGTGTTATAGAGGGAAAAATACGGTAATAATTTTCTTAAATTATTGGGGGGGCAGAGCCCCCCCAAACGAATTTTTGAGGGGGCTCGGGCCCCCTCAGGCCCCATGGAGTCGGCGCCTATGTGCTGGCCACATGACCTGGAAAAACTTTCTGTGGACAATCGTTGGCTCCCTCAGCCAGTAAAGCAAGATGAGCACCACAACCCCAGAGTTGTTCGCAACTGGACTTAACTGTCAGGGGTCCTTTACCTTTACTTTCCACAAGGGCTTTGATGAAACAGGATGAGAGTTTGTGTGACTTATAGCTGGATCCTCTCAATGGCTCCATTTGCGCATAACGCTTGTTAAGATCTGCTTGGATGTTCTGTACAATTTCAGAATTGTTCTTCCCTGTGGCTGTCCCTTGGTTGTGGAATTCTCGCCTTAGAGAGGGCCACTTCACCCCATCTTTGACGGGTTTTTGCTTCGGTGTCTCCCTCCTTTAAGATGACTGGTCTTATGCTCTCACTACCATTCATATTGTATCTGCTTGTTGTCCTATTTTAACTCCACTTGCTTATTTCCTTAAATCTGATGTCTGCTGTTTTTATCTTATTTATTTTAAAATCTTAATCTGTTGTTGCTGTTGGCTGCTTTGGGTATGTTTAATTGAAAAGGGGGTATAAATATTTAAATTATTTTATTATTTATTTTATTTAATATAATCAAAAATTTAGAACCACAGAATTGTAGTGTTGAAGGGAACCCATCTAGTCCAAGCCCTGCAATGCAGGAATCACAGCTAAAGAAGCCCTAACAGATGTCCATCCAAGCTCTGTTTAGACACATCAAATGAAGGAGTACCCACTGGAGGTTTTTGTTCTGGAGCTCAGACATATTCTTCCATTTTCCTGAAACCACATATCCATAATGAATATAGACATGTCACCCATAGGGTTGTGGCTAGACCCCTACATGTTATGCATTTCTGGAAAGGCTCCTTATAGCTCTCTGCTCTTTCATTGTGTCTACTTCTAAATATTCTTTCCTGCATGTGATGCTACTCAGTCAGGAAATTGTATTAAAGACAGACACGGAAATTAATATTTTCTCTAAGTATAGGGAAAATGGGGGCGGTAGGAATATGAGATTAACATTTCTGCCTTCCTCTTTAAAAAAATGGGGGGGGGGACAAAAATAAAAATTTTCCACTTAATGCATCTTGGAAGTTGCATTTTCTTTCCCTTTTAGGTTGCATTTTACATAACATTTGAAAAGTGCTGTCAAAACAACTCATAAAGGAGGACAAAATGTAATTGTCTTGACATGCGGTGATTACTCAGAACTTAAGCTGCAGAGAAAGGATTGTTATTTTTTGTTTGTGATTTTCCTTTTCTTCCCTTTTTTTTAAAGCAAAAACCTAGAAGTGCCCATGATTTCCCAGCTGTTCTATTTTTACTAATGCAAAAGTTTCATAGAAGGGTCAGATTTGGGCTTTTGTGTGGGAAACAACAGAGACTGCCAGCAACAGGGCAAGATCACTGCTGGGTTGCGGTTTACATGTTTTACAACATTCCATGCATTTCTGAACTGTATACCAAATGGATAAGTCTAAATCTCTAGTACTTTGTGTGAATTAGCAACCTTTTGATTTAGTTTGAAACTTGTGTATTATTTTTAACATGAGATGTTTAAAGCCATCCGGCCATGATCTTTCTCTTCCCAGTGCGGTTGGCTTGCAGCACAGGAAATGTTTGGAACTGTTTCTAATAAAGCAACGGTATCCTGCCATTTCTCTCTTTCTTTCTCTTCCCCCCCTCTTTTATTCATCATTTTTTTATCTGACTAAAAGAATAGCTGGTGAGTGTGGAAGATGTAACCACCAGAGCTACAACATGTAGTGCAGGAAACCAACATGGTGCCTTCTATGTAGATGTTGTGAGCTACAACTCACCATCCCCCCTGACCATTGGCCATGCCAGATGGGGCTGAAAGGAGATGTAGTAGTTGACAACATCTGGAGAGGTACCATGTTGCCCAACCTGCTACATAGTTCCATATACAGAAGTGATGAAGGAATGGGAGGATATTGCATGTGCATGTATGTTGCATGTCAGCACATTTATGCACAGTGGTGACTAGTGAGATGGGATGCTGGGAAGTAAGTGGTGACTGAGGAAGAATAAGGTTCTTACAGTGGTATTCTTAAAGAAGTAGGGGACTGGCAAGGCAGCATCATCCTGATTGGCTGGCACGATGTTGACCTAACAGCCCCGCTTCTTCTGTTATTGCTTTGTGATGCCTACAGCAGTTCAGGACTCTCTTTGCTCAGTTGGCGGCAACAACCTCCTTGGCTATTGTTAGCACTCAGAAACACAACGCAGAGCCAATGGTGGCTTCCCTCTCTTCCAGGTCACTTCCTTACTTCTTGGGAGACTCAGGGGTGGAGTAGTGAAGTCATCCTGAATGTCCCTACTTTTTAAAAAGAGTTCTGTGCTTAGTGCAGTGTTTCCCAACCTTGTGCCTCCAGCTGTTTTTGGCCTACAATTCCCATCATCCCTTGCCACTGGTCTTGCTAGTCAGGGATGATGGGAGTTGTAGGCCAAAAACATCTGGAGGCACAAGGTTGGGAAACACTGGCTTAGTGGATCATATAACTGCAACTGCACCCAGTTTCTGGCCAGTTTCTTTTTTAAAGCATGGAGCTCATGATATGCTAGTTATACGTGCACATGGTGGCTGCTTCAAAACATCAACTTGGTATGCTACCACTCAGCCCATTATCCAAAGATTTGCAATAGAGCACCAACATTGTGAAATTGGTAATTCATGCTCCTGCCAATGATTCAGACAGCTTGCAAATTAGAGCTGTTAGTGAGCTAAATTCGCTTTAAATTCTGTGCAGATAGCACTTTGTTTCATCCCAGCGGCTGATCAGCAAGCCTTTCTGGTCAATTAGATTTTAGTGTGTTTATAGACTAATTCTGAAGAAAGCTCTTTCTCCTGCATTGGTCGTAGTTTCACTCAAAGCCATCCTACCCTTTCTGCACTAAGCTCTCCTTTCTGCATATTTGCGTAGCTGAGAGACTCTTGTGTTCATTTAATGCCCAATTTAGTTGGAAGGCCTGAACCTTGTCACTCATGTGAAATAAATAACTGCTTTGGTTGCATGGTGCATTATGATGGGTATCATCTGTAATTACTGACCTGAATTCATTGCGTTTAGGCTACCCATGCATGCTGAACAACTGAGCCGAGGATATCAGCCTATCATGCTGTTGCTTTAATGTCCTACTTAAACCCAGCATTCTAGTTCAAGAGAATAGCCATTGCCATTCCAGTCTCCCACTTAAACTGCGAAAATCAAAGATACCTTCAAGTTAAAGATCTGTGGATGTTCCTTTTTTTCTTTTTAAATGCCATGATGCTTGAAGAGAATATCACAAAAGTGGTTTCATATCATATTACCAGTGGCTTTTACTAAAGGGAAAAGTTACTCCTCATATTCCAAGGGGTACATTATCAGTAACTAAAGTTAGCAGGAATCTGATTCCATTTTTAACATCCAGACAGACCTGTAGAGACACATTAAGTTGAAAACCCACAGAAAAAGAGAAACGCCTATAGGAAATCTTGCAGGGTTCAGACAAGGGCAGTTTCATGTGACCTCGTAGATTGGAAATAAAAAGGCTGCTATTAGTTCCGTGTCAGTTCTTATCGTGAATGTTGCAGAGTAATCGAGGGTGTTAAGCTGTCAAATGATATCAAGGGTTAATAAGGTTAAGGAAGAAGTAAAAGCAGGCCCAACAATAAAGAACCACGGATAAATATGTTGCAATAAATAAGAGGTGTCATGCCATGTGGGGAAAACTCAAATCATAAGTCTGAGAAGCTTAATAGTGACATAAATTCTCAACAGGAGATGGCTGCTAGTTAAGAACATAGCAAGAGCCCTGCTGGATCAGGCCAAAGGTGCACATAGTCCTCTTTCCCACAGAAGTCCACAAGCAGGACATGAAGGCATTGGCCTCTTCCCAATGTTGTTTACTGTGGTGTAGTGGTTAGAGGGTTGGACTAAGATCTGGGAGACCAAGGTTCAAATCCCCACTCAGCCATGAAATGCATTGGCTGATTTTGGGCCAGTCACTGGCTCTCAGCCTAACCTATCTCACAGGATTCTTGTGAGGATAAAATGGAGAGGAGGTGAACTATGCATGCCACTTTGGGCTCCTTGGAAATAAATGAATAAATAAATAAAATGAATTACTGGTATTCCAAGGCATGCTTCAGATACAGAAGGTGTGTTTGTGTGTTGTTATTAAAATTTGTATACCATCTTCCATCTGTAGATCTTAGGGTGCTTCACAACATAAAAAAACACAGAATACATAATAAAATCAAAAACAAAAACGAACCAATAACCCACTGGCCCCCATCATGACCAGTAGCCATTGGTGGACTGATCCTCTCCATGAATTGATCTAACCCTCTTTTAAAGCTCCCACTACATCTTATGGTACCAGTAGTTATTTCTTTCTTGCTAGTAGTTATTATGCACACTAGATTTTAGGATGGGGGTGGGAGCCAATCCCACACTTCTGCTGGTGTGTCTGGACAGTGCTGGCCTCATCGTTGCCTCCGTCCCTTGTCTTCTACCTTCCCAGTAAGCAGCAGCAGCAGCAATGTGGCTTCAAAAGTAAAGTCTCTCAATAGTTTTTCAAACATTTCAGCGGAAAATGTCTCAAAAGCCTCAAAAGAACAGTGTTTCCGGAATGATGCTACTGTTTCGTAATAGTCTTCATCAGCTGCAAATAAGATACAAGGAATACAACCGATGAAACTTTTGAGACATCTTCTGTTGTTACTTTTGAAAGACTACTGTGATACTGTCCTTAGACATCTGTTTTGAACACATGGCTTGACGGTCCTCGCTACCATTCTGTTATATTGTATACAGTGGTACCTCGGGTTAAGTACTTAATTCATTCCGGAGGTCCGTTCTTAACCTGAAACTGTTCTTAACCTGAAGCACCACTTTAGCTAATGGGGTCTCCCGCTGCCGCTGCGCCGCTGGAGCACGATTTCTGTTCTCATCCTGAAGCAAAGTTCTTAACCCGAGGTAATATTTCTGGGTTAAGGGAGTCTGTAGCCTGAAGCATATGTAACCTGAAGCGTTTGTAACCCGAGGTACCACTGTATAAGAACTTTGATTGGCTTACTCCTATAATTTGAATGATATCATTATTCTGTTATTTATTTTCTACTAACTATTAGCCTACGTGTTGTGTTTGCATTGTTGTGATTAGTTCTTATTGCAACACAGGGGGTTGTTTCTGATTTATCTTCCATTCTGTAGACCTGACCAAGCCAGCACACATCACTGAGACAGTGTGAACATGCTTGGAATGTGGGTTTGAGGGAGCACATTTTTGTTTGAGACTCTGTCCTGCCATGTGATGCCCCAAATCTTACTGGTGCAACTCATATGGAAGGCATTGAGGCATTGCTCCTGGCGGGTGTAAGTTGCTCATGACTCACTTTCATAAAGTGACTGAAAAGCTACTGCTTGTCTTTATCCCAAAATATGAAACAGACAGCAAAGGTCTCTGTCCTCATTTCACAGGCATTCAAAGAAAAGGAACAATGGTTTCAGAGTAGCTGAGGTTGCACCTGCACATCATGCTAAACTCCCAACCATGGTCAATGGTGAGAGCTGGTTGGTGGGGTTTTTAGTTCAGGAACATACAGTGGGCTACAGTTTCCCCACCCCTGTGTCAAATTATGGTTTTTGATCAATATGCCTAAGATGATTTAGCCTTCCCTTCTCCTACTCCTGCATGGCCAAAAAGAGGGCTTTGGAAGCGTTTACAGTGGTACCTCTGGTTAAGAACTGAATTTGTTCCGCAGGTCCGTTATTTACCTGAAACTGTTCTTAACCTGAGACACCACTTTAGCTAATGGGGCCTCCCGCTGCTGCCGCCACACGATTTCTCTTCTCATCCTGAAGCAAAGTTCTTAACCCGGGGTACTATTTTTGGGTTAGCGGAGTCTGTAACCTGAAGCGTATGTAACCTGAAGCGTATGTAACCCGAGGTACCACTGTACTTTCAGTTTTCTTTAAGCTTGACTTGTTGCTGCATTCATACTGGGGGTTGTGGTTCATGCTAACTGGTTTGAAGTTGCCTTCTTTTGAAACTGACTTATAAAGCATGACCCCAGGTTCTGATAAAAAAAACACCAAGTTGAGTTTAAAGGAAACTAAGTGAAAAAAACTTCCAGTGTCCTCCTCCTGCCAGGTGTTCAAAGAAAGATGGGTGGGTGGAGCCCAAATGATTCATTCCAATTTGCGCATGTTTGTTTATGTCTTTATTTACTTTAAAACTATTTCTAAACTGCTTTCTAGTTTTAAAAGCTTTAAACACTGTATACTATGTACAATATAAGAAACATTATTCATTAACATATCCTGCATTGCAGGGGGCCTGGACTAGATGGGCCCTGAGGTCCCTTCCAACTCAACAGTTCTGCGTTGCTATGATTCTAAAATACATTGCACCAACTATGACTCATACATTGCACCAACTATGACCCAACATGGCCAGCGCATTTCTTTTTCTTTAGGTCACAGTTTTATCTGGGTTGTTTTTCCGCACTAAGAGTTCCCCCCCAGGTATAACACTGTTCTTTTACAATATAAGCAGAAAGCTTCACCTACCAGCTCACACATTATATCAGTTCTTCCTCAAAACATTCCGCTCTTCCGGTCGCTGCAGCATGAGCAAACTTCATGTACCCTTCATGCAGCAAGCCCTGGCATACAAATGGCACACTGTGCACCACAGATGATGTGTCCCGTATCTCCCATGTGGAAGCCTGCTGCATGCGAGGAGGGCCTGTGCAAAAGGCATAGTGGGCGAGGAACCTACTTGGTTTATTGCCTTGGGTTAGTCAGATCCCGAACAGACGAGCTCTAAGATTTTGGCAGGGCTCTTCTCCATGTCCATTAACTCCGCAATACCTCCTTAATTAGCATTCTTTATGGCTAATCATTGTGATACAGATTTATAGAGTTTTCGCTTGAGCTTCCCACAAGCTTTATTGCCTTCAAAATACTTAGAAGCAGCGTGCTGGCTGGCAACGGGTTATGGTGGGAATAGAGGCTCTTCTTCATGAGAGAGGGGAATGGCTATTACTTCTAATTGATTGCTTGGTGGAACGCTCCCCTTGTGCCTCGCCCCCAAGGCTTGACTCCGCGCCATATGCCTGGTGTCAGTGTTTGGAAATCAGCTGGTCAGTCAAAGCACATCCGGTGGGAAGCTTGGCAGTTCAGAGCAGGCAGCGAGCGGTGCAGCCATCAGCATGCGAGAGAGTGCCTTTCGCTGGTGTTTTGATAATAGTTTCGTACACCCTAATTATGCTGTATGACAACACCATTCAAGGACTATCAAAATAAACCATTTCAAGAGATTCACGGTTAACAAGTTTGGAAGAAACTCTGTGGATTGCTATTATTTTTGGTGGTTCTTTTTCAAAATTAGTATGTAGATCAGCTCTGCTTGTTCCTCTACCTCCTTCTAGAGGTATTTACAGATACTGTACGAGATAGAAAATAGGGCCAGGGAGGGGGAATGCATCATTTCATAGATACTACAGTGTTGTCAGTGTGGTTCTTTAAGCTTCAGCAAGGTCTGTGAGACTTCCCCCAATAGATGTAATTGGAAAAGAAAGCAGTATAGGGTCCATTAAGGCCATTTTAAGCTGAGACTTATTCTAATGGCATTAAATTGTTATAGTGACTGCAAATGGGGCATTATAACTTAATGCTCATAAACTGCAAGCGGAGTTTGTGCATTCTTTCTGTCAACACAGCAGTAGTTTAGGAACATCTCTTCTGCTAGGGAGTGTTTTAGGTCTAATGGTCTGGCTTCTTTGTGCCTGCAGTGTAAGTAATAGCTCACAGACTGGAAGTTAGCTTTTGATTAAGCTTGTCTAAGAAAGTAATGAAATTTGGCAGGATTGGTTCAGTTTAACTTAAGTTGATTTTGCATTTGCATACATAATCCTGGGGTGTTAGGTCCCTGAGATGTTGGATCGGGCTTTATTGGAGGACGAGAAGGAGGCAATTTTGACTTTCTGCCTTTGAAAATGGCAAAAAGAGCCCCCATACGAGGTTCACATTTCTATAAAAGTCTTGTATCATTAGTAGTCCTTTACCTTTATTCCAGCAAAAATCAATGTAGTTCAGTCAATACAGTTGTACAAGCTAAAGATGAATATCAGGCTCTGAATTTCAGTTTGCTGAAACTCTCTGCACACTGTTTTTACTTTTTTGTTCTTTACTGGCCCCAAATAATCTTTGTGCATCTTGGGTGTGTGTGTGTGTGTGTGGATCTAAATGGAGTATCATCGAAGAGGGCAGTGTTGATTGACTTGAACAGTAAGTACTTCACACTGCAACATTTTGCAGTGTTGAAGATTACATTGCAGAAAGAAGCAGGGCATCTTAGAAACATTTCTTGCAGTTACCATTTTAATTTAATCTCATCATAATTATTGGCACATGCCATGCACATTTGTCCCCTGTATCACGCTCAGCGCCCATTCAGTTGTTTGTAAAGGTCATGCAGTGTGTAGAGTGGGTTGGTCGGTCTGAGTTATAGGTCCTCCTGGGAACAGTCACCAGCACGCTGAAATAGAGGGGAAACTTGTTGGAGTTAGAAAAGGGCTGGTGTTGAACTAAGCAATGTCATTGACATATACCTAAGAGATGGAGATGCCAGAAGCAATGCTGATATTTGTCCCTCTCTATCCCAGTAAGTGCCAACCTAGCAGTTCAAAAGCATGTCAAAGTGCAAGTAGATAAATAGGTACCACTCCAGTGGGAAGGTAAACGGCGTTTCCATGTGCTGCTCTGGTTTGCCAGAAGCGGCTTAGTCATGCTGGCCACATGACCCGGAAGCTGTATGCCAGCTCCCTCGGCCAATAAAGCGAGATGAGCGCCGCAACCCCAGAGTCAGCCATGACTGGACCTAATGGTCAGGGGTCCCTTTACCTTTTATCCCAGTAAGTGTAGCAGGTCAGACACATTCAGAGCCAATAGGAATTCAGGATGGATAAATGAAACAATACCTTCATTTTCTTTCGTTCTTGGTTTTCATGCATTTGCGACTATATTTTTCTGGGGGAGTGGACTCCGCTTTTTTATTTTCATTTTACACTCTCTGTCCAATAGCTGAAAGGAACTCAGGCAATATTTCTCCACAGTTTGCCTGTGCCATTAAATGGGATTCTGTGATGTATCTCTTTGACAGTTTCATTGCAGTGCAAAAATATTTTTTGCCATCTTTAAAATACTGACTTTGGAAACCTCTGCAGAACCAAGGAGAAATGCAAATATTAATGAGCCTGATATAAAAACATTTTTTCCTCTATCATTTTTATAGTTGCTATAGAAACACCTTGGCCTTCACTCTTGCTAATTAGTCGGATTTTGCACATTTTATATTTGGAAATGCAAATCAGTTTTCATAAATTATTACTTATTTTTCCATTTATATTTACAGTACTGATATGCAGATACACACAGGAAGCCTGAGATATTAATTAGCTGCATAACACAAATAAGTGCAACATTTATGGTCACATGACAAACCTGGTTTGCTTTTTAAAATGTTTGAAGGAAGTATGTACAGATATACTTTTAATTTTATAGAAAGAATGGAACCTTAACAGTTTTGGAGACAGGAGGGTAAAATGCTTTTCTTTGGAAGGATTGTATATATTTCTATCGATTTTAAATGAACCAATTTAATTGAAAGAATTGCAATTCCATCCCAGGTCCTTATGCAAATGGAGAACATGTGCATCTGATTCCCCTCTCATTTGTGCCACTGTCAATGAAATAAAGCTCAACTTTGTAATCATTTACAGGGGAAATGGTTCCTGTCTTGGACTATGGAGATACTGGGATCCTGTTGAATTATTTGTCAATGATCTTGGGCATCACTTCTGGGAAGCCCTTTGCACTACTTTTTGGGGGGATTGGGCCATCAGAGAGGGAAAGAGACTCGACAGTCTCCACATGGATTTCCCTTAGAGGGATCAAATGCACATGTTCACTTTCCACAATCCTTATGTGTCACCATTTGAGTCCGAATTTCCAAAAGATCACTGCACTATGGAGAACACCCATCCTGACCTGAACAGCTGATGTGCAGGGTGGAATGAGGCTGCACACAACATAGGCTGAGCTAGTATTTATTTAACAAATTTTATATACCAGTTGGCTGGGATTTTCCTGTATTATACCATATGTCCCCTGGGTAGATGCAATCCCAGTCAGTGGTGTAGCGTGGGTTGTCAGCACCCGGGGCAAGGCAAGTAATTTGCGCCCCATAACCCGTGGATTTGCGCCCCCTAACCCTAACCCCCAGATGTTGCGCCGGCCCCCCCTGCACCCCCCACACTACGCCACTGATCCCAGTTTATATGTATATCTTGGAATCAGCTTGCATGGGTGAAAAAAGCACTGTGTTAATCTAGAGGGTTCAGGAACATATCCTCAGTTCGCATAGGGAGCTAGTCAGGCTGTAAGCATGCATAGGTTTGTGGTCTTGTGCCTCCTGGCTTCTCATGCAACTTAGAGTGTTCCTTATCATCGGATTCTGGGATTCACTCATTTCATGGGGTGACTCTGCTGACCTGGCCTGCCACACCCGCCATCAGCAAGTAAAAATTCTTGAGCTTGGATTGGCTTCAGCAGGTTTTTGACAGCTACCTCAGCAGATGCTCCGGTTGCTTTCCCAGACTTCAGTTTAGTCTCCCATGTTTCCCTCCCTCCCTCCCTCCCCCCTTTCTCTCCCCCGCACACGTAAAATTGTAATAGTAACTTTAAACTTTAAAACTTTTTAAAAAGCAGTATTAAAAATTAAACATACATCTTTCATATGTTTGCTGCAGCCACAGAATTCAAATTCTAGAGTACTCTGGTCACAAAATGTGGAATTCTGTGATGCTTCTAACAAAGCTTTTGAAAGTTGAGTTTATTTGCCATTATATTTTAAGCTTTTGATATTTCTGTCTTCTTGCTTTTTAATTAGTTCCGTTCTGAATTCAAAGTAATTTTTGGACCCACAATACTTGAAGTTTTGTGTGTACTTACTTTTAAGACTGGACCACTCAGCAAACTGTGTGACCAAGTCCTTCAATGATTATTTTTGTTTTCAAAACTGTCGTGCATAAATGTCATAGATATAAATGCTCCTCCTTCCACTATGTTTATTCTTTTCTATTTATAACAATCAAAGCCACCAGATACAATTTTCCCAAAGATCTTGGCAGATACAGAAGAAGTCCCAACCCCATGTCATAAGGGGAAAAGTATTATTAGAATAAGAACTAGTCATACCAGCTACAAAGATCTGTAGTATAGCAGTACATGCAAATATAGATTTCTGCATGACACTGTTTGGGTGGTTTAAAAGCATCAACTAAAGCCCTGAGTATTTTTGTTTTTAATGATAATAATAATGGTTCCATAAATTCTGTGTTTCTTAATATGGTGAAATGCTTTTACCTGTTTTCCTCACTCCTCTTCATCTCTGACCTCTCCAGCTGTTTTGTCATCCTAACATCCTCTGAACAGTCATCTATTCTATTCTAATCTCTCCTGCCCTTCCTTGCCAATGTCCAAGATGGTGAACAACATGAAGCATCTTCATAATCTCTGTGGCAATAGCTTCTTTGTGTTTTTACAGTGACCATTATGCTTCTGGTGCTAAGTAAGTTCATAGTAGCAGCAGTGAATAAACACAGAAAACACACACGACACAAACTTACTGTTGGCAGCTGTTTGTTTTGGACAAATTTTGGGAACATTGCTGTACATGTCTGAGCATAAAGTTACAACATGTACTTCAGAACTGGCAGCTGGGGGACTTTGGAAGGACAGTTAATTAAGCATCTTTTAAAAGGTAGCATGTTTACTGAACCACAATAGATGTGCTGGTTAGGGGCATTTTCATCTCCTGTTTTTGTTTGCAGTGCTGCTGGTAGTGTAGCACACTGGCAACGGGTTAGTTCCAGTATCATGCTAGCAAATATGACAGGATTCCTCCTTTTTCTCTTCCCCCCTGCATCTCCTTATGCCCCAGATCTGCTCTGGAGGGTACCCCAAACTTCTAGGGCAGATTTTGGATATGCATGGGAGGCTGCTGGAAGAGGACATGAAGGGGAAGCCCCATTTGGATAAGCAGAAGTCGGTTGTGCAAGCGAGGCACTAGAATTGAATGTTACCTAAAGTTCTTTGAGATTCTTATTCAAGTCTTTACAAAAACACCACCACCACCCTTATTTCTACTTTGTAGATGAAAATTGTGGGTAAGAATTTATACATGGAAACTGGAGACAAGATAAATTGATTTACCCAAGGCAAATCAGAGACAGTGAGTCTCTGGCAGAGGAAGGATTTCAACCTAGATTCCCCCAATTGAAATAAACTTGTTGTACCAAATTATGCCATACTAAGTCATTACAATTAGCCTACTCTGAATATGACTTAGTTGGGTACAAAAACACAACACCGACTCTTTACTTACTTGGACTTTGGTGTCAAGTTTCCAGATTGAATCTTGCAACACACAAGATGCGGACATCTCTGGACCCTATCCAGCTGCCAGAATTTTTTTGTTTTGTTTCATGAGTTGGCAACCCTAGAATCTCCTATAGAGCCAAGAGAAGCAGCTAAGCTTAAAAGCAGGGGGGGGGGGAATGTAGTGTGAATGTGAGAATCAAGATTGGGCAAGGAAGATCAGCCAGGTTTTAACAAGCACGGATCATATGAGATTAGTCAGGGAAAAGGCTACCAGATCAGGTGGAAAATGTCTTAAGGTCTACATTGTGTAAATAAGACAAAGACTCTGGTCTTCCTCTGCAAGGTCAGATATTTCTTTACAAAGAAAATGTTGTGGCATTTGCTCTGAATGTGAGGAAATGCTCCAGTGTTGTCTTGTATTAAAAATGTCAGTAAGCAAACACAGCAATAGAATAAAAAAAGAAAACACCAGAGAGGATTAGTAGCAACAGGCATTCCCTCCCCTGTATGCGAAGCAATATCCAATGTTTCTTAAAATAGGCTTTGTGCTTACTTTATGCTGCTCTGACAAAGGAGTGCATGCAATAAGAAAGAATTTGCTTCTCTCAGGCTCCCCAAAGCAAATAAGCTCTTGCATTCTGTGCTGTCATCAGGCCCAGGAAGGTCCTTGCAGGATCACAAAACAAATCAAGCAGTTGAGGGCTTCCGGGCAGCTAGCTAACAAAAATATACTATCAGAGGATGCAGCCCAGCAAGCTCTGCGGCTGTCACAGCGGTCGGCCTCCAACGTGGGCATCCGTTCAAGAGCTTCACTCCCACATCTGGTGAAGCTGTGACAATCAGTGTCTGACCATTTTAGAAATCAGATACTCTGGGTACCAGGAAGTTGATTTGCCTTCCACTTCCTTAACAAAACACACATTAATATTTAAGCTTTGCCTTCATAAAGCAGCATTCTGTCTCAGGCAAAAGTTATGTGCTGAGAAAGTTCACTTGGATGCAGCCAACCATGTATACATTTCAAATATTCCTTAAGACCTTTTGAAAAGCAAGCCAATTGAATCCTGCTGGCTTATTATTGCTGTTTGACAGATTTATATGTATATTAAATCTTGATTTTATTTTATTTTTAAAAAATTATCTCTACCCCAAAGCAAGGGATGAAATATTTCCCTATTAAGGAAAATGAAAGACCTTAAATGCTTTTCACCTTATTCCTACCGTTGTTTTTTTAGCATCTTTCTTCAATTAGAGAGCCAGATGACATAAGGTTATCATATTATTTTCATTACTGCACACAATGTCTTAACTATCAAGGACCTCTAGCTTTTCCTTTTTCCTTAAAGATAACTCCTTTAAAGAAATCCTGTATTTTGTTTTTAACAGTGTGTCATAAAACTGATAACAGCATCTCAAATGTAGTGCAGCAATCCACTCCCAACTACTAAATGCTTCAGCAAACAACTAATTTATCTTTTTCTAAAGTTTTGCCACTACTGAATGGTGATTCCTCCTTCCCCCTGCTTCTCCCTCTTTTAAACCTATGAGTAGACAACAGGAAGAAGAAAGATGAAGTTCTTTAAGGGCTGCACTGCATTCTAAACAAAATAATCTCTTTGTCCAAATGAATGTTTTGTTTATGTAAATCTTTATCTGAAGTTTTGTTCTAACAGATGTTCACTGAAATAATAGACAGGGGCTTAAATTCAGGTACTGAGTATTTATCCTGTGGGAAGTTTACCATCTATGTACACCAAGATTTTTTTATTTTACATATGTGATAAATCTTTGTTGTCTGCTTGGCTCTGCATGAACATTTGAAAAACAACAACAACAAACCACATAATTTATTGACAAATGCCAAACCAAATGACACTTGCATTTAATTAAAGCTAAACACATTGGTCCAACTCAAGCTGAGGAAATACAAACAGGTAGCTTACTGATTGTTTATTTATTAGTAAACTTTCATGCAGACATGCCGACAAAATAATTCACTGCATGTGGCATTTAAAGCACGTTTGATGCACATGGCTTTCTGCAAAGAATTCTGGAAGCTACAATTCCCAGCATCCTTAACAAGCTACAGTTACCAGTATTCTTTGGGTGGGCGAAATGTGATTTGAATGTATGGCCTACAAGATCAGCAGTTGGTTGATTCTATGACTCAACCAACTGTTCTCACTGAGTCTGTGTCTGGAGCTCACATGACTGAATTATCCTACTACTGTACACAGAGAAACCATTTTCTTTTACAGTATGCGAGTGCTGGTAGCAAGTATACTATCACCAAGAGACAGAGTTATGAATCAGGAAATCCCCATTTTAGATCTTTCATCTGCTAGGAGGCATTAGGCCATGCTCTCTCAGTCACAGCCCACAGTTCAAATGCAAAAACGGACATATAGTTCGACAAGCTGGAACAGACTCATCCACAACATTGCTTTGGGTGGGAGAACTCACCAGCCTAACCAGAATGCCTAGGTGTGGAGAATGAAATAAAGGTAGCATCTAAAGTGGGAAATATTGTAATAAGGGGTGGCTTCAGGTACTCTCATATAGACTGTGACTATGTCCACACCATACGTTTAAAGCACACCTCTCCCCCCCAAAAATTGTCATTTGCTCCTCACAGAGCTACAATCCCCAGCACCCTAACTACAATTCCCATAATTCTTTAGTGAGGGGAAATTGGCCTTAAATGTATAATCTGTACACAACCTGGGTCCATGTGTGTTTCAGACAGAAGAAAGAGGGTATTTTAAAAAAAGAAACAGTTAAAAGCTGCCCTAGAACAGTTAGTCATGAAAACAAGAAGACAGAAGGCAACTCTGGACTTTAATCTTAAGACCTGGTGCGAGATGTAAGTGTTGTTGAACCGATTGGGAATAGCTGCCACAGTGCTGCCAAGCTCAACACATATGTAACTGGACAGTTGCCAAGCAAGTCAAACAGAGTCACATTTGACCTCAAAACAAGAAACTTAAAAACAATGAGGGGAATTGTAAAAAGGATGTTGAAAGTCAAGAGGGTAAAATCTCCAGAATGCTTGGGGGCTATACAAAAGCACAATGATAGTAGAAGGTCAGCTAAAAAATATATGGCAGATCAGGAAAGGTACCACCAGGGCCAGGAGGATATCAACATGGTCACCGAACAGTCCATTAAGCTGTTAGAAAGCTCCTCCTCCTCCTGCTGCTGTTGCAACGGAAGTTGTTACCAAGCTCAGCAGGTCAAGTGTTCTCATAGTGCTTGTGTCATTGTTAGCTACTTGCAGTTTGATTGTTTTGAACCTTTGGTAGTCTGTTGTACACAACTGCAGTGGCCTGTTCTCCCAACATGATCATCTTCAGCTGACATTCTCTTATTAGTAGTTCTAATGAGGTGTTTAGTGCTCACCTGCTACAAACTCAATCTAGTAAATAACGTAGCTAGTACAGCCTGCTATATTGAGAGAAGTGTTTAGTATATGCATATAAGGAGAGATCAATATCGGCATCCAGAGTTATTCTATTGATACACTGTATAAAGATTTGTTATCAGTTTATCTGTAAAATTATACAGTTTATTTTGTATGCCACTGAGCAGCCATGTTTCACACAAACTCAGGGCAGGACTCAATTGAGGATTGAGGTCCACTAGTGCAACAGGCCTTTCACTCCTCTCCTGCCCCTTGTGGCCCCTTAATCTGCACCGGAGGGTTGGGAGAACACCGAGAACAGGTTTAGCAGACAAGGGAAGAGAAGGTCCCTTCGCTCAAGTGGGTCTTGTTACACATATGCATATCCTTAGGGTGGAATTCAACACAGTGCAAAGGGTTGTAAGTCAGCATTTACTTAGAGTAGACTCATTGAAGTTACTGGCAGTCAGTAACTTAGGTCAGGGACACGGGTGGCGCTGTGGGTTAAACCACAGCGCCTAGGACTTGCCGATCGAAAGGTCGGCGGTTCGAATCCCTGCGATGGGGTGAGCTCCCATTGCTCGGTCCCTGGTCCTGCCAACCTAGCCATTCGAAAGCACGCCAAAGTGCAAGTAGATAAATAGGTACTGCTCCGGCGGGAAGGAAAATGGCGTTTCTGTGCGCTGCTCTGGTTCGCCAGAAGCGGCTTAGTCATGCTGGCCACATGACCCGAAAAAGCTGTCTTCGGAAGCGGACAAACGCCGGCTCCCTTGGCCAGTAAATCGAGATGAGCGCCGCAACCCCAGAGTCGGTCACGACTGGACCTAACGGTCAGGATTCCCTTTACTCTTTACCTTAATTTAGGTCAATTATTTTCAATGAGTCTGCAACCCTAAGACTTAGTGGATGCTCACAACTAAATACTGAAGGGTAAAATGATCTTGGCAGCATATCACAATGTGCTTAGGTATCACCAGGGAAAGATCACGTGAGGTCAGGGGCTGGCGTAAGATGTTTATTAACAGAAATGCAACTATTGTTCCCTTACTGGGTAATTTCACAATACCTCTCTCTCCTGATTGAAACAGGGTTAACTTCTTTTTCCAGTGTATAATATTTGCAGTTGTCTCCATCATATTAGAGAACTCAGCCATCCATGCAGAGAACCAAGAAGGCTAATTAGGAGTCAACAGTGTGGCTCCTTAGCATTGCAAACACACACACACACACACACACACACACACACACACACACACACACGAATACACTTTAAAAAACACCCAACAAACCACATTCTAAATCACCCTATTACTACTGCATGTGTGCTAGCTTCAGTCACCAAAAATCTTCTAGCATTCAGAATGCTTGCTGGAGAAAGGGAGACCATCTGGCAGGTAGAGAAAGTAGGGTTACATTTGCTGTTTCTGGAATTATGCTGGTCATGCAATTCTGGTAGCGTTTCTCCAGTGATGGTAACTGCCAGATAATATGAGAGCCATTGACAACTTCCTGCCTCTCCATTCACCAAGAATGTGCTTTATCTCATGACTTTTTTAAAAAGCTGGTCCAGTGCAACTGAGGACATCGATAATAAAAGAACAAAATGATTTTTATAAATGGATGGCATGAAACAGCAAGACAAACCATTTCCATAAAAATAGCAGCACATAACTAATAATATCAAGATCAATTAGCCCATAATAACCACAGCATCAAACAATTTCAATAAAGATTACTACCTTTGGGGGGCGGGGGACAGAGCAAGGTGTTATAGGCCAAAGGATCTTCTTAAAAAGAAAAGAGGTCTTTACCAACTAATGAACAGAGTGAATTCTATTCAGGATGTATCTCGAAATTATAGGTGTAACTCCTGAGGAGGCTCTTTCCCTGGTTCCAATCAAATAAACCTCAGGGAGAGTTGGAACATAAAAGAGATTTCTGACAATCATTTTAATAAGTGGCCAGGTTAATATGGGAAAGGGTGGTCCTTCGGATATCCTGGGCCTACACTGTGGGTCCCCACTTGTGAACATAAGAAGGCCCCTGCTGGATCAGACCAGAGGCTTATCTAGTCCTGTATCTTGCTTTCCACAGTGGCCATAGACTTGTCTATGGGAAGCCCACAACCAGAACATGACAGCAATAGCTCTCTCCCACAGTCATTTCCGAGGAACTACCGATAATAGTCTACCTCTGGTCATGGGGGTGTTATTATACAGCCATCATTCCTAGCAGCCATTCAGTAGTGGATGGCATGATGGGTGGCACCATTCACCTGGCCATTGCTTGTCATATCACTGTTGCTTATTGAGAGGTAGAGGAGGAGAGGCGAGGTAGCAGAAAGGTTGGTGCTGTGCAAACGCATTGGCTGAGCCAATCCTGTACTTCTTGCTGGGGCGTTTGCACTGTACCAGCCTCCGCTCTGCCTCTCCCTTCCGCCTCTCTCTTCTGGTAAGCAGCAGTGATGTGACTGTCTAGAGGGCAGGTGAGCGGTAGAACCCGCAACCCACTGTTTAGCCCTTGACAGCCTTATTGTCATTAATATTGCCTTTTCAAAGATGGAAAATCTGTGTGTGTGTATTTGTAACTTTATCTCCGGGGCCAAAGTGAAACTTCTCACTGAAGATCTAAGATGGTATAATTTGGTAATTTTTGCCCGCTGTTAGATAATAAGAAAGAAAGCACAACATGATTGTAACCTTCACATTTGTGAATCAATTGGTAGATTTATTTTAAAAAAATAAGCTTTGGAATCTTTCTCCGTTTAACCATTTCTGTTTAGCCATTTCTGTTTAGACTATTGAGGACTGGCTTCAAAACTGAATTTTACCCATAATAATTGGTTTCAAGAGAGAGAATCTGATGAACCTCCTTATGCTTTTTTAAAAAAGTTAGGGAACTTTGGGGCTGTGTTGCCCAGTGTTGCCACTTACAAGCCCATGGGCGTAGCAGGGGTGGCAGTTGCCCCCTTAAATAAATAAAAATAAAAATACTTAACGAACTGGGGTTCTGACCCCTGCCAAAAAAAGCCTGCCCCCCCAACAAAAATCCTGGCTATGTGCATGTACAAGCTCTGAAATTTTGTATGTTCAGTGACCAGAAGAAGGAGCACAATACACATACTGATGTTCTTCCAAGCAAAGCGGAATGTTGGGTCACGTATATCACTATGTAGATATATTGGTATTTAATGCAGTCACTTCTTACTATCAGTAACCGTGAGAAGGTCACTGAAGGTGTGGCCCAGTGGGTGTATTGAGGTGGTTGGTGAGTTTCACTGATATGGACTGGATCCCCCTTATTTGTGATTTAAATGTGTGAGGGGGTCCATCTGAATGACTTTAGTGAAAAGGCTGACAAAATCTGTCAAAGTGAATACATCGAGGTTAGCTGAGTCAAGGTTTATGCTCTCAGTTGTAGTCACATGGCAGGGCGAAGGCTAATAAGCAATGGATCATCATTTCCCCATCTCGTTTCAAATGATGTAGTATTATTTTAAGAAATATCCTCCAACTCTTTTTGTTGGAGTGTTATGTCTCTCTTTATAGTATACATGTTTCATTTAATGCTCTAAATGCTTCTTGGCTTGCCTGCTCCCTCAGGTGCCAGAGCAGTAACCATTGGGCAATTCAAGAGCAAAAATACACTTAACAGATGCTCTCTCAACCTTTCATTTCCTAGGGGTGATGCTGGTTCATTCCTTGCCAGTCTTGAAGTACCATGGACTGATTTTTAGGCATACAGAGTCAACCTGTGTGCCTAAAAAAGTTACTTTCATCAGCATCTAGGGAGAATTTGTGAAAGCATAACAGTGTGTTTTGTAAGATGGCCTAAAATGCCTATTTAGAATATAAATACCCTTCCCTCAGAATTGCGTAACCACAACCACAGGTTCCTAAAAATAGTTCTGTGCTGGGAAATAATTCTCAGGATATATTTGTCATGGTGTCTTTCTCCCCAGCTATACTCTATCACAAGCCTTTTGGTGTTCCATGTGTTTTGGGAGTGAAATATAATTTGCCAGTGTGGGAATAGTGCAGTGGTACAAGTGTGGCTGGGGTGGTGGAGTCATGGAATGGTCATTTGTCCTACTTTACAGAGCACAGTCGTCTATGTAAAGCTGTCCTTTGTTTGAAGGGCAGCTGCCATTTAAATTTAAAGAACCTTTAAAGAAGGGAGGGACCTAGTTGAGATACTGTCTCTGGTTGCTGCCCAGATGACACTCACCTGTGACAGAAACTTCTCAATAGGGTTTCCCCCTTTATGGAATGCCAGCCCGGGTGAGGTTCCTCCGTCTCCCTCATTATTAACATTCAGGTGGAAGTTAAAAACCATCTTGTTCATTCAGAGATTTGACAGCTGAAGAGATTTGACAGCTGCTGCTGGCAACCTTGAAATTAATTAGCTGTGAGGAGGTTTGAATATTTAAAAAAGTTGTATCACTTTGCTCTTTGATTGCTTGCTGCCCTGACAAGGAGGACAGGATAAAAAAGTATTAATCAAAATAATAAACAAACCAACAAACAATTGCACAAAAATGGGACTGAGAGGTTTTGGCCCTCTTCAGGCGTTATACTGCTGTGTTAAGCAAACGTGAGCAGCAGTCCTTGCGGACAAGCGTGATCGCTTTGCCTCCCTCTCTCATCGCCTTCCTGATCTCCTTCCAAGAGCTGGGCTGTGATATTCTGACCAAAGGGCTTCTTGTTCTCAAGGAGGATTGCTGTACATCCTAGAAAAAAATGGAAGGGCGATGTGGGGGGAGGCAGAGCCCAGAGTGCTTGTCCACATGGGCCTCCTCATATGCTTGCATACCTAATTTATTTTATTTATTTCAGAAAACATTTCTATGCCACATTTCACAAAATTTGTCGAAGTGGTATATAACAATTTAAAACAAGAACATTTCATTTTCATACACACACACCATACATGAGATCAATAATAGATAACAGAACAAAACTAAATAGCAATATAATGTTTGAAGAGGGCTTAATTCGCAGTCATTCATCATTATTATTGTTAATTTATTGATTGGCAGGGTTGGTTTGTGTCTGTACGAGAAACACAATGATAACAACATAAGGTCAAACTGAAATAAAACTGGAATGGAACCATCCATGGAAAAAGGCCTGATGCGAAGGGCAAGGGGAGGGGAAGAGAGGAGTGGGTCGGCTCCTTTTGCTCTTTTCAATTTGCTGCAGGGATATAAAACACCTCTACACTTAGCTAGGGACAGAGCTCAGCATCAGCTTGCCATAAAACTCGGTAATTTTTGTAATCAATAATACATAACACAGCTAGTCCATGTATGGTGAGCAAGGATATTCCTTCTGCCCACTGCTGGACTGTGTTCACTTCCACAGTGTTTTAAAATGATATGTACGGGGACAAGAAAGGCATGACTAATCCCATTTCCGCTCTCCTGGAATAAGTGCCCACACAATAGGGAAACACCCCATCAATGCTACTTGGTCTGCGAACTTTAGTTCTGTCTCCAGGACCAAGTTGATGTGAACTGTGGCCTCTGCCCGGAACTGAAAGACAACAGAACAGCAGGCTATCGTGTAGAAGCCTTATGTGTTATTGGATTGTCAGCAGTTGGAGGAGGAAAGCATATTTTCCTTAAATACCCATGAGGAGACAAGTATGTCCTATACAATCATTTTGCTATATGAGGTGCCATCTCAAATCTAGTTGAGGTTATCGTAGAAAGAGAGTGCAGCGTTCCACTTATTTAGAAAGACTTGATTCTTGTATCTGAAGAAGTATCTGAAGAAGTGTGCATGCACACGAAAGCTCATACCAAGAACTAACTTAGTTGGTCTTTAAGGTGCTACTGGAAGGAATTTTTTTTGTTTTGACTATGGCAGACCAACACGGCTACCTATCTGTAATTGATTCTTTAGTTCCCAGTTCCCATTCTGCACATGGGTGTTAAATCAAATTTAGCTGCATTCATAAGCCAACAGTAAAAAGCTATTGCAGGTCCCCTAATATGGGGTCTGGGGGGGGGCAGTTTAGAAGCACTGAGGGCAAAAGGACCAAATACATGTTTCAGTCATAAATACTGCTAGGGGTGTCATGTAATGCATATGTTTATTGAAATTAAGGAAACAGGCCAAAATATCTTGTGGGAACTGGATGTCAGCCCATGTCTTCCACAAAACTCATAGCCATTTATAAGTGTTAAACCATAGTCTACTACAGTATGTATATTTAGGGGTGGGGCATTCTAATTTATTAATATATATTCATAGAAGGAAATTTTATTGCAGAGGCCAATTCTGCACTGCCACCACTGTTTTACTTTGCATTTTTATCTTGTGAACCACCCTGAGTTCTTGTGTTGAAAGGCAGTATATCAGTCAGTCAGTCAATCAGTAAAGGTAAAGGTAAATAAATAACAAGAGAATATGCTGTGCATGCAAAATATTGCAGGGCCATCTTCAAAAGAATTGCATAGACAATTTGGCTAACAGAAACTTGCCATGTGGGGAAATTCCCTCTGGGTTGCTCCATTGCTAATAAAATTCAATACAGTTCAGTAATTGTTCTGACTAGGTATTCAATCCGCAAGGAACCAGTGCAGTGGTTCTGCTTGCACAATATATACTGCTTTATATAGAAATTGAAAAGAAGGTTTCCCTATTATAAGCCTCATTTATGTAGAACATTAAAAGATGGGCTATAGTTGTTATTTAGATATGGGTTATATCAGGGTAGCCACTTTTACTGGACCATGATTTGGTGATTATTGTACTTGACATTTATCTTGGGAGAGATGAGACTTCTTTGAGTGTATTCTGCTGTGGCAATCATGCCCACTGTATATAGCAAGCATCTTCACTATCTACTGATACCCCTTTGGAGGTTAATCTATTGTAAAATTAGATTGTAAAAATGGACACAGATTTCAAATTTACATATCGGTGCTTAAAGCGTTTGTGAAATGATTCAAATGCTGTAAAATATTCCTAATGCAGCTAAGGTTGAAGCATAATTCATGTGTGATATGTAAGCCATGCAAATGAACATGGATTCTTTCTTATGGACCCTTTCTGCTTTCAATTCATCTTTCAGAGGTTCTTACCCTCCCAGTTTGATTGCCTTAAGAACACAGATTGTCTTGATGGCGAAACTACTTTAATCCCCCTTTCCAGAGGTCAACTAATCTCCAGACTTAAGTGCCATAGATGCAAATACACTTCTCCTGCAATGTTCCTCCTAATTTAATTCCCTTCTAAGCTTTCGCGTATAAACCAAGTAATGGAACCAGTTTGGAAGGGGTCAAAAGGTTTCTGTTCCAGTAAAATTTAAATTGACATCATACACTGATAATGGTATGCGCTGCTCTACTATAAACATTTGCTGCCACTTTTTCAGCGAATCATTTTGTACCCCACCAGCTAGACACTGAACAAAGGTGCTGCTTTGTTATAACTCAAGTTACAGCTTTTGCTTTCCTGTAAAAGTACCCTCCTGCAACTCAGAACACATGGGAGACAAAAATCAATTGACTTTGTTCATATTTCTACCATTATCCTCAAATGAACCCAGCAACATGCATTCCAGCTGTGCCTGGTTAACAGCTATATTATTTAATTTCTTTGGATATTATACTTTTGCCTGCTTTAGTTGGTACAGAGCTACCTGATTTCTTGAGTATGAGACATTTGTAACTATGCTAACGTGCACTCAATGCACTGAAGCCATTTCCAAAATCCCTTGGTGGGGCGCCTCATCTGATTGCTCATGGCTTTCCTATTTGGCTTGGTTGCATGTACTTGTATATTTGCAAGCTTTATTTGAGTTTGCGGATAGCTGCCCAAGTTTGGCACACTTGACTGATCTCGTGAGCAGTGCATTCATAATATTGATTCTAGCTAGAGAAATGCCAGTCCTATTGAGGAACACTGCCTGCTGCTATCACCACCACCACCACCACACATTTAAGTAGCGCTTATTTAGTAGCAATCATATTGCTTATTAATAACACGTGAACATACAGAGTATTTGCACGTGCATTGTCTCAGCAAAATATGCTGCCGTGTGTAAAAGGAAGCTTTGTTATTAAACTCGAGAGAAAGCTGGCGTTATCAGCTGGGGACGTTTTAAGCAGACTGGCCTGATAAATGTACTGTTCTTGTGGATTATTTCTTCCCTTTGTGCAGGAACTCTGGCTCTGTGTCAGAGCCTAGGCCTGACAGAATCCAGAGCATGCAACTATACTAATTTATTATTAAAGGCCATGGGGAGCCAGTGGCTCGCTAGACAAGATGTAGCAGCACAGAGGACCAGGCCTGGATTGTGTTGTGTGGCACTTTTCCTTCTTTGAAGCACATGGCTGATTCCTGCTACTTTATAACATTCGGAAAGTCTCCTTGCGACTATCTTAAAGGGGGAGGAATTTGCCATTGTTACTGATTAACACATAATCATTTAAAATTAACAATATATATATTTGAATGTGCTACCCAGTGCTTTTTTCAGGGGGGGATGCAGGGATACGCATACCCCTAAACATTTTGCGAATCTAAGTTTGGCCTCATTGAGGGGCAGTATTTCAATATGAGTAGGAAAACATTTTATTTATTTATTTTAGGGGGAAAGCACTGTTGGTGCTACCAGACCACATGTAATTTATCTGAAATGCATTTTTAAAAACCTCACCCAACTTTTAGGTCATAATAAAGCACAAGGCATTGTTAGCCTCACTTTAGCATCCTTTTTTTTAATAGCCACTCTGGTATTCATAAGAATTATGATTTGCATGACCATTCTGGGAAATAAAACATTGTCTTCTCAGTATCTTTTAAAGGACCTCCGGTCACAAATCATGCACTTTGCTGTCCCTTTTGTTGTTAACCTCCCTAAATAATTTTGGGGTGATCAGCAGGTCTGGACACCTCACTGCTTACCCCAGATAATTTGTAACCAAGTTGAAAAGCTATGGATTTGACATTACCCTCATTTCCTTTTGTTGAGATTTTCTCAGTTACCATATGAGCCATAAACATTTTTAAAAGGGGGAGGTTCCATAGTCAAGTATGAGTTTATGTTGGCAAGAAAATTCAGGAAAAAAACCTGAAACTTATTCAAAACTGTTGTTGAGCATGTTTCCACACACTACCTTACTTTCCCCTTTTTCACCTGCAATGCTAATGGCTGGACAAAGCTGCCACTAGCGGTTAACCAGAGCTTTGACTAGCCTGCAACTGCAGGATCATTTTTCGTTCTTGCTGCTTTGGAAGGAATGGCTGAAAAATTTAGCAAGCATGGCTTTCATTAGATTTCCTACCCCTAGAAGCCTCTTCTGGATCCTTGAAACATGCCCCTGTCAGCCTGGAATCTTCGTCACAGGTCTGAAATCCATTTCCCACAACGTTACGAATTAAGAAGCTGCAAAGACCGATCTGTGCGTTTGTGCTGTAGGAGGACTGCTGATATGCAGCAGAGCTGTCATTTCAACAGGAAACCATCCATCATTTGCCTGCTAGTCCTCAATAATCACCTTCTATTACAGTCAGATTGAATCTTCAATTGGTGGCATTATGCCAGGTTTCCTACAGTTCTCGATTTCCTGTACTTTACAGAGGTATTCAAAATAATTTACCGTTTAGTTCAAGAGACGTATTCCTCCTGAAAAATATTATTGTCATTAACCTGTTGATGCCAAAAGGTTTGGGAAGTGTAACCCTTGATCTCTCCCTTTAAAGGTTTCTTTTTTCTGACTGTAAGTATGCTGTAATATTTGTATTTTTTTATACCGTCCACACTGATGCAATGTAAAAATGGAAATATGGTGGGCAATGACCCTTTCCCTAACAATATAAGCAATTACCTGATTATAAAGATTACATCAAGCAGAAAGGTAAGGGTGCCAGTGCAGGGAATAATCAAGCAAATAGTGAAAATAGCAACCAGTAAGAAATAGCAACCAGTAAGAACATAAGGCTGTGCATACCCTCCACTTCTAAGCTAGAGTAGAAGTCAAGAAAAACAACTAAGTTTATCCTGTCAATTTTATTTCTTTGGTATAATAACACATCCTGTCTACACACGGGTACCATTGCTACTGTTAAAATGTATTGATGGTTTTCAGAGACCCAGAATGGAACCGCAGAGATATAGAGGTGGAAAAGTACTGGTTTCAGTTCCTTTCTTTGTCATTCTTTGGAACACATTGTGTGTGTTTAAATTAAGTGTAAAGGAAACACAGCATGATCCAAAATGAAATTTTATCGCTGCCTTTCCTCTCGGCCATAGTGTCATTTTTGCATACTGATCACCATTAGAAACATAGGAACTTAAGAAGCTGGCTTATTTTCAAGTCAGAAGATTGGTCCATCTAGGTCAGTGCTGTACACACTGACCAGCAGGGGACTTTCCCGGACCTACCTGGAGATGCCAGGAATCTCAAAGTCTAAACATACCCTGATCCATGCACCCTTTTGCATGTTTAGCTGCTTCCTCCATCAAGGTGCATGGTGATGTCTTTGCAAGGAACTACCGGAACACAGTGTGGTATTTGTCTTTCCAGTGATTGCATATGCTCAGAGGCACTGTTTGCCATTGTTTCACTTGTTCCAGAAGTGAAAATAGGTATTAAATAGCCCAGTGGGACTGAGTCTTGTTTGGGCCTTGGGTCATTAGTTTGTATCCAGTGGTTTCACTCAGGTGACAGTAAGGGTTTGTCAGCAGAATGGAAAGGGAAGCAATTTTGGGTGAGTCACCCTCTCCACTGGGATTCCACCAAATCCCCCAGAGGGTTAGGGGACTCTCCAAAGCAGATTTAGGGGGGCACTGGAGCTGCAGGGGGATGAAATTGATGAAAATCCCCTGTCCCCATTCTGCTTACAGAACTCTTAATCATCTGAGCAACACCACTGGCTACTGCCTTCAGATGGTGAAACAACTTGACTGATTTCAGTTTCTCCGTCTCCTGACTTGTAAGGGACCTCATTTGCTGCTCCAACTCAGGCAGCAAAATGTTCTGGGCTGGACCCATTTGTGCATCTTGAATATTGGTAGGATCTTGAGAGTATTAGTTTTTGCCTGGGGCTTTCAGTGGCATGTTTTTGGCAATCTTTTGGACTGTGATGTTGTCCTGGTGTGCTGTAGTGTAAAAAATGGGTGTAAGAAAACACTGAAGACCAAAGGTGTCTATGACTGCATTAATATTTTTCAGAGCTGCTGTAACTACGCCAGAAGACTCTATTGTAGCAGAAGTGCACCATGACCACTAACTTTCTGGCATTTGTCATGTACACAAAAATAACACGAGAGTATATTATTCCCATGCAACATATGCAGAGCAACTTTGTCTCTGGTTTCTGGTCCATTCTGGTGTATGTCTTTGAGCAATGAATACATTATCCTATCTTAGTTTAACATCCTGGTGGTGTGTGTGACCGGGTGGGAGGAAGCATTCCCAAACGATGACTTTCTTTTTTTTCAGCAACTGTCATAAAAGAGAAGGATAGGGTTTTTCTTTTTCTTTTTGCCATCCAGTTTCTTGATTCTGCAGTAAAAATGGGTGAGTGTGTTTGTGGGGGAGTGGCTGTACCATTGTGCATGCCTCGTATCCAGCAGAAGAAAATAGGAAATATTTCACCCTGGCTCAAAAAGGGTGGGGATTTCTTTGTTTCTTTTTATATTTATCCAGGAAAAGCTGACAATCGTCCCACATTAATGAACAACACCATCAATCACAGCACTGACAATGAGCGGAAAAGCGAGGTATATGTCAGACTGACGACATATTGCTTTTTTCAGCTAGGGCATGGCTGTTTATAGCCCTTTTTTTTGGTTTGGCAAAAGGCTTACTGCTTTGGGATGGAACTACAAAGAAGACTGTGCAATAAATCTAGAAATATGCTTTGTTGCTTCAGAACTTTTAGCACTCATTTGCTTTCATTTTTTTTAAAGCGCTAAGCAAGTTAAAGCATGGAATGCACAAAAGTATTTTCTTTCACCCCAGTCCTGAGGGAATGTTGATGCCAATGCTAAGAGGGTTGGACCTCATAGTCCTCCTTCTGCTAAGTCCTTGTGTGTAGTTTGCTTGTTATTTGCATTTGTACCTGTTTTCTGGCAAAAAAAAAAAAAGGCCTTCAGAGTTTGGTATCCAAAACATTGCAGCTAAGTAGAAACCACATTTAATTGCAGGGATGTTTTTAGGACCACGCAGCTGTACCAATCAATAGCATATTTAGGAGGATGCCTAGTCCATTTGTTAAGATGTTCGTTTATTAACTGCAGGCTGCTTTTAAATGTGGGAAAGCAGTCCAAAATATGACCCTCCCAACCTACAGTCTGAAGTGATGAGTCCAGAATTCTGCCACATCATTCCATCACCTCACACTGTGTAACGAGAGGAATATCGACACTATGAACAACAACCAGAATATCCTGGGTGTTGTAATTAATATTTTAGCCACAGAGGGGACGATTTAAACCAGAAAGCTGTCTTTTATTGGAGCATTTATATGAGAAAACAACATTGGCCCAAGCTATAGGTATCCCCGTAACTTTTTCCTCTCTCAAGAAGACAGCAGTTTGTCTGTGGGAAGAGCAGTGTCTGTGAGAAGCATTGTTTGTTAAAAGAATGGACACTGCAGTGGAGAGTGAAGGGAGTTCAGACTATCCTTTTCACATGAAGGTTTCATTTCAGTGCAGGTGGAAGGCAGGTCTCCCTTGTCTTTTCCTCCTGCCTTTCTTCTTCTTGCACCGATACATGCAAGACACACACCTACCAGTTTTTCTCTGTGGCATATCTCTTGGTTCTCTGAAAGGCATTCGGCAAACAGTCTCTCGGACCACACCTGCTGTCTTGTGAGAAGTAACCTGCTGATGGCACCGTGCAAGGTTTGCGAAAAGATCCTATGCACAATGTAGATGATACTTGGCCTTTGTATATATGAGTGAAATGCTGTCTCAGGCATTCTGACGTGAAAACGATGCTAAAACAATCCAACCCAACAGTGACCCAATAATAAACATAAAGCAGACTATCAGGCAAGTCCTGTGCGATGTACTAGACTGGGCTGTGGTAGATCTTGTTGAGAACCAAATCAGTGAACCAAATAGGCAGAGTAGGCGCACAGGCCTATGGGCCCCACGTCTTTTGGGGCCCCCGTGACAACAGATCAAAATAATATTGATTTGATCTTGAAATAAAATTGCACCATTGTATTAGGAGATAATTTGTGACAATCCCACCCCCACCCCAGATTTTGACTGCCTAGGGGCCTCCACAGGGTTTAATCCAGCACTGAACTGAATCCTGTAATCCTTTACAGAGTTACTGCAGAGTAAGTACCGCTGCAGATTTAGAATGCAATCCTAACCATTCACAAGTAAGCACTATTGAATTGAACATTGAATTCAATTATGCTTCCTCCCATGTACGTGGGGTTAGGGTCGCGGTCTTACTGTTAATGGGATTAACAACCCCTTTATTAACAATCCCCAATTGTTAATACCATTAACCATTGACTGATAATAAATTAATCTTCATAGTTAGTTGCTCAGTTTACTCCTGGGTAATTCTGATTTGTTTCATGTAGCAAACTAATAATTCTTTCTCATATATATATATTTCATACAGGGGAACATGGAAGACCCATTTGCTTCATGTGGGTTCTTATTTACAAGGGTAGACTTCTAAGATCACTGTCTTTAAGCCTAGTAGTGTGGGTATAATAACACAGATTCATGTGGGACATTTCTAGAATAAGCAAATGCAGGCAGACCAAGTCCATCTGACTGGCTTTTTTAAAAAATAAGGCAAATTCTGCTTGGGAGGCACCCTAGTGAGATGGAAATAATGACTATATAGAGTTCAGAGAATCAGCCACCCCAAATCTCTTCCCTCATCTGAAAGCACAAATGAAAGTCGGACCGATTCATTTCATGATGCTGTTCCCAGATGTTTTGTTTATGGGAAAGTTTCCTTATGTGCAAACTAACTGAAAACAAGAAATCTAAGAGCTCCAAAACAGTTTTAAAACCCCAACAACAACCTTTTCCAGGCAAAATTACAGCTACTTGATGAGAGAGATATTTTCACGGCATCAGCACAAAAGACAGAAATTCTCATCCAGAAATGGTATGTAAATAAATAAACTCTAATTGGGTTGACAGTGCCCCCTTTCCTGGCAGTGCCAAGAATCCTAGCATTGTAATTACACCGTTCTGGGCAGACATGTGGTATCCATTAAGAAGGACCTGTGATTGACGGAACTCATGAGGCATGTCAGAAAAAACACATCAATGTCTTTATAAAAGGATGGGGGGAGGGGAGAGAGGAGATCCAAACTCACTTTGTAGGAAATGGGCTTTTGTAAATGGTTCAAAATGGCTAGAATAATGCAATAAGCAGAGAGGGTCAAAAATCAAGAAAGCATGATTGTGCATAAATTTGGAAGGCTCTAATGCTGATAGTGTTTCTTTCGGGGAAATAAACTTTCTATCTCTTTTCCAAAGCTCCTTTTTTATTATTTTTAACCTGTTTTCCGAGCATTTGAAGATGTTTTCAATTAAGATGATAAATATGTTCAAAGACTGCAGAAGAAGGATCCCTAAGTTGTAAAGAACGGTATACACTTTCCCATAAGTAATTGGCGGTGTGTGTGTGTGTGTGTGTGTGTGTGTGTGTTGGTTGTTTAAGGGAGGAGACAAATTGCCTTGTAAGAATATTGTAAACTACATCTAAAGAGCAGAGCAAAACACCCTGAACTAAAGGCTTGCTTTAATCACCTAAAGTGACTGAAACATTGGGAGGTTTATTTCTGTGCCTTAGCATAAATACTTTCTTTCCCCCCGAAATGACAAACATTTTAAGATTCTGCCAAATAATCTCATCACCTGGCATCCTCACCATTTTATGTTAGATGTGTTTTCTTGACAACAAAACAATTTCCTCTGCCCCCTCCCTTAAAGAGTGTGCTGTTTTTCTTAAAAAAAAAAATAGCAAAAAACTGTGTTTCTTAAAAAGATTACCTTTTAGGAAAATTATTTGCCATGAAATGTTTTAAAATGAAGCATGAAGAAAGGCATTCAAAGGATTTTTAAACTGTCACAGTGGAATAGTTTGGGGAAACCTCTGTTGCAATATTAGTCATGTCAATAAATTGGCATTTGTAGTTAGTTTGCAACAAGGATTTTATGTTTTGCTAGTGAAATCATGGTGCTTGCCATTTTATACAGTGGATTCAGGCTGTTGAACCTTGAGCAAGCTGGAGATACCCCTGGACTTCATATTGAGTACATGGAAACATAACCAAAGTACATGCTTGTATCAGTTTTATACCACTTTAACTGTCAGTACTCTCTTCAAAGAGTGCTGGAAATTGTAGTAGTTATTATAATTCTTTTTGTTCAAGATCCCTCCTTTCGCCTTCAAAAACCTGATGTTCCTTGGAGAGGTAATGTCTGCATACTCTTAGAATTAGCTAACTATCCTGAAAACTCACAGCCTGTGCTGGTCTTGATCTGCCAGAAACTCCCCTCAGGAAAAGTTGGTGGTGTTGGCAATTCCAGCTCTGTTGAAAGGTCTTTCTTTTTTGCAGGGACCTGGGTCTCAGAATCCTTTGCACATTTGATAGCAGGTTCCAGAAGAAGCAATCTGGGACCTTTTTTGTTATAATTATGAATGGAGCATCATCTCCCCTACAAGGATTATGGGTCTTGGAGTCCTAGCACCACACAGGAAAAGTCACTTCACTAGAGCCTGGAGGTGTCTGCCTTTGTCACCTTCCCCTAGGCAGGTAGGGAAGGGAGAGATGGTGGCAGCAACAGAGACGGGGAGTCTACCCTTAAGCCTTTGTGAGCATTTGCAGTGAATGCTCACAACGGCTCAAACACTTTCAAGGGTGAGCAGTGGGATGTTTGTGCATCCTTCATTTATATGTGGCATGACGGTGATGGTATGAGGAAGTACATAGCAATGTATGCCTGTAGTTAGTTAATGGTATGGCTCTTCTTCATCCAGAACCAACTGGGAGATGTGCAGGTGTTGTGTTTGGTGGGATGAAGACTCAAATGTGCTGTCAAGAGCAGAAGCAGTATCTGAAGAATCAGAGTGAGAGTTTTTACTTACCAAAAAGAGAGTAATTCATCATGAGTAGATGACAGCTTCAGAGGTCAAATTTCACAATAATTATTTAAGAATTACCCATGTTGAAAATGCTAGGGTGCCCAGCATGAGCCAACATCTCGTCCATCATAAATATACATGTGTCTGTCAGCATGATGAGTAGAACAACCCATCCTTTCATTTTCATAATCTCATCTTGGGTTTTTCCTTTGGCACACTAAAGTTGGACATGTGAAATGAACCTAGGAACCCAGGTGGAATTCAACATAGCATGTGAAATGAACCTAGGAACCTTGGTGGAATTCAACATAGCACGTGGAATGATCTCCCCTCTACTCACCCTACGTGGAGTTTGGGGCTTCTCTTGACCCAGAACAGATTTGGGGAGGCACAGGGAGCATGTGGTTAGTAGGAGAGGGGTGAAAGCCCTGTTGTGCTACTTATAGGTTGCCTAAATTCAGCCCATAATTTTTTTGTTTATGATTACGGTCATACCTCGGGTTGCAAATGCTGTGGGTTGCGCGTTTTCGGGTTATGGACCACGCCATAGCCAGAAGTACCAGAACACGTTACTTCCGCGTTTCGGCGTTTGCGCATGTGCAGAAGTGCCAAATCGTATCACACACATGCGCAGGCACGGTGCTGCAGGTTGCGAACATGCCTCCCGCATGGATCACATTTGCAACCCGAGGTATGACTGTATAGACGATATCTGAGCACAGAAAGTACAACTTAAACCCACGGTCGTAATGGGACTCTGAACTGATTCAGTTGGGATAATAATTATTCATAATAAAGAGGCCTGTCATTTCATTCAAAGCTGATGAACCTAGTTGAGATTAGTGCTACAAGCCAGCATTAAACTCATAGTTGCTTTGAAGCTGGCTTGCTACAAAGAAAACGTGGTGAAAATAAACCACAGTTTATCATCTCAGGTTCAGTTCAAGTAGCAAACTGCAGTTAATAATAAATGGATGTAAATGTTTATGATTGGCGGAAAAGAAAGAGCAGTGTATAGGCCCAACACTCATTGAGACTCATTCACATAACAATAAACCATGTTGTGATGTCGGAACGTTCCCTCTGACTCCGTCTGTGACTTGAGGTAGGAAGGCATTGTGAGAGGCATGTCCTTTTTATAGTTTATGGTATGACTAAAAGCTTTTTAGAAAAAAAGGATGTTCTCCTTTGATATTTCAGTTGGGTGTCAAAAGAAACTGGGCATCTCCATGGGATATCATTTTATACAATATGTGAGGGCATTAATTCTAACAGCCAAGTGATCAATTAGATTTTGGATTCTGGGAGAGAATGGCAGCAGTTCAAATACATCATTATTGCCCTGTTCTGGATAGCATGTAGTACGGAAAATATTAAATGGCTAAGAGATTATCCTGTATGTTTGAAACTTCCCTTTGAGTGCACAAACTCAATCTCACTGAGAGACAGTTTGGGCCTTGTGGGAGATAGTGTGAGACCTTTGGGTGAGCACTTTGTCTCTGAAGACTCACAACCCCCAAGTTTCCCACCCTTCTGCACAACTTTACCATTCGTATCTTAGATTTTCGTGTCTTAGATTTACATTTAAAGTGCACACATGCATTCAGGTGTGCACACACAGCCCAGAATCCTGGAAACTGAGCTTTACCTGCCACAGACCTACCTTTTGCAGCATCCCTAACAAACTATAGTTCCCAGCAGTCCTCCAGGGTTGTGTCTGTGCTTTAAATGTGCCGTGTGTGCACAGTGTGCATCTGATTACTTTTTGCTCCCCTGTCAGAGTCAAAATTTCATGAAGTGATAAATACACTGTAAACCTTAAAGGAGTCAACGAGTCTGTGCAATGTAGTGAATGGATCTCTTTATTTTTAAGATGATAAGAAATCACCACAGTGAATTCATGTTGAATTACAGATACCCCTTTATTCAATATTTGGCCTCCTAAGGGCTTTTTTCCTAGTCCATTTTTGTCAAACTGCATTTCCCCTTACTTTAATGCTTATTTTGTAAATTGTCATTTACACATTGTGTAAACAGAATCTTGAAGACCAAAGAAACAGGGGCGGCGGGGGGGGGGGGGAGAGACCCAACTTTGTTTTCCTTCAGTCTTTCCTTCAGTCTCTAAAATAAAAACTAAAATCCCTAATAGACCATTTTGCTAAAACAATACTGAAAATTGTACACCATTCTGCTGAAAAATAATCTACAGTGGGTGGGTCATCATCACATCCAGAGGATATTGCAACTGTACATATAGCATTGATTTCTGGAGTATGTGGGTTTTAGATTGATCTGGAGCACCTGCATTTAGATTTATTTAGTGCTACCAGTAAGTGGGGCTACCAGCTTAACTCCCAAGTACTCTTTTTGCAGTTTGAGCTATTAAGAAGTACATTTTAACCCCTTTAAAGCCAAGAACTGTGCAAGTTTTTATTAAAAAGAAATGTGGTTGGTTCTGTTAATAAAACTCTGGATGCATTTGAATAACTAGTGCTAGAAAGATGAAGTTCCTCTTCCAGATAGTAAGCATTATTTTTGTTTATAAAGGGAGAGCAAGCAGCCCTTTCTCTTCCACTGTAGAAATTTTTGCCTTCAGCATCTACACAAGAGCTTTCCCCTTCATCCATACTTGTTGGATTGTAGAATGGCGACCTTAGCGGGGAATTGCTGTGCACACCAGCCACAAATACACTGATGCATTTGCTTACATGATTTGTTAGCGTCTTCTTGTTGCATTCATACAGTAACTGTGTCTTCAAACATTATTGAAGTGGTCTAGTCTTCCAGCTTATTGCTCAACGAGTGTATCTTTGTCCCATAGTTTCCCATCACTTTGCAATCGATAGTTCTCTTTCAAACATTCTGCCGATATTGGAAATAGATATGTCAAGCCCTAAGGTATGGCCTCGGTGTAGTTTAGGTTATTCTGCGAAATAGTTTTGGAGTCAATTATGCATTCAGGAAAGCTGATAAATGAATGTACCTTTTGGAAAAACATGCAGCTTATGTACACAAAAATGATTTCTCATGTTGCTTCTGGTTCTTTTCCTCCCCGGCATTCCATGAAACACGACCAAGTATGAGACAAAGCTTTTCAGTGCAACTGCCAAGTAGAGTGTTTGTCTTATTTATGCACAGTGCACAGCTCTATTGCTAGACATACAGGGGCAACCTCACTTTGTTCAAAAGTGGTCAGTATACTTTTCTAATAGTCTTCTCTTTGCTATGATTGCTGAGTTTTGACTGGCAGATGACTACAAGGGAGGAAGCAGAGTAAACTTTCCATTTTGGAGGTTGTTTCTACTATTAAACACACTTTAAAAAGTTGAGCTTCACTACTGATAAGACTCCTCATGACCTGTAACATCAGTTGAAGACACCTTAATAAAGACCCCCACTAGAAGTACTTGTGGGAGCACGAGTGCTATCTCTGGTTGCTTCCATTGCCTTGTAAAGCAGACATGAGAAACCTGTTGAAGTTTCCAGGTCTTCTTTAAGGGCAGCCCCACATAGACTGCACCTCAATGGTCCAATAGTGTACAAAGGATCAATACAAGATTAAAATGTCAGCACAGGATTAAAAGTTCTGCAGCATGTTTTTGGAATTGTTCTAAGATCTTCTGTTGTAAGCTTTTGCGGTTTCTGTGAAGGTGGGTCTAAAATACACTGTATTCTAATGAGCATTTAAAATACTTGCATTTTCTATATTATGTCCTCATTCACAATAAGCATCTTGGAAAGACTTGGCTAAACATAGAAAAATGAATACTAGCCCATATAAGAGCACTGCTGGGGGTGGGGGAGGGATTGCAGTTTTCTACAAAGCTGCATAATGAACAAATGCATTACCTGTTGAAATTTCAAGTCTTATGCTAACATGTTTACATACTGCAAAGACTTGCATTTATTTGTCCATCCAAACTGTCCTCTTCTTTTTCTAGTATTGGAAGGATTTAAAATAAAAATATGCTGTACTTTCTAGGTTCAATAAGTATTTTATGCACATAGTACCCCACCCCCCTGGCCTGGTGATCCTCTTTTCCCCGGTCTGGTGATCCATCCCCTGGGGCATGGATGTTACACTAGTGAAATACCTCTTTTGGATGTGTAACAGCCTTTGGAGTTCTGAAATCAATAGAAAACAAGAGCAGAATCAGGTCTGCCTTCTACATGCAGAAATCACACGAGCCTGAATAATGAAGGAATGACATGTATATTGGCAGAGTGGACCTGCCACTCTCCTTTTGCCTGCACACATTGTACTTGCAGATGTAGGCACAGTGGTGAGATGCTGTACTCATCTTAATATACAGGCAAATACATTTTGTGTCCTGAAAACAAATGAGTTATGAAACCATTTCCGCCACAATTGGGCGAGGTTGGATAATATCTGCCACCTGACCTGGCCTGTTACATAGAAGGGAGAGCCTTACCACCACATTGTTGTCTCCACTTTTGTCATCACTGGGGAATCCAGCTATGGTCTACATGTATTAAATTCAATATGTAGATGCAAAAATTCTGATTAGACGTTCAATTCCTGCAATAATGTGGGCAGGGAGAAAAGGCATGTGCTTGCTCTTGTCCTTGCAATAGATTGGAATGGGCAACAGCTACTTATCTAAGTTGATCGCCTCTTTTCACCCCAGTATCTACCAGGGTGATCAATCATTTATTTAGCAGGTTACAGTTTTCAGACATTTTTCATCAACCATGAATGACAAGTCACTCTTATTATCTTGTACAGATAGTGAATTCAGCTCAGTGATAGGCTATCCAAGGAGTTTTGGGGTGGTGTGGTGTACACATTTGGTTTGAACTGACATCTCCTGAACCCAAGCCCAAAGTCCTATCTTCTGACCCACACTGGTTCTCAATGGGGATCCAAGGATGTCTCATTAAGAACCTTAATGTCCTATGTTGTACCACAATAAACATAGCACATTGACATACCTAGTAACAGAAATGTTTAATACTAAGTGAAATATTTTGTTTTTTTAATTAGGTTTTAATGAGTTATAATACAATATTTTAATATTTTCCAGGATTTTTAACACAGGCTGTGTTTCCTTTCCTTCTACATTAGACAATACTTTAGAATGTTCTTTCATGGGATAACATTTAATTAAAATATACTAATTTATGTATTTGCTTATTATTTGTATCCCTAAAGCAGTGAAAATTCATGGTGTGATTTTATGAAAAATGTAAATGAGGATGTTAGCGTTGCTAATAAAGTGAAATTAGCATAGTTTTCTTTTTTTAAAAGAAACAAACACACACTTATCATTTTATTTTTGTATATTCATAAAAGTTGAAAATACACATTTGAATGTGTGCTACAATTACATAAGGAATTGTCTGAAGGCAACAGTTTAGTTTAGGGTGCAACATTTTGGAACCCATTTAGTATGAAGGTGGTCCCACAGAAGACAGCTACTTAATTTGAGTAAAGAAAATAAATGGTGTTTTTTTAAGCACTGGACTCACTCGTTGCAGAATTAGATTGCTGTGGAAAAATAGGTTTCTGTTCTTCTTTTGGCCTTCATTAGGTTTTATCTGATTAGCCGCTATTTAAAACTTGTATTGTGTTGCAGGAAGATAGGTAAGTCTCTCTCATTTTACTATAGGAAAATCAGGCCTCCATTCTTAGTGGTAACTTTTGATGTCTTCAAAATAGTTTGGTTTTGCTATCAAGTGTATTTTCATAAAAATGACTATTATACGACTAATAATAAAAAAAATAAAATTTTGATATGAGACAGCAAATAACTGAGAACTCATTTGAAATTTATCTGTCCCATTTTATATTCACAACAATCCTGTAAATTAGGATTAGCCAGAGAGATAGAAACTGGTCTAATATTACCATGAGCAGGTTTGAACTCATGTCTCCTTACAAGTGTAACATTCAAACTGTTACAACACATCTTGGCCGTATTTGAATGATCCTATTTTAGCTTAGTAAGTCGAGATACGTGTGAGCCTTTTACCCATGCAGGTGGACTCTTTACTCTTCCCCTCACAATGTGAACAACTGAACCAGGAAGTCTAATTAACCACAGTTCCTCATTATTATTTTTCTGGTCAGGAAACTATGACTACCAGTTTCAGAGCAAGCCAAAGTATTGTAATATGTCACCCCAATCTCTGAGCAGTTTGAGATTCCAGGCTTACTAGCGTCTGTGTTTCCTTTTGGATCATAAGGCACAGTGGAGACTGGGGTGTCTGTATGATCTATGGTTTATTTACACATCTATGCAACCTGGCCTCAGAAGTTGGGTGGCTTCCAGCTTTACACTCCAGGTGGGTCCTGTCTCTCCCATGGCTGCAACGTTGGATTCAAACTGTCACATGCTGTGACCCCCTTTTCATCCAACCTGTACAACTGCTTCCCAAAAATGCAATGATGTTTCCCCTTCAGCCCTCAGCAATTCTGAAACGTCCCACTCCCAACTCTGCATTGTCTCCTGCTAACTACCCTGAGCACAAGGTGGGGCTTCACTCCATTGCATCCAGCAGAGAGTTTTCGCCTTGTTGATAGCATCTTTGATGCGCCATGACCCTGCATTTTGTACTCTCTTAATGGTCCATCTCTTCAGGCAATTACTTCATCAGGAAGCCAGTCTAGCTTATTTATTTTTTTAACATGACTTATATATTAACATGCTAAATTCAATGTCTGGCACCCTGGCATTAGGAGGACAGTCCAAAAATTAGAAGGGAAGTTCAGGCACCCTGCAAACTTATAACAATACTAAACCACAGTTTTAGATACAGTTGTGTCCACAGCTGGGGAGGGGACGAAGTCCCACTAAAACATGAGATTTATCTACCCATAACTCTGGGACAGGGCTGCTGTTGTAAGAAGGGTATGCAGTTTTGAACTAATTGCTTTGTCTGGATGAAAGAAGCCAATATCAGATTTTGTGGCAAACAGTAAACATCAAGATGTGCCCCGAGAGTCTTTTACACATTCTTCCTTTGTTAGTTATTTATATTCACACTTCTTCACTTGACTACAGTCTTGAGTAAACAGCTTGTGGGCCTTTGCTGTTTTCTTAATGAATTGTCAACAAACACATGGCTTTCTCTCTCGCTCTTTAAATAATTGTCAGTTGAAGAACTGCTTCTGCCATTGAACCAAAGGAATGAAGAGAGGAAGAAGCCTATTGGCTTAAGGTGGGTGGTTCCACAGCACCGCCATTTAGGCTATACATTGTGGAAGGAGGTGGCAAATGGCTTACAGAAAAAGTGTGCCAATAGTCCTTAGGAAGGCCCTGTGAAGTATTTTGAAATATCATTAGCATTTACCACAAAGTGAGAGTTGAAGCAAAGAACAAGGGGAAATACATATCCCCCCCCAATGGACCACTTCTCTTCCTTATTGGCTCGGGAAGGGGGCTTATGCACCAAAATGGTTTGCTCTCACTTAGAACATCTAAGATACTGAACAATTGTTTTACCCCATCTCTTAATTTCCTTTCTAAATTGTCCACCTTGCTGAAATGTTTTGATGAGGAAATCATTTCCATTTAGAAACAACAACAGAGGCTGTATTCCAAATAATGCCCACTTTTGCCGTTTAGTCTCCTGTTAATGCTTTTTAGATGGAAAGAGGAGAGAGCGCCTTTAAGGAGTTTATGCAATAAAAGCACATCAAGAAAGCTTTTTAATATTTTGCTGGTTAGGAACAGTAGCAAATACGCTGGAGGAAACATAACTTTCTGGGGGTAGGTGGGAGGAATCAAAGGAATAATATGGCTTTACTCAGTGATTTTTTTTCTAAAAAATGTTTAGGGGTACTCTCATTTTCCTACTCATATTGAAATACTGTCCTTCAGTGAGGCCAAACTTAGATTCACAAAATGTTTACAGGTATTCATACCCCTGTGTCCCCCCCAGAAAAAAGCACTGGCTTTACTGTATACTGTCAATGATTGCTGCCCTGAAATTTAATATGATTTGTGTGAGAAAGACCTATAGCTCTCTTTGTAATTTACCTCAGTTCAATGAACATGGGATGTGAGTGAGATTTTTTGAAGATAAACTCATTGCAACTACCAGTCCCCAAAAGAACATTTAAAAAAAAAAAAAAAAGCTGTGTAGGTAATATATTAGGGGAATTCAGACAACCACTATTTTCTCACTGTGCCTGGATTTCTTTGCTAGAACTCTGTAATTAGATCCACTAGTACTCAAGCCTTATGGCACAGTATAATATGTCACGAGAAAATCACAGTCATTACAAAGGCTTATTATTCCAGAATGGCCAAGGAACTCAGCACACATAATTCAAATATTTATGGGCCAAAGTTCAATATGGATCTCTTTGCTGGGTTCATGCAATAAACAAACACTTCTGGGGGCAAAAAGGTGATATGTGAACGTTTCAGACATACCTACTTGCACCCAAAAACGTAGCAAAGGCATCATATATGAGTAGTGCCTTATAAAAAGCAACGCATTTTGACAGGATAAGAAGCTGCCTGAATCCGGAGATGATTTAACCATCCAGGGATCCTTTACCTTTTACCTGTAAGCACTTCAGGGATGTGGACAATGTATGTAGTGTTTGAACTGTGTCTAAAACTTCAGTAGTCTGCCCATATTGAAAACATAAGAGCCCTGCTGACCAAAGGCCCAGCTAGTCTATTGTTTTGTTCTCTCAGTAGACAACCAGATGCTTATGGAAGAAGAAGAAGCTATCTATCTAGGTGCCAGCCTGTCTCCGCAGTCCCTGCTGGTTGCCTTTCCTATCTACACAAAGCAACTCTGGCCTTAGTAAGCCTAGAAGATGGAAACATGGCCTATTCCAATGGAAACCAAGTGGAATGGTTTAAGGATCACCTGAAAAGAAGTGATCTGGCATCCCACCAACTGCAAATACGTATTTCGGTGTGATTGTACTAGTTCAAACTTCTTAGCAAATAGTTTGGGTAGCTATGAAGATGATGAATAGCCTATTTTTTTTTGCCTCTAGCCTAATTTTTAAGGAAACCGCCCTACTTGCTTGCCTACCACTCTTTGAACGTTGGTTGTTGCTGCCTATGTATCTACACATTCAGACTGGTGTTGACCATATATTGGGTGGGATGGGGCTTCGCTGGTGCAGAAGTTTGCATCTAGTGGGCAGGCCTGCGTCATGCATTCTAGATAGCCCCTTCATACATTGGCTTTGAAGACTTGTGCAGCAGGACTGGAACTGTTAGGCTGCTTTAAATCCTATTGTATTGTATTGCAGTACCTCCGATGTTTACATCGATCATTATAAATCTCTCCATTTCTATACAAGCGGTATATGTTTCAGCACATTGTTATTTTTGTATATTTGTGCATGTGCTTGTGTTTGTTGTACCATCAATTCTATACATCATGATAGGTTTTTATTGTTGTTGCTGCTGCTACTGCATTGTTCTTCATGTAAAAATATATGAGACCCATTTACTGGTGTTTGGAATCCTTCAGCAATATTACTGAGAAGCTCTCAGTATTCCTGCACTTTTTCCCCTTTAAAAAAAATGCAATTTTTTATTGAAGAAAAAGTCGAGTCTAACTCACAAATGCATCCTTTTTCTCATGTATATTTGATACGAGGCTCCAGCCTAATCTGATAAAGTGCACTTTGCCTGTGGTGTCTTACAATAAGCTGGCTGCATTAGTGCCGGGAAAAATCAATACCGATTTATAATTTACCATCGCAAAAACCTATCACTTTTTATGACCCTCCATCCTGGCTCATTAATATTACATTAAAACACACCCACACCCACTGCAACAGGATGAAATTGTGGGCTTGTCAAGCTTGCAGTAGTAAAGAAACCTTTAATTGGTCTTAGCTTGAAAATCCAAGGCCAGAAGTTTAGTTGTTCAATTGAATTCTCTCTCTTTTTTATATTTTTAAAAATGCAGCTAGGTAATAAATCTGTTATTTATTTAGGTTGCTAGCTGTTTCGCTTAACACTTGATAAATTCCAAGGATACAAAATACTGCTTTCATAACCTGACTATCATCTGATCTACTTTGACACTATTGGTCAAAATAAATCAGCCTTCCCCAAGCTGGTGCCCTCCATATGTTTTGGACTACAACTCGCATCAGCCCCTGTCAGGTCAGCCATTGCAGTCCAGACTTTCTGGTGGGCACCAACTTGAGGAAGTAAACAACAGTGGACTAGAAAGACCAGTGATCTGACTTAGCATAAGACAACTTCCTATCTTCCTTACTTGGTCATCTTTGGAAAGCCTTGTTAATAGGGGTGCCAGCTTTTGCCCCCCCCCCATATTTTTGGGGTAGGGACCAGGGTCCACAAATGTTCAAGAAACACAGAGGCAAAGCACAGAGCCAACCATGGCACAGCTCCAGTGGCCGGCTCCTTCCCTTCCTCCTCCTCCTCCTATGATGGAGAGGAAGAAGAGTCAAAGCCGCCACCCACCAGGGGCAGTGCCAAGAGTAGGTGGAGGAGAAGCCACCAGACATTGAAGCTGCACGGCTGCCATGTTCAGCTCCCCCCTGACTCCTCCCGATGTCCTGACATCACACGTGTGACGTTGCCCCTCCCCGTCTCCCTCACAAGCTGGAGCCTCTGCCTTTCAGCATCTTTTCAATTCCTTTATGAAATTATTAGAAATTAATAACTTGCGTTCAGCAACCTTTTCCTCTGTTTTTGGTTTACTTATTGTAGCATCCATGTGATCCCCGATCGGCAGTAAGAGCAGATCATTCATAGGCAAAGATGGGACTCTCTCGCCCTCACTTTAGGAGGCATCATATAACAGTCTGGGCACTCCTTGCTTCGTCTCCTGTCAATTCTCCAAATTTTTGATGTCGTTCTCTATTAAAGAAAACACATTTCAAAAGCATATATTAATGGAAAGTGTTTACATTAGTGAAAATACCAAAAAGGATTTCTATTAGATTAGTGGAATGCACCCAAACATGTGTATTAACTTTCATGCAGTCTGTTTTTTTAAAAAAAAATCTCAAACTGATATGAAAATCAGCAGAACCCAAGGTGCAAAAAGTGAGAAACCAAAATGGACAGATCTGCTCATCTCTTGCATGTGCCCTTCTGCCTCTCTTCCAGCCCCCTCTACATCTGCAACTTGAAACTTACCAGTATGGTCTTGGAAAGAAAGGGTTGGTGGATTCTGGTCAATTCCATTTCCTTTAGCCTGTGCTGTGCTCCAGATTCCAAGCACAGCACATGCCGAACCAGTTCCTCCAATGAAGGAAGATTGCCCAAGCAATCTGGCGACTGTCCTGCTCTCACATCTTGCTGCCACTTGCTTCTTCTGTACCTGAAAAGTGCCCAAGCAGCCAAAGGAGAAGTAAAATTGAAATGGACAATTTGAGATGGGGTGCTGTGACGTACCCAGCATTCTAGGTAAAAGGGAAATGACCCCTGGACGGTTAAGTCCAGTCAAAGGCAACTATGGGGTTGCGGTGCTCATCTTGCTTTCAGTCTGCAGTAGCCAGCGGTTGTCCACAGACAGCTTTCCGGGTCATGTGGCCAGCATGACTAAACCGCTTCTGGTGCAGTGGGACACCATGATGGAAACCAGAGCACATGGAAACCCCGTTTACCTTCCCACTGCAGCGGTACCTATTTATCTATTTGCACTGGTGTGCTTTTGAACTGCTAGGTTGGCAGGAGGTGGAACAGAGCAATGGGAGCTCACCCCATCGCAGGATTTCACACTGCCAGCCTTCTGATTGGCAAGCCCAAGAGGCTCAGTGGTTTAGATCACAGCACCACCCGCATCCCACCGAGCATTCTACCTTGGGCTTCTATGACTGAATGCTTCCTTATTGGCAGGTCTGGGGAGGTGGGAAGTCCTACGGAGAAAACACATCAGGGAGAAAGAGGAGAAAGCTAGGCTAGAACCCTTCCTTCTAGCATTTAGTTGTCTATGACTTTGTATGGAAGAACATTTAGTCATGTGGCACTGCCCCAAAATGGCACAGTGGGACACAGGCTGACCACCTTGGTGTGTTTCAGCCTTGAGAACTGGGGGAGTTGGGTTATTGGGTTTTCCTTCTCTCCTCATTTGAAAAACTTCACTATTTGTAGCTTGGGTCAAACTAAAGTGATCTGCTGTCCTCTGTTTTAAAGGTGTTGGCTGCCTTGAAATGATATCAGTGGGATAGAAGGAAAACAACATGTCTAAAGGCTAAGTTTCACTCTTCTGTTCTCAGAGTCTTAATAAACCATGCCAGGAAATGCTAAAGTGTATATATCAATATATATCAATATATATATATATATATATATATATATATATATATATATATATGCGGTCAGTTTGTCATACATTTTTAGAAACAAAACCAAAACAATACTTGCCTCCCCGCAAAGTGAATTAAAGCCATTCTGTGCTCATATGTTTTCAGACTCCCAAGTCCTTTATCTCTAAATTCGTTCCAGATAATGTCTAAAATAACAATGTCAGTGTTTATGCTGGCATGTGGAAGGTGCTCTTTATTTAGTTTCCAGAGAATATCCCCTCCACTTGTTAATATCACAAGGATTCCGACTTTAACAAGATTATTTGTTCTCTTCTCATGGCTGTATTAAATGTGAAGGAGTAAATAGATAAGCAGAGAAGTTAAAGAGAGGGACAGAGGAGAGGAGGAGAAGAACACAGATTGAATAAAAATCGGAAATCCAGTGTGTTCTCAAGTGTGCAGTAGATGCACACCATGCAGCAAGTACATGTCGTGATTGGGTTTTTAAAAGACGTTTGCCTCCCCACTGACTGACAGGGCCTATTGATTTTTTAGGTTTCTGCCGTCATCAGTTTTCAGCCTCACAGCGGCCATATGTCGAGGTCAGGGCGCGCAGGGGCTCAGCCAGGCAGCCTTCGCCACATCCAAAAGTGAAGGGCCGCTGAAAGAAAATCAATCATGTCATAAGTGGGAAGCATCAAAATTTTCCCCCCTGTATGGCCAAGGCCCATCAGGCTGTCTCCGCTCAGTAGCTAAGGTTAGGCATCTGTCAAGTCAACCTAGGTGAAAAGTATTAGAAATGCCAGTTAACCCATGGAAAGGCTGAGCCATGTAGAGCTTTCTTTTCTCTTTGTTTGCCTGCCAAATATGACAAGGTTAGCATTTCCACTTAATTTTTGAGACAGCACTTTCCCCCACCTCTTCCTCAGTTAATCTATAACATGGACTGTGCACTCTGTGAGGTTTTGGCAAAGGATTCTGAAAAAAACAACAACACAATGGGACAGAATGTTTTACATGTATATAACACTTTTTGCATGTAAGGTGATGAACTTTCTGTTGCTTTGCTTTGTCCTAGGTTAGGTCAATACTGTTCCCATTTTACACGTGGACTAACTGAACCTGCAATACTTGCCCATGGGCACTCAGTGGCTGCAGTTGAAAGCTGTGCTTGTGCTCTGGTATGTGTGCAGAGAGCAGCTATACCAGGGGGCTACCCCCCATTGACTAGTGTCAGAGGCACCTCACCTTATGCAATAGGAGTCGTCCTTGGGACATTGAAAGTCAATAGGAAGGTCTTTGGACATTTAGGAATACTGTGCCTATCTGAGTTCCTGTGTGTCCAAGAACCTCTTAGATCAAGGGGAGTGCAGCAAAGATTGAACAGGTGTTTGAACTTGGTCAAGCCAATTATCCCCACGAAGCCAATTTGTGACTGCAGCTCTCAATGCCCAAGCAGAAGGTTTGCTTCATTGGACCTCAGGGATGTTGTTTATTTCTACATCCCACCAAAGGCACTTAGGAGGAGATTAATTTTCAGAGTACACGCTTCTAGACCTGGTAAACCTGATGGCCTGTGTAATCTATTGGTGTGAATTTTCACTTTCTTCTCCTAGAGGATTTTTATTTTCACTGTATGGACAATAAATACTTTCATTGTTGGTCTAATTGGTAAAGACATACTTTGTGTAAAAGGATACTGCTGCGTTGTGTGGCTATAATCTTTCTTTGTTACATTCAAAATCCATACAATTAGATTGTGCAATTATGCTAAATAATCATTTTATTTCCTTTTGGTCGGTTACTTATACGAAGCCTTTTGCAGAGATGAAAAACATGTCTGTGTATGTCCAGTAAATGTGAAATACTGACCTGCTAATAGGCAGGGATATTTAAGATGATGGTGTCTAGCTTTCTAAGCTTTTGATTGCAGCTCATGCATGCTGAAGAATAAAGCTAGAGCATCAATGAACTTTTATTAGAGTTATGCAGAAGCAATACGAATGCATGAAGAAAACGAAAGAGCAAGATGTTTACCATAAAAACATGTTATAATTAAGTTATACAGTTATATGCAGAATCAGTGTTATTTCAGGGCTTCTCAGCTTACAGCCTGTCAAGCCAAATGCAGTCCAGCAGCTATATATTTTGACTGGTGAGGTTCTTGACAAGCTGCCTATCTTTGTAGTTCTGCCACAAGTACTTCTGGTCTTGACATGAACAAGAGGTTTAACGGGCCACTAGTCCTTTCAATTCAGCTTGATGGGTAACAGATGGACCAGGCCTGTGCTGTATGAACCATTGCTATCCAATGGTCCTCCGCCAGTGGCAGACTTTGCTCTTTAACAGGTGCCCTGTGCAAGGTGAACATTTGGCACACTCTCACCTTCCGTTCTGCCCAATTCACTATGTTATAGTTGCAAAGCCCTGCAGCGCATTCTAGCGTCAGCGCCCAGAGTGGCAGAACCAGCCGCACTGCCCCAAATCTGCCTCTGCCTCCACTATGCCCTTCTCCCAACATGGTCCCACCTAAACCTACCTCTTGTAAAATGAAGTGTTGGGATGATTGGTCTGAAAGCTGGTACTCCTGCATGGAAAGTGTGTTAAACAAGAGTTAAGAAGAAACCCTGAGACGGATTCATGCAAAAAAGTATCAACCTTCTAAAATCAGTAGCTAAGAGGGCAGCACAAAAGATAAGGGAGCTGGCCCCCTTGAGATGTGTAGAGGTCCTATCCAGATGCAGTCGTACCTTGGATCCCGAACGCCCTGGAACTAGGACATTTTGGCTCCCGAACGCCGCAAACCCGGAAGTGATTGTTCCAGTTTGCGAACGTTTATTTGGAAACTGAACGCCTGACAAAGCTTCTGTGGCTTCTGATTGGCTGCAGGAGGTTCCTGCAGCCAATCAGAAGCTGCAATTTGGTTTTCGAACGTTTTGGAAGTCAAACAGATTCCAGAATGGATTCCATTTGACTTCCAAGGTACAATTGTAGTTGTAGAAAAAAATACATGGAGGAAGAGTGGTGCAGATCTTGCCTGCCAGACCCACCCTGACCTCTACATGAATGACCCTGCCTACATGGGTCCAACATATGCTTCCCAACACACAGTCTATATCCTGCACAATCTCCATACATGGTGTATGTACTTAAGCCTCTGCACATATAGGTCTTTAAATGGTTGACAGCCAAGAGTAGGGCCGTTATGGAGGCTCCCAACCTGCCATCCATGCATATAGTTCTACACACTTGAATAGTCTATACAGTACTGAGCTGAAGATGACTTGAAGGTGTTGTCATAGTCCCCCCCCCCGTCAAATTGATCCAGCTTGGTTTCAAATGATTATGGTTGTTAAAGCAAACACAATTGAGACAGCTTACGATTCTTGTAGTTACAAATGAAAGCTGTTAAAAAGTGTGTGCATGAATACAAATCACAGACACCATGCAAACTCAGCTTCAGAAAGTAAAATAATGTGTTAATTTTGGCAATGCTTCAGAAATACTCTGCTACGTGTAATCATAGTCAGAATATACCAAACTTGTTTTGGGAGATCGGAAACAGCACTACATGGAAAAATCTAGGCTTAAAAATAAAGGCCATCCTTGTTAATAGCACTAAGCAGTTAATTTTGTTCCTCCTAGAAAAAGGAGACTGTAACAGCAAACATTTTATAAAAAAGGTAGATTTGGTGCGGGGGCTTAGCCTAATTACATTATCCTTTTTGTGCGCTAGGTGCTTATGCTATTGTTATAATCAAATCCTGCTAGTGATCCATGAAGCCTGAATTAGCCAGACATAACCTATCTACAACAGGTAACGCTTAGAAGAAAGAGCCGAACATGCTTCGGTATGCTCGAGTGTAAAATTACTTTAAATACAGCAGAGCTAGCTAGATGATTTCTAGCTTTCTTGGTTGGCAGGCAGCTCAGCGGGAGAGTGAGGGCACTGCCACATTTTAATTTGAATCCAGTTTAAGAGACCATCAATTGGTAGCTGAAAAATGCTGCTCCTCAACACAATGATTTATTTCCAATGGTAACATTTTCACAACAAATATAATGGGGGAATGGCCAATACTGAAGGGGGCTGCCCTGTGCCGGTGACTCACCTGATAGCCAAGCTGATGCTTTTATGGCTTACATATGGCATTACTAGACACAGGTTACAACCACTGTTGCCAATTACCAGTTCCATTGTTTTGTGTTGCCATTATTATTATTATTGAACATAAAGGGCGTTGTGGGTTAAACCACAGAGTCTAGGACTTGCTGATCAGAAGGTCGGCGGTTCAAATCCCTGCGACGGGGTGAGCTCCCGTTGCTCAGTCCCTGCTCCTGCCAACCTAGCAGTTTGAAAGCACGTCAAAGTGCAAGTAGATAAATAGGTACCGCTCCAGCGGGAAGGTAAACAGTGTTTATGTGCGCTGCTCTGGTTCACCAGAAGCGGCTTAGTCATGCTGGCCACATGACCCGGAAGCTGTACGCTGGCTCCCTTGGTCAATAAAGCAAGATGAGCAACGCAACCCCAGAGTCGGCCACGACTGGACCTAATGGTCAGGAGTCCCTTTACCTTTACCTTTACCATAACACTAAGTTGGGTCTCTTTAAAGTGAAATAAAACTTGACCCAACTCCTGCTTCTCAGCTGTGTGGAAGGAAGATAAGGGAGTAAAGATCATGCTTAGGTTTATTCAAGCTCAGCCATGTGGCACTAAACCATGGTTTAATGTTACATGCAAACATAGGCATGGTACCAATTATGGCACAAGATGAGGTAACAAAAGAAGCCCAACATTTCTCTGAATGTTCTACAACTTATAAACGTCAAAAGTAGGATGAGATTGTTAAGAAGGGTTGACAGAAAGGAAGTATTAGAAAAAGTAAGTTACGACATGGCCAGATCCTTGTTCATGTCATCATATCTTCTTTTGTAGTTTCCCCACTTTACAGTTCAGGCTCAAAATGTTAGTTTTCTGTTTTGAATTATTGCAGTAATTGAATCTGCCCTCACATTCCTGCTTCCCAGGCTTGGCCAAAGAGTGACCACAAAGCCCAAGCACAACTTGAAGCCTTGTCTTGTGGCCTTTCGGCTGTTTGACAATCCCAACTGTTTTTGTATTCCCTGGTAGGCAAGAAAAACAAGACATTTAGCAAACTTCAAGTGGGCATCCATACACAGTCAATGTGCTGTGTTTAGCATAGTTTGCAGGCTGGTAGTTGAATTTCCATTACACATTTTCAAAAGAACTTTTGTTAATACAGTGCTTGGCAAAAAGTTGGGCCATTCTCTTTAATGAACGGTGTGTTCCATACATTATTGTAGTGTTGTGAGTGTCGAGTTAGAGACTGAATAGCTTTCTCCCCGATATTATCCATGGAGGATGAGGCAGTCTGATATTTTCCTATGTCCCTTGTTTTCTCAGGAGAGAATGTTCAGCGTTCCTGTAACTTTTCACTTCCCCATAAATGTTTTGATCATCTACATCACGCTAGGTGGTTTCACATGAAATTAGTGCCAACTTCCTCAAATTCAAGAAGGCCCACACCCCTTATATTCAGTTATTATGGCAGCTGATAGCCACTGTGAACAAAACTTCGCATAAAATGAGTGCCGTGTTTAAAGCCTTGACTGCTGCAACAAAATGTAGTGGGGGATAATTAATAAATGTGCCAGTGACCTTGAAAATTATTATTGTTTCCTATTCCTGTCAACAAACCCAGTTTCCTTTTATTATTATCATTTTTTTCCTGCATGTGGCAATTTGGCATAAACACTAGTTTTCATATAATATCCCCAGTTGACTTGGCAATTTCCGGCTTTAATAAAGAAAACCTAATTAAGAAGGAGCTGTTGATTGGTTTGCTAGTGTAATTAACACAGGTGATGTTAATGAGTTTTGATGAAACCAGTGGTTTATGGGGGAGAATAAACAGAGCAATACTGCATATGGGCTTGAGTGATATCTGCACTTTGGGAAGATATTATTATGATTTTCAAGCCTCATGTGAGTGGTTTGTGACCATGGGAGGAGAAGATAAAATGTTTTATAAGATTCATTAGTGGAGCTGGACTAAGTTTGGTAAGCCTTGTGGATTGGAGGTATTAAAAATCAGATTTCTTTTGACCCCATTAATTGCTTTCATAAGGTTTATCTTGCTGAGGAAAGGGAGGAAAATTACAAAAGACTTGCCTTTGCTACATTCATTAAAATTGTAGTATAACTATGTTGCTTGGTAGATTTGGTTTGGGGAGCTCTTAGTGTTTACACTCTTGATCTCTTGGCTACAGTCTTGGAGGAATTAGAACCCAGGTTCTATTGGAAATGGAAATTTCGAAGTGGCTTTGTGAAAAAATGATGTTTACCCTGATATTTAGGAACTTTGGAAAGATACACTTCCCATTGTGATCCCCTTCATCTGCAATCCACTTCCTATTTCTTCCACTTTCTGTACACTGGTATTTTATTTGCACATCATGATATGAAGACGATGTAATGACTGGCGGTCTCTTGGAATAATGGTGAGCAATTAAAGAGTATATGAGAAAATACAATGCAGGAGTGGAAATGCTGCTTACCTCCTCCATCATACACAGTTGGCCAGATTGGATTATATGTTTACCCTCATCAAGAAAAACACATGGCGGGCAGGAGTACATGCAGCTCCCCTTACCCACCAGCCCAGTCTCTGGCAGACCTCGTGTGCATAACATATGTGAATGGAACATTCAGAAGCCTCCTGTTAATGCAGGGTTTGACATGCATAGCCAAAAATCACATTGTTGATTTTCATCTATGCACACAATGTTCATCTATCCCTCTAATTCCTGAGGCTTGCTGTATCCCTCTTTCTTGGCAGAAAACTAGTTTTAAGTTTCCTCTTATTAAAATGACAACTCCTCACCGTTTGTGGTGACATTTCAATGAGACCTGTGAATAGTCTGGACCCACCACTCATAGTAAGACATTCCAAGAGTTTGTGTGCAGGCTGTTTTGAAGTGCCTTTGTCATATTGGTTAATCTTAGATTTACTTGCTTAAGAAATGGAACAGTCACACACGTACAGTTTTCTTAAAAGAAAGGTTTGCATAAATAAAATTGCACTCGGTATTTCTTCTTTTTAAAGATGATATTTAAAACCAGCTTCTGGAGTCTTGTGGCATATTTTGAAAGACCATTTCTGTCACTTAGTTTGTGGTATGAAGTATCAACTTGGAAGCAGAACTACTGATAGGTTTAACACGACCCTCATAAAGTTTTGTTTTGACATAAACACATGACCTCCATCTTCCTCTCTGGGCCTGAAGTTCTTAGTTTGGAAACTTGTGGTTGGAATTGTCTTGAAAAATATTCTGAACTCCTTTTCTGGCTCTTAGCTTTGTTGAAGGAATCACCTATATACAAGAATATAATAATAATAATAATAATAATAATAATAATAATAATAATAATTATTATTATTATTATTATTATTTATTTGTACCCCGCCCATCTGGCTGGGTTTCCCCAGTCACTCTGGGCAGCTTCCATAGAAACCAAAAATACACTAAAATATCACAGATTAAAAACTTCCCTGAACAGGGCTGCCTTAAGATGTCTTCTGAATGTCAGGTAGTTATTTATCGCTTTGACATTTGATGGGAGGGCGTTCCACAGGGCAGCCGCCACTACCGAGAAGGCCCTCTGCCTGGTACCCTGTAGATTTGCTTCTCGCAATGAGGGAACCGCCAGAAGGCCCTCGGCGCTGGACCTCAGCGTCCGGGCAGACGCTCCTTCAGGTATACTGGGCCGAGGCCCCACCTTTTTGTGTCTAAATCTGTATAAAGTGCAGATGTTTATAAAGCAAACTGCTGTCCTGAAGCAAACCATGCTGATGCCTTCTCTTCCTACACAACAACCAGAATTATGAGTTCCGTTTTCATTTCTCGTAGCTGTTTCCCTCAGAGAACATTCACCATTCATGCCTTCCTACAGCCTTCCTGTCAAGGGAGTAGGATGTGGTGAAACCTTTCTCTCTACACTGAACATCCAAAGTTGACTTTGAGTGGGACACATCCATGAAATGGGCACTCGGGAGGAAAACGCTCTGTCTCCATTGGCCTCTTTAAGCTGTGACCACAAGGGTAAAATTTGTGGCGGAAACAGTGCCGCTGTAAATATTACCTGTTATCTTTTCTGCACTTCCATGTTGTCATTGTGAGCACTTCTTATTTTCTGTAATAACGTTGACAGCACCTTTTTTTATTATTTGAAAAAGAGAGTCTTTCTTCCAAGAAGGCATTTGCTCATTGTTGCCTGATTTGCATAGCTTTCATTTTGCAAGGTGAATGCCAGAGCGATGTTTATATTTTCAAGGGTATGCTCTTCTTTTGTTCGTGTCATCCTTTCTTTAAACCTTCCTTTTTATTTGCCTCTCTCCCCTTATCCTTTTCTTTCTCATCTCATTTTTCATCATCGTGTGGTTAATTCTCTCTTTCCCCCCTCCTTCATCTCATGCTACACTTTGTCTTGTCTATTGCTATGTGACAGAAAAGCCAAAGACATTCCATGTCTGGCAGTACACCTCCAGGGACATCTTTTGAACTCTCATAATTTGTATTTATTGCCACCCACTTTGTAAGTTCACAGTTTAATTTGCCAGCAGTGGCACTGTTAGGCCGACACAGTAAAACAAGATAACGTTAAAATGTCAGAACGAGAGGGGGCATGAATGATGCATTACTCACTGCTAGAACTTGCACTTGTCATGCCTTTCCACCAAAGTGATGTTAACTACCTTTTGAGAGTCTTATTGGGCTGGTATTACTTAGAAATAGGATCATTAGTTCACTACTCTGATTAGAAGGTTGCTATGGTTGATTAACTCTTCTGGAGCTGGGATCATGGTCAGAACATTAAATGAATTGCATCGGGTTATACTTCTAGAACTAATTTTACAATTATTTTTGCGCAATTACATAGTAGTTTACATGTGTATTTCCCTAACACTGTTGTGAAATGACTGAATAAAAAACAGAGGAAAGCGTTTTAAAATTTGTAACCAATATACTGTATGACATGGGTAGGCAAACTAAGGCCCGGGGGCTGGATCTGGCTCAATCGCCTTCTAAATCCTGCCCACAGACAGTCCGGGAATCAGCATGTTTTCACATGGGTAGAATTTATTTAAAATGCATCTCTGGGTTATTTGTGGGGCCTGCCTGGTGTAGAATGTGTGCTTTTATTTAAATTGCATCTCTGGGTTATTTGTGGGGCATAGGAATTCGTTCATTCCCCCCCCCCCCAAAAAAAAACCAGTCCAGCCCCCCACAATGTCTGAGGGACAGTGGACCAGCCCCCTGCTGAAAAAGTTTGCTGACCCCTCTAGGATGGCCAGCTGACCAAGGAAAAATCCCTGGCTTTCTCTTACTCCTTTATCAGCAATGTGATATGCAAAAATCTGTAAGCAAAGTGTAGAGATAAACATTATCCACTGAAAATCTTGCAGATGAGGCTTCAATTAAAGGTAGAGAGGAGTTGGCAATTCTAATATGCCCCTCTAAAGTAATCTCAATCTCTCTCTTTCTCTCTTATTGTGGTTTGAACTACGTACTTGCAACCAGGGGTCTGTTCTCATTACCGCTTTAGAGTACTCAACCCCCCATGGGGGTGGGGGGTTGTGGGACTGAGATGTCTTTACCTCATGCAAAAAGCACTCACATCCTGGCTACAGATGATTTAGGAATGGCTTAAGAACTCCATTTGGTGTGAAGCTGGTTTGAGAAACAACACACCATACAGTATTTAATGACAAAGTACACGATCCCTATGCATTTTGGATTATGTCATTAAAACCCAGCACTGCAAATGCACTGAATACTCAGTAAAGGAGCCTTAAGATGACCAGTTTTATTACTAGTTCTGCTTTTGTGCTTCAATAACACCTTGATATGCAAAATGCTTAGCCAGTGAAGCTTTTCCTAGCTTGGCGATTAAAGTGAAGGGAAAACCTTCCCCTGTTAAATTTCTTTATATCGGGCTGCTGAGAAAGGCACAGGAGCAAGGCAAGCAATAAAATTAGCAGCCCTGCTTGTAATTTTCTGGCACTGTTATGTGATTAATATGATTGAAGGTGTCATAATACAGTGTTAAATATAGTATATGCAATAGAATAAGGGGTGGGAGTTATTCTAGATTAATCAGTGCAAAGTATAATGGTGCAATCTTGTTTACATTGTGTGTGAGCTCCAGTTCACCTCAGACATGCATTGCCTCTGGAGTAAGAATACTGCTGGGCTTTAAGAGTGACTGAAGCATGTCCAGAAAGAAAAAGGATTAAAGATGTCCAGATAATAAAGGTTTTACTGCATGTGAAAATTGTGGGATTACCAGACAGGAGATATAAGCAATCGATATTATGGTCATACATGCATTTGTTTGTTGAATAATCTAGAGTGTTTACAAGCCGAATGCTTTTTATTTCATGACTGGCTTCATTTTGTGAAGAGTTCATTTAACGTGTCCCCCTGCCACGGATAATATCAAAACTGATTTAAGAGAGTGCACCTTGAATGTGTTATATGAAGTAAGGGCTTGATCCCAAACTCATTGAAGTTGGCAGAAAATCTCCAGCCCTTTATTACGTGCTATTGCTGTTGTGAATAATCATAAAAGAGAGAGTCTTGTTAATTTCAGTGGGAGTTGAATCATTCCATAACAGACAAGGGACCAATTTATGCATTCTCCAGACCAGCCAGTTATCCTGTGGAAGTGAAAAAGAAGCAGAGCTTCTTTTTAAATAATACTGAGTGATGGTTTTTAAAAGCATTGAACTTCAAATTCAAGCTATTAACCTTAGAAGGGAGGGTTGGAAACAAAAGAAACCAAGGTAAAAAGACTTTTATGGCCAAAAATAATTTTTGGACAAAGCCATAGCAAGTTGTCTGATTCTGAACAAGCAGAAATTACTGTTGCCTCCTGCCATTGTATCATCTGAAATTTAAGTGAGTTAACCTTGCAACCTTTGCTGAATGCTCTCCAGTCAGACACAAATGAAGTAATTGCCAGCATTTGGGCCATGACTTCATCAGGTCCATTGACATGAGTCACGGCTTGTGGGATAAAGAAGACCTTTCTGGTTATTGCGTGTATTTTAAATCTGTCATCCACCCTCTTCTATATAAACGTAAACAACTACAAAAGATAATCCTTCTCCTGGTCTTGGTGGATCCAGTATACTAATGCAGACCCTTGCAAAGCTGTACTTACATGCCCAGTGAGGATGCTCAGTTCTCATTAGGTTTGGGGTGGGGATTTTGTTCCTAAAGATTTTTTTGCACTTTTGCAAACTTCCCGCAATCTTGTTGCTGACCTATTGTCGCTAGACAGTACCAATTTGGTGACATAAAGATCTGTGGAGAGAAGATGAGTCAGGGAATGAGTTGCCTGTTAAGATATAGGACAAGGGTCAGCAAACTTTTTCAGCAGGGGCCGGTCCACTGTTCCTCAGACCTTGTGGGGGGCCAGACTATATTTTTTGGGGGGGAAAGAAAAAATTCCTATGCCCCACAAATAACCCAGAGATGATTTTCAATAAAAGGACACATTCTACTTATGTAAAAACACACTGATTCCTGGACCATCCACAGGCCAGATTTAGAAGGCGATTGGGCCGGATCTGGCCCCCGGGCCTTAGTTTGCCTACCCATGATATAGGATATCTCTATCTGCATGTTTAAACAGCAGAGCACTGCATTTCATCAGAAAGCCCTGGTCCAATTATAATTCTCAAGCAAGTGAATACAGAGGGTTAAAGGTGAGGGCATGCCCATCATAGAATCATAGAGCTGGAAGGTACCCTGAGGGTCATCGAGGCCAATGCCCTGCAATGCAGGAATCCTTCCTACAGTCATCCTTGTGTGGACTCAAACCACCAGCCTTCTGGTTAATAGCCAGACACACTGACCCATTGCTCCACTACACTTTACATCTTTTGCTGTGGGAAATTTCAGGGCAGCACTGGTGTATCTGCAAAAACCACCTCTGCTATGTGAATTGGAAGGGGTACCTTCAAACTGATTTTAAAACAAGATTTTATCAGAAACTTAATTTGTATATAGGACTGCTGCCTCTCAACAGGTGGAAAGAACCTAGCAGTTACTAGTTGGAAATGCAATATTTCCAAACTAGAAATTGCTAGAGCTTGAGCATTGCTTAAAATGCCAAGTCCAAAAATGTGATACGGCTTTCTGTTAAAGCACACACGTACACAGCTGAGGACACCTCAACGCTGGTCAGGCAACAGCCCTTGTGTATCAATGAAATTGAGACAATTCTGCTCTGTTTTCATATACTGTATTGCCTTCTCAAGTGCTTGTTTCAAAGGGATATTTCTCCCTGAGTTCCTGGGTCATTTGAATGCATGCTGTGTGAGTCCATCAGTAGGATTTGGCCAAGAAAAGGAAGCTACGTTGAACTCCTTGTAGTGTGAGACTGGTGGAAACAGGATCCCCCCCTCTTCCTCCCTCTTGAGCCTTGGTCTTCCACCCTCTAGCTTGACTTCTGTGTGGGGTTAGAGGGAATCTAAGGGATTGTGGTGGCAGCTGACCCAAGAGGCTTTTGCTTGGCTGGTATACCCAGACTAATGGTCATGGTGGAGAAGGAGAAAAGTCCTTCCTTTTACATTTGCTACAGAAAACACTACTTCAGGGCAACATATGCATTGATGGTGTGTAATTAAGCCCATGACAGGGCTTAATTATTTTATTTTCTTTTTTAAAAAGGCAACAGTATCATTTGGCTACTTTTAAAATGGCAGTAGGTAAGCACACGTGCCTGGAGAGGTTCTCTTTCTTGCAATTATATTAATTGCTCATCTAACGCTTCCCGCTTTTAGTTTATGCTCAAAAGACTGGGTCTGAAGTGACCTGCTAAGTTGACAAGGAAAATGTGGGTCCCCCCTCTCCCTTGTTGCTGAAAGGTCTCACCAAAGCTTGGTCAGAAGGAATGTTTCTGCAGCTTGGCTAAAAGAAAGATTGCAAATGATGCTCTTTGTTGGTTTCCTTTCTCTGAGCTTTTACATCTGGGTGGGTGCCTTGTTGCCAACAAGTCTTTTATGAGAGCCTGGGGAGGGCGGGGAGGGGTAAAGGGTCTGGCCATTCTGCCTACCTTTCTTGCTCAGAGCCAAGGCTTTTGCAGCACCATTAGGATGTAGATTATCATATTTAAAACCTGTGATGACACCATTGTACCCATCTGAATGATTAATCTGCTCATTAAAAGAGTGCCGATGGGCTAGTCTAATTAGAACATGGATCTTCTTAAAGGACATTGCAGGGTCGGGAATAGGAAATATTACTCATAACATAAAGTAGGGATTAATTACGCTACTAAATACTATTGTATGTAATTTGCATATGGGTCTGGTCATAGGCAAGGGGTTAGCAAAAGTATAGCATCCTCTTTTTATTACCTTTTAAAAGGCGAGTTGTCACTTGAAAATGGTTCAGATCTTCAGCCCACCCCATCTTTTAAAAAATGTGCTCTCATAAACAGAGTTATGTCTCCAGTGACATTTGTTCAGATTCAGGTAAAACTCACATTGTTGGTCCTGCTTGATTCTGCAGACCATTTCTGCCCAGTCCCTTCACCCTCCTCCTGGTGTTGTCACCATTGGCAATTATTCCCATGCTGAATTCACCTCTTCCATCTCTCCCCTCCTGGTGTACTGCAGTGATGTGGGTGATGGGATCAAAGCTGTGATGAGAAGCCAATATTCTGGAAGGTTACACATCACTCTCTTTCTTTCCCTTTCTAGCCAGGAGTGGCCAAAGGAGTATTGGGCAATTATAGCACCAGTGAGGCAAGTATTATCAATATAAGTGACTGCTAAATTGCAGATATCAGTTCTAATGCACCAGCATTAGAGTACAGGAAACACTATGAATCTTAGGCTGTTTAGATGCCCATAAACAGCAAGAGGCATAGGGGCTCCTTGATTAAGCTAAAGGTTAGCTACTGTCACAGGATTTTCTTTATGTTGTTAAAAGAAAAAACCTACACAGGAGTGTATTGAAACAATGTAGAGAACCACCATGGACAGGGTTGCCCCATGATGTTTTGGCACCTGAGGAGAACCACAGAATTGTGCTTCCCCCACCAAAGAAGAAGGGGTAAGTGAAGACAAGGGTATTCTATGGAACAAGGGTGGGAAGAGACCAGCAGTGTTTTCTATTTACCAAGAGGATGTAGAGGAGGCATGGGGAGAACTCCCACTAGTGCAGTGGCACTTCTCACCCTGCTCCCCTTGTACTCAGCCCAAATCTGGTCAGAGAAGCCCCAGAACAATGTATGGGGGGCAGAGGAAAGGGGGGTTGTTCTGTCAGTCGAGTGGGAATGCTTGCACTGATGGAACGAGCTACCTAGTGCTACATTGAACACAACCCCACATATTGGCACTCACCATGAATTTGGTTGCAGCAAGGCTGAGCCTTATAACCATAGAGCCATGGAATTGCAGAGGTGGAAGGGACCCCTGAGTCATCTAGCTCAATCCCTTGCTATGCAGGAATCTCAGCTTCAAGCATCCTGCTTGGGTCTTGCTAGGTAGACAGGAAGCCCTCCAGCAGGGCAGATGGGACTGCAGTAGACTTTTTAGAATCCCTTTAAAACAATTGTCTAGTCACTTTTAACTTCAGGGCCTGCTGTGGGATATCATGTGTATGTTGGTAAAATGATCATCGCAGCCTAGCATTTGTCACTAAATGATGAGATCATTTTGGTCCAGATGGGAAATCTAGATGACACAGCTTTCCAGTAAGTCGGAAACACAGATAACCCGATGGCAGTATTTTTGCATTTAGTCCAATGTGTAATGAAGGGGTTAGATATATAGGTGAGACATCCTCTTACGAGATATGGGCGCAAAAAAAATCTCTGACACATTTGCCCTTGACTTTTATCCAACAGTAGCCTTCCTAAACTGGATCTAAAGTGAGCAGAATTTGTCCTGTTATCCTGTAGAAAATAAAAGTGGGATGGAGGTGGACGGTGCTTGCATTTAAAAAAAGGATGGGGGCAAGGATTTGTGTGATGGCAGGAGGAAAGGCTTGAAGTTGGTGTCAGACTAAAAGTGGAATTTTCACAACCAGGATTGGTCATTTTCAATTTGTTCTGATTATATAGATGTCGTTGCTGCTACTGCATATAATAATTTTGTTCATCATTTCAAAATGATAAAGAACTCAAGCAGATTTTCCACCAATGGTCTAGAACCCAGATAGAGAAACTTTGGCCCTCCAGACATTGTTGGACTCCAATTCTCATCAGCCCCAGTTTGTATGGTCAATGATGAATAACATCAGAAAAAGTCTAATAACATATGAAAAGCCACAGGTTCCCCACCCTGCAGCATGACATAGACTCATGCCCCACAGTTGTCCATTGTCTCATCTCCCTGCTGTGGTCTTTCTCAAAGTGGGAAGCTCTTTCTGGAGATGGAGAAGTAGTGATGTTTCCTGCCACTTCCAGAGTTTCTTCATGGAAGCACTGTTCCCGTGCTGAGGTATTGCACTGAAGAGGGAGATGGGTCATTTTTTAGAAGGAAGATGCTCTTTTAGCTGCTGTGGGGCATGCTTGTTCTGTAACTGCTAAAGGCAGCAGGTGAGAGGATCAGACTGCATATGTTCACAGAGGTTTTCCTCACTAGTAACAGTGGTAGTGGATCATTTAATATTCTCATTTCAGAGGTGCTGTGAGCTGGCCATTTTGCCCAAGTGAGTTCCATGGCCAAATGAACCCATGAGATCTGGATTCTGAGTGTGGACTTCACAGGTCAAACCACAACATGCTTCTGTGCTGTGCTATACTCAGGGCCTGACTTAGAGACCCTGGTTTTGTTTCACTTTCTTTTCCTTTTGTCCAATGTGATTTATTGCTTGTCTCTAACACCTTTTAGATTTCATGTTTAAACTATCCAAGTTTGGAGTTGGGTCTCTGGTTTGTGTATGGGCGCACACGCAATTGTTTGTATTTGTCTTATTATAGTTTATAAAGACATACAATTTATATAGCTTTTTTCCTGGCTCTTCCTTTTGCAATATTCACAAGTGCAGTGCTTTTGCATATCTGATTGCAGTTCAGCAAAGTAATCCTAACAAGGGACTGGGCAAATACAACGATGGATTCACCACTGTATCTGCATTTCCTACTGGGCAGATTAAAAAGGTTTTTCTGGTTTGGGGGTTTGCATTTTGTTTTTGTTTTTTTAAAAAATTGGGCAGCACCTGTGTGTGTGTATGTGTGTGTGTGTGTGTGTGAATCAGGTTTGGCCCCATTTGGCCTTGAATTCCCTTCAGCAAATCACTACTTCACAGCAGGTTTTTTTATTTGTAGAAGTTTAAAAAAAAAACAACCACACTACCAGCAACCCACATTTCCCTTTGTCAATATTATGGTGAGGATTTTTGCTGTTGATTTGTTTCTGCAAAGAGTGTGTATTAGATGGATGGTTGAGAAGCAGGCTGCATTTACTGATAGGCTGCATTGTTGACACTGTTGTTTACATGTTTGGAACGACACCGCCCCTCAATCTGTTTCAGGCTTATCAAATCACTTCCACTAGCTCCTCTACTACCATCAACATTGGTTCAAATCTGTCACTACTGGCAACCTTCAGCATTTGCTTGAAAAGCTGGCTAAGCCCACTGCAAAAGCAGCAAAGTTGCAAGGCACACATCGATTTGTTGCAAACCACAGCTGTAGGCATGCTGTAAAATAATATGAAACAGAGGGTGTAATCTTGTTGAATGCTTACCTGGAGATAAATGCCATTGAACAATAGCTAGGAGTAAATGCCATTGAACTCAATGGGGCTTACTTGCAGGTTTGTATTGCATCGGTTTGTATTGCAAGAGGTTCCTTCTTTAACTATTTTGAACATGCATGCATTAATTTTGTTCCCTACCTTATCCTTTTTTAAAAGCCACTGTGTGAAAAGTCAGAGCAATAGTAAAAAGGCACAGACTGCATGATGTTTTACTTGCTCGAGAGTTAAAGAAAGGCAGATGAATCCTTGATTGGGACACAATTGAAAGCATCTTTTTTTTTTTAAGCAAACCTGGACAAAATAGCTTCTAAGGCCCTTTGTGGGATGTGGAAGGCAAGTTTTTAAAAAGAGGGAGAGAGAGAGAAAAGAAAAAGCATCTTGTGTGAAAATGCCCTCCTTTGGCGTACAGAGTCTGTCAAGTTTTGTGAATGGGGAAAGTTTTGTAACTGGCCTTGGAGTTTGACATAATATCTCTCAGTTGGAGTCGGTGCTTGTTACTGTGAATAACAAGGACTTTTCGTGCCATAAAAGCAGTTGGGCCACTATTAGTGAAGCTGTGATGGCAGTCAAGCCCAGATTTTGACATAGGATCAGGGGTGCTTTTGGAAGCGGAAAGAAGGATGAGGGGGATGAAAGATGTTGTGGTAATTGTAGTGTATGCAGAAACCATCTCTGACACTAATCATGAACTGATGCGAGGGAATATAGCGCCCGTAACATAGCATGGCGGAAGGCAGAATGCATTTTTTTCAAATGCAATTATTGCAATGCGGAGTAAGTTTCAGAGGCCTGTGATGCTTGTGGTAAAAGACGTAGGCGAGCCAATCAGCCGCACAAATTGGAGCCATTTGATTTGCATGGATTAACAAGGGGAGGTCACAACCTAGTGACAGGTCAGTGATACCACCAGGGCTCAGGAGGCAAACTTTGATTCTTCTTCATTTCTTTCTCCCTTTACTTCTTTCTATGAAGTAATCATGCTGTTCTATTGTAAGAGGAGCACCATTGCTGATAAAGGAAGTCTTGTCATTTAAATTCATCTAAGTTAGGACCCCACTGAGCTCTGTCAGATATCAATCACAATACAGTGGGGAGATGTTTTCTGACAGATGCCTGTCTTCCTTTCTCTGCAATACAGTGTGGTGGAATAAAGCCTTGTGTGCATGTGTGTGTGTCACACACACACACCTCATGAAATCCTGCACAATCCTGTTCATATGATCCTCTGATTCCAGTTCTTGTAGCTACTTCTCAAAAATACCTTCTAGATTGAAAAAGGGCATTGTTGTTCCTATGAGAGCAATGGGAAAGAGATACTGTACATTCTTTCTTAAAATCTAGTGAATTTAGTAGAGATCTGCGAAGAGCTTGTTTGTCTCCCCTTGACAGGGGTTGCCTTTTCCTTCCCCAATATAGTTTGTTTTTCTATATTTAAGCTGCTCAGAGTTAGGCATTGGCTAGTTCCCCCTTTCTCTCTCTAGTTCTGAACAGTGTTCTATATGTTTAGGGTTGACATATTTCAAAAAGTAAAATTTCCACCAATATTGTTGAGCTTTTCAGAGGAAACCTACCCCCCAAAATAGTGATTTTAAGCTTTTTGAGGTGTTTCTGCTGCTTTTTCCATCACGTTGCCATACACCCGGGCTTCCCCTGACATTTTGCCAATTCCCCCGGCGCTATTTTTACACCCCAAAACCAGGGCGTGTCAGAAATTTTCCTGTTGGATGGCAAGCCTATGTATGATGTCAATTCTAGAATTGGGCTCTGCCATCACAAAAATGAACTCCTAGATAGGAAACCTGCAGTAGTTGTCAGAATGAACTCTACACTGTTGTTGATATGAGCCTGACTTTAGATATCAGCTGTCAGGTCTAGAGTTAGAGTGGGGAATTTGCACTCTCTAAACCTGTGGTACATCTGAGGAGGAGAAAATGAGAGCTTTCAGGGTCGCCACAATAGTAATTAAACCACTATTTAACATTTGCAACATTCAGTTTATTCTAAAGAAGACCGTGGAGAGATCACTGTGATTCCTGCATTGCAGGGGGTTGGACTAGTTGACCCTTGGGGTCTTTTCCAACTCTACAATTCTATGATTCTATATTATTCTAACTTCTCTAACCACCTCATTACATCTGTGTAAAAACCCACCATGGTCATGTCAGTCGGAATTTAGTTGCGAAAGATCAAACATCCAAGCAGTGCGATAAAAGCATATGTAGCAAAATTGCCAGAGAAGGTCAGAAAGTCATTAGAAGGGTCCGCCAAAGTTGTGTCTCTGGATAATCTTGGGTAATTGGCCATTGTGTTGAGAATGGTTTATAATGAATGGACTGTTGGACTGGGACTTGTTTGAGGTGCTGCTCAGCCATGAACTGTCATGTTCTTTTGGCTTTGATTTTCCATTAGTAAAATAGGTTAATGACTTCATAGAGGCCTGGGGAAATGGCTATCCTAGTGGGATCTCCTTTTCTGAGGAAAAAATGGTGCGCCATGCTGGAATTTTCTTTAGAAATACTTCAGAAAGTGGAGGAATTGCCAGACTGTATCTTAGAAAAATAACAGATGCTGAACTTGGAAGCAGCTAGTTTGCAAGATATGATGTTCTGAAAATTCCTGGCAACTATTTGGAACAGTTTGTGCGAATAGGTGTGGCTCTAACTAGTTGCTAGGAATGGCCAATAGTGTTACTGAATAGACGCTAACATTGGGTTGTGTATTGGGGCCCTCTATTTGAGATTCTAGAAATATACTGTCCTGTTCTGAATATGACCCTAAGACACATGAACATCTTTGCCAGAAACTCTTTTCCAAAGTGACCAAATTTATGTTTCTTGAGATTCATCCTTATACTTAAAATGCAACTTGATTTTGTTTTAGATACAGAGGGCTGCAGACCCCAGGATCAAGAATGCATTGATAGAAACATTTACCGAATGTCAGGCAGTAAGCAGGGCTTAAAATGCCTGGAGAAATGGAGAAAATGATGCTTAATCAAGTGGAAAATGTTACCATTTGCCTCAGCACAATAAACAGAGAGATAAGTTCTACTTTCAGTTCCTCAGAGAACATAAATGGCATAACAAAATGCATTATGAAGTTGAGCATCACATTGTACACAAGAGTACATTAACAACGTGAAAAAAATGGTTCAAAATCCCCTATTATGCAAAAAAGGTGTAATGTTTCCTGAATAAAGGGTGATACTGTAAGCAAGAGGGGTACTTTTATGACTCATTGAAACTCTGTTAGCATTCTGGACACCAAAATAGAGAGAGAGAAAGAAAGTGCCTTCTTATTTCATTTCATTTATTAATTAAAATATTTATAGACTCCATTCACTGTTGATCATATACCGTAATAGCATATGTGATAGATCAAATTCATACAAGATGGCAGTAAAGAAAACTGTAGAAAACTTTAACATATTTATTAAAATAGACCACATTTTGTTAAAAGCTTTTGACAACTGTTGACTTTTGAGAACCAATTGTTTGGGGCCTTCACAATATATGATTCTGAATACTGGCTTGGTTCAAATGAACACATAACATAAATCATTGTTCAGATCAGCATAGCTGCTGCTAGCATGGCTTATGGGATTTGTAGTCCGTCCAAACCATCTGGAGGGCCACATTGGCAAGGGATGGTTTACAATATTATAGGGAATGAGCTGTAGTGAGCCTTGGAAGTTCGCACTCTTTTTCCTCTGCTGGTTTGCATGTGAGAGAAGTAAAGGCTTCTTGTTTTACTGTAAAACAAACCACAGTTCCATGTTACATATCAACTTGAGGAACAGTAGTATGTACTAACCAAAGCTAGTTGTTGCTGTTGTTTAAAAAACTGAAGCTGACACTACAGCTTGATTCTGGTTTGTTGACATGAGCAGCTAGCAGTTCCCTGACTAGGCTACCCATTCTATGGAGGGCTTATAGAACACATCAACTATCCAAGAACGGTATCACCTCTCTTCAAGATTAGGGGGTAAATGGCTCCACTGGTCTACCAGCACAGCCCTAACCTCACCACTGCCCTGGCCCACCTCCACACTGTTCCAGTAAGCAGCAGCAATGATGCTGTCAGGCAGGCTGTGGTGCAGCACCACACCACCATACTGGCTCATCCTGCTTCTCTTCAATAGGGCAGATACAGGAAACTTCTGATCCATGCAGATATAACCAAGTGCAATGCCACCTAGTGACTCAACTATATAATGACACTATTGTCACACACAACTGTGGTTTGTTCTAAGGTGAAAATAGAAGATGCCACTCTCTTACTCTTTTGCATGAAAGGAAATGCAATATAACCCAAAGGTTTGCGATAGCTCATTCTTTAAACAAAACAAAACAAAACAAACACCCGAAAACCCTGAACCACAGTTAAGATGATAATCTGAACTGGGCCAATGTAGTCTTCTGAACCCACTGGGAGACTGAATTTGATTTGCAGCATAATTGGCCTGCTTGCTGGACTATTTATATTTGTAGCACCGTTTACACTGGAAAACCCCCTCATATACAAGCCCCATTGAAACAAATGGCAGTTTCGTGAGAGCAGTACTACGCTCTTACATAGCTCCTATTACTTTCAGGACGGCTTTCACATTTTCTTTGGTGGTGTTCGTTGGCAGTTCTGGTGAAGGCTCAAGACTTTGCACTATAGGCTGTGGGTCGAATTTCCCAAACTTCTCATCTTCCATTTCACCAGCATGCTAAGCTCTTCGGAAAACCAACCCAGCAAAGAGCTGTTGGGATTTGAGCTGCAATTCCAATTTTGGCTGCTCAGACTTGAAAAGTCTTGCCATGCAGGGCCGGCCCTATCATTGAGATGAATGAGATGACCGCCTCAGCTAACAGGTGCTTCGGGGTGGGGTGGGGGTGTTATGTAGTGTGTCCTGCATCCTCACAACATTTGTCCAACATTATGCCTTGAGATCTGCGGATGAAGGGCAGTATACAGATTTAATACATAAAATAAATAAATGATTCAGGTGCAATGGTGAACAATATCTCATTGCCAGTACTGATTAAAATAAGTGGATAGCAATGCACAGCAATTACTTGTAAGTCCCCAGGGGAGGGGTATTTTCTCTCTTTAAAATATCTGAGCCACTGGGAACTTCTGTAAAAGTTCCACTGAAAAAACAGCAGCTCTTTCAAGAGATACCCATGAAGGTTTTTTTTGTACAGGTCCTATTCATGTCAATAGGCTTTGCCCCAGGAGATGATCCAACTGGCCTGTAAGCCAGAATCAAAGAAGGCAAAATAATGCTTGAGCACTGAGCCACAGCATAAAAGTCAGGGTTGCATTGTGCCCATTCTCAAGATGTACTTACTTGCTTAAGTAGAGCTTTGTTACACATAAATATACAGTTCAAGGAAGCATTCATGATAGATGGGGTGGATGAGGGAGCTGCACATTGACTTACTGTGTACTGGTGCAGTTAACAGATGGATAAGCCAACTGATCCACAGATGTGCAGCTTATAAATATAAACCAACGTCTTACTGGTGATGTATATCAGCAAGTGGCAAGAAATTACTTCCTATTTAACGGTGGTAGTTTGTAATGGCCAAATAGCTGTCAATAGACCCAGTGAACATTTTAACAGTCAAACTGTATCAAAGGAAGAATAATAAGAATTATTAGATCTTAACATTGTCCCACAGAGCAATAAATATGTTGATCTTTTAAAAGTTTTTTTTTGCTGGAATCCGTGCTGCTCAAACTGCCTTTTAGTTTTTCTGGATGCTTATATAAACAAAAAGAACTCATTCATTCTAAAAATAATGCATTCTTTTTCTTCAGTGAAAGTTGGCGAGGGTGGGTAGTGTACTGAATGCTGAAACAAGTTGGATCAAGGGGGAAAATTGTGAACCCACCCTTAGGTATATACCTACACACACACACACACACACACACACACAAACATATGCTTTTGACTTGCACATTGCTCAAAGGGGGTGGGTGGGAATATGCAGGAGGGGGTGGGGATATGCTTTCTATTGTTATATTTGCTGTTTAAATAATTTAGCTGCAAAAATCTGAAGGCTGCTTTAGCTGCAATTAATTATTCATTAATGACATGCTAATTGCACGGTATCTCTGAATATTTAACAGAATGCAAAAACATGCACCATAGTCAATGTTTTTTATATCTATATCTATCTATATATATATATATGGAAGGAGGGAGCATTCCATCCTCTGCCACCGCTGGGGTTTTTGGGAGGGTGGGGGAGGGAGGGGAAAAAAGTCTCTTTTCAGAGGGGTTAGGAAAAGTAGTAGTAGTAGAGTGGCCTAGTTTCCATTCAGCCTCTTCAGTCACTCTTTGTTCCGCAGGATATAATGTCCTTATCTAGACTTCACAATTGACAGGGTGGCAATGCCTTGACTTTTGTCCAAATGATTTCTCAATACAAAAAAAAATGGGTTAATTATCACTTTCCATAGCTTTTTGACTAACAAAAGGCCACAGCTCCCTTTCTTCCTTTTCTTTCCTATTTACTGTATGGGAGCCCTTTGAAATGCGATAGTTTAATCAGTGACACCTTTTAAACGGAGGAATTCTGAGTGCCGAGGCCTGCTGCTATGAGCTCATATTGCTGGGTTGCGAGCATTACCATGATGAAGAGATAGGCTCTTTATTATGCCAAAGCCACCCTGGACTTTGAGGATGAAGATCTCATACGCTTCTAAACAGTGCAGCAGATTGATTCCCTCCTCCCAGCTGATAAAAGCCAAGCCTGCACGCTAGCAACACCCTTTCAAATCAATTAGAACTGGGAAGTCTGCAGCCTTTAATGGTAGACTGCCCGGCCCTTTCTACTGCGTTGGTCACAAATTTCTGCCTGTCCCTTGTGTTCGGGCATTTGACTTTGGAAATAGCTGGCTCTTCTTAGATCTGGATTAGGGATTGTTCTGCTTTGAGAGAACTCATTAGTAAATGCTTTTGTTTTTGAGTTTTTACCAAGGACGGAGTTATATGATACACTACAGTCCACTTTCTTTGGGCCAAATGGCTTGGGAGACATCCAAAATATTCAGATAATCAGGCATTTGGACAAAGGGGAGAACTAATATCCCAAGGGTTACAGTGGCATGGGATACGTGGAGGAAATGGCAGAATCAGATATCTCGGACTTTGTAAATAACTGAGCCTTGAACGACAGCGTTCTCCTGTAGTTAATTTTTAGAGCCGCTGGTTATCTTTGGCTAGGGTAGACAGAGGTGGTTACAGTACAGCAGCAGTCATACCAAACAGTGACAGGACTAGGATAAAGTAATTGCATAGGCTAAGAGGGCGCTAGAAACGTGGAATTTTTTTGGGGGGGGCAGATCTTTTGTTAGGGGGGCAGGCCTTTTGTTAGGGGGGGCAGAACCTCAGTTTGCTATGTATTTTTGCCCCTCCCTGCCCCCCTAGCTATGCCCATGGCTAGAAATGTAATCACACAAATTGTCGGTCAGAGGATGCTTTCAGATGCCTATGTCTGAGCACCCTGCTGAACTTGGTCCAAGCAAGGTTCATCTCAGTTAGACGCAGGCCCCATGTGCACTAGACATTTAAAACAGAATTACACCACTTCCCATGAGGGAAACATGTATGGCTTCTCTCCCAAAGATCCTGGAAACCACAGATTGTTAAAAGTGTTGAGTGTTACTAGGAAAGCTCTATTCCCCTCACAAAGCTGCAGTTTCCAGAGTGGTTTAACAACCAATCCCCCTTCCCAGGGAACTTTGTAAATCTTCACTTTACACAAGAGGCGGAGCTTATTTCCTTGGTTATTGAGCGATTGGGCCAATACAGGGATCCAGGTTTCTGACTGCAATCAGCTGAATTATGCCAGAAGAAGAAGGGCTGTTATGTAAGAAATGTGGGATCCCCTCAAATAGACAAGAGTTTGTGCTTGTTCTGTGAGAAAAGCCTGTTTTGTAGCTGACATGTTCCTGTGGGAGTGCTATTTAGCACCTTCCATATAAACATTGCTGTATCCCCTCAAAACCACAGGATGGACACCGATTGCTAACACAAAAGACATGGCCACAAAACCCAGTACCTTATTAATGCCCCCAAGTATTAATAAACAACAGGCTGCAGCAACTCCTCTGTGAGGTTGCAAAGTTTGGAGCTTTTTTGCTTATAGTAATTCAGTATGGGGGTGGAGCTTGAGCAGGATAAAGGTACATAAAATTATGCACAGTGTAGATAAAGTGGATAGACATTTTCTCCCTCTCTCATAATACTAGAATTCATGGTCATCCACTGAAATTGAATCATGGGTGATTCAAGACAGACAAGAGGAAATAAATACTTCACACAGGTTTAAACTATGGAATTTTCTGCCAGAAGATGTCTAGATGGCTTCCAACTTGGATGGCTTTAAAATGAGATTATACAAATTAATGGAGGATATGGGTGTCAATGGGCACCAGTCATGATGATATATTACAACATGCCTTGGGATACCAGTTGTTGAGGAACAGAAGTGATAAAGTCCTATTGCAGCCATATCCTTCTTGTAGGCCTCCTAGAGCCATCAGGTTGGCCACTGGGAGAAAACAGGATGCTGAACGAGATGTACTTTTGACCCAGAATAACTCTTCTTATGTTACGACCACTTTAGACCTACAGGCTCATACCATCAGTACAACTGGCCTGTCAGTGTGGTCAAATGTAGATCGGCCTGTCTTATGATTCCAATATCCTCTAAAATGTATACATTTTTAATAATAATAATAATAATAATAATAATAATAATAATAATAATAATAATAGTGAGAGCTTAGATCTCCACTGTGAAGCTGTTAGAATTGCTCTGACCAGGTGACTTATACAGGGTCTGGTGTGATGATACTCCATTGGATTAATTTATATTGAAAAAAATCTGCCCTCTTCTGCCAAAAACTATACTTTGTGAGCAGATAGCATAGATCAGCGCTCTTTTTCTTTCAACGTTTGAAATTACACCATTCAGATATTACCATTTGTCCAGAGTTGTACCTCTGGATGTACTAGAAAGCCTAACGGAGAAGTAGTTGAATGTGTAAACTGGGAGGATATGCTTACACTGACAGGTCCAATCAAAACAAATGAATGAAAATTATGCAAGGCTCACTATGGGAGCAAGAGAGGGCATATGTACATCTATCCTCCAACTGCACCCGGGGCCTCATTCTCACATCCAGCCTGTTAATCACTCTGCTAACTCTCTGGGATGAAGGCTGGTTTTCAGTTTTATTTTCTTGCAGCATCTCACTTTCACTTTTACGCTAATAATGCAGTGCTGAGCACAAAGGGCAACAAATCAAAGCCCAGCCCTGAAAGCCCACACTGTGAAGCACAGATCCACATTTGCAGATGCTAGTGGGAGGGGTTGCCAGATGGCTCCCTGGTTCAACATATGGTCTGCATTCAAACATAGGTAGATGCAGATATAGTTTTCGGAGCTAGCTTGAAATAAATGTCCAGTTCCAATGTCTAAGAAGCACTGACTCCTTAAGTGTATTACACAAGATGTAAAGAGTGTCGAAGATATCAGGCTGATGGTATGTATATAAAACATATAAATGGTCTTTCAGGAAACTGGCTGACAATAGATAGAGCAAAAAAACAAAACAAATACCCCCCTATTATTCCAAAACACGATATTCCCAAGCTGTGTTACTGTGGCTGCGGCTGTTGTTGTTTCTATTTAATTTGCATTCTTTGGCCTTTAGCTAATGGGTGTGATAACTGGCAGAGTGTATATTTCAGGCAGAGTGTATATTTCAACCCATTTTAAATATGGTGATGTTAACTATGGCCAGTTCCAAGAAATAATGAGTCAAATGACAGCTTTGGAATATCACTGACTTCTGCTTAATTGTAATTGTGCACTGAGGGGGACTGAATTGTTCCAAAATTATATTTCAGTGCTATAGGAAACAATAATAGTAATAATTATATTAGTGGCAATTTGTTTACTGCGGGAGACAGATGCTTTACAATACAGATAAATGCACACAATCCCGCTCCTAAGGCAGTTACCAAGGACATTTCAGTTTTTTGCCAAACACAAAGGAGTAATCTGGGGGGCCATGGGAAGATATTTACAGCTGAAGAGAAATGATAGGGATTAGGAGACTGTCCTCAAGCTTGTTCCTGGGGAGAAGTCTCACTGATGTCAATAAAGAATTCTGAACAGTGTTTTTAGGTGAAATCTATTTAGTATTGTTCGCTGTGGTTGGTGTACCGCATAGTGGAATCCCAAAAGTGCTTTGTTGTTTAAGGAATCTTCAGTGCCGGGTCTTCAAGGTACCGTTCCTAAATATGGTTGGCTGGCAGAGGCAGAGGTGTTTTGGCTGCATTCTCACTGAGCTACCAAATTGCACTTTTTTTGTATTGTCAAAAAAGATACGTAGCTGTCTTGCATTTCATACATTTTCAGGAACCGCAAATAAACTGATCCCAAAGAAGGCAACATCAGTCTCAATGCCACTTAGGGTGGCCGGTCTGTTATTTAATTGTAATTTACTGGTCCAGCTAGTAAAGAGCACCTCTCCTGTGTCATTTAGAACATCATTTTGGGGTTGAAAAGCTTCTAGACTCTAGGTTCTGCCTTTGATGCCAGCTGCCATGGTTCTGTCTCCTTTCAGTATATTAAAAACTGAAAGCAGGCAAACCTGTTGATGCTACCATCTTGGCAACACCAAGGATTTTACAAAGTAACTCTAAAGTGCCACATGTGTTCCCAACAAAATTTGCAGTTTTATTCTTTATAAAAACCTATCTAGAGGGCTAGAAACAGAACGAAATCTTGCACCAAGAAATGGACAAATGCAAAATACCGGCAGTGACAGTATCTCTTACAGTAGAGGGTGTAGTAGTCTATAGATTCCTTCTGAACCAGCTAAAGAGGTGTGCCTTTCACCTGGACCGAGGGGAGAACAGAGCCACTTGATAAAACATTAGCCTTGGAAGTGCTGTGTGAGTTCCAGGTGCCTTCTGTTTGTCACAGGCTGAACTGCTTTCTTTGTTGTGCAACAGGCGCAAGTGAGAAATCTGTTGTCTTGTACGTGCTGACTTACTGCCAGTATGCGCCACTTGAACTGGCTTTATAGTCTGTGAGTGTGCCAAGCTACAGCATGGTACACTGGGTAGAACAATGAGACTAAACCCCAGTCCATCCATCTCCTGCAAACTTGGCCTTGATCTCATCCTGTGCTGCACCACAGGAACATAGGAAGCTGCTTTATGGCAAGTCAGACCGTTGGTCCATCTAGCTCAGTGTTGGCTACACTGGAGGTAGCTCCTCAGGGGTTCAGGAATTGAACCAGGAACCTTCTTAATGCAAAAAAGATGCTCTGTCACTCTAGCCCTTCCTCAAACTAATCCTAGTCCTAAACAGTCAAAGCTTTCAGAATCCCTGACTTTCAGTGCCCTTTGGTAAAACCCAAGGAGAGGTACTGAATCTGTGTCACATCTGCCGAGTTGATGATAATCATTCATGCAAGCACAGAAATTGACCAATGCCAATTACTAAATTAAATTAAACCACTCCCAGTGCATTCCAGATGAGACCTATTTGAGCTTTCGCACCACCAGCTACGTAACCCCTTGGTTTATGTGTGAAAACCAGTGCCATAAAAGCTATTTCTGTGTCTGGGGAAGACTTTTAATTCTACATCCACCCCCGCACCACTCCTCTAAAAACTTGTGGTGGAATGAGTGAAAAGTGGTTGTGATTGTGTCATTCCAAAGTCTCACTGCATCAGAAGTTTATGTACAGAAAAACTTCCTGAGTGCTGACAGTCAGAGGACCCTTGGAAAGTGGTAGTCGTCTATGCTAAGCCTTTAGGAAATTGCCATCTGCTGTCATGAAGGTGTTTCCTCACAGGGAAAAGAAACCCATTGCATTTATTTTTAATGATATTATAGCTTTTGAATTCCACAATACCTGAGGCCAAAAAAGGGGGTAAAATGGACTGAAAATAAAAGCTACCTCTTCTAAAACCAGTCAATGAGGCAGCTGATTTTTGTCCAGGTTGTGCCCGATGCAGGTGTCCACAAGGGAGGAATTCAGTGTTGAATTCCCAAGCATTTCAGCTTGTCAAATGGAACAATATCCCCTCTTACCCCCCCCCACCCCATGTGCTGTTTGGGGTGTTCTCCCACCCCTGTGAGCTAGTTTCAGGGGGTTGTAGGGGGAAAGATGTAGAAAGCCTCACTGCACAATCAGAAGTCCTTGCAGAAGTCTTCTGCTGACAGAACACATTAGGTGAATTGGCTTGCATCCAGTGCTACTCAGAGTAGACACACTGGAAATATGACGTTAGCTCCATCCATTTCAGTGAGTCTGCTCTATGCAGAATGCAGTTGGCCAGAAACCATTGCTATTAAAATATTGTTGCTTCTTGTGCAGTTGTTGCTTTGAAGCATCCACACTAGTTTCATTTCCATAGACTGCCTTAGCACACCCTGCAATTACTGCATCATCACACTACATGGTCAGAGGTTGTGCAAGACCAATTTCCCACAAAGCCAGGACTGCAACTTGGGATGTTTTAAAGTAGAAACCTTCAGGAATTGATCACCTCTCTATTTTAGCCCTTCGTCTTTAGCTTCTTAGCAGCGCTGCCTTCACCATCGTTGACTAGGGACCTGTAGTGTTATATTTTGAGCCACAAAGACATGTTGTACTTTCAGCCACCCTTGTGTACAGAAAGGCCAATGTGGTGTGTTCTGCCTTGCAAGAGAGACTTGCTGCAAATGTGATTTTCAATGTTGTCTGGCAATTAAGTACCACTTGAAAACCCTTGAGAATAATTAAGGGTTCAGATGATGAGTCCTTTTTTTTTTTTTTAGGGCTTTCATGGCATTAAATGTAGCAAACTGTGTGACGGGAGGGGAGGGGGAAGAAGGTGGAACCAAGAGAGAAAGGTCCTACTAAAACATATTCAGACATGACATTTTCTTATGTCAATAACCATCAAGAGCTTTGCTTCCCCATCCATGAAGACAAGAATGTCACATGTCAGTCAAAGGAGAGTGGCCAACAATAGGCCAAGAATGAATTGAACAGAACAATGCTGGGCTTTGAAAAGGCATCAGCTGCTTGTGTGGTTGTTGTGTTCAGGAAGGGGAGGTGGCAGGCATCAAATATTACAATGCTTCTTCCCTTTTAAAAGCTGCACTCGTTCATGGTGGGAAGATACCTTATCATTAAAAATGATGATCTATGGCAGAAAAACTATTTTTTAAAGAGTCTTTCAGTATCTTCCCCCTCCTTTCCCCCCTCCTTGCAACTTTCTACTGCTAGTCTGTTCAGCAGCTGCTTCTGTGGCACTGTGTGAGGAAGAGCTCGGTAACAAGGCATTTGCAATTAATCACCACTTTTCCATTTGTTTTTTTTTTTTTGCTACTTCTCACTAGTAGTCCTATTATTATTATTATTTATTATTTATATACCGCACTATACCTAGAGGTCTCAGGGTGGTTCACAGAACAAAATCAAAATCTAAAACCACAAAATATATAATCAAAATAAAAACAACAACCACCCAATAACCCCCCCACCCCCCCAACATTTTAAAAGGGCAATTTGGCCAGGAAGCAGGGAATGAGCCTCTCTTCCAGTTGTGTGATCTCTGTGTGCTTCTTATGGATGAATGTGCATTTGTGCACACACAGATGAGTGTGCACACACAGTTCACAATGATTCACACTGCTAGCTGTCTAAGGATCAAGACATACCCCGCTACTTGACTACATTGGTGTTTGCTAATCTGCTGGCTTTAATCTATAGTTCCAAATTAGGTTGAGCCTGATTAATTCAATTTGTTGACTTAAAAGTTTTGAGCCATGCTGTTCCTATTCTACTCACCCAGATCTTACACATGGGTGAGCCTGAATTGTGGCCCAAGCAAGGAGCAGAGCAAAACAGGAGTGCAAGAACTGCAAAGGCAGCACATGAGCTAAAAATGCCACAGCTTCAGTGGGTAGAGCTCACACTGCAGTTTGGAATGGCAGTGGCAGGATCCAGTTTCTGACAGCACAAGGTGAGCTTCGGGCCACTGTGGTGTGCACTGCTGCTATATCCACCTCTGTCAACATGGGGTTACGGCCGGCCTGCCAACTCTCCAAGGTGGCTTGGACCATGAGCCCATGCATCCTAAGGCCAGAATGAAAGGAGAGAGCCCACTCCTCCATCCCTGACAATGGAGCATGCCCATTGTCCCAGCACCAGCCAAGATAAGTTGTGACAAAATGGAAGAAGCCAGGACAGAACCATCATGGAACCATTGATTTGTTTTTGTTTTTTTACTTAGAAGCAGTGCTATTTTTCTTAAAAAATGTTTAGGGGTACTTTCGTGGTGAAGTGGTTAAGAGCAGTAGTCTCGTAATCTGGTGACCCGGGTTCGATTCCCCGCTCCTCCACATGCAGCTGCTGGGTGACCTTGGGCCAGTCACACTTCTCTGAAGTCTCTCAGCCTCACTCACCTCACAGAGTGTTTGTTGTGGGGGAGGAAGGGAAAGGAGAATGTTAGCCGCTTTGAGACTCCTTTGGGTAGTGATAAAGCGGGATATCAAATCCAAACTACTACTACTACTACTACTACTCATATTTAAATACTGCCCCGCAATGAGGACAAACTTAGATTCACAAAATGTTTAGGGGTAAGTGTACCCCTGCGTAGCCCCAGAATAAAGCACTGCTTAGAAGAATTTATAAACCACTTTTTAAAAATCTCCAAGTGGTGTACATAAGAACAATATACAACATTTATCGCTAATATATAGATAAAATCAGCCATAATAGCTAAATTATATGTCCTGTTTCACCTTGGAAAATGGTAAAATTCCTTCCTATGCCTGTTGATCAGCAACTAATGCCAATACATATCAAAGGTAATACAGCAAGGTTCAGGATAGATGGTTTGGTAGGCAAGTAAGACACTGGCTAGTGCCCAGGCTGGACTCCCAATTTATAGCGCAGGCATGGAAGTGATTGAAACATTTTCTCCCAAGTCCATGTCTGAGCCTGCCAAAGCAGACTTCCAGTTCTGGCAACTTGCCAGTAGCACGCCAATATCCCAGGTATGTGGTTGGGTTACAATCTAGCTTTCCTAAAGTTGCAATCCTATCAATACATATTGGGACTAAGTTCCATAGAACTCAATGGGGCTTAGTGTAGGCATGTATAGGAGTGCACTGTTAAGGTGCCAAGTTGTCTAAATGCAAGTTGATCTCAGGTGACATTCTTTTCATGCTTTCCAGTAATATTCTGATATTTGATGTGACCCTCTTTTGTTACACTCTTGCTAAGAAGTCAAAGTTGTCAGCTGCAAACACAAATAGTACTTGTAAAACCCTGTTAGGTTCTAGAATTATGGTATATGCCTATTTACTTGGGAACAAGTTAACAGCACCTGGTCAGCAGACTGAGCAGGCAGACAGGCATATAAGGCACATTTTTCCCTCACTATGGTGAGATGTATTTCTATTTAAATCATCACCATTATTTCTAAATTTGCATCTATATATATAAATCCCCATGTGCAAATTGGTGTCTTCTTTTGGGTGATGCTGCAAATCGTCTGCTATGGGAATTCATAACTGGCCATCCTAGCTGTCATTCTTTAAACCTTCATATAATAGGCTGGAAATAGGACATAGTCGTTCAAGAGCTAGCTCATAGTTAGCTTAGTTCACCCAAGGAAATGCAAACTGGACTGATTTGCTTAGCATTTATATCAATGAGTTTCACATGCACTGTCTCTGCAATCTGTATATGATTTCCATCTTGCAAATGGAGGTCTGAGAGAAAGTCGGCCTACTTGAGGCTATGGGGTAAGTTTGTGGCTGAGGTGAGATCCAAACCTGAGACAATGTTCTGGTGGACACAACATCAGCACACCAATTTGGTCATGTGACTTGGCACTTAGAATCATGCCTAGCTGTGTGCTTAGAATTAAAACCTCAGTAGGAATCCCTGAAGAGAAAAAGGCAAATGTCTGTTTCACCACACTTCAAGACAAACCAGCCTATTGACCTTCTGATTTTGAAGTGACAAGACTGCTTGTTCAGTACATCTGTGTTTTTGTCTCTGTTTCTGTCTGTAATTATGTTCTCTGCAGTGATGATAGTGGTTTATCCTGCTATAGAAATGCTATACTTTGAGACTAACTTTCCCATGGGGGAAATTTTCTTTTGTTTCTTCTTTCCCCTTTCTCCCCTTGTGTAAAACAAACAAAACATAAAATCCTATTTGAAGAACAGAAGACAGGAAGCAAGCCCTTCTGAGAAGTTAATGCATCTTGCGCTGAGATTATTTGTGTCATTGGAGGGGGGGGACTGTAAAACACAGTTACCAGTACTTTCCGAAGGCAAACAGGGCCAGAGCTTATGGAATGCAGATAGACAAATGTCACAGAGCTTAATGGAGAAAGAGAGAAGGTTAGGGGGCATGTGACCCAGACACGTTCCATCCCCAACCATGAGGAAGAGCACTGTTGCTGTGACTTTCATCCTTTTCTTGACTTTTGGGCTGTGTTGACATAACAGTGATTTATGGATCACTCAGCATTCTTGTGTTTGCATCTCAATGGAGATGTTGAATCTCTTTCTTCAGACAGTAGGCTTTTCAAACATATAACTTTTAATTTGGGATCCAGTGCTGGTGATCCCCTAAATCTCACCTTAAAATGGCCTTTGTCTGTTTGTCTTCCTTGTTATTCTAATTTATTTGATTATTATTTTTTACCTGTCCATCATCATGAATTCCCAGGGCGGGTTGTAACTATTTAAAAATACAATAATAAAAATAGAACAAATTACAGTCAAGAAAATAAGGTGGATCCTAAACTATATATCTCAGGTGTCAAAGGCTAGAGTAGAGAAGTGAATCTATAGAAACATATAGATATACATAAGCAAAGTTCTGCAAGTAGGTGATGTGACTTTTTATTACTATAAAGCACATGCTGAAACACTCTCTGGATGGGGAGGTACCGGTAATTCTTACGTGAAGAAAGTATTCCTCAACTACTATGCAGATAATATCGAGTCTGAACTGGCCACATTTGAACAAATGTGTGGGAAAATGGTTGCTTGTACATAAGAGCATGAGCAAAGTTGCAGGGTGCTTTCATAGCTAAAAGCATCCTTGGAGCATGATCAACGCGTGGACAGCTCATGCTGTCCTAATGATTGGTCCACGTAACATAGCCTGATTGTCTGCGTGGTCTAGTGCGATGGTCCTTATCTGCTGGCTGAGAAAAAGTTGCATTCCTTGTATTTTGTATATTTCTGACTTTACACAAGAAAGGCTGTCCTGCTGCAGCTCTAGAGCAGCCATAATTCTTCAACCCATCTCTGTGTGAGACTGATTCTTACTGATGGCGAGCTGGTTCTCGTCACAAATGTCCCATTTGTAATATTTCCCCTTCAAAAAAGAAGGGGTGTGAAATCACACAAGCCACATTAGTATATTAGTATAGGTAAAGGTAAAGGTAAAGGGCCCCTGGACAGTTAAGTCCAGTCAAAGGCAACCATGGGGTATTAGTATATTAGGCATTCACAAGAAGCGACTCGCACCATCCCTCCAACATGTATATTGAATTCTGGCTTAGGGTTAAGAAAGTCAACCTAACATTTAAATTGCAAAGACATTTCTAAAGGATGATTGAGCAGGAAGGTTTTACAGCATCTGTAGAACACCGGTGAGGCTCAGCAAAGGGGTAGGGACCACAATAGAAAAGGGCCAGCATTAGATTCACATCATCCTGCTCACCTGTACAGTGGTGAATCTAAGCAAGAATTGAATGACACATTAAGTGAGGCATATTAGATTTAAGATAATGACAGCATCATAGAACATAGCCAGCTCCAGTCTGAAATTACAATTTTTTACGTACAGCTTGCTTAAAATTGGGTTGAAAACGTTGTCTACTTGCTGTCCCAAAGAGGCAGGCAACAGCATATTCTGCAGTTTCCAAATAATTTTATGAGGCATCCCAATGTAAGGCATCTGCCAGCAATTGATTTGTGAGGTTGCAGGGGCCTGGATGGTGGTTGCTGGGTCATTGCCCCTAGGAAGGGTTTCAGCCTGCGTGCCCGCTGGCAATGGCAACAAGTAACCCTTATTACAAAGCAATACAACAGAGCTGTATAGAACCTAAAGCCCACACGTTTCAGAGGCTTACCTCTCTGCAACACCATAGAATCCACAATGACATTTCTACAAGAGTTTGAAGAGTTCTAATATTTGAAGAGTTTCTGACCTTTCCCCAATGGTGCTTCAACTTAGAATTAGCGGTGGGAATGTGAAAAGTCCCTTACTTTTCTGAAGCGATGGGGGGGGGGGCAAGGGAAATGAGGAGCCTCTGTTGTTAAGAGGGATACTGTAAACACTTCCTGTAACAAATCACCAGGGTCTCGGGAAACCCCACCTGACTTTTAATTCTAAGAAGAGCTTCATTAGCTGAACAGTTTCACCCTTCCTGCTCACTTCTTCAGAAATGATGGAATGCATTTCTTCCCACCACCTCCCTCCTTCTTCCCATTCCTGTGTATTCACTTGTCCCCATCTTGATGCAACAAGTAGTTATAGAAGATCAAATTACCATGTTGTTGTCCAAAAAGAAGTAATACTGCATGGTGACCAGCAATCAAAAATCAAGGGTGTGTGTGTAATAGACACACATGTATAGTATTTATTTACAACTGATGCATTTCAAATTTGGGTGTCTACTTGGCACGCTGATAGAGAATCAGGGCTAAATTCTAAATGGCACTAACAATGGTTTGAGCTTTTAAAGAAATATATAAAGGAGGTAATGCTGTACTTTGAAGTGTAGTTTAAGCATCTAATCACTTGGGGAGGCAGATTAAAAGTGACATGTAACAGAAACACACCTGACTAACTCGCATCTTGTATTTCTTACACTCGGAAGTACAATGCTTATGGTAATGAATTTTATCTATTACAAGGGAAAACAATAACCTTTGATGACATTATAGAATAAACACATTTAACAGCATGCTGAATTGCTGAAGTATCATTTTCAACGACCTCATTAGTGTCACTTAATTAAAACTTCCTTGCTCTTGACTTTGATGTTGGTGCAGGCAAAAACACAGAGGGAACTGAACAAACAACTAAAAAGGAAAGGGGCATCTTCTTGTGATAAATAGCAGTGGTTGCTAATGAAACCAAATTATGTACCTTTTTCCTGCAACTTCGATAAAATAATATGAAACACGCAGCAACTTTGCATCAAACAAATTAATCAGCCGTCAGCAGATTTGCCTGATAATAATCTCCTGCCCTTATTGATCATTTAAAGAAAGTTTCCCCCCCCTGTACACAAGCATTAGGGTTGGTGATAATTAAAGCTTCAGCTTCAGGAATGCCATAATAACCGTTAATTAGCAGGATGCTATTTTCAACATAATTTGCTAATTAGGCAGGGAGCCGGTATAGTGTACGTACCTAATTATGAAAGGGTCTTGCGCTTTAAGCTCATGTGACTAGAGTGTAAATGACACCATTACATGGGATCTGGCAGGGTTGATTTTCTTTTTAAAGTGTGTTTTCCTCTGGAACATTTAGCCAATTTGATTCTATGGGTTAACCATTTAGTTTAAACGGGCAGGCTTTTGCTTAATGCCTCGTGTTTTTCTCAATGAGTAAACAAGGAGTGCACCAAATCCTCTGCTTCCAGATCTCAGAATGGACACAGTCTGCGTTGATTTTATTTTTATCCAGTTCCTACTAAGTTTAATCACGTAAGAAATAAGAAATAATGACATCAGTGGAGTGAATTGGTCTCTGCATGCTTCTTCCACATGGAGGTTGTAGGAGACGCATTCCAGGAGCATTTGGACTGCTATGTTTGGTTGTTACCCAGTTTAGGCACAGGGTGATTCCATGGAATTAATATCTGTTTGGCAGCCAGGTACTATTTTTGCTCACTTCAGGGCTCTGTAAAGCTACCAGAATTACTATGATCACATTATCTTAACCAGTTCATCATAGAAGGCAAATGGATATGCATATCCCAGTTTCATCCAGTAACAGTTGCTATGGTTCACATTCATACACCTATACCACTTTTAACAGTTCTGGCTTCCAGGAAAATGCAGTTTACTTAGGATGCTGAGAGGTGGTAGGAGGCACAGAACAAACATCAGTTCCCAAAATTCTTCCGGGGCGGGGAGGAGAGCCACGTTGTCTGTTGAAGTGCAATTAAGAGTGCTTTAAATGAATGGTGTGGATGTTACCACAAACTCAGAGGGAGAGGCCACAGACACTCATCATCAAAATGCCATCACCATCCTGAAAAATTTATTCCATGTCCTTATTTTTTGCGAGAATAAATAAGAGATTGGAAGTATGGAAAATTTACTGTGTTGGTATTATAATAAGTCCTCAGTATAAATAAAATCTTGTTTTCTGTATTACCTTTATTTGCAACTTGGATTTACACACAAAGACAGCTTATGACTGTCTGATATAAATAGAAATCAAGTAATATTAATATTATCTTAAGGTCTCACAGAATGTTAGATACTTTGATAGCACTTTGATATTGTTCTTGCCCCCTGCAAAAACCCCTCCACCTAAAATAATACTGTCCTACATAATAGGATTTTTTTGGTAAGGATGAACAAGAAGAGTACCCTGGCATTAGATACAAATCTAAATGAAAAATAAGCATGTCAAATAAATTAAATTATGTTTTTGTTTCATTGGTAAGACGTTCTGTTTTAATATGCAGTGTGGAAAATTGTAGGGAAGTGGAATTTTTGTGCAAACTACAGTCCCAGATGTCAAGAACATATGACGGCTTTTGCCTCTACATTCTTTAAAGCTTCTGTAGTCCTTGAACTGGTTGTGATGCTGAGGTGGCAGCCAGGAACACGTTGATCAATGCATACTCAATTTGGATAAACAAGAGATGCATTCCTCATCTGTTTGTTTTAATTGATTTACCGTGATTTTTTATTTTTTTTGTAATGTAGCACTGTTTTATTGTATCCTGGACAATCAGAAGTTTAGGTAAACAGGAGTGTTGTTTCTAAAGCTACAATGACCTAACACTACATGGGAAGCATTTCATGTTTTGGATAATTTGCAGGTTTGGGCAATTTGAGGTTTGCTTAACGGAATGCTCTGCACTTAGCATAGTGCAAGTCCTGCGTGTTTACTTAGATTTAAACCCAATGGTGCTAAAGTTTGAGCACATAGGTTGGTAGACTTAGCTGTGAAGCAGAAATGCTGCAGTTCAGATCTTAGCTCACTTTCTCACTATTAGGCACGCCACTATCTGGCAGCCTCAATTTCCTGTCTGCAGTATGGGAACAATAATACCTTATCAGTTTGCTGTAAAGATCATTGAGATGCCATACATGAAACAACTTGAGTAAGAACATAAGAAGAGCTTGCTGGAGCAAGCCACTGGCCCATGTAGTCTGGCATCCTCTTCTCACAGTGTCCCACCAGATGCCCATGGGAAGCCCACAAGAGCACTCAGGTTTCCAGCAACTCACATTCAGAACCATAGATGCAAAGCATAGGTATTGTGGCTAGTAGCCACTGACAGTTTAGTCCTCCATGAATTTGTCTATAACAGTGTTTCCCAACCGGTGTTCCGCGGCACACTAGTGTGCCGCGAGACGTTGCCTGGTGTGCCGTGGGAGGGAGGCGGGCGAGTCGGGCGGCGAGAGGCGGGGCGGCGGCGGCATCTCCTGCTGGATGCAAATCCAAACATGGCGGGTGCCTCCCTCCCTCCTTTGTAGGCGGACCATCGAGAGAGAAAGAAAAGGAGGCGAAAGAGCGAGAGAAGGCGCCTGCGCGGAAAGAGGAGAGAGCAGTGCGCCTGCGCGCCGCGGCACCCGAGTGCAGTGAAATTCCATGAAGAGGGGAGGGGGGGCTGGAAAAGAGAGAAAGGAAAGATTTTTCATTAAAAAAAAAAAAGGAAGAGGGAAAGAAGAGAAAAAGCGGCAGAAGCTGAGGGGAAGGTTTCCGTGAGGGAGAGAAACGCGGGGCTGGCGGGACCCCTCCTCTTCCGCCACGCGTCGCCCGCCACCGCCTCAGAATCTCCTCAGGAGCGGCGGCGGCTGCTCCCCCTCGCCCCCTTCCTCCCCCCCAGCCCCCTCCCAACCCCCGGACGAGGGACGCGAGGCAGCGCCGCTGAGAGGACGGGAAGACCCCCGGCGGCGGGGTCGGCTCGAGCAAGGAGGGGCGTGCGCTAGCCGGCTGGCCCGGCAAGAGGAGGAGGAGGAGGAGGAGCACGCCGTTGCTTCCACAGCGGCCGCCCCACACTCCCCTCCCCGGGCACCGGCGGGGAGAATGACGGAGCTCCAGTCCGCGCTGCTACTGCGGAGACAGCTGGCAGGTCGGTCCGTCCGTCGGTCGGGGCAAAACACACCACAGCGCAGGCAGAGGCAGGCAGGCCCGTGTCTCCCTGCCCCCCCTCGGACCTGGCCCGCCTGGGGTTTGCACCCCAAACATTCATGTCCACCCCAGCTACACAAGCCACACCTTGCTCTCAGTTCGATCTGTCAAATAACTCACCTATCATTCACATAAAGAACCTAGTCTATCCTCAAACGTCAGAATGTACCTCCTCTCTAGCTTCCCCCACTTCATCTAGGCACTTTCAGCCCTTACTTAACCCACCCCAGCCTGCTTACTCTTCCTTCATTTGCTATAAAAACTAAATACAGAGAGAGACTGAGAGCTGTTGACGAAGAGCTACGTGTGTGTCTTTCTTCGATTCCAGCCAGAATATCAGCTTTGTGTTCAGCCAAACAGGCCCAGGTTGCGCACTGAATAAAGTATTTTATAATTTTTCATATTTCTGTTTACTATTTCATAATAAAGTAATTATAAAATACTTTCTTTGTGTTTATTTGATTCCTATTAAAGAGAGTTACTTTATAGATAGTCAATATAGGCACAGAGTTAATTTTTTAAACATTTTCTAATGGTGGTGTGCCTCGAGATTTTTTTCATGAAACAAGTGTGCCTTTGCCCCAAAAAGGTTGGGAAACACTGGTCTATAATCAAAAAGTTCACTAAAGTTGTTGTTGTTGTTGTTGTTGTTGTTGATTGGAGGCATGTCAACCTGAACTGCTAGCCCATATAAAAAGGTAAAGGGACCCCTGACAATTAAGTCCAGTCGTGAACAACTCTGGGGTTGCGGCGCTCATCTCGCTTTAAAGGCCAAGGGACCCGGCATTTGTCCGCTTCTGCAGACAGTTTATCCAGGTCATGTGGCGAGCATGACTAAGCTGCTTCTGGTGGAACCAGAGCAGCGCACGGAAACGCTGTTTACCTTCCCACCTGAGCGGTACCTATTTATCTACTTGCACTGTGTGTTTTTGAACTGCTAGGTTGCCAGGAGCTGGGACCGAACAACGGGAGCTCACCCCGCCACGGGGATTCAAACCACCGACCTTCAGATCAGCAAGCCCTATACAGACAAACATAATTGGCTTGAATCTGTGTCTGATTCAGTGGAAAGTGTCACATTCAATGAAGTTCTTCCATTGGTGAAAGTCCTTTCACCACTATTTGCATGAGATCTCTCCTCCTTTCCCTCTCCATAGTCCATATTTTCAACTATATATAATGGTGGGGGGAATTCATTCTGCATATGGAATGCATGTTGCTTCCTACCTCAAAGCAAAATGTAATGGCTGGAGTGCACAGTTCCCCCTTTGGAAGGTACTTGCAGCAACGGTTTGCAGGCACAACTGTTTTGAACCCCTGATCCCTGAGCTCAGAGCAAACCCTAACAGCTTGCTCTGCACTCAGGGCTTGAGATTTAAAGGGGTCAGTGGGGGACTGTTTGTTTGTGCTTTGGCCATTAGGACTTCCAGTGATACGCACACTGCGTACCAACATGTACAAACACGGCTCCACATACATTGTTGTGCACAATAATCTGCCCGCACTTGCACAACCATCTGCAGAGCAATGACTGAACTCCTTCCACTCGCGCTTCTTTGGATCCAGCCCAAAGTGCAAACTAGGCAATTATGGAGACAGCCAGTAGTAGCAAATACCTTGTAATCATGGTGGATGTACTACCATCCCCCACAATGACAAGAATCATTTGCTAGGTTATCCACGATTGCCTGGCTCACAAGTCGTGCTGTTTCCACGAATGTTTAAATTGGAGATAGAAAAGGAGGACTTTTGTGAATTTACGTATGTGAGCACAGTTACGCCATATTTATATGTGCAGATATACAGGAAGGCGCACACATGCACACAGAATGTGTAATCAGTGCAAAATAAAAATGCTTGTGCAATTTTTTTATATATATATATAAACTCCCATCGCGGATGGTAATAGCTGCCTTCTTTGAACAATTTTACCTTGTTTCATATAAAGTGATATTTCTCTTTTCCCTTTAAAAGGAATGAAAATTTAATTCAATAATAAATGAGCTCCAGCACAGCATAAGAGTCACTTAACTTAAATCTTTTTGTAGAGGTTCCCACTTAAGCAGCTTGAAAAAGAGTAAATCATGTTGGGGGAATGGACATCTCTGTTTCATTGCCACACAGTGGAGCTCTGAATTAATGGCCGTCTCTTTAGAATGTATGGATATGCCTTCCAGCTGCTGGGCCTGACAGTGTTATAGCTCAATTAATGTGATTTTGATGTAATTGCAGATAGGGAACAGAGCAGCTCAAAGTTATATTTTTCCATTGTTTTCTCCCCCCTTTCAGACGTAAGGATGAATAGGCTAAGTAGGCTTCTATTTATTATAGCATTCTGATCACTCCTTTAAAAGAGAATTATGCATTTAAGAAATATTCCATGTGTCATAGAGTGGGGATGGAAAGCTAACATGTTGGGATAGTCAGAGGTTTCGGTAGCAATAACACCATCACTACCCCAATTGGAAAGAGCCAATTGGTTTGCGGAAGGCATAGCACACAAAAACAGGGAAGGGCTGGTGGGCAAAGCTTGGCTTATAATCATGGCTTGTTTAGCGCAAAACAAACCACAGTTCTGGGTTCAAGCTTCACACTGAGCCAAGGATTGTGGTTTGTTTGTTCACGCTGAAGAGGGAGTGATCTTGCAGTGTGCACCAGCCTGCTGCTTGTTCACAGGAAGCCATGGCTTATGACTTACCATAACATGTGAACACAGCCACTGGGTTGCAAGTTGGCAGTGCTGGGCAGTTATATTAGTGGCATGATTGGTGACCAAGAGAGAAAACATGGTCCCAGTAATGCAACCAGGACAGAATTGTAAATTGGATTGAGCAGCAATGACGAAAAAATTGCCAATTGGGCTCCCAGTCCTAGAAGGCAGGGCTCTTTGAATGGCCTGTGTGCCAGATTCATGCTAGAGCCAGGAGAACAAGGGCAATCCTATTCATCATGAACTATGGTTGTAAAATGGATGGCTTGGATCCCTCACTTGTCCAACATAACTCCTCCAAAAAGCAGGAAAGAAAGAGCAGTGAATGCCGAATGTTAGTAGCCCTAGAGTGAGCACATTGGCTGCATTTGGACATCATGATAGAAGATGCTTCTTTTTGTTTGTTTTTAAATAATTCTTTTATTTTTATTTGGCTGCAGCTTTTTGTGTCATCCAAATCTTAACTTCAAGTTTGCTTCTTTCAACAAACCATAGTTAAGATTAATCACAGTTTTTGGGTGATATGCTAAATAGAGCAGGACTGGCCATATTTCACCCATCTTAAAAGCACTTCTGTTGGCTGGCTGCATGCTACTGAGCCCACTTCAAGGCATTAGAACTGATATGTAATGTCTTTAAAGGCTTTGGGCCCAGGTACCATGAGGAACACCTTCTCCCAATATCTGCTGACCCAGGTCTTGGGATTTGTGGAGGACATGGCTAGGGGCTGCTGCATGGTGATGTGGGATGATTTTCTCCACCGTAGCACCCTGATTGTGGAATTCCCTCCCCTTGGAACTACGCTTGTCCCTCTTAGCATTAACATTTAGGCACAACTGGAAATCACACTTGTTCCCCCATTTCTTTGGGGGAATGAAGAGGATTTGGTGTCCAATTGTGAGGGAAATTGGCTGGGATTTTTTTTATTATTAAAGAGATCAGTTGTTTCATTGATCAAATTGTTCGTGTTTAATCAGACTATGCTGTACATCATCTTCCTTTGGGATGATGAGTGATACATAAATGTAATAATAAAAATAATCTAACATGGCATTGGAAGCTTCCACTCTCCTCGTGGCAGCTGCTCCAGAAGAGGAATCAAGAGGTGGGAGTGCAATAGCTTAGCTCATTCCCATCATGACCAACCATAGTTTATTGTGATGTCCAAATGCAGCCAGTGTAGAAATATATGGCTTTTTACAAGAAATACAAATGAAAGGTCAATGTATCCACACAGAAGTGGAGCAGTTCATCCTTGTCACTTTGGGGAGCGGCAAACAATTCCGGATATTAAAGGCCACACTTAGCAGGAGAATATGTAATATAATCAGCTATCTCAGCCCACCAAAACAAGTATTGGCACGCCTGCAGAAGCTGCAACCACTAATGATGAATTCCGTATTCATCACATGGACTAATTAATGCACTATAACATATCCCCATGCAATTTGCAAGTCACAGATTTCATTAGGTGATACAAATGACTCATTTGTGAACCTGAAGGGTGACCTTTGGCAGGACTAGCTTCTGACCTCACAAATATTAAAGAAAGGTTATTTCACCTTGCCATTGTCTCCAAATGCCAAAATAGCCCAATTAAAAGCCTTGACATGGAAGCATAGGAGCAGATGTGAGTCCTAAAGGGCATTAATTATTTTCAGTGTCAGCTGGTTGTATAACGGAGGCCAAATGAGAGTTTGGAAAGCTATTAAGCCCCTGTCTTACATGTACTGGGTCTAAGGTTTGAATTCAAAATAAGGTACGTAGGGGTGTATTTCATTTGGGCAAGCTGTACTGAATTAAACTGCAGGATGTGCTGGTGAGAATCACAATCTGCCTTTCTGATAAGATGTTGATCTTTAAAATATATCCCAGCAGCAACAATCTGCCTGGTTTTCATTGTATATTTATGAAATAATCATAAGTTGCCATCCCATGAGGTCAAAGGCATGTGCATATATTTGGGACTGTTGCCTTGTGTGCTGTTTTCCTTCCCTCCTAGACTCAGTGCCAGCACTGTGCATGTGTGTTTTCTCCAAATGTGGTGACAGATGAAGATACTGTACCACAACTCAGTCTCCATATGGCTAATTTTTACATTTGTTTTAACAACATGCAGATTTAAAATAAATGAAAACACAAAGGATCGAGTAATCTCTGCTTCCTCCCCACTGCTCTGTAATTCCTTCTTCCAGGTGGGCTTTTATTGACATACACCCAAATGACTTGATGTCTCTTTAAAGAGAAACTAGTAAGACCCTAATGTACTCAAAAGGCTTCATTTGCTGAGGGCATGGTCTGGCAGAATGCTCATTCTCTATTGACTCCGCTTACTAGAATCGCTTGAAAGTTGTGCAAATAATGGGCACGGTGGTAAATTCAGCCAAGCTGGTGGCTATCACTGTATTTCTATGGCTGAAATGTTCTTCTGTTCTGCATAGAATCTGTCCCCCCTCCCCTGACCTTGTGTCTATTTTTGTCCTGATTGCAAGTGGCAAAGCACTCTTGAAAACTAAAAGCCAAGTCTGAAAACCTTCACCAATTGAAGAGCCTTTTGAGGAAGGAGGACTACTTCATTTTTGTGACTCCAGGAATTTTCTCCACCTTCCCCCCATAACTGAGGCACTGAAAGGAAGCCCTTTTAGCTATGCTGAGAATTAAACCAGCTAACTAGGCCCCAGCATGGAGCTTGCTGCAGTTCAATGGAAATTTTGTTTCCGTTTGTTTGCCTCTGAACAGCTGACCAGGCTTTTGGACCATATCACTACTGATTCTGAAATTCATCTCAGTTTCAAAAGCGGTTTGGCATGTGAGGAAGGGAGAGCTATTATTAGGAAATGGAAACAATCCTAAGTATACACTATACCTTTAAAGCACATTCTAAACACATTTGTCCCCTCAAAGAATTCTGGGCACTGTAGTTTGTTAAGGGTTATTGGGAACTGGAACTCTTTGTGGGGCAAACTACTGTGCCCAGAATTCTTCGAGGGAAAGAATGTCCTTTGTTGCAAAAGTTTTGTGTATACACAGCCTATACCTTCTAAAGCATCTTGGACTCATATGACTGGTCCCTTGTTTATTTGGATCTGGACTTATAATGCATTTTACCACCTTTATTATTACTTATTTTTTAAATGCTGTAACATGTTCTAGCTTATGAAATCAGGCTAGACTCAACCCTCTCTTGCCCAAACGCCTTACTGCAAGGGTGGGAAGATCCCCAGAACCCTGAGATTCACTAACTGGAGCCAAGTTCAAAACTCGTAAACTTAGAAGTACAGAATTCTGAATCCAGGAATTTGTATGGAGTTTGAGAACTGAACTGAGCTCATAAGTCCTTCCTTCCACCACCACCCACAATCACCCCATGGTTTTTCCATTTCAGTAGAATAATGTAAGGGGTGGGGCAGCCATTTTACATTGCCATTGCCGATCTACTTCAAATTACCCAAAGATCTACCAGTAGACCGTAGTCTAATATCTGACCACTCCAGCCCTTTTGCAACTGACGTAGTCAGATATTATCTTCCCTGTCTCCCCACAGGAGGGTGGGTAGCGGGGTGGCAGCAGACCATTTATAGCTTCCTCCTGCTGCTCCTTCTTCTTGGCAATTGCCAGTTCTCCTTGAGAGGAATAGACTTCTTGCCTCACTTCCTGTCCTTTTGCAAAAGCAATACCTTTTGAGGAGGCACAGCAGGGAATGGCACTGCGCTGATTGTAAGCTTCTCTGGGCAAGGAACTGCCCTCATGCACACTGATAGATGAGGCAATTAAATAGAATGATGAACAGAGTGTTTAAATGTGAAAGATTAGGAAGGCAAATTAGGTAGTCACCACTCACTGGGACAGACTATGTATGTTGCCAAGTCCATTGGCCATGTAAAGCAATGTCTATCATTTCCAGTTCTTTTGCTTTCCTGTAATCAAGGAGCACACTATTTCCCTCATGCACCCTTCCACCATCCCTCTGTTCCAGCTTCCAGAGATGTCAGCAATCATTTGGTCAGAAGGATCTCAGTCTTGCTGGCTTTCCCTTGATCTCTTTATTATTATTAAATTAAGAATAAATATATTCATACATTCTCCCCCCCCCCCAAAGAAAAATATCACTTTTATCCTAAGTCCAAATGTTAAAACAAAAGGACTAATTTTACATCCCACTTGCAAGAGAAACAATGGACCGAAAGCCAGGTGTAAAGAATGTACCTTTCATCAGTGGCAATCTAATGTAAAATAATGTCTGTGATGTATTATAATAAACTTGATTCCACATGGCTTGCATTGTTCCTTCTTACTGTTATTGTGCGAACATTTTTCTTCTTCTTCTGGAAGCAGCTGGAGAGTGTAAATTTCCGATTTAACTAGCTGCTTGCCATTGCTTGTGGGTCTTTCCCCCCACTGAGGGAGTAATGACACAGTGCTATCGTCTGTGAAGGCTATTATAAGCAGACCATCACATATCACCCAGCTGAAATGCCCCTTTAGAGACGGCACACAGAGTTCACTTTCTTAAGTCCATTGGCTTCTGTTATCAATAATGCAGGGTAATATTCCAGTGCTGTGTGAGTGCCTGGACCGCCCCATTTCCCCTGTCAGCTTCCTCATAGCCTAGCAGTCCAGTGAACTTGATAAGTGTCCCATCATCCAGTTAATCAAATTACTTATGAACCAAAATTGACAGTTTTCATTAATTATAAAGGATTATTCTAATTGCAATTCAAATTTATTCATTTAGAACAGACGGCATTCAGTAATATTTCAGGAAATTTGCATATTAAATGGAGGGGGTCGTCCATTAAGTATGGTAATGTATGCATATTTCCTTATTTTTAACTTCTGGGCCATATGCACGGCTGCTACTTCAGCAGGTGAAAAACCAGAACGTGCTTAATTTGTTCAACAAACACAGGGCTGTAACACATCCTTTGGCACGAGCCACCATTGTCCTTCGCTTTCTCTATTACTCTCACCTACCTCTCTCCATCCCCTTCCAAAATATTTTTTTTTAAAAAAGGACTCTTATGCTTTTCAACTTTTTTATTTATTAATAAACCTGTGGTTTGTTTTTTTAAAAAATATAAATAAATAAAAATAAATTGTAAGCACAGCTGGCAGGGGCTGATTGAAATGTTTTGCCATCGAAGCTGTGTTCATTAATTTCTTCAAGATGCTGAAACAGGCATTAAGGTTGCCTGTTGGAGTCCTTCCCAGTGTCATGTGGAACAGCAAGGGGGCTAATCGTCAGCCTTGTAACATCAACTGGTTACCCCCCTCGTGCGGTGTGAACCTTTCCCCTCCAGTGAAAAATGAACCTGTCTGAGACAAAAGCACAAAGTATGCAAGCAACGAGACAATGCCATTACTCAAGCCCCTATATAGGTCTCTGTTCCCAGATCATTAAGAATCATATCTTCATGATATTAATAAACACCTACCCCAAAGCCCAGATCTAAACCTGCATGCAGGTATATTTATATTTACCTCTTTGTCAATATCATTCAGCCCAAGTAACTCCGAGAGCAGCACGGCTTTGCTTCAGTTTCCTCCTTTTGGACCTAACTTTTCAAGAGTTAATTCCCCCCCCCCCCCCGGCTCCCTCACCATCACCTTGGGTGGAAATTGTGTTGTCATATATCATGTGGCCCAGTCAGCAAGGAATTTAACTAACATCTCCAGAAATTATTTCTATCACGTCTTAATGATTTTACTAAAACATCTGTCATCTCATTCATCTTTGGGAAGCGGCAGGGAGGTGCGGGAGAATAGTTCTTCAAGGAATCCATTTCTTGCTTCACTTTTTTTTTTTTTGGCAGCAGTTTTGTTTCATTTTCTTTGCGCTAACTACAGACCTTTGGTGTTTGTGTGGTTGTGCGTGCATGTCTTTTGGATCATTTTGGTCTAATTAAATATCGATTTGGAGTATTTGGGAGCAGGGTTAGACTAGATGATACTCGCGGTTCCTTCCGTTTCTACAATTCTGTTTTTAAAGTTAAACCATGTATTGGTGACTACCTATAACCTTGTATTCTAGTTTTCTGTGCTTGTATCCTATTGAAGGGTCAGGATAGATAGAAAAAGAGGAAGGTCAGACCCTGAGTCAGACCCTTAGTTCATCCACCACAGTGTTATTGACACTGATTGGCAGCAGCCTTCGATGATTTCACACCTTTCACCTGGAAAGATGCTGGAGCTTTCTGCCTACAAAGCAGATGCTGTACCACTGAGCTGAGGTCCTTCCCTATAGACCATAGATGGACCTAATGGCAGTGTTTCAGCTAGTGGCACCTGGTGAATTTTGGAGTTGGTGGGGTTATACTGATTTGTGAACATAGTGCATCATTTCAGCACACCTGCACATTTTTCTTGCCCTTGGGCATATTCTCCTCCACCCAGTAAATAACCACAGCCATCCTTCATTCCATGCCAGTGATCATATCAGTAGCTGTATTAGCATTATCTGCAACTTTTCAGGCCAGTTATTGCCTCTGAACATATGCAGAGTGTGTTTTCCTAGTGACTGAATAATCGAGCCAGGGCTTGATGATACCATAAATAAATAAAAATAATGCAGTTTTTTATCATTAATTGTCCCTACTATTTATTTGTTTGATTCCGTTTATGAATCTCTTCCCCTAAAATATCTCAAAGGAATTTTGAAGTGAAAACACCAACAATGAAAACAATGAAAAGCAATCCCGTATGTAAACAATTAAAACAATTTCATATGCAAAAACAATTTCAAATCCAATACACATGCACACTGAGATATAAGTTGAAAGAGGAGGCTGTGGCAGATACCTATAGCTAGTGCAAAAATGTAATATATCAGAGTATGTGTGTGAGGAACAGAAAAGCAACAAAAAAATAAAGAGATAGTAAACTAACACCCTTATCTGAAAGCTCCTAAAGTGGTATGTAAGCTTTTAAGTTACACAGAACTCTTTCCTCAGAGTGAATTCAATTAAATTGGGAGCAATAGATGCTTCTGGTTGGGAGACACCACCATGTTTAGTCTTTTTCTGAAATCTATTTCAGTCTTAAAGTGACAGTAAAAAAAGATTGTGCAGACTAAGAACTATGCTTTATTTATCTATAATACTTCTGTACAGTTGGGCAGCTCTCCAAAGCTATTAACATAAAATACCAATAAACAGCATCATGATAACATGCCAAAACAGTAAAATACTCGTTCCAAAAGCCTCCAGTTATGATGACACCAGGGCCCTATCCCTGTCTACTCAAAAGTAAGGGATGAAGACATTGCAGTTTTTTCAAAATTCTGCCTCCAGCATCAGTGTTCTTAGCTAGCCTGAGAAATGGGTATCAACAAGGTCCTCAAGAGGAAACGATAAGTCATAAGGACTCCAGGTCAGGGAGAAGAGATGCAGTGGGTCTTCCTCGGCCAATTCAATCTCATTTAGGGGGTCTTAGTGGTAGGCGCGGGTGGCGCTGTGGGTTAAACCACAGAGCCTAGGACTTGCCGATTAGAAGGTCAGCAGTTTGAATCCCTGCGACGGGGTGAGCTCCTGTTGCTCGGTCCCTGCTCCTGCCAATCTAGTAGTTTGAAAGCACTTCAAAGTGCAAGTGCCTGGATTAGGGCAAAGGTTTTGCTGGGCACCGCAGGTGGGTAGTGAGACTGCCACTGAAGCGTCACAAGGCACAGAATGTCAGCCATATTGCATGCACAATAGGGCTGTGTTCCCTATTAGCAGTGAGGCGTAATGGCTAGAGCCGCAAGGTTTACCTCGCCTGGGCGGTTCCGTGGGCTGGATCATGTCTGCGCAGACATGAGATTTCCAGTGCTGCAGAAGCAAGTTCCCCCTCTGTGCTGCGCCAGTTTAGTGCAGTGGGGGGGGGGTGTCTCACCAAGCGGCTAGCTCGGTATGGGGACGGTTCGGGGGCTGTTTAAATGACCTCCGTGGGCCACAGGTTGCCAACCTTTGGGCTAGAGCTTTGGACTAGGACCTGGGAGGCCAGGGTTTGAATCTCCACTCAGCCATGAAACTCACTGGATGAACTTGGGCCAGGCAACATCTCTTAGGCCTAATCTACCTCACAGGGTTGTTGTGAGGTTGAAGTGTGTGTGTGTGTGTGTGTGTGTGTGTGTGTGTGTGTGTGTAGAACCATGTCCACCACCTTGAGAGCCTTGGAAGATAAAGATGGTATATAAATGTAATATAAACAAACAAACAAACAAACAAATATACTTCCTTCTCAGTCAGAGTGGAGGTAATGGAAGGTCTTCATTTACCCTTATTGATATTGTCACTGAGCCAAGTCAGATTGGCTATGGAGAGCTGTGAAATGGAAAATCTGTTATCCCTGTGATCACTGATTGAAGAAGCCCACTCAAATAAGCAATGACAACAACAACAACTAATAATAATAATAATAATAATAATAATAATAATAATAATAATAATAATAAATGGTGCCAAAGCAGCAGCAGGTTGACAAATGAGATCTGTGAGCACCTGGAAAAAATGTGGGAAAGTGTTATGTCTCCAAGGAATAATTTTGCTTCATATAACAATACTTGAAAATACATTCAGCCTCTCATAAAACCTAGAACTTGACACTGCTGATCCAGCAAGTCCAGGCACTTTAACTGGCTTGTGATGGGTTATGATACTGAGCTTTTGAGCTAAAGCTATCGCCCTCATAGCTTTCATTGACTTCTTTTGTCAACATAGCTTTCATTGACTTCTTCCTCCTTAGCTCTATTAGGATGGGCAAATTCAGCATGTTCCTCCACAGCTGATCAAAGTGAGGTTAGCTCTGTTGTTCCACATGAACAGAAGCAGATCACTAGTGAGATTATGGCTTTCAATGAACCAACTGGAAGTTGAGAAATGCTGCAGAAATCTTTTGAATTCCCCAATTAAAGAGTAGCTTATGAAGTCTCCAGAGTTTGTTGTAGCAATTTTTTGCATCAGATTGTTAACTATGTTTCTTGAATCAAATATTTCTAGTTTTCTAGTTTGAAAAGAACAGGAAACAAATAGCTGCTCTGACAGCATAGACAGACACCATACAGATAAGGAAGACATGAACACCCCCCCCCCAAGTACCTAAATCTATTTGTTCTAAGAAATATTTAAAGATGAGAGAAAACTACCAGGTATTGCTGAGATTAGTCAGAGAGCACACATCAATGAATTTTTTATTCCAAAAAGGAACTTGTGCCTACATTAAATATATATGATTTCTTTTTTTTCCTTCAAAAAAAGGTCATCTCTGTCTCCTAGATTAAGCACACTATTTCTTTACTGTACTACCTAATTTTACTAAGGTAGAGACCACATGTCTCCATGACCCAAAAGTTAAGTTATAAATAGGCTGATTGTATGTATCATTCTGAGGTTTATAGCTTCAGTTAATGGCATAAGGCTCCAAGAGATGCACACAACATACTGAGGAAGGATTGTAGCAGAGTCGTAGAGTGTGTGCTTTGTGTGCAGAAGGTCTCAGGGTTCAGCATCTCCAGGTAAAAAGGATCAGGTAAGCAGAGATCTCTCACTTCACCTACTGTGGTATGCTCTGCCAGTTAGGGTAAACTAGGCTTCCCAACCAGGTGCCCTCCAGATGTTTTAAAGTACAACTCCCACCAGTCACAGCCCAAATGGCCCAAATGGCATTACCAACAAAAGCTTTGACCTAGGCAAGGAAGGAAATGGCATCTGCAGCAAAAACCATGTCCAGTCGATGACATTTCCTGCCCACAAGTATTTCAGTGTGGTAACTTCGCGGCAACAGCGATTCCAAGATTATTTTCATGAGATGATAATTACAGAGACCTCAAATTGCATTTGTGGTAAACAAGTGGTGCAAACAAAATAATTCAGGGAAGATTTGCAGAATAAATCAATCCAAATGCATATCTTAAGTTACCAGAGCATAACTTGGAGTATAACACCCCTCTGGTCTTCTCCAGGGATCCTCTAACTTTCAGTCCTTACTGGGAAGCTCATGCAAATAACATATGCTGTGTGTGGCACCAGTCAAAGAAAACAGAGCAGCTTTCCTGTAAATGCTCGTCTTTGAATCACAGAGTGACATTCCTGCCCAAAGTCCACTCAGAGTAGCAATGAGCTAAAGCCCAGGCTATTTCATTACTTTTGGGGTAGGGTGAAAGCATGCTTAAGATCGTATTCATTGAGGACAGGGGGAATCTAAGAACTTTTGGGTCAGGTGGGCTTATCTTTAAACTGATGTAGTTCAGTTTTACACACACACACACACACACACACACACACACACACACACACACACACCTTTGCTGCCTTTTCAAGCAGTGTTTGGCTACCCTTAGCAGTGTGGTGTAATTCAGGACAGGTTGCTCCATGGGAGGAATGATGCTACATTATGGCCATGGGTTAGCTCCTGGCAAATGATGCTGTAATGTGACATAATTTTGTTTTCATGGGGACGGAGTGTATCTCCAAGTTGTTGGGAGGGCAATGACGGGTGCTGAGGGCACCCAAACTACTACTTGAGGTTAATAACAGTAAAAACTTTGCCCCCTTGACTTTAAGCTAAGCCTATCGCCTCCCAACATTTCTTTGAATTCACTTCCCCCTTCCTGAAAGTAGCGGATCTCTCCGCCACCCTAACACTTCCACAGGGAACAAATGGCCCTGTAGGTATGTGTGTGAATATTCAGGCTGGCCTTAATTTCGAGTCATGAGCTAGACCCTTCCTTCATTCTCATGTGTAAACTCTGAGCTGAAGAGGTAAAGCCTCTCTTTCAGCCAGCAATGTGCTTGCCTCCAAAAACAGATGCTGGAAGCCTGGGCCTCCCTTCTAGCGTGGCTGACCTGCATGGTTCCAGTTACAGATAGGTAGCCGTGTTGGTCTGCCATAGTCAAAACAAAAAATTTTTTCCTTCCAGTAGCACCTTAAAGACCAACTAAGTTAGTTCTTGGTATGAGCTTTCGTGTGCATGCACACTTCAGGTGATTTCACTGATGGGAGAAGCCTCAGCCACAGAGCAGTGATGCTTCAGAGTAGATCAGACTGTGGCCTTGCCTCCTCAGATGCCACCAGGTGGGAAGAAGGGCCTCCTGTCAGTTTGTTTTCTCTTTTATCATCAGAGAATACACTGCATTCCTCTATTCAGAATGCCTGCCTTAACTGTGCTAGGAGAAGGCAACATACATAATCAGGAAACATGACAGTAAAGTTGCAAATCCTCAGCTTTTTTGTATATGATTTGTTTTGCATGCATAAAAATACACAGCTTCAGCTTGTGAGCATTTTTAAGCGCTCGGTGCCATGTGCAAGAAGAAGCATCACATTTCGCTATGTAATTCACTTTGCTGGCACTGATGAGGGATGATTTCCCCCCCAGTGTGGCATAATATTAATGTTTCTCCCTGCTGGCTTCCAAGCCTGTGGGTCAAAGCTCATGTTTCACAACACAGAACAGCCAATCATAAATCTTCTTAAATCATACAGAAGGCAGGAGAGGGTCACTGCAGGGAAAGCTAGTCAGTCTGAACAAAGTGGCATTGATGCATGGAAGGAAGAAGAGACTGGTTTTGGAAAGGTATTGCATGAAGCCATTCGCAGTCTTGAGAAGGACGGCTTTGCCTGTTTATGTAATACATTACAACAGCAATTATCTATGACAGGTCCCTGTCCCAAAGAGCTTACAATTCAGATTTTGACAACATGAAGAAAACAAAAGATGAAAGAATCAACGGTATGAAGACACCAGACCTCTTCCTTTTCATGGTTTCTTTAGTGCTTTATTCAACACATTCAAGATCCAGTATGTTACACAGGACCATTGAATAGCCTTGACATACAACAACCCCCTAAAAATAGACCCTGCTGACCAATTCTCTTTGGCTTTGGAGAAATTATGGGTCTTGCTCCTGCATTATATGCACAGGATTGCTTTGATTTTGCCCATTTAGCAATAATATAACTCATAGCTTTTATCCTCCCCCCAATACTATTTTTGGTATATGGAGGATTAGTATGAGCCAGCATTCAGTGGCTTTTTAGTTTAATTCCTGAGGATCATTTAGCAGAAATTCATGATTTGGCCAACATCACCTCTCTGGAACCCCATTTTGTGAATTTGCTTTCGGTTCTCACTGTGTACATTTTACCTGGACTTTTGCAAAGTTCTGACTGGTGCTTTTTATCCTCTTTTATAGAGATGGGGTGGTTTGGCAGGTATTTCCATCAATCATTTTTTAAAAAAACCTTTGATTGCTTTAATTTGTTGTGTTAAATATGATATTACCACTCTAGTTCTATTTTAAAAAACACAATGTATCTAGAAATTCCCCCTTTAAAATACTGCAAAATGAAAAAATGCATGTTTGTTGTAATACACACCAAATAATTCAAGGAATAGGGATTAACTTGATGTTATTTACTTTTCAGGATCAGTTTTGATAGGACTTATAAGTGCCAGAACCCTTGGTTGTAATCAGCAACTGCTGTTGCTAACATTTTTTTTTTGCAGCTTAAGCGAAAACAACTATTACTCGAACCCCCTGCAGTGATAAGTGAATGTGTCAGTGAAATTATTTTAAACACTTCCAATTCACTAAAAGTGTGTATTTATTCTCTGTATTTGCAAGCTGTTCCTATAATTTCACCCTCTTATTTAGTTGCCCTATAATATCAAATTACTCTTAAACCATTTTGGTGTAACACATATTGCTTGAAAAAAAAGGAAGCACAGAAAGGAAATATTTCACTCTAGTATACACATCTCCACCCTGCCCCCATCCCTGTGATCATCATAATCATTCAGAGAACATTTATTTAAATTCAGACGACACTTAAATAATGCCAATATCAAATGGGCCAAACTTTGCAAAACAAAAACCCCATGATACAACTGTTAATATTGAGGAGATTATGGAATAAAATTAAAATGTGAAATACCTTTCAGCTGTAAGGAAGGAATAAAGTCAGCGATGTACACCAGCAAACCACAAAGTCGGCAAATAAGACAGGCAATGTATGGGCACACATCAAGCTTAAAGTTCAATTTGCCTTTTAAATGTGATGCTGGCTTCTCATCTTTCCCAAAATACTTGGCTGAAACCATAAAGAAGCATGGGGATGCCTCAAAATCAGACACCATGTTGAGTCCCTGCCCCTTAATCTGGAGGGCAAAACCTGTGAGCTTAAAATCTGGGGCCTTCCAGTCCTGAAATTTGTATTTGTACAGAAATTTCTCCTGCTCTGATTTGTACTCTTTAATCTCACACAGTTTTTAATTCCACAAAGACTGTGTGGAACAGAGATTGAGAACTTTTTTTTAGAACCACCACCAGATTTTCCTCCCTAGTCAACAGTAGGGCAGGTGGGCAGAGATGTTCTCCTGACCTCAGCATTATTGCTGCTTACCTGGACAGGGCTGGGATAGCAAGTTCTCAGCTACATGAGTACACTTGTGGGAGCACAGGATTGGTGGCAGCAGCATTCCCACCTGTTCAACCATCTTTTGGAAGGACAGCAGTGCAGCTGTTCCCTGCAACAGTTACTATCGCTACTGCTTCTAGTGCCGACTCAAGACATTTTGGTACCTAAGGTGAACCACAAAATGGCTCCCCCTCCCTACCAGGGAAGGAGTGAGTAAATCAGGTACAAGGGGGAATAAATATCTACATCAGGATCTGCTGCCCCTATGGATCCTGCCACCTGAGGCATTTACATTACCTTGCCTCATGAGTGGGCCGGCCCTGACTGTTTCTGGTTCCAGCCTAGACATAACTAACAAACCAAATGGAGAAGAAAAACTGAACTAAACAGTACCCCCCAAAGAACTATGTCAAGATTACTAAACTGTATAGTGAAGGGATATCCACAAACACCACCAACAAATATCCATGTAATTCAAGTTCAGATGCCCAGAAGAAGATGTGAGACATCCAGGATAATTTTAGGAAGTTAATGAAGCATAGGGAAAACTCTGCATTCCCACATCTATTGCAAAGATGGATGAAGGACCAGTATGGACTCAACCCTGGGCAGCCCATCTAATTTGCCCCAAAGCCTGAAGGAGAAGCATAATTAAAAGCACAAAAGCTTTTGCTGTGATAACTGGTAAACACTATACAGATAACCTTAGTGGGAGATAGGTATGGATAAATCTTGTTTCCTCAGTAATCTTTAAGTGTGTGCCAGACAGGTTTCAAGTCAGTTTGAGAGGGAAAATGGTGCAGTAGTTACTGTAAGCAGTGCCATCTTAATCTCCCCCCTTTCTACCTTCTTTTATTCTATTTACTGTTGTGAGGAACCAGAAACCAAACAACAGGAACACGCATGTCAGCTGTGCCAGAAATGGCAGGCAAGACCTCTTGCGCCACTGGGAGTTTTTCTCTCTCCATTTCCCCGTTTTTACATATGCCAAGAACAAGCACAAAAAATTGTTTTATGGTGGTTTAACAAAACGGGAGACAAATGCTGGCCCCATGCAAAAGAACTGAATTACACACTTCATGAACCAAATTAGTACCACAGCGCTTTGCTTTGTCTGAAAGGTGATGTGCATTTACGGGCCCATTTTTCAGCAAGATAAATATGACATGCGCCAAGTCTTCCCCAAGTAAATATTGTAAATAATAAAAGACTCTGCCAGGGAGAGCTGAGAAATGACTTAACCCTCACCCATTTGTACTGTGCGATGCCAAAATGCCACTGGCCAGATTTGTATAACAAACTGCCCGTTTAGTCCTCTAATATATTGCACCGCAGCCTTCCTTAATTCCCCGCGATCATCAACATTGCTGGTTTAATTGTGTGCCATTCAAGTGGAAGCATAATGCATGCTGAAAGGAGAGTTCTTTATGGTTGGGTTTTTCAACCTTGCCCACACAAGGGCTGCTCCAGGACTCGCCATGTTCCCTAAGGCCTCCATTCCATAAAGCAAAACAATGTGCAGTGTCACTCTTTCGTAATGCGACTCCTTTGAGAAGCACAGCTTGCAGCTGTGATGAGAACGTAGGCTGTTTTTCCAATTACTGAAGCAGTCAGTTAGGCTGCTTTGGTTCCTACTGGCAGAGGTGGTGGTCGTGCATGCAAGGCCTGGACCCCTGCTCCATGTCACTTGGGTTCTTGCAAACCTGCATCTGCCTGGGGTGGCTTTAAGGTTGAATCAGCCTTACAGGCAATCACACTAGGTGCAAACATCATCAATCTCCAGAAGTTCAACACCAACCATTGTGATCAAGATAACAGGCTGCATAACTGGATGTACGTTCATCATGTGTAAGATTGATTCAGAGAATACAGCTAATTTATGATCAAAGGCTGCATAGGAGGAGCAAGGACTAGGAGTGCATGCCTTTACTCTGAATTTGGGGCAGGTTGACGTTCCAAGATGATCTTAAACAAGGCAGTAATTCAGGAGGTCATGAAAATTGCTAATCTGCTGAATCAAACAAATCCCCCTGCTCCCTTGAGAGAGGAGTAGAGTACATGCTGTGCATGAAGGTGGTCCCAGGTTCAGCTTCTGGCATCTCCACTTAAAAGGGTCAGGTAGCAGGTGACTGAAAAACAAAAAACACACACCAAACCTCAGACCCTGAAGAGCTATTGCCACAATACTGGGCTAGACAGAGCCTTACTTTCCTAGGTTTTCCTTTTGATTACTGTTGCCAGTTTGGACCAGTTCTAAGCAGGGGCCTGTATGCAAAAGAGAACAGGGCTCTGATATCTTTAATAGCAATGTTGAAGAGAGAATTCCTGCAGGTGTAGTCAGGTGCAGCTGAAATCTCTGAGTGTCTTTCCTCCTGCCACTGCAGCATTGCCATAGCCTGCACCTGGTGAGCTCTTGCCCCTTCAGAAATAAAGAAGTCTTCCTAGTGTATGAATTTGAAACACATTAAAGGAAACAATCCAGTGTCCTGATGGATCATCCCAGTAATGGAAATCTGTGACCTGGAAATTTCCCACAGAATACCTGCTTGTAAAGATGATAGAGAACACAGCTGTGAACATGCACTTATTCTCAGTAGGAGCTGAGTTCTTCTGTCGGGTTAGCAATTTCCCTAAACTTCTGAATCAATAACTGTTTTGCATGAGATAATGCAGGACTGAAAAGGTTTATTATTATTATTATTATTATTAAAGTATTTATGAAAAGCGAACTACTTAGATGATATCAGTTGCCACCTACCTTTCTCAGCTCGCAACTGTGTTATTTACCGTATTTTTCGCTCTATAGGACGCACTTTTTCCCCTCCAAAAATGAAGGGGAAATGTGTGTGCGTCCTATGGAGCGAATGCAGGCTCCCTGGCTTCAGCGATAGCAAGGCAAAGCCTCCGAAGCCTGCGCTACAGAGGCTTCGCGTTGCTTCCGCTGAAGCCAGGAGAGTCTGCTCTTTGAGGCTGGCGGTGGGGAAAGCAGCGCTTCCCCCATCGCCAGCCCCAGAGGATGGGGGGCAGCAGGAAGGCGCGCGACGCCTTCCCGCTACTCTCCAACCCGGCTTTGAGGCTGGCGGGGGGGAAAGCAGCGCTTCCCCCATCGCCAGCCCCAGAGGATGGGGGGCAGCAGGAAGGCGCGCGACGCCTTCCCGCTACTCTCCAACCCGGCTTTGAGGCTGGCGGGGGGGAAAGCAGCGCTTCCCCCATCGCCAGCCCCAGAGGATGGGGGGCAGCAGGAAGGCGCGCGACGCCTTCCCGCTACTCTCCAACCCGGCTTTGAGGCTGGCGGGGGGGAAAGCAGCGCTTCCCCCATCGCCAGCCCCAGAGGATGGGGGGCAGCAGGAAGGCGCGCGACGCCTTCCCGCTACTCTCCAACCCGGCTTTGAGGCTGGCGGGGGGGGAAAGCAGCGCTTCCCCCATCGCCAGCCCCAGAGGATGGGGGGCAGCAGGAAGGCGCGCGACGCCTTCCCGCTACTCTCCAACCCTCCTGTGGGCTTTTGCGGGAGATGGGGGAATTCCCCCACCTCCCGCAAAAGCAGGCAAAAGCCGTGTGCTCTTTAAAGAGGTTCCGTGGCTTCTGCAGGCTTTTCTAGGAGGTGGGGGAATTCCCCCACCTCGCAGAAAAGCCTGCAAGAGCTGCGCACCCTTTAAAGAGCGCACGGCTCTTGGGGGCTTTTCCCCAAGGACGGAGAAGGGACTGACTGGCCGAGTCAGTCCCTTCTCCCTCCTGCGGGCTTTTGCGGGAGATGGGGGAATTCCCCCACCTCCCGCAAAAGCAGGCAAAAGCCGTGTGCTCTTTAAAGGGGCTCCGTGGCTTCTGCAGGCTTTTCTGCGAGGTGGGGGAATTCCCCCACCTCCTAGAAAAGCCCGCAGGAGCCGCGCACCCTTTAAAGAGCGCACGGCTCTTGGGGGCTTTTCCCCAAGGACGGAGAAGGGACTGACTGGCCGAGTCAGTCCCTTCTCCCTCCTGTGGGCTTTTGCGGGAGATGGGGGAATTCCCCCACCTCCCGCAAAAGCAGGCAAAAGCCGTGCGCTCTTTAAAGGAGCTGCACGGCTTTGCTGGCTTTTCCAGGAGGTGGGGGAATTCCCCCACCTCGCAGAAAAGCCTGCAAGAGCCGCGCAGCCTTTAAAGAGCGCGCAGCTCTTTGCGGCTTTTGCCCAAGGAGGGAGAAGGGACTGACTGGCCGTTTCAGTCCCTTCTCCCTCCTGGTCGAAAAGCCCGCGGGAGTCAAGCGGGGCTCCTGTGGGCTTTTGCGGGAGGTGGGGGAATTCCGCCACCTCCCGCAAAAGCAGGGAGAAGGTCTTGGAGTAGCGCACAGGCTGCGTGCAACCTGTCCACTGCTCCCAGAGCTGCGGGGGGGGGGGGAAATCATATTTTTTCCTTGATTTCCCCCCCTGAAAACTAGGTGCGTCCTATGGTCCGGTGCGTCCAATCGTGCGAAAAATACGGTAACTTCATGGACAAGTCCTTGTATTTTGGTAATAGCAGCTCTTAATTATAGCATCATCTGGGGATCCTGTTACAGAATTTGGACCTGAAGACTGGAACATGGCCTAGGCAAAGCCATACAGACAATTCTGGATGACTTCATAGATGACCATCTTTGTTTCTCACCCTAAACAATGGGTAGCACCAGGCAGAGATACATGTTCCTGTTTTCTGCCCCAGATTCTCCCAGCTCACTAAGCCCTGTTACGTCTTAATCTTCTAACACCTCCTCTTCCCAGTCTTCTCCCTCTTCTCCTTCTGACCATTCATCACTGTCCCACCACCACTCAGCAGGTTCTGAGCCTTCTTCCCTTGGTGATTCCCCAGCTGATTCCTCCATCATTCCTCTGCATCCAACCAGTCCACGACATTAGTATTATGACTGCAGCTTTTTGCATAGTTTGACATGCATGGCTTCATGAGTCTGGACTCTTAACAACTGCGTTTTATTTAAAGTTGCATTTTATCTATGTTGTCTACATGGAATCCTGTGGGGTGAAGGGAGGTTTAAAATTGCTTTAAAATTACTTTACCTGTATGTTGAGTTCATGTCAACTACTACTGCCTTAGACCTCAGTCCTATGTGTATGTGTATGGAAATATGCCCCAACAATCTCAATGTGATATATTCCTTGGTAAACAGGCATAGAACTGGGTGTTGTTCATACCTTGTATAATCTACGCATGCACTGACAGCAATTACTAATTCTAGATTATAATGTTCTGTATGAATGGCTGGTTTATAATCACCAATTATAAGTACCTTTGTGCTTAAAGTTATTGTGCATGCATCTGCAATTGGATGATGAGCATTAGATTTTGGCTTCCCTTTTCGGAAAAATAAAAAGAGGAGCTCTAATTTGGCACAGTTGTGTAGTTTGCTGACATGTGCTTATGTTGGGTGTTGCGCATGACTGCAGATGCGTTAAGGAACACTGTAACTGCAGTACGTGCTTGTTTTTTAAGTGACCTGTTAAACATTTGTCTAATGCTGTGCATGTTGAGAAATGGTGGGGAAGCTGAAACATGAAAACATTCTTACTGTGTCTGGGCCATCTACTTAGTATCATTTCTCTTAACTGTTGCTAGTATCTGATACAAGAGCACAAGGCAATTATGAGTACTCCACTCCCTGTTTGTAACTGTGAATTGACTCCTGTTTGGAGTGAAATTGTGGACTGGTTTTTTCCAGAGATGACCAATTAGTTATTTTTGTCTTGTTAAGGGAGAAGAGTTTTCTTTTGGCTGAAAGTAGCTAGATTTATTTTTTTATATTGAAGAGGTGATGGGGTGGGTAGTTTGGGACAGTTTTATGCTTCCTAAATGCCAATTTACCTGTATGTTGAGAGTAAGTTCATTTGAACCAGGTAGAGTTAATCAGTAGGTGGAGCAATTGTGCATTTCCTTAACTTCACATTCAGCACAAATTTAGTTTTAGTTTACATTCTACCTGGAATTATGTAACTGATCCTGTGCAACTCTGGATAACATGCATGGATGTATGTGTATCAATCTTTATAATACTTCCACCCTGCTTTTTTATGAAAATGTTGAAGACAGTTAACAATAAAAAACAATAAAACTACAATAAAACTACATTAATAAAATGAAAACATTTTACAATAAATTTATAAAAGCAGCAGGAGGGGCTTCAGAAACCTAGTTTTAAAACAATGGCTTCTATCTTCTATTCCATTCACAGAAGGCTTTTTTTTTTCTGCTGCGATGTTTTCTGTGAATGGAAGAGGGATATAGGGAATTTTTGCAATTTCTCCCATTCTCAAACAGCCATCTGTGCCACCTCCTAACTTACCCAACCTTCTGAGGAGTAAGAATTTTTGTGTGTTTTGGGGGGGGGCAGGGCACAAGAGGGAGGAATCAGTTAAAATTGCCTTTCCCATCTCTATTCACTAAATGGAAGGATATTGATGGATGGAACCTGATAAACAGAACAAGCTCATTGGAATCAGGGTGTCTTCACTGCCTATCAAAAGTTAACTGTGCCTGTGATGGGACATGGTGATCCTCTCTTTTTCAAATAGCATCTTTAAATACTTAGAAGGAGTTTACAATCCAAGGGCCAAAACTCTGATATTAAATGTACCTTTGCCTCTAAGGTGCAGGTTATTAAAGATGCAGATTGCATCTTCTGTGGGATATGTGAAAATTAATGAGATAAATACATGCGGGGGGGGGGGCATTCAACACCCTATTCCCCTGCTGAGGTCCTGTGGAAAACCCTCTTGCAAATGTGGCCTGTGCTTTTGTGGGAAGCAAATGCTAGCTTCAGAAGAGGGCTCTTCCCCAGGACCATAACAACAGAGGAAGGGATTTAATCTCCCCTCTACATCATTTGCAATAACAATAATTGTCAGCCCCATCCCAGCTAATGCAATTTGTGCTGGATGCAAATTTTGGTTTTGATCCTAAAATTCAAAGCAAAGGGGAAGGAAATGAAGATAGGAAAAAAGAGGTATGCACAGTACATCAGATAAATGAAATATGTGCATGTTTTCTGGGTATAGTTCCACTGGGTATCATTCTAACACCTGAGGAGGGTTGGAATAGTAGCATGCTAAATGTCTGTTCTCTTCTGGAGCTTGGCACTTAGTAAAGGAGGCACATGATTATTATCTTTTTGCAATTGGATGCAGCCATGCAGACCAAATTCAGCATACTAAGCTGTCCCTAAAGTAGTCCTAGTAAAGTTTTGGGATATTCTCAAGGGCACTTCCAAACTGTTGCTGTTTTGTGGGTGAGATTCAACTGCACACCGGTCTCACTGCATTCCGGTCTCACAGTTTAAATGACACTCTTCTGTAACAAACTTGTCCCTCCACCCCCAAATCGGGCTTTAGTAAGGAAAGTGATGGGGAAATATATTGGGAAGTGTAAGTTTACATTTGCTTAATGTGAGGTCATATAATCTCCCTGCAAACAACAGAATGGGTACTTAATAAACAGCCAACATAATGTAACCTCCTCCCTGCAAACGTTGTGCAAACAAATCAGGACGTGTGTTCGCTAAACAGGCCTTTTTTGAAGCAACCTCCGTATTTGTTCATTTCTGTCTTTTTCAGCTGTGGGCAATTCTATGAAAACTTTTCATACAGCCCTCTGAATAGCAAATGTCTCAAGTTTTCTGATCCAATATTTCTAGTCACTCTTTTTACAATTCACTCGGTTGTTAATTGTCTGAATTGCTTGTATAAACTGACAGTTGAAGGTGGTGGCAGTTTGTGAAATACTAGACATTGGCCCTGAAAGCATTAATTGCTGTTACAAGAAGTGTCTCCAAAAAGGCCAGAGCAAGATGGGACATCATTCTACGATTAAAAAAAAGAGAGCTACTCTTGATTTGCTTATATAGTGATTATCCCAGGGCAGGAATGAAAGATCCCTGTTGGTCAAAATGGAATTTTTGCCTAGATGTGAGCTTGATCAGATGCAGACTACTGTTTGAGTATGTAGTTCCCGATACCCCCCCACCCCATCCCCCTGCTACAAAAACATTCCTGTTTCCCTTGTTGATCTTTCCATCCCAAATCCCCATTTCCTTCCTGCTCTCTTCACTCAGCGAACTTTTATCATATGCTAAGGCCATGCTGTCAGCATCAGAAGTAGAGAAGAGTTATAGGAAGAACAGTAGTAAAGGATCTGCTATGGGAGCCCTCCTCCAGATGGAGATTTCCCTGGCAGATTAATTTTCTGGTTTTATGGCCATTTTGTGCCAGCTAAACAGCTGCACCGGAAGCCTCCAGAAGGTCCTCTGCTTTGCTTCCTGGATTGCACGTAACATTGTAAAATATTATGCATAACATCAGGCATGTGGGAGCAGGTTTTAAATAAAACAGGGTGACTAGGGCTGCTGTTTCTGAATGGCATGACGTGGGGGTCAAGCCATGGAAACCAGTGCAACTCAGCCAGTTTGCTTCAGTTCAATGACGCACAGATTTAGACCCATCTCTGATCCACAGAGCCAGGGCGGGAAAATATGTAGGAATTGCTACAGTCAAAGATCTAATTCACAATACCATTTTTGAGGGAGGAAGCTGATCTTCTGAAGGTGACCTGCACCCTATATAGTATAATTGCAAGTTACTGTGCCTTGAACTTGTTTTCTTAGATATCTTCAGCATTTGTTTTGCTGCATCAGGGACCACCCACAAGCCACATTCCTATCTAGCTATCTGCATTGGTTCAAAGAAATGACCTCAAATCAGGATAAAGGTAAATTATAATCCCTCTGGTTAAGAGTCATGCAATACCTTCTGCATTCTGCACCCGCACAATTGTTAAGTGTGACAATGAAGTAGTCACAGTGCTGGTGCCACCAGGTTTAACCAAAATAAAAAGAGCATGAAATATGTCTGGTGCCCTCCTTCGAGTTTTCTCAAGAATGCCATCAAATGCCGTCATTTCCATGGAATGCTAATAGGTTTTATAGATCTCTTGGAATTCTGGCTGGACACCTTTAAAAGTCAATTTTCAATGACAGCCTTCCTCCCCCTTCATATTGCATAATATATATTTTAGTGACATATGCCTCTAATCAGGCTAGATGCTTTTGCAGAGCTCTGAAGGACACACAGGCTCTGTAACATCTCTCAGATAATATTGTCATATTCTTGGAGCACAAGGCCCATTTTGAAACAGTAATTTGGTCCCTAAAGAGCTCTTTAGCCTCTGCCTCGCCTGCCAACCCTGGCCAAGTGTCGAAGAGAGCGGCCTAAGATAGATGGTCTGGACTTGGGTAGAGTAATTTAAACCATCCTGCTTTTTCTTGCTTTCTGGGTGGAGAATTTACTCAGGAATCTATATCATTCATTCTCTCTCTCTCTCTCTCTCTCTCTCTCTCTCTCTCTCTCTCTCTCTCTCTCTCTCGTATGAAGTGCTTCTTTCCTTCTTGATCTTTTATTTTTATTTTCTCTCCATTTTCCATAGGAAACCTTTATTAGAATGCAGATGAACTTGACTTCTGCAAAGGGATTAAGTGGAGGTTCTTTGAGTAATAAATCTAAAAGCATATTACAAGCAAGGAAAAGGGATTTCCCTAGTGTTTTTGGATTTATAAGTGCTAGAGGCTAAACAACTTACAAGGGCACTAAGATTGCTCCTTTTTTCCTCCCTGTCCTTCTCCCCTGCCCAAGTGTAGGACATGTTCTAATATTGTGACCCAGCTGAAAATTAAGCTGGTTTTACTAAGTAGAAAACATGTAGAGTAATTGAAAATGTGCCATGCAGACAGGAATGCTCAATGTTACATTGTCTTGTTCGAAAGATTACACTGATTTGCAGGGAATGTCTTAACTCCTAATCCCAGTGACACAAGATCACATTGACTGTTTATTCTTCCATAGCTGGTAGAATCTAAAGGAAGGGTGATAATAATAGGTACTCTAGAGGCTGAAAAGAATGCTCTGGGAGCCTTTTTTGAAACACGTTGAATTTTCAGTTTTACATTTTGTATAGTGTGTTATGTTTTCCAAAAGGAAAGCATAAATTAGAAAAATAGAAGGGGTTGGTCGGATGCTGTTCTAAGACATAAAGGGATTGGAGGGGCAATAGTAGTGAGGACTCTGTAAAGGCAGAGGAAGTTCCCTCTGGATAATGCAGAGTCTGGAAGAAGCTGAAAAAGATACAGAGCCTGTACTACTTGAAATGAACAAATCATCACAAGAAGAGGTGTTGAAAGTAAGGATTTCCTTTAGCTGTCCGTTCCCAAACTGCGGTCTGCCGACCCCACTGGTAGAATCATAAGCAGATACATTTGATCCCACAGGGGAACGATTAGAAGGACAGACTGCCACTGCCATTTTGGATCTGTAGCAGCTGAGAATTTGAATTCTGATAGGAGGAAGCAGATGGTGGTCTATGAAACGTTAGGAAGAACGTTGGCTATTTTTGTGTTTATAAAAGGGCTAGGTATCGGTGACCCACGGTGAGACAGTTCACAAGTCTGTATCCTACTCTAGTTATGGATCCCCGTGAGAGGTTCATAAAGGATCTTAGTGAAAGTTTTGCTGTGAGTCACAGATGATAATTAAATATGAAAAAGCACATTGGCTTAATTAAAAACAACTAATTGCGGGTGGGTGAGGATTGGGAGGATTTGCTCACAAGCTTCATCATGTTCCATTTTCTTTTGAGATTGTGGAAACCTGCACTTTGAACAAAATGTGTACCATTCGTACAACCAGCATTCAAATGGTTCTCTGCCATGAAGTGTGAAAACAATAATGTTTACCACTTGCGGACGGCGTAATCATGTTAACTGATTACTAAAATTCAAATGTAAATCTTCCCCCTATGACAACCTGCTGCTTTGAATATCTGGCCCTTATTTTGAGTCCTTAAAAATATTGTAATATTGTACTTAGCACATTTGGCTACAGTGTAGCTGCTACACGTTTCTTTCTAAACAACCAATAAGCAGCTCAATGGAGGTCCCCACTGGACCACTTTGTGTGTGTGTGGCTTCAAGCATCACTTCAGATATTTTCTGAGATTTTGGCCCAGTGACTGGAGTTGGAACTAGAACAGAGATATCTAGAGCTCTGTTTTCCACTCTGGCTGAACCATAATTTACACGTAACATTTATGAGCTGTTGGAAGCTTTGGACACTACCTGTTTTTCACTTTTTGCATCCAAAAGGAGATTTAAAACTTCTGCTTTTGGTTTGGTTTCCAGCAAAACAGAGTTCCCTGCTACAGTTCTTAAGGGAACTCTGGCTAGCTTAAACTCCAGCTGGTTCAAACAAACCAGGATCAAACTGCGGTTTACAATCGCTTAACTAGAGTTTCAAGTAACCAGAGTTCTCTGAGTTTAGACGTTACCAGGAAACTGCCAGATTTAAAACTGGAAGCAGATTATTCCAATCACTTCCTCTGGTGCATGGAAAGGGGGGAGTGGGAGAGTTCCAGGCTTGTTGTAGTTCATGCATGTAATGCTAAAACACAGTTTGGCATGGCATCCGAATGAGTCCATTACCCTTTTAATGGCAAGAATGGAACTTGAAAATTGCCCCTTTTCTATTAGCTTAATTTAGGAAAGACTAACCCACACTTTACTACACCCAGGAATACTCATGCTGATGAGAGATTCAGCAGTGCTTATTATTCTAGAGTTAACAACCAGCATTAACCCTTTCCACATCACATTTTTGAAATAAAATGAATGTTTTATAAGACCTAACCAGATAAGCATTCCTGAATCACATCTCCCCATATCTTTCCCTTCCACTCTGCCATGTTGCTTCTGTCTCCACAGAAGCACAATATTCCTTCCTCGCTGCCTGTCCCCATTTCATTCTGCTAGACTGGTGGTTTCACTTGTAACATTGGCATTCACAGTGCACAAAAAAAAAGTATGGAAAGCAAAGTGCATTTTAAGAGCCCCTTTTTTATTCCTTCCATGACTGGGAAAGATGGCAGAGAAATCTGAAGTAAAAACTGTCAATATGTGATGCCTTTTGCAGCTCTCCTTCTTGATCAAATAAATAATTTGTAAGGTTTTGATGACAAAAGGATGTATCCTCTGCTCAGCTATCACCCGCCAGCACTGCCCTGTGCAATCTGATTTAGAGATTTAAGCATAAAAATCTTCCTTTCCGCTGTTTCCCCTGGAAACAGGAGCCCAGCAGAGAGGTTAATCATTTGGGTTTCCAATTCATAGCCGGAGTGGTGGTTAGTAGTGGTGGTGGTGGGGAGCCAAAAATAATTCTGCTTTCATGCACCTAAAATGAATTGCAGAAAATGTTTATTTGAGAAACCATTGTTTAAACCACAGGTCTCAAAATGCTTTTATGCATTCACTAGGAATGGATTTATTCTTTTACAATTGTGCACATTCACATCAGATTGTTTTATTTAAGTGTAAGGGTGTTCATTGACCTAAATTCTGTTGCACAATATGTCTTTGATGCTTACATTCATTTGTTTTTACAAAGGTTTATACTCTACTCCTCCACCCCACAGCAAGGCTGTCAAAGTAGCACTGGGAGGGTGGGCGCGGGGGGGGGAGACTTTCTTTCTTTTCACATTTATATCCTGTCTTTCTTCTGTCATTGAGCTCTGGATGGCTTACACAAGGGTCTCCAATAGTTTTCCGTCCAAGCACTAACCAGTTCCAGACCTTCTTAGCAGCAGCTAGGTTGCTGTACCAAGTCCATTCAGATTATAGCCCCTGGCCCTGTATTAGCATAACCATGTATCACTTGATGGTCTTTTAACAGATTTATCCTCCCAACCTACAGTGTGGTTTAGAGAAATGGTGTTATGCTTATTTGATATATGAGGGACCCAGGCACAAGGAGATGGATATATTTTGCAACACGAAGAATGCAGCTGTGCATTGTAAGCTACAGTCATTGCACCTCAAGCTGTTGAGTACTGTACGACTCTTTCTTTTTTACCTTTCCTAATGTAGAAATGAATCCTAGTGATGAGCTCTGTTGAAACAGGAGGGCAGTCTGTTGATTTAGATTTGGGCAAGCTTAATTCTTCATCATGGTTCACTAGCAGGGAGTGCCTGGTGCTGACTGGGAATCTAAATAAACCTACAAAAATTTGTTTTTTATGGATAGCGTCATTTGTGAGTTTTATGGCAGCATGTGTGTTCGTGTGTGTGCGCGCTCCCTTCCCAACCTGAGGCTTCTACCTCTCCAAACCAGAAATCAATTTGTGTGTGTCAGGGTGCTAATGTTTAATTATGGCTTACTTGGTCTGCTATCCTGGTTCAACATGGTGTCTGGGTCAAAACGTAGACAAAAAACACCACCTCTATCTCAGGAACCCTCGTGCTGAGTTTGATGATGTTATCTTCAGAGGCATCCAATCTGGTAGAGGTTGGAACTTTTCCACCCAGTTGGGCAATGATATCTTCAGAGCCATCCAAACTGGTGCTGGTTGGAACCATCACACCAAATTTGTTGCAGTCACACCAAACTGAGTGACAACATTTTTAGAGGCATACAAATTGGCACAGATTTGGATCATTAATGCCAAATTGGGTTGTTGTCACTCTGAATTTTGATCTTCCTCCTTGATTCAGAAGGGTGCCCAATGTCCAAATGAAGACGAAGATTGCTGCCATCCCCTCAAGAAACCCTTTGTCAATCTAGGCAACGATATCTTCAGAGACATCCAGATTGGTACAGGTTGGAACTGGCATGGTGAAAATTGGACAAAGTCATGTTTCTGTCAGCCATCTTGATTCATGAATGAATAAAGGCAATAGCTTTCTTTTGCTCCCTCCTCCCTGCAACTACCATCCCCCAATAACCTGCCTCTGAGGCTAGAGGCAGTAGCAGAGCTTTATGCTCCAGCACTAGGAGGTGGAGAGCAGGGGGGGGGGCATGGTGTGGCGTGTGTCCTGGGGAAGTGGTGCACATCCTGGGGGTGGAGCGCGCCACCCATAGGGACATGGTGCGCGACCTAGGGATGGGGCGCCCATTGCGGGTGGGGGGGGGCAGCCGCTATGGCACCCCACTGGGATTGCACTGCCGGGGGTAGTGCGCTCTGCCCGCACTCTTCTTCCTCTGCCAGTAGCTAGAGGTTCCATTTACCTGTCATGGATAATAGCTGTTGGTAGACATATACTTTGCAAATGGAAAAGGAAATTAAAGCCAGGAAAACTAGTAGCCATTGTTGCAGCTTATGGAAGCCAGTTCCATGAAATAATGATATATGAAGTTATTTTCTTTTGTCTCTCCTGTATCTATTGCTAATCAATCTCACTGGGTGATCCTGAGTTTCAGTATTATGAGAGAGGGGGGGGGGGAGTTGTTTCTAGCCACTGTTTCCACACTTCACATCATTTTGTCAACCTATATCACACCTTCCCTTAATCATCTTTATTTCCAAACTAAACAGCCTCAAAGACCGTTAGCTTTTTCTTCCAACTCCTTGTTAATTTTGGTTACTTTTCTGATCTGCGATGGCCAGAACTCTGACATTTTCCCAAATGCAGCTGCACTACGGATTTGTATGAAAATATTACGATACATGTTATTTTATTTTCAGTCAGTTACTTAATAAATCATAGCATGGAGTGTGTCTTTTTGACCACTACTACTGCACACTGAGTTGACGTTTTCATTGAGCTATCTACCAAAACCTCAAGATCTCCTTTCTCAATAGTCACTGCCAGTTCAGACCCCATAAATGTATATGTAAAGTTAGGACTTTATTTTTTCTATCCAATCTGTCTCCCTTTACATTTATTTACACTGGGTATCATTTGCCATTTTGTTATTCAGTTGACCAGTTTGGAGAATCATTTGGTGATATTTGCAGACTCGGCTGCCTTGTTGCTAACTCTGGACCATTTATTAATATTAAATAGCATGTCCCAATACAAATCATTGGAATATTCCAGTGTTTTCATTCGTTATTTTATTAGAACTGCTTGTTTACTCCTATCATCTCCTCCCTGTCCTTTAACCAATCACTAGTCCTTAGAACCTGTCCCTTTATCCGATGATATGCAATTCTAGTTGCACTGGTATAGCATTAGACAGATGGTATCCCAGTGGCTATGGTCAAAACCTTCATACCTGTAACCAAAAAAGTTGTGGCCTCATTTGACCCCATAAAACCAATATTCTGTGTATTGTCTAGTTACTCAGTCCTAGGGAATGGGGTGGACATGGGGTCTCAACATGCAAATGGTTTGCCTCAGTAGATAGCAGCATGATTGTTTCAAATACCCTGCAGAACACGTGGGTGAAATAGTAGCAGCAGGAGTAGAATCTCCACTGGTTGCTCATAACCAGTCTAGTGGAGGCATAAGTAGGTCATAGTGGATAATCCTATTACACTTCTCAATACTCTTGTGGTGAATATTTAAATTGAAAAGTTATGGCAAAGAAATTTGTCTCTGAAAAAGAAAGCCCAACACCACTAAGTGACCTATGGGCAATGAAACAAGGTTGTCTTAATTTTCCTGTATAAAATCTCTTAGTATCCTTCTATATCCATAAGATGGTGAATAGCAGGTGGGGTTGGATGCCATGACCTAATCTACTAGCAGAAAGCTGAGTAGCACACGCCATCTTGGATACAACCATATTGTGCATGCCAGCTGGTACCATATACAGAGATGATTATGAAACTGAAAGACCTCTATTTTATAGGTGCTGCTGTGAGCAGATCATATTACTTTTTGAGATGACTCAGTCCTGAAACACATCTTAAGTCATTTATGTGACTCATGAACTTGGTAAGGCAAAAAGTTCTGTAGTTGTGGAGTGGTCCTGTGAATGCTTTTTCAAAATATACACACCTGGTGCATGCAAAGAAGATGTCCTTGGCTGATCTTAGATTATGTGATTCGGGCAGAATGGAACAGATGATTGTTTGTTATATGGTACGTGGGAGGTGCTGTGGTCTAAACCACAGAGCCCAAGGCTTGCCGATCAGAAGGTCGGCGGTTTGAATCCCTGCGACGGGATGAGCTCCCGTTGCTCAGTCCCTCCTCCTGCCAACGGAAGCACATCAAAGTGCAAGTAGATAAATAGGTACCTCTCCGGCGGGAAGGTAAATGGCATTTCCGTGCACTGCTCTAGTTCGCCAGAAGTGGCTTAGTTAAGCTGGTCACATGAGCCGGAAGCTGTACACCGGCTCCCTCAGCCAGTAAAGCGAGATGAGCACCGCAACCCCAGAGTCGTCTGTGACTGGACCTAACGGTCAGGGGTCCCTTTACTTTTACCTTTATCCAGCCTGTCTAGTCCTTTCTAGCATTTGCCTTGTGGAAACTTTGGAAGGCTGTGAGAAAATCTTGGAACATTCGTGCAATTTACTCCCAGCAACACAATTCATTATCAGGTGACCTGCCATTTTCATTTAGTTATTTCAAACACTTATACCTCACCTCTCCAAAACTGAAAGCAGCGTCCAACAGAATAAAGGGATTCATTCTGCTTTAGCTGAGATTCCTGCATTGCAGGGGGTTGGACTAGATGACCCTTGGGTCCCTTCCAACTCTACAATTCTAGAATTATATAATAAAAAAGCAATAACCAGTAAATACAAGAGAATCAATTGTAACACAGGACCTAGCCTGCATTTGTAAACCGTTAGGGGAAAAGCTTGAAACCCTACAAGCAAAGAGTTGCAGTCACTGATTGAATGATTGATTGATTGATTGATTGGCACCACACTATTAGCTTCTATGAGTACTCTCCCTTAGAAATGGTCTAAGGGCGGTGTGGAGGACAATCTCTGTGTAGCAGCTTTAGCTGGAGTGGCTTTTCAAAAACACCCGAGAGGGAAGTCCTACAAGGACCCTTGTGATTTGGCAAGAGGCTAGTTATCACTTACAATAGCGGAATGTGTTTAACTACAAAAGCGTCTACCAGCAAATCCTAATGTCAGAGAAAAATGACTAAAACGTCTTACGACAATAAATTTGACATTCATGTACTCATGCTTGATAACTGATTTGAGGCTTTTACACCTAACTGCAAAGCATTACTAAATGAACCTTTCTGTCTCTTGTGTAAATAGATAGATTAATGACATTAAGCGAAACTCAAGCCTGCTGAAATGTTTGCTTCCTTATGGGGTTTTCAATTTCCCTTATTTTTGATAAATGAAGCAATCTGGCAATAAAATCCTTGCACAGTAGGTTAATAATGTCATAGCTGAACTGTGAAATAGTAATGTGTGTACTATCTCTTTGCAAACAATAATCCTTGAAGCCTGATAAATCTATTTCCAACCAACTTGTGTATTCATTGTTGTTGCTCGGTATTCCTTCTCTGCAGACACAAAACAGTTTGCTCCCAGTGTTTTTTGAAGCCGCAGAAGACAACTTGGGTCAGGAGGAAAAGAATGCAAGTTTCTAAGACAAAAGGCAGATTAACCTTTCTTCCTCTGCATCATCACCTGCCTTTTTCTCTTAATAGCTTTCCAGAGGTTTTAAGAGATGAGGTCTCCTTCCTTACCTCTGCAGTCACAGCTCACTGCTCTGTTTGCCTGTGCAACATTCACCTGATGTTTGTCAAAGTAGTATTTCCTGTATGTCACTCACAAGGGGAACTGAATTTTGTTTTTAAGTGGAACACTGTACTAGTTGCCTTGAATACTGGCAAGGCATAGTGTAGGTGGCTGGTATTTTTCTGGTTTGATCAGACAGTGTGGTCCTGCACACACTACTTGGGTAAGTCCTGTCAATTTTAATGGAGTTTGGAATGGACGCACATATTGCTGTGTGTGTCAAACCTTTTTGCATGCAGTGTGCTTACAATACGGATGTGCACTTGTTTAGAAGGGGGCACTGCAAATTTGTGTTTCTTCCAGGTTAATAGGTTCAGTATTGACACCTTGACAGAGGATGGCTAATGTGATGTGTCGGTAGGTTACCAGCTTCTGTCAGTGACTGGGGGACAGGGGCCTGGTGCCCTTCCCAGAAGGTCTAATGAGCTGGCAACTCTGCCCTTTCAGTTCTGTGCAGTTGGAGATAGCTCAGTTGGTTAGAGTGTGGTGCTGATAATGTGAAGGTCACAGGTTTGATCCCTATATAGGACAACTGCATATTCCTGCATTACAGGAGGTTGGACAAGATGATATTCAAGGTCCCTTCCAACTCTACAATTTATAATTCTATATAGCTGCTGAGTGGATATACTAGGCACAAGGTGTAGACCATGAGCAGGCCTAGTGCTGCCACCTTCATCTAATGAAGAATTGAATTTTGGCCTATTTAATGCAATCATCTGAGTAGTGATGTGGAAATGAAAATTTTAGATTTTTCCGCGTGGGGAAAGAGCAGCCTTCAATGGAAGGAAAGGTTTCTTGTCAATTTTTATTTTATATAAATTGCTTTTTTTCTGCCCTGAAACCCAAGGTGGTAGTGGCATACAATGTGGCCAGATCCAGACTTTCTTAGCTTCAGCAAGGCAGTGACTTCAAGTCACCTCCAGACCATGTCCTGGAACCCAGCTGATTGCTGCATGAACTGAATTAATTGTTAATGAGTTGTTTGACTCCACAGCAAGAGTCAGTTCATATAGGGTTAAATGCAAACTTGCATTGTAAGAAACACAGGCTAAAGCATATTTTGCCTGGCATTTGAGCAGATATATAAAATGTCAATATGAGAGTATGTTTTATTTTATAGTTTAGGATTCAATACATTGTAACCTTGTTGGAGACGGTGGCCTGGGCATAGCCACACAAGCTGAATTTGTGGCTGACATACCCCTATTAGACATATGACCACAGACCACACCAGCTGTATGTTTCTAATGAAATTATTCCGGAATTTTAAGCGATGCTCACAGTGCCTCAACTCCAAAATGGTTAAAAAACATAATCTTGGCAAGGCTGAGGCTCATCAGGAACTGCTTCTCAGCTTTGTGAAGTTCCCTTGCCTTAAGACATAGCTACTTGCAATATGGCGATGTGGTTTGGATAGCGTCAAGAGCAATCACATGGCAAGTTTACCTGCAGTGGGCAAGTACATCCCTCTACCTCATCCCAGGAGTTCTTCTATGCAAACCTAGAAGATGGTTGTTCAGATTGGAAAGATTGCTTGGGTCCCACTATGCTCCCTGTCTCTACTGCTCTGTGAATGAGTGGGAGCTACGATGGGCTGGAGCCCTCTTGAACCTAAACGATTCTCAGAAATTGTTTTGAGCATAATCAGTGTTTCAACTTAACTGCACGCAGGGCTGTCTTTCGTGACCTCTCTGTGTACAAATTATTCTATTTCATCGCAGGTTTTGTGTGGGTTTTCTGATGTCATAGTAATCTCAAATATTTAGAAGGGAGGGAGGAAATAGCATTCTGAAAACCCTCAACACGATGTTTTCCTATCTCTGTTCATCATTATGTGTGAGGTAGTAGATTTGGTTCCCAAAACAATGCTTTCATGTGCATGAATTTATTATTTTGGTCACAGACCAGTTCCAGCCCACATACAATATCAAGGAAGTCATAAAACATGATAGGGATACATTTGAATTTGCAATTAGGTATAACAGGGACAAAACAGATATAGCAACAGTTTAAAAATATATAAATTAAAACTTAGTCACTAACATATAACCTAAAATTATCATTTAAGGCCTTAATCATTATGATAGCACAGCTTGTTCCCTAGGTTTTATGGCAATCACACAGAATTTGGCTACCCTTAATGTGATCTCAGGATCCTTGTCCTCTACCAGGGATTTTAGACATTGAAGTTCGGATTCATTTGGAGATTTTTGCATAGCAGGGGTAATAAATACTGAGTGTATATCCCCGTAGAAACGGCAGCGTAACAAGGCATGAGAGACAGTTTCTACCTCCATCAAGCTGCAGGGGCAGACTCATTCCACGTATGGAATCTGCCCTGCAATGAGGCAGATGGCAGCACATTGAATATGCTTTCATGTGTTGGTGCCTCCACACAGCTGCTGCCGTGTAACATAAGGGGCTGACTAGCACTATCACAGGAAAGTGCACATGCCTGTAGCAATGATGGCAAAGCACTGGAATGGAGACCAGATAGCAACTATTGATTCACAAGATGAGCCCTTAGTGTATGTTGTGACAGCAGCAAGGAACTCCTGCAGTACAAAAATTCTTTTCAAAAACAACCATACCATTGCGGCAACACTTATTTATTTATTGGAAAAACACCAAAGCAGTTTACTAGATAATAATAAAATGGTTAACAATACAATAAAGCAGATCAATGAAACAGCATTAATATTTCACACAGTAGCCAGGCATCAGGAGCCAACACCAAATGCACCATTTTGACAAGTAAGTGGTGTCCAAACTAAATAATAATAATGAGGAGGAGGAGGAGGAGGCGGCGGCGAGCACCTGGGTGAACATGTTTTAAGTTGGTGGCGAAAGCACTCTCCCAGTGGGCAGTTTGTTCCAGACACTGCATGCCACAGCAGAGAAGGCTTTCCTCTGCACCAGTGCCAGATGAATCTGAAGGCTGTGACGTGGATTGGCTCCACTACACAGTACCACACACATCCCCCTCTCCTCCTGCAGTAAGTGCCAATGGCATGCTGTGTTCAGAAGCCAGGAGAGCAAGGGTGCCTCACATGGGCTGCTACTGATGGTTAGCAATGCCTCTCTTACAGTCTGCAGAGAACTGTGGTGGCCTATGCAACAGATAACATGGCTTAAGCTGTTTAGGACCTTTTAATCACCCCCCCTGCACATGTACACATGCACCTTGTACCTGGCTTGGTGGCTAACTGGCAGCCAGGGTCATATGTGTGCAGTGGGGCAGTCCCTTGAACAGCCCAGCCATCACATTCTGCACTAGTTGCTGCTTTGGAACTAACCTCAGGGCAGCCCTGCTTGAACTGTGCTACCTTGCTGCTGTCCTCAAGCCCAGGGGACCTGCCAGAATAAATACTGGATTACTTTAAGCAGCCTTAGGAAATGCTCGGCTAGATGTGGGAATGGAAGCCTGTTCAAAACACTTGGATCAAGGCTATCAGCTACTTTAACCAGATTATAGATGTTTGGCTAAATTAGACCAGAATTTGTTCTGTCTTGGATAAATAGTAGAAATGAATGGTAGCCCTTAAAGGCTTTGTTGATAGCTATATGTGTTGCCTCAATTAACAGGGGAAAGAGGAATGTTCCAAAAGACTCTGAGTGGGTCGCATGGCATGTTTTCTGATTTAGGTAAAGAGAGAGAGAGAAAATATGATGTCATGGTGTATTTATGTATGATAATATAATGGAACTACTATTAGTTTAGACTATAAGGGATAATTTGGTTGCTTTAGACAAATTTTTGAAAATATTATATTTTTGTACTTTTCTCTTAATTATAATAACCACTGATAACTCACATTATTATTTGACCCTCAGAGTCTAAATGGCTCCAGACAACGTACATAAACTTGACAAACAGGCCACTCTAATGCTGTCTGTTTCTGTCCTTACAATGTGGCAATGAAGCTTTTATTCGCTGAAAGAGATGCTGAGTTTGATTGACAGGTTATTTGCCTGAACACTGTGGCCCCCTTTTCCTAACACTTAACTGCTATCAATTACAGTTTTGAATGTGGGTTTTTTTCTAATGTAAAATAATGCCAGCCACTGCCTCTAACCCCGAGCTCTTTTGTCTTTTCTCTCTCCAGTCTTATTCAGGTCTTGCTCACTCACTCTGCTTTATTTTTCATGTATATTTTCTTTCAGCATATAAATGCTGGAGTGCTGTCCTTAGAAATCAGCCTCATGCAAAAACATGCCTCATCAATAACTTTGTGGACAAGTGGGCTACATCAGTGGTTAAAACAGGAAACCTACTGAGGTATTGTGATTGCTCCATCCTGGTCTCATTTAGTATAGTGATATGCAGTATTCTAAATACATACATTAGGGGCAGTAATTTTGTGCACAGCTACAAGTTGGCTTGGCTCATTCTGTAGCATGATTTCCCTCTGGCAGTCAAGTTAAATTCTCCTCTGAAAATTTGCCTGAATGAATTGAATACAGATCTTATTTAAATCAGGTGATTTGCTTTAGCTGCCATCTGTTGGCCAGTTTGCTATTATTATTATTCTGCTGTTGTAGTAGTTACCTGTCTCCCTGTATTGTGGAAAGCCAGATATCACATTTAATAAATATTTGAGGTATTATGCAATAGTTTTAACCTCAGGGAATGTAAGTGTTTGCTTGTACGTACACACACACACACACACACACACACACACGGGCAGGCTGGAAATTGTGTGCTTTAAACATCCCCATCTAACTGTTTTCAAGCAATCCTCCAGATCAAGAGAGCACTATATTTGTTAAAGCTCAAAATGACGAGTGCTCCTGTTGCTGTGGAGCCCCACATACCCTCACTTTCTGCGTGATTCAAGAATAGGCCCCACAGTGCACAGTCAAGAATCTCTTGTGAATTCTGAAGTCTCTTGTAGGAGTGTTTTATAATTTACTCTGTAGAAGGCTTCCTTTTATGAAGCCTCTGAAGATTTTACATGAAGGATTAAACTCCTGCCTATCTGAAGTCTGATCTTAATCGGTGCCTTTTGACCACAACAGGGATCTTTTCAACACCAAACACAAATGCTCTTGGTTCAGATAAATGGATGGACTTGGTTTTCTCCTTTTCCTTCCCTCTTTTTCTATTTTGGAAACACTGTGCGGTACTTTCACATTCCAGTAGAAAATTAGCCTTCCTTTCACAAATGGCAGATTGAACCATAAGCCAGTACCATTCCAGACTGTAGGACATGACTGAATGGTCTTCCATACAAAAAAATAGAAAGTTAAAAAAGCTAGGATAGAACCTTGCTTCCATTCAAAACCACATACAGTGGTACCTCGGGCTAAGAACTTAATGCGTTCTGGAGGTCTGTTCTTAACCTGAAACTGTTTTTAACCTGAGGTACCACTTTAGCTAATGGAGCCTCCCGCTGTCGCCGCGCAATTTCTGTTCTCATCCTGAAGCAAAGTTCTTAACCTGAGGTACTATTTCTGGGTTAGCGGAGCCTGTAACCTGAAGCGTCTGTAACCTGAGGTACCACTGTACAGCCATTTTGGAATAGTGTTACAATTGCACGCTGCTGGGGAATGAGTAGAAATACAGTATTGCATGGAGTAACAGTGAGTGGTGGCAAGAGAAGAGGAAAGCAGCTTTTGGGGAGGAGCCAGTTTGCTTGGGAAAACAGCTGGTAGGAAAGGAGTTAAGCAGACCTTCTCCTCCTCCTCTCCCTGCCTCTCCTACACTCAAAATCACAGCACTCCCAAGACTGTTTAAAATAAACCTGTTGGGGCATCATTGTATGCACTGGCATGGAATGTTTTATTTTCTCCTAGCTGCAAAAAATTTCACTGGATTGTGTCCATGCAGTCTAAGACTTCCTTAATTACCCGCAAATTATTCATTATATATATCCTGCCCTATCCTGTAGCCTCAGGGCAGGTTACTGTGTTTTCATCAAAGACAAATCTATCAATTACTATCCCCAAATAGCTCACTACATAAGGGCTCAAATTTAATTTCTCCTTTCATCCATTAATTTCCTGATAGGGATAAGAAGAAGGGAAAGTCTTCCTTTGCACTCTCATTTTGCTGACAAAGCTGCTCTGAAATAATTATCCTCCTTGGGAGACTGGAACGTGGAGACAGAAGTTATGTACAAAACAACTATAAGTCTCAATACTGTGCCCAGAGCTACTTAGGTTCATGGTTTTGCTTGTACAATTCATTATACATAGGACTTCAGTCTAGTATACAAATAGCAGGTGACTGTACAACTTCAGACTACAAATGAAGGCTCACATTTGGAAGTATTCTAACACAAAAAGAGTTTATGTATGTGAAACATGTGGTGAATGTAATGTGTGAAATGGCTCTTGGATATTCTTTTCTTAGAGAAAATCTTCTGTCATGTGGCCAGAGGATGATGCGTTCTGAATGATGTAAATTCCAGGATGGGTTCATTTTGCACATCAGATTATGAATCATCACCTTGTGTTCAGAGGTTAGGTGACTGTAGCAGCAGTAATTGGAACCAGTAGTTTGGCTTTATTTTATTTGTTTTCAAATCATTTATATACTGTTTGTTGTTATGAAAAACTACAACTTGGTTTACTACAGCATTACAATAAAACAATACACTAGAATATCCAGAGTTCATCAAATCTAGTACTAAGGATAAGTACCCAGGAATGCCATGCAAAGAGAAACTTTTTTTTTAACCAACCAGTGAAACATCTGAATGATAGGTGCCTGTCTTGTCTCTAAGAGGACGTCATTCCATAGTGCAGAGGCCATTGAAGATAAAGCTTTTCTTTGAGTAGCCATGAGATCTTTCTCCAACAGATGCAACATAAGGAAGTGTTCTCTCAGATTGCCTAGTCCTAAACTGTCAGGTACTTATACAACAACAACAAAACCTTAAACTCACTCAGTAGTGAATAGGCAACAGGTGCAATTCCTTCCACAGCGGTGTAATATGAACAAAGTAGGGGGCGCCAATAAGTACCCTAGCCATTGCATTTTGCACTAGCTACAGTCCTGAATTGACCCTAAAGGCAGCCCCACATAGAACCTGTTACAACACATGAGTCACGGAGGCAAGCTATCTCCATTCAGGAACAGATGTAGCTGGCACACCAGCTGGAGCTGGTAAAAGGCACCCCTACACACCAGTGACTCTTGAGCCTTTGGTGGTGACAATGATGGATAACTACTAGACTGTAAAATTTGGAGACATGCAAATTTCTAAGGATGGCTGTGTTGCAGTTAATTTACTGTTTAGGGAAGTGCAAATCACCTAAGTTTACTTTTGAATGACAAGGGAATCTAATTTCCCCCTCATCCCTAATTCCGAGGGCTACCAAGGAATTCTGATGTCTGTAGCTATCAGTTCTGTCAGCTGGTTGAACATTCTCCAGATTCCTCTGAATACATGTGGTGGATGCACGGGCTGATGTATGAACCAGGCCTCAGTTTGTTTAAAAATGTTCTTGGCAACAGAATGACTTCATATAAATTCACCAGGTCTTGTGAGATTGCAGGTCTTTTGCGTGCCCACTTAGCAGAAGAGGTGGAAATTATCAAACAATGCTTCGTGATTGTATAGTTTTACTATTTGTAGAAAACCTCCAGTAGAGTCATGCCAGTTTCTGTAAAACAAATAAAAGATGCCTAAGAATTTGGACACATGACAGAGTTGGGAACGTGATCCAAATTGTCCCTTAGTATTATGCTGATTTTGTGTATCGGCTAGATAGAATATACTTTCACAGTAAACTACTCATCTTAGTGAGTTTCATGGAAGAACTCTTGAAACCAGTGGGTCTACTCATAAGTCAGCTTTCAGGCCAGATGTTTGCCTGAACATTCAACACAGACATGCTACAGAGAGGCAGTTCTTTTCATGAATGAATGAGTTACGGAGTATCAGGATTTGTAACAACCCTTAACTCAATATCCAAATTTGAATACGTGTTCGTTTAAGCATGGTTGGATCCTGTTCTTTCCCGTGTATTGATTTAAATGGTTAAAGATGACTGACAGGATCAGTGACTGACAGAATCAGAGTTTGGTTTAGTCACATACAAGAAGGCCATCGGGGTGTCTTCTTCCACTGCACCTCCCTGCTTACATTTGCATTCCAACTCAAGCCGCCTTACAGTCATCCAAAGCCATTATTTTCATTGCAACTGATGGCAGATGGAAATGACTTTTCCCCGTTACCCTTGCAGAGCTCAGGCATTATCCCACAATAATGAGGTGGATCATATTTCCCACCACAATACTGTAGAATTCCCATTATACAGATCCCCTATCACTGTAGCCCTATGTGAATAAAACTCCCATTTACATGAATTTCTGATTCAGTCAAATATTTTGGATGTCCCCCAGTCACTTAATCATAAATAAATTGCTTGGAAGCAACCCCAAATGATTTCAGTGGAATTTAGTAGTAGGAAAGGTGGTTAGAATCTCAGCCAAAGGATACCTAAACTTTCTTTATGGAAAAGTACTTGTTTTGGAGCAAATGACCACTTTGAAATTCCTTTCACCCATGGAAATTATCATATAGGGAGGGTCTTAAATCACAGATCGCAAGTCAGATGATGAAGTAGCTCAGTTGTACATTTTTGTGTCCTATCACAGTGCCTGAACATTCGTTATTATTGCTACTAATTATTCATAATAGTGTTTCTTTTTTTAACACAATCTTACGTAGTAAGGATCTTAAGTAAGGACACACTGTGTTTGGTGGGACTTATTCCCAGGTAAGGGTACACAAGACTGTAGCTTCCATATGGGGTTTTATAAAGGAAGGGTATTTTTGGAAGAGTCAGCACTATCCTGCTATATTTCTCTGAAAATGTTGCAGGGTTTAGAATGTTCCTCTGTGGAGATAAATAAGCTGTCAATTCATGATGAAGAAAATCAAACTTGCACAGTTTGTTTTGGCCAGAGTTACTCGAAAAAAATATGAGAGAAATTCCTGACTAGCCACGGAGTGCTCCATGTGTTAACATTTAGCTTTCCTATCCTTTATCATGCCTGTGATGGCTTTTAGAAAAGGTAAACAGGAATGTCAAAATAAAGAAAAGATTAACCCATTCAGGTTTTGCTTTCTTTTTTTTTAAAAAAAGCTATCACAACTCTTAATTAAGTGGATAAAAAGTTTGATTATGTTAAGCAAATAAACAAACTCAACATTTATGCCAGCTGCCTGTGGTTTCTCCCCTCATTTGAATGCACCGCCCCACCTTGTGTTGTGAAATGCCTAAACTGAGATCCAAGCAGAAACCCAGGAAGTACAGAAAATATGCAAAAATCAAATCAGTTGACGTACTTCGTGACTTTGACACAGCCTTGCAATTAGTAGGGTATTTTCTTTTTATTTGTGGTCTGATGATATGCATTCCTTCCCACCACTGCACACAGAGTTTACATCGGAAAAAGCCTGCTTCCCGATTTCCCCATGTTCTACACTCCTTGAATCCAATCCACAACTTTCCCAATATTTAATTCTGTTTCCCAGATGCTCTTCACTGCATGGATGCTGTAAAATCAACAGTGCTTGGTTACAGTATTCATTTCTGTGTGTGCCTATGGTTTAAAGAACCACTTTGCATATCTCAGTATCTCTAAACTGTGTCAGTTTGGTAAAAACCAGAAGAGGAAAAAGAAAGCATTAATAAGTACGGAAACGGAAATGTGCCAACACTTCACATATTCTAATAGCTCTACTACTACTACTGATAGCATCTCTGTAGTGTTTTTCCTGCATATTCATTTCTTCACTAAATCTGATCAGAATCTTACTCCATGCTCACTCCTATCAATAGTAGGAACAATATTTGAAAGCAGTCGGATTTCCTCCTCTGCACCAGTCTAGCAGATTCTTTAATGATGGAGAAAATGAGTAGTGGCAGAAGGGGACTTCTTGTTTCCGGAGGGGAAAACGTGTTCATGGGCCTACAGTTAAAGGACCCTCTCTTCTACCACATACCATTCCAAAGCAAGCCTTTTATAAAGGTAAAAGGTAAAGGTACCCCTGCCCGTACGGGCCAGTCTTGACAGACTCTGGGGTTGTGCGCCCATCTCACTTAAGAGGCCAGGGGCCAGCCCTGTCCGGAGACACTTCCGGGTCACGTGGCCAGCGTGACATCGCTGCTCTGGCGAGCCAGAGCTGCACACGGAAACGCCGTTTACCTTCCCGCTGGTAAGCGGTCCCTATTTATCTACTTGCACCCGGAGGTGCTTTCGAACTGCTAGGTTGGCAGGCGCTGGGACCGAGCAGCGGGAGCGCACCCCGCCGCAGGGATTCGAACCGCCGACCTTTCGATCGGCAAGTCCTAGGCGCTGAGGCCTTAACCCACAGCGCCACCTGCATCCCAAGCCTTTTATAGCACTCAACAATACTTTCTCCCTTTCCTAGTTTTCATATTCCTTTAACTATTCATCAAGCTTGTCTTGTTCTTTGCCTCCAGTCTTATTATAGCCTTCTTCTTCACCACCACCCCCCATTCAGATTTCAGTGTCCAAGGATGTTGTGTAACTCACCCTTAAGTGACTGGCATTGCTGGCATTTACTTTGCTAAATGTGCACCCTAAATGACACCGTCTTAGCTTGATGATCCTTCATTTTGCAATCCCTCAGTCTTGAGGCATAAAGGCTAGCCCCCATGTCTCCCATGGTGGCAGCCACAAACTAACTGAAACAATTGCTCGTCGTCTTTGCCAAAACCACAAAATTGCAGCAGTCTCTGTGAACCAAGTCACAATTTCAGATCCTTCATAGTCTTGCTTTTCTCTGGGACCCCATGACCTTGCTGCAGAGGACTGGTCCTATGATTTCAGCCATTGTTCTTTGATTGTAGCATCTGCCTCCTTCTATAACAACCATGTATTATTGTTCTTTACATTGTTTGTTAGAGTGACTATGGACGTTCAAATGTCTGGGGGAGAATAGGGAGTGCAAACCACTCATGGTCCTTGCCTCTTCAACCCTGGTCAAATGTCGGAAGCATCTCTAAGTAAGCATCAGGGTAAGCAAAATGGTGATGCACTGTCAATAAATGAGAATATGGCAGCTTAGATTCAATGGTGCAATATAAGTTCTCTCTCTCTGTATGTGTGTTTGAGATCTAAGCCTGAATTTCTCAAACAGTGGGCCTTGGGCAACTTTCAGGTGGGCCTCAGTGCTGCCACCTGCCCAATGTCTCCTCACTTCTCTTTTGATTGGCCTGATGGCAGCACCAATGACTTTGCATGCTGAGTAAAAGGTGGCTGGGAGACTGAGAAGTCCAGGGAGGAAAGGCAAGATGGCAATGAGATATCAGGAGCAGGCTACATCTGTACCACTGCTTGTTGTATCTCTGGTATAGCTAGAAAGCAAGGGAGGAGACTACACCATATATTTAGAGCAGACACCCAAGCAGGCATCTCAGGAATGAACAGCTTATTCTCACCAACCTTATATTGCACCCAAGAAGAGGGTGGCTTGAAATCCTCATTGGTACCCTGTGCGCATGCCGAAGACTGCTGTGTGGACATCGCAGCTTGAGCACAAAAGTGATTCCCAATAAAGTGCAGATCAGGGATACAAGTGTGACGTTGCACTCTCAGAAACTATTGACCCAAACCATCCCTATTCAAGAATTATACTATGGGACTCTACTTCTAGCATCAGCTAATTACCCAGGCAGCTGGTCCACTAGTTCAATCAATTATGATTATGATCATTTATTGAATTTATATCAATCAACTTATAACAGTCAATAGATCTAAAATAAAAAGCTGGTTCACCACTGATGTTCAGTTTCTCAGCGGGGCAGGAGATATACTGCCTCGGGCTGCTGTCCTCCAGGTGCAGCTCCCACCGAAACTGACAGGATTTGTGCACTTAAAAGTCCATACGCGTCACAAAAGTTGTTCTTAGTGCAGAAAGGAAGAGGCTGTTCTCACCAACCTTGTCTTGCACTCGAGAGAGAGGTTTACAGATAGAGGTGTTGCCCTTTTTTATCCATTTCTCCCCTTCCATTCCCCTCAATACATTTTATTGAATGTTATTTATTACTTTATCAAATAATAAAAAAGGAATGCCATTTCTCTTTTTCAGGGTAGCGGTGTTTTGGGGTGGTTTTTTTTTGGTGTGAGTATTCTAAGGCTCAGATGTAAGGCATGTCTGGAAGCAATACTTGGGGTGTGTGTGTGTGTGTGTGTGTGTGTGTTCATCTCTCCATGATTCATTCTGAGGGCTGTTTTAGCCTTCATAAAATATTCATGCTGGTTGTGCATGGCTCTATAATTGCCATCTCAGGCCTTGAATTATTTATAGGTTGTACTGTTCACATAGTCTCATTTACTGATAGAGCAGATAACACCATAGAAGAGGATCCCAAACACTCTAATGCCTGTTACTTTGCATTAAGTAGTGGAATTATATTACTGTAGGTGTAAAACGCTGGCCTTTTCCTCCTCTTGCTTTAATATATCGTTTTTTGTATTTATCATATGCTAATTGTCGGGAGGCTGTTAAGCCTCATAATTCCTGCCGGGTTTTTGCAGAAATCAAGATGTGGGCTGAGATGATTTCGTTCTTGATCCCAAAATGATTGTTCTATAGAACCCTCCCCTGTCCTTCCAGCCCAGATAATTTATTGAAATGGAGGTACGAGAACACATTTGTACCTGGGCTCCTTTGTTTTGCACTATTGATCAGTTTGCCTGCTCTACTGGTTAACAAACATTCAGCAGTTCGGCTAACACAGATGTTTACTGAGCTTTCCCCTATATTTTTTTAAAAGCCCTTTCCCCCATCCTTTTGCCAAGTTTGCGATGCTAGTTAGTGGTTTCTGAGTGAGGGCAGAAGAAAGCTTTGAGTTCAGTCCATACCCTTTCTCCAATAATATAATCTATCAAAATAAATTTAAACCAAACCTTTTCTTGCCTGAGGGTGAGTTTCTGTGCATTTATTTCAAAAGTTGCTTTTATTTGTGTAGGTTTCTATCAAGCACTGCCATCCCACTTGTGCAACAGACTTCTGCATGTGCAACAGAATTTCCCTCTCTTCTCCAATGAAGCTCCCTTGTACCCTCCAGATCTAACCTGGCAGGTTGGGGGACCCTAAGGAGCAGATTTGGAGGGACACACATGGAGAGGAAGGGGAAACGCCATTGCATGAGCGATGAGCGGAACTCCATTCATTCAGCATTAGGTACAACCCTTAGTGTCATAAAAATCAATAGAATTATACACTAATTATAGTGTGTATGTGTGTGTGTGTTTGTGCGTGTGTGTGTGTGTGGTGGGCAGTTATCTTTCCACAAGGGCCAACATTGATGCCAAAATCCAGCATCGCCTGAGCTCTGCGAGTGCGGCTTTCTCCCAATTGAAGTGCAGAGTGTTTGAGGACCGGGACATTCACAGGGAAACCAAAATGCTTTTTACAAAGCTATTGTACTACCAACCTTACTGTATGCTTGTGAAACATGGACCACTTATAAACACCATAGTCTCTAACTTCTCGAAAGATTCCATCAACAGTGTCCCCAAAATTTTTACACATCACTTGGGAAGATAGGCGAACTAATACTAGTGTACTGGAAGAAGCAAAGAACACCAATGTTGAAGCAATGATTCTTCAACATCAACTTCGTTGGACTGGTCATGTTGTGTGGATGCCTGATTATCGTCTTCCAAAGCAACTACTTAAAAATGGAAAGCGTAATGCTGGTGGTCAACAAAAGAGGTTTAAAGACTGTCTGAAGGCAAATTTTCAAAAATGTAGTATAAACACCAGCAATAGGGAAACACTTGCCTGCGAGCGCTCCAATTGGAGAACAGCCTTTACCAAAGGTGTCATGGGCTTTGAAGACACTTGAACTCAGGAAGCAAGGGAGAAATGTGCTAAGAGAAAAGCACACTTGGCAAATCCACACTGTGATCAACTCCTGCCTGGAAACCAATGTCCCCATTGTGGAAGGACTTGTGGGTCCAGAATTGGCATCCAGTCACTTTGAGTTAACTTACAGACTCATTGTTAATACCGTGTTTATGGAAGACAATCTTACTCAGCTACGAGTGATCGCCAAAGAAGAAGAGTGTGTGTATATGTACACACACACAAATGTGGTAGGAGTGCTAAAGGAACATCTTCACTGGTACTTGCCCATGTTTTGCTAACTGCGCTTCATGAAAAACAGGAATGTGAGGGGTTGTATCTCCTAGAGCAGGACCAATGCAGCATGGAAAAATCATGGGTCAGCAGTAGTCATGCTCTGCTGTAAAGCATTCCTCAAAATTATGCCTGGTGATCACGGCCAGCTCCACTGCTGAGGAAGCTCTCAGCAATGTGATGTCTTGAGGGTTTCCTCTTTTGATGGTGGTCTCCCACATGGTTAGTGGAAGCCCTGGGAATCTTGCCACAGTGGAAGGTGATTCTCTAGGGTTTCAGACAAGGGATTTAACCTGCAACCTTCTGCATGCAAAGCACATGCTCTGCCACTGAGCTATGGTCCTTCCTCATATATGACTGTGCACATATATTATGCACATTTAACCACATTCACCTCAGATATAATATTTCCAGGCTGCATCACATAGACATCTTTTCAAAGGAAAAGAAAGATGTAGATTATATGATTTATTGGGATATATATGTTTTATATCCTCAACCACTGGCTCTGGCAATACTCAGCTTCCCATATTGGAAGATTTCCTATCACGATTATGACCCTTAAATAAAAATCATTTTCTTTAAATTTAATGACTTATCATTGTAAAAAAAAAAATGAAATGGGCCTATATTCTAATAGGTATGCATGCCAAAGGCCAGTGCCAAGCCAAGCCATTTTTCAACCTCAGGAGTTGTGCCCTCTTCCCTAAATCAAAGTGCATAATAACAAGTTGTTTTGGCACCTGTGGCAGAAAATCCCACAAACAAACAATTTCCTGTCCTTTCCAGATACCCCAAATAAGTTGCCTGAGGCAGCCAACTCACTTTGTCAACTGGTAGGAATGGCCCTGTCTAAGGCACACCTTAATTTCCTTAAAAATGAGAGTGACCGGTTGAATTTTGTGATTTTCCCCCTAGTAATTTTGTAGTCAGATCAATATTATGTTATGAATTATTTGACTGCTTTATATAATGCCTTTGACACCTATTGATGGAGAGGTTACTTTTGATTAAAAATAATGTAAATACAGTGGTACCTCAGGTTACATACGCTTCAAGTTACATACTCCGCTAACCCAGAAATAGTACCTTGGGTTAAGAACTTTGCTTCAGGATGAGAACAGAAATTGTGCTCCGGCGGTGTGGCGGCAGCAGGAGGCCCCATTAGCTAAAGTGGTGCTTCAGGTTAAGAACAGTTTCAGGTTAAGTACGGACCTCCAGAACGAATTAAGTACTTAACCCGAGGTACCACTGTATACCTCAATCTGTGTTGATAATGTTGCTATGTGAAACTATTAGAAAAGTAACTAAGGAAAATGCTTTGAAATTACACTGCTTTTTGCAACTTTGATTTGAAAATATTTAAGGGCGACTTTCAGTCTCTCCTCTGCTGCCACTGATGCAACTCCTCCAACTGAAATGTCTCATCTGCTATTTCCAAGTTCTCTGGGATACAACCGATCCCATCACACTAACTGCCAGAGCAACCCTTTCCTGTATTGTTAGAGTGATAGCTGAGTTGCAATCTTCAACCATGATTCTGCCATGAATTGTTTTTTTAAAAAACCACCCAGAGCCTAGTTCAATGTAGTATCATTACCAGAATGCTAACATATAGTAGTGAATACTGATACTCAAAATCCTTACATGGCAGAACAGGGAAAGCAGCAGGTAACAGAGGGGAGAAAAATTTTAAATGACTGCTATAAAATGAAAAGAGAACTGTGGATGAAAGCAAGCCTGTGATGGAGCCACAGGGAACTGCCAAAAAAAACAGAGAGAAAGAGAAAGAGAGAAAAGAATTGTTTCTTCAAAACAAGCCATTTTGGTGAACAATAAATCCTTTAGAAAATATGTCTCTGCCTGAACCCTCATTTCCCCCCCCGATAATAAATCATCATTATAAAATAAACCGTACGACATCCACATTCCATATCATGGACTGAACTGGAAAATGCTGCGGTTTTCCTTTACGATTCGGTGAGTCCTGTTAGTCAGAGGGGAAACTATTTTAGCGCTATGCCGATTCTGATGTTCAGTTAAAACTTGGTTAAAGGGAATTTTTGTTCAGCAGATGGCATGGACAACTTTATCAGTGACTTCTACACACCCACTAGAATTTATAAAGGTTTCGGTGCCGAGTTTGAATGATCTGCTGTTTCTCGGTGGGTCTCCACAGAGATGGATTGAGGGCAGTGTGTGTGGCCACACTGGATATGCAGGCGAGCAGCTTTGGGAAGGAGCCACGAGGGCTCTGACAGTGTCCTAGAGTCCTCCTTCCTCATTCCCAAAGCCAGGCAAGTGCTTACCAGGCTTTGGGAAGGAGATAGAAGGGCTCTAGGACCCTGCCAGAGCCTCATGCCTCCTCCCCAAAGCCCAGCTTAAGTTGGCATCACAAAGGGCTAGGGGGGAAGGTGTCAGATGTTGGCCTTGCACGGGGCAGCATATCACCAAGGTCCACCCCAATCTCCATTTCCCTTTAGTCACCTTTCAGAGTGTGACTCTTACTGATCGCTCAACCAATAAATACTTTTTTCATGTTTCAGTTGAGCCATTGGAGTGGTACCCTGGGTTACAGATGCTTCAGGTTACAGACTCCGCTAACCCAGAAATAGTTGCGCAGCGGCGGCCCGGCAGCCCCATTAGCTAAAGTGGTGCTTCAGGTTAAGAACAGTTTCAGGTTAAGAACGGACCTCCGGAACGAATTGAGTACTTAACCCAAGGTACCACTGTATAAACATATGGAAACATTCCTCAGAAAGGCCTGTTTCCTCACTGGTCACACAACCCTTGGAAAGCGAAAGGACTTGGGTAAATCTGTTACTTAGAAGCAGTGCCAGATTTACGTATAAGCTAAACAAGCTATATCTTAGGGACCCACTCTCTTGGGGCCCCCAAAAAATGTAAAGGAAAAAACCTGGATCTACATTTCCAAAATATAAGATATAAAACAAATAAAATAAAACCTACATACAGCAACAGTGTTTGTGTTGTGTACACGCCAATTTTTTATGTTCAAATGGCTTTAGATACATATTAGGTCCATAAATAATCATATAGCAGGGATGTCCAACAGGTTGACCGTGATTGACAGGTCAACCCCCGGTTGTTAGAAGTTAATTGTGGTCGATCGCGGGCTCAGTTTCGTCCACGGGTGAAAAGGAGCATGTGGCCCTGCCCCTTCCTTCTTTCCTGTATCCACGCACGATTTCAAGAGCATAAGACGGAATTTCCGCTGGCGAGATGACTTATTGTTTATCATCTTTGTCGCTGACCCTCCAAATTTAGACCCTCCTCCCTAAAGAAAGGTCAAAAATTCCGACCTTACTCCCTAACAAAAGCTTAGTAACTTTGACCTGAACCTTCCCCAAAAGGTTGACAATTACGTTTGCCCTCCCTAAAAAAAGTTCAACAACTACGACCCCACCCCCCGCATAGGTAGATTACTGCCAGTGTTTCATTCTGTGAGTAGATCACAGCCTCCTGGGAGTTGGATGTCCCTGCCATATAGCATATATTCAACACAAAAAACAGTGACAATTTGTTGTTGACAAAGATGGACAGATGGACATATAAAGGGCCCCATTACCTTCTGTAGCTTAGGGCCTCAACAAACCTAAATCTGGCCCTGCTTAGAAGCCATGACCAATCCTGCTTCAGAAAGTTTGTTCTCGAGTGCCCTTACCCTCCAGATTGCTAGAAAGGACCCAGAGAAAGAGTTTTGTGTTTGGTAGAACATGAAGCTATTATCCAAGGGGACTTAAATGTATTTACAGAGCTGTGACTTATGAAAAGTACTACGAATATCAAATACAGTAGTGGTACCTCAGGTTAAGTACTTAATTCGTTCCGGAGGTCCATTCTTAACCTGAAACTATTCTTAACCTGAAGCACCACTTTAGCGAATGGGGCCTCCTGCTGCTGCCACGCCGCCGGAGCACGATTTCTGTTCTCATCCTGAAACAAAGTTCTTAACCCGAGGTACTATTTCTGGGTTAGCGGAGTCTGTAACCTGAAGCGTATGTAACTGAAGCGTATGTAACCCAAGGTACCACTGTACCTCTTATTAGAGCCAGTGGCATTCCTCACTCTCACTGCACATGATGCTCTGAACGCAGGAGTGTCATGTCACTGGCTGCCCTTGCAGAGAGCTGTGTTCACAGGAGGGCTGCTGATTCCTAATGGAGCTCATGTGAGACCCATTTAGTTGGTTCTCAAGTATGGTGGCTCATCCATTCCTGTTGTAGCTTGGATTGAGGGCTTGGGCCTGCTCATTCAATAGCATTCTTGGTATATAGTCCCAAGTAAGAAACTGCACTGCAGCAAATTTTGTTATTTGTTATTTTGTGTATCCAGCCAATTTAGGGCCATGTCCTAAATATATTTCTGGTAGTATTTATGCTGATGCTTTCCCTTGTGGTGGTTCAATGGAATTGTTTATGTAATTTTCTTTAAAATACATAAAGAATATTTCAAACTGGAGAAAGATATTTTTGAGCAGGTGATATATATTCTACTGGAGAAAAATGTGACTGGTGACCAGAACACACCAAAATTCAAGGTTCTTAAGAGAAATGTTAAAATTTAAATTTTATATTTATAATGATTGATTATAGCTTTCATAAAGAAAGAAGGAAAGGAAGGAAGGGAACGAAGGAGGGAGGGTAGGGGGGAAAAAACCCCCAGTACAGAATGTTGTATTCTAGCATGAACCTGATCAGTAACTAAGCTGTAACAATAACCTTAAATTGAAATTGGACTTGTATTTGTCAGTTCTTGCTGTCTTGATTTTGGCTTTGATTTTGGGTGGGAGATGGGGAAAAATACATTGTGCCACAATTGTATACTGTGTTTGAAATCCTTTCTTGTCCTTTCCTCTCTTAATTAAAAAATTACATATTTTATTGCTCAAACATTTAATATATGAAGGGCCTCTATATATTTTTTGCGGCGGGGGGGGGGGGGAGAACAGGGACAGGGGAGAAGTGTACTGCATCTGGCATCTTTTGGCGCTTTGAAAGTTGTGCAAATGGTAGGAGGGTGCTCCTGAAGCCAAGTCATCACTTAACTTTAATTGGGGAACTAGCCTTTGCTCTTCTGGGCTTATAATGCTGCAGCCTGTTGTCTGACCTCAGTCTGCACTCTGAAAGAGTTTACTTCAGCACTAGTCATTTCCCAATTATGCAGAGTGTAAAGAGTAGCAGTGCCCTTGGTTCTCCACCCAGTTTTACCCTTAAGTATTAGTGTGCCTACATGTAAGTATTTTACAGAATGTGGGAATGAACCATTAATGACCCCGAAGAAGAAAGTGGATAAACATCTTCCTCACAGAAGGAGTGTATGTTAAATAATGAAATTGCTGAATATTTAGATGAGACGTTAAATTTATTTATTCACTTATTTATTCAATTTGTATTATTTATACTGTTGATTAAAACATGCGATGTAGACTTTCGGAAAGTCCTTTATTACACTTTCCATTTTACCTTCTGTGCTCAGCATGTTGATCTGTTTTATAACAAATTGTAACACAGAATCATACTCAGGTTCAAGTGTCAACAATCAATTGGCTGATTAATTTTAGAATGCTTGGTGCAATATGTAAGTGGGTTGTTTTTTTTAAAAAAAACACTTTAATCTTGTTTCTTCCTTCTCTGGGATTTTGAGCAGTGTGAAGGGAAGATTATTATTTTGTAAAGATCTTTTCTTGTGGAATATTAGAAATAAACAAATTATCAAGACATCTTTCCCTTTTTGGGGGGGGGGGGGGAGAAGGTAAAAAGTTCCATTGTCAAATCTGAAGTTGTTCCATGAGTGGAAAGAGCTACTTGGCACTACTTCGAATAGCCTGGATCCAACCCAGTGTTTTGTTGTGTATATTTGTACTCCATAACATATTCACTGTTCTGTTTTAGTGAGAGAGCATAGATAAGTGTCTGTATGTCCGAACACATGTCTGCGACTATACTGTATAACTATAACCACTCTGGTCTCTCGCGCATAGTTTGTATTTTGGAGAGAAATCATTTTCTATCATTCGTCATTGCCTGGCTGCAGCAGACTGGGCCAGCACATCATTTGTTAGCAACGACAAAGCCGCACTCATAAACGCCGACATGTTACATTAATTTATAGGCACTGAGTGACTTATTAAATGTGACGTGTGAAATATAACAGGGCCTGGTATGGATGATTAGGTTTTGGGCTTTGAATTGTTGACAAGGCAGAGGTAATGAATTGCGGGACACAAGCTAGAATGTTTCTCCCTCATTAGTCAGTATTAGCTGCATTAATAGTAATAATTGGATATATTCATCATTTTAAATGTTTTAATAAAATGTTTGGACAGCACCTGATCAAGGCTGTCAACTATTTGGCTGGAAGGTTTTGTGATAGCAGAAGAGTGATGGCACATTTTGGGTGGAGATGTACATGGCCCTATTAAGGTGATGTCTTAACCAATGTCCATTCTGTAGCAGAAAGTGGCGGTGGTTGGGAAAGCTATGTAGCAAATGGAGTGATGGACGCTCTCAGCAACTGTGCCTCTACTTGAAACCGCAGAGGACAGAGATTCCAGTGATGACTTTGAGGCTCTTAGAATATGGTATTTCACTACTCTCCCCAACATCTGAATGTCTTGGATCCAATATCTTGTTTTAATCAGCTCACTAGAATATTAAGTTTTCTGGGAAGTAAGAACATCATAGTTTTAATGCCATTGTCTGCTCTGAAGGGTTTTTGAAAGATGCTTAAAGATGTGCATTTCAGTTTGAGCACTGTGAACAAAATCTCAAAGATGTCCCACGTGTCATTTTGCAAATACTACCTAGTGAGTTTTCTTCTGCCATTCATTTCTCTGTGTTAATACTTGCAATATTCTGACAGCGCCTAAAAGTGTTTAACAAGCAAGAGATAATACTAAATTACCACCTGCAGAATTTCTAAGAAAAATATACCAGGCCCTTAAATGCTGCTAAGAAATGAATGAGTGCAATAGAAATTGATACCCCCCCAACAAAACTGTTGCTGGTGAGAGTTTTCAGCTATTTATACTTAACATACATCTGTTAAAATATGTTCAAGGCAAACCAATGAACATATATAATTAATATATATCAGGCAAACAGAAATAAAATCTTGTTTGCAACGGTCATTTCACTGTTTGCCTTCTGGCCACATTGAGCTACTGCTGTAGGTTGTGTCCAAAGCTGTGCAAACAGATTTCCTTTTCTGCAGTGGGAGTTTACTCTCCTCTCCCCATGCACCCCCCAAATCTGCTCTGGAGGGTCTCCCAACCCTCTGGAGCAGAGTCTGAGGCTGTGCAGGGGGCTACAGGGGAGAGGCAAGAAGGTGGGTGACTGTTGCATGAGTGGAATGGCAGGGTTGAATACAAGCCAGTTACCTTCCTGTAAGGCCCAATATAACATAACTGTTGTTGTTGTCCGACTCTGCTTGACCCCATGGACCAAAGCACGCCAGGCACTCCTGTCTTTCACTGCTTCCCGCAGCTTGGTCAAACTCAGGTTAGTAGCTTCGAGAACACTGTCCAACCATCTCGTCCTCTGTCGTCCCATTCTCTTTGTGCCCTCAATCTTTCCCAACATCAGGGTCTTTCCCAGGGAGTCTTCTCTTCTCATGAGGTGGCCTAAGTATTGGAGCCTCAGCTTCAGGATCTGGCCTTCCAGTGAGCACTCAAGGCTGATTTCCTTAAGAATGGACGTGTTTGTTCTTCTTGCAGTCCATGGGACTCTCAAGTGTCTTCTCCAGCACCAGATTTCAAAAGCATCAATTCTTCAGTGATCAGCCTTCTTTATGGTCCAGCTCTCACTTCCATACATCACTACTGGGGAAACCAGCTTTAACTATATGGACCTTTGTCGGCAAGGTGATGTAACTGTGGAGGAAAGCACTTCTGTTCCTCTTGTCTCCTTGAGATGGGTGAGAAGAGAAGGTCAATGTGTTGATCACACACTTTAGCAGTGATACAGTTGCTGCCCTTTACTTTTACACAAATCCATGGAAGCAGCTTACTTTTATAGGAGAAAGTAACTATAGTCACTTTGTAAGAGGGGTATGAACAAACAGCTCAAAGCAGAGTCTGCTTTATTTTAAAGAGTGCTGGGCATTCTGTACCAATATAAATAATGTATAGAATGGTTGTTTTCTGCAAGAACATGATGACTGTGTGAAACACACCATTTGCAGCTTGGATGCAACCAACTCACAGCAAAAAAATCAGTGTGGATCACTTGCTTCCTAAGGAAGCTGGTCGGGGGCACAGCACAAAACACTATTTAGGACCTGGAAGGTGTCTCTCCTAGGTCAAGACAGATGAGAGAGAAGCCTAGAGCATCCAGGCCCCCTAATTTTCCACTGGGACACATCTTCACTTTGAAGTATTGTGACAGGGACTTCCATATCACTTCCAGCCTTGCACATCCCACAAGAAATTGGGACCATCCCAGGTTTAAAACACAGACTCGCTTTCTAAATAGGACTCTTCTGTTTTCTGTTTTGTATTTAACAACATTTGCAGACTAGGGGAAAAAACAACAACCCTCATTGCATTTGTAAAAATGCTGCATGAATACCAATGTTGAACAAGGAAATAGTCTCTTTTCTGGAGATGTCACGTGTAACGACAAAGTCTGGTGTATGTGTTTGCTAGCAAATTTGTAAAATGAGAGTGCTTCCTAAGAACAAGAGTTTTTCATTTATTTGGAGAAGAAGCAAGAGTTGTGAGTCCCCCATCTAGAATGCACCTGTGATTTTAGCTAGTCCATGAGGCTGAATATTCAACAGACAAAACATGCTTTGTCATTTGCAATTATAGTCCTGTATGCAGTTCTGAAGTCCCACTTTGTTGATCAGTGTTGCATATTATGTCATAAGAGACCTAGTGTCACTGAATGGGGTGGGCAATTAAAACTCAAGTCTAGACAGCAGTGCCTCTAGTTTGTCTAGAACCTGAGTGTCATGTTAAAAGTGTAAATACCAATTCATTAACACCAGTGAACCCGAGAGCAGAGTACAGGAGGCAGCACCTATATTTGCATTGGTTTGGCAGTCACTGCATTAAACTGCTTTGACGGACTATTTGTTACACTTGCATGTTTATAGATAAACGAATATACATTTTTAAAGACTTTAGCAGCGAGGTTAATTATTGTACAATTACAGTCCTAATAAATAATTCTTTCATTGGTGCAGACTGCAGGATTCAGCAAATTAACCCCCAAAACCCACAAGGCTCTTGACATTTCAGTATTGATGTGCTCCAGTTGATGGTTTCTGACTTGACTTCCTGGTAGGAAGGTGTCGGATGGAGCTGCCTGATTAAGTTTGCATTAAGGATGAATTAATTTTTGTCAGGGTTTTACAGAAGAGGCTCAGCTGTAAATTTTTGTTGATTTTCCTTGCTCTCAAACAGTTGGCAGTGCTGCAGTCATCAAAGAACTGGTGAAGGAGATGTTGGCCTGGTTAGAATTTCTAATACTCCCCAGCTAATTAAATTACTATTTTGGAATGTTCATGTTTTTTGTTACATTGAAGATAAGTGAGGGTGTCCTTTTTGCCCTACAGCTTGGTGCCCATCATTTCCACCACTGCCCTTAGGATGACTAAAAGAACAATGCATGGATACTACTGTAATACAAGAATACTAATGTCACCCGCACAGCTTCCAACACATCTCATTGTTTTTAATTCATATTATTTTGGGCACTGACCCAGATTCAGCTGTGAAGTCAGGAATGGACTAATAGATGACTAACTAGTTTATTTAATAAGATATTACTGGCACATTCAGAAGAGTAACTATCTTCCTTCTTTTGTGTGAAGCTTTGGAGACATGTTTCTAGTTCCCTACCATTGCACTCGGGACACTTCAGGGATGTGCCAGAAACCACTCTGTTATTTGGATTAAAGTTCACATTTTCTTCTACATGGTGCAAATATTGCACCAAACTGATTCTACATCCTTGAAATCTCAGCTTCTACTTACAGAATAAAAGTGGTGTTGGGCAATGGTTCAGAAACTTCAGGATGACTGGAAAAGGCATCCAGCTGTCAAATGAATCACTAATAATTGTTTTGTGCAGCTCTCTGCCATAAAGACTGTGGCACACCACCCCAATCTCTGAGCGGTGCAAGATCCCAGAGTTCCAGGCACTTAGGTTCAGTTTCTTCCAAATAAGGCACAGCAGGGGCTGTGGTGTGTTTATGATACATGGTTTATTTACACATATATACAACCTGAGCCTATGATGGAGGGGCTCACAGCATTGACATCGCACCTTGCTTCTCCCATAGCCATAGCCATAGCCTACACAGGCATCAATCTCTTTCTCTGGCTTTCCATCCTGCTGCTTGTAGATTCTAGCACACATACTTCAACTCTCAACTCTGGCCTTTGTCTTTCTAACTGCTAGCAAGTTGATGCAGTGGGGGCCATCCATTTGCTGTCTGGCACAGAGCCACTTCCTTTGTTAATGCCCCATATTTAGAGGACCATCACCTCACCAGGACACTAGCCTGGCTAATCCAGGAATTGAATCCTTGCTGGATCCAGGAATTAGAAGGTGACTCAGGAATACAGTTTACCCACCCCTACACCAAACTCATAACAACACTATTATCTACTCTTCTGATGCTGTTAGCCTTCTAATACAAATTTGTACACAGGATAATAATCTTTGGGGACCTTTGGGAGCACAAGAAGCTGCCTTATACTTAGACAGACCATCTAGGTCTATTTTGTCTGCATTGATTGGCAGTGGTTGCCTCCAGGGGTTCAGACAGGGGTATGTCCTATCTCCAACTGGAGATGCCATGGATTGAACCGAGACCTTCTGCATGTCGGCATCCTTTGGGGGTCGAGATGCCAGCTGGCTAGCCCCCAGATGGATCATGCCCTTCCAGCCGTTATGATCCCCCGATCTCTGGTGCGACGTAAATCTGCGACTCAGACTTCAAAAGCCTGAGCACGCTATATTAGCAGAGCATACTGCGTAGGGTGAAATGGAATTTTCCAACACTGCATACATAGGAGATACTCAGCCACTGAGCTATGGCCCTTTCTGGGTGTACCCTCTGCCATAAGTGAGTCATGAGCAGGCATAGGGCCTTCTTGGTGATGGCACCCATCTTTAGAATATTCTCGCCAGGGAGATTCAACTGATACCTAATCTTTTCAGCACCAGGAGAAAAACTTTTTTCTTTTCCCCAGTCCTTTCTAATTCCTGTTTTATGCTTTTCTCTGTCCTGATGTATGTTTTGCTTCTGTGGCTCTTCTAACAGTATCTTTTGTGATTTCATTGTTTTCATTGTTTTATCAACCTTTTAGCCACCTGGAGAACCTATTAGCCAGAAGGGAAATGATAAATACCGTAGTGTTGCTTCCAGTGCTTCCTCTGTGATGATGGAAGGCTCTTTGATCCAGTGAAGATTTGTGTCAGTGGAACAGAGAGAGTGGACCCTTTTTTGTTTCTGTTTGCCAATTTATCTTTCCCCCCATACCATCTCACACACTGTTCCTAAGGGTCCCCCAAGCTTTTCGATCAGGTTGTTGGGGAGAGAATGAAGGCTGCAGTGGGGTGGGTGAATATGCAAAATTCACCTTCCTTTCCCATTCTACTATATTCAAAGATTCCATTCTTCCCAGAAAATGAATCCTTCCATCAGCAAAAAGGGTGACGCTAACATTAAGCAGGCTGAGGTAGTCACTTTAGGTGGTTGATTTGGGATGTCATGAAAGGATAGCAATTTATTGATATACAGTGGTACCTCTAGTTACAAACTTAATTCGTTCCAGAGGTCCGTTCTTAACCTGAAACTGTTCTTAACTAGAGGCATGCTTTCACTAATCGGGCCTCTTGCTGCCATTGCGCCACCAACACACGATTTCTGTTCTCATCCTGGGGCAAAATTCTCAACTTGAGGCAACTCTTCCAGGTTAGTGGAGTTTGTAACCTGAAGCAGTTGTAATCTGAGGCGTTTGTAACTCGACATACCACTGTATAAATATGTATCGTATTGCTATTAGATTCAGGTAGGTAGCCGTGTTGGTCTGGCGCAGTCGAAAAAAATAATTGTCTAGTAGCACCTTATAGACCAACAAAGTTTGTTCTGGTATAAGCTTTCGTGTGCAAGCACACTTCTTCAGATACTATATCTTCTTCAGATAATATATGCTATATTTTTATTCTCAATGTACCAAAATAACTTGGCAAGCCTTGGGTGGTATGCACCTTAAGTGGGATGATGTGGTGGGATATTTTGCTGTTCTGTCTCAGGCAGAAAAAAAAAATTGGACCAGCTCTGGATTCCCTTGAAATAGATGTAAGTTTCTGCAGCCACCTCTGGAGACATGTGGACTAAGGACCCGCAGATTTGTTTGGCATTCTTCTAAGATTGCAACTGAATAGCACACAGTGGTGTGGACAGATTCCTTTTGTTCCCCTGGCATCACTAGAGAATCCAGATGGAACTCCTCCAGATGTTGTTTCTGAGATGACTAATTAAACACTCCCAATGTCTTGTTACTGTAAAATTGACATGCACTTGCAATGTGCACAATATATACTGAGTCCAGAACAACTCAAGATGTCAACACTTGACCAACAAAGTGCAAAAAAAGAGGTGGGGGGAGAGAGGGGAGGGTAGAGCCAACAATGAAACACCACACCCTCAGAACAACAGCTTGTAAGAATAATGTAGGATGTATTCTCTCTCTCTCCCTTCTTCCAGGATTTCTTGTATGAATTATTGGGAGGAAGGGAAAAAGTGTGGAGCAAAACAGCTAACAAGTTGTGGAACTTAGCCATCTTTTTAAAACAGGAATGGAGACATGTTTCCCTGCTGCTCCTCTATGACTGTACACACTGCTCAGATGGAGCACTTTGGCCTTTCCACATACAAGCCCCTTCCTTGCAGCCCTTAAAATAGTAACCACATGCTCAATTCCATCCTCATTGCCAAGGCTCCCTGCTGCAAAGGAAGTGAGAGTTGTATTCTCTAAGTGCCTCAGAACAATGGGGGCACCACTGTTTTTCTTTAAAAAGAAAAAAAAAGACATGGAGGATTTGAGCTTCTTGAACTGTTCCTTCATGTATTTCTACACGGTAGCTAAAAGCAAAAGTGTGGAAAGCAGGGGAAAGAGATTCTGCCTTGAACAGGGGAAGGGAAGAAAAGGTCCTGCTGCTGCTGCTGCAGCCCTCAGCTTAGGTGGTCTTGTGGCGACAGTGCCAGCATCTCCCATTGGGGGGATTTCCTATTTCTCATTCGTGCTGTTATGCTGTAGCCAAGGGAGAGGCAGGAAAAGGGAGGGGAACCAGAAATGGGTGTGCCTTACAGCTGCAGGCCTGAACGCACAGGACTCGCCGCTGAGCAGCCCGCACGGCTTGCTGTATTCTCTGGGCTTATGGCTGCTTGTTTTGGTTTCTAGGCACTGAACCAAACAGAAAAAAGAAACAGGACAGCATACTACTGGAGCAGCTCTCTTGAGAGAATGCTAAACAGAAAAGAGGCTGTAGTGTTGCGCTGCCCTCCATGGCTCACAGCCAGTTTTATTTCTTCACTGCCTGCCTGTCTATGGAGAGTTTCCTACTTTTGTAAAGATTCACACAAAGCAGGCCCCGTGTCACCACACGACATCTTAGGGTGGCCGAAGGAGTTCACTCCTTACAGTGAAAATTTCTGGGGGTCACTACCAATGTTGATGCCTGCTGGGGCTTCCAGGTTCCCTAGGGATGTAGTTGTGGTGGTCATTTTAATTTCCCCCCAATTCAGGGTTCCGGACGTTCCTTCATTCTTTGGCATTGTTGATAAAAAAAATCTGTATTATCCACCATGCTTTGCAAAACCCTTCTTTACTTCATTGCAAATTTAAGAAATAAGATAATCACATTTCCCTGAATAGAGAATGGGGTGGGGGCTTTTAATTTTGAACAAGGTTTCTGGCAGAATGTTTTGTTTCTTTAAGTTGCTTCCCTGTCCTAAACAGTCACTTATCATGTACTTGTTGAAACATTGGCTTGTCCAAAGTGTCCCCAATGCTTCGCCGTGTTGACACCTGCCTCTATGTAAAAACAAAACAAAACAAACCCTCAATTGGCTGGCAGGGAAATCTTCCCACTCATCCTCTTGGAGAGTCAGTGTGAAGAGGAGATTTACAGTTTAGGTTCTAAATCAGCCATGGCTGTTACAGCTTTGGTGGGGATTTAGTGTGGCTAAGGCTGAAACTGGGTGTCATCCCAGAGGTTAATCCCTAGGCCTAGTCTCCGGAATGCATCTCACACTCTCTCTGATACTGACACAGTGGAACAGCTGAAGCCAAGAGGCCTTTAACTAGTGCTATGTGTAGAATGTGGAAGCAAATATAATGACAGCGATGTAAATGTTGTAAGTTGAAAGGCTCTTGCTTGTAGACACGACTGCATGCCATTGGAAGAGACACAGCGCATAAGCTGGAAAAAGGTGGTTGATCCCTGGTGATGATTGAATTGAAATGGTAGAAGACGATTAGGAGCAATTAGAAATGAATGCTGCCCTTGTTACTTGAAAGAGGTCATAGGCCTTCCTCAAAATATTAAATTCAAACACATGTAATTTGCTGGGGGAAATTGTGAATTGTATGCAAAAAGCAGAGTAGGGGGATGGCATAAGGTCAAATTTCAGATTCCAAAATGTGAACTAGGCACACAATTGTTCAGCGTGAAAGAAATTTTGAAAAGTGTTTGACCCAAATCACTCCCTGACTGGAATTTTCACCCAACTGCTAAAGTCAGTGATAAAAAAAAAATGATATGCCTCAGAATTGCATTATAACATATGCTTAAATAATAGTTGAATCTGGTTATGTTGCCAGTTGTGCCGGCAGTTGCCAGTTGCGCTAGCAAGACCTAACTCCTGATTTATATTCAGTTCAGGAAAGAAATGTGGCATAATCTCCCAAGTAGTGCAATTTGCGTTCCAGATAAGGTTAAATTTAGAACTACACTGTTTTGTGAATTGTGTGCTTGATTAGAACATGGATCATTGAGAAACAGAATCCCCCCCCCCAAATACGTATTTACTTCTTTTCCTCTTTCTGCAACTATTTCCCCTCCTTATTTCCTCTTCCCTTGTTTTAGTTAATCACAAGCAGATCAGTATGAAGGATGGGGAGTACATAAAGCAAGTGATTTCAAATTGAAATCATTATGTGGTGACAAGGGAGGGGTCCACAACTCAAACCTTCAAAATGTCACTTGGGTGTGGGTAATGCCTTTTTTGCTTTTAATTATTTCTTTGCCCACTTGACTCCCCCCTGCAAAAGTTTGCTAAATTCCATAATTGAACTGTAACACTTTAGATGGCAGGTGTGGGATTTCATGTTTGAATGTTTCTACATTAAAAAAACACAACCCTTTTCTGCATACATTCAGGATGGAGGGCCGCAACTTATCTGGCATGCTAAATTTCCATGTACAGGGAATGGGGCTTCAAGAGTCTGACCTCCCACCCACTGTCTGAAGAGGTACAGTAGGGTGAGAATGTCCCATCGTGCAAGGAGAAATGGTTGAGGTGCCAGAATATTTGCCTTTGCGCTATGTTAAATTCCACCTAATGTTTCCTTTGAGCAATGTCATAAGATTTGCAGATGCAGCAGAATGAGTACTGATGTGACAGATCTGCAGGCAGCAGATACAATTTTTAATGCTGGCCATATAAAACCAACCAACCAAACAACCGATTCTAACTAGACAACTAGCACTTCAGGTGGAAATCCTTCCCCTTTGCCTCCAATGCAAGTTTTGTTTTTTTCAGGGACTTTAAATAAATAACAAAAACGTAGAAGTTGATCAGTCCGTTCTAGTACCTGACCCACCCACCCCATACTCACCTAATTCTGCTACAAGTGTAAAGCCAGTGTTAACTGATCCCAATGTTCCTAGGATAAAATCCTATACACAGTTACCTGGGATTAAGTCCCATTGAGTAGACATGTGCATAGTTTTCCTGTTAGGAACTCATGCCACTTGAACAATAGTTTCTCTCCCCCCCCCCCCCCGAAATAACAGGCTCTTGGACAATAGTGTCATATTACAATTAACAGTAATACTGTTATATGCCATCACTTAATAGCATTTTTTCTAGCAAAAGTATAATACTGGCATGGCTGCTAACTCTGTGGCAGCTTGTGAACTGTGACAGACCCCAGTTCCGTTTTTTAACGCTTATTTCGATGAATAGTGTCTAGCATCCTAAGTGGAATTTAAAAAAAGAAGACTTCACACATTTCTGTACTCTACTACTTGAGGGGTCAAGGAAGAAAAAAGAAATAGTGTAAGGGAAAGTAATTAAACAGAGGCAGATTGATTGAATATTAGTGCTTTTACTGAATAAATGAGGATAAATTCCGTTAATTATGTGTCTTTTCCCCATACTAATGTGATAATAAAGTACTCTAATTCTGGAGAGGCCTGTCACCATCTCTGCTAAAGCAATACTTCCTTGGCTGCTACATAGCAGACAGTGACTATGAACCATGAAGAAAGAGGAAAGCACAGCTTGAATGCTTGCACTACTCATGTGTATGGGGATAACATAGTCAACTTGCCTCCCTGTGTCACTGTAGAGCTAAACAATGAATCTACATTGTACTTAGTTCTAGGTCTCAGTCCTCTGGATTAGGACTTGTTTAAAGTGAATAGTGTTGGTAGTTACACCCCTTGGTTATGCAAAATGCCTCCCTCCTATGTAGTTGTTGTTATTATTATTATTATTAATTGTGTCCCATCTGCTCAACATGTATGTGTTTTTGCTGCTCATTCCTGCCAAAAAAACTAACCAGTAAAAGACTGCCTGGGAACAAGCTACCATTTGTAGACGTACGGTGCATGAATCAATATTTTGCATAATATTTTGGGTGATGGTCAGTCGAATCATAGAGTACTCTGTCCTTTAAACATAATTGACTTAACTTCATGGATTTCAGTGGGCTTACTCTTGAGTATGAGTAGCATTGGATACCACCCATTGTTTATTTATTGATCCATCCATCCTGCCCTGTTGCTAAACCCTGGGAGTGTGTAGCAGCATTAAAAAAACTACACAATTTTGGCTCTGATTCAGAGAATTGTCCAGTCCTTCCCACTGCGGCCCTCAGCTTCTCCCCAAAGTCGGTTCCAAAGGTCTCTCCCTCCACTACCCTACCCCTTAAAATAATTTCTAGTCCCACACAGGGCTACTGGAATTGCTCTGCAAGTGAAAGAAAAATTATCTTCTTTTCTACTGTCCCAGCCCACTGCCTGCCACATGAAATAAAAGGTTAGCCCTTCAGAGAGAGAGAGAGAATCATTGTAAAATGAGACCCTAGGAAGCAAGATCAAATTAGGGGAAAGCAGGGCATAAATCTTACCTTACTTATTTTGTGTCTTCTGTGGTAATGCTCTATCTTTGTGCGCAACATTAACATGTTGTGTGAGATCTCTTTAGATTCCTCTGAAAAACCTAAGCATTTTTGTGGGAATGTTGCCTGCTTGGAAGGGAGTGACGATGTAACTCTGAAACAGTCTGGGTTTCTATGGAGTGTTGTAAATTCTGAAAATAGGGAACTGAAGAAGGTAGAAGAGTGGCTGGAAGTTTAAAAAATTGATGTGCTGTGCTCCAGTGCACAGAGCACGATGAGGCCTATAGAAAAGCAACTTGAAAACTTTGGTGAAACAAGCTGTGAGTAGTTGAAGGCTGCCTCTGGGCAAGAGTAGCTTCTGCTTCAGTGATTAGGTGGGTTCTTTCCAACCGTTTCCAGCACTGAAACAAATATCGTTTATATTCACTCTAACAAGTTATAGTCTTTGTTAGAAAGTTCATAAAAATAACCTAGTCTGTTCTGCTTCTCGTTCTCCTATTATCCAAGGCCAGGTGTTAGCACTGAGATCGTGTCTTGTTTAAACCACAGTTTCCAATTATATCAGAACTGGGAAACCGTGATTTAATGCCTCCTTAGCAACCTGCTTTCACTTCCTGATTAGGAAACTGAAATTGCAGTACAGTTTTCTTGTCCAGAGGTAATGTGAAACGGGCTTAAACAAGCTGGGTCCACTGAGGACCAGAGGGAAAGTTCTGTTCTTGGGTGAATAACCACAGTTGAGATTTTTATGTCTGAACCTGGCCCAAATCTCACTGACCTCACTAAACATGCATAGGATTGGGCTGTAAGACAGAGATAGCTCTAATTGCTTCTGCTAAAGTCAACAAGCAATTTGTAGGCATTGTGATGCATAACTTATTGAAGAATTATTTTCCTGTTGTGAGCGTGTCGCAAAGGATAGCTAATGCTGATTATTGATTTAAGAGACATGCACAAGCCAGCTGTGAACCTGTGGGTAAAAAAGTGGCTTTTCCTGTTTCTGTATTTGATTTTCATGTTCAATTTCATGCTGATAAATATGTGTAAGCCTTCTGTAGATCTTTGATAACCAGTGGCCATCACATAACCCCACACTTGTACGCAAAATGTTCCAATATAAAATAGTTGTAATACTGGGAGGGCTTACAAGAAAATGAAAGGTAGTTTTAATTTCAAGTTGCTGTGTTTTCAACTATATTCCTTGAGTACTTGGTAGAATTTATTTTCAGAATGGGCATTGATCTAAATTACTTTAACCAATGATCAATGAACATAAAACACATGCATAGTCTACATGAAAAAGATGCATTGGATGCCTTCAGCTTGAATAATTCAGCACTACATCTGATGGCCAGGATACACTACATCGGTGGAAAACACCATAATGTCCTCACCATTCTTTTTTTCTTGGTTTAGAATCCAATATTCAATTCATACTGAGGAGTTCTGTAAATGGAGAACAGTATTAGAAAGTAAAAATCAAAATTACATAGCAAACCATATAATAATAAGGAAAATAGCTGAAGCATTGTCTTAGCACCAGGGGAGCAATCATTATTGAATGAAACAGCTAGGCCTAGTTCAGATGAAACAAGAAAGAGGGCTGGGTGATGGGAATTTGCTCAGATTTTGGATTATGCTTCCAGCAGTTTCATGCAATGGAGACAGGATAGATTCCTGCAGAATCCCCAAGAGATCTCCCAGAGGCAAGGAGAGCTATCTCACAGAACCACCTTCTTAGATCTCATGGTGGAAAAGAGGTGCACAGCAGTGCCCCCTGCTCCCAACACAGGGAGCTTTCAGACAGCAGCTGAATTTGGAAATGTGTCACTGTGATGTCACAAATGGATCATTGTCAGTAGGGCATTTTTAACTATCCCCCCCCCCAATAAGAGTAAAACTGGATTAAATGGGGAGGGGGAAATACAGGCTGGCATTCTAATGCCAAAAACATTGCATGGAAATCAAGCACTGCTAGGAGATGTTTCTTTTTTCTTTTCCAATGTATTTCTTATCAATAAAAACTTTGGTGTGCCACGAGCAAATTTCATGCCTGTGGGACTACTTCAAGGGATGTCTATCTCCAGCAGCATGCCCCCCAATATGCTGCAGGGGGGAAGAGGGATGCACATCTTTTGGGACAATTGGAAGCCAGGAGGGCTTCTGTAATTCCAGGACATCCCGATTAATATGGGACTGTTGAGAGGTATGCAGCTGTGGTTTAGCTGCTACCCATTACAGCTTCTGGGTTAGGTCAGGAAAAAGTCCAAGCCATTCATTGGCTCAATGGTAGAGAGTTTTCTCCTTGAGTCACTGACACTGCTGACGGCAGGGGGTGGGGAGAGATGGTGCAGTTTCTAACCCAGTGCTTCTGTCACTGCTGTCTCCATTGGTGTTTCAGCCTTTGTAGCCCAGGCCAGACTGTGTTCATATTTTCTTTTTATGGAAGTTATCATTAAGAGCTCTAACTAACAGATCATTTATTTACCCAGAATCAAGTAATTGTCCCTAGTTCTTTTTGTTACGATACCTTGCATGTGCTGTTGATCTAGCAACAATACTACCGTGTTTTTACACGAATGACATTCATATGCTGTGGTGAATTCCTGCTCCCCCCCCCCCCCAAGTAACTTATAAAAGAGTGAATGTGCCATAGGACACCCTTGCAAGTAGTAATTGTGGGAATGGTTGCTTACTGCATGCTGCTTTTGTCTGAGATTTCCTTCCTACTTTCTGCTCCCCATTGGCCACTGTGCTCTTTGAAGCATCCATCTTGGCTGTTTGAACCCATAACTGGAATGTGAGATGCAGCTTTCTGCCTGAAAACACAGCACACCCCTGTTGTTATACACAAAGCTGTTTTCTTCTTCTTCTGGCCTTAAAGAGTCAGAAGTCCTTTAGGGTGAGAAAGATGCAAAGCAGCCAGTGTTGCAGGCACATACCCTCTGCGAGAGAATTCACCGGAATCCAGACTCGCTTTCTTCACTAACATGTTCATAAAACTTGAAACAGGTAGCTTGTAGCTTCCCTTTTATTCTAGACAGGTTTAAGTATGCAGTTGACACTTGTACTGTGGAATCACCACATGTTTCACTGACTCTGGCAGCCTTACTGCTGTCATATATTTGCATGGATGAACCGTTCTCAAACAGTTTCTCCAATGTATTAGAACAAACGTGCTTTTCTTCAGTACCAGGAATGTAGGTTTTGCCTTCCCAGCTATCCTCCTTTCCTCCCAAAGATTGTGGCAGTGGCAAATGAAACCCTGCTTCATTTCTGAGTCCCTTTGAGTTCTGCACCAGAACAATGACAAGACTATGGCATTATCAGTGGCCCAAGTTGGAGGAAGCAAAAGCCATTCCTTCGCTCCAGCACATTCTGAATTCCCAGCATTCCACATACCTGGCTGGGCTGTGCCACATTTCAAGGAGAAGCTGACTGTGATTAAATGGATTACTCTGATGGGATCCTTCCCAGGACTGAGTATAGCAAAACTGATTATCTGTGATATGATCAGTGCTGGCTCAGGACATTTTGCTGTCTGAAGCATAACACCAAATGGTGTATCCCCTAGGGTGGCCACTTCTGCATCACTAAAAAAGAAAAAAAAATGTATCACCGGGGGCAGGGGAGGACACAGATTTACATAATATTTGTATATGCTAATTCATATAAATAGATGGAAATTTGAACGTGTGTGTGTGGTGTATATATCTTTAAAATGTGATACATCTCATCACATTGGGCAAGACTATAACTAGGTGATCTGAAAGTCTGCTCAATCTTCTGTCCAGGCATTAAATATAACAGGCAATTTCAAAGACCCGCCTCTCCCTTATAGTTATTTATTTCTGAACTGGACTTGGACCAGACAGTCTTCAAAATAGGGGATCGTTCTCAGCAGAGTAGGACACAGCACTACCATATCTCACCCCAGACTGGGAGGACCAGTTTCTGCCTTCACCTATTCCCTGCTTCCTACTCTTTGATGGGGCCAGTTCCTGGATAGCGTATTGAGACCTTTCCAAGGTCCACTGGTTTGGTTTCTTCTCACTAGTGCAAAATTTCTAGTTTCCAGTCTGCAATACTACCTTCTAATTTGGAAGGCCTTCACCCTAATAATAACTCTGTTTAGTGAAGGAAATACACTTTCTACTTGTTTAGGGGACATTATATTCAGTCTAGCACTGAAAACAACTGCTGGTTTTCTACCATAGTTCACAACTGGACAAAGTCCTGCTCCTCCCAGTTCATCCTGTTTTCTGAATCCTGATCCCAGCAGGCAATTCTGAATCGCTACCCATTGTTTATTTACATGTTACTTTTCTGCCTGGGGAATTTTGTATTTCAATGTTACCATTGTCTGTGGCTGTTTACCCGCTGGATGCGTGTGGTTTACATGTTAGTATTTTGTATGATTAAAGAAATGGAAGGAACACAATACCCTGAGCACCCTACTCATAAACAGAAGCATCTTTAAAGACAAAAGTGCTGGAGATGTGGTGCCTTTGTTTAGAAGTGGGTTGCAGAATGTTTGGGGTTCCTTCCTTCTGCACATGATACAGAAATACTTTGCTAGCCTGTCACTGAGAGAAACTAATCTTACTACAGAATCTGTTCTGGAAGTCCGTTTGACTTCCAAAACATTCAAAAACCAAATTGCGGCTTCTGATTGGCCGCAGAAAGCTCATGCAGCCAATCAGAAGCCACAGAAGCCCCTTCAGACGTTCGGGTTCCAAAAAAAATGTTTGCAAACCGTAACAATCACTTCTAGGTTTGCGGCATTCAGGAGCCAAAACGTTTGGGATCCAAGGTATGACTGTATTACAACTGTAACTCCCATTTACAATGCATTTAAACATATATACTCAGAAGTCATACTACAATCAATGGGTCTTATTCCCAGGTAAATGGATATTATGCAAGTAGCCTTTACATTTTTTAAGGTGTTTTTTTAAAGGAAACTGCCTTTAACTTTGATATTTTTGGTAGAATAAGATGACATTTGTAGACATGGTAGCCCTTTCTGAGGTGACGAATGCTGCCAAATTTTAGCAGATAAATGCTGCTACACTCTAGATAGATATATGCAGGTTTTTGTGTGCAATGAGACTTTATTTAAGGAGAGATCCATTTACCCGTCTATGGTTTGGTTGTGTGTAGAATTTATATGAAAATCGCATATATGATTGAGGTGTCCCTGGTTAAATAATATTGGGGGGGAATCAGAGGGGAAATGACAGAAGTCTTTGAACAACAGCTTTCTTTGGGTGGGCGGATGGAGTTCATTTATCCTCCACCATGACTTTGGAGGGAATTTGTATAACAACACACATCACAGAGTGTACCCTAGATAAGAAAGCTGCAACATTTAAGCATTGGTACAGTAGCTAAGGAGTTATGATGAATGGAAGTGTTTGAGAGGTTTTGTTTGTTTGCTTCCTCCTCAATTGACATTAAGGTTCCTTCAGCATCCATCACAAAGCACCTTTACTGGAAATAAAAAAGGAAAGCCTTGGTGAAGTTATCGTTAATTGGAAATAGAGCGCCTGGGAATAACAGTTTTAAAGAGACAAACAGTCTGAATCTGATGTGGCTCCAGGGTTTTAGGAGCAGCCTGATTCACTTTTCCTCAGGAAAACACCGTTTTACCTTGGAAGAGTCCCAGATCTCTCTGAAGCTGCCTGATTCATTTTAGGTTTCGGAATCTGTCCAGACCCAATACACACGCCTGCTAATGACTTTATTCTGTTATACATCAATGTAATTTAAACTTTAGAATAGTGTGTTAGTTTACAATTCTGAGATTCACATTCTGCATCCACCTGTAGTTGAAGATTTCATTGAAGATATGACTTGTCCATTAAATAACAAAAAAAAGTGTTATAAGAGGGATAATATCTGTTTTGGTTGTTTGGAATTTTTTTAAAAAAGGAATAAATCAGAGATGTTTGGGTCCATTTGCAAGCCTTTTCCAGAATTGCTCTAAAATTAAACAGGCACCTGACCCATATGCAAAAACCCATTCCTTTGCCCCCTAAATAAAATTTTAATCAAGTTTATGTTTAAAAAAATTATCCTTTTCCCAAACTGATTGTAAAAATAAAAGTGCGAGAAAATTCACATTTAAATACGTAAAGTATTTTCCTCCCCTAATGTGCATATAAAAGCATATTCTGCTATGTTGTCTTTGAGCCAAAAACTACATTAGAGTACATGGGAAGTGTGAAAGCCAATAGATAAACCAAGTTCTGAGCCACACTTTAGGCCCCATCTGCATTATACATTGAAAAGTGTATCATACCACTTTAAGCACTCATGGCTTCCCACAAAGAATCCCGAGAAATGTAGTTAAGTGTGCTGAGATTTGCTAGGTGCCTCCCATTCCCTCTCACAGAGCTACAGTGTGGTTTAACTGTCAATCCCTCTTCACTCAGGGAATTGTAGATCTGCGACGGGGAAAAGGGGTTCCTGGAGGAGTGGGAGCAGGTATGTTCTCAGAATTTTTAGAGAACAAATTCATCAGGCATCCCTGCCAGAATTGCTATTAATGATTATCGCCCGCCTCTACCACACAAGTAAAAAGTTTATCTATTTGTAATTAGCAAAGAGCGGGGCTTTTTTTCTGCTGGAACTCAGTTCTGGCACCTCTCAGGTGGGCACCACTGCCCTTCTAAGAGAGCGAGGGAGCTGTTCATGGTGTGTTCCAGCACCTCTTTTTCTAGAGAAATAGCACTGGCCAAGGGAAAGACAGACAAGCAGACACATCTGTTCTATGAACTATACCAATTCCTATTCCCCAGTCCACACACTATCTCTAACTCTAGTCTGTTTCCACACATTCAGCCTACGCTGGAGATGTTGCTTTTCACTTGTTTTATTTAATGCCACTTTTCTAGTCAAACTACTTGCAGTAGTTTTTTTTTGTAAAGCAGAAGAAGCCTGGAATTTTGCAAAATGAAATGGTATCCATTTTTACAATTTATTTTTTTGCAAATAACCTCCTTGGCCAATTAGCCAACACGTTTGCCCCTAACCTTCATGCATGCCTTATACTAGCTAGCACGATCAATCTTTTCCTCCATTTGCGGAGCTTGTTGAAAACACACTCTTGACTGTGAGTAAAGATATTTTTAACTATTACATCCAGCTCCCCTTCTTGGTAATCTATTCCTTTAGGGAAGGGCAGGCCAAACTGGTCAGCTGCTTGGCTCCTACATTCTGGAAAACTCCGAAGAATTCTCCAGCAAGCCTCTGGGGCAAAGCAAACTTTTCCCCAAAGAATAAGGGCTTCTGAGAGACTTTGCCACATAAGGGCCTGTCGGAGGCTCTGAGCAGGCATCAGTTGACAGGGAAATCTTTGCCTCCCAACAGATGGCCAGGCTTTTCATTTCAGCAGGCAGGAGACCGAGCTCAGGATTCTGCCAGCATTCCACGCGGCAGGGCCAGCTTAGGGCAAGAGGGATTTAATGTCCATGCCCTTCATAGCTGGCGAGCTAAACGATGAGCTGCTGACAGGAGAGCCATCGAGTGCTCATCCTCAAAATGTAAGATCCCGAACTTCTCTCTCCCCCCCCCCCAGCCCCGGCCGCATTTCATTTTTCTTTGGTAGAATTAAAGTCCTCTTTGCTGGCCTCTCAGAATCCATTTTGGCACAAATACAAACCACCTTTTGGTGGCAAGCAGTTGTCTGGATTTGAGATGCCATTATTTGTGCTGACAGTTCTTTCTGCACATTCAAAGTCACAGCTGGCCATTAGAGGCTTAGAAAGCCCTTCTCTCTCCCCCCCCGCCCCCCCCCCCGGTCTGCAAACACCAGCTAGTGCCAGTTTACTGATATTGGATATCAGGCTGCACTTGACGGGACAATGCAGTAACTTATGTCTGTCTTTAATTTAGTGTAAACAAACAGAGCCCTTCCAGCCCTCCTTTCATCTATGCTGGGGGTTCTTTGCATGTGTTTATAACACACAATCTGGAGTAGACACATTTACATGTATGCTTTCGTAGATTTTCACGGGTACAGGAATGCAGGTTTTGGTGTCCTCGGGTGTCTTCCCGTGTAAAAGTTGGGGTGTCTAGGCGACGTTTCGACGAGGTCTCACTCGTCATCTTCAGGCTGGTGCTTAACAAGAAGCCGAAAGCACCAGCCTGAAGATGACGAGTGAGACCTCGTCGAAACGTCGCCTAGACACCCCAACTTTTACACGGGAAGACACCCGAGGACACCAAAACCTACATTTACATGTATGGCTATATTATCATCATTAAACTAATAAACCCATACGTGAAGATTTAACAACTACTCCAAATATTTCATGGTCTTCCCTAGTTATGATAGAATTTCATGTATTTATGGTTGTGTTTTGGGCGAGACCTCCTCCTGGTTAATTTTTTTAAGTTGAGGTGTCCCCCCCCCATTAAGAAAGTAGCCCATAATCTGTGGCCAGCTGTTCCTCAATCTCTAATGGTGAAAAACAGGGAAATATTTTTTCGTCCGGTTTCTATCTCTTTGCTTTATAAAACACAGCATTGTTTCTTGGTAAACTGTGCCAGGGACATGAGACTGCTCCGCTGATTTGCGCATAGTGAGGAACTCAAAGTATCCGGCATTTAAGCCTTTTGTGTACTGCTATTTCTGTAAGCAGAGCTAAATTTCTTCTTCACTTTTCCGTTCTGGGTGTAGGTAATTTGCCTAACTGTGTATTAATCAACACCCAAGCTGTAATCAGAAATTGGATTCAGCTGACAGCAATTTACAGACTGATTGGAGGTGTGCATTATTAGCACTAGAGTCTTTAGGGTATTTCTCATTTGTTTATGGGAAGGAGTTAGGACACTGAAGTTGTTGGGCAAATCTGTGGCATCCTGTGGGTTTGGGAAGAAACCTTGCAACAGGTTTGTCCTAATACCAGGAAGCAGCAGGAGTGTCAGGAGAGCTTCGGAAGCTGTACTTATTTGTGAACAACTCAGCATAGCAGCTAAGAACTGCTACATAGGTAAGACAGGCTTCAACTAGTTTCCACTGAGCTATGGAGGGAGCCATACCCAGGGAAGTGAGTTTCTACTACAGAACAAGCATGTCTCCATACAAAATCAAGTGCCTCTCTTATTTTGCCAGCCCTTCAGCTGATCCTCTATAGGCCATATACATTTGGCTTAGTTGTTCCTAGGGCACCCCTTCATCCCGACAGATGGCACTAAGTAGATGAGGGGCCTCCCACTTGAGGCAGGTAGTGTAGGAAAGGATGTGGGGTCCCCCCCTTCTCTTTGCTTTGAGTGGCAGCTAGCTTCTCCCTCTACGCTATTCTATAGGCCTCGGCCAAAAGGATGTTTCATGGGAGTAATAGGAAAGGAATATTTGTGTTCATGCTGGTATTTATAATTACCCATGAGTGTTTGTGGCTGGAGCTTGCCGAATCACCCTTTTAATACATATTAGTAGCATCCCTTTCCCTCCCCAGACAAAAATGTAAACTGAATTATGCAACATGTTGTATTCTTTTGTTAGAATTAATTACAGATTAAAGTTTAGATTTTAAAGCAGCATGATGTACGTTGAAAAGAGTGCTCTGTGAGCAAAGCATTGTATTGCTGTATAAAGTAACCATCAAAGTTTGTTGATGGCCTCTGATTTGAAATATGTATGTGGTTTGCATTGTATATAGATATTGTTGTAAACCACTTTGGTACTTTTTATATAGCGATATATATACAGTATGCAGTAGCACCTTGGCTTACGTTACCCTTGGGTAACATAAACTTGGGGTTGCGAAAGCAGCGAACCTGGAAGTGTTTTGCCGCTTGTGCATGCACAGAAGCGGTCCCTCCAGTTGTGGAAGCTCCAGCCAGAGCTCCGGAACGGATCTCATCTGCAACCGGAGGTACCACTGTGTGTGTATAATAAATAATAACAATAATAATAATAAATACAAAGAAGCAACACTCAGTAGATCTGTTGTAATATTTTTGATATGCTTTATAATTTCCTGCTAGTTTAGTGAAAGAGGACTTCATCCTAGCTAGCACATTTTTTCTTTTGTTTGACAAGAGTCCATAGTAAGAACGCCTATTTAAGGCATCAAAGACCACCCAACTGCATCTATATAATGGTATCTCCCCCATTTATTTAAGTATGTTTTCCTGTTGTGTATCAATTTCCATTCATTACTGTAGTATGGAGGTAGGGTGAGTGAACAATCTTGTTTCTGCTGTGGGCTCATTCCATCACAGGTCATGGCAGGGTGAGAGTGGGTGGAGCTAGTGATGACTATAGGCAGAGCCAGAGACAGAAGTATACAGGAATAACTAAAATAAATAGTTATTTATTAGCTTCAATTTTCAAGTTAGCTTCAGTTTTCACAATGGCTACCACATATTAGAATACCCAATTTTTGCATGTGTCCCCAGAAGTGAAGCCTACTGGGTTTGATGAGGTTACTCTCAAATATACAGAGGCTTTAAAAAAGAAGAAGAAATACAACAGATCAACACAGCTATTGTTCTAGTGACAGTACTTTCTGACTTTTGTGTGTCCCCCCCCCCCACTTGTGCGGGTGTGTGGCAGCTGCCTACCAGTCTGTTTTCAGATAGTTTCAGTGCAGGGGTGAGAACATCTCCCCTAAGACATACGACAAGAAAAAACAAGTAAACCAAGAACAACATCAACATCTTCATACCACAGAGGGGAGGAAAACAGTTTATAAAGCCAGGATAACTAGTAAGGAGACAAAATGGGAGGCAGAAACTCTGATAGGAGTTGGGGGTTTAGGATTTAGTGCTTAGGAGCCGTTGAAGATGACATCTTTCATTGTTATTGCCAGTGACTGCCATCTCATCTCCATATTCCTCATACTATGAAAATGCACTGAAATGATAATACGATTGAATAATACTAACAACACTAGTATCATTACTAGGGCCATTTTTATATTAAGTAAAATGCATAATGATGGTAGCAGCAGCAGTTTTGCAACCCAAGATGCAGGGCCACAGGTGAGAGAAGCAATGAAGCTGCAAGCTTACCTTGAGAGAACATTTAGTGTTTAACGCCTTAGCTGAAATCACACGCACTCCCTGTACAGTATTACATGCACGAATGTTTTTCATCATAAACACATTTTGGAATTCTGTAAATTATAGTATGTGGGAGCCAGAATTGTGACAGTGAAAAATATGCCAATTTGTCGTCCCCAAATGCATAACTGTTTCAAGTAGTAGGGAAATATGATCATTTCCGGAATTCTGTAGTTGTGACTGCCAGCCGTCAGACTCCATGGAAATGGCGGCTTCATTTTCTCCTCTGTACCCTTGTTGTGTGATGAAAGTTTCAAGAGGCATGTTTTAGAAGACAGATAATGACTTTGCTTTTTGGCAGAATAATTTTGTGTTAAGTTTATGCCTATTTTTTTTGGCTCATTGGTCTGGTGTGTTAGAACTGTGAGAAGACCGTCTTTATCCATGTGGTACATGTGGACAGACAATTTTATATAAATTGTTTGCTGGGTGAGCAAGGGGTGTATTGGGGCAACTTGTCAACAACTGGTATACTCAACACGATATCCTTTTTTCAACAGGTTCTTCTTGAAATTTTTTCTTAAATGTAACCAGAACTGCCTAAAAAATGCAGGAAACCCTCGAGACATGCGAAGATTTCAGGTCAGTGTCACTCCCCCCCCTTAAGATAAATAATGTTTAAATGATGTGGGCTGGGAAGATTGTCAACCTATGTAAAATGATTACATAGTTCTTTCGGAAAGTTACGTTTTGCATTTTATCGTTGTTCTTGGCATTTTATTTTGATGCATTTTCTGTGAGTCGCTTTGGTTCACCCTTTGAATGGGGAAAGGTGCGATATAAATTATAAAAAATAAATAAGAGTTGGGATATGGGGGGAAATGGCAAGGACTTGCATTTTTAAGCCACCAGGCTTTGCTCTGCGATCAGAAGTGTCAGAATGCCAGCTCGAAAACAACGAATCTGATCTAGGTTGGCCCTTCCCCTTTCAGCACCTGAGGCCAAATGCCAAGATGCCACTTCCTGGTCCCCCCCCCCCCCAGTGCCGGATTTATGTATAAGCTAAACAAGTTATAACTTAGGGCCCCACTCTCTTGGGGGCCACCAACAAAATTAAAGGAGAAAACCCCCAGTATGTACATTTCCAAAATATAAGATAAAAAACAAATAAAATAAAACCTGCATACAGCAGCAGTGTTTTGTGTTGCGTAGGCTCCTATGATGTAAGTAATGGGCCTTGCCTGCTAGCCTGCTCCGTAAAATATCACTGGTTTTCTCATTTCTATATATAGGGTGCCTACATTCTGCATTGCAAATGGCTTTAGATACCTATTACGTCCATAAATTACCTTGTAGCATATATTCAACACAAGAAGCAGCGACAATTTGTTGTTGACAAAGGACAGCTGGACATATAAAGGGCCCCATTACCTTTAGTAGCTTAGGGCCTCATTGAACCTAAATCCGGCCCAGGTCCCCCCCCCCCAGGTTGCAAGGCAGCGGCTTCTCTTTTGGCTACAGGGGTGGAGGCGTCTGTGCCGTCACCAGAGAAGTGGTGGCAGTGGGCCAAAGCCACTAGAGAGGTGAGCAGAAGTGGCAGCAGCACTGAGATCACATCTCTCATAAGTGGCTTTTACATTGTGTGAAAGCTCAAATATAATGTGGAGCTTGGCAGTCGTGAAAGCAGAATAAACTGCCATGTGGATGCAGCCAATGACAACAGAGAATTACCATTAAAAACAACAACACAATTTAATATATGATGAGTCATGAAAGTCACTAGGTAAGCTGGAAGATGATGCTAGATTTTAGCAGTGGTTCCCAGCCTTTTTGGTACGGTGGCTCAGAAATCCAAATTTGCTTGATATGGTAACCCACTGAAATATTGTCATATGAATTTTGGACCTTAGGTCATTGGCAGCTGTCTGTTTTGTTCCCCTGAAGTGTAAGTTTGCCTATTTTAAAACCATTTACTTAGCACCCATATTAATGTGGAATTCATTGAAATATTTATGGTACCGACAGTATTCACAGTTTTGTTTATGGGAATACAAGACTAGCCTTTCTGACATTTGGTTACAAGTGTGAACATAGCATTATAATGTGCCAACAAAACAAAAAGCTGTAAGAGTTGTAACATCATACCAGTGAAGGATTACAAGTGATAATTAATTTGTGTTTACTAATAAGGCCACTTCCATAGGAATTGCACCCCACTTGCAGGTCACAGCCCACAGGTTGGGAAACTCTGGACTGTAAAATTACCTGAAGGAATACAGATGCTAGTTCTCAACTGATTTTAATTTCTCAAATCAACAAGCTAAACAAATGTTGCCTCTTGCTGGTTCTAAAACCCAAATTGAAGAAAAATAATATTTTATTCATTCTCTCAAGTCTGTGCAAGCTGTGACCTACCAATATGGACACACTAGCTGCTTGACAAAACTTCCTCTTACTGGCCTAGTACAATTCTGCCTTCAACACTAGCACCATTCCTTTGCATGTTGATGGGGTATTGGATGATTTAGGATGGGAGGCAGATGTTGTTCCCTACTGGCTTCTATTGGTGGGGATGAGGAGAAGTGAGGCAGCCTCTGCTGCTGTGGAGTACCCAGTTTCACTGTAATTTGTGGATATTTGCAACTGCCAGTTCTCCCACCGATAGAAGCCAGTAGTAAGCCCCCCCCCCAAATGGGGCAGTGTGGTGTGCCAGAGGCTTTGGATCCACAAGATCCAATCCCCTACTAATCCCCCACGTTGTGCCAGTCTGGATTTGGTACAGCCCCCCCCCAAAAAGTGTAAAAGAATCACCCTCATCTTCTGCCCAGGCCAGCTGGGAGGGAGGGTTTTGGACACAGTGCTGGATCCACTGATTCTCTCCACCCCTTGGTGGCCAGGATTTGGATTGCTCTATTACTGAGCTCCTGTAGAATGCCTGCATGGCTGCTAGTGGAATCTGTTTAGCTTGATAAGACGAATGTTATGTAGGCTTTGCCTTCTGGGATTGGCAAAGTAAAGGTAAAGGTACCCCTGACTGTTAGGTCCAGTTGTGGACAACTCTGGGGTTGCGCGCTCATCTCACTCTGTAGGCCGAGGGAGCCGGCGTTTGTCCGCAAACAGCTTCCGGGTCTTGTGGCCAGCATGACTAAGCCATTTCTGGTGAACCAGAGCAGCGCACGGAAACGCCGTTTACCACCGGAGTGGTACCTATTTATCTACTTGCACTTTGATGTGCTTTTGAACTGCTAGGTTGACAGGAACTGGGACTAAGCAATGGAAGCTCACTCCGTCGTGGGGATTCGAACCGCCGACCTTCTGATTGGCAAGCCCTAGGCTCAGTGGTTTAGACCACAGCGCCACCTGTGTCCCCTCTTGGGATTGGTAGCCTATCCTATCTCACAGTGTCACACCATATAAGGCAAAGAAGACAGAGTTATAAGGGGGAACAATGGAAAAGACCTTAATAATAACAATCCATTCTGTTATGATCCTCCTATCACACTGTGTGCTGACATTTTCACCTCCATAAACAGGTATGGACTGGAGGTATTGTTCTAAATGTACAGGGTGAAGTTCACAAACAATTATGAAACAAACAAAAGTACCCTAATCTGGTAGGTTTCCCCACCAGAAGAGACACAAGCCTCTTCTGCTGCAGTAAACTCAGATCTTTTATATCAATTGTCCATAAAGTTGGCCACACTTCTGTAAAATCTTTTTTTTTTTTTTGGCCAAATGACAGTGGTGGAACAGCCTGGCACAATTTATTATTATTATTACTGTAACACCGCAAGATAAAAAACAATAAATCACTTAAATACAAAAAATGTGGTTTATTTTGATGGGCAACCTTTATGGTATAATTTATTTATAAAGTATTTCTATACTGCTAGGTCATAAAATATATGGGTAATATGCTACATTAAAACAGAGAACTAGATAGTAACAAGATGTGGATTTTATACCTTCAGTGTTAGAAATGCCAGGAGTAGGCTAGAATCAGTGCTTTTTTCTGGGGGGACGCAGGGGTATGCATACCCCTAAACATTTTGTGAATCTAAGTTTGGCCTCATTGAGGGGCAGTATTTCAATATAAGTAGGAAAATAAGAGTACCCCTAAACATTTTTTAAAAGAAAGAAAGCACTGGCTAGGATTATTTTAAGACAAAGGTGTTTGTGTATTTGTGTTGATTTCCCTTATTTTTAATATTTAGATCTTCCATATGACATAATGGAATTATTAGGCTAATAACCCCCCAATGCATACCTGCTCAAAAGTACATCTAACATAGTTAAATGGGGCTTACAAAAGGTTTATAATTCTAAACACACAAGTAGAAAGCCTCACTGAACACAGTGGGTCTCACTTTTGCGTAAACATGCATAGGACAGCCCTGTTAATTATGCACTTTTTGACTATCAGTGTGCCATATAATTAAGAAAAATGTAAATAGCAAAAAAAGCCCAATTGTTTCAATATTTTCAGTTTAGAGATTACTTAAACATGGAGTAAAAAACGGAACATTCAGAACAGCTTTAACTGACTTTGAAAAGCTAGTAAATAACCATTAAATTCTTAAAGGACTATTATCCAAAATTTATTGTCAATTGTTCTGTTAATTACCACTCTGGACTTAATTTGAAGCTAAGTTGGAAAAAATGCTTGATAGAACTCTTACAGCGTATGGTTGGAACAAAATCTTTGCTAAGCTTTTACCCATATTCAATTTCTGTATTATGAAAGAGAGTCATTAGGAAACTCTTCATAGGTCATTTCCTAACTGCCCATAGGTTGGATAGAGTAGTCCTTCTTCCTTGGTGATCACTCGTAGCCAAGTAAGATTGTCTTCCATAAACACGGTTTTAACGATGAGTCCGTAAGTGACTGTGGGGGCCAATTCTGGACCCACAAGTCCTTCCACAGTGGCGACATTGGTTTCCGGGTGGGGGTTGATCAAGGTCTGGATTTGCCAAGCGTGCCTTCCTTTTAGCACATTTCTACCTTGCGTTCTGAATTCGAGTGTCTTCAGAGTCCATGACACCTTTGGTAAAAGCTGTTCTCCAATTGGAGCACTCGCAGGCAAGTGTTTCCCAATTGTTGGTGTTTATACTCCATTTTTAAAAATTTGCTTTGAGACAGTCTTCCAACCTCTTTTGTTGACCACCAGTGTTACACTTTCCATTTTTAAGTTCAGAATAGAGTAGTTGATTTGGAAGACGATAATCAGGCATCTGCACAACATGCTTTACCCTCTGCATATTTTTCTGTTTATTTATTTAAAACCTTTATATGCGACCTTATATCAATGATTTCAAGGCAGTTTGCGGAAACAAAAACAAGTAAAGCAAATAGTGTTGGGAACACTCTGGTCCCAATAGCTGGGACATACCCAGGTGTGTGAGGGTAGATGAGAAGATATGTTGTTGCAGCAGTTGAGCATTTCTGGCCTGTTCCAGAGTTCCCAACTTCTGGCATGGGGACTGGCTCCAGGATGAGGGAGAATTGTTGGGTCTTCCACAAGAGCCCCAAAGGACCAGCAGGCGGAGTCAGCAGTGGAACCACCTGGAGCAGGGAGCGACTGATAAGATAACTGCTCCAGCAAAGCCCCAGGGTGGTCTATGTTACTGCCTGATAAGCAGCATCTCCTGACCCACCTTGCACTGCTGTGTGCTTAGAGTAGGAGCATTGAGGAGAAGACCTGGTGGTCCAGCAGTTTTTGTAGTGGATGCAGTGTTGAACTTCAGTGCAGACTGGAATATCTAGGGCTAGACTAACTTACCTCAGATTGGGTAAGATCTTACACTTTCCTGAGCTCCTTGGAGGAATGTGCTATAAATAAATAAAGCCAAGGCCATATTTATGACCATAAGTTTGTATTTCCCTCACAGTTAATGTCATGTTACCTGGAAGCGGAACACTTTTGTTTGACTAGCTTTTGTTTTCCAGGCCATATAATTTCAGCTATTTCCACATGGAATTTGCAGATTTCTACACAGCCTTCTTAAGGGCCTTCCATCTGTTTCCCTTCCGTCTCTGCCACTGTTGCCTTGTATTTATTAAACATCGGTTATTCTGTAAGAATATCCTCCAGTCAGACATGCTCTCGCAAACAGGGCAATCTAGCGTGAACAGCCAGGACCGCAGTCTGTCAAAGCAACAGTTTGTGCTTACCTACGTGCTGCCAGTTTGCAACTCCCCCAAGATGTGAGCTGATTTTCATATGGTAATGCTCTTGCATGTTCTGTCAGAAGAGCAATCAGGAGCTTGTGTAGGTGACTAGGTAGGACATAAGAGGGGTTGTTGATCTCTTGACTCGTAAAGACATTCTGTCAGGCAAGTCCAGCCTCACAGCAGTCAAGCTTTCTGTGTGTAAACAGAGACTGCTTAATTACACAGGTCATGTCAATTAGCGTGACCTTCGCATTTTAAAGAAATTAATCACTTTCGGCAGAGCAAATCACTCCTCATACTTTAATATTCAGTGTGGCGGTAAAGTGTGCAGAAATGCATTCAGTGACAGAGCATTCCTATTTTTATGAATAATGGTTCAGTTTAATCATTGGTCCCACCCCAACCCCCTGCCTTCTCTTTGGACTTGTTGCTTGAACATTACATCAAACAAAATAAGGATGCCTGTTGATGCTGTATATTTATTTTGGTCTAGCAAGAAATGCACCTGGAAAAAAATGGGTTTGGGCGGGGAGGATAAGCTTCCTGAAGTCCCTCACAGTGTCCCACAGAGTCCCTCCTACATCTCACACCAAATACAACCAATATAATAGGGTAGGCGCTTCTTTTCGTATTGGAGGCTCCTTGCATAGGATTAGCTGCTCCCACCTGGCTATGTCATGGCTTCCTTTTTGTGACGCATCAAGTTCCTCCTGTCTTCCATCTCAGCACCTGCTTCCCCTCCCCACTTCGGACATTTCAGGTTAACTTCGTTCTCCTCAGTCCAGATTTAGAAGCAAGCATTTAGCAAACAGCTCTTTTCAAGTCAACTCCAGCATGACTCAGCAGTTCTAATTAAAGAGTTGGTTGCAGAGGTGAGGAAGTAGAAAGAACCAGGGTGCCAAATGGAATTGGATGGCATATACCCTCTGTCATACAGCAGGATGATGTATTACATCCTGGGCTTATTTTTTGTATCTTTGACTACCTAAGGAAAGAAATCCAAAGTCCCTTGAATATTTCAATTAATTCATTAGTTAATTAATTTCAATCGATCTATAAATTAATCAAAATCCTTTCTAACCAGATTAATATTTTAAAATCTCTAAGCAGTTTACAAAAATGGATATAAAGCAGAGCTAGAACTTTAAAAAAACCCTATAAAGCAGTACAGTTGTACCTTGGAAGTTGAACGGAATCCATTCCAGAAGTCTGTTCAACTTCCAAAATGTTCAAAAACCAAATTGCAGCTTCTGATTGGCTGCAGGAAGCTCCTGCAGCCAATCAGAAGCCCCTTTGGACATTTGGGTTCCAAAAGAACGTTTGCAAACTGGGACAATCACTTCCGGGTTTGCAGCATCCTTGAGCCAAAACGTCCAAGTTCCAGAACATTTGGGAGCCAAGGTATGACTGTATTATGAAAACAGAAAAACAGGTAAAAGCAGATCCAGTCTTATAGGTCATGGAAAGCCAGGACAAGAAGGTATGTCAGAAGCAATTGATGGATATGGGGCACTGCCCTATGATATTTTGTAAGACGTGGTACCACAATTAAATTAATCCATGGTCTTCCCAGGTCCTTCGAGGCACCAACAAAAAGGTTTGCTTGTTTATTTATGCTAACATTCTATTAGTGTTATTCCTATTAAGAGCTGATTAATCCCCCATGTAAGGCTACAAGTGTGCACACCAGCATTGAAATTTGCAATATATATTTTGAAAACATATATTTCAAGAAAAAGCCCTTGCCTTTTAACTAGAGCTCCTGCCTGGTTTTGGGTGCTGAAGAAACTTTCCCCTGCAAAATCTTCCACCTGTCCTTTCACTGGTAGCTGCTGGGGAAACTTGTACTCATTACTTTCCCTGCAAATTTTTCAAGTGTTATTGCTGCTGCTTTTCCAGGAAAGGAGTCGTGACCAGCCCCTCATGAATAGTATACATCACCAGTGCTGGGGGGGGGGGGAAGCGGTGTGTATATTCATTCATTTTTATTTTTAAAGAGAGAGTAAGAAACGAACAAACCAGGAGGTGGATATGTAGCCCATCTTAAGCTGTTAATTAGGGACCAATATAACTTTGGACAGATAATGAAGGAAGGTGGGGTTGCATAGTGTTGCTAGCCAGGTAATGGAGGCAGCTGAGGTCTTCAACCCTATCAAAAACCACTCCATCCAAAGTAGGTGAGACCATAGTACTGTGTCTGTTCACCCGGGAAATAACTGCACTACTGTTGGTGATATCGTGCTAAAAATTGGTAATTTTAAAATAACACCTTGGATTCTCAGGAATAAATTACTGGGTGAATTATGTCATTACTAGGGGGGAGTACCTGTTGCATCATCACAAAAGGACAACTGAAAAGATTATTGGTTTGCTCCTTCCCTGGGTTTGCTACAATTCATGGTTGGCAAATGTATGGTTAGAATTTTGCCTATCAGTCAGGCAGACAACTGACAATACAGAAATGATATTGCCGGAAAACAGGCACCTGTGTTTTCTATGAATTTCTAAGAGTATGCTGAAGTATGTAATTAACAGTACTAATGGGCTGGTTCAGAATGAGCTCAGTTTTCTGAACATCATCTAAAAACGCCTGAAGACTCTTTTTAAAAACAATGGCCAATTTGGATAGAATGTCAAAGTTGGGGGGGGGTCATTACTGCACAGGTACCAGCCAGTCAGCACTGTGCACAGCCAGCTTCTGCTGTTACATTGCAGAACTGCCTCCTTCCCCCACAAGCTTGTGCCTGTATCTTTCTTAGTAGCCTTGAAGCATCTACCTAAATTTAGGCTGGGCCTTTAATATCCTGCTAAAGCTGGGACTTGAGTCAAAATAATAATAGATGTGTACTGCGAGGAGTAGTCTGCCCAAAAGTCATTCCAGCCTCTTCCACACAGTGTTTAGAAGTGTAAACAAAAGTATAAATTTGCTTCCAGTAAAAATGGAGATTACTGAAAATACCAGGAATGTGCCATAAACTAATTGGCTAGCGAAACCTAATGGGCTGTGGTTAAAAATGAGGAGTGATGTGACTCCTAATCTTGAAATATTGGGTGGTGCACCCTAACAAATAAATTGGCTCCGTTAACCAACTCAGATAAACAGATTGATTTCTTAACTTCTAGTTTTCATTTCCGGAAGATTTTTTAGCTTCCAGAACATTTGCAATTGAACTATTTAATAATGCAAAAGAAGGATGTACACAGAGGAATGCAAATAACAGTAAATTTAGGATACACAAATTTAACCAACCCCCCCATCTGATATTTTTATTAGCAGTCTGCTAACCTCCAGTGCTGCACATACATTTGAAAACTAACAATCTATGATGATTTGATGCTAAAGCTGATTTTTCTCCTCTCTATGTTTGCCTGTCCCAAATTAAAAACTGCATTTTCTTCACAACATTTGGATAGGTTTGAGATTTGGCAGGCCTGCCTGTCCCCGTGTTTATATGAGTTTGTCAGCACCTCATTAATCAATTTTTAAACTGCAATATGCTTCCCCCCTCATGTGTTGGCCTGTTGTTGTTTTTTCAAAGTTGCTTCACTGCCTGCTCTACACCTCCTGCTCTCATTTTTTTTAAGCTGAAACAAAAGTTGTTTCCTTTACAAATTAGTTTTGCATGTGCTTTGATTGAAATGCATCCCACTCATTAAAAAAATAAAATAAATTGTTTCCTTTTCAAGAAATACACGCAAACCATATTTGGAACACGCTTGCTCCCAAGAAGTCCTGTTGACTTTAGTAAGATTATTCTAAGGTAAATGGATTTGTGGATTTTAGCCATAAACCTGTGAAGGCTGTTTGGAAAGTATTCAGTTCATATTAGATATTACTTTTTGCTTAGGCAGAGGACATTAATATTTAAATAACACGTAGGCCAAATATTTCTTTTTCCTTTATAGTAATCAAACTTTTGAATTCTCTCCCTCTCTCTGTCTGTCTCTCTTTCTAAAAAGAATCAGTAGAGAGTTTATTCTTTTCCTACAGGTGCACTGTGAATAATCACTTCTTAAAGTAGACCACCACTTAACCACTTTTATTTTTTTCACATTTCCTGACCCTAGAAACAGTTTCTCTAGGGGATTCCTTTTATAGTATTTTCTCTTAATGACTCCAAAAGAGCCCAGCCCACCCCCAGCATGGCATCTTTGTAGTAAATCAAATTCTATTCAAGGGAACTAGGTAGCAACAGTCTGTTACTGCAATTCAAAACATATTTTAAAGATGAATGGCTTAGGTTGAGTGCCTGATGTTGCAGATGTTGTGGGCAGGGAAAGTTAAGTAACTGATCTCAGTGAGATTATGCTGGTAACTAAAGTTGATCACTGTTCATGCACTCCTATGAACAAAATAGTTTGCACTGAAGGTCCGGGGCCCTTGTCATAGAATTGTTTGGCATTGTATTTTATTTCTTTTAAACAAAATACTTCTTAAGTGGTTATGTTTTTAAAACCTTTCTTGGACTTGGGTCCCCAAAACACACTTTTCTGTGTTTTTTCCCCCTGTCTCTCATACTTTGTATTTAGATATCATTTTCAGGTGGTTAAGGTCTTAACAAGAATAAAGGTTATTGAAAGTGGCTTTTAAAATCCACAGGGGGAAAAAGGAAATATAAAAGGACAGCTGAAAGTTTGGTGAATTCTCAATGCATTTTGAGTATGTCTTTTATCGGGGGTAAAATGCTCATATTTGTTCCTTAATCAGCCTTCTTAAAGCAGTGGTAGCATGTAGCTTTTATGGAGCAGTTTTTTTTATGAAGGAGCAAAAATGATAATTTTCCTTTGATGAAGCCATACTCAAAATGTGCTGGGAACTTAACAATCCTTGAAGCTGCCTTTTTGTGTTTGCTTTTTTCAGTGGAAGTTTTCCCCATCTGAGAAATCCTGTAGCTTGCTGTGGCCTCCATCCATGAGGTAGGTGCCAGGTGAAAATGCTCTGCTTCAACCAGGCCTTTGGCCGATGCACATCTGATGCCCTTTTAAATGTGTTATGGGAGGGGGGGGTTATTGGTTTGTTTTTGTTCTTAATTTTATTGTATATTTTATGTTGTAATTTTATGTTGTGATTCTCCCTGAGATCTATGAATAAAGTTAGTAATTTTAGTAATAAAAATAATAGGTAGGCTAGACACTGGAGAAAATGTCCTGAGGGTATTCCTCTCTAATAGCCCTATGCTCTGGGACAGCAGTAGGACAGTGCCATAGTCTGTGAGATTATTTAAGTTTGTGTCTTTAGCTAGACTATTTAAAGTAAGGTACAGTAAAAGGTAAAGGACCCCTGGATGGTTAAGTCCAGTCAAAGGCGACTATGGGGTGCAGCGCTCATCTCACATCAGGCCGAGGGAGCCAGCGTTTGTCCACAGACAGCTTTCCTGATCATGTGGCCAGCATGAATATACTGCTTCTGGCACAACGGAACACTGTGATGGAAGCCAGAGTGCATGGAAACACCGTTTACCTTCCTGCCACAGTGGTACCTATTTATCTACTTGTACTGGCATGCTTTCAAACTGCTAGGTTAGCAGGAGCTGGGACAGAGCAATGGGAACTTACCCCATCATAGGGATTCAGTGCTGACCTTATGATCAGCAAGCCCAAGAGGCTCAGTGGTTTAGGCCACAGCACCACCTGCGTCCCTGTGCTTGACTCTTTAGCAGAGGCTGGATGGGCATCTGTCATGGATACTTTACTTGAGATTCCTACATTGCAGGGGGTTGGACTAGATGACCTTCAGGATCCCTTCCAACTCTACAATTCTTTGATTCTATATGTCAAGAAAGATAAAGGCACTAGGACAGGAAATCACTACCTATCCTCACACAGCATGTGACTAGCCAGTTCTTACTTCCTGGTTGCCATGGTCCTTGCAATAAGTTCCTTATGCGGGCTTCTATTATAAAGATGTGGGGAATAGGATTCTGTATAGCTCAGTATTGGAAGGAAGGGATACTTCTAGCTCAATATGCAAAAAGTTGACCTATAATGAGAATAATATTCGGCTAGCAGAAGTTGTAGTTTAGGGACCTTTTTTTGGTACACAGTTATTTGTTTTTCTTGGTGTTTCTGCTTGATACGCCTATAATTTTTTAAAAAAGAAAAGTTGACTAAGTGCTTTCCTAGGCATCACATTCTAACTTGGCAGCTGTTATTAAAAGTATTGTTACAAAATTTTAGGGTGCCTGGTCTCCCCTTCTAATATCTGGAACCCCAGCCCCAGTGCTGGACATTGAATTTAGCTTGTTAAAATATAAGCCAGGCTGGCTCGCTGATGAAGCAATCGCCTGGAGAGATGGGCCATCAAAAGAGCAGAAGGTGAAGGGTGAAGACCTATTAAGAAAGCCATCAGCAAAGCTAAGACTGTGCCAGCTGGGAAATGGGTGAAGCCCCTCCCTGAGGTCCGAGTTGGGTAGAAGAACAAAGGCCATTAGTAGAGTTTCAGGATTGCAGTTTGCCTGATATAAGCAAGAGGAGAAATAGTTGCATTTGGCAAGCAGCTTGCAGGCTGCAGAACGGGAGGGTCGCAGCAGTGTGGGTTGGTAGTTTGAATCCAAGGTGGCAGCCTTGTGAGAAACAGGGCCCTCTTGGAGTGTAATCTTGAGAGCTCCTCCATCCTAGGCTCAGGTTGTATATATGTGGAAATAAACTATACAGTATGTATTATAAAGACACCACAGTCTCCACTGTGCTTCATTTCCAAATCCTGGATAAGTGCCTGGAACCCCCGGAATCTCACAGTGCTGTGGGGATTATGGTGGCGTAGCAATATGTACATGTTGCTGTTCTCGCTTCAGCTAGCTGGAAATGTTGCTGGCCTCTGTCTGTGGGAATGAAAGTGACTTCTTCGCTCTCCCTGGTATTGGAAAAAGGGATCACTGGATTGCTACATGAGAAACTGGGCTCTCTGAAGCAAAGCACTTCATTTCTGTTTGGTTAGTTCTCAAAATAGTCTCCATGAGCACATAAGTGAGCTGGGCAGAGCAATTTGAAGCTCTGATTTAGGCCATTGGGATGTAATGAATCAGTGGATGCACCACTGCATCTGAAGCCCTGCCACTCACATCGGCTAGAGTATTAGGAGAAAGCAGTTGTGTAACTTTTTTCATGTGCCAGCTCCAGGCTGATGCAGTTTAGATGGCCAAATTGGGTCCCTCAATGGGAAACAGGTCAGCTTTGGAGACAGCCAATCTAGTGTTGGCCCTGTTCTGCTCCTGCTCCACCTCTCTGTTTCCCTGCTTTGGAGATTTACAACGGCTATTCTTGTGCTTTCAGAGCATGCAGCAGTAGCCTTTGGGGCAGTGCAGCTCTATTGCTGGCAGAGCCCACCGGAGGGACACCTCTGCCTCATCCTAACCCCTTCCAGCAACAGGGTCAGGGATAAGGATTGTTTGGTAACAAATGAAATAGCACGTTTCCCCCATCCCTACCTTCCTTTTTGCACTTGTAAAGCATGGAATAGAGGTGGGGAGAAAAGGTTAGAAAGGACTGCCATGTGCTGAGCAGTCTGCTTTATGGAAGTGAGTCATTATCAGAAGCCGGAGTCAGAGGCAGGTCAGCAATAAAACATCCAGTGTCAGTGAAGTTAACTCTTTATTCAAAGAAACTAAAACAGCGCAGGCCTAGTGATCACAGAAGCTCTTCCCAGTAGGTCTTGTCCAAGTGAGGCAGTTGCAAAGACTGAAGATGCCCATCTTCCCATTGCTCTTTAAGGCTCCTCCCCCAGTTCCTTCCCCAGCAGCCAAAGGCTCCTTCGCCTTGTCTCTCTTTCCTCCACCCTCTTCATTTCTCTATGTGTTCTGGGAGACTGGGCAACAGGGAAGCTGGAGCAGGAGTGGGAGATTCTCTGCTTTTTCAGTAGCCTACCTCCACTCTGCCTCTTTACCGTACTCTGCTTCTGCCTCAGATTCTGGACTGCTCTATGCTACAGCCTCTTCCCACTCACTAAGCCCTGTTACCTCTTCAACTTCTGACACCTCATCCCAGTCTGCTCCCTCTTCTCCCTCTGACCACTCATCATCATTATCCCACCAGCAGTCCCCTGGCTCTGAGCCTTCTTCCACTGAGGGTTCCCTTGTTGGTTCTCCAAATGGTGCCCCCGTCCCACTCCTCTGCATCCAACCAGTCCATGACAGTTGTGGGCGACTTGCAGCCATTAGGAGTAATGCCTTCACACCTTCCATATGTGCTGTGTCAGGAAGATGCGGAACACCACTTCTTTCAAACAAAGATGCCCTCTCCCAAGCCCCCATCCCCACTATGTTTGCATTCCTGTCTCAGTGTTGCCTGCACTGGCTTGGTCATGTCCACAGAATGGAAGATGGCAGGATCCCCAAGGATGTGCACTATGGGGAACTGGCTTCAGGCATTCAGCCCATTGGCAGACCAAAGATGTTCTGCAAACATGACATGAAGGCAAGTATCATCAACCCCACCATTTGGGAATTCCTTGTAGGCAACCGCAGTGCCTACTTCTGCAGCAGCACAACCTGACACCTTCATCTGCCCCAGCTGCAACAACACATGTATCTCCCATATTGGTCTCTATGGCCACAGCAAGCACTGTAACCTTCAAACAATTTTACTCCCCCCCCCAAAAAAGGTACACATCTCCATTGTTTCCCAAGACAGACAGGTGCCAACAATGGCCATGTGATACATTATGTAGGACCTATCATTTAAAGCTACCCTATTAAAGCAATTCAGTATTATAAACACACCATGAAATGTTCACCAGCTATTGTTATGCAAAACAAGTTATGGACAAATGCCCTTTTGGAGTGTGCATGTAATCCTGCCCATGTAGACTTTTCTCACACTGGAAAACTGTTTCTATGGATTGTGGTTATAGGGAAGATTTAAACTGACTTAAATAGTGAAATGGAATATAACACAGGAATATCAAAAGTCCTTCTCACGTGTCTAGTGTTTTTCCTTCAGAATTCAAGTTTCCAAATCTTGTCAAATAATTTTGACCCTGTTTTAACCCAGCGGGTTTTTCCCTTTTTAAACCACACTGTGAAATGAGCTAACAAGATTCTAACAGACTATTTTTGGGCGCAAATCATTTTATGTTCACAATCTTATTAAGTTTGATGGGGAGGTGGGGAGGGATTGCTTTGCTGGAACTGCCCGACTAAGCAATGTTGCAGGTCAAGATCTGACAAAACATGTTTTTAAGAATTTTATTAGAGTTAATAAAGTGTTATTTGGAGAGTTTTGTTTCGATTGCCTTCCCCTTTCTACCCAGTTCAAGCAATGTAAGGCAATACTTTGCAAGCAAATCTCCCTGCTCAGGCAACTTTGAGAGGGTAGCGGCTTCCTTGGAGAGTTGAAGCAATGTTTGCCAATCCTTGTAAAGCATTTCACCTCTTCAGAGGCTAAAGCCTCTCAATACCAAGAACAATTAAAGCAAGAGCCTTTTGGAACGACTGGGGAATTCAGCAAAATAAATCAGAAATCCTCTGCCTTGGCTCTGGAGGGTTGCCTCATTATAAGAGCAGATCTATTAGCCCCCTTGCCATTGTCTTTCATTTCTCAAGTGAGGTGATTCTAATTAAATTAATCTGCATGTCAATCTATCGGTGATCAATCAAAGGGGCCGAGGTCCCCCTTTGCGGCAGTGTGCTTGCGGCTGACAGGGCCTGATAATGGAGGAAGAAATAAACTGTCGAGCAAAGTTAATTAGTCAACATAATAGGTGGATTAAACAGGAGCCGGCTGATTGCTGTTTCACATGTTGAAGCATGAGGTGGGAGCTGAAACTGCAATTAACAGACAATTATTATATTTGGTTGTAAGAGGTCGCATGAATAAACATATCTCTGTGGGTTTCAATTTTTAATCCCCCTTCCTTGTTTAATATAAGGAGAAGTGTAGGTCATTTCTTCTTATTGTTTTAGCCAAAGTTCTGGAAGGCAGCACATGTTCTTGGGTAGAATACTTGGTAAGCGGTAGCGGAGAGAGGGACGTTGCCATTTTGTTTGTATGGGTGATTAATATGGGGTAAGAGGTGATCAGGGCAACCAAGCTCAAGAAATTAATCCTGGAGCTGCTGCTGATGTGCAGTGTACAGTGTATCGTTATCAAAGAAGAGGCGCTCTCATATTGAAGGGCACCATGCTGTCCTTCAGATCCTAATGCTGGCACATCCTGGGGCTGACCACGAGGCTTCCCCATACTTTTAGGTTTCAGCAAAGGCAAAATGGTCCAGTTTTACCTTAATATACAAGATGTCACCAGAGCTCAGTACAACCAAGGATAGAAATCAGCATCGCGGGCAACAAATTTTGTCATCATCACCAACCAAAATCTCAGCAATCCCTTGCAGCAGTAGTCATCTCATTAGAACGTAGCATTCTTTATCTGAACTTCTTATTGGGTAAGCTAAAGTCATTTTGATAAGAGACTGAACCTTCATAATGAGTCTCCATAAAGAATCTCACTTACTTACGTTGTTTAATGGGTTCTGATGAAAACTGGAAACACGTTTTAAATTTGTTGAGAAGTATGTCAGTTGAGAGGGACGCAGGTGGCGCTGTGGGTTAAAGCCTCAGCGCCTAGGACTTGCCGATCGAAAGGTCGGCGGTTCGAATCCCTGCGGCGGGGTGCGCTCCCGCTGCTCGGTCCCAGCGCCTGCCAACCTAGCAGTTCGAAAGCACCTCTGGGTGCAAGTAGATAAATAGGGACCGCTTACCAGCGGGAAGGTAAACGGCGTTTCCGTGTGCGGCTCTGGCTCGCCAGAGCAGCGATGTCACGCTGGCCACGTGACCCGGAAGTGTCTCCGGACAGCGCTGGCCCCTGGCCTCTTGAGTGAGATGGGCGCACAACCCCAGAGTCTGTCAAGACTGGCCCGTACGGGCAGGGGTACCTTTACCTTTACCTTTATGTCAGTTGAGCAGCTGTGTCCTTGCAAGCCATCCTTTTGAATTCACTAGAATCTGTGACTTAATAGTCCCATGTGCCCTGCACATTACAGCAACATGGTATCTCCGTTTTTAGTTGTTTAAGTGAATTGAGACAAGTCAAAGTTTGCCAAGTGTGTGAATTCAAACTTGATTATTTGCTAAGGAAAAGGTTTACTTGGATTTGAAAAGCACTATTCATTTCAGCTCTGAAATGCCTTTGACACACATACCCTGTTCCGGAGAATTTTGGAGTGCAAACACCCCTGGCAGCTACAACTGTAACAGCATAATGAATACAGTTGCTCTCATCCCAACTTTTGCAGACCACACTTGCTTTTCTTTTTAAAAATACATTTTCATTTGCAATGACAGCAGCTTTATCTCTTCTGGCATATATGCTGAAGAATGGTGTGGGGTAAAATTCAGTCAGCGCTTAAAAAAAAAAGTTAATAAAGTGCTCTTGTTAGAATGATGGTTAACAGTGTACGTTTCGCCATACAGCTACAAGCTGTGCAATTTGACTTAAAGCGACATCAAAAGCCTATGATGCCAAAGACCCACTCATCAATAGCACCTCTTGTTAGAGTCGTACAGTCTAAGCACTAGTTATTATGTGAAATAGCTGTGCAATTTTCTGCAGCTCCCAGCTGTTATTTAAGATTCTGGGTTTATTATACTCTGCACTCATCTCATTTTAAATTGTATTAAAGTGTTTCCTTATATTGTTGTCCCACTCACAGGTTGTGGTATCTACAACAGTCAATGTGGATGGTCATGTCTTGGCAGTGTCGGATAACATGTTTGTGCACAACAACTCCAAACATGGTCGGAGGGCTCGAAGGCTTGATCCTTCGGAAGGTACGCCTTCTTATCTGGAACATGGTAGGCATTTTTTGTTGGTTGACGTTGCTTTTTTAACTGTGGGTCTCTCGGGTTGTGTGAGGGTCCCCCCTTTTCTTCCATTACTGGTTGTCCTAGCGAGATCATAGGATGAGAGGGTCAGTGTCTTCTCTCTTTTTCCCCAAGGAGTACTTTCCTCATTACTGGCGCATAGTTTTTAAGCATTTGGGTAATTCCAGCAAAATCAGTTCATGCAGTGAGTTTAGGCTCAAATGCTTACTGTGGGGAAGCTCTTCCCATCAAATGTATGGGTATTGTTAGTGCATTTGAAAAGGCCATGGGTAGGATATGTAGAGAATTAAATTGTGCACCGAGTGTTCTATATGCCCAAGAAAGCCCAATTCTCTTCTATGATGCTGAGGAAGCTCTTTAGGCTCATGGAGTCCCAGCTGTGAGGCACATGGGAGACCGGTGCACTCTTTGCAAATTCTTAAATAACTGATTTGCTTACTGTGGCACATTGTAGCTATCACATGACAGTTAGAATGGTCACATGGTTGTACGAATTGGGTCTCGTCTTTCAAGAAGCAGAACTGAACAAAATGGTCTGCTTTTTTAAAATAAAAAATTGGGAGCATAATCCAAAATTGGTTTCATTGCGTTATATTTTACATACTGTGATTTAGGGCAAGATTAAGAGATGGGGTAGTTTTCTCCTCTTTGTCCCATGGACAGAGTCTTAGGTTGTTTCCAGACATCCACAGAAGCCCTCGCTTGATTCGTTTGAGGATTATGTTGCCAGACTCAAAAAAGAGCCAAGGTCAGGTTTCAGTAAACCAATCTTCAGAACAAAATCATATGTTAATATATTTACACATCCTTCCTATAACTGAGAGCCAGATTAGGACATAGAGTACTTTCTTGTAGCTACCTGGATATTCATTTAAAACTGAATCTAAAAATTCAGACTTTCATCATAGCCTTGGTCAAATTGACCATTTATCACCCTGATTCTGGCATCTATAAAATGAGAAAATAAAATTTTATTTATTTATTTGAAACGCATCTGTCCTGTCATTCTTCCTTAAAAAGAAACCAACATAGCTAACAATCCATAATGCAAGACCTTAAAAAAATGCAAAACATGGCCAACAAATTCTTACCAGCGTATCAAAACCACATAAGTCAATAAATATACAGTACTCATCACCTGCAAGAGCTCAAGAGCTCTGAAACAGAAATGTTATACTTGTCCCTTGAAAAAGACGTGGGTGTGTGTGGCAGATGTTCTTTACTGGGAAGCCAATCCATAGCCTTGGGCCACCTGTCCATAGTGACTGCGAATCTAGTCTCTGCTTGTAGTGGCTCACCTGGAAGATGCCAGATGCTACAAATGGCTAAAGGCCTAACAATTGAAGCGTTTGGGTTTGGTTAGTGACACCGGCAGAAAAGCTAACATGGCTAAAGGAAGGGCAAGCCCTTCTATTTTTAACATGGCATGGCAACTGTTTATATCTTACATGAGACAGGAGCAGCAGGCAAGGATTCCCTGACATTCTCATGGTGGTCTTTGGAGAAAGCTCATTGATTAGGGTATATTCTTGTATGCTATTTGTATGTATAGCATGACAATGTATTTTCCTTTCATTCATAATATCCTGAATGCTCGTATGGATGAATAACGCAAATGCAGTCAAGTTGTTTGCAACTGTTCTTGATTTTTTATTTCATTTTGAAATATATAATAAACCTTTTTTAAAAACACACACACACATTAAAAACAAAACAAAAGCCCTAGTCTCTGACAGAAGTGGGATACTAGCAAGAGGCTCAAATGATGAGACATGCAGGCTCTTATGGGAGCAAGTTGTTCTTCCAGTCAACTGAAGGTCTAGGAATGTCTGTTTCTGGTAGTTAACTAAATTCCCTGGGCTGCTGAGAATAAATAAAATAAGTAATGAAAAAACCAATCATTTAAAAATAGTTAGTACCGAAAAACTAAAAGGCAACTATACAATGTATAATGGCTGGGGAAACTGTGGTCCTCCAGGTGTTGCATCATGTCAATATCTGGACGTGCTTCAACATCCCCATCCCTGCTATATATATTAATCATTGCAAATTAATTAATCACTGTGAGTTGTTGCCACCTTAGTCATAAAATAGAGTGTGTAAACTGTAATTATAAGAGCTGGTAGTGGGCACAAACAAGGTATATTAGAATCTGCCTACTTGTGTGTGGCTTACTTCACTATCTCATTCCTAACTTCACACAGGTAGGCTGTGATCCTGTGTACACCTACCTTGGAGTAAACCCCACTGTATATAGTTGGCTTCATTCTGACAAAACGTGCATGGGATTGTGGTGTTAGTGAAGCCACAGGGGAAGGTTCAGCCAGATTTTGGTATGTGTCTAGGGTGCTGATTCCTCACAATTCCCATTCAGTGTGTGTGTGTGTGTGTGTGTGTGAAGTCTTCTCATGCCTGATATCTAATCCAGTTTTCATGGATGGTCAAGAAAGCTAAATACCATGGAAAAAGCTGCAGAGTGAAAATGTGCTTTCCCATCATTAGATAAATCAATACTCAACAGAAATTCTCTCACCTCAATATTTGAGTGTGATATCATCACACCCTACCATTTTCCTTTGCATACATTCAGAATTACTGGAACAACTTACGTGAGTAAATGTAGTTATGCAGAAAATGCATAATGAATCAGGTCCACAAGTTTGCACTTTCTAACCTAAAATTCTTAGCTCTGCAGTGTTTCTTATTATGTAAACATAACTTACATCTGTATTTATTTAGCTTTAACTTTTTAGGCTATAACTCATACTATAGATTTTTTTCCATCCCTGCCAACAACCTAATTTAATAAACAAACCACTGTCATAATTTTTGCCTGATTTTACTAAGGAATGTGCAAACTGTTATTTTATTAATTAGCAAGACGCAAAGCTATACAAAGGATATTTATTCATTCATCCTTGAAGTGTCTTAACATAAACCATAGCCCTTCAAAGCCTGCTTTTTTTATTTTTTAAGGAGATGTTTTCCCCCTACAAGGAGGCCACATGAATACCTGCCAGTTACTAAGACAGCGCTAGATTCCTTCAAGCTTGGAAATATTCCTGTTCTCACACTTAGAGCACAACTATCTGCTCTAAATATTTCCCATACTTCCACCCCATGAGATGAGGTAATGTTTTGGGGAAAGCAAAGGAAATCGTACTTTATTATAGCAGTTTTCCTGACAGTTCAGCTCATGACAGTCAACACCAAATTCTGTAGTTCTACTATTATCTTCTAAAACTGGAATTACCGGTAAGGTTTCTATAGCCACTCTCCAAATGTCTCCCATTTACTTATTTGAAACAGTTTGGAGGTCATTGGGGAATGCTCACCTTTTTAAGAGACCATTGTGCTGGAGAAGTAGCTTACTTAAGGGTTGGCTCAACAATTAAGCAAAGTGAGCTGGCTGCCTGAGACACCAGATGTTGTGGAGGGTGGTGGCAGCCCCTTTGGCCATTCACCCAGAGCCTTTATGCCAGCAGTGGGAAGCCTTTGTCTCTCCATATGTTGGTAGCCCCATTAGCTGCAGCCAGCATGGCCAATGGTCATGGATGATGAGAGGTGACCAACGAAATCTAATGTCCAGAAATGGTCCACAGATTTAAGATTCAGGACAGGGAATCCTGTCCTCATAACCACAGGATATTGTGGATCTCTTTCCAAATATAGTCTTGTGTAGAAGAGTGTTTCTGGTGCAATGTGTGTTATTAGTTTATTATTACATTTATTATTATTATTACATAGCTTGAATAGTAGGCAGACTTACATGTTTTACAATTAGGCCTATTTTTGTTACTGTTGCCTATATAGTACTGAGCCAATCATACAAGGTGTCACCTTCTAGAGCAGCCTTTCTCAACCTTTGGTCCCTAGATATTGTTGGACTGCAACTTCCATAATCCCTAGCTAACAGGACCAGTAGTCAGGGATGATTGGGGTTGTAGTTCAACAACATCTGAAGACCCAAAGCTGTCCCAAAGGACTCTTTTTGCCCTCCCAGTTTGGTTCCAACCATTTCATGTGTCAGAAATCTGGTATGCTTTGGGGTTATCCAGCCTTTTTTCCATTTATAGTCCACTTGTCAGTCAGTAAAAAGGAAAGTTACTCTCAGTGGTTTATCTCAGTGTAATCAAAATCATGCTTTTACATCCACCAAGTTCTTGATAAAACATACATAAATAAATAAATACGTTACTCAACTAAATGTTTCTATATTTAAAAAGTAATAGCTGGCAAAGGCTAAGCAGCATTGTGTGGTACAAGCAGGGTAAACCACAGTAATCAGTGGCTTGCCATTGTTATTATGGTTTACTCAGTTAATAGTTTCTTCTTCTTTTTTTAGAGAGAGGAAGAAATTCTGCTTGATTATATCAAAACTTATTTAGATAAATTAAGATGTTTACAGAGAAACCAATGTACCCAAAATCAGTATTGACCTCCAGGGTTGTAGCTTTATAAGGAAAACTACCCCCCCCAAAAAAACCCCCAACAACCCCAGACCAAAAGGCATTTGAAGGAAAGTGGTTACGATACAGAATTTGCCAGATGAAATAATGTCTTTACCACCCTACCCACCCAGCCCCAACAGAGGTGGATGACTCTTCTGTCCTGCCACAGAAGTTTTGTGTGCCATATTAACAAGTCACTGTAGCGCTTTTTTTTCTTTAAGGGTGAAATAGATCATATCAGTTGTAAATAAATTCCATAAGTATATGAGTTTAACTAGAGCGATCTTTTCGCTTTCTGGGGAGGGGTGGATTCCTTTCAAGTGTGTACACACACACACACACACACACACACACACACTTGTATTAATCTATCTATCAAATTTTATATGCCAGCTTACAGTAAAATCTTATTAATGAGAGAAGTTAAAATGCATAAAACAACTTTTTAAATGCACTTATGCTGCACCACCACTCTTGTATTTGACAGTTTTATATTAAGGCTGCACTGTGAAGTGGTGTTAGGAGTTGCTTTGTTAGCCTGGTGCTATTACCTCCTTTGAGTAATATTTTGACAACTATGCACCAAAGCAGTTATTACCTACAGTGATTACTTGCTAGAATGCAGTTTGTCCTTTGACTGTATCCCTCTAGGCTGCTCTATTCACAGCTCCCAGAAATTCTTCTGTGGGTATCCTCACTTCATAATCTGTTCAGGCAGAATTTCATTTCCTCGTTGCTGAGGTTGACTTCAAACAGCCAAGGCAGTGAACGAGGTTGTAAAACCACCATGGGCTGCGTTTTGACAGTCGTAAAATGTGTGCGTATCTTCTGACATGCTATAGACTACTACATAGTATAGGCGCGATCATGGCTTATCTTTTCCTGAACTAGAGGGACCTCAGCAGTAAAATGATGCGACACTTCAGAGGAATTCTGGAAAAGAATGAGCTGCAACCTCTTCGCTGGTGTCAGCATTGTAGCCACTATCTCACCCCTTGGTCTGAATTCTCTGATAACCACAGTTCAGTCGTCTGTAACTAGGGGGATGAGATTGCAATGTCTTAGCAAAACGTGAGCCTGATTAACTCTCTCTCTTTATATAAATTAAGCACTGACTAGAAGAGTATATAGATGAATATAAACATCTGGGTAGAATTAAGACAGTTAGGAACACTGTTGTAGCCAGTGGAGGCTTGTCCAGTGAGGGCACTGTCCCAGCAGCCTTAGTCTGCCCTCAACCAGCCTCCATCTTTCCGCCGCCTTTCTCACAACCAGTTCAGAGAGCTGCTCTGCCAGTCACTGTCTCTGGCTTTACCTCCTGTTGGTCTTCCTACCTTTCCCCCTGTCAGTTTCAATGGGCACTTGCTACCACTGGTTATCACTGCTAAAAAGCTTGCCATGTGGCATCTGTAACCACAGCAAGGGTAATTATCTGTAGCTCATGACCCCATAGTAGACCCCAGTGCTATCAGGCAAGCAGCACCCTGGATTTTCAAATGGCTGCAAGAAGTAAGCAGACATTGTTTTCCATTTCACCTTGTACAGTGCTACCTCGGGTTACATACGCTTCAGGTTACAGACTCCGCTAACCCAGAAATAGTGCTTCAGATTAATAACTTTGCTTCAGGATGAGAACAGATATTGTGCTCCGGTGGCATGGCAGCAGCAGGCGGCCCCATTAGCTAAAGGGGATGTTTCAGGTTGAGAACAGTTTCGGGTTAAGTACAGACCTCCGGAATGAATTAAGTGCTTATCCCGAGGTACCAGTGTATTTGGCCACTTGCAGCTCTGTTTCTGTTCCTTTGCAGTTCGTCTTCTGCCTTGCTGTCTGCTGTGGTCAAATTATGCAGCCTATGTAGTTTGTGCGATTAATTGTGTAAATTAGGTAATTACATTGTCACTATGTTATTCCACTCCATTAATTTCAATGCAAAGAAAATGCATTGGGGTGTGTGTGTGTGTAATCCATTCTGTATCATTTGCGGATTGAAAGGAACACCAACAGGAAACATGGATAGAACTCACTGGATTGATTTCCATTTTGAACAGGGGACAAATAACTGACCACTGACAATTTCCACTCCTGCTTCTGTTTCCATTGGAATCCCCCAACATCCCTCATTGCAAAGGAGTGGTGGTACTGCCCCTGTGTTATCAAAGGCGACAGATATCACAGACTACCTCCTCCAGCCTGGCCCAATGACTTGTGGCAAGCTTTCTAGTGGCTAAGAAAGCAATCCACAGCTGCTGAGCACACTACAAATATTATAGTCACCTGGAGGCTCTTTTGAAGCATTCTCCATGTTGGGGCCCTGACACGTGTATCAGCCCTAAGTAAGCAGGGGGGAAATTGTCAGGCAAGGAAAGAACATGGAAATAGGCCATACATCAGATTTGCAAAAGCAGGCAAGGTGGCAGGAGGAAGCACGAAATAAGTGAGCCCACAGTTCCCTTAGTGTAAAATAAAGATGTTAGTGCTGCTCTGGCACATGTTGAGAAGATAGCTCAAATCTTGCATTTCCACCAGATAACAAAGCAGTGACGTTCAGGTGAAATCCTGCTTCGTTCAGTGGGGGCCAGGTTTCACTGTAGACGTGTGCAAAGTTTTATCAGCACGCTCAATAGCCTCGCTTCAAAGTAATTTCCCAGCCTGCAGGTTGTATTTATTTGAATTTAAAGCCAATTGCACAATTGGTTTGTCTCTTTTTCTCCCCCTCCGCGGCATAATGCAGTAGCCTCAAAATTATAGTGCTAGGGACCCTGTCGGCTCGCATGCTCTAACACTTTATTATCTAATGATCTAATATGCAACAAGGCAAAGAGGAGGTGCTCATCACTCTGACAGGATGCCTAAGAGAAGTGACTAAATTACTTTATGTACCATTAGCGCTAGCAGCCATGGTGAACTCACCGTGAGCATTTATGCAAATACTCCCGAATATATTCAAGTGGCCTTGTCAAGCTGACAACTGACAAGCAGTTTAAATGGCTCTCTCTTCCTTTTTTTTTTTTTTTAAGGGCCAGGGCTGTGCTTTTTTCCTTCTCACTTTCCCCCTCTACCCTGTGCAATTACTGGATCTCTTTGGCAACTGCTTTGATTCTATATCAGTCTCAACAAATAGCAGAAGCCAAAAAGGCAGTAGGGTGGTGGGTGGTGGGATAGCCAAGCCGGCCTGTGTACATTTTTCATAAGTACACATCTTACAGGTATGGCAAATTAGATGGGTCATTCCAGTGGTGGAACTGCATTTTGGGGGCCCTGAAGCTTGAAGCCTCCAGGTATAGGGCGGTATATAAATTCAATAAATAATAATAATAGTAATAACAACAACAACAACAACAACAACAACAACAATAATAACAATAAACTGTTATGGGGACCCCTTTGCAACCAGTAATGAGTTTTGTTATCTTCTTCTATGGGATTGTTCCATGACAGATCACCACATTTTAAAAAAAAATTACATCTCAGATTTTGATTTAAATTGCTGTACTGGATTATCTCATATGTCAAAGTTGCTGATGTGAAGAAAAATTTCCTATGCCTTATAGTTTTTGATTTGTGTGGCTCAAATTGGGTCTAATAGACCCCCCAAAAATTAAAAAATGTGGACTAAAGTCACTTCTGGAGCCTCTCTGGGATTAGGGGCCCTGACGCTTAAGTTTCATTAATTTCATAGTAGATCCGCCCTGAGCCATTCTATTGGTCCATTTTAAATACTGCAAGTTTTGAACATTTTTCCTGTTCCTAAATTCTAGCTCAGCGGCAGAGCATCTGATTTGCATGCAGAAGGTTCCAGGTTCAATAGGGCTTGGAGAGATCTCTTTCTGAAACCCTGGAGATCTGCTGCCATTCAGTGTAGAAAGTACTGTGCTAGATGAACCTATGATCTGATAAGGCCATAGGTTCCTATGTTCCCATGTAATTCCCAGGGTCTGACCAAAATATGATCAAAGATACATCTGACTATTGGTTCAGTTATATGATGCGTTGAAGCCATATATATTTATTTTATCAGTTAAGTTTCACACAGAACCTATTTACAATATTTGTTTGTTTATTACATTTATATTGCACCTTTCCTCCAGTGAGCTCAGGGTGGCAGACATAGATCTTGTTTTCCCCATTTTATTCATACAACAACCCTGTGAGGTTTGTGAGGCTGAGCGTGAGCAGCTGGCCCAAGGTTACCAAGTACGCTTCATAACTGAGTGGAGATTTGAACACTCGTCTTCCAGGTCCTTGTCCAGCACTCTATCTGCTATACCACGCTGGTTCCAATACACCGTTTTTTAATGAACTAATGCTATGGCTAGGAGGCAGAGGAGGATTACCACCAGCCGCAAAAGTTATCCTCTCTTTGGACTTGTGCATTAACATTTCCTGTATTCACTAAGTTCTGGAACAGACTCTGAAATAGATACTAAGTATTAGAACAGGCTATGAAATAATGATTCATTTGCCTTAATAATAATAATAATAATAATAATAATAATAATAATAATAATTTATTATTTGTACTCCGCCCATCTGGCTGGGTTTCCCCAGCCACTCTGGGCGGCTTCCAACAAAGATGAAAGATACACTAAAATGTCACATATTAAAAACTTCCCTGAACAGGGCTGCCTTCAGATGTCTTCTGAATGTCAGGTAGATGTTTATCGCTTTGACATCTGATGGGAGGGTGTTCCACAGGGCGGGCGCGAATACCGAGAAGGCCCTCTGCCTGGTTCCCTGTAACTTGGTCTCTCGCAGTGAGGGAACCGCCAGAAGGCCCTCGGAGCTGGACCTCAGTGTCTGGGTAGAACGATGGGGGAGGAGACGCTCCTTCAGATATACTGGACCTTTTACACCAGACCTGCACTTTAGGTGGGGGTGATGTTCCAGGGATAGTACATAAAGCCAAAGTTGGTTGCAATGGCAGGGGGGATTGCCAAAGCCCCCCTTCCACTTTCTACCCCCATTGTGTGTTTTTTTTTAAGCAGCCTAGGGCATAAAGCTAAATGTGCGCAAGTTCAACGTGCGTAAGTTGTGACTCTACTGTATAAACTTTCAGAAATATGACCTATAATATCAAGGCTGCACTGAAATGGCAAACCAGGACTTTTATTTTAAAGAATAGTCAGATCTCCAACATACGTCTTTGGGAACATATTCTGGAATTATGTGACATTCCACCATAGTGTGTCTCTGCATTGGCTCAAAGCCTTTCAAGGGTTTGTTTAAATCATTGTGGATGCTGAATATATTACTACCGTAATGAAAATTTTCCCCACATTTCCTCCTGCACACCATTAACCATCACTTACTTGGAAAATACATTTTATTTGAAAATTATCAAAGGGAAGTTTTGTGTTTGTGTATTAAAATTCTCATAGGTAAGTTACATGGTTTTTGTTGCAGCTGCCTTCCTTTCAGGGTGGTCAAGCTGTGTTTGTGGGTGCCTTTTCTTTCGTTTTATAATTTCAGTAATTCTGCAGACTTTCTCAGTGCCCATATCCTCATGTCATCAGCTGGGCTTTTCTGTAAGCATGAGAAGGGGTCTTGCTGTGGACCTCACAGCTTTATTTCTTTCCTTTTTTTTTAAAAAAAGTGAAGAGTTTTTCTTACTTTAAAAGAAATGAATGCAGAGAATGCTTCCTTTAAAACCCAAATAAATGAGTGCCCAGATCTCTGGTGTTTGGTAGGCAGCCTCCCTGTCTTCCTTTACTTCACATTTGTTGTTTAGTCATTTGGTTGTGTCCGACTCTGCTTGACCCCATGGACCAGAGCATGCCCGGCACTCCTGTCTTCCACTGCCTCCTGCTGTTTGGTCAAACTCATGCTGGTAGCTTCGAGAACACTATCCAACCATCTCGTCCTCTATCGTCCCTTTTTCCTTTCCCAACATCAGGGTCTTTTCCAGGGAGTCTTCTCTTCTCATCAGGTGGCCAAAGTATTGGAGTCTCAGCTTCAGGATCGGTCCTTCCAGTGAGCACTTAGGGCTGATTTCCTTAAGAATGGATAGGTTTGATATTCTTGCAGTCCATGGGACTCTCAAGAGTCTCCTCCAGCACCATAATTCAACAGCATCAATTCTTCGGCGATCAGCCTTCTTTATGGTCCAGCTCTCACTTCCAATGGAAAAAGTAGCCACCCATAACCATAAAAGCAATACAGAAAGCTCGACTTTCTCTATGCCTAGGGTTGTATCCAATGGAGTCATCCCATTAGCGCAGGGACTTCTGCCTGTGCAATGGGACTTCCTCTCCCTCTCCTTTTCCTGTGCCCACCCTGAGTCTGCTCGAGCCTCAAAAACAGATTTGGGGGTGTGGGGGCAAAGACAAAGTCACATTGCGCCGGTGGAAGCCCTTGTGCTAACAGGATGACTTCACACCAGAATTCTTAAGAAACTCCAGAGTGCCCCGTGGAAGAGGCAGGAGAAATGGAAGCTTTATTTTGCATTGAAGGACATATTTTGGCACAGCACTAGAACATCTATCCTTGCTGCATATGGAAGGCAGCAGCCATAGGTGCAAGAGGCCAGTGGTGTCAATAGATAGCTCATGACAGAACCAGAAAGTACAGACCCAGGTTGCTTTTCTGTATTTTTCCAATCATCTTTCCCCACCCCGTTCTGTAGCTGGGTTGAGACAGAAATAACTGCAACCATTGCTGTTTGGGTTTTACAGATTTGGAATATTTAACAGTCAGCGTGTCAAAGCAAAACTGTATCCTGCATTCTAGCAACGTATAATAGTTTTCAAAGATTAAGCGTCTCCCTGCTTCATGTGCAGTCATACCTTCATCTGTGAATTTATGGTAGTATTATGGTTTAATGAATTGAACAAGTCCCTGAACAACAACAAACATCCTTTTTTGTTCAAATTTAGGTACTGCACACTTTGTTCTTCAGATGAATAATAAATCCAATATGTTTCTTTGGCAGTAAACTCCAAGCTACCTTTATTGCACATTACTAATAAGTGCTCAAGGGTTTGTGTGTGTGTGTGTGTGTGTGTGTGCGCGCGCGCATGCATGTGTGTGTGTATTTGCAAAGCGCCACTGTTACTTATGCTGCAAGACACACAGAGGCTGCAAATTTATATTCCGACAGGCAGAGGCAAACCTCTGAGAGCAGATGGAGCAGAGTTCACCACAAAGGTTTAATCCTATCAAGATGATTCCTCTATGGCCATCTGGATTATCCAACACACAAATTCAGTGCTTGTTAAAAATACAACGTAGGCCAAGATTAACGTCACAGATTTTCCAGTAGACTTGTTCATGTTTGATTTTATGATTCCCAGGCTCTGGAAAATTGCATTAAATGATATCCTCTTTTTTTAGAAAAGAAATCAAAACAAGAATAAGAGCACAAAGATGTCGTGAGTTTTTATTTGTAGAAACCAAATTACAGTCTGTTGTTCCCCAACAATTTCCTCATATTTTTTTCAGGGTTTCTTTAATTTGACTACTGTCTTCCTGCAGTGTCCAAAAAAGCAGAATTTATCCAAAAGTAGGAGAATTGATAAATGTTGTCACGGTATGAGAGCAAGTAGATTTCTTGATTACAGCAAGCGTGGCAATCAACTGAATTAGTAAATAATTAATGATTCCTTATTTATACCGTTTTATTTATTGGCCATTTTACACTTGTCTAAGGTTGGGAGTTCTAACCTATAGACTTCCGTTTCAGTTCTTCCTGCAGTGCTGATGCAAAACCTCTGTGCAGCTGATGTAATTTCATTAGCATGATTTTGAAAATATGCCTAACACAACACGCAGTGTGGGGCGAGGGAGGAAGTGGGATAGTTTCATTTGAAATTAGGCCACATTCAATTTAGCCTGCGGTCTATTCACCATATTTATAACTGCGTAAACAATTTACTAACAAGCTTGAATTAGTACATTCATACTTTAAATAATTACAATCTGTTATCAATCATTACCATGAAATGAATAGAGTTACTGTAAATGAGGTCAAAACCTGGGGTTCTCAGGGTAGGGTAGGCTGGGATGCCATTTATTTTCAATGGAATAGGCACCATTTCCATCTTCCAGCCTTGGCCAGGCCAGATGTGTTTGTGAAGCTGGGAGAGGCAACAAGCAGGTATGGCAGAAACAGTCAGGCATCTGGATAGACAATTTTCTATTTCCCCATGGCTTTTCCAGTGCTTAGGATTTTCTCTTCTTCCAGGGCTTCTACCAGGTTTGGATCTTCAGTTGTGGTAGGAAGTTGCCGTGGCAGCTGCCTGCCTGCCTCAGTTCCACAAAGAGTTCTGGCTTAGGTCAAGTGACTTTTTATCTATGTAGCATCCCAGAAGAGTTTAAAATCCATTTAATAAAGGGAACTGGGTACATTTGGCCATCCAGATGCTGTTGAATTCAAAATCCTATCAGTCCCAGATGGTCAGAGCTTTAGTCCAACATCTGAATGGCCAGGTTTCCTCATCCCTGATTTACAATAAGTAGACTGGTTTTAAGTCCTCTTCAAAAGCACCCCACCCACCCAACCCCATCCAATAGATTTTATTAAAGCATCCCACTTTGACCACTGATGTAATGTGACCAAGTGCATGTCTCCATCACTAACACTACAGATGCTGAGAGTGTTTGTGCACATTGTGCAGGTCAATAAATCCCATCCTGATGTTCATAAGGAGAGCCTGCTGGGTCTTGCCAATGGCCCATCTAGTCCAGCATCCTGTTGGACTAACAGTGGCCAACCAGATCACTGTGGTAAACCCACAAGCAGAACCTGGGCACAAGAGCACTTTCCTCTGGTGGTTTCTAGCACCAGGTATTCAGAAGCATTTCTGCCTCTGACAGTGGGGGCAAATAGCTGTTGCAGCCTCTGTTTCGCAGTCCAGGAAAGACCTCCTGCATTCTGGATCCTGTCTAGACATTCTGGCAGATTCCACTGAAGCTTTTGTACAGTGGAACCAAGTGGTCTCCACATCTCTGATTCTAGTAATCATCTGTCTACAGACAAAGGCGTTGGCTCCCCCATAGTGCTTAAGCACTCGCTGTCTTTGTCCCAGCTCAGTAAACAATTAAACAATTAAATTACAGACTTGCAGCAATATGCTTTATTGGGTATTTAAGCTGTATTTCCTTTTGCCTCCTTGCCTCTCTTGCCTTCTACTTCTCTTGCCTCTCTTCCTCTCTTTCACCAACAGTTCACAGTCCCCCTCTCCCCATAACCTAGACCCCCTGTGAGGATTTCTCCCTAGGTCTTGTCTTTATAAGTAATGGACATAATTTAAAACAGTAATTTAAGCATAATTACTAGCATAATAATAGGAAATCCATTAAAAGTTTTCCTCTTCTGCAGTGGTTCCATTGACTCTAGTAGAACTGGTAGGGAACAAGTAGCACAAAGTTCGCCTTTTAATTGCTCTGCAGAATTGTAGTCCGTATTGGGCCATGTACACATTAGCAGCTGAAAGCGCAGTGAGTTCGCTTTTCCCTACTGCGTTTCCAGTCTCATTTGCACGTTGCTGTGCACACCAGAGGGAGTGGGGGGTGGGAATGTCTTTGTCCAATGCACATTACCAGTTTGGATTCCCCATGGCTTCAACTCTCCCTCCTCCCAAATTCCTGGAAGCTGCCATCTGTATGTGCACAACAGCTGTCTCAAATGGACGCACCTCAGCTTAACTGAAGTGAATGTGGCTTGCATTTTCAAATCAGATAGAAGCTGGTTTGAGGGGAAATGCATCAAACAGCAGTATTTCTGAAGAAGATACGGTTTCTCAAGTAGATAAGTGGAGTATATCTTAATGCCACATTAGTATTTAGATCAGTTTAGGCTGTAATACCTGGGACTAAATATAACCAATTTCAGTGGAACTTCTGAATACATGCAATAGGACCAGTGTTGTTTTTCTGTGGGTACTCAAGAGTACACAGGCCCGGCACCTCTTTTCCTTAGAAGAAAAGCACCGCATAGTACTGTATTGCATATTAGGAAGCTAACCCAATGTAGAAATGTTAAGAGACATGTGTGGATCACTGCCTTGTCATGGCAAAGGGACTTGAATAACTCCAAGAAACTCTGAGCTATGCCGTGAAGGGCCACCTAAGACAGACAGGTCATAGACAAGAGTTTAGACTAAATGTGATCCACCTAGAGAAGGAACTGGCAAACCACTCCAGTATTTTGCCAAGAAAACTCCATGGACATTAAAAAGGAGAAGCTTTGAGAAGAAAGTGAGAGTTTCCAAGGCATGCTCTGGTTCATGGGGTCACGGAGAGTCGAACACGACTAAGATGACTAAACAACAACAACAAAATGTGTGTGTGTGTGTGTGTGTGTGTGTGTGAAGTGAGTGTATTCTGCAATCAAACCAAACAAAGGTTTGGGCATTAAATCTTCATATGCTCCCTGGGCTTCTCTAAGCTTACAGAGAGTATGTAAAGGGTCTCTGCTTACATTTTAGTTCAGGCAGGTTGGGGAACTTCAGAACCTCCTGCATTACACAAGCTATTTTGCTTTCCAGTATGATGAGTTTCCCTGATCTGTGCCTCAGGGACAGGCTCCTGGGGGTCTTCAACACAGCGAGGCCTTTTTCACAGTTCCTTTTAATGACCTGGGCTTTGTGGGGTGGAGTGGAAAGGACAAATTGTTGAAGAGGCACGTGAAGGCATCCTGAAAAATAGAGGTGCTTTTCAACCACATATGAAAGTTTAAAAAATGAAGTTTAAAATCCCATTTTGGCAAACCTCTAGTAAAAATATGTTCTCACATTCCTGTAGAAATAGGGATGTCTCATACTACATGTATACCAAGTGTCAACTTTGTGGAAAAATGCAGAAAGGCCTTAATTATTTGAGGATACTCTGACTCCCTGGCTCTGCTCATGTAATAGACTTCTGTGTGCACAACAGAACTCCCTCCCCTGTCCCCTCAAAATCCGCTCCAGAAGATTGAGGGAGGTGTCTTCTAAAGCAGACTTTTTTGTGGGTGGAGAAGAAGTGAACTCTACACTGATGTGTTGAATGCAACCCTTTCAGGTTGCTTTTGCTTTTAAGAGGGAGAAGTACACAACTATCCCATTTTCAGAAGTCTAGTAATTGGGGTTCCTTGGAGTATGTATGTAACCAACTTTTAGCTGTGTGGGTGATAGGAAAGAATTCCATTTTGGAATCCTCAGAACGAGGGAAAGGAAGAACTGTGCTTCAAGATGTGCCTCCTCTGAACCCAGTCCCCTCCTCACATTCCTTGAAGGCAGAGATAGAAAGCTTGTGGCCCTCCAGATATAGGTGGACTTCTGTGTCCACCAGGAGGGGAACTGTAGCTCAGCAGCAACAAGAATACCAGATTCCCATCCCTGTTTGCCACAAAAGGATAATTTTTGTTGGAACTGGGTTAAGAGGGGAGCTGAGCCCAAGCTCTTCCACAACCTGTGACTTCGGGGTGAAATGAATTTGAGCTTGCTACCTCTTCTTCCCCCCACCCCCCAAAAAATGTTTCAGAAATATTGAACAGTCTTTTGCTAGACTAAATGAAAGCAAGCAGCAAGCCAAATGTCTGGCCAGCCAGTTGGAAGTTTACCACCAGAACATAAGAAAATTCCTGCTGGGTCAGGCCCATCTAGTGCAACATCTCTTGCAGGACATAAAGGCAGCAGCACACCCCTGTTTGTCTGCAAGGATACGTGGTCTCCAGCATCAATCAACAGCCAGTCCTACACTGTTTCCATTTTAGGCTCCCATGATATCTGCACATAGCATACCCTCCTCAAAATACGGCAAATGATACTCTGTGCCTCCGTAAGTGTCAAGCAAAAGCAGTGTAACAAAATCTCTACCCTTGTTTCTTCTAGGTATAGTGACTGGCTGAAGATGAAAACAAAATCAATAAGTATTTATTTAAGCACTTAACTAGGGGATGACACAAAACAGTTTCCCCCCTTGTGCTGTTTACAAATACAGAACTTTAAAAAATATTATTCGGCAGTTAAATTGACGACCATAAATGGACAAATAAAATTCTACAGTAAAGCCATATAATTTATTTTCACACTATTTAGAAAAAAATGTTACCACTTAGAGGTACGTTTCTCTAAAATGTCATATTTCACATCTAAGCAGCATTCTATTTACTTGATTCATTAGGAGTGGGTTTTCAAATGAATATAATATTAGCAATGACTAGAAACTAGAAAATGAAGTGGAGATAAAGGTGACCTCATTGGGCCACCTGGGTGAAACGCCCCACTATTATTGCTATTATAAGGGTTGAAAAGAACTGTCAACTTCAATTCTCTCTGTTTCTAATTTTTCCAATCTTAATTTCCATTCTCCACATTTTGCAGCAATTAATGATTGATTTATTTTTCAATTTTTTTCCACAGAAATTCATCAGTATTTTAGTACAAATTTCTCCTAATAAACACATTTTATATGCCATTTTGACTAATGTACACACTTTTGCAAGTGATTTGCCCTAATATATGGATTTTTGTAAACATTGTTTTGCTGGAGAACTACATTGCTAAATTTGGATAAGTATGAATTTAAAAGGATAGCTGTGTTTTGATTCACATATTGTTTTGGAATGTGATAAACTCAGATTTAAATTTGATTTAAATTAAATCGAATTTCTCCTCCACTCATGATGCTGATGCTGATGTATATATAAATCACAATTATTTTCAAGGAGAGTTGCACATTCTGGGAGATTTAGAGGAAGAATCCCAGGGCTACAATTAGGCAATACCAGGAGTCCTAGAAAGCTGCCGACAGTTAGGATATATACAGTGGTACTTCGGTTTAAGAACAGTCCTGTTTACGAACGATTTGGTTTACAAACTCCGCAAAACCAGAAGTTGTGTCCCAGTTTGAGAACTTTACCTCAGTCTATGAATGGAAGCCAAACGGTGGAAGGGCACTGGCGGCGGGAGGCCTCATTAGGGAAAGCGTGCCTTGGTTTAAGAACGGATTTGGTTTAAGAACAGACTTCCAGAACAGATTAAGTTCATAAACTTAGGTACCATTAATCTTGATGGACCAATGACTTGATATGTTTTAAAACAGCTTTGTTTTATGAATTTGTTTTGACTTCTCAAAGTGTTTAGTGTTTTTCTGAAATTGCAGCCCTTATGCTTATTTAGCCTTACTGGAATATGCTGTCTTTTTGTTCCTGTGGGATGTGAACCGTTGTTCTTGCACAGCAGACAGGAACCTAGCTGCATGAACTTTATTTTAAAGAGATTTTGTGAGTGCAGTAGACAACAAGAGATAGTGTTTCTTATGTCTCTGGGAACATGAAAGCACAATTCCTATGCAACCTTGTTAGCCGCATATGCCAAATTGCAGAACTTGATCTTCAAAACTGTGTGAGTGAGCCCTTGGTTCTACTGCCATAGCATCTAGCCACCCTTCTCTAGGATAATCACTGTAGACTCAATACTATATTGACTATAGGCTGTATTAAGCCTCGAGGCCCAGTTGTACAGAGAGCTAACCTGATTGTGAATTTCCATTTCCATTGCTCTAAGGACTGTTTGATGTAGTCTGTTAATTGGTTTGCTTGAAGATCTTTGGACAAATATTTTCCCCTAGGACCATTTTAAACCCAGTCCAAATTTATTTAATCAGAATTGTTTGTCTCTCCCGTAATTGTTGCTTTACATTTTAAAGATGTTGCTTCTCGGCTGCGTCTTGCTTTAATTCGTTGCACAGATTCTGTGCAGTTAGATTGCATTTGCCCTTTTCATACATTATCAAATGCATATATGCTCATAGCTCAATTCTGATGACGTTGCTGGAGCCTCCTCTTATGGAATATGGAAGCTAAGCCAATGTTTCATGATGAATATTAGAGAAGAGGGCTAGGGGTCTTTCTTCCTGAGACCAGCACGGACTGTGTATTAATCACAGCACAAATAGATTACAAGACCAACAGCAGGACCTTGCTGATAGCTGTACATGGCACTAATTCGCCTCAGTAAGCCTGAACTTCTGAGTTCAATTAACCCTTATTCTCAAGGCCCACCCATAAACTCCAAAGTAAGCACAGTTTTCCGCTCCCTGTGTGTATGTGTGTTTTATCAATGTAATAGATTGTTTCTCTTTGAGAGTGGAAGCCAGGCACATTGCTTACATGAATTCTAGCTACTAATGAATGGGGGTGATGGGGCCACTGTGTCTTGGTGGGCATCTGCATCACTGTCCCTTCGATCTGGCAAATCAGAATCTTTGACGCTGCCACTAGCTTCTTAATTTATTTGTGTCATTAGATACCCTGGTGGCCCAGCAGGCGCTGCTGGAGGCTTCCCCAGTAAAACTGTTTGCCCACACAGAGCATTAGTGGTTAAATAAGTACAGAGCAGAAAAGGTTTCCCCCCTCCCCATTATAATTATTTTTAGTATTCATTTTCCTCTGTCTGCGCCATTGTGCTGAGGCAAATTGGAAATCTGGTAATTAGGCCCTGACTCTTAGTGTAGTATTAGAGTCCCAAGCCAAAGTTCAACACCCTGAAATGAAATTTAAACCAATTAATCAGTTAGATTTTTACCGCTTGTCCGTGTTTTCTCAGCAATTCCCACAGCACGTGGCCTTTGATCAATTCTCCTGCAAAAGCTAAAATGTGTGCCTGCTGCTAGCGAGATGGGGATGACATTAACATGGCACTCATAAAACAATCAGAGCAGTGAAGCCCTCAAACAGAACAGGGCATAGTAATATTTAATAAAAGCGAGCACATAATCTTCAGAATTAGCATTTTGTGCCTTGCAGTACCTTTGGGAGAAGAGCTTTTATTTGTGGAGTGATCATTATTATAACAAAGAACAGCTACCTAATAATTTCCACTTTAAGTCTGCAATATGCTATGAGCATTTCTGAACCATTATGCTAAACTGAGGCCCGGGTAATCATTTTATTGTCACCATTTGAAGGGAGGAAATTCCCCTCTACCTTTAGTGGCTGGAGAAATGAGAGAAAACCAAACCACAAACACAACACTGTAGTAGTAGTAATAACAACAACAACAACTTTTTTGTCTCTTCACATACTTTATACGCCATGGAATGCTCTGTATTCAGAAGCATAAGGGAAACCTAGTTGGCGTTCTATAGGAAAAAATTATGGTATTTGCTTTTGCTTCTGTTGATCTCCTGTGTGACGAATAGCTTCACTCTTACAGATGCTATTTTACTTCATTGGTTGATTTGTGAACTGGTAGTAATGGTGCAGTCCTAATCCCAAGCAGACTCTGCAGGGAGGTGCACAGATAGTGATGCAACCAGAGAGGGGCACCCCGCGCCCACCCCCGACCACACCTGTCAGGCACTCAGGCAGCCAGGGGGCGCGAAGGGGCTTCCCTGAGCCGGATGCAGCGCACTCCTATGGGTGGCTGAGAGGAGAGGAGCAGGCTGCCCCAGAGTGGGGAAGGGAGACACCCTGACTTTCCTTCCCGGACACTCAGCCTGTGGCGCCCTCCAAAATCTGATGCCCCAGTGCCCCGTGCTACTAATGTCTATGGGTAAGACGCCCTTGCACAACGTCCACATCAGTGGAGTATCATTCCTGTTGAGATATGACAGGTGCCCATAATCTGCACTTTCTAGAAAGAGTTGAAGACATTTTTGTTCCAACAGGCTTTCCCAGGTGATAAATGGGTTTTGATTACAAATGCCCACTTGCCAGGGTTTAAATCTTGCTTTCAATGTTTTCCTTGTTTTTGTGTTTTTTAATTATTTTATGTGTAGATTGCCTTGAGATGGGTGTTTAGAACAGGGGTCAGCAAACTTTTTCAGCAGGGGGTCGGTCCACTGTCCCTCAGACCTTGTGGGGGGCTGGACTGTATTTTGAAGGGGGAGGGGGAATGAACGAATTCCTATGCCCCACAAATAACCCAGAGATACATTTTAAATAAAAGGACACATTCTACTCATGTAAAAACATGCTGATTCCCAGACCGTCCGCAGACCGGATTTAGAAGGCGATTGGGCCGGATCCGGCCCCAGGCTTTAGTTTGCCTACCCATGGTTTAGAAGGTCAGTAATAAATTAATGGTAGCAGTAGCAGCAGCAATAGCAAACAAACAACCAACTTGCCAGTAGCTAGACTGACTTAAAAACCCAGTGCATCCTTGGATAGCTCAGTTTTGTCCCCATCTTAAAGGTAAAGGTAAAGGTACCCCTGCCCGTACGGGCCAGTCTTGACAGACTCTGGGGTTGTGCGCCCATCTCACTTAAGAGGCCAGGGGCCAGCGCTGTCCGGAGACACTTCCGGGTCACGTGGCCAGCGTGACATCGCTGCTCTGGCGAGCCAGAGCTGCACACGGAAACGCTGTTTACCTTCCCGCTGGTAAGCGGTCCCTATTTATCTACTTGCACCCGGAGGTGCTTTCGAACTGCTAGGTTGGCAGGCACTGGGACCGAGCAGCGGGAGCGCACCCCGCCGCAGGGATTCGAACCGCCGACCTTTCGATCGGCAAGTCCTAGGCGCTGAGGCTTTAACCCACAGCGCCACCTGCGTCCCTTTGTCCCCATCTTACCCCCTCCCCAAATACCCTGCTTTAAGAGTTTTTGCTGGCTGGTACCAATGGAGATTCAGCCACTAGTAACTTTGGACTGTCTAGGAGTTGTATAATAGGCCTTGTGGCACACAGCTCTGCTTTCCAGCAGGAGGGAATAGCTGGGAGCTCAGGAAGAGCAGCTGGGTGCAGGGGCTGCCTCGGCTGCCCCCAGCACCTACTGACTGAGCTGCCTGCCTCATTCTGCCAGACGGTAGAACCATCTCGGCTTAAGAGATTGCTCTTGCATTTTTCTGTCAGTGTGAAAGTTTAGAGTTGCTCTGCACTGCCTAGGTTATTGGCTTTTAGTGTTTATTTGATTGGATCCTATGATCTTGTTAAGCTGCTGCCTTATTTGTTCACCACTCAAAGAACATTGTGTTGCAGAGCTGCCGATAAATATAATAAATAAATAAATAATTTTTGGTGTGATGTGATGTAGACATGCTTCTGAGAAGAGAGAGTCCTCTAGGGTCTCCTCTAGAGCAGCATTTCCCCAACTTGTGGTTCATGGCCCACAAGCGGGGTGGGTATCAAAAGCTTTTTCATTTTTGCTTGAATGTCTCTCAAGTAACTAATAGACAAACTTGCAGCCAAAATGCACAAAACCAATGGCCACCAAGGACCTAAAGGTCCAAAAATCATGTGAAAATAAACTGATAAGTCACCATTCCAAGTAAATGTGGACCCATGGGTTGCATATGGTAAGGGTTAGGAACCACTGCTCTAGATCAGTAATGGCCAAACTGAGCCCTCCAGCTGTTGTTGGACTACAGCTCCCATCATCCCTAGCTAACAGGACCAGTGGTCAGGGATGGTGGGAATTGTAGTCCCAAAACAGCTGGAGGGCCGAGTTTGGCCATCACTGCTCTAGATGGTGTGTAGGATCAGGATGCTTTGAGCTGCTATCCCAAGACCAGTAACCACGTCAAAAATGGTAATTAGGGTCAAATTAGACATGGTGTTAATTATCTAAATGCAAGTAATTTGCACATTGAATAGCAGCTGCAGGAGGGCCCTCAGTGGGATTGTAGGTTTCCCTCTTGCTGTGCCCTCCACCCTGCCCTGTCCTTCCTGAAGCTGCAATATGCAAAGAAGGAAAGCCTTCATTTGGTTATGCGAGTAGCAGCTGGGAGGTCATTTTTGTTGGGGCCACTGCAAAGGTGAAGAGGAAAGGCTTAAAGTCTCCCTTAGACACAGTCAAGAATAAGACCCACAAATCCTTCAAAGAGTCATTCAAAGAACAAAAATAGGACAATGAATCATAAAACTACCAAACAACTGGTTATAGATCCATTTTGACTATCAAGTCTTTTTCAAAGATGTCCCAGTTAACACCAAGCCCTTTGGGAAGGTTTCCTAAACAATCTTCTGTGGACAATGTGTCCAAACAATTCCTCTTTTGCAACAGTGGCTGATAAGAAGTCCTTTCACTAAGCATTTTTCCTTTTGTTGAAAGGCTGTCCTCTACAAACACAACTTTATGTTATTACATCACATATTATCCAACTTCACTGAGATGCAGATTAGATTAGGTTTTATTACAAAAGATAGCTGCATGTCTGGTTTTGCCCTAAATGGCCATGTGAATTGGCTCATAGTTGGGATGCAAAAGAGGAGAGTTTGTCTGTCGTCATCCTGGTTTTCAAGAAACCCTGCAGCTTCTTCCAGATTGAGACATCCGGGCTCCCTATTCTACTATTTTACTACAGAATTTGCTGACTGTTTCCCCAGTTCAATACCAAATATATAATTTTCATGTTGTTGTTGTTTAGTCGTTTAGTCGTGTCCGACTCTTCGTGACCCCATGGACCAGAGAACGCCAGGCACCTCTGTCCTCTACTGCCTCCCGCAGTTTGGTCAAACTCATGCTGGTAGCCTCGAAAACACTATCCAACCATCTCGTCCTCTGTCGCCCCCTTCTCCTTGTGCCCTCCATCTTTCCCAACATCAGGGTCTTCTCCAGGGAGTCTTCTCTTCTCATGAGGTGGCCAAAGTACTGGAGCCTCAGCTTCACAATCTGTCCTTCCAGTGAGCACTCAGGTTTGATTTCCTTCAGTATGGAGAGGTTTGATCTTCTTGCAGTCCATGGGACTCTCAAGAGTCTCCTCCAGCACCATAATTCAAAAGCATCAATTCTTCGGCGATCAGCCTTCTTTATGGTCCAACTCTCACTTCCATACATCACTACTGGGAAAACCATAGCTTTAACTATACGAACCTTTGTTGGCAAGGTGATGTCTCTACTTCTCAAGATGCTGTCTAGGCCTGTCATTGCCCTTCTCCCAAGAAGCAGGCGTCTTTTAATTTCATGGCTGCTGTCACCATCTGCAGTGATCATTGAGCCCAAGAAAGTAAAATCTCTCACTACCTCCATTTCTTCCCCTTCTATTTGCCAGGAGGTGATGGGACCAGTGGCCATGATCTTCGTTTTTTTGATGTTGAGCTTCAGACCATATTTTGCGCTCTCCTCTTTCACCCTCATTAAAAGGTTATTTAATTCCTCCTCACTTTATAATTTTCATACCCATTGTTAAAAACCATGTCTTTTGTACCAAATTTTTATTTCAATGATTTCTAGCTTCTTCCTGCCTCCGTTTATTTATTGCATTGTCTTATTGGTCAGCATCAATCTTGTTAATAAGTGGCTCTAAGAGAGGGTAGGAAGGAGGCCTCTCCTTCAGACCATATTTTGCGCTCTCCTCTTTCACCCTCATTAAAAGGTTATTTAATTCCTCCTCATTTTATAATTTTCATACCCATTGTTAAAAACCATGTCTTTTGTACCAAATTTTTATTTCAATGATTTCTAGCTTCTTCCTGCCTCCGTTTATTTATTGCATTGTCTTATTGGTCAGCATCAATCTTGTTAATAAGTGGCTCTAAGAGAGGGTAGGAAGGAGGCCTCTCTATTTTCATTACCCCCCCCCCCCCATCAGTTGCCTGCTTGCATTGAAGAAGGAAGACACCGTTTTGTTTTGGATATAAAATTTCAGGGTGATACTTAAAATTGAAAACTATCCCTGAAGATACTAGCCCACCACGGAGTGAAGAGTGGATGAATAGATTATCTTGTTGATAATGCAGTCTGCCATGATAGCATTTGGAGTTCTTCACTGTCAACAAAAAGATGGAGGCAACCGGAAGGGTTTATTCCTCCAGAGACATGGAGTTGAAAGTGCTGAATTGGTGTTTTAGTAATGGTTTAATGAGGGGCTAATAAAACTGGGGGGTGGTGACGGCACTTGATGGGTCAGGAGAAGGCCTGGCATGGAGACTAATGGACATGCAATGGAGGTTAAGCCAGAGCTCATCCTGAGATTTCATTTCTCCTGCAAATGTAAGAAGGGACTAAAATCCTGAAACTTCAAGTTAAAACCCTGGAACCTGTTAACCTTATTTTTACATCCATGCCTTCCCTTTTGTTAAAAAGGAGGAAAACAGTCAACACACCTCCTTTCCTCCTGCTGCTAATAATCTCCTCTCCAAGGAGAAAGGGAGAGAATGGCAGGTTTCATCGTGCTCATTGAACTATGAATTATTTGTAAATTTCTAGAAAATATCCCCCTCCCACCGAGACATGTGGAATATTGGTTAAAGTTTGCTTATGTGGTGGGGTGTGTGCATGTACCATCAGGAAGTGTGTAATTGAGAAGCAATTTTAATTTTATCCATGCTCCGATTTAATCAGAGCATTTGATTCCTTGGAGGGCGTGGGACGATATTTTTAAACTGCTTTTATTAGCTGTAAGCCCAGCACCATGAGTTGAGCTATTAAAAAAAAAAAAGCGAGAAGCTTTCTGGAGTTTTTAATGCATTCATGGCTTTATGAGTGAAATGCAAGTCCAACGTAGACATATCAAAGTTAGTTGAGTGTGTATGTAGCAATTCCTTGACTGTAGTGTTCTAAGATTCCTTTCATTAGCTCATTTTTTGAGGTGCAAGCTTGATGCTGTGTAATGGATGGAAAGGGCTTCTTTCCATTCTTCACTCCCCTTCTTGAGCTGGCGGTAGGACCAGATTTCCCAGAAGGCAGACTAGGGACTAGGCAGACATTTTTAGAAACCTCAAAATCTTGTATGAAATCTTAGCCAAAGCAATAATCTTAATACGTAAATAGAAACAACAGTAGCACTCGTACAGTATACATCTAAGGTCCTCCTATACCAGGGGTCAGCAACCTTTAAGACAAAAAGAGCCACTTGGACCCGTTTCTGAAGAAAAAAAAACTGGGAGCCACTAAACTTGTCGTTATAAAAATAACTTTTTTGTCACTTAAAAAAAATTTTTTCTTTGTTTGACCCCTCAGAATTACTCCTCCTCATAGAAATAAACGTTAAATTAACAAGTTACCTTTTTTTTGGTGTGTGTTCTTCACTCCCCTTTGAAACAGTGACCAGTGTACATGCCCCTTTTCAATGCAGTGACCAGTGTACATGCCCCTTACAATGTAGCGGGCGGGCGGGAAGGTGACGTCGGAATGATGCGTGACAACGCACGCACCACCCCCATGCAACGTCACAGCCAGTACAGCGCCTGCCACAGTGGGGGGTGTCGGGGCGCACAATGCTCCTCCTCCCCTCGCTAGTATCTGCCCTGGAGCCGCGGCAAAGGTGTAAAAGAGCCACATGCGGCTCCCGAGCCGCGGGTTGCAGACCCCTGTCCTATACTTTAGCAGATGGCATTACTAGTAAAAATGTTTTTCACTGTTTTTAAACAAATACATTTTAGCTGCCTTGTCATGCTACCAAACTACAAATTCAAATTCTGAATATATTTCATGCTGCTCCCCAAAATATTGATGGAGAACTGCAAATGACTTTCAACCAGTTGCCTCTGTTGCTGAACAATGCAGAAGCTTAGATGGTGAACACAGAGTTGAACACATCCAGCCAAAGTTGAGTGTGCTCAAGTGCATTGAAATCAAAGTGATCCATCTTCTGGACAGTCCTGTGTGGTGGATCTGTATTATTTAATTTTTCTAGCAAGGATCTTTGGCTGGGAGGGAGAAACTTGCTCAAGGGTACCCAAGATGGCCTGGATTTGAATCCAGGACCCTCTGGCATGTTTCTCTTGAGACCATTTTTATTTGGATAAAATTCATACATGCCATGTTAATTATGCATCCGTCAAACTAAGGGTGAGGTAAATTGTTGAGAATCTTCATATTCCTGTTGAACTTTTCATCTTGGAAAAGATAAACTCTTCCTTTAAACTGGTTGGAAAATTAATCCGAAATCAAAAGCATTTCTTTTGGTTCTGATCTGACTCCTGGTGCTAACTGCTGCTCAGAATGTGCCTGGTAAAAGCTTCAAAAGACTGATATTTGGAGAGATGTTCAGACAGGTGGTACATAGGAACCACTGAGGGAAGCGCCTGAGCCTGGGAAACAAGGGTGGTTTTCACCACCCTGATCTGAAGTGTAAGGATTAGGAAGCTCCACCCTGCCTTACAATGCCTGGGGAAAGCTTCCAAGGAGGATCCAATACGATCACATCCTACGCAGTTAGCTTGTGCGATTTCAACCGTCTGCCATTCAGAGCTGGCTAGTTGAACTTGCACAAATTAATTGCATGCAAGGCAAAGAGTTTGAATGCTCCCTTTGCACCAGGTTTTCACATACAAATTCAGGAATTTCATAGAGCAATCTTTGCCAAACTGATGACTTTGGAGTACAAATCCCATCAGCCCCAACCATACTGGCTGGATCTGATTGGAGTTGTAGCCCATAACTTCCAGATGGTACCAAGTCGAGGAAGCACAGCATAGATGCACAGAAAAGGTGAGTGGGAATAGAAAGTGTCCTTTCTAGCTTGCATTACACAAAAAAGTGTGTGTGCAAAGTCCCCTTGAAATAAATTTACACAATTATCACCCCCCCCATATTTTCTTATTATTTTCTTATTCTGAGGTTCATGCATGAGGTGAAGGGTTTGATAATTAGGAATGTGCCAGATTTTCACAGCTTTCAGTTTTCACTTTTTGATAGGAACTACCAACCCGGCAAATACTTTTGTCAACTCAATTCAATAGACAAATTGTTCAAAATCCTTTAAAAAAAAAAAAAGGCTGTTTCACACAGGAGCTGCATAGTTCTAAATCTACCTCAAAAGGATCAAACCCATGAATCTTTTCCGAGTCTTGGCACATCAAAACTGTGCAGTCACTGAGTTAGCCCACCACCAAAGGACCAAGTCTTGTGAATCTCCCCCAATTTGCGATTCAAGGAAAGCAATGGAATCTGCTCAGTCAGCGAACAAGATTAAAAAGGCCAAACTGAGGGAAACTCTCTTAATTTGTCAGTAGCCTCTGGGCCCATCTCTCTTTAGATGCATTCTTTCAATCCTTTTTGCAAGCCCTTTAGAAAAGTGATGGTCGGTTGCCCACTTCCAGCCTCTACCTGTGGACCCACCGACAGCCTCATAGCTTGGTACAAAGAATTATAGAGGATATATCATGGGAGGCTGGTCCTGCTAGTCAGTTTGACCATTGGAGCAAGGATAGGGCAAGTCCATTGTGTTAAGGCTAGAAAACTTAGGTGGAATTTGCAATGGACTCTTATGCCCATTAAAAAAAAATTCCCCATAGAATTACTTCCCTTAAAAGATTGATCAACTACATACAACTATGGGCTCACAGGGCATGTTGTTTTTATAACAATGGGGAGAAATACAGGCATAGGTAACCTATGATAAGTGTAGCGCTGCTGCTTTCTTTCATGGTATTGAAATAATGGAACATTTTAAAGCATCTAATTCTTTCACAAATGTGAATTTTGCAGTCGACTGCTTATACATGACACCATATTGGTTGTGCAATATCATGCTAACAAAATTCAAAAATGATTTTATAAAACTTATTAATTGGATAAAATGGTTCCATGACACAAGGAACACTCTAGACACAGTAAGTTCTCCAAATAAAATTTTAGCTTTGTTATAATGGAACTCAAAGACAGCCCAGGATCATGTTTTGTGGAGACCTGAATTCAGTGTTACAAAAATGTGCTCTATTCTCTAGTCAGGCTTCAGCCAGCAATGCTGCTATTTTCTTTCTATGGCCTGCCAAACACGATTATCTTCTCAAGAGAAACAATGGAAACAAAATAAAATTTTAATGGCAAACATTCCCTTTTCAAAGATCTGGTTTGGGATCTCTCACACACAAAGTAGAGAGATCTCTCTCTCTAGAACCTGCATCATAGTATAGGAGAAAGAAAATCAAAGCTTTTCCTCCCCTTCCCCCTCTCAAGTCTTCTATCATTAAAATCTTGTTCTAACAGCCGAATACTTCTTTTTCATGTGTGTTGGAAAGCAGCTACCCCATGTATCAAAGCCATCAGTCCAAGTGAAGGATGGACTACAGGAGGTGCCACTGTCATCATCATAGGAGACAATTTCTTTGATGGGTTACAGGTCATATTCGGCACCATGCTGGTCTGGAGTGAGGTAGGTGTTGTCTGCACATTAATATCCAGTAACTTTGTCTAGTTTATAGCCAGCTTTCTTTCTTTTAGGCCCTGTTCTATTGCAGTAACAATGAGAAAGATTTTCTTATTCCTCCCAGTTTATATAAAATCACTGGAGCAACCCTTGGCACAAATATAGTGCCACTGTCCTTGTCCACATTATCAGTTCTAGTCAGTCTATTGACATTCTAAAATATATGTCACAGTCCGTCCCCCCCAAAAAAAAACACCCACCCACTGGTAGTCTCAGTTACCCTAATTTGCCTGAACATGAATAAAATAATCGAGCCCTTAATTATAATTCTTTTTTTTAAACCAGGCACTGGTTTGCACAACACGTTATGGCAAACCATGGTTTAGTGTGAACGCGCAAGTATGTAGGCCCCAAGAGAGGAACTCAAAACTGTTTTGCTGCTCCCTGGTCATTCCTCTGTTGCATTGTGCTATGCTAGGCCATAGCTTGATTTAATGTGTCATCTGAACCCTGGCTTATGGTTTAGTGCTCTCCAGACTAGCCATGAACTTTAGCCAAAGTTGATCCTATGATTTATTGCTTGTTGTTTGTCCAAGAGAACCAAACCATATTCCAGATGACTTACTAAGCCATCCAAATGACTTATTAAACTATGGCTAAGCTCAACGCGGCAGCTGAACAACTGGGGAGGAGCAAGGTACTTGTGACCTCCTCTTTAAGATCCTGTATGTTTGTGCTAAAACATGGTTGGGCTTAGCATGGTGTGTGAATGGGGCCACTGACTTTATATTCTTTGTGCTGCAATATCCATACCTTAGTTAATCATTTTCTCTACTCATTTGTTGACATTTTCCTTCCTTTTCTATTTCCCATCAATTTATGCCACAAATTTGTGGCCATGTCAGTGGTGACATGGCTGTTGAAATTACTTAATCCAATAGCAGTTGTTGGACTATAATGGAACTACTTCACAAAAAGTGATTTGAAAATGGCAGCTTTCGAGGCAATTGAAATGTGTAGGTGCTCATGTGATATAATAGATCATTTGTTTGAGTGCCTCTTATGTCAAGATCTTCCACATCTGGAGAACTAGTAAGGAAAAGGCTTACTGTCAATCTACAATCATCTCTGATGTGGGAGATCTTCATGTGCCAACAAATTATTAGAAGAACATCCCCAGCACACACACACACACACACACACATGGAGACTTGCAAAAAATTGTCAAGCTTCAAATGGCAGGAGAGTGTAGCGAAGCTGTTCTGGGAATGAGGAAGATTCAGTTTGGATTTAAAGGAGAACGTAACTAATTAGCATTTTTTTAAAAAAATAAATCTGAGACTCTAAACAACCATCTTCCAAAATTCGCACTTATTTGAATTTTGCAATGCAGTTCTTCAGCCAAGTGATGTATAGAAACTGTATACACTGGGGTAGAGTGTGCATTAAAATGCATTTGTCAGTTAAGATAACATTACAAAAATGCATTATTTGGGGGGACATTCCTTTGCTGAAATGTGTATCTGTTGCAAAACTGCACACAAATGTGAATATTAGGAGAAATTCACTAAAATGCTGAGGAATGTTCATGATGCATTTTTTTAAAATTGCAAAATGATGTGGAAATGTGGAGTACTAGATTTAAGATTGGAAAAGTAAGAAATTGAAAATGAAATTGATGGATTCACCCATTTGCTGTGACAAAGGAGAATTCAATGTGAATGGAGAAACTATGCCAAGATGAGAAGAAGGTTTAATAATAATAACAACAACAACAAAACCAACTTTATTATTTAAACCCCGTCCATCTGGCTGCGTTTCCCCAGCCACTCTGGGTGGCTTCCAGCATATATAAAATCGCAATGAAATGTATGACATGCACTTAGGGGAGAAGCCATACCTCTGTGGTAGAGCATATCCTTTGCATGAAAAGCATCCTAGGCTAATTCCCCAGAATCTGCTGTTGAAGTGTCTCAGATATTAGTGCAGGGAATGGTTTATGCTTAAGACATTGGGCGCCATTTCCAGTCACAGTAGATAGCACTGGGCTAGATGAACCAGTGATGCAACTCAGTATATAAGGCCTCTTATATTCGTATGCCCCATTCTGAAGTGGTATCATTCCAAGTGATGATTGCAACATGTGAGTGCCTGTATGTTTGAGCTGGCTCTTAAATGAATAAGCATTTGATCGTATGTTACTTAAGGCCTAGCCAAGAAGACAACATTTCTTTGATTTTTATGGTTGCCACAGCAGTTTTGCAGTTTGGTCTTTGGTTCTTGAAAAGTATGAGGGATCATTTCACAGTAGGTACCAATAAAGATGTGAACTTCATCTTTATTTTCTTCATGGAAATTTGGTTGACCAATAAGGCACTGGCAGCTGTGCCATTGGCTGCAAAAGATGCTTCACCATGATACTTAAATAAACAAGATTCTCCCAAGGTGCCATTGCTGTACTGTGAGGCGTGGAATGCACATATTTCAATGTGAGCCCCATCTTAGGTACCTTGTCCCCTGTGCAAAGTTGAACCATACTGCATCTTTTCCTTTAAATGTGGTCATTCAGGGAGCTCCCCCCACAAACATAACAAGTAATCTGTTTCTTTCTTCAGAGGTATGGAACTTTCATTTAAAAGATTAATTTATTTTATACTTCCCTTCCATATTTCTAACTCTATTGAAAATATTTTTAAGGGCTAAGAATCAGTTTCATCCAGTTTACATTGCACTCCGAAATGAATTGATCCAATACAGTTAACTGCAGGGGATAAATTTTAAAAGCACCTTTATTTAGACCTCCCCCTTTAGATCTAAATTAATATTTTACATGTGCATTTGAGAAACAAAGGACATGAGCTCTCAAGTGTTCATTGTGAAATAGTCTTGCTGCTGTAAGGCACACACCATAAGCAATTTGCAGTGCAAATATTGTAATTTTAATGTATTTTGCATGTATTCAAGCTTTGTAATTGCAGTATTTATAGGCATGAAATGGAAGCTGATTATCAAGCCATTTATTGAGACTCTGCACTGGTGTATGTGCCATTGAAGAAAATAGGACTTTTGCTAGCACAGCACTTTGAGGATTGAGATGCATGTTAAATATGTAGATTTAAAATGATTTTGGAAACACGTATTTATTATTTAAACATACATTTCAGTTATAGGCTCTCATAACATAATTACAGCCTTTCTCACTCAGGGAAGTACATCAGAACATAATTTGTCACATTAATTGTGTGCAGAAATACAGATACTTCGGGCCAGGGCTTTCAATTAATCTTCAACTACCATAATGATTTTTTTTAAAAAAAATTCTTTGACTTTTTTTTAAGAAAAAAGAAAGAGGAACAGGTTATTCACTTGAATTATGTCGTTCATACATAAACAGCAATTGTATATACAATGGCATAAACAAGCAAATAATTTCAGTCCCAAGACCAGATTATTTGGCAGCCTTGATTAAACCTCAGAAAATGTTGACTCTCTTGTAAGATGAGGACTGCAGGGACACTATCCCTTTATGCTTAAGAGCACGAAAGCATAGCTTTTTCTTTTTTTATCTGTCACCCTTTCTCTGTTTAATTTTTGTTAGCTATATACATTTATTTTAGTGATTTGTTTTAAAACTATTTTTGATATTATTAGCTCGTTTTGGCACTTTTGAAGTGGGCAAGACGGGGTAAAAGTCTTGTTGTTTCGGAGAGAGATCCTAGTGAAATTGAGAGCATGCATAAAGTTTTTGAAGCCAACATAATTACATCCAAAGTAGCCCAAAGAGACATTCTCCATTAGGGTACTGATTAGGTAGCTGGAATGGAAGAATTGTATATGTTGGAAATAGACAGTCTAAACATTTGCTGTAGGCCTCTAGTTCTTCTCATGTTGCAGATTAGGGTCTAAGACCACAAAAATCGTCAGTGATAAAGCGATCTTTGAATTTGGGTACTTCTGACATTAGTGCCGTTGTGCTGCCTCTCACATATTCTGGGCTTCAGAAATTTGGGGAATTGTAAGAAGTGGTTCCATGGCATGGTCTGATGAAACATAATGCAGTCGGTAGACTTACTAAAGTGAAACAAATCTGGGTTTTATCCATGCCTTGATGGGAGACTGACTGCCTTTTCAGTGGAAGAAAAGTGGGATATAAATGTTAATAATAATAAGAAGAAGAAGAATGAAAAGGGAGATAGGCATATGGCTGTTTACAAATGTCACGAAAAGGTAAAATCTTCAATCTGTTTTGGGTTTAAACTTTAAGACCTGTGCTAATTGTTCTGCAGAACTAAAAGCAGAAGACATAACCATGTGCTGTGAAAGTACATGTCTTTTTTCATTATATTTATGTTGATAAATTTCTTCTTCCTCATGGTTCCAGCTGCTGAAATTACTTATGTTCATGCATTCATTCTTTTATTTATGGTTTATATTTAAAGCACAACCCTTCCCCATCCACAGAAATAGGGAACAGTTAAAATAATAAAAGTACACAGAAAAATCCTGATAATGTCAGACCAAATAAGACATAAAGCCTCAGCCCAATTGAGAGCTTAAATCTTGAAGCCAAAAGCCAGCCAAAATGAAGAGGTCTCATAGTGTGTCTGAAAGAGGCTCCGTTAGTATTTGGCAAGACTCCAGGAAAGGAATTTAATAACTGTGGGGCAATTGCTCTACTTCTCTGCATTACACGTATTGCATAGCACACTGCTGGTGTGGATGTTAAGTACACTAATTTCAACCAACAGAACAATGAAGCTGTTGGTACATTTCACTTTTGCACAGCAACTCAAATGAATTTCTAACAAGCTGTCAATACTTTTGTCATTCAAGACAAATTATCTAGAACTGGCAACATTTTTTAAAAAATGCATCTCAATATCAACAATAGCTCCATAGGATGCGGTTACAGTATGCAATATAAAAATAATTGGAGTAGAGTACGAACTTGTTACTGATGCAATGACCAATATACTTTGGGATCTTAAAATGATAGTAGCAACATACGTCTTGCTATTCTTAAGCCCTGTATTTCAACTTGTAATACGGTTCATGTTACAACTGATTTAAGAGAATTTATATGAAACAGATGACAAGCATAATATCTTTAAAAGTTTTCAGTTTACTTAAAAATCCCAGAAGGGACAGGTGCTGTTGTGCTTGATTATAACCTCGTTCCATATTCTCATTTCTTTTATGTCTAAGTAACTCACTTTATTTTCTTAAATAGATTTATATTCTGTTTTTTTGACTAAGTCCTCGTAGTTGCTCACAATTTTGCAGAGCAGAATGGAATGCATATATTAAACACCACACCCTTAAAAAATAAATAAAAAGAATTAGTCTACTTGGAGTAAGTGCCAAATTTTGACTTCACCTGCCTTTTTTCTCTGTCCTGGATTTGTATCCACAGAGCAGTTAGTAGTAAATGGTCCTGTAATGGGAGGAAAGATAGTCTAGCAGCAGGCAACTGCAGTTATGTTAGTGTGTACAGAAAAACTATAGCGGTTACTGGGAGATGTTTGAATGTTGACAAAATAGTGGTAGGCTGCTTAGAGCAGATAAATGTTCCATTGCATCACATTTGATACAGTGAAAGAATGTAGCACAAACCTAAGTGTTTAAGGATTTGTGACATTAAAAAAGAGAGAATTAGTGCCTAGGGGTTATGTCTCAGGTTTTGGGGTTCCTATAGCAGTTTAAATCTCTGGGCTGTGACTTAGCCTATTGATACACCTGCATCATTAGTGGCTACTCCTACACATGCATTCCTGAAGCATTGCTGGGCGGAGGTGTATATGATTTATAAGAATCCATTCAAAATTTCAACACAGGAAGTGGGGGGGTGGTTTTCAGATTTACCCCTTTCTGTAACCTCCAGCGCAAAATGAACTAAATGTCAACAGTTTGATAGAAAGTTCGTGCCCAGAATGACTGGACAAAACTCTATATTTAATTGTGCTTTTAAAACCATAGTTTTTGTTTAACATATTTACTTAAAAGAGAATGAGGGAGTGTGATCATAAAGAACTTTCCAGCAAATCTGCTGAACTCTTTTCAACCTTAACACTATGCAACAATGTACCATAAATATGTCAGTTTCTTCATGGGAACCAACATGTTTTTATTGGGAAATGAAGTGATGTTGAAAGAGAATTAAATTGGGGACAGACATATGGAAGCTGCAGAGATATTAATTTGCACACATACAGATGCATATACACACATATACATATTTACACACACACACACACACACACCAGGGGGTTTCACCAATCATAAGATTTCATTTGAACGCCCCCCCCCCAGTGCTTCGTAAAACAGCCTGATTTGGCTGGAACCAATTTGAAGGCTGCCCAGTTCAGCTCAGGTGTCCAAGTCTGCTTGTTTTCTTTCCAAAAAGGAATAATGTCTCACTTTAAAAAAGGGGGGGACTACAATTGGATGACATTTGCAGGCAAGGTCACTCCTTCTGAGGGCAAGAATCATGCAAAAATGGAAAAAGATAGCTGTGCTTTTTTTCCTGCAAAGGCAGCCATTACAGTTGGGAGCGGGTAAAAAAGGAATCACTTCATCTTCCCTGGTGTTTTATGGGCAATTGGTCTGAAAATTGCAGACAGGAGAGAGTTGTTTCTGGGTAAGAATGGCAGACAAATAAGCCGAGGTGTTTTTGTTCTGGGAACCTTTAAATTTGATTTTGGAGGGGGAAGAACTGAAAGATTTGTTTTCCTGGGCAAAATCATTCTCTCTGATTACAATTTAAAGCTGTCAGTCAGAAAGGAACTCTTCATCCTGGCGCTTAGAGTTTGGCTGTTGCAAAGCTGTTCCCTCCCTCAAAGCACTGGGATTGGAGAGGGCTAGTAAAACCATTCCCTCTGATTACGAGATGAAGCTGTCAGTAACAACACAGCTCTTCCTCTGTGCCCTCTCACCACTCTGCTTTCCCATCCGTCATCATCCCACCCTGGCATTATGATGTTATGCAGCAGTGACTGGTGGGGCAACACAGGCAGCGTGGTGCGGTGCATCTGGCTTCCAAACAGTGAGCTTTGCTGCTGCGTACAAAAGAGGGAATGGCAATGTGCAGAGAGATCAGCTTGGTGGAGGTGCGGTGGCAGAGCCAATCCATAGTGCCTATCCCTGCACCTACACTAGGCTGATCTTCCCATGCTTCACCTCTGTTCCTTTTGGGAAGCGGCAATGATGCTCCCTTAACTAAAGTGATGCTTCAGGTTAAGAACAGTTTCAGGTTTACAACGGACCTCCAGAACGAATTAAGTACTTAACCTGAGGTACCACTGTATATGCCACACTGTAAAATGAGAATGAATTTGGGCAGAGATGATGCTATCGTATACTGAGTCAGACCACTGGTCCACCTGGTTCCATATGTGATGAACGGTGACTCCCCAGTGGACTGCCAGGCCTGATGTATTATAGCTCAGGATGCCAGGGATTGAACCATGGAGAGAGCCAATACCTCTCTCCATGGCCAAACCCTCTTTGAAACCTTCCTCTTTTTATTTAAGTTTGTTCTGTCCTCATTTCATTTCCCCCTGTGTTTTTATTATGCATGCAATTTACCCAAGAAATGAATGAGTGGAAGATTATATATATATATATATATATATATATATATATATATATATATATGTAAATGAACCCTGGATGGTAAGTCCAGTCAAAGGTGACTGTGGGGTTGTAGCACTCATTTTGCTTTCAGGTCAAGGGAGCTGGTGTTTGTCCACAGATAGTTTTCTGGGTCATGTGGCCAGCATAACTAAACCGCTTCTGGTGCAGCAGAACACCGTGATGGAAACCAGAGTGCATGGAAATGACATTTATGTTCCCACCGAAGCGGCATGATGAAATTTGGAGTGTTATTCCAGCATATGGTTCTTTCTCAACATTTAAAATTTAGCATGGCATGGAGGTATATTGATCAAAAAGCCACATTCCCGTAACACAACAGGTAACACTGTATAAAAAGAAATGTTAGAATCCAGGATATAAACACTAGCATTGTAATTAGGATAACTAACATAACAATCCCCATGTCTGAGTGCACCCTCACTCTTGCATAGATATATGTCAGTGAGGCACAAATGAAATTTACTTCGACTGGATTATTCTCTTGTCATATGAGGTACATACTACATTTTAGAACTTGGGAATTTTCTCTTAATTTTCAATAATATGCTATGGAAGCCAGCATATGCTAGGCCCTGAATTATTATTATTTTCCTTGAGATGCATGGATATATAGAAACTGCAAGTTGACTGCATTCAAATGTTGCAATGTGTCACAAGCAATTTTCATACCCAGAAGCAAATGCCTGCCATGTATGAAAACAGAGCTAATATTATTACGACTGGGAAGATGAACATTTGCAAATATTGTTGTCATTGGCTTTTATACTGGTTACTTCAAAAACGCATTCAAACACTGACAGGTTAATTACACGTTCCAAACCTTTGTTTATGTGATCTGAGAAGAATGTGTTATTAAAGAACTATTTTGCATCTCACTGATTTCCTCCTTGCTTATTTTTTTCCTCCTAGCTTATTACGCCTCATGCAATCAGAGTTCAGACACCACCCCGACACATCCCAGGTGTGGTAGAAGTTACATTGTCCTACAAGTCCAAGCAGTTCTGTAAGGGCACACCTGGAAGATTCATCTACACAGGTAAGGCTGCTTTAATTTTGACTGTTCATAACAGAATGGGAAAAGATGTGTTTCATCCATCTTTGCTGACATTGCTGCTTTTAGACTGAATGTTACTGCAATAGGCTTTGGTGCAACCACATTTGGAACCCAGCATACAGTTCTGGTTGCCTCACTTTAAAAGGGTATTGTGGAGTTGGAAAAGATTCAGAAAACAGCAACCAAAATGTTTAAGGAGATGGAGCAGCTCCCCTGTGAGGAAAGGTTTCAATGTTTTGAACTTTTTAGTTCAGAGAAAAGGTGGTTAAAAGGTGACGTGATAGAAGTTTATGAAACTGAGCATGGATGCAGAAAGGGGCTAGGGAAAAGTTTTTCTTCCTGTCTCCTAGCACTAAAACTCATAGACATCGACCGAAGCTGAATGTTGGAAGATTCAGAACAGAACAGTACTTCTTCACACAGCACATGGTTAAATGTGGAAATTGCTCCCACCGGAGTCAGTGACAGCCACAAACATCGATGACTTTAAAAAGAAGATTAGACAAATTCATGGAGGACAAGGTTATCAAGGGCTACTAGCCATAATGGCTGTGCTCTGACTCCATGATCAGAAGGAGTAATGTTACCAGTTGCTGGTAACTAAAGGAAGGAAGACTGCTCTTGTACTTGGGTCCGACTTGGGGATTTCCCACAGGCCTCTGGTTGGCCACTTCTTAGGTGACGTTGATCTATTTGAGTTGTTCTGCTGACAAAAGCCTCTGTTTCACAGGTGTGCATTTACATAGACCGCGAAGAAGGGAAAGTATGGCAAGAAAGCTTGTTCCATATAATAGAAATATGAAATACAATGCATACCCTTTAAACTTGGCATGTAAAAAGGTAAAGGTAAAGGATCGCTGCTCTGGTCCATGGGGTCACGAAGAGTCAGACACGACTAAACAACTAAACAACAACAAAGGATCGCTAGACGATCAAGTCCAGTCAAAGGCAACTATGGGGTTGCAGCGCTCATCTTGCTTTTAGGTCACGGGAGCTGGTGTTTGTCTGCAGACAGCTTTCCGGGTCATGTGGCCAGCATGACAAAACCACTTCTGGTGCAACGGAACACCATGATGGAAACCAGAGCGCACGGAAACACTGTTTTCCTTCCCACCACAGCGGTACCTATTTATCTATTTGCACTGGTGTGCTGCCGAACTGCTAGGTTGGCAGGAGCTGGGACAGAACAACAGGAGCTCACTTCATTGTGGGGATTCGAACCGCCGACCTTCTGATCGGCAAGCCCAAGAGGCACAGTGGTTTAGACCACAGTGGCACCCGTGTTTTGGGAACAACCCACTGTGTTTACCACCAATGGCCATTTGTACAAGCAGTGTAGTCTACTAAGACACGCTACTGGTAACCTTAAAGCACTCCTAGTGGAGTTCATAAGGCTCTCTGACCTAAACATAATGGATTGAGTGCAGATTGTAAAGCAGCAATGCTTGAAGATGGTAATCCTTAACTCCCGTCTCTTAGGCATCACATTATAGCTCGCCAGGCTAGAAATGCATTTGGGTCAGGCATGAGCCTATGGCTGGGCAATATCAGGGCTTTGCTTGTGGCTCCCTGGCCCTGCTCCAGGTACCTTTGGCTACCAGCCTTCGTTTTCCTTCTATACTGCTATGGCCTCGACTTGCCTGTTACCTAGCACTGTCTTTGTACAAAATCCCTTTTAAATGGGCTTCCCAGGGTAGACACTGGCCTGCAGTTGAAACTCTCTTGTCTCTCAGGACTTGTATTTCAGCTCTCCGCATACGTGGCTGCCTGTATCCATTTATTGCAAGGGCTAACTTTTGCAGGGTTGTGTGCCTATTGTCTTTTTAGAATCCACTTCAAAAATAAATAAATGGGGTGGTGCTTTTTGTTTTCTTTGCACAATGTACTCCATTTTATACTGAACAAAGAAGGAACTTAATGCAGTCTAGAGGACTTAAGAATCCGCAAGCAGACGACTGTTTGGGTACAAAAAATTAAAAGGGAGTGGGAGTTATACATTTATACACCTATCGGTCTCACCTTCAGAAATGCCTCCCAGCCCTTTAAACAAAATGCAGAATTGGAGCAAACCTGCTGAATAGTTTAAGTTAATTGAAAATTATAGGATTGACCCAAGAGGAAAATTTCGTTTGCACTCCAATCACTATTACAAATTAAGGAAAATTACTACAATTTTGTTTAGCTATGGTTTCACACTGAGTTCACAAAATTAGCTCAGCCGCCCTGACAAAGTCAGCACTTTGTTAGTGATCAGTAGAAGGGGGGAGAAATAATAGACTGTGGTGTGTACAAACGAAGCATAGAAAAAGCCATGATGCTTTACAGAACTAGGCCAAGTGGTTTTAATTAGGATTATTAGTTCATTGTAAATTTTGAAGAATAATCAAACTAGCAGATTAGCTGTTTCTTTTAAAGCGAGAATTTCTTGCCATTCATTTTTCCCATGAGAACTTCTTTTAACTCCCACATAGTTTATCCCCCCCACTTTTTTTTTTAACAAGTCTCATTATGGGCCTACAGGAAATGGACCAATTGGAAGTTCTGATCCTGCAACATTCCACAGCAGCGTTCCAGTCGGTGGGAGTTTTTCCACAGTGTTTGTCGGTGAATTCAGTGTTCTGGAACGTTTTACAAAACCACAGAGGCCAAATGTTTTCTCAGAGGAGTTTGGCCTCTGTTTTTGGCTGAAAACAGTGAGGCATCACTTGGTGTTTATTTACCCTGAGATTGAGAATGAGAAAAGAGGACAGAGGAGGAAAGAAAAGAGGAAAGAGAATTGGGGGTTGTGGGCAGCGCAAAAGCCATTCAGGCATACTTTCCTCTCTGGTGAAAATGCCCTATCCATTAATGGCCCCATTTTGTGGTTAGGTCTCATTTAGAAGAAATTATTTTTAATCAGTGTTCAACAAAATATCCCCTCAAGCCACCTGGCTGTAAACTTTTTTTAAAAAACTGTTAAGTGCTTAAATTCTCAGAAAAAAAAGCCCAGTGGCCCATTAATTTTAAGTTATTTCCCCCCCCCCTTCATTTAACTGCCAACAACTTAGAAATTTGATCTGTGAATTGCATGTTGCATCTACGAAGCAAGATCCTCGATGCAAGGAGAAATGTTATGTCTTTAAAAAAATAATTCTTTTTTGTAAGAACTGTACATTCTGAGCTTCATTAAGAGAGGGAAACAGTTCCTTGATCCCACCCACCCCACCTCTGTCATTTCACAGGCAGTCTCTTGCAAAGCAAAACAATTCACATTTGGATGTTAAATATATTTAAATATAGAAAAAAGAACTCGGATACTTTCAGTGTTCAGCAGTGCCTGTTTTTCAGTGAACTCTTAAAAGGGGCCAGCCTTAGCACAAAGCAACAACGTATTTAAAATTCACATAATTGTATAAAATGTAATGTTAGTCTCTCTTTTTTTTACATTAAATTCCCCGTGAGGTTTACAGTGTGATAGAATACACACACACACACACACACACACACACACACACCCCTTTCCTTGGAAGCACTTCAGAAGGATGTTTATGTTACAAACAGACTCATGAAACCTCCTGACAGGAACTGCTTTTCTGCATGGATTTTGCCTGTCACAAAAGTCACTGAAGAGAAGTAAAACTGTTTTCAACTAGAGCTGACAGAAATGCCTATGTCAGGCTGTCTTTACTGAAGGAAATGCAAGATGGTGTGTCTTGGAATCTGAATGACTGGGTGTGAGACAGTCCCATCTAGGGATGACTGGGAATAGGGCTAATGTCATTGGGCACAAATGCTTTCTGTCAGCAGAGCTGACTTCCAATCAAATGCATTTATTTGGCTTAATTTTGGGTTTGTCTGAAACCTCCAGTGAATGCATACCTAAGTATGTATGCATTTAAATATTCCATCCTTTTATTTAAACTCTAAAGAGCTTAAAAATGCAATTATTCAATTCAATTATATTTTAAAATTCTTTAAAATATTTCCAACTGTTGGAGATTTTTTAAAATAGCATGAATCACCTCCTACGTGTGTCAGCTTTCAAATTCCATTCAGCAAATTACGATTGATCTAGGCACCTGGTATAAGCCTGCACAACATGTGACCAAACTGGTATGCATATCAATTTATTTTTGGGTGGACAAATCTCCAGTTTTTGCTGCTCTCCAGAGACTGCAATGCTGGGCTGGGGTCATCCTAAACTACCTGGCAGTCCCTCAGTACATGGTTGCTAGACCTTGTATAATATACGATTCACGAAGCTTAACATACTCATTTAAATGTGATATATTCTTTCAGTAGCTTCTGGCATTAAAATATGACTCAATGTTACACTGACGATCCTATTCTAAAACAAAAATATACTGAGGAGATATTAAGCAAGACACTTCAAGTTCCTGTGGAATATAGAAAAATTCATTGCATGAGTGTTCATTTGTTCAGAATAGAACAGTACCCCACCTCAAAAAAGAATTGAATGTTGCTTGTTTTCTGCCACTTTCTTATCTTCTGTAAATAGCATCCTGAGTGGAGCAAAGGTTTCTGCATATCAGACTTCTGATCTCCGTAGTCCTGCACTCTTTTCAAAATATCACGAAGCCAATCCTTTCACTGATTGGAATTACAAAACACCAAAATTCTACATTCTGGATAAAAGCCACCTGGGTGTGGGTGTGAAGAGTTCTCTGTGTTCTAGTCCACACTGTGAATATTTTCCCCCGGGACCGAATTTGACATTTTGAATTTTGTTCATGAAAAAGTTTCCCATTTTCTTGAAACTATATCTGGTTTCTTAATCCTCCAAATACGTACAATCAAAAAAATGTTGGGCTTCTTTTAAAAAAGGAAAGGTAGTACAGTGGTACCTCAGGTTACAAACACCTCGGGTTACAAACACTTCAGGTTACAGACTCCACTAACCCGGAAGTAGTACCTCGGGTTAAGAACTTTACCTCAGGATGAGAACAGAAATCACACGCTGGGGGCACAGCGGCAGTGGGAGGCCCCATTAGCTAAAGTGGTACCTCAGGCTAAGAACAGTTTCAGGTTAAGAATGGACCTCTGAAATGAATTAAGTTCGTAACCAGAGGTACCATTGTAAAAGCATTGCTTGTTGATTAGATTAAGTAGTAATAAGAGACGCACTGGCTGTCATTAGTCTTGTATCAAACTACCAGAAATGCTTGGCTCCTTCCTTTGGTTAATCCATCTTCCAATGTTTGACCAGAGAGCATCATGAAAACTTAATTTAAGTGGAGTAACTGTAGCACGCAGCCTCATCAGCTCTACAGTCTTCCATGCACCAGTATAGGATGGTGTAATGGGGTTGCAGACTTCTCTGACCTGCTGGCATGAGAGTCGCTGCTGTATACCAGCAGAAAGAGCTGTGCAATGCAAGTACAATGCAATACAATGCAGTGCAAGTACCCTGACAGGAGGACCAGATTGGATCTGCTGGTGTGCTCTCATTCCCCTTCCAACAACTCACCACCTCTGCTCCACAGTGCTATGTGCTACTGCCACCCACTTTCTTTTTCTTCATTCAGGCTTGAATAGTTAATAACAACTTTAGTAGTAGTTTGGTTTGGGGACAAGGAGTCAGTTTCACTGGAACAAGGGGAAATATTTCTTAGTAGGAAATAGAATACAAAAGTCTCAAACTCTCATCCCCAAGGATAAGGAACAGGATACATTATGTCAGAGGTCAGTAAATATTTGGTGGAGGTTTCTTAATACATTCTTTTATATGTTCTTTGTTATTGAATGGTATAAGAGGATGAGGCCATGCAGTCAAGGGGGTAATGTTGAAGGCAGGGCTTCTCCATCTTTTGTTCTGCTGCTCCTGTTGTGCATCAAATAAACATAAACGAAGCAATTAGAATAAATTACACTGCATAGATTTACACATTAAAAACTGTAAGATTGCTGCCGATTTTCAAAGTTCTACCAAGGATTAAAGGCAAACAAATGACTCTTAACAGCATAAAGTCTGCTAATCAGATGATGTACTCCAGTTCCATGTAACCACTTTTAAAATAATTGGGGAATTTTTGCTCTTTGTGATACAAGTAGAGAAGCTGAAGAGAAAAGAACAACACACTGTGATCTAAACGCTACTTAAATGTTCCCAAACATTCCTGAGATTCTCTTCCTCCTTCTCTGTTCACATGCAATCCTATATATGTCTATTTAAAAGCAAGGCCTATATACGGTAAATGAGTATAGGATTGCAGCCTCAGTCTCTTACAGATCAGACTGTGTCACTGTGCTGGTAGGTCATTGTCACCACTTACGTACCTATGGGACCACCTCTCCTGGTATGCCCTGCAGAGGACCTTAAGGTCCACAAATGACAACACCTTGGAGGTCCCAAGTCAGAAGGTGGTTAGATTGGTCTCAACTAGGGCCAGGGCCTTTTCAGTACTGGCCCCGACTTGGTGGGATGCTCTGTCACAAGAGACTAGGGCCCTGCGGGACTTGACATCTTTTCGCAGAGCCTGCAAGACAGAGCTGTTCTGCCTGGCCTTTGGTTTGGACTCAGTCTGATCTTTATGTTTCCCTCCCCTTATGGTTTTGATCTATGGGCTTCTATTAAAACGAGGCTGCATTTTAAATTGTATTTTAACCTGTATTTTAAATTCCCCCCCCCATTATGTTTTTATTGTAATTTTACTGGTGTTAGCCACCCTGAGCCCAGCTCTGGCTGGGGAGGGCGAGGTATAAAAATTATTATTAAAAGTTCATCGAGGACGGGGGAAAATTGGTGGATTATCTGAAAAATATATGTGGTACAAATACAACGTTAGTGGGATTTCAAGAGGCACTGTAAAAAATTAAATAAGTATTGTTTATTAAAAATAATGGGATTAAGGAGAAATAATGGCAATATTAAAAAAGGGAATGCGTATTAAAGATACAAAAATGGATGACTCTCAGAGACGCTGAAGGAAGTTCAAAACAGACATAATTTGTTGTATTCGGGTTAAAATGTATAACTGGTTGAAGATTAATAAAAAATTATTTAAAAATAAAAAATAAAAATATGCAGCCATTTGAGGGCCCCTAAATTTTATTATTATTATTATTATTATTATTATTATTATTATTATTATTATTATTATTATTATTCCCTGCATCTTCTGTTGGCTTCTCGGTGGTTTGTGTTGCAGTTAATTTGCTTGTTTGCTTATAATAACATTTATATCGGGGCTCACTCACTTGGGAAGTGGGAGTCTTCCCGCCCTCCAGCTGAGCAGCGCAAACAAGCTGTGTTGTCCCTGCCCATAATACTCTAGGGTGAAAGTGCCTCAACTCCCAGGCTGGGGCCAATGCAGCTTGTTCCAGCTTTGTGGTGTATCACCAGATCACGATGTTTGGCTGGTGATACATTGCGGCGTTGAAAACCTAACATCACCAAGCCCTACCCAACATCTTGTAGGGGTGGTGCTTCAGATTCTTGACTATCATGTAATCAAGTCCCAATATTGCTTCAGCATGTCTACTACTTCCTTTGATTCTGATGCAAAGGAGAGATATTGCTAGATGGGGTCATTGGCATATTGATGATGCCCAGTTCCAAAACCCAGGATGACCTCATTCAGCTGTTTCATAGAAGCGTCGGAAAGCATGAAGGACAATACAGATATGAAATCACTACAGCCAAGTAAGCAAACAGTCATCATGTGGAACCCAAACATAGTAAACCTGAAGGCAGAAAGATGTAACTAATTTCATATAACTTTTTACAATGTAGTACAGTAGAGCTAAAACCTGTACATTATTACCGTGTCTGCAGAATTAATGCAATTACAGCCACAGTCATATTAAAATTTATAGTCAATGAAATATCTTATTTTGCATACTGTACACTTCCCAATAAATATGTTCTTTTTCTCTCTGCGCCGTCTGGTTGCCCAACAAAGCCTTATGCAGCACAGGGTCCTCAGACTATTTAAAGCAACAATGTCCTCCTCCCCAATATTATAAAGTCTAGATGTGCCTATGGCCTTACAATCTTGACTTTTCCCTGTCTGCTCTAAGGGGATAAGTGATAAATCCAGAAGAGACATAAATCTTTGAAATCCCTGTCCAAAGAAAACATATTGACTACAGCCAAGCAAATAACAGCCCATAACCAATGGTCCAATTCATCATTTATGTAATAGGGGATATAAAGTATTTTCTACCTATGAAATCATAAGGTGAGGGAGGGGGGAGGCTGATAAGAGCCCGGTCTAAGCTATGTGATTTGATTATTTAGGGACATGAACTGTTTGTCACATACCTTTAATCTTTAAGATGTGTTGCCATTTCTAAACTATAAATTTGCACTAAAGGATTAGGAGAGTATTAACGATAAAGGGGTAAACCAGACTTTATATGGCTTTCTGGCAATTTTCATGCAATCCCATGGACTCCTGGATCTTCTAACCTATTTAATGTGGCATAACCAGTTAGCTGACCTTCATAGCCAATAACTCCCCCTCTTTTTTGCTTTGCAGCTTCAACAATAAATTAACCCGCAGGGTCACTGAAATTTATCTTGCAAATCCTTTCCTTTATCCTTACCCATATGCTCTCATTTTCACACCCTTGCTTCCAAACTTTGCTCTGTTTGATTGGCCTTACTAGGATTTTATATTCTATTGTTATTTTACAACAGCTGCTGGTGTATTGTTACCCACTTTTTAAAAACGTGGCCTGATTCTCAAGGGATTTCCACTGAAACAAGCTTTGTTGTTTTAAGTGAGTCATGTATTGATGCTGCATTTTGAGGTCTGAACAGCATGTGGTATAAGCAAAGGTTTTAAATGTGAAATGATGAAAAAATAATAATCTTGTCCAGTTCTGAAGTTTGTTCTGGGATTTCAATGGGATTTTCTAGCAAGTATATTTTAATTTGGACCTGCAAATACAATAATTTGCATACTGCTTAGAGAAGATGTAATCATCATAATTACCATAGATTAGTGATTCCCAGCTTAAAAAAGGTAGCATTTCTGTGATCAGTAGATGGCATAGCTGTCAACGTTTCCCTTTTTAAAAGGGAAATTCCCTTATTCCGAATAGGATTCCTTGCAAGAAAAGGGAAAGGTTGACAGCTATGGTAGATGGTAAAATCAATGCAACACAAGTTGGCATGTGAGGGTTCATTTTCATGTCCAATTTAGGGCGAAAATGTGGTTATCAGAAAGGAATCCTATGAGGGGGGCAGGTTTTCTGACCAAACAGTTTGGGAACCACTGCTTTAAATCAATCAGCCCTTAAAGCCAAAGTGCTATAGCGCTGGCATTAAAAGAGCCAAATATATATTACAAGTATTCCAATCAAATTTAGATACCATTCAGAATACAAGGACTTCTGCTTGCCCAACAGAATTTCCCCTCTCTCACCTCTCCCCATGCACTCCTGTGCCCAATCCATTCTGGAGGGTAGCAGGAACACTTGCAACAGATCTGGGAGATGTATGGGATGAGGAGAGGAAGGGGGAATTCTGTTCTGCCTTGTGATAATGGGACAGATTTGCTGGATGCAACCTCTAGGAAAGAATTTAACATCAAGCTATGCCCAATGACCCATCAGAGCAAGCATTTCAGCTTGGGGAGGAGCAGTGGGGGAAAGCCCCATAGTGGAAGCCCTTGAATCTCTCCCAAAGTCCCCACAGTGCTATGACATGTACATGTCCTGCTTACATAGTAAAGGGCTTATTCGTTTACTTGAATTACTGAGAACTTCGAGGTGGTGCTGATATTAGGTTGTGGGAAAACTGTAGTTTGCATCAAATGCCAGTTCTACTCTGAGTAGACCCATCAAAATTAATGGATGTGACTAAACTAGGTCCATTAATTTAAATTGGATGCAGCCCTGTGTATCTATGCTTTCTGTCTTGATGTTACAGTAACCTTTGGAGGCAGACCTGTCAGTGTAACCAGGGTTTGGTGATTCAAGCATCATGCCAAATCATAATTGGATAAACCATGGGGTTCACACCTTCCTCAAATAATGTCTGCTGGTTTTCAAACCATGATTCAGACATCACACCATTTCTCACTTGCACTCTGATGTAGCTAAGGTTGAGAAAGACATTTTGTTCTAGAGATGGGCTGATTTGTTTTTGCCCTAGCTTTTTTTCCAGCAGTTGGTGTGGGGACAGTTTTGTTTTTTTATTTTATTTTATTTATTTTTTTAAAAAAACCTTGCTGCATTTCTTGATAATCAGAAGTACAATATTTCCAGAACTGAATAGAGGCTTAAACCATTCCTGAAACAGGGGTAGTTCTCCCCCCCTTTCTTTTTTTTAGCAAGGTAGAACAGCAAAGAAGTGTGAAAACACCATATATTTCTGTTATATTCCTTGTTGTCTCTCTTGCCCATTGACAAGTTCAGCACAACCAACATAATCTTTCACTTTCTTCCGGTGAACATAAATTATGGTTAACCTCCAGGCGTCAGGAGCTGCCACTTTGAACTGCTTGTTCATTTGCACCTGGATTTTGCACTGGTGGTTACCACCAGGAAACCTTGACTTCCAGCAGATGTAGGGTTAATTAAAGAATACAAAAACACCTATTAATCCCCCCCAATATATCTTTGTGGAACAGAAACTGAACAAGAAGAAACAATTGTCTGAAGACACTTCTGTTTGGTATTTGAATGTACATCTTTCTTCTTGTCAAATTATAACTTGCATTTTAATTTAAAGAATAATTTCTAAAACAAGCCCTTCAGTGTCTGAATGTAGATTTGCAACTTTAAAAACAAGCAGTAGTTTCTTTATTGGAACTGGGCACCCATTTCTGTGGGTTTCCTAACTAAGGTGCAACCCTGTTGCACGTATCTGGAAGAATGTGTCATTGAGAACTTTCTTCTAAATAAAAGTGTGTAGGGTTGAATTTTCTTAGCTACATAATACCAGATTAAGCACTCGATGAGCCAGAATTAGCCCTGATCAGCCCATTTTTGGCTATGGAAAGTATTCCAGTAGCACCTGAACTTCATCACCATAAGAATTATTGTAGGCTTTAAGGACAAACTGACACTTGCAGCAAACTGTTATCTTGATTGAACTAAGGTAGCATCTATGTAATCTTCACCTTATCTATACTAAGGCACTGTCACAAAGGCCAAGGCAGTGTCATATGCATTATAATGTTACAAGTACAGTACTGCAGCCATATTTAGTTTGTGCCTCTGCATCTGATTGTTTACAGTGTTTTGACAATATAAGAAGGTCCTATGTTTTTCAAACCAGGAAATGCTGGACTGTTTGTCCCAAATCTTGTTGCCAACACCTGCAGTTTACATGTGGGTACTGATTACTGATTATTAAAAGATAAGGGATTATTTTGAGATGCTTTTGCTCTCAGAATTCACTCAGAATTTGTTTGTTTTGCAAACAAAACAGAAAATGAGTGGATGTTAAAAACCAATCCTGCCACAGGTTTGCAGGATTAATGGGATAGCATCCTAGCAGGCTTGAGTCATGACATTACCCTTTTTTTCTGCAGCAACTGGTAAACTGGATTTAATACTTTAAAAAACCCCACCCACGATTGCCAAGATTATCCTGGCAATTACTTATTTAATTCTATAGTGATATAACCCCACAGTTGATGTAGTCAAGCTGTTTGCCCTCCTTGGGCCTTGCAGTTAACCTGAGAACTTCAACCCTTTCTTGAGGGTTGATAGCACAAACAAAACAGCTTATTTGATGCTCAAGAAACAGGATGATCCCCAGGGACCATCCTATTGCCAGTTATTGGTGCTGTATAAAGAAACCCTTTAAGCTCCGATGTCAGCTCCCTTTGTAAATGCCCTTAACATATATAAATGAAGGCAGCCCATAACAAGAAGTCAGGGGAAAGCTCATGGCTACTTTACAGAGCAAGGAGAAGCAGAGGTTCAAGGACAGGCAAGCATATTCACAGAGGCAGTACTCTTTATGCAGCATTCTCTAATGACTCCTCAAGCAAGCTGCCTCCCAGCAGTCTCCTTCTGGTTCATTTGCAGGGGCTGCTTGAAAGCTGTCCCTTGATAAGAGACTAAAAGTCTCAGGTGTGCTTCATTCCATGCAAGCAGCCTGGTTGAAAAGTGAATCCGTATAGTAAAACAGCTTGATTTCTACACTGAGATGCAGGCAGAGGCTAAAGCAATAGCATAGGAAAGTGATGTGGAGCCAAGCAGTTCATCACCCTGCAGCCTCTCTTATTTTAGCATCTGTCTGGCTGAGGGTTGCACTAGGGATAGGCACCAAGAGCTCTTAGAATGTGGTGCTACTGGTTTTGCTGCTGCCCTCCCAATTTCTGAAAAAATTTTGCCCCCTTGTATTCTTCTGCCCCATTCTGAGCACACTTGAATTATTTCTTTAGAATTTTACTGGGGTTTTGAGCTTACCTTGTTGCTGTGAGGTAGTTGAGGATGGTGTATGTTCATTTATTTCTAGTAAACATCTTTTCAGCACTCTGCAGCCTCCCCAGCTGCCTGGATTTCCTAGTCTGAAAAAGGCCCATGGAAGGAATTTTCTTGCATCGGCTTCCCCAGGCTTTAACTGAAGTGTGGTCTCCCGGGAAGGCTGCAGAGTGCAGACCACTGGGGAAATGATTTGTAGAATGAAAGAACAGACAAACACCTCAAGGTAATTTCTAGAAAACCCTGGCACCTCACACATGAAAATACCGCAACATTTCTCTTTCCCATTTTTATAGTTTTTATGTGCAATTGCTTTTCATGTGGATTGATGGAGAATGTTTTTTAAAAAACCACATACAGAATAATTCTTAAGCACAGCACCATTTCTGCCCCTTCAGGTCCTTCCTCATACCCAAACCATTACGTATTTTTGAAGATATAGATTCTCTGAGTTTGGAATCTTTAGAATGGCTTAGGCCTGGAACTGTATTTAGAAGCATATTGCTTCCAATAGTCACGGTAGAGCATAGCAATTAAAGCATGGTTTGCAAGGAGCTGCCACACCAGAATATCAAACCACAGTTTGTACTCACGGTGGCTTGATGTCATGTCTCACTTACAAACCATTGACAAATTAAGGAAGTTGTTCTGTTTCAAGAAATTGCTTCACTATTGAAATGGGATTAACCATACGAACTTGAGTGCTGAGCAGATGGAAACTGGAAGCAGCAAGGAGCTCAAAACCATGGCTTGTCTGCTCTGTGTCTGGAAACATAAACCGTGGTGTAGATTCCTATATATGGCTAGCCCAAAACATGTTTGGGCATGATGTTTGATTTAAGCCAACCTCCTTTTGTGTGTGTGTGATAGCCTAGTCATTTGCTATATTGTTGCTGTGCTTTCCAACAGGATTAGTTTACAGATATGTTATGTAAATGATCCTGGCTCAGCCACATCGGCTGACTTATAAAGCTATGTGTGGATGAGGACCCCAATATGGTCCCATATCAACCTACCTGGTCCTTTCTGTCTTCATCTGAGACCCTTCTTTGGGTGCCCCCTCTGGGGAAGGTTTGAAGGGTCATGAACGTGCAGATGCAGCTCTCTGCTTGTGGAATGTTCTTCCCAATGAAGCCAGCCTGGTGCCACCATTAACATATTTTTGGCACCAGATAAAAACAACTTACCTTGTCTAGGAGTTTGGCCCATAGTGTTAACTATTCTGTTGTTTGCTGATTAAATGTTTTCTGCTGATGACGTTTTCAGCTGTTTATGGAGTTTGTTATAGCTTTATTGTAATGTATTGTCTCCTTGTGTGCGATATCATTGGCTCTTAATTTTTTGTAAGTAATAATCATAACAACATCAACAACAATAATAGAAATACTAAATTCTCTTTGTAACCTGTTTGTAACGGATCTTCAAGCATAGTCTTAATAGCGGTGGCTACTTAAATAGCCCATAAACCTTTGATTAAAAAAATGTTTGAAGATACCAAATGAATTATCTTTTTACCTGTTAAAGTAAAATGCTTGGTACTTACATCTTGGAAACATTTGTAAATTAAGGGTAAAGGGTTTGTGTGTCTGTGTTAGATTCACTGGTGAATTGGATACTGAATTTGCTACTTTATGCTTCTGATCATGTCATTATTTGGAAGGCTGTTAAACCTTCAAATCAGTATATAAATGCCTCAAATAATAAATTTGTAAAACTGTGCTCTCCTAGCCCAGTTTGGGGAACACCTAACTTCAGAAGATAGTTATGCTAGCCAAGTGCGCTGAAGGTTTAGAAATAGGTAAGTCACCACACAATTGGTATAGGTTACAGTGTACTCTCCAAATCACTGGGTAATTAACTTATATTGCTTGCTCTCCAAGGGGTCTGTGGGTTGCTTCCATTAATGTCTAAAGACGACAGTTTTTTGTTAAGACACTCTAAGAGTACTGCAGCAGATGAGTTAACATGATCTGATTTGCAGACACTTTAAACACTTAGCAGGAGACAGCTCTGGAAGCTAATTAAATCATTCTAAGGTGCACAAAATTATCTGCTTTGTAAGAAACAATTTCAGTGAATTATGCTGGCCCTTTAACTGCGACCAGGCACAGAGGTAGCAGAGAGGCCAATTTTGCTTGGAATTAAATTTCATGTGTACCGTGTATCTCAATTCTGTGTTTCATACACCGAATCTTTTGAAGCTGTTGTTATTATTTATTATTATTATTTAGCCATTTGCATTTACAGGAGCCAATTCCAGGTTTCTACTTTGCTCAGTGAAAAATATTTCTGATCACGTTTTCATAAGCCTGCCCCTTTCACCCTGGTGCAGTGCCCAAGTTGTTAAAAAGAAGTGGAAAAACCATGTTGGTACTCTCACTACCTTTCAGATACTGCATCTTATTTAGTGTACCGGAATTCCCAGTTTAAAGTAATCACAAAATTTATGGAGAAACGGATAAAAAAGGTTGTAAAATATTGATTTGGGGAAAATAATAACACAACTCATCTATAATAAGAAGAAAAATGAAGCAATATTTCAGGGGATATTGAGCGGCCTGCTGCTGGTTGTATTGATCTGGTTCTTTAGTGTGTGAAATCTCACCTGAGATTGGAACTGCATTCCTTCGCTCATTATTTCAGAGATAGTATTGCCTCGTTACATGGGCCTTGCAGAGGTAGGATTGTTAGAGAGGAAGCAGAACCCCCTGCTAGAAATAAATACGAAACAATAAGGTCTTAGAACCACAGTGCCTGCTGTAAAACACCAGCATTTGTGACTACACAAATCCTTGTCTTTCCCTCCCTGAATCTTATTCCATCCCTGAATGATAAGGACGGGGAGTTTGGCCTAGGGTTGCCACCTTTGGTTGAGCAAAATACAGGACAGTTCAGGCAACATAAAGGACAATCATGTTTTTCTAGGAACGTGGCATCCCTAGTTAGGCCACATTCATGTCATACATTTAAGGCACTATGATGCCACTTTAAACAGTCATGGCTTCCCCCAAAGAATCTGGGAGCTGTAGTTTAAGGGTGCTGAATTGATAGAGGTCCCTATCGCCCTCACAGAGCTACAATTCTCAGAGTAGATTCAGGTAGGTAGCCGTGTTGGTCTGACTGAGATGAAATAAATTAAAAAATTGTCCAGTAGCACCTTAGAGACCAACTTAGTTTGTTCTGGGTATAAGCTTCCGTGTGCATGTACACTTCTTCAGATACGCTGAAACAGAAGTCACCAGACCCCTATATATAGTGGGAAGGTGGGGTGGGGTATTTCTCAGAAGGTTAGTAGGAGATGGGTGATTGACTCAATGGGTATGGTAAATTAGACCTACAGGAAAAAGCAAGGGATAGTATGCAGATGACCAAAAATGGCTTTAGCATATGTGATGAGACAAGAATCCAATATCTCTATTCAGACCAGGTCTCTCCATAGTTTTCAGTTTAGTAATAAGTTGTAATTCTGCAACTTCTCTGTCAAGTCTATTTTTGAAATTCTTTTGTAATAAGACAGCTGCTTTGAGATCCTGTATTGAATGTCCTGGGAGGTTGAAGTGTTCTCCTACTGGCTTCTCTGTCTTGTGATTCCTGATGTCAGATTTATGTCCATTTACCCTACTACCCTTCTAAGAAAAAACCCACCCCACCCTCCCACTATATTTAAGGGTCTGATGACTTCTGTCTCAGTGTATCTGAAGAAGTGTGCATGCACACTTATCCTGTACCCAAACTTAGTTGCTCTCTAAGGTGCTACTGGACAATTTTTTAATTCTCAGAGTAGTCTGACAATCAGTCCCTCTTCACAGGGAACTATGGGGATTTTAGGGAATACTCCACACAGCAACATTTGTTGCGGGTCCCACTTTTGTGTCCTACAGTGTCCTGGCTTGCATGATAGGCTAAGCCAAATGTTATCTTATCAAGTTTGCACAAATATGTGAGCTCCTACTGCCACTTTGGTCTTCCACAGTCCTTTTTGCTGCTGAGTTAAGCCAAAATTTGGTTTAGGATGTCATCCAAACTGGGGAGTTGTGATTAAGCTCTCTCTTCACTTAACCACAAACAGTAAACAAGGATGGTGGGATTATGATGACGCTTGCCTACAAAAGAGATAGTGAATGCAGAGAATTGGGATAAAGTGAAATAGTATGACTGAGGAAATGCCCAACTTCAAATTTGTGTTGCTGTTTTGTTGTTATTTATTAGTCTCTTTCCTTACAAAGTGACCCAAAGTGACATACAAAACAAAGTACACCAAACAACCAAGAAAAACGGAAAAGAACAACCATACAGGGGAAAAACAGGTCTTACAGAACCCGCCCCACTAAAAGAGGCCACAGATACCTGAAACCTTTCAAAGTCTTACAATGTATCTCCCACATATACTATTTGTTTTGAGAACAAATGTTGCAGATTTCACCTACGTATTGCTCGTTTAACCTAACATTATGCAGTCACCACAGTCTGCAGCACTATTTTCTTGTTTATATGCTGACTTCTGCAGAAAGCATGACATGTAATAATTAGAAATAAATAATTGAACAGATGGGATTTTATAAAAGAGAATAGGAACAAGTTAACATGGAAAGATGAAAATTGAAGAAAAATTGCCCAAGATATGAAAACAGCAACTGATATCCGGTACTTGCATTTCTGGCTTTCTGAAAGGAGATGTTCCTTAGAGAGGAACCTAAGCTTTTCTTAAGCCTGTGACTGCCACCACAGGGGTAATTTGTGACTGAAGCCTTCTAGAGTTTCCTGAAGGCCAGAGCCCACACCACAACAAATAATTATTGAAAAATGTGACCCAAGTCAGTTAGCATTGTCCTTAAGTGGAAAGCCTTCTGAAAATTTCAAAGAGTATTGATTGACCCATGAATTGCAAAGGGATCTTTGAAAATGCCATGCTGTAAGCTGTCACTTATTCCTAAGGAAAATAAATATGTAAATGTGGAGGAAAAGCATAGTCTGTACACTGTGACTGACTTGGCATTTCGATAAAATGCAAGAGATCAATGTTTTGCGCAGCATGGGGAACTTGGTGGAAATATTGGGTGTGATCTAGAGGGTGTGTGTTGTCCATATCCGTATATCCCACCACCGTTGTACAATCTGATTGTTTTGTTGCTCTCATGGGTCACATAGTGCGCCTGCCTGGGCAGTTGGTGAGGGCCTCATTGGAACAGAGTTTTAATGGCATAGCTGCTTATGTTGCTTGGTTCTATGGTGCTACTGTGCTAGTTTATTAGCAGGTTTTTAATTTTTTTAAAAAAACCAACCTCCCAGATTAACACAGGTGATTTGAAACATATTTTTTCAGCTGCTTATATGGCATTTAACTTGTTTGTAATATCTGAAAAACTTATTTATTTTAAACATTTTCAAAGCTCGAGGTGGTTTTCATAACAACCAAACAGCATTTAAGCAGAATCAACTGATATTTAAAAATGTGCAAAACTCTGAAACATCACAGCATGGAAGATTTTAAGAATGCTTTCCCAAAGAGTTAGGTTATCTTTAAATAAGTAGTGCAGGGAAGATTTTAAGAATGCTTTCCCAAAGAGTTAGGTTATCTTTAAATAAGTAGTGCAGGGAAGATTTTAAGAATGCTTTCCCAAAGAGTTAGGTTATCTTTAAATAAGTAGTGTTTAACAATGCCCTTTTCTACTTATTATGAATGGTCGGTTTTGTTTAGTAAGTTATTGCAGAATTATTTGACTTGGTAAAAAGGTAGCCATAGTGAAGTTTGGGTAAAATGCGGATTTGTTTAACTGTATGGTTGCTTACATTTAATCAGCTACAAATGTTTATTTGGTTAACATGCTTAGAAGTTACAAATTTCATTCAATTCATTTAGCCAGGGTGGGGTGGAGATGCTCTCCCAACACTGCCATCTCTGCAGCTTACCTAGATGAGGGAGGCGATATGATGAGGTCAGGACTGTGTTGTCGTACTGGTGGGAGCACAAGTTCAGCTGGTGGCTGTATGAAAAGTGCAACTGCATTTTACGAACCCTGCTACCACCAGACCTCATCCAGGTCAGCAGCAGTGACATCAGTGTCAGGATGGCACCTTTGTGGTACACTCAAAATGGTAGCTTAAGAGATCATTACTGGATAGTCAGCTAAACAAGTGTAGTGATCCTAGGCTTCCAAACAACCACAGAGAAGTTGAAACCTTAATCTTTGTTGGTTTACAAGGAAGGAAATCCCACTGAGATTTTTAAAAAATTATTTACAGATAAATCTGTGTAGGATTGTTTGAACCCTTAATCAATTTGACAAGCAGTTTTCTCTCTCTCAGTTAATTCACCTGCCTTTGCAGCGCTACTTGTTGTTCAGTAAGATTACCCACCAACCTAAAGACTCTTTTGCATTGTACATAGAAGAAGTTACTATACCTTAGCACTGCATTATTTTCAATTCAGCTTGGCTTGCTTTGCAAAACAGAGAGCAAGAAAGACGAAAAGAATTGTTCTAACTTATTAAAAGTGCTTGGTGTGTGTTTAGAATTAAAAAAAGGTGTAAAACTTTTCTTATTTAATTTTTAAAATTTATCTACAGTTCTTCTGAGGATCACAGGGCACTTTACAATATAAAAACCACAAAATATATAACAGTAACAAACAGTACCCCCAAAACAGTTTAAAAGACCAAAGATTGATTGGTTAGCCAAAGGCCTGGGAGAAAAGGAATGTTTTTGCCTTGCACCTAAATATATGTAATGAAGGCACCAGGCAAGCCTCCCTGGGGAGAGCATTCTACAAGTAGGGAGCCACTGCAGAAAGGCCCATTTTTGGGTTGCCACTCTCTTGACTTCTCATGGAGGAGGCACATGAAAAGGGCCTCAGGTGATAATCTCAGGGTCTGGGTCTCTTCATATTGGAAGAGGCCGTCCTTGCAGTTTTGAGGTATGGTTTTGTTGTACAATTCACTTTTATTCCAAAGGCACTTTTTATTTTGTACTTCGTTGTTCTTGCAAGGGCTGAAAGGTAAAAGATATCCCTACAACTTATACCTGTAATTCCCTTTAAAGAAGTCAGCTATTATTTCCATTTTCTTGTTAAAACCAAACAGCATGCAATTTGTATGAAATTGAAACCACATTTTTCACTTATATTTCCAAAAGTAAAATTTATGAGGGAAAGGGCAGCAGTAAAATAGTTACAATATGGTCAGCTATAATTATCTGCGTGGTTGAAATGCATCAGTATTTAAAGATAATGAGATCTAAAATTTGCCAAGCATTTGTCTCCACCTGAAATCTCACTTCTGCTTTTTCACTGGAGAATGAAACTTATTTGTGCCTACGCTAATACTCATTTTTATCTATGTAAAAAAGAACTACTATTGTCCCTAAATTAGTTTGGACTAATGTGATTCAGAATGGTTCAGTTTGCAGGATAAAATTCTGTCTGAATAAGCTTTGCATGCCACAAACAGCTCCATTGCTCCCTCATTTTGCTCAAGTGGGGAAAGAAACCAGGAAGCCACAGTTCACCATAGCGTCCTCTCACATGTGAACCAAAAACTGCGGTTAATGGGTACTAAAGATGCCAGGATTCTGGAGCAAGTTTTTAAAAACCGAATCCAGATTTATTTGGAAACCAATAACCATAGGAAAGGGGCTGTGTGTGGGTTTAACCAAGCTCATGTATATCCTAACTTACTAAGTCAGGATTTTGCCATTCCTCCTGTTCCTCCATTCTTAGTCGTCCTGCAAAGAATTTTGTAAGATTATTTTACGCGTAGTTCACCATTCATGCATGGTTCACAAATGACTTCCAGTTTTATACATTTCCCAACTTCAGCCATTTTACAATTCTATTGATATGTCCAAACTACTCCACCCCCTGAAAACATGTACATATTTTTTAAAACCGTTGTTATTGTTGTTATAATGATGTGAATGCAGCTGTTTCTCTGAAAGCTGGTTGTTATGTGTATGAATGCATGGCTGCTATTGCACACATTCAGCATTCCTTAAAGTAAAGTAAATAACCAGAGCCAAACTATGTGAATTGGGAGCATGTATGTGTTGGAAATTCCTGACGATTAGTACCAAGATGATGGAAGCGAAACTGAAATGAGAAGTTAATATAACAAGCAGCATGGATAAAAAAATATATGATATAGATATGTACAATTATACAGTTGCAAAGGCAATAAGCCAGACTCCCCAGTGCTGGTTCATTAGCTGGCGACACTGCTGTGGCCAGAGGGAGTAGTCACAACTGCTTCCAGCTAGGAACCAAAAGGCCTCTGGCATCCTGTACATGGCTGCTGGCTGCTAGCACCATCGTGAGCAGTGAACAAGAAGCCCCAGGGAGGCTTAGATTCTGTGCCATGTGGTCTCTGAAGTGCAAGAATGTCTCAGGTTTGCTAGGGCTTAGCAGCCTAACCTGACCATGTCCAGGATGGAGTTGGATGGCAATGAGAAAGGAGTGCATCTGCTTGGATTATGCCCTAAATTAGAATATTAGCTGCTGGTATGGTGGGACAAAGCCCCCCTTCTGTCACTGGCATTGCTGCAGCTTACCTGGGTGGGACGGGGCAAGTTGGTGACAGGTCGAGAATATGTGGAAGCACCAGTGGGAGCACCAGATGGATTTCACCAGGACGCAACCCCAACCTCATCATTCCCTGCTCTGTCCCAGCCATATCCAGGTAAGTTGAAGTTACAGGAGGGTAGTTCCACAGCTGTGACGCACCGCACCGCACCGGGCACTGCAGTGGTAGAGCAAACAATTACATTTTTGCTCAGATATTCCAAAGTATACTGCCTCCAACTGTGGAAGTCATCAGAGCTAACTCCCAGGGGCTGTGGCGCTTTGGCTCCACCACAAAATATTTGAGGGGGCTGGACCCTCACAAAATGGATGGGCATTCTCATTCAAATGGTGTGTGTGCACTGAGTCATGGGATCGATTATGTGGGATGGGGCTTCCCTAGGCCCCCCACAATATTTTGTTCAAGTTGGCACCCCTGGTGGAAGCAGAGCATCTCCAATCCGATTAGCAGCCATATCCTTTAAAAAAGGGATATGGCTACTAACCCGGTTGGAATAGCTTTACTGCTACAGTTGGAGGCAGTGTTCTTCTGACTATCAGTTGCTGTACACCACAGGTGGGAGCACATTCCATTTGTGGGAAATAGGTGTGAATATATCACCTGAGAATACTGCTAGCCCCAGTGGCTGTGTTCTGCCTCCACTGTTAGTGGCAGTATGTTGGGAATTCACAAATGGGCAGAGTTTTGTCCTGCTTGCAGGCTTCTCATAGGCATCTGGTTGGTCACTGTGAGAACAGGATGCTGGACAAGATTGGCTTTTGGCCTGATCCAGCAGGCTCTTCTTAAGTTCTTATGTTAATTTAGCTACATTCAGCATATTATAGCCATCCAAGATGTAAATATTTTAAGATGTGTGCTTATTCCACCTTATTCTAGTATTGTAATATATACATTATATCATATTAAACATTTGCAGAAAACCGGGCTGCAAGTGATTCTTGCCTTAGGATCTTTGTCTGCTCAATGCTTGTCTCTTTGTAACCTAAAATTTGCTATTCTTCCTTAGTTCAATCATATTTCTAAGGAGGAATGGAACAATTTTAGGTTAGCTTTCCCCTAGACTGTTCAGCCTATTTCCTATTCCCTTTTTGAATTAAAAACTGAGTCAAATGACAGGCATTTCGTACTATAAATTGCATTAGACAAGCTACTGTAACTATTTTTTGCTTCATTTACATTTAATCAAATTATACTTTATTTGCTATACAGAAAAAAAGAAGAATTCTGCAATAAATCAAATATTGCCTCACCAAGGGCCCACTTGAGGTAGAAGACAGTCACAACACTGGTGTGTGTGTTTGTGTATTGAATGTTGCAATAACTGTCAGGCTGAGAAAATTTACTTGCTGCTAAATTTTCATATGGAAGTATATTGTTTGTCTGTGGTCCCACCCCTGGGAGTATTTAGGTTAGTGTATTATCATTTGTACAATATAACGATCAGTGTTTGTGTATCTATACCTTTTTTTAAGAAGTTTTCACCACGTTGAGAGAGTGCTATAAAGGAACCTATTTTTCCTAAGTGGGTTCCTGGTTCCCTGTGCATTTAGCTATCCACAGCCTAAAGTGTAGGTGTGTTGAATCTCCTGCTTAGCCATATCATCTTTTGTCCCTTAGGGCAAAAGCCATAGTTCTGTGGCAGAGCAGAACTAGGTTCAATGCATGGTATTTCTAGGTTGGGAAGGAAAAACTTGGGAGGAACCACTCCCAGTCACTGTAGACAATATTGAGTTGGATGGACCAATGGTCTGTCTCAGTTGAAGGCAGACTCCCATGTTTCTACTCTATGGCATCTTAATTCAGGGTTACTATATACATTGGTACCTTGGTTTATGAACTTCATCCATTCCCGAAGTCCGTTCTTAAACATAAGCCATTCTTAAACCAAGGCGCGCTTTCCCTGATGAGGCCTCCCACCGCCGGTGCCCTTCCACCATTCGGATTCTGTTCTTAGGCTGAGGTAAAGTTCGTAAACCGGGACACCACTTCCGGTTTTACAGAGTTCGTAAACCGAATTGTTTGTAAACAGGACTGTTCCTAAACCAAGGTAACACTGTATAAATAATTTCCTCCTGTATATCAGGGGGAGCTATTGTAATGGCCTTCATCGTCTGAAAAGGTTTGCCCATAGTGTTGTTTAGAAAGGGGAGAGAGATAGAAACAATAATTGATTCATAAGTCTCTTCTTACTTTCTCCTTATCTGAAGGAGGGAACCATCTAAGGTTAGCCTTTTGAAAGTAGTGTCCAGAGGAAAGGATTGCACCGTCTTTGTATATTTCATGGAATCCTAGTCCTGAGCTGGACTTGCCAAGGCAGGTTCTCCAAAATTATATCTGGAACTGCCTCTGGCGGATCAGGTAGTATATATTTATATCATTACGTTATATAGAAGAGGAGGATGTGTGTCACTAACACACACAATAATGCCAGCCCTCACATTTGGGGCTTCCCTTCGCATTCTACTTTGTCATCTCACCTAGACAATTGTGTGCATCTCTGTACTGGTTCATTACTCAACAGTTGATGGTCTGTGCCTGACCCTGTCCACCGACTCCTTTGGAAAGCTTGTTTTGAGATGATATTAAGTCATATAAAATTTTGTCTGTGGTATTTCACACATTCAAGTCACTTGTTCATGCTATTATCATCAACCAATGAATGTGCACATGTGAAACATCCTTCTATACTAGTGTATAAAATGCACAAAGATGGAGAGAATGGACTGCTGTCCACCTTACAGTACCGAACACAATTGTGGGGGTCTCTAGACATGACCTCCCTGGCTGCATGGCAGTGACAGAGCTCTTATTGACTTTAGCCCAAGTAAAGTTTGGGGCGGTGATGTTACATTCTATTACTTTTGGAACTTGAGAAGTTAATTAATGAACCATTGGATCGAACTTTACGTTCAGATGCGCTTCTCTCCTCACCATCACCCAAGCATCTTGTGTCTCAGTGAATATAGAAGTACCTCAATAAGATATCATCCCCAAGGAAGCTTTTCTTAAATACAAATATGTGTCTTCTTGAAATGCTGCACTCTGAAAACCCACTTACCAAAAGCCCTAGAGCATAAGTCACTCTTGATATTTAGACAGAATAACTTCCTCTCCTTAGCTTCCTCGAATGTGTAACAGATAAGGACCATCTATCAGTAAGTATTTTTACACACATATGATCGTGTAAAAGGTATCACTGCAAACTTCAGCACTCAAGAATATTAGTTGGGTTTTAAACAATCCCCCAGGGACTTTGCCTCCATAAAACAAAAAGTATTCTGGCATTCTTTCTTTTTAGAAAGGTAATCCAGGTTTCCTAAGCTTTAAACTACTTAAGAGGCAACTCCTTAGAAAGGGAACAGGATTTGCTGTCCCAAATGAGACTACTGGCGCAACTCATCCAATGCTCTGCTTCTGACAAACAGCTATTTCTTATACTTTAGAGCAGGCATAGGCAAACTCGGCCCTCCAGCTGCTTTGGGACTACAACTCCCATCATCCCTAACTAACAGGAGCAGTGGTCAGGGGTGATGGGATTTGTAGTCCGAAAACATCTGGAGGGCCGAGTTTGCCTAAGCCTGCTTTAGAGGGGATGGACCCAGAAACATAAAACTAATGTTGGATGCTGTTGAAAATGCAAAATGGTTCTATTCTGGCTCTTACAGCAAAACCCTATGTGTTGAAACATAAAAGTAGACAATGCACCTGTTGTGCTGCACAGGAAAAACTCAGTCTCCTTCTCCTATCATGCTGTAGCCCAGTAATACATAGATAATGCTCCCAGTAATACATAGATAATGTGCCAGCTTTGCTGCTGCCTTGGCCCTCTCCCTCCCAGCAAACAGCTGTGGTGTCACTGACCAAAGGTCAGGTGAGCTCTGCCATCCCACCAAGTTTTCTTTTATTGATGTCATGGATACCTGTAAATAAAGTTACATTGGTTGCCACAACCATGGGTGTGTGGTCAAATGAGGCCAAGACAGTGAGTATAAAGGAGGAGGGGAAATCAGCAGCCAATAAGAACCGGCCCCCAAGGGGACATTAAGGTCTGAGGCTTTCAGGCTCTCAAATGCAAAAACATTTTTTACTACAAATATTAAAAAAATTAATTAGCTGGAGTGTTATGTTTAAGCAGATCCACAGATATGACCATTTTCTGTTTAAAATATGCATTTCTGGAATAATATATATATATATATATTTTACAAAAAGGACTTATGCATTGATATTTCTAATACTTACATAGTTTTGCATGTGGAAAGTCCCAGGTTGAAATCCTCCATTTTGAAGAACCAGATAGGAGGCGATGAGAGTCTGGAGATGTGCTACCAGTCAGAGTAGGCAATGCTAGGTTATATGGATAGATAGTTTGCCTTGGTATTTGGCAAATTCCTATACAAAATCAGTAGTGACTTGCACTTCGATGCTAAACAAAGTTAAATCCCACTGACACCAATGAAGTTTACTTCTAAGCAAGGATGCTTGGGATTTCAACCTTGGAAGAAGCGGTTTGTCCAGCATCCATCACTATTGATTAGTTAGATCACATTTTCATCATATAATTTCCCTTCTCTCATTATCTAATTTGACCAAACTGGGTTGCTCAATTTATTTGGGAATTCATATTGGCCCATGGGATGTGGCTTATTGCCAACTTCTCAATAGGCTAGTGGCTACTGCTGAAAAGATGCTTCACTTATTCCTCTCTGCTCAGTTATATTAAAAGGAAACACCCATATCTTTAAACAGTCTTGTAGAAGGTTGTTATTTATTATTTACTTTTTCCCCACTATCACGTCTGACTTGGTGTTCTTCCCTACTGCGAGCCGTAAGGTGCTGTAGGCTTGTTCTAGGAGAGTAATAAGTATTGTTGTTAAGCAATTGTGGTGTTGAAATTCAGCTCCACTATGTCTGCCAGTATTTATCTAAAATACTTTCCCCGGTGCGTGTTGGAGTTCCAGTAAACCGTGTCTTATTGTGCGACCTTTTCATTTTCCAGTGAAAAGGGATCAGCTCGTCAGATAAAAGCTACAAGCTGGAGTACAGGAAAAATGCGTGCTCAGAAAATCCGAGCATGATTGAAAACAAGATGTGTTAAATCAATGCAGTTTATCGCCTGCCTATTCCTGGCAATTGCTGTTCTAAGCTCATTCTGAGCACACACTAGATGATAAAAGTAGAGTGTCACAGTGCTCACCAGGGTGTGAGGGCAGGGAAACATGTTTATCAGACAGGTTGCTATGATTTCCCCTCCTGATAACAGTTATTGTCAAAACTCTTTGGGATATAAGCTGAACAATTATAGGGGAAAGTAATGTCTCTGGGACTGAATTTAAAGGCTGCTTAAAGCTACAGAATTTCAGCTCCCTCTTCCCACCCCCTTAAAGGCCAGGCTACTTTAGTAATAATAGTTTAAATGCACTTATTCTACTACTCGCCATGGTCAGTTCAATATTTTACTACTTCCATTTGGTGTACAATCTGCTAATTACTTCTGAAATGAAGGAAGGGCTGTTAATATTAGGATAGTAGGTGTGCTGCATTTAGAATTTGGTTTGGGAATGTTTCTTTACAATAGGTCTATTGTGGGTTAGGTGGGGCTGGCACTCATGGGGACATTGGGGGGACAGGGCCTTTTCCCCCTACACAGTTTGAGTCCTGACATGTTCTTTTCCTGCTAGCCAAAATTTTATTTTTTCAAAACATTCATGTTTTATTACACATTCTTTGCATTTACAAGCATTACTATTATAGATATTCCTTTTTCTTCTTCCTCCTCCTGTTATTTTTACTATTATTATTAATTTAAATTTCTGGCCCACCATTCCTGCTAAGAGCCAAAGACAAAAAATGAAGTGAAAAAAATAAAATCAAAACATATTTAAAACATATAAAATCCATTACAAACATCTAAAAACAATCGTATCCCACCACGGCTGATAATGTAAAGCTAACTAGTTATAGTATCTACTAGCTATCAAATACCTGGGTGAACAGGAATATTATCTTATTCCCTGAGATCTTTGGATGAAGGGTGGCATATAAAGTTAATAAATAATAAGTAATAATTTTGTTATTCCTGAAAGTTAGTGAGGAAGGCAGATTCACCTCCCCGGGAAGTGTACTTCACAAATGAAGCACCACTGAAGCACCACTGAGGGGAAGGTACTCTTTTAAATACTTGGGTCCCAAGCAGTTTAGGGCTTTATATGCTAATGCTAATACGTTGAATTGGGCCCAATATCTCACTGGCAGCCAGTTCTTTCTGTCTATGCCACCTATCAACACTGCAGCCATATTCTGGTTTAGCTGCAGCCTCTGAACCATCTTCCAGGGCAGTTCCGCACAGAGTGCATTACAGTATTTTGGTCCAGGAATGACTGTAGCTGGTGAAGCAACCTAAATTGGGCACAAGCACTCCTAGCTACAGAAGCCACTTGACATTCTAGTGTCAGGTTGGAATCCAGGAGTCCCAGACAACAAACGTCAGAACAGGCTGCCAATCTAATTCCCAGATACAGGAATCGCCAACCCACAGCACCTCCATCTTGTCAAGATTCAGCCTCAGATTATTGGCCCGGTCGTATGACCAACCATGCCTTGCATAGGGAGAATGAATGTAATCAGATATTAGTAAGCTTGGTGCCCTCTAGATGTTTTAGACTGTACCTCCAATCAACCCCAGCCAGCAGAACTGTATTGGCAGGAGCTGGTGGGAGTTGCAATCCCAAACTTCCTCAGAGCTCCGGGTTGGTGTAGGCTGTCATATATAAAGAACTATCTCAAAGCTTCACCTACACACAGTTCCTTTAGTGGATCCACAAATGAACAGAACCAGCTTGAGAAATGTGTGTTTTCATCAAATATGGTGCATTTCTCACCATCTGCCCTTCTCCTTTCCCATATGCTATGAATGTAGGTCTCTGCTCCACCCTACAGGCACTATTAGACAAAAAGGCAGGAAGGCTTTGCTCATTTCATGGCTTGGTATATTAAATATCCCTGAATCATGCAGGCTCAGCATGGAAAGACCTCCTTTGTTCCTGCTCTCTGTTGGTGGCACATTATAGTCTGGTTTATGTAGGTTGATCTCTAAGGAAGCACATGTGTAATGGGAAGTGGTGTTTGCAGATGGATAATCCCTCTTTATGGTAGGAGATTGGTGTTGCCTGTCTTAATTTTTATTTTTAAAGAGTGCCACTCAGCCTTTGTGAACCTGGTGCCCTCAAGAGGTTCCAGACTACATATCCCATTAGCCAGTGCTGTTTGGGAAGGATGGAAGTAGTAGCCCAGAATATCTGGGAGGCAACAGTTTGACAACGGTTGGTGTAGATAATGTATGGTAGTAACGGGCACCCATGTGGCACTGTCGATAACCACTGCAAATGTAAAGGTTCAGTTTTCCGCAGTAGCTTTGCGTTCCTCACTTGCTCAAAATTGCCACTGACGTTTAGGGCTTATCCACACCTCTGTTTGCCCCACTGCTTTCCACTGGGGAAACCAGATCAGGTTTTCTACGGATTACTGTTTGTTCCAATTTAGCACAAAAGAGCAGGCTTTCCAGGGGAAGGCAGCAGGGCAAAGGCAAAACAACTCTTGCACCCATGTTTTCTAGGAACAGGACTAGTAGAAGTGTGGACAAAGCCTTAATTTTGAAGCCAACTTTCTGGATTATGTTGAAGGTGTGTGTGTGGGGGGGGGGGGAGAGATTTTATATATACAGTGGTACCTTGGTTTTTGAACATAATCCGTTCCGAAACCAGGGTCGTCTTTAGCATATGTGCTGCCAGGGTGCAACGATCCACCCAAGACACCCAAATTTAGTTTAGCCACCCCCAAATTAACTTTTGTTGAGCTTCTCTGTGGGCAAACCAAAGTTGTTGACATTTTTAAGGGGGGGCAAACTCAAAGTTGTTGATCCTTTTTTGGGGGGGGATTCGCTCACCAGTAACAATGACGCAGCGGAAAAAATGCTTTTGTTTCCTGTCTCATCGGGAATATTTGACGCTACGGAGTAACAGACTGAGGGGGGCGGAGACTTTCACTCCATTGCTTTTTACTGCTGCCGATCGAGAGGGACCGGTATACATTAGGTATGCATTTGGTGCCCCCCAGAATTTGGCGCCCGGGTGCCACGCAACCCTTGCACCCCCGGGTAAAGACGGCCCTGTCCTAAACGTTCAAAAACCGAAACTATAGCCTACGGCTAGGCTTCAGGGTTTTGCGCTCAGCAGAAGCTACATTTCCTGTTCAACTACTGAGGTGTGTTTGAAAACCGAAGCATTTACTTCCGGGTTTACGCCATTCGAGTTCTGAAACATTTGTCATTGGAGACGTTCAAAAACCGAGGTACCACTGTATATATATATATATACACATATAAATGTAGCACAGTATGTATATGGTCATGTTTGACAACAGCAGGTCAAGTGGCCCCCGCTGCACCTTTAATTGGAATAAAGCGCAGTCTCCACAAGAACCCAAGGACCACAGGTGCTAGTTTAGTAGTTTGATTTGGTTGTGAAATGTTATTTATAATCTGATGAATGTGCTGACTGTTTATTTAGACTCTAGGTTGCTGCAAAATTGAAATCTTACATTTCTTATTAGCTACATATCTTTCTATTTTGAGAAAAGAATTACATCATGCCACACTACCATTAAGAAAAGGAAATTAAACTCCCAGGAATATGTTTAAGTGAAAGAGACACACAAAGTCGTAAAAAGCAAGGAAACTCTGAGTTAGTCTTGCAATAGCCTCTGTAACACCCAAGCCTTGTGTCTCCAGAGTAGGATGTTGCTCCTCCCACTTCCATTTTCCATTGCCTATGGGAATAAACACTTTTTGGGGGGCAGTTTAATGAAAAGGAAGCTTTATACAGTAAAGGGTAGATCATATTAACAACAACCACAACAAAAACAGTCCCAGCGCTTGTATGGTTCCATTTAATGGCATTTAATTAAGAAAGAAAACTTTCTTTGCATGTGAGATTTGCAAAATATACTCTTTCCATTGATGATGTGTGTGTTAAGTAGATTTTTATGCTTCTCCAAGGCCCAATTAAAGCCCTAGTTGCATACAAAGGTGCATGGTTGGGAACTTGCTATATCAATCTTGTGGCTCTGTTGTGTTGCCACTGCTTGCTGAGAAGTATATGGTCAGAGAGGGACATGGGGTTTCCTGGTGAATTTGGGTTGGTTTGTTTTTGCCACATTTCCTAGTTGCCATTATATCTATCTATCATCTATATCATCTATCTATCTATCTATCTATCTATCTATCTATCTATCTATCTATCATCTATCTATCTATCTATCATCTATCTATCATCTACCTATCCATCTATCCCATCAGATATATCTGTTTGTCAATGCACTAACATGTGCAACGTGTCTTCTTCAAGGGAGATGTTGCACATCAAGAGAGGCGTTTGAAAATGTGGTGTGAAGGATTGAAGAATAATATTTGTGGTCATGTCTAGAGGCAAAGGAGGTTCTGGTCAGGAAGGCTTTTCACTAGAGCTCATACTGAGAGCTCATATGAAAGGCTGGGGCTCCACTTTTTCCCTGCTCTGAACCAGGCCCTTATCCAGGCAGTGCTGCCTGTTCCCATGTTCCCTCTTCCTGAGGGGGATTGCATAGATTTATTTTGGCACTTCACTGGCAGTCCTGAAGCTCACTATCTCTACCAGCCCTGGAGATGATGAGGGGCAAGGACAAAAGCTGGCCAGGAACCCAGGCAACCATTGTGGAGACTTCTGGTTTGGGTTAAGAATGTCTTGATCTGGCTGCTCCTCAGTTTCATTGACAACATGGGGGTCTGTCTGCTGGAGGGCCTGTCTGCTCTCTCCCTCAGCTCCTCCCAAGGAGACTCCAGGTTCCATACCTGGGTAGTACTGAACCCTGAAACCATCCAGGTTTCTTCTAAACTTCTGGGTTTCTGTACTGCATGTCACAACCTCATGTGAAAGAAGGATGTCAAGGAACACAGTCATGTGGCAGCTTTTTCTTATAGGCCCTGTTAAGTATACCACCTGCTTACCATATCAATCCTCTGGACTGGGTGGGAAACGTCTTGATGTTAGCTACCACATAGAAGAGTGCTTTTCGTGTTTTTTTAAAGGCCTCTGTGTGAAATAGAAAATATGTCAATTTAGTTAATAAGCAGAAAGGTGAGAAGTAGCACTTAGGAAAAAGAGACATGACATAGTAGTAAAATTAGTTCCTTTATGATGAGCTGTGTGCCTGTTGGACGGGTTGCCTTGGTCTTCCATGTGGAATGGAAGAGATAAGTACAGGAAATACCCAATGATGTGGGATTTGAAGAGATTTGATTAATTGAAATGAGCATGCTAGAAACCTATAAAAGCCTCCCTAATTCATGCATGTGTATTTAATTACGGGGATCTAAAGCTACCATTTTGTTAGGCCTAGAGCTTAGCTTTTCTGTGTGAGCAGAACAACATTCAATAATGGTTGAAAAGTTTACTTCACTGTTAACCAAACACTGAACAGCTGACATCCAGCCATAGAATTCCATTGGCTTCCTTTTAGTCCTGTGAAGGTGTGAAGACTCTCTGTCATCCCACCCCCCCCCACCCCCCGGTTATGTCCTCACCATCTTGCCTCTTCCATAATATTGGTGTTCTGGAAAAAGAAAGATGTCTTGTCATGAACACAAAAACCATGAAGACCATCCTGACAGGACTTTCACAGGTCCTGCAGACCAAGGATGAGATGGTCAAATGCAGCCCTTAGTTACACAACACACATTTTTTCAACACACTGGTTGGCCTATCAATACTCCTTGTTCAGTTCACTTTATTCTAGGACAATTATTCCTTTCTCAAGGTAGAACTTACAAATCTGAAGTTAGCAAAAATAAAATCAGTATATGAAGTGTGTGTGTGTGTGTGTGCACGTGCGCAAATCAACACCCATTTTTATCAACATCAACGGCCTCGGTCCAGTATACCTGAAGGAGCGTCTCCACCCCCATTGTTCTGCCTGGACACTGAGGTCCAGTGCCAAGGGCCTTCTGGCGGTTCCTTCACTGCCAGAAGTGAGGTTACAGGGAACCAGGCAGAGGGCCTTCTCGGTAGTGGCACCTGCCCTGTGGAAGGCCCTACCATCAGATGTCAAAGAGAAGAACAACTACCAGACTTTTAGAAGACACTTGAAGGCAGCCCTGTTTAGGGAAGCTTTTAATGTCTGACAGACTATTGTATTTTAATATTTTGTTGGAAGCTGCTCAGAGTGGCTGGGGAAACCCAACCAGATGAGCGGGGTATAAACAATATTATTATTATTATTATGATTATTAATCAAAACTATGCTTATGTCATGGTTTGAAAACATTTTATAAGTTCCAGAGTTACAGTGTTATTTCTTGAGAATTATTAATCTCAAAATATAACTGGGAGGGGGGCATGTTTGGAGGAAGAAAAGAAGAGGCTTTCTGTGCTAGTTGTATAATTCAAATGCTTGATGTTTAGAGGCAATTTTGTAAGTATTTTAAAGCAGCTGGATGGATGGAGAGGGGTTGAACTAAAATAATAGAGAAAAATGTATGAGAAGCAGCAGAAGGGAGAGAAAGAGATAAATAAATGAAACCATTCTTGCATGTGAAACAAAACCCCAAGCTTTGTCCTTCGTCTTGGGGTTTGAGGTATCTCCACTATGCTTCTATGTAGTATATTTATTTTTCCTCAGATAATAACATTATAATGTGTCTAATTCAATTATTTCCCACTGCATCTGAACGGGTTTCCCAAGATTACCCTAAGCTATCAGTTCCTCATGATATTTGAACAGGTTCTTTTAATTGCTGATATTAAGTGTTGATCATTCAGCTGTAAGGTGGCAGCCTGGCTGGAGATACAGATTCCACCCTTCTGTATATCAGGTCTTTCAATTAACATTCAAAAGCTTTATTGATACAGCAGGAGCTAATTATGTGAATTATTTTTTTTTAAAAAAAGACAATCCTTTTAATTCTGATTTTGAAACAAAATAGAAGATCCAAAAACTTGTATTTTCTTTGTATATTTATAAGAGTTATCAATTTATTTCGTTCAGAAGACACATTTTTCTTAAGGATATTAAAGCAAGATGGATGACAAATTAAGTTACAATTTTGGAAACATGAAAATAATTTCACCTCCAGCTCTGATTTTACATTTTTCTGTAAAGTGTGTTGGATTTTACGAGTTACTGCTTCAAAAGACTGCATAAACAGCTTCCAAGGCTTCCACTCTTCAAGTCTAATCTGAAAGAAAGTTCTTCCTCAAGGGTTTAAGTAGTAATTCATAAAATGGAAAGAATAATAAATATTGTGCCTTAACTCATACACTAGCATAGATAGACAGATTTTGTACACCTGGGTGTAATTTTAGTTAATTCACACAAGAGACAGGTTGAAAGTTTACTGTTTAGATAGGAGAAAATGGCTTAAATCTCATATTTGCAAAAATGATTACATTACCTTAAATGAAAATGCTATTCTATTAGCTACTTCAATAAGCATTGCATTTTAAAAAGTATTTTAATAAAAAAGTTGCCTGAAGTTCCACGCAACTTAAAATACATAAGTGAGGTGAAAGTACTTACTTTGATTTAGATGTCTTTTGGAGATGTAATTATTGGCTTTTTACTCACCTATGTAAAACAATGTACTTTTGTAAATGGATTTCTGGCCACTTTAATCCATTTTTTCCTTCTTTCTCTATCTCTTTTTTAAAAAAAACCCCATAAAAAGTAAGCACAGTCAATCAAAGAATTTTAAGGTTTATTTCCTCTTTAGAAATGATTGATAGCCTTTTAGATTTACAAGCTGACAAGTTAAAGGGTGCTATTGGTATAATTATGTACTATATTCACAGTATTTCAATTTAAATGTCCTTTTAAAACCATGAGATTATCATACCTGTATTTTGAAAAGTAGGCCAGTCAGTTTGGGTTGGTACACAAATTGCTTCCATTAGCCTTGGGACCTATTTGAATTTAATACAGTTTTTAAAGTTGGTAGTACTTTCAGTGTACTTTTGAAATTTAGGGTAATGGGAATGCATTTTAACTACAGTATGTGCTAACTTTGTTTTTAATGTATAGATGGATGTCAAGAACACAAATACTGACTGTTAGACTAAAAGTTTTTTTTTTTTTAAAAAAAAGAAAATTGTATTGATATTTTTTTCCATCTGTGGAAAAAAAAACATTTTATAGAAGGACATTGGGGAATGAAGGAACGTATTTTATGTATGGTAGAAGAGGTTGCATTCAATCCCTCTCTCATTAAAAACAATGGCAAAAAAAGAGTCTATAAATGAATCCATTTATTCACCTATACAAAGTAACAAGCTAGCCCGGAATTTCACCAGAATAACTGCAAGAGATTTATTTTATCTTCAACTTGAATAATAGCAAGGCTGGTCTTCAAAGCTGTGCATTTGTCTATTACTTATTTATAGAGAGATAGAAATATCTTTCTCTCACCATTCTAGTGCCTATGAACTATGAACAGGGTAGCTTACCACAAACAAAAATTGCAATGTCATAGAAAACAATTGAAAAAATCAACAATAAATATACTTCAAAAACATAACAATAAAAATGTAACAAAAGGGACAGACCACAGATTAAGTGTAACCTCAAATAAAACAGCGGGTAAAAGCCTGCTACTATAAAAATGTCCTTAAAGGTAAAGGTACCCCTGACTGTTATGTCCAGTTGCAGACGACTCTAGGGTTGTGCACTCATCTTGCTCTATAGGCCGAGGGAGCTGGAGTTTGTCCGCAGACAGTTTTTCCGGGTCATGTGGCTAGCATGACTAAGCCACTTCTGGCGAAACCAGAGCAGTGCATGGAAACGCTGTTTACCTTCCCGCCGGAGTGGTACCTATTTATCTTCTTGCATTTGACGTGCTTTTAAACTTATCAACTGGTAAAAGGCAACCACAGAGACAGCCACCTACAATACAAGGGGTTTTGCAGTATTGGTGCAGCCATTGAGAAGGCCCTGCCTTGTGTTGCCATGACCCATTCCTCTACCCTTCGGGTGGCGCGCAGAGAATGACCCTCAACAGTGGATGTTTTGTGTGGTGGGGCTGTGTCGCTCACTTGACCTCCTTCCTTCTGAGATGCTGATGCATACAAAGATGGAGAGAGGTAGGGATGAGCCAGAGATGGTGTAGACACAGTTCAAACAGAGCAGTGGCACACTGGTGGCATTGAGCCAGGGGGCAGCAGTGGTCCTGAGCTGGCATAATAAGGCCCTTGGCCCTATGTTGGGTGGCCCTGGAGGGCCAGATGCCACACTTCCAGGTTACCGGGGGCAGGGGTACCACTCCAGTATACACTGAGATGGGAACTCTCCCCAGCAACCTATTCTGGTAACCTAGCAGGTGGGGCAGGGCAGGGCAGGGCAGGGCATCCATTTGATGGATCCTTGCCCTATGCTATGCCAAACCCCAGTGTACTGTAATCACCAAAATGGTTGCCCTTTTTTCACCCACATTCTCTCACACCCTGCTTCACTGTGCCTAACACACAACTCCACACTAGCATTTATTTATTTGTTTATTTGCTTCTATCCTAAGGGCTCTTCATGTGGTTAATTTCTTGTGAGCTTTGCATAAACCAATAGTGGTTTTAGGATTCAGCTACTGGATTTCTCTTCCTAAAAGCACATCATGTATTTCACAAGGAAAATATACATAATTTTGTTTGTCTGGAAGCACAAGAGACTTTTCCTTCTGCTTTTTTTTAAAAAAAATCCACAATCAAAATGATTCCATCTAACAACATAACAATGGAAAACTTGAAAAGCAGGGTACAAAGCATTTAACAAATGAATTGTATCTCAGATTATAATTGTTTCTTGCTCAAAAACTGTTTATAGAGAGCAAAACTTGCTGCCACCTTTTCACAGATACTCAACCAAAGCCTCTCGCATCTCACCTCAAACAGTGTTTGAACCACAGCTTCACAGTCATTGCTGATTTGAATGGAAAGGAGCAAAGGGAGAGTTTGCTGTGATAGTTTCCAGATTGCCCCCCACCCCCCATACACACACATTGCAATTTAATACACTCTTCGATGTTGCACCTTGTCCTACTGCTTATGATATAATTATTATGTTTGTTGTTTCAGCTCTGAATGAACCCACCATTGACTATGGTTTCCAAAGGTTACAGAAAGTCATCCCAAGGCACCCCGGTGACCCTGAACGCTTGCCAAAGGTCAGCCCAAAGTGATTGTGACTGTGTGTTTGTGTCTTTCGATGCCTAAGTCGGTAACAGCATTTTGATTTTTTTTCAGAAGAGACATTTGGTACTGTCCAGATCATTGTCATGTAGGATCAATGTATGGAGAGGGGAAGTTGGATTATGCCAGCTGCCTCCCTTCAGTCTCCATGCAGGGACCAGGACCCAGTTCACAGGGCCTGCGCCACATACAAGCTGTATGTGTATAGACTCTATACATCCAATCTATATACTGCAGTTCTGCATGGTAAATAGCACACCAGGAGAACCTGCATGCTTCTACATGCCTAGGCTCTGTACAGAACCGCTGGTAAGCACATGAGAACAGGAGTGTGGCGACTTCAAGCATTCCTCATCCCAGATGACATGCCATCATTCTTCATATGCACTACTACCTCAGAAATACAACCCAGAGGCTCAACAAACATACCTCCATTGCATCCTTTGAGAAATAAACAATCTGTCCTCAGTCTTAATATTGACTATTTAATTTCCACTAATTCACCAGCTGCTTTTTTTTTTTTTTTTTAAAAAAAGGGGGCCTGCTTCAAACGTGTTCAGCTATTTGTTGTAAATTCCAAAGGACTTATCGAAGGGGTAATGGGCTGTTCATTTGGTTTTCCTTACAATGATTGCTTTTGAGGTATGCCTCTGAGTGCAGCTTCAGGGCTCTTGATCAGCTTCATAGCAGGGTCTGTAATTTTCAAGTTTTAGTGTACTCAGTGCCTAAGGCCAACTCACCCATGAAATGTTGCCTACACATCTATGCAGTTGTATATGGGGGGTGGCATATGTGTAGTTTTAGAATCACAAGGTAAACATAATGTGGCATTTGATTACGTAGAACATCTGAATACCAAGAATCTGGATTGTGACTGGAAAACTGCTTTGGCAAAACAACAACAACAAAAAACCCCACCAAACGCCAAAAGGCACTTAAATCTTTCCAATAAACATGGAAATGACAAAAGCATAGACCAGTACACCGAGGGTCTAAGCTTATTGTGCCTTAGTGTAATATTTTCTTTTGGCTAAATAAAGTGAAACAATGTTTTGCAGCATTTCCCATGAAACCTAAATGGGGTTATAGTTGACAGTGGCTCCATGGTTTAACTAAATCCATGAGCAAATAAACATGCCTTTCTGTTTGTATGCCTACAATTAGCACACATTAAGAATTTGAAGTTGGATGTGAAGTTCAAGACTCATTTATAGAATGCAGCACAGGTGGGCACCTGTCTCCTTCTGCACTTTTGACACTAATGACTGAATCCCTCTCATTTGTTGGCTGCTGAATAAAGATAGCAGATGTTGTGAGTAAGCCTGAATTCTAGGAGAAAGCATGGCTGTTAAATCATATAGTTTTTTGTTAGAGTTTTGGTCACTTCATTACAGGTAATATGGTCTAAGCTTTAGAGAGTGGTTGATTTCTAAAAAGATTCAACGTTGACACACTATTGATATTTTAGGTTGCCATTAAATAAAAATAGTTGGCTGACATTAGAAGATTGCCATTTAAAGTAGCTGACTGTCAGTAGGAGGAGTCAGTTTAATTCTTCCTAGGAGCTGGAGTGTGTGTCTTTCTAGTGACTAAAATTTTAAGAAGATCTGGTCTGGATCAGGACCACAGCATGGGGCCAAGATGAGGCACTACACCTAAAATTTAGTTTAAAACCCCACAAATGCAGTTACTCAGAATCAGGGATTCTTACCTAGTTTCACCCTTGTTCCTACTTGTTTTCTTTACCCCTAATATGGCCTTTGAATCATCTTCCTTTCTCAATTTAACTTCCACAGTGATGTAAAGGAGGAACAACATATACTCAAATACAAAATTTGATGATTCACTATTTGGCAAGGGTGTGGGAAGAAATTCCTAAATGTCAACTGTTTTCTCTTGGGTGGCTGCAGTTGTCATCACACTGAGACCGGGAAGTAATCAGTGGTTAGTTTTGGTAGTGTATAAAGTCCAAAATCGGGGGTTACTCCAAAACAGTGACACTCCGACAGCTGAAGGGCAGAGTCATATACAAATTGCTGGGAAGCAGCTCTTTTCTTTCTGAAGGTCAGCAGAAATATGTATACATTCCAGTGCATTTTCTAAGTGGGTCAGTGTTTACTCAGCAAACGATTAGAGCAGATGGTGTAATTTAGAATCCATGGCAAAACTTTAATATATAAGGAAAAGGAAGAACGACATGGATCCTTTTGCTATATTAATCTGTGCCTTTGCAATGTTTTCCTGAAGGTGGGAGACTCTTTTCATTTTTTTTTGTGTGCTTTGTCAGCCTAGTTAAAGCAATGGAAACATGATTCTAGTGCCCCATGCAGTTGGCTGTAATGTTTTCTTAATGCTTATGCCAGTGGCTTGGCCCAGTCGCAGGCACAATCTCCATAGCAGCACAAGCCACCTACAAGGACACAGAAACTTTCCAAGGGATAAAGCTGAACTTTACGGTCAGCTTGAGCACCGACATACGAAAGAGTGGTGTAATGTTTAAACCAGCCTGTATGTTTAGACCATGTCACTTAAGCAATTTGGCCAAATATTGAAGCATAGGAAGGTGCCTTATCCCAAGTCCATCTAGCTAATGTCACTGTATTGCCTACCCTTAATGCCAGGAGCTCTCCAGTGTCCAGTGGTGTAGCGTGGGTTGTCAGCACCCGGGGCAAGGCAAGTAATTTGCACCCCCTAACCCGTGGATTTGCGCCCCTTAACCCCCAGATGTTGCGCCTGGTGCGGCCGGCTCCCCCTGCACCCCCCACGCTACACCAGTGCCAGGGTCTCAGCAGGATTTCCTAGCCATACTTGGGGATTTGGGCCTGGGAACCTGTGGTCCTACAGATACTGGTGGATTGAAACACCCTTTAGTCCCAACAGGCATAGCCAATAATCCTGCATGTTGGAAGTTGTAACCCAACAGCATCCGAAAGGCTACAGTTTCCTTATTCCTGATGCTGGGGATTCAACCTAGGACTTTTCACATGGCCCTTCCCCTTGACTGAACTGGCTAGATGGCTGTATTGATTTTAAAATCCTTATACTGTATATGCCAACACACACATGTACACAGTGAAAAGGTGGAACAAATGAAAAGCCACTACCCCTATAACTAATTCTTTTTTATTCTAGGAGCAGCAGTGCTTTGGGGCAAAAAGTATATGCCACAGTTTTGAAGAAAGCAACAAATGCTGCATTTGTGTATTTTGCTCCGTGGAGCTGAAAATATCTAGTAAATTGATCCTGTGGGAGTAATAAATACACATTACTTTATCTTGTACTTCATGTCTTATACCCCTGAGCCTTGATAGAACAACACCACTTAATAGACTTAAAAAAAGAGTAATTACAGTCATTGGTTGTGTGATTTTTCAGGCCTTCCAGCCCTGCCTGACCTTCTAATTTAGCTCACCGTGTCTAACTAATGCATTTATATTCATCTTTTATGAAGCATGTGTAGTACAAAATTGACTTTGCAGCCTTAAGCAAGCTGTCTTACCAGGTTGAGGATCTGGTTAGTCCTACATTCTGTACGGTGCGGATGTGGTTGTGTTTGTGACAAATTCTTCTTTGTGATTCTAATCAATTACTTGTTTTATCTTTTGGAGAGGGAGAGGGAGAGGGAGAGAGAGAGAGAGAGAGAGAGAGAGAAATATTATTTGTTTCGCTTTCCCACCTACCTTTTGAAGAGCTGTTATACATTCCAGCATTATTTACAGCCAAACATGCATGCAGAAAAGATGCAAGCATTTCTAAAATGATTACCACTAATGTTTCTGCTTGTCAGGAGTGCTTAAATTTCCCTGCACTTTGTCTTAAACCTTATCACAGTTACCTTTTAAGAATTACTGATGTATAAGATCATCCGGGGCTGATTTGTAAACACCGCTGACAGTTTATGATGAATGATGTCGCAAAATGTTCAATATGCTTCTTTGTCACATCCGTACATGTACGCATTAAGAAGTGGATTAAGGGAAGACTAGAGGAATCCCCTTCTGAAAGAACCCTTGAGCTAGAGAGCACACAGACAAATCTCTCTCCTGTGTTTTCTCATAACTTCCTACCCAGTTCACCCATCCAGTGGAGCACAATTGTTCTCTCTGCATTTCTTTTCTCACCATATGGTATCCTCATTACCATACACTAAGGGTCCATATGGGGAACTTGTGAAGTGAACTGTATTCATTTTAACTGCCAGATGAGCAGCCTTTTGCTTTGCAAGCTTAGCTTAAGTCATCTGCTGCGTTTATGTTGTTATGGCAACACAGTACCAATAAAAAATTCTAATCTACTGTAAGTATCTCGGATCACAGTATTTTAAATGTTTGCTGTATCTGTCCTCTAAAGTGAGGATGCTTGTTCTTTTAGTGTGACAAAGGGTTATTGCCAGCTCCAGCAGGTGGCAGTAAAGAAATTATCTCTCCCCCCTTGCATAAGTCATATAATTACAAACCAGAGTTATATTTCAAACATGTTTGTTGACTGCACCTTTGGATTTTCTTGGAAGGAGAGTCTTTTTTTTTTTTTTTTGCATGAGAAAAATTCAAGCAGAAAATCTTTGGCTAAAAATGGACTTTGAAGCAGATCTTATTGGAATTCTGTAGCTTTAAAGAAGCCTAGTTGAATCTCTCTCTCTCTCTCTCTCTCTCTCTCTCTCTCTCTCTCTCTCTTTCTTGTGTGTATCTGTGTCCTTCCCTGTGTCCTAAATTTGCTCATTCCAACTCCAGGCTAATTAAGAGCACCTTAAAGTACTAGAAGCAAGCAGCAGCATCCTTAAATATAAATCATTTTCACCTCTGCAGGCCACATGATATGTTGCATCTCTGTCTCTCTGCCTATATTGAAAGTGAATGTTTGTAGTCTCACTTCATCAGTTCACATTAGCCTCATGCTGAATATTTAAACACAGAACAATTTGAACACACCATGAAGAGACGCACTTTCCGTTGGAACTGCAAAGGCTCATCCAATAATAATTTAGTAAATCAGCCATTTAGTGACTCGCTTCTTCTCTGCATTGTGCCAAATGCTATTCGGCTCAACTGTGCGCCAGCTAGAACTGAAATTCAGACTCCAGTCACGTGGCGGCACTCTGTTGTTCATTGGCGAAATGAGACCTAAAATTCCCTCCTCGGATACAGTGCACTCTTAGTGATTTATCACAGATGAAGCCGAGTGACAAATGCAAGCAAGAGTCACTGCAGGCTGCACAATCTATTCTAATTACATTAATATTGTTTTGGAATTTCCATGTGTGGGGAATAAGGCAATTTAGATACTGCATTTGTCGTTTTAGTCCTCTGCAAATATCAATAAGGAGCACCAGCTGAGTAGCAGTAGGAAAGAGTAAATGAAATCTCTAGTTTCCAGCTCAATGCAAAGGGATGTTACAGGTTGGCACCTAGTTGGATATACTTGAAAAATGGTTTCAGATGCTGGGACATCCAAGTATATTGGTTCTTGTGAACTGCTTGTCACATTGTGGAGAAGGAAATGTTGTTCGAGTGCATTATATGTAAATGTCTTTATTTATTTTTGTGTTGTTTTAGCCTTCCCTTTAACAAGTGAAGTTTATTAGTGACTGCTTCACTCTTTTGCTATTTCAGGTGTGGGGTCTAAAAGCTTTTCATGAGATACAGCTCTTTTGATACACAATTTGTGACTAACACTGGGCGAAATAATAGGTTAGAATGACATTTCTTGTTGTGGAAAGTGATGGTCAGAAAGGGTTACACGGTGCTTCAGAAGACTTCTGAGATAAGCCAGTTGTTGGGTTTCATTAGAATACGGATGTGGAGCCTCTAGCCCTCCATGTATTGTTGGACTCTAGTTTTCATCAGCCTCTGTCTCCATGGCTAATAATAAGGAATGATCCCTGCTTTACACCATTAGGTATGCTCTCTGTTTCTTATGGTTGACTTTCACAGTTCTGCATTGTTGTAGAGGAACAATTTTTCCCCCTGAATCAATTCAATTTTCAATGATTCTCGCTTGTGGTGCATTAATCCAAATCCTGTTAGGCTAGTGTGAGTGTGCCAAAAAGTACCTGATATGCTTCTTTTAAAAATTATTTAAATCCCCTTGGGATTAGTGACACATCAGCCAAGTCCAATTTAGTATTGCCTTGAACTTATTAATTGACTATTCAGTTTAAAGAAACTATTATGGTAGCTCAAAGGCTCTAACTGCACGATAACTTTAAGTGCATAGTTGTAGAATCTGGATTCATGCAGGTAGATATCATGATTTAAACCTTTCCCTTCCTGATTAAATTTCCCCCCTAAAACTGCTCTTGGTACACCCCCCTCAAAAAAACCCCACATTCATGTGGATGAACTGTTACCTTCATTGTGCATTCTTCCTGATATCTGGGTCAAACTACACAATATATTTAACAGCAGCTATGTGCTCCCCTCTGCATCCAGACTGGATTTGTGGCATGGGTATGAGCACAAATAGCAGCTTCTTTTGGGTGGCAAATAATACCTTTGTGGATCATATTTTCTTCAAGAAAGTAGTGAGAATAGCTCCCTCCTTCCTGCTTCTCATGCTTCCAAGCCAATCCAGTCTAGATCAGAAGAGGGCATAGCTGTGTTTCAGGTTTAGGAGCAATTACTACACTCTGACCTCTTCCTTGATTGGCAGTGATGTGCCAGGTGAGCATCTCTGCCCTGCCCATGCCACCCCACTGACTGCTATTGACAAAAGGGCAGCCTGTGTTGTATGTGCGAACATTGGCCTTAGACATTTTGCACCCAAAGCAAAAAAAGTTTAAATGACACGCACACCTTTTGTTTTTTAGATCTTGACTGAAAGTCACAAAAAATGTCTTTTTTTACGACACACAGAAGGTGGGAGGCAGGAAAATGGCACCTCCTTGAAACTTCTGTCTGAAGTGATAACTTCATATTGTACTGTGATACGCCAAGTCCAGTTGACTGTGTTGGTGTATGTAGGAGAAAGTTTTCCCTTCTCATGTGTGTTTGACAAATAGTATTTTCACTCAGACGCATATTTCAGCAACTGAGCACCAGTTTGTTTATAGTGATATTTCTGAATATTGTAATTACCTGGTTTGGAATATGAATTGGTTTGGTCCCTAGTGCTTGGCTGTATTACAAACAGAGTGCCATTTCTCTGCGAAGATCTTCCCCAGCTCAGAATGCCAAATAAGATTCTGGGTATACTTAGAATACACCATATGCCCAAAGTCAACTACCTTGTAGGTTCATACACAGACATGCACTTACAAAGCATTACTTTTAGTGAGACTTGACTTTCATTGACTGGATAACCCAACCAAGCAGCCTTTTGTTTCATATCATCTCTGTTTAGGTCAGATGATCCTCTTGTTTCTTGTCCCCTTCCCCATCTAGATCTAAAACCCTCTCTCATTATTGGTTGGTTTGTGGGAAGGGGGTGTAAATTCCTAGATGGTTTTTCACTATAACAGATGCTGTACAATGGATAAAGGCTGGTGAAACCAAACTACAGTTCCTAGAAGTCGATTTGATGATGCACATTCACTCAGCACTGTCAGTGGGTACACAAAAATCATATGAACCAGTAGAAAACCAATGAAAAGGGTTATTTTTGGGAAAGGGTTACTGAGGTGAGGGAGCTCATAGATCTGCCCGGACACTGAGGTCCAGTGCTGAGGGCCTTCTGGCGGTTCCCTCACTGCGAGAAGCCAAGTTACAGGGAACCAGGCAGAGGGCCTTCTCAGTAGTGGCGCCCGCCTTGTGGAACGCCCTCCCACCAGATGTCAAAGAGAAAAATAACTACCAAGCTTTTAGAAGACATCTGAAGGCAGCCCTGTTTAGGGAAGCTTTTAATGTTTAATAAGTTATTGTATTTTAGTGTTTTGTTGGAAGCCGCCCAGAGTGGCTGGGGAAATAAATAAATAAATTTTATTATTATTATTATTATTATTATTATTATTATTATTATCATCATCATCATCATTATTATTTCACGCCAATCGTTTATTATCTTTCTCATAAGCAATATGCAAAGGTGACATATTATCCAGGGACTTGCATCTTGAGTATTTTATGTATAAGGGTCAATGTATAAGATTAGTTTAGGTGACATAAGATGTAAGGATGGGAAAGAAAGCATTCCCCAAGAATTCTGTCAAAAAGTTGGGAAAGACCTAGCCCAATTCAAGTTGAGATTGGTCAATTTTTCCCATCTCTAATAATCAATTCAAGCCTCAGTAAACCAGATATGATTGTTTCAAATGTTTTAACTACTGGTATCCTTCATTCTTAGAAGTCACCCTTTAGGGCAGGGCTGGGGAACTGTTTTGGCCCAGCAGGTCACATCTTTACCTTCCCTCACCCATGACAGGTGGATGGGATCACCCACTGCTCAATCATCTGATGTAATAATGATGCCCTGTGCCTCACATTTGTCGAAGTGCAAATGCCTGACAACCAGCTGGTTGTCAGGTGTTTTGGAAGTGCTGCAATTGGAAGTTCCTGCATAGCTCCTTATAGCCAAACCCCATCCTCTGGCCCCACACCTGGCACCGTGTACAACATCAGATGCAGGGCAGGTGGTCACAGCTTGGCTGAAATGACCTGGTGGGCCAAATGGAGATGCCTAACGGGGCAAATTTGGCTTGTGAGCTAGAGGATCCCAACCTGTGCTTTAGTGACATCCTGCCACTGTCCCTGAACTAGCATCCTTTTCTCAAAACTACTGCATTCTTCGAGTGTCCATTAATTAGTTATTCTGGAATTGTCAACGTCAACAGAGGTTTCTTGAGATAAGTATACCCAAACCTAAAGGGTTTCTACAGGCTCCATCTTGTCATTTGTTGAGTGAGATTGATGTTTTGAAATCCCTTAATGTTGGTGCTTTAGGATAGCCACATATAGCTTCATTGTTGCCTGCTTAAGCCTGAAATCCCAAGAGATACTGTATGTTGCTTTCACAAATGAAACACAGCTATTGCACAGTTCACTAAGCTGGGCATAAAGAGATCTTCATGCTTACCATTTTGATGTCATAATAACGTGGAGGAAAGAGTATATGGCAACGGTCCTAATTCCTTCCTACGAAACACAGGGTCTGTTTTTAATGTCTGACACATGAAAGCTGAACCAGTTTGGTCAAATGAATGCAGTCCTGTTTCTTTCGTAAGGGTTCCTATGGAGGGCCACACTTTGTGATCCATCGCTATGAACTCAGCTATCCCAGCCCAGCTACTTGGAGGTTGCTCAGTGGAACTTGCAGCTCTTAAAACTGTTCTACTGCTTAAGGTAAAGGCACCCCTGACCATTAGGTCCAGTCATGACCGACTCTGGGGTTGTAGCGCTCATCTCACTTTATTGGCCAAGGGAGCTGGCATACAGCTTCCAGGTCATGTGGCCAGCATGACAAAGCTGCTTCTGGAGAACCAGAGCAGCGCATGGAAACGCCGTTTACCTTCCCGCTGGAGCAGTACCTATTTATCTACTTGCACTTCGTGCTTTCGAACTGCTAGGTTGGCAGGAGCAGGGACTGAGCAACAGGAGCTCACCCCATCACGGGGATTCGAACCGCCAACCTTCTGATCAGCAAGTCCTGGGCTCTGTGGTTTAACCCGCAGTGCTACCCGCGTCCCTACTGCTTATGGAACAGTGCTACTGCTTATGGAACAGTGCTACTGCTTATGGAACAGTAATTGAGGCACCATGGGTAAAAATTACCTGGTGTAATAGGCAGTGAATAATTTGCACTCAATATGATTTGAACTCAAATCATTCATTTCTTACCACTTGGACTAATTTATTTGTTGACCTTCTCATATCCATAGCTCTTCAGTAGTATTAACGGCAACTCAGACAAAATCTCATGTCTTCATTTTACTTCCATTGATTTTTTTTTCATTAAGGCAATAACCAGCTCCCCCCACACTCTTTTTTCTGTTTTAAAAGTCAATCATTTTGCTTACAATGATATAAATCGTTTAGACAGTAACATCCTCTGAGTACCTCTGCAAGAAAACTCAAGACTGCCTTTTAGAACAAAGATCTATGCGGTCTGCCTTTGCCTAGGCGGTAACCATATTCATGATTTCTAGCTGATGGATTAAGATACTGTAGGTGATACACTTGTATGGGATAGATCTGGCTCATACAATATGAGTGTGCAATGCAATTTGTTTTTGTTTGCTTAAAGAAACACATTTCAGTATGTCACAGTTTTGATTTTCCACCCTGATGGTCTTGTATATTGCCCAGGGAATCTTAAACTGTGCCTGGTAGCTGATCAAATTTTTCCCAAGCTGTTTGTTTTTATTTATTCATTTAAAAATGAAGAGCAAGTAGCAATGAAAATATTGTCAATGTTTTTGTGACCAGTGTTGAGGATAAAATAAACAATACAGGCCCTCCACACTCCCCTCCTCTACGCCTAAATGTTATTAATATATGCTTAGGAAGAATGGTGGTATCTGTCATCACTGAAGCCAGGCAGAACAATAATATTAAATGTAGTGATAGTTATCAGAATGCTGGAGGGGCTAATATCAAGTACCTTATGCCCCCGATATTTTTGAGGAAATGTTGTTTATCGGTTTAGCTTAGACATCTGCTTCGTGAAATTAGTTACTGCCAGATTTTTAGGGCCACTTAGATTGTTCAGAAATTAATCTTGTTGTTCTCCTGCTGATAATAAGAAAGAAAGTTGATGAAGTGCTTTAACAACATAAGGCAGGGAGCACTCCAGTAAAATAGGTCTGCTTGAGCTGAAGCCTCTCTGTGCAATAAAATACTATTAAGTCCTTTGAACACAGAGTTATAAAACATAATTGTTACACATTTGGCATTTTATGCTTCCCTAGAAATTACCACTTGGTATCTAGATGTAAGCTGTGCTCTTTCTTTTCATTTCAATTGGGTCTAAAGTGGTCCTTTATTGTAATGAGAATGCCCCTTCCTAGAGACTTTTTTTAAAAATTATGCCTATGATAAAATGTAAGCGAATGTACTCGTTTGTAGGGGTTATGACACAGCAGGTTTTTTTAACACTCTAATATGAAAACCTCCCAACATTATTTCAGTCTTTGCTTCATTCAGTCTGGACAATATGTAGCCAAATATCACCAGAGGTCATCCTATCACAGCCTTTTTACTTTGCCACTTTCATTTGTCCCATTAAAAACCAGCCATTTTGCAGAATCTAACAAGTCTCTTTTCTTATCTGAGATTTATATCCCAGAAGATATTCTTGATGGGTTTAAAAAAAACACACCTGTTTAATCTACATTCTATTTTTATTGTAGTTTTTAACCCAAAAGGGGTTTATGGGTTAATGCAGAAAGAGCTGGTATATATTAGACAGCCCTGTTCAAATAAGTTGATTTACAACTATTTGTATTCAGCCCAGTTAAATTCAAGCGCCACCTGTAGGCAGTGAAGTCTTCCTCCCATCCTTCCTGCAACTTGAGTGTCCAAGGCAGCAAAAGGGACTATATGTATATACCTATCTAACCCTCCTATGGTTTGTGATGCAAGGTACTTATGCTCCAAAATCAGGGACTGCTGGCCTGATCCACCCCCAACCTTGATGCAGATAGTGTGAGGGAGGGAGTCAACAGAGAAAAACTGCAATGTAAGGGCATCTCCAATACACTGCAATTGTCAGGGATGCTGAGACTAGGCCAGACATCCTTACCTACTGGAACAGCTCTGATTCCCCAGCACTGATTGCCATCTTGCTGAAAGTATAAATGATGCATGGGAAAGAGCTGCTTGCTCCTGGCCCCTTTTTTATGCTTCAAAGGCTGCCTTTGCCAAAGCAAAACGTTTTGGAAGATGCAGTGGACTTAAATCCTATTACTGTTCAGCATTTACAGCATAAAACTCTGTGCATGAGATTTTTCTCCCCTCTGCTATAGCATTATCACCTTTGTGATCAAGAGAGATCTTTCTCATTGATTCACAATATATTCATGGCTTGATGCCTGCATGCATTTACCCTTCAAAGATTTTGCTGTCTCATATATGCTTACTATATTTTATTTATAAGCTTGGTTCAATGTGGAGCAGGTGGCAAGGTCATGCCTGAGTGTTTTTGTTAGTGCCTTAGGCATAGGCTGTGATCTTCAGTTTGGATGAAGGCTGTGGAGACCATTACAGCTGGGAGAGACCTTAGTCCTCCTTCGTTAAGTGAGTCTTGCATACTAGAATACATCTTTATACTTGATGGGTGAAGGGAGGAAAAACCAAGCTAGCTCAATATTATTATTTTACCTTCACTTGGCAACAGGCTAGCTTACTCAGCTGTGGGGTCACATACTAATGCCCAGATGGGAGCATTCACACAGCCATTTATTTCATTTTCCTGATGTTTCCCTGACTTTTAATTTCCACTTAATCTTTAAGCTTTCACATGACATTAATGCCACTTCTGGAAATATTGCAGAATGTAGTGCAAATTTAGTGCTCATTTCAATGTTATTTGCTTTTAGGGGAAAAAAGTCTGTTTGCAAATAACATGGAAGAAGAGGCTACATAACAGGAAGAAGAAGGAAGCTTAAGTACCTAGCAAACTCAGAATTCAGTTTGCTGAACGAACTTTGGCTCCCAGTAAATCATTCTAGATAACTATCCCAAATCTGAATTCTGTCCTTTTACCTAAACTACCTTAGCAGCCAGATCTAATAAATAAATAAATCCTATGGTCAATCTATGGGGCAATAGTTAATATCCAAGATTATATCCAGTCTGAAATTCATATTGAGACAACATGGGGTGACAATTTTTTCCTTTTGCTGACTCAACATTTTCTTCCTCAAATGGCACATTTCCACAACCCTGCATTTTTAATGTTAAAAAACACCTTCTGCCTGTTTGCTAATCATATTACCATAACAAGTAATTTGGCCAAGGTTTCCCAAACTTGGGTCTCCAGCTGTTTTTGGACTACAGTTCCCACCATCCCTGACTACTGGTTCTGCTAGCTAGGGATGATGGGAGTTGTAGTCCAAAAACAAATGGAAACCTGAGTTTGAGAAACCTTGAGTTAGGCCCACAGTGATGAAGAGAATGGAGATGCTTCCTATTAGACCAGTCACCACTGTATGAGTTTTTCATCCATATTATGCAAATATTTCAGACTGTGCATGTGAATTGTTCTTCCATGGGCACCAGCATCCAAGGCCATCATTTACTTCAAAGGAGGGGCACAGTGAGAGGGTAATGCTGGTGATTCCCTCATTTCCTGTCATGGAAGAAGAAGAGTGTCCATTCCTTTATGAATATAGTGGGTAAGCCCATGCCCTTTATTCAAAAGAATATAATTTTAAAGTCTATTTTAAAATATTTGAAAATTTAATTTGAGTTGGTATATTGATTTTGAACGTTCCCTGAAAAAGAATGCTTACCCAGCCCTAACAATTAAAAACACTGACGTGGAACAAACATATTCATGTCTTAATATGTAAAAGGAGTTAAAATTTTGCAGCCTAATCCTTGCCATCTTTTTACTTGTGTTAATCCCACTAATGAGTTCTATGAAACTGATTTACACATAAATGTGTATGGGTTGGCAGTCTTAGTATTATTATGCTTTTAAATTAAAATTTCCAAAGCTCTCTCCCCTGCCAAAAAAAGAAAGAAACCACCCTCCAGAGGCTATATTTAGAATATAACTGTGCATTTGTTTGCCGCACCCATGAAACAAGAAACTAGGAGTCAGAGTCCATCAGCTAAAGATGGAAGCATGGAAACTTTGAATGACATCATCTTCATTAAGCTCTTCTACAAGATGAATGATTTCTCTCAATTTCTTATCTTTGTCACAGTGCTGAGCTAATAGAGCATTAGAAGATGATATGATATCTAGACAACCCATTATAAATACTCATGATTTGCTAGAGAATCTGTATAAGTATACTAGTGCTTTAGGTGAGTGATAAGCTTTATATATAGTGGCAGCTCTTTCATGAAAAGGAAGAAAAAACATGCTACCTGTAACTAATTCCTTGAAATTTCTTGGCATCAGGTAAATTCAGGGTCCACATGCACAATTACTTTCTACTCATTTTAACATATGAAACCAGAGATCAATGAGAATATTGTAGCATTTTTCCCAAGAAGGAGCACAACATATAGTTATCATGATGAAGCTTAACCCCAGTGAACCATATATGGCAAATGGTTTTCATTCTCAGGGAAATGGCTCAGCCAACAAAGCACTGGGCACTTATATAGGAGATTATAATTCATTTTAAAGCAAGTTTCATGCTTTAATGGATTCCTCTGTGGTGCAATCCACATCAAAAGCCAAACAAATACACTTTAGCTATTGCTATAGAAACCCTTAGGTAGGTGGGGGACGGGGGTTCTATGAATTTAACTCTAAAGTCTCCTCAGTATCCCGACCAGCCCTTGATGGTGTTGGGGCAGAACCATGAAGGAATTGGGTGGAAGCAGCTCTAGCTAGTTAGCATCTGACTAGAGAGCTACAAAGTTAGCCCTGCTGAGGCACTGTGGACAGATCCAAATGGGAGGCAACCCCCAGAGGGAACGACACAAAAAGGAAGGTTACCCCTTTGGGGTTGCCATGATGGTGAGGGCACTTCAGCCCCTTCAAGTTGCGTTATTTTTCTGGAAGTGTGTCTGTTTGGGTGGGTTAGAAATGTCTCTGATTGCTCCTTGGTGAAAGGAAGGAGTACCAGAAATAATAATAATAATAATAATAATAATAACCTGTAATCCAAACATTTATAAACACAACAGTGCTACTATAAATATAGCAATCTAGAGGCTCTTCAATATTCTTTCAAAGAGGGCACACTGAACACAGAAATAAATACCCAGCACCAAGAGCAAATCCTCAGCCACATATTGTTCCTCTTCTTGCTCTCAACATTGTGTTTCTACCCTTGCTAGTGCTGGGGAACTATGGTGCATTAACTGACAGCTTGGGCCTATAACCAATTTATGAACAATCTCAGTAAATAAACTCCATGCCAAAAGCCTTTCCGCTTCTGTGGAATTTTCCTTGTTGCTGGTTGAGTTTACTGAGGAATGTGGCCCCTGCAGGTAATAACATGAAAGCAGCTCCAGCACTGCCCGTGACCTGTGGTCCTCTTACTCTCTGAGGAGGGCTAATAGTTTTATTCATTCATTTATTTATCAGGAACATTATAATCTGCCCTTCGCACAAAGGTCCCTGAGCAGCAAATACGTACACATTAGAACCAAAATTAACAATATAAAACAAGCAAAATGCAGCAACAACAATATAATTCACAATAAAATCAGAGAACAATAAGCGGTGGCAAAAACAAACCATACTCAGTGTACCTCACCCCTTTCCCCAAACCTGGACAAACAGGTGTGTCTTCATCTTCCAACAAAAAGGAAAAAAAATGTTGAGATGAGACACACCTAAGAGGGAAGGTCAGTCCATTGATGTGGGGCTACTTCAGAGAAAGTCTTCCAATGGAACCGCACCCCACAGAGCTAACCCACCTTCTTTCCCCCCAAGTGCGGGGGGGGGGGGGAACCCTGATAGCCCATCATCATAAAGTGAGAACAACATGGCTTACACTCTTGAGTCTCCTGACCATCTGCTCATACAGATTTTGCAAACCATTGAAGTGGCACATTTATCCCACTTTCATCTCTGTCCAGATTTTACAGGGTTTTTTCCTAGCACTTCAACATTTCGCGAAATCTGAGCAGATGATAGTGAGACAAAAGAAATGAGTGTAGACACTACGGGATGATGCCTGTATCACATTTCTTTAAAAAACTGTTACATAATTCCAGTCTTAATTATTTGTCATGAAGACAAACAGCATAACCCTATACATGGCCATTCAAATATCAGTTATGCTGTGTTCATTAGAACCTATCCCCTGATAAGTATGTAAAGAATTATAGCATAGATAATTTTAAACCCAGAAGTACTAAATGAAAAAGGACATGGACAGGTTCCTTAGTCCTGTGGACTTGGCTAGGAGAGAAATGGAAAACCATCACTCAGAATCCTATGTCATAGGATTTTTCAGTGAAAAAAATGGTTGAATGGCTTTTGAAAATGAAATATACTTTCTTAACATTTTTAATGCACTTTACTGTCTTGATTTTTTCATCCAAGACTATCTTATTAAACAGCATATTATTAATTTAGTTGAATTGCACCAATGTATGTTTAACGACAAGGGTTATGGGTTTGAAAAAATGTTTTCTATGTAACTTTGCCTCTCTGTCTGTGCACACTTTCAGTGGCGCAAGATCGCTTCGATTTTCAAAGGCATAGATCTTTTTATATTAGCTATCTTTCTTATAATACCATTTACAAATTTAATCAGTGCATTTTAATATTAAGTGCAATATACAATAAATAGCCAGGCTTCATCTTAAACATGCTTTAGCCCTTAAATTGTTAAAGCTGCAGTGCCCTTTCAATCTACTTACATAATGTCATAAAATATACATTTCAAGGTAAATGAAGTCAGCTACTTCAATTTAGTCTCTCAAACTGGTAGTAAATGAGAGGTTAACACTATGGTGCCAAACCCATTATTGAGTAAATTTAGCACCTTGGACAGCTCTGTAAAATCTTTATTGCTTTCCTGACCTGCTCGTCATGTTCTGTCTATGTGTTCAGTGGCTCTCAGCTCTGATTGAAAGGCAATATATTAGATCCCGAACACAAACACGCTCGGGGGCTGGTTCACTGGGAGCGTAATGACATGGAGGTGAGAACAATTTTCTGGTTACCGCAATTCAAGCACCTTGCAAGGTCTGTTGCAGTAACTTATAGAAGACTTTTAGGGGCTGCTTTTCATTTGAGGCAATGACACTATTAGCTATGGTAGCTGAATGGGAACTGATTTTTTTTAAATGATTATTATTGTGTGTTTTATTAAAGACTAATCTGAATATAGATGCTATGATCCTCTTTAGAGTAAAAGCTTAGAATTATCTGACAAAGGAGTTTTTGTGCAACATCTGCATTCCTAACCTAAAAGTGTCAGCCACGAAAAAGGTTTTATTATGTAGAAATATTGTTTAAGAAAGCAAAAAAAAAGCAAAACCCTTGTATAGGCAATTGCTTGTTTCAAAAGAAAGAAATCACAAACACCGAATAGCTCTAAATTATAACAGCACTTACTGAATGTACTCCAGTAATAAACTACATGGAAAACCATGGCTATTTTTATTTTTTTTATTTGCACTGTCGTTTACTATAAGTTACTTATTTATTCCTTAAGAGTGAGAGCTTATGATTTCTGCATAATTATATTAAAGCAGTGGTCTACAAGCAACTTTCCCATGAAGAGTTCTACTCATGTGAATTTAACTGCTCCAATATAAAATAGAAAATGGACTGCAGCCTGTATCATTGCTCAGACTCGAAGCAAAATGATCTTTTGTTTCAGAATTGATGCTAACAGAGAAGGAATAATTACTTCAATGACAATGGTTAAAAATGAGTATGCAAGTACATGTTAAAGTAATATTACTACGACTGTTGTTCAAGGCTAACATTGCTGACTTTGATTTCACCAAAACAATTTTACTTTTTTTGAAGTTGTGGTGCCTGAACAAGATGTTTTAGTTTACTGGAAACTGGGTGGTGGTGAGGGAGTCAAATCTGACAAGCAGCTCTTCCCCCTACTCTAGAGTTTTAATCTTTTACAAGGCAGGCAAGGCTTACTGACAATCTAAGTGGCTCAGCTAAAACAGCATGGCCTGATTCCATATGGGTATCGTGTGCATTCCCTTCATAGCCTTTTAAATTATTTAGTGCTTTGGTCAAGCAGCACAGAAAAGGACAAAGGCTGTAGCCAGTGATCTCTTCAGAAATAGTTTCAAATGTATTGATTCAGAAGCCATCAATTATATAATGCACCTGGCTGCATGTGTGAAAAAATAATTGAAAAGTGCATTCTGAAGGAGAAGCTGTGCAATGGTTTTAAGGAAGGATAAATGTTTACTGGGGGTGCAAAATGCACAAACACACTCTCATCTCATTTTTAAATTTAGGACATCATGTATGTCATAAGTAGCTACTGCAGTATGACAACTATTTTATCGTATATTGTAGAGAATTTTAAATTGAAAAAATGCTAATATGCATCTAAAAGCTTGTCATCTGAAGAGTTGTTCAAGGATTTTGAAGAGGTTATGGTGACAGCAAAATGAATGCAATTATATCTCTATTTTCTGATCAGAGACTATAGTATATGAAAATTGAGCATTACTGCTTCTTTTGGTTGGAAAATCTACCTAGTGTATAAAACATTCTCAGTTAAACTTTTCAACTTTACTCAAAAGTCAGTAGGAAAATGTTGCATCTAGTTTTTTAAGACACCCGCAGAAATATATATGGCTTCAGCTTTGCTGTTCTTTTATACTGTAGTATATAGAGAAATCAAATCGTATTAAAAAAAAAGTTCCCTGATCAGTTTTTTTATTGAGCGGGTAGAGACCTGCTGTGCATTAGAGGGCAATGTAGAAAGATATTTTATGCTCTGTAGTTTGCAAATGTATTTTATTGTTTCCACTTTTGCCCTCCACATTTTTTCATTCTAAAAAAAAGAGCATTGTCATATGCAGGTGTCAGTTTTAAAAGCATGGATATATAATATAGAAAGATGAAGTTACAATGAAAATTAAAGGATTATGCCCCAAATCTAGCCACATCTCCTTATTTGTTCTGAATGTCACTTCTATGAAGAACATTCTTACATGTTTGCAGCATTGCTGTTTGGCTTCAAAGCCCTCCCGCCGCTCCTTCCATGGTGCTGCAGCTAGTTTGAATACCTGGTTTTGGCATCTGCCCATGACAAAGGAATATGACCCAAAGAAGTTGGATATTACATTGTTATCAGATCAACACATTCCACAGCTATGTAGCTGATCTGATAAGGTCAATCTTTATGTAATATAAATTAAGAACCAAATAAACAGATTAGAAGGATTCATAACATGCTCTGAACGACATTGATTTCAGCAATCTAACAAATTACTATAGGTCATCCTGCAATAAACCCACCAGTGGACTCACAGTGCAGACAGCAGACAATCGACTGACAATTTTTATTTTGCAGCACAAACAAGTTTCACCTTTAAACTTTATTAAGCTTTTGTGCATGAACTGGATGAACTTGTGATTTAACAACATTCTGAGCTCACTAACAATGGTCGCTTTTAAAGACTCTTGTATACTCAAGTCAAAGCTGAGAGCTAAGAGAATGCTGGGAAATGCTATTTCTACATACAGTTTATTGTACTCTTACAAGCGTGTCTTTTCTCCCCCCTTCTCCTGACAGGAAGTAATACTCAAGAGGGCAGCCGATCTGGTGGAAGCACTCTATGGTATGCCACATAACAACCAGGTAAATGCAGTCCTCATTTAATAGCTCTTTATATTTAGCATGTTGGTACCTATGCTTTTGGGGTAGCCTTCTCAGTCATACTTGTACATAAAAAAAATAGATGAAGGAAAATAAATGAGGGAATCAAATGAGCTTGTTTTGTTGGTGTTTATTTATTTTCCTTCCTTTCCTTTTGTTTTTACAAACATTAAAAACTGCATGCACGTCACCTTCAGAAATACAAATCTATGTTAGGTAGTGATTTATACCTTTTAGATCTATAGACTTTAAATAGAATTTTAAAACTTACGCTTTCCAAATATTATATGTTTTGAGATGGTATATCACCTATGCCAAGCAGTTCACATGAAGTGTGTAATAAAAATAAGTAAATGAAACTTATGGGGCAATATTATACACATCTTTTCGGAAATAATTACCATGGTCTTTTATTGGGCTTACTCACAGGTAAATGGGATTATGGTTTCCAGAGCTCTTTTCAAAGTCTTACCTCAGCAAAGTCTAAAATAATTCTCAGAGGATGACATCCCATTTTCACAGACACCTTTGGGCAAACTCCATGGATTGAGGACAGATGCGAAAATGCTCTCTTTGCCTTTCAAGGTCTTGCTGTTTGGAACTTTGAGATGCAGTTATGTTCAGAAGTGATCTGCTGCACTGTGCAGAAGTGAACCTGCCCATGTAGACAGCAAATAAGGGGTGATCATTAAGGGACAGAAAGGGGAAAGTGATCCTTCCTAGCATAGGAAGCCTTCAAAACCAGGGAGCTACTTTTCCTCTGTCACAGCCAGGGCTTTGCATTGACTTGCTTTTTAGGCACACAGTGTGGGGTGGCATGATTTTAATCCACCACCTTACAAGTAGGATAGGTATCTGCATATCAGTACAGGAAATGGTGCTCAGTTTGCAACATGATATAGAAATCTAGTATTTAGTATATAAGGACAGCTTGCTTCTTTGCTAAACGGAGGAGGTCTCTGTTCAGGCAAAAACTAGTGGCTGCATTACCCTTCTCAACAGGGGAATTCAGATTTTCGTACGAAATAGTGACATTGAATAGGTCATTTTACGTGTGTCTCTCATAATACAGGCAATTCCCTGTTTGACCGGGGGTTGCATGTCGGCCATCATACTTCAATTGGCCGCGTGCAAAATGGTCACTGCTTGTACACTCAGATGACCCTTTTGTGTGTGGAGGAATATGAAAGTACTTCTTGTAAAATAACATGTGAATTGGCCCAGAAGATATGCTGATTCTCATATAAATCCGAATCAGTGACATCAGATTCCTTACCTACAACTGACTAGTCTAGGAGAAGCCCACTTAGAACTTGTTTTTTGCTTTCTATAACCTATATATTTTTGCATTAAAAATCAGGGCTGGATTGGAAAGCATACATTTTCCCTTGGCAAGGTAAAATACCATCTCAAAAATATATATAATACTTGTGAAGTGTAAGTAGTTAATAAATTCTATTTAAAGTATTAATGTCAGATAAGGGAGAATTCTGACCAAACATAGATTTGTGTTTCTAGAGGTTACTTATTGTGGTTAGTAAGTACATAAAAGATTCCTTACTCTGAATCATACTATTGGTCCACCTTGCTCAGTTTTGTCTACTCTGAGTAGCAACTGCTATCTGGGATTTCATAAGGGGGCCTCTCTCACTCATCCTTACCTGAAGATGCCAGGCATTGAACCTGGAATCTTTTGCATGCAAAGGATGTGCTCTACCACTATAGACCTATAGGTAACACTATTGCCATATCCATCTTCAATCTTGAAGCAGTCTTGTTTGGTAGATCATTATTCCCATTTCATTGAGACAGACCCAAAGTTAGAAAGGATTGTTTGTACAACTAATTAAGTCTGGGTGGGATCTTCAAATGAAGGCCACAAATTCACTATCAGCCATATCATCACTTTATCCGAGTGGATTAGAGTTTGACCTATGACTTGTTCAGCCCTCAAGTCAATCCAATCTTGTCCCACTGTTCTGAGGGACGATATGCTGAATCTTGCATCGGTGTAGGCTCCTTAACTGCTCAGTGAATTGCCTCTTAATTACTTTGTTACATCTCTCAACGCTTTCCCCCAGGAAATAATCCTGAAAAGAGCAGCTGATATTGCAGAAGCTCTCTACAGCGTCCCTCGCAATCACAACCAACTCCCAGCGCTCGCCAACACTTCGGTCCACGCAGGAATGATGGGCGTGAACTCCTTTAGTGGTCAGTTAGCAGTCAATGTCTCAGAAGCATCACAGGCCACTAATCAGGGTAAGATGAAGAAGAAACATTTTTTTAAAAAAACCTTCAGGCAAAATTGGGTGGTTTTTTTTAAAACAAATTGGAAAGCAAAGAGCTTACCAAAGAGCCTCTGTATGGCTAAGTAAAAGGCACCATGCACATTTATTTCACTGAGCATGCCAACATCCATGTTAGCTGGGATGGATGAGAGTTGTCCCCTGGAGGGTAGAAGGTGGGGGAAATTGCATTAGAATAGTACACATAACAGTTCATGGCCTGCATAACATATAATCTGTTTGCCTAGTGAGATAAAATGCAGTGCTGTTTCATTGGCGTGGAGGGCACTTGATAATTTACATATTTAACGGAGTCATGGTCAGCGAATAAAAAAAATGAAAGTATTTGAATTAAGCACTCAGTACTAAGGCTGAACATTCTGCACCAAAGTACTTATAGCATGAGTTTACCTTAACGTAAACATTCTGGCTCATACCCAGTGTTAGAAACTGAGATATGAAAGCTAGGAGTGCATTAAACCTAGGTTATGGGGGCAACAATGGAATGTATAGGCATGCTTTTTTTAATAACAAGCACACAAAGTTGAAAATGAATGAAATGCAGCTAAAATATTATGTTCATTTTTCACATGGTCTAGTCCTTCCCTTGCCCACCCTCCTAATATTCTTCAGAGGGGTCTTTTCGCCAGACTTCAGAGAGTAACTGGAAGTGGGGAGGCAGAAAGGTCCTCCTTTCCTTCCACTCTGCAGTTTTAATCTGAAATCTTAGGTGCAGTACTGCACCCAGAGCTCAGAAACTGCTCACGCTAATGAAATTCCCTGTCGCAAAATGCACCTAGAACGTCCAAAAGGTATATAACCAAGGACATATTGCTATCTCCATGGAAGTATCAGTAGTGATGCAACCAAAATTAATTCCTGAAAACTGACATTCTAGACCTTGTTTAATCACGTTCTGTTTTTAACAAGCAAGGACCGAGCTCTTTTCTTTGGCAGAACAATCCTAACTATAGAGGCTGGGTTGCTGTGGAATGGCAGGTACACTGCCACATCTGAAGCCCTGCCAGCAAGGGTGGAAGGTGGAGGGGTTTTTGGGGAGGGTGCTGCACCAGCTCCAGCCTGCTGCAGCTGAGGGGTTCAGGGATTGGGCCTATGAGCCAAAGCCCCCAGCATTCCACCCCAAAATGCCCTGTTTGGGAGCTTCCCCCTGGCTACTGCCACCCATTTCGTTGGCGATCAGACCTCCAACCTTCCTACCATCAGGATTACAGCTGCTGCTGTTAAAATTTCTATACTGCCCTCCACCTGACGATCACAGGGTGGTTGACAATATAAAAATTCAAAAATACATGCCTTAATAACAAACAAAAGCAATACCACCACCACCCCGAGGTTTAAAAGGCCATAGATTGTTTAATTACCCACAGGCATGGAAGAAGAAGGGCTTTGCCTGGCACCTAATAATATGTACTGAAGGTGCCAGGCAAGCCTCCTTAGGGAGAGGATTCCACAAGCCGGGAGCCAGCACAGAAAAGGCCAACTCTTGTGTTGCTGCCCTCCAGACCTCTTGCGGAGGAGGCACATGAAGAAGGGCCTCAGATGAGGACCACAGGGTTCAGGTCGGTTCATATGGGGCAATGCGCTTCTAAGAACTGATCAGAAATTGTTAACAGGCTGTTAAGCGTGTGGCTCAGAACCATATAGAGAATGCCGTGATAGAATCCCTCAGGCCAGTAAGTTGTTTCTTTGCCATATCTTCCAGCTATTTGCAACATCTCCTGCGCCCCATAACACTCACACTTATTTAAAAGTTCTCAACACTTCATAAATGATTTGCAGATTGAACTTTCTAAAGCAACCCCCTCTCTTTCCTCAGAATTGCATTTTTGTGGTATGTTCCGAAAGTCTCTCTTGAAAAACAGCTGTTGTGTCTTTCTCTTTTTCGACTTTCCACAAAAAAAAAAAAGGTTTTACTCGCAACTCAAGCAGTGTGTCACCTCATGGTTACGTGCCAAGCACTACCCCTCAGCAGACAAACTACAATTCCGTCACGACAAGCATGAATGGCTACGGAAATGCTGGAATGTCCAATTTAGGTGGATCTCCAACCTTCCTGAATGGGTCTGCTGCCAACTCTCCCTATGCCAGTACGTATTTCTGCACCATTTATGCTGATTGTTTTCCTGTGGTGGTTGGTGCCCATAGAAACTTGCAGGGTGGGATTCAGGGAGAAAAATGCCAGGTGGAGCCACTCCCTGAACTGGTTGTAAGAAAGGCAGGCAGGCATGTGGAGGCTTGCTGATAGCAGATTGGAGATGGTGGGACAGTGCCCTGTTCACTCCAGTTGAGCAGTTGCTACCGATAAATGGCCAAGCCTTTTGTAACATCCCTGTTGCCCCAATCCTAAATGCACTTATAGGGTGCATCTCACTCAATTCCCATTGGATATATTAACTGCAGTCATACAGTCACCCCATAGCAAGAGTTCTTGGAGCAGCTCACAAAGAAATGGGAAGAAATGATTAACTACTAATTTACAAGAAAAACTCAAATTCAGTGAGTCAAAGGACACATGCTTTGAATTGAACAGTAAGGCAGCAACCTGAGGCAGAGCAAGTAAGCCCCACTGATACAGTGAAGCTTACTTCTGAGAAGATGCACATAGGTTGCGCTGTAAGACCCTAGGAGTTCATTGCAGACCCTTAAAGTTTGTTTCACGCTTGTCATTTTTGTTATTTATTTACAAGTGGAAGCAGCTGCATTGGGTTACGCATTTGATGCAGTAAAGTGTCATTAATCTGGATCATTGCTTTCCATTTTCTGGATAGACTTTGTACTTATGGTTGTTGGTTTTATTCTAATTGCTGCTTGAAAAACTTAGGCATAGTTTTGGGGCTCCTAAGAAGCTCCCATCCAAGCGTTGATTAGGTCCTTACCTGCTTATCATGAACAGTGCTAACACATCAGAAGCTGGTCGCCAGGCACCTGGGAAGCACTGTGCAAAGCACTTCCCAAGCTGTGATAGTTGGGTATTTGAGAAGTGCTGTGCAAAGTGTGTTTGCGAGGGGGGAGGTTCATTGGAATTGCCCTAGGAGAGGGTTAAACGTCTCCTCTCCAGACACTTGTGATTCCAATGAAAATGCGCCCCGCCACCTCCACCCACACCTACTATTACATTTAACAAAGCCCCTGATGTGGCTGCTACCACATGCCTGACGCAATAGGTAGTTTTGCCCCAATACTTTAAAAAAGGCAGTGTTAGAAACTGAGATATGAAAGCTAGGAGCTAAATGGCACCTTAAACCTACGGTATTGGCGCAATAGTGGAATGTATAGGCGTGCTTTTTTAATAACAAGCACACAAAGCTGAAAACGAATGAACTGCAGCTAAAATATTGTCTTCATTTTTCACATGGTCTAGCCCTTCCCCTGCCCACCTCCCTAATATTGTTAAGAGGGTCTCTTCTCCAGTCTTCAGAATGTAGCTAGAAGTAGGAAGGCAGAAAAAGGCCCTCCTTTCCTTCCACTTAGGAATTTTTAACTGAAATCTTAGGCACAGTACTGCGCCCAGAGCTCAGAAACTGCTCGCCCTAAGGAAATTCCCTGTTGCAAAATGCGCCTAGAACAATGGGAGTTTCGAACACTGCTTAAGGGTCTTTAAAGTAAAAAAGAAAAAGAGAGATCTACATGGTTGTCATGTCAGAACTTAAATTCTCCACCAGGAATTACTATTTAATTCTGATAGCAGTATAATAACAATGGATGATAATTAAACTCTCTGAACTATTACACTGAATTAATGGGATAGAATTTTTAACCCCTATTCTTTGTTCCATGAAAGTGATTTCTGTGATACACTATTTCATAATCACGGACTGATTTGTCTTCTGAAGTGTTTCTTTCTATTGAATAATGTCTTTATATTACTTTTCATTTCACCACCACCACCATTATTATTACTATTATTATCTTTGAGCGGTTTTTCTTGGTTGATCTTGCTGTCCCATTAATGGCAAATATGTTCAATTGGAAAATGTTTCAATCATGACCTGAGAATTAGAAAGGTGGCATCCTTAATTAAATCAATAAACTAATTGCTGTATAGTAGCAATTCAATTTAGGTGCTTTGATTGCTGCACCTTAACAAGTGCTTGCAGGAACTGAGTGACTCCAGACCAAGATTGTATCTGTCAGACTGTGAAACTTTGAACGTTTAATTTCCATTAATTGATTTCCTCAGTGTTCCCAAATATGATATCAGTTTCCTGCACCGAGATTCTGAGAGGGTGATTTTTATCTTCAGAAATGCAAATAAAATAATAATCTCAAGTTCAGCTGATTTAAATTTTCATTCCCCTGCCATTTAATTATTCATAAACCACAATTAAACATAAACAGCTTCTAAATAAGATGGGGGGGATGGGTAATTTGCCCAGCTAACCAGGTTCTTCTCTTTTCTCATAGTAACAGGACCCAAATTTCTGGAGCAACTTGGCATTATCTTTAAGTAAGGAAAGCTGCTCTAAACCAACAACCACCAAATATATTAATTATCTTTAGACAAAATGCCAATGAGGTAGAAAAAGAAGGTCGATTCTCAAAACCAAAGTAGTTGATTTGGCCCAGGTCACTCATCACATTAAAAAACAAACTATGGTTTAATGTGAATGGTACATACCACTAAAAAAGTTCTTGCTGCGCTCCTCAATTCCCAGTGCTCCTGAATTGGGCTTGCTGTGACATCTGAAAACATGCTCTTGCTTTCCCCAAACACACCACTAGGAGTGAGCCAGGAACAAACTTTAGCTACCGCTCATGGTTTGCTAGGAGAGAAACAAACCATGAGCTAGGCATGGTCCTCATGACAAACCAGGCTGGATTATTTCCTGGTGGTTCAGCAGCAGCAAGAGCAGGGGATAAGCAAGGCAAGAAGCATGCTAGACTTTCACGTGAAACCATTGTTTGTTTCCATCTATGGTTTAATGTGACGTCTTAGAAATTTCAAGCATGTACTATCCTACAAGCTGTGGCTGACCTTGGTTGCTAACTGCAACGCTGGATTTAGGGTGGTACGAGCAGTTCTCCCGCGCAGGGCGCTATGCCAAGGGGGCACAAAATTTAGAAGATCCATTTAGGGGCGCAAATTTTGGGGAGCAGTGTACTAATTTAATTATTATTAATAATGGAACCAGGAACAAAGCAAATAACTGCCTGCATACTCTATTACCACCATGGAGCTTTCTGCTGCCACCACCTCACACTCACACACACACCGCCTCACTCCTGGCCAACATGGCTAAGTCACGAAGTGTTGATACTGAAAACTGTTCCCAAACTGTCTGCAACTGCCCCTCCCAAAATTTCATGACTGTGCAGGCAAGTTGACAGAATGAAGAAAATCACAGGTTTTTCTTTATTTGTCATGACCAACAAAAATGGTTGGCCAAAAAAGGAACGTTTTTAGTCTAATCCTATGCATGTTTATTCAAATGGGCATTCAGTAGAGCTTAGTCCCAATTAAGTGTGCATATATTTGCAGCTTGGCAGCCAAATTTTGTGCATGTTTTCTTAGAAGTAAATACCACTGAGTTCAGTAGCTTTTAGCCCCAAATGAGAGTGCACATATTTACACATTCGATTGCAACCTGAGTCGTGATCTATTGGATACTAAAATAATATTGTACCAAAAACAAGCAAAGAAAACAACAGCCAGTTTTAGTTTTCTTCTTTTAAAAGTAACATTTTCATATATATTTTTTAAAAAACGAAGAATATTGGGATATGGTCTCTTTATTTAGAGACTTCCTCCTACACATGTAAACACATGGTTCAGTTGCAGGAAAAGCAGAACAAAAATTAAATGAAATAAAGACAAGGGATAAAAGAAACTTTCACAAGTTTGTTTAGCTGAAACAATGGGGTGGGACTTTAACTTTTAGGGGTGTTCCTTCCCAGTGTTAGAAACTGAGATATGAAAGCTAGAAGCTAAATGGCACCTTAAACCTAGGTTATGGGCACACTTTTTTATAACAAGAATACAGTGCTGAAATTGCATGAACCGCAGCTAAAATATTATGTTCATTTTTCACATGGTCTAGTCCTTCCCCTGCCCACCCCCTAATATTCTTAAGAGGGTCTCTTCTCCAGCCTTCAGAGAGTAGCTAGAAGTGAGGAGGCAGAAAAAGGTCCTCCTTTCCTTCCACTCTGCAGTTTTAATCTGAAATCTTAGGCTCAGTACTGCATCCAGAGCTCAGAAACTGATCGTGCCAATGAAATTCCATTGCAAAATGTGCCTGGAACGATGGGAATTTCGAACACCGTCCCTTCCAGAGTTGCAGAGGATGCAAGGCTGTCACTTATGAAACCTGCTCCCCAAAATTTTCTGTGACTGTAAGATTTTATTGAATTTGCCTCTTGGATGCAGCTGTGTGACCACCCGGGGAAGCACAATTAACTTCCACCAATGTTGTCTGAGGTCCCATGTACACTATACATTTAAAACAGTATCATACCAAAGTAAACAGTCATGACTTCCCCCAAAGAATCCTGGGAACAATTGTTATGGGTGCTGAGATCCCTCACAGAGCTAAAATTATCAGAGTGCTTTAACACTCAATCCCTCTTTTCAGGTAACTCTGGGAACCATAGCTCTGTGAGGGGAATCAGGTCTTCCTAGCAACTCTCAGCACCCTTAGCGAACTACAGTTCCCAGGATTCTATGGGGGAAGCCATGGCTGTTTTCAGTGGTATGATACTGCTGTAAATGTACTGTGCAGATGGGGCGTGAAGAGTGCAAACATTCAGTTTTGACAAGTTGACTCTCTTTAGGAAAACGACACGGAGCCAATAGTTGTTACCATTTTTAATGAGCTATCTCAAGATACGTGGAGGTTGTGCGATAGCCCAGAGTGATGATGGGGACCTGTCTGATGTTATTTTCACAGAATGGTAAAGCTGCTTTCTCTTGCTTTCCTGCATTGCAGGGGGTGGACTAGATGACTCTACAGTTCTATGATTTCATGCCACCTCATAAGTAATACCAGAAGCCCTGGATCCCATGAGAGTGCTGGAATGGGAATGAGCCATGTCATGCTCTCCTTCCCACGTGACCTGGGATTCTGGCTTCAACTTTCCAGTAAGGGAATAGCTGTTGGCAAGAACGCCATGCTAAGGGTCATCAGATGTCCTGAGAACAAAACCACCAAGAGCCCTGGATATCTGCTAAAGAAGTCTTGGTGGCACTCTCAAAACTCAAGCCTTTTTGCATTTCTATTCAAAATCTTGATACCAGTATTTCCTCTGTGTTTTGTTTTGCTCTAGTCGTGCCATCCAGCCCAACAATGGCCTCCTCCACTAGTCTCCCTTCTAACTGTAGCAGCTCCTCCGGGATCTTCTCCTTCTCACCAGCCAACATGGTCTCAGCAGTGAAACAGAAGAGTGCTTTTGCTCCTGTTGTTAGACCGCAGACTTCCCCTCCCCCCACCTGTACCAGCACCAATGGGAATAGCCTGCAAGGTAGGCCAACCTGGGCATCATACTGTTTTACATCACCTTTGTTTCTTGCATCTCATCCAAAGGGTGACAGGCCTTGGCAGTCTACAATGTGGCCTGTGCATTCTATGTGTCACTGATAAGTGCCCTCATTCCCTTGCTTGGCAAAACAGCCTGCTTTCATTGCCCTGTTGAACTGAGATGCTGTGTCTTTTTTTATTAAAAAAAAGCATGGTCTGAGTGTTTGCTTAAAATGAGTGATATTGCAGCTTACTAATACCAGCCTTTCTCTTTCTTTCCTTTCTTATTCCTTGTTGTTGTCTTTTATCAGACCAGTCTTTTGTGGACTCTAGCAAGTACTCCACTGCAGGGTCTCTCCAGGGTCTGGCCTTCTCCTGAAGTACGTCAGTCAATCTTCCCTTCCTTTTTTTAATTTTGTTTTTCCTTTGTCATGTCCACATGTGGAATATCTCTACTAATAGCAGCAAAGTTTGTGGGGGTTCATCACAGAAAGCAAACCACAGCAACATTTGCTTTGCATGTGATAGCAAATTATATATGGCACGTTCTACATTCATGTAAGGTTTCCCAGCTTCTTACCTTGTATGGCATTAGCTCATTGTGATTAATGTTCTGGATGTCAGCTAATTTGTATTGCAAACCCCCGTGTCTCCTCAGAAACCTCTTCAGCTGTTGGAAACCTACACTTTTATGTCATCCCATTGACTTAAACTGATGCTTTCCCTAATACTTCACCCCTTTTCTATATCATTCACATATACAGCAATCAGATGGCTATGGATTTCCAAACTATCTATGTACCTTAGGTTCAGGTCAAATTTAGTGGGTGCCTGGAAGCCCATGCCATGATTCCTGAAAGTGGAGAGTCCTGTTTTGTACTGTGATTTCCCTCCAGTGTTCCAGTCCCACTTGAAGAGTGCTTGAGTCTCTTGTTGGCTTTCATAGTGTACCAAAAGGGACAAGGCACTTTCCAAAAGGGAGCAGACATGGATCATTGCTTATCACAGCCAAGTTTGGATCAGGAATATTGGATAATACATACTGGCAGAGTAGGCCTGCTGCTTTCTGTGTTACAGTTGTATTGGCATTGCCTATCCTACATTTCAACATGGAGCAGTTGGGGAAATGAGAAACAGCCAACTGAGGTGGATTTCAGAAATAGGCAAACTCCAGCCCTCAAGATATTTGGGACTACAATTCCCATCACCCCTAGCTAACAGGACCAGTGGTCAGGGATGATGGGAACTGTAGTCCCAAATATCTGGAGGGCCGGAGTTTGCCTATGCCTGTTTTAGATAGTCATCTGAGATTTTCACTTTGAAGCCCTCCTACAAATGAGGGGGCTTTGTGGCCGCGTACCTGCCCCTTATAGTATATTATTAAATTTCTTTTTTCATTTTCCCCTCTCTTTTTATAGTTAATTTGCACATTGCAGATATCAATGTAGATAGGAAGGAAGCTTGTGTGTGCAGGAAAATTCAGATAATTAGTTCTAAGACAGCAGAGAACAATTCACTTAAAAGTGATAAGAGTGCTTATGGTCAGCTACAGTTTTGCCAAATATACGTTCTATGTCAGAGCACTCAAAGTTTGCCCTGAGTCCACCCTCAATAAGGTTATGCCCACATTTGAATAAAAATGCTGTGTTTTGTCTGTATGTCCTAAAACATTACTTGTCATAGATGCATTGGGCTGCACATCCAGCCAATGAGAAAGGGAATCAACACCTGGATGTGTGGTATACACCATAAAAGCAGAATCCGCCCTGTTCACTGGTTGCTGGTGTCTGTTGTACGTCTGCCCTACTGTGCTTAACCCTCCCTCATAATTACTACACCACACTCTGAAACACTGAGAGGAATATACATTTTCATGCTCACTTAGATAAGAAGAGTTCTCATAATCACCAGCTGCCTCAAACTGTGCCGGAGGTAGAAGAGGTTACTGGTGCATCTGTAGTTCCCCCTGCCTACTTTCTTTCTTCTATCATCTGTCTGTCTGTCTGTCTGTCTGTCTGTCTGTCTTCACAGAATGTGGTGACAAATTGTAGATGATTTTTTTGCCCCATCGCCTTAAGCCACTTTCCATGAGCTTAATTCAGAAATCACCTATCCTAAATAGACACATATCAGAGACTCTTTTTGGGTCATGTCATGAATCTCTGAGAGTGAGCAGCCAGGTTTTGCAACCATAGGTGAAAACATTCTCAATGTTAAATGTACCAGCAGAATGAAAAGTGCTCATTCATAAACAAAAGGCACTTAATATGCCTAAAGACAAGTGCTTCACCCTGTGTACTAGAAGCTGAACAACCCAGGGCATAAATCTGAAGGCTAAGACAAGTCAGAGTGGGGTTGTTGTTTTTTTAACCATATAGTATACAATCTATAAAGAACTGAGCTTATGCAAGCCTTACTTGAAATAAATGATGTTTTGAAGGGAGCTATGCTGGAAAAATTGCACCCAAAGAAAATGAAAACTCACAGACCTCTTTAACATTCCCTCCACTATTTTGGATTTGCAGTTTAAACTGGGAAGCATTCTCAGTTGTAAGCTCCCCACCCCCATGGTTACAGAAGCTGTGACCTCCTTCTAGAAATAGTATGGGTCTCAAACATAGTTGTCATAAAGCTTCAGTTCAGCTAATCATGGATGATATATTAGACACAAGCCTTATATCTGATCAACAAGTGATCTCTGGTCTATGAACAGATATGCCTTTCCTAGTAACCTTAGTTAGGACACCCACCTACCAATCTGAATAACAGACATAGTCCTTTAAATCTCCTAACAGGAGGCAAGGCAAGTGAGGCTCCTTCTGCCGCCTTAGTCACCTGCTAGGTGATACACCTGGGAGGGAGAGCGTGACAGGGCAAATAATGAGCTACAGTAACACTGTCTCCTGATTTAGTGGAATATTTAAAGGGTCATGTCCAATGTTTGGCTAGTAGTCCTCTCCATTTTTGCAGCTATGCTCACTACGGTGACATTGATTTGTATATTAATATTGTGGAATTAAAATCTGCAGACCTAAAACCTTCCAGTTTTACTTCTGCTTGTGGTGCGAGCAGAGAAATAGAACAGCAGGAGCTTGGAGCTTGCAGTTTTCAAACTGTTGCTTTTGATTTCGCCATGCCCAGGATTTTATATTTCTTGTTTTAAGATACTGGCTGCGTAGGTAGTACATGAACAGAGTGATTTTCACCTCCCAAAATAAAGCTCATAGTTGCTGTTGGAGATAGAAGTGATCACTTCCTTGGCAAGGCTTTGTACATTTAAAGCAATTGTTTATGCTCTCTAATACATAATTGCAATAATAGTAGTCATGCATTGTGCAACAATGATTCAGATCTGCTTTGCTAAAATTGTACATGCACTTTTGCAGATAACCATGCCAAGTGTGAAAAGCCATATCCATGAGAATAAAACCATGGGTGTCACATACCAGATAGGTGGGGTATAAATATAATAAAATCAGCAGCAGCAGCAGCATCTACTAGAACAGGCTTCCTCAATCTCAGCCCTTCAGATGTTTTGAGACTACAATTCCCATCATCCCTGACCACTGGCCTTGCTAGCTAGGGATCATGGGAGTTGTAGGCCAAAAACATCTGGAGGGCCAAGGTTGAGGAAGCCTGATCCAAACCCTTCACTAGAACAACAGTCATATTTCATTGTTAGTGGTGTTTTTACCACACAGTTTTTGTGTGGAATATAGAATGAAATCTTTTTTTCTTTTATAGATCATCATCATAGGTTATCCTTATATAAATTAGAACATGATGGAGACATATAATTCATTTTGTTTTTGTAAAAAATACATTTTGCTTTTGTCACGTTTTGGGTGGTGGAATCCTGTGATATTTCCCTTTTCAGAATCAATTTCACATTGAACCAGAAAAAAGCCTAGGTGGTCCTGTAACCAAGACACTTAAAGTACAAAAGTAGCATGATAAGGCCTTGGCAGAATGGAAATAAGAAACCTTTTAAGCAGAAAGAAATTCCGAACGTCATTCTGCCTTTTGACTTGTAATTTAATTCAGAAGTATTAGGCTTCTTCAGCAATAGTAATGGTAGCTGTTCTTTGAAAACCTTGCGCTTATGCTGTGTTATATTCCATTTCTCTTCCACTGGCACAGTTTCTTGCATTTAGCCATAGTGAAATGTTAAGCTTTCCTAAAAGGAGAAATTGTATTTGCTTAGAAAATCATTGCAGAGTTAACAAATGCCCAATACAGAAAATCTGTAAAAACATTTTATTCACTTCCAGGTGCTCCTTTATTGTTAACAGCCTAATAATGATGTTCTAGAAAGGACAGTCAAAATTACCTATTCGGGGTAAGGTGTAGTAAGTGCAAAAGTGATACAGGTTAGCCACAGAGAGTTTCTCCCACCCAGCTTGATACCATACGTCTGGCAATTTCTTAGTGAAGTTTCCAAAATCCACAAGAATCTTAGTAAGCCACCACTCTGTTTGGACACAGAATGCCTTAACTACCTCTTAGGAAAGAATTCCTAGTATCATCTGGGCTATAACATTAGTCTGGTATATGTGGTGCCATAGAGTGCTATCGCCCCTTTAAGACTGGTTTATGGGAATTGGTTAGAACTTCAGAAGAAACGAGCTTAGATACAGCTGTCTCCCGTAAAAGGCTTCAAGGCTGGTGTCACAAGGTAATTGGGTGGAAGAGGTGAACACCCATGGTCTTGCACCCATGCGCACCGACCCCTCTTGCTCTCCAGGCTTCAGTGAAAGCAACGTGTAGCCTCCGGAGCGCAGAGGGAACACTCCCTCTGTGCTTTGGAGGCTTCGCGTTGCTATCACTGAAGCCAGGGAGACTGCATTCGCTCCATAGGACGCACACACATTCCCCCTTAATTTTTGGAGGGGGAAAAGTGTGTCCTATAGAGCAAAAAATACGGTATTTGGGCTTTTGATAGCAACTTGTTCTGTTGCTCAGCCTACTGAGATTTAAGAGTAAGCGTTTATGTTAATTAGCTGGATAAGTTAGTGTTTGTTCTCTTACCTTCTGAGCTACTTTAATCTGTGTGATTATTTGGAGTTTTTCCTCTCTTGTAAAGTTTTGTTTTAGTAAAGTCTGTGTGTGATTTTTATGAAATTTGGTCTGGTCTGAGTTCCTGGACCCTTTAATTTTGACCATGGTTTTTGGAGCAAGGGTCATCCAGTACAGCAGTACATGATAATTCCCCCAGTATGAATTAAAACAAACTGTATTTATTCTGCAAATATTATACATAGCAGTTCAGTGTGGAAGGGGGGAGCTTATAAAATGGGCAAAAAGCATAATGCATAAATGCACAGCCATTGTTATGGCTGTAACCCTGTGAAAGTTTTTAGTGTGGCTCTAAGCTTAATTCCCAATTTTTAAGATATCATTCCACTGCTCACCCTTACTCCTGCTCTTCCCACCACCGGCATGTGGTTCCCAAAAAGCTGCTAAGAAGGGCATATGGAAGTCAGAATGTAAAATGGGTTCCCACTCTTGTCTTGGAAGGTTTTCCTGGTCACAACCCATGGCTGCACTGCAGCCCAGTTGGTGGAAGCACCAGGAGGAGACAGCCTCAAAAGATGACCTCAGTGAAGAGGCAAACTGGTGTGGAAAAAAGGCAGCCTTTCAAGTACTGTGGTCTAATGCCATGGAGACGTTTAGCAGTTAGTAAATGTTCATTCAAAAAAATTAATTTGCCCTCACAAGATGCAGTAGAATTCATTCCCTGAAGACCTAGTGATGGCCACCAATTGGCTAGACAAATTCATGGTGGATAAGGATAGCAATGACTATGTTCTGCCTTCATTGTCGAATGAATATGCTTCTGAATACCAGCTGCTGGAATTGTAAGTGCATAGAGTGTCGTTACACTCAGGTCTTGCTTGTTGTCTTCCCATAAGACATCTGGGTGGCTACTGTGAAAATAGGATGCTGAACTAGATGGGCCTTTGGCCTGGCTCAGCAGTTGGTTCTTATGTTCTAATGTTTCCTCTAGCTTGGAAATATCAAGATCATTCCAAAACTGTTGACATAGTAATAGCTTTTCTGTGTCTCGATAAGCCATCTTTCCTGCTACTTCCAAATTTTCAATAAATATTTAAACATTCAAAATGTTAAACAGTGCAAAGTTTAACCTGTGACCATATTCTTATATGTGTTCCTTCTTCCAAAATCTCTGATCACAGTTTCATCAGAGATGAAAGAAATATGTTGCTTGTAAAGGCTTTATTCACACTATGCTGGTCTTTTGAAGAATCAGGAGAGAGACTCCAGATTTATTTTTAAAGGAAATGGCTGTTGTGCTACCACAACAGGTCATATCCTTATGATGCCTAGTTCCAAATGCATAATTTATTTTCATCCTTTCGTCTTTTGTTTTACTTCATTTAGTCATTGCTGTTTGCTTAAACTGCCTCCCTCTTGCTGATTAGTCTTGTAATTCATGCACATATGGCGATGTTTGTGGAGTAAACATTCCTTCCCACTCCCTGGTCTGCAAGTCTTTCACATTGCTTGGTTCTTATCAAATTAATGCAACTGCAATTAAAGCACAGTGAATTTGAATCAGTTATGGGTCTGAGTTCTTCCCCAAGAAATCTGCCCAGCTGTTTGAGATGGTATGCAGCTGGCATTTTAAAGAGGTGACCTTGTGACCACAGTCACCACCAACCATATGTAACTCCCAGCTTAAGGATGTGTTTCCTTACACTAGGTCATTTTGGGCATTACATAGAAAGGCTGAGACCAGATTATCACTGCTGATCTTTCTAGGTCTAAATGTCCAAACATCCTGATGCATGTATGGATTAATTTGAAGTGAGTCAATTTTGTCCCATTGCCGTCAATGTGATTTTAAATTGGCTTAAAAGGAAAGACTCTAGCTTAATTTGTCTGAAGACTGGACTGAGTTATTTGAGTCACCATGTGATGCAAAACACTCTACTGAAGATGTCTTGGGGGGGGGAATGAATTCAACTTTAGTGGGAAATTATTTATCAGTCACAAATGACATCTTTTCAAGGGTTGAACTGGAATGGGATATATAGCTTTCAGCTGTGGTGTTACTGCTTCCTTGTGGTGGGAGCTCCTTCATAGCAGTGGTAATTTATGCAAGCCCTAATTACCCGGGCAAGCCTCCTAGCATGGCAATTTTCAATGCCAACATCACACATACATCGTGGCAGCTGGCAAGCTAACTGCACAACCTGAGAGACTCATATATTCAACATTTGCATACATTATTGCTTCCAAGTGAGCCAGATTTGCGGCAGCATAATGCCACCGCAACCAGGTGTAAACCATTTATACAGCTAAAAAAAGGCAAGGGCTTCTGGACTGTTCACTAGCTGGCTTGTTTGAGATCAGGGGGTTGGTGTATTGCCAAGAAAAATAGAAACCCAAGGGCTTGGAGTCACGCAGAATACAGAACATTATAAATGTATGCATGATGTTGGCAAAATGGAGACAAGTTTTCTTGCTGCTCCGTAACACTAGAAGTTGGGCTCACCCAATGACACTGGCTAGCAGTAGATTCACAACAGGCAGAAGAAAATACTTCTTCATGCAATGTGTCATTAAGCTTATGGAGTTCACCGCCACAAATAGTTGTGATGGCCATTGTCTTGGATGACCTGAAAACATGATTAGAGAATTTCATGAAGGTTAAGTCTGCCAATGGCTATCGACCATGATAGCTAAATAGAATATCCAAGTCCAGAGGGAGTATATCTCAGAACATTAGTACTGTAGTGGAGGCAACAATATTTGGGAAGGGCATTTGCCTTCATGCTCTGCTTGCAGGTTTCTTGAAAGTATTTGGCAGGCCACCATCAGAAACAGGATGCTAGACTAGAGAGACCTTTGGTCTGAACTTGTTATGTTCTTACATAGATGGCCACAATAGTTTGAGACTATGTTGGGTTGGGGGTTAAGGATTGCCCAAAGTTACAGTTTGACAGTTGAGAGTTTTCTGTGTGATCAAAGAATGTTGCAGTTACATTTTAGTCTTTGCAAGTTCCTTTACAATGACACCCCATCCTCCAACCTTTAAAACAAATAAAAGAGGAACCATATTTGTAAGCAGCCGTCTGATTTTTTTAAAATTATAAAATGTTGATTTTAATTGCCATTGAACAGACTTTTTACTGAAATGTGCTTGATTATTGTAAAACTTTCTACTGATTTCTTAAAGCTTAAGGAACTTTGGATTGAAGTTTGGACTGACCTTCATTAAGCATGTGTCTTAATGAAAGATGTAAGTCTCCTGTAAGCATTACATGGGAATTACATCCCATTAAATATGCTTGGGAGATGTATTATCCCAAGCCCTTAAAAAAATATCCAGGCATATACATATGAAATAAGGCCTAAATCCAGCACAGAATTAGGCATGCTTAAATAAAAATCTAAATTGCAACACAGATGAATGAACTGCTAGAAAATATTTGGAATGTTCTCTTTTACAGAATGATTTATCTCTCTTTTTTTCTTCTCCTCCATTTAACAGCTATATCTGGCATGATAGTTCCCCCCATGTGAAAGGATTGCCTTGAAGAATTTTACTAATGAAGAACTTGGATTCTGCTTCAGAACAAAGTCTGACACAAGTCCCAGAGCGGAACTTTTAACTCAGGCCTTTCTCTCTCTCTCTCTTTCTTCCTTATTAAGGAAAAAAGGAAGAATCTCACAATAATTGCAATGTTTTTAACAAAATAAAATGGTGGGGGGAAAACCCGTCCTTACAAAATAATACTGAAATTTACCCGGAGCCTGCAAGTGGAAGGTATTACTTTGTGCTGTCTATCCTAGGTTCTTGGGGGAGAGATTTATTTTGTGTCATGAAGAAAAATCCACTTGTGTCTTCTTGGTTTTCGATTAACTCAGTCACTATTTGTCTTTTACAAATCATAATGGGAGAAGGGGTGCCATCACTAGGGACTCTTTTTTAAAAGGTGTAATGAAGGGAAATAAAGTGGCAACACTTTTTTTAAAAAAACAAAACAAGTTTGTGTGGAACAGAAGTAGAAGTGCCAGAATAGGGGTGGTGGTTGTTTTTCTTTCCTTAGAAGAGTAATGGCAGTGCCAGTTAAGGGTTGGCTTATTTGTGTTACTCCTCCAGCGACAGTTCACTCATCTGATGTTTTGCATTCTTGGGAGGTGTGTGTGTAGTTCTGTGGGGTATGTATACACACACGTGCATATGCACACATAAATGCACACACAATTACCACATTAGGATTCCATTTTAGAGGCAGTGAGAAATTTTTTTTGGGGGGGAGGGGGGCATCTTTCTTAGAATATTGTACTTAGGTGACTGTGTAAATAATGCAAGACAGAAAAATTAGCAAAAGTGTAGCTAAGGACATGCATATCCCACCTTTTACCTTGGAAAACCCAGTGCCTCTGGATATAATGCTAAAAACTGCAGAATTAGATTAGCATGGCTCTCTCTCTCTCTCTCTCTGTCTTTAGCTTATATCAAACTTTTCCAAATGAGTGGCCTCCTTAAGTACAGTTTAACCCTGTCTACACATACAAATCTCTTTGGGATCTGGTGTGGCAGGACAAAGGCACAAACGTGAGCCACTTCATTGCATTTCTGCATATTCTCAACGGAAATATATTTCCTAGCTTACTTACATGGGGTTTTTGGTTTTGTTTGTTGGGGCCAGGGGCAGAAGACAACTTCATCCTGCCGTCCCAGAGATGGCCCAGAAGCACACATGCACACAAAACGACATGTCCGTATCAAGCTGCAATTGCTTTTATATCAGTCAACCCTTTTGGTTTGCGACATACTCTCTTAAGCAACAGGTAGTGGCATTTTTTTTATACATAGAAAATTAAAATATGAAAAAAGGGCGGAGGAGACAGAGTGTTATGTGAAGGTTTGCAAAGTAAACCCTCACAGGAATTTAGCTCTCATTATGTAGGGAGCATACTTAGTTGACGATGCAGAAAACCTCTAAGGATGCATTTACCTGATTGTTTTCCCCCTTTGCCATTGCGTTTTGTATGTAGTTATAAATACTGTAGATCTTTTGGGGTGATTTTTTTTTTTTGGCCAAAGTTATTGTTCTATTTATACAATTTAATGTCTTAAGACAGTTTTTTCAATCACATACACAGTCACACACGAGAATTACTGCATATTTTGCAAAATGAGCTCACTACCTTTAAGATTGCACATGCTTGCAAAATGAATTAAAGAAAAAAAGCTTTTTTAAAAAGAAGAATTTTGTAAAATATCCATATAAATAATGTATTTATCTTTGGAATTTGTACATTGCTTTTTCCCTGCAGCATCCCAGTTTATTTTATTGTGTATGTTTGCTATGTGAAAAGTGCTAATTTGTTTGGTCATTCACAGGTGTATTAGCTGTTTAAATGTGATTTTAATACAATTCATTTATAGGATTTTTTTAGTAATTGTTTTAAACCATGCTTCCATTTTGGTTTAATTTTCACTCAAAAGCCATTGTCTATTTTTGTATTATTTGTAAGTTAAGAAGGTTTTGTTCCCCATATATGGCAAAAGGTAGCATATTATTCTTGTAGCATTTAGTTATGTAGGTTTAAAAAAGTATCCTTTGCTTTTGAGGCTTATAAAAAAAAATCTAATGCTGTTTTACTCTATTAATATGCATGGAATCTCTCCCCTTTGGAGTGACGCATTTTTTGTGCATTAAATATGGGGAGAAACTTCATAGAAATCAATGAAAATACTTTCTTTCTTGTCTGCTTGTATATTTCTCTGTCTTTCACATGAATATAAACCAGCAGATTGGATGCCTTAACAATGCAAATCATATTCATTTCACTTGTACATTGTACTGCGCACCAGAACTGTCAATCATCACTAACATTCTAAGGAGAAAAAAAAGGAATTTGAAAAGCACAAAAGAACTGTTTTGTTACCTTAAGACAATGTGACTTTTTTCTAGCCAAGCAACAATGCTGCAACTGTGCATGCTTCCTGTTTGAATTTTGCAATTGATTTCACTCAGATATCACTGTGTGATCTTTTGGGAAGGGGAGTGGGGTTGGGGGGAGGAGAGAAAGAAAGAAAGAAAAAATCCATAAGGTTTTTGCCCCTAGAACAATAAGAACACACTCACATATAAAGAAACTGGAAAATATAAGGAATATCAATGTATTGCTTCTCTATCGTTCAAACATTTATTCTAATTCACATAGTAAGCAACGGCACTGCAATGTAATCAAATTTAAAGCCATATTTTGTCCAGTGATGCCCTCCACTGAACCCATTCAGACAGAGTTGCACCAGTTTAGACACTCATACAAAGTCATATACATGTATAACCCCTTTCCTTCAACGTCCAAAGATCCTTTGAACAATAGGTAGAATTTGTTTCTCCAAGTATTTATAGCGCGCTGATAAAAGGAAATTTATATTTAAAAATCTCCCTGCCCCAAATAGATCCTATGACTTTTACACGATTCTTAAAGATGCCGCTCTTAACAGAATATGGCTTTAAGTGGAAATGACCATGTTTCAGTCTTTACAAAGTGAAGCCTCTGATTGGCTGAGTTGTGTGGAGGATGCCCATTTCCTCTCCAGTGTACCAGGCTGCATCTAAAATGAAGTCATCTCTGAATCTACTAATCGTTCACCTTCTTAACTAAACCTTTTGGAATAGACACACACACTGTACAGTTCTATTGTTAGAGAAAACTAACTACTGTAGAGATTGTTATAATTTTTTTGCAGAAATTCAAGCTGTAAAAACTTTTCAACTTTCACAATATTTAATTAAAGTTACTTCCTGTCTGTGAGTGCAGCTCCTGGCTGTGTATTTATTCATTTGGCTCTGCGAAGTCGACAGACAACGAAAAGTGCTGAATGTCAGACAGCGGCAATGGAACGGACACCCCTTCTGCATTCTGTTGTAAAATATGAAGCAGCAAAAATAGGGGAAAGAATGCATCGTGGGCTGCTTATGATAAATCCGCTGTAGGGAAAAGAATACATTCTGTACTTACAGCTCTGAAGAGAACCACCACGATCTTGGGGCTCTGTTATGCATCTCAGGAGCTATGGGGCATAAATGGTCCACTTGTTGCTAGCCCAATGTCTTCAGTGTTGGGAAATGTTTCATGTACATGGAGGGAGCATAGTTCAGTGGTTTGTCACATGCTTTGTAAACAGGCAGTCTCAGGTTCAGTCCTGGGATCTCACTGAAAGAACATAAGAACAGCGTTGCTGGATCAGACCAAAGTCTAGTATCTTGTATCCAACAGTGGCTAACCAGATGTCCATTGGAAGCACACAGACATGGGTACAACCAGGGCTTTTTTTTCAGCTGGAACTCACTGGAACTTAATTCTGGCACCTCTCAGGTGGGCATCATTGACATTATAAGATAACAAGGGAGACATTCATGGTGAGTTCCAGCACTTCTTTTTCTAGAAAAATAGCAGTGAGTACAACAGCCTTGTTCTGCTGTTGTTTCCCTCAAGTGGCATTCAGGAACACATTACCGCTGATCTTGAGGGGGTTGTATACATCCATCTAGACCATTGATAGGGCAATGAAAAGGCCTTATCATCCATCAATTTGTTTAACCCCATTTTAAGGTTGCCTGTGAGAATATAAAAGGGTTTCCTAGAGTGGCAATGGAAAAGACCCAGAGGCCTAAGAGAGCTGCAGTCAAGAGTAGGCCGCAGTGCATGGTCAAGTAGTCTGACTCGGTATAAAGCTACTTCACATACAATAAATGGCTAACCTAAGGTTGTCCAGATATTTGCCAGACTCCCATCTCCCATCAGTCCCTGCCAGTACAGACAGTGGTTGGCGGATGATGGTAGTTGTAGTCCCAACAACATCTGGAGGGCCACAGGGTTACCATTCTTCAAAATAGAAGAGTATTGGGCAACCCAAAATGCTTCAGAAGGCCATGAATCACAGTACAGAGATATGTGGTCATCTAATGAGGCGGTAATTTCATGACATCATTATTTATCAAACAATATAGTACTACGCCGTGATTCACCCAACGTGGAAAAGTTCTCTATATTTAAATTGGAGAGAAGTAAGTATATGTGTCTAACACCCACATTAAAAACAATGAGATACTCAGCATGGTCCCAACTCATGCTTAACCAAAAGTAAACTCCACTGTATTCAATGGACCTTGCTTCCAGGAGTGTGCAAGGACTGCATACACAGTTTTAGCTGTACTGTACCCACAGTGCCCTGGAATGCTAGTTTTCAAATTACTGCTCCCTCTGCTACTAAAATCTGATGGTCCCATCACTATCATTTGGGAAGCTACACCAAAATAAGGTAATGGATTTAGAGGACTTATCAGGTATGAAGAATATTAGTATGTAAATACAAACACACAGAGAGCAGTGTTCGAAACTCCCATTGTTCTAGGTACATTTTGCGACAGGGAATTTCATTAGCACAAGCAGTTTCTGAGCTGTGGGCGCAGTAATGTGCCTAAGATTTCAGATTAAAACTGCAGAGTGGAAGGAAAGGAGGACCTTTTCTACCTCTCCACTTCCAGCTACTCTCTGAAGACTAGAGAAGAGACCCTCTTAAGACTATTAGGGGAGTGGGCAGGGGAAGGACTAGACTATATGAAAAGTGAACATAATATTTTATCTGCAGTTCATCTGTATTGTTATTTAAAAAGCGCACCTAGACATTCCATTGTTGTGCCCATGAAATATACTCGGGAGTCGAGAGTGGATTTCATGCTCTTTATTCAGCTCATAGGGGTGAGGAGGAATGCAAGTTCCCCCAGAATGTCTGCTTTATATACGTTATTTACACAATGGGCCCCACGTGATTGGCTAATTCCAGGATTCACCTGTAGGCCAATCAGGTTGCGGATTCACCTGGAGCTGGATTGAGTGGCTCCTGTGGACCAATCAAACTGCTGCATTCTGAATCCCATTGTTCTAGGACCAATCAGACTGCTGCCTTTTGGATCCTATTCAACTTAGTACATAACAGCCCATAACCTAGGTTTAAGGTGCCATTTAGCTCCTAGCTTTCATATCTCAGTTTCTAACACTGACACACAGAGAGCGACACAAACAGACATGTACTATTGGCTTGCCAAGAACCTATGCTAAGTGGCTCCCAGGACCTTCAGAATGTGAAGGGCAGTTGAACAATTTAGTATTGCCAATATTGAGGTGGTGAATAGGAGTGATCCATCAAAAGCATCACCAGCAAGAGTTTTTGAACCACTTGTATTCCAAATGTTTGTTTTACATTTGGGACTGTAGGTGTTATAAGTTTAGTTCCAAAAGGTGATTATGTGAAGCAGCCCACAGTCTAAATCTGCCACTGATGAATGTGGAACAGGTGATGAGCATCCATTTCATAGAAGAGATAGAACAAGTTTTAATTTATTCAAAATCTGAATGACTTGGTTAATATTAGCTTGAGCATGTTCACTCCAGCACCTGGGATAGTAAATTCATGAGAGAGGCTAGAGCTGGTCTACAATTCTGCCTAAATACACAAAACATGTAATAAAATCTGAAGCACGAACAGCCATTCACCATATGGGGTGGGCTGTAGATTAGTAGATGAGCACTACTGCCTACTTTGCATGCAGAAAGTCCCAGGTTAATTACTTCTATTGCCCTTCATAGTCATGTTTAATATAGAATACAAAATCTTTCTGATTTCTTCCTGTCATGTATTATTACCCCCATATGCCTCTTGCTTATACGGCCACAAGTTCAAGGTGTTCTGATTACATCACTAGTGTGACTACTGGCAAACTTCTGGAAGAGAATTTCAAATTCTTGTCAGCAGGTTACACCTTAATGACTGTCAGTGACCTCTCCCATACCAGCATGTCAGAGACTATATTTATCAAACGATGTCATATCTGTGATTTTAGTTGTGTTTGTGTGTGTACACACGTGTGTGCACACACAAACACACAGTGCTATTTTTCTAGAACTCACCATAAACGCCTCCCTTGTTCTATTATAATGGCAATGTCACCCACCTGAGAGGGGCCAGAAGTGAGTTCTGGTGAGTTCCGGCTGTAAAAAAAGCCCTGCAAACACACACACACACACACACACAAAATACAAACAAAGAAAGAGAGAGAAAGAGAAAGAGAAAGAGAAAGAGAGAGAATGTCCAACTTTAGACTTATCTCTGAGTCTACAGCAGGAGTAGGGAACCTGTGCCCCTCCCCAATGTTGTCGGACTCTAACTCCCATCAGCCTCACTCAGCATGGTCAATTGTCAGGGATGGTGGACCTACTGAGTGTAAGGGGTGTGCAAGAGTTAATAGTTAACTGAACCATTGTGGTGCAGTGGTAAAAGTGGCAGACCAAAACAGAGACCCAGGTTCAAAGCTCTACCCAGCCATGAGGCTTACTGGGTGACCTTGGGCTCACCACATACTCTCAAGCTTGACCTATCTCACTGGGTTGCTTTCAGGATAAAATGGACACACCAAACAATAACAAAATTAATATTTCTACCCCACCCAGTGTTAAACAACAAAACAGAACAATACTATTTCAAAAAAATGTAAACAATAAAAAACATTGAAAACATTAAACTGATACTGCCTTGAACTTCCTGGAAGAAAGGTGGACTTTAGATGGAATAAATACACCCTGAGGACAAACCATTTGTCACCACGCCATCTCCCATTCCATCTATCCCAAACTTCACAGCTGGCTTGTCAGAGGGCTTCTCATTTTCCCACCACTGGCCTTGGCTCACTGTGTGGTGATAACACCAGAGGGCCTTCTCTGGTGTGGCTCTCCCAAGTGAGGGATACCTTCCTCCTGGAGGTGCAGACAGTGGAGATTCTGCTGAGATTCCACCATCAATTAAAAACAGCCTCATTCTCTCAGGCCAGTTGCGTAGCATGGGGGTCAGGGGTCCATGGCCCCAGGTGCAAAATTCTGATGGGGCACAACCAGAAATGCGTATGCAGTCCACCAGCTTCTATAGGGATCCACACCCCGTCCTAGAGAAGGTGGCAGAGCAGCACAGGCCCACAGTGAGTGAGTGTGGACAGAGGAAGGGAGGCAAGGGGCAACCCCAGTGTGGCCTGGCCTGGTGCTGCTCTCTGTGGGCATTGGTGGGATTCACCCGCCAAAGTCCATGTCAGCTGGCCATTCCCGGCCCCCCCCCATGCAGGCAGGTAGGTGGCACAGCACTGCCCCGCTTGGCTCAGGGGCCCGTGCTCCAGCTTGCCTGCCCTGGGTGCTGGCAACCCATGCTATGCCACTGTCTCAGGCATTTGGAGTGAGTTAGAAGTCTTAGGTAGTCTTAGGCCTAAATCACTTTGATATGACAAAGGGCAGCCTATACGTTTTAGAAGTAATGTAATATAAATATTAAGGTCTCCAAATTGGCTAAGATTAGCCCTGCTTTTAGCTTGCTATGTTATGGAAAGCCCTCCTGACGTAGCAACACCCTCCGGATTTGCAGTGACCTGCATGGGATATTTTACCATAGTTTGTTACAGATACAGATAATTGGAAAGGTGAAGAGTGAGGAAAACTGACATTGCTTTAAAAAAAAAAAAATCAAAGGGTCAAAAATCTAGGGTAAAATTCATGTTAGTTTTCCAGTGTGGTTATTGACACAAAGCTGTTCCCTTAGAGTGGCTCAAACACTGCACTGGAGACACGCAGAGAGAGGGGGAGGGAGCAATGGTGGGGATAGGCTGGACCTCTTGAGTGTTTCCCACATCAGTTCCCCCTCCCGTAGCCTGCACCTTATCAGAGCAAAGGTAACCCATGAATCAGGCAACAGCTTAATGGTACCACTTGAAGCCTCTCAAATGGCAGTGGGAACTTCCTGTAGGAATGAAATCCTGCTAGCATATTTATCCTGAATAGACTGCTTTGTAATGTTAGAGTATGATGCCATTCCAGATCAAAGAAAGAAAGAAAGAAAGTAGAAGCAGAGCTCCATAAGGTAATAGCCTATTCACAACAATGGCTCCTCACTTTCCCCTGGATGGCAGTGCTCATGCTAGTTAAGGAAAGAATAATAGTTCATACCCCTTGCTCAGCAACATTTTTAGCTAAATCTGCTCCTAGACCCCCAGACAGCACAATGGCCTGGAAATCTGCTAGTTTATCCACAACAATGTAATGTCTTCTGTTGAAGTCTTTAAAAACGTTATCTTAAAAATATTTTAGGCACTGATTTCTTTAACAACAAAAACGGCTTCACTTAAAACAAATCAAGGAACTAATAAGAGTAGCAGGCAGCACACACCCCCTTTGCACTTACAGCAGCTGTGCAGAACCTATTGCCTGCGGCCCTAATGTACAATGTTGGGTGTGACACAAGTAAAGACGTGGATGGGCTGGAAGTAGGGGTTGCAGTCACCACCCATCAGCAGATTGGCAGCACCTGCAAAACCCCATGCATGACACTATGAAAGCACAACAACCTGTGGCTTGCAAGGTGCTGATCCTTCGCCAGCATGGTTTGCTTTCAGTGTGATGTCAGGTGAGTGGTCCCACCCACATGTCCAACTTGGCTGACCCCTTGAGTATGATCAGTTCCACTGGGCAGCTCCAGCTCCCCACCCTTGACTTACCATTGTAGGGTGTCATAAGGTTTTGTGGAAGCACAGGCATGCAAGCAGGCAAACCGTTGAAAAGATGGTGAATGATGAAAGACAGAAGACAGGACATTCACAAACATCTCTAGGCAACCTCAGAGGTAAACCAGGTCACACAAGCATTTTTTCAGAATAATCTCAGATATTCCACAAAAAGCCTCCACTTCAGGTCTTTGGAATTAAGGAGACTGAGCTTTAGAAAGTGGTTCAGAAAGCTGCTGCCTGTAGAATAAGCACAGCCACAGATTTACACGTTAAGATCTCTGCTGCTAGAATCTACAGACAGCTAGAGTCATCCAGCAATAATATTTCTAGGAATGTGCTCAGGCTCCCATGTGTCAATGTGTAGCATTTTGCTCCTCTTTCGATCCCAGTCATGCCCTCTGAGTGTTAAACAATACAGAGCAACCTTCTAACAGCTCTTAATATATATTTTATTTCAACTATCACTCTTATTTGGCAGGTGAGTTATTCTGCACAGCAGGTGTTCCTTAATGGTGTTAAAGAATAAACAGAACTTAGTGATGGTCTTACATACCCATTAGCTAATGGATTACTAAGCAAAAGGGACTCATGTTTAACCTCCCTGCACTTAGCCCACTGTTGAGAAAAATGTGAAAAAAGTATAAACCAACACTCCAACTGCAGTTCTCAGGACCCATGGGAGGTGAGCTCAAACTTTAAATGCAGTTCTTTTGATAGACAGGTGAATGAATGTGGCTATCATTATGTAATCACACAGCCTGGGAACTATTTATCATATTTATTATCCATGCAACATGTAGCTGTGATTTTTTCAAAAGCCCTTGACCTGCCTGAGAGAGGCAATGCTATTAGCATTGCTTTAAGGACCATGCAGAAAGGATTAAGCAGAGCAAAACTATAGAATTGATCACGATGGCTCCCATTTCTACATTCCACCTGAACCCAGTAGATGATGATGCAAGAACTGACAGAAGCACCTGACAAGGTTCCCTTTCTCTCCTCTGTCCAACAGCACAACTTACACACCTTAACTGACACAGTCCCATTGGGCTTCTGGGTTTTCATAGCCTCTCATCATCCAGTTTTCAGTTAGCCATGTAGCATATTGATATTCACCAACATTACCACCTTTTATGCAGCAGGATCCTTTTTCCTTCCATGCCTACTACTGATCAACTCTTCACGCTAATGTGACTGCTAGATTAGATGATTTATTGCAAGGATTAGACAATTTCATGGGTCTATCAACAGCTATGAGCAATGGAATAAGAGATGTGGAGCAAGAGTTCGGGGTAAGAGAACAGATAACTCAAGAGCAGTCTAGAACCACCTGGCTATTGGAAACAATCTAGAATGCTGGAGTAGGTGGACCTTTATTATGTTCACACTTTGTTGAGTTTATGCTCAGCAAATCACTCCACTGTACCTAGAGCTACCTTGCCATTTGACCTGCCTCTGAGGGAGGATGAATTGGCAATCGGCGCTCTGCAGCCACACAGCCTCACTGGACTCCAATGGCAGGAAGCAACAAAGCTGAGTATTGGTGACCCCTCACCCCAAACTTCCTGATGACATCTCTCAGCAGTTTCATCTGTTAAAAGAGTATGAGGGACAAGATGGAACCTTGTGGAACCCTACAGCACAACTACCATGGGTCTGAGCAGAAGCCCCCCCACAATGATCGTCTCTTAAACTAAAACTGCAGAGTGAAACACTCTATCACTATGCCTCCAATTCCCAACCCACAGAACTGGTACAGGAAAATAGTGTGGTTGATGGTATCAACACCCACTGAGAGATCAAGGAGAAGAAACAGCAAAGTGTGGAAACATAGGCTGTTAGAATTTTAAAATATGCCCTTTCAAGTGAGGTCCAAAATGCCCCTTAAAAGCTTTTTTGCTTTTTAAAAGAGTTTATCTCTTCCCCCAGCATAGGAAAATGGCCATGTTTGGCAAATTAAAAATGGTTTACTTACAAACTCTCTAAAGGTGAGATTCGTGTGCTTCAGAAAATCGCACAGGCAGCAAAATTTGGCTGAGGTACAAACTCAAGAATGGGTGATGAGAGCCAGGTGGTGGAGCAACCAGCTCAAACCTCTTCACATGCTGAGCTTCTCTGATAGGCGGTGGGATGGAACAATAAACTTGATTGCCTAGTTCCTCCCAGGTGAGGGGAAGTGATGTAACTAAGCCTTGCAGGACAGCTTCCTGTATGATATTAACCCTTTCATGCATTGATTAGACTTAAGCTGGGAGTTGCCATATTTCAAAGCATAACATTCCTGACACCCACAAAATTGTTGAGCTGTTTGGGGAACAAGCCCAAATTGTTTAAGCTTTTGGAGCTGTTTGTGCTACGTTTTCCAGTGTGTCGCCATATCTCCAGGTTTTCCCTGACATTTTGACAATTTGGCAAAATTCCCCCCGATGCCATTTTTACACCCGAGAACCAGGACATGTTAGGAATGTTGGTAAGCATTCTTAGGTGAGGTTTGGACTTCAATATTTTATATATATATTTAAAAATACCTGAACTAATTTCCCTGGATCCCATATCCTAGACACCAGACTGATCACTAGTAACATGCCTCTAAGGTTGATGCCTGGAATTTCACTCTAGATTTGTACCCATGTTCTCTTCTTAAACTAAAAGGCCATGTAGCTGGGACAGCAATGTAGTAAATGTTAGCTAGAGGGCTGGTGAAGTTTTAGGCAGGCCAATGTGGGAGTCAGCAATAGTAAAGCTCTAGTTGTTTTTAATCTTGCACCTTGTACTTCTGTGTGAAGTTTAATCACTAAATTGCATTTTCATATTATATATTGTTTCCCATATGTTCATTAGTTACATATTTTGTTCATTATTTCTCCCTTTCCTGAGGATACATTCATGTATAAAGTTGATACTATTACACATAAAGGTAAAGGTAAAGGTACCCCTGCCCGTACTGGCCAGTCTTGACAGACTCTGGGGTTGTGCGCCCATCTCACTCAAGAGGCCAGGGGCCAGCGCTGTCCAGAGACACTTCCGGGTCACGTGGCCAGCGTGACATCGCTGCTCTGGTGAGCCAGAGCTGCACACGGAAATGCCGTTTACCTTCCTGCTAGTAAGCGGTCCCTATTTATCTACTTGCACCCGGGGGTGCTTTCGAACTGCTAGGTTGGCAGGCGCTGGGACTGAGCAACGGGAGCGCACCCCGCCGCAGGGATTCGAACCGCCGACCTTTCGATCGGCAAGCCCTAGGCGCTGAGGCTTTTACCCACAGCGCCACCCGCGTCCCACTATTACACATACATCTTCCATAAACCACTGGGGCAATTTAACAGCCTCATTTTCACCACCACTGGTGTTCTTCCAGTTGTATAGGATCCCAAGCCCCCTCATTCCCCTGACACCCCACATTCTCATGTCCTTTACATTTTCATTTCATTTTTCATTATCATTTCTACTGAACTATCTTGAATTTTCTTTCTTTTGTCACTTCCTAGACAGAGCTACATGAAAATAAGGCTCCAATCCTAAACACACTTACCAGGGAGTAAGCCCCATTGAAAACATGGGAATTTCATCTGAGATATATCATTTAAATTGATGAAATAACCTCATAATGTTTTAAGTCTCAGTTGGGTGTGAACCAGACAAGAGCATTACATCTTGTCCTCATAAAATAATGTGAAGGGCAATTACTAAGGAATAATATATGGATTTGGAAGATTAGGTTCTAAGTATTTAAAGCTTTTATATCTCACCTTTCATGGCAGCTTACAAAAAAACTGAAATACAGAATACATAGACAAAAATACAATACTAAAATCAAGTTAGAATCAAACACTAAAACATCATTACAGTCATACCTCAGAAGTCAAACGGAATCCGTTCCGAAAGTCTGTTCGACTTCCAAAACATTCAGAAACCAAAGCATGGCTTCAGATTGGCTGCAGGAAGCTCCTGCAGCCAATCAGAAGCTGCAGAAGCCCTGTCAGATGTTCGAGTTCCAAAGAACGTTTGTAAACCAGAACACTCACTTTCGGGTTTGTGGTGTTCGGGAGCCAAAACTTCCAAGTACCAAGGCATTCGGGATCCAAGGTACAACCGTACTTAAAAAAGACAGTGGCATAGCTCAATGATAGAGCATCTGCTTTGTATAATAATAAATAAAAAATAATTTTTTGTTTATATCCCGCCCTCCCCAGCTGAAGCCGGGCTCAGGGTGGCTAACAACAATAAAATAATACAACATTCTAAAATTCTTTCATTATAAAATTAATTCAAATCAAATTGATGGCAACCATTGGGCTAGAGTTCTGTGAAGATTGCCAAAGGAGAGAGTCAGGCTGTGCCCTGGCCAAAAGCTTGGTGGAACAGCTCTGTCTTGCAGGCCCTGCGGAAAGATGTCAAGTCCTGCAGGGCCCTAGTCTCTTGTAACAGAGCATTCCACCAGATCGGAGCCACAGCTGAAAAAGCCCTGGCTCTGGTTGAGGCCAGCCTAATCTCTCTGTGGCCTGGGACCTCCAAGATGTTTTTGTTTGAAGACCGCAAGTTCCTCTGTGGGACATACCAGGAGAGGCGGTCCCGTAGGTACAAGGGTCCTAGACCGTATAGGGCTTTAAAGGTTAAAACCAGCACCTTAAACCTGATCCTGTATTCCACTGTGAGCCAGTGCAGCTGGTATAGCACTGGGTGAATGTGATCTCGCAGCGAGAACTCCGTAAGGAGTCTCGCCACGGCATTCTGCACCTGCTGGAGTTTCTGGGTCAGCCCCACATAGAGCGAGTTACAATAATCCAGTCTGGAGGTGACCGTCGCGTGGATCACAGTGGCTAGGTCAGGGTGAGATAGGTAAGGAGCCAACTGCTTAGCTTGGTGGAGATGAAAAAATGCTGCCTTTGTTATAGCTGCAATCTGCGCCTCCATGGAAAGGGAGGTGTCGAAGATTACACCCAAACTCTTAACGGATGGTCTGGCACTAATTGCACCCCCGCAAGAGATGGGAGTTGCAGAAGGTCCCAGGTTCAGTTCCCAGCATCTTCAGGTAGGGCCAGGAGAAAGTCTTGCCAAGAATCCTGGCGATTCACTGCTGATCAGTGTAGACAATACTGAGCTAGATGGATCAATGGTCTGCCTCAATATAAGGCAGCTTCCTATGTCCCTAACAGCAAAAGCCAGAACAATAAGGCCATAAGAGGAAGAGCAGTAAAACCTGCCAGCCAAATGTCACTACAATCACTAAAAACCCAAAGGCCATCCTAAAAAGGAAGGACTTCAAAGTGCAGCAGAATTCCATCAGGGAAAGGGCGAAGAGTCAGTTCTCTCTAGGCAGGAAATGAACGTAGCCAGTGAAAAGGCCCTCTATTCCTCTGGATCTGTACAAAGTCAAAACATTACAGTCATACCTCAGAAGTCGAACGGAATCCGTTCCAGAAGTCCGTTCGACTTCCAAAACGTTCAGAAACCAAAACGTTTGGAAGCTCCTGCAGCCAATTGGAAACCGCAGAACCAGCGTCGGACTTTTGGGTTCCAAAAGAACGTTCGAAAACTGGAACACTCCCTTCCGGGGTTCGATCGTTCTGGAGCCAATTTGTTCAGGAGCCAAGGCGTTTGAGATCCAAGATACGACTGTATTGCACGGTTGCATGTTAGCAACTCCCTGCATTAGAAATCAAGCATATCCAAAATAACGTTGTTGTTGTTGCTGCTGCTGCTGCTATTATTGTTACTTTTATGTACATCTTGCCCTTCCTCCCAAAGGATCTCAGGGTGTCAAATGCATCAATAATACAGCACATTTAAAAAGCATCCTATAATTTGTCACACTAAGATATGTGCTTTCCACAGGTGGGAACTTTTGACTGCAAGGCAGGGGAGCATTCAGGAGTATGATCTCCCCACTGGCATTCTGAATTGCAACATTCAAGGTGACTGTACTAAATGCCTTCTCTGAACATGCAGATTGGCTCTCATGTGGCAGAATTACAGTGGGGGTGATGTCTCAGGTAAATATTCATTGACATTGCCATACTAAACAAACATCCTCAATATCTCAATATCCTCCACCCAATAAGAATTAGTCTGTAGAATTTCAGGGTATGTAACTGGCACTGTCTGTTAAGTCTGAGAATGCAAATAAAAAAAATCTGAGATCTTTCCAATTTGGTGTTTTATTCCATTGATCAACCCTTGAATTTAACCTTAGTTTCCCTCTTTTTACCTCTGAAGAGCTTTTGCCAACAGATCCACTTTCAGGCGGATAAAAATATGTATCATTCCACCAGTAAATTATGCAAATTAAACAACTGATTAGCATACCGCTTCTGCTAGCATTAGAGGGGTTGCAGAAGGGGGTTGATAGGTAAAGTGATCTCCTTAGTGATAATTAACTTTGATCTCTTCAATAACAGTTAAGTTTAATACAAAGAGAGAGGGGGGGCAAAGAAAGAGAAAGTGCAAAATGACATTTGTGGTATGGTAACAATAAAACAGCAGTTCATCATTTGTAGTAGCATAGTATATGATAAGCACTTTTCTCCCAGTGACATAATAATTTAAAAGTAAGATGAACAACAATCTTTAAAGTATGCTGGATTTGCATTACTTTCACATGCAGTCTTTGTTGGGCAACCTCTGAGGTGTTGATGAAGAAAAGAACAGAAAATGTACATTGGAACACTGACAATAACAGCAGCAGTAATCATAATGCCTTTTGTTCTCTCTCTCAGAACATCAAAAGCCCTTTCCTATGCTCTGCAGTGATAGCAGCTGGTACATTTTGCCCATCCTATGGGATGCCAGATCTCATAAAACCAGCACTTCCTTGTACCAGTAAAAGCTGACAGTGGTACTACCGTAACTTCCCAGCTCAGCCCATTTGTCCAGCACAAAATTCTGCTTTAGTTGCAGTATCACTAACAGCAAACATGGCAGAGTTGCTCCATGTTAGACATAGATAATTCTCATTACATGTATTAGTTTCTAGTTGAGTTAAGCATTCATTCTGGCAAGGAGAAGGATGCAAGTTCCCCACAGCTTTTCCTTCACTGACTGATGGATGGGGCTTTCTTGACCTCCCTCTTGCTACAATTTTATTTCTAGGAAGTAGAATCCATGGTGCATGGTCCCCTCGCCAGTGGCAGAGACCAGAAAATATTCTCCTCACTTCTGTAGTCTTCACAACCACATTTTGCCTTGTAGTGGTGAGACCACTGGACTAGGACTGTTGGGAGACCAGGGTTCAAATGCCCACTCAGCCATGAAGCTAATCTACCTTGTGAGGATCATACAGAGAGGTGGAGAACCATGTATGCCACCTTGAGTTCCTTGGGGAAAAGTGGGTTATAAATCTAATAAGAAATAAATTAAGCTCCATAAATATGGTATATATGGGGTGTGGGAAGTAGTGTGACTCGATGCAGTAAGAAGATTCTTACTCATGTTGAGCATGGAAGAGCTTGATATAAAGCGTTTCAAAGGTAGAGATATTCAGAATCATTTGTCTCAACACAAAGAAGCAAGGCGAAACATTATAGTTAATTACAGCAGTTTGGACAAGAAGATGCTTTGAGTCCCATCCAACTGTATGAAACCCCACCTAGGAATGAATTACAGTTCTGGTATCGGTTTATTTTTGATGAATTGTTGGACTCTAATGGGAAATGTGAGAAAGTATCTCCCCAAATAAGCATTTTTAAATCCCATTTATTTCAATGGGAAAGATTTAAGCTCATACTTTAGTATGAAATTGAAATAATTGGATCTTATTACATATCCTCTACATTGGATAGATTATACCCATTTGCGACCAAGATTGCAGTCCGTAATGAAAGGATACACACACACACACAGTATATATTTTCATTGATTAGGAGTAACTTAATAATATGCACTTCGCTATTCTAAATTTCATGTGCATGACCTAAATTGGCAGCATGGGGTGGAATTTGCCATATGCTGTTCTGGGGGTTCTCCCAATCCCTATCTTGCTCCAGAGCCAATTGGGCAGGGCACTCAGAGGAGGGGAAGGGGATAAAGCCCCATTGTGAAATCCTAAGTCCTTCTACACAATTAGGGCTTATTAGGTGAATCCCGCCTATAGTCTTTGTGTAGTAAATTAGAAGGAAGAAGTGGTGAAAAACCAAAGGAAGGAAAACTTCCAGGAGCAAACTGGAGGAGTGAGTTCAACCAGTCAATGGAGGAGGGAAGAGAGACTGATATACTGGCCCTACAAAGAGAAGCAATTAATATAATATACATAAAGGCTTCATCCCTTCATGGATCACTGCCTTGCCGTGGCAAAGGGGCTTGAAGAACTCAGAGAAGCTATGAACTATGCCGAGCAGGGCACCCAAGATGAACAGGTCATAGTGGAGAGTTTTGACCAAACGTGATCCACCTGGAGGAGGAACCGGCAAGCCACTCCAGTATCACTGCCAAGAAAACTCAATGGACAAAGACAACAGGCATATAAAAGTTATGACGCTGGAAGATGAGCCCCTCAGGTCGGAAGGCGTCCAACATGCTACTGGGGAAGAGTGGAGGACAAGTACAAGTAGATCCAGAGCTGATGAAGTGGCTGGGCTAAAGCCGAAAGGACGTTCAGTTGCAGATATGCCTGGAAGCGAAAGGAAAGTCCAGTGCTGTAAAGAAAAATATTGCATAGGAACCTGGAATGTAAGAACCATGAACCTGGGTAAGTTGGATGTGGTCAAAATGAAATGGCAAGAATAAATATTGACATCCTGGGCATCAGTGAACTAAAATGGATGGGAATGGGCAAATTCAGTTCATATGACCATCATATCTACTACTGTGGGCAAGAAACCCGCAAAAGAAATGGAGTGGCTCTCATAGTCAACAAAAGAGTGGCGAAAGCAGTACTGGGATGCTATCTCAAAAATGATAGAATGATCTCGATACGAATCCAAGGCAGACCTTTTAACATAACAGTAATCCAAGTTTATGCACCAACTACTGGTGCGGAATAAACTGAAATTGACCAATTCTATGAAGACTTACAACACCTTATAGAAGTGACACCAAAGAAGGATGTTCTTCTCATTATAGGGGATTGGAATGCTAAAGTAGGGAATCAAGAGATAAAAGGAACAACTGGCAAGTTTGGCCTTGGAGAGCAAAATGAAGCAGGGCAAAGGCTAATAGAGTTCTGTCAAGAGAACAAGCTGGTCATCACAAACACGCTTTTCCAACAACACAAGAGACGACTCTACACGTGGACATCACCAGATGGGCAGCATCAAAATCAGATCGATTATATTCTCTGCAGCCAAAGATGGAGAAGCTCAATACAGTCAGCAAAAACAAGACCTGGAGCTGACGGTGGCTCAGATCATCAGCTTCTTATAGCAAAATTCAAGCTTAAACTGAAGAAAGTAGGAAAAACCACTGGGCTGGTAAGATACAATCTAAATCAAATCCCTTATGAATACACAGTGGAAGTGAGGAACAGGTTTAAGGATTTAGATTTGCTGGACAGAGTGTCTGAAGAACTATGGATGGAGGCTCACAACATTATACAGGAGGCAGCAACGAAAACCATCCCAATGAAAAGGAAATGCAAGAAAGCAAAGTGGCTGTCCAATGAGGCCTTACAAATAGCGGGGGAGAGAAGGCAAGCAAAATGCGAGGGAGATAGAGAAAGATACAGGAAATTGAATGCAGATTTCCAAAAAATAGCAAGGAGAGATAAGAAGGCCTTCTTAAACGAGCAATGCAAAGAAATAGAGGAAAACAACAGAATGGGAAGAACCAGAGATCTGTTCAAGAAAATTGGAGATATGAAAGGAACATTTCGTTCAAAGATTACCATAATAAAGGACAAAAGTGGTAAGGACCTAACAGAAGCAAAAGACATCAAGAAGAGGTGGCAAGAATACACAGAGGAATTATACCAGAAAGATATGGATGTCTCGTACACCCCAGGTAGTGGGGTTGCTGACCTTGAGCCAGACATCCTGGAGAGTGAAGTCAAATGGGCCTTAGAAAGCACTGCAAATAACAAGGCCAGTGGAAGTGATGGTATGCCAGCTGAACTATTTAAAATTTTAAAAGATAATGCTGTTAAGGTGCTACACTCAATATGCCAGCAAGTTTGGAAAACTCAGCAGTGGCCAGAGGATTGGAGAAGATCAGTCTACATCCCAATCCCAAAGAAGGGCAGTGCCAAAGAATGCTCCAACTACCGCACAATTGCACTCATTTCACATGCTAGCAAGGTTATGCTTAAAATTCTACAAGGAAGGCTCAAGCAGTATGTGGACCGAGAACTCCCAGAAGTGCAAGCTGGATTTAGAAGAGGCAGAGGAACCAGAGACCAAATTGCAAACATGCGCTGGATTATGGAGAAAGCTAGAGAGTTTCAGAAAGACATCTACTTCTGCTTCATTGACTATGCAAAAGCCTTTGACTGTGTTGACCACAGCAAACTATGGCAAGTTCTTAAAGAAATGGGAGTGCCTGATCACCTCATCTGTCTCCTGAGAAATCTCTATGTGGGACAAGAAGCTACAGTTAGAACTGGATATGGAACAACTGATTGGTTCAAAATTGGGAAAGGAGTACGACAAGGCTGTATTTTGTCTCCCTGCTTATTTAACTTATATGCAGAATTCATCATGCGAAAGGATGGGCTGGATGAATCCCTAGCCGGAATTAAGATTGCTAGAAGAAATATCAACAACCTCAGATATGCAGATGACACAACCTTGATGGCAGAAAGTGAGGAGGAATTAAAGAACCTTTTATTGAGGGTGAAAGAGGAGAGCGCAAAATATGATCTGAAGCTCAACATCAAAAAAACGAAGATCATGGCCAATGGTCCCATCACCTCCTGGCAAATAGGAGGAGAAGAAATGGAGGCAGTGAGAGATTTTACTTTCTTGGGCTCCATGATCACTGCAGATGGTGACAGCAGCCACGAAATTAAGAGACACCTGCTTCTTGGGAGGAAAGCAATGACAAACCTAGACAGCATCTTAAAAAGTAGAGACATCACCTTGCCAACAAAGGTCCGTATAGTAAAAGCTTTGGTTTTCCCAGTAGTGATGCATGGAAGTGAGAGCTGGACCATAAAGAAGGCTGATCGCCAAAGAATTGATGCTTTTGAATTATGGTGCTGGTGGAGACTCTTGAGAGTCCCATGGAGTGCAAGAAGATCAAACCGATCCATTCTTAAGGAAATCAGCCCTGAGTGCTCACTGGAAGGACAGATCGTGAAGCTGAGGCTCCAATACTTTGGCCACCTCATGAGAAGAGAAAACTCCCTGGAAAAGACCCTGATGTTGGGAAAGATGGAGGGCACAAGGAGAAGGGGACGGCAGAGGACGAGATGGTTGGATAGTGTCTTTGAAGCTACAAACCTGAGTCTGACCAAACTGCGGGAGGCAGTGGAAGACAGAAGTGCCTGGCGTGCTCTGGTCCATGGAGTCACAAAGAGTCGGACACGACTAAACGACTAAACTACAACAACAACAACACATAAAGGCTGCAGTCCTATGCACACTTGTGTGAAGTGAGTCTCACATAACTCATGGGACTTAACTCAAAGTAGGCATGCATAGGATTGAAATTTTATTTTATTTCATTTATTAAATTTCTATACCACCCCCTGAGGGATGGCTCAGTCAGTAGAGCATGACACTCTTAATCTCAGGGTTATGAGTTCAAGCCCACATTGGGTGAAAGATTCCTGCACTGCAGGGAGATGGACTAGATGATTCTTGTAGTTCCTTCCAACTCTATAATTCTATGAATCGAGGCCACCGCCCTTCATCCAAAGATCACTGTACAAATGCTATGTCCTTCCATTGTGTGTACATGTGTATATCATGGTTTATGCGGCTTGGATTTCGCTTGAAGACAATGAGATCATATGGTACCGTTGGACACCTAATGGCACCAATTTATGGTGAACTATTAATAACAATAATTAACAAATAAAAGTAATTTTGCATAAAAACTGATTTTCATTAAAATGTGGAGAATGCACACAAATTGGCACCAAATGAGTATTTTGCCCATTTAATATGGGCAGTCCCCAAATGATGCTGGAAAATGTGAGTAACATATATTACACCCACAGACATGTAACATGTAACATTTACCTAGGCAACATGCATAATTGGTGCCCAAGCACTATGTGATTTTGAGCACATTCTTGATGCTTTTCAATGAATGTGCACAATCACTGGTGTTTATGCTCCATTCAGTTCACATTTGTGTATGTGTGTGTGTGTTATATCTCTATATAGCAGCTGCCACATCTCAATGAATTTATTCACCAGCACCACAGAGCCTTCTGACCACTTGCTGAATCATTTTCATCCTGACAGCTCACTGCCTTTGATATGTATGAACTCAAAGGGGAAAGCCTGTCCTTCTAATTTCTATTTTCAGCCTGTGTCAAGGGAGAAGGAAAGAAAAGCAACATTTCAACTTTTATAAAATATATATTTTCAGAAAATAATAATAATAATAATGAAAGAATGGCTTCGCCGTTCCCCTATTTAATAGGCCTTCATTACAATTTAAAACTCATATGCAGGAGCTTCATATATTCAAATCTCTGGTGCCTATTTGAAGGTACTTCTGAAGGTGCACCCTGCAACCTGTGTGTAGGAAACTCTTTTGAATCTTGTCCTTGAAACAAAAATTTGTGCCCCAGGGGACTGAGGGAGTGTAGACAACTGGTAACTGCAGAGAGAGCGAGAGAGCGACTGAAAGCCAAGCTCGGAGTCCTTACAGCTGGAAAGGGAGAAAAGGGATGAGAGAGAAAGAGAGGGCGGAGGGGGGAAGACAGAGAATGTGAAGATGAGAAACGCCTTCAGGAGCCATTTGGGAGACAGTCACTGGGAAGAAGAAAGAAAGACATGCGCTAAAAACAACAGAAACACAGGTGGAAATGGCCTACTGGGAAATCAGGCTGTCAACAAACAAAAGCCGACGGCCAGAAAGCCGTTTCAGCGGCCGCCTCTGCTACCAGGGCATCAGTGTTCAGTAAATAAATTAGCAGTGGCTTTGACTGTGTGGAAATTAGTAGTGACACTATGAAAGAGGCAAATGACTGGCTTTTATCTGGCGTAAACATCCAAAGATCTACTTACTTCTGTGGGGAGAAAGAGAGAAAGATAGGCAGAGAGTTGGTGACTGTGACTTAAGATTCAAATGGGGAGTTGAGGGTGCAAGGAGGTGATTTATAAAAAGGAGAAAAAGAAGAAAGAATAAGGGGGGAGGGAAAAGTTCCATTTCATGTACTAGCAGCTCAGAACTTCATTTAGAGCTAATCAGCTCTGTCTACCACCGAGTCATTTCTGACAGCAACTCCCTCATGGATAGTTTGCCACTCAGAATACGTGAAGGAAACAACATGATAAAAATATCTGTGTCTATCAGAAGTGGGGGCAAGGGAAACACACACACACCTTACACACACACACAAAATCAGAAGCCATTTTTAACGCAGTCAGGAAAAGAACTTGGACCAAACTCATCTCCTGTAAAAATGACATTATCCATTGTGGCTGTGTCCAAAGGGGTGGTCATGCAATGAAAACAACAGGGTCTTACTGCATTGTAAAGACTCCCAGATTATGGCACCAGATGTTTTTAGGGACTAGAGCCTGCCGGGCTCTGTTCTACAAAAGCGCATGCCCCATCCCTACCTCAGAAGCTGTGAAAGACGGGCTCTGTTCTACAAAAGCGCATGCCCCACCCCTACCTCAGAAGCCGTGAAAGACCAACTGTCCTGTGTGAGAGTCCCTTGGGATGCAGGCGGACCTGATCACATGGCCCCAGTGGCAGACCTCAGGTTCTCAAATTTCAGTGGCACTCCATGCAACGCCAAAATTGGGTGGGTTCCCCACCTTCCAGCCTACTTCATAGTTGTGGTGCCCCCGAGGCTCCACACCCAGTGCAACCACACAGGTCGCCTTCCCCTAAATCTGCCTCTGATAGCATTACCTCAGCATCACATCAACTGGTTCTCTCCTCCACTCTTATATGAACTCAACATTTTTCTGTAGTGACAGGCTTGCTCAATTGTTTTCTTTCTTAGCCTGTCATTTCAAACCTGTTCTCCTCTTCTATCTCCTGCCCCATGTCTCCTCATGGGTTTATCTTACTCAAAATGAATCATGCAAAGTTTTTCTTAGTATTCAGATGCCATGATGAGGATGGGTTTCAGCTGCTGAAAACGTTGTTACTAAAAGCGCCAGAGACAGGAGACCTTCTATTTCAGAGAGAGAGGAAGTCGGTAACCCTTCAGGTACTTTGCCCCCACGAATATCCACAACATTATAGTAGCAGCCTGCTTTGTTTTTGCATTTAATGCACAACACATTTCATTTAATATATGACACACAAACTTATAGAAAGAATTTCCCACCCCAGCACCATACAGTTAGATTGTTATCATTGTTTCCTAAACCATGGTGTATATTACTCAGAATTTTCAAGAGAAAAACTGGAGTGGTATTGCTTGGTTAATAATCAAATAAAGCAGATAAAAATCTCTCCAACAGCTAGGAGCCAATGAGTTATCATCAATGGCTTTGTGTCAGAATAAACGAAGGGTGGTATCAATTGTTTTCCCACTGGAATTGGTACTGAGGCCAGCATTAATCAATATACTCATTAACAGCAGAGGAGAATGTAAATTCAGTGATCATTGGATCTGCAGAAGATACAAAGCTGGGAGGGGGAAATGGCAAAAGGAGACATTGACCCATCAAAAAATATAGATGGAACTGATTAACTTCAGGATTGTGTCAGACTGAGAAATGCATTTGGGAAAGAATAGTGCATGCTATAAATGTAAAATCAGGGCAAGTCATCTCCTGAGGAACCCAGAAGATCACAATCAATAATATTAATATGGCTTCATAGAGCAATTCTGTGGCACAAAGAACAATGTCATTGTAAGAAATCCCCTCCCCCTACACTATCACCACATCATTTTTAGGAGAAGGGACTAAACTGTCAATTCCAGAGCAAAATTTGTATCCAACTGTCAAAAAGGTATTTGGAAGGAATTAGGATGAGTTAAAAGAAAAACAAATAACCCAAAACATCCCCATAATAATTTGAAACTGGGAAGGGGAAATGTTCCATAAACTCACAGTTCATTGATTTAAGTTAGAGAAGGGCACAGGAGAATATACCTCTTACGAAGAGAATAAAAAATGAACATACTTGGTATGCTCACATTTTTATCATGATGGGTTTTTAAGTTCTGTAAAACCAATTCTAAGTGCACCCTGAAGCTGTAGACATGATCCTATTGGAGGGGTATGATCTATGCAGAAAAGCCGAACCCACCTTCAAAACCAGATGAAGCACTCAATAACTGTAAATACATCTTATTTCATTTGCCCTTCGGTTTCTTGGTCTTCATTCAGTCTATTACTGACTCCAGGCACTGATTCAACACACCCAGGCTATATCATAGCTAAACAGCCCCGGACACAACTCCCCAAAGATAGCACGGTGATGCAAACTGATAAATCCTTTAAGCCACAAGTTTTGGGAGAATGTCATTATTATATTATTGTGCATCTAATCAGTGTGCCATAGCCACATTGCTTTTTGTGGGGTTTTTTTGAGAAAGCAGTTCAGTTGCCTGAACATTTTCTCCTTTCTGGAGAAACAAATCGCCCTGCGCTAACTCTATAAACCTACAATCCCATTTATTTCCCTTCTCACCAGCAGAGAAAAATAAATATCTCCAGGGTTGGACAAACATCTGAAGAGTTCAAAGAAATCAAGTACAAATTTTCCCCTGCTAAAATGTTAACACGATGGAAAACCTTTGACTGAGAGGTAACAAGAGATAAGTAGTTAGATAGAGTCTATAGACAACAAGTCACAAACAAATTAAATCTATTTCACAGAAACACTGATATAATTTCCCTCCAGAGAATATCTAAGAGTGACAAAACAAACAAAGAAGTAACATGTTTCTTAATGTGAGAAATGTGACAGTCTATGGCATATGGCAAAACAAGAGTCTAAATGATGCGAGATGCTTTCTGTGAAAATACACTTCTTTGTATGGAGTTTATGTTCATGTATACTGCTGTTGCATTTAAGGCAGTCTTAATTGTCTACCCAAAATGGCCTGTGGACCAGATAGCCTCCATTCTGAATCTATAAAGACCCTGGTCCGTTTCCATAGATCACAATAATACCATTTCCTTTTACGGGGTCTGTGTGGGGTGCCATGCCTCAAGCAAGAGAATTAGACAAATTCAAGTGCCCCGAGGGGAAATGGGACGTCCCGTTTTTTCCTCACAATATCTTGTGTGCAATGTGCTCTCATCCCTCAAAAAGCATGGGGGGGGGGTCAAAAGCAGGGCACAAGGCATCCCGGAAGACACGCATCCTGGTTTCACATGAGAAAAAGTCGGAAGGTATGGTTCTACCTGCCCTGTCAGAGATGGTATGCCTCTGATTACCCAATGGAAGAAAGTGTGTTCAAAGTCAGGACATTTCTCTGACCTGATAAGCTACTCCCAGCTCAGCACATCTTTGTGGCTTTGTCTTTTTCTTTTGCCAGCTCTGTTAAGTACAGTGGCTGTACTAGAAACAATCTAGATTTGTATGGGATTGGCATTGCCAGAAAAATCTGGTATAGAGGATTTATTTTTCTTTCTTCATCCATCAAAGCATGTCCAATGTATGTTTAACTAGCTTTTTTTAATATAAAAAAAATGTGATTGAGACCATCATTTCCACACCAATTTGTTGTTTTTTATTTTTTAAAAAACCTTCTTGCATTGCATAATGCTGTATTCCTTTCCGCCCATCGTCTAATAACCATAAGAATGTCTGTAACTTGGAGGATTGCGCATTTATGTTGGCGCTCTCTGAAAAATTCTAATGTGAACTGAATCTCTTGTCTGCCCCAAACACCAACAAACACCATTCATTTCCTAGCGATTAGTCTCAGCCCATCAAGCACTTTTGTTGCGCCCAGAAGAATATTTCATTTATTTAGATAAATGCTGTTTGCTCACTTAAGCGCCACAATCCATTCAACAAGGAACAAGCTGTTGCAGTTTAGCCCCCCTCCTTTTTAAAGAAAGAAAGAAATGAAACAGAGCAACTGATTCAATACTGTAAAGAAAGTGTGTTGTACATAGACTACCTATAGCCATGAGACTAATGAAGAAAAAAATAATAATTTCACAGTGGTACATAGATTCTTAAGTCTGATTTTCAGTTTGTAAAGCAAAAAGTTTGTATTATTTGTGAAATCTTTGCCATACTTATTTCACATTTTAGCAATAAATAAATAAATAAATAAAGCTTTAGCCTTGACAAAGATCCAGCTTTCTAAATGTGTTTTTTTTCTTTAGTTTCATTCAGATATTTATCATCATAAAATATATGTGTGTGGATAGAGGGAATATATTTAAGCTATTCACACACATATGAGATAGATATAGCTTTGTACCAAAGTAAGGAAAAGAGCTGATAATTTACTGTGTTCTGACTTTAAATTTTTGGAATGATATACAATGTTCTTTGAGGTTTGCGCGCTATGTAAACAGATATAATACATTTACTTAAAGACTTAAAACATTCGCTTTCTTAATAGACTTTATTATTATTACATTTGTGATCCTGATCCTCCTGCTTCAAAGACCTTAGGGAAGTGTGCATTTTAGCCTCACAACAACCCTGTGAGGTGGGACTAAGCTAACAATAGTGACTGACCTAATGTCACCAACAAAACTTCATGACTGAGTCAGAATTTGAACACTGATCTTCTTGGTTGCAGTCCAATACCCACACTGAATCTCTAGACTTGAGTAAGCATGTCAGAAGAAGTGAATGGAAATATGTTTGGGTTCGGCACCCGCACTGGCCCCCTGTAGCTACTAGGAGTGGTTGAGAAATTTGCTTCAGTCTGCATTTTGATGTGAACCTACCTAATTCACTCTTCCTGAAATAATGCTCAGCTGGAAAACAGCCATCCTTCACAATTCCCACTTCTTTGAATTTTGTGATGCAGTTCTTCTGGACAAATTAAGTGTACAAAAAATGCACTGCATTAGAGGAAGCTGCTTGCAAAATTGAGTCTCTTAGGCAAAATTTTACGGAAAATGTTTATGTTCGGAGGAATAACATTATGATTCTGTTGAAATTTTCACGAGGGCTTAAAAAATTGCAGGCCGATGTGGAAGTACACAGAACAGAATTTAACACTGGGAAAACAAGAAACTGAAGAAAAACTGAAAAGTGTTGTGTTCATCCATTCCTGGTACCCACCAACACTTTATTCCCTCCAAAGTCAGATCTGACAGTTTGGGTAGGTTGTATTTTTTTTTTTTTAAGTTAAATCTGAACACAGGTGATTAATCTAGTGAGATAGGTCACAAGGGGAGTAGCACCTGCAGGAACTTCCAGTATTGGTGATCAAGGTGATTCTAGTATTGTCTCCTTTAGTACTGCCTCCTCTGACTGAAAGTGGCTCCCCAGTGTCTCAAGCAGAGTCATTTCCCATCATCTGAACATTTAAATTGTGGATACCTGAACCCAGAGGAGCTAACCAGAACTTCAGGCCCCAGTACAATGTATGTGGATTGGGAGCTCCATCCCACCACTATGCAAGACAATACAAATCTGCATATCATTAGTATTAGCTAATTTATATATGGATGTATAATTGAAAATATATACTGTAACTATAATTAAAGGGAAATAAACATGCCACACCATATTGGAGAACACTGAGAGCAGGTGAGGTGACTTCTTCCCCTCTTAATTTTGATATGTACAGTGATAGGTACACATCAGCCTCGAAATCTTACTGACTTGGAGAGGATCTGCAAAGAGGAGTGGGACAAAATACCTCCTGAGATGTGTGCAAACCTGGTGGCCACCTACAAGAAACGTCTGACCTCTGTAATTGCCAACAAGGGTTTTGCCACCAAGTACTAAGTCAACATGTTTTGCAAAGGGATCAAATACTTCTTTCACTCATTATAATGCACATCAATCTCTGACTTTTGTCTTCTGGGTTTCTGGGGGGTTTTCCTGTTGTTTTTCTGTCTCTCACAGCTACAATAAACCTACCATTACAATTATGGACTGGTCATTTCTTCATCAGAGGGCAAACAGGCAAATTTAGCAGGGGATCAAATACTTTCCCCCCTCACTGTATATGGTGGCAAGGGTGGGGGATATAGAAACCTTTTTCTCTAAAGGATCATTGTCTCCGCCATGGAAGAAGAAAATCAATCAGGGGCCACACAGACCAACAGACAAAATATCTACAGCAGAAGCTTTCCACATAATTTTATTTCCACACATAAAATAATAATAATAATAACAATAACAGCAGCAACAACAATAATATAATTATAATAATAAATTGTTGTTGTTATTTATACCCTGCCCATCTGGCTGGGTTTCCCCAGCCACTCTGGGCTGCTTCCAACAAAAGATTAAAAGTATATTAAAGCTTTAACAAGCTGAATTTCTGCAAACTACGCAGGTGTTAAAGGCACAAGAGCCTTGCTCTTCCCGCTTTGCTATCTCTATGCCATTCAGAGAACTCAAGTTTCATGAATTGATCTGAAGTGCAGAAGCACAATCTCGACTCCCTTGTATCCAAATGATTTTTCTTACTCTCAGAACATATTAAGCACTTCTCTGTCAGTTATCCAGGCAAAACGAGTTAGATATAAGAGACGAAAGACAAAGACGTGTATTGTTTCACAGTGCTAGAACTGAATTGCTATGTCTAGAACTCTGAAAAGATAATACAAATTATTTCTTCAAATGTCATTTTTTAAATATGTCACTTACGATGCATAGCTGAAGTGACAGCCTAGAAATAGCTAAATATTATAATTCATGATGTATAGCATCGAATTTCTAGATGAATTTATTCCCCAGGTTGTTGAGATCATATACCAACACTAAAACCCTATCCAATATATTATCCATGATTAAATCAGGATTAACCAGTATCTGCTCAACCTTTGCTGTTTAAATAAAAACACCCCTAGCTAAAGACTTTTCTGTCCTTTTGGAAATTATTGTTTGGAATTGGATGAGTCCTCAGTAAAAGGAAGCTCTACTATTGTGTCGTTTCCCACATATAACTTTAACGTGTCTGCAATAAATGTCAGTGTAAAATTTGGCACAGGCAGGCATGTTATGCATTGGTGAGGTTTCTGCATTTGTAGATTAAACATCATTTTTATATTAAACAGTTCCCAAGTTAAATAATTAAAACTGACAAAAGTTCCATAAATCCCCCATAGTTGCAGTCATGTAAATTTTAAAGTCAACTGCTTGTAAAGAAAGAAACCATATTTCACCCACTAAATAGCTTTTGCTGCTTGTTTTCCAAAATTATTAGTATTATGATTATTGTCTCTTCAGTTGCATTCCTTCATCAACATGAAGCTTACAGCCTGTGAGAATACCAACGAGCACTTCAGAAACTGAGGAGTAAGCAAAAACAAGGCTGTTCCTTAAACCCTTCACAGTTTATAGCCACATTTACATAACATTAAATAAGTCAACAAAGGCATCATTAGCTCCCATTAAAATATGAGCAAAGAAATTTAAATGAACAAGACAAGCTAATTGGTAAGTAATGTTGTGTATCAAAATTATGACTATAAGATTCCACAGTTAATGAGAAGCACTACAATTGTATTTCCTATACGTTTAAAAATTAAATTAAAGGTGAACATAGTCAGCCAGAAAGTTTTCAAGACCTCATTCGGGAAGGCATGCAAGTATAGAAATTTGAAATGTGCCAATGTACCATGATTTCGAAACAACACAATTGGCAGACATATACTTCCTGATTCAGCAATGAAGTTCTGCATAGGGATTCAGAAGATCTATCTCTTTCTCAGTGGATATGGAATGTGAATGAAACTTCAGGTGTCTCTGTTCAAGCTGGAAATAGAGCTAAGAATGCAATTTCCATTACCATGAAATAGGCATGGGCAGAGAGCCACCATCCTACGCTGCTTCAGATACTGGTGGCAATGCCTACTTCAGCCTCCCTTCTGGGTCCATTATATACATAGACACACTGTAGAAGAAACAGCTTTGTACACATTCAGATTATTGGTCCATTAACTCAGTATTATTATTTTTTATCTTGACCAGGGTTTCAGACAGAGGTATTCCCAGCCTTACCTGGAGAGGCCAGATAATGAACATGGAACCTTCTACATGCAAAGCAGATGTTCCACCATGAAGTTGTATCCCTTCACCAGATTTTATGAAAACAATATTTTGGCTTGCATCCAATGGTCCACACAAGTAGTTCTGCTGGCACAACAGGACTACTGTTCCCTTTCCTCCCTTGGCACACAAACGCAAATTTGCTTCAGAGGCTCCCTCAGCCCTCTTGGAGCTGGAGGTGTCAGGAGAGGGAAAGGAGGTTTCACTGCATGCAAAGAAGTCTGTGATACTGCTGGAACTGTAGTAGTAGTGGTGGTGGTAATAATAATAATAATAATACATTTATACCCCCCCCCCAATCTGGCTTGGTTTCCCCAGCCACTCTGGGCAGCTCCCAACAGAATATTAGAAACATGATAAAACATCAAACATGAAAAACTTCCCTAAACAGGGAGGCCTTCAGATGTCTTCTTGTTTATTTCCTTGACATCTGATGGGTGGGTGTTCCACAGGGTGGTGCCACTGCCAAGAAGGCCCTCTGCCTGGTTCCCTATAACCTCACTTCTCACAGTGAGGGAACCGCCAGAAGGCCCTCATAGCTGGACCTCAGTGTCCAGGCTGAATGGTGGGGGTGGAAATGCTCCATCAGGCATACTGAGCTGAGGCAGTTTAGGGCTTTAAAGGTCAGCACCAACACTTTGAATTGTGCTCAGAAACACAGGCCTATCATTTTTATATACACAGAGAGAGTACATTTACAATAAAGGGGAAAGCTCACCATACAAAATATATGGGAAAAGAAGAACAAAAAAGAAGTACAATCAATCTTGTACAAGGAGGACATACAGTTGGGTGTTGTCATTAAACTTTTCATTCCAGTACTGAATGAGAAGCCTAGGGCTTCTTCCAAAAGTTGATCAGCATTGCCATTCAAATGGTATTCAGGTGCTATGTCTTGTGATTAGTTATGTGTGGTGGGACCTGCCCCCCCTCAATATTTTATTCAAGTTGACACCCCTGGCTAAATGGATACCAACCACCGAGCTCTACAAAAGTATGTCAACATGGCATAGATTTCAATGGATTCAACAGGATTTAAGCACAGCAAACTTTGCCACAAGTGTCCTTGGCATTGTTATGACCCTTGCCTACCAGGCACATGTTCTCTTCACCTAAGAAGGGCCCATCAAAGGATCCCCTATGGAGTAGCCATTGAAACTGATTGCAGAAAAACATGTAGAGGTAGTAAAATGATAAATACATGGAAGACAAATAAATAGAGCTCTCTTTGGATGAAAACTCAATACTGGGCTAAGTAACAAAGTAAAGGAAAGCAATTTTTACATTACCCAGCTGTGCTTACAATAATACACAGAAACTCTGTGAATCATTTCATGGTTTATTAAATGAAAATTTTGTTTGCAACTGATGAGTTAGGAAAATAAACGTCCTTGGTTGTTTTCATTTTATGTTTCCCTGGTTTGTCCAGATCTTTGCAGCCTTGTGTGCCAGCACTGTCCTCAGGGGCTCATTAAAAAGACCACTGTTTGCTACTCAGATTGTCCAGGGAAATCAGCAACAGATTGCCATTAACCCCTGGAGGCTGAGAGCTTGAAATTCTTGATGCATTCACCACGGCTGGCAAGAGAATCCCTCTTAGCCTTCAGTGCCAAAGGGTTAATTTTTTCTCTTCTATTGCTGTTGTCAGGACTCCAATAAAACAGTATGTGACCACTATGAGAGACTGACCACTTAAGACAGCAGTACCTGCCAAAATTGGCTTAAGATTTCAGGAGAGCAAGGGGCAGAAAAATCCTGCTTTTTCCTAAAGTACACTGCATTACCACTGTTTACTTACAATTCTCTCTTGGAAGAAATGCTTAATCTCTGGAACATTTCCTTCCTTTCATATGCTCAGGTTAGGAGCAGAAGGCAAATGCTCACTAATACATTGTGGATAATGAGCATTCTCTACGAGCAGCCCCCTTTAGTTTCTTCATATAATATTAGATATGACATGTCAGTACAGGGGCAAGTGAGTGCAGATCTCTACCCCATCTTTCTTTCTTTTTTAAAATCATATGAGTTTTTCAAAGGCTCAGCTTTTCATAACTGAAAAGACAATACAGTGGTACCTCGGGTTACAGACACTTCAGATTACATACGCTTCAGGTTACAGACTCCGCTAACCCAGAAATAGTACCTTGGGTTAAGAACTTTGCTTCAGGATGAGAACAGAAATTGTGTGGCGGTGGCAGTGGGAGGACCCATTAGCTAAAGTGGTATCTCAGGTTAAAACAGTTTCAGGTTAAGAGCGGACCTCCAGAACGAATTAAGTTCTTAACCCGAGGTACCACTGTATATCCCAAATGAGGGGACTTGAACAAAATGCCCAAGTAGATATAATTCAATTCTGAGGCCAGCCTTCCCCAATAAACATGGTAACATTCTAGATGCTACAGTTATGTTGTATCACTTGCTCAGAGTTCCTCTTTGAGAAAGTGCAGTACAGTGGTACCTCGGGTTAAGAACTTAATTCGTTCCGGAGGTCTGTTCTTAACCTGAAACTGTTCTTAACCTGAAACACCACTTTAGCTAATGGGACCTCCCGCTGTCACCACACCGCCAGAGCACAATTTCTGTTCTCATCCTGAAGCAAAGTTCTTAACCCAAGGTACTATTTCTGGGTAAGCGGAGTCTGTAACCTGAAGCGTATATAACCCGAGGTACCTCTGTACTGCATCTAGATTAGGCGTTGTCAACCTGGTCCCTACTGCCCACTAGTGGGTGTTTCATAATAATAATAATAAATAATAAATTTTATTTATATCCCGCCCTCCCCAGCCGAAGCTGGGCTCAGGGCGGCTAACAACAATCAAAAATAGTTCAACATTCTAAAAACATTCATTATAAAATTAATTAAAATCAAATTAATGGCAACCATCAAGCAAAATTCCGTGCAGGTTGCCAGAGGAGGGGGTCAGGCTGCGCCCTGACCAAAGGCCTGGTGGAACAGCTCTGTCTTGCAGGCCCTGCGGAAAGATGTCAGGTCCCGCAGGGCCCTAGTCTCTTGTGACAGAGCGTTCCACCAGATTGGAGCCGTGGCCGAGAAAGCCCTGGCTCTAGTTGAGGCCAGCCTAACCTCTCTGTGGCCTGGGATCTTTAGGATGTTTTTATTTGCAGACCGTAAATTTCTCTGTGGGACATACCAGGAGAGGCGGTCCCGTAGGTACGAAGGTCCTAGGCCGTATAGGGCTTTAAAGGTTAAAACCAGCACCTTAAACCTGATCCTGTACTCCACCGGGAGCCAGTGCAGCTTGTATAGTACTGGATGAATATGATCTCGTAGCGAAGACCCCATAAGGAGTCTCGCCGCGGCATTCTGCACCCGCTGGAGTTTCTGGGTCAGTCTCAAGGGCAGCCCCACGTAGAGCGAGTTACAATAATCCAGTCTGGAGGTGACCGTCGCGTGGATCACAGTGGCTAGGTCAGGGCGAGAGAGATAAGGAGCCAACTGCTTAGCTTGGCGGAGATGAAAAAATGCCACCTTTGTTATAGCTGTAATCTGCGCCTCCATAGAGAGGGAGGTATCGAAGATTACACCCAAACTCTTAACGGACGATGCTGGCACTAATTGCACCCCCGCAAGAGCTGGGAGCTGCCCCCTCAATCCCATATCGCTCCGTCCCAGCCAGAGGACCTCTGTCTTCGAAGGATTTAACTTCAACCGGCTCCCACGTAACCATCCAGCCACAGCTTCCAGACATCTGGTCAGTGTATCTGGGGCCGAGTCAGGATGGCCGTCCATCAACAGATAGAGTTGGGTGTCATCGGCATACTGATGGCAACCCAGCCCAAAACTCCGGACAAGCTGGGCGAGGGGGCGCATAAAGATGTTAAAAAGCATCGGGGAGAGAATCGCACCCTAAGGCACTCCACACACCAAGGAGTGGTGCGATGACAATTCCTCCCCAAGCGCCACGCTCTGGCCCCGACCAGAGAGAAACGAGCGCAGCCATTGAAGGACTGTGCCCTGGATCCCCAAGTCGGCAAGGCGGCGGTCCAGGAGTTCGTGATTGACCATGTCGAAGGCTGCTGACAGGTCTAGAAGAATCAGCAGCCCCGACCCGCCTCGATCCAGCTGCCTGCGGAGATCATCTGTTAGGGCGACCAGAGCCGTCTCGGTCCCATGACCAGCGCGGAAGCCGGACTGGAATGGATCGAGAGCCGATGTTTCATCCAGAAACCTACCAAGCTGTTCAGCAACCGCTCTCTCAATCACCTTACCCAGGAATGGAAGATTCGAAACCGGGCGGTAATTGGATAGATCTAAAGGATCTAATGATGTTTTCTTTAAGAGCGGACGCACCACTGCCTCCTTCAATACCCCTGGGAATATCCCGGTGCCAAGGGACAAATTGATGATATCACCCAAGGGGGCCCGTACCTCGTCTGGACACGCTCTAATCAGCCAAGATGGGCACGGGTCAAGAGGACAGGTGGTGGGCTTTCCAGCTTGGAGGAGTCTGTCCACATCGGCTGGGGATATCCGGTCAAAGTGGTCCAATACTGGACCCGAGGACAGTCGAGGGGCCTCCAGTTCCTTTATTGTATCCAAATTGGCAGGGAGGTCTTGGCGGAGCAACAGGACCTTCTCCGCAAAAAAGCTCGCAAATGCCTCACAGCTGTGCGTCGAATGGTTATTTAAATTTGGCTGTCCTTCAAGGGACGTTAAAGACCTAATTATACTAAATAATTGTGCCGGGCAAGAGCTAGCGGAGGCAATGGAGGCCGAGAAGTAGGACTTCTTAGCGGCCTTCACTGCCATCTCGTAGGTTTTCATAAAAACCCTATAAGATGTTCTTGAGGCTCCGTCACGGGCACCCCGCCATACTCGCTCTAGCCGTCTGAGGTCCCGCTTCATTTTCCGAAGCTCCTCGGTAAACCAGGGAGCCCGGTTTCTGCGGGGTCGCAGAGGGCGCCTAGGTGCGATCTCATCGATGGCTGCTAGGAGCTGGATATTCCAGCCCTCAACAAGCTCAGTCAATGAGTCGCCAGGGGGAGCAAGGTCCCGCAAGGCCTGACGGAATCTATCAGGGTTCATCAGCCTCTGCGGGCGAGCCCAAATTGGCTCGCCACCTAAGCAGGGTGGGGGTGGAAAATCAATCCTGGCTTTCAGTGCGTAGTGATCAGACCAAAACAGTGCGTAGTGATCAGACCAAAACAATTGTACCTAGGATTCTAGGTGGGCAGTAGGGGGTTCTACAGCACAAAACTGAATCCTTTTTACATCATGCACTGGTGGGCGGTAAGGAAATTTTACCATCAAGAAAGATGCATTAGTGGGCGGTAGGTATAAAAAGGCTGACTACCCCTGATCTAAATAGCTGTAGCATCCACAACAAGGGGTGACCATCTGAAAGCAGTTTGATTGGCATATCCTATTTCTAACTGAACTTGGTTATTTGGGTGGCAATCAATGCCAGGCAAATAAATAGGTCTTACCTCACAGAAATGTGGGAGTAGCATGTCTCTGCCTATCAGCATCATGGCACTTCTACCAAAATGGCTGCTTTCAGAGGAGAACAGAAAATGAAAGCTGTCTCTCTAGTTCATCTTTAGCTCTATAGTTTTATGTTATCTGCCCCCCTTGCATTCTCAAAAATACCCACTGCCTGCTTCATGTGCACCTTCTTGATGTTCTGAGAACTCTAGTTCTATGACTTTCTGTTTTGATGATATTTCATGCTCAAATTTCAGCTAGAAACTGGCATTCCACAACAGTGTGGGGAAGGAGGTCAAGTAAGACTGGATAATTATATTGAAACCACTGACAAGAACTGGTAGATTATCTGTTGGTCTCAAAATCGGGGGTGGGGGATGTTTCCAGAGGGGGAAGCTGTGTTAGTCATTTGCAGCAAAAACAACAGAGAGACTTGAGGCATCTTAAAGATTAAAAATATATATATTATGCCATAAGTTTTCACAAGTCATACATCAGAAAGCAAAATAATATCTACAGTTGACCATCAAGCCCTGTGTCCTGTCTCCACTAGTGTTTTAATTCAAAATGATATGCAGAAAGTATATGATACAGTAGATAAAACTAAGTAGAAAACTCTATTCACCAGTGACTTCCCATAACCTAATAATCAAGGGCACCATAAGTCTCTCACTATGTTGATCAGTAGCCACTGAGATTCCCAGATCAATGTCAATGTGCGCTTTTCTTTTCTGGAATCTAGTTAGCCTATTCAGCCAGTTGCAATACTTTTCAACACAAAAAACTTTGACATTTGAAGCTTTTGAGGCTCAGGTGGTCCATCCTTTAGTTTGGACTCTACAGATTGCTAGCTTTGGAGTTCCTGAGTTCATCCTCTGGTGAGGCTCAAGATGGCTGTTGTAGTAATCAACGCTATAAACTTGCCTATGGTATTATTATCCAAATCTGATGGATATAGATTACTACCACCAGCTGTGCTCTGTGTTAGTTTTATGCGCAGCAGAGAACAATTGTGGAGATGAAACAGCCTTTTATTCCTGCTGTGCTGACATTTCCTTACACAGGTGCCATGGTCCTGCAACTCTGTTCAAACGGTTGAGGTTGTGTGGGGAGTAAATTGCAGCAAAGGAAAGAATCACATTATTAGTCCGGGGGGGGGGGGAGCTGGGCAAGGGAAGAAACACAAAAGAGCTGCCAGCTTTAATGCTATTTGCTTCACAGATGGGTTCTGTGGAATGTAAAAACTCTTATACCTATTGCATCCCACAATGAGGTGGACATATAAAATTAGCTGGGGTGATGACAAATGGCAGAAAACAAAATATAAGACTCTATGGGTGTGACTTCACATCTCTTATTATGGTGGCTTAAGACAAAACTGTCTACTTATAAGGTGTGTCAATAATTCAAACTGTATATGTTTTAAAACATTGCACCTGACATGACTCTCCCCCCAAAATCCTGGGGGATATGGCATGGTGCAAGTGGTCAGAATTTGTTGGACTGAGATCCATAGCTTTCTCCAGAATTACAGACCCACCTGGGAAGGGGCAGGTGGTTAGAGAGAGAGTATATTACTGTTAGGTTTGTAGTGTGAACATAGTCATAGAGGACACATTTTAAGCAGTGGAAACCTTGTGGAACTTCTATTGGCATTATTCATTTCCTCCTGGACTCCCCCACCCCCACCCTGTGCTCTTTTAAATTCAGTAGCATTGTATTGCCAGTACCACCAATTATAATTCCCTTGTAGGAACTGCCATGAAGCATTAGGACTCCATGTATTCTCCCTCCATTTTATTAAAATTATAAACAAATAAACCAATCATTGTTTTCTATGCAGCAATATTCTACAGCATGATAATGAAACTGTGCAAGTGTTAAATATGTAAAACTGGTATTTATCACTGCCCTTTGTGGTGTTGTAAGACCTTGCTAAACAATCGTGTCATTTGTATAGATTTGTAATTACATATAGAGGTTTCGCCCCTTGGTGATGCTGGCTGAAGACTGTGGAAACTGATTGTTTCTTAGAAATGACTCTAAGAGAGCTCCTCCAAGACGTATCATGAAGAATGTTCCCAGGGCGGGATGCATACATAAAATAATATATATAACAGATTTAAAATAGGCAACAGCTGAAAACATGCAAATGTCGGTTAAAGTTACAATGAAAAGAAGAATTAAACAGGATCCTGCAGAAGGGGAAGGGTCTGCCTTCAATCCACAGCATTGTCTTCACCCAAAAGCCTGGGCAGAGAGGTTTTTCTTGGCTACACCTCTATACCACACCTTTGCATACTTAAAAGATCACCTCATCTCCTTCATGCCCAACTGATCACTTCATTTTGCAGGAGAGGATATTCTGCAGATATCCTCCTCTCAGGAGCTCTGCTCCGTACAATTAATTAACCACATTTAGAAAATGGTCGTTTGTACACATGCCCCAATGTCCCATGGAGCTGTTGGAGCAAAGGAAGACTTGAGACTCCTGTTCAAACCAATGAACCCCTCCTCCCCCACTTGAAATTGCTTTATGCTGGTCTTTGTTCCTGTAGTATAGTGTACACTTATGGTGCTCACCATCAAGTTTGGAATGAGGTGCATATTTTATTTTAAAACAGATTCAATGAAATCAAAAAGGCATCACCTGCTTAAGTTCCTGCTTAAGTGTATAAAAGTGGCACTTATGTAGGTAAGAGTTCTGGTTTTTGCTCCAGCCATTAAAACTAATGCAGCCAACTTCCAATAGGGTACCTGAAAGACTAACAAATTGATTATGGCATTACCTTCTGAGGACCGAGCAGTGGACTTTAGTCCACAAAAGCTTCTGCCATAATCAATTTGTTAGTCTTTTAAGGCACTCAAAGATTCCTTGTTGTTTCTACAATGCAAGACAGTCGTTCAGGACTATTTGTCAGATGTTTGTAAGAGTAAGGCCACAATGCAGAATATAAATTCTGTGGAGTGAGCGGGCTGCAGTTTGTAGTCCTAAATAAGCCAGTCAGTCCCTGGAAGTGGGCTTTTTTTTTCATTATTTCAATGAAACACGCTTCCAAGTAAAAGTACCTGGGACACTTGTTACTCTCTCCAAGGCACTTGAAGTGGCTTAAATAGGAGGAGGTGTCCTGACCTTCTAATCGCAGCAAATGATCTGCTGGTGAGACTCGTAAGGAGCTCCTATTGCATTATTTATGACAAAGTCACCATTTCTTTGGGCAGACTAGTATTACTTTTCCTTCCCCCTTTACAGCATTCTCATCATGAAGAATGTGCTCTTAACTAAACCGCAGAGGGCTTTGTAGTGGTCAGTAATAGGATGCCTTCCAACACTCAATAGAGTCCACATCAGAGAAAGCGCAATCAGCCGCCCAGTTCCCAAGCTCTCCTCTTACAGGGCCTTATAAAAGTTATAAATAGATAACTCTCTGTCCCTTTGTGCTTTCTGACCAACCTCCCCATCGCCTTTTCCTTTGCTAGAGAAACAGATTGGTCATTAGGACACACAATATGCACTTAGATGTTTTGACGTTCTCTTGGCTGGACAGCAGTTAACCAGAGGGAATTTCTTGAAGGGACCGTACTTGTGTCTTTCTTCCTTCCTTCACCCATAACTTGTGTGTTATGAAGAATTAGGCATGGCAGCTTACTTGGGAGATTGTTGTGGCTCTCATTTTCTTACACATCATATTCCTTTATTCCCTTAATTACTTTTTGTGTGTGAAAGACAATTCCCATAAAAAGAACACTTCATTTCTCTGAGTCGTTGCCAAGAATATGCACCACAACTGTTGAAAAGAGAGAAAAAAGATCTGGCCTGTCCGTTAAGGATTTGCAAAGGAGCTCTCTCTCTCTCTCTCCTCCCACATTTCAACATTGCATTTCCCTTAATTCCATGATTGATTAAATAGATCTAATTTCTTTTCTCACATTTGCAACTTCAATTTTTTTCAGGTTCATAGGGTCTCCCCTTCTTTTCAGAAATCATTTAGACTCATGAATGCAGAAATTGATTTTCCCCCTTATTATTATTATTTCACATTGTTTTGCAGTTGTGCACCACCCTGATATTATGATATGGCTGGAAAGAAATACTTATGTAAATAAAATAAAATAAAAAATAAAATAAATACATTGAATCCTTCACTGCATATTTCCTTCGTATTCTGTATCTGCTGCTTCACACATCCAATGAGCCCACCATGCTCAGTGGAAACAGAATGACGACTATGTTTGGGGAAGAAAGGAAATTCAGGTCTGAGAGGGAACGACTATACAGGAACACTCCACACTGCTACATTTTGTAGCAAGTCCTGCCTGTCTTATAATTCCCATAATTTATCAGGTTTTTCAGGCTTCTCAATGGAATCTGCCTGGCTACTATGATGCTAAATGGGCCATTGGCCTGATCCAACAGGTCCTCCTTATGTTCTTATGTCTGCTCAGATCCAGTTTTACCTAAGCTAGGTATAGGTCAGCTGTAGTTCACATTTATTCATTTATTTGTTGCTTTGTTTGATGAACTTGTTGCTTAGCTGCAGGAAAAAAAAAGTTCTCAAAGCCACTCATAAAACATACAAAACCCTATAAATCACCATAAAAATACACCACATAACACCATAAAAATATACAGCTAAAATGAAGAACAACAAGAACAACTGTAATAATTTAGTAACCGGGAAAAGCTTTTGTGTACAGAAATATTTTCTCACAGTGAAAGAAAGCAAGAAAGGAAGTCATTTGACAGATCTGTGTGGGCAGGGAATTCCAGGAAGTCCTTTCTATCACTGGGATTGCCCTGCTCTATAACCCAGTTTGGTCATTACTCTAAGCCAAACCAATACAGTGGTGCCTCGCAAGACGAAATTAATTCGTTCCGCAAGTTTTTTCGTCTTGCGAGTTTTTCGTCTTGCGAAGCACGGTTTCCCATAGGAATGCATTAAAAATCAATTAATGCGTTCCTATGGAGACCGCTTGCCAGGCTGGCGGTGCGGAGAAGGGCTTTTCTCCCCACCGCAAGCCTTCAGCACAGGTCCGAGAACAGAGGGGAAGGCGCGCAGCGCTTCTCCTCTGTTCCCGGGACTTGCGGTGGGAGGAGGGTTTTTCCTCCCCACCGCCAACATTCAAAACAGCATTCTGAATGTTGGCGGTGGGGAGGAAAGCCCTCTTCCCACCGCAAGCCTTCAGGACAGGTCCGAGAACAGAGGGGAAGGCGCGCAGCGCTTCTCCTCTGTTCCCGGGACTTGCGGTGGGAGGAGGGTTTTTCCTCCCCACTGCCAACATTCAGAACAGCATTCTGAATGTTGGCGGTGGGGAGGAAAGCCCTCCTCCCACCGCAAGCCTTCAGGACAGGTCCGAGAACAGAGGGGAAGGCGCGCAGCGCTTCTCCTCTGTTCCCGGGACTTGCGGTGGGAGGAGGGTTTTTCCTCCCCACCGCCAACATTCAGAACAGCATTCTGAATGTTGGCGGTAGGGAGGAAAGCTCTCCGCCCCATCGCCAGGCTTCGGAGGAGGTCCGAGGACAGTGGGGAAGACGCGCTGCACTTCCCCGCTGTCCCTGGAGATTTCCCTATGGGCTTTCGTCTTGCGAAGGAAGCCCATAGGGAAATTCGTTTTGCGAAGCGCCTCCAAAACGGAAAACCCTTTCGTCTAGCGGGTTTTTCGTCTTGCGAGGCGTTCGTCTTGCGGGGCACCACTGTACCTAGCTCAGTGTAGGGTACCAGCAGCAGGACCAGAGGCAGGAAAAGGCACCTTCTTTTCATGAACCGACATGGTTGCTTGTTAGCACATGTGTGAACCCGACCTATGTCTCAAGCTATATCATATCTAAGTCAGGGATAACCAGTTCTTCCACCCTGATCTGAGGTGATAGGGGGCAGGTGAGTGCTATCTGAAGAAGTGTGCATGCACACAAAAGCTCATACCAAGAACTAACTTAGTTGGTCTTTAAGGTGCTACTGGAAGGGAAAAAAAATTTGTTTTGACTATGGCAGACCAGCATGGCTACCTATCTGTAACAGGTGAGTGCTAGGTTATTTTAAACCCCGTACTTCATAGTCTTTCACAAACCCCTTTTAGAAGACCATGTGTATTGCTTGAGCTGAGAAGCACAGAATTACCATTTCTTTTCCTCTTCTCCCTAGCACTGCATTTCTAATGTTTGAAAGCAAGAGGGAGAAACAAACAAGACTCAGCTCAAATTTCAGCCTCTCCATGGTGGCCTGGGGTGGAGGGGAGGCAGGCCTTGGGAGCAGATATTGGTGTGGCAGTCTTCTCTCTGGTCCACTCCCAGCCCCTATAAACAGGCTTGCGCTGCAACCTGCTGTACATTCCAGCCGGGAACGTCACCCACCCAGCCCACTCTTTAACACTTTGCATTGTGCCTTAACAACTTTTCTTACAGGTCTGTGGGCTTTGCTATGGTTTTAATTATGGCTGCTGTATTCAGAGCTGGGAAGGAATTTCCCCTGGTTGCCAGGTTTTGCCTTCCCCAGAGCAATAGTCACAACGTTGGCGGTTTAGGCTTTAGGCGGAATCCTTAGTCTAGCATCTGGTGAAGAGGTGACTCTTGTGGTGGTGATAACAGGGGTCTTGAGGGCAAGCCTCTGTACATAAAGTCAAAAGTGTTTGCCTGGCAGGCCATAGAGCTTCCTCCAGTGGCTTGGGAGGGGCTATCTATGTAAACCTGTGTTTTGTGATAATCGCATCTCCCCCATAATTGACTCTGTCATCAGACCCTCAGCAGGGGGCTGAGAGGGATATACAGGCCTATGCTACATCTGAAATATCAATAAAGCTGTGGCCATTTTAATTCCACAATGTTGTTTAATTCTAGAATGTTGTTATCCCCCTCCCCTTTTTGAGTCAGGCTTGCTCCTGGGGGTGGGGGCGCAATGACATTTTCTTCTGATGCCCTGATGTTAAACACATTTACGAGGGAATGAGCACCCTTTTGTTGTAGAAAAGAGGAATGTATTTTTAAAGTGAAAATAATAAAACAAATATTTGTAACCATTTACATGCCTGCCCAGCCACACTCTGACATAAAATGGTGTTTTTTTTAAAAAAAAAGGAAAAAAATGATTCTTTTTATAAATAAAAAAGGATAAAATAAGAAGGATGCTTCAGGAACCATAATCAGCTCTGGTGGGTCTTAACATGACCATGCCAGTCCACATGCTGATGCTGGAATTCTTTGCCATCCCTTCAGCCAATACTCCCAGGAGAATAATTTGTGGGACCCTTAGACTGTTGGGCACCTGGGAAGGAATATATAGGAAGAACATTCTTCCCCAATCTGTTCCATAGTTCAGAAGAATGTGTTAAGTTCTATGTGCAGTCCTAGAGAATGTTGCTCTCAAGAATATCCACCCAAGACAAAAGGTCACATTTTGAGAATTCTCTGTCAAGAAAATGCTCTCATCCATTTTTCAAATATATAAATAAAAATCTTGACTTCTAGTCGACTCCGAAATGAATCCAGATTAACCCCCTAGTTCTGAAGGTCTTGAAACTGCAGAATTGCTTGGACTTCTATATGAGGTTCATATCTGGCTGCTACGGCATGGCACAAGGGTAACCTAAGGCTGAGAATCACCTTAGACCAGACACAGGGAATCTTTTTCAGCCTCCTGGGACACCTTCCAGAGAACGTGGGCAGGGCTAGAGACAAAAGTGGTCCAAGCAACCAATGTGGTTTTTCATTTGTATAGTAGTTTCTTCACTCATACACTGCTACTTATCCTCCCTCAAAAGCTAGCAGCAATGACAGGAGTTCCTCTCTTTGATATTTAATATGAACCTGGACTTTGCTCTCCATTCCAGATAAGATCTCTATAATTTGTTTATTTCTCAACATTCCACATGCCCTGGAAGGTGAGAGGGTCTTTTTTTGGGGGGGGTTCCTTTAAAAAAATAATAATTTAGAAACAATTAAATTTCCTTGGGATAACTCCAATTATATAGATTCCACTATATTTTTAGCAACATTATTTTGCCTTCAAACCAACAGGCATTAAATATCCCAGTTTGCTATTACAGGGTATAACAATTTTTAACATTAATTTGGCAGTGTATTAATAATATTTTACAGGAAAACTAAAGAAGAATCTTGTTTTTAAAAAATCACAAATTGTCATGTTATAATTATTATGTTAAACATGATCAGATATTAGCAATGATAACTGGAGCTTCATCATCATAATAAGAATATTTAGCACTAATTTGCTGGTTTGTAATAAATAGAAATGCCTTTTTTGCTTTTATGTGCATTGAATGTAGGATCCTCCCTCTTTTTTTAATAAGAGCCAAGAGGAGAAAGATATATATATACATCTGAAACTTCCTGAGGCCATAGTGAGTTTATTCTTTGGCCATATAAAATGCTTCACTTTCATTAATATTTTGTTTCTTTCCTTCATCATCAGGGAAAATGGATAAAAACAAAAGATACATGGCCTATTTCGAAATCCATGAAAGTTGGATACTCCCAAAATTCCAACAAGATTACATAGAAGTCTCATCTGGTAAATATTACTCTATGTTTTTGTCTTTGCTTAAGTTTTTACACAACTTGACAGCTTGTGGTATTGTGCCCACATTTCAAAGTTAAGATCTGCAAACATATGGCAGGGACTCAACATTCCATTCTACATGGACCACAATGTCTCCAGCCTACAAGTGTTTGCTTGTACGAAGTGAGGTGGAAAATAAGAATTTTCCTAGAGAAATGTGAAGACCTACACAGGCAATTCTGCTTTAGCTAGCCATCTGAACTGCCCTCAGGCTTCAGAAGAGATTAACTATTTCACTTCTTTGGCCTCTGATGAGACCCAGTGTAGTATCTAGGATCATTGAATGGGTTCAGATCACCACTTGGTTGGGAAATATGGGGCACCCACCATAGGGCAGGATGGAGGGGAACTGAAGGGGTGAAGGGAGATGGGGTAAGAACTGATGGTTTCAGTGAATATCTTTTTTTTCCCCTGGATGCCAGGTCCTACCCATAACCTACAGATTCCCAGCAATCTCTTTCTTTTAAAAGTAAGTCTACAGCACTTGTGGAACCAAAGTTAGGAAGCAAAACATGGAAGCACTATTCTAGTTTTTAATATTTATTATTTCAGTAACAATACTGTGTTTTCTAAGCAGTGCTTTGTGGGACACTACAAGGTGGTCCCATCACCTCCTGGCAAATAGAAGGGGAAGAAATGGAAGCAGTGAGAGATTTTACTTTCTTGGGCTCCATGATCACTGCAAATGGTGACAGCAGTCACGAAATTTCTTGGGAGAAAAGCAATGACAAACCTAGACAGCATCTTAAAAAGCAGAGACATCACCTTGCCAACAAAGGTCCATATAGTTAAAGTTATGGTTTTCCCAGTAGTAATATATGGAAGTGAGAGCTAGACCATAAAGAAGGCTGATCGCCAAAGAATTTATGCTTTTGAATTACGGTGCTGCAAGAAGATCAAACCTATCCATTCTTAAGGAGCCCTGAGTGCTCACTGAAAGGACAGATCGTGAAGCTGAGGCTCCAATACTTTGGCCACCTCATGAGAAGAGAAGGCTCCCTGGAAAAGACCCTGATGTTGGGAAAGAAGGGGATGATAGAGGACGAGATGGTTGGACAGTGTTCTCAAAGCTATTAACATGAGTTTGACCAAACTGTGGGAGGCAATGGAAGACAGGAGTGCCTGACGTGCTCTGGTCCATGGAGTCACGAAGAGTCGGACATGACTAAATGACTAAACAAGAAAGCTTACTGCCATTCATTAATGCTTTTAGCCAGTGAATTAATTCATAGGGTTACAACACTAACAATTAAGAAAGCAGTTCTAGCCAAGTAGGCAAAGAGAAATCTAGAGTAAAATACACACGATTTCTAGAGAAGGAACTTCTGGTTTAACCCTTTGATTTGGTCTTCTCAAGTGATTACTGCACCATAAAAAACAACAACAATTCAGGTATCAAGGATTTTTGTGTACCTGTGATTGGGAAGTAGCATGTAATCCAAAAACAGAAGGCAAAAGCAAAGATGGGAGTCCATTATCTTTCCAATTCATGTTTTATTTCATTCAGGGGGGGGGGAATGTGATTTTCCCCTTTTCTGAGTTGTGAACTAATATGTGTACAAATACCAAGGTGACCTGCGCACCCCACAGCAGCTGTGCAGACCCTCAGGAGCGATCAAGCTGATGGCTCTGTGCATCTCACCATTCCACAGACTGACAGCAGCCTTAACCGGAGCACCAGCCATTATCACAGGAATCCTTATAACAACCCTACAAGGCAGATCAGTAGAGATAGCCCAATATATATACAGTGGTACCTCGGTTTAAGAACAGCCCTGTTTCCGAACTATTCAGTTTACGAACTCTGCAAAACCGGAAGCAGTGTCCCAGTTTGAGAACTTTACCTCAGTCTACGAACGGAAACCGGACAGTAGAAGGGCACCAATAGTGGAGAAAGCGCACCTCGGCTTAAGAACAGTTTCAATTTAAGAACGGACGTCCGGAACAGATTAAGTTTGTAAACGGAGGTACAGTACCACTGTACTTTTAATTTTACTCCAATAGCGAATAGGACTTGTCCTGAAGTCAGCATATGATTATTCACAAATTTCCAAAGGGTGCAGAGGTTCTGAGGTCATGACTAACCAAAGGCCACCTAATGAATCTGTGGCAGAGACAAGAGCTGAACCACAGAATTCCTGATTTACTGCAACTATGTGACACACCGTCTCTCATACAGTTTATTGTATGGGCAAATTGCTATTTCTTGCTTTAAATTTACAATGGAATGTTTCTAGAATCTGGTTTCATTCTCCTCCCATTTGCCCCCCCCCCCCCCAGTAATTCAGCACAGGGAGATACCTTGCCAACATTTGAGACTTTTTCCAGCATTTTGTATATTTGTGTGGCTGATCTGGACTGTGAGCAATCTGCAGCCTTATACACAGGGGTGGATAGACTTCAGGCTTGAAGAATCTCCTTTTGAGTTTTTTTACTAGCACCCCAGAATGAAGCCAGGTGCAAAATAAATATTGTTAGAATTAAAGAACAGGGTTCATCTGAGCACCACCTGAGCTTAGGTATTTGTTTTTTACAGTCATTTTACATCCAAGTCTACTCTTCTGGTTAGCCTTCTTCATCTTAGCAGCATAAGCTAGGTGAGAAAAGTTGAAATTTGCAGCTGAAGTCTGGGGGGGGGGGGGAAGGCTACATCACTTGATTGCTACAGCAATTTGAAGATTAGATTGCAAAGCATCCTGGAGGGCCCCATTATTACAAATCCAAGTCACCAAGAGAAGATAAACCCCATCATTGTTTCTTTGATCCTCAGTTTTCCTGATATACCTGCCTAGCATGGTCACTCCCTGCTCCTCAGCCTTCCATATGTGCATGTTTATGTTTGTAGCACCTGGATTTCTGAAGAGGGTTCTCAAATAAATACACAGACTGGTGTGTTAGGGCACAAGCTCTACACAGGCTACAAGAATAAATTTGTTATTCATTTTAAAATTTTGGCCTGGCTTGCCAAAGTATCACTGCTACAGCTGTTACACATCTTGTTATGGCATTAGGCTGACTCACAGTGATCATCTTCCAAAAGATTCTGGCACTGAGTGAAGCCCTTCTAATATCCCAAATAAGGAAACCATCATTAATAGTGTTGATGACAAGGAGATATCCAGGGAGACCGAGCCAGTTTTGACTGTGGGAGCCTGAGACCAAAGACACTAAGGCAAAGAAGAAACCCTTTTTGTCACCAACTTGGCTACGCTTCAATTTTCTTTATTTCTTGGGGGGGGGGGGACATGTGGAACAACTGGTAACGATTTGGGTGCATAAAAATATTATCCATCTGCTGTAAGTTTGAATTGGTCCCAGCTGATGTTTGTGTTTTCCGATGGGAATGATCACAACAGTTTTGCACTGAACTTCACTTCAGCACTGTGAAATAGCAGCTGCAGATAGCTTTGAGCTGGTTGAAATTCTTGAATGAAATTTTCTTTCAAATTGAAAAAATAACCTTTTGCATGAGAAGGCATGTGAACATTCATCTCACTCTCCAATCTGTATAACTACTGTTTGTATTTTCTCAGCACTAAGATCTTGAGGCAAAGGAGAAATGAAAACAATGATATAAGATAATGTAATATGTCAGCAGATGTATTTCCCCATCACAAATGACTTCTGATAAGCTTCTTCAATCAATACCAACCTTTTAATCACTCATTTTCCATTTTAGAAATGTGTGAAGAGGCTCACCCCATTTCTGATTTCAGTAGTGCTAAATTCATCAATTAGCATCTCCAGTTAAAAGATTTCTGGAAACAGGGCCAGATTAAGCCTTGAAACCATCAAAAGAAGCTTCCAGTCTCAGTAAATTCTGGGCTGGAAGGACCAATGGGCTTGTTCAGTATGTCAGGCACATGTGTTCAAAGATCCACCACATGCAGCACACCGAAGTATCCAAAACAGCTAGCAAAAGGTCCCTGGGACTCTCATTAAACACATTAAACAAAAGGCCATAATGTAGATAGCCCTCTCCAACATCTTATAATTAAAAGTCTACACTGTGTGCAATACACCCTCTCCGAAAAAAAGACAACATTTAAGCATTATCAACACATCCTTATACAGTGGTACTTCTGGTTAAGAACTTAATTTGTTCTGGAGGTCCGCTCTTAACCTGAAACTGTTCTTAACCTGAGGTACCACTTTAGCTAATGGGGCCTCCCATTGCCGCCGCCACACAATTTCTGTTCTCATCCTGAAGCAAAGTTCTTAACCTGAGGTACTATTTCTGGGTTAGCGGAGTCTGTAACATGAAGCGTCTGTAACCCGAGGTACCACTGTATTTAAGTGCCATATAGCATTAGCATCATTGCTTTATCTATTGATTTAAATCTATGTTATGCATCTGAAAGTCTATAGCCCAAAGTACAGAATATGAATTCTATAAATGAATCCTGCCTCCATGTTAAATGAATGAGAATCATAGAAATGTAGAGTTAGAAGGGACCATTTTTCCATTCTCTTCAACATACAACTGGGTTCATTTGCACAAATCATTTGATATTATTTGCTGTCCAAGCACCCACCCTCTATGCCCATCTGTACTGCTCCTCCTTTAGTTGATTACACAAAGCTTCCCAGCGTCTCCCCTCCAGGAAGTGGCAAGATTCATTCCTGTTTAGCTTTAACAGGATCCCAGCATCTGTTACTAGCCCATAGGAGTCACTGTACTGGTGGATCTGTGAAGGAATGGTGGGTAGATGGGACTGTGCATTCTGTTTGTTGCCTCCACCACAGTGGCTTGCTTTAATGTCATTTTCAGATGTATGCCTAAGATTGTTTTTAATTGTGCATCTAAAACTGAATGTCACAAACATATTTTCAGGCAGTCAGTCAGAGAAAATAGCTGAGGTTCCCCGTTGCCTGTATATCATTGGTAAACCTAGGCTTCATTTTCCATAGCGCATGTAATGGCCACAACATCTGATGAACAGCATTTTTATCAACAGAGAGAGATGTGGATTTATGACAGCGCAACTGGTTTTCCTGCACCGGGCACAGGGTCCAACGTTCTGCCTTCCTGCCTCCTTCCCAAAGCCCAATAAGCACTGGGCTTTGGGAAGGCACTGTGAAGGCTGGAAGGACATCAAAATTTGGCCTCACACAGGGCGCCATATTACCAAGGTCCGCCTCTGACTGAGATCTGTGCATTGCCCAATAAAGAAATTTCCTCTTAGACAGTGAAATAGCAATCCAGTGCAGGTACTTTGAAAAAAGGCAAAGTGTAGAAACCAATATTGGGGCTATGTTCAATTTATAGCAGGTCTAATTCAGCAAGTTCTTCATAGCTGTGAAGTTTGGGGGCATCCAAGGAGCTCCCTTGGGTGAGTAAAACTTGGTCTGCTCAATATGCAGGCAGACAGTCTGGTTAGATACAGCTCCCTTCCCAAGCCCAGTGTCAGGGTTGGAAGCTGTGAATGGGCATTTTAAATTCACCTGTTCTGCATTTATTTTCCCCAATGCACCTTTTCTATCAGTGCAAGGACTTTAAGCTGTGCAATGGATCTTCAATAGAGCTGGTTTGTTTCAGTTAGTCAAAATTTGGATTAACCACAGTTTATACAACTGGGATAGCAAGTAACCTATGGTTGATCCAGAACTGGATCAGAAGTTTCTAATCTTCTTGTAACTCCCTGTGGTTCATTTTGGTGAACTTAAACCATGGTTTAGCGTAGCACCTGAATGCAGACCATAAATCGGAAGGTGGTTGTTTTTAAATGCCTTCTGTTGTTGCACTCTTAGTGGTCCCACTTTTATGCACTGAGGTTCTTTTGCTTGAACAGAAATAAGAGCATCACTTTCCCCATCCCTGAATCTTCATGCTGGGGAAAATGTTGCCTGTTGAATTCTGCCTGATATGCACAGAGCATACCGGTATTATATGTATATCTCACAATCTCATTGCTGCTGCTTTTTAATGATGTAACCAACAGGGCAAGGGATGCACTTTGTTAAAACTCATTCCATATCATCTGCACTCTTAACAAGCAGTTGTAGGTCAAACACAAGTGCCTAGGGGACCATATGTACTACCGCAGGCTGCATGTTGCTACCCCAGAAGTACAATATTCTTTCTGTGCACACTTCAGTTCTTTCTGTGGAACAGCTTAGCTCTGTGCCCTTGAATATTTGTAACCCGACGCCTTCTCTCTTCTGCCGGGGCGATCATCATTTACTGAAAGACTTGTCTGTTTACCAGGAATGTCAGGAGACTGGAGGGCTGATGGCGTGTTTGCTGTGAATATCAAGAGGCTGACATTCATAAAAATGAACAAATACTTTGCAACCCACAGGGAAATGATGGCTCTGAGGAAGACTTGCACGCTGCTTATTCATCAGCGAGAAGTGGAAAAAAGCAAAGCCAAGGTGTACTCTTTTTTTCCTGGTGGCAGGTATTGGTGGTGGTGATGGGGAAATAACAACAAGATGTGACAATTCAGGGCTTCTTAGGATCAGGAAGTATTCTAAGACTGCAGAAAGCCTGATTTATTTTTCAAAACCCCATTCCAATCATGATATAGTGTCCCACTTAATAGGAAGGTGCACAAATTCCTAACTCACAAGATTTCATTTAACAGGAATCAGGAGAATCACAAGTCAGTGGGCAAGCATACTACACACAAGACATTTAAAGGATAAAAACAGAGTTCCGCGAACATAAGTGGGATCAGATCCTCATTAATGGGCAGAGAAAGGCATTTCTTAGAGCTGTTACACACAATATGAAAACCTGGGTCTGCATCAGGTGTACACTTTGACAGGGGGCTATGGGCAATTCTCACAAGCAAACTAGGATGAGTATAGTGGTTTGCTTTCAAACTTCTCTGAGGTTACATTAGGTGTTTTTTTAAAAATCTTACACATACATATACAAATACCGGTATGTCTGAATTGTTTTTTTTTAAATTTGTCTGAAGCATAGAAGTACCGGTAGATTATGTGTTTTTGTTTTGTAAAGGGTGTTTAAACTTTTTTTTTAAAAAAAAAGAAATAGATTAATCATTTCGTTTTTCAGAAGAGTTCAGTGTCCTGTTATTGAGGCAAAATTCTCATGAAGTTTTCTCTATTTTTAACCAGAATGCTGAAATTTTCTGGGAACTCTAGACAAACAGAAATTGTTTCTAGCACTCAATGAAGTGAACCCACAAAAGGATTATTCAGGTCCTCCGTAACTCTTGAAGCTCATAGTCATAGGCTTAGAAAGATGTTTGATTGCTCTCCTCCATGAACACCTCCATCATGCTTTCTCCATCATGGCTTCTACTGGAAGGGCTGTCATTTTCATCACTAGGGGAAATGTAGCCTTTTCCACTCTAGTCCTTATTATGTGAAAGAATCAGTATCTGTAGATATATATACACAGTATTTATACTGGACCACGTGTTCTTCTTTGTCATACAGAATGTGCTCATGTTATTTGATAGCATCAAGCAACCAGAATCTGTTATGCTGCTTCTTACTCTGACCTGCCATTTTGTTTGGTGCATCTTTAGGACAGGTTCTTCGAAGTATTCAGAGAATAGGAGGATTTGGTGCCTCAAGGTGTGCCATTCCAGTCAGCAGAATCCACTGGGCATGAACTTCACTGCGCACAGTCTATTGTTTCAATGTGAACTGAACCTCATTTGTCATTGGGCTATTACTACTGTGCCATCTGTTCTTTGGTAAGAAAAGGAGAGCGAACTTACTCCCATTCCACATCCCCTTCCCCTACAACAACAAAAATATGGGGAAAGGCTTCCCCACAAAGGAAAGGAAAGTTTTACTCTATGAAAATCTCTGAGCAGTCATCTCTTAGCACCTAAATGCCAGCTGCCAGTTACTATTGTTTTTATTAGGTTGACAGCTCCACATGGGTGGGTGCCAACTTATATTCATTATATTTCATATTTTATAGCACCAGCCTAGGTTTGAAAAGCTGCTGGCATTTGGTGCAACAGCAGCCCTTGCCCCAGAGGGATAGTCATGCTTCCCATCCTTCCCTCTGGTTTTTTTCGGGGTTGTTTTTTTAAGAACCTCTTTCACGACAGCTGTGCTTTCTGTCAGAGTTTGCTGGCTGCTCTGCATTCAGTCCCTAGGTCCTGGTTCTTTCTTCTTAGTCCTGGGTTTCATGTATGTTACATGCAGCTCAAATCTCCCTATGAAAGAGCCCCTGTAATTCTATAGTGTAGCTGTAATTCTATAGTGTTCCAGTATTCTTCTGAGCTGCCATTCTAATTAACTATGAGTACTTAGACCTGGCCATAATTAAGAGAAAAGGCTTTAAAAAATGTTTGATTCTCATTATATAGAATAATATTCCTCCTTTCTTTCTTGGTAGGAACAGAAGGTCACTGGTTATAGGCCTGGGATATAACAAAATACAGATTGCGTCAGTATTACGATACTATGCAAAACAGGTGTGCCAACTCTATGGGGCCGAGGTATCTTCAGTGTTGAGGGGATGGAGGAGGACAAAGCGGAGCCAAGCATGGCATATCTTCAGTGGCTGGCTCCTCCTGAGCACAACAGAGGAGCTGCCGGTCACTGAAGCTGCACTGTGCTGGGCTCCATGGTCAGCCTTCGCATGTCGTCACATGACATCACACACACGCAGTGCACACTGGGCCCACTTAATCTTGGGCTCAATATTCATTCATTCCTGGTATGATTCCTTTCTTACAATGGTCTGCTTCTCTTTTCTGCTTAAGAGATCCAGGCTGAACTCTTTTTTAAGTATGGGAGAAAACAAAGGAAATATGAATGTGTGAAAATGTGTAGTTCAAGAGACCACATAGAGTAAAATCATCAACAGCTCCAATTCTGAACTCTTTTGTTTATTGGATAGATATACAGTTTCACATTACCGTAGCTTGTGAACTAGAAATCTGACAAAAGCAATTTAACCCCTGCATTTAAATTTCTGGCATTTGGGCCAACTGAGGTTTCCTTCAAATTAGAAAACAATTAGATGGAGAATCTGGCAAAGAAACTGGACCAGATGTAGCAGCAATTTTTTCTTCCTTAAAAAACAAGAGAGCCAAACCAATGTAATTTAATTCTTAGCTGCTGTGTAGCCAAAAAGGACTCTGCTGAAAGATGAAGGCCTTACCTTGTCATAGGTCTGTGGATCAAGGTGAAAAATTCATATGCTTCTCTGGCTTATGGAGTTGCCACTAAGAATGTTATTTTATTTTCTTGTATGCCAAAATTTATACGGGGCCAACATTAAGGAAAATCTTGTGAACAGCACAAAAGCAACAGTAGCATTAAATTCATAGAACAAATGGTACATCACAAAATGGTATCTTCATGATGTGTTCTCCACTTTCCAGGCACAAAATACAGAATGTTACACTGCATGGATGACTGCCACACCATGTTGACTCATGTTGCCACACCACATTCTAGAAGTCCACAGAGTGGGTTGAGTCCCATGTGTCCCCGTGTGACTAAAGGCATCTGTAGAATACAAATCTATCATCTATCTATCAATCAATCATCTATCTATCTATCATCTATCTATCTATCTATCTATCTATCTATCTATCTATCTATCATCTATCTATCTATCTATATCTATCATCAATCATCATCTACACACACACACTTCAGATGGATGGAAAGTGGATAGGGGTACAATTTTTGGCAACACTCAGTTTCAAAAGCTGTTTGCCATTTGGCACCAGGGGCTGCTGGTCAAGATACAATTAGGCTCATGAATGAGGCCTTGTAATTTTTAAAAATTCCTGACCAATATTAAAAGTTGTTTCTAAATTCATTAATTTTCAGTATTATTTATGGGTGCCTAACTCTACAGATATGTTTATGGTAATCATGAATCACAGTGTGCATGTTTCATTGTGTATGTGCTTGTGTATTCATGACCACCATCTAACTACAACTCTCATCAATCCTGACCATTGACCAGGCTGCTCAGGAATGTTGGCTACCACAATCTAGATCCTGGCCAACAAATGAAAAGACACATTGGAAGAATCAAAGGTAGTTAATTTATGTGAACGTCTGAAGTTCTAGAAGGAACCAAAAGGGGAGAGGGATGCCAAGGATGATCATCTGAAAGGCAGCACAAGCACATGAGAAAAGACAGCTATAGATCAGCAGGCAAGGTGAATGGTAGCTCGAACCATCATTTTTAGAATGAGAGAGGTAGAAGAAATATATATAGCAGAAGAGGCACCATGGATTGGTAATAGAATTCATGTGTTGCATCTGTTAGATCACTGACTTCTCCAATTAAAGCAGACTTGCCTATAAAACTTTGCCTAAAGAGAAATGTTAAAATGAATTTGGAAATTCCTGCTCAAGTGAAACTTCCAATGAATTTAAAGGGTAGCAAAATACTTTAACAAAAATCTTCCAGGAGTGAAATGGATGCATTTTGTCATGTAATTTCATCTGAAATTAATTGTTTAGGTGAACTTGGAGATTCCCTCCCTTCCTTGGGAGGGTCTGCTGAGTAACTGACACACAGAGAAAACATTTGCAAAAAGAGAAGAAATATTTCTCAGCGAGGGTCTTCACATCTCTTAAAGGATCTCTGGTAGGGAGCCAGGAAAGATTTAACCAGAGATCTTGGAGAGCAACTACAAGTCAGGGAAGAAAGCACTGAACTAGATGGACCATTGCTTTGAAGGATGGATTTAGTCAGAAGATAACTTATTGTAGCACTGACTTCAAAATAATATTGTTGGGATGGAAACCAATAGAAACACATGTAATGCCAATCTTAATATGGTGCAGGAGGATTAAAAGGGCTACAATGGCTATAAAGTACAGACCTCTCTACTCATTGGTCTGGGTTCTAACCCTATGCATGTTTTTACTTGACACAACGCGTCTCAAATGCTATCTAACAAAACGTCGACACTACTTCTATTGAAACAAAAAGCTTGGCAAGTGATCTAGCTAACTGCTTGCATGCTGATTATGACCCACACTGAAGATCCCTTCGCCCTGGCCTGGGGAACAGACACTTTTGAGAATCATGTGGACCAATTCGTTCTCTTTCTTCTGAATAGGAAAATGTTCTTGCTTTAAGTGTGTCAATGTTTTTTTTTTTTATTGGACTTCTATTCTCAGTTAAGATCTTGCTTGATTGTTTCTTTTTCACTCTCCACTGTACAAGAAGCAATGAGACTCTGTTAGTCTTCTAACATGAGGAAATGATGCCAGTGGCTCCGGAACATTTTTAATTAGTGCATCCTTTGCGCTTGAGGAAAGAACAGTGTTTACACAGATAACTCTCTTAAAGGCGATTATAATCCTAGCAGTGGAACACAGTGCTTGGCTAGGCAGGAATCAATAAAAACAATATAAGTAGGGGGTAGGGTTGGGGGTCTGAGCTGGTAAACCTAGCAACACACATGTATAATGAATTCAGAAGCTGGATGTCCTGCTAAGTACGGCAACCCGTTGCTCCATCCTATTTCATTTTGAACTGCACTCATTCAATCCCTGGCTGAATGGTGGTGGAATCTGATGTGTTTTTCTTGGCATCCTGAACTTAAAGAGTTTGTTTTTCCCCTTGCAGACACCCGCCAAATTTAAAACATTAGGACAGGCCATTTCATATTAGAAAGGCACACCATGTATGTCAATATAGGGGATATCACAAATATCCAGCTTAATTTTCTTAATCTGCAGACAGTTCCGCAACAATTTTATTATTTTTGCAAGCTTCATGAGAAGCATAAGCATGCATTAAGGTTCAGAGTGTAAAAATAATGAATGTTAAAAGAAGGTTAATTTTGGCCGCTATGCTAGGAGACAGAGAAAGAGAGGGGGGAGGAGGGAGGGAGGGAGGGAGGGAGGGAGGGAGGGAGAGGGAGAGAGGGAGAGAGGGAGAGAGGGAGAGAGGGAGAGAGGGAGAGAGGGAGAGAGAGAGAGAGAGAGAGAGAGAGAGAGAGAGAGAGAGAGAGAGAAGGAGGAGGAGGAGGAGGAGGAGGAGGAGGAGAAGGCAGACAGGGAGATGGGAGAAAGCAGAATTCAGTAAATGTGCCCTTGCAATGACCTTATTATAGACATCAGGAAAGTGTCAATGTAGTTTTTTTCTCAGAACTGCATGAAATTAAACATCAGAAAAAGAAAAGAAGGAGCAACTGCTGGTTTGGATTAGTCTGTTCTCACCTAGACCTTGTATTGAGTTATACAGCTCTTACATTTTTAAAATATGACATGGATTGAAATAGGACTCAGCTGACATTTCTAGTCTCCCCTCACCAACTTGTTGGTTTGGCCAACAATAAATTGGTGGGAGCAGGGAGATAATTGCCTGAGTTTTCAAGGAAACTTTGCATATAAAGTATTAACAATTATCTTTTCCCATCCTCTGTGTTATATTGTCTTAAAAACTCCAGCACACACTTTATCCTTTAATGGATAGAAATTAGGGAAGAAAACCACTTTAACATGATGTATGTACTGGGAAATACTTGAGAAAATACTTGGAAACTTGGCACTTATAACATACAGCAGTAATGGACTGAGCAAGTTTTCTCTTTAACCCCAAGACTATAATTAAGTGCTTTTAAGATTAGTAGCACTGTACTCCAAGAAAATTGCCAAGCCCTTAATATTTATTTTCATTTAAACATTAAGGAACCCCAGGTGTACATATGGAGGCGGACAAGGAAGGCTGTCATTTACTTTAGCTTTTGCATTTTATTTTATATTTTTACAAAATAAATGTTTTAAGTGACATTGCCATATATTTCATGCATCCTCCTCCTTTCATATAGTAAACTCCAAAGAAAATTAAACCTGCACCTTTAAGACCCATGCAGAGGGCAGGGCAGAACCTGAACCAATAAGTTCAAACTACAAGACAAGGGACTTAGACTAAATAGTAAAAAGAACGTCCTAACTGTTCAGGTGGAGCAGACTGCCTTGGAGTCTTCTTCAATAGAATCTTTTAAGTGTAGACAGAATGGCCACCTCTCAGTGGTGCTGTAGTAGTGAGCTTCCCAAAATGAACTATGATTTACCTTCCAACTATATGATACTATTTAAACAAAAATGTCATACATACACAGAACTTTTTTGTGACAATACTCAGCAGTACAGAATACTGGAACCTCTTTCCCCCATCTCTCTATGGCTGCAATCTTGTGCTGGCCCCCACAGCCCTTTTATCAAGAACAGGTGAGGGCAGCTGAAGAAAGAGGCTGAGCGGCATGAATACACTGGAGCGAAAGCCACGGGGTGGTAAATAAGGGCATGCTTAAGTGAGAAACACAGTGCCTCAGTGGCTGGTGGGAAGAGAAGCCACATCCAACATGAACAAACAAGTCTGCACTTGTGAACGGTGTTAATTGTGATAGGTGGCGTATAGGATACTAACCCCTTCTGAACTCTCAGGCATTAGTCTGAGGGCTGACCAAATTCCAGCATCACAGTCACTAACTGAAACAAACATTTCCCTCCTCATTCTAGTCCATGAGAAACTTTTCTCCTTCATTTTCCTTAACAGCATGAGCAGACCTTTGAGCTGCTAATTGAAATATCCCAGATTGTGTTGCCTAGTGTCACTGGATTCCCCACAACCTCTTTGTTTTAGACCAGCGATGAGGAACTTGTGGACCTCCAAGGTGTTGTTTACTAAGCTCCCATCATCTATGGCCATGCTGGCTGGGGTTAATGGCAGATGGAGTCCGACAACACCTGAAGAGTCACGCATGCCCCACTCTACTTTATATCTTCCAAATCTAGTACTTGAACCTACCTCAAAAACCTCTAACGTCCAGTATGTCTTAACAAATACATAATAACAAAGGCTATAGTAATTCTAAGCTCTCTGTCCTTGGCAGACTGGCTTTGAAATTCTGAGACCTACCCATACACAAACTCCAACATCAGGCTCTGCTACACACACAGCCTCCCCTTATCCTGGTTGCAAATGCCTCTTATCCTATCAGCTGGAGGACAATGGCAGGGCCATGTCTCTCCTTTCTGATCACTGTTCTGTAATACGGTTTCATTTCATTTATAAAAGAAGTTTGTTTACCAAGAGGGAAGGGGGAAAGAATATATTTTGTCACCTCTGTGCTAAACCCATTGTCTCCTTCCTAAAAGCAATCATCTTTAGATATTAAAATGGCATGTCCCAGGCATTGCATAGCATTTCTTCTAATCTGCCTGCATTGCCAATTCAATTCACAGATTGCATTCATTCTTCTTTGAAAAGCTTGCATTGTTGAGGTAGAATTTTTGCAAAGAAATGGCATTTACTCACATGAGCATTGTGTTCAGGTGGGCTGAAGGACAAAGTCAAGAGCAGATGAGTGATTGCTGCAGCCTATTGGAAGAAGAAGAAAAACAAGAATGAAACAAAAAAAGGAACTATCTTCTAGCATTTATAGGTTCAAATTAAACAATGGACTTATTTAATCCAATTATGGAATAAATATAAAAAGTATATCCCAAGACAACTATTAAAAAAAATTATTCCCATCTCCAGCCAGTAAGCCATAAAACAGGAGTTGGTCCAAAGGATAGAGATGGGGCGTGTGTGTGTGTGTAAATTTGAAAATGATTTCCCTATGAATAGTTACATCTTTCCAAGGATAGTAATACCCTACAATTTAAAAGAATGTCGTAAATGTGAGTATTCTGTGTGAAGGGCAGCTATTGGAATGCCTGGTTGAAGTGCCTAATGACGGTTCCTATATCTATTTTAGCTTTTGGTGTGGAAATCCAACCTGGAATCCTGGTGATTTTGAATTTGGAATCCATGGCAACTTTTGGACAAGAAAGATGAATCATCAGGTGAGGCTGATAGAGCTAGTAGTCCGAAACACCTGGAGGGCACCAGGTTGGTGAAGGATTATCTACAGTTACAATGGGTTTTCTTAGAATAGTCAGCTTTTTCAGTTTGCTAGATGGAATGATCTCCCCTCTCCTCCTGCACTGTTCTGGGGCTTATCCTGAACACCCTCCCAAGCCAACTTGGAGAGTGGAGGAGGTATGGGGGGAAAGCCCCAAAGCACAAGTGCAAGTCCTTGTGCAAGGCTTCTGCTGATGGGACTCATTAGGAGAATCATAAGGTGAATAACTTCTAGGAATTGCATGATTCCAGGTGAACCCACCACAGGAGATGTGCATCCTCATTGCTAGGGGAAAAGAATGGAATAATATGGAAATTCTGAGCACTAGAAAACGAGACAAAAACAAGAAAAGTGCACTAAACAGAAGCTTTTTAAAACCCCATGGATTCCAGTCACACTGTGTCCAAACTTACTTGTCAATCACAGCTCTGACTTCACTCACTGACTGAAAGCACAGCCAGGCAGGAGCATCCAGACCAGATCATTTCACATAAATCATTTGGAAGAGTAGCTGTACATTTTTCTTCATAGTTTCTGCCCAGAGGCCTGGAGACCAACTTTTGGAGTGGTGACCCAACACTGCTGTCACAGTGATATCAAATTCAGGAGAAGCTTCCTGTCTTCCATGGGACAAAGGTGTGCATTTTCCCCCACCCTTCCTCCTTTCCTCGCCCTTACCTTCAGATGCTTTGAATATTTGGGTCACATAAAATGTCATAATTTCTGACGTGGCTATTGTGCTAAAGCCATTTTTTGAGGAGGTGGGGGCAATACAGCTCCTTGCCTAGGTACACCTCTGAGTACATTCAAGTACTCTAAAGCAGCAAGTCAGGGAAATCACTCTCTTACCAATTCAGTTTACCAACACAGGTGTTGCACCTCACAGCACAGATCTGTTTCTTCCTACAGAGGATGCTAATAAGGACATATTCTGGTGGTGGTGTTTTTTAAAAAAAGCAAAACACACAACCCAAATTATTTGCATACAGTAAGATCACATTGTTCTTGCCAAACAGGGAGAAGTGGATCTATAATTCTTAAAAGTGCATTTCAAGACAAATGACATGGTTTTTATTTATGACATCAATTTATTTTTCACTTTGCAATTACGTAAAAAATAGCAATAACATGGTCAGGGAGATGATGTGATGGATCTAGGTGCTGAATTATTCATTGCCCTTCATTTTGTTGACTTCGCATCAGATGGCTTCCTAGGTACATTGCATAAATCACACTGGATCTTTTTGGTCACGGCCATTCTAATAACATCCTATCTTGTGGCTTTTGTTGCTGTGGTATCCGTCCATTTAGGAGCTGTACAGACGTGATCATGCAAATCAAGACTTGCTATATGTATTTTTTTCCCTTCTGAAGCTCAAGACCAGGTTCCTGACACCTTCACAAGACATTTGACAGGTGTACTGACTAAGTAAGTAGCCTTCTCCAATGCTTCAGGCAAACCTTCCAAAGGGCTTTTCCGAAGCATTGTATTCAAGTTACTGTACAATCCTGTGCATGTCTACTCAGCAATGTTTCACTAAATTCAGTGGGACTTAATCCCAGGTAAGGTATAGGATTGCATTCCAAATGTATTTTGGTTCCCTGTTGTGTGTGTGTGTTTTAAATAATAAATTTATTAATAAAATATGTCAAAGCAACCCATGTAGATCAACCACGACAACTTCCCATCACCTGCCCATCTCATTACCTAAGCTATTAGCCCAATTTTCTTTCCATTACATTCCAAAAGCAGAATGGATTTTTTTTTTCTGTGATGTCACCACTTCCCACCCAATCAGCACTATGCACAGCCAGGTTCTGCTGTTAACACACAAAAATCTGTTATCCCCAAATTCTGTCTATGAGAAAAGATTGCCAGTGTGCTTCTTCAATGGGCTCAGCTCTCCCATTCCATATACCTTTGCACACCCTTAAAGAAACACTAGAATGTCATATATTCTCTTAAACACTCAATGTACATACAAGGCTAGAGAGTCAAACAGTTCTGATCCTCCATCAAAAGAAGTGAAGGAAAGTTGGTGGACCAGATTGCGACCCCCCACCACCACCCTGATGAACAAATGCTATTGAAAGAAAGTATCCACTGTTCATTATTTGTAGATGCACTCTCAAACCATGCATTAACCAAATGAAACAGAATATGGCTATAATCTCATACCTATTTGGGATTAAGCTCCCTTACAGTCAATGGAACTTCACAGTTGACATGCATAGAAATGTAGTTCTTTTGTTTGTACCAGTGCACTTGTTAGTTGTGCAGTGCTGGAAAGAATTCTAAAGAACTATCAATGGAAGCGTGGTATAACAAAGTATGGACAACTATATTGGCAGAAAAAAATGAATGGTCAAGTTCTGACACAAAGAGAACAAAGGCAAACAGATTCGTTTTTTGAAACTTTTACTAATTTTTGTTTAGGCAAGCCTATCCAAACATGCAGAAGCTGCCATGTGTTTTAATCTGATTTTTCCATTTTGTTGAGTTTTATTATTTTTGAGTGTTTTAAATATTTGTTCTGAACTGCTTTTACTGACGATTGTATTGTTTTCTTTGTAAACCACGTTGAGGTTTCAGTACACCCAAGTGGTATATAAATTAACAATAATAATAATATAGGATAAGAGATGGAACCCACCAAATGATTCAGAAAGATGTTGGTGATATGAATTTAATCCTATGCATGATTATTAAGCTTTTTATTAATGAGTTCTGGTGACAGATTTGTATTGCCCCTTCAATGCATTTGTTTAAATCTTGTATTTTTTTTTAAAAAAAAAGAATTAAAAAGTAACAAATAAAAGCTGGCCATGTTGTGCATATTATTTCAAATCAGAAGATTTTTTAAACCTGTTTTGTTTTGTTGGGTTAATACCAAGAATATTGCTGCCTTTCTGAATATGAAACCATGAACTGTTTTAACCTTAGCTTACGTCCAAGGGATAGACAACACTTATGTAGTTCTTGGAACACTTTTTACTTGTTTTGCCCCATGATTAACTGAAAACATGACAATACAAGTGCCGTTCTCAAGCCACACCCAATTCTTTGCAAGGCTTACTGAAATGGTCACTTTCTACAGCATTCACTGCCTCTATGGTTACTCTTCAGAGAAAACCACACAGATGAAACAGCAGAAGTGAGTCTTGCAACCAAACATTGCAATGTAGAATGCTCTTGTTCGTGGTTCCACTAGCCAACCATGCTTTTTTCAAGGATATTCCATTCCATTTCCCCTCAGGTTTTTTCCCCCCTTCTCCCCCGTAAAGTCAGTCAAAGTCATTCCACTCAGTCTGCACTGAACTACTTCTGGGGTCTCTCTGAGGGTTATTCCCCAAGCTCTGATACCTCTCTCATGCGAATGGATGGTACTGTTTTGGCTACAGAAGGACTAGCAATTGGGAAATGATGCGCTATTTGTATATCCAGGCATATTCAAATTGGCAAGCTGGAAAGTGGCTTGCCCCTAAAAGCGGAAGGCATTTAGGTGTGAAATTACAGGTTTTGCGTATTTAGGCTGCAATCTCAAAAGCACTTCCTTCTGAAAGGGTCCTGAAGTCACCCAGTAACTTTTAGTAGCACTTCATCCACACTGCTGCTCCTCCAGCTTGCAACCTGTACGAATGGGAACTGGATTCTCTAAGCCAGTGTTTCCCAACCGGTGTTCCGCGGCACACTAGTGTGCCGCGGAACGTTGCCTTGTGTTCCGTGGGAGGGAGGCGGGCGAGTCGGGCGGCGAGAGGCGGGGCGGCGGCGGCGAGCACACGCGGGGCGGCGAGCGAGCTCCCTCCCACATCCCATCGCCGCTCGCTTCGGCCGGCCTACTGGAGGAAGGCGCGAAAACCTCGCGCATGCGCAGGCCTTCCGCCTGCGACAGCCCAGTAGGCCGGCCGAAGCGAGCGGCGATGGGATGTGGGAGGGAGCTCGCTCGCCGCCCCGCGTGTGCTCGCCGCCCGACTCGCCCGCCTCCCTCCCACGGCACACCAGCCTACCTCCGTGGGAGGGAGGCGGGCGAGTCGGGCGGCGAGAGGCGGGGCGGCGGCGGCGAGGAGAGGTCGCCCAGCGCGGGGCTCTCGCCGTCTGCCTGCCTGGCTGCCTGCGAGCTCGGCGGGCAGCGCTTCCGCCCGCAGCGCCCGCCTCGCGGCTCTCATTCCCTGCCCCTGCCAAAGCTCACCCAGCCAAGCCGCGCTCTCCTTCCTGCCTCGCTTTGCTGCCTCCTCCCCCCCACCCCCAAAGCTTGGAGGTTCCCCGGCAGGAAGGAGGGAACTTAATCCTCTCCAAGGGCTGCGGAAAACAGACATGCAAATGGGGGCTTGCCAGCTCTTCAAGCGCCGCCGGCTTTCTTCGGGAATTACCGCCCGCCGAGCCCGGTAACGCTGACAGGCCGAGCCGCTTGGCAGCGCAGCCGGCAGAGTGTGGGAAAGGGCGGCCGCCACGCGCTGGGCAAGGCGAGACTCGACGGGGAGGACACCGGCAGCAGCGCCCCCCCCCAGAAACCCGCTCCGGGCAGGTAATTCACAGAGAGTGGACAGAAGGAAGCCTTAAAAGGCTTCAGCCTCCCAGAGTGGCGGGGAATAATAATAATAATGATAATAATAAAATTGACAGGGGGTGTTTTTCTAGGTGAGGGGGTGGGGACTGTAATAACAAAAAAATCAGCTCTATATCAACCGCTGTTTTGCAATGAGGAATTGCAAATAAGGAAGATCAAAAGGAGAATGTTTCTTTGGGGGGGACTCTCTTCCTCTTCCTCCTCCTCCTCTCGTTCTTGCTCCTCTTCCTGGCAAAAGGGCTGCTGAGACCCCTTCTCTCTTGGGTGCCGGTGGGTGCTGTGACGTTGACGCTGCTGTGGCAAGTGCCTTTACTTAGCAGAGTGCATTCCCCTTTACACAGGAGGGGAGGGAAAAAAATTGAAACTTACACTTTCGTGCGTCCCTCCCGGCGCGACGCTGCGCGCTGACGTCACGGGGCTGTAATGGTGGTGTGCCTCGAGATTTTTTTCATCAAACAAGTGTGCCTTTGCCCAAAAAAGGTTGGGAAACACTGCTCTAAGCAGCTTTTGGTTCAAGTTTCATTCCATAACACTTTTATGGGGAAGAAACTGCTTATTTGGCTCTGGGTGGGATTTTTTTCCCTTGGCAGTTGTAAGTTTAAGAAGGAAATCAATCAACCAACATGAAAATCAAAGGATCACACCAGAGAGTAGTTCTGAGCAAAGGCAGAAGCTATGCAAATAAAAGCAAAGGCAAATACTGATTTATTCCACCCACCCTTCAGGAAGGATGGAGGAAAGTGGCGGTTGATCTATTGGGGCAAATCTCCCTCCCTCTGCCTGCCTTCCTACTTTGAACCTGTTCAGGGGGTGGCACTGCCTGCCAGCTTCTTCCTCAGTTTTGCTCTTGTAGAACTCAGAAAGGAATTGGATCAGGACGAAACAATAATTAGTTGACTCTACCTAGTGTTATCTCTGGTTCCACCTACTGTTGGCCTCTTGGCCTTCCATCCTACCAGCCGCAGTGGGAACCAGCCACCACTAGGAGGAGGGCTGGAATGCATGGCCTACAGACTACTCTCCACTTACACAGGCTTTACGCTCCAGGATCCTGTGTACATAAGTGAAATGCACACAAGTGGGGAGCCCATGGCAGTAACAGCTGAGAGCTCCCGTAAGCCATTTTGGAGCCCTTGGAGTCTCTTTTTCTGGACTTTTGGCTCCCTGACATCCTCTTTGGGCTCTGGGAAGGGTGTCCTCACAAGCCACAAGGGTTCGCCCACCATTTCAGGTTAGAATCTATTTATTTCCCGGTGCCACACATAGGCGCGGTGGCACAGGAATTGATCGTACGCAAGTGGGAGGGTGCCTGTAAATCAAACACAGAGTTAAGGCATGCTTAAGCCCATTGAACTCAAGTGGATTTTGATAGCCTTCCAAATAGGGGACTCCTTCAAGCAGACGGCTGCCCCCTATAAAGTAGGGCATATGGGGTTGACTCCAGCTATGTCAATGTGCTTGCAAGACAACTTCTGCTTTTGAAGCACAACTTCCCCCCTCTCTCTTCCACCTGTATCCTCCCCCCCAAAAAAAACTGTTTCAGATCATTGGGGCAGCTCACAAATTTGATTTAGTAGGAGGCGCACAGGTGGGTGACATTCTATTGCACAGGCTGAAGTCATTTTACTTGAGCAATAACTTAGACAGAACCTATGAACGAGGACGCGTTCCATAGACAGAACCTATGGCGCACGGGTAGCGCTGTGGGTAAAACCTCAGTGCCTAGGACTTGCTAATTGTATGGTCGGCAGTTCGAATCCCCGCGGCGGGGTGAGCTCCCGCTGTTCAGTCCCAGCTCCTGCCCACCTAGCAGTTCGAAAGCACTCTTAAGTGTAAGTAGATAAATAGGTACCGCTTTATAGTGGGAAGGTAAACGGTGTTTCTGTGTGCTGCGCTGGTGCTGGCTCTCCAGCTGCAGCTTTGTCACGCTGGCCACGTGACCCGGAAGTGTCCTCGGATGGCGCCGGCTCACGGCCTCTAGAGCAAGATGAGCACGCAACCCCAGAGTCAGTCATGACTGGCCCGTACGGGCAGGGGTACCTTTACCTTTACCTTTTATGAAAGTTTGGGATAGAATCACACAATTGTAGAGTTGGAAGGGGTCCCAAAGGATCATCCAGTCCAGGCTTCCTCCACCTCGGCCCTCCAGATGTTTTTGGCCTACAACTCCCATGATCCCTAGCTAGCAGGACCAGTGGTCAGGGATAATAGGAATTGTAGTCTCAAAACATCTGGAGGACCAAAGTTGAGGAAGCCTGATCTAGTCCAATCCCAACAAGTAGCTCTAACTCTCTACAGAGATGATGATGATGATGATGATGATGATGATGATGATGATGATGATTTGCATACATAGCTTTCCTAACTTCTTGGCTTTTATATTGGAGATCTTCAGCTATGATATTTTTCACCAATGTCAAGATGAGGAAGGCAGCTTGTATTGCTAGAATGAGCACAGAACCTTATTTTAGTAGCTGGCTAATTTTGCTATATTTATTTTTAAAAACTGCTTCTAATGTTTGTTTCTAAATGTTAGCAAATCTTTGAGAATGGAATGGGGTGGTAGGGATCCTCTTTTTATATTTTCAACTGTTAACCCCTCCGCACACACACCCCCCCCACATGCCATTTGTATTTCATTGCCATGGTGCAGGCAGGAAGAGGAGGAAGAAAAGACAGACCCTAGTCATTTCCTTGCATCACAGGGGGTGCTGTGAAAAGAGCTCCACAAAAAAATATGCAGTTTTGCATACACTGTGGTAAAGAGCAGCACAGGAAAGTATAAAATGTACCACATAGTTAATTCATATCTTGCAAAATAGGGCTTGGCAGCTGCGCTGGTCACAGACCACACTGAAATTACAAAGCTGTCGTGCATTGTTATTAATATTTTTTTAAAGGGTTGGGGGAGAGAAGCCCTTCTGGAGATTTTCAGTAACCCTTCATTGCTCTTTCTTCTGCTGACTAGCATTCTGTTACTTCCACCCACCTGCTATTTATGTAACCCATTGACTGATGAATGAGCAGGCCCCTGTTCCTATTGGAGGGCAGACCTGCAGTTCTACAATCCATCACCCAGTTATGCACACAGAATCCCCATTCATCTCAGGAGGATTTGAGAGCAGTTTAGCAGCTTCTGACACAGTGGCTGAGCTCCTGTACTCAGTTAAATGTGCATAAGTTCCATTTGTCTCCGTTGCACTTCTGTGCATGCAAGTCAATGTGGGGCTGCAGATGTCAAATCAGCAACACAGTTATGCGCTTTCCTGGAGTGCCACATATCTGTGAAGGAACGGTGTGGTTCAGGGGTAGAAATTTCAGCTTGAATTAGAGCCATATGGGCTCATGTCTACCCTGAGCATGCTCTCTCAACCTCAGTTGTCCGGCTATAAAAATGGAACAATTGTAGCCTACCTCACAGGGCTACTGAAAAGGCAAAGCAAAATAACTGTCTGGAAAGCTTTTGAAAATATGTGTTTCATAAATACGCTCCACTTCCCAGTGGGGAGGAGTTGCGGTGGACCGCATGGTCAGCCACCCACCACCGGGGACGGGGGTTTTTGTCCCCCGTTGCCCAGGGGATCCCAGCCACGTCAGAGCCCAGCCAGCCAATCTGCTGGCTTGGGGGGGGGGGCATGGCCGGGGCAGTTTAAACCGAGGAGCGAGCCGGAAGACTTCCTCTTGGCATGCTTCCTCAATCACCCTACCTCCCTCCCTATTTGCAGGTTAGGCACTGGCCTTGCTACGGTCTTCGGTTGGCCACCTTGGTTGTCCGAGGAGCCTGGTAGGAATTTTCCACTTGGCAAATTGGCACTGGCCACTTGGTTTTCACCTACCTCATAGCAATTGTCACAACTTTGTTAGGGTTGCGGTTAGGCATTGTTTGAACTTGTGTGGGGGAGGGGAGGTGTGGCCATCACCTGCCCCTCCATGTTTAAGGGTATTCCGTTAAAGGAATCCGGGGGTGTTGATCTTGTCCGAAGCCCAGTCGGGGGCTAGGGCCTTGACACGACCCCGGCGGGAACACCAATAAAGTTGTGGCCAAATTTGACAAAAACCTAAACCTAATATCTGGGTCCTTGTGTGAGTTCTTTTCCAACGAGGGGGTTGCTGCGGGGTCTCGACACGCAAATGATTATTATTAGGGAACATTTGGGCATTTAATTTGTAACACTGCACTGATGCTTGAAAACTATTTGTGCCTCAATCAAATTGCAATCTGTACAACTGTTGGCTGTCTGATTTTCCTGCCCTGTGCATCAACTGGGGCCACATGCATACATAGCCTATGCATTGTATTCACTTTAAGAGAAAATGAAGCAATACTGATTCATCTGCTCAGTTCTACAGCAAATATACAAGGTGTATAAAGTTAAGTGGTTCAAGTCAGCCTAAAGCACTTGAGCCCTTAACATAGCTAACTTCCTTGTCCCTTGGTTCATCCTGAAGATCAGTTATAGTTGAGGTTTTATCTGTATTTTGGTTGCAAAACCCAAATCATCCCCCCCCCGCACTGGTTTTTGTCCTTGTTCCTCATTCCCTTCTACTGTCCATTAAGATTAACAATAATGAGAAAACAGGACCAAGCATACTCAAAGGTTCAAGGATCTGATTTCAATTAGCATTACGCTATGGAAAAAAATATTAGAACAGTGGAAAACAGCTCATCTTTATTGTTTAGTTAGCCTCAATATTTTGGTATATATTATCCTCCTCTCTTAGGAATAATAGAATTAAGAACATATTTGCTGTATGATTAAATTTCCCATCCCACGTCTACTTTAGGTATACTGATTTTCCATTTAAATATTAATTTAATTTTAAAGACCATTACTTTTAAAGAGTCTTCACAGGACCTAAGCAATAATGTTCTCATAAAAATCAGAATGAAACATTTTGGTATGCACAAAAGTCAGCTTTAAAGCAAAAGATGTCTACGATTTTAGTGCTCCAGATGCAGTCTAAGAATGTAAAGCTGTTTTGCCTCTCAGTTGTGAGAAACCAAGTTATATTGGAAGTAAACCGTGGCATGCAAAACCTCTGGCCTGCATCATGATATCCGTGGAGGCAAAAAGTGAACATAACAGCTGTTCTTTTGCCAGGCAGAAGTCATCACTGGCAAGGCGAACAGCCTTCTCTGCCCCTTTTAATACAATAGGTGCAATACTGACTAATAAATACGGGCCATTTCCTCTTCCCAGAATATCTTGGCATCGTTGCCCTGTAAGGAGGAGGAAGCTACAGGCCTCTAACAGAACAATTTCCGTGGCAAACTTAAAACTTCCAGGATTCACTCGGAAAGCCCTTAAAGTCACAGAAGATAAATCTCAATTATTATTGTGGTGTATAAAGGTGTTTGATTTCACCAGTAGATGGGCTCACCATCAGCACCTGGCATACTGGGCCATTTGCATGCTCCCACACAGCCTGGCAGGGCCCACTAGAGCTTACACCTTGCATTCCTCTCTTTGGTAGCAGGGCGGATGCTGCAACCACCAGCCTTGCACTTGTGAGTAGGCTTACCTGTCCTATACTGGACTAGAACAGCCACCATATTTTTTCTTTCCTGCAATGTTCCAGGCCCATTACAGTGCTACATCACATTGCCTGTTTGCTCACAAGCGAAAATGAGAGAGTCTGGCAGCAAGAGGTCCAAGTGAATATGACTATTGGGGGCTGCCTGCATCAATGCTAACCCCCTCCCCATCAAGCCTGGAGCTCAGCCTGCCAGTAGAGAACATAATAGCTTGCTGGACTTTGTCAAATTCTCATTGCAAGACACTGACAAATTTCCCTTGATTTTCTCCAAATATCTGTGAACCTTATATTCTAGAATAAAGGTTCCTCTGAAACCTAGTTATGCAGTCTGCACTTCCTCACCCCCATTTTCATTTGCACATCTGAATGTGGCGCCACCACCATACACAGCAGGGAAGGGAGTTTTCCCATTCCTAGTGTTTGCATAACCCAAAGTGATTGCACATTGAAAATGTGGTATATTTTCCACAATTCGTTTTTGTATGTGAGAGGTGCCATTTCATTGTGCTGCTATTTCTCCCCAGAAGGTTAACGTGTGGGGGGGGGGGGGGGAGCTGTGCTTTGATCATTTCTTTCCATACGTGGCTGAAGTAGGTTGTGTCATCAGTAAGCAACACTGTGGCAATACAGTTGCAATGGATTCTTCAGTTGTCGCCGTTGAATTCTTTTTTCTACTACATTCACTGTGATTTTGGTATAACTGCTGCAGGAGCATAAATATAGGTGTGTGGATGTAAGATCCATCTTAAGTGTACCATAAGATGGGTGTCCCTTCTATTTTAGGGGAGGAAAATGATAATTTTGCTAAGAAATTTTAAAGGGGTGGATTTGTGCTAGTACACAAGTGACCCAATTTGGGTGATGCCATAAGCAGTGAACAGGAGCCTGCACAGATTCTTGTTGCATGCACACATAAATGATGCTTCTATAGAGTTTCTTCAGTGTGGTCTGGTAACATTATGGTTTGTGCTGCTATGCAAGGAACTTAATCTTGTGAATAGCTGCACAGAATAGGCTAGCTATGGACAGGGATCTGGTGTGTGTGTGTGTATGAATTTCCGGCATCCACTCTCCCTCAGTGGATGTGTGAATGACTTCTGCAGAGCAAACATTTTTAAAGTTCAGCATATATACCAGCTGGAGCCTGGAGCAAGCAGGAAGCAGCAGTAGTGAGTCTGCTAAGCTATGGCAGCCAGGCAATTTCAGCAGCCATGTTGTAGCGCATATGTACCAACAAACAGGATTACCGTATCCATCCTCTGGCAAATACAAAAACTGGCCACCCCACAGTGCTTCCTTCCTAGCATGGATTGGAAAGAAAGAGGCTGGTGGAGGAGTGGAGAAGCTGGAACTGCTGCAGCCCGAAAGACCACTGCAGGATGACTGTCCAAGGAGGCAGCAGCTGAAGGAGAAGGGAGTGCATGGATGGAGCAGGTGAGATCCAAGCTTCAGCAACATGCACACTTTCCCCTCCAGGTAAATTGGCTTTTTTTAGCTTTCCCTTACTTTTTAGCTTTCCAAGAGATGCAGGAAAATAAGGCCGGTGTCCTGTGAAGGATGCATCAGAACTGCTGCCTTCTGTGCAGCACTCATAGTACTTTTTACACATCGCTTGGGAAGACAGGTGAACTAATACCAGTGTACTGGAAGAAGGAAAGACCACCAGTGTCGAAGCAATGATTCTTCAACATCAACTTCGTTGGACTGGTCATGTTGTGTGGATACCCGATGATCGTCTTCCAAAGCAACTACTCTATTCCGAACTTAAAAATGGAAAGTGTGATGCTGGTGGTCAACAAAAGAGGTTTAAAGACTGTCTCAAGGCAAATCTTTAAAAATGTAGTATAAACACTGACAACTGGGAAACACTTGCCTGCAAGTGCTCCACTTGAAGAACAGCCTTTACCAAAGGTGTCATGGGCTTTGAAGGCACTCAAACTCAGAACGCAAGGGAGAAATGTGCTAGGAGGAAAGCACGCTTGGCAAATCCACACAGTGATCAACTCCCACCCAGAAATCTACGTCCCCACTGTGGAAGGACGTGTGGATCAAGAATTGGCCTCCACAGTCACTTATGGACTCATTGTTAAAACCGTGTTTATGGAAGACAATCTTACTCGGCTATGAGTGATCGCCAAAGAAGACGACTCATAGTACTGCTGCTTAACTCTTCCATTGAAGGAGAAAGGGCTCACACCAAAGGTGCGAGATATTTTCCTTGAAGAAAAAAGTGATTTTTTAAAAAAAGTAAGAACCTTATCTCCATGCTTACATGTAACTAATCTAGATATAGCTCTCAATAAAGAATACATCATATGGTGTCTCCTTCAATACATCAAAGCAATAGATCTTATTATGAAAAATTCAATAAACCCTCTCATAAAGGCAGAGCAATGGAAGGAACGAGCAGTTCAGCTATAATTCTGTCTTGTTTAACTTGACTTGCCTACTTGCAGAGGAGAATTTACCGCTGTTGCCATGAAACAACTCAATACTACAATATTTGCTGGCACGAACTTAAATGTATATCGGGAGCCATTATGATATCCCTGCACTAAGTTTGCTATAAAGGTCACGCTTCCCAAATTGAGGCCCACCCTATATGTGATTATGTGGGAGGATTGCAATTTTGACATGTTTTGGGCTTCTGAAAAAATGTCCCAGTCCCCCACCCCAAGCTTTAAACAGGATGGCTGTTCTCTTGACCATTATTCAAATGACAGGGAGGCAGTGGGAGCATATGTTCAGTGTTGTGTGTGCTTGAGGCAGGGGATGACATCCTGCCATTCTGTGCCAGAATGAAGACATACGAACAGCCTTGATGAATGATACTAAAAGTCCATTCAGGCCAGCGCTTTGTTTCCAAAAGTGGCCAGTTGGATGACCTTGGGAAGTTCTCATTTTAGGACACGGTGATGACAAGTTAGCCCCTCTTGCCTGTCTCAGATGTCAGGTAATCAGAGGCTGCCCCTGAACACAGGCATGGTGCATCTGAATGCATCTGGGCTGAAAGTTGGGAGCCCCATTACTAAACCCCCACCCAACACCTCAGACCTCCCTGCCATGAAATTCAAAGCATGTTCAGCTAAATGCAGTAAGAATCTTCCCTAGGATTAGAAACCCTGCCTTATCAGAGGTTTTTTTTGCTTGCTTTTTGTTTGGTAAAAATATGAGGTTCTGGTCCTCATAGTTGATAAGAATGCCAGCACAAAACGGCTGCCATGGTGAAATATGAGGTGCCTGCCCTGTCAAGGAGGATTCTAAACACGTTCGCTACAATGCACTGGGGGTCCCCTTCAGACCTTCCTTCTCAATGTGGGACGGTCTGCAGTAGAGCTTGTGTGTGAGGAGTTGTTAGGGGTGTCATAGTCTCCTTTCTGAGCAACACTGGTGTCAACTCCAGGGAGCTCTGGTTGCTCTGGGCACCTGCAACATTTTCACTGTGGGTGCCTGGGCTCTGCCACAGTGGCAACTGGGCTGGGGCCTCTACCTCTGCTGTGGGGCCTCTGTTGGGGCCTGTTTTGGCCACAGACGTGGACATGCACCCATGCTCCACAGCCCCACCCCTGCAGCAGCACTAACACAGTGCCAGAGAGCACATCATGTCACACACCACTGGGCACTCACATGCTCAAGTTGGTGCCTCTGCTGAGCAACAACGTGTAGAGCTCAGTGGAGTGGGAGACCAACCAACCAGAAAAGTCTCTGAGGTGTACTTGCCTGGAGGCAGAGTCAGCATCTAAAGTCAGGTCCAGTCCAAGGGCCCGGCGAACACCAATCCACATGGTCAGGCGGTCCAGGGGTCAGGCAAGCCAATGCTCACAAAGTAGGATCAGAAACTACAAGTGCTGTTGCAAGCATCTGACTACTGCTGGAAGCTCTGCTTAAGAAGATTGATGCCAGCTGGTTCTCATCAGTGCCTTCTCCTCTGTGTCCTTGAAGGCTGATCAGCTGCAGGTGGAGTCACTCTATCTTCTCCCTCTTCAGGCTGCTGTTCAGTAGGTGGAGCCCGTGACAAGAAGCAGGGCTTGTGGTCACACTTTAGCTTTTCTTCTTTTTAAGTCTGCAGATGTTTGTCCCAAGTGTCTGAGGGAGGCTTATATCTTGCATCATAATAGATCAGAAGCATCATAAAAGATCCCAACAGGTGCAAAGAATCTCCTTGTCACAAAGCTGTTATCCCTCTCCTTCCTGTCAGTCATCAATCAATCACATACAACAAGCCTCTACTATCTTGGAGTTAAGTGCCTGCTCTCACAACTGATGCTTTTCCTTCACAGAAAGCATTCCCTTTCTGTGGGAGAACGTGGTCGGTGAAATCCCGTGCAAGTCTACTCCAATATCCACCAGCATCAATGGGACATACTTCCAGATAAGCATTTATAAAACTGCAGCCTAGAATACCCCATTTAATGATTGGACAGGCACATGTATTTTGCTGTGTGCATTTTATGAGAAGCTACCATTGGCCATACGTTAAATTCAACAACACACCCTTAGTTTTCATATTGTTTTTACACATTGTATTCTTTATTTTTAAGCATAGGTGCCAACTCCCTGGGGCACTGGGCGCCCGAGCACCACAAAATTCTGCATAAAGCGGTTGGGCACCTACACATTTTAGTGCCAAGGCCATGCACACTGCATGGCACCCATGGGCGCAGGGCCAACTGGCACGCCTGTTTTTAAGTAAGCAGGGGGCTTTAGTGAAACATCTCTCAGGATGTGAGCTCTAAGAGCTTCATCTATAGCTATGTCTATGTAAATTATCCACACACAAAAGTGAAGACTCAACAGGCTTGAGGGAACCCTGAAGTTGCAGAAAATGTTGTAGTTTACCCCAGTACATCCATTTTTGTCCGTGTTACTTGGTTGGACAACAGCATCATGAAATTCAGAGAAATATAAAAGATGGCTCTGTTTAAGTCTGCATATTATATTGGAAAGTGTCGGGTGGGTTCGCCTTTAAATGGGAACCAAGGTGATTTTCTTCCCCATTCCTAGTTGCAGCAAGGTCAATCTAATTAAATTACCGTCTCAGGTCTTCTTGTGGTCCGTATCAAACATAAAGAGGGGTCATGCTTCATTGACTTGCATGCTATGTTAAAAAGCTTATATATATTTGCTTTCGTAGATTTTCACGGGTACAGGAATGCAGGTTTTGGTGTCCTCGGGTGTCTTCCCGTGTAAAAGTTGGGGTGTCTAGGCGACGTTTCGACGAGGTCTCACTCGTCATCTTCAGGCTGGTGCTTTCGGCTTCTTGTTACTGGAACAGAGCAGGATCTCAGTGTTTGAGTTCCTATAAATACTGTTGAGGGGGTGTGGTGTATAGCCTCCAATGTTCTGGGCAGAGAGGAAGTTCCCAGGCTAGTGTGCCTTTTCTTCTTTTGTTCCTTAATTACTTGAGGGATATCTTGAGTGATTTCTTGAGTGATATCCTGAGTACCACTTAGGTGGGTCATTAGGTGTGGATTAGTTGCTAAAGTCTTTGTGTCTTGACCTCTTGAACTTTGTGAAGAGTTTTTCTGAGAAGATGGCTGTACTGCACTTAGTTGTGCTCTGGCTTGGCTTCGTGTATAGGGGCGAGCTGTGGTTTTGTGGCCTGTGTCAGCCAGATCTGTGTAGGGATTGCAGGGGGGTGCAGCATCCGGAGGTGCCACCATGGTTTGGCTACTGGATGGTGTCTGTAATTTATCTGTGGAGAGGGTCTGGGTTTGGGTCTGGTGTGGTTGATTGGTGATAGCGTTCTGTGTGCCTCTGGATCTGGTGTCAGTTTTTGTGGGGAGGGCTAATTTCCAGATGTCTGGCAAGCGGGATGTGTCGTCACGCTTGTTCATGTTGTGAGGGTGTTTCTCTATCTCGATGGCTTCCATGATTATTCTCTTGTGGTGATGTTCCATGTTAAAGAGCAATTTGGAATCTGCAAAATTAATTTCGTGTCCTGTTTCTTTCATGTGTTGGAAAAGAGAGGAAGTTTTTTCTTCTTTTTTGACGGCATTCTTGTGTTCTGCGATACGTGCATTTATTCGTCACAAGAATGCCGTCAAAAAAGAAGAAAAAACTTCCTCTCTTTTCCAACACATGAAAGAAACAGGACACGAAATTAATTTTGCAGATTCCAAATTGCTCTTTAACATGGAACATCACCACAAGAGAATAATCATGGAAGCCATCGAGATAGAGAAACACCCTCACAACATGAACAAGCGTGACGACACATCCCGCTTGCCAGACATCTGGAAATTAGCCCTCCCCACAAAAACTGACACCAGATCCAGAGGCACACAGAACGCTATCACCAATCAACCACACCAGACCCAAACCCAGACCCTCTCCACAGATAAATTACAGACACCATCCAGTAGCCAAACCATGGTGGCACCTCCGGATGCTGCACCCCCCTGCAATCCCTACACAGATCTGGCTGACACAGGCCACAAAACCACAGCTCGCCCCTATACACGAAGCCAAGCCAGAGCACAACTAAGTGCAGTACAGCCATCTTCTCAGAAAAACTCTTCACAAAGTTCAAGAGGTCAAGACACAAAGACTTTAGCAACTAATCCACACCTAATGACCCACCTAAGTGGTACTCAGGATATCACTCAAGAAATCACTCAAGATATCCCTCAAGTAATTAAGGAACAAAAGAAGAAAAGGCACACTAGCCTGGGAACTTCCTCTCTGCCCAGAACATTGGAGGCTATACACCACACCCCCTCAACAGTATTTATAGGAACTCAAACACTGAGATCCTGCTCTGTTCCAGTAACAAGAAGCCGAAAGCACCAGCCTGAAGATGACGAGTGAGACCTCGTCGAAACGTCGCCTAGACACCCCAACTTTTACACGGGAAGACACCCGAGGACACCAAAACCTGCATATATATATATATATATATATATATATATATATATATATATATATATATTTAAAAACACACCCATTTTAAATAAGACCCATGTTATTGCAGAGACTTTGATGCTAAGTTTTGCTTTTTCAACTCCCTTCAGCAACAAGCTCAAGTAATATTTAGTTACATTTATTTAACTCTCTCTCTCTCTCTCCCCTGCCTGATAGTAACAAAACCTCTGAGAACGTAACAAGAAATATTGAAATGATCCATATTTTTATTGCCTAGATACAAATGTTTTAATCAGGTACCAAAAGGAGAACAGAGAAGGTGCCTGCCTGATGTCAATAGGCAGGGAGCCCCAAAGTGTAGGTGCTGCCACACCAAAAGATTGATTTCATGCAACACTGGAACGAGTAATAGAGGCACACCAAGGACACACTGAATCCTTATGCAGCAAAAAATACTTATGACACCATCCATACACAAGAGGGAGGGATCAACAGACTTGAGGGAACCCCAAAGTTGCAGGGGGGGGAAACAACTTTAGGGGGGCACAAAATGCCACTGGGGGACAGGGCTAGGAAATGGAGGAACAATATTCTAGATGATGGTCTGGCTGTCTGAAAGGAACCCCAAACAGACTACTCTGCAACATTTGGTTGCACTTGTACGTAAACCACTGAGCCTCTTGGGCTGATTGGAAGGTTAGCAGTTCGAATCCACGTGACAGGGTGAGCTCCTGTTGCTCTGTCCCAGCTCCTGCCAATCTAGCAGTTCAAAAGCACACTAGTGCAAGGAGGTTAATAGGTAACACTGTGACGGGAAGGGAAACGGTGTTTCCATGCACTCTGGCATTCATCACGGTGTTCCGTCGTGCCAGAAGTGGTTTATTCATGCCGGCCACATGACCCAGAAAGCTGTCAGTGGATAAATGCCGGTTCCCTCGCCTGAAAGTGAGATGAGCACCACACCCCGTAGTCACCTTTGACTGGACTTAACTGTACAGGGGTCAATTACCTTTACCTTAGCTTATAGATGAGAAAGGTTTTCCCTGCTACCTCTCCTCCCACTTTTCCTTTTGTGGAAGGTTCCCTGATTATTATAATTTTGGAAAGCAAGGTCTGCTTCCTGTGGCCTTGTACCAGGCCGAACTGAGTCTTTTGTCACTGCTGTTGCAGTTCTCGGTGAGGCCCTCTTCAACAGAGGCAGATAAACAATCCTCAGAGACTAGACGGTGATTCCTTTCAACACATTACTCTAATTCTCTCCTTTCCTATTGATCTATAGCGTACCACCCCCTCAAACCCCAGACAAATTGATTCTGCGACTAACATCTGTGCACACAATTAATCTCTTTCACACATTTGATGTTCCACTTTACTGGACACAGGACACACACTATGACTCATGTGTTAATCAGCTAATACCTGAAAATTAGGCTCGTGCCTACTGTATAAACAGTGACAGACTATCCATCAACTTGCTTCAATGAAATAATGAATTCTGCTGTGCTGTAGGTTTTTTTGGGTTTTTTTTGCTGTGTTTTTGAAGTTGTCATATATATTCTAAGCTGATATATGCCGTCACCAGAAAGCAGCCACCAGCGAAAACTAGAAAATGGAGAAAGGGAAATGGATTCTAGTTAGCTGACCTGGCATAGCCTGGAAATTGCACGCACTCTGCCATGCCTTTCTCAATGAATTTTGGGGAAAGGCTGTGGTAGTCCCAAAAACAGATCAGCCAGGCAAGCCAAGATCTCACTATTTAGATGCTTCAGGCCATTACTGAGCTGCTTAATCTCTGATGCACATTGCAGAAACACAGAAAGTTGCCTAATATTGAATCCTACTTTTAGTCCGTCTAGCACAATATTGACTACACCATGGCTGGTGAATCTTTGCCTCTCCAGGTGTTGCTGAACTACAGTTCCCATCATCCCCGGCCATTGGCTATGCTTGCTGGGGCTAATGGGTTGTAGTTCAGCAACATCTGGAGGGCCAAAGGTCTTTGCTGACTGACAGCAGCTCACAAGGTTTTCAGGCAGCAGTCCTTCCCAGCCCTACCTCGAGATGGGGGAAATTGAGCCTGGAACCCGCTGCATGAAAAGCAGGTGCTCTACCAATGGGCTACAGCCCTTCCCTACCATTCCTGATTTCACTGAGTGTTAGGGAAAGGTTTCTCACCAGGGTAAGTAGCATCCTAGGAAATTCCCTATATCCTCCCACAGCGCTGTTATTGGCTCAGGTAAGAGTTGCCATTGACTGTGACTACAGGTTACTAGATGTTACAATGGCTACTAGTCAGCATGGCTACTTCCTATCTCCACTATGGGAGGCAGCATGCATCTGAATACCAGTTGCTAGGAATCCCAACTGGGAAGTGTGTTGTTGCACTCAGGTCCTGCTTGTGGGCCTCTCATTTGCAGGGTAAAGAGATCCCCAACTGTGTTTATCCTTGCCCTGCTTGCAGCCCCCAGTGCCAGGTATCTTGAAGCTTTTATTTTAACAGTGCCCTAGACATTTAGCTGGCCCAAGACATTTAGCTGCCCCAGTCAGAGCAGCAAATGGTGCCCTTTCCCCCACTTCAAGAAAAGAGGCATAGTGCCCTGACGTCAAAATTATGTTGGTACTTGAGGCAGAAAATCCTACTAGTGCCTCTTCCCTTTCTCAGCTGCAAAAAACTACAATAATAATAAACAACTTCCATCCTTTTCATGACACCCAAAGTCTGATGTCTGAGGTGGCTGCCCCACTCTGCCTAATTGTAGGGGCAGCATTGCTGCCTAACCTAGACTTGCTCCAGGCCATGGTGGCAAATTAAAATGGGGCCGCCATTTTTCTTTCTCCTGGTGTGTGGGAGCAAGGCTATATCAAAGGCATGATGAAAAATGTAATGTTGCTCCAAGGCACATGTTACTTATGGCAGTGCTGCTGCTGCCTGCTGTTGCCGCTAGCTAAGCCCTCTGGGGTCAGTCAACGTAGAGGACCCACCTGTAGGCCCTTCCCATGTTCTCCTTGCTAAACTGCTCCCCTCTGAACAGCTAAGTACCACGGGAAGGAAGATCCCCCACTACTGTCTCCATCCTTGCTACTTATTAGGAAACAGTTGAGCAGTAAGTAGGGAGGAATGGGTGTTCCTGAGTTCTGAGGTAGTTGCCCATGGAAGAAGAGTGCTCTGTTCCTCTTTGAGGAGTTCACTGAGTCTCCATTCTGTGTGTTGACAAAGGAAGTTCCCTTTTCTTCTTGCAGCATGGAAGCCAAGCAAGCTGACCGTGGAAGAAGAGATCCTCTTTTTTTTTTTAAAGTAATATTTATTAAAGTTTTAAGGGTTACAGAAAGAAAAAAGAGAAAACACAAAAATTAAACAAAAACAAAACAACATATCACAATAAAGGGGGAAAAACAGAAAACACTACTTACCTTAACAAAACAAAAACAAAAATAGAAACAATTAAAAACACAACGAATATTCCCATAACTTATCTTTCCTTTGCTTGTTTCATTGACCTCCTCACAGTTCCCTTTTTTGTATTCTAGTTCGGTTAGCTATTTCAGCAAATCCTTTCCATCTTTCCCAGTTTTTGTCCTATAATTTATCTTGATATAATCTAACTTAAGTAAGCAAGGAAGAAGAGATCCTCAAGACCTCAGAGGAGCCTCCTGGTTCTGACCAAAAGCCCATCTGGTCCAACATTCTTTTCCATAGCGACCAACTATTTGCCTCTGGGAAGACCTAAAGCAGGAAATTATCCTTCCCTGCTGAAGATCCCGGCGTACTGTCTGTGATAATGGAAGTAAGAGATAGCCATCAACATTATTATTTAATGGACAGCAGCCACTGAACAGCTTCCACGAATGTGCCTAAACCCCTTTTAAAGCTGTCCCTGACTATTAGCTGGCTGAGATTGATGAGAGTTGGAACCCAGCACCGCGCAGAGGGCCACAGCTCCCCTGCCCCTGTCACAGACTTCTCCATCTCTTGCAGCTGATAAGAGAAGTGAATCAGAAGGAGTGGGGTGGGAGGGAACTCCTCTGGTTTCACAGAGGAAGTAATTCCATTAGGGCTTGAAATGACTTGGTGAAACATGAGTAAGGGGAAATCATCTGCAATAACACACCAGCTGGGCTCCATGACATCACTTGCAGGAATCAAAGGAAATGGGCTAACACGATATGCATAAAAATCTCATTTTTCTTTTGTTTACTTGCTTATGCAGTTCTAGTATGATTTTCAGGGTGACAAAAAACAACCCTGCTTTAGGGGAGGAAAAATCAGCATGGATATTTTGCTTCTTTAGGAAAATCATTTTGTCTTTATTAAAGCTGACAATGAAATAAAATGCCTGAGAGGCTTCCCATTTTGTTTTATTTCCAGAAAAGCTATTGCAGGCACAAGAGTCCCACATGCTTCTAAATATACAATATCTGCAAAGCCGGGAAACAATATTAGAATGTATTCATTAACACCTGTATTCTTTATGCTGTCGTTTACATGCACAGGAATTGACCTTGTTGGATAGTTTATGAGTAACTGTTTCACTTGGAAAAAAATCATGTTTCCTGTCAGAGGCCATTAAACCAATGACACGTAACTGATTTTCAGAATTAATATTGCAGAGATTCAGCATGAGCCAGAAAATGTTCATAGGAAAAGCAGGAGGCACTACTATAAAATAAAACTCTAGTTCCAAAAAACCCCAGTGGTCAAAATCTTTTTTACTTATGTATTTTGAGTCTCACTCCATCCCAAAAGCTCTGGGTGGGCAACAACATATTAGAAGGCAAATATAAAATATCCTGTTCAAATTAAACATAAATCCCATTAAACAGCCACAAATATAACATACGCTAAAATTTCCAAAGCTCTGTAAACCTAATCCCAGGCAAACAAATGTCAATCCACACACACACACACACAAAAAAAAACCAGACAAGCATAGTAAAACAATATGTTTAGCAGGCCCAAACCAAATTCACAGCATGGTGTGCAAGCTTTTGAGGTGTACAAAACTCTCATTCGGACTGGATGATAAAGGTAAAACAATAACAAAAAAGGGCAAAAGAGTGTTTATTTGGAGGGCATGATGATAAACCCTGTCTGCAGTTTATTTAAATCTTAAAATGGTTACAGAGGAAGCCCTCTGCAGATGAATTAGATTAGGTATGTGCCTCGGGCAAAATGTCTCATGTTGCACTGAGATATGCTGGGGATTGAGAAACAATGGAGACCTCCCCTTTGCAAATACATATATATTGGAAGAGAGAAGAGGAATTAGTCCAAAAGATGCTCATGTCGGGATTCTGGCAGGTATCTCGCTCTCTCTGTAGAGATACATGTCCTTTCCCTGTTCAGCTGCTTCCAGTGCAGAAGGATCATATCTCAAGCATACTTGGAAGAAGATAGTGGTGCTGCTAAGGCTGGACCTCAGGGCCAAAGTCCAGGGCCCTAGAGTGGGGGCCACCAAATGACCTCCGAAAGAGCAGCAGTTCCTGGGGGCAGCAGCCAACAGGCCAGAAGCCAGCAGCTGGGTTGGCTTGGGCATGGCAGATCCCACCAAGACTGGTGCTGGTTGCCACAATATCCCTTCTTTGTTCAGGGACAGCAGCTTGGCCAGAAATTCATGTGGTTTGTTACAGTTGTTGTTGTTGTTGTTGTTCTTCTTCTTCTTCTTCTTCTTCTTCTTCTTCTTCTTCTTCTTCTTCTTCTTCTTCTTCTTCATTATACTTTGAATATACATTATCCTGACCCAAGAACTGGCTAGTCAAATCAGTATGTGCGATCAATCCCCTTGACCTCCCCACTGCTTGTTGGCCCACATTACCCATCAAGAACTGAGTCACAATGAGTCTGATACCATTTAGATATTACAAATGGTAGGATTCACTTGTCAGAGGTGGAATCTACACACATATAAAAAATGCTGTGAAAATGCTTTTCCCCCCCCCCAAAAAAACGCTTTGAAAAATAGATTGAATTTTGCATAGCTCACTTTCGCCATCTAGTGTCACATTTTTAATTGTGCTTTGCAACACAATTTTATTTGCAGCTGTGTAGCTGAGTCCAGGGTGTAGAATATTTAGCAACATGATGACCGCTTGGCCCCTGCCTTGCCTGCTTCCTCCCTGCCTGCCAAATAATACACTTCATAGGCCTCCTCTCTCAAATTCCTATGTGTACTTCTATACACTGAGACACAGGTGGCACTGTGGTCTAAACCACTGAGCCTCTTGGGCTTGCGGATCAGAAGGTCAGTGGGTCAAAATCGAGCAGTGAGGTGAGCTCCTGTTGCTCTGTCCCAGCTCCTGTGCTTCCTTGGCCTGAAGCAAGATGAACTCCAACCCATAGTTGCCTTTGACTGGACTTAAATGTCCAGGGTCCTTTACATTTACCTATACTAATCCTTTTTCTTCTTGGCTGTCCTGTTCTTTAACCACTGTGCATTATCCCCCCTGCTATTCAGGTCATTGGCTAGTTTTTTCCTCTACCTTTTTCCAACTTCCCAGCAGACACCCCTTTCTTTATCTGCAATAACAAGCAACCCTTCCACATCTTCAGTGAAATTTCTTTTTATCTCTAGATAGTCCCTTTGAGCATTATTTCTTTTCCCTCCTGCCCTTCCATCAAGTATTAATCTCCACCCACCCTTCCTTTATGCTTCCCTTTTGCCATCCATTTTCTTCTGTTCAGCCTCCTTGCCTCTGGTCTTCCCCCTCACCACACCCACAAACTCCCATACATTCCTAGTCACTGGTGTGAAGTTTTAATCCCAGCCAAACTGACTTCTCTTCCTTCACAGCACCAAGGCTGAAAATGGCTTTGTTGTCCCACCAAGTGCACATTTAGAGCCTTCGGAACAGCTCAGCTAATCTGTGTCAGAGACTGCTACAAATCTCATGCAATATAGATAAACTCACTCACCATAAATGGCTCATAATCTCTCTCTGTATTTAGAGTGAGTCACTTGTCAGAGCTGACACATCCCAAGCAGTTTGTTGGCTTGCATGGATGAGCTACACTAGAAGCAGCTGCCAGAGGGAAGTCCTAAATATCTTCTTCCCTTGATCTTTGAAATCCTGAGCTCCATACACACATCTGGGTCTTGCATTGATGTCTACAGATGGGAAAGATAGAACAGTGAACAAAACCTCTCCTCTCTTTGCAGACGACAACTAGAGCACTCAAGTCTGCATGAAGATTGGATCATGGCCAATTTACAGCTCAGTCTTGTGGGTGTTTACTGGGAACTTGGGAAGTAACTTCCCCTAAGTTCAATGTGCCTTACTCCAAAGTATGAGTCTGTTGATTTCAGTTCCTCTCACTCGCTCATTTTTTCCAACCTAAAGTTCAGATATCCACATTTCCACACCAGTTTTCAGTGGAAGTTGCTGCTGATCGATGAGCCTAAGGAGTAATCATATGGTCTGAAACATGGAAAAGCAGGAGGCTACTGCATGCCTTGCCCTCTCTAAATGTGTTTTGGTAAACACAAGCAATAAAATGCCTTTAGATATGACCACTTCTGCATAATGTGTGCCACAATCAGGAAAAGCTTTAGGTGGTGTTCACATGGGGGGAGGGGCAGTAATACAGTGGTACCTCAGGTTAAGTACTTAATTCATTCCAGAGGTCCGTTTTTAACCTGAAACTGCTCTTAACCTGAAGCACCACTTTAGCTAATGGGGCCTCTTGCTGCCGCCGTGCTGCCAGAGCACAATATCTGTTCTCATCCTGAAGCAAAGTTCTTAACCTGAAGCACTATTTCTGGGTAAGCGGAGTCTGTAACCTGAAGCGTATGTAACCTGAAGCGTACGTAACCCGAGGTACCACTGTACTTGATCTTGCCTCAGAAACCTATTATAGTGCCAATTTGCCATGTATGATGTCTGTGTCTCAGGTCTGAGGTCAGGATTCTGTCCCTTTATCTGCCTCCAAATGTGTCTAGAGCCTTCTTTAGCACTCATAGTTCCTTGGTTCTGGATATCAGTTATCTTGGGTGGTGTTGCATTGCGGAGGAATGTTATACTTGCCATTGCCAAGGAATATTTACAACATGCATGGATTAACGACTTGCCATTTCAAAAACTAATCAACATTGGTTTTAAATACAGAAAGAAAGCCAAGAAACCACGTTGCAAATATAATGCCCCTCTGACCCCAGGAAAAGAAACACATCCAGATTGATTTGTGTGTATAGAAAGGAAACTATAGTCTAATAAATGTTCCCATGCTTTTCAAATTTCAGTTTGGAATCACTCTAGTTATAAACTCCTTAAGATCAAGGATCACAGTTTTAATGAATTTGGCACCTATATTTTATTTTTTTAATACTGTGGATTGCCCCTATAATTCTAAAATTCCATTCTTCTAACTATCTGGCACTTACGCCTTACATTTAGGATGAAAACATTCGTGCTTTAAAGCAACAAGCTTTTTTAAAAACCTAAAACTAATTAAAAGGCTGCAATCTTTCACAGAGAGCAGATTGGGCTGGGGAGTGGCTCAAGGGGAGCCTGGCATGAATCTGCCCCTAAGGCTGTTGCCTCGCTCAGCATGCTGCTGCTGTTCTTAGTGCTGGGACTAAGACTATCCACACCCAGCAGAGGCCATCCCACAACCTTCCATGCATGCCTATAATCCTGCTTCTGCTAGGAGTAGCATGAGCAATACGATTTGAGGATACTGGGCTGGGTAAGGTTGGTCTAAGACATTTTGCAGCCTGAGGCAAACAAGCGGGGGCCACAAAGCCACCCCAGGTTTGGTCATCTCCTGGTATGGCTGGGAACTGGGCCAGATTAATACATGCGGAAGCCCTCAGCTACCTAAATTTAAGACACTCCTGTAGCATTGACCTAAAACGGTGTGGCAAGTTTAAAATAAGAGTACACATCCTACTAGAAATTTTCACTCAGACTTACACCGCTTCATCATACAGTGGTACCTCGGGTTACATACGCTTCAGGTTACAGACTCCGCTAACCCAGAAATAGTACCTCGGGTTAAAAACTTTGCTTCAGGATGAGAACAGAAATCGTGTTCCGGCGGTGCGGCAGCAGCAGGAGGCCCCATTAGCTAAAGTGGTGCTTCAGGTTAAGAACAGTTTCAGGTTAAGAATGGACCTCCAGAACGAATTAAGTACTTAACCTAAGGTACCACTGTACATACTTTGAAAATAAATCTGGTCAAGTGATTCCTGGTGACTGCAATGCTACAGCTTTGCAGAAGGGCAAGTTATGCATTTAATAGAACAACCCCTGATTGTTTAGGTAAGTAATAAGAATAATTATACATATATTTAATTTAATTTTTTTTTTTTAAAATGGCAGGCAAGCTGTAGAACTCAAATATGGCCATTAGATAAACTGTGCCTATGCAGAACCTCCTGTGAGCACTTCTTAGGCCCTTGAGGAACCCACTTTTTGTTTTTAAAAGGTTTCTAGTCCTAAACATGATAAGGGTACATGTAAGCAGACATCCAGAGTCTTCATTGCATAAATGTCATCCTAGGCTCCTTCGGGAGGAAGGGTAGGATATGAATTCAGCAAATAAATAAATAAACTCAACAGATAAATAAATAAAACCACATAAAGCAATTCACATGCCCCAGCCACAGACTAGGTTCAGGTTTTTTTGACGCTTGAGTGTGACAGTCTCTGAATTAGAACATTCTAGATTAAAGTGCAATCAGTTTGCCAGCTGTAGTGTGACATCTGCTGTGTTCATGACAATGAGATGCATATTATGTTAATTACTTACAGCAAAAATGTACAAAATTAACAGCAGTACCCTCCACGGACTCCTGATGCACTCCTGACTTTTCCCTTCCATGCTGAACCTGCTTCCCACCTTGGAATTGCACACTGTTTCTGGATTTTTTTCTCATGTTATCCCCAGCTGCAATCAAACGGTGACTACGGAACTGCACACTAACCTGACCAAGACCATGTTCAGGGTAGGGGATGACAGCTGGAGAAGTGCCCCTCCAACATAGCTTAGTAGGTCATATTTCATAATTGTTTTAACTGGTAGCCAGCAATAGAGAGGAAATCTAGTTAATTTTGGTACTGATTCAAGGAGTGTAAATGTCTGTCATTCACAGCCTTCCATATTACTCTGTGCTCGCTTCCCCTCAGGAGTGCTGTTTCAGATCTGGGGGAGGGGAGATAAATCTCCTTATTGGAGAGAGAACAAGATTTTGTAAGTTCCAGACGTCCACCGTTTAACCCATTGAAGTGTTAAAAATGGGAGAAACTGGTTCTGCTTCCGCCCTGTTAGACTTCATACTTCATAATAACAGTAGCAATGGGTGGGATTCATATAACAAACCCTATCCATGGAATCCCTGTGGAAACAATTCTGCTCGCAGAATGGGGGTTTTCCCCCTCTCCTACATCCACACTCACCCATACCTTCCAAAATTGTATTGGGGTGGGGGGAATTCAGAACAACGTGCCCTGGGAGGAGAGGAGGGATAATTTCATCTGCCAAAATGAAATGCTTCCCCTGCGTGATGGAACAATTGCCTCTGCGTGACATTGAATTCCTATCACTGTTATCAGACAAAGAGGCACACACACCCTTTTTAAAAGCAAAAGGATTTGTGCTTTGGCATAGTTGCTGACTACATGGGTCCTGTTGATTTAAAACAGAGATGGGAAGCCTCAGGGTTGGGAGGGGAGGAGCTGCGGCCTGCCAGGTTTTTCTATGAGACCCTCAGTACTATTTCTAGGCCACAGCCTTCACTGACTTTGCTATCCCCCACCCCCAGTGCTTTGCCTGGCCAGAATGTGTCCTTAAACTGTGCTAAGGTCTCTTGCTTTCAGCATGGGGAAAGAGTGTGTTGGAGAAAAGTGTGTGGGTATGGAACCCTCTGGCTTTTGTGTGGTTTAAATGTTCTTCCTTGGTTCTTCCCGCTTTCCCCTCTGACTCCGCCCACCTTTGTGGGCCCGGGACTGTTGTCCGGGAAAGAAATTCGCCCTTGAGCTGAAAAGGGTTCCCCATCCCTGAATTAAAACAATCAGTGTATATTTAGCAGCTGTGAGCTGACCAGACGTTGGTGCTCCTGAGGTGTAAAGAGTTCCACTGCTTCCCAGCTGTGATAGCCCTCCTTTGCCTAAGACTAAAAACTGATAAAGATAAAGGAGAAGAGGATTTCAGAATCCAAAGATCTTCTGCATGCCAGATATTTAGGGGAAATCTCCATGAAAGGAACTGTGTGTAGAAGAGATCTATTGAGCAAACGGAACCCCTGCTAGCCAGATGGCAACAGTTCCTCGGCTTATGTACTGTAGCTATGAGAGAAAGTTTTTTTTCTTCTAACCAGCTTAGATACATTTTTAAAAGAACTACAGCCCACATTGATGCAAGTTTACTCAGAAGTATGCTCCATTTACCTCGCTGGGAAATCAAACAGGCTCCTAATTGTGCATTTGATTGCAGCTTAAGACAAATCCATGAAGGATGGGTCTATTGACATCTTGCACTCATAAGGATAGCTCAATGGAACGTCCATGTCAATGATCAGGCCTCTTCAGTTTCTGGTTCTGGTGCTTTTGAAGAGGGAGGAGCAAAACATCTTGTTGAACGCCACCCCAATCTCTAAGTGGTGGGAGATTCAATGACTTCCAGGCACTCACTCAGGTTTCATGCTTCTTTTTGGAATGAGGCACAACGGAGACTGTTGTGTCTTTGTGATATGTGGTTTATTCACAAATGAATTGAGGGAGAGCTCGCCATCCATTTGCCATCTGGCCTAGAGGCTTTGCTTTTTTAATGGCCCATTACCTTTTCTTTGTTCTCTTAATGGCCCAGGGGATCTAAACATGGAAAGCTGGGTCTGATGTTCAGTTGGACTACCTAAGACATGATTAAATCCTAACACCTCCTAAACCCAGGAATTTTGGGGACACTGTCATCCATGAACTCATAACAATATGCCTCTAAGCTTAAGGAAGATGGCAGGGTGGGAACAGTGTGCGAAGCTCCAATAGAAATGGGTGCATTCTGCGATAGAGAATTATTGTTGTGAGCATTATCTAAACTATTGCTACAGTACACAGTACCTACACAGTACCTAAGATTTCAATTTAAATTGCCACTGCTGGCGCTGAGGGCGTTAAAGAGATTGCCGAAGCTGAAGAGGGGCTTCAAAGAGTTGGGTTGCGGGGGTGGTTTTGCAGCCACACTGCTGTGAAAGTGCTGAAGCTGCAGGAGCTGTTTAAGAAGTTGGAGCAGCAGAACAAGCAGCTCCACATTTGCAGCCCCAAGCATCCCGCTGTTGCCTGCTGCTGCCAGAGCAGCCCTAGACGTGCCTCTTTGGTGCTGCATGAGCCAGGGGATCTGCCTGGCATTGCGGTACAAATGTGACTCGAAGTTGTGTTTCAGCGCCTCAAAACCCAGGTTCCAGGTACTATGTAGAGCATTGCTTTTCTTTCCTGGTTTTGAACACTGGGTGAGAAAGGGGAATGGATATTAAACTTGTCTGATTGCAGACAAATAGCTCCAAGGGCTTTTGTGCAAGGCACATCTAAAGTTGTTTTTGGTGCAGGAAAAACTAAAAGGGACTCACTTTTTGAGTAAAAAAAAATACATTCCAATTACTAGCACCACCTGTGGGTGACAAAGGAGCTGCCCCCACCTTTTCCCTTGTACCTGCAATTATCAGAACAATTGCCCACAAAATATATGTATATTAAGTTATTCTTTTTTCACCCAGCCCAAAACCATAGTGGCTGCCCTTGCAGGGTAACCACTGCATCTTTCCTTCTCTCGAACATTATCATAATGCATCATTTCAGAGCTTGCAGGTCCTTCCCATGAATCAATCTAACGTGCATCCTGCTAGACAGTGTCTACAAAAAGATCCAGCACATTTGGAACATTGGCCACCTGAATATTCAGAGTCCGTGACTCTCTTGAACGAGATTAAGACACCTTTCCAAAGCACAGTCCTGCTGCTGTGAAAGCCCAGTCAGTGTTGCACAAAAGGCTTACTTTCTACATTCTGAAGTCTCCGAACACACAAACACCTCTATTCAGAGCCTCATAAGATGGAGATCAGGGAGCAAGGTGTTAGGAGGACTCTAAAATAAGAAAGGAGGTTGTGTGTGTGTTCCCAAGCCTCAAGCAACACACAGTATTCTGACTGAGGCTAATTGCTTTGCATTCCAACATCATGATGTCACCAGTGTTTTAGGGTCTTTTGGGTGGAGAGCCGTTTTTTGGTGTGTATGACAGCACCCCCTAAACATGTATTGACCCTAGGAAAAGGGGGGGACCCGCCCCGATTACTTTATATTAATGTGGCCAAACTAAATGAAGAGAAGGTCTCTGTCCAGCTTTTGGAAGCCAGTTAAAATACAAACTCAGTGTTTCTCTAAACACACCGAGTATATTACCTTAGTCATAAAATGGGGGACTTTCAAATCTAATTTGTTCAGCGCTAGTGCTGTTGAAGGCTGGGAAGTGTTCCAGGGGAAATCACCTCCATGCAAACAGAGATTAGCAGCTCTCCATTGCAGACATATGGAAATGATTGTCTATAATCTCCGGTAATTGTGGCTGTATTACATTCAAATCCTGTTTTCAATTTTCTCAAACTTCTAGACTGATTGTGTTATTAAATCATGCTGGCTGATGTGTTTAATAAGGACCTATTAAATGTTTATAAAATTAGGGGAATAAATATGGGCTTTTAGTCAGATGGTGTGTATGTGAGATAGAACAATAGTATACCATTGTTAGAATAACAGCGCTGCTATTAAAAATGTGTCTACAAAATATACTTCAAGGCTTCACTTTAACAAAGTCAATTGGAAATAACACCTAATTAGGAGGGGGCAGGGGAGCCTGATAACTATCTGCAGAAGTGTCCCTTCTGTTCCAAACAATAAATGGCATAAAATATTACACCACAACACTGAAAGCCCTTGTGAGTACACATGTCCATTCAAGCAAATAAGGCCACAGTCCTACTTGGCCATGAACTTACATCTGAGTTAAATAGGTAGAGGATTGGGCTGAAAAAGTTGTGTGCTCTCATTTCACATGGTTCAAGACTGAAGAGGTTAGGATTCATTGTAGCATCCACATCCAAAGTACAGTGCAACTGCTCTCCTAAACTTCCAGTGGACCAAATCCTTCACATTCACATCCAAAACCCAGTTCTCGTATTAATTAACACATATGTGTGATTTCCCACCCTTACCTTACCTGCTTCCTGTTATTGAAGCCAAGCATGTATATGCATATGGCAAATAAATCAGAAAGATGGAAAAGATATTTGGAAATCTAATAGCCATTTACAGATAGGTAGCCGTGTTGGTCTGCCATAGTCAAAACAAAAAAAATTCCTTCCAGTAGCACCTTAAAGACCAACTAAGTTAGTTCTTGGTATGAGCTTTCGTGTGCACGCACACTTCTTCAGATACCTGGTATCTGAAGAAGTGTGCGTGCACACGAAAGCTCATACCAAGAACTAACTTAGTTGGTCTTTAAGGTGCTAATAGCCATTTATTATCTTCAGCACCTACAACCCCCCAACCAGGAAGCTGCCAGAAAATATATTCTGCCAAACGTTTGGTCCCAATCCTAGCCAAAATTGTAAGATGGGCCCCAGTCCTTCTAAGCCCCACTTATCCTCTGGAGAGTATCTTCTTAGTGGACCTAAATTAGAAGTTAGATTAGCTAACCAGAGTCAGGGCCTTTTCAACTCTGGCTCCGGCTTGGTGGAACGCTCTGCCTCATGAGACCAGGGCCCTGCAAGATCTGATTTCTTTCCGCAGGGCCTATAAGACAGAGTTGTTCCGCCTGGCCTTTGGCTTGGAGCCAATTTGATTCCCTCCCTCCCTCTCTTTCTTTTTTCTTTTCCTTCTCCTCCTGCGATGAGGCTACATTTTAATATTTTAATGTTTCAATATTTTAATGTTGTATTTTAATTTTGTTTTTAAGTTGTAATCATCCAACTTGTTTTTATTATTGCTTGTAAGCTGCTCTGAGCCCAGCCTTGGCTGGGGAGGGCGGAGTATAAATAAAAATTATTATTATTATTATTATTATTATTATTATTATTATTATTATTATTATTATTTTCTCAGGTAAGTAGCCCTGCCCTCTTTCTCTGGGCAATTTAAGTACATTCTCACCACCCCTCCCAGAAGTCATTTTATGAAATGCAGAAATTGGTAGGCTTTAAGTGTATTTAGAGAGCTTGTATTAATGCATTTATGATCCACAAACCGGTTGAGATGGACAATATGGACTTAACACAACCCCCACCATGACTTCATTTGTAAGCTTTTAATGCCTAAAAGGATTCCCATTGACCTTAATGCAGCTAAAGCCATTTAAATGCACTTAAGCACCATCTTAAGCAGTTTGTGGCCAAGGTTGTAAAATACCAAGGAATTGCACTAAAGAATGAAAAGCCTTATAGAGGAGTGAGGTCTATGAACCATTTGAATATTATCTTTTACTTGCATGTACTATTTCAAGTCCCTTCCCCCACCCCCCACTTTTCAGGTCTATAACCCCCTGGAGCGGATTTTCAGAGGGCTGCAGGAGTAATGGAGAATTGGCTGAAATTGCCTCCCCACTCCACCCCACCCCACTCTCTGAACCTGAGATTCCACAAGCAAAACTCTCTGGATCCAGACCAGTCTCAAATCCATGATTAGAAGCTTCATATGAACATTGCGATTATATGTCTTCGTAAATAAATAGTACATTGGTGGAGGGGTCCCAGCTCTTGGTAGAACATGCACTTTGCATGCAAAAAGTCATCTCCAGGTAGGACCGAGGAAGACAAACCCAGGAGAGCCACTGTCAATCAATGTAGACAATACTAAGCTAGATGGACTCAGCGGAAGGCAAATTCCTTTGCTTCTGTGTGGTATTTTGTACACTGCATAGATATATTTATTTGATGATGTGGTATAAAACTTGGGAACAAACAGAACTGAATGAACAAATTCAAAAGGCCAATCTGGTGCTCCAACCCGGCACCCATGTGACCCCGATCTTACCACTGCCTTGTCCTAACTCTTCAAATAGCAGAGACCCTGGTCTTGAGAAGGCAGCTCTGTGGCTCTGCCCCACCACACAGCCCACTACTGTGGAAGCTAACTGCACTAAAATAATGCAAAACTAGATATGTTTATGAACCACCTTTCCAAAGAAGGTTCCTCCCTCCCCAAAAAAATCACAATAATTTAAAATGTTGCTCAAAATATCAGTTGATCCATAGAGATAGCATGTAATAATCTTGTCACAATGTGTAAGCATCACTAGAAAAGGCTTTGCTCAGGTTCCCCCTGCCCCAGCACATTCTATCATTTTTGAAGGTGGGGCTTTCTGACAATGTTTCAGTCCTGTCCCACTTGGACATTGAAACAAGGAGAATGTCACACTCTCCTGTCATAAGGGAAGACCCTTCTTGGGAGAAATTCCCATTCAAATTGAACATTTGCATTTTGATCTCAAATTTTGTCATTTCAAGCACGATAGACAAAATGGCCAACTTTGCCTAATTTTAGATAATTGCAAAATACTTATTTCAGCCTTGGGGTAAACGAAAATTCAGGTAAATGTGCTGTTCTTCGTGTTATTTTAATGACACCAACACAGAAATAATTCAGTGATCATAAGGAACAAGAGGTTAATTTTTGAGGTTCGCATATTGGAGAATCCCTTTCCCAAAGTGCAGGCCATTTAATCTCACGCAGAATGCAATGTGATCATTCCAGGAATCTCACCTTGAAATTTCCTTTTAACCTTGTAATGAATGTTTGTTTTATCTTTGTAACAATTTTAATGAGTCCTCCTCATCAATATCTGCTTCCCTCATTCTCAGACCTTTTTTCATTAATAATCCTCAGTGGGCAGAAAGCATTTTGAAATCCTAACTCATTAAAACCGCAAGCCCACATGCTAAAGCCATTTGGCCCCCCCGACTTAAGGGTAAACTTGAACCTGTTTTCTTCAGCAAATTAATTTCTTTCTTTCTTTCAGGTGGTGCTGGGGAGATGGAGTTTTACAAATGAATTAATTGCTGGGTTTGCCTGGCATAAAACGCCCCACCTCATTATGTTTACATAAACACGCAATGTTTTAAAACCTATAACTAGCTCATAATGCGGCCTTTACGGAATCCTATAAAGTAACGAGGATCTTGTATGGTTCACATTAGAGACTTTGAAAGGTTTGAAGCGAATTGGATATAAGGTTAATATTTGGCAGAGCCTTGTAAATAGCCCGGTTGTTATTTTATATTGGCTGAAGTATAAAATTCTGGGTTGCATGCCAGCAACTAGTCCAGCGGTGTGGCCAGGTAGTTACATGGCTCTGTTGTTTGCCTGTTTCAAGTTGGAATGTTCCTGCTCTCAGTAGGGTGTGTGTGTGTGTGTGTGCGCGCGCGTCTGCTTATACTCAGCTCAAATACAGCAAGGACTCTGCACAGCAATTATTTTTTACTAAATTTTGTTGGTCTGCCCTCAGGGGACTTTCTCCCAGTTTAATTATTTGAGGGATTGTACACTTCTGGGATTTTATTTCAAAATGTTCCCTCTCGGAATTTGTTTCCGAGCCAAGTTAAAGTGAGGTCTTCTTTCTTTATTTCTTCCTTTGGAAAAAAAAATGTACAGAAAAATATACTGAACTTGAAAATTAATAGAGGTGTTTCTGGAGGCACTGCTTTTAAAGTTATTTGTCTAAAGAGATGTTTAGAATTGATTGTATTAAAGGGCCATAAATCTGTGGTGCCCATCCTTCTCTCCCCCCGCCCCAACCCAGGAGGTTTAAGAAATGAATTTGAGCAACACTTCTGAATTTTAAGACAAACAAGGGAGAGGGAAATAGCTTATAATAGTTGCTGGCTGAGTACATGGAGCATTGCTTAGACCCTCTTAGAGATAAATCCCAGTCTTGGCTCACTTTATGTATTTATGAATCAGATAGTGTGCCTGCATAAATAATAAGTGAAAATTCAAGATGCATAAGCTGCTACGTCTGCATTGATTTTTCTAGTATTCCCCTGCAGAAGAAACTGATCGGAAAGGAGAGGATGAATGTGATTAAGACTGAGGGACAATTATGGGCTTGTTCAGATGTTCCAAGCCTTTGGTAGTCACGTTTTTGGTGAACCCAAGTTGACTTTTTCCTCCTTTGCCATGAGCTCAAAAGGTTATGTGAAATCCCACAGTGGATGCCAGACATGTTCAGCTCAGTTTGGGGTTTGCTTTTGAGTTTCTGCAGATGGAACTGAGTGCAAGTCTGTGGCGGTGCAATCTAACACACGTCTATTTAAAAGTAGGACCATGCATGTGCTGTGGATGCAGCAATAGTGACTAACCTCTACTCCATGGTCTCGATTTACACACCACCAAGTCAATTTTTCTGTCCGTCCCCCCCCCATCTAAACCCCCCCAATTTTGGTGGCAGAGGCAAATCTATTTAGTTTTTCTAAAACAGAGTCAGTGCTGAGATGAATGGATTCTTCTGCCCTGAAAAGGATGCAAATCAGCCCCTTCCTGGTAACCAGAACAATTTTTTTTATGAGTGGAGAGAGGGTGAGATCAACTGAAAGATTAAATGAGGCGCATAGGTGCTGTGCACCTATATGTGTGTCTGTGTGTCTGCCTCTGAGTGTGCATGCATGTTTATCTTCCTGTCGCAGTGGTACCTATTTATCTACTTGCACTGGCATGCTTTCGAACTGCTAGAAAGCAAGATGAGCGCCGCAACCCCATAGTCACCTTTGACTGGACTTAACCATCCAGGGGTCCTTTACCCTTTTTCACCTTGTGCATGCATGAGAGAATGTAGGGTGGCCACATGCTCCTTTAGCTCAAGCCACTGCTGGCATGTAGCACCTGGAGATGGATGGATGCGACCTTCAATGATAGTGGCTGACTCAGGATAACCTCAGGAATGTCTCCTAGTATATTGGGAAAACTAGTTTCAAACTCCTGTCCAGTCCCAAGTAACCACGAGAGTCAATACTGACCTCTCCTCTCAGGGAGACTAGTGGGTTCCATTTAAGCCCTGAAAGCCAATAAACTCCTGCCTTTCAGTAGCGAGTCCTATTGGGTAAACTGAAACCCATAAAGTCTGTGGAGCTGCAGGTGCCCACACCTTCTTATGAGAAGGGAGATTTTGTGAAAACAGAAGCATTCATCACTGCTCATATCATGGCTTCCTGTCTCATACCTACACACAAACAGGAAGTCCCTGCATACATAGAATCTCTTCTTCTGAATAATCCAGCAACTAACTGAAACTAATTAGGTACAGCTTCTTCTTTCTTAAAATTAAACATTTTATTGTGTGATTAAATATACGAATATGTTATATGCCAGAGCAGCATTCCTCCCGTGAAAAAGAACAGCAACCAGGTTTGGATTGAACGTTTATTATTTCCTCTTGCTCCAATTCCTATTCTCTTGATGGACCATTAACTACAAAACAGTCCCCCCCCCCATTTTTTTAAAAAAGGCTGGATTTTCATTACCAAATTTAATGCACTCAATTCCGAGAGCATAACTTGTTTGTTAGCTTAAAATCAGGAGTCCAGCAGTATCCCATAAAGCCAAAACATTCGCATCTGCCACCATATGAGCACCAGCGATACGCTGTAAGCAGAGCCAAGTATTTACTGAGGTTTTGTATCTTTGCCGTGAGTCTGAAGGGCCTCAGATGACTTCCCTGCAGACAACAGTCTGCATCACAAAATCACCACACGTAGAGCAACATAATTTTTCCCAATTAGCAGTCTCTCTTCTGGAAAAGCCTGAGGCGGATGCAGTAGACAGATCCCTAGAGGAAATTGGTCCGTCTAGGTAGGTTTGAGATCACTAGCAGAAGCGTGTGTGTGTGATAAATGAGGGTGGGGAGAGAACACTCATAATACATTTTCCTCTTCTTATCACTAGCTCAGGGGCACCTCTATATCTTAAAGTAAACATTAGAGGGGGGGAAACCCACCTCTTTTTTATTTCAGTGTGTGAAAAATATAGTAGCAGGGAATGCTAAATAATTCTGCTTACTACCCAATAATAAACATAAACAGGCAGAACGAAAGGAGAACAGAGACAAAACAGGGGTAGGGCAGCACAGGGCAGTTTAAAAAAAAATCAGAACAGAATTTGGGGTCAATTTAGATATCTTTCCAGAGTGTTCCAACTGGTAGAAGAAAGCAGTACACAATGGTCGGCAGTTTGGCCTAAAGAAGAGTGGCTCACAGCAGTTAGAAACTTAGGATAGGGCAGCCCAGCTATATGGGTGGTGTATAAATAATAAATTATTATTATTATTATTATTATTATTATTATTATTATTATTATTATTATTATTATTATTATTATTTTATTATTATTATTTTTATTATTATTATTATTATTATTATTATTATTATTATTATTATTAACCTGCATCAGGTAGTAATATTAGGGGCTGGAGACAGATGAATGCAGAGCAGCTCCTGCAGCAAACAGTTAAACAGCCATGACTTCTCCCAAGGAGAACTGGGAAGTGTAGTTTGTTAAAGATGCTGAGAATTGTTTGGAGATCCCAGTTCCTGGCACAGAGCTTCAGTTCCCAGGGTGGTTTAGCAGGCACTCCCTCTTCCCAAGAATATTTGGGAATTGTAGCTCTGTGAGGGGAATAGGGGTCTCCGAGCAACTCTTGGCATCCTTAACAAAGTACATCTCTCTCTCTCAGGATTTCTGAGGGGAGCCACAGCTTTTAAAGTGGCACAAGAGGGTTTTAAACGTATGGTGTAAATGTGGCCCAGGAACTGGCAGGGCTTTCCAAAGGATTCTTTCAAAAGCATTGGCCCTGGCAGAGGGTGGTGCACAACTGGGACTCGGTTTCAGACAGCAAAATGTCTTGGGCCAGCACTAAACTTGTAATAATAGATTGGGCATTTTATTGCCAGGAGCCTTCTACAGATCTATGGGTGGTGTCATATCACACACAGATGCTGTTCTCTGGAGTAGGTATTCTTGGAACTGTGCTTCAGAGCTTTTCAATCAATATGTAGAACTTAGTTGAAAATCCATTTAAGTCTGCAAGAGGCATGCATGCATTTTCTCAAATAGGCTTTCCCCTGCATCTTAAGTCATGAACTTCCAACGTTTGTTTGAATTTCGAGTGTTATTTTAAAATTTGTGCTAACATATTATTGTGAGTCACCTTGCTTGCTAATTTCCTATATTAAGGCAATATTAACAGTTTTCTTTATATTACTGTGAGTTCCAGTGGTCCGTTGCTAAACAGTTTACTTAGAATTTCCATCACAATTCAAACTGCATGCATGCCATCCACATTCAATATGGGGAGATAGTTTTTTCTTAATTGATTCCTCTTACCAGATTCTGTAGATGTTCTAGGAAATACTCTTATACCACAATTCTATGCACATCTACTTAGAAGTAAGTACCATTGTCTTGACATTCCCAGGAAAATGTTGCATAGGAACATGGTCTAAATGATTTTTTATATATGAAAATTGGAGTGTGTGGTTTATATCAATGGATATATTCACATAAATATACATCTCTATGAAAAAACCTTAGCGTATTCATGTTCTGATCTTACTAAAGTGAGAAGGGAGCTGGGATATAAATTCCTCTTTAAGAAGGAGTAAATTCTAGAGGTGTGCACAGGCCTCAAGATGTGTCTTGTATCTGCACTTTTTAAAATTCCAGTCTGTTTCTGTGCACTCTCGGCTTCCATCTGTAATCCAGCTCCTGGGCTACTCTGTTAAAATGAAGCTCTCTGTTTCACCATTCACTAATAATGAGGAATCTAAAACTGAAAAGCTATAACCTTTTCCTGTCCTGAGCTACTCTAATGAAGCCTAGTGTTTTCCCGTTCACTATAATGGTGAATCCTGGCTGTAATGTTTTCCCATTTCAGCCACATGAGCCCCTCCAGGGTAGATTAAACCTGCTAAATTGCAGACAAATAGGTTCAGGGGCTTTTTGTGGGGGAAGTAATTGGGATTAACTTTTTCCCATAATGCCTTATGTGGGAGGGGATAGGGAGTTCTCCCTTTCTTACTTTAAAACAATTAAGTGGGTGCTGAGTGGCATATATCCTTGCTTGTATATGTATATTTTTTGAAAAATTATGCAGCTTCATACTGGTCTATCTGGTAGTTGCTTGTGTCCTTGGATAGGCTTTGCAGGGCTCCTGGTAGGCCCTACAATCTCCAACACTGTCGGGGGGGGGGTGGACCCTAGGTTTTTGGAATGGGGTTAAAGCAGAGTAACATTTGATATTTGAAAAAGATATTTGAATGAAGCTTTGATCTACTACCAAATTCCCTAGATTCCTTAGACCATTATAGACAGAATTACCATTTCTCATCTTTGAAAGCTAGGGAGCCTGAAAGATGGGTCTTTGGTTGCATAGTACACCAGAAGCAGCTCACCAGGTGGAGCAAGAGTTCCTACACTGGCTTCCCTGTAGGTGAATCACTGTTGCTTCCCAGAAGGGAGAGCGTGAGGCATGAGGTGTGGTGTAAACACACTGGCAGAGCCAAACCAGTGCTCCTGCAAGTGCATTTGCACCATACCATACTTCCTCCAACTTTGCCCCTGCCCTCTTCTGGTAAGTAACAATGACTGTCAGAGACCAGGCTGAGGAGTACTGCTCTGATGAAGAATGGTGGGAGCCTCCCCCTTGCTCTGCTCCTGACCAGGATCCTGAAGCTGCCCAGGAACAGTGAAGCAGTATAGATTTGGAACAGTGGTTTACAGAGGGGCAGAGTTCTGAAGACAAAAGTTGGGAAAAAGTGGGGCGTGAAGAGCAAAGTGAAGAAGAACTGGAAAAGAGAGAGCTAACAGACTGTCTCTCACTGGAAAGTGTCCAGCCTATCAGTCCAAGGTCACATAGAGCAGCTAAGGTGGCTACACAAAAAGCGCAGTGGTTGAGAGATAAGGTTGCAAGGCGCGGAAGTGACTGGGGGGAAATGGGTGGGAACCTGAATCGGGAACACCTTCATTCTGAGAATAGCTGCTTTGTTCTTTTGCTGTGATCATTAAAGACTCTTTAAATGGTAAGTGACTCTTTTCACTTATCTATGGCCAAAGCGGGGGGGGGGGGGAGGAAGCTGAGTCCCCGAAGCCTGACAGTGACCTACCTGCCAGGAAGCTAGTGTAGTGGCTCCACCCCACCCACCAAGCTGCTTCTGCGTGACACTGGGTCCCTGTAGCTTTCCAGGCTCAATTCAAGGTCCTGGTGGTGACCTACTGTTTACTGGGCTATCGATTGCTATTTGCCACAATGGCTATCTTCTACCTACAGTGTCAGAGGCAGCTTGCCTCGGTATGTCAGTTGCTTGGAATCACTGTGAGAATAATGCTGCTGTCCTCGGGTCCTGCTTGCGGGCTTCCCATGGGCATCTGTGAGAACTGCATGCTGGACTAGATGGGCGTGATCCAACAGGGCTCATCCTGTGTACTACCCTTTGTCCCTTCATGACCTCCTTCATTGGTGGCAGCTCTTGATTTCGTTTACCTTGGAGACTCTGCAGATTTTTTCCATTCTGTGTTCTCCACTATTGGTTTGTTAAAATTCAGTGTGGCATTTGAGGGACAGAGAGGGGAAAGAATAGAGCAAGCTGGGTTTTAAATGACATGAGTTTGTTTTGCAATTAAGATATGTAATCCTTTGGATCAGGTCAGCTGTAAGAGGAATTAATAAAGGAGAGCAGAGGAGAGCCCTGCAGTCTCTTTTCACAACTTCGTTGGAATTATACACCTTTTGTGAAATCTACATTTGTGCATAAGGAATTTGTAAACAGTACAGACTCTTGAATAACATATAAAGGAGTTCTGGATTCTTTTTGCCTCTTATAAGGAACACACTCCCTGCTCATTTGAGTATCAATCATCAATGGTGAATCTTCCCCAGGTCGTAATTTTTGTCACACGTATGATTTGAGGGTGCCCTTGTTACATAACAACCATTATGCCATGGAGAAAAACAGCACAACCATGCCTGCTGCAGGGAATGCTCAGTGCCCAGCTAACGAAAAGAAGCCAAATGTGTGGGAAAGTGAGGCAGCCATCAGTTTCCAGAACTGACATTTCCAGAAAAGCTATTTGGTAAATGGTGAGTTTGTGAATTGTAAGAGGAATTATGGGTTGGGTGGGGGTGTTGGAGAGAGGATAGGGAGGAAGGGGGAGAGCACTTACGATATAAAAGACATTCAAGCTGTTAGTGGACACTGGCATGTGGTATTCTCGGTAGGCATGCTGATTGAAGCTAATGGCAATGTATTCTACTATCAGCAATCGAACAACTTCTCCAGCGTAAATGAAAAGAGCAAATCAGAGTGTGAGGCTTTAAGAACAATGCCACGCTGAAAGAAAGAGAAGAAATGATGTCATGGAGGAGGGGGGCGGATTGGAATCGGGGGAGGGCGAATGAGGAAAGAGGTTTGTGGGGAAATGTAAAATTTTCAAATATGGTGTTTTATTACGTTATTGTGATTTAACAACCAGGTTGGTACTGAATAACTCCGCAGTACAGGCCAACAGCACCAGCGGGATTCATTATGATTTCTTTAACACTGCAGGGGGAATGCCTGGTTGTTTTGGGGGCCTAGTGGGCCCCAAGCCTGGTACACTATATTACATAAGAGAAAACCAGCCATTTGGAAACCTTATTCAACTTACAATCATGACAGAGGTAGCCACAGGGTTTTTTTAATGGAGTGTGGTAGAGTTTGCTTTTCTAGGCTGTTGAATAGGAGTTTGGGCTTGTGCCCTGAACTCTTTCAGGCTCCTTATAAAGACCCACATGTTTACACAATTTTGCACTTCTCTGAAAATTGCAGGGCAGTTTTCCATCCAAGCATTGTGTACCAAAATGCATATCCTAGTGTAAGGTGTGCATACAATGCATAAATGAGTGACATGCATGGCGAGAATTACATACACAAATGTGTATTTTAGGAGAAAACTAAAACTCTGAAGACTTTAAAAAATAATCCGGCAAACCATAAATTTGCCCATTCCTAGTCTCCTGTGATGTGATTGGGAAGAAGGAGTGGGTGCTAGAGGGAGGTAGCCACCACCATTTACAGGGCAGAGGACAGTGGGTGGAGATTTTGGAGAGAAAGGCAAACTAGACAACTGTGTGGTTCCATACTTGCTTGGTTCTTCCAGATCTGGCAGCCTAGAGGGTTAACCTACAGTCCCCTCAAGTATGCAGGTGCTGTCACCAGTCTGGCCAAAGTCCAGGGATCAGTTATTGCTAGCCTTCTTGTAGAAGGGGTGGGGTTTGCCTCTTTCTCATATATCTCTTCAGGTTTTATGGTACAGCACCAGCCTAGACTTGGGGAAATGCAATGGATACCTTGTCAAACAGTCAGTCTGGCTGGCTGTTGGAATCCGAGATGGAATTGAGCATCCAGTTAGCTCTCAGAAGTAGTGTCGGACATGATAGCCAGAATCTCTAGGCTGATTGTCTTGTGGAATGTCAACATTCACACTGAGATTTTAACATCAACTTGAAGCCACTGGAAAAAGTCCTCAAGAGCTTTGGGCGCAGCAGTTATCAATGAGTTCTACTTTACTTTTCCATCTGCTCATCCTCCGAATCGGTGCTTAGAGGCTGCACTGGGTTGGATGAAGGTGAACCAGCTGAGACTTAATTCAGACAAGATGGAGATGCTGTGGGAGGAGAAACTAACTCCTTTGAACTGAAAGTGTTCAACCAGTCATAGATGAAGGACCAAGATGCAACTTGGGTTTGCTCTTAGGCATAGAGCTACCTAAGGAAACTCAGCTGGCAGCAGTTGCCAGAGATGCTACAACCCTGTCAGGATAGTCTGGACCTTGCTTTAGTTATTCTTACACTAGTAACCTCCAGGATAGGCTACTGTAATACATTCTATGTAATGTTGCCTTTGAAGACAAATTTTAAGCATCAACTGGTACAAAATATAGCCACCAGGCTACTCAGTGGGCCAGGCAGTTGCAACATGTTACCAAATACTATGCCAGTTACACTGGTTGCCAGAATGTTTCTGGGCCCAATTCAAAGCTCTGCCAATGGCTTTTAAAGCCCTAACGGTTACTATAAGGATCACTTTCACCTATATCAAGCTTCTTGTACCACCTTTACCTCTTGAAATGCCTGCTTCTAAAATCAATTAGTGTGTGGCCTACTATGCAATTCAATTCCAAATGAAATCAGGCATGCCTATTCTTTGTTAAATTTAAAGTTGACTTTAAAACTCATAGTCTTTTGGGGTTAATTAAGATCTGTCAATTGGATATTGTTTTTAAGCTGGTGTGGTTGTTTTCTTGTAAGGTAAGCTGGTCTGTGCATCTTGCATGGAAATGGATATTTTGAATGTTTAATTATTTTATTGTTGAATTTCATGGATCTGTATTGTATACTGTTGTAAACCACTTTGAGAGACATTTTCCTCAACAAAGTGATCTAAAAGTCTATTAAATAAGTAAAACCATGTATTCAATCAACTGGTGGGCATTTTCTTAAAGTACTGTGAAAAATCATTGAAACACTAGGCATTTTTAACCACTGCCAAGAATGTTTAAGAAAAAGTTGAGTGGCTTCAGCTCAGCCCTAATCACAAAAGTCCTTCCCACAAGCATAACATGTGAACAAACCACCGTGCTGTCTGTTTCATATCTGTTCCTCATTTGCATTGTGGTGGGAGAAGACATCTTGTACTGAAGGGTTTTATTACTTTGGCTTAGTTTGTTACAGTGCTATCCCTGTTGGTGGTGTAATAATTTATTCTCATCCTATTATTTTTGTCATCACTGTAGCCTGCAAAATATTTCTTACTAAAAGGGATTACCATATGAAAATATAATACCTAAAGGTGAATTTCCACAAAGGGATCGGATTCTGTGTGCTATTTCAATTCCTTTTCTTAGATTTTATTTTTAAATACTGTTCTATTTCTTTAGCTGTTTGTACCTAACCAAAGTGCTTTTTGCCTGGGGAAGCTTGGAAATATTAAGCTGATCAATACATTGAGTACTCAACCTTCTAAAGTTTTGGGGAACTAAAGTATTTATAGCTTTACAGTTTATATTACTGCTATTATTATTATTATTATTATTATTATTTAAAAAGTGAAGTTTGATTTGAATAATTATAAAAGCAAACCTCAGTTAAAAAATAATAATAATGAAAGAAAGCAATTTGTGCCAAGATTATGCCCACATATCCTGCACACATCCTTCAATGTAAAACTGTATTATGAGATAGCCCTACTAAGTAGCAGAAACACAAATGGGAGGGCAGGGGAGATAAAATAACTATAAAGCTGACTTAGCAGATCCATATGATTCAATAAACAGCATGAGATAAAGAGGTAACCTGTCCTGGAGAATTAAGAAGTACAGTACAGCCTGGAAGAGACAATTACAGACTGAAGGACAGCACAGCAAGGAATATGTAGCATTAACAATCATATTTGCATTTTGGTGGGGAAGATTATTTGCCACAGGATCTCCTAACTACTTGAGCAACATTATTGTAAAACAGCAGATGTCTTTCTCCTTTCTCGGCTGCTACACTCTTGCCTCATCTGAGTAAAGGTTAAACTGAGGCAGTCTTTTCCCATCTCCTTGAGTAAAACACCCTAGCAGAGAAACACAGCCAGAGCATCACAGAAGCATGCTGTGGAGACACGCTGTCCAGCTTCCAATGGAGAAGAAGATTCAAAGGCTTCCCTCTTCCCTTGCCGCAAGTCAGCACAATGTGCTGTGCCGTACTAGCATCAGGAAAGTCTTAAGCTGCTTCCATTGCATCTGACTTTGATCCGTTTACAACTAAGATGAGATAAAAGTCCCGTGTCATCACTACCACACTGCCACAGTTCTTAGGAGGAGCGGGCAAGGTTTTGACTCAGTAGGGAACTGGATGAATGTTAGTCGCAGGATGACAAAGGAGATTCAAAACAGTTCCTTGGTATTCTGGAAGGGCTGAGGGAACATTGTGAAGTTTTCGCAGAGTCTATTTTATGAAAGGAAGACTTGGACCTCCTGTGGAAAGAGGTTGTTTATGTTCTGATGGAGTATACGGCCAGCCTTCTTGACCACAGCCTTGAACAACAGGTTTCCACATTGCTGCTTAGGTATCACTGCTTAGATAGGTATTGCTGCTCAGTATTTTGATATACATATTAACAATGAAAATGTATTTCCAAAAGCAAAGCTGGCTTGCTCTTCTCTTCTCGTGGAAGATTATTTCATTGGCCCACATGCTCAAATGAACAATGTATTGCACATTCTGATAGAACAATCCATCCACAATGAATTTGCCTTCTTTTGGAAATATGCCATTACATGAGGAAACTGCTTAATAGCATCACTAGACAGTCTTCTTGCCCAGGAGATTCTCTGGATGCCCTTGAGGTATTTATTTGTACCCCACCTTTAGACCTAATTGGAGTACTGGGTGGGGGCAGATGAACCTACAGAATAACCTCTAAGTACCTGGTGAGATCATGAGGTTTTATTCCCTCTTTGCCTACCATAAGGTACATAAGATGTATCTGTTTCACTGGTGCTTTCAATGTTCATGTATCTGACCTACCACAGTTGCAATTTTATTTTATATTATTATTATTATTATTATTATTATTATTATTATTATGCTTTGTAAACCATGCTGAGCAAAGAAAAAGCAGGATACAGATTCCTAAATAATTAAAAGTAAAAACATTTATGAAACTGTCATTGGATAGATGTGAACTGTAACAACTCTATGGCTGCTGTCCTATGAATAAACTGGTCTTCAGCAAATATTGCAATTGTTTGTTTTTAAATAGAGCATCTGTATCACTTTTGTTGCTTCTTCCTCCAAGTCCGATCAGTCGATACAGAATGAAATAATGGATAGCCTGATTTAAAAAGCATTAAGGCTGCGATCCTTTACAAAGTTTACCTGGGTGTAAGCACGCATAGGATAGTGTTGTAAGGAAATTACTATTTGCTGCTTCCACAGAAGGCTCCGAGGCTGTGTATCCCCCTGCCTTAAACTCTGTACTTGTGCACACAAGTAGCAAACTTGGGTGATGTTCTTTGTAACAGCTTGGCATTCCTTCGTAGTTACCCATAGAGCTATATATGTTCAAGAAGTAAATTTATGTCCATGGTAGATGCTTCCACTGAGAGATACAGTTTAATATGTATCGAGCACGGCATAAATTCCTCATTAACCTTTACAACCATCTGGAGAAAGAACTGCTGCTCATATCACAACAGACCACGTCAGCGACAACGACTGTAACCTAAAACGCTGCATTTTATGAGATAGTGGAGGAGTTGGTGCCAAGGCAGTCAGCCTCGTGAGCTATTAAAGGACTAATAGGGGGCACATGAGAGGCACCTACATTGGGTCATGTAGGTTTTTAAAAGGTTCTTGCTAGATCCCATCAATGTACACAGGAATTGTAATGATCAGTCAGCAGCCCTGGGAACACCTACTGCTGCAGCCCATTCCTAGAGGATCTGGAGAAGGTGGGTGAATGTGGTACACATTCCTTCGTTCTGTAAAACTGTAGCCTTTTTTCCATCTTCTGACTTTTATAGCAGGCAGCAGCTTTAATATAATACAAAGCACGGCTGCTGAACCTCCAAAGGCAGCTACCCACTTAATGCTTCAATTTCCATGTTTTATTTTACATGTAATTTAAAGCCCATGGTTCCTTAATTGTAAAATAGGGCTTATTAAAATAATAGCTTGAAAAGCAGTGGGGTACCCCGAGCTGTGGAATGAAGGTTGCTAGCTTAACCGCTGTTTATGTGGATTTAAAAGCAGGCAAAGCCAATATAAAACTGGAGATATTTCTAATGCAATCAAAGACCACAGGGTGACACAGCCCCTGCTTTTATATGTGTTTTCGGTTGACCTGTCCCCACCTCCATTTAGATACCCAAGAACTCCCCTTACTACTTTTGTGATTGATGAGGTAGCAGTGGGTAAGCAAGATGGGACTTTCAGTAAGGTCTGTGCTTCTTGCTTGCAGGAAAATGGAAAGAGAGAAATGGAGTAGCTGAAACTGTCAGAAGAAACAGGCACTCCCATGTTTCCAGGAAGCTTTCCCTACAAAGCACCCTAATCCAGACCAACAGGTTGGGCCTTGAGGAACAAAATATCAAAAGTATGGCTATATGGCACCCCAGCCATATATTTCAACGGCTCTGTATGGTACTTTTCAGACATTATGCTGTTAGAGTCAAGGAAATAACTGCGCAAGGGAAGATAGCTAGGTAAGCTGCCTGTGCAGAACCTCCGTTGGCATGAGAACAAGATGGCTTCCGGGATGACAGCCCTACTCTGGAACTCTGACTCAGCATTGGAGATGGGAAAGCATGGGTATGTCATTTGCAAGAAACTGATCAGTATGTTGTTACGTAATTTATTTCATAAAAGTTATATAGCACTTGATTGGGGGTGGGGACTCAAAGTGGTTTATAGCTCACTGTAAGGGTTTTGAGTGTACATTTCTTTGCTGTACATTTGGTTATGTTATACTATAATGTGTGTGGTTTGTCTTGTGATATTTTCTAAAAAGCATTTTAAGTGCTTGATTTTTTGTTGCTTTCAGGGGACCATGAAGTTTTGTGTGTCAAGTCTTGGTTGGGCTTTTAAAGGAAAAAATAGTATTGTTTCTCTTTTTTAAAAAAATGAAATCTTGAGTGTTGAAAAAACATAATGTTCAAGGTCAGATATAATTTGGTTTTAAGCCTACCCCTGGCTTTGGTCACCATTTATAATATCTTGTCTGCAATAGACCTCACTGTAAGTTGTAGCAATGGTGGGATTTTTCTCACTAGGTGCAAATATTGTTCTCTGGTAAGCTAATGTGGCAGTGGTTTGAATATGTTAATAAGCTTAGTGTGTCACAAGTGGTTTTCTGGGAGATACATCAGAGAATCAGAGTCAAGGTGAATGCATGAAAAATTGGATACTCATAACAAAACAGAGGAATTTCTCACGCAACAGATGAGTAAGGGAAATAAATCTTTCCTGTCATGGACAGAGAAACAAAAAACCAAGAACGTGGCAATCCATTTGCAAACTGACCATGTGACAATCCTGAATGCAGTCAAAGTTCAAGCTCATAGCTAAAGAATTGTATAAGTTTCCAAAGTTCCAACTGAACCTTGTCATGAACTAGAACATTCACGGACAAATGCAATGATATGATCTCATATTCCATTGATTGCACAGTTTGGAATTTGTGTGACAGTGTCATAACATTACTTCCTTTTTATTATTTCTAATTTTTTAAATAACAGTTTGTAACAAGCATATGTAACAACATATAGATATAAACCATAAACCAAGACAAGAGTGGAAGATTGCCACTTCTGACATTCTGTTACTTTTAACAACTGTAATGTCCACATCTAGATGCCCATGCAAGTAGAGACTGTGGACATCACCAGCGCTGTCCATGGAAAAATGGCTCCTGTAAGCACGAATCAGTGTATATGAATGAAGAGTCCTATCTGCATCAATAAATGGATGGGACCCAGAGCTGGAAATGGGACCCTTAACCTGGAGGGAATCTTGTTTTCCCTGTATTGCTGTATTCCAGTTTTGGCTGCCTGGAAATGATTTTCATGAAACTTTTTTTGGGGGGGAGGGGACATAGAAAAAGAAGGAAATACCTAGTAACTTTTTTGGGACACAGAAAAAGAAGGAAATATCTAGTAACTTTTTAATTCACATCATTCACTGTGGTTTAAGGAGGTGTGGTGCAACAGAGGCCTACACAGGAAAAACTGATTTCAAGTCCTGGCAGAACAATTAGCTGTTTCAAAGGATGTGAATATAAATTTCTTCTCTAGGCACATCTGTCCTCTCTGCTTTTAATTTCCAACCACCAGCTTTAATTTAGAATCTGTAATGTAAGCACTCCATTCTGTGAACACGAATGACATAATTCGCTGAACTAAGACCTGCAGCCAAAGCTTTGCCCTTGTTAAGCAATCTGTGATGGGTAACTATTGGGCATTCCCTAACTCTTTCCAAACACAACCCCTCTAATCCTACAGATTTATCATGGCATTTCAGAGGGTAGAATAACTCTGAGCACACAGAATGGGTCATGAACACCACCTCCCACGTTCTTGATTTATCTGCCTTGAACATATAAAACAATTGATCCCATTGACTCTTACCTTTTGATTCTTTTTTAATGGGCCATGGGGATAAATTTGAGACAGCTAGCAGCATGAGATCAGGCAACAGTGTAAGTATTATCTAGCAAATGTTCTTTCATGATCTTACATAAGAGATTTGTTCCATCTACCTCTCAGAACCCCTTTAATTAGTGACTTGAAGCCTTCCTCTTGAAATGTCATGGGGTACCTGTCTGCTTTCATGTTCTGCAGTGACCTGTAGGCCATGTATGGGTGAAGAAAACCCAGACAGTGTTCAACAAGGTTGCTGGAAGACAGCCCATTCAGCTTCACTCCCCAAGAGTAGTTCAGTGGCCTGTGTGTGGCAGAGCTATGCTGCAGAAGTATGTGTGTGCAGCATTGGTATCATATTAAAGGCAGGCAGTAGAACTGGTATGTTGCCAAAGTATTTTATCCCCTTAGGCCAGAACTTGCAACAAATCCTACACAATCTCAGTGCAAGTTCTCATAGGGTTCAATGTTAGATATACATGAGCAATTGTTAAAGGGTTGGAAAAGAAGAAGTGGAAAGATATAATTATGAAAGCAACTGATGTGAACTGGGAGGTTTAGTTAAAGCACTGAAGGATGAATAAAGATGCAGATTGAAGGGAACAAATTTATGGATGGCTATGATAGGGATGGAATTAATTGTACTACAGTAGACTAATATACATATGACTAGTCATTGTATAAAAAGGGTCTTAAGTTTTGTAGCTGGCCATAAGATGCGCTACCCCATGAGCATCTGCAAATAAAGAAGTTCCAAGGCTATTGTAAACATGTCCTCAGTGGGAATAAAGTATATCCAATTCCAGCCACCTGCATTCAAAGAGGAATGAACAATCCATTAATTGCAAAAATAATAAAAAATAAAAATAGCAATAATATGGCAAATATGTCCTGTTTAGCTTAGGAAAAAAGAAGCTGAGGAAGAAGACTATAATTGCTTCCAATACATTAAAGAGGTGAGAGAGGAATAAAATAGATAAAGAGGAATATTTACGTAAAAGTTTTGATGGTGGGCCCAGGAACTAATGGCTGCAGATCAACCTTAGATAAATCTAGTATTTTAATAAGAAAAAGTTATTAAGTGTTCAGAAATTTGGGGGTGCCTGGGCCACTAGATATCATGGCCACTTGAGAAAAGACAGAGCATAGGATAAATTGCATCCTAATTTTGAGATAAGTCAGAGTATTTGTATTCTCACTTGATCGCTTTCAGCTGGTCATGCATGTATCCACCCTTTGGCCCTACATACTCTTAAGCTATAGAGGGCACCCTAATTAACATGGCTGTACACATGGAATAGGTGTCTTGAGGTAATGCAGCTGATCATACTGGCCATAATGTCTTCAAAGGAGAACTTTTCAGCTTCATTATTGGTAGTTTTCTTGGGGTTATCTAACAAATCCTTTCATTTGGGTCTTTGAGAATGGCTCTGGCCATTAAAGGGCTGATAAGCAGAGTGACTCGTGATCCCACTTTTTATCCTTCCATTGTTATTGTCCAGGAGGGAGCTAACAAAATGGAAATGATCAAGATTTCCATACATGAACGGATTTATCATCCCAACTCCAACTGACATTATACCAAAAGTACAACAGAGCAAAAACACAATGCACTGAACACCTTCCTGTTGTTGTTTTTCTTCTGATGTCTGAAGCCTTTGCTTCCTCTTTTTAGTTGTGCTTCTGAGACACCAAGCAAGCCAATTTGATTAATTTGATTAACAGTAGTTCTTAGAATCAGCTGGACAATCTCCCTGCTTTTCAAAAGAAGCAGGATTTAGACCTCACTCTGTCATTTGCAGGCTCCTTGGGGATGCAACTTTCCCTGTGCCTTGTAAAAAACAACTTTAACCAATAAATCAATAATAACATCAGAAGGGTTATGTGCATGCTGCTCCTTCAGTGCCACTTGAATGTTATATCACGCTGTCTAGACTGCTGGACTAGGGGTCCAGTGATGTAGGGGTCTATTTGCAGTTCTGCTCCTGACCTCCTCTGTGGCTTTGGACAAAGCCGTTCTGCTGGTTCACCTTGTTATTTGCTTGCTTTGCCTACTAACTTACTAGGCGTGCTGTGAATATAATATCTAATGTGAACAGTACCAAAGAGCAAATGGGGTCTATTTGAGCAACTTTCAGGATTTAACCAAGCTGAAAACAAAGATGTCACAGTTGAACTGTTCTTGGTGGGTGTCAAATTATGGAGACTGTGCGTGACTTCTACAAATGTAATGCAAATATATAATTGATGTGATGGACATATTTGCTGATGGTCCAAAGGCACTTGAAGCAATTCCGCTGCTAAAATTCATGGCTTGGAGACAACCTGGGGGGCAGTGTTTTATAGTGGTTAAAATGTCAGACTATGTTCTGGGATATCAGGCTTCAGAATCCGCACTTGGCCAAGAAGCTTGAAGCAGTCACTGTCTCTTAGCCTAACCTACCTCACCATAGGTGCCAACATCCCAGGCCCCTGGGTGCCCAAGCACCCACAAAATTGGTCATTGGGGCCATACACACTGCATGGCACCCACGTCCCCGGGCACCCATGGCCAAAGGGCCAAGCTGGCACTTCTGTACCTCACAGGGTTGTTGTGGGGGATTAAATGAGGAGGAGGGACCACGTACACCATCTTGAGCTCCTTGGAGGAGGACATGGGATATAAATGCAACAAATAATTAAAAGAAAGGAATAAAAGAAACAGTAGCCCTCTTCAAGAAATTCCACTTAAGTGTAGATTAATCAGGGAAGGGGCAATGGGCGTGACTGCACTGGCTCCATCCCCTGTTACTGGCCCTGCCACATTCCAGCTAGTGGAAGTCAACCATCTGTACTGGAGAGCCGTTTGCATCCATGGAGGTTCCATGCATGTTTCAGAGCTCTTATTCTCTAGAGTTCTAAAATGTGTGGGGAAATGCTCCCTACTGCAGATGTCGCCTCCCGTGACCTGCAAGGTGACAGACAGAGCTAGGTCACTCCTCCTTGTTGCCCGCTTTGTGAAACACTTAAACAAAATGCCTGAAAAGGTATTGAACAAAACCCACTCTTGAATTCACTGGAAGAAAAGCAGGATATAAGTAATAGTGTGGTGTTGGACTAAGACAGCGGTTCCCAACCTTTTCTTGGCCCACCTAAATATGTCTAAAATCCTGATACACGCCCCCCCCCCCCATGACATATAATTCTTATTATTCAAAAAGTGAACACCTATTCATGTGGAGAAAGCCTAAAAGGTCATTCACTGTTCATAAGTCATTCTTGAATTACCCCCCTTAAAAATCTAATTGCCCCCCTGTGGGGTGTGTGCCCTATATTGGGAACCATGGGACTAAGGCCTGGAAGACCTGTATTCAAATACCCCCTCCCCTCAGCACTGGAGCTTACTGGGTGATCTTGGGCCAATTACTTTCTTGCAGCCTAACAGCTCACGGGGTTGTTGTCAGGATAACTTGTGGAAAGAGACAAGCTCTTGTCTTAAAATACAGGCAGGCCTGGGCATGTGCATGTGCATATACTGTTTCATCTGCTTTTGTCTACCAGGCCTAGGAATAACCTGGTTGTATAACCCAGGAACCAGAACTTGTGGAGAAAGAGGGCTTTCTACAACCATGTGTGGTTTCTAAGGATTAGAATCTATAAGATATGGTTGGGTAAGGGGCAAACCTAGAAAGATTATTTTTAAAAGGTTTGGCAAAGGGCTTTCTTCCTTTTTGTATAAATGATGCCAGAGCCGGCCCAGCCACAAGGCAGGGTAAGGCTATTGCCTCAGGCAGCAAATGCCCACCAGGTAGCATACCTGTAGGTGCCCCACCTCCCCTACCACCTCTGCCAGTGGCAGAGAAGTAGTGTCACGACAGACGCTGATTTGGGGTATGATCACATCCATTTGGGGTGAGATCTTCGGGCAGCACGAACTTGTCCGGAATTGGCACCAATGGCGACACCGCTTCTCTGTCAGTGGTGGTAGCAGCAGCAGGGCAAAACGGAACTTTTTGTTTCGCCTCAAGAGGCAAAACAGGATGCACTATCGTGAATGCTGCTAGTAAGTATGCCAGCATTTTAAATATGTGGTGCTTGCCTGTCTGCCAGCACTGAAGACTGGTGATGAAATTTGGATCCTGTAATAAAATCTTCAAAATCTTCAAAGTAACAATAATTTTAATTTATGGCAGCAGGGTATTGTTTCTCTGACAAGATTATCAGGATTGTTCTCCCCCCTTCCTATAATTGTTATTTGTGTTTTGTACAAATATGTACCCATCTCTTTGTGGAAAACAAAATAATTTTTTAAACGGCGATTTTCATATATTTATGTAACACAAATATAGTAACATCATCCAGTAATGTAAACCTGATGTTTCTTAGGCTTTAAATATTTCAACTCTTCCTGGTAACATCCTACGCTAACCTCAGGTATTAAAGCAACGTACATGTTTTTCTTGTTATGGGTTATGATTAGATAATGTATATAATATTAGTATTGCACATTTTGCAATTACACCCCTCACACACATACTTATAGAGAGAGGGTGGTTCCCTATATAGATATAGCATAATAATAGCAAAGAGACTAAAATCAATTCCACATCATGCCACAACTCAGGTGCTCTTTTCCATGTTCCAAGACAGGGAGTTAGTTGTGTGGAAGGGCTCCTCTTTCTTTTTCTCCTTGTATCTCTTACCAGAAACATTGTTTTTTGAAAGAGAGAGAGAGAGAAGTAAGGGGGTGGAGGGAAGAGAAACACATAAAAGAGGGTGGGGGGAAGAGAAGTGAAAGATAAATGGAAAAGGAAATCTTAATAAGGTTCCTTTTTGGGGTAGACTGCTGTATTAAATTAAAGTCATACATGGGTTTCAAAGGAAATCATATGTCGGTGGAATGGTGAGCCCACCTGACAATGCATGCTAACAGAATTGTAAATGTAAAGGGTAATGCTTGTCAGCTCCTGACAGCTCTAAATGGCCTTTTAGTTCAGTACGCAGAGCTGTCATAAAAAAACATAAAAATGCATATGCAGACAGCTGAAACTGCTATGCACATCATTATCTGCAAATGGTATAAGTATCCTGAACAAAGGGCCTTCCAGTTTAAGGACATGCATAAGACATTTTTTCTGCCTCTAGCCTTAAAACAAAGTGCTGTCAAGAAAACAAGATTCACAGTGCCAGAACTGAGGATTCTCTGTCAATCAGTGAGGTGCTACATTTGTACATATTTTTCTGACCCTGCATATGAGAAGAGCATCCTTAACAGATGTGTATTTAACTTCTGGCAGGCACATCTGTTTCTTCTGCTGTCCCCCCCCCCCCCAAATATCTTCTCTTTCTTTTAACACTGCAGCAGAACAGTTTTGTTGTGGGTTTATTCAATTCTTTGTGCCTTGGCGTCTTCCTCTTGCGCCCTTTCCCCCTCCTTACAGCAATGCTTGTAGACTTTATATGCTAGGGAAATTGAAAGACCAGGATCATTTAATATGGGAATTAGGGTTAGATTAGTAATGGCAACTATAACTACTGTTTCTCTTGGCATGCTTGTGAAGATCCCTAAAGGGGAGTAGGCCAGAAGTGTAGATAAAGTAATATTTGCAAGCAGGCCAACTTTGATGAATGGAGGGTAAAGATAATTGAGTGGGGGAAACCGCACAGGGATAGGGATGCCATAGGTTCAGAACAAGGCATTAAGAGAACTGGACAGCCGAGTGGAAGAAAGTTCCAGGAGATAGAAATGCTAAGAGGAAAGGAATTGAACTTAGGGTGCCTGAGGGATGGTAGGACACTGAGCACCAGGAGTCTGATGGGGTGTGTGGTATGATCGAAGTCTGAGAAAATGGAATCTGGGAACTGAGGACAGCAAGAAAAAGCTCAAAAGAGCAGATAGGTATGAGGATTGACAGGACTGGCTACATATTGACTATCCTTTTCAAGCACAATTTCCCCTCAAAGAATTCTGGGCACTGTGGTTTGTTAAGGGTTGCTGGGAACTGTAACTCTTTGAGGGGTAAACTGCACTGCCCAGAATTCCTTGCGGGAAAGTATGTATTGGGAATGTGCTTTATGCCGCCAGAGAGAAGAATGCTGCTTAAATAAGAAAGTTGAATAAGAACCTCCCAAGAAGCTAAAACCACCTTCTTGTGATCTTCCTGGCATACAGTCACATAATAGCCAACTGCTCCGAAAATGCTGGGACTGTCATAAAAACCCTTAAGCCATTATGGCTTCCCACTTTGTCACACAGAGTCCCAAATTCTCATCTTTGTTGAGGTACGCTGATCAGGTTGCGGGAAGCCTGAAATAGTTTTAAACGCTTTCCCAAAGTCTCCTAGATTAGCAATTAGCCATCATAAACAATGCAGGCATTTTTTTAAAAAGTAAATTTTTGAACTTTTAGTGCAAGAATGATAAAATACAGTATTTCAGGGTACCAGAAAGGTAAATAGAATAAATGTCATCTGTAGAAAATTTCAATCCCTTTTATGGGCTCTGTTTACAAAGTACTGTTTCTCAGTCTGTAATTTTTCCTTGTCCAGAATTACTCTGTGCAGTTGGTTAATGGCACCTTAATTCTTCCTTAATCATGTTTGGAATTTCTAGTAATTTCTCCAGTAAAATTCATACTGCTGCTTATGCGTACTTTTTGTTTATTTGTCCCCAAATTGTGATACAGGAAGTCATCAAAGCTAGAAAGATTTCATTATTGGAGAGTTATAATCACAAATGAACTTGAATCACAGAAGAAATGTATTTGTTACAATCATCAGTTACCGAAGATGCTCAACATGAGGCATTCTGTACCAGCAGTTCCAATTCCAGGACTTGTAGGAAGGTGCCGGGCTGAGCCATCCTAAACATGGGAAACCAGCATAAGTGAAAATTAAGCTCTGATCCAAACTCCACCCAGGGGTGTCTGGGAGGAGCAAGTGCCAGCTGAGTCGGCCTCAGCCCAGCAGAGAGAAAAGAAACCAGCAAAACAGACACGGAGAGCCAGTTCAGTTGGCATCACCATGGCAATGAGGCCTACTTGTTGACACACAAGGGAAAGTTCCCAGGCACCTGCATTGGGAATGTGTGAACAGTGAGACCGCTCAGAGACAGCCCATGGGAACTGACAACACACGTCTGCAAACGAGCAGAAAACAGCACACCCAGTGTCCCTAGCAATGCTCACTGCACACATTGCACAACATGGGCTTGCCATATGCCAGGAAAATTCCTGACATGTCCCAGTTTTTGGGTGTAAAAATGGCATCGGTGGGAATTTTGCCAGATTGGCAAAATGTCAGGGAAAACCCGGATGTATGGCAACGCGATGGAAAAAGCAGCAGGAATAGCTCTTAAAACTTAAATCACTATATATTTTTGGTTAGATTCCCCCCCCCCAAAGCAAAACAATTTGGGTGTGTTCCCAACTAAAGCTTAACAATTTTGGTGGTCTTCAACAACTTTGCAGGTGTCAGGAATTTTACTTCTTGAAATATGGCAACCCTAGCACAATATGCACCCCAAACATGCCCACCACATGCTCTGCAAACTGCACAACCACACATGACAACAGTGGGACATTGTGCAACAAGGTTAACAAGCCCACGTGGAGCACACCAGTACCAGTCCACATGGCCCAGTTTTTAAGCACCCCAAACATGCACCCACCCACATGGCCCAAAAGAACACACAGCACTCTGAAGTACTCATGGGCTCATGCCTCACACCTCCTGGGCCATTTCCAGTTCTCACCTTGTGGGGTATAAACCTACTTCCGCCCACTCCCAACTACATAATCATAGTTTGCATTGTGCAGCGTGTTAAATCCCAATAGCTTCCAGCAGCCCAATAGCATACCCCCCCCCAAAAAAACCCCACACCACATAGATTCGCAATCTGTCTGCTCACACCTTTCAGTGACTGAGTCCTGGATTGTTCCACTGGATGGAAATGCCCATTAGAAAAGACTTTCAGCAAGCCACAACCCCTGCAATTATTTGATTGATAAAGACCACCTTGAGATTGGCTGTTGCTGAGAGCAGGGCCTTTGCGGCAGTTTCCACAAGACTTTGGAGCAGCCTTTTCGATGAGGGCCAGGAATATTCCTCCTTCTTTGTCTTTAAGCAGAGATGAACACCTTTCGTTTTCATAATGCTCTTGGCTGTTGATATTAGAAACAGATTCTCTCCCTACTCTTTTCAATGCTGTTCATTGTTCTATATGTTAATTTTGTGGTATTTTATTATATTGCATTATTATATTTAGGGCATTAACTGGATCTCGGCAATAGAGCATCTGCTTTACATGCCAAGGTTCAGGGTTCAATCCCCACCATCGCCACCCAGGGTTAGGAGAGACCCCATCTGAAGCCCCAGAGAACCACTGTAGACAATACTGAACCACATGGAACAATGGTCTGACTCAGCGTAAGACAGATTCCTATGTTCCTGTACCTGAAGCATTTTAAAATTTATGCAAGCCTTTGTGAGCTGTAGAGAGGCAGTGTAAATTAGATAGGTACACTACATTTTCAAGATACAGGTAGGTAGCCGTGTTGGTCTGCTGTGGTCAAAACAAAAATTAAAAATTCCTTCCAGTAGCACCTTAGAGACCAACTAAGTTTCTTATTGGGACGCGGGTGGCGCTGTGGGTTGAACCACAGAGCCTAGGGCTTGCCAATCAGAAGGCCAGCGGTTCAAATCCCCACAACGGGGTGAGCTCCCATTGCTCGGTCCCTGCTCCTGCCAACCTAGCAGCTTGAAAGCATGAAGTGCAAGTAGATAAATAAGTGTTTTTGTGCGCTGCTCTGGTTCGCCAGAAGTGGCTGAGTCATGCTGGCCACATGACCCGGAAGCTGTACGCCGGCTCCCTCGGCCAGTAAAGCAAGATGAGAACTGCAACCCCAGAGTCGTCTGTGACTGGATCTAATGGTCAGGGGTCCCTTTACCTTTACTTTATAAGTTTGTTATTGGAGCTTTTGTGTGCATGCACACTTCTTCATTTTCAAGGCACTTATGGAACTATTTTACAGTAAAAATAACCAAGGCTCACTAATGGGGCCAGTTTACTGCTCCCTCGTCCACCTGGAAGTAGCTGGTTCCTGATTGGAGGCTGGACCAGTGGTCAAGTGGTAAAAGGTCATGTGATACTCCTTATTCCGTCTAGGTCAGGGGTCAGCAACCCGCGGCTCTGGAGCCGCATGTGGCTCTTTTACACCTTTGCCATGGCTCCGGGGCGGATACTAGCGAGGGGAGGAGGCGCATTGTGTGCCCCGACACTCCCCACTGTGGCGGGCGCTGTACTGGCTGTGACATCGCATGGGGGCGGTGCGTGCGTTAGTCACACACCGTCCCAATGTCACCTTCCCGCCCGCCCGCTACATTGTAAGGGGCATGTACGCTGGTCGCTGCATTGAAAGGGGGCATGTACGCTGGTCACTGTTTTGAAGGGGAATGAAGAACACACACACAAAAAAAGGTAACTTGTTAATTTAACGTTTATTTCTACGAGGAGGAGTAATTCTGAGGGGTCAAACAAAGAAATAATTTTAAAAAGTGACAAAAAAGTTATTTTTATAATGACGAATTTTGTGGCTCCCAGTTTTTTCTCCTTCAGAAATGGGTCCAAGTGGCTCTTTTTGTCTTAAAGGTTGCAGACCCCTGGTCTAGGTCCTCTGATGCCATTTTGGGCTTAGTTACACGTACCAGTGCAGTGGGATTGGCCACAGATATTCACCTTGGCTCCTCACAAAGCTCGAGAAGGCACACCACATGAAGTAATGTGGGAAAGAGCCAATCCTGCCTTGGAGCTTTTAAATACGCTGTATAGGTTCTATGCAAGATAATCTTTGTGCTGGAAAATGTACAGGCACTGTAAGTTCAGCGAAGCAGTTTTCTCAGTCTGCATAGTAAAAAGGGAAAGGGAAGACACCCTTCCACACTTTAAAACACTGTATTTTCATCCACGGATGCCCACTGTAATATGCATAAAATTTAAAAAGAAGCTCTTTCTCCAGTGATGGCCATTGGTGAGAGTAGGCAAGAAGCATATCGTAAAAGCACCAGAAGGCCAAAAGGGGAAAGGAATTGGTTCACATGATTTATTTTATGGGTTACTGTAGATAATGCTTCATTATCTCATGTACCACCAATGGCTGCTACTCTGGAGAAAATCCTGACAAAAGTATCTAATATTGTCTCTTGGTTATATAAAATAAGTAGATTTGTGGTGCGATGGTGCATGTATCTGTCCAGAAGGGAAAGATTCCATTACTCATTTCAGCAACCTGTAACAATTTCAGGCAATATAAAGTATAGTTTATAGGATATAACCTGCTAGCTTTCCCATTTCATATCAATGAGATCTCACTGGATTTTACCAAATATTTTACCAAATAATATCAATGATTATTTTTGTGTGTTGAGTGGGTATCCTGAGGTTTTGATTCAATAACTGGCAGAATCAAATTGTGGCATACTTTATTCAGAAAATGGAAAGGTTCAGGTCTCAGAAATCTTCATCTGTTGCTTCTCAGTGATACTCCCATGCTGATAAATTTTCAGGTGAAGTGACTGCCGCTTCAAATTGTCTTGTACTTCTGTAGCAGAAACAAAAACTCATACCTAAGCTATCCGAGGTTCGTGAGACACCACTCTATAAAGTTTCGAACAGAATAAAGGGCTTCAATGGCATAGTGGTGGTTATTTCTCAGTTTTTTTGTTTGCTACTTAGTGCAGCTGTGATCATATTTTGGTCTCTTAATTTTTCTTGAATTTTGGTGCATTTGAGTTCCTCAGAACTACTAAACTGAGATTCTTTGTTCAAATTCAGCAGCATTTCTGCAGTGGCTCCCCATTTGTGGAATGCTCTCCCCAGTGCGGCTCACCTGGTGCTTTCATTACATCTCTTTAGGCACCCGGTGAAAACATTTCTCTATCACCAAGCCTTTGGCTGATTAACATTCTGTGTGTTTGTGGGAGAGGGGTTAATGTTCTGTTTTTGTTTTATTGTGTATTTATGTTCTCATTTTGTGTTTTTATGTTGTGAAGGACCTGCGGTAAAAATAATAACGCACTGTGTGGCCATGTAAAGCCCACTAGCACTCTCAATTCTCCATCTGTAAAATGGGAACAATAGGGACCAGTGGCATTATGAAAATGGGGGGGGGGGAGATTTCTGGCATGTATAAATTGAACAAAACTAGAAACTCATTTTTACTAAATTTTAAATTTTCTTTCCAGGGAAGAATTATTATTATTATTATTATTATTATTATTATTATTATTATTATTATTAAATCCTTTCAGCAAATGTTGATTAAGAAGCTCTACAAACTGTTCTCCAACAACAATAAATAGTGTGTGTGATTTTAAAATCAATTTGTGTCTTGTGCCGTCCTATTTGCTTCTAAATAAACAAGTAAGACTGTTGCTGCTTTGCTGCATTTCTTAGCACATATATCTGCTCTCTCTTCCTTGGAAGGGTTCAGCCAGATTTACACAAGGTGAATGTGACCTTCAGGAGGCAGAACATCTGGGAATGACAATTAAAGCCATCTGCACCCAAGACAAGCAGGTTGTTCAGTACCCAACTCTCTTCTGCTGCCTCCAGAAAAGGAAAAGGGGGGCTAATCTCAAGGCACCCATCCCTTTTTTATTGTCTGTCCTCTGATCTAGTTGAGATGTAAAAATATTGAAAACCTGACCATGTCCTTACTGCTAATCTTCTCTGTATCATTCCAGTTTTAGTAAATGTGCTGCCCAAAGAGGAAGAAATATCACCATGAGAAAAACGAAGCTGGCCCATAATGCATTTTTAAGGCAGCTTCAACGCTGCCCTTCAATAACCCAGAATGCCACGATGACTTTAGCCCATGACAATGTAGGCAGCGCTACATCTCCAGTCCAAATTTCATGTGGGTTTGGATGCTCTGGAATCCATGGGCTTCCTTCCTGTTTCCAGTGTATGTATGTATGTGCCTGGGTCTGGGGAGAGGCAGCACCATAGACATCTCAGAGTGAGCACCTGGTCCACGTGTCGCCCTGATGGTTTATGCTAGGGATGAGTAACCTGTGACCCTCCAGCTGTTATGGGACTCCAGCTCCCATCAGCCCCAGCCATCAGGACCAATGGTGAGGGACAATGGGAGTCATAGTAGACCAGCAACATTTGGAGGGCTACAGGTTCTCCACCACTGATCCACCTTTGTCTCTTGCTGTCAGTAAACCTCCTCTTTGATTCTAAGAACTGTCAAGTCTCAAGTGAGAAGCGCTAAGTGAGAAAAGTTGGTTTGTCTCTTAATGAACTTAATCCAATAACAGATATTACTCCACTGCCTTGGTCCTTTGTCTTGTTCTTTCTCTGGGGCCATCGCCAAAATAATTCTACGCTGAACATCAGGATCTGGAATTACAATTTCATCTGAAGTTCTCCTGAGAATGGCTGGATCTATATTACTTTATTGCAGTGGGACTCGTTCCAGGTAGCGTTTGGGACTGGGCTATATATGCTAGTCAGATTCATTCCCAGTCCCTAAATGGCTTCAGAACTACTTGAACCCCATTGCCTTTGTCAGCTGTGCTGTATTGGTTGTACTTCTGACCTGTTGTTCTGAATGAAAAATAGGCTTCGAGGAGAACTGCTCTGCAAATTACATGAAATGAGATGGTAGAGTAAGTCGGAAGATTTCTTGAGCTGTACCATTTTAACTTAACATATTTATGAATAACAAAACAAAACTCCCTACATGATGAAGAAAGTTAGCACATTAGCAAGAAAGGTTCGGTGTGTGTGTTTCTAAAGTGCTAGTTTATTACATGCAGGGAACTTTTACATTGGGGAGAACTTGCAGTCTGCCGGGTTACAGTCCAGAATATACTCATCTGACTCTGTGTTATGTGTGTGTTGTAGAAGAGTTCATCTGATGCAACATAGGGTGTGTTCACACAATAGTTCATCCCCGTGCTGTGCTCTGCTTGACTTGCCATCTGAATGGCAAGCACATCCATTGCCCTTGTGGATCTGAGTTCACTCTCCACTATGACTCAATCATGGTTTGTCCATTAGGGATGGGTGAACCTCCCAGTTTTGGTTTCTCTCAGTTTCTCCAGATTTAGTTGTCCATGTTTCCACATGAGTTTGATTAAAACAAAAAATTCCTAATGAAAATTCATTGGCACTTTAGTGCGATTTTCTCCTAGTATTCAATTTTTTGAAAGCAACTTTGTCTAATACTCTCATTTTTGCAAAACAATTTCTATCAGAATGCATTTCTGTATTGTATTTTCACTCATATATACAGTCTATATTAGCCAAGAGCTGCATTGCAATATTTGCTGCAATGCAGATTTTGAAGGATAGCTGTGTTTTAGTTCATGCATCATTTTGGAAAGTCCGAATATGGCAGGATCACCTTCAATTTCTCTCCCATTATTCAGGAGTAAACCACAAGTGCAGGAATGTCCACACTAATGGGAACTGGAGATGAGATTATGGAGATCATGCTGGATAGAAATGTCGTGCATCCATTCTGAGGGAAAGCCATACTAGCGGCTGATCAACTGCTCATTTGGGTGTGACTTACACAAACCAGAGAATCTGGTTACACAAGCAAGAAGATTTTTTTTTCTTAAAAAAAAAAATCCACACAGCAAATGACACATGCAAGCAGATATCCTTAGAGACTTAACCCCACCTTTTTTCAAAAAGAAACCAGACGCTTAGAGAATTAACCAAGATTTTATTGACAGTTTTAAGTTCCACAACAATTCACCTTGTATATGCCCTATAAACACCTTTCTTTTCGGTGTCACTCACATGCTCATTTTCTGCCTCAATAATTCTCTGCTAAGATCCCATTCCCATAACAAAAAGAAAAAATGAGTGACACCTCAAACAATATTTGATAGTCTAACAACAATTTCTAACTTCAAAGACTATATACATAAAAGTTGAAGACTTTTGCTACAAAACCAAACCACTGGGAAATCATTTTCCAACTGACATCAATTCCCTAGCCACAAGAGTGAAGTCTTTCACTTAAAAAAAAAAAAAACTTTTTATGGCATTCTTTAACGTTTTAATTTAGGCACCAGATATTGTAAATAAAACTCAGCCTACGTTTGTGTTCATTGTAGGATTGGGAGAATAAATGAAGGAACCCCAGAAAAACAGAATCCTTTTGGTTAAATGTGGTTGGATAATTTTTAAAATGAAAAGGAAACTCATATATTATAATATTTTATTGTGTTTTTGTGATGTGTTTTTCTCAGAACTGAAATTATATAAATTCCTGTGGTAGTGACAATGGAATAATAGTGGTTTTTAGTTTATGAACTTTTTATAGAGACAGATTATGGGCATGGCGGGCCATGGAAGATCTGTAGGAAAAACAGGTTAATGTTGGGGGTGGGACATCACTAAGATATATTCTGATAATCTACATACAGAATACAAAACCTGTGGTCTCCAAGATGTTGCTGGATTACAACTTCCAACATCCCTGACCATTGACCACATATCAGGGGCTGACAGGAGTTGAATATCAAAAACATCTGGAAGGACACAGGTTCCCCATTGCTGCCCGACAGATAATCTAAACCAAGCAGTGGAATGCTTCCATGTTGGTTCTAATGGACCTTTCCATTAGGACATTAGGAAAATGTGGTTTTTGATAGTATCAGCCTTGGTATCCTTCTGGACTGGGGTGAGATTTGGAGACTCAATGTAGCATTATGATTACTCTAGTCTTTCCTGGGAACTCTTGGTGGACACTTTGGCAGTTAGTCCTACTACCTATAAGGTTCCATCTTGTCCTCATCCTGTTTAACATTTACATGAAACCTATTGGAGGGATCATTGGGGCTTTGTCATCAAGATGTGGATAACACTCAACTCCACGTTTCCTTTTTATCTTGTTCTGAGGAGTGCCTGGATGTGGATATACAACTTGAAGCTTAATCCAGAAAGAACACATGTGATCCAGGTCAACAGAGCATTCTCCTTGAAAATTGTGGGTTCTGGAACTAGTCTTGACCCTGGGTATCAGTTGTTAGATGTAGTCAAGAGCACCTATGTCCAACTGGGGCTGATGAGTCAACTGTACCCACTTCTGCAGACTTCAGACGTGGCCAGAATGACACACAACTTGGTTACATCATGTCTAAACTATTGCAATGTGCTGTGGGTAAGGTGTCCAGAAACTGCAAATGATCCAGTCTGCGGTGGGCTAGGTTGTTAACTGGAGCTGTACATCAGGAGTAGGCAACTCTCTTATTGAAACAACTGCACTGGCTTTTATTTGCAACACAGTTCAAAGCAGCAGAAATAGGGAACCCATGACCCTCCAGGTAGTGGGCTCCAATTCCCAGCATCCCCTGCCAGCATGGCCAATGATCAGGGCTGGTGGGAGTTGTAGTCCAACAGAATCAGCATCTGGTGGGCCATAGTTTCCCCATCTCTACCTTACTGCTTGGGATCAGTTTATCTGAAGATTATCTGAACCCGTTGTCCTATTAAGAGCATTATCATAGGCCCTCCTGTGTGTCCTAATGTCTCCAGCAATATATCTAGTTGGGATCAGCAAGAAGGCCTTTTCAATGGCTTCACTCAGACTCTGGAACTCCCTCTTGAGGGAGGCTCATCTTGTCTCCTCCTAGGATGCTTGAAACCTTCATTTCTAGGGTTGCCATATTTGAAAATTAAAAATCAGGACACCCTGAAAGTCATTGAGCCTTCTTTAGGAGGATCACCAAAATTGTTGAGCCATATTGAGCACTTCCCACCAACTTCAGTCTCTCTCCACCTGCCTGTCTTCTTACTTACAGCCTGTCCATGGGGTGGCCCTCACTGCCAGCTTCCTCCTCCTTACCCTTGGTGTTGCCTTTGTAGAATTCAGCAAGGAGGAGCATGGGGCCAAAACTAGAATGATTTGGACCTCCTTCTGATTGGCTGTTGGTTCTACTGGTTGTTGGTCTCTCTGCCTTCTGCCCTACCAATCCCAGTGGCCACCAGCCACCACTGTTTCCTTTTTAGGAGGGTTTGTGGGGTGTGAAAGGGTTTAAGATCTGGTTTTATCGCTGGGAGAGGTCTACTTGTTTCAATGACGATCTTTTATCGTTTACCTATTCTGCTGCAAAAATATTTAAGTTTTGTTTTATTTGTTCATAATTCCTCAACAATCACTCCCTTAAGCCTTTATAAGGAAAGGTGGGGCAGAAATGTTTTAAATCAATATTTGAAGCCTCACTTGGTCACGATATGTTCAGGAGCAAAGCGATCCTTTGCACTTTGTAAATCTCCGCAATTTCCACTGAAGGCTGGAATGCCAATTTGGACACTTCTCTTTGCCGCATGATTCATGTGTGATTATGTTTTCCTTTGTAATTTTAATGTACTGCTGACTCGCATGACATCATCTCTTTTTGCTAAGCCTTCCCTAAAATATGAGCATTCTCATTTGAATTGCCATGACTAAATATATTGGAAGCCATTTAAAGTTCTAAGTGCATTAAACTGGTAACATGCAATTCCTCTATGTTCCTGTTGCCAAGCTGTGTAGTAAAAGTTTATATGATTAAAGCCATTTAATGTATGAAACAGGCACTCAATGAGACTGAGCACACTAAGTCAGTTTTTCCAGTATAACGCTTGCCTGGTTGTTTTGCATTGTCCAGAGTTCGGGAAATGTCTTTGCCAGGAGAATCTGAAATAACCAATACAGATGAATACGAAAAAATGCCCTGGATCTTAAACACATTACCTCATACGCTGAAGCATCTGAGAGGGCAATGTCAGACATGAGAGTCCAAGTATCAATTGTGAATTTTATTTTAATAGATTAATAACATCTGTGGCTACAGTGTGGGACTTGGAATAATAAAAAGAGTCATGAAATAGCTAGTGGGTGTTCAAAGTGGACGGTTCAGAGAAGGATGATTAGGAACGGCCTCCCACTTCTTCTGCATATCGCCTAACATGAGTGGCTGGCTTGTGTATTGCATTTTTCATTTGTTCATTTGTTTTTCATTTAATACTTCCTAAGACTTGCCTAATTGGTAAATAAATTTGGTTCCTTAACAAATAGAAAAGTCTCTTTGCTTCGACCAGAAATGGGCTTTCATTCTGCTGCTGCTGCTGCTGCTGATTTTTGATTAAAGAATTAGAATGCACAAAACGAAGTGGCCTGCTTTCCCACGTTTTTACTTTATCTGTATTTATTTTTCATTTCTGTTGCACCTTTTGGACTCACAGCTGTCCAGGGAGGCACAGGTCAGTTCTGTGTCCAGGCCAGCTGTCTACCAGTTCCATCTGGTACGTAGGCTGAGACTCTGCCTGCCCACAAACTGTTCCACCAGAGTGGTGTATGCTCTAGTAATCTCCCACTTGGACTACTGCAATGCACTCTACATGGGGCTACCTTTGAAGGTGACTTGGAAACTATGACTAATCCAGAATGCGGCAGCTAGACTGGTGACTGGGAGTGGCCGCCAAGACCATATAACACTGGTCTTAAAGGAACTTCATTGGCTCCCAGTATGTTTCTGAGCACCACTGAAAGTGTTGGTGCTGACCTTTAAAGCCCTAAACGGCCTCGACCCAGTATACCTGAAGGAGCGTCTCCACCCCCATCATTCAACCTGGACACTGAGGTCCAGCGCCGAGGGCCTTCTCACTGTGAGAAGCAAAGTTACAGGGAACCAGGCAGAGGGCCTTCTCAGTAGTGGCACCCGCCCTGTGGAACACCCTCCCATCAGATGTCAAAGAAATAAACAACTATCTGACTTTTAGAAGACATCTGAAGGCAACCCTGTTGAGGGAAGTTTTTAATGTTTGATGTTGAATCGTGTTTTTAATATTCTGTTGAGAGCCACCCAGAGTGGCTGGGGAAACCCAGCCAGATAGGTAAAGGTAAAGGTACCCCTGCCCGTACGGGCCAGTCTTGACAGACTCTGGGGTTGTGCGCCCATCTCACTTAAGAGGCCAGGGGCCAGCGCTGTCCGGAGACACTTCCGGGTCACGTGGCCAGCGTGACATCGCTGCTCTGGCGAGCCAGAGCTGCACACGGAAACGCCGTTTACCTTCCCGCTGGTAAGCGGTCCCTATTTATCTACTTGCACCCGGAGGTGCTTTCGAACTGCTAGGTTGGCAGGCGCTGGGACCGAGCAGCGGGAGCGCACCCCGCGGCGGGGATTCGAACCGCCAACCTTTCGATCGGCAAGTCCTAGGCGCTGAGGCTTTAACCCACAGCGCCACCTGCATCCCTAACCCAGCCAGATGGACGGGTATAAATAATAAATTATTATTATTACTTCCAATCCAAGGAACATGGGGTGCCTTACAGGGATCTCCTTCTCCCCATTTTATCCTTGCAATGACCCTATGTGGTGGATTAGGCTGAGAGGCAGTGATTGGCCCAAGGTCACCCAGCGAACTTCATGGCTGAGTAAGGATTTGAACCATTGTCCACCAGGAGCTGGCAATGGCTTCATGGCCAGTTTGCACTCACATGGATGTGCAGTTTGTGAGAACTTTTGCCTCCAGGTATAAGTAGCATGCATTGCTGCTGTGACTTGCACCTTGGAAAGGGACCTCAGGTAAGGATACCCGGCTCCAGTGAGTATACCTCATCCTTCACATTTTGAAATAGGCCAAAGGGACCTCAGGTAAGGATACCCGGCTCCAGTGAGTATACCTCATGCTTCACATTTTGAAATAGGCCACTGGGAAAAGCAGAATACCACACTCGACAGACCGCTGGTCAGATTTCATCTGATACACAAAGCTGTTCTAGCATTCCATTCCATTGGGGTCTGTATATTTCTTTAGAACATTACAATTTAAACAAAACCATATTAAATTGCATAATAGCTTCATTGAGACAGTTTCTCAACCGCCTCATTCGTCCCACCCCCTGAAGATATAAGCAAGTGTTTCCCTGAAGCTAAAACCTCTTTTTCTAATTGGTTGAAGAGATTATGTTATGAATGATTGTTAACTCACTTTGCAGGAATTTCATATCATCTACACTGTCAAGTGTTTGACTTATACATCCTGGCTGTATGTTCAAAAGTGAAATTAATATAAGCAATGCTTTTTGGTTATGGGGCTATGGAATTATAAGAGGCCCTAAAGCCTTGTTTAATAATGGTGTGAGTTTGGCCATTTGATGACTATGAATTGGGTCCATCACTATGGTTTTGCTTAAAGTGTCACCTGATGGGACACTTCTTTGACAAAAAAACCTTTAATGGTGGTTGATAATTCTTGAATCAGCAATTCACCTGCAAGGATAGAGTTCTGAGACTAGAGCTCTGCAGATATGTGTGTGAGAAAGAGCAGTTTTCAGTTTTAATGAATATAGACAGAGGAGGGGAGAGAGGCAAACAAGAGTGACAGCTGGAAATTGAAGACGACACAAGTTTATAAAGACCCCTATATTTTGAGGACTGCCTTTCCATATATGAACCTACCCAAACTTATCAGGGTCTGAGGTCCCCTTCAAATGATGTTCAGTGGGTGACAAGATCAGGTGTAACGTAACCCCGGAAGCTAATTTACATTTTGCAATATACCATATTTTTCCGTGTATAAGACTAGGCTTCCCCCCTAAAAAATAATGTCAAAAATTAGGGGGTGTCTTATACACGGGGCCATCTCCCCCCATTTTCTTAAATCTGAGTCCCCCAGAATAGGGGGCGTCTTATACAAGGGGGCGTCTTGTATAATACGGCAATTACAGAATATGAGGCAATTACAGAATATGAGGCAATTACAGAATATGAGGCAACGTTTTCTGGAAAATAGCTCATCGTCAATAGCATTCCTGGGTCACCAACATGTTGCCCATGAGTACAATGGCACCTTTGTTTTAAAAGTGATATTTGGTGTCTTAAAAAATAAATAAATCACAGATTAATGTTGAAATAACAGTAAACAAGCCCATGCAAAAGTGAAATAAAGAGATCCCCCCCCCCCCAGTCCTAGCAGTTGGGTTGGGTTGTCTGTCCTCTTTGTTATAAGAGATCGAAGACAGGCACTGTGAATCAGACAGGAGTAACACTGGGCTAAAAGCTGACCACCACCCCTTTCTTTGCCTTGCAACTAAACTCTTGAAAGGTATAGGAGGAGGTCAGGAGCAGCTGAGTGGAGGTCACCTTGTGAGATTTCCATGCCAAATCCCCATCAGTCACAATCTCTGCATTTGTGAACATCTGCAATCAGTCCCATGGCTTCCCATTAGGTGGGTGGGGGGACGTCTATAAACACACATGAAGAATTGTCGTGGACATTTATGTTTATCTGCAGGCTATATGAAAAGCACATGTGAAAAATATCAGCATAAGAAACAGTGCCAGCAACCAAGAGATTAATCAGCCTAATTGAAATTGCCAACGTTTGCACAATTGCCTCGAATCAGCAGCCAAACTATTCACTCCTCACCAAGGGCACTTTTGCTGGTAGCTGTGGAAGTACATCTTTTGCACAACATCTCTCACAAAATGATGATATCCAAAGGGCGCAGAGAAATCATAAATAATTTTTTTTAATTACCTGGGACCTGTTTCAAAATGATGAGCCATGTTCTTAACTGGGCAAACACGGCACAGAAATGTTCTTGACATATACAACTTAAATAAAATTTACGCTAGCTGTGTTTCCGCAAGCACATGAGGTTCACCGTTCAAGAAGATTCTTCTGCAGTGTTCATGATGTCAGTTCTGTGTACAACATGACAGAGCCATTACCTTTCTCGTTGCTGGCAGAGTCCTAAACTTCAAGGATGAACCAAACATTCATTCTCTTTTGTGTAAGTATCAGTGTGGGTCTCAGGCACCTTTGTAGCATCACACAATAGAAGGCACTGTTAGGCATCTGCAACAGTGAAAGGTCTTCAACTTGACATTTCTCTTGGGGCATTCAGTCCCAGAAGTCAGGGTTCAACTCCTTTCTCCTTCAAGAGGACTGCAGAGAGACCAGTGAACTTTTTGCTCTTTTCCTCCTGCAGCTTCAGAGCCTGAGTCAATGTCTCTGCCCAACTTATTAATAATGGTAAATGTCAAGTATTTTTTCCCCTTCGGTCCAGTAGCATAGGCCTAAAAGGAGCGGGGTGGAATCTTTTTTGAAATGGTGGAATTCTTCTTGCATTGTAGATAAATGTTCCGTTCTTTGGGAACAGAGTTAGTATATGAGGCTCACGGGTTGATAAACTGGCTCCAAATGCTTCAGTAGTAGATCTTGTTGCTTCCAAAATGCTACATACCTACTAGAAACATTAGCGTTTAAGTTAAAATGCTACTATGTAGGCCACATAGTATTTTCTTTTTCCCTGTCGGCCTGAAGAAAAGTGGTTATCCAAAAAGCAAAAGGCCTCGCTTCTCAGGTCCAGGTTACCTAAAGGGCTGTCTTGCTCCATGTATCCCTGTTCCTTAAATGAGGCACTGCTGGATGTGTCACATACCTCACTGGTGTGCTTAGAAACCAGGCTTTTAGCATTGTAGCTCCAGCCCTCTGAAATCACTTGTTGGAGAGGAAGCTTTGGGGGATAGATCCTTACCCTTTTGAAGCAGAGTTAGCACATTGGTGATTGCTTTAAGAACATTAAAACTTGCTTAGATTTGCATCTTCCCTCATCCACCTTTAAATGAACATTCCCCTCAAAAACACTTAGGCTAGAATAAATCACAGAAACTTAGCTTTGCATATACATGACTATTTTACTTACAGAGTTTTCAGAAGTTACAACAAACAAATCTCCATCCATTAAAATGAAGATGAAAGATGTTCCAAATGACTTTAAAAGAAATGGAATTGGCTTACTTACAAAAGGACTATGGAATATTTGCATTAGCAAAGATGCAGGCTGTAAAATCTCCCTTTTGGAGGAGATTCAGTTCTCCTCTAGGAAGCCATGACCGCATGGCTTCTTGCTTGTTTCAGGAAGCATAAAGAGAAAAAGACTGAGAAGGTGGGGGGCAGAGGCTGCTGAGTACTGCTAAGCCACACCCATTCTGGTAATTTGAACTCAGGGCTCAGGTTAACCCTTTCACGCACACAAATGTGCTTCAATAACTGTATATAATAACATCACTTACCAATTGAAATGAGACAAGCACCTTGATGTTTAGGCAGTTCCTGAAATAGTTTTTGCTTGAGAAGGCTTTCTCTGAAGTGTGACCCAGTCATTTTATGGAACATGAACTGTACATTTGTGGAAATGTTTTTTACTGTTTTTAGTTTATTGAGTATCTTTGTATTTTATCTTATTACACACTACTTCAGTAGCTTCTGGCTGTGAAACAGTTCATAAATTTGCAAAATAAAAAGGAAGCAAGATAAAAGTCAAGAGTCATGCTCAGAAGCATTGCACCCCCCTCTTGCTGCATACAAGGAGAACCTTTCGTAGAAGGAGCAACATGGCTTTCTTGTAGAATAACATGGAAAGCAGGTAATTGTTAAGGTGAGTAAACTGCCTCCAAGCATCACCTATGAATAAGAGAAAATATAATTAAGCCATATTACAAAAGCCCAGCAACATATTTAGTTAGCTCAGGATCATTGGAGAGCACTAGACAAACCCTTAACAACTGCTTCCCCCACACACACACACCAAAAAAGGAAAGATACAAGACAGTGCCTCACACTCCTTCCTAAAAGGAACAGTTAAGGAAGTTGGGTATGTTTAGCTTGGATAACAGGAAACTGAGAGGCAATATGATAGCCATCTTCAAATATCTAAAGCAGGGGTCGGCAACTTAAGGCCCATGGGCCACAAGTCCGGTGTGGGGACTCACTTTTGCAGTGCCAGAAATCGCGTCTGCACAGACGCTGGAAATTGCGAATGATCCAGCCCATTGAAGGACCCCTGACCCTAAAGGGCTGTCACATGGAAGATGAAGCAAGTTTGTTTTCTCCTGCTCTGGAGGGTAGGACCTGAACCATTGACTTCAAGTTACAAGAAATAAGATTCCGACTAAATGTCAGGAAGAACTTTCTGGCAGAAAGAGCTGTTAGACAGTGGAACAGACTCCCATGAGAGGTGGTGGACTCTCCTTCCTTGGAGGTTGTTAAGCAGTGGTTGGATGGGCATCTGTCATAGATGCTTCAGCTGAGATGGGTTTGGACTAAATGATCCTCAGGGTCACTTCCAACTCTACAATTCCATGATTATAAGATTTGGACAAAGATCCTGAAGATGCTGCAAGCACAAACAATTACAAGTTGTAGAATGTTTCATATATGACACGTTGCAGTTGTGTGGCACATTAGTGCACTGTTTAGTGCTTTGGCTACTTCAGCATCACATCTCATGCAACGCAGAGGACCTGGCCTTTTCCATGCTGCAGGATTAGTCTCCATCCATTAGTCAGGCTGCTTTCCTAGTTCAAGCCATCTTAGCAGGTGCACTTTATTTATTGTTTAAATATTGTGGAGATGGATCTGTTGCTATGCCATGAACTTAGTTTTTCCACAAGCTAATGCTTTATGCTGGGCTAATGTGATTGGTGCACAGTGAAAAATGCTGGAAGCTGTAGAAGAAGCCAGCCTGCAGCTGAGCAAACGATCTTTAATGAATGATTTATTCAAGGAATTTAGGCCTTTCCATCTGACTGTCAATTACTAGTGGTCAAGTTTTGCTTTTTACAAGTCAATTGTTTGACAAAGGCTCAGTGCAAACATACCAGAATAATATTTGAAATGTCTTTGTTTTGATGATGTCTGGCCATTCACACAGTTAATTGTGATTTCCCCTACCCATCCAATATCTCCAGCCGCAATCCTGTACCAATTTACCTGGGAGAAAGTTCCACTGAGCTCAATGGGACTTACTTCTGAGTAGACATATTTTCAACTTTCAGCTAATCCTAAAAAAATCAAATGAGGATGGAAAGATTTAATCATTTAAAAAACAAACAAACCTTACCGCACGATCCGTGAATGATAAATTGGCAAATTCAAAACTGATAATCAAATAGTATTGTTTCGTTATTCTTAATGGATAATCTTTCAGAGTGATGACACTTCTGTACTAAAAGGCTCAAATTCTGTGGTTGGTATAACTCCTATGAAAACAATCATATTTGCATACCTGTATTTAACTTGTGTCATTTGGATGGGGGGGGGGAATGGGAGAATTTTATTATTCAGGAACTGCAGTTGCACTGAAGTTGAACGAATGATCCAATGACGTATGGAAGGTCAGTAGAGAAAATGGCCAAGGGGTTTAGAATATGGGTCCAGCTCTCCTCATCAGTTACTCATATGAAGAGGAAAAGCATGGAGAGAGTCTATGAAGATAAGAATATAAGCACGTAAGATGAGCCTCTTGGATCAGGCTAATGTCCTCTGTTCCCACAGCATCCTGGTCTCACAGTGGCTACCCACATGCCTGTGAGAAACCTGGAACCAGGACCTGAGCACAAGAGCACTCGGACCTCCTGAGTTTTCCAGCAACTGGTTTTCAGAAGCATTACCGCCTTCAACTGTGGAAGCAGAGCCAGCATGTTTTTGGCCCTGTCTTCATGGCACATATCTCCCTCAGCCCTGTCCCTGCCATTCATGAGTCAGCATTGCTGTCTGAAGCAAGGAAGCCTTTGGGTGTTTACCTCTACAGGGGGGAAGCAGAATCATTGAAGACCACCATCCTCCTGTTTTTTTCTAGAAGTTACATGTAAACTATGGAATGGCTTTATAAGAAGATTAAACAAATTCGTGTAGGATAAGGCTATTTGTGGTTTCCAGCCAACATGACAGTGGTCTACCTCAACTCTTGGAGGCAGCATGCCTCTGAATAACAGTTGCTGTAAACCATAGGAGGGAGAGTGCTCTTGGACATGGGTTTTGCCTTTGGGTTTCCCACAAGCATCTGGCTGGCCAGTGTGAGAATAGGATGCTGGATTAGACAGGCCATTGGCCTGATCCAGGAAGCTTTTCTTATGTTCTTATGGGAGGGAGGTTCTGCTCCTAGGGACTCCAGATCCCAGCCAATATTGATGCAGTAAGTAAAGAGGTTAAACATGAGGCACAGATTTTGCCCCTGAGCTGCTTTCTCTGTGGAGGCCCCATTAAAAATCTGTGTAGGTGTATAAAAATAGGAACTTGGTGAGATAAGGACAGGGAACAGCAGGTGCTATGTGACTGTATTGCAGCCTGCTACCAGGGCAGAAAGGATCCCCAATGTTAAAAGGGCACCAGTCCTAAACATACGCATAAACATAGTATTGGTCAATTGTGCTTTCTTCCCACTAACACGGGCACAAGCAGCCTCGTTGTTTCATTTGAAGAACACCTGAATGGTCCCACTGGAGTGGAACTGGGATTGATTGGAAACAACAATTAAGTCCTGCTAGCTCGAACAGGGAAGATATGAGAGAAGATATTTTCATGCCCTAGACATTTATGCAAATGGCCTGTTTGCCTGAAATGATGGCAGAAATGCAAACAAGGAGGGTAAGGAGAAGGGGGACAGCAAACATTTTGTAGTCATTTTTCCTGCAATTTATGCACAAAGCCCACTTCTATGTAACAAAGTTCCTTTTTTAAAAAATCAGATGAAATGTTTGGTGGCAGCAGCTTTTACAAACCTGGCACCCTCCAGATGTTTGGTTCTACAACTCCCATCTGCCATGCTGGCTGGGGCCAATGGGAGTTGTAGTCCAAAGCAAAAGGTTGGCAAAAGCTGAACAATAGCCTCTACTCTCCAAGTGGGGCATCGTTGTAGCAGCATTTTAACAAGTGTTCATCTAATCCAAAATATCAAGTGTGTGCATGTCTTAAAATATGGGATACATTAGCACCATTCTTTGAAAAGTTGTCTCTAGGAAGGGCTGGGGTCAGTTCATTTGACTGGTATGCCTATACTACTGTTTTGAATTGTCGGTTTTATTCTTAATTGCTTGTTTTACTTGGATTACGTTTCGTAAGCCACTCTTGGGAGCCTTGCACAGAAAGGCAGGGGAGCCTTTTAACAGAAAGAAAGGAAGGAAGCATAATGCTGGCAGTTATCTCAAAATTTGGAATTCTCCTTGGAATTCTGTCCCATTGAACACTGGACAGGCGCCATCTCCCTTGTCTTTTTAGCACCTACTGAAGACCTTCCTTTGCCAACAAGCCTTTTACACAGAGCTCTTTGCCTGTCTGCATCTACTGGAATTGGTTTTTTGGACATTGGTTTCATTGCTAAGGGGTTTGGTGCCCTGGGCTGTTTTAGGAGTAAGGGCTGCCATATTTCAAACAGTAAAAACCAGGACACCCCAAAAGTAGTTGTTGAGCTTTCTTTTCTTTCACAAAAATGCCAAAGCCATGCAATTTTTTAATTGACTTGCCTAAGATCCAGGACGAAGCGTCGCCCTCAGATGTCAATTCCGCTTTTGAAATCCTGGTACTTATGGCCACCCAGTATAAATTTAATAAAAAGAATTTAGAGCAGATATCTGGATTTGGGCTGGCTAAGTCACTGAAGGTTGCTGGGAATTATTTGGTTCTGTTTTTATTTAAAACGTCTCCTATGGCTACTTTAGGTCCTCGAGCAATGTCGTGAAATGGGGTCTGATCGGTACAAACATTGGGACTACAATCCAGACACTTCACCATAGCAGGACAATTCGTTGTTGAACATAATTTCATAATTCCTGGCTTGGATACAGACCTTGGTGACTAATGATGCTTATCTGCCCAATGAGGTGATTACAATTCTGTGAGTTCTTCACCGTCTCGGTTTTTGATCACCTCCTCATTCCTTGCCTTTTCTGCACCCATCCACCCTTCTTCCCTCTCACAACTAAGTTGGCTTTACTGCTGGCCCAGGGGCAGCAGTGGTGGCGGTAGGGAGGGATTGAGGTGTTTATCATATGTTCAATGTTGGTGCAGTCATTCCAGTATTCTGCAGCACACCACTAACTGAAGTCCTTGAGCTAAACTTGGCAATATAGGGGCGGAGGGGCTGGGAGACTGTCACAAGTAGGGGGCAAATCTGATGCACTTCTTTAGCTTGTGTTGCAGTGGAGAGTCATTGCATTGTTTATTGTATCTGAACCTTGGAAAACATTCAAACAGCTCCCATTTTCAATATTGCCTTCAAGGAAACAAATGCCCTACAGTGCATGTGACGTTACTGTACTGGAAACAATGTTTAAAATCACATTAATAGAAGTCATTAAAATCGAGCTTTTCCTCTCTGCTGCAGTCACACTCAACCCTTTTTCAATTGCCTTTCGAGCTAAATAATTGTAGTGCGGTATTCACACTATTCCCTTGGTAGCCTCTATTCTAAGCATTGGGGGTATTGTGGTAATGTTATATAATTACAAATGGCAACACAGAAAAGTTTAAGAGGAACCGCTGTGCGTACTTACAAACAGTTGGTATTCTATGTGTAACGTCTCACATACTAATAATCTCTGGCACATTCTTGGACCTGTTTCATAGAGGAGCAGCTACAAAAAAATCCTGATGGCAACTAAAAACAAAACAACCCCAAACCATTTATGTGCATGCAGCGACAGCAAAGAAGGTCGCAAAAGTAAGAGAATTTACAAAGCAAAAAAAAAAAAAAAGAAAAAGATCCTTCACTGGCCCTTGGCCTAATTCTGCTTCATATTTAATCTTGTATATCTTAAAATGATAAGGAATAACATAGGCTGCTGGTGATGTCCTTTTCCATGTAATTTTTATTCCCCATTATCTGCCAGCCAAAAAGTAAACAGTTGATAACATTCTAGCATTGCTTCTATAGACCAGATTCTAAAAATGCTAGGTTGTTGCAGAAGTCAAGGATGAAGATGTAAACTCATCCCATCTCCCAAAACAAAAAAAATAGGCAAATAAATAAAACCACAAATACCAGCTTTCATCACTTTTCCCACAAGAGTATAGGAAACTGCCTTATACTAAGTTTGTTCACCTAGTTCAGCGTTGTCTAGACTGCCTTCCTTAATTAACACTGGCAATGGCTCTCCAGACTTTCAGACTTCTTTGCCAGATCTACCTGGAGATGCTGTGGAATGAACCTGGGACCTGCATGCAAAAAGCTTGCCCCACCAATTTGTCATGCATGCCTATGTGCAGTGTCCCGTGAAGGCAGTCCCATGTCACCTACCATTGCTTCTTCCTACTGCAACATCCCAGTAAGAGGAAAAGAGTAGTGGGCAGGGCTCACATTGAGTCTCAGTCTTGAGTGTTGGGTCTCAGTCTGCATAAAACCCATGATGGGAACTATGTAGAGAAGATGCTGCAAAAGTTATGGATTGATTCTAAGTCACACAGGCATTCCACATGATGTGCAACAATCCAACTCTAGCAAACTCACTTAGTGAAAAGTAGAGCAAAAATCCTACTCATTAAGATAGGTGAGAGAGAAGGGGAGGGTACACAATTCATTAAGAACCCATTAAAGCCCCAGAGCTCTTGAAAGAATAGCAGTCATTCCTTATCAGACAGTAGCATACACATTTTCTGTGCCAGTGTGACAGGTAGGGTTGGGATCAGTGGTGGCTGTTGTTTTGCAGGCTGCCTGCAGCAGCTAATTAGGTAGGGTCCAAGACTCCAAAGTCCAAAGAAATATTCTTCTTTCTTCTTTGGCGATCACTCGTAGCCAAGTAAAATTGTCTTCCATAAACAAACATGGTTTTAAAAGTGAGTCCATACGTGACTGTGGAGGCCAGTTCTGGATCCACACATCCTTCCACAGTGGGGACGTAGATTTCCAGGTGGGAGTTGATCGTGGTGAGGGTTTGCCAAGCGTGCCTTCCTCTTAACACATTTCTCCCTTCCATCCTGAGTTTGAGTGTCTTCAAAGCCCATGACATCCTTTGGTAAAGGATGTTCTCCTAATTGGAGCACTCGCAGGCCAGTGTTTCCCAGTTGTCAGTGTTCATACTACATTTTTAAAGATTTGCCTTGAGGGTTTCTTTGAACCTCTTTTGTTGACCACCAGCATTATGCTTACCATTTTAAAGTTCGGAATAGAGTAGTTGCTTTGGAAGACGATAATCAGGCATCCAAACAACATGACCAGTCCAAAGAAGTTGATGTTGAAGAATCATTGCTTCAATAATAGTGATCTTTGCTTCTTCCAGTACACTGGCATTAGTTTGCCTGTCTTCCCAGGTGATGTGTACAATTTTTCAGAGATACCATTGATGGAATCAACGGTGGCAAAGAAATGGCAAAGAAATATTAATCTACCTTGTACACACCCAATGCTGTGAACATGAATGAAGTTAGGTCCACTGAGATCAGAGTGCATTGACATCTATATTATGGATTTAAACTCATTTTAATTGCCATTTCCACTATCTAGGGATCCCTAGGAGCTATTTTCTGTGAAGAGCTGTAGGGAACTCTGACAGAATTTTCTGCCACCAAACTACAATTCCCAGGATTTACTGGGGAAATCATAGCAGTTAAACTGTTATAAGAATGAAATGACACTGTGATGTAAACACACCCTCAATGTGTTTAGAGTTAAGGCAACAGTGACAGAGAGTTATTGGGGCATACAACTTTTCAGGCTTGAAGGTTCATGCATGATATTTTCACGAATATGAACGGAAACAAAGAGAGAGTGCACATTTTTATGCAATGAGGGAAGGCCCCAAAGGAAGACTCTCCCTGACTTGCCCCACAATACTTAGGTCAGCCATCCTGACTGAACTGGCAAGGTAATGGTTGGCAACCACTGGTTATGTTGGAACTAAGAGGAAGGCAGTTCAAAAACTATTTTGCAGGCTTCCACCCCTGTTGCTGACTGAGAACAGAAGTTGTCTCCACGGCTTCAACAATTGCTTGTAAATGTGATTCTTGCTTTCATTAAAAACGGAGTTAAATTAAAGCATATAGAACTTAGAGGTTTCGAGGGGGACTTAACTCAACTTGTTAAAACCAGATGTTCCAAAGAATGGGACATATCCACAAACATAACACATGGAGATAGCTATTCAGAAGTATGTCACTGCATTACTTTAGCTTTACCCAACAGATTTTCAAAAATACATTATATAAACATTTTGCTGAAGCCTTAGTTCTTTGGATTATCTGATTACCATATGTTCATCTCTCTCGTTTTGTACAATTGAAACTAATGAATGATTCCCACCCCCTTGTACTGGGGCCAGGAATAATGCAGACCAGACTCTGTGTCAGTTTCCCCACCCATTTCTGTCAAAGCATTTCAGCCAGCTCTTCCTTTATTCAGGTATTCTTTGTTATATTTGTTATATTTTTATTCCTCAAAGGAGCTCAGGGTTGTGCTCCCTTCCTTGTTTTATACTAACAGCAGCCCTGTGAAGCCGATGCCCCAAGAGAACCTTAATAACCTGTATTCTAAAAGATGCTCCATTGCATCTCCTGGAGCAAGTGCTGCTGCCAGTCAGTACTGGGTAGATAGGTTAATATTATGACTCAGTGTGTTACCGCTTTGCATATTTGATATCAAACAGGCATCTTCACTGTACTTTTTTTGGCACCTGCTAAAAACATTCTTTTTTAGGCAAGCCTGCCCAGAGGCTTAGCATGTTGAGGTGAATTTTAATCTGTTTTAGTATCTTAACTTTATTATGTTTTAAAGTATCGTTTGTATCGATTGTAATTGTTTGCAATTTTTTCTTGATTTTTAAAATCTTTTTCTAAACCACTTTAAGGTTTGTTTTATATGTATATGTAATATAAATGAACAAATAAATATTTCATTCATGTTTGCTAATATTTATATGCCACCTTTCTTCCATTATGGAATTTAAGACAGCATACAAAAAAGATTCCTGGGCAACCAATATGCTTCTCTTAATGGAGGGATGGGGAACTGTGGCCTTCCAGGTGTTATTGGACCCCCAACTTCCATCATCCCTGATGTTGGCTGGGGCTGATGGAAGTTCAACAATAGCCTGCCCTGCAGAGGTGCCCCTGGCTTGGCTTGGCTTGGTTTTCAGTGCTGCTTTAAGGAAGTACCTCTTTGCTCATTGTTTTGGAAGAGTAGATAAATGACCAGCTGCTATTTGAATGTATCAGCTTCTGTGTTACGATTTCTAAAAGAATATTATTTATGTTTCAGTTGGGGCTGACTGGCTCTGTTTTATGTTGGTGTTTGGCTGTAACCTGCCCTGGGATCAAGATGAGGGGGTAATAAATCAAAGGAAATAAATACATAGTGATGTTTAAAATATGACAACAACAACATCCTGTCCTAATGCATAGTTTAAAAAAATAAATAACTCACTTCATGACATTAAACATTAACTGTTATCTGAATTTTAACTTCCTTCACAGCAGGGATTCAGGCAAGGAATTTTTATTACCGTGACGTTCATTGATGAGCTCTCAGGCTACAGATGTAAGGTGGTGGTGGTGAAACTGAATGCAGTTCAATTGCCGCATCCAGTGCCCTGGCAGGCTCTTGCCAACAGGGCAGTAGCAATGGTGGAGGAACAACCTTGCATTCCTCCCACTGCTGTCTAGTTTTAACATTCTTAAACCATTTTAAAAGGGAGGGAGAGATTTACACTTGCTCTGGAGCATGTCTAAATTCCAATGGCACATCCTGTCCACCATCCTGTTTTCATAGGTGGCCAACCAAAGCTCCCAAGCAGGACCTGACTGCTACACCATTCTCCCTTCATGCAGCTGGCATTCAGTGAGGTCAGAGCAAAGCCATTGTGGCTAATGACCATTGACTTGGCATGAATTTGTTGAATATTCATTTAAAGCCCTCCTTCAGATGTAAGCAGTTTTCTGGTCTTCCTCAGATGTTTCCTGGTCTTCCTCAGCATGCCTCCAAACAATAAACACACACACACAATATTTTTTTTGTTTTGTCCTACTGAAGTCAGAGCTCCAGTGTCAGTTGAGCCAGGGCATTTGAAGCTTCAGAGGTCATGGGAAGGGGAAATGTGATGTCAGATCTCCCTCTCTAACATGTACAGTGTTGATCAGTGTTGATAACTGATACGTTATGGCAACTGGGCTTGCATGATCCTTAGAATCATGGAGCTGACAGGTACTACAGCCAGTCCAACCTCCTCCTAATAGAGGTAATCCAAGGCACAGAATAAAAGAAACTGTTTCTTTAAAAAAATAAAAACCCTACTTTCAATTAATTAAGATATATTTCGGTCATAACCCAACAGAGATTCAACTTCTGATGAAGTGGGCTCCAGTGCATGGAAATCTATGCAGGAATATTCAACACAGAGTTGAGTGCCTATTGACTTCACTGGGTATAAAACACAAATAACTCTGTGCTGAATTGTGGCCTCCACATTCTCATTTTCTTCACCATGGGTCTGGTTTGAGTTAGAGATGCTGTGCTTGGCAGGTCACCAAATGGGTATGTTTACATGAGTGTATGTGGTTGCCAAGTTACAACCACTAGAGCAACACCCAACATGGCTAGCAATGTTCAACACCACCTACTTTAAGTAAACTTCACTGTGGATTCCCCCCCCCCTGAGGCATTTGCCACAGTACAACAGAGAGCTAAGTGAACGTAAACCCACCGGTCATCACAACGGATCTTCAGTGCAAACCTATGCCTGTATATGCCGAATTAAGGCCCACTGAATCAAATGAGGCTTACTGCCAGATAAGTGGGTATATGATTTCAACTTTAATCTGATGCTGAAGTGGGACCAAAATTACATGTATGTGCCTCATCTCTGTGTGTAAACAGACCATTTTGGAAGCCAGAACATGTGCATTTCTGCCAATGAGGATGCCATCCAGTTCAAGTCCAAAAGGCATTTCATTCTCTTTATTCTAATATGCTGGTGTTTCCCCCCGAAATGATTCTTTTACTTCTGGAAAACATTTAAAAGAGAAACAATGTAGTTCTCCAAAGAGCGAGAAAGACAGAGGGGTGTGGGAACCATAAAACCAGAAGAATAGAGGAAGGTAACTACATAAAATGTGCTATGGCTTAACAGGACTAACTTATCTCAGTGCAGCTTCACAACATCAATTCGTGGCTTATACAGGCTTGATTCCTCTTTCCATCCAATACACTAAGGACTTGCATACTAGTTCAGTGGATTTTCTGCACAATTACAGATTATTGCCATGGCAACCTACTGCATCACATGACAACTTTGTTACCTCCGAGACTAGAAACAGCCATTAAAGAAATACACATAATCTAGTAATGGGACTTTTTACTGTTGGCCTCACATTGTTTTAAGAGTAATCGTTTGCTTTTCCAAAGACATGTTTTTCCTCATTTTGGTTGTGGTCGGGGTTTTTTTAATCACATACTTTTTTTAATGTTTTCTGTAGCAATAAGTTCCAGGAAGGTAGCCATATTAGTTTGTTGTAGCAAAAACAGCAGAGAGTTTTGCGGCAACTTAAAGACTATGGGTAGTATTCAGCTACATTTTACTCAGAGTAGACCCACTGAAATTAATGGACCTAACTTTATAATTTTGATTAATTTCAGTTGTTTTGCCCTGAGTAAAACTTATTTGAACATCATTCTAATAAATTTACTACGTTCATATTGATACTCTCCTTATCCCCAAATGAAGCTCCCTCACAACACAGATTTTGTCCTTCTCCTGCTTCCCTCCTTTCCTTTGTCCTGAAAGTACAAATACACCACTAAAAGGAGGTAAATTAATGCCATCATCCAGAACCACCTTCCTTACTTTCTTTTTCTTAAAATGATAATAATAAGGTGCATCTTGGGCCTTAAAATTGCCCAAGAAAGCGAAATGAATCTTCTGTTGTTGAAGCGAAAGGAGACAGAGGCAGCAATGGTGTTACTTATAAATTGCCAGGAAGCAAGCTTCCTCCTTGCATTATGTAAGAAAGGTTATACTATATTTCAAACAGTAACAACTAAAGCAGGTGAAGATGATTTCCAAACAGACTTAAAGTGCCTCACATATTTAAGTCCTATTCAAAAGATTGTGTGTGGCCATAAAATGTGTAAAGGGAGCAGGCAGTTGTGTAACAGCCCCACTTTCAGTGTCCCAACCATTCCACCTCCAACCTCCCCACATAGGAAGAAAGACCTTAAGAGGGCTTCCAGGCACATTTGGCTGAACATGATTAGAAGCCACACACACACACACACACACACACACACACACGTAACATGACATTATCAAGGTTTTCGATCATATGCCCCCTCCTTCCACACACTATGCTGATATGTCACAAAGAATATAAAAACTTGAAAGCATTGCATGTAATAATCAGGGCATGGAAGATCTGTCACTTGACCTGGTGTTCATCAACACTTCTGTGCTAGTAAAAACGTTCCAGAGTTGTGTGAGTTGTGTTGCATGGGCACACAACATTCATTCCCTCTCCGTCGCACTCCTGCAAAAGATTGGTGTTTTATATTTCTAAATTCGTGATAATAAAGAACTGGCAAATAAAACACTTGGAAGTAATGAGTAATGACTTAATGGAGGACTGGTACAGACAAATATGGCGAATCAGTTTAATGGAGAAATTAACACGTTAGACAGCTGAAAAATATGGACCTCAAAGATTCATTTCTTTTATGGTGGGAAGGAACATGTTGACAGGAATGTGATATGGACATTATCTCTGTATTTTATCTTTTATGGTGGGCTGACTAAACCAGAAACTGAATGTATGCTTTGTGCACCATTGCTGTTACATGAAATGATGTGTATACATATTTTAATTATGTATATTAATTATAGAGAAATTAATAGACTGACGATAGATTCTCCTCACCCCTATGAACAATTAATCTAAAGGGTTGGTTCTCAAATGGCGTGAGTTATTCATCTTCTCAATAGGCTCTGCTACCTTAGCAAGTTTTTTTTTTAAGTCTATTTGCACTTCTTGGGCGTGCAGCTTTGAGGGCTGGCACAGCGTCTCACCTGTGAACCAGCTTATTGCCAGCCGGATTGTACTCCTGTCACCAAACTGACCAATGGCGGCAGGAATCTAGGGGGCATTCACCTAAATGTGGTGCCAACTGAACAGTAGCAGAGCTTGGCACTGCACCCAGGGGGAAGGATAAACACCTGGCCAGCAGGGCCTTCCAGCCTCTCTCTTGCCATGCCGGTTCTCCCACCCTAATCCTGCCCAGATTAGGTTTTTTGCCAATGGTACAACCTTGCTATGGACAATGTTGGTCACTGGATTCAGGGGCCAGAAAGGAATTTTTTCCCATCTGGCAAATTGGCGCCACCATTTGAGTTTTCATTTACCTCATAGCAATCGTCACAACTTTGTAAGTCAGATAGGCATTGGGTTAAGCCTAGTCTTGGTTGGAGGGAAGGTTGTAGCCTCTGTTTGCCCCTCCATGGGTAATGGTATCCTGTTAAAAGGATCCAGGAGGAGGGGCTCCTGGCTGATGCCCAGATGGGGGCTAGGGCCATACCACTCTTCCAAAGGGGACCGCTTGGGGGAACGCTCTGATTTAACGTAGCTCATAGGGCGCCTCCCCCCATTGGCCTCATCCTTAGAAACACTCCCAGTGGGTAGACGGGAGTGACATATGCTGTTGCTTACCTCAGTGCCTATGGCCAAACCTTTCACAATAAAGTTGTGGCCTTATTTGATCCCAAAACCCCAATATGCTGTGTGTTGTCTAGTTATCTGCACCTTAGGGGATAGGGTGGCCACGGGGCCTCCCCACGCAAGTACCTCCACAGCAAAGTATCTCTGAACCTGGAACATTTGCATGACAGTCAGAACCTTTCATCATAGCCTGACTGGCCCTCAAAAGGTGATGGTGGACTGAGGTTATTTAAGACATTAAAAAAAAACACACCACTTCTGTTTCTATTATGATGAATATGCTTCCCTATTCTCAACCCTTTTCCCTGGTAGTTTCTCAAGCAAAAGTATGTGGATTTCTGAGCTATCATTAACAATTTTTGAATTAAGAAATAGTTTTCTCCCAGGAAAAAGCATTCTGGTTTTTCATGGTGGTGGGGATGTAACTCATTCCTGTTTTCTGTTTCAGTATATTTTCTTTGTGTTAAAGAGCTGTTGATGCCTCAGGGAAAATTCATATACAGATCCTATCTAGAAACAATTCCCTTTCTCTGAGTAATATCTTTATTGTGCTAATTTTACAGGTATTTGCATGGCTTCAGTTCAGATTCTTCTCCTACATACTCTAAAGTAAATGGCGGGGCATCATTTTTTTTCCTTTTTGGCCTTGTTGAGTTGCACTAAGTAAAGCCAGAAAAAAAGGAGGAAAGTGATTTGAACTGATGCTTTTCATGTGAATAGCCTCCATAATAAGAAATAAGCAATGCATCTATTATAAAATATATCCCAGATTTGTTTCTTACTGAACCCCCTCCCTTGCCGTTAGTGGAAATTCTGCCTCCATCCGAGTTAGTTTTCTTAATGAGGCTATTGCCTCTTGTAGTTTTTCCTATTTAAATGTTTCTGATAAAGAAATACAATTTTATCATATAGCTTCATTTAGGAACATTTTCAAATTTGAATGCATGCATATTTCCATACCCTCCAGTGGCTTGTATTTAATTCTTGCTTAGCTTTTTTTTTTTTTTTTGGCATGTTTTTCAAGCAAGGGAAAGGAAAGATCAAACCATGTTGCTGCATTGTATAGTGCTTTAATTTCATGCACACGAGGCAAGCATGAGGTCTTTGGTAAAATGTGGTTTTGTAGCTTTCAACCCATATTGTGAAGAGTTGCAGAGATCATTCTTCCTAAAAATGTCAGCTCAGCGCTAAAGCCATTAAAAACAGCAGCAGCAGTAAGCAAACAGATCATTATGATTGTGGCGGTGTTAATCCCAGAGGGTTTTTTTTTTAAAGGAAAAGTATTAATATATATAAAAAACCAAGAATGGTTTTATATAAATCTATTGGGCGAAATTCTACTAACAAGTTCCATCAGGGCAAGGATTTCCACTTGTGCAATGAGACATTCTCTCCCCACTCCCCACCTTGCACACACCCCACACTCACCCTGCTCCAAAGGGTTGGGAGAACCCCTAGAACAGAATTAGGGGGGGCTTGGGGAGGGGAGGGGAGCGAAGGGGGAGAACGTTCTGTTGTGCAAGCAGAAATATTTGCACTGGTGGAACAATTGTCTTAGCACTACGTTGGATTTCACATAATGTCTATATAAATACTAAGGCATAGGTGAAATTCAGCATACCCATCCACAAGCGGTACAGAGAACAGGATCAAAAATGTTCAAGGGTATCAAAATGGTTGGCAAGTGGCTCTTGTATTTCCTTACTAATTTTATTTCCATACTAATGGACAGTTAATATTTCTTCAATGGCCACAAATATCTAGCTTTGCCCAGCTTCAGCCCCATCTGGCTTGACCAATGACCAGGAATAATGGGAGCTGTAGTTCAAAAACCTGCTCCCTCTTCCCCCTCCCATTACTTCCTGGGTCCTATAACACGTGAAATTTAATTTCTGACTGCAATTGCTGCTCAAACTATAGTTTGCTGTGATGTCTCTGATTTGATCACTATTGCAAAAAAGAAAGCAGCTAAAAGATGGTGGTTCTCAGGACAGGATCCAAGGTATTTCAAACATTCTGAAATATAATGTTAGTTTAAATTGTGGTGACTTAAAGGGTTGGGGGAAAGGAAAGGAAAATGCATTTAGCTCATGAGCAAAGTTTTTTTTAAAAAAGAAGAGGGCAAGAACTCATAATGATTGAAAAATGGCCCGAACATAAACAGGGCATTAGGTAGAATTAACAGACTACACCTCCAAGCCATCAAAAATTCCCGGTTGAATAAAAGATGGTTTTCAAAGACTCCAAGATACCTCAAGGCCAACATCTCTCCTGAAAACAGGAGCTGATTGGAGCTGAAGCATTTCCCTTCTCGATGCATTTGAGTGAGCATTTTAAATCTCCAAAGATTGAACTATAAAGAGAAATTAGTTCATTAATAATTCACAGGCTTCAAGAAGGGGAAAAAAATGTCAAAAGCATATGCTCATGAACAAAGCTGATGTTGTCCCCCCACCCTACCCAGTTTGGAATGGAGCAACATGTAGGAATGCCATGCTCAGAAAATTTAATTCAGCATTGTTGTCTCCCTCCTCCCCCCCCCTTTACCCATGTAAGCATTTATTCTGACTTCTTTGCAAGCGCTGAAAGTTCTTCAAATCCCAAATGACTTATGTGAAACATTAAAAGCATGCTATCATCTTCAAGTCTTTAATAAGCTAGGACATTTTCATGGCATAGTTGTTATCCCACAGCTCTTAATTTTTAGTCTGGGAGTTAGACAACATTTCCACAGGCTGCAAAAACAAGTTGTGCCCCTGAATCGGCATGCTGCATAAGTGTGTGTCACATTTTAAACCTGCGAGGAATCTTGATGGAGTCGGTGCTCTCTTTCTACTACTATCAACAGTTTGGGAGCGGGTGTATCCTATACGTTAACAGTGAATGAACTGGCTGCATCCATTTGAAGCACATTACTTCCCTCACCAAAATGCTGGGAACTGTAGCTTCTTCCTCACACAAATAAAATTCCCAGCACCCTTAACAAACTACAGTTCACAGGATTGTTTTGAGGGGGGCTTTAAATTGATGGTGTGTGTGTGTGTAGCCATTATTTGAGTGCATGGAGCTTATTGTTTAAACTATGGGATTTGCTCTCTCAAAAGGCAATGATGGCCACCAATTTGGGTGGCTTTAAAAGAGGATCAGACAAACCCATGGAAGAAAAGGCTACTAGTCACAATTGTTTTTGTTTGTTTGTTTGTTTGTTTCTGTTCCACCTCCACTGTCGGCGGCAATACGCCACTAACTGCCAGTTGCTGGAAACTACAAGTGTGAAGAGTGCTGAAGGCATCTGGTAGGCAACTGTGAGAACAGGATTCTGGGATAAATGGGCCTTTCTCCTGATCCAGCAGGGTTCTTCTGGGAAGCCTGCAGCAAAATAATGCTACATCACCTTCCCATTCGGAGAGTCCCAAGCTAGACATTATGGGATGAGAGGGGAAAGAGGCATGGGGCTGCTATTTGGGTGGTACCTGCTGTGATGCCTAGTTCCAACCTAAGAACTCCCCTTCCTCTTGAGTAGAAGAAGACCCACGTTTCAACTGGACTCCTTCTGCATCCTTTATCCCTGCCGCTCCTGTACAGTAAGAGCACAGCAATTAATAAAGCAGCCCTTGGTTACTAGTTAAATATGCTGTTTACATTTGTTTCTCACTTACTAATATTCCTTGGAAAGATAATATTACTACTGTGGGAAGGAATCTGATGAGAAAGACTGAAGGGGCTCCTCCCAGCAATCAGGAGATGATTATGAGGATAAAACAAAGAAGCATTTATACTCTTGAAGGGCTGTCCAACTGTCCAGACCCTGCGCTGTTTCCAGAACCCTAACACAGCTGTGATTCCCATGAGAATCTCTACTGACTCATACTACAGGCCACTCCTAAGGTTAATCCCACTGGATAGTACTTGGCCTGCAAATCATTGCTCTGTGAACATAATATATTGAAGTGTATGCACCCCCCCTCAACCCACTGAAAAATAACTTTCCCCTACAATGTGAAGAGGAGAAAAATTTGTGACGGCCTCATACAAGCCTACATAAAAATAAAGTTTTCGTTTAGATCTTCTAGGGCCTTTCCTGTGTTCTAAATGGACTGGGACAATCTGAATTTTATTTCTGCACTCTGAAGGTTGGAAACAGGAAATCAAAGTGGACCCAATATTTTGATGTATTTTCAATACATTTGTTTTTATTGTGTTTTTATTCTATTTCATGGCATGAATTTTAATCGTTGCAAGCCTCCTTGACCAGTCAGTAGGCACTAGAAGGGGGTAACTGAAATCGCCATATAAATATAAAGCTAATTTATTGCATGCTCCTCAAAAGGGATTCAAACTGGTTTTGTGGCCCAAGATAACCAGAGACTCAGCTACTAGGAACCAAGTTCAAATTATTAAAAAATTGCCAGCTATTTCTTATTCAGAATGAAGCTCCTCAAGATTTTCAAGATCAGTGGGTGGCAGTCAGCAAAGTTTTACTCAGAGTAGACTCACTGAAATTAGTAGCTCTAACGTACAACGCAATCCTATACACCTGTTTTCAAATGTAAGTCCCATTGAGTTCAATGGGACTTACTCTCAGGTAAGAGAAAGTGGCTATAGGACTGCAGCCTTAGTCATGTTCGTTACTTTCCATGGTACTTTCCATGGTCCTACTTTCCACTACTCTGAGTAAATGCCAACTTTTGTAAGGGCTCATCCACACTTCCACTTGTCCCGCGCCTAAAAAGCACAGGTCAGAACAGTTTTCCGCCTGACCCACACTTTCTAGGCACAGATCTGAGTGGTTTCCCCCTTGCCCCACTCCATTCCCAAGGGAGACCTGCTTGTTAGCTCTAGATCAGAACAAACGAAAATCCATGGAAAACCCAATTGCTGTTTTATCCGACTGAGTGCTAAAGAGCACTTTTCCCAGGAGAAAGCAGTGGGACAAGAGGAAGTGTGGATAAGCCCTAAGTTTTGTTTTATTTAACCCAAGATTTCAAAGTTGCTGGTGTGCAGTTGCAGAGGTGCATTGGCTTATTCAGTGAACTAAATGAATTCAACTGCAGTGCCTTTGGAAAGCCATCCTGGAACCCTACGAAGATTACCACCAGGATAAAAATAAAAATTGACAACAGGCAATACCGTTGTGCAGAGTTCAGCTGAGCAAAGCCACTTCTTATCTCTTACCTAGAAACAACTGAAAAACAAAGCAGCTATTTAAATTTTTTAAAAAATAATGACATCAGTCATGTGGGTAATAAAACATCCTGCTATATAAACCAGAATTGAATCCTTGACCTTCAGATGTCCTTTCTTAAAGGCCCATCATTCATTCTTCAGGAGCAACTATTTGTCTGCTTCTAATTCCATTACTAGAGATAGACTTCACATATTGGCCATTAAGTTAAACAGCTGTTCATTAAGCTGCTGGAAAAGAATAGCAGCCCAGTCTTGTGTTGCTGGTGGCCAAGGGAAGAAATTTCTGGTCCTGGAAAATGAAGTATTGTGTGCTGGGTCCTCACAAAGGACGGAGGGTAACTTTGTTCAGTCTGCATTTTAAAGCAAATCAACCTAATCTGCATTTCCCAGATTTACAGTATATGTGTACTGGATTGCAGTTAGCAATTGTATTGCATGTGTCTCTATAAAATTCCATGATGCACTTCCGGTTCCCAAAATGCATACAAAATGGTGTAGATTTTGGGGGGAGGGAAAGTGTATTTGGGGAAAGGAAGTACATAGAAAAGCATTCAAAAATTATATATTTGGAGGAAATGCACACAAAACCCAAATTTGGAGCAGAAGTGCATACATAATATGTACAATTTTCCTGTGACTTTTGTGTGAAATCTGCAGAAACAGGACAGAATGGACTTGTGAATGTATGCATGCAACACTCACATGGAACAGAAATAGACTGAACTATCCATCCCTCGTTCCCACTCATTCAAAGCCAGAATTTGCACCAGCATAATGCAGGGCCCATACTGAGCCAGCTAAGCACTAGAATATGTAGTAACCATAAGGTGCATGACCTTTCTTTCACTAATAGATCGCCAAAGAAGAAGAAGCAGTGTGGTACCTTGGTTCTCAAATGCCTTGCTTCTCAAACTCTGTAAACCTGGAAGTAAGTGTTCCAATTTTCAAATGTTTTTCAAAAGCCAAACATCCGATGCGGCTGTCGGCTATTGTTTCCAGGGCACCTGCACCAATCAGAAGCTGTGCCTTGGTTTTTGAATATTTTGGAAGTCAAATGGACTTCTGGAACTGCTTAAGTTTAGCGCTTTTGTTTCTTGTGTTGTTGTTTTTGGCGCTATTTAGTTTGTGTTTTTGTTTTTGAGGCTTTTTCGATTAGTTTGTTTTTGTGACTGTGTGGAACCCAGTTCAGCCACTGATTGATTGATTGATTGATTGTGTGACTGCGGAAATGGATAAAAGCCCCCCCCCCTCCAAACAATGACTATCATCAGTGCAGGTAAGAAAAAAAATTATTTTTTATTTTTATCATCTACAATACTGTTTTATTTATTTTATAGTACAGTACATTGATTGTTGCTTTAATTTTATGGATCAATGTCTCGTTAGATAGTAAAATTCACGTTAAATTGCTGTTTTAGGGGTTGTTTTTAAAAGTCTGGAATGGATTATTTCAGTTTGCATTACTTTCAATGGGAAAGCGTGCCTTGGTTTTGGAACACTTTGGTTTTGGAACAGATTTCCGGAACGGATTAAGTTTGAGAACCAAGATACCACTGTACTGGAGAGGTGCAGCATACCTGTAAACATCTGCAAATTAAGGGAGTGTGTTTCCAGGGTGAAATGAGTGACTTCTAGGCCCCTTATTTTTGAATATTTTGCTATACTTTTGCTATAAATTTAGGCTTCTGAAGGCCAGGACAAGTTGATACTGTTGTCATTAATCTAACTCAGGAAATAGTTTGTAAAGTTTGTTGAACAGAAGCTTTAAAGAAGCTTTGAAGGGAAGTGTGTGTGTGAGAGAGAGGGGGGGGACAGGGACAGAGACAGACGGACGGACAGACAGACAGAGAAAGGATTTTTCAAAACTAACAGTTTTATGAACTTCAAAGTTTTTAGAAATTAAAATACTGTTGCAATTTTGAAACTGTCTACAAAGAACCACACACACTTCAGTCAGTCCTATTGCTTTGTATTTCATGACTAGGGCAATATTACTCACTTAATTAACATTGCCGTGATATATACAATATCTCTTTCCTCTGTTCAGTTGAGGGATTTCTTAACAGGGAACAGTTGTGCACAGTTTGTCAGTAACAGCCCAACAAATGTAGCAAATCAATTCTAAATAAAGTTCAAAGAAGTGCATCCCCCCCCTCCACACACAGAGACACACAAGCTCCCATCACAGATGACAAAGAGTTATTAATGAATAATGGAAGAAAAGGAAGCCTAGAATGGATTTTACACCTGTTCTTCAATATCTCAATTAAGTTAACCAGCTTTTAGTGGTAAATAAAAATAACAGTGCATATCTACTCAGAGAAGTAAGACCAGTTAAATACAATGGGGCTGACTCTCAGATAAGTGGGCATAGGATTGCAGCCTATGTTTCCAGAAAGTGGAGCTGATTGTAAAACTATGATGGGAATTGTAGCTCTGTAAGAGGAATAGCGGTCCCTAACCATTCTCAGCACTCTTAACAAACTACAGTTCCCAAGATTCTTTGGGGGAAGTCATAGCTATTTAAAGTGGTATGATACTGCCTCAAATGCACAGTGCAAATGAGGCCTCTGCCTCTCGCAAGGTCCAACTGCAATCAGATATTGATTATTCAATAGAATTCCAGCTGCTAAGATATTGGTTGCTTTTTCCTCATAAATAAGTATTGATTTAGCTATATTACAGCTTCTTTCAGTCACTTGGGCTCATTACTTTATTTCCCAACACTTGATTAGGGGATTCTTTTGTTTTCATGGCCTTTGACATGGTATTTATACAAGAAAGCATATCTCAGCACAGACAAAAAAGAGAGCAAAGACGAAAGAAAGAAAGAAAGAAAGAAAGAAAGAAAGAAAGAAAGAAAGAAAGAAAGAAAGAAAGAATACTTTAAACTCCTATGTTGAATTAACTTTATACCTTATTGTACTTAGATTACATGTTACTTAAGTACATTTATTTACCTGCCAATGTCCTTTCTCTCATTATAAGGGCTAACATTCATTCTTTGTGGAGCAGAGAATTAAGAGGAAAGAAAGAGAAACAACAGCAATTGGTTCTGAAGAATTTCTTCCAACTTTTATTGTCAAGAAGGGGCTTCACCACCAAGTGAGTGAAGTTTTGGAATGGTCTTCCTAAAATAGGATTACATAATTTCATTAAGGTGATTTATATTATATTATATTGTATTGTATTGTATTGTATTATAATATTATTATATTACCCACCCTTCACCATAAAGTCCCAGGGCAGGTTGCAGCAATTTAAATATAGAATATTAACATCAGTTCAAAACCAATTACAGTCAGAAGAATAGGATGGGTCTGTGGGGGGGGGAGAGAGAAAGAAAGAGTGTTGGAGTAGATGGGTGCATCTTCCACAAAACTATAGGTCAGTGAAGATGGGACGCGGGTGGCGCTGTGGGTTAAACCAATGTGCCGCTTGGGCTTGCCAGTCAAAAGGTTGGCAGTTCAAATCCCCACAACGGGGTGAGCTCCTGTTGTTCTGTCCTAGCTCCTGCCAACCTAGCAGTTCGAAAGCATGCAGTGTAAGTAGATAAACGGCAATTTTGTGTGCTGCTCTGGTTTTGCCAGAAGCAGCTTAAGTCATGCTGGCCACATGACCCAGAAAAACTTTCTGCGGAAGCCAACAAACGCCGGCTCCCTCAGCCTGTAAAGCAAGATGAGCGCCGCAACCCCAGAGTCGTTCGCGACTGGACTTAATTGTCAGGGGTCCCTTTACCTTTACCCTATAGGTCAGTGATGGCCAAACCTGGCCCTCCAGCTGTTTTTGGACTACAACTACCATCATCCCTAGCTAACAGGAGCAGTGGTCAGGGATGATGGGAATTGTAGTCCCAAAACAGCTGGAGTTTGGCCATCACTGCTATAGGTGGAATCCAGTGTGCCACAAAGACAATTGTTCCATAAGTGGAAAGATTTCTATTTGCACAATTGAATGTTCTCTCCTCACGCTATTCCTTGTTTATATTACAGGATTTTAAATTTCTTATTTTAGATTAGTCATTTAACAAAGAAGAAGTAGTGCAAGTGGTATGCATGAGTCAGGTCACTTTACCAGGTGCTGTATCCCAACCCACCAGCAGTTTCTTCCTCTTTCCTTTCATAAGAGCTACTGAGAGCTGGAACCATGAAATCCCAGGTGACCCTGCATTTCCAGTGCAAGATGAGGCAGTGGAGAGTGATTCCTGAGAGTGTGTTCTGGATCTCATTGTGGCTCTCGTATTATTCACAATAATGCACTCAGAGCAGCCTGGTTTGGGGTACTGGCTCCATAAATGACAAACCATCACATCAAGCTGTTGCCCTTGTTTCTTCTTTTCAGTATTTCACATCTCCTAGGTTTCTACTCGCTTTCTAGCAAATTTACATCCCAATTTCCCAACTCTAATCCCTCTTTCACAATCTAACCCGGGGTAAGCAACCTAAGGCTGGTGGGCTGGATGTGGCCCAATTGCTTTCTCAATCCGGCCCGCGGACAGTCCAGGAATCAGCATGTTTTTACATGAGTAGAATGTGTCCTTTTATTTAAAATGCATCTCTGGGTTATTTGTGAGGAATAGGAATTCATTCATTATTATTTTTTCAAAATATAGTCCGGCCCACCACATGGTCTGAGGGATGGTGGACTGGCCCACAGCTGAAAAAGGTTGCTGACCCCTGATCTAACCAGATACTGATTTCCTTTTGACACATCTAGTCCAAGACCTGGTCACCTACGTCTGGTTTTTAAAAAGTGGGGTTTACCACCTGAAAGTTAAGCCATCAAATCCTTCAGGCTATGCTTGCTGTGCTGTGTTTGTTTTATCATTCCTTATCACTATAAAAAGCAACACTTTTAAAACTAATCTTCAAAGATTGAGATTTTTTCTTAAAAATATAAAGCGGTATAGAAATGAAATGAACAATAATAATAAATAAAATTAATGTACTTACATAGTGCTCCTGTTCAGTAGGGGTATTTATATTTGTGTGTGTTTGTGTTTGTGTTTTAAATCCCAAAACATTCTCTAAAACAATCCTAATCAGGGGAAGAGAAAAATATTTCCACATAAGAGTTTGCATGAGGAATAAGTCGTTACTTAATACTACTTTTGCTAAACTCTATGCTTATTCGTGTCTATTTATTTATTTATTTTAAAAATACTTCTACACCACAATTTTATATTTTAAAAAACCAAAGCTGTTGCACACACAAACCAAAAAAAAAAAGCACATAAAATTTAAAATGGATCACCAGATATCTATTACAGAAATTGTTTTTCTTAACGGTCTACAAAACATGAGTCTGGCAGCAAAGCAAAGTTCTGATTCGAGGACCTGATCCCCGCTTGGGGAATAAAGACACGTGGACACAGAATGTAAGGTTAATGGGTAAGGTAAAGGCCACAACTTTATTGATTACAGCATGTGAGAAGGTATTGGATTAGGCATTGGACCACAGAACATTAGACTCCACCCACTCATAGAGGGGAGAGTATGAGGAGGGGTTAACCACCAGTAGGGAAAGCCTGTTGGTGCTAATCCAACTATAGGCTCTCTTTCTGATGTCACCGAGGGTCGTGCCATGGCCCCCCACCACACGGGCATCGGACAGGATCCACGACCGCCAGATTCCTTTAGCGGAATACCCAAAATTGTCGGGGAAGGCGATGGCCACACCTTGCCCCCCGAAACACCAACAACACATTCCAATGCCTAACCGCCACCTGAGCCAAAAGGCTCGCCGCCAATACCCTCACAGCTGCAACCAATCCCTAAGACTATTGGATATGTTAGCCAGCCATATGTTGTTTCCGCGATCTGAAAGGTGAACGCCGTCATCCCGGAATAGGGTTTGGTCGCCAATCTGGATATCATCATGAGATATAACTAGGCCATTCATAAAACGCACTTAGCGCGCGACCGCGCAATTCAAGAGTTTCCTGGATTTCTCAAAGGCCATAATGTTATGCGCACCGCGCCAAACCTTTCTCTTCAAGAGAGAGGACCAGAACAGGGTTGTTCTGGGAAATAAGGCAGCCAACTCATCCAAGACCTTTCTCATGTTCCACAACAAGTCCACACTCTTCCTGCTAGCCAGGTCGCTCTCACCCAGCTGAATGATTAGAATGTTAGGGGGGCCCAACAGCACAGCTTTTGCCTTCAGCAGTGGCATGAGTTCCTCCCAGCGCATGCCCCTTCTTGACAACCAGGAAACTCGTGCCCACGATGGTAGCCCCAGATTAGGCATGAAGCCGGAACTTGCTGACTGGAGGTCAGCAGGACTGCATGATGCAGGAATCGTCTCCCGCTCACAACCCCTTCCCTCCTGGGAGTAGGAAAGGCTTTTTCAGCAACTCTTTAAAGATGATAGAAGGTGCGTGCTGAATCTCTATTGAAAGAACACTCCCCAGCACTGAAACAACGACACTAAAGGCTCTGTTTCATGTTGATGTCAAATGAATCTCACTAATTGCAAAGTTTGAAATATTGCAAATCTTCCTGAAGCTGGGACATTTACACTGCGTGACAGCAGAGGGAGAGCTCAGTAGGTAATTTGTGGGACTCTTAATCAGGGGTCAGCAAACCTTTTCAGCAGGGGGTCGGTCCACTCTCCCTCAGACCTTGTGGGGGGCTGGACTATATTTTGAAGGGGTGGGGGAAATGAACGAATTCCTATGCCCCACAAATAACCCAGAGATGCATTTTAAATAAAAGGACACATTCTACTCATGTAAAAACACGCTGATTACCGGACCGTCCGTGGGCCAGATTGAGAAGGCGATTGGGCCACATCCAGCCCCCGGGCCTTAGTTTGCCTACCCATGCTCTTAATCTTATGGTCATGGGTCTGAGTCCCACGTTGGGCAAAATATCCCTGCCTTGCAGGGGCCTGGACTAGATTACCCTCATGATCCCTTCCAACTTTACAATTCTATGATTCAAAGCAGGGAGGCTGGTAGTTCATCCACTTAAGTTTCTTTTCTGTTGTATCTTGATTTGGGACCTTCATGAGGATTTGAAGTATGGCAGCAGCACACCTGGATTCTGGAGAACCAGTATTTCTTAATTTGACTAAACAGCCTTAATTTCTAAGGTGATGAAGGTGACAGAAAAAGAGTACATGCAGTCCCAGAGACCTTCTGAGGTGCAGAGCCCTCCTGTGGCTAGCTGAAGTGTTATAGCTTTGAACTTTTACACAGTGCCTACAATTTTCTATGCACTTGAGAGAAAATACATAGCTGTCATTGTCTCGTGCAAAAATAATAATTAAGGAAGAATAGTAGCTCTCGACATGCAAAAACTGAGAGCTAGAAACATTTTAAAACTGAAGCATATGGGTTTTGTTTTAATAAAATGAGCTTTCATAATACGTTTTGAGCAACAGTGCCAAGCACTGTTTGACCTGGGTGGGGGTCTTTTCTTTCATTAAATTGTCATTTACCCCTTTTTTGTATTACTTCAGCCAAATCACTAGCATGCTAACTAAACCAAAAGCAAACAGGCTGCAAAGATGTTAGTTTTCCTTGCCTTGCCATAGGATATTGTTTCAAACTTTTCTTTCAGATCGTTTTAGGCAGGACATTCTTCAGCTGTGCTCTTGGCACTAGTAGCTTGTTGGCATGTCATCTCATGAGGTAGATTCCTCCCCAACTTTACACATAAGGGAATTTACATGTGCAACTCCTATTAGTGCTGACATGCTTCTGAGTTAGCAAATGTTTATGTTACTCCCTGACTCACTGTTCCTTATGCAAGGGGGAGGGGTGGGTGGATGGAACGTAATCTATCCCCTGCCCTCCACAAATTGGCTCTGGGGACATTAGGAGAACCCCCCAGAACAGCATGAGTAGAGAGGAGAGGGGAGATTCTCCACTGAGCAACCAGAAATGGTTTCACTGATGGAACATCTGTAACAGTGTTGTGTTGAATTCCTCCCGATGTTACAATATAGTTCATTAGGCCCTGTTATGATAATTATGGGTTCATTTTCTCTCTCTTTATAAGTGGAAATATATAAAAGCGTCCCAAGATCCACATGCTAAAGTAAAATACGTTTGAATCACTGGGATTGACTTGTCTACAGTAGGGTGGGAAACCTCAGGGTTGGGCGACCAATGCTGTCCTCCAGGCCTCTCTATTCAGTCCTCAAAACTCTCCCTAAGTCACATAAGTCTTACCTCTAACCAGTCTTGCTCCAGGCCCTCCTTGAGTTCTTTGGCCTGGATGAAACACATCATTGAAAGTAATAATGCCTCTTGCTTCCTGAGAGAGAGAGAGAGAGAGAGAGAGAGAGAGAGAGAGAGAGAGAGATTTTAAAAACATCTGGCTTTTATATAGCTCGAATGCCATACGCTCCAACATTTCTCCAGTGAAAATAGGGGCATTCTATTCAACAACAACAACATAAATCCCACCCATCTGACTGGGTTCCTCCAGTACTCTGGGCAACTTGCAACATAACAAAACATAAAACATTATAAAACTTCCCTATACAGGGCTGCCTTCAGATGTCTTCTAAAGATTGTAAAGTTACTTATCTCATTGGCTTGGGAGGTCACATAACTCCATACTCTCCAATATTTATCAAATGAAAACTTCCTATTCAATATTAGTAGTAGTAGTAGCAGTAGTAGTAGTAGTATGCCATTAAACATTAACAAATATCCCTATACAGGGCTACTTTCAGGTATCTTCAAAAGGTTGTACAGTGGTACCTCGGGTTAAGTACTTAATTCGTTCTGGAGGTCTGTTCTTAACCTGAAACTGTTCTTAACCTGAAGCACCACTTTAGCTAATGGGGCCTCCCGTTGCTGCCGCGCTGCCAGAGCACAATTTCTGTTTTTATCCTGAAGCAAAGTTCTTAACCCAAAGTAATATTTTTGGGTTAGCGGAGTCTGTAACCTGAAGTGTATGTAACCTGAAGCATATGTAACCCAAGGTACCTCTGTATAGTTACTTATCTCCTTGGCTTGGGGGTCACATAACTCCATAACCTCCAACATTTCTCCAATGAAAATAAGGATGTCCTAAGGAAAAGTGGGGCATTCAGGGATCAAATTAGAAAGCGGGACGGCTTCTGTAAATCTGGGGCTGTTACTGGAAAATAGGGACACATGGAGTGTCTTGAACACAATGCACAAAGGCAGGACACACACTTTGGCCTCTGGTCCCACCCAGCACTGGGCTGCAGCCCCTGGAAAGTTGCCATGCAAGAATGAGGCCCTTGGATGAAAAAAATGTTCCCAACCAATGTTGTACAGTCAATGTAAATTCTAGCAAAGAGAGGCTCTTGGTAACTCTAGGATGCCTGGAGCCAACTGAGCTTGCTTCTTGCCCAGTTCTAAACAGATCCAAACATTTGGGAATGTTTACAGACCAGTTTTAAAGTCAGGAAACGGACCATGATAAATGCACACATATTTTGTGACCAATGTTAAATGGTTTGTGGTGATTTTTTGGGCATAAGATTTGTATAAGGAATGTGGTAAATATAATAAGTGGGAAAGCAGGATATTCTATTATGATGTCAAGTGTATTAGGAATTGTGGATGATTTCCAATTTGTTCACAAGGAATTAGTCTGGTATTTAGTATTCAGAGCTAAATTTGCAAACACTTTGTCTATTGAAGAATGGTTAAGAACAATATGAGTCTCATTAAACTAACACATTATGTTAAATTAAGGGAAGAGATGTGGAAAAAGAGTTTATTGATTGAAAAGGAGAATCAGCTTATCGCCTTTTGGAGAAGGTATAATGGATCTTTCAATTCAGTTTTTTTAATGTACTCAAACATTATCAGTTATTTTATTAATAGCATGTGCTAATTGTCAGAGAGTTTAAATTTAATACTCTCTGTCAAATTCTATATGAGGAATTTGTATATTATGAATCTGAATGGGGAAAAAATAAACACTGGTCACAAAAAGATGTGCACACATTTAAATGAATTAGCACACTAACAAAAGACCATCTTTTCTCCTGAGAAATGTTGTAGACCTTGAGCCGTGAGACAAAAGCACCTGAATTTGTTTTCCACTTCAGATTCTGTCTGTGGGTAGATTTATTCTAGATCGAATTTCACAGTAAGACTGATTACTTCTGACTTGCTCTCCTTTTGATGGTGTTTTCACATACATGTGTATTGTACTGCACGTACTTCCCCTTAAGTATAAACCTCCTTTCGTGGAGGCACCAAAAATGGCCTCTGCAATCTCTTGAAAAACCAGGATGTCCCATTTTTCCTGGGCCCCCTGGCAGGTATGCAGATACTCTACCACTGGGAGCTATTACTCCCAGATAAGTGGGTATAGGATCGCAGCCGAAATGGATTTAACAGTGGGCCACAAATACCAAAGAAGACTGAATATATGCAAACCTAAAGCCTAGAGGGGCAGGAGGTAAGTACAGGGCAACACACTGGTTGCTCGTCATTTGACTATGGCTGTGACTATGGCTGCATCCAGACCAGCTGATTTTAGTGTTTGCTCCCCCCCCCCATTTCTTTTTTGTGCTATCCTCCTCTCCACCTAAGCACAGCTTCTCCTCTGCTTGCATAGTAATGAAATGAGGGTGATTCTCACCTAGTCAAGCAGACAGCAAACAAATTGCAAACAAGTTTTGCAGCAATTATACATAACCTGTATCTCAAACTTGCTTCCTGTCCCTGTGGTTAAACTTAGGAATAGTCCATTTGATTAAAGAAACATTGGTCATACTTTGTATTACATGCCTGGTGTAAGGATTTAATTTTGACTTAATATGTTATTGATTGCATGTTATTCACCATTTTTTTTTATTAAAGCTATATTCATTGAAGTTTTGCAGCTGTGTCAGGACAATATTCTAAGCAGAACTGGAATTGTCAACAGGATATTGTTTAGTGACTCTGACATCATGCATTCGGTTACATATTTTTAGACATTCCATATCCTTCACTTTAAAAGAAATAGAATAGTTACAGCAAAATGAAGCTAGAAGGGAAATCTGCTCTGTGCTCTCACAAGCCCAGAGCACTGTACTGCATCACATCAAGAATGTGAAGAAATTTGACCTGTCACAAATTTTCTTGTTTGGCATGTCTAGAAATCACGTAAGTTGCCCAAATTCTTTCAGAAGATAGGGGAATGAGCCACCATTATCTGAAAATATATACAATTATGACATGCTTGGCATTTCCACTGGTTGAGCTTCAAACTATACAGTGTGTGGCAAAAAAATAATAATTCTTTTTTCAGATTACTACATTCATTTATCCCTGTGTAAAAGAGGAGTTTCAAGAAGTGAAGTTTCTTTTTGAAAAGCCTTGGAAGCTGAAGCAGGTTATCCAAAAGCCAATGAATTTCTGAATTCCTTGTGTTGTTATTAGGTAATGGGTGTTGCTGTTGTTGTTGCTCCTAAATCACAGCTAATTCTACCTTGCAGTTATGCCCTCTTCCCATCTGGACCTGTGTTTTCATGTCATCATTTTTTGATGCTGTGAAGACTACTTGAGCAATGACAACGTCAAAGAGCTAAGGAGAGGTGATAGGAGATGGTGAAGATATGAGGCTTTCCCCTCCCTCAAAAAAGTCTGTAATAGCACAAATAGAGAGCAATATTATTTATAAACATTTGAAAGGTAAACGGATCTGAGTTCATGCAAGCTGCGTTTGAAAGTTTTCCCCGGTGTGAAAATCCCTAGGTCTGTCCCTGTGTTCAAAGCTTTCTGTTAGCTTACACTAGTCCTCCTTCAATTACGCTTTCATGCAAAGAACTCTATAAGCCCAGGAGCAGTTATGATGATGCCGACATGGGAATCTGGCAACCCTATGAATACCTTGTTTGTCTCGTTTTACAGTTATATTTGGAGATAGGCCCAGGAGGCAAAATTCCCATCCATTATTCATTCATTATTCCAACTGCAGTGGCACCTAAGGACCCCAAGCAGGCCTCAGGGCCTCATGAGAGCAGGCAGCGTGAAGATGAAGTACACAAAGGCACACCCTGCCCCAGAGAAAACATAATCTAATATTTAAAGAATATGCATCAAGCAAATAAAGAAACAGGGAGCTTGCGAAGTGGGGGGGGGGGGAGAGAGGGGACGAGGAGGACAAACAGGCAGTGTGGGTTAAGACAGCAGGATGTGAGTCTGCACAGATACACAAGCTCAAAAAAGGACTATAATAGACTCTGCTGTCATTCTAAAATTCCTTTCCAGTTAAGGAACACAAAACAAAGCTTGTAAACATCCCTGGCACAGCAGATACAATAGAGCTGTGGTTCCCAACCTGGTTCCTGTGGGTGCCATAGAGCCCTCAGATACCCCTTTGGTGCCCACCAAGGCCCCCTTTTCCCCCAAATTTTATTTTATTTTATTTTGAAATGAGGTTTTAGGACTTTAAAAAACAACACACCATTGGCAGAGCTGGGCTGGCAGGAAAGCTGAGTGTATTGTAGGTATCCCACTCCCTTCTAACTGCAGAATATCTCTGGGCCCACTTTCTTATCATCGGAAAAGAAAGAAGGGGTCAGAGTAACTGGAAGCCTCCTAAAGCTCTTCAGAAATGGAAAGGAAGAGGCCCCTGCTGCTGCCTGGTAAATTCAGGTGACAAGGGTTGTTTTGCCTATTGGGCGGGTGTACAGTAGAAGGCTAAGTGTTTTCTGAGATTTGTGTGTGTGTGTTGGGCCTTTTCTTTGGGAAGGAGTATTGCCTGGGTTTTGCTTTTTTGTGAGGTGTGGGTGTTATGCCTGTGGTTTTCTTTTGGGTGGAGTAGGGAGTACTCCCAGATGATGAACCTTCAGCAGTAGTATATCTCCATTTGGAGCAGGTCATTTACCATAAGCACCTCCATCATTCAGCTTCATTTTTCTGGCTGTCATCCAGCCCAATGCTGCTTCGTGGCATTGACTCAGCACAAAGACAGCTACATCTGTTTCAGATGATATAGAGGGGCAGAGCTGTGGGCCCTCCACATACTGATGGCGTCTAGGTGCAAACCTCCTGGTGACCACACCCAGAGATTCATATAGATGTCCAATAGCACTGTGAATGGAAGGGAATTCCAGGGGCCTCTAGAGTGCAACTGCCGGGGGACTGAGCAGGAGTCTCCCAATGCCTGTTTCTGGAAGCAACCCTACAGGTAGGAGCAGAGCCATCATATCGCTCTGTCTCCAGCTCCTTGGCAATTGGATCCCATGGCCAGATCTGTCTCTCCCCCAACCCCCATGTGCGAACTCTGACAAGTGACCGTCTGTTAATGACTCAATATCTTTATGTCACGTTCACTTATCAAAGTTGGCCAGCACAGGTGGAGGGAAATAGTGACCAAGCAGGATCACTCTTCACCGATCAGCTGATGGGCAGGGGATTCACTGTGCCCATCAACTTCCCCTCATAAGGTGATGCCACCTGATTGACAGGTGAGCATATTAAAATGGTTCCAAACTGGAACCCCCTGGTGTGCCAGGATTGGTCCATGAACCAGAGGTTCCTCACCCCTGCCATAGTTAATGGTATCAGAAGCCACTGAGAGATCTAAGGGAGAATTAGCAGAGTCACACTCCTCCCAACTCTCTCCCAATGCAAGTTAAGAGTGTCCAAAGCAAGTTAAGAGTGTCCAAAGCTATGTTGGTGCCAAAGCAAGCCTGAAACAGCTTCTCCCAAGCTTGCCAAAACTCTCTCAAGAACCTGGCCCAAGAACCTGGCCCAAGAACCTGGCCCAAGAACCTGGCCCAAGAACCTGGCTATTGACAATCAGTTGGCTATCAGTGGCTATTGACAAGCAGTTCTCAGGGTTAGACTTCAGTGTCCATGGAGGGTTTCATGAAGGAAAGAGAGCACCACCACTTCATTTAAGACAGCTGGAACAATCCATCTGGTCTTCTGTGTTCACATTCAATCTCCGCTCAATGGAAACTTCAGCCCAGGTTGAAAATATAATCATTTCTGTCCAAATCAATAATGCTGATGATTTTAAAACACACACACACACAAAACACGCCTGCATTATTTCCAGGGAAGGCATTCAGTGCCTGAATTTGACTTTAGTGGGCAAATCTATAAAATCCAAACAGAGGATTTTTATTCTCCTAAGTGTTTTGGGGAATGGGCTCAAATGTGGAAGTGCTGGTATTAAAAAAATTTGTTACAAGAAGCATGGTGGCAAAATAAAAACGGGTTTTACATGGCAGCTGAAAGATGCTGATCTGAAATGTATTGGGACAATTATATTTTACAGTTTTCCTAAATAGGGAAAAAGTTGCCTGGCTTTACTTCCCCCACCATTCAGGCCCTTTAATTAAAGCAGTATCACGGATTGCCTGCATTGTAATAAAACTCCACTGCATATCCAGGTACCAAGGGATTTATTAACTTGTACTTAGCTCTAGCAATCAGCAGCCGTGGTTAGATGTGCCTGTTGATGATGACATCATCGTTTTTGGCAGCTCCTTTCTATGAGTGTTGAGTGAGGTAATGTCCCCGGTATTAAAACTGACAGCATGATTAATAATGATGGATTCACCGACTTTGTGTGTGAATGATCGAAATTGGTAGTCTATTCCTTCCACCTGGGATTACTTAGGGATCATCAAAATATTAACTTGGTCATCAGTGGACCCTACACAAACAGGGTATTTTAAGAGGCATAGTTTACGTATACACAAAGTGCAAGTGGATTCCTAGGGAAGATGTTTTTGTGCAAATCATGACACTGTGTAGATGCCAGCAAACCACTGTGATTTTTAGTGGACAGTTGCATTGGCTACTGCAGGCTACCAAAGGCCTCTGCACCACATAAAGCAGCCCTGCTCATGCCCTCTTAGCTCTCTTGCCCTTGTGGTGGTAGCTGAAGGAGTCCATACCAAGGAGCAGTGGGCTGATGCTACTTGACCCTGTGATCTGCCCATGATTTCAGCCCTGGGTAGATGGCTTAGCCCTGGAAGGCTCCATGGAGGGCATGCATCTGAATCAGTGGGCTTGTGCTAATATATCTACTTTTCTTTAAATATCTATATCCCACTCAATCTTGATCCGGGAGACAACATACTTAGGATACAATAAAAGGGCACGCACAAAGGATTACATCCAAAGTAATAAAAACGGTGGTGACAGCAGGACACAAAAGATAATGCACTGAAAGTCATTTCAAATAAGCAACAGAAAATATACTCCAGAGATTCTAAATCCCCTTAAGTGTTTTCACAGGGAAAGTGCCTTTAAAAGGAGGGTGCTGATGGACAGCTAGAAAAAGGTGAGTGTAATAAGAGCTTGTCTGCATCAGACTAAAGGCTCATGGAGTTCACAGTGGCCGGACCAGGTGTTTGTGGGTAGCCCAGAAGCAGGACCTGAGGGCAACAGCACTCTTTGCTTGTGATTCCCAACAATTGGTATTCAGTACATAGGCAGCAAGGCTGGTAGACCTCAGTAGCCTCATCGCCAACTCATGGCACCACAGTTGAAACACCCCTTTCTCTCATTGTCACCCACTTCACTTTGAGCCTCTGGAGAATATATCACTAATCAGGCAAGTTCAAATCGGGTAGGTATCCAGATGTAGCCATTTGGGGCTCTGTGGGTCAATATTAGCATTTTTAATTGTTCCTTAAATTGGTAGCCACTGACACTTCCAATTGAGTACTGGCTCTTAAGTATGAACATCTAGGAGCAGGCTCACTCCTGAGTTTAAAATTTACAAAACTAAACACTTCTTGATGGATAAACTGAGTGAGTGACAAAATAATCAAACTACCAGCTTGAATAAAGATTGACTCAACCCACACCAGTCCATGTGCTCATGTGAATTGGCTGCCACACAGCTCCAGTTGACCCCATGCTCCATCTCCTTGTGTTTCTGAGCAAAGAGGTCGTGTCTCAACCAAGCTGAAGAAATGGAAATCTGAAATCATGAGGGGAAGGAATGAGCAAACCTTGGGTCATTGTTTAATTTGCTAAAAGAACAACCCCACCTAAGATTCCTTCTGCCATCTGCCAATGATGACAAAACAGTGAAAGATAAAGACAAATATGCCTCAAAGATGGAGCACAGCTGTTGTAAAAGCAGCAAAAAAAGGCCAAAAGGAGCTACGTTAATAAGAGCAATATGCTTGCTGTACACTCAGCCTAGTGCTACTGAGTCCAGCATTCCACACTTATTTCTTTGCCAGCTTTGTCCTTGATAATACCTAACAACAATAATACATTGTCCTCTTAAAGCCTCTTACAGCCAAGGGTATCAAAGCAGTTTGTAATCACTACTGGATTAAGTTGCATAGCAGCACAGATGAAGGATTATGGAAACCAAACAGGCAAAAGAGGGAGATCACCATCCATGGTTTTTCTGAGAATGTTTCTGGAGACATGTCAAATTATTTCTCTCATTCATTAGTCCTCTCAATCAGTTAATTCCTAATGTGCTCTCTATTTTCCCATTGACTTCAGCAATGTGGAATTAAGTACTTGTTTAGCAATGCACTCTGGCCAAATATCTGATGACTGTAATCTAAGGGCGTAGTCCTTGTCTTATTATCCTATTACCATGCACATTACTCTAGGTGCAATCCTCCTTTCCAGACTTTCCAAATAGTACCCTATGAGCAAACTCCCATTTGTTGGCCTACAAATGATGCTAGTGTAAAAAAAACATACAAAAAAACAAAAAAACCAAGCCCAAAATCTCACATCTCTCACAAGATATTAAGCTTTTCCTATACACAACAGCAGCAGCAAGAATTTTATTAGCACAGAAGTGGAAACGAGGAATTACCGACAAAGGAAGAATGGCAATTGAAGCTAATGGAGTATGCGGAACTGGCCAAAATGACAGGAAGAATCCGAGAACAGCGGGACCAAAAGTTCATCAAGGTCTGGACCAAATTTGTAAATTATTTGAAAGAGAATTGTATTCAATCAAATACGCTGGTAGGATTGCAAGAAGCTTTGTAAGGAAAAGTACAAAAACCACTGCAGATAAGAATAAGAATGTATGATGTTTTAATGTTTTTGATTTTAAAGCAATGGTTAAATAGTGAAAATGCACAAATCTGAAATGAAAGATAGAAAATCATAAGGAAGGTTTGAAGGGATTCAGGGCCCTAAAAAGCCAAAATGTATAATATAAGAGGAGATATTGCAATGGAAAGCATTATTGTAAAACTAATAAAAATGATATGAGGGGAAAAATCTCACATCTCTCAACTGCATCAGCAAGGAAGTTGATAGCTAAGGGCAGCCCTCTCAAAGCTGTTGACCTCCAGTGCCCATCAACCCCAGTCAGCAAGGTCAAGAGTTAGGAATTTGTGAAGTTGTGGTCCAAAAACATCTGGGAGGCACCATGTTGGGTAAAGCTGGTTTTCAGGGAATAATGAATACTATTCCCATTTAATGTTGTGACCTACACTTCAGTGTAATAAAGTCATGATCACTCCTGCTCTGTATTAAAATATCTGCATATGCAGATATTTGGTAACCGTTGCCTCTTTCCCACTGCCAAGCAAACTAGTAAAGGTAAAGGGACCCCTGACCATTAGGTCCAGTCGTGACCGACTCTGGGGTTGCGGCACTCATCTCGCTTTATTGGCTGAGAAAGCTGGCGTACAGCTTCCAGGTCATGTGGCCAGCATGACTAAGCCGTTTCTGGCGAACCAGAGCAGCGCACAGAAATGCCGTTTACCTTCCCCCTGCTTTTGAACTGCTAGGTTGGCAGGAGCAGGGACTGGGCAATGGGAGCTCACCCCGTCGCGGGGATTCGAACCACAGACCTTCTGATCGGCAAGTCCTAGGCTCTGTGGTTTAACCCACAGTGCCACCCTCGTCCATTAAATGTACACAAACACAAATTAAATGTACATTCATTCCTGGCGTGCTCTGGTCCATGGGGTCACAAAGAGTCGGACACCACTAAACGACTAAACAACAACAACAACAACATTTATTCCGCCTCTTGTCTGTCCACTCACCGGCAGAAGCTGCCAATCGCCTGCCCAATTATCTCAGCGTCAGTCAATCACCAGCCATTGCAACCTATAATACACCCAATAGCCACTGACAGCCACAGCAGCAACCAATCAAATGTCCACCCTATGCACTACCCATGTATAAGATGACCCCCACTTTTTAACATGATTTTTAAAGAAAAAAACCCAGTCTTATACACGGAAAAGTACAGTATTCACAACTGTCCCACCTCCTCCCATAACTGCTATAGTGGCTGTGCTGGACAGGCTTCATAACAACAGCTGAAGTCAGAGCATTCCTACCAGGGCTGACTTTCTGGCAGCCCAGTCAGTCACATGCTTTTTCTGCTTAGTTGCCATTCTATAGTGCTGGATTGGGATTGCCTGAGCGGGGCAGAGAGGTGATTGGTCAGAGAGCAGGAGATTGACAGCTATGCCTCCATATATTCAAGGAAGTATAAAATTGTGGGTCAGGAAAAAGTCTGCGGCTTTAAGACTGTGAGGATGATTAATCAAAAACAAAAACTTCTTGCCATTTTTAGTGGGAGGGCTGTGCCCCAGTAGCTCCATATCAGCAGGGTGCAAAGTTGGATCTCTGAGTTTAGTGTGCCATTCCAATCTAGCCCAAAGACATTTGGCTAAAAACATATTTGTTTTTAATAATATGTGTTTAGTGGCGTTCTTTTGGGGGGGTCATATTTATTGCTATACATACATACCCTGGTAGACTGAGGATGCTGTGCATTTGCTAGCAGTCTGGTATCTACTTCTGGACTGGGTACCATGTTAGCAGGATAGTGCTGAGTGATGTTTTCTGGAGCTGGACTAAAGCAGCTAGAACCCTGACCCACACAATGAAGCTACAATCCTAACCCCACTCAACCTGGGAGTAAGTCTCAGGTCTGATTCCACACTTGCTTTTCCTCTGTGCTTTCCAGGCATGTTCCACACTTTGAATCTCCATCTCAGAGTGCTTTTTGTTTGCTTGAGCTTTTATGCACTTTCCTCATGAAAGCCCATTATTTAAAGCTGAACTGGATCAAGCGCCAATCTGCAGAAAAACCTGAATTGCCATTTGTTGTGCTTCAGCTTTAAAGAGCAGGTTTTCATGAGGAAAACTCTGGACAAGGCATGAGGACCTGTGCCTTGAAAGAGTAGAATGAAAGGTCAATGTGGAGATGCCCTCGCTGAATTCAGTGGAACTTACTTTTGAGTAGATATTGTCAGGCCCGCAGTCTCAGTCCCCACAGCTGGAGCCACAGAGGTAAAGTGGGCAGGGCAACATCTGTGACTTTTATCCTACAATAGGCTGAACTCTAGCCACATGCAAGTCAGAGATTTCTACATACACATGCTTCATATACACATCTCTCCATACTACACCTTGGCAAGTATGAGAAATGGGCAAAAGCACTCAACCTAGGCACAGAGAAAGACTTGTGAGGACTTAGGGGGGGAGAGAGTATGGCCCATAGAGAATCCCCCAGGCTTGAAGATCCCCACTGTCCCCATCAGCATTTTGTTATTGATCTGATGTTCCTATTTCTAGCACTGAGACTTAATTCTCTGCTACCTTGCAGTAAATGAGTGAGCAGCAAAGCCAAGCCTTCTGTCAGGCACCAATTTATAGAACGAGAAATAAAAGAAGATGTAATCAGCATGAGCCATCAAGAATTATAACAAAGGTGAGACATTTCTCGACATCACACACTGACTTCATTGCATTCAATGCTGCTGGGCCAGGGGATGTTTCCTGTGCTCCCAAAACCACAAATTAAATGTACAGTACATTCATTCTGTGTGTGGGGGGAAAATGAAATTCTTTCTTCCTTCCTGTTGGAAAACTCTTTGGCAGTAATGCTTGGATTGTTTTCTTTGTAAATTACATTTTTGCTGTTTTCAAGATGTTTTCCTGACTTTCTTGAAATTTGACCCACTTAACGAGTAATGTAGACCTTGTTTCCATGTTCAGGGGGGAGGGGGAACTCTCCCAGGGCTGCTTGAGAGTAATGATTAAAACTTCCATGTGTGCAGCAAAGTCAGCCACTTTTGCAGAGAGCAGAAAATAACCTCTCATAACCGAAGGACATTTCTCTCACCATTGGATAAACAATGTGAAATCAGGGGCAGCCAGTCCTCGTCTCGAGTCCAGAACTAACACCTGATTTTCATATTCACTGAAGAAAGCCATCTGATCACAGGTGAGGCCCTGATCCAGTGTTTAATAATATTGTTTAGCAGGAAGCTCAAATGGTAGAGCAGGTATGTGTTCCTTGCACTGGCATCATACTGCTTACATGTGCACAAACACTCTTGCTCATTCCCCTTGGATACTCCTTGGTCGAACAGTAATATATGCACAATTCCTACCCATTGCAATGGAGAAAAGGCAGAGAAACAAAGGAGACCAAGAGGTATTCATATTTATACATGCTATTTTGTGAACCTCTTGTTTTTATTTTGTTAATCATAGCCTAATGTTGGAGGGGGCGACGTATGCTGTAGTAGCACACAGCACAGCATAGTAGTGGAGAGGGCTGTAGCCTGCTGAAGTAACCCTCTCCTCAGCAGACCATTCAGCCTTGTCCTTATTTGCATTCCCTGTACTACAGTGACCACTTTATCTGCATCCTAGTCCTGAAATGTCAGCACAAAACATTTTAATAGTAAACAGGTGCCTTTTGAAAAGAATGCATCATCTTCATGGTGTTGCAAAATCTAAGTTATGTGGTGTGGTTATGTCTCAAAGTTGGATACTTCCCCTCTCCTCAGCTTAGCATTCATTATACATGCATCATTATCACCGCCATCGCTATCATAATCACAATTGGTGATATCTAACATTAGCCAAACTCAGCATATACTCAATTGGTGTGTTTCAACGTAGCACTAAGTCTCTTGTTCTGTCAACGCAATTATTCCTTCTTGGGCAATGGAATGTTCTCTCCCTCTGCTTCCCCTCTGCACTGCTTAAATTGCTTCTAGGAGTCTCTCCCCCCCCCCCCAACCCTCTGGAGCAAATATCAGGAGGTTGTAGTGCACACAGAGGGGCGGAATACCATTGTGCAAGCAGAAATCCTTGGTAGTTGAATACTGCCCATTCAGTTTACTCTGAGTATACCATGAATCAGATTCTTGGGTCAAGGCCTCAGCTGCGATCAGAGGATTTCCTTCAGTAAATATGAAAATCAGGTGTTAGTTTTGAACTCCTAACAAAAAGCCACAGAGGCCTAATGGGGGCTGATTGCCACTGATGTCACACTGTTTATCCATTGGGATATTATATACAATGGATCTACTCTCAATATTACTTAGATGGACAACACCCAATATCTCTAGCATGCATATAGTGTCTTAGAATATTCCAAGTGCTTCATGTAAATGTCTTGAAAAGGAAATACATATATAAAGAATACTAAGCATTTAGGTAGAGCACTATAATTACTCAAAGTTTTTATTAGTGGTGGGCCAGTTTCCTCTGGCTCACCTCATAAGGAAATCCATTTTCCTGAGTGTTCTTGAAGAATTCTCAGGGTAAACTCAAGGACTTTCCAAGAAAGTTGGCTTGTCCAATGTAAGGGCAAGCCAACTCTCCCACTTCAGTTATTATTTTGTTGCCTTTAAACTTAAACTTCCTTCAATGAATGAAGAGAGTGGTTTAACCTCCCCTGTAAAATAATGACTTGCCCAGAGCCGTGCCGTGAGTTTCAGAGCTGAGCAGAATTGGTTTGTTTGTATTCAATATTTGTATACTGCCCAATAACAAAAGTTCTCTGGGTAAATCCAAGAAACACCACACACAAAATAACAACTGGTTTGAAGACTGAGATTCCAACTGTCAGTCCTCCACTCAGTTTCTGAACAATATGGACTCCTTGAGGAAGAATCTGATTTTAAGGCTGAGCTATTTCCAACTTGCCAATACCACACTGGAGTTCTGCCAGCAGGGCTGTAGAGGAGCAGAACCGAGGCCCGGAGGGAGATGTAGCAGCTTTTTCACATTGTGGCAACTGCAACAGCCTTTCCCTGCTCCTTTGTACTTGTAGCTTACCACTGCCTCCTCCACTTCTGTTCCTGCTTCCTACCTGCCCAGCTGCTGCAGTGCTGCCACTGCAGAGTGCCACACTGACTGTAGCTACCCATGGTGTTGTAGTCTCTGATGAAACAAAAGAGTGAAATCATGAGAAGCAGCTCTGCCATTTGGGGATCTCAGAAAGAGATTCAGGGCTTGGGCTCTGCTTGCCCATATCAAGAGAAGCCCATAACTCCAATCGGGGGACAATACAACTCTAGAGAGAGGGGTTGGATAATTCATGATCAGGGAAGGAGCCTACACACTTTTTGGGAGGTGGTGTTGTTCAAATTTCAATTTGCGTGTTCAGACCCAGAGACCTCCCCCCTAAATAAATTCACACTTGACTCAATTTTTAGTTTTGGTTCTTGGCAGAATTTAGGCCACAACTTTATTGATTACAGTAGGTGAGTGGTTGCATAGGCTCTTCTTCGACTAGCTCCCTGCACCATTGCAGGCAGCGCTGACACAGGGCACCAGCAAAGGTCAGCCAAGGGTGAACACCTGGGTAGGCAAAAAGCCGGGAACAGACTATGTTCACCTCCCAGATGCCCCCCCCTGGACTCAGGCACGGGCACAACCCCCTCTCGGGGGTTGACCAAACCATTGAATCCCTGGATTCCTTTAACAGAATACCCTTCACATAGAGATGGCAAGAGCGTTCTCCCATCCCTATCACCTGAACCAGTGCCTATCCGCAACCTTACAAGTTGTGAAGATTTGCTACAAGGCAGGCGAAACCCAAATGGCAACAGCCAATCAGCCAAGTGGGGAAATTCCTGCCGTGCCCCTGTCACAATGACAGACGACACACGATGGCATAGCAAAGTCAAGTGCAAAATGCCCTAAAAGTAGGGAGAGGCGGGCGGGTGTTCCGAAAGAGAAGCTCTGGGTCATGTGCATGGGTATATATAGGTCCCTTGATCCGTTCAGACTGTGCCCCATTGGCCAGATTTAACCCAACATCGAGGGACCTACCAATCAGATGTTGTGGCTGACCAATCTTACCCACCCACAACACAGGTGGTCAGTCTCCAGGTCTCACCGCAACATGTGCCCCCTTTTAGGGAGGACACGATATATGAATAGATAAACTGAGAGCTCCCAAATAAATAGTGCATATTGATGGTAACCCATATTCTCAGCTAATACTCATGGTTAAGTCAGTCTCCAACCCAACTGCTGGAAGAACGGCGGCAGGGGGGGGGAATAAACAAGAGCAAAGCTTCATACAGTAGGAGAGCATGACTAAAGCTTCCCATTGCTTTTCTTCTGTCACTGCTGTGGCTTGTTCACAAACTGGCACCAGCACTCCAGACAGAGATGCCTTGCAGGTTACAAGCAAGGACCTTGCACTTCCTGGAGAAAAGCAATTCATCTGGGACAGGATTAAAGCTGTGTTAATGCCAGAGAATGTCTCTGACAGGCAGGCCACCTGTCAGGCAAGCGAGACACATTCTATTTGCTATTCAGATGGAAAGAGAAAGGCAAGCCTTCCAAGTTCTAAAGGCAAAGTAGAGAGCTTTCTGCATGTGTGGTTTATGGAAGTGAAGTGGAAAGGCTGGCATTCTGAGGACTTTTCTGAATGAGAACATAGGGAGTTGCACTATACTGGGTCAGGCAGAGGGTGCATCTAGCTCAGTGTTGTCTACACTGGCAGAAGCTCTCCAGGGTTTCAGATAGGGATCCCTCCCTGCCCTGCCTGGAGATACCAGCGATTCAACTTGGGTCCTTCTGCATGCAAAGCTGATGCTCTATGGCCCTTCCCCTAAAGAAATAAGAACACCTTTTGCTCCTATCTTTTCAAAGCAGCTGTGGAAAGATTTGGGCAGGGGTTCTGATTTGGCCTGCGAGGCCTTTTCTCCCAAACCATAGCCACCTGACGTCACAGCTCTTCAGTATGTGTCAATGCAGTCGCTGTTTCTTTCTCTTGTCCACACCCCTTTGCCAATATTTTCACCCCTGAACACTTCCAGCAAGTAAGGCGGCAACCAAGTGTCTGTAGATAACAATCTGGACGTAAAGCATTTTCTGTCATCACACTGGAGAACCTATGGTGGGCAGACATTTGGGGACTTTAAGCCAGTGAGTTACATATAACTCTGTATCAGGAATGGGGAACCTGTGCTACTCCATATGTTACAGGACTGCAGTTTCTCCTATTCTTGGAGAATGGCCATGCAGGCAGGGACTGATGGGAGTTGGAGTCCAAGGGCTTCTGGAAGGTCACCCCTGCTTTGTTCAGTAGGTAACATTCTAGCCACGCAAAACTTAAAGGTGAGTGCAGAACACAACCTCTCCATTCTCCACCTGGACAAGCAAGACTCATTTTCATGGTTCAAGGGCACATTCTACTCAGGCAAAAGCACACAAGGAGTGTGCAGGGTCAATACAGGTTATGGCTGAAGGAGGGATGTATGTGTCCCGAGAGTAGACAGAGAGGACTAGAGAGCCTTGTTCAGTTCCTTGGCCTGAAGACTCCAGCATCTAGAGAACAGGAGTACTGGACTGGCTCCACTGGTACAATTTGCAGTGTGTTGACCTCATTGCTGCCTTGTCTCTCCTGCCTCCCACCTCTCCCTCCCACTAAACAACAGCAACCTATTTGCCAGAAATTAACGCAGCTGCTCTGCCCCACCAGGTAAGCTGCTTCCTGATATGGGTATTGGAAACCTTGCAAAAGAAGTGGGGTGCTTTTAGGAGGGTACTTCCAGTGCACAAAGAAAAGAAAGACAGTGTTGACACCCCCCCTTCCCAGCCCCCACAAACAAGTTCCCTCACCTGAAATATTCACAGATGAACACAGATTTAGCAGAGCTCTATTAAAATGTGCAGGTAGTTGTGTCAATAAGAAATGAGTGCTTTCTTATTTCATAATACAGTGGCAGTGCCTGAAAGAAGCCAAATCTCACATTTATTTGCAGAGAAGCCTACTAAAGCCAGAATGGGTATACAGATGCTTATTGTCCTTTTTGGTGTCAGCTTGCAGAAAAATCCCCATCAAATGGCAGGTGAGTTTGCCATCATTTACTGTGGGTGTGTCAAAGAGTTATAAAGTGAGAAACACCTAAAATACTTTCTCCTCCCCCCTCATACTGTCATGAGAGCACATTGACATATCCTGCAGCATGTTTATTAAAATGCAGCATTGTTCCAGCTTGAATGGCATTTCAATGTAAAAAGAAAAGTAATTTTGTTTGATTTGTACTCTTTTCCCCAATGGCACACAAGAAGGACGTGTGGGCTGAGGATTGCAAGCCTGCTGTTCTGTCTGCTGAAAAATGAATATGCCCCAAGATTTAGTTTCCTGAGATGAAGGGAAGCAAATGATGTGTGCTACTGGCAGGATAGCAGCACACGGGGTAGGGAGAAGGTAACTGGGAGAGCTGAACAAATAATTAAATCTCTCTGTTGTGTAGGGTGCTAGAGTTGTTAAGTTAGGAGAAGGGCAGTAACTCAGTGGTAGAGCATTTGGTTGCATGCAGAAGGTCTCAGGTTCAAACCCTGATATCTCCAGGTGGGACTGGGAAGGATTCCCTGCCTGAAACCCTGGAGAATCACTTCTAGCCAGTGTAGACAATACTGAGATAAATGGAATTGTGTGACTCTGTAGCTTCCAATATTAACTTGCTTCTAATGTTTCTTAACTCTCTAGAAAACTTTTTTTTTTTTTTGCAGTAAATACAATGTCAGCAGCATCGATAGAAAATGCAAAGGTCAAGTACATTGCCAATATTCAATATCCACACTCATTTCATAGAAACCATGAAGCTGGTTTCATAAATTTGTCAAGTTGAAAGAGACCCAAAGGTTTGTCTAGTCCAATTTGAAATTATTCACTTTACAATGGGGATTCCTACTAATGCACCTACAAGTAATTCTAGATAATTTTTTAAATACAATTTTTCTGCTTGGTTTGTTTTAATTTTTGATAACAAGTTACAAAGAACCATGTGTAGCAAACTGTTTAAAATAAATAAATAAAAGTGACCGAACGTCCCCTCCCCTCCCAGCAAATAACTGCCGCAACACAGCTTCACAACCGAAAGGGTGAACTTGATCCTACTACACTCAACAGAATTATAAAGAAATTCTAGGACAGAAAGCCTCTTTCGCAGGGCAAGAAAACTTTTGGCAACCTGGAGGACATGTTTTGGAGCAACACTACTACAACTGGCTTCTCCCCAACTCTTTGTTTTGCTTTGTTTTCCATTTAGCCTGATGGAAGAGTTACGGAGAACTCAAAACTTGTGAACTATTCTGTGATATTTGGGTTGGCCTAATACGGGATTTGGATTTTTTTTTCTTATGGGCCAACACAACTCCCTTTTGTAACACAAGGAGGTCAGGGTGGAGACAGTAGGCATTATTCCTCTTCCTTCATACTGTATACCAGTTTGCTATTGTTCAAAAAGGTTGTATATCTTGTGAAGTATTCTCTGCATTGCCCCCATGCTTTTTGAAACTCTTGTCTAGTGGGATCTCTAATTGCCTCTTTTAATCTAGCCAGTTCAATATACTCTAACAGTTTGTCTTGCCTTTCCTTTTTTGTTGGCACAGTTTCTTTTTTTCCAGTTTTTAGCAATTAGGATCCTTGCCGCTCCTGTGGCATAGAGGAATATTTTCTGATCTTCTCTTGCTATACCTGTGTCCATTATCCCTAGTAGAAAAGCTTCTGTATTTTTCATAAAGTTATACTTAAAAAAAAATTTAAGCTCGTCATATACTGTGTTCCGAAAGCTTTTGATTTTTTCACACAGGTCCACCAAATACGTATAAGTGTCCCCTCTGTTTTACCACACCTCCAGCACAGATTGGTTTTTGTCTTATACATTTTAGCTATTTTGGTTGGTGTTAAGTACCATCTATAAAACATCTTGATTAGTTTCCCCCTCAATACTTCAGTGCCCTAAAATACATACCTGGACTTGTTTCGATAAATGTCTGCAGGAGAATTTGTGGATATTTAAGTTATAATTAGAAAAATCTTAATAATTATTCATAAAGGAAACAGTTTATAAGAAGTATATAAGGAGGCCAGATACAGGATAAAGGAAGTCTTTTATTTCATTGTTTGTATTGTTGTATGTTATGCTCACTGTATGTTGTGTTCATGTTTAATGAGGGTGGATTGTGTATTAGGGGTGGGGGGCTTATGTTATGTTGTAAATAAAATTCTAATAAAAATAAAAAATATATATTTTTTAAAAGGTTGTATGTCATTCACCCTTGATCTTCTGAACAATACATCCACCCTTGTAAGTCGCTTCCGAGGAAACTTTCTGCATGTCTCTTTGAACACATGCTTAACCCTCTCAAAACTTGGGAGGAGGTATCCTAGACTCATTTGTCTGGGAATAATGGGGCATTTTCTGAATAGGATTGACTTTTTTTTTTGCAAGTTTGAGAATTGTTCTTTTAAAAAAAACCAACATTAATTTTCCAATTGTATCCAACATATTTTCCTGGACACCAGATTGGAACAAGAAGAAATAGATCCACAGTAATAAGTTTATTTTATTTTTTTTTCCAAAAAGCAACTCTTATTACTTTTTATTGAATATTTTTTCTGGCATGAATTGTTTCTGGATATTATTTTTCGTAATGTACAGCAGATATTCTGATGCCCAGTGAAGAAACTGAATCTCAGTCTTAAAACTTATTTATTGCTTCATAAATAACAATGTTTAAAACTATGAAGAAGAATTAGCCCTACTTAATGTCTACAGCTAATAAAAGTCTGTTGACCCATTATGGATGCATAAGGGGCGGGGGGAGAGAATAAAAGACAACTGTCACCTGTGACCTTAGAATCAAAATGGAAATTAAGAAACTAGGTGCTTTTCTGAAGGCTTGCTCTTTGTTAAGTCAATTGTTTGTTGAGAGAAATCCTACTCCATATCTTAGAAGATCATATCTACATAAGACAATCTAGTTCTGTTTGAAGTAGCTCAGAAGTAGGATGACCAAATATATATTCAAAAGTAGACAAATAAAGCAAATCCTGGATAATCAGAAACAAGAGATAACAGACAAAAGCCACCAGCAGATGGGTGAATGTAACACTGAATCAAGACCAAGAGTTCCAAATCACAAGCAGTAATAGGCTAATTTGCCTTAAATCTCCCTCGTTGCTGTGCTTGGTCTTTACAGTCTTTACAGATTTTAAAGCTGAAATGGATGCTTTTGGTTCGCTAAAATTTATGTGTGGGGCAGAATGAGAATTTGGGGTATACTGGTCTGGAAGATAGACCAGCTGCCTATTCTGGACAGAGTGTCCCTCCTTTTAAAGGAGCAGGTATGTAACTTGCTCCTTTAATCCAGGGTACTCCTGGATACACCTTTGCCATTGGAGGCCCAACTGACCTCTCGGAAATCACTCTACCAGGTTCATCTACAGCCGTATCTGGATCCTGATCACTTGGCCACTGTATTCCATGCAGCGTTTGACCCACTGGTGGACGAAGGTGGGGGCGGTCTGACATGGGTGCCATCTGGGGGGGTGACATCGCAGCTGCCCCCGCCCCCCAGGACACTCGCCACTCACTGTGCATGCCCCAAGACGCACACCACTTGCCTCACACCCTCTCGATGCACGCCACACCCCCTGAGACACGCACCAGCCACGCCCCCGGATGTACGTCACTCCCGGTGCCGGAGCAGGTAGCTTTGCCACTGGGTTGACCTCAAGACTGGATTACAATCTACATAAGGCTGGTCAAAAAGCTCCAAGCTCTCTGATCACATTCTTACATCACTATGCTAAACCAGCTACAAGAAGCATCCTCTACTTCATCCTTTAAAATATTCAATACTGTATGTTCATGCCAATAAAAATGCTGACATTTCAGTACAGTGATACCTCGGATTACATATGCTTCAGGTTACATACAAATTAGGTTACAGACTCCGCTAACCCAGAAATAGTGCTTCAGATTAAGAACTTTGCTTCAGGATGAGAACAGAAATCATGCTCCGGCGGTGCGGCACCAGCAGGAGGCCCCATTAGCTAAAGTGGTGCTTCAGGTTAAGTACGGACCTCCGGAACGAATTAAGTACTTAACCTGAGGTACCACTGTATGCGGATGATGACTCCCAGGTCTTTCTGTCTTTCCCAGCTAAGTCAGGTGGAGGCTAGCACTGCCTTCACTGGGTCCTCAGAATGGGGCCACTAATGGGCCCCCACCTGATGGCAACCAGGGCCTTTCCCCAAAGCTGCTGCTTGCCACCATGGTGCCACACATTGCCTCCCGCTATGTTATCACTGGTCTGATATCTGTTGGGCACTCTTCTCCAATATCAATCTGCCCATCCATTAAGATTGGTATAGAGATCTTTGTCTGGGTTTCCTGAAATCTAAAGTGTGGCAGGTGCCAACTGGAGAGACCAACTTTTCAGTTCTGGCTCCTTGCCTTAGAATGTCTTCCCCAGGGAGACCTGCCTGGCACCAAGCAAAAACGGGATCTGTTTTTCCAGGCTTTAAAAAAACTGCCATTACTTATGTTTTTAAACTTAGAAATGTTTTTGATCTTACTGTCTAAACAAATGGGCTATTGCTATTGTTGTTTGTTGCATTAGTTGCAATGCTTTTTTTTGGGTAAGTTTTATTTTATTAGTTTTTACTTTTTGATGTACTTTGTTTATTACCTTGTTAGATGATCTGAGATTATTTATGTTATGTTGGACATACTGGATATAACTAGTGTAAATAATAAGAAATGAAACATTTCCGCATGATTTGGAACATAATCCGAATTTGCACTAGGTATCGACATCCCATTTTTCAACTTGCCAGTATTTACCCTGCGGCTTATCTTAAATACAGACATAGTTCTATAAGAAAGGAAACCCATCAGATTGTTCATAACTGCATGATTGTTCCAGAATTGTGACCTCTGGGCCTTTAAGATAAATTTGATGCTGGAAAGTTCCCCATTGTTTTTCACAGTGGGCATTATTCCAAGTGATGGGGACCGCAGACAACATGACCTCCTCTTGTCATTCTAACATCAAGACAATAACAGCAGCTGATCCAAAGTCTGACATCTAAGGGATATCATTATCTAAGTAATAAGTCAATATGCATGACAAACAACCTTTCATCAAGTAATCACTTTTACCCTTGAACAAGTAAAACAGTATGGAGGACTCCAGGTCAGTGCAACAGCAACAGACTGATCAAATTATTACTGTGGCTATTATGGGACTATGATCAAGCAACATCTCCTGACTGCTCACAGAAATAAACAGAGCATGTTCTTCTTTTACCAGCTGCAGTGCTAGATGTGGTAACAAGTGAACAGTAGAAGGCAGTACTGAATGTCATCGCTATGCAAGAGAAAATGTGGCCAGTTTCTGACCATTATACTTTATGCTTTGTCATTTCAATATTAGCGAAGTCGATGGCCCTACAATTTTTCTAAAAAGAAAGTTAACATAAAGTTCATTATTTCGCAAAGGAAGCCTTCTGTGTGATCTTAACAAAGTATATATATATATATATATATATATATGCAGGTTTTGGTGTCCTCGGGTGTCTTCCCGTGTAAAAGTTGGGGTGTCTAGGCGACGTTTCGACGAGGTCTCACTCGTCATCTTCAGGCTGGTGCTTTCGGCTTCTTGTTACTGGAACAGAGCAGGATCTCAGTGTTTGAGTTCCTATAAATACTGTTGAGGGGGTGTGGTGTATAGCCTCCAATGTTCTGGGCAGAGAGGAAGTTCCCAGGCTAGTGTGCCTTTTCTTCTTTTGTTCCTTAATTACTTGAGGGATATCCTGAGTGATTTCTTGAGTGATATCCTGAGTACCACTTAGGTGGGTCATTAGGTGTGGATTAGTTGCTAAAGTCTTTGTGTCTTGACCTCTTGAACTTTGTGAAGAGTTTTTCTGAGAAGATGGCTGTACTGCACTTAGTTGTGCTCTGGCTTGGCTTCGTGTATAGGGGCGAGCTGTGGTTTTGTGGCTTGTGTCAGCCAGATCTGTGTAGGGATTGCAGGGGGGTGCAGCATCCCCTATACACGAAGCCAAGCCAGAGCACAACTAAGTGCAGTACAGCCATCTTCTCAGAAAAACTCTTCACAAAGTTCAAGAGGTCAAGACACAAAGACTTTAGCAACTAATCCACACCTAATGACCCACCTAAGTGGTACTCAGGATATCACTCAAGAAATCACTCAGGATATCCCTCAAGTAATTAAGGAACAAAAGAAGAAAAGGCACACTAGCCTGGGAACTTCCTCTCTGCCCAGAACATTGGAGGCTATACACCACACCCCCTCAACAGTATTTATAGGAACTCAAACACTGAGATCCTGCTCTGTTCCAGTAACAAGAAGCCGAAAGCACCAGCCTGAAGATGACGAGTGAGACCTCGTCGAAACGTCGCCTAGACACCCCAACTTTTACACGGGAAGACACCCGAGGACACCAAAACCTGCATTCCTGTACCCGTGAAAATCTACGAAAGCAAATATATATATATATATATATATATATGCAGGTTTTGGTGTCCTCGGGTGTCTTCCCGTGGACACCAAAACCTGCATTCCTGTACCCGTGAAAATCTACGAAAGCATATATATATATATATATATATATATATATATATATATATATTCACATCAGTTGCAAATATTTCATTTCAAACATAAAGTACAATCCTGGATCCCCTTATAATAACCAGCCAGCTCATGCCAAAATTGGTGCCTGCTTTTGGTTATTATATTATAGACCGCAAGGGTTATTGTGCATAATTAAACGGGGTGGGGTGGGGGAGAAACTCTCCAACCTGGAATTATAAAACCGTCACCACAATCCAACAATTCCACTTGATGTGTATTAAGTCATTTAATTTATTTTGTTTTCTTCTTTTAAAGGGAGAGGGGAAAGCAAATGAGAGGAATTTTTTTCCCTGCCTTGTAAATCATAAAAAATGCATGAAGGTTTAAAGCATGCCAGAAACAACCCGCACATTCACTTAGGAGCATATGCAGAAGAAACCTACTGCATTAAAAATAAGAAAGAACGTTTTCTGAAACTGGCATGGCATTCTATCAAAATAAACACTATACGGCCTTTGGGAAGGAAATGCTTCAGGGAAGTAAGGGGTATCTACTAGTTGCAATGTACTTTTGCTTAAAAAGGGGTGGGGGAAACACAACACAGTGCATCTGCCTTGTAATAATTTAGTTTGCCAATGCTGTGAATTTTGCAACAGCCCATAAAAACTTTTTAAAGCTTCGTCCTAGAAGAGATGGAAAGGCGAAGAAGTATACTTTCCTGTTCTTATGTGTGGATCATGGAGTTGCTGCTGCAATTTCTGCCTCCAGATAAGGCAACCACAGTGTCAGAACTCACCAGGTCAAACATGAGTATATTGAGAATTCTACAGATACCTGAAGTGTGTCTTGCAAACAATGTGTCTGATAATTGAAGATGCTGGAGGTCCTCAGTTAGAGATGAGACAGCCATCTCTTGGAGATGCTCCAGCTCTAGATTTCCTGCACTGAACAAGCAGGTGGTTTAGAAGGCCTACCTATGGGAACCACCCCACCTCTATGATCCTATGATTTCTATAGCAGCATCAGTGTTCATAATGCTTTCCAGGATAACATAAGCTGAATATAAGTTCCTGACCCAAGGAGCTAATAATCTACATTTAAAGACTGCATGTCTGGAGGTTGGGAGTTTCCTTTCTTGGAGGTTTTCAAGTAAAGGTTGGGTGGCCTTCTTTCATAGATGCTTTAGTTGAGATTCCTGCATCGCAGGGGGTTGGACTAAATGACCCCTGGGATCCCTTCCAACTCTACAATTGCATGATTCTATGTGGGCAGAAATACCAGATTAAGAGAAAGAATGGGAAGACAAAGTATCATTTCAGAGAGAGACAAGGAATGTGAAAAGCAAGGTAAGCAATTGATGAATTTAAGGAGAGCACTAGAAATCTTCTAATATTTTTGCCCAGGAGTGGGGTAGCAGGGCACTCAAATGACAAGATGTTTGAGGGGCCAACAAGCTTAAATAGGAGGGTAGCTACTTATCAGCTTGAGAGCTCATTCAGTTCTGCTATATGAGATGGAGATCAAAATCACTCCCAGTCATTGATTCCCTGGGATTCTGGAATATCCAGCTGCCCATGTTAGGGGCAAAATTCTAAAGCAGTTTTCCTAGAATCGATGTGAGAACCAAGAAATAGCTTTGTTTTAAAATCTTTGAATGGATGCTATAAAAATAGCTCTGATTTTGGTGCCAAAACCCTTTCTCATGGAATATAGATGCTGAAAAGTCCTGCAGGTTACCCGCATTCCTCTATGAGAGAGATGTGCCACATGGATGTAGGAATTTCTCATTGCAAAGTGCTGAGTTGTTTCACTTTTCTTCTTAAGGAGCCACTTCTGTACATACATACACTTTCCTTAACTAGCATCAATAACAACAGCCTCTGTGGCATTTTAAGAGATTAACATATTTATTATGTTATGAGCTTGTGCAGCAACAGAGCTTAGTTCATTAGGTGCCTTTCTAATGAATGGCTGTTGCCATTCATGCTTTGATGACTTCCAGATTTGACCATTGTAATGTGCTCTATGTGGGCTGCCTCTGAAGATAGAAATTTAGTTAGTGCAGACTACAGCGGTCCACCTGTGTAACCAATACTCTGATACATCACCTAATATCCTGTTCATTTCTAGGCTCAATATCCAAGTACCAGTTCTCACCTTTCAATCCCTATTTAGCTCAGGTACTGATTATCACAGGGAAAGTCTCCTCCTGTGTAGGCACGTCCCCAGTACCAGTTAAGGTCTTCTGTGGAGGCTCTGCTCCAGAGTCATGGGGGTTGGCGGCTGGATTAGCAGATTCGGAAGCAGCATCAGTGCTATGGATTTTTTTCCCAAAGTAAGTTCATACAGTTTCCACCTTGCTGGTAGGTAAACACTTTTTTTGGTCTCAGGTGGCATTAGAAAAAATTGCTCCTTTTCCCTTCCTCAGAGAGAAGGTTGGGTGATGGTGCGCCATGCCCCAAAGGGAAAGGCAGAGTGCCTATGTGGACCAATGGTTGGATGCATGTGTCCGTTGTGGCAATGGCTAATGGAGAAGGACATGGGCAAGTGGTGTTTGAACAACCCATCCACCCCTTTCCCAGGGACAGAGATATCCAACCCATCTCATTGTGCTGGGGAGGGTGGCTTGGGCAGATGTAGCTTTCCACCCAGCTCTCCCAGTTGAGCTGCAGATCTTCTTTGGAAAATATGTCTGATTAAGATTAAGTTTTTGCTGGATCAAATAGTAGCTCTCCCCTGAAGCGTAGAAGACAGCAAGCATGGGCCTGCCTCTTCTGCCTACCTGGTGCACATGACTCAAGTCTACCATCACTGCACATCTATGCAGTGACAGAATGACTGAACATGCCCTACATGTTAAATCCAAAGCACATAGGCCAAATGTTCTGCCGATCCCATGATTTTTTTCTTAGCAACACAGGAATGTTAGGAAGACCAAGCCTACACTCATTCCTCTTCAGGCAGTGAGTTGGATGGGGGGGGGGTGTATCATAAGAAGAGTCACTCTGGTCAGACCAAAGTCCTGCATTCTATTCTCATAGTGGTCAAAATTTTGGGTCTGACTTCCCAAAAAAAGCTCAACACCTTTGGTCAATCCAATGGTTAGATCACTGCCAGTGTTTTTATAGTGGGAGTAAGTAGATTGCAGTCTCTTGGAAGCTGGACACCCCTGGTCTATGGGAAGGCCACAAGTAGGCCTGTTTTTGTGCTGCCTCCTTCTGGACTTCTCACAGAGCAGACACACGAAGAAGGGCCCCAGATGATGATCACAGGGCCCGGGTCAGTTAATATAAGGAGAGGTGGCCCTCGCTGCCTCTTGTGAGAGCAAATCCCACAGTTCTGCTGGGTGAAGAACTATGCATTGTGTGAAGAAGTACTTTCTTTTGTTTGCACTGAATCTTCCAACCTTCAGCTGTGCTTGATGGTCCAGGGTTCTGCTTCCATCTGTCCACACCACGTATCGTTTTACGAACTTATCAAGGCTTTTCTTTCTGCACAGGAGAGTTGTGGCAGCCTTGGCATCTTTTGGGGTGTTTTTTTTTCTGCACAAGGAAGGGTCTAATTCCCTTTTAATGAGAGCACAAAAAGACATCATCCGATGGAATCCCCCTTTTCATATCACAAAAGTACTCCCACTGGGGAATTTTACCCTGGTTTCAAAATATGTGGATTTAGTAATCATGTTCCAGATTTAGGGTTCTCTTTTCACCTGATCTCTCTGGATAGCTGTTAAGAGAAGGTTGCATAACTGCAACCTCCCCCCCTCCCCCTGTGCTCTCTTTCCCTTAATGATGCCATTTCGTATCATAGTCACTAAGGATGGCCTTAGTCAGCAATTTCCTACCTTTTGATTTTCTTGCCCCTTTTGTCAATATTCATTTTAAATGCTTGAAGTCAGGCTCCTTTTCAGCTGACATGGCTCCATAGCCTCCCACACCCTTCAGGTGTATAACTGACAGGTGACCAGTAGCGCATCGGGAGACTTTAAATGAATCCCAGAAGGCAGTGTTTGTATAAGCATGAAAGGGCATCCCAGCCTTTCTGCTGAATAAAGGATGTGATCATAATTATAGGGAGCTAATACAAAAGGACTTTCTGCTAGCCAGGTTTTTGATCAAAAGATGTGAGAGCTTAAAAAAATCACGTGTATATGGCAAACATGTTGTTCTGCTGACTTTGAGAAGGAGCAGCTGCCAATTAGCGAATCAAAAAAACTAGCCATTGTAACACATATTCCTTCAGTTTACAAGTGAAATTAGTGGTCCACACACATTGCACCAGAATACGTTTACTTCAAATAAGTCCTGTGCAGTGCAGTCCTAGAGATGTCTACTTGGAAGTAAATTTCCTTGAGTTCAAAGGAATTTAGATGAAAGTTAAGTGTGCATAGGATTGCAGCACAATCCCCTTTGCATTTACTCAGAAGAAGCCCCTCTTCTTTGGGGTCGAAATGGAAGCTCTTCAACATATAACAACACACTCCTCTTATGGGAGTCTGTTCCACTGTTGAACAGTTATTTGTGATGTTTAGTCAGAGTCTCCTTTCTTGTAACTTGAATCCATTGGTTTGGGTCCCAGCCTCTGGAGCAGGAGAAAACAAACTTGCTCCACAGCCCTTTAGATATTTGAATACGGCTATCTTCTCTCAAGTCTCTTCTTATCCAGGCTAAACATACCCAATTCCCCCAAACATTTTCACACACCTGATCATCTTGCTCATCCTCCTCAGCACACCTTCCAGTTTGTCATTATCCTTCTTAAATTGTGCTGCCCAGAATTGTCCACAATACTCCAGGTGTTGTCTGATCTAAGCAGAATAGAGCGGAACTATGACTTCCCTTGATCAGGACACTATACTTCTGTTCATGCAGTCTAGAATAGCATTTAGCCTTTTTTATTTTTGCTGCTGCATCACACTGTCGAAATGTTAAGCTTCTGGACTACTAAGACCCCTAGATCCCTTTCACGTGTACTACAGGTAATCCAGGTGTCCCCCATCTTATATTTGTGCAGCTGGTTCTTCCTGCCTAAGTGCAGAACCTTATATTTTAGGATCCTTTCCTTCATTCTACAAATAATCTCTTCCAATCCTATGATTCTGATTTCTGCCACCCCATCCCAAATAAAACAGCTCTCAAGTACACATATAATCTATTCCTTCAGGAATGCAGAGGGAAGAATGGGCTGGACTGAGAATTAAGGGGGTGGACATTTTTGTGGTATATTCCAAACCAAATTGTATTCCATTTCCTTGCGATTCCCCCCTGCCCCCATCCCCACCCACACACTTCATGATGAAAAGAGAAGTTTGTGAAGGGGGAAACGGGATTGCTGAGGAAGACTTGAACAAAGTTCCCTTGGGATTCAGCTGCTGCAAGACAGATGAACTCACTGAGTGACGTTGGGAAAATCTTTTCAAGGCAAACGCTCCTGCTGTTGGAATCAATTTGGGTGGGGTGAAACAATATTAACGAGAACACAATCAATTTAGTTTCTCAAAAAATCATCATAAACCCCTTGAGTCTTCCACAGGGATTGCAGCACCTCACAACTTCAGAACACCTCTCTAGTGTTCCAACACTGAAGGCACTTGGCAGGGAGAACATTGTTTGAGACTTTGAGTAAAAATGCAAGTCACAAATGGAGCTCAAGTCTTTGTACCTTTCTGTACATACACTCAAAATGGATAATGTAGCTTTGGGACTGGGGTCCCCTAAACTGTCTGATACTCTAAATCCCCCCCCCCCTGCTGACACCAGACAGCTGAGGCAGTAACTGAGGTTGGCACTCACCCCACAACCCCAATGTCCACATGCCAGGAACTTTAAAGCTTTTGAGAAGGCTCTCCCTTTTACAGATCAAAAGGTCATCTGAGAGGTAAATTTTAAGTGGAGAAAATGCTTTCATCTCCAATATCTTCATCCAAAGGTCCTTTTAGGGACACCGACTTTCTTCAATGATCCTGGAAGAGACAAAATGGAATTAGGCTGTGTTTGTGTCCTCCCATTATTAGGTCCTAGGTCTGCCACTTGCTTCCTGTCAGGCTCAGCCACCCATCATACCAAAGTTTTACACCAGAACTCTGCTCTCTTGCTGCAATGTCTCCCTAATCTGACCTCTCCTTCTATTTCTCTATCAACCTACCAACCTACACACACAGACACACACACATTTACCTAGGCTGTTTCCCCGATATGCAGAAGCCATTATCGTCTCTTGGGAATGGTACATCTAGGAGGCAAAGTACAAATGCATTGTTTTGAACTAGGGATGGGATAATTCTGTGAAGTATGGTTTCTCTCCGTTTCCTCGTCTTAAGTTCAGTTCTCCACATTTTCACATATGTTTGTCATTTTAAAAAAGTTCTCAAATGTTCTCATGACAACCAACATTTTAATGCAAATGTATCCTATTGTACAAAGTTTTGCCCATATTACTTGGCTGGAGAACTGCTTTGCAAAAATTGGAGTATGAATCACATTCTTCTCCAGCCTCCATCCAGATGAGCAAGAGGTATCATCAGAGTTCAAGGACAAATTATCTGAGCCAGGCAGAAAATTCTCAAGGAAGGTAATATAAAGCCCTGCACAGCTTAGGCCCAAACTGAAAGATCATATTCCCTCCTACACACTTGTATGAAGTTCTGAGCTCTTGGGGGGAGGCCCTTTTGGGGGAGGAAGCAGGAGAGGGCCTTCTTGGTGGCTACTCCCAGACTCCAGAACTCCCTCCATGGAGAAGAAAGACTGGCTCCCTCCTGGTTGTCCTGCCAGCAGGTGAAGACCCTCTTGTTCCAACAAGCTTTGGGGAACTGGCTGCTTTTAATGAAACAGCTAGTTCCATGCTGTTTTTTCATGGTAGTTGTTTGTATATTTTAAACATATTTTATATACATATATCATTCTAATTCTATCCGTGTTTAATTGTTTTTAAATTATTATTATTTTTTGTGTTTTTAGCAATTCTTGTTTTTATCTGTAAGCCACATTGAGCCCCATCAGGAAAAAAGGCAGGGTGTAAATAAATTCATGATGTTGATGACGTTGATGATGATGATGATGATGATGATACAAAGCAGGGCTGAGAGGGAAGACCTGGAGAGAGGAGGTATGACTGAGAAGCAATGACCTGGCGGTAGTCTTGAGGGCTCCATTCATTTTGCCTCTGAGCCTGAGGTTCCCCACCAGCCTTTAGAATCTTAAAAAAAAAACCAAAATAAACAAACAAATAAAAAGCACCTTTTGCAGACTTGGGGGTTCCTCCCAGTATGGTGATGTGTCTCTTTTGCTTATCAGTGGCCAGTTTTACATCCACTCCTGCCAGTCCTCAGCGCTCAAACGCTCTTAGTTGGAGTGAAGATGATGAAGATGTAACTTGCCCTGCAATGCTTCGCAGCTCTCTCCAGCAAAAGCTTAAGTTCCCCTTTCTGTCAAATACACGGTGAGAAGCTATTGGGCTGGAAAGATGCCGTCAGTCAAAATGTTGCCTCAAAACAACATGCTCTGAGGTTTGCTTGCTCTGTGTAATTTCAAAATTATCCGACGACAATGAGGATGCTGCACATTCCGTACAAAGTTTTAGGATAAAGGGGAAAAGTGACACACATCCTGAGATGCAAATGAAGACAAGCAAAGCCCCATGTATTCCGGATGAAGTCTCTCCAGCTGCCTGTGCTTGGCTGAGGATGCTGTCACTGTGAGTGATTATCCTACAGTGCCTCAGGAAAGGGCTTTTGTTTGTATTTCAGGTAGACAGCTTTACTGCATTATATATGATCCTGGTGATTGTTACCAATATCTGCTTCACCCTAAATACAGTGTGGATGTTCATTGCTTACACGACTGTCATCTCCACCATTCACACACCCACTCAAGGTGTCGCATATTGGTGCCAGCAGTTACAAATCAGTACAAATGAGTCCCTATGTTTAAGAGGTCAGAAATGGAGGGGGAGTGGATTCGGAGCAAACTTTCCTGCATATCTGTGAACAAATCGGAAGAGCCAGTATCTCACCAGCAGAACAGAAATCTTGTTCAGTGGGTCATGTCTATATCTTTGGTAAGACAGGGTTTGTTCTGACAGGCTTTCATCAGATTTATGACACAAACAAGTCATACACAAACAAATGTTATCTGCTCATTACAGAGTTTTCCACACATGGCACATTTCAAACTGGGAACATGTGCGAGAGCATTGGTTTTGGTTTTTTGATGAGTCTGTTTTCAAATGTCTTTTCGTGTTTAGGAGGGGTTGGAAGATGAAAGAGAAATCATTGGATTTTACTGTCTGATCTCAAACTAAAGCAGCACAGCGGGTGGAATTTAGGGTCAGATGAGCAACTCTTTAAAATGACATGACATCATGAATGTTCTATATTTATGCTCCTCTCTGTAATGCTCCTATCAAATCCACTCAATCTGAAGGTCAAAATACAGTAGTAGTAGTCACTGACTGAGCAGTAGGTTCAGCTTGGCACCTGAAAATCAAAATGGACTTTTGTTTAAAAAAATATCAATCCTTGTCACCTTCCATCATTTTGACAGAGGTTGAGGGAAGGAGATCCTAACTAACAAGCAAGCTGTTATCAAGATATGTGAACTAGGACAAAACACAATTGTGTTCTGCCCTTGCTTGCTTTCTGTCAATTCTTGCACTGGTGGTGTGTGTGTGTGTATGCGCAAATCTGCTAAGGAGAGTATGATTCAAAAATAACTTAGTAGCACCAGTGGCGTAGCGTGGGGGGTGCAGGGGGGGCCGGCTGCACCGGGCGCAACATCTGGGGGTTAGGGTTAGGGGGCGCAAATCCACGGGTTAGGGGGCGCAAATTACTTGCCTTGCCCCGGGTGCTGACAACCCACGCTACGCTACTGAGTAGCACAGTGCCAAGATGACAGAGCCATACTTTTCCTAGAATACATGATTTCAAAGACATAAAATAAAACTGCAAGCAAGTACTTTCTGAGAACCAGTGTGGTCCCAGTGAACTGAGGGAGGGTTCGAGCCAGAGTTGAGAAACATGACATGGGTTTTATAAATCAGTTTAACCAAGGAATAGGAGACCACTTAACACACAGTGATTGCCCTACAAAGAGAATGCTCTGGTGAAGAAAAATAGTGCGTCCACAGCCTACATTCATTGAAGCGCAATGCATTTACTTCATAGTATTTACACACAGTGGAAAAGATAGGCATGTGTTTATCACAAGTTATGGTGGTGTACATGCAATTTTCCTACAGTAAAGTGATATCTTTGAAGCAAAATTGCCATATCTCTCTCAGTGTATAGCCTTAGGAAAGTCAATCTCTGTTTTTTTTTTCTTACCACCCCCAAAACAGGAATATGTATAGTGACATTTCTGAAAGGGGTTGTTGTGAGGATAATGGAGGCAAAGTGCTGCAAAGCATTGTCTTTCCTTACCTTACATTCCCCATAGTGCATGTATAGCATAAATGTGCAGATTTACATTGAATGGAATGAAAGTTTTTCTCATCTATAATCATTTGTTCCAAGGGAAAAATTTGTTTGAAGGGGAGGGGAAGGAGAAATCTGTACTTTTAATGTTGAGAAAACAGATGGAAACTGTTGACAGCTTTCCAACTGGAGCTAATAGGAATGAGTCCTGGAGAGGTGAAGGCAAATGTCAACACGGTGAGTCATTGGAGAGCAAAGAGGAAAAGCAGAAGGCCATGAGATGCTCTCAGATGAAATCCACCTAAAGAAGGGAAGGCAAGTTCATCCCTTGAGCTGCAGCTCATTAGCTTCCAAACCCTTCCAAGCTTGTTTTCAAAAGTAGGTGAACTTTGTGTCAGCATCGCAGCTGTAATTGCAGCTTTCCCTAAACACTGTCTGCTAAAATTCATCAGCTGTTAGCTTAATAAAAAATGTACACAATGAAGCAGACTCCTCTGCTATCAGCATGTGTCCTGGGTGGCATTCAGTCAAATGGAAGGACATTTACGGACAGCTTCAGATTGTTATGCTCTATCAGCAAAATGCTGTAGTGGTTTTCCTAGAATCTTAGGAGGACGAGGAGTTTGGATTTGATATCCCACTTTATCACTACCCGAAGGAGTCTCAAAGCAGCTAACATTCTCCTTTCCCTTCCTCCCCCACAACAAACACTCTGTGAGGTGAGTGAGGCTGAGAGACTTCAGAGAAGTGTGACTAGCTCAAGGTCACCCAGCAGCTGCATGTGGAGGAGCGGAGATGTGAACCCAGTTCACCACATTATGAGTCCACCCTTAACCACTACACCACCCTGGCTCTCCAGGGAAAGGACCCCAATAGATAGAGCGGAAAGGACCCCAAGACTCATCCTGCCCAACCCCCTGCAATCTCTAACAGATGGCCATCCAACCTCTGCTTAAAAACCTCCATTGAAAGGGAGTCAACCATCTTTCGAGACAGTCCATTCTACTGTTGAACAGTTTTTACCATCAGCATGTTCTTTCTAATGTTCAATTTCCATTCCTGCAATTTGAATTCAATGTTTTGGGTCCTAACCTCTGGAGAAGCAGAAAACATATTCACATGGAAGCCCATGTGACAACCCTTCAGATATTAGAAGACAGCTCTAATGGACTTGGATCGGACCCTGGCATGGGGTCAAAATCCACAGTTAGTCACTTGGGGTATGTTCCCTATACTAGATACAAACTGCCCTTACTATAATGCTCATACTAGCTGCTGAACAGGTGGGACACATGACCACCACCAATTGAAAAATGATGACTTCGCTAAAGCACTGACTCAGCACTGCAGTGATGTGACTAAAGGTGACATCACAATAAAGCTAAAGGCTTCTCTCCATGAAATAATGCTTCTCTAGGGAATAGATTCTGTAATTTCATTATGTGTATGTATGTGTGTCCTTTAACCAGCAGACGTTCTTCAATCTAAACTACATTAACTATGACAATAGTATGCAAACTAGTTTGCCAGATTAATTGACACACAGCTGCCACTGCCAGAGTTTGTTGCTCGTTGCTCATTTTTGATTTTTGTGGAAAATGGGAAATCCAGAAAGAAAGAAATTTCTCCTTTCAGACTCCATTAATTATTTTGGAAGTTCTGGTTTGCTAGAAAACTGTGACAGTATTGTTACAGGTGCAGCACAGAACCCCCACATGTTGTAGAGACAAGCTGTGCAAAATGATTCCCTCTCATGGAATGACATGACTTTAATGTTGTCATTAAAAAAAAGTTGGGCAGAGCATGGGGACACAGAGTGCTACTGCCCTAGTATAAACTTCTCAAAGCTGATGTCCTTCACATGTTTTGGGCCACAACTCCCAACATTCCTGGCCACTGCCTTTGCTGGCTGGGGCTGGTGGGAGTTCTAGTCCAAAACATCTGGAGGGCACCAGGTTAGGGAAGACTGCCCAACCATTTGGAAATCGAACCAATGCTACTGAATGAAAACAGCAAGACCAGGTAGGCATAATAATTGCATCCACTTCTTCAAGGACTCAGACTTCAATAAATAACCCTATGAAATATTGTGCTGGGAACTTTAACCTCTAACCTTTCCCATTTCCTTTTGTTGCTAAAGAGAATGATATGCATATTCTAGCTTTAAGATTAACTGGGTAGCAATGACTGAAAAGATTCCACTGATTAAAAATAGAATAAAAACTGCACAGATCACAAGAACGTTTCATTTTATTGTGCCCTGTTGTTTTTTAAAGATTGACTGGAAAGCTACAATTTAAAACCAGCTCAGAATGTGCACATAGAACTCACAAAACAAACTGGTTCCTGTCGAATTCCCATACCACTCACTGCTCCTGACACTTTCCACTCCTGAGTATGCCAGCATATCCCACTTTTCTAAAATCTGAGATGACCAATTCAAAATGACACTGAGCCTCTCTTGCCTTCCACACATGCTAATGGAACATGGATAAGTAATAGCACAACTATTGCTAGAGCTGATCTCTACTGGCAGAAGTAGTCTGACTGAAGCATCAGCTTGTAAAAAAGCTAACGTCACTAAAATCTGTGTTTTAACTTTGGTGTGTTTGTGTATGCACCCAGCTGTGTTTCAGTTGCATTTATGTGGCTCTGGATTTTATGTTTTTGTGTCTTTATTTTTTCAAATTGTTTTCTTAGTTTTTTTTATTATAAGCCACCCAAATAACTTTATATCATGGGCTGCATGATAATTTAATAAACAAAAAAAAGAATTACTTTATTTACTCTTTCAAGTGCCCATTCAGCATTCCTGATGTTTTATCAAATGCATGCAAATGGAATTGGTTAAAAATAAGGCCAGATCATTTCACAAAATCGCAGCACAAGGGAAGGGCCAGGTTCCATCCCCTTGCACACAGAATGACCCTAGTGTAGCTGCTGATGTTACTGATCTCTGCCTTAGGCCCCGGGAAGCCATTGCCAGTCAGAGTAGATCCCCTTAAGTACAAACAGTCTAGCCTGGTATAAGGCAGCTGCTTGTGTTCCTCTGGCTTCAAGAGTTAAACTACAAAATAGGAACTGAAATGGGGATACCTTGGGCTACATACGCTTCAGGTTACATACGCTTCTAACCCAGAAATATTACCTCAGGTTAAGAACTTTGCTTCAGGATGAGAACAGAAATCGTGTGGCAGTGGCACGGCGGCAGTGGGAGGCCCATTAGCTAAAGTGGTGCTTCAGGCTAAGAACAGTTTCAGGTTAAGAACGAACCTCCGGAACGAATTAAGTACTTAACCTGAGGTACCACCATATTTGTTTGGCAATTATAACACTTACGACACAGGCTACATATACACCTTACATTTTTAAAGTGCATTTAAAACACATCCCCCTTCCCAAAGAAACTTGGAAACTGTAGTTTGTTAAGGGTGCTGGAGATTGTAGCTTTGTGACGGATAAACTGCTGTTCCTGGGTTGTATGTCCTTTGAATGCATGGTGCACACACAGCCACAGTCTAATAAAGAAATTACCATATTTTTCGCACCATAAGACACACCTAGTTTTTAGAGGAGGAAAACAAGAAAGAAAAAATTCTGAATGAAACAGTGGATATATAACTTTTGTGGTTCATGCTGTGGCCACAGACATGATATGTGATTTGATGGTGAGTTTGGGGTACCCCAATGCAAAAATCCTGAGAATCCATGTGGGTCCTGAGAATCCATGTGGGTCCGTGCTTTGTAACCATATTTTTGTGCCATTGCGGCCCCACGAAACAGTGGATGCGTGATTTTTTTGGTGCAGCCATAGGCATGCTATGTGATCTGATGGTGAATTTGGGGTAACCCAATGCAAAAATCCTGAGGATCCATGTGCTTTTACCTCCCCCCTCCCAGGCAGCCTCCTTTATCGTTAGAGTCCCTTATCTCCCCTCCCAATCACTTGCTGATCAGCTGCTCAGTGGCTTTGTTTCAACCCCCCCCCTCCCTCTTTCTAAAAAAACCAAAACGATCTGCTTTTTGCCCCTGGGCAATTCGGCTCCAGGGACCACACATTCGCTCCATAAGACGCACAGACATTTCCCCTTACTTTTTAGGAGGGAAAAAGTGTGTCTTATGGAGCAAAAAATACGGTACATCATTTCCCAGAATGCTTTTAGAACCTTACAGGTCCACTCCATATGATAGAAGGTGCCTTCCTTTTGCTTACATTTCCAGCAGATATTTGTTCTTGTCTTGTACGTTTTTGCAGTCAGTTTTGTCATTTCAGCATAGTCCAACAGCTTGGTTTGCCATTCCTCTCTGGTAGGGACTTTGTAGCATCCACATTGCTGTTGTCACATACATGAAAAGTCTTTTCTGGAATGTCAGTACCTATAATTCCTAATAAAAGGCTTCTGGGTTTGTTTTTACAAAAGTTACTTTAAACATTTTTTTCAGTTCATTATACCGGTAATCATTGATTTCAGTGGGCAAAACATGCCTTACTTTGTGCCAGCCTATGGCTATAGTGTACATGTGGACAATTTTCTGCACAACTTGTTACCATGACACATATCCCATGATCTCTTTACTGCACATCTCTTTTTGTCACACAAGGTTTTCGATAATTGCAGATCAACAAAATCATGGTGGAAGAACCAACAGTGGGTGAACATCCTTTTCCTACACCCTATCATGCTCATGCTGGCAGGGTGGAAGGTGGAACTCATGGTTTTTCCCATTTTTCCTCCTATTTTATGGGGCCCTCTTTATTATTATTTAAAATAATAGCTTCCTGCTCATTTATTCCAATGGGAGAATAATAAGCTAAGACAGCTCCAGAGCTGATGTGGTTTGTTCTCTATTCTGGAGTTATGTCAAGGGAATGTGAGAACCACCCTGGAATTATGGCTGGAGGCTGGCATGCAAACTTTTTTTTTTAAAAGTTCTGTTTACTTAAATGTTGCTCTGGCTGCCCCCTTATTCTCAGGTAATCCAGTGAATTAATCACAAGTAAATGCTTTCAATATTGCAACCTGTACAAATCCCCCCCAACAAAATTCCACGATCACTCACACCTGATGGGTATTCCCCAATGACAAGACGAAATGGTGCTAAACTCATGCTGTGATGGAGACAAAAAAAGAAAGAAAAGAATATATTAATTTTAAAGGGAGTCAAGGAAAATATGTTGCTGTTAACATCACCAGCCAGCCTCCTTTATGTCGAGAAGCAGTGCAGCTCAGCTTCTCTCTATTCCTGATCGCAAACTACATCAGCCCAGGACACAGGGAGAGCAGGGGAGCAAGTGGTGAGTCCTAGAACTGCCTCTGAGATGATTTAGAGATTGACTCTTAAAGAGCGATTCATTATGAGCTGCTGCAGGCTTCCCAAATGTGGAAAATTCCAAAGATCAGAAAATATCCAATAGACAAAAATGAAATCTAGACAGGCTTTTCTCAGGCAGGCCCTTGATTAGGGTGGGAGAAGAGCAGCTGGGAAAGTAAATCTGTTCTCAGCTCTTTTGCATAATTTCTTTTCTTTTCTTCTTTACTGCTTCCCTTGGCACCACGAGATTGGCTTTTGGAGCCTGGGAAGGAATATGAACAGCAGATGCTGTGCGTGTCTCTCTGTCACAGGGTAGAGCAAAGTAGAAATCGTGGGGCAGAATTCATCTGTGAAATATACACAACAGGTTAACCAGTTCTGGAGAGCCAAGGTCACAGATCTTCCTGTGAAAGGTTCTCTCTCTCTTTTACTATTATTGAGTGGAAATGATTCTGTAAAGCCACACCAGCAGTCCTGCATTTCCTTTCAGATGCACGTGCCCTATTCATGGAGTGGCTCCTTTGTTTTTCTTTGCCAGTATTTTCTTGCTTTGATACAGAATGACAAAAAAACAATACTTTTTTGAAAAAAAGAAAAGAGAGGGAGAAGTAAACTTTGGGTGGCAACTAGCACCTCATCAGGCAATTGGCTGACATTAGCCCTCCTGAAATCAATGAATACTGTTGTTGTTGTTGTAGTAGTAGTAGTACTTAAAGGACCATTTGCTAGGAAATAAAGGATCATTCTGAAGTACTGCAAAGTTGCTTCCTAAAGTGCACCCAGCACTTTAGAAGCCGAGCTTCAGGACTGGTTTTCAGAGCCAGGGCTTATGCCTGGAATGCATTAGTGACTACAACTGATGAGCAATTGCAACTAATCTATGTCCCTCTAGCATGGTGCTGGACTACAACTCCCAGATCATCCCTGATCATTGTCCATGCTGGCTGGGGCTGATGGGAGTTGGAGTCTAGCAGCAGCAGGGGGCATGGGGTGGGAGACACAGGTTCCCAACCCTGCGTTTAAAGAGACCAAAGGCATCCAGGACAAAAAGTGAGAGTTCCCAATTTTTTGAAATCCCATGATATTTCATATTGAAAAGTAGTGTAAGATTGTAAATAAATTAATCAATGGTCCATCGATCTGGTAGGCAGCTGCATACACATTCCCAGCCTGAAAAGCTCAGGGCCAGTGAACTTGCTGGTGAAAGCAAAGGTATGGCAAAGATTTGACACCCAGGGAAGACACAAGATTTACCCACCTGGGAAGAATGGCAGATGAAGTTGATGGACTATATGGAACTGGTGGAAATGACTGGCAGAATCCGAGACCAGGGAGAAGAGTCGTGGAAGAAGACTGGAAAAAATTTAAAGATTATTTACAGAAATACTGTAAAATTAATGAAAGTTAGAAAAATGTTGGAATGAAGTTAAATGGCTTTAGCAGAAATGTTATAAGGAATTAAGTACAAATAGATTTTTAATGTATTAAAGGGAAAAAAATTAGGTTAGAATAAGTTAAGATAAATTACAGGACAGAAAACAGAGGAAGATGGAAAGGAATTGCTGAAACAGTTAATTGAAGTGGAATACAAAAAGGGAGGTGTGAGGAGGTCGTGGAAACAAGTGAATGAAAGATAAGATACTGAAATTATTGGATGTGTTTTAAATTGTGCTTGTTTTGTTTTGTTAATTCAATGTTTTAGTGTTAGTGTTACGTAGTGTTTTTGTTTTTGTATTGTATTGTATTGTTTTGTTGAATTCCTTTGTTGAATTCCTTTTCTTTCTTTTATAGTCTTTAAACTGTTAATAAATATTATTATTTTTTTAAAAAAAGATTTGACACCCAGTTCTAGACAGATCTGGAGAAGGTGCGGACAGAGGCGGAACAAGGTGGGTGCGGTCCACCCCAGGTGTCACCTCTGAGGGGGAGGTGACAAAATGTTGTGCGGCACTGTGAGAGACGTCTGTGAGAGACCCTGTGGCTTTGGCGTTCACAGCCTTCTCTTGCTGCACTATTTTTTATGAAATAAAGTCAAACCAAATTTCAATGGAGGGGGTGGCAAGAAATTTTCCATTCCGGGTACCACCTGACCTTGCTACGCCACTGGGTGCAGAGTGTGCATGAGGGGAGAAGTGGGGAGGAGACCTGTTGCACAAGAGGGAATCCTTGCACTGATAGGATGCTTACTTAGTGTTGCATTGGGAATCAATGTGGGGATAGAGAAGGGTGAGATCGCACACTGGCCTTTCTCTCCGTGTGTTCAATGGAAGCTCTCAACAGCTGCTTTTGCAGCACCTGCTCGTGCATGCATTTCCACATGCAGCTAAGCCTAGATAGGCTGAACGTTGTGTAGGGTCACAACGAGGGTATGAAAGTACTGCATTTTCAGAAGGCAAAAGTGCAGCCTCATCTATCCTCTGTCAAGAAGCCTGACATTGAGGGCATTAAGTTTCCAGGATGGAGATGAGACCTAGAATTAATGGCAGTTTCCCCGAATTGGAGTGCTTCTTGGTACTTTCCCTTCCCTCCACATGCGCCACGTTTTGAAGAGGATAATAGTGGTCCTCTGAATCTATAAAGCCACTCTTGTAATGGAGTACTCGGCAGTGCTTGAGAGAAGAATACGTATGTGTCAAAGCAGGGCAGGAGAGAAGGGAACTGTTGCAAGCACATAATAGTGCTTTCTGAACTTAAGCCTAGTCAGCTGAAAATAGCCTTCAAATTCTAAACTTCTCTCAGTAGCTAACTAGCTAGCTTGCTAGATATGGATATGTTGATTTTACATTTGACACACACAAACACATTGTCCCCGAATTCCCCCCCAATAAAATTCAAATTTTTTAGTCTTTTCTTAAGCACAAGGGTTAGCCAAACTGCAGGAGACTAATAATACTGATTTCCTTTAAGCAACCACAAAACTCAGGCACAATAAAGGAAACTACATATATTCACTGCCCCGAGGCCTCATTTCTGACCTCAGAGGGCCACTGCTTATGTGAAAGATAATTAATCATCCATGCTGGCTCAGGCCTAGTCTTTTCCCCTGAGTAGCCGCCACCACTGGTGCCAAATTGGGCCTAGCAGTGTAGATGATAAACAGGGTCTGACATTCAGTCCCATGGACCAGCTGCCTGCAGTGGATCACTAGCCGCACTCTGCAAGCTAATTACCTCAAGCTCACCGCTTCTAAGCAGGCAGCCACTCCGCCGGTGACAATTTTTCATGCAGAAGCAGAAGATACCGACAGTTTCGCTTTAAAACAAACGTTTCTAGATTGGAATATTGATTGCAAGCACAGGAAAATGCAGGCCCTTGACATGAAATTATCACATGCCTTTTATTCAAATTAAAATAAAACTTCCAGATCATGAGGGGGGAAATGGCCACAACAAAAGAAATAAACCCAAAAGAAATAAATTCTTTATTATTATTAAAGAGTTAAAAAAATTACCCCAACAATGTGTGTTTGTGTGTGTGAGGGGGGGGGGGCAGTGAAGTGCCACTCTCAAGGCAGGCAGCACTCAGACTAACTCTCTTACACATTAAAATATTGCTCTGTTTTTTTAAAAAAATCTACTGGTGGTTTTTATTAAATGGTGCTATTGGTGCTGATGTTTTAATTTTATAAAATTGCACTGCAACTGATTACCATACTTTTCCAGGTATAAAACGAGGTTTTTATTATTTAAAAATTATGTTAAAAATTGGCAGGTGAGTGATTTGTGGCAATCCCCCCCCCCAAAGGTCCCACTAGATCTTATCCCGACCCATTTTCAGCTGAAAGTACATTTTCAGCTGTGGTCAGTTTTATTTGGTTTTCTTGTAGTGTTTTGCAGAGAGCAGAGATAGCCTTGCCCTCCCATTCACCCTGTTTCTGTACAGCACTTCTTCGATGCAGCCTTCCAAACTCATCTATGGACAGATGGAGCTAACATCATGGTACTTTCCACATATACATGAAGAGAAGAAAATGGGGGGGGGTGCACCCAATTCAGAGATATGGTATGAATTTCATTGTGGCCTATTTGCAGTAAAACCCTGCTGGATTCTACAGAAAAATTTAAGTGAATTACTATAGATCCCCATTTAATTTCTTCCCTTTATCCCTATCCCACAAAATACTTTTATTGATTTAAGAGTTTTTGTTTTTTAAAAAAGTCAAACTAAAACTTGAAGATCATGCTTGATTGCATGGGACAAACCATTTTAAGTGGTGAGAGTGAGGGATGGAAAAAATGAAAATGGTGTAATTTAATCACATCCCACAACAATGGGGCAAGAAATTTTCCAGGAGCATTGCTGACAGTGATCATCTTGGCATGCCAACCCCCTTGGCTGAGAGGATCCAAGATTTTCCCACTCCCACCCTTTCTCAAACATAGGCCTTGCTTATTCCATATTTCCAAGTACAAAACAGAATGTTGGCTGGTTTGCATTATGCTGCTACATACCAATTAGTTTTTGAGAAACTGGCAGATTAAATATTGGATACATATGAATTCCATATAGTTCTAGAATAATAACTCAGAGATGTTGGTGTTTTTTTGAAGGAAGCAGGCATCGCTATTCATTTTCCATAGATCACTTAGGAGTAGACTAACTTGACCAAAGCATGATGACCAGAGGGGTCTTTAAAATATATGACCAAGTAATGATGATTGTCCTTCCCCATTTGTCTGAAAATAAAATGAAACCTATCAAATAATACAGTATTCTAAACAAATTACAGATGCTTAGATTTAAGTGAAGAATTAATACCCCTGCATTCCCAAGGTTTAATGGAAAAATATTAACCTCCTTGTGATCTATAACCTCATGTGATGTTATTTATTTTGTTTCCTGTGAAAGCAGAGTTTAACAGATTATTAACAATGCAGACACTGTGATCAAATACGGAGTACATATTGGATTAGGATCTGGACTGATAACCAAGCTCAGTCAGGGGCTTGGGCAAATGAGTATGGGTCAGATTACACACCTGCTACCTAGAAAGACTGGTCATGTGATGGAACAGCAAGAAACATATATGCCTCCAAAAGCATGAGCTTTTATATTGCATATGTGCAATGTCCCAGACTTCAATAATCCTTTTTCTGCTTGATATAAAAGTATGATTCCTTTTGAAAGAAAGCACATAATATAAATTTAATAAACTACAATGCAAAAGGCAGAAAAGGGGCAACACAGAGATCTACTGTTCTGTTTCATGTACAGGGTTTCTAAATGATACATGTTTCAATTGACCCCATCTTGGTGCCCCACTTCTGCATTTGGGAGAAGTTTCTTTCATACACCCCAGTTGCATACATAAATGAAATAGCTGCTGAAAAACATGTTTGTATATGTTAAGATTCTAATAATTCATAGCAAAAGCCCTGTCCATTGTAATGTTGGTTTTTATTTTTAACAGAAGGTAATTTGACTGGAACATAACATAGCAGCCTGGCTCTCTGTATGTTTACTGGCAGTCAAGTCTCTCTGCTTTCAGTGGGACTTTCTTACTATGTATGCATAAGACTGGAACCCTAAGACAATGGACTTCCACCAAGCCTATTCTTCTAAGTCCCAAGCCCTAGTCTTTAGTTCCCAAACTCTTATTTCAGCCAGCAAACACATCACAAATTGACCAGGTAATGTCTTCCCCATGCTAAGGAAAAGTCTGTAAGTTCTGCCTGTTAAACGCTTATTGAAGGCACATACACCATACAGGGGACAGGCGGGAGATGGATTTCCAGAACACAAGTTTCATTCATTATATCAGTTTCATTCAGCTTCTGAAGAAGTGACTTCCAGTATGTAAATGGTTAATTCAGTCTCCAGTGTAGCTTAGCAGGGAGCCATCCTCAGCAGGGATGGATGCAGGGACTCCTGAAATGACAAAGGCCACTGCTCAACATTTCTAACTTTAAAGCTTGAGTCCGGCTTAGATTGACAGCCCTGACAAAGTCCTTTATGCTACAAGCCTGACATGCACTACCAGCTACCCAAGAGTTCCAAACCAAACTCTTGCTGACACAATGCTCCAAGAGCAATATATGAAGGAAGACCTGGGATTTCTTTTATACTCATTAATGCATTTCAGCATTAACCATTTTATGTGGAAGGCAATAGCCTATTAGGTTTATGAGAGTCGGTATTAAATAGGTAACCCAGGAGCTACTAAAAATTTAACAGGATAAAATTAACAGCACATGAAACAAGAAATCCACATCACACTTATGTATGTTGCCCTTTCTTGCATGCAGTTTTGTTAATTGTCCATCAGTGGTATGAAACTAAGAAGCCAGGCTTTGCTAAAGTTACAAAAGCCTTACTTGGATAAGGCAATCTGAGACCCATCTCAGTGGCAGAACATGGTGGAGAAAGACACAGGTGTCATCAATTCTCTGAAGTATCTTCAGTTTATAAGCAGTTGAAGGCAGGAGGAAACATCCAGAGGCCTTTTCCCATACCAAGAGAGCTGTCTCCACTATCAACCTACTTTTGCCCCTACTGAATTTTTTCAGTTTTCTTGCTCTTGGAGAATGGAGATGGGTAGCAAGCAGTGGGAGAATGAAACCCTTTGAACACTGTTTTAAATGGTCAAACCCACCATCCCATGCATTGAATGAAAATACCACACGCCAAATATCACAAGGCTAATCAGCAACTACCAAAGTCTCTATCTTTGTTTTCTATCTCTCACAGGATGACTTTCATAGGGCTATTTCATTTGGGGGGGTGGAGATTCTTAAATTAGCTAGTAAGAGCTTCAACATTTTGCTATAGATAAGTAATAAAACCAAACAAGAATCGATTGCTCCTCCGGATGTTCTGAGAACAAATAAGACATATAGGGAGGCCGACTCTGTCCAAAAAGATAGATTAGGATTCAAAATTTCATTTTCTTTTCTTTTTTAACTAGAAACACTTTTCAAGAAGATATTTTTATTGTGCCTTGGGGGAAGGGAGAGTGGGGAAACAAGCCTCAATAGGAAGAATTAAAATGAGTTGGGTAGTAATAAATGCCAACCCCAAATTGGTATAGCTGTCAAAAACCCAGAATGTCCTAGGCTGGAAGGCTGGTCTATTTCTGTATCCTGGGAGAGCCCCCTGATCTCTCTTTCTCTCTGCAGCTTTGACACAACCCTGACTTATGGAAGGGATTATCCCTTCCTATCAAAAAAGGAAAGCTGCAGAGCAGACACCCGTCTATTCTTCCAAAGCAATGAGCCTGAAAGGCTTCTTTTCAGCCAAGCTCACATTACCAGCTGCCCTACAGTGAGAAAGCTAAACTCTACATAAGGCTTGTGTCAGGCCCCTGAAGGAGCTGGGGCTTGAGGATGGGAGACAGGTGAAGTGTGTGCTGGCGGGTGTGAGGGGGCGGGGAGAGAAGAAGCCTGCGCAGACTATGGAAGTGCTAATCCTATTTAGCACATACAGTATATATTACCAAGGAACGTGTGTGTGTGTGTGTGTGTGTGTGTGGTGACTGGGGTGGGGGGAGAAACAGGGAAGCTGAGAAACAGCAACAATGACACAAAGCCATTCACAAGTGGCTTGCGGTGTCAAAAAGGTGACACAGTCTGCTACTGGCTTGACTCCAGATGCTTAATTCATATTAAAATAAAAGCATCCTTTGCAAGTAGCCAACCATCCCTCTGACAGCTTGTTTCTATTCAGTACCTTCCACTAGGACCCACCACAGCCTGTTTTCTGTCACTACAGTGACAATTTGAAGTTGGCCAAATCCGCCAATGCAACGTTTCCGTGTAACATCAGGCCATTTAAATAATGCTTCAGTGGCAGCACTTGGTGGATTGTGCCCAGTTTCTGAAATTCTGACCTGAATTTTGAAGTCTTGAATTCTGTGGGGTTGCTCCTGAAGTACTATGCCCAATAGACAAAATAAAAATTGACAAATCTCCAGGTCAAAGAACTCAGATGTGAAATTGCTGTTCTTCTAAGAAAGCATGGCACTTCCCTCCGCACCCCCAGGATCTGGGAGTGGGAGTGGGATCCTGGAAATTACGGACTGGTTAGTTCAATGCCTGCCCCTAGAAAACTGGTGGGAAGTATTGTTAAAGATAAAATAGCCAACCATAAAGAAAAAGGATTGCTGAAGCAAAACCAACATGGCTTCTGCAAGGGCACATCCTTTCCCATAAAACTATTAGAGCTATTTGAGAGTGTTAGAAAGCATATAGATAGAGGTGATCTGGGTGACATTCTCCACTTGAATTTTGAAAAGGTTTCAACAAAGTATCTCACCAAAGAGGTAAGTTTAGAGGTCCTCTTGTGGATCAGAAACTGGTTAAGTAACAGGAAGCAAAGAGTAGGGATAAATGGACAGTCCCTTGAATGGAGAGAAGCAGAAAGTCGAGTTTGCCAAGGATTGGTCTTGGGAGCTGTGCTTTTTAACTTACCGTATTGATAAATTATCTAGAGTTAGTAGTTAGGTGGCTGATGATAGTAAATTATTTAGGGTCATTAAAATAAAAAGAGATCCTAAAGAACCTTTCCAAATTGAGTGAATGGGTAGTAAAATGGCCAATGTAGTGATGCATGTTGTGGCAAAAAAAGAATAATAATTTCACATATATGCCCATGGGGAATGAACTGGCAATGACTGACCAGGAGTGGCATCCTGGGTTCGTAGTGAACAGCTTGATGAAGATGTCAAACTAGTGTGCAACAGCAGTGGAAAGAGCAAATTCCATGCTAGGAATCGTTAGGAAAGGAATTGGAAACAAAACTCCTGATATCATAATGCCATAATACAAGACTATGATGTGGCCATATTTGGAACACTGTGGACAGTTCTGGTTGCCTTATCTAAAAAAGAAAATTATAGAGTTGCACCACTGTCTGACTGGGGCTGATGGGAGTTGCTCTGTTATCCAAAAGATCCTGATTAACTCATTAATCAGTCCCTTGTCTATCCTGAGCAAACTTTGCCCTAGATTTCTATGAACTTAAAAGGTCATATGAAACCCTGTTAAATTTCTTCTGGACCTTTAAGGCGGGGGCCCTAAACCTTAAAGTTATTGTTGAACAGTTTGCAGCTATAAAGATAAATAATGATAGGTCAAATTTATTGTTGAATATATATAATTTTTTATATATTGTATTATATATTATATTATATTATATTATATTATATTATATTATATTATATTATATTATATTATATTATTATATTAATGTGTTAATTTTTGCAAGTTAGATGACTCACACATTTGTTTCATTTCTAGCTTTTGGGCAATTTAAATTAAAACAAACACAAATACAAACATTTTGGCTTGTCACAAATCCTTCACACAGAAAAAGATTGACAACTTTAAAGGGTCTTGAAGCCCACATTTATTTTAAATTACAGGGAGATCAAAGGCTAGCTGGGGCAAGTGATTTGAAATGCATAAGGAATCTTAGGCCGTGGATCTTCTCTTCCCCACACCCCTAAAACTACCAGATGTATTTTGGACAAACCACTTGACTGCTAATGAACCACAAACATGGCTCCTTAATTTGCATTCAGTACCAGAAGAGACCAGCTTCTAATGAGCACTGCTGGTCACCCTTCCACAGCTGCTGAAAGGCGCTTGCTTATTCCTCCAGGGAAGCCGCGACTGGGTAAATCCTCAGGCTTTGGATGGCAAATCACATTGTGCTGCATACCTCTGGCTCCCGTTTCCATCAGTGATGCTCTTGCATTCTGCCTGCCATCTCCATAGGAATCAAAAGGGCAGCAGGGGTCCTCAGATCCCCATACTGTACACACAGAGAGATTTTAATCCAATTATGCAGCTTCTGCTCAGCAAGAGATGCTCCCTCCTTCTCTCTCTCCCCCCCCCCCCACTTTCTCCATTTGCTTTCAATAAAGAAGCTTAATATGTTTGGGAACTTTCCAGAGCTACAGACTCAGCCCTTGACCAAGAGAAAGCAGCAAATCATGGTATGTGTTTTAAGTGATGGGGTGGAAATAGCATTGTGATTTCAGAAAATAAAAATAAAATAAATAAAACCTTATTAAGCAAGCTGTATTTCAAAAGAGGCCTCAATTATTCATATAGCTAAAGACTCTACATAGTCTGTCTCTTTAAAAATAAAACAAAAAACACACCTAGTAATGGACAGTGCAATCCTATATGTATCTACTTAGAAATAAGTCCCACTGAGTGCAGTGGAGCTCACTCCTAGATAAATGGGTGTAGGATTGCAGCCATAGGAACCAACAGAGCCCATGAAGCATTGATTTTGTTACTTAACAGAATTAGAAATGCCATCTTGCACCTGCTTTCTTAAGCTTGAACAGATAATGTACACTCATCATAAAAACCATTAAGGAAGCTCCCTTTTATTGCCAAGATCCTGTTATCTTTAAAGTGTTATATGTAACATGCACACATGCTGAAAAAAGCTACAGAATGTTAACTCTGTTCTAAGAAAGGGGCCAATTTACTGCACCTCAGTTGTGGGCAGTATAAAGCCCTTGTGCCACACACAGTGCTGCCCCATAGTGCATACAGCCTGTGGAATAAAAAAAAAGGTAAGGGGTCATCAAGATAAATAGATCTTCTGCTTTCCATTGAGGACTAGCAGGTAAATGGTGGCTCCATCCCTCTTGAAATTTACCACATTTTACATGCAGGATTTTAGGTTATTCCACTTAACAGAATATCCAAAAAAAGGTCTTTAAAAAACCTCCAAGAGGGCTTTTGTGGATTGCATCCTCAGTAGGAATGAAGGAGAAATCTGATTCAGTCCACATTTAAAGATGAACCTACCTAGTTTCAGCCATTCTGAGAAATGGAGCACCTCCATACTTTGAAATTCACACTTCAAGGAATGTGAGTGCAGTTCTTCAGCCAAGTAATGTGTACAGAAATACATGTAACTGGGGGAAAGTGTGCATAAAAATCCAGGTGTTCGTGACACCTACGTAACAAAAAAATAAATTCTATTAGGAGAAATTGCTTTGCAAAAATGTGCATCTTAGGGAAAACTGCATACCATCCTGTGTATATTAGTGCTAGATGTACTAAAATGCGGGTGTATTTTCACGAGGACTTTTCAAACTGATGTGGAGGACAGAACTTTATGAAAACATGAGAACATGATGTACGTATATGGAAAATGATTTTCCCATCCCTAATCCTTAGTTGTAATGAGACTTGGCTCCTGGCTGTTTACTGAAGCAACTGTTGAAGGAGAAAAGGGTTGAACGTCCACCAGTGTTGCTCAGCACGTAGTAAGGGTTCCATTGGCAGACTAGGGAGAGAAGCAATTTTCATCAATTTCCCCTTCCTTTTGCACCTCTCTAAATTTGGACAATTCCCAAAAAAGAGGATCCCCCAAAAGAGCAGATTTAGGGGCATGAGGGTGCTGAGGGAAGGGTAAATTGCCAAAACTTGCTTCCCTCCCCATTCTGCCAACAAAAGCCTTACCATCAGCTGAGTGATGCTGCTGGATACAACCCAATATATATTTCATACGTGTTAGTTTAACAATTTTGGAAATGAAACAGTTATTTTAAAATGCATTGCCCAAGTTTTACAGCTTACTTCATTTTAATTGCTCATTGTGCAGAGGGACAGGGCATTAGTTGTTTGGAGCAATTTTGCCATACAACTTCTCAAAGTACAGACAATTTTTGTACTGCCATTAGAGCAATAAATGCTTTCACTGCCTCCAACTCTGTAAATCCCTAAACATCACAAAAAGCTATGAGTTTCTCCTGCAAGAGATTAGAGATGGGACTTTTGTAGGTCACAACTGGGAACACTAAGAAGAGGTTTTCTACCATTTGCTTACTTTTTTCCTTTTCTCTTTTAATAGTTATTTTTGTGAAATGGATATCCTGAAAGAGGGGGAGAAAGACAGCAAGAAAGTAATCAGTTTTCACTATGAAGACCTGCTTCTCTTATTCCAGAAAGAGTTTTTGAGTTACTATCAATGATAAAGGTGTGATATAACCAAATAAAGTAGTAGTAGCAGCAGCAGCAGCAGCAGTAGTAGTAGTAGTAATGATAGTAGTAGTAGTAGTAGTAGTAAAGGTAAAGGGTAAAGGGACCCCTGACCATTAGGTCCAGTCGTGGCCGACTCTGGGGTTGCGGCGCTCATCTTGCTTTATTGGCCAAGGGAGCTGGCGTACAGCTTCCGGGTCATGTGGCCAGCATGATTAAGCCGCTTCTGGTGAACCAGAGCAGCGCACGGAAACGCCGTTTACCTTCCCGCCGGAGCGGTACCTATTTATCTACTTGCACTTTGACGTGCTTTCAAACTGCTAGGTTGGCAGGAACAGGGACCGAACAACGGGAGCTCACCCCATCGTGGGGTTAGTAGTAGTAGTAATGCTAATAATAATAATATGTCAGAGATGATTTCAAGTGATTAATTGCTTTAAAAAACCAACTTATTCCTGCAACCAGAAGACAATAAAGATCATACAACTATTCATGGACATGTATCTTTAAATGTTTATCTGCATTTGTGGCATATAATATATAGGTTATATATTTACTCTAATGTAATGCACACCTCTTTTTTTACCAAATTACATCATGATAATTAGGGTGTGCATTAGATTCGATGGTGCATTAGATTTGAGTAAATACGGTATGTAGTGATTACACTGCATGTTATATACAGGGTGAGTCCTTTAAAAGAGGCCCAATGGAACATGCATACTCTGTATCTATGGGGCCTCTTTTAAACGATTCACTGTGTGTGTGTGTGTGTGTGCGCACACACACACACACACAAAGAACAATTCTGAAGATATGGGTGTTGGCCCTCAGAATATTTTAAAAGAAATTAACCATTTTGCTGGGTTTCAGACAAATTATTTTTCTTAGGCATGTAAAATGGAAGCTTGCATCAAAGTTTAAAAGGCAAACAGCATGCTATCATAGACACCCATTGAGCTTTTCCCTTCTCACCATAATATATAGGTGGACTTCTTCTCATCTGAATTTCCCACAGCTTCCTTTTCTTAATTCATTGGTTAGTTTGTTGTGGAAAATGGGAGGAAGGAGCCACAAGACCAACTCCTTACTCTACAGTAGCATAGCCAGCAATCAGCTCAGATGGGCGGGAGATGGGGCTGGCGAGATGCTGCAAGCTTTCAGACTCCTTCCAATGGCTTATAAGGAGGAGTTGTGGAAGCCAGAGACAAGCAAGCAAGCAACTACCCTGCATCTGGTTGGGTACAGCAACCAGTAGGGAGAGGTTATGTGGGCTATCTTCTTCCCCCTGCCTCTGTGTTTTCTTACTTCTGTCTGGCAATAAAATGGCTGATCTGCCCAGTGACTGTCTCCATAAGAGTCAAAAGCTGCTGATTCCCACCTGCCGTGGAGCAGGGAAGGTTGGAATGATTGAAACTGTGGTGGTCATGCATAGTGGGAAGAAATGCAAATGAACTGAAGCTAAAAACTAAGTTCTCAGAGCTAGGCTAGAATTCAGAAAGGGTGGAGCCCAGGGCAGACCAAACAACAAAACCACAGGGGAAAACCTTTAATCTCTCAGTTTGATATGACATTGTTATGTCAAGTATTCTTTGCATTGCATTTTCCCTTTTCTCTTCCAACATGTAATTTATTTCAGCTACCCATGATATGATATCGTCTTGTGCCTCTTTGCACTTTTTTTCTTACTTGCCACAATAGTTTCCATGTCTGAAGACACAACATTGCTTCCCCACCCACCAGTGACAGCCTGTGTCACAGAGAGAGTGGGTGGGGAAGAAACAACTTTATGCCTTGGAAAAATAGAATTAAATGTTTCAAGGAGAAAGGGGAGATATCAAGGAGAACAGGGAGATGTCATACTCTAACCACCACCGCATATCTGTCATAACATGTAGTTTGGCCTTTACGATTAAGCTGGTGAGATGTAGAGATGATAGAGTGTTGGACTTGGACCAAGGAGATCAGGGTGCTCCTACTCAGCCACAAAGCTCACTGTGGGCCAGTCACTGTCTCGCAACCTAACCTACCTCACAGGAGCGTTGTGAGGATGATTGGGCAACCATATTAGGGACATATGCAGGCCCTGAAACAAAACAAAACAATTTGTCTACTAGCTAGCACTGCTACCAGTGTCATGTCTGCCTGTCCTTTGAGTAGTCCACATAAGTATAGTACAATTGGGGCCTGCCAGAAACCTGCGATTTCAAATGTTTTCTGAATCGCTGTGGATGAACATTCCTTTCAAGAACCTCTGTGTGTATACCTGTTATTTTCCACGTCTTGTTTTGCTTTCCATGGAAATGGCTTTCCTCATTTTGGCAGGAAGAGGAAAGGAGGATGTTGCCCACAGGGTCTTACTGTTCAGTCCTGTTTCCCATTGGCGAGAAGATTGGTTAACACACTCCTTTAAAGCAGGTATCTCACTCTATGACACTATAATTAACCATTATTCCTAGTCACTCTGTGGGTGTTTTGATATCCTCTTCCTGTTGCCTTACAGAACTAGATTCAGAAAGTGGCAGAATTCTCTGAGGAGAGAAACACATATGTTGCTATTAACTCCAGTCAAGTCTAATCTTTTGGAAAAGAAAATATCTGCCCTTTTGAACACTGTTCTCGGGTTTTGAATCAGACACCTTTCTCCCATACCACTGCTTCTTAAAGAGAAAGGCTCTTGTGGTGTTGTGTCAAAGCAAGAATGGTCATAATTTAAAATGACAGCTCTAAGGAGCCTCAGTATCCCTAATAGCATCATTAATTTCAAGGGGAAGCCTAAAGTGAGGTATTCTGTAACCTGATCTCTTCCAATAAATCTACCTTCAGAAATTCTCTTGAGCACCAAAGCTTCAGCTGCAAGAAAAGTGCATGGCCTCCCTTGCAGGTTTGGCATGGGGGGATGAGGTGGGATGCCAATACCTGAGTGACAGCAGCAAGCACATATTAAAATAACAGCAATTTTAATGAGTAAGCTTGCATTTTTCATGTGGGCTTGTCTGCGCAATTTCATATCCCTGGTGAGCAATTTTCTGCCACTGGAGCTCTACTGCAGTTGCAAACCATTAATGGAATAATATTTTCATTGAGCCGCTCTATATGAATGGGGCATTTAAAAAATGTATCCATTAATGGTGGTAGATATCAGTTATATGCTACCATTAAGGGTTTTGGAAATATTATTGCAAAGGTGGTTCTCCTCTGACATATCTTCTCTAGACCAGGGCTGAAAGGAAATGAACTGAAAGTTCTATTTGTTTGGTTCTTTGGGAAGTTGAAATTTTTAAGGTTGACCCTGAACTTCCCAATGCAAACATTCTCATGTTTGGAGCTTAGAGGAGAACTCAGCCCCTTTGCTGAATTCATATTGCGGTTGCAATTCTATCCCTGCTTCTTTGGGATTAAGCCCCATGGAGTTCAACAAAACTTAGTTTTAAGTAAACCAATAGATAAAATTATAGGATCTAAAACTAGGATTGCCTAAGATGCAGATATTGTCATGGAGCTTCTAAGTGACTGCCAGTCTGAACAAGAATCGTGTCATAGATGTGGAAGTTCCAGTATGTGCACAAAACTCTGCATCCTATTTCAGCAGAGAAAGCTGAACTACATGCACGCTCCTCTATACAAGCAAATTGTCCATGGAAATTAAAAGGGAACTCTGCAGATACAGGAGCTCTGTGTGAACCTCCCTGTACTCATGATTCTCTGGGTCATAAGAACATAAGAAAAGCCCTGCTGAATTAGCCCCCAAAGCTATCTGTTTCAGCATCCTGTTTCCCACAGTGGTCAACTAGATATGGTCAAAGCGAGTCATTCTTGTTTAATGCCATTGGTCTGGTTCCAGTTCCATTAAAATCACTAAATTTTTCAAATTCCATTTAAAAATATATCCTGCACCCCATAAATAATATCATGAGTTTTACCGTCAATATGATGAAATCAACAAAACAGGAAATACTAGTGAACAAAAATCAAATTTTGAAATTAAGAAACATAAAAATGGTAAGTGTATTTTAGCTTTAGCTGTAGTAAGTAGATATGGTTCAGACCCCCATTTGGTGCTTTAGAAAACATTATCAGATACTTGATCTGAATGATCTTTGTCTCCCTTCCTCCCCTTCTGGCCCCCATTCGCTATTGGAAAATCAAACAATGGCTACAGCATCTTTTATTTATATTATTAATTTCATTTCTATACCGCTTTTACTTTTAAGAACAAATCTCAAAAATCTTTTCTTTTTGGCAGAAGTGAATGAAATTTCAATGTGTGATAAGCCCTCTAGAACAGATAAATCCTGCCAAATCACAGGTAAATAGGACCAGGTGCTTTCATGCTGAGCACCTTTAAATTTTGATTATAGTCGTACCTTGGTTTTCGAACAGCTTAGTTCTTGAACATTTTGGCTCCTGAACGCCACAAACTCGAAAGTGAGTGTTCTGGTTTGTGAACTATTTTTGGAAGTCGAACGTCTGACGGGACTTCTGCAGCTTCTGATGGGGCTTCTGCACACTTTGGTTTCCAAACGTTTTGGAAGTCAAACGGACTTCCAGAATAGGTCCCATTTGACTTCCAAGGTACGACTGTATTATTATCATTATTATTATGAAATAATAACTTTTTTTCAGCCTGAGGGCCACATTGCCTTTCAGCCCAAGGGCCACTTGCCAGGAGCCAAACCCCTCTCTATTCTCCATCCTGTCAAGCGAAGCGCTTTGTCATGATTCAAGAACTAATGTCAGACAGACAAAATGCTCAAGAAGGGTGGAAAGCAGAGCCAGAGGGGTGTGTGGCCTGAGGAAAGAGTGTAGCCTGCATGGTGGATGTGGTCTAGAAAGACCTGGGGGGGGAGGGACTTTATGGAGGCCCCGCCTGAAGCTCCTCATCCCCGCTGTAAGAAGAAAATGGAATGCCAAGCTGTATCACCTCTTGCCTATCATTTCAAATGATTACGGCCACTTGCTCTTTTTCTTTTTGGTAAGAAAGTGTTGTCTTTCCCCTCCACCTTTGCATATTTAGAGCTGAGTAAGACAATATACATGGGATGCGGGTGGCACTGTGGGTTAAACCACAGAGCCTAGGACATGCCGATCAGAAGGTTGGCGGTTCGAATTCCCGCGACGGGGTGAGTTCCCGTTGCTCGGCCCCTACTCCTGCCAACCTAGCAGTTCAAAAGCATGTCAAAGTGCAAGTAGATAAATAGGTACTGCTCCGGCGGGAAGGTAAACGGCGTTTCCGTGCGCTGCTCTGGTTCGCCAGAAGCAGCTTAGTCATGCTCGCCACATGACCCGGAAGCTGTCTGCAGACAAATGCCGGCTCCCTTGGACTATAGAACAAGATGAGCGCCACAACCCCAGAGTTGGCCACAACTGGACCTAATGGTCAGGGATCCTTTACCTTTACCTTTAAGACAATATACATGACAGGGAAGAAAATGAAATTTTGCTATGCTAAGTCCATGCTTGCTTAATGTTTTCCAATGTTAAGGGCATAAGAAAACGGCCTTATGGTGATTCAAACCACTGGCCCATCTAGGATAATATTCTCTACACTGATTGGCAATGGCTCTCATGGGTTCCAGATAGGAGTATTCCCCAGGCTTACCTGGAACATTTCTCTTGCAGACTATATGTGGTCTTCCACTGAACTACAAGAGCACAACTTAGCCTAAGCAGTCAGAACCTATTAAATTTGCAAAACACTCCCTGGGAATTTTAGTAAATATTGAGGTTCCTGTGAGTTGTAAGCATGAAAGACTTAAGAAAATGGAACCTTTGAAGTGCAGCACCTTGGATCTGCCTTCCAATAGCCAGTTTGGATGTGGGGGGGAGAGAATCCTCATTTGTTTTTTGGCACCGTGTGTCTGCCTTTCTTTGTCAATAGTTGTAAGTGGATGTCTGGAGCCAAGTGCACCTTATTTGGCGACATAGAAGTGATTACTTCTTTATTTTAGTAGCAGACCCTTGAGGAGCATAACTGAGCTGAGATGAATTATGTGCAGAGCAATGGAAGTTTAATGAATAGAAGGCCAGTGGAATTCAATTGCTGTTGGCACATTAGCACACTTTTTCCTTTGCAAAGTAACTTGTATCATTTTCCGCACATTAAGGGTAAAAGGGGCCCCTTCCACGTTATTTAAGAAGTTTGCTCATTTGAAAAATATGCTTTATAGTTAAACCTAGGTCACTAAGGTGATCTCTCCTTCTCTCTCTCTCATACCTTGACACAAAATCCATATTCAGGATACCCTTTCTCCGCCATGCACATGTATAGCATTATTTTTATTATTATGACTTCATTTCATTTGTTCTCTAAAATGCATTTGAATAGAAATCAGGGAATGAAAAGGCCCATGCTGATGGATGTGAATTTCAAAGCAACAAGTGATTAAAAAACCCCTCAATTCACACATCATAAGAGCCCCCAGGCCTGAGGCTCCCCATCCCTACATTAAAGGATTACAGTACATTAAACATAATCAGTAGTTTGAAAATCTGAGTGAACCCAATGGCTTGAAGAACCTGCTCGTCTGAATGTCATTTCCATGAGAAACTATCATTGTCTATTTTGTTGTGTTTTAAATATATTGTAAACTACGTTGAGAACTTGGGTTAGTAGATGGGGCATAAATGAAAGTACAACAACACTTTACTGGAGGATGATGAGCTTTGTTTCACTCATAAATACTCCAGAAAATCAAAGACCAGTTTGAAAGGTTCATACTAGCTTGATAAGAACGTGTTTTACAGATGTATACTGTTCTAAGTAGTGGTGTATGTACGGGAATACAGGTTTTCATAATGTATTTTCAGGGGTCTCCAGGGAAAGTTCTTTTTCCTCAGTATGGGTTTGGGTTATCTTTGTTTCTAGAATGTATAAAACAAAACAAAAATTCCTTCCAGTAGCACCTTAAAGACCAACTAAGTTAGTTCTTGGTATGAGCTTTCGTGTGCATGCACACTTCTTCAGATACACAGAATGTATATGTGATGATGATTATAATAATAATAATACTTTTTTATTTTAAAAATACTCCCAAATAATAAACAGTCATGTGGCTTAACAGGTTTGCATAGAAAGCTGTTAATAAATAAATCAAATAAATCATTCCCCAATCTTGTGCCCTCTGGATATTTTGGACTATAAGTCCCATCAGCAGCAGCCAATACTGGGAACTGTAATCTAAAACATTTGGAGGGTACCAGGGTGGGGCAGGCTGATATAGAAAATATAGAAAATGACCATCTTAGAGACTGCAAGTTGTGGATAAGCAAAGAACCTGTGGCAGGATAAAATTGTGAGCAAATCTGAGGAAAAGATTTTGGACAACTTTTGAAAGTAACCCAATAGGGCTCGGTTGTCACTAATTTTTGCAAGATGACAAATTTTGCTGTGCCCTTGGCTATTTTTTACCAAACTTGGGATTCATTGTTCAGTCTGCCATACAAGTTTGTCAAAGGCTTACACTCAGGCACATATATATGTGGCTTCAATTATCTCCTCATGCTTTCATGATCGTTTTGATAATACAAAAATAAAGTTGATGCCAATGATGTGATTCTCTTTTGAGCTGTGATATGGCTGATAAAACCATACACACAGGAGGAAAAATGGGGTGATGGTAGAATGAATGGATGATTTCCCCCTGTGACTTAGTAAACAAAATTTGAAGAGAAACTGTTATATGAAATCTTTTTCCTTACAGTGAAGAGTAAAATAAATCAAGTTAATGATAATATTTATGCTATTCTGATATTTATGTGATTGTTACATTTAGCTCTTCCATATTGTTTTCTTACTTATATAATAATAGCAGCCACTGGGCCCACCTCACCCACCAAATTCCCATGTGCTTCCTGCAAGCACAAACTGCTCTACAGATTTTTTGGCCCTCAGTCTACACCACACTGATTTGCCTACACATTGAGATGTGTGTCAGAATCACATTCCAGTGTGGATGAGAATGTGCATTCCATAAAAACTAATGCAGCATGGCTAGAGCAGCTGAATTTGAAAACGTGTAAGAATAGTCAAGAACACCTCTCTAATGGAACCAGAAAACACCTTCTCTGGCAGAAAAGAGTTTTAAGGCGTAGCTAGATGTTATGCATGGAGAATGCACAGCTGCCATTAAACCTTATCTGCCTTGTGTGATTCCCAGGTAACATTTACTAAAACGTGAGGTCATTGCATTCAGAGACCCTTACCCCCTGGAAGCAGCAGACAATGAAATGCAGCAGAGATAGAAAAACGTTGCACACACTGAGGTCAAGCGTTGAGGGCCTTCTGGCGGTTCCCTCACTGAGAGAAGTGAGGTTACAGGGAACCAGGCAGAGGGCCTTCTTGATAGTAACACCCGCCCTGTGGAAATCCTTCCCATCAGATGTGAAGGAAATAAACAACTATCTGACTTTTAGAAGACATCTGAAGGCAGCCCTTTTTAGGGAAGTTTTAATGTCTGATGTTTTATCGTGTTTTTAATATTTTGTTGGGAGCGGACGAGAGTGGCTGGGGAAACTCAGTCAGATGGGTGGGGTATAAATAAATTATTATTATTATTATTATTATTATTATTATTATTATTATTATTTACAATAACATCACAGATCCTCACATAATATATAGCTAGGCCTTATACTGCTGCCATCACCAAACGACTGAGCAAGTGCTTGAAACTTTACAGTTTCATGCATGTCAGACAATTCAGCAATGGTAGCAGTACCTTTGGTTTTTCTTCTTATGGCATTTCTACAAATTATTTCTACTGGAGGCTGGGTTGCATTATTTTGTGTACTTTGGCAAGGAAATAACAGGGAACATTGTGATGTGAAAGGAAGAGCTATGTGCGTGAGGACGAGCATTGTGTGGCAGGGGCAGCTAATTAAGTACTTGAAGAATTAGGAAAGCCAGACTTGTGAATACAGTGGTACCTCGGGTTAAGAACTTAATTCGTTCCGGAGGTCTGTTCTAAACCTGAAACTGTTCTTAACCTGCGGTACCACTTTAGCTAATGGGGCCTCCCGCTGCTGCCGTGCTGCTGCTGCGCGATTTCTGTTCTCATCCTGAAGCAAAGTTCTTAACCCAAGGTACTATTTCTGGGTTAGCCGAATCTGTAACCTGAAGCGTCTGTAACCCGAGATACCACTGTATTGGAGAAAGGTGGGAAGACCATTTTCAGACAACCACTGTATAGTTACGTCCATTCTTAAGGAATCTATAACTTAAGATGTCTATAACTGAGCATTTGTAAAAATGGTTTACCTTCACAGCTATGCAGTGGAACATTAGAAGAAAGGATGGTGATGTCACTCCAGATGAAACACTTGGACCAATAAGAACCTTGGAGTAAAGAGAGCTGCCAAGATGGCTGAAGTACCATTCTGGGTCTCTGGTACTGTCAAAATGCTTCTCCTTTCCCTCCTCCCACACACTCATCTCACTTCATTATGAGCAGCCCAAAGAGCTGTCATGGACTCTCTTAACACATACACACACCACTCCCCAGAGCTTGGTAACTACCTTGCATTGTCTCTTTGATAGGTATGTAAGAAACAAATGAGGAGGAGGAGATGCCTGAAGGGTCCATTAACATTGTTAGGTTAGATGCGCTGACAATAAGTCGATTCTTTTTGACATGACTGTCGCAGTAATGAAGGTATGTTTCTCAACGACTCTCCTTAATATAAGATAAGATATGGATGGCCCGTGTTTTTCCTCTGACACACGTCCAGTATATCAAAGGGTGGCAGAAGAAAAGGTTTGCTTATTGACACACTAATAGGAGATAAAAGTTTAAGATTAATAGCAATGCTGCCTTTGTCTGTCCCGTTCCGTTTGGTGGGTCCTCCAGAGAATGGAAAATTCACTGCTCTGGCTTCTGAAAAGCAAAGGGAACAGAGAAGAGAAGAGGGATGCATGGAGGCCACAGTAAAAGGTCCTCCTTTCCCCCAGAGTATAAGGAAAAGGCATGCAGAAGGAAAATGTGTGTCTTCCTGAATGTCATGCTACGTTCCATTCTCCGTCTATGACTCTGGTATTTAAATGGGATTTTTGTAAAGAAGGAGCATGGCACAAGAATGGCTGAGGACTTTGTGTACATGCACTGCCAGGTAAGCGTCGTTTTTCCTCCCCCTGTGTTAAACCCAAAATGAAAGCAATAAATGGGTTGTTATATAGCCTTGGAGGTCGAACAAGAGCCGTAGCCTTGGGATTAAAAGAGGTGCTGCTATTGCATTTCTCTTCTATAACCCCTTTCCCCCATGCCTTAGGCACAGGCATCCAGACACCAAATGATCTATTTTTCCAACAGTGTGGGAAATATAATGTCTGCTTCAATATTTCTGTGGGTCTAAAGGACTTATGAGAGGGGCAAAGCTTCATGTTATGTCCCTCTGCATGGGGGGGGGGGAGGTGGCCTCAGAGATAACAGGCTTGAGATTTCCCTGTCAGCGCTGAATGAAGCTGTTCCATTCCAGGGGTTGAACCTGGGACCTTACACATGAAAGGCAGACACTCTGCCACTGAGCAATGTCCATGCCTGCTAAGAAAACTACAGATCTTAGGCTCTTACTCTGGGCTTTTCTAAACTACTAGCAGATAGTCTCCAAGTAACCTTGGAGTCCACCTGTCCTCTCCTGATTCCTTGTCTGCCCCAACCTTGGAGTGCACAGCACAAGCAGTGAATCTCGTGAGAGATATAGCTTGGGATGTCTACAATAACCCACCAAATTCCAGCATTCACACTTATGAGGCTTCGAAACAAAGGAGGTAGGAAGTGGGAGGGGATAGGATAGAGGGGGGAGAATAAACTTAGCATCCAGTTTTATCTAAAGCAAGCAATTTAAAAGGTGCCACACTAATGCTGGGAACAGCATGGATCTTCTGAGTGGTAAAAGACCTTGGAATGGACTAGCCTGCAATTACTCGGGGTCTTCTTGAATCCTGGCTAGAATCAAAACATGGATCTGTTATAAACTTTATACCTCCCAAGAAGTCACTAAGAAAAACTGCTAAGTTGTAAACCTACAGGACCAAAATGAATTATCATAACTATAAATGACCTGCTTCTAGAGACAAGTCTCCAGGGTGGCGGCAGCTAGAAATCAATCAAGGTGGTTTTGGAGGAGCTTAGCAACATGGAGATGATTGGGCAAGTCCCCTAATTATTTCAGCAGCATAAATATTTGCATCTGCTGATTATGATTTTTATGCTATCGATTTTCATTAGCAAGATTCCTTGCAATCCACCTTCCCTCTCAGAAACACTTTGCCTTTTAATAGACACACAAAGCCATACAACATAGCAGCTCATAAATGGATATGATAATACCTCAAAGCAGATATGAACATACTGGATTATACAAGCTTATGCTAAGACATCTTTGATCAGCTTTGTATATTGTAATCTTCATCATCATCATCATCATCCACTTCTACATTGGGTGTAATCCTATTTGCCTTCCCTAGGAACTCAAGGAAACTTTCTGTTCCCCAGACCCAATTTCTCCCTCTTTTTCTGAGAGAATTCAGGGCTCTTCACATAAATTATCCAAGTGATCCTTGTGATAGGAGTTGTTAGGCTAGTCTGCTGCATCAAGCCAAAGATCTGTCTAGTCCAGCCTCCAGTTTCTTGTAGTGGTCAATCTCATGCTGCTGGTAAGCCCACAGGTAGGACAGGAGTACAGTATCCTTCAACTGCTCTTGCCACTTCCCAGCAAGCGGCGTTCAGAGGTATACACTTCTGAACCTGGAACCAGCAATCATGTCTGAAGGAATTCTCTGGAGTGGTCTACAAACCATAAATTAGCTCAATATTGATAAGGTGCTTTAGTTTGAGTGTTTGAATCTACTGCCAGTCAATTTCATTGGGTGACCTTGAATTCTGTTGTCTTCGGGTGGGGAGAAAGAATATGTATCTATTGAAGACACTTTTGTTTAAGAAGGCTTTCCACGAAGTCATATTTTGTACTATTAATTCTACAAGGGTAGAAATGATTTTATAGCTTTTAGTTTTTGAACCCATGATTTATCTTATTTTTATCTTCTTGTGCATTGCTTTGGTAGCTGTGAAGTGATTTATAAATCTGTAAATAAATGAACAACACTAGTTCTGCCCACTTTCTTCACAATATGCATAATTTTATAAACCTTTACCATGTACACCCTTTCTGACATTATTTTTGTTCCTAAATGCAGAAGCTCCAAATGCTTTGGGGTTCCAATTCCTTGGTCATTTTGGTTGCCTTTTTCTGGAAGCGCCGTTGTAAGAACTGTCCATTTCCATTTACTCCTACATTTATTTTGTTGTGTAGAGTTCTCCTGCCCTACTTTTTAGTCCCAAAGGGCTGTCACAGCTGCCTACAAAAGATTTGCACAAAACGTTCTCATTTAAGTGTAGTACCAGGAACATAAATGACATGATGTCCATATGGTGCCAGGTTTATCCAGTCAGCAAGCCCACTAAGGACCTCGTAGGCAAGGGATTGGGGCCGAGAAGCCGGAACTGTTTCAGCCCATGATGGAGGCATGTCTACATAGCACTTCCTGTTCTTTAAGCAATCAGTGATCCGTAAGGGAAACTATCTTCCTATCCCATGACTGCGAAATTTTCTAAATAGACTTCTTTTTTTTAGTTCAACTCATAGTGCTTTTTCAGGAGATGACTGCAACAAAACAAAGACAATCCACAGATATTCACATGCACAAGAAAATAAGAATAAACAAAAAGAAATGTGAGCACTTAAAGCACGTTATCATTTTTGTTTTTATATAAATCATGGGAACTTTTATATTTACTTGATGCTTTATAAGCATCTAAATGTGTGTAGCACTTGACGGAGCATGGAGAGTGGATGGATATGTGCAGCAGAAATATTCGTTGTAGATATCATGGCATGCCTCATCCATAATAAGATTTTTTCCAGATGCTTCTGAAAATTGCTGAATGGAAAAAATCTCGCTTTAAACTAGTACATAATGATTTCCCTTATTTATTGCCTTCAGTTTCCTTTCCATTTTGGCGAAAAGAGGCTAAAGTTTTTCTTCTTAATCCAGGTTCTGAGAACATGTATGAGTGCATGAATGTAACACATCCATGAATATAAGGAAGCATTTTAAAACAGGGGTAGCTGACATGGTATCCACCAGATGTTGCTGGACTACCACTCCCATCATCCCTCTCCATTAGCCACACTGATGAGCAACATCTGGAAGGCTGCACATTGGATACCTCCACCCTTTCAGAATTCTGCAAAGCCTTGTTTTATCTAGACCTCTCTGGCCTGGATACTGTACATCTCTTAAATAAATCTATTGCTTTCTACCTTGACAGTCCTTCACCTAACCTCTTACTTCCTAAGCTGAGCAGAGCTCACCAGCCGCTTACAGAATTCCACCTGAGAAATAATATAATAATCTCCTAGTATTGTTGATTGCTTGGGGATTCAGAAAGGTTTGTCAAGAACCTAGCAGACCACAGTGTAGGGCTGGAGAATTGTTTTTGACTTGGTGAGGGCAGCCTTGCTATACTGGTTCATAGGACCAAGAATAAAACAGCTCGCTAGCAAGATCAACATTCTGCTCCATTCTTTTGCATGAAATAAACAAATTGGTTAGTTGCTGAGGCCAAGTTTCTTCCAATCCAGCTTCACACGACTTCTTTTTGAAGAAATGCCTTCAGTTGGCCTCTAATCCCCCACAACTTTAAGCAAGAGTCTTGCTTAATAGAATTTATGATACTAAAACGATGCTGCATTCTAGCATTATAGGGGGAATCAGGGCATTAAAGAATTCCCCATAGCACCAATTTGCTGCCCTTGTAGCACAATGGTAGAATCTTAGTCATCTTTACCAGAGCTGTGAAGTTGGCTTTGCGCCAAAGAGGCTGATTTCCAACTTCCTTGCTCATGTTTTCTCCTTTCCTGGTTCTGCATCAGAAGGTTCCTTTAAAGCCCAAAAATCTATGTGGGTACTGCGAGAAGCTAGCATTATTTATTTTCATGATATCTGACTACCAGCTTCTTCTGCTCCTCTGCCAACCCCTACTCCTACGTTGTCTGATGCCCCTTGCTCAGGATGCCTCACTGTGCAATAGAGATTGGCCTTCTCCACAGTGACTTCACCACTCTACAACATAAAGAACAAGGAGTGGGAGAAGAAGCTACAAGGGCCACAGGAGAAGGTAGGAATTCTGCACAACCACAGCTAACATATCCATCATCTTCCAGAACCATGAAGTGGGGGGGGGGGGAGATGCCTTCAAGCAGAGAGCCCAAGAAACATCCTGCCTGAGGGTCCAGCAGATTATTCTCTATCTATCACACTGCTGAAGGAGGAAACATGTGAGCCTCGTTGGCTCCATGACTGAAGCACCCTACTCCTTGCCGCTAGAAACCAACTGCACTGGCAGTTAAATCTTCCTTTGGCCCTGGTAATGGGATAGCATTGCCCAGTGTACCAGCCAGCCAGTTTAGGTAATACAGGGCAGGCCTAGTTGAACACATAGGCTATGTACACACTAAAGACACTTTCCCTCAAAGAATTCCAGGCACTGTTATTTACCCCTCCCAGAGTTGCAATTCCCAGTAACCCTTAACAAACTACAAGGCCCAGAATTCTTTGAGGCAGGAAATGTGCTTGGGATGTGCTTTAAATGTATATTGTGCAAATCTAAAAAAATGTAGTATAAACACTGACAAGTGGGAAACACTGGCCTGTGAGTGCTCCAGTTGGAGAACAGTCTTTACCAAAGGTGTCATGGGCTTTGAAGACACTCGAACTCAGGACGCAAGGGAGAAACACGCTAAGAGAAAGGCAGGCTTGGCAAATCCACACCATGATCAACTCCCGACTGGAAACCAATGTCCCCACTGTGGAAGGACGTGTGGATCCAGAATTGGCCTCCACAGTCACTTAAGGACTCATTGTTAAAACTGTGTTTATGGAAGACAATCTTACTCGGCTACGAGTGATTGCCAAAGAAGAAGAAGAAGATATTGTGTACATAGCCCAACATTTACCCTCCAACACCTCAGCACCATTCCATGCTACCCTAGCAACTGCTGCCCAAAATGGCCATTTTACTCTGCCAGATTGGCCACGGGGGAAGGGAACCGTGGGAAAGAAGCTTTCCCTCAGTGAGGACTTCCCTCTTGGTAAATATGTGCAGGGTTGCCTAAGGCAAGATGTCCAAGGTTCAATCCACGACATCTCCAGGTAGAGGTGGTAACGAGTGAAACCTTGGAGAGCTGCTGCCGATCAGCGTAGACAATACTGAGCTGGGTGGACCAATGGTCTGTCTCAGTATAAGGCAGCTTCCTAGGTTCATATGCATACCTCCTAGAAAGGAAGTCCCATGGAACTGAGTGAGACTTACTGCTGAATAAATCTGTTTGGAATTTGGCCATAAAAGTGCTGTGTAAATGATTAATATTAAAAACAGTCCACCCTTTTTATTTGCAGTAACACAGTTCCCTGTGTGCATGGTGGGGGGAAATAACAGTGAACATAATGAAAGCGTGCCACATTTGGAAGGATAAATCCTTACAGACTGACTCAGTAATGGATTTCTGACACAATCCTGGCACTCATCCATAAAAACCGGACCAGGTCAAAGATTCAGTTTTCTGTGATATATTTTCTTTTCCAAAATATTTATGTACATGGTGGTAAATCATGTCATGGCCCATTGCACGAGCATCGCAACATGTTTAGCATAGCATTTGCCTGTAGTCTGAACTTCAGAAAGGATCAGTTTATGGAGTTGTAATCTGGCGAAAGCTTTTCCTAGGTTGTACACCTCAGAATGAGGCATGTGTGAATGGTCACCTGATTTAAAACTCCCAATGTGTAGAAACTTGCATGTCAGGAAGAAGCGTTTGGTCATTCCCTGACACACTTTTTTATATGTCCCAATAGCCTTCCTGGTGGGGGAAGCATCCAAATTTGCACCACCCACCCTACATATCCCCTCCCTCTACAGCTTTAAGTGGTACATCTCACTTTAATCGGTACAGGAACAGCTTTGTCATTTGTATGCTTGCGCTAGGATTTCTGCTGCACCTTTCCACCCTCTAAAGAGCATTGTGAAATATAAACATAACACAAACCTCACTTTTATCAACACAGCAAAAGAATAGTTATTGAAAGTATACTAGAGGAAAAGGAAATCATATGCAAGTCAGGCCGAACTTGAATGATTCTGCTGAATTGACTCACAAATGGAGAACTACGGTATTCAAGTCATGACCCCTGCAAACAAATAACCTTCCCATCCCCAAAGTTAAGTATCTTTGGGGAAACCAGTTATCCTAAGCAGAGGGTTGGCTGTCAAAGTCCTCATGGCCCTTGAAAAGGCCTTCTAGGATTTGAGCTGCCTCTCCTGCCACTCAAATCCTTGCCAGTCATTCTGGAATTTTACAGGGCAGAGCCTTTAGTGTAGGTCCTGGCTAATGACTGACGAAAGAATGTTGCTATTTCTTTTTAAATATTTTTGACAAGCAACGTCAGGGCAGAGTTCAGAGTGGTTTCAGATTCCCACAACAACAATGAGGCTCTGCACTTTCCCAAACACTTGCACATTTCCTTAGAAACAGGTGACAGACATCTGTGAAGCTGATCTCAGAGCTGGAACGGGTCTGGCCTCACATGCTCAATTGTGGGTGTTCTGCTCTGACAACAGTGAGAAGGATATTGTTTAAATATTTCCAGACTCCACTGCAATTCCCGCCCCCCCCCAAGTGTAACTGGGTGTGGAAAGAGGTCAACTTACTAAGGAACAGAATATGAATGCACAGGAAAATCAAAGATATTTGAACTTAATAGTTATGTAAAGCCTGACGTAGGGTACGCTTAAAGGGTTAACTGGAGCCTATGCAACATCCCATCTATTAAAATTAATCAAGCACAGAAAATCGCTTGTCAGGTGGTATATGGGAGCTCCACACACTTAATGTGAACAACTTCCAGAGGACTAGCCTGGGTCAGTTTGCTTCAGATAAAAAGGTTTGTCTTTTCTCTTGGATGTCACAGTAAACCATGGTTTACTATTATGGAAATAAGCCTGCCCCCCTTTGCATTTACATGTTCCCCCCTCATCCTGCAGTGCTGCTGAAAGGAGTTCAGAAGCTTCAGATTCCACTTTTGATTGACTGCCCATTGTCATTTCATCCAAATACAACAAACCTTAAGCATGGTTTGTTTAAAGCAAGCCAACTTCAAACAATGGGTTATGAAACAAACCATAGCCATTGCTTAGGGTAGGGAACCTGTAGCCCTCTAGATGTTGTTAGATTCCTACTCCCATCAGCCCTAGTCAACATGATCAAGGGTCAAGGGTGATTGCAGTTGTAGTCTAGAAACATCTGGAGGGCCACAGGTTTCATAGCCCTGGTTTAGAGTTTTTATGTAGCTCAAACTGTGGCTAATCAAAAATAGAAGCTACGTTTCTGACCCCCTTGCAACAGCTGTGCCAGAAGAGGAGAGGGGAGAGGGAAGTACATGAGGCTGAGGCTCACCTTGACTTGTTCTTGACATACTAAAGCATGGTTTGTCATTATATCTGAGCACAGACTATATGGTCTAAGCTTTCATGGTTTTGAGTCCATTTGATTGAATGTGCTACTTTGCATAATCAGAAGGATATCGCTAGCTTATGCAACATTTCTGCACCCTGAAAAGGAGCTGGAGCCCTGAACTGAGGGAGTTTGTATCTTTGGGAAACTGAGGTAGACCAGCAGTAAGGACAGTGATGGATATATCTGGAGGCAGGAATTTGATAGGGATTAAGAATCAATCACTCACCTGGATATTAAGAATTCATAATGTTTATTGCAATCCCAAAATAACACACACACAAAAACACCACCCAAATATATTTATTTCCTTCCCCTACACAAACACACATACACACATTTAGAGGGGAAAGAAAAGAATTATTACATGTGGTGTGACTTTTCTGTTTCCACTAAGAAATCACAATTTACATTATATTGTTGATAATAATTAGTGCAAGTTATTTTGAAATCCACAGCTCAAAATCATAGTCTTATTGGGCAGAGAACTACGGAATTGTAGAGATATATATGGAATAAAATGAACAATGTTCATTTTATCTCTTAAAACTGCCTTTCTAGCAGTGTTTAAGTATACTAACAGCCCAAAAAAGCTTGCTTGCTTGAAAAGAAGTCCCATGGACTTCAGTGACTGTATTCTAGCCTAAGTATAATTGCACATTGAGATTATGAAACCAAAAAAGAGTAAAAGAACTGACAACAATCCTCTCTCTTTTTCTCAACGAACAAGTGTTCATTAATTCAGCACTCATCCAAGTATATTTGTAATGTTTTTTGGAACAGAAATATTTGTGTTGGAGAGCATCATCCTTTGTGGAAAAATATATATAAAATACCATTTTTTAAAAAACCTCTCTACATCTGTGGAAATCTCATTAGGTAGTTTCAGATCAGCTGGCATCTGGAAAAGATCATTCCTTCTAAACAGAAAAATATGTCATAAATGTCATGAGGGGTGTTGGGAGAACCACATGAAATTAGTTTGGTTCCTCAAATCAGCAATGGGGGCCTGAATTGTAACTGGAAAACAGATTTCTTGAATAGGCATTAAATGGATTTTGGTCAAGGTTTAGCTGAATGGGCTCTACATTGGAAAGAACATGTTCCAAGTCAAAGCGGGCTCAATATTTTAGTGGACAGGACAAGTTCTGTCTTCTCATACTTGCAATGTGTTAAGGGTTGTTTTCTATTTTATGTTTCCATTGTGATGAATTCATGGTTGCAATTCAGCACAAAGTTACACCCCACCCAGTACTTAATGCACACTGCAATTAGCAAGATTCAGATTCATGAAACTGTCTGCAAAACTGAAGCTTAACTAATTAAAGGAACCTACAGCAGAATGAAATAGGTTGCAGCCGTAATGGATTGTTAAGTTATTTATCATGTTCCTTTTCATCTAAGGAGTACAGGGTGGCATACATGGGTTTATCCCATTTTGTCTCTACAAAGAGAAATGGATCAGAGTTCACCTGAGCAGAAATCCAAGCAAGTTGGGCTCCAGTTGGGGCAGGTGTGCTTCTGGGTTCCAGTCTCATTCCATATGAGGTGGAGCTAGTGGACCTGGAAACATCTCTGTGCCATGCCATGCTTACTTTGTATGGTGCAGTTTCTTTTTGGTTTTTGAACTTGTGCTCACAAAAACAACATTGCAATATACCCTGCCCTATCTGCATGCTATGGAGGAATGTTCTACATGCAAAGCAGATGCTCTTATTTCAAGTTGGGGCCAATCCACTATGATCTGGAGCCAAACTGAGATAGGGCTCATACCAAACTTCCACCACTTCCCTGCCAGTGCTCTATTTTTATGAAGCAAAAGAGGCTTACCTTTTGTAAAAGAGGTAACAGGAAGTGGTGGGCAAGAAGTAGACCAGGAAAGACAGGCAGGACCATTTATCAGCTACAAATGATGTTCCTGTCAGGCATTATCTACTGCCAGGGATTACAGGGTTTGGCTATGTGCTCCATGATCCTCTGTGGAAAATAGGTCAAGCTTTACAGTTAAGGAAAGACCCTGTGAGGTCTCCCTCTTCCATTCATCTGCATGCAACCACCCATTATCCCCTCTTTCTTTCCCAAGATAATGTCCACAATACCTGGTAGGAAATGACTTACAGAACATATCTCTGCTAGGCACCGTAGAGGTTATATTCAAGGTTCTCCTGGCCTCCTGACTTTTTGTCCTGCCTCCCACCACTTGGGAGTCACTCCTAAGGTAAGTTGCTTCTTAAGGGGGAGAGATGGAAGAGCAGCATATGGCAGTAGGGACAGAAGCATGGAGATTTGTGGAAAGAGGATAACTGGGCTTTTCAAATGCCCAAGTTGAACTAATTTGTGGAGTGAGCTAGAGGACATTTCACCCTGCTCTAGAAAATGTTCCCTGAATGCAGAAAATCTGAAAACCACTATGGTGTACCATTTTTCAAATCAGCAAACAATACATTCACATACTGAATGTGACTGCAGACTGCAAATATTCCAAGATATCAGCTGTCTGTTGAGTGTCAAATACCTGGAGATATTCAGAGAGAATGTGAGCCACCAAAGAATAGCTGGGAAATAGCGTCACAATTGGCAAAGGGGAGTTTGGGACAGAGCAGCAGGGAGATAGAGACAAGTCCACCCGAGCTCTGTCTTGCAGAGGAAGACATCGCTATTAAGCACGCAAATCAAGAACGCAAACGCAAAATGACTCTCATCAACAACACTTATTTATTTCCTTGTTTGTTTTGCTCTTCCCACAGCACAACTGAAAGAACTGTGTGAGGAGAGGAACAATCGCCAGAGACAAGTTGGAATAATATCAGGATAAAGATATTGGAAACAGGGCCTCCTAAGTACAATTATCTTCAGATACACAGTGTTTTGGTCTAAATTTGTGCAGTGGCAAAACTGAAGGTGATGTACCTCCCGCTGCACCATTAGTGAAACCACTAGCGAATGCAAGATAAAAGCAGGAGGGTGCCAACGGATTGCTCAGATAGAGCCACTTTCCAGGCTTCAAACCATGCTAACCTTGCACATAGGACGGTGCAGCAAATTTCTGTCTCCCATTTCTTGGAGCTCCAGGCAAACTATCTTAACGAGGCTGTATGACAAGAGCAGGCAACGTATTACCACAGTCCATTGGGCCGCATATATTCTCTCAGTCACTATTGTGTGTCTTGCAGGGCCCTTGCTGACATCTCAATCGAGTGGCAGTGTTCCTTAACATGGAGGAGCCATAGTCTCCTGACTGGGGCTAGAAAACTTTGAAAACAAAACAGGAAAGCAGCTGAAAAGCTCAGAAAACAGAAGGCATACACACAGAAGTCCTCTAATGTATTTCATGTTTAAATGCCATGGTTTCCAATCTTAATATTATCGTTTTGAAGAGCAGGGTTGCAAATTTGAATTTGCACTGGATTTTTGCAGAATTTCTAATATCACATCCACCCACACCATTTGTCAGTTTCTCCAGATAATTGAAAAATCCCAAAGATAGTTTTTCTGGCTCAAGTGACATCCCAAAAGAAATGTGACATGACCCTCATAGCCTGTTATGTAAATGTTATGTCAATGATATAAATCTATGAACATGTACATGCAAATTGGTGCCAACCATCCCGAGTCCATAGTATGTACTATGTTTAGTTTCTATGATTTGCTTAACATTGACTTTTTTATATATAAAAAAGTAAATTAAAACAAGATTGAAAACCTGAACTAAACTCACTCCTTCCACCCCACAGCCCAGGCTTTAGTCATGACAGTGGCTTGGAATTTCAAACCTCCTGAATTGTACAACTGGAGAAGTTGCTGTTTTCACCATGAGGATTAGTAATGTAATATGACTGTATCAGTGGTGCTGCGCCTTTCTATGCTTAAAATGTATGCTATTATGATGGAGATAGTGATGGTTGTATACTGCAAGAATCTCTGGGGAACACAATGCACTTCTTCACTCTGTGAACACAGACACAAATTGCCCGTGCATAAACTCATGCAAAGACATAGCTGCTACCAGGCCTGTGCAGGGGGAGGAGGCAGGCAGGCACATTGCCCCAGGTCTTGGAGGGTTAGGCTGGCCGCAGTGCCCCACCAGGGACCAGCTTCTTTTTTGTTTGAGTTTATTCTATCAATACTCCCACCCCCAGACCTCAAACAAGCTCTGCAGAGGCCTGCCTGCTACTGCAGGGATGTGAAACCTGTGGCCCTTCAAATCTGCCATCCCCAACTCTGCTTTGAAAGGTTGGAGGGAGGGGAAACCCCATAACAGATTGGAGGGCATGCATGAGGAGAAGAGGGGAAGAGGTTTCCATCGCACGCAGGAACCTCAGTCATGCCCTATAGGCTCCTGCCTAGTTGTTCTCAGGTCCAGCCATGAAGAATCAAGTCTGCTGTTGTCCGCACAGGCCCTTCCTGGGTTATGTTTCTTTGTCCCTCCAAAGTAACAGAATGTTGGCAACTAGAGGAGGGGTGGGGGAGAGAAGAACCATCTCTGGAGGAAGAAGTTTACTGCTTTGAACTGAACTTGCTATGAAGCTCACTTCAAGACTCATTTCACATCACACACAAAAACCATGCAGCTGCTGGGCAGCCAGAATAGGAGAGATCTAGGGTCTTAATGTCCTTCTTATGGGCTTCTTGGAAGTTCTTGTTGGCCACTCTGGGGAACAGGATGCTGTGGTTCCCACAGCACAGAAATAACAGGAGTTGATCCCCCAATGCATGGGCTTTGATGATTCTCCCAGAGATGGTGTCCCACAGCTGTAAGTCTGAGAGTCTTTCCTATATGCCCTCAGAGTGCTTAGTAAGGTGCATAGTGTCGTGAAGTTACTGTCAGTTGGCCTTAAGGACATATGGAACTCAATGGATGTTGCTTATCCTAATTTAATAGGTAGGCCAAGTATTCAATGAGGCAGATGCCCTCATGGGCAGCACAGGTCATCCTTCAGAGATGATGTCATTGATTTAAGCCAGATCAGCATTTTGATCTGACATTTTAATTTAACGATATTCATACTATCTGAATAAGAGAGAGAAAATGGAAATGTAGAAATGAGTAGACTTGCCCCCTTGATGTTACAAGCTGCAAATGAACTGACATTTTCTCATCTGGCCTAAGTGCCTGGGAAGTCTTGGTGCTAACAGGTACATGTTAACAAGGAACATGCTCATGTCACATTGCTAAGTATTTTTGGGTGGCCGGTCAAGCATAGCTGCCTTTCAAGCTGCTTCAGAAAGGAGAAATATTAATAAACTCCTGGCAGCATGCAGATTTGATTGAATTTCTCATGGATCACAGCCCGCCCGCAGCTGTGTGGCGTACCTGTCAAGCAAAGACATTGTTCCATAATTGTTCTTGATGCATTGTGTGCTAATTACCATTGCTGAAAATAATCTCCAAAGATTATGGCAGGCGTCATAAATAACAAGCCGGCAGTTCGACACTGCATTATGACAGGACCTCAATCGCTCTTATCTTTTACTAGAGTGCAGCTTATGCATTAGTGTTACTAATGAATCTTTTTCATTTGTACAAGTGATGTTTCCATTTGACAATGACATGAACATAAAGTGGAGGTTAATTTACTCTATTCCAAGAGGTTCATTATTTAACCTGACGTTGAGGACAAAACAATGTAGCCTAATAGACGGCAAATAGAAATTAGTTGTGATGAATTTTGCCTTTTAATGCTCTTGAATTCAGTGGCTTGTTTGGCAGAAACGTGGCAGGAGACTGCAGGTTGCCTCGCAGGCTCAGTCACCTTATCTGGCTGTGTAGCGAGGGGAAATTTTCTGCCCTTTCATGAACTCGCCCTGATAACTTGTAAAACTGCAATGGATTTACAATAACATAAAGGGCTGTCTGTACTAACGGCCAAGCACTGTCACTGTGTCAATTTTTATCAGATTAGTTGGCATTAACGCTGTATCACCAATTGCTTTACAAGTCAAGCCGCAGTGAATTGAATTGGATTCGGGTAGCTATTAGAATTGCCAATTTAAACACTCTGAGCTTATCTAAGCTTTAAGCCATTGACAAAAAGGCTTGGTCACTCTCACAACATTTTTCAACACTCATAGGTAGGTGCTCCTAGCACACTGGAATATCCAGTCATTGGAGAGCAACCAGAGATCGGAACCTTATCATAAGAGATAGTTACTGAGTTGATGGTGGTAGATGCCTTGAAAGGAAGTAGCTTTCATGTGCCATTGCCATAAATTTTGCATAGAATGGACATGAACTTTGGAGGCTGAGAGGCTATGGAAGGTGAACACACTGCATATTTTCTTTACAGTTAGTTCCAGATACAGTTTTTTCTTCTTCTAAATATTGCACAGGACAGGGTGATCACAGAAAGGCAAGGGGAACAGGACATGGTGAAGTTATAAAAAGGATGGAATAGAAAAGGTTTAACTGCAGCTTTCAGAAAAGTTTGTTTATTCTTTATTGAAATATTTATACTCGGTGTTTCCATCCCTAAGGGACCATTAAGGTAAAGAAATGTGCACCGACCACAAGATTCAGATCGGATCCTGATTTGGTGCTGCAGAGAACAGCATTTGTAATTTGGTTTAGGTATGAATCCAAATTCCAATGGGGGGGAATTGTTCCTCCCTCATTCACTACCTTAGGGAAATTCTAAAAGATTATAGGTTTGGCAGAATTGAATGGAACTTGCAAACAATGTAGTGCACCCCCCAATAGATAGAGCCTGGGGGCTTTTGTGCTAGGTTGCATTAAAATAGGGAGGGGATTAAAGGGAATTTCTTCCCTCCCTGTGGTTTTATTCGGAAAATTGTGGAAGTGCCCCAAGAAAATATTAGAAGACTGGGTGTGGGAGTTATGGTGAATGTACCGTAGGTGGGCAGCTTCAAACTCATGTTCTGCTGAATTGGCACCACAGTTCAGAGAAACTGAGTGTAAAGCTGATTTGACAGAGGTGGTTGTGTGGACAGAAATACTTGAATGTGCATAATCTTTGTTGTTGTTGTTGTTGCATCCTTGCATTTTTGTTGTTTGACAAGCCAGGGGAGAAATGTTTCAGTTTTTGCAGACACGGTATCTGCATAGTTGTTGTTTAAAAATCTGAATCACCAAATCACTTCAAAGGTGCCCACTTTGGATTAGGGAATTTTGCAGAGATCCTGTTTTGACTTGAATAAGTGCCAAATCTGTCCAAAGTAGCTCATTTCAGTTCTTGATTTGGAATCCACCCCAAACTGTAGTATGTTGGAAAGTGTGGCAAGTTTTCTATGGTTTGAGAAAGTCCTGATAACATTATCTCTAAGTGGCAAAATTATTGAATTGTTTTTGTGGAGGTTCTTGTTATCTCCATATAACTATCCTAGACAATATAAGCCCCATATCAAGCCTTGCTTCTTTTTATACCTGAAGGAGCATCTCCATCTTTCAGCCCAGACACTGAGGTCCAGCTCCACGGGTCTTTTGGTGGTTCCCTCACTGCGAGAAGTGAGGTTACAGGGAACCAGGCAGAGGGCCTTCTCGGTAGTCACACCTGCCCTGTGGAACACCCTCCTGTCTGATGTCAAGGAAATCAACACCTATCTGACCTAGAAGACATCTGAAGGCAGCCCTGTATAGAGAAGTTTTTAATGTTCTATTGTGTTTTTAATATTCTCTTGGGAGATGCCCAGAGTGGCAGGGGCAACCCAGTTAGATAGGCAGCATATAAATGATAATTTGGTTGCTGTTGTTCTTGTTGTTAGCTGGTGTATCAAAATATATATTTAGAAACTATGAGATCTGAAATATTGATTGTCATAATGAATTGGCTCACTTCTTTTTTCACTTTGCGGATTCCTTGTTGTCAAGTATTCAGGTCCTTTCCCCCCTGCAGGATTAAGATATAGAAGCTTGCTTCAAAAGGAAGCTTGAGGGTTCCAGAATGCTATTGGCATGGACATAGTTGACATAGTTGAAGGCCCAGATCTAGCTTGTGTCAATGCTTTCTCATCACCTAAGAAGTGTAACTTTGCCAGTAGGTTTATCTAATTGTACCCCAAATGGCACATGAATGCTGGCTGAAAGTGGGAAAGCACATTCCTGAGAATACACAATTCAAAGACTAGGCCGTGCCAATTAACATGTTATCATCAATATGGTTTGAATCAAGCGAATAGTTTCCTTGTTTATTGCAGGAGCATATTGTGCTGTTTTCAAGCAGTGTTATTTATAGTTTGTGGTAAATTAGCAGAGCAATTTGCCATAAATTATTGGAGTCATATTTTTAGCAGTGACACATTGTACAGGACAAAAATTGACCTTTCCCATGCCATAAACAGAAGAAAGGTCTGTGGGGGCATCCATCATAACCCTGCCTTTGGTGATTGCATATCACCGATGCATCAGCTTCTCACAGACCATAAAATGCATCTACTCAATCTCACTTTTATTTTAGTATTTTATTTTATTTTATTTACAAATAATTTAGTTCTCTAGCATTGTCTTTGTATTTTCAGACCTTGCATAAAGAGACCATGGCTTCCCTGCCCACCAACTAAGAGATTATTTTTTCTTTCCTTATTTTTGTCATATAGAAAAGCCTGAAATATTCATTTTAGGTATGCTTCCAGGATATTACTATCTATAATGGGCCAAATATTCCTCTTCCCAAGTGCTTGGTTTACATCCATCTGGGATAGCTCCTGTATAGAGAATATTCCAATAACATGCCTTCATAACTTGTGCTTTTCAGCCAGGGAGAGGGTGGAATCCTGAATCTGCATCAATATCAATTCATTAGTGGTCAATTCATTTTGAGCTAGACTCTTCTTGACCAAGCTCTTCACTGGCCTGAGACCTCTGGTCAAGACATATCATTCTGCCAGGTCAGGCATCTGTAATGACCTCTCATTTCCCAGCAAGAGAGACTCTCATCAGGTGACAAACAGGGCCTGACTCTCCCCTACACGGCTTTAACATGGGACAACGCCATGTCTATCCTGAGCAAAGTTGCCCAATAAGCAGTGACACTTTTGACTTGTGCAGCTCTCTTCCCCCTTAGGGAAAATTATCCCAGGCATGGTGTTTTCATTGTAATTATTTGTGTAGCTTTAATATATCATAGGTAGATGGGCAAGCAGATATTTTAAATTCTAAGAATGTTTAATTGTTTTTAATTATTGGTTTCCCCCTATGCTTTTAGCAGTTCTTATTTTTATCTGTAAGTTGCCTTGAGTCCCATCAGGAAGAAAGGCGGGGTATAAATAACTATATAATCGTCACCATAATTAGCTCAAATCACCCCAACATTTCCCTAGCAATATATTATCCAGGGTTCTCTGAATGTTCCACCAGCTGTGCCACTCTCCTTGCTTAGGAAATGTGCTGTGCCTGTTGACAGGATTTTCTACTTGCAGTTGATTACATTAAGTATCTTTAAGAAGGGAGAAACATACTTCCTAATATTCAGCTACCTACAAATTATGAGAGGGAATAATCCCAGTGGGCAGTGCCGGAAAGACTATTGTTGCTGCTGCTGCTGCTGCTGCTGCATTCTTCATCTAACCACACCGACTCAACCAAGTAAATAAAAGTGAAGAGAATATTTCAATTCCAGGTTTTGGAGATGAACATGCTCATGAGTCTGCTATTAGCACCTCAGATTTCCCTAAGGCTGACCTATTTGCTTCAGAAGTCTTGTTGGGTGATAAAACGTTCCACAATCTCCCATCAACTTTTTCTCTGCTGCCACTAATTTATAGTCCCAATGGCAGTAATGACTTGGTTATCTGCTGCTGGGCATCCTTTTATTTGGGGGCCTTGGCTTCAGCCATATATAATCAGATACAGCCACATTTTATTAACTTAGGGTTGTATATGCTGCCCATGCATGAGTGAATAAACTTCCACTCGTGTACTGGGATTTCATCTTCTTTTCTTGACCCCTGCAGCCCTCTGAATAGCCTCACAATCTGCTCTGGAGAGTTGGGGAACCCTGTGGATCAGATCTGGGGGTGGGTGCAGGGAGCTGCAGGTGGCCAGAGAGGAAGCTAATGGAGCAGGGCCACTGATATAGTGTTGCCCCAATGGAGGTTCTTGTGCATTTTAACAGTGGCATGACCAACTGAAATTCAGCTGTTGAAGAGTTCACCATCACTGCATGTCCACTGCTAGGAAAAGCAATATCTAGTGAATTGTTTAGGTCTATTTAAAGCTTGCTAGCTTACCTATTACATTTACAGTAGTACCTCTAGTTATGAACTTAATTCGTTCCGGAGGTCCGTTCTTAACCTGAAACTGTTCTTAACTAGAGGTGTGCTTTCGCTAATGGGGCCTCTTGTTGCCGCTGCGCCACTGGCACACGATTTCCGTTCTCATCCTGGGGCAAAGTTCTCAACTCGAGGTAACTCTTCCAGGTTAGCAGAGTTTATAACCTGAAGCGTTTGTAACCTAAGGCGTTTGTAACTCAAAGTACCACTGTATAGCCCAACTTTTCTCTAAGGAGCTCAAGGTAATATACATGGTTCTCTCCATCTCCACTTGGGTTGGGGTAAGTAATTGAGACTAGACCAAGGCCACCCAATGAACTTCATGGCTGAGTGGGGGTTTCAACCATGGTCTCCGCAGGACTCTAACCACTACATGATACTAGCTTCTTTAGATAGAAGGCCTGCTTCCAAGGAAAACATGAATTCCCCATGGCACCTTGCTATTAAAAACAATTATTTCATAAGTTGAATTTTTTTCAGGCATTTTCAACCTGTCATTTTGGCTTGCATATTCCTTTTCTGCACCATCAAGAACATAAATAACGTACAGTGGAATGAACAAAGGGAATGGTCTTTATGCTACATTGGATGCTTCTACATGTAATGCTTGTATATAATCAGCACTCAGAGCCAATTGCTCATAAGATAAATGTGTAGGTCTTTTTTCTGATGACTGCTGATCTACACAGTCTAGAAGACCTGATTTGGAAAAAAGAGCCACTGTCTTGCCAAAGCCCAATCTAGCAGATCAAATGCCTATAGCAGGGAATAACACTTTAATTAAGTATTTCCTGCTGCACTTCCTGTTTTCCTGATAACAACGTTACAGCTCAGCATGTGAAAAGGCACGTAGTTCTCCATTTGTTTCTACATTGTTGCAGCTGTATAAAAAGCACTGCCATCCCGCCTTGCGCTTTGTGAGAAGTCACCAATCTTGCATGAGACAATCCAGTTGAAAGGGGTTATTTTCCTTGTACTAAAACTGGAGGAATGTTTTGAATAAATGGACACCATGTGCAATTAATACAATACTGAAATAGCAAATGCTGTCATTTGAAATCATATCCATGGAGGGTCCTTATCTACATAACCATCTTGCACATGAATAGAACAATTGTGATTTTTTCTTTCCAGTCCCTTCACAGGCACAAAAAGAATATTGCTTCTAAGGTTCTAGGTGCACAAATAACCACTCGCCTTAGAGAATTGTGTGTGTGTGTGTGTGTGTGTGTGTGTGAGAGAGAGAGAGAGAGAGAGAGAGAGAGAGAGAGAGAGAGAGAGAGAGAGAGAGAGATTTACAATATTAAATATGGTCCACTAAGAAAAGTCCTCTGGATAGTTTGCAATTAAGAATTAAGATCATAAGGTATAAAAATAGAACATAAAATCTAAAACAAAACATAACCAACAGTAGAATAAAACCAGTGGCAGATGATAACAACAGATCTAAATACATGGACACATACAATTTAAGAGCAGTAAAGGAAAGGTAGTCTGGCACCAGAATTGTTGCAATGTGGATACCAGGTAAGTATCTCTAAGGAGAACATTCCACAGCAGAGATACTGCTACTGTAGGCCTTCTCTGTTCCTCCTTATTTCGGACCTGGAGCCAGAGAAGATAATCCAGGGAGGTAGATGTGGGAGGAGGCAGTCTTTCATGGCCCCATCCATGTAAGGTTTTCAAGACTATGACCAGCACTTTGAATAGAGGTAGGACATGAACTGGAAGACAATGAAGATGATAAAGCATTGGTGTAATATTACTGGATCAATCTAGTCCCAGTTTCTGGACTGCTTTCAAAGGTAGTCCCATGTATAACACACTGCAGTAATCCAAACAGGAGTTTATCAGAGAATACAAAACTGTAGCAGGACTCGTTCTGTCCAGACAGAGTCATCAGTACATCAGTCAAAGCTGATAAAAGGCAATGAATTCAAAATTTTCAAAGAACATCTTGGTATGGTTTTACAAAATGAGAACCCAAATTGTCCACGGTCAGATGTTGAAAGAAAACTTTAGTGATCAGAACCTGAATTAGCTTTAGTTTTGTTAAGGCTTTCCCCAGAATACAAAAGACTTCTAAAGTAGCAAATGGATATTTGTTTTCACAGCAACATAGAAGAGAGTGCCACCTACTGAACTGAAAAAGATAACCTACCAAGGTACCATAATGGTGGTGAAGAGGGAATGGAGTTACAATCCAGTTTTCTTTGAGCAAAAAGAATATATTCTGGAAAGAAAGAGTATAGTTCCCAGAGTGGTTTGGGTAGCAGTTCTACGATGCTGTATTTTTACTGCATATTATTATAGCATTACATTCATAGTTAGGGTCAGCTGCCATTTCCTGAGGTTTATAACTTGCCTGTTTTAATTAACATCAGGCCGAAACTTGGTAGGGGAGTTAGGGTTAGCCCAGATGTTAATGTTATTCTACAAATGCCTTATATCAGTTAAAACATTCAAAAATATATTAGGTAGTAAACATTTGGAGATGTGGTTTTGGGTGTAGTTTTCAGAAATGAAGTTAAGGAGAGGCTTGTTTTCGGGAGAGGGAATAATGCCTTCAATTTTCTTTCTGCATGAATTTGTTGTTGACAGGCAGGTAGGTAAGTTGAGAAATGGAAACAACTTTAGAGAGGGTTTTTTTTACTTCACTCACAAAATAATATGAAAATATGATGCATAACTAATTGCGAAGTTGTCCACTGTGCCTTTAATTGTATGGAAGTGATTTGATATGCTTGGAAGTGTATTAGAGACCTGGAATGACCTCCTCATGCTAATGAGATGGTCTCATGACATTGTGAGTAGAATAAAGGACACACAAATTCACGACAGCTTAAATCTCCTGTAGAACGTACTATATAAACAATTCCATTGACTTTGTTCAAGAGAAGCAATTTGTATTTTACCTTGTGATACAAGTGTCTCACGATGGAAAATCCAAGGAGAAAGAGGAAACTATGGAAACATGAGTTCCCGCCCCAGCCCCGCTGTTGTTTCAATAAAAGTCGGTGGCAGTGATATGACCAAAGTAGCACAAGGAAGATCCAAGAGGAAGCATTCTTCACTAATACAACCCTGCTTTGTTGGGCAGTTGATATCATAGTGTGATCAATCAATGTGACTTGAAGTGGCCAAAATACACTATCTGTGGTTGAAATTACTTAAATTTCCTTATTAAATGCCTCCCAGCACCCAAACTGCCTTGCCTGCCTTTCTTCTCCTGAGGCACCACTCCGTCTTCTACATCCCTCTTTCATCTCTTTCTCTCGATCTGCATAAACTGTGCCACTTTCCTTCTCACTTGGTTTCCAGTTCTTAGCCGCATATTGCTCCCTCAGAATAGTACCCAGAGCATGATTTCAATAGGAGAACTATGGGGAGCTGATACAGCAACAACAAGACCCAAACTCTTCAAGGCTTTAAAGGTGAAGGCCACACCAGCGCTGGGCACTGAAACAGATTGACAGCCAATGGAGATGTTTCATACCAGCTGTTTATACGCTCACAACAGCAATGACCCATCAGCAGATGAATTCTAATGTCCAGACATTTCCCTCTTCCCACTCACCACTCCTACTGCAGATCACCCCAAACATCTTTCTCTCTCTTTGCACTCTGCCACTCCTATTTTTTCTGACTAACATGAGTCTTGGAAGAATAAATTATTCTAATTTTGTCAATATGGCTGCAATTTACATGATTTATTCCAAGAGCAGGTTCTGGGGCTCTCTCTGCCGCGCAGTCTGGATGTTTGGGGACAGTGAATATACACAGCCCCAAGCACAGCTCATCTTAAATGATGCTGTCATCTGGCATGATGAGCAAGTGGAACTGGAGAAGGAGAGACCAGATCCCACTAATGGTCCCCACATCCCTTGCATTTGTCGACGGAACTGTTTAAATACAGACCCACTGAAAACAAAAGTGGTGACTGGAAGAATTGTGCTTCCCTTTGCATTTTCCTTAAAAAACTTTTTTTAAAAAAACTCCAATAAAATAAATATCTTATACTAATGAGAAATGCAATCCTCCAGCTAATTCCTTTAATTTCCATCGGCCGTTTGTTTTCTAGAAGTAAAGCTTTGATTCAGATGAAGGCTAAAGTGTGCCATTTGTTTTGCTTCTCTCATTAGTGAACAGCAGGAAGGCAAGCTCGCAGACGCTAGATGATTCGAGTGGTGTTCTAGTCTTCTTTCACAGGTTGATCATGGAAATTCCTCGGGACTCCCAGATTGCTGCATCTTTGGGTAGATCACATGGCACTTGGCCATTTCCATTTAAGTAAAGAAGATCCTACTGGGTGAAGCCAGTGACCCATCTACTACAGCATCCTCTTCCCACAAGGGCAACCAGATGCCAATGAGAAGTTCATAAGCAGGATCTGAGTGCAGTAGTGCTCACCCGTCCTCTGTATTCCATCAGCTGGTACCCAGAAGTATTTTACCTCCAACAGTGCAGATATAACATTTCCTCCAATGCACAGGAAGGGGACAACTTATCCATTCTTTGCCAGGTACCCTTTGGCATGATTATAGCCTTCAGAAGCTATCAGATGTTGTTATATGCTCAGAGGTTGCTGCACATTAGTTACAAATTATTTTCAAGACTTCCTCCTTTGCCACTTCCGCAGGCCTATGCCTTAACAGAAGAAATATATATATATATAATTTTCTTGCACTACTTACATGAAAATGCAGGGCAATTAGATCCTTTGCTCTCACTTTCCTCTAAATAAGGAATAATTTAGCTGAAGCGTATAAGCAGAGTTCTTGCCATGTAATCTGCATCTTGCAGTAAAAACAGACTTGACTGTCAAAAACTGTACTGATTAATTCTAATCCAGCTCTCTGTTGGGGGGGGAATTATTTGACAAAGAACAATTTCTCTTTGCTAAATAGACTTCGTTTATCAGACTGTTGGTTTGTCCATAATGAAAGGAAAATAATGGGTAAATCCTGGTTCTTCTTTTCTACCAACTTTAGAACAGGATTGGGCAAATGCATGGGGAATAAGGCTATCAATGGCTACTAACCATGATGGCTATGTTCTGCCTCCGCTATCAGAGGCAGCAAGCCCTAAACACTAGTTGCTGGTGATCACAAGTAGGGAGAGTACTATCGCACTCAAGTCCTGCTTTTGAGCTTCTCATAAACATCTGGTTGGCTACTGTGAGAACAGGATGTTGGGCTAGATGGACCTTTGGCCTGATCCAGCAGTCATCTTCTTACACTCTGATGTTTTTCCCATTCCATTCTAATGTGCAAAGTGGGATTTGGGAATCTTAGATCTATTAACTGCAGATGACTTTTAGACCTCAGGGTTTGCAACTCAAAAAGACCTGTGCATTTCACTTCCCACAACGGGGGGGGGGGGAGAAAATTCATGTGTCACTCCTGTGACTTCCTACCCTGTTTTTCAGCAATGTCTAGGACCTAATGGCTAGGATGTAAAATTAGCAAAAGTATTGTTGTGTTCTCCAACACTGCATTACACTACCGAAGAATGTGCTCATGTGAGCATGCTGCTCTGTCTTATGTTGAATCAGGCTATTTTATTTTATTTTATCTTGCCCAGCAGTTTAACTAGGTAGCTTTTAAAGTTTCCAAACAAATGTCATTTTACCTGGGATCTTATTTATTTATTTATTATTTTTATTATTATTGTTATTATTATTATTATTATTATTATTATTATTATTATTATTATTATTATTATTAAATTTCAGACAAACGATTAATCACATGGAATGGATGGATAATTGGATGCATGGATGGATAGAGATTATTTTCCAAGGATTCCTAAGCAAGTTCCAGCAGAGGTGTACCTAGGGGTTGGTGAAAGCAACATCCGCTGGGAGCATAGACCCAGATGGGGCACAAAAGTCACCCCACAAATATGTTTCCAGTTATCTGTAAGGCCTTGAGTATCCATCTTAGATAAGAGATGGGAGCTGAGTGGTAGGAGCAATGGCAAGACGGTATGAAGATAAAGTGATCAGAGAGCGTGCAAGTGAGAATTCTCCAACAAAATAACTGCAGTAGTGTGGCAAGATGTGGCATTAGACAAGGTGCCTAGGGAGCGGGCCCACGGCTGTCAACCAGCCAAGTATAGAGCAGGCAACTGCAGATCAGCATCAATTTCTTTCTCTCTTCCTCCTGCTCCCCCATGACTGAATTGAATTCCTCCCTCCTTTCCCCCAAAATCAGAAAAATAAAAAAGGAATAAGTGCCTTTTCACAGTTAGAAATTTGCAGGCTTCTTGCCAGCCAGCCACTTGAGTGGAAGCAAATTTACCAGGTGGGGTGCTTAGGCTGCAATCCTTATCTTGCTTACTTGAGAGTAAACTCCACTGAATTCAATGGGCTTTACTTCAGTGAGTGGGTTTGTGGGGCTCTGGGTCAGTGGAGCACCTCCATCCCATGCATAACAGCTGTGGCTATTCACTGGGATCATTGTGGGGAGAAACAGGAGCATGTTTGAGGAATACAGTAGAAGTTGTGATGCCTTGTGGTCTCTGAGCTTTGGAAATAGTAAACTTCAAACTGCTACCCTAAAAATGAGCATTACTCTTTGACCATCAACACCAGCTAGCTAACAAAGGAAGTTGTCTTTTATTCAACACAATAAGAGGGCAAGGACTCAAGGGCTGGAACACCAGAGTTACCTTGAATTGCACAGCTATCCCACAGACTTCCCACATAAGTTGTGGCTGATTCAATCTCACACCACTATAGGGAGAGATGAGATAAGGAGGAAGTCTGCTCGAAGGATACTTTGAACTATGCTTTTCATCTTTTCCTCCTTCATCTGGTTCAGCAGCTAGGTTCTATTTGGAGCCACATGCAATTTATTCACAGCTAGACTGGTTTCTTTTTTTAACTCTTCAATTTCTATGTTGGTCGGTGGGCCATGTCCACAGTTGTGTGTGTTTTGCACCAACTTGAAAATAACATCAAATTAACCAACTTGGGTGATTTGTACATTTTGATAAATATATTGTTTATCTTCTATAGATAATTCCTGCATTAAATTTCGACATGTCTGTTGCCTACCAAATAATGACGAATGATGATACACAAGGACTACACTGGGATGAGCTCTTCCAATGAAACAGTCATGTCAGTTCAGATGTGCAAGTCACAAAAAAAAATGTGATAGAAGATTGGATTGATAATCTAACAACTAGGTGGAGCTAGAAAGAAAAGACATTTCACTGCTTTCCCCACTTCACACAAACTGATCAGACTGGCAATGGAATCTTACTTTGGCATGGGTAATGGGGCAGTGTCCTCCACTACACCAGAGGGCAGCAAACCAGCTTAGAGGGCACAGGCCACACCTTGTTGCATGCACAGCTTTCTCCATTCCCTGCCCTTCAGCATTTCCCACCTGGGGACACAGCCTCACTCTGCCTCAAAATAGGGCCGGCTTTGCCACTACTAGACCATTTGTCCAGGCTTCCGCTACTCCCTCCTCTATGCCTTTTGCCTAGCCCCAGTTAAGAGGCAGAGCATAGAAAACAAGCGTTAAGCATGCTGTGTGCTCCTGCAAATCGCAGCAGAGGCTCTCCCCGCCACCCACCCTGCGCAGCATTCTCTCTGCAATCCACATGTCACAACAGAGGGCTCAGCGCTGAGTTATTGCCAAGAGCAACATTTCCCTCCAGACCTCAGAAAGGAAAGGAACCATATTAGAAAATTTATCGAGTATTTCGTTAGATCAATATGGGGTATGATTTAGGAATCCCTGCCTAGGCTCTTTAAATCTATTTAATCAAACCAATTAATAAAAAAAAATGCAGAAAGTTGAAGCGTCTCCTCTAAGGTGCATCATAAATATACTCCCTTTACTTAGGCTTTTGATCGTAGCCAGGTAATTAACGGCTTTAGTTAAGTTCGACTCATTCCCTCATGCTTGCTCCTGGTCATAAAACGCCCAGGGCTACATGTAGCTCATGGATTTATTATGTTTTTCTTGAAGCAAGAGCTTCTCTCACTCCTTTTTCCTTTATTTCACTTTATGTATCCATTGCTTTTGCAGCTGTCCTGTCAGCCACAATGGCTGATAGGCTTTGTGTTCAATGCAAAATTGACTTTCTGGCTCAGCAATAAGCATTCCTCCCCCACCCACCCCACCCCTCCTTATCCTCTTTTTTGGGGACAATGCATAACATCCACCTCTTTCTCTCCCATTCCCATAAATATAAATGAAAGAATATGAGATGCTTTGCCAGAGTTTCCTGATGGAGCCATTGTGCACGCCAAGCTTGGCCCAGTGTTGTTAATCAGTGGGGGGACATCCTTACATCAAGGGGAATGAACTCAATGGATCAGTCTCTACCTTCCTGACCTAGAAGCAAAGGGGATGAAATGATATCCCCCAAGAGGCCTCAAAGGTTCCTGGATCTTCAGCTGTAATACTTCCAGCCTGCCAAGAAAACAAGTGAGGATGTTGCCAGCCCATCAACAGGAAGTTGGGGGTGGGGAGAGCAAAGTGTGTTTCATGCTTTAGGGAAGGAAGCGACAACAGAGGGAGAGAGAGCATTCCTTCCCAGAGTATTTAGAGGCAAGATAGGAGTTTTTATCTCATTTTGCAATCAAGGAAATCCAGGCTTAGAGAGAGGCAAGGCAGATGAATGGTTTCCCTCTCAACTCTCGTAATGTATATCAATATGTGAAGAATGTTGGCTATAACTCTTGGTATTCAGTGCAACAAAATAAATAATACGGAACAGCAGGAATTGGTTAGTTTGTAGGAATGGGTGAACTGAAACTGAAAATGTTAACAATGAGGAGGCCCCCTGTCTGCTTCCAATAGAGAGTCAATATTATTTCACTGAAAGAAGAGGTGGAGAAATGAGAAGTTAAAGCTAATTTGATTTATCCTTCCAGGAAGATTCTTCTATGAGCTGCACCATCACAGATAGCTGGACTGTGACAGCTCTCAGTAACTGAGGATCGGGCCCCATGGTCAATTCTAATATGGAATAATGCACTGTTTTTACAGAGCAAAGCATATTAAGAGTCAATTTAGGCACTGAAAGAAGCAGAGCTTGTGGTAGCTCATGCTTTGGATTTCCCACTTAGGATATAATCAGGTCCCAAGTGGGGCTCACAGAAGGACAACTGTGTGTCAGGTGGCCACTTATGCAGAAACAAATGCATCGCCCAAAAAGAGGGCATGGATCCAGTGTAAAATTTATATGGATGCAAATTTGAAAAAATAATTTGAATAGAAATACAGTACCTCTCATCATAGTGGGGGAAACTGACAAGTTGACCTTTGTGCTTACTTAAATCTGCAGTTGAAGATGCTACCTTTTGATGGGAACCTTCAAGGCCCCTACTGTCCATTCTGGTGGTTCCTTAAACCAGATCTGGACCAGGCAGCCCTTCAAATAGGGGACTCCTTCCTGTAGAAGACTTTCTACTGTAAAGTAGGACCATTCAAAAAAGTAGAGATGGACAGCAGCAGGTATTCTACCTCGACAGACAGTTGCTGGGAATCGCAGGTGGGAAGAGTGCTGTTGTGCTCATATCCCACTTTCAGGCTTCCCAAGGGCACCTAGTTGGCAAAGTAAGAACAAGATGGTAGACAAGATGGACCAATGGCCTGATTCAACAGGCTCTTCTTATGTTGGATAGTCATAGCCCCTGCTGGTCCCTTGATTCAATCACGTTACATACAGGTTTTGTTCTATTTATTTATGAGATATTGTACCCACCCTTCATCATAAGGTTCAAGAGCAGGTTACAACAGTACAGCATATAGTTATGAAAATAGTGACCATTATCAAAAACAGATAAAACTAAATAGAACAGAACAGTATGATTTCAGCAAAGGCCAGAGTAAGAGTTGTGGCTTCAGCATATGGCAAAAGCCATACCACGAAAATGCCAGATGCATTGCTGTGGGGAAGGAGTTTCACAATTTAGAGACTGCCCCAGAGAAAACCTCTAAGCCAACGTTCATGGTATTTCTGAGGGTACTTCTGAACTACCAAGACAGCCCCCTCTACAGACCTTAACACTCAATAAGGTTGGTGGGAATGGGGTCTTTCAGATCTTTCAGACATTCAGGGCTTTAAACACTCATGTGAGCCCCTTCCATTCTGGTGCCCAGAAACAAAGTGGCACCACCTTAGGTTTCTTATTAAGTTTCACTATCCCACTATCAGATCATGAAGCAATTTACAAGCAAGGAGAAGTGCAATAATAAAATATATACATACAAAAACATATTAAAAACAGACTTCACAATATACTATAATATTACTGATGCTGCCCAAATGCCCAGGAAAATAAAAACTTATTTACCAGGTGCTGAAATGATGAGAAGGTTGGTGCCAGATGCGCCTCCCTGGGGAGAACATTCCATGCATTTAATAATAAACAGCACAAATATGGTTTTGTTGAGTGTCTTAGACATTCTACATTGGCCAGAAAACGCAAAAGGTTGGGTCCAGTGGTTTCCCTTTGTGCACAGAAAGATCTTTGTTCCAAAGGTGTATGTAAAAGGAAGGAGGGAAGCAATATTTACTGATTCTCCCTTCTCTATGCAGCCCTATATACCCTCAGAAATTGGTTCAAGAGTGTTGAGGAACACTCTGGAATAGCTTGGGAGGCAAAGTGGGGTAAGGGCTGCAGGAGAAAGGGGTTTGTGAAAATTGCCTTGCATTTCTGAAGAAATGTCCCATCATTAACACTTGCCAGCAGTGGCACACCTGTTTTGAAGCCATGGCTGTCCTCTTGCCTAGCAATGCATGATCTTGAAACGATTTGTTCTTTTCAGCCAGAAACTGCTCTACTTACATTTTGGCAAAAACTTTTTAAACTTCTGTCATTCCACAGTGAAAGGAAAGGTTATCTGTTGTTGAGCTACCACTCCCATCATACCTGACCACTGGCCACTCTGTCTGGGGATGATGGGAGTTGGAGTCCATCAGGAGGGTCACCACACTGCCGATCCCTGGCCTAAGCAATATTGTGGTGGCCATCAGCAAACAAGCTCTACTTTTGCTTTCTCTTGCCCAGCTTGGTACAGAAACCTAGAACAATTGCCTGTCGCAGCCCTTCTCCACTATAATTCATGGTCGGCAATAGGGACAGGAGAAGGAGCCTTTTGAAAGCAAGACAACAAATCCATAGCTTTTAAATTATACATAGCTCTTATCCCACAATTAGTTTCTAATTCAAAAAGACTGCAGACAGTCAGACTCCTATGTAATAATCCATGAGATCGGATTCACATTGAACTGACAGGCTTTGAAGAACAATGTAAAAGGAATGCAAGAAAATCTCCAATCCTTGAGCTTCATCAATACACACCAACAGAAGATTCCTATTCCAATTCATCTCATATTGGCAGCTTTCTCTGAGTAAATTTACACATTTTCTTCTGAACAAGGCAGTAGGTGGCATGATTCTGGACCGTACCAAAAAATAATAAGAGTAGCATAATTCATATTAGAAACTCTCTTTCCGTTTCTTCTTAGCACGCCTGATGCTTGCTGAGGCAGGATCAGGAATTTGCTACCAGAAACCTTTTTACATGGGTATCTGATCCCTGACTGCTAAGAAAGAAACGGGATATTTTAAATATGAAATATGCTATGTGCTAATTGCTCATTAATAATTCCCTGCTTGGCTGGTTAGAAAGGTATATCCTGCCCATCAAAAAGGTGTTTCTAGGGAGGAACAGCCATAGCTCAGCATGCAGCAGGTGTTAGAATTCCTGTTCCATGATTGCAGTCATGGGATGTTGTCTATCACATGATGGTATATGTTTTGACTCCACAGAGTGGAAAGTGACGGAGACAGGATGTTTGTGTTACTGTGTTCTGTGAAGTGGGACTATTGTCCTTTGTTTTTTTTCTCTTTGCTGTCTGATGCTAGAAAGAGAGGGGGTCATGTTGCAGTGCTCCGTGTGTGTTTATATGTAAATAAAGTAGATTAGCCAAAATGCTGAGTTGCTGAGGTCTGTCACACAAGCTGCGAAGACTCTGCGGATCACTAAGTGTGCCGATGTCTGTTGGCATTGGTTGCTGTGATGTGCGGGCAGAAGAAAGCTTCTGAAGCTCCCAAACGATCGACCAGGAGGGAGAGAACATGCCAGTCAGGCATGTGTCTCTACCAGTGTCCTACTCGAGTGTAGGACGAGCTCCTGACAGCAGGTACAGGGTTCAATTCCTGGCATCTCTAGGGCTTTTGCCTTGTACATTGGTAGTTTATAGTTAACAATGGCACATGTACTCTCTAAGTTTTGCTTCAGGATATCACCAATGAACAAATCTGGTAGCTGTTATAAAGTGTCTTGAGTTTCCAGAAATCCTATATTTCCAAGGCTGGGTTTTTTCATTTTCATGATGATTTCCTGACACACACCTTGCTCCCTGTTGATGTGCAAGAAGTATTACAATGTCTGTTACAGAGGTTTTTCTGTGCACCTAAACGTATGTTTGGTCTATTGTAATCTGCTGTTTATCTCACAACACATGGTGTAATCATTAGTCTCAAGAACAGGGCAAATACTATAGTTCTGTAGGAACTGAATGTTTCTGAACCATTTAGTTGGCTCTGCACATGCCATTAGCAGTGAATGAATTTTTGCAACCTCATTGTGTCTGGCAAGATAATTATGTACAGGGCAAAACAGGGCAGCCCACTCCAGCAGGGTCCCTGCTGACCTGGACTTTTCACCTGTCTTTCCTTCAGGGCACACAGATCTCTCAGGTAGCTTCAGGAAAGCTAGAGAACCACTTCACTGATGAGGTTTACATTCACATCCCCTCTGTTAACACAGGGCATTTCTCATGCAGCTTTAGAGAGGTAAAATTTTGATCAGCCTTGACTCCTTAGAGAATTGGGTGTTCAGATGTTCCAAGTAATTATGGAATGGTGATGCCTGTTTTTCGCAGTTTGAACATGTATGTCATCTCCTTCTATCTCCTTCAGATCTTCCTTTCTTAATGAATATGGCTAAATTTAAACCATTAATTGCAATTAGTCTACTCTGAGCAAAACTTTGTTGAATGCCACCCATTGTCCTTATATCACTGAATTTGAGGTGTTGTATATAAATAAATTTCTATACTGCCCCTAGCTATAAATAACCTCAGGGCACATAGAGCACGTATGTGATGCCATGTCATAAAGAAATGTGATTGAATGATACCAATGGATTTTTATGTGTACTTTCAAAATGTTTCCACCAATTATACTATATTTTATCCTTTCCAGGGGCTTTCCAACTTACATCTTTTCAAGCTGTCCTTCTCCCAACCTTTTCTTCCATATCATTGATTTCCAATTCCAAGTCATTTATAATATTACTTCTAATGGTTGTGAAAAGAAACCATTTATATTTACGGCATTATGAGCCATCAGTCTGGACCAGGTCAGTTTTCAAGAGATCCTGATCATATTTTTCATCATCATCATCATCATCATCATCATTCTTAATATTAATACTTGCCTGCTTCTTGCAGCTTTTGTAGTAGCATTTTGCCTCTTTCTCCAAATTTCTGTAGAATTGTTTTTAATTAACATTATACAGTATTGGGTCTATGTATGTCTTACATGAGATACATTCTCCCAAAGTCTTTGCTCTCTGTTTCTTGGTTTCTGTTTCTCCGTATCAAGGTGATCCAAAAGTGATGCCATAAAATTTCTTTTCACGGAAGTGATAGGATCTTTTTTATTATTATTATAGAGTTAATGAAAAAAGTTTATTTGTGAGAATTCATGTATATGACACTTACAGCATCTAGATCAGTTGTTGTTGTTGGTTATCTATTTCTTAAGTATCCTGTTTGAAGAACTATTTATCTTTTCCCATTTTATTCTTTATCAGCTTCAAACCTACAGCTTCCTCAGCTATGGTAGCTCCACAATATACTCCTGTGTGCTTGTTTCAGAATACTGCATTTATGTTTTCCTTTTTATATTAAGATTTTTAAAAAACAGACGAGGGTTTATAACATCGATTACATGTTGATATCATTCATAATTTAGGATGCAATCCTATGGTTCATGGAAAGGCAAAAGAGGCCAGCCAGTTGGCAATGCCAGAAGACAACGTGAGTTTTAAACACACACCATAGAGTACGAATCGGGCTGATCTCTTGCAAGCTTGGTTCTTGTCCTTTGATTGGAGATGAGGACCAGATTCTTCTTTGTCTTGCAAGGGAAGGCGTCGTTGCACAAAATATCAAGCTCTCTCATTTTATCAATATAATGGACAGTGTTTGATTCTCCAGAAATACAATACCTAGGAATAGTTCTAAAATTCAGGGGGAAAATGCAGCTCTCAGTGTGTAGAAGTGGGCAATCCCGTGTTGTAGAATTATAAAGCAATACACAGTATTTGTTTATAGGTATCTATCATCAATCTATCTATCTATCTATCATCTATCTATCTATCTATATATCATCTATCTATCTAGTTATAGATATTCAAATAAATACATATGTAAGAAGATATTACATACTAAGCAGTCCATAAAATTATCCACATGCCATAAATATTGATTACGGACCTAGTGCACAATAAATCAAAGGACCACAATCATTAAATCAAAGATTTACACTAGTAAAAGAGCAACAATGCAATTTATCAATTCCCTATTACAGCCAATGATTAATTAGGCTTCAGTGTGAAAGCTTGGAAGTTGGGTTTGGAGATGAAAGCAGATCTGGGGGCACATTTTGTGACCTTTTTGTCCCCTGTGAAAATCTACTATGATAGAAAGTTAGGCAGTGGGTGGCTAGAGGAAAACATTACACCCTTCAGTATACATTCAGACAATCTTGCCTTGAACTCGTTACAGATAGGTAGCCGTGTTGGTCTGCCATAGTCAAAACAAAAAAAATTCCTTCCAGTAGCACCTGAAGAAGAAGAAGTGTGTATCTGAAGAAGTGTGCATGCACACGAAAGCTCATACCAAGAACTAACTTAGTTGGTCTTTAAGGTGCTACTGGAAGGAATTTTTTTTGTTTTGCCTTGAACTCCTCATATTGCCATTTAAGTGATAGTGGCTTATCCCAGGGCATGGTCTGCTGATGCCACCTTGTTAAAGCCAAGCAGGTCTAGCTCTAGTCAGTACCACAGTGGAGAACCCCATCTATGTTGCCTTGGGATATAAGTGTATTAAATAACAGACCAATGAGCCTCTTTCCCATTGAAGCTCCCCTCTGGCCTCAGTGGCATCCTTACTTTGTCATCATTGTTACTAGGAAGATAAGAAATCTGCAGCCAACTGGGTCTACCCTGCCTGCCAGATTCCCAGAGGAACCAGCACTGAGTGGAATATACACATGCAAGTGTCGTATCTCCACACTTGTGCCACTTTCACATCCAAATGGATATGCCATCTACTGAGACTGGTATTTACATATTCTGCATTGGGCTGGCTAAAATAGTATATTGAGTCCATTCATTTCCAATTAGGATGTGACATACAGACTGGATGCCAAAGCAATATCTACCACAGCATGTTCAGAAGGTGGCAGCATTTTATATGTGTGGAGGGGGGGCTAGGTTAATTAGCTTCACCCACATTTTCAGCTCCATAGTCTCTGGACACTAAATCATCACTGACATATTTAGGTTGCTATTTGTTATGGGGGGGGGGGAATTAGGTTTAAACCTTTGCCATTAACAAGAAGTTTTTAAAGAGCCCAGTACTATACTTTCAGTGGGACTCACATTTTGATCCTTTCTAACCTAAGAATCTGATAACTGATGATATCTACAAACTGGGTTGCTAAAAAAAGTCTAGGTCCTCCCAAAGCCCAAATCCCATTGACCCATGGTACATGAGGAAGTACTGCTGTGACCAGTGACAAATTCAGGCACCTTCGATTCTCCTCATTCAAAAAGTTCATGTGTCCACCTGCAGCTAAATTAAATTGTGCCAGCCAGCTAATATGACAGAAATGAGAATCTTATACAAATGGGATAATGGAAATTGCCTCTTTGCACATTATCTCTTCAGTAGCAGTCAGCTGGGAATTTTTCACATGAAGGTAGGTGGGTGCAGCATACTAAAAGAAGGAAAAGCACAGCAGTTGACATGGCTTATCCCCAGGAACACTGAGCAGAAATGGATCCTTGAGCACTCAGGAGAACCTTGCAAAGAAGTCCATCGCTGCCACCCCTTCCCTGCTCCCCTGACAGTTGCCCTAGATCCAAACCACATAAATAAATTTGCCTCTTGGGCAGCAGCCCAGTTCTGATTGTTTAGAATGAAGGCTCCATCCCTACTCACAAGGAATCCAGGAGGCTCTTGAAGTGCTCACCAGTGGTGGCTAATCTTCCCTGCTATTTCCCTTCTGAAGTGCTGGGAACAATAGTGGCTGGTGTGGTGGGACAAAATCACAGAGCTGCCACAGGATCACTACAGCTTGCATGGACAGGGCAGGGTATGGCAGGTTAAGTGTTATTACTCAGTCCCTCCCTACTTTCTGATGTCATTCTCAGCACAAATTCACCAAATGCCAGGCAGTTGTTCCTCATTGTGAAGAGGATAGTGGGGTAAAACAAGTTTGCAGGAGGATTGATTTATTTATTTTACCTCACAACTACCCCTGTCAATAGGCAAAGTGAGGCAGCAGAATTTGCACATCATTTAAGGACAGTAAGTTGTCAGTCATGACATTTAACATTTTATCTTTGTTTTTTGTTTTTTAAATGATATTTTATTAAGTTTTAAGAATAACAACAAACAGAAAAAGGAAAAAACACATACACAAAAATATAAAGTTAAAAAATACAGAAGTTTAACTTAGAAGAAAAAAAAAGAAAAAAGAAAACGCACATTAAAAAACCCCCACAAAAATCCCTCTTTTTAATTCCTCATCTTTGATTCACATATTTTCCTGACTTCCTCACATCTCCCTTTTTTGTATCCCTTTTGAAAATTAGTTCAGCAAATTCATATCCAATTAATTTATCTATTATCAATCCAATCTTATTTTTTACCTTGTTGCTAGAACCCCTTCAGTTCATTTCAATGTCATTAACATTCAAAAATTTTACAATGTTTCTGTAAATAGATTTTAAATTTCCTCCAATCTTCTTCCACCAACTCTTCTCCCTGGTCTCGGATTCTGCCAGTCATTTCCGCCATTTCCATGTAGTCCATTACTTGCATCTGCCATTCTTCCAGAGTGGGTAGGTCTTGTGTCTTCCAATGCTTTGCGATGAGTATTCTTGCTGCTGCTGTAGCGTACATAAAGAAAGTTCTATCCTTCTTTGACACCAATTGGCCGACTATGCCCAGGAGAAAGGCCTCTGGTTTCTTAGGGAAAGTGTACTTAAGTACCTTCTTCTATTCATTATAGATCATCTCCCAGAAAGCCTTAATCCTTGGGCACATCCACCAAAGGTGAAAGAATGTACCTTCAGTTTCTTTACATTTCCGACATTTAACATTTTATCTTTGGGGCCAGCTGCGTCGTCTCTTCAGAGCACAACTTGTTGGTATCGGGGCCTATTTGTTTTATTTTGTTTTTTTAAAACTAGCAAATTTCCAATTTTAAGAACAGCATTTACAATACAATAAAACGATTGCTAAAACAGCACCCGTACTAAAAGGCTAGCAAACCAAGCAGAGCACAGAACATAACTATCAGACTCCATTTCCAAAGGATTTCTGAAAAAGGCAAAGCTTTCGTCGAGATCAGGAAAGCCAGGAAGTAGGGAGGAAGCTGTTCACATCTCTCTTGGAAGAGAGCTCCAGAACATTAGAATGTCCTCTCAAGAAGCCCCTGCTGCTGGTAGGAGCTACTTATTGAGGCATCATTATTGCAAGCACAAGAGAGGGCACTGCGTGAGTCACTGCCACAACCATCTCACTCCTGCTCTTCATCTCTTCCTGTGGCCTCTCTCCCTCTTCATATGCTGTCAGTGCCACCTTTCTTCCCTTGCTCTGTGCCTCCTCCCTCCTCATCTCACTCTAGCAAGGCCCTAAAGGAGCCTTTCTCAGCTTGAGATATTCTGCATGGGCTGACCAGAATAGTGCCTGTACTGCCTCCAGTTCACAGCAGTGGCTAAAAATGTTGCCTAATCTTAGGAGGCAAGTTTAAAGTTACAGCAACTTCAGGTTAATCATAAGGTCTCAAATAACAAGAGGGTCATGTAGGTAGAAAGTAAGCTACAAAGCTGTAGAAGTAAATGACCCCGTCAGTTTTTCTATGTTCACGGAAGCCAAGGGGTTCATATATGGTTGCTGTTTTTCATTCAGTGACATTAGAGCATGCAGTTGAATTTAAGGGTATGGCTTTTGTGAGTCAATCCAACCTCATTCAGTTGAAATAAAAAAGTGCACTTTCAAATCTGCCTCCATCAAGATATATAGAAGGACAGTAATGAATTACTCCCAACAATCTCAGCCCGCTCACATCTCCAGTTAGCATAAACAAAATGCTCAGCCAGTGCTACAAAAAAGATGCTTAGAAGTTAAAAGCGCCCTTTAAAGTAAAATTATGTTGTACATCATCCCAAAATTTAATATGACTTTATGCACAATAGCAACATGCCGGGTAATGCAAAGGTATTTCTAAAATAGCTTAATAATAGTTCAATGTTCTCTCCTTTAAAATATGAAAATGTATGTCAAAAAAGGGGTGTAATGTAGCTGCATCTTGTATCCATTGATGGAGGTGATTTACATAGATAGCATTTAACATGCTATCATCATTATCCTATCAGTCTTCTGTCTAACGCAGATGTCTTGAGACAGAGTTCTCAAAGGTAAAAAAAACACACCCCAAAGCAACATTATGGGAAGTGGAGTACTGAAAACCAGAAAGAGGAACAGCAGAATTTCAATTAAGTGATTTTTCTAAAAAATAAAAAGATGCCTGGCTCCCCATAAATTTAGCCAAAGAATCAAATGATAAATACTGGGCATACCAAATGTTAGTTAAGAATATACTACATGCAACCAGAAATAAAAGTAATGAACAATGTGCTTTCTTGCTATTAGATGACAAGGAGCAATAGAGACGAGTATCATCAACCTACTGGTGGCACTTTATTACAAAACTCCAAATGACCTGCCCCAGAGGTTTAATGTAGATATTCAATAACAGCAGGGACAATAACGAACCTAGTGGAACAACATAGGCCATAAGTTGAGGTGTCAAACAGCAGTCCCTAAGGACCACCTTCTGGACACAACTGAATAGGAGGAACTAGAACCACTGTAGTAGTATACTCTAAATATCAACCAAGGCAGCAAATCAATGTTACCAAAGGCTGCCAAGAGGCTCAGGAGAATGACAAAAGAACTTAAAATACCAGTGTATAGTCCGCTATATGAGAACCAGAGGTGGCAATTGCCTATGCAGAACATCCCCGCCATGCAGAAAAGTATGGGTAGAGAGCTCTTCGCAGCATTCCTCGCAAACCCATAGAAGCACAGGTTGCAGCCATAAAGTTGCTGAAATCTTATTATGAATTCAACATCTTACCAGTTATTAAAAATGAACTGCAGACCCAGTAGGAATAAGTCCTTGTGAGATTATATCCACAAATGACCAAAATGGGAAGCTTTTTAACATGGGCACAGCCTTCCCTTATATTTTAGTGTGAGGTTTGGAGACTCCTGCATGGAAACATAATATGACTTTATACCTAGAGAATCTAGTGCTTCTAGCGATTTCACAATCACAATTTGGAAGTAGCGAGGGTCAGGGAGGTAATATCTTTAATCCAGTCCTTCTCTATTATTAAAAGCATCACAAATATTGAAATTTCATACCATGTCTATACCTTAACTAGTTTCCTGAGGCACAAATCAGCCAAAGTTAAGCACTTTTCATTTCTGTTAATTTACTTACTTTTCAACAGAACTCATATCTTATTTCCAAAATGACGTTAATACATAGATCTTACTAAAACAAGAAAACACAGTGTGACATGTTGACCATATACTTACATAAATTTTACTGTTGCATAATAGTTATTTGGTCATTGGATATATATAATATACTTTAATATCTTATGGTGCATTTTGCATCTAACATCTACTTTAATATTTTTATATATATTATAATTCCTATGATCGATCCCAACTTCCTCTAATTCTATTTTTGTAAAAACAGGTTTGATATTTTGATATAAAGCATTATTGTTGCAAAAATCAATAAAATTTATAGTGTTCCATTTCTGTCTTCTTCCTTTTCCTTTTATTTGTTTATTTTTCTTTATCTATTTGATTTTATTTATTGATTTATTGATTTATTTGACAGAATGCATATACTGCTTGTTTGTAACAAAACCTCAAAGCAGTTTACAAGAAACATTAAAATTATCAATAAAAATGTTTAAAAACAAGTGATTAAAAACATTTTTTAAAGTAAACTAAAAAGCGATTAAAACATAACAGCATCTACGTGTCTGGAGAGACTTGCCTAAACAAAAATGTTTTAAGCAAGTTCCAAAAAATAATAATAATACAACAATGAGGGAAAATATATGCTTAACTTGTCTTTTGAAATTATTTGGCCCTAAAGTACTTAGATCACAGGTGGAGAACCTGTGGCACTCCAGATGTTATTGGACGCCAACTTGCATGAGTCTTAGCCAGCATGGTCATTGGTAAGGGATGATGGGAGCCATAGTCCAACACCATCTAGAAGGCCAAAGCTTCTCTATCCCTGGACTTGACTATCCTCTCCCAGTGTAGTGCCTTTAGATATTTTGGGTGACAATTCCCATAATCTCTGACCATTGTCCATGATCATTGGGACTGGCAGGAGTTGTACACAAAAACATCTGGCAGGTACCTTTGTTGGGACAGGCCCATGTTCTTGATTACAGTGGTACCTCGGGTTACATACGCTTCAGGTTACAGACTCCGCTAACCCAGAAATTGTGGTTCAGGTTAAGAACTTTGCTTCAGGTTGAGAACAGAAATCGTGCTCTGGCGGCGCGGCAGCAGCAGGAGGGCCCATTAGCTAACAGTTTCAGGTTAAGTACGGACCTCCGGAACGAATTAAGTACTTAACCTGAGGTACCACTGTATTTAGTTAAAAGCTCATACCACCAAAATAATAGCAGCTAAAAGCAATAGCAGCATAGTGTGTGTTTTGTGGGGTGCACTGGATCTGACTTTCCTTTGAAGCAAAGGCATGGCTAGTCAAATGCTTTTAAAAGATCAAGACCCCAGACTTCCCCGAACTGCAACTTTGTAGCCCTCTCTCTGCTTTCCTAAGAGAGGAGCAAACAGATGTCATTGAAATGACAGGATCCTGTGACAGAAATGACAGCTTCAAAAAAATGAAATGCTATGAGACTGACAAGCATTTCTACAGACTGCTGTGACAGTTTATGCTAGAGCATTCCTAAAGAACAATGATCAGTTTCCTAAGGCAGTAAAACCTGTATCCGAATGATGATTTGAGAGCCTGGGTACAAAGTGAGCTATGCATTCTAATGCACAAAGAATGCAGCTGGAAGTGTCAGCCTTTGCTGACTTACTCTTTCTAAAACACAACCCTAGCCACTAAACCCTGACCAACTCCCCTGATTGACCACAAACCTGAATGAAGAACAAAAGAAGAACCTGCTAAATCAGGCCAATGGCTCATGTAGTCCTGCATTCTGTTCTCACAGTGGCCAACCAAGTGCCTATGGGAAAGCTGCAAGCAGGACCTGAATACAACATATCTCTCTCTCTCTCTCTCTCTCTCTCTCTCTCTCTCTCTCTCTCTCTCTCATGGTTTCCACCAACTGTTATTCTGCATCCTACTGTTCTCCAACCATGGAAGCGCAGCATTGCCTCCCTGGCCCTAGTAGCCATTGACAGACTTATTGTTCACTAGGCTACTGTGCTTGAATGTTTGTAACATGGCACAATTTTCATTTGGCACCTTTGTTTATTTTTCTCCCCAAACATCATCATCAGTCAGCTGCCTTAAATGGAAAGCCAATCCCTCTGGTACAAAATTCATAATGTTTCACATTCCCTATTCCAAGTGAAAGGACTTAAAAAACAAACAAACACCTCACAATTATAGATGCTTCTGAAGAAGCTGGATACAAGAAGAAGGCAATTTTATAGCAAAAATGTTTACAATATTAAAGCATCTGGCGTTCATTTACATGTTTCAGTTAATACAAATTTGCTGCAATAATGTGTCAAAACTGCAATTATCACTTTCTTTTGGGTGTTGTTTGAAACTACGATCAGTTTTCAGGTATTTTTCAGCCCAGTTTCCAAAACGGCTTTCTGTTCTGACTTTTACTGAAGCAGGAATCTAAAAGGGAATGGATCTTAGAGCTCTAAAAAGGGCACAGCATTCTGCAAGTTTTCATTTGCTGCAATGGATCCTTTCCTGGAGGGGTTATCTCTGCCTTTTGTAAACTGTACCTAGATACTGAATCAAATTCAGCCATCCAGTCAAGATACAAGCCCTTGTCACATCTTACTCATGTGTAAAGTAATGGCACATTAGCGCAGGGTTATGTACTGTACAGTCATACCTCGAGTTGAATGAGCTTCGGGTTGAGCATGTTCGAGTTGCGCTCCGTGGCAACCCGGAAGTAACAGAGCACGGTACTTCCAGGTTTCGCCACTCACACATGCGCAGACACTCAAAATGACATCACACGCATGCGCGAAATGCAGCACGCACACGCTCAGATGCGCCATCGCGTCTTGCGTTCCATTCGGGATGTGAACGGGGCTCTGGAACCACTGTATTGGGCTATAACATACAGTTCTTATATTTTCCATACAGTAGTATAGAAGAATTCCGAACAGTAGATATACAAAACTATTTTGCATTCTCCTAAGCTTTTTTATATTTCTATTTTCCCACAAAATGCAGAGAGATGAACTAATCTCTGCATAACATAAAACATCTCTGTGTGCTTTCTATTAATTAGAATATTGCTTTAAAATGTACTTAAAGTGATAGTAACTTCCTTTGTTTTTCTAAGGACATCAGAACTATCCCCACTATTGTGCCAATTGTTTGATCAACATCATAGGAGAAAAAAGCCATCTCAAGCACACCTAGATTTGCTATATACTGGAATTCACTTCACGCTTTTTAGTATCACTCATAAATATCTCTCCCTATATCAACCTGTCTGTGCTGAAGATCATAGGGATGGAGCACTCTTGGTGGGTCTGATCCCAGCTGAGGTGTGCCACTAGGGGCATGAGGTATGGCCTTCTCTGTGGTGCCACCAAATCTCTGGAATGATCCCTGCCCCAGAAGTGCATCTGGCTCCATCACTGATGTTCTTTTCCAGCAGCTGAAGACACATCTGTTTGCCCAGACCTTTGGAAACAGCTAGTCACGTGTCATTTCTATGACTGGTATTCAACTAAGGAGGCTTCCACACATACTATTTACAGTGGAATAGTTGCTGTTTGGTCCAACCTTCTTAAGAATGAATTTGTAACCAATGGTCTGCACCTTTGCTCCCATGTCACTATTATCAGGGAGTGAGTGCAGGGTTTTCCTTTCTGCACTAATGGCAGGCTCTGCCTGAATTTAGAAAAAGTCAGTGGCGGCAGTCAGACCCCAAAGGACGTTTGTGTTCCTTTGGCCAGGAAATGTCAAAGTCATGAGCATGTGCATAGGGACAGCCCTTTTTCAGTGGTGTGAATGGGGTTGCTTTTGGAGGCACGGCTATAATGCAGCCATAGCCGTTTTCCCTGGACTTGCAGCAGCTTCAAGAGATTTCTCATCCTGCAGCAACGCAAGCCTTGAGTTGATTGAAGGAAGAATCATCACACAGGAATGTCACATATTGTGACACAACGTATACTGCCTGCTAAAACCGCAAGACATTGCAGATAGTATCATTTTATTTTATTTTATTTTTTTAAAGTGCTGAACAGCATGGTAAAATATGGATATAAGAATAAAAACAGATTTAATTTGTCTGAGGCATAAGAGCAATGGGAATGTTCAAAGTGCCGTAGTGGCACATGGGACTCCGCTGGGGGAGTTTTCTTCAAGGCAAGAATGCTAATGCACACCATATCGTTGTTATTTGTTCAACGTTCTTCCCCTCCGCCCCTTGGGGTGAGGGAGGGGACTGGAGGGGAAAGCCTGTGGTCATATCGGCTAGGCTGCATGTTTGCTCAGAAATGACTTCTCTCCCTTCTGGCTGCGCTGCAGATTGTCTTTCAGGTTAAACAAATTTAACAGACAGGATTCCAGCTCGCTTTTCTGTTTGGCTTTTGCTTTGCAAATGGAAGGACAAATGCCCCAGCGGTTCATATCCTGCCCAAGGAAGGGTGCGAGTAAATTCAGCATCTGTGTTGACATTTCAGCTTCTCAGAGGTTAAAAAAAAGATAAAGGAGAATGGTAGGGAAGGTGACAATCTAATTGTTTGGCTTTACACAAAGGTAATACTGTAAGCAGAGTTATGAACCCAAGAGAGTCTTGACGTATATCCCTTTTAAAAATGTCATGTGGTTTTTAGCTCCCCTTACAATTTACTCTAAGCACATGGCTAATAGGTGCAGACCCTCCAAGTGTCCCTATTTTCCAGGGACAGTCCCAGATTGACAAAAGCTGTCTCAGTTTCTTATTTGATCCCAGGATGTTCCACTTTTCCTTAGGATGTCCCTATTTTCATCCAAGAAATGTTGGAGGGTGTGATAATTGTATCGCTTTTGCTATGCAAAGAATGTAAAAGGGGGAGCCCAGCTGCATCATTCTATACAGGCCTATCTAGTCTGGCATCCTGTTACTCACAGTGGCCCACCACTTGTCTAAAAGAACAGAAATTATAATTTGAATTAGTGGTATGGTACAGATCCTGCCTGGAGTAACTGGCAAATGTTTTGAACCAAGTTCACAGCAGCAAAATGAGGAAAAGAATACTCAGCAGCATTTCAAACATATCTTTTAAAATGTTATGGAAGATCTGAAGAAATGCAACGGAGTTTGCTACCACATGGTGTACTGACGGTCCCTTGCTTGGATGGATTTAAAAGGAGATTAGAAAATTTCATGCGGCATAAGACTATCAGTCAGTGGTGGTCATAGCTGCTATTGTGTTGGCCAAATAATGAAGCGAATTAGGTGATTCAGGAGTCTTTCTCCCCTCCCATGTCAAAGTGGTACGTCAATAAAAACCCTGAGTTATCAGGGCCCCACACAAAGCCTTGTATCTCCCAGTTGTTCTCTTTTGGTTCTGCCGCTTATAATTCTATGTTTTCCTATAGCCGTCAGCTTTGCGAGAAGTGAGGCTGTCTAAAAATGTAAGAGCACTGAAAAGCACAGGGAGCGGGCCTGTGATAACATACAGCAGCACGGGATTTATTTATTTATTTAAAGTTTTTAAAAACTTCAATGATTTTTTTAAAAAAAACACCTTACATTGCTGTTATTTGACTGAAAGCAAGGAACTCCCCTGCCCAGAGCTTTTCAGAACTCCACAGGCATCGTTCTAGACAGTGTTGGGGCTATTGAAGGCACAAAATAGCACCGGAACAGGTGGTATGAAGCTGCAGTGTTTGAAAAATTTTGCAAGGAAGAATACACACCAAGCGGCCACCTCTTATTTATTTTAAGACAAGAAAGTAAACGAAATTAAGATTATGCTCATGGTGTTATGGGCACAGCTGAAGATAGGGCTTTTGCTCCATAGCAAGTCTAGACCACAGGTAATCAATATGGCGCCTCTGCATGTTGTTAGACTACAGTTCCCACCAGCCCCACCCAGCATAAATGGTCAGGGATGATGGGAAATGTAGTCTAAAAGCAACAAGAGCCCCCTCACATTGGTGACCCCTGGCCTTGACCAATCCTATACATGTCTACTCAGAAGTAAGTCCCATTTAATTCACTTGGGCTATGTGGGTATAAGTATGTGGGTACAAGATTGCTTCAACTAATCATTATAGTTATATAGGTGGTGGTTGGCATCACACAGTGCAAAGCACTTTATTGTGAATCAGTTACTATTCATGTGTGTGAATTTTTGTTCCACATTGCACTTGAGGAAGTTTAAAAATGAGCCTTTCTCCCTCTTAGGACTATGTTTAATAGCAGAAATATAAAGTTAAATTTTATGTCTTTGGTCCCATAGGCATAGAAAATGAAATTTTAAAAGTCTCTTTAGCATAACCCTGCTATGCTGGGACCCAGACTGCCAAGTGGCTTACATCTTGCTTTCTAAATAGAGAATTATTTCCAATTTATCCAGATGCTGATGGTCTAAATAGAGCTACTGCTTCCTTTCAAGTACCCCAGCCACTGGGTAGAGAAATATATGTTTGTGTGTGTGTATATATATTCTTCCAATTCCAATTGCTGGCTACAGTTCCAAGACTACTCTGCTAATGTGCATATAAATAAAAACTGGGGGAAATGCTTTATAGCAATAAGTACAGAGGACATTTCTGCCATCCTGCATGAAGACAGCTTGATACATTACCGATAATATCCATAGTGCATTTAAATAGACAGTCTGGAGGTTCAAGGCTGAACATTTCTGATACCAGAAACAGAAATTTTAGTGAGGGGTTTGGTTTGGGAGGTTTTGTGATTGCTTCAGGAAAAGCATGGCAATAATCCATGACCATTAGTATAATATAGAACATGCCAACCAAACACAAGACTTCTCCAATCTAGTAAGTCAGCTGCCTGTGGGCGGGACTGTTCCATGTCCTTCTGAAGCCAAAGTATTTTGCAATTATCAGTATTGTCCACATTGATCACACACACACTTTTCCACCACTGAGCTTAGAGCTGTATATGGGTCTCCCCACTCTTTATCCTCAGGACAAATTAGTTATCCTAGCTCAAAGGCAGCCAGTGACCTTAGTGGTTGACTGAAGATTTGGCCATAGATCTTTCCCGCTGAAGTCCAATACTCCAACCACTACAGCCACATTGCCTCTCAACTGTATCCACACTGAACTGCAAGAATATATACAATTTTATCTATGAACCAACTCCCTTCTAGTTTTCATTGTAATCCCATTTACAATGCATGAGAACGAAATTCATTCAGATCTTGCATTGTTGGCCTGCAGGGTACGTTCATATAGAAATTAAGCTTCCAAGCATTTTTCCCCCTGCCAAAAATTCCCAGGAGTCTTCCTTAACAGCTATTAAAAATGCTACTAAAAGAAGAGTGCACATTTAATAGTCCTAGGGAGCCTAGTCATCATAGCACTTCATGCCTGCAATGTACAAAGTCGGAGGGTGAAGCTACTGAGGCCCTGGTTTGCCAAAATGAGCAAATGCCTTATTTCATAGGAGACCTTTCAGGAATCCCATGCGCTCCTTGACTCAGCAGCAGCAGCAGCATTTTCCTGTATGCACAAAAATTATCCTTTAAATGTAATGCCAATTTAACTTTACGAATTGCATTTTTTCTATGCAACTTTTCCTCCTTATTTTTTCAAGTGTTATTAGCAAAAGATATTTTATTCTTCAGTGAGATACACTCCAGTCTCTCAATCACAGATACAAACTGACTATATTCTTGCTATAGCCATTTTCCCAAGAGACTATTGTAGGCATGGTTTCATGGGAAATTTATTTAAAAAAATGGGGGGGGTCAATTAATCCATCCATTGATCTATCCACTCACCCATCCATTGTATCATCAAGCACACTGTCAATTAATCGCCTGACCCATTGGCTTATCCATTCCTCATGTTGTCCATATATATTATACAGCAGTGCTGATTTTCCTGTTGGGATCCATCTGTTCTTCACTGTGGATCCATAAGCCTTCTCATAAACTACCAAAGTCAGTCACAACAATTCTGTTGATTTCAGCTGGACGCATCACAGAATTTGCTGATGACACATTTTTACAGACATTTTAATGCCTGGTGAAGAGCCTACTGGATCAGGCCAGTGGCCTATCACAGAAGCCCACGGGAAGCCCACAAGGTGCAAGAGCACCTTCCCCCATTGTTTCCATCAACTGGTATTCAGAAACATACTGCCTCCAACTGTGGAGGTTGAAATACCCACCAGGGTTGGTCAGGAGTGGTCTGGCCCATTTCACTGCCTGAGGTGCCACCCCCCACCCCCCGAACTCTCATCAGAAGCCAGCACCACCACTTCTCTTCACTTCTCTAGCATTGGCAGTGGTGGGTGGGGCACCCATAGGAGTGCTGCCCCATGGGAGGATGCTGGCCCTGGGGTTAGGAGCCATTGGTAGCCTTACCTTCAATTAATTTGCCTAACCCACTTGTCAAGTCATTCAGGTTAGACAAATATTATTTAGGGCAGGAACATGGAAAACACATGGAAAACCATAGGCAAGCTTTCTCTAACAATAGCTTGCACACCAAACTCAGCTGGTGAACGGTACTCCCAGTGGCGAATCTTGGGGTCTCAAATCTAAGCAGTGCCAAAATCCAGTGGCTCTCACACTCCATAGTAAGTCAAAGTTGCAGCCCCAAGGCTCCACGCCCAGTACGACTGAACTGGTTGCGCTCTCCTGAATCCACCTCTGTTACTCCATGCCAATGATGCCATTTAAGCCTCTAGCTACAACGCTGGATCAATAAGCACTCAGTCTGTGAATCTGGTCCTTTAGGGTAGCCTTCCCCAACTCCCCAGAAGTTTGGCCATCCTGCTCAATGGCCATGCTGGCGGAGGCCGATGGGAATTGTAGTCCAAAACATCTGGAGGGCAATAAGCTAGGAAATACTCCTTAGGGGGAATATAAAGGAAAAACATGGTTGATTGTCACTGCATATTGATGACACCCAATTCCAAATCTCATTCATCAGTTTCAGGGAGACATTAAAACATGATGTGATTGTGCCTGAATTAAGCAGAGACTCGCCCAAATATGCTCACTCATAATATTAATGATGCTCTGAGTCCATTAAATTTGAAACATTATCATTACTCCTCTAAATTTTGAGATGTTATCACTACTAGCAGAGAGATATGGGCTGTATACAGTATAGTTCCCTTTTATACTATTGCTAAATGCAAAGGCAACAAGGTGTATGATCAGCAGCAACATGGAACAAGCATAACTTGTGGCAGAGATCCCACTTCTCCCCTTCTACATTCATTGAACTTGTAGATGGGATGCCCTGGTTTGCTGAAAGGGTGTTCTTCCATTAACTGTATGATGGCTCTGGAGTAAATGTGTATTCATTTGCTGGTGTCATTATGATAGATTGTTGTGGATTTAATTTGTTCTGATTACATTCTGGCTTTGGTATTTGTGCTGGATTTTAATGATCACTGGCTGCGTTTCTGATTTATTTATTTTCCAATGGAAAGTCGGGATGTAAATGTTTTGATACATAAATAACTGTGTAACAAGGAAACTAGTAATTATTAAATGATTGGCACGTGCGCACATACACACAAGGTATTGGTTCTAAATCCAAGCCTTCAAACTTTCTACACTGCTTAAACTTAAAGAAAACGATTTCTGTGAAAGAAATGAGTATTTAATGGACTTAGTGAAACTTTTTAAAAATGAACAGAACAGTTTGTGAGTCTGATCAACTGCAGTGTTTTTCCCCTTTTATTTTTTTTTATTTAAAAAATCCAAATTTGGTTATGCTGGCAGTTATATTCACAAGTGACAATTACTTTGACATTAATTTGATAGCTCAGCAGCCCAAAAGTGGTATGGAATCTACTAGTAGCTGGCAGTTTTCATTGTGCCACCCTGTCTACATGGTAACTGTCATCTTCCGTTCAGTATAGTAATGCTATCAGCAGACAGTCTTCTAAAAAAGTTATAATTTATTCCAAATGATTGAAGCCCCCGTCCCCTTCTTTCAAGACATAGCGCCATGAAGCAGTATTGATGACAGGTCGTTTAACACCAGTTCTCGGTGAGATTAAGTAGTTGTCAGACAGATATCATTGGAGACTTACGGATTGCTTTTGGAAATCATTCTGAATTGCTAACTAATGCAGGGACGTGTTCTTAGATGGGTGTTGATTCTTTTGTGTCCCAATTCAGATGCCTGAAACATCCAAGTTGTTTGTGCTCTCCAAAGTTAGCCACAAATGATTTGTACTGGCCACCACAATACAAATATGATTGTCCTGCGTGAGCATAATTTACAAAGGCAGAAGACACCCAAAGCTCCTGGTCTTCCATCTTTTATAGAAAATGTGACCTCTTCCCTATATGTAGCCAGAGGGAATGTAATGAAAGAAGTTTGACTATGATTGACTCATTCAGCTAATATAGTCATAACCAACCCTTTATCATACAAGCCCAGGGTGTGGTACATACAGTGGTACCTTGGTTTTTGAACAGAATGCGTTCCAGGAGTCTGTTCAACTCCTGGAACCGTTCGAAAACCAAAGCGTGGCTTCCGATTGGCTGCTGAAGCATCCTTGCAGCCAATTGGAAGCTGCAGAAGCTGCGCCAGATGTTTGGCTTCTGAAAATCGTTCGAAAACTGGAACACTCACTTCCGCGGTTCGATCGTTTGGGAGCCGATTTGTCCGGGAGCCAAGGTGTTTGGCTTCCAAGGTACAACTGTATAATCAGACAAAATACTGTATATATAGTTCATTGACTATCCTTTGGATTCCACTTGTAGCTGATTCCATATTTAACTACTTTGTGATTGATAAGCCAAAGGAAAGCACATATTGATGTAATTCTTCTGACTGGCTCATGTCAGGGCTGTAGGGAGTCATATCAAATCCAGACCTTGATTGTCTAGTCTCCGAACTACAGTCCCCAAGTTCAGTTGCTGCAGATGGAGTGAAAGTGGAGGCTGAAGGTGCAACAGAAAGTATAGCTTTGTTAACTAGGCAATGGAAGAAGAAGTTCCTGATATTTATATAGCATTCTCACTTGCTGTAGGAGGGTTTTGATTGTTGAAGTCCTTGGCAGACTCATCAGTTGAGCTGAGGCATTGCAATGTATTGTTTCCATTCTGGACCAAGCCCTTGATATGGCAGCCCCTTCACATCATTCCAAGCATGATGGATTAGATCAAGAAGCATCTCCCATTCTTTACAGCCATCCCAGCAAGCTGCCCACACGGAAAGAAATGGAGAACTCCTGCTCCATAGACTCAGTTCCCTGTTGACTTTAATATTGGAGCATGGGCGCCAACTCGATATTTGTTTCAAGGGGTCCCAGCCCCCTCAATGCTGAGGGGGCCAGTTGTGTATTGTGCACACACAACATCACACGCAATACGCATCGCAGCTTCAGGGCTCGGCTCCACCAGAGCTCTTGGCCTCCTCCAGAGGACATGACTTTGCGCACATTCTGCATGTGCTGTCACAAGCCTGCAACACGCCTGTGAAATCACACACACACATGCACAATGCGCCCTGGACCCCCTCAGTCTTGGGGGCAACCTGGCCCCTGTGGAATAATAGCACTGTAGATTTGGAATGCAAGAATCTTTCTCCCAGTGTGGGACTTCAAACCCCCTACCCACCATGCTCTACAGACTGATGAATGCAGAGGTGCCATCCTCCATTGAAAGCAATGGGAAAGCCCTATACAACACTTCCTGTGTATATCAGCCCACCCTCATGCACAAGGCTCAGTGGGTTGAATCCTGGTCTCATTCGCTGGATGTCAGAGGTCAAATATCAACAGTTTGATGCAAGTTTACCTATTGGATGACCAACACTCCCCTCCCCAATTCCATAACTGTAAAAGAGTGATTACAAAGACTTATCTGACAACAGTATTGTGCAGGGAAAATATTGCTGTGAGCTTTCAGTGACAAAACAATTACATCCAGACACTCTTATAAATACTGAGTTGGAGACAAAGGTTTATGAATGGGAAGAGATAATTGTTAATAAAACAGAGAACTGGTTCCGTCATCACAATGTGTTCAGCAGCATTCTGTTTCAGATACAGGACTCCTCTTGTCATCCCTAGGTCAATAAGGGATCAGAAGCTAGTCTCATGGTCTACACCAGCCTTCCAGGCATTTTGGACACCCGCTGCCATCAGCCCCAGGCAGCATGGCCAATGGTCAGAATGATGGAAGCTGAAATCCAATAGCACGTGGAGGGTGCCCATTTGGGAAGGCTGGTCCACACCCATATATGTGGTATACGTTTACAAGAAGCTGCATGACGTCTTTCACACTTGCACATTTCCAGGAGAACTTCTTGCCGTTTCAGAGCCTCTCCTTTGAAAGTCCTCTTCCTCCCTGCCCACCGCTATACCCTGCCCCTCCCTTACACTTTGCGAGACAAAGGCAGCAGCTGCTTCCCAGGCCCTTGACCAGTGGTTCTGCCAGATTAACATATCCATGTATATATATATTTATGCCGGCGAGAAGGAGGGAAAGCGCGACTTTGACTTGGTGCCTAAATTTCCTGCTTCCAAAGCCCAGCTGGATAGCAGGAGTTATAACAGAAAACAGCAGCACAATTAGTTCGGAGTTCTGTAGCTGTCTGCAGCAGACTGCTTGCTCCTATCTCTCTATAGGTGGTCTCCCAGTTCATCAGTTCATAAATAAGTAATTTGAAATGTGTTCCTGGGGGAAATTTCCCTCCTTCTCTCCTGAACAGACTGTACTCATCAGTTTTCCTGTTCTCAAGGTACCCGGTGTTCTCATTTATAATGGCCAGAGGAACTGTGCTGTTCTAATTCCTGCTTCATTACATCTCCTAATGCTTGTTTTCAACAGCTTCACAACTCCACATTTTCTTTATATATTGATAAAAAAAACTCTTTGCATATATTATTTATTGGCACTTTCATGTTAGCTTTACTGCTGATTTAAATGGAATATTTTTACATACCAAGTAAGTCTGTGAAGTTAGGTTTCTGGTCTGAGGGTTAGAGATTTCAATTTCCATGACGGCACCAGTCACTTCGAGAGGAGAACAGAACAACGAGGAAGCAGAATTGTTGTTGCTGGACCATTCCCTTCCACTTTCATCTGGCGCCTTCATCTTGGGCTCTGCTGCCTTCCGGGGATGCTTGCCTGCTGGACAACACTGGCCACAACTGGTAAAGGTACGAAGAAGACAGCAACAAAGGAATATATGGCATGTAGGCAAAAATAGCACATTCCCCTTCCCACCCCTGTAATAAAGATGCTGAAAACAGTGCACTGGGGCTATAGAGACTTTGGCTTGTTTCCTGCCTTTTCAGAAGTGGCTTCAGCAGCTGCTGAAATACCTGCCTCTGGTTATCCAGATCATCTGAGTTGTTTTATTACTCATTGTCTGTGTGGGTTTGCACAATGAAGTCCATGTCTGCTGAGCAGCAGTCAAACAAAGCACCTGGATAGCTCCATTGGTTAGAGTATGGTGCTGATAACACCAAGGTTGCAGGTTCGATCCCCGTATGGGACAGCTGCATATTCCTGCATTGCAGGAGGTTGGACTAGATGATCCTCAGGGTCCCTTCCAACTCTATGATTCTATGAAAGGGGGAGGTTGAGCACCCTCGCTAAGCCACCACTGCTGGGTAATAATCAGGTTGGGGATGGGATCCCAGTTTGGGCCTTGCAGGCACCACATCTGTGGTCTCTAGCCTCTTCCGCAGAATTATCATGATGATCTGGACATGTACAGTGAGCACCCATGGAAAAGCCAAGACTGTGCTTTAATTTTATGTCACCATAGGGCACAGAATTTGTCCAGCAGTGTGGCAATTTCAGTAGCTTTCAGTAGTCCAAGAGTGTTATAAGCAAGGTATCATTTCTTATGAGGTGTAAGTTGTGCTTTTGAATAACCATTTGGAGGGTCCGAAAGTGGCTGTCTAATACGAAACACAAATTCCACAGTCATCAGGAATGCATTGAAGGGCCATAGAAATTTAACCATAGTATGTAAATACTAGAGCTGCAAGCTTTCATCATATTAATCCGTTATTTCCTCCTAATGCTGAGAAGTCGTGTGTGTTTATTGAATTTTCTCTTAGATTTCCTTCAGTATGTCAAAAATTGTACCTATACTGAAGTTTGGGGCATATGTAAACATAATCAGTCAATTTATCAATCAATTTAAAGGCAGGTGATTAACCAGCTAATAATTCCTTAATAGAATCACAGTATAATCCTTTTTGTGCCTACTGAGAAGTAAGTCTCCTTGGGTTTTATGGGATTTAATGTTAAGTAAGAGGGTATAGGATTGCAGCCTCAGAGCCCTAGAGATTTTAAGCCTACAATTCTAAACATACATGCTAGGGAATAAGTCCCATTTAACACAGTCGGACTTACTTCTGAGTAGGTCCATGCTATGATTGTGGTGTTAGTCAAATGCCTTATTCTCTTTAAAGCATTGACTGTACCTTTAATTATAGCAATAATGATGATGAAGATGAGGAACAATAATTTCTCTGCCTCTCTTTTTGTTCATTTGAGCTTACCTTCCATTGGGCTTGGTGGATATGTCAGCAACAGTCCTAATGATGATGTCTGTATTCACCTTAAACTGCATAGTACTAAGTTAGGGGTAGCCAATGTTGTGTGCACCAAATGGTGTGGAGAATAACTCACATCATCCCTGACCATTGGCCATGCTGGCTGGAGCTGATGGAAATTGCAATCCAGCGACATCTGGGGGTGCTATGTTGGTTATCTCAGCACTAAGCAGTAGTTAGTAGTTGCATAGGGAGAACCGCCTTTTAAACAAGTAAAGAGGATGAAAAATCTGTGGCATATGAAAATCTTTTCTAAGTCCCCTGAAAAACTGGGAAATAAACAGTAATAATGATGACTAGCATTTATTATTGTCACTAAACCACCACTAAAAGGCTTAATATGAATATGGGAGTACAGTGGTACCTCGGGTTAAGTACTTAATTCGTTCTGGAGGTCTGTACTTAACCTGAAACTGTTCTTAACCTGAAGCACCACTTTAGCTAATGGGGCCTCCTGCTGCCGCCGCGCCACCGGAACACAATTTCTGTTCTCATCCTGAAGCAAAGTTCTTAACCCGAGGTACTATTTCTGGGTTAGCGAAGTCTGTAACCTGAAGCGTATGTAACCTGAAGTGCATGTAACCCGAGGTCCCACTGTATTTTGCCTTTCCAGACAAATGGAAAAACAAAACACAGTATTCTAACCTCACATGAAATAAAATAAAACAACAAAATGGGGGTGGAATGAATCAAGAAGCAGAAACTGACTCAGTGATAACCATGCCTCTTTAGCAGTACAGGGATCTGTTGCGTTTTTCACAGAGGTAGGGGAGCAAGATGACTTATTTTCGGTTTGCAGCGATTTTCAGTTGAGATTAATTCAATGTGCGCATGCAGGGATACTGTCAGTGAGTGAGAGCATTGCACAATTGGCTCCTAACAAATCTTTTGGACAACCTGATTCTGAACATGCTTAGAATTGGCAAAAAAAAGAGCAGCTCCCCTTTTACACACATAGGCATGTGTGCGTACACACACACACACACACACACACACGGCTCTTCTTTCTTATACCCCCAGCTCATTAGTATGCATCTGCTCCCTCATCTCAGTGCCTGCTGTTACCCCCACAGCACATTCTAGGCAAAGCAGGAGAATGGCTGATGGAAGAAGGAATGCGCAAGGGGTTACTTTGCCCCAGGACCCCTTATCTAAAGTCCTCCTCAAAAGAGGAAATGAGTTGATTTGCATTTTCCTACTGAAGCATGCAGAGTGGTGGAGGAAGGTTTCTTGTTACATTATACCATATTCCTGGGTTTGCCCCCAGGCCCTGCTCGCAGGCGCTCCACAGCTCAGAAAACACCTGTATGGCTCCCATTAAAATACACGCTTCAGACAAATCTTTTCAGAGGCTTTCAAAAGACATAGACTAATATTTTTCCTTGCTTGCATGTATTTTCTTTTTTCCGGGTGCCGAAGGCAGAAATTAACCATTTGATTCCCATGTTCTTTCCTGCCCCTCAGAAAATATTCTTACAAAGACTTCGGCTATAGGCTGAGCCAAAGCAGATAACTTCCTTCTAAGCAAAACATTTGGGAAATGGGCTCCTAGTAGGGCTATTGTAAGGTGAGTCTACAATTTTACTACTTGCTGAAACTGTAACACACAAACACACGCTCACACACAGGGAATCCTGTATTCTTCTATAATTGTATTTTCTTTTCAAAACGTTGCTGGAAAATTATCCCAGTCTAACTTTGCTCCAATTTTTGAAAGGTTTTTTTTTTAATGCTATTAAAAATACATTAAAACCAAAACAACTTTAAACACACACTCATACAAAGCCTGAATTTTTAAAAAGTGAAAAATGCACATTTTTGTCAGATTTTATCCTGTCAATGACAGATTTGGCAGTGTTAATTTCAATTAGTCTATTTGTACAAAATGGTGATATGCTCAATGTGTTGTTGCCTGTACCCTATTATATATATAATGAGTGAGAGTGGGAGAGATGCAGTTTGTCTGTTGTTGGAAAGTAAAACTCCCAGGTGGTTGTCACCAATGGAAGCTAAGGCGGTGAAAAAACTTAATATGGATTCTAAATGGCCAAAATACTGTGAAATCCTAGAACAAGATGGTGAGAAGTTTAAACTTCAGAGTTATGAGAAATTAAAGTTCAAAGTTCGAGATTGGTTACATTACCATCAGATAAATGAGACATTTAAGCAGGACAGGAAAATAGGATTTCAGAAGGAGAGGTCAAAGTTAGAAACAGAATTGTTAGAACCCAATACTAAGAATTTGTCTAGAATGTATAACTTGCTGTTGAAATGGAATACACAGGATGAAACGGTGAAATCAGCTATGATTAAATGGGCACAGGACATCGGTCATGACATTATGTTTGCTGACTGGGAACAGTTATGGACCACTGGTGTTAAGTTTACGGCATGTAATGCCTTAAAAGAGAACATAATGAAAATGATTTACAGGTGGTACATGACCCCAGTCAAGCTTGCAAAAATTTACCATTTGCCCAATGATAAATGCTGGAAATGTAATGAGACTGAAGGTACCTCTTACCACCTTTGGTGGACCTGCCCAAAGATTAAAGCCTTTTGGGAAATGATCTATAATGAAATTAAGAAAGTCCTTAAGTGGACGTTTCCTAAGAAACCGGAGGCTTTTCTCCTGGGCATGGTCGGCCAATTGGTGTCAAAGAAGGATAGGACATTTTTTATGTATGCTACTACAGCAGCAAGAATTCTTCTGGCAAAGTATTGGAAGATGCAAGAACTACCTACTCTGGAAGAATGGCAGACAAAGGTGACAGACTTCATGGGACTGGCAGAGATGACCGGCAGAATCCGTGACCAGGGGAAAGAGACAGTGGAAGAGGACTGGAAGAAATTTAAAATATATCTTAAAAATTGTTGTAAAATTGAGGAGTGTTAAGATGTCAAGGGGTAAGAACTAGAGAATTACAGCTGTAACTAATAAGTTTAAGGGAAATTAATGGAAGGGAACTAGTAGATAAACTGAATAATGGGTTGCTAAAGAACTGTAAAACAAGGATGCAGCGAAAGGGAGGTATGGGGAAGTCGGAGGAAAGAAGGGTATGAAAACAACATTATGATTTAAATGTTTTGTATGTATTTGGTTTTTTTGTTTTTTTGTGTGTTTTTATTATGTGTTTAAAAAATGAATAAAAATTATTATTTTTTTAAAAAAGAGATGCAGTTTGTCTGACCACACCAGGTGGCTGCACAAGTCACTTTCTGCACAAACACTTAATAGGAAACCAATACAGAACTCTCCCAACCTCGTTGTCACCTCACCCATCTCCATCCCAGTGAGCGCAGCCCTGCAGACACCGAGAGGGCCCTGCTGTCACTCTTTCTGACCCCGCCCCTTATGCTGCTGCTGCTGCTACTGTAGAAGGATCCTCAGGGCTGGGTTATGCTTTGAATGAGCCAGCCATGAACAGGAGCATCTTGCCCCCAGCTAGTCTCATATGGCGTTTTCTATCTTCAGCCTAGCATGTGCCCAAATAGGATCTCACCAATGCTTACAAGCTGGAGTTTCTTGTGTTAACGGAAGAAGAACTTTTTTTATTTTTTTAACAAATGAGCAGATCAACTCTTGCTCTTTCTCTCTGACATACATGCATACATTTCTTTTTTCTGTTTTAATCCCCAGATAGAAACAATCATTCTACCTGTAAAAAGAAAAAAGAAGGAGGAGAAGGGAAGCTACTTTCCTCCTTTCTCCCCTCCTTTCTGAACATATAGCATAACTGTAAAGGCTAATTATGAAATAACGTTTAAACCTTTGGGACTAAGACAGGAAGTTACAAGAATGCGTTAAACTCCCACTGCAGCAATAGAAGAATTTGATTAACTAAAGCAACAGAAGCATTGGTGGAAGTTTTCAATAAAGCAAAGTATTCAGAACCCTTCTCTCTCACACTCTCCCTCTCCCTCCCTCCCTCAAACAAACCCTTGTTATTGATATGCTATGCACAAGCATTTCTATTATTCAGACCAATTATGCAATAAAATTTAGAATTCAGGGTCTGCGTACCTTTCTTGTCCCTGGTGCTGAAATCTACTGTGGATGCTCAGGTGGCAGCTGCAGCTGGAAGTGCTTTTGTCCAGCTTAGGCTGGTATGCCAACTGCATCCATTCCTGATGAGATCAGGCCCATCCACTATGACACATGCCATAATTAGCCATCTGACGGGATTATCACAATACAAGGTACGCTGGTGATACCTTGAAACTGTGTTGGGTCCAAATGCAATAGTAAATAGTGGTACCTCGGGTTACATACGCTTCAGGTGACATACGCTTCAGGTTACAGACTCCTCTAACCCAGAAATAGTACCTTGGGTTAAGAACTTTGCTTCAGGATGAGAACAGAAATCATGCTCCGGTGGCACGGAGGCAGTGGGAGGCCCCATTAGCTAAAGTGGTGCTTTAGGTTAAGAACAGTTTCAGATTAAGAACGGACCTCCGGAACAAATTAAGTACTTAACCCGAGGTACCACTGTAGTAAATGCATCATATTACACCTGTCCTGAAAGTTTAGATGGGCTTCTGATTTAGCAAGCAGAGAACTGGTTTTGTCCCGTGCCTGCTTGAATCTGCTGCACCAGTTTCTGTTCTTAATATAGTGTATTTTTGGAAAGTATTGTATTCTGTAGTGGTTGTTAGCAACCCTGTGTGGCTCCTAAGCAGCACTTTTCTTCTAGGAAAAAATATGTGCCAGTCACCATGAAGTTGTTACAGTAAGTGCCATACTTCTAACCAGTGCTTTTCTTCTAGAAAAAATGTGCTGGTACTGCGTACACTTGGGTACCCACAGAAAAAAAACACTGCTCTCAAGCACTAGAAAGGTGAGATACAAATTCCTGACAAACGAATCAAGACAAACGAAAAGCCAGATTTGCTACTGAGTAGATACATAATAGGGCGTATACACCCATAGATAACCCAAGCATCTATGTTATACAAATGTTTGTTGCATTCCCAGGTTACAAATGATCTGTACCAGAATAATAGTTTCATAAACTCTCTCAGATTGGGATGGAATGGAATTAATCCCATCTTTAGTTTGTGGGTTTTTAGCCAGCCAAACTTGCGTAATTGACCAACAGGCGTTACAACTGAGATGAACCATGACAAATGTAATCAATGTAAAATAGCACATGATCAGGATTTGCCAAACCATGGCAGGCAGTTATTAGATCCGCCTCAGCCTGCTAGCTCCCTTCTCCTTCCAAAAGTGAGAAAGAACAGTAACAGTTACACCTGCCTCGTTTCAAGCCAATCTTTATGGAAAGCAGGAATGGTTGGACTGAAGCTGTAATGGCTGCTGTGATCCCACAAACTGTGGACTCCGAGAACAGTGGACTTCACACAAAACGTAAGTGCTCTCGAATCTCTATAAAATAGAGACTCATTATAAAAGTAAGCTCTGACCCACAAAGTCCAGTTCTCAAATACTGTGCCACCCTGGGGTCTTCTTGTCTTTCTTTCTTCCTAACTAGTGGCGTAGCGTGGGTTGTCAGCACCCGGGGCAAGGCAAGTAATTTGCGCCCCCTAACCCGTGGATTTGCACCCCCGGTGGCGTAGCGTGGGGGTGCAGGGGGGCCGGCCGCACCGGGCGCAACATCTGGGGGTTAGGGGGTCAAATCCACAGGTTAGGGGGCGCAAATCCATGGGTTAGGGGGCGCAAATTACTTGCCTTGCCCCAGGTGCTGACAACCCACGCTACACCACTGGCACCCCCTAACCCTAACCCCCAGATGTTGCGCCCAGTGCGGCCGGCCCCTCCTGCACCCCCCCACGCTACACCACTGTTCCTAACTTTTGTACTAGTGTGCTGGGTATGCTGCAAACCAAAGGAAGACCAAGAGGCATTCTGGGAAAATGAAGATGGTTGGCAGCTACAGCCATTGTTTCCATTTGTTTTACACTGGTCTAGGTAAAGAGAGAACAGTTTTAAAAGGAGGGATTTCTGCAAGGAGTGTCAGCCCCTGTCAACCTGGTATTTGCCTGAGCATACCAGGTGCTGTTGCCAGGCCAGGCCAGCCACACGATAAAATGGCAAGCCTGTGGTAGGAGCATGGAGGGAACATTAGTTGTACTGAAATCCAATACAAAAGTAAACCAACATCCATGGCCCCTCTTCTCTAAGAGAAAGCAGAGTCAATGGTTGTCTCAGAAACTAGCCTGTCTACCCTAGTGTTTGACATCTTCAAAGATAATCTCTCAGTGGTGGAATCTCTACAATCTTTGAAGATTTCAAATGTTATTCCTGTTAAAGAAAGCACAGATTGACCGGAGGCACACAACAAGACTGACTCAGCTCCTGCAGACTCTGCTCTGTCATGTGTATAACACTGGTATGCGAGATCAATTCATCTGGGATGCTAAGGCAACTTTAGCATGGAAATGGGGTTATCCCCTCCTTTGCATAAAAATCTTCAGCAGGGTAATACACAAGCTACAGTTCAGTTCAGGAGAATTTAATGCAACATGAACTGATGTTAAATAAAGTGGAAAAATAGAGGTTTGGTAAAGTATTTATTTAAATGAAGCACACCCGCTCCATGGCATTACTGCATAAATGTGCAAGCAAACATCAGCAAGGCGGGGCTTTTTTCAATAAAAAAATGATTTTTTTTACATCTTGGAAAAAGAAATGCCAGCATGGCGATCCAAAATAGGTAAAGTAACGACTTGTACTAGGTTAATTTACTCATGGTGTACTGAGTATGTGAACCTTTAACTTACACTGGCAGAATGGAAGTGTTATTCTATATATTCTGCTCTATCTAAGCTATCCTATTTATTCCACTTTATGTAAAGGAGATTTATTAGATTAGGATTAGATTTCTTTAAAAAATAAAATAAGAATTTTTCTTTTGTACATCAGTTGTATGGAACAAAGGTAACAGCTGGGCTTGCCGGTCAGAAGGCAGTTCGAATCCCTGCGAATGGGTGAGCTGCCATTGCTCTGCCCCAGCTCCTGCCCAACATAGCAATTCTAAAGCATGCCAGTGCAAGTAGATAAATAGGTAGCGCTGCAGCGGGAAGGTAAACAGCATTTCCGTGTGCTCTGGTTTTTGTCACGGTGTTCCTTTGTGCCAGAAGTGGTTTAGTCATGCTGGCCGCATGACCCAGAATTCTGCCTGCAGACAAACACTGGCTCCCTCAGCCTGAAGCAAGATGAGTGCCACAACCCCATAATCACCTTTGACTGAACTTAACCATCCAGGGGTCCTTTACCTTTTTACCCTGTATGGAAGAAAACAGTTCTATAAGAACGCAAGAGCCCTTTTGTATCAGGTCCATGACCCATCTAGTCCAGCATCCTCTTCTCACAGTGGCTGACCTATGGAAAACCTGTAAAGAGGATTCAAGCACAAGAGAACTCTCCCCTCTAGTGGTTTCCAGCAACTGAAATTCAGAAGCATGGCTGCCTCCAGCTACAGAGGTAGAGCCTAGTACTGTGTAGGTTTCTGGTCATTGCATGCAATTGTTCCTTTTGCACATTCTTCACTCTGTGTGTAGTTAAACTACGGAACCTGCTCTCACGAGAGGTAGTGGCGGCCACCAAGTTAGGTAGTTTTGATAAGTTAACAGATGATAAGGCTATCAATGGTGACTGGCCACGAGGGCTACATTCTGCCTTCACGGTCAGAGACAGAACGCCTCTGAGCATCAGTTGATGGGGATCACAGATGGGCAAGGTGAAGTTGTGCTCAGGAACTGCTTGTGGGCTTCCCAAAATGCATCTGATTGGCCACAGTAAGAAGAGATGCTGGACTAGTCATTGGCGTGATCCAGCAGGACTCTTCTTTTGCCTTTGGCCATGGTTGCTGGTACTGATGGGAGTTGTCATCTAACAACATATAGAGGGCACCACGTTGGCTACTGCACCTGGAACAGTTGACCAGCCAAGCAACTTCTTTTGGTTTTTTGTAGTTCTCCCCTGAATGACTAACATATAGGTTTCTTTCTCCTTTCTTTCTCCTTTTCTAATAAATACTTGTCCCTTTCCCAACAACTTCCACAAGATTTGACATATTTTGATTATTAGTACCCCAGGCTCCAAAGCAGGAGTTGTAATACCAGTTTCCACGGATGCTAACATCTGTGTGCAGTGTATAAATTTTAAACATTCCAGCCTTGCAGCCGTTACTAGTGGGGGTGTTTGATTGTATAAATACTCTAAGGGCTGCTTCTGCATGCAACAGCCAGGAACTTATATCTTGGAAATAGTCAGAAAGTCAGTTCTCAGAACCTGATCTGTTCTGGTTGGTTCTCCTTTACAAAGAATATCAAAAAGTTGGGAAAGGTAAAGAAAGGGACAAGGAAGGCTGCAATCTTATATTCGCTTACGTGGGCCTAGACCCCAGATAAGTCTACTTCTGAGTATAGATATTGCACTACAAAATGATAAAGTGGTAACAACAGGGGTGAGGAGTCTGTAGTCATCCAGAGTGCAGTTGGACTCTGCCTCCTGTCAGCTCCAGCCATCATGGCCAACCGTTGGAGAAGATGGGAGATACCACTCAGCAACATCTGGAGGGCCAAAGGTTATCCTCCCTGGATTAGAGCATCAGCCCTGCAAGAAAAGGCTATGAGACTGATATTTCTATTTACAGAAAATATGACTAGGAAAAGGCATGAACCCTGATTATACCATTATGATTGATGCAAAGAGAGTGACTATGTTAGAGTGACAATGCAAACAGATTCCAGAAAAAGTCACAAGACGTTCAAAGGCTGCATACACACCATACAGTAAAAGCACATGGCTTCCCCCCAAGAATCCTGGGAACTGTAGTATACCCCCTTCACAGAGCTACGATTCCCAGCACCCTTTAAAACTACAGTTTCCAGGTTTTTGTGGGGAGGAAATGTACTTCAAACGCACAGTATGTGTGCAGCCGAAGCACATCTGGGTCCTTCCAGCATCACACAAAATATGTTATCTTACAACGTGAGCAATGATGTTTATCAGGCACTGGGTGCCTGACTTTGGAAGCCAGAGAAAGGTAGGAGAAAATAACAGAGCTTAATGAGTACTTTAGACAGGATTTGAGGCTTTTTAGAAGAGTTGTTCTTTCTCCCTTGCCGGATTTACAGACTGATAGAGTGAGGTCTGCCTCCTCTATACAGAGAGGAAAGGACTGGCTCTGTACCAGCGCCTGACATTCCTGTCCCTTCCTCTGCACCATCTCCACCCACACTCTGGGAACTGACTGCCGGGACTATCAGACTTTGGAGACGCACCAGCTTATACCACAAGGATAAAGAGGGAGAGAAAAATACTTCTTTTTATTTGCCGGTATTTCCAGCTTACTTTAAATCTGCCGTCAGATTGTATCAACCAGAACCCTTTTATGGGAGCTTTCCCATCCATTTTTTACTTCGTCCCCTTCAAACGAACTTTCTTCCTCCCTGTTATAAAATTAATTTTATCCTCTTTGTTCATTTCCCTAATCTGCAAATTACATCCTCCTGTAGCCTGATGACTTATACTATTGGAAAAACAGACCTTCTATATATCCCCCACAAAACTCTGCTTCCAGTTTGAATATTCTTTGTATTATCTTGATGACCTTAATCTCTTCTCTTTTTTCCTCCCCTGCTGCCCTTTCAAGGAAGAAGTCAGCACACTAGCAACACTCGGGCATCTTGGTCACAGAAGAAAAGACAGAGGGAGGAAAGGAAAATAGAGAGTTTTGGTTGCTGCTGTCTGTGCAGCCTTTGAGCTTGCTTGCTCCTTTTCTTTGCAATTGCTTACCTCTCCATTGAACCCTCCAAAAAAAGTGAGATGAAACAAAACCATGATAGGGTGGCCGATTACAAATCAAATGAACTACCCTCCTCTACATAATCTCTCCTTTCCTATTAAAAGGGCCATGGATACAATCAATCCAGTAGCCAGAGACTGATGATTCAGGAACTAGTGGCTAATATAACAGGAGGATGCTAAACTTGCCCTGTGATAACTTTGGAAGAGGGGGATGTTTCCCCAGTCAGCCTTTCTCAACCTTGGGTCCCCAGATATTTAGAGACTACAATTCCCATCATCCCTGACCACTGGTCCTGTGAGCTAGGGATCATGGGAGTTGTAGGCCAAAAAAATCTGGGGACCCAAGGTTGAGAATCACTGAATAGTCAACGTTTCCAAACTGAGATTATTATCATGAAACTGCCTATGCCATCTATTCCATGGAAATAACCACTGGGTCAAAACAGTTCCTTGCATTACCCTCCATTTGTTTACCAATAGGGGAAAGAAGACACATTTTTCATCCTTTCAATGAACATTTGAAGATGGGGTTGCAGCCCCCAGCAGTGGTTGTGCAAACATTCTACACAAATAAACACAAGATCAGGGAGTGCAAGGAAAGCTGTGAGGGGAAACACACACAACCCCAAAGCCTGGCTTAAAAAAAAAAAAAGTTTGGTTCTGGGGACGTGCCATGACATGAAAACAATGCAAACATTATACTTCTTGTGGAGATCAAATGCAGAGATTCACAAATCTAGAAGGAAGCACATTAGATTAGAAGAATGGCAACAGAGCCACATAACCCATTTGCAGACCTTAAAAGGCATCAAATGGCTTGCAAAACAATAAAGAGTTGTCTCATTGACCAAAGAGGCATTTGGTATTCAGAACAGATTTCCTTTTACAAAAGATATTGAATATATATATAACATCAGGAAGAACATGCTGACAGGAAGAGCTGTTTGACAGCGGAACAGACTCCCACAAGAGGTGATAGACTCTCCTTCCTTGGAAGTTTTTTAGCAGAGGTTGGATGGCCATCTGTCATGGATGAGCTAGTTGAGATTCCTGCATTCCATTGGGTTGAACTAGAAGACCCTCAAGGTCCCTTCCAGCTTTGCAATTCTAGGATTCTACAACCCTTTACATCCTGTTCAAGTAAAACAAGAGCAACCCCCCTATTGATGAGGGTCAGGGATAATACGTTTGCATTAGTGAGTGGCATGGTGGAGCTACATCACTCGCCTGACCTTCCTCCAGCTGTCTCGGCTGCATACTAGGATGGAGAGAGGGAGGGGCAAGGTGGCAGCAAGCCAATCCGGTGCTCCTGCCAGCACGATAGCACTGTGCCAACCTTGCTGCTGCCTTGACCCTCCCATCCTGGTACGGAGCAGCAACTTAGCTGAAGGGAAGTCAGGTGAGCAAAGCGGCCCCACCATGCCATCTGCTATTTTGCTTATGACACTCCTGGTAGATGTTTGGTAAAGAAACCCAAAACATGTCAAAAACTAAGAGCTTAGAAGTCAGTGTAAGGTGACAAAGGAAGTCAGACTTGGCTTACGCTTATATGTGTGAATGAAAACCAGCAGATAACATGCATCTGGCTGAACAGTGAATGCATATTAAGTGCTTTGAACTCTTGAGAGTGTTATCCAAACATTTACTACTATTACTACTCTCTCTCTCTCTCTCTCTCTCTCTCTCTCTCTCTCTCTCTGTGTGTGTGTGTGTGTGTATCATAAGAAACCTGTCCAGTTATACAATTCATCAAAGAAGTACTTTCATGCAAGGAAACTTGCAGAAATCAATAAACATGAAGACAGAGTTGATCGCTTTATTCCACAACATGTGTGAGAATTCCAGCAAGAAAAGGAACAAGGAAGGCCACATTTCTCCTATCTCAGTTTTGTCAAGTGTGCAGCGCGGAGTTTTGTGTTTTGGTTTTTGCCATAAGTCTTTTGTGCTCTTAGTTTCTATGACGCGCCAGAGTTCACCTCACCATCCATCTCCCTACCTGAAACCATCGCTTCTATAAAACCAATGGTGACACCAGGGGGAAATGAATCGGGGGAAGAGAAGAGAGCAAAGAAGAGGCAGAGTGTATTTCTAGGTGGTCGAGTTGTGTCCCACATGTTGAGTTCTGAAAGAAAAATAACCAGGTGGGGGGCTCAGGTGGGGCTGCCGCTGCCCATCTCTGGTGCCGCCCCTGCATAAAACACACACAAGAAGCATAAAACACACTATACCTAGTGGGGGTTTTTGGGGGGGAGCAGGGGTACACATACCCCTAAGCATTTGTGAATCTAAGTTTGGCCTCATTGAGGGACAATATTTCAATATGAGTAGGAAAATGAGAGTACCTCTAAACATTTTTTTGGGGGGGGAGGAGAACTGGCTATACCATTCAAGAACCAGGAAACATACAAAACATACATACAAACATTCAAAGCAAAGTGTATTCAGTTCCCAATCACTGAGGGACTCGCTGCCCCGAAAGGTCCACCAAACAATGAACTTGAATATTTGGGCTGGGCATCAACAGAGCTGGTTAAGCAAGCAGAGAATAATTTTAATATAATTGGTTATTACGAGAACAAGCTGGCCACTTTTACACCTCATTGGTTAGAATTGTGTGTCTGTGTGTGTGTATAGAGAGAGAGAGATGGGCATAAATCACTCCAACTGAGATCAGGGGCACTTTCAAGATGTTTAATTCTGGTAGAGATCGCTCTCTGTTATTAGGGTCAGCTTTAAGTATTTTGATACCCCAAGTCTTGAGGAGCAGGACAGAAATTCAACTAAATAATAACAACCCCAATAACTTAGTGTTAGTATTTAAGCTGATCTAACTTAAATTCTTTCTTCTTTGGCAGTGGCCTTGGCGTACAGAGCTTTTACCACACAAGGCAATCTTGAAACTAACTTTTGTTAGAAAGCAGCGCCATCTAGCAAGAAAAGCCAGGAATGCTTGCTCAGTCGGCAACTATAAATTAAACCCCTGAATTTGAGAATGTTTTCCAGGAACAGTCTGAAAAGCAGACTTTTTATGGGACAATATACGTGAGCATCTTGTTCTCCCTTTATCTCCTAGTGGTTACATTCTGGATTTAGAAACTTCACAAATAATTGCAGAGGCTTCGCAGAGGGAAACTTTCGTTTTCTGGCCAGCTTTTGTCTTGATGTTTCAGGCTTTTTAATCTGCCAGTCCTGTTTTTACCATTGTTTTATAATGGATTGTGAAATTTTAATTGTTGTGAACCACTGTGGGTAATATGACCACATTAGAACAGCAAAATAAATAAATAAAAATCTGGAGAAATAAAAAATCCTGTGAATCTGCTTTCCCTCCTTTGACTACAAACACAGTAGGTCACATTTGCACAGTATAACTAGTTATAGTAGCATCTTCTACTGATGAGGTATTGCTAGCCCTGCAACTCCAGTCAAACGTATTTCTTTTATGACTTAATAGTCGGCTGAAACTGATTTGTCAATATGTTTAATCTGTTTGTTAACTGCAGGTTATAACTGTGGATTTTTAATCAGAGCTGCCACTTGTATAAAGGAATTGATTGCTTATAACAATGGCGCCATGCCGATGCATGCCTGGAGTTCAATATTACATTTACAGTGCAACACCCTGTACGTTAACTCAGAAGTAATATCCACTATGTTCAATGGGGCTTACTCTCAGGTATACATTTGCCTACAAGAAAGCCTCCCTGAAATGAAAGGGACTTACCTCTGAATAGTCATGCAGAGGGCTGCAATGTAGGATATTTCCCCACCATGAGCTAATAATTTATCTGTGCCACTTAGCCTATTGATTGATTTCTCTCCACTAATTACCCTCAAAATATCATCGTGTCTTTGATGATGCAAATATTGAAAAGAAAAGAAGACAAGAAATTGAATACGAAGATGGTGAATGGTGTTAACCTGGCTTGATCCATATTACACTGGAATTAGCTCAGTCATATTCACTCCAAAACAAACTCAAACAAGGGCTTAACACTGTTTTATGGGCACTGGTCAATCAGGTCCATAATAGAGACTTGTTCTAGTCCATAATTAATTCACTTGAAAATTTCACATGCTTATTGCAGGCAATTTGCTTACAGGACACAAAAAAAGGCAACATTCATTGGATCAATAATTCATCGTGAATTATCCTTGTAGCTGTGCAAAGCCTAAAACGCCTTACTGTACAGCCTTGCTGAGCTTCTGCATTGAGCCATGAACATCCTTGCTTGCTTGTATTTGTATTTTCAGCTTGCCATGTCATAAATATTTGCACACTTCCCCAATTTTCACAGCAATTAATAGTTGCATTTAATGAAACAGTTCTCTAAATAAAATCATTTTGTTTATGGATTTTACTCCTGGGAAGTCTTGCAAACCAGACTTGCCCTATCTCAAACTGTAAAGCCTACAGCAGTTCCTATCTAATTATTAGAGAATCTTAAGGCAGACATATATTTGCAAGCTAAGCTGTCTGATTCTCTGTACCACAATATATCTGTTTCCTTTAATAGTCACACTGCTCCTAAAGACCCATGTTCACAGGGTTTAGTAGTGATCATAGTTGAATGCAATCACGTGCACCCTGTAATGTTGTTTTTTCAGTCCCACTGAATTTAAGGAGCCCACTATTTCCTCTAGTGAAAGCCTTAAATGTTTAAGGCAAATCTGATGCATTTGAATTAGATATTTTCAGACTCCGGTTGAATAGATATAATCATGCCAGTAGCATGACAGTGTAACTATAGTGGTATCATACTTTGGCAGGTTGAAAATGCCCATCCTGTTAAGGCTGCCTGACACAGAGATTAATCTCCATTGGATAAACCAGGGATAGAGAATCTGTGGTCTCCAATGTTGTAGGACTCCAACTCCCTTCATCCCCAGTCTGCATTGGTCAATGGTCTTGGATAGTCTTAACAACGTCTGGAAAGGTTCCCCTTCCCTTGTATAAACAAATCATGTAGCTTGGAGTAAATAAATAGTAGTCGGATTACCCCTTTTAAACACCAGATTACACAACAAGTCATAAGAGATACGCAGAAAATGTGCCAATTATTGTAAGGCAACTACGCGGAACAGGAAGCCTCAGTCAGGAAGTCTCAGGGAGAAACTACCTATGACAACAAAGACTTTAAGACCATGCATTAAACATTGTATTAGTCTTTCAGGGTCTCTAAAGACCCTCTGTTGAATGGCTAGGCAGTGTTGCATAGACCAGGTGTGTTCTTTCCTATTGTGTGCCATCTGCTGAGAAAGAAAATGTCCATCCTTTGTTCTCTCTTCAGCTGTGACGCAGTGCAGAGATCTGGCCCACATACAACCATCTAAACAAGGCCCCACACATACAAAAACCTCCATGCCGTGCAACAGCTATCAGCTCTGGCAACTACTCATGGCCAAAGAAGCCCTCTCTTTGTTACCAGCTGTGGCTCAGGCACCCTCCCCTCATGAGCCAACATTTTTTCCTTGAACAGGCAGATAGGTGGAGAAAATTGATACTGCTGGGCTGTTTTACTTCCCTTTTATTCTCTTGCTCAGTTGCTTTCCCCTCCCTTTAGAAACAGAATCAGAAAGGATCCTCTGACTAATATTAATTAATTAATTAATTAAACAATAAATAAATAAATAAATAACTTTTATTTACACTCCACCCTCCTCGGCTGAGACTGGGCTCAGGGCAGCTAACACCCAATATACAATACATTAAAAACACAAAATCAAAGGATTAGTTTAAAATACAATTTGAATCACATTTAAAATCAAAATAAAATTAAGTGGGAACCCACGAATCATGACCGCAGGGGTAAGGAATTAAAAGTTCATGAGGCCTGTCCACTTGCTGGTCCCATAGGAGCGGATAGAGAGAGCCAAGGAGGCCACTTACATACAGGATCCCATAGCAAGAAGGGGGTCAGACTGAGCCCAGACCAAAGGCCTGGAGGAAAAGCTTCGTCTTGCAGGCCCTGCAGAAAGATGTCAAATCCTGCAGGGCCCTGGTCTCTTGTGACAGAGCATTCCACCAGACCAGGGCCAGGGCTGAAAAGGAACTATTTCTAACTATTTCTATACTAACGCGAGGTGCCTCACAGACCCAGCATACTGGGTGTTTGCCAGGACCCACATGAGTCTTAAGGGCTCACCTGAACTGGCACCTAGTCTTTGCCCACCATCACTCACTACCACTTGGGACCCTCACATGGACCCTCACATCAGCGCTGCCTTCTCCCATGCACTTGTGACTGAGTACAGGCTAGTGATGGGAAAGTGTCATTTCCAGTTTCTGTCAGTTTCTCATTTCTTAAATTCAGTTCTCCACATTTCCACATCAGATTGTTATTTAAAATCTGACTACTCAGCTGGAGAACTGCATTGCAAAATTCAGATAAGTGTTAAGGATAGCTGTCTTTTTGTTTGCATCTTGTTTTGGAAAAAGCGAATTGGGTAAATTCCTCTTTAACTGTGGACTGAATCAAATTTCTCCCTTATCTCTATTGCAGGTTCACCTAAGGAGCAACACTAATAAACAAATTAACACTTCCTGTGCTGTTGGAGATAAAATATGATACCTATCATATGACCTTCAGAGGTAAAATGGTGGCTCAACTCTTGGCCCACTCTTGACACCACCACTTGCAAGTAAGCAGACAAGGGAGCATGAGGAGGTGAATGACTGCAGCAATGTCATTACCAGGCAGCCCAAGTGTTGGTGGATTGGTCAGTGTTGGTCAGGGGGATTGGTCAGTGTTGAGGGCACCCCACCAAGGACTTCATTTCCAGATGCTTTCCTTCAAATTCTTGAACCAGGTTTAGTGCCTGATACCAGTACATGACACCAGCGAAGACAGTGGGTTGAATGAATACTCAGAGCAAGTCCTTTAGGTGTGACCCCAATGGACTCCATTCTACAAAGTTCATGCCATAGCAGAGTTTGTTAGACTTTCAGATTCCACAAGACTCTTTGTTCCTTTCAATGAGAACTGTGTGGGTTTACATCAGTTGGGTTTCCATTATCATCAACCCAGAGCCAACATATGTGCCTTAACCTGTTCAATGTGCCTGGAAACAAAGAAACAGAGTCTGCTAAATGAGATCACTCAAAATGTCGCCATTTGTCATATTTGTTATCTGCTCATGCAATAGAAAATAGTACCCTTCAAAGTAGTTTGCTATGTTTAACAAAGGAATCAAAAATAAGAAGTGTATTTTTTTATTATCACCCATCAAAGCCTTATCATTCTTTAAAAACACCTGTTTTCACCTTCCTGATCCCAGTAATGCAACTTCTTGTGCTATTAAAAGCATGCATGTATAGCCATGCGTTGTGGTTGGTCAAAATTCAACCTGCAAAGGATTCACACAAATTCCATCGACAGTTTCCACTAGAATAGGGATTCTTATGAGGGGAAACCCTCTCAGTCCATATAGACAGTCTTTTAGGGGCCACGTGCCTGTGGTGGGTGAGGCCAGAGGCAAAAGTAGGCAGAGCAACCCACTTCACTTCCTTTATTTCCTTCTTGGTTTTAAGCTCTCTATACATTACTCACACATGCAAGGAAGGCATATTGAAATGGACCCTTGAGTGAACATTTAGCTTCACCCTCCAAAATCATGCTAAATCTTCTCTCCTCACCCTTGCCACTGTTGTATTGAGAATAATGCCTGCATCAGGAAGCCTTCTTGGTGTGTGGAGGCTTCCCTTGCCTCCCTGAATTCTCTAAATCTTGCGGGAAGCTCTACTCAGAGAGAGAAGGCTCCACACCACAGACATTATTCTCAAAATGATGGCAGCAAGAGTGTTGGCAGGAGAAGCAGGTGTCATAGAATCAGAGCTAAAGGAATGGCCCCAAGGTCTCTGTCAGGGTACTTTTTCTCTACATGCAGCTGGCATGCAAAGAGGAATTTGGCTCCTCTAACGAACTCACACATCCCAGCCGCTGCAAAAGCACAATGACCTGCCTTAGATCACATTATTCCTGGCTGAGTAGTGGAACCCTTACATATAAGATAAGGCTGAGAAAGTTGAAAGCTTGTGTACATTCTCACCCACCTAAAGTGTTTTTACAAAACATGTCATCAATGATTTCTCAATCATTTTCTCAGCAACAACACTGAGAAACTACAAGAGAAAACAGAACAAAAGAGTCCCTACAAATGAGAGGTGTTAAACTGAAAACACTGGCTTACAACATTATCCTAAGCTTTGCTGTGCTAGGAAATAAATCCAGCGTGGAACATCTTGTGATGCTCTAGGTTACTATTGCAGCTGACTATTCATTGGTATATTGTGAGAGGGAGAGCAGGGAGAGCAGGGACTGAGTCACAGAAGATTTCCCCATATCCTATGAGCGATCATACATGGTATTTTGCATGAGTGGGAAATCTCTCTTAAGTGTACAAAGACTATACAAAGTGTATAAGATTCTCAGTCAACTCATCAGATGTCCAAATTCGGAATCACTTATGAGGAGTGGACCCTACATACAGATCCTTGAAGGCCAGGTTTCAGGTGTTGATGGCTGTGGTAGTGAACCATATTAGTCCACAAGCTTGCTCTGAACTGGGAATTGCTACCGAAGGCGGAAAACTGCAACGCTTCCTTCCCCAAGTCTGAAGTCATTCATGAAGACACTATGGGTGTGCCCTGGGATCATGACCGCCATCTGGACTCAGAAGAGGATTTCTCCGTATGTGTTGGAAAGTGTCTAATACATTATAGGAGAGGTGCAAGGCACAGAACAGCTATATAGATAAACGCTTCTGTATACACATTGTGTGTCTCAATACACTATCGAAGACTGAGCCAACCAAAGAGAGAAAATATTATACCTATACGAGAGTATCAGGTATATAACTCCACTTCCTTTGTACAAATTCATCACAGAAATCATTGGAAAGCAACTTCACCGACTCACCAAGGTGGCGGCTTTGCAGTTCTTATCTTACCGGTGACTCTGTCGCAAGGCAGATATAAAAGCCTTATTCTTTTCAAGGAAGGTTTGCATGGAAGAGAACGTTGCAAGGCCGTTGGAAGACGGGCTGTATAATATCTGAAATTGCTAGACACTGGAAGAGAGAAATGTCTTCCTCTCTCTCTCTCTCTCTCTCCTTTGAGCATTGCATCCGAAGTGCCAGCTGCCGATGATTTATACATGCTCGTGCTTATTATGGACTACACATAATAAAGAAATGATAGAAATCATATCTGCATAGCTTCAGACAGCTCCAAGAGAGCTGCTGCCACTTTTGTTTGACAAGACATTCAATCAAGAGGAAAGGTTCAAAATATTCCAGGAGGACCCAATATTTGTATCCAGATAACAGAAATCCTAAATGAGTAACATTAGTATACATTCCCCATAAGCTGCGTTCTGTGAGGCTGGGGCGGGGGGGGGGGTATTGTGAGCCTGGTTGCCAACATTTCTGTTACGGCTAACATAAACACGTTCGTCATTTTATCATCCCAGGACTAGCAGAAGTATTCCTATAGCCTCTCTTTCTTCCTTTTTCATTTCGCTTTATGAAAGTGCATGAATACCACATTGGCGGGAAAGGCTCATCATGCACTCCGTATGCATGGTTTTGTTAATTGGATGAGAAAGATTCCCGAGCTACTTCCTTTTAAGAACAGAAGAGGAGTCCTGCTGGTTCAGATCTAAGGTTCATGTAGTCTAGCATTCTGTTCCCAACAGCCGCCAGCCAGCTGCTTCTGAGAAGCTTACAAGCGGGGCATGAAGGCAACAGCCCTCCCCTGTGAATCTGGTATTCACTGCCTTCTGCCTCTGAGCACAGAGGTGGTTACTAGATCTATTCCTCCACTGTGAATTTGTCCAGTGCTTTTATTTAATTAACAATGTGCAGGCCAATCCGACTTGGCCAGAGGGAGAAGGCAGATGAACCACCAAAGGCAGAGCCATCTTGGCTTACACTGGTAGGGTAGACATTAGAGTTATTTCCTTTTATTAGTTCTGCATCATTTTGGGGTGTTCTTTTCGTTCGTCTGTTGCAATTTTCCTCCCATAGGAACCTATGGGAGGAAAATTCACTATCCTTGGCCTAGTCTTCTCCCTGGTTTCGGGGTGTTCCAGAGGTATGAAAATTCTATGCTCTGAATCTGCAACACACACCACATGCAGTGATGTGTTTTAAATGTTTAAATCTTTAGCTGATATGGAACACATGTGTAAAAATAATTATCTTCTGTGAGCTGCCTTGGAAGGCCTTTGTCCTGAAAGGTGTTCACAGTACTTGTCAATAGGGTTTGCACCCAACCCAGATAATTTATTTAAGTGAACATTGATTGAATACTCAGCCATAAAGGAAATTATTTAGCAAACAAACTGAAGGAACTAAAACTTAATGGAACTTGTTTTCCTTTAATTAACCACTAAATCTACTTTAAAAATAAAAACTTAACAAATGAGACACAAAATGCCACATCTTTGCTATAGTGCTAACCAGGCATATTGTTGTTGGCATCTGTCTGCCTTGGGCGACAATGGAGGAGTGTGCCTTTGGGAATGAAGTCGAACCATTGGAGAGACATGTAGCTGTGGCTGTAAGCTGTTGCAACTACTGCTAATAATAACAATATTGAAATAATTTCGGGGGACGGGGGGGCTTTCTGGATATGTGCCATAACCTATGAGACTGGATTTCAGTTCTGCCAGGTTCAGATGAGGAGGACAAAGGGCAAAGTCCCACCAAGTCTCCCACTCCTTATGTCAAGCACATGGACCTCTTGGGAACAACCCTGAATCTAGAATAGTTCTCCGGTTTCAGCTTTCAGAATTAGGCCCTCTTTCTTCAAGTACAGTGCTTCCTTTCCAGATTAGGCCCAGGGCACAATATATAAGAGAATAACCCTTAATGTTCATTAAGGCTTGTATTTATACAAGAATCTGAGAATAAATGTGTTTGCTCACACAGAGCAAGAAGCTTTTGAGGAATTTTGCATTTGAGGTTGCCAAACATTTTCAAAACAAAGAATCTTTAAAAATTATTTATGTGATGTGTTTTTTAGAAATGGAAATCCCAGACCGACTGGTGAAAGATTAGTCAGTGTGATGTATCAGCAGCAGTAAATACTTTGAGGATTTTTGTCCCCTCTCTCTTCTGATATTCAGCCTTTTTCTAAGGGCTCCCAACTAACACTGTCTTGTGCTTTTAGATTAATGAAAGAGAAGTCTGGAAAGAGAAGTCCTTCTACAGCCTCTATAGTGATGGTGGGCAGGCAAGCTTCATTTTCATGATAAGGTTATCAATGGCCACAAGCCATGATGGCTATATTCTACCTCCACTGTCACAGGTCCTGCTTTCAGGCTTCTCACAGGTATCTAGGTAACAACTGTGAGAACAGGATGCTGGACTAGATGGGCCATTGACCTCAGCCAGCAGGCTCTTCTTACGTTCCCAAGCTTTGTGGAAAGCATCCCCTGAATATATTTTCTTTTAAAACCCCACTAGTCTAGACCACAGGCCAAAAGAACTAGTAAATAACAGCCTTATAAAACCAAACATTGAATGTGCTCAGACTCTTATGTGCAATGAGTGAGAAAATAGTTACAGACCAGCAGATAATACAGTCGAAAACATCTAATTATCCTTATAACAAACTACCGCAAGCTGAAATTGCTATTGCAACAGCAAAGAAAGCTACTTTTTCAGCATTCCCCATCTGTGTTAGCAAGCAGGTACTTGGTTTTCTGCTGGTTACAGGAGTTAGCACAGTCAAAAGGAATAACCAGATCTTTCCATCTTATTTCCTGCTAAATAAGAGGACTGCAGCATATAGGGACGAAGAGCTATAAGAACAGCCCAGCAGCGCAAGCTTTTCAGCTTGCCAGGGGGAACAACCTCCCCTCTCTTCCCCTCTGGTGAAAGGATGCAAGAGGAGTTCTCCCCTGCTGCGCCACGGTTTAAGTTTCCTGCGGTCATGTCTTCTGCCGGTGCCGATTGGACAGCGGGCCACCCCTGGGTGGGGGACCGCCTGGTGCCAGTACCACAGCCCAGATGGAAACAAGGGGGAGCGCCAATCTCTGCCCTCACCGGATCACTGCAGGGGCCCTGATGCCTGACCACAACGCTGCCCACCCGATAAGGAGAGCGGACTTCTTGGGTTTCTCCCTAGAGCCAGTTTCAGGGGTGCAGGGGGAAGGAGTCCCACTGTGCCAGCAGCAATCCTTGTGCAGGTTTCTGTTAGCAGAACTAGTTAGCTGAATCCCACCTATACTAAGAAATGCCCTCACCTAGGCACTCATCTCAGATACAATTCTCGCCAATGAAAGGGTATATCCCTATATTGTCCATCTAAAAGGGCAAAGAGCTTCTGGGATAGTTCTATCACACACACACCCTTTTAAACCCCCATTATTCTAGACTAGTCACTAAACGTTCACAGGCAAAAGTCTGTCTCTAGTAATACGTAAGGCAGAATGTGCCATATGTAGGCCAGAAAAAAGAACCATAGCAAAGTGATGAAAGTACAACATTTCTTTGCGGCACTTTTCAGATCTGACAGTTAGATAAAAAATGCTTCAAGGTGTTATGTTCCAACAGAGATGGGGAGAGATTTCTTTTTTTAAGGGTAATAATAAAGTTAAATGTAATAGTTTTCATGTATAATTCTTTAGAGAGAGTGGTTTATGTTGGCCTATCATTTGAAGGAGCACCAGTCATTATTAACAGGAAGCGCAGAGAAAGTGGATTTAAATCACTGAAGTAATAAAATTGGAACAAGAGCTAGCACCTTGAAAGGCATTTGGAGAGAAGATTGCATACAAATGCAATTAAAACGATGCTTATAAAATACTAAGATGTTAATTGGGTTTGGTCCCAGAAGCCCCAGCCGTACAGTATGTCAGAAGTTAGCTGGTTTGAAGTTTTAAAAGAGTGGTTTAATTTGTACACCTTGTCCTAATTACGAGGCTTTCTGCAGCCTGTGTATCTGCGTGGTTTATTGTAGCTTAGAGTTTTGTAAAACAAACACACACCAGTTAATTGGGTTATTGCGATGGAAAATTGGGCCGGAGAACTGAGAGCTCTCTTGCTTGTGTTCCTTTACAGCTTGTAATGAATGCCCCAGCACAATGTCAGGCTCAACTGATTTGTATGTTGTGTCATTTACAACTTGCTTGCGCCACTGACCCCAAGCACCCGAGAAGGCTAAGCAGGGAAAACAAAGGCTTGCATGATAAGAGGTTGCTGTGCGAGTGGGTTCAAGCCCTCCAGCTGGTGCACTTTGGTTTTTCCAAATCTGAATAGATTCCAGCAGGGTTGAGCTTCACTTTCCCATACTGAAGAGGCATTTGTTCAGTGAGGAAGGGAAACATTCATTTCCAGAAACCTTTAATTCACCTTGCAATACTATTTGAGATCACAGGTTACACTTGGAATCAGTGAGAGACTAAGACGTTTGCATTCCTTACAATCCTCCTAGTTTGAGGAACAGTTCACTCAGTCCTTCCCTCTGCACACAGAAGCTCCATTGCCATTATGCGTAGAACATCATCATGAATGTAGTGTATGGGTACATGTATTTGTGCAAGAAGTGGGTGGACAAACACGAACGCATGTAAGTATCGTAAGCCATAGGTTACAAATGGCATTCTGCTTAGAAGCATGCAAATCTGAGAATCAAACAGCCCTTATATAGAGATTACTCAGCAGAGAACTTTGTGAACCAGACTTGGAATGATGTCCATGTGGCAACACAACTCTTATCTAGCTGATGATCCTCTTTGCATAACTTGTGCACAAGCATACATTCAACAATGCACAGTTAGCATCAGAGGCAGGCACTTCACATGGGATTTCATAAGCATGGAGGCTGAATTCCTGACCCTCAACCAAAGAAGAAGAAGAGAAGCTTGTGTAAATCAGACTTATCACCATACTTCCTTTCCATGGTGCATCTGGTTTGTGGTACATGGCAGAAGGGGTAGTGTATACCCGCCTCTCCATCGTACAAAGAGGGCTGCAGACGCAGAAGGAATGTGAAGCAGCACTTTATGCTTTCATCATAAAGTATATGAAGTACAATAGGTACTCAGTCAATGCATAAAACTGGTTTGTATCAAGAGATCTGCAGGGTGTGTTTTTAAATATTTGAATGTTTTAAATTATTGTATACCACTTAGAAATATTTTGCACATTAAGTGGTATAGGAATGGCAATAATAATGATAGCTATATCAAAATATAAATGAAAATACAAATGAAATTCAGGAAAGTATTGCTATTGAAGCATTGGTTAGGGAAAATTGCATTGCGTTCATGGCCAATGTAACCCTTGTCCTCCCTGAATTTGTCTACAGTTGTACCTCGTTGTGTGGCCGGGATCCGTTCCAGAGCCCTGGCCACTAGCTGAAAAGGACACAGGGCAAAGCACTGCATCTGCATGCGGAGTGGTTTGTGCTTCTATACATGTGCAAAGCGCAATTTAGCACTTCTGCGCACGTGCAAGCAGCAAACCCAGAAGTAACCCGTTCTGGTACTTCTGGGTTTGCCATGGATGTTCGCCGGAATGGACGCTAGACAAGGTGGACATTCGTGGAGGTATTACTGTAATCTTCTTTTAAAGCCATTCAAATTGGCAGCCATCACCATTTTTTATTTCCATGTTTATTAGAGTTTCAGAGCATGATACAAATGAAACAAACAAGAATATTACAAGAAACCAAACAGCAGAAAAATAATAATGAAGCCGTTTTTCCCCATTTTATCTGTAAGCCTTCTTGATTCTGGGGAATATGTAGGATATAAATAAATATAGGTAAAAAGGTAAAGGTAAAGGACCCCTGGATTGTTAAGTCCAGTCAAAGGTGACTATGGTGTGTAGCGCTCATCTCACATCAGGCTGAGGGAGACAGCGTTTGTCCACAGACAGCTTTCTGGGTCATGTGGCTGGCATAACTAAACATCTTCTGGCACAACGAAACACCGTGATGGAAGCCAGAGCACACAGAAATGCCATTTACCTTCCAGTCACAGTGATACCTATTTATCTACTTGTACTGGTATGCTTTTGAACTCCTAGGTTGACAGAAGCTAAGACAGAGTAATGGGAGGTCACCCTGTCATGGGGATTCGAACTGCCGACCTTCCGATTAGTAAGCCACAGCGCCACAGTTGTTATATAAATAAATATAAACTACATAAAATAAATATAGACCACAGCGCCACAGTTGTTATATGAATAAATATAACAACTGACTCCACTGCCTGCCCCGTTTTGCACTTTTGTTTATCTTTTCCTGTCTTGTTCCTTATCACCTTACTTATCTGACTGGAAACAAAAGATTGAGTTTTCCATTATTCAGAAGCCCAAGACTGCAGCAACAGCGGGAACATAATTTGATTATTAGAAGACGCTTTCCTTCCCAAGAACTTTGTACCACCCAAAGGTACATTGCAGTTGTTTTCTTTTTAAAAAGTTTAGTTTTTGTTCTACTTTTAGTTACAATTCATCATTTTCATTTCTGGTATGATTTATCGGTAATGAAAAAATCTTAATAAACCACTGATAAGGAAGGAGGAAAGTTCATTGTTCAACAGCAAAGCACACCGCAGTGATTTGCTAATGGCACATAATATTGACTTGGTGAAAGGAATATCCTGTCATTCATTTATAATACAGGTGCGTTGATGGCTGTGGGATGCAACCTGTAGATAGTCACTTCTGTGTTAAAGTTGCTTTAAAATACCCCTATGGAGCATCTCCTTGCTTTCAGGCAGTCACAGCCCACAAGGGCATCTTAGCTGTCATGGCACAAGCATCTGCTTATCCTGCTTATAGCAAAAGTTGTCTCCTAAGCATAGCAGGTGGGAAAGAGCAGTAGAGCTGGTCATTGAAAAGCCTCTCAAAGTCATTAACTGCTCAACATCAAAGGTTCAGTATTGCACTAGTAATGGAGTTTCAGGGTTGTTCTGATGACCCCTGTGATCCCATGGAAAACATAAACCCTTGCACCAAGAATGAGTTGGGGCACAGCAGGAATGTGACCGAACTGATGGCAGTTGATGCAAAGATTATGTGACGAGATCCTAGCACTGGCGCCAAGTGGACACACCTATCTCCTTTTATACGGGGCATAGGTTGCAAACAGTGGTGTCAGTAGAATAGCTGATAGGATAGGTCCAGTCACAAAGTAGCACAGGGATGTCCTCTTTGTTTCATATAAGGAACTGATATTCAAATCACTTGAGCCTGCTCTTTTTAATTGTCTGCATCGCAGAAGGTTTTAATACAACCCTTTAATTTAGTGTTCACTCGTTTCATGATATGAATCCAGGCTTATTACTTTTTTTATCAATTCTTATTTTTATATGACTCAGTCGCTCATATAAAAAGACTACTGTAGGTTATAGACTTTTAAAAGCGATTCCCCATAGGCAGTGTAAAATATGGTGTCTATTCCATGACAGCTTAGTGTTTATTGCTAATTTTGGCGTATTGTTCAAGAGAAACCCATTGAAAGATGACAGAGAATAGATTCTTCGTCTTGTAAAACAGAAAAAGTAAAGTAGCAGTTCTCTTTAAGTGTTTCTCTGCAGTGTTTTTATATCGTATCACCATGGATGTTCCATATAATCCTTTTAAGAAATGTAATAATAAAAGAACATCACTCTTAGAGTACAAATAAAATGGCGAAGGTTCCCCAGCACCAGCGCCCTTTTAAAACGGCATGTAGAACTGTAATCTTGGTGAAATCTATTGCTACTCTTGATTAATGACCAGTGTGTTAGTTAGCAGATGCTATTTTAACTAGAGAGGAAGATGGCTTACAAGAGTGATTCTTAAGCATGATGATGGAGTGCGGAAGAGGACTGGAATAATCTATCACACTGTCACTGATGGCAACCCCAAAAGGAGGAAGCATACCTTGGACCAGGAATGAGAGACGGCATTGTGGCAAACAGTACTGTTGGGGGCTCCTGTTTATCTGAACCTCAGTTGTTGCACCATGTAACCAAAGGTTAACCAAGCATGCATAAAATCACTTGTTATTCCAAACCTCTGGCCGTCTGTTACAGATCTACTCTACATTTTGGGTGGAGAATGTTAGGAAAACCTTACTAAGGAGTTAGAAGACTTCAGAACTGAGTTGACTTTACATGGGAGCGGCCATGAGTCAGTGGTAGAGTGTATGTTTTGTAGGTTCGATCCATGGCATTTCCAAATAAAGAGGAAATTTGGAGGGCGAAGGCTGGAAAGTGTTCCCCAATAGCAGCAGCCAGTGGGAAGCCCCCAAATCTGTCATTCTGAGGGCAGGGAGGATCTGAATTAGTATCCTTGCCTCCTCCCCACAACTTACATAATTTTTTTTGCAAAGCAATCCTAATTTCACATATATGCACACGTTGTCTGAACTGGTGGTGAGAGACCAGGAAAGGACCTTGGGGTTATAATGCATAGCTCAGTGAATATGTCGACCCAGTGCGCAGCAGCTGTGAAAAAGGCAAATTCCATACTAGATATCGTTAGGAAAGGAATTGAAAATAAAATTGCCAATATCGTAATCCCATTATACAAATCTGTGGTGTAAACACATGTGGAATACTGTGTACAATTCTGGTCACCTCACCTCAAAAAAGGATATTATAGAGTTGGGGAAAGTTCAGAAAAAGGCAACCAAAATGATCAAGGGGGTGGAGCAAGTCTTTGGGACTTTTTAGTTTAGAGAAAAGGCGAGTAAGATGTAACATGATTGAAGTTTATAAAATTATACATGGCATTGAGAAACTGGATTTTTCTCCCAGTGGATATCCAACGAAGCTGAATGTTAGATGTTTGAGGGTGGATTAGGACTGTCTCCTATGAAGTCCTCTGGCTCTAAGACCCACTAAATTTGATGTGATTTGCTTCCTAGTAAGAGTGCTTTGCATGGCATTTACTCTCGTGCCCAGGGCAGTATCCTGGTGCAATAGTTATGCACAGAGCAGCAAATCAAGCCAAAAGAAAAGGTATTTTTCTTTTCGCCTTCTATTTCCTGTCTCTGTCCTCCTATCGCTTCTAACATGAGAATAATAATTATATATATATAATGTCTCAGTGAAATACATTTCCCCTCTTAAACTTTGACAGGAAATCGGGGGGAAATGATTAATAGAGTTAAAAATTAGGGTGAATTTCCTGACCGGGTTTTTTTCTTTTTACACAAGTTAGGAAAATGTTAAAATAACCAAGTCACAACATTTACAAAGGGCCAGAGGTGGCACCTAGGCTTCCAGGGACTACAAAGAAACCATTGGGCTCAGGATAAAGATGAGAAGTTGGATACAACTACAAAATAATTTCTTTCCATTCAATATAATAATAGACCCATGGCTGACCTTGATACTTCCCAAAGATGTCTCTCTATTGTGGGATTGAAATAGGGGAGACAGTAGAAACAGCAGAGGGCCTCTGATCTTTGAGAATTTCACTCACTTGCTGAACTTTTGAGCCACACATTCCAATAAATTCAGCTGCAGATGAACCAGAACTTTATTTTAAAAAATAAAAAAGTTGGGGGAAGGGGGCTATTCATAGTTTTAAAAAAGAATGGTGGGGTTCTTCTTTTTTCTTTGTTGTCCCATCTGACTTCCAAAAGAAATCTATGAGGTCCTTGTCAAGTAGAAAATGAAACAGATGGAAGGGGACAAAATGATAAGAATCACATTTCAATGAAACCACAAGCAACAGAAGAGGAAACCTTTAAAGACTCCAAACCCAAAGGGAGGGGAAATCAATGGGATAAAGTAAAAATGCTTTCGAGCAAGTGGATCATGAATGCCCCAAGAATAATCTGGAAATATCATATAGACTTTGTTACAGTTTCACACCAGATTGATGACGATCAGCATTTAAGATGTAAATGAGAAGCTCTCCATCATCAAAAGGGTTGAGTTATCAATAGCAAAATATGAATTGAATTCCAAATCCGTACGTCCCAGTGATGTATCTCTAGAGGATGGCCAAGAGTGATCTGCTATTGAATGCCAGTGAGAAAGTTGGAAAAGAAGGTTGTCAAGCACTCAGCCAACAGAAAAGAAGGAATTGAAAGGAACTGAAAAGTCACAACAGCCACAGTAATTCTACCTATGGTACTCTTAATGGAAAGAAATACATATTAAAATTATGAAAGAAAGAAAGAAAGAAAGACCATATTACATATTGTAACTTTGTGGTTTTTGTGTTAAAAAAACAATCCAGTAGTAGTAGTATGGGAAAAACCACTTATACTTAGCATTCATTTGGAGCATTTCAGAGTTAAAAGCACTTTTCCTGCATTATTCCAGTATAATCCTTACAAGATCAGAGTTATTTTCTGTATTTTCCGTATATATGTGAACTGGGGAGCTCCTGGCTCACACTCTGGGTCAGTTCCACCAATGGAGTAATAAGTCCTTCTGTATCATCTTAAAAGGGAAGGATATCAATGTTTTAATACACAAAGTAAGTAATTTCATTGTCAAACACTACATTTAAATAATGAGTTGCCACATACACAGCACTGCACTGTCTCGCATGTGTGTGTTTTTTGAAATCTGGAGAGCATCTACACGGAGATATGTGATTGTGCTGCAGGAATACATGACTCTCGTGATCTGTTTTTGATGTGCCCTTATTGGTGAACACATTGCTTGGCTCTATTCTATTGTAATTGAGTTTGAACGCTATATTCCGTTACAGCTTTTGCAAAATGCCAGAGCTGATAATACACTTGTCTCCAAACTACTGCACAAACACAGGGGTAATGCAACTCAATATCTGTTTTAAAGAGATTAGGTTCAACAAGAACACTTCCAGCAGCACGGAAAGTATTTGCGGGAATGTCTGGCTTATTTACTTGTCTACATGCTAGGTACATCACAAGGATAACACTGCTGTAAATGGAACTGAGACATGTCCCCATGACTCAAAAATAACCTTAACAGTACGATCCTCTATATGTCTTCTCAGAAGTAAGCGCCACTGAGTTTAATGTGTCTAGGATTCCAGCCATAGTATATTAGTAATAGAGATGGCATAAACTAAGATTACCAAACACTACATCTTATTCTACTGTTTTGAATTGAGAACATAAGAAGAGTCTTGCTGGATCAGACCAAAGGCTGGTCTTTTTCTAGTGCAGCATCCTGTTTCTGAAGAGGCCAACCAGATGCACATGGGAAGCCCCCAAGGAAGACATGAGAGGGCAATAGTCCTCTTGTGTTGCTGTTCCCTAGCGACTGGCATTCAGAAGTATTCATTCTACCTCTGATCCTGGTGGCAGTATATAGCAGCCATCATGTCTTGTTAGCAGTTTGAAAGTCATTGTACTGATATGTTACATGTATACTGATTTTATTTTATTTTTAAGTGCAAGCTTTCAGTTCCTAAAAGATCAACCTTTGCCCAGGCTCCTCCAGATGTAAACAAAACTGACATGTCTATCAGAATAGACATGCTAGAAAAGACTGGAGAAAGCATCGATTTGAAAGATCCTTTAAGAAAAATGGTACAAATTATAAAAGAGGGGAACTCTACCCAGATTTTGTTTTTGTCCCCCTGGGCCTAAAACTGGAGGAAAAGTACGTTGTTTCCATTCTGTTAAGCCAGCAAGCAATGCAGATCTACTGAGATCCATCAATCTGGTCATGCTTACAATGCTATTCTTGCAGTCCACGTGAGGTGGTGGTTGTGCTTGATGATTTACAGTGAGCTATGACAGCTCAGCTGCACTTTGTGGGAATTGTTCACTTTCTTGTTGTCTGAAACCCATGGTTTAGTATCCAGTCCAACAACCAAGCTGCCTGTCAAGAGTGGAGAACTCTCCTACCAAGGTGGTCTGTTTGTCTTATACAGGGATATACTACTTTCAGAGGTTGACTTTGTTTTTCTCTTGCTTGTCAGACTGCTTGGCTCAAAGCACCTCACACATACCCCATTGGAACTGCAATAGCATTTTTATCCTTATATTGGGCAATAAATACTGCTGCCTTTTTCTTTTCATGGTGCTTCCACAGTAGAAGACCAACCTGTGGGGACATATTACTCATTCATAGTAGATGGGAGGTTATTGAATGTATTTTGCTGTGCCAGTAAATGATTTGTATTGAGCCACAAGCTTTCATTCAGTAGCAAATATCATTAATTCAAGGTGTTGCTTGTATCTCTGAGCATCAATTTTCATTCAGTTCATCTGGTATCATAAACAGCTGTGCTCCTAAATCACCATTATTTCTTTTCTTAAGTTGTTGGTATACAGTGTTTGGTGGGGAGGGGGGGAGTGGAATAGGCCTCAAAAAACAACTTATTAAAAATGTATACAGCTTATGACAGCCTCTTTCAGAAACACAACCCCTAACTAATTCATGTTCACTTACCCTGCAGATTTCTATTTATAATACTTTACAATTTCCCTGTATTTGTATTATAAATTATTCAGTGACATCAAGGTTTTTATTTTGATGAGGGAATTTTTGATGAATTTGACAGAGTAATTACTTCAGATCCTGTTCAGGATTGCTATGAAAATATTTAATTTTATTGACTCCAATAAATAATTAAAGCAAGAGAGTAGCAGGCATCCTTGAATCACTTATGGCTCCTTGTTTCTGTTTGCTTCTTTCTAATTAAAACAGTAATGCTGATATGTGCACCAATTTTAATATGTTTATGTCCACTTGGGTTATTTTTAAAACATACTAAGAAAGTGTAGCCCACCAGTGATGTCTGGTGTTCATGTGGAACTGTTCCAGCCACACCTAATTTCCTGGTCACAACAACCCACATTTTCCTTTTGCCTTTAATATCCTCAATATAAAAGCTTTTGGTTGGCTCGCAGTGAGCAGAACTGCCCTTACCCCATTCAGGAGTTTCCTTCCTATTTGAACCACACAACTAGCCCAAGTAGAAACAAAATTTGATCATTAATCTTTTGAAATGACAAGGAATCTCCTTCTATAAAAGATAATGGGGGAGCTCACTGATAGGAGAGCATGTATTTTTCAATCTCCTAAATAGCAACACTGATTGTGATGTGAAACTCTTATGAATACTGCTTCAGGTGTTAATTTTGTTGCCCCTGACAAAACCCAGTGTTTACTGGTGGGGATGATGAAGACTGTGGAGTACCTGATGTTTGAGCAGTGAATGGGTACCAGGACTTTATGGACTGGCTGGCAGATGGTGATGGAGAAGATAATGGAATCAGTCTAGGGTCAGAACCTTGGATAGCTCCTGTGGGAGCTGGATAGAAGGGAGACAGCAGGGAGCACTGCTCCAGTGCTGGTCTGAAGCATTCTCAGGCATGAAAATAATCTACAGTATTCTAGCATGTCCTCTCCCTATGGAAGTGGAATTTTCTTGGTTAAGGGCACAGGGCTCGTGAGCCTTGGTGATGTTGGTACTGCTCCCAGTGCCTCTAAGACTGGCATGGTGGCAATGTCAAGATCTGGGTTTCCATCATGGCTGCCTTTTCAGGTAGTTCAGGAAAATATTCACAGCATCTTGCTGTCCCAAGAGGCCTCCTCTTCTGATGCAGAAGCGTCTGAGCTTCCGTGTAAGTATGCCATAATACTGGCAGACAGTGACCAAATGCCGTACACATGGACATTGACAAATTGTCAAGCTAATGCCCACATGTTTACATTAAAAAGGTATTTTGTTAATTATTTTATCATTTTAAAAATGACATTCTGTTTTCTTTTCTTATGAAAAACTAAGGCAGCCAACAATGAAATAGCAATTAAAAATAGTTACAAAAGAAGGTGGCAATAACAAGTAGACAGCAAAATGAGGTACAAATCTTACACAGTGCTAGTTGAAGCAGCAGCAGCAAGTAATCAGACACCCTGAAAGACCTCTCAGAAAAGCCTATCTTTGACCAGGCATTGAACAACATTTAAAAATGGAGTCAGGTGGGGTTTCCAAGAGACAGCATTCTGCAGAGTTGCCACAACTGAAAAGGCCCTGCACCTTGCAGATACCCGCTGTATTTCCAACAGTGCAAGGACACAGAACAGGATCTCTAATGTTGAGCAGCACACATGGCGAGGAACATTCAGGAGAAGGCAGTTCTTGAGATACCCAGGTGTCAAACCATTTAGGACTTTAAAGAATCGAGCCTAGAAACTAATCAGTAGCTGGTGCAGATTAAACATCCCCGGAAGCCCCCTTCATAAGAGATTTGAGATGAACGCATTTGGGCTTAAATCTACTTAAAACTGATTAAAGGGCAAAAGGGGCTCTTTCAGGTGAGGGCCTCATTACTCAGAAGCATTCACATCCCTGTCTTTCAGCCAGGGGTCATGTCTGGCATCTGGGTGAAGAGAAAAACACTTGAGAAGAGTAACTAGAGAGGGGTAAGCTAAAAGCAGGCTGGGTGAAGCATTCTGCATTCCTTGCCCTTTGTGCTCTTAAAACCAGACCCTTGACTTTCTTTCTTTTTTTTACATGTGGTTGGGGAAGTTCCACGTTTTTTAAACACAGGGAACTGCTGCCTTCACATCCAGTTTGGCCCTAATAGGCACTCACCGCTGGTATCTGACTTGATTGCACATCAGTGAGTTAATGCAACAGCAGACTCTAATAACATGACTTTCAGGTAACTGCAAACATCTTTCTGTGGCAACCTCCAAGAGCTTGTGCAGCAGTGAGTAATGCATTCTGTCACTGAGAGTTGCTGGCGTTCTGGCTGCTCGGCATGTGTTGTGAACAATTCATCTGCACTGAAACCGAAAATCTTGCACCTGACTGTTCCGTTCATTATCAAGCCTAAATAAAAATTCACTGGCACCAACCAAATCGGAAGCATAAACCTGATGTGACTGGTACGCAAAAGCCTAAAGTAGACATGACACCCAGTCGTCTGTATCTCCCTCCCCAACACACACACACACACACACACACACCTCTGCCTATATAAGAATATAGGCAACAGCCTTATATTGAGCCAGACCATAAGTTCATGTAACTCAACATTGTCTGCAGGGACCAACAGTGGCTCTTGAGAGTTTCAGGTGGGCATCTCTCACAGCATGACCTTCCAGATGCAAAACAGATGCTCTGTCACTGAGCTATGGCTCTTCACAGTAACAGCAGCAGCAGCAGACATGGTAAAGGGTAAAGGGGACCCCTGACCATTAGGTCCAGTGGTGGCTGACTCTGGGGTTGCGGCGCTCATCTCGCTTTATTGGCCGAGGGAGCTGGCGTACAGCTTCCGGGTCATGTGGCCAGCATGACTAAGCCGCTTCTGGCAAACCAGAGCAGCGCACGGAAACGCCGTTTACCTTCCCGCCGGAGTGGTACCTATTTATCTACTTGCACTTTGACGTGCTTTTGAACTGTTAGGTTGGCAGGAGCTGGGACCGAACAACAGGAGCTCACCCCGTCGTGGGGATTTGAACCGCCGACCTTCTGATTGGCAAGCCCTAGGCTCTGTGGTTTAACCCACAGCGCCACCTGTGTCCCTCAGCAGACATGAGCTATGAGTTAAAGCAGAGAAATAGCAGAGGAAAGTGCTGTTTATTCCTTTCAAACGACTGCCTCCCTACCCAGAATCTTTTCCCCTTATGCAGAAAAGCAGAAATTTTGAACAGAAAAACAACAGAGAAAGTATGAGTTAAGCCACCAGTTATGCACTTCAAATCCTAAATATATTCAGGGAAAAGATACAAACAAGTGCATGTCAAAAACCTAGCAATCAGTAACTTTATTTTGTCTTTACAAAATACTGTACTTTTTTAAAAGTTGCAGAAGGAGCAAACCTAAGGCTGCAGCTGTAGGGATAACTGATGGCTACTGTGAGCTAGGTGCATTCATCCTGACTGAAAATACTCAACCATTCTCTGTTGAAATGCTGACAGGAATATCGACTATGAAAGAACCTTGTGTATACATACATTATATTCTTGAATTTTAATAGGGACAAATGTACTTAGGCAGGAATAACCAACTGCACAAATATAAGATGGGAAACACCTGGCTTCCTAGTAGTACATGTGAAAAGGATCTAGGTGTCTTAAAGGACATGAGTCAACAGTGTGATGCAGCAGCAGCAAAAAAAAAAAAGCTAACGCTATTCTAGGCTGCATCAACTGAAGTATAGTGTCCAGATCAAGTGAAATAATAGTACCACTCTGTTTTGCCTTGGTCAGACCACACCTGGACTACTGTGTCCAATTCTGGGCACCACAATTTAAGAAGGATATTGACAAGCTGGAACGTGTGTAGAGGAGGACAACCAAGATGATTAAGGGTCTGGAAACTGAGCCTTACAAGGAGTGCTTGAAGGAGCTGGGTATGTTTAGCCTGGAAAAGAATATACTGAGAGGAGATAAGATAGCATCTTCAAATATATCAAATGCTGTAAAGTGGAAGATGGAGGAAACTTGTTTTCTCCTGCTCTGGAGGGTAGGACTCGAACCAATGGCTTCAAGTTACAAGAAAAGAGATTCCGACTAAACATCAGGAAAAAACTTTATGACCGTAAGAGCTGTTTGTCAGTGGAACAGACTCCCATGAGAGGTAATGGACTCTCCTTCATTGGAAGTTTTTAAGCAGAGGTTGGGGGGTTGGACTAGATGACCCTTGGGGTCCCTTCCCACTCTACAATTCTATGATTCTATACACTACCCTGCCTGAGTGGGCTGCACACATATACTGTCAAACAGGTGTGCTAGGTGTTTTTTTACCATTTTACTCTTTGTGAAACACCCTAAGAATATGATTGAAGGGTACTATAAAAATACTTATAATAAATCATTAAATAGCGTATGAAAAGCTGTTTGACGGTTCATTCAGAGCTAGGAGTTGCTGTGGGGAAAACTCCAGAGAAAACAATGGTGTTACCTGGCATTTATAGCCCTGCAGATTACTATCGGAGTGTGCACAAACTCCCTGAGGTTATAACCCATATCTGGGAATTTGTGCATACATGTATTAATCAGCTGGAGTAAAAGCTTCTGTTAGGGATGTTTGAGGGGCTGGATCTTTGTGGATTCCACTACAAAATGACCCAATCTGTTCCTCTTCAGCTTACATGTGGATCAGAACTTAGCTATCCATGAGATTTTGTACTCCTTTTAATATTACAACACTTCTTGATAGTTTACACGTGTCATAATATATGGTTTGAGAGAAAACTAGAAATGTATTCTGAAATACATTTTAAGAGTACCTCCTATGATGTACTCCTATGAGCCGCTTTATATGAGGAAAGGTTGTGGCACTCGGGACTTTTTAGTTTTGGTGGGAAAGGCAAATAAGAGATGGCATGATACAATTCTAGAACATTATGCATGGCAAGGAGAAAGTGGATAGAGAAATCGTTCTCTCTCTCTCTCTCTCTCTCTCTCTCATACACACACACACACACACACACACACACACACAAATACACCCCACTGGAACTCGTGCACATCCAGTGAAGCTGAATGTTCGAAGACTCAGGACAGATAAAGTATTTCTTCATGCAGTGCATAGCTAAACTATGGTATTTGCTCCCAAAGGAGGCAGTGTGTGGAGAAAAGGTTACCCCTCTCCCACACTATGGTCCAAATCTAGATTCTCCTCTCCCTCAGCTGTTGCTGTTTTTTTTAAAAAAAGAAAGAAAGAAAGAGACTTGGCCTGTTCTAAGGACATTGGATAAAATTAACAAGTAAGGGTATGCTGCAAAGACGGAATAAAGTACTGTCTGAATGAGGACAAAGGCATTTCCCATTCCATCTCTGGCATGCACTGGTGACACTGGGCCTAGGTTGCTCCAGGGCACTGAATGCTTCCATGGCAATGGGGAGGAGGAATCTGACATCTATTGCTATTCAAAATGGAGAATTATGAAAAGAATTTTCAGAAACGAGTTCACTGCAGCTTTTTTTTTAAAAAAAAAAAAGTTAAATGATCATACATGGAAGAGGAATTTATTTCTTTTACCAAATATCTTCACATTATTTCGCTTCTGATAAAGTGCAATAGTTAAATGTCATTGAATCAACTGTGAATTAGAAGCACCCTGGCTCCAACCTACATATTTTGTTATACCAGGTCAATGATGACACTTTCACCTAGTATAACAAAATACTGCAAGTTATAGATATGAAATGTCACAAGTTATACCATTCTGTGCTCTGCAAATTCAGATGAAAAATCAATAGAAAATCTCATGATACATTTTTGTAGTTTTGACGATCTCCCTTTTTAAAAAAATCTAGAAAAACATTCCAGATAAGGATCGGTTCACTGGCATTTGCAAGCAGATGATCATTTGTGATTATTAATATTATATTGATTGTTGTCAATGATGGCTGCATGTGATTTCCTACCCAGAAAGCAGTTTCCATGTAGAACAAACATGAGCAACAGTGATCTGATGATGCAAGCGTGCCTTTAATTTTCATACATATAATGTTATAGGAAGCCATATTGTACTCAACTATTGGTGGATGCAGTACTGCAATTCCAAACAGCTATAAATAGATGCTTTTGCAGGTATGGTATTGCAGGGACACTGCGATAGAAGAAAAATGCACCAACAGAACTTGAGTGGACAGTAGCCCTGTCTCTCTAAGAAGCCATCTACAGTATACATTTAAAACAGTATCATACCACTTTAAGCAGTCATGGCTTCTTCCAAAGAATCCTGGGAATCATCATTATTAAGGGTGCAGTTCCCAGAGATCCCTGGGAAGAGGGATTGGCTGTTAAACCACTGTGGTCCTAGAGTACAATTGCCCTATACACAGATTAATTTAACAGGCATCAGAAACTTCCAATAGGAGCACAGGAACACCTCAGAAACCTTCCCCAAACAAAAATGAAAGCCTTACCTTGGGGAAAGGGAAAGAGAAGAGGGCTGGCTTAACCACCATAGAGGAGAATGTTGAGGAGTCTTCCAACTCCCTTTTAGAGTGAAGGGCTGTAGGTCAATGGTAGAGTACACACTTTACACCCCAGGTTCAATCACAAGTACTTCCTGGTAGGTCTGGGAAAGGCTTCTATCTGGAGCCCTGGAGAACCAGGGTAGACAAATGAAGAGCTTGGTAGGCCAATAGATGAACTTAGTGTAAGGCAGTTTCCTGTGCTCATAAGAATTGGTTAAAAGCAAAACAGGACCTTTTTAATACACTGTTTTCTAGAATCTCTTGAGGTCTACTCACGTCTGTTTTTTGGAGCTGCCCTACAATTTATGTATACAACCAAAAGAGGGAGAGAAAATTAATTTATTTCTATTTATTCCCTGCCTTTTGGTTCTCCAGAGGCCCTAATTGTATTACCTCAGAATTCGCCCTAGAGAGTGTATCTGGAAGCAATCATTGGGGCAAATGTATGGGATAAATATTAGTCAAATGTATATACATCACTCTCATGCATATGTTCGTAGAGTCGGGGTGAGAGGTTAATTCCTATGGGGCTCCAGGCCTCTGCACAGTGCAGCTCGTCCCAGGGGATTGGAAGAGTGATTTTGCAGAATCTCCAGCCTCAATCACTGGAAAGAGTATTCCCTAAAACAATTTTGCATTTGCATATTTGCTTCCTAGCACTCTAAAGAGGCTCATTTAGTCTGTCACAATGTGATTATCCTTTCGAAACCACCTATTGTCCATTACGAGGGAAATAAGCATAATAGAAAAAGCAATACACAATTTATATTTTAACACAAGTGCTTCTCTCCTCTGAGAACAAGCATATTAACTGTACCGGGTCTCCTGTGTCATTTGCATTTCTTCCTCCCCTCCCTTTTTTTTTAAAAAAAAGGATAAAACAAATGTTAAAATCTCCAATGAGGGGAAAGGCAAAAGGAGGAAGGGGGAATGACTAAAGAGTAAAGGAGTGGAGGGAACCACTCAGGACTGCCAGAAACATGGTGTGTTCAGAAAGGCATCAGCCCTGCCACAAGCTATGAAGGAGCAAAGGGGGGTTTTACTGAGAAATAAAGGTGTAGGAAAATCTCTCCTGACATATATAAAAAGCTCCTTTCTGATTTAATTAGGAGTCGCCAATTGAGATAACCAGCAATGCAGTGGCACTTGTTAAGGAGGGCCACATTTCATCACAACCAAGCACATGGCGAAAAAGCAGGAAAATGGGATTAAGGCCTGCTATAAAGGCGCAGCCTTGGAAACCAGATGGCCTTTCCCGCCTCCTAACATGTCATGTTTTGTTTTCTTTCCAACATTATTTCCAATGTATAATTCTCCCCCGCCGCCTGCTGCTTTGGCAACCGCAAATAGGAATACCATATGTTATGGATTTTATATTGTCTTAAAACAAAATTTCCCCTTCCCATCTACTCCACCCATGCTTCCTCTTCTCCCAAAGACATCCAGTGCAGCTGGTCAATACAAGGCATATTCAACTGATCTCTTTTGTCCCCACCACATTGCAACCTCGGTAATCTTAAATCAGCCTTGCAAGGTAGGCCAGTCTTATCCCCATAGTAGAGATGAAAGCCTGAAACAGAGAAGGATTCACCAACTCCCAGCCAGTAATTGCATGTCTTATCTGACATGTGAACCAGGGACGGCCAGGTTACAATCTCTGTTCTTAGGCACAGCACTGCACCTCTCAATGTTTCAGTTTCCGAAGTAACTCGTGTGTGCATGCCATCAAGCAAACACACTAATGTCAGAAGCAGCCCTCAAAGACAAATATGGAAACAGCCCAAACAGCAGCTATTCACATGGAACTTTTTTTTTTTTTTTTAGGCTCAACTAAGAAAGCAATCCAATTTTAAAGAGAAATGTGCTACTTTAATAGCATGTAGGAAGGGATAATGATGATTACACCTTCCTTGGGATGAAGCCTTCATAAATACAATGCAAATTGCATTATACTAATGTAAGAAATAAAGATTCAGAAGAACGGTGAGCGGAAAGGTTAGGATAAAAGAAAAAAGTATAGGATGTTTTCTGACACTTTAAGTTAAGAAACACCATAATGACCAAAATTCATTACCTTAAACTAAGGGCTATAATATGCTATCCAATTTTTAACCTCCCTTCCAAGGATTCCTCTTGTGAGATATACTGGATGCCATCAATGCTGATTTGGATTAGAGCAGCATACATGTGCCCTCACTTTCGATTCTATTAAAACACCAAGATCAATAACACAGCATAGCTTTCAGAAGTGATAATAAAACACCCTAAAATATTCCCAGAATACTTCTATAAATAATTTGCTTAGCGTACGTATGTTAAAAAGCTTGTCAGTTACAGCACTCTGAAAAGCTCTAAAAGTACACGCTATCGTATTTGGATTTGATAAACCTCCCGCTGCTTTGGGTCACAGAGGGCTACACCATGCACCCAAAGAAATCATTATTTTCCTTAATAAATAAATTACTGGCCTATATTTCATGTATCACTCAGGTCTGCTGGTATCAAGGGTTTAAATAATAAATAACAAATAGCTCCATTCATTTATTAATAATAATGCCTCTTGTCTCCCTTTTTTGCCCCTTTTTTTGTCTTAATATATATCCCCGGCACCGTATTGACTAGTAGTCATGTGAAAGGACAAATAGCTGGGCCACTGGGAACATTTAAAATTTTCCAGTTTAAGGAAACTGTGTCTAAGCTCTGACAGCCAGCTTTACTTTGTCAATTGCTCAGGCGCTGACAGTGTCATGATTGGTGAGTTTCAAAGCCACAAAAACACTTTAAAGCCATATTAGCTAATGGAGCTCCTTCCTCATGCTGTTTCTCAGAAGGAAATGTGCTTAGAAATGCCTACCTAGAAATGCTCACATGAGACCTCCCCTGACCATAATCATAGCTGAGAATTGCAAATTCCTATATCCTTAGTAAGGTAAAAGAGAGGTGCTGGTGTTCATAATCCGGGGCGGGGTAACAAACAATGCAAGTCAACAGGCTGTACAATATATAAGTAGGAATAAATTGGCATTTCCCTTCTGTTTACCCCCAGGAGCAACAGAACAGCACTGCAGATCTGGCTTCCTGCCAACAGCACTGCCGCCGCACACTGAGAAGGTCCAGAGGTGGATGAGGTCATGTCAGGCACACCAGCAGGAGTGCCAGACTGGTGCCACTGGTGTGTCTGCACTGCCCTCCCCTCAGCACTACCCTGCCACGCTCCATGAACCTATGGTTGCATACACACCATACATTTAAAGCACATTACAGTGGTACCTTGGGCTACATACGCTTCAGGTTACAGACTCTGCTAACCCAGAAATAGTGCTTCAGGTTAAGAACTTTGCTTCAGGTTGAGAACAGAAATCGTGCTCCGGCAGTGCAGCAGCAGCGGGAAGCCCCATTAGCTAAAGTGGTGCTTCAGGTTAAGAACAGTTTCAGGTTAAGTACAGACCTCCGGAACAAATTAAGTACTTAACCCGAGGTATCACTGTACTTCCCTCAAAGAATCCTAGAAACTGTAGTTTGTTAAGGGTGCTGGGAATTGTAGCTGTTGGTGGGTGGAAACTGCAGTTCCCAGGACTCCCATGGCCTTTAAATGTATGGTGTGTTTGCAGGCTGCTTAGGGCAAGTTGTGGGGAGCAGGTCCCCACTCAACAAAAGGAGCAAGAGGGCAGGGAACACACAACCATATTTTGAAGCAGATTATGCCATCTGCCATTATGGAGTGGGTGACAATATTTTTTGCTAGAGGGCAAGGGACCATGAGTCCCTAAAAATACAGATGAGAAAGCTGGCGCACTCCCAGTGACCCAGCTTAATTGGGCTCTTGACAGTTGTGGTAGTTAAGTCACCTTTTGCCCGAATCATTTATTGCCCCCGGCATGCCACTGCCCCCTTTGTGATGTGTGCAATTTGTTATTTTCTTTCATTTGGTCCTTCCCTGAGTCGCCCTCGTCCCCAATCCTGGAGCATAAACACATGGCAGATGCACAATAGGCTGTGCAGAGGCTTGATCTCTGCATAAAGAGCAGGGTCAGCCCCTCGCTGTGAACAGATATTTCGTCTTTGGGAACAGGTTCATGCCTATGTTTCAAGTCCCAGTGACATATTCTGGATTTCCAACATGTGTTACACATCTGCTGGAGCCAAGGATTTATGAAGAAACCTGCATTTAATTTTACTGGGCCCGGGCATTGTTACTGCTGTGTTTTGCCCCTTTCATTCCTCCCTCCCCTTCTTTAACTAGAATGGTTGTGTTTGGGTTATATAAAAGCCCTGATTCCAAGTCATATAATTTTATAGGCAAAAGCGGGGGGAGGGGGAAACAACACCCCAAAATGTTCTTTTGTATAGCACCTGAGCTCATTAACAATCCCCCAAATTCCATAATTTTACACCACCATGTGCTGCACATTGTATTTAGTACCTAGCAGCATAATTTAATTGGCTGGAATCCTCTCAGGGCAGGCTGCACGCATACATTAGGGAAATGGTGGAACAGGTGGGACCCTTGTCCTGCACTTGATAATCATAGGTTCTTAACCTCCGCACAACACATCTGATGCAAAGCTGGGCGCAGGGAGAGAGGGGTGGCTACAGGACTGGACTGCACTCTTTTGTTAGGCCTCATAATGATGTACGTCAAGGCCCGGATATCAACTGACTGCAGCTTCCAACTCGCACAAAGCCTTTTGAAGTAGGCCAGATAAGACCAAAATTGTACACCAGGATCATTTAACAAACAGGGTGTCATTCAAGAAACTCTGAGAAGGAGAAATTCAATGGGAAAGATGAGCTCGTTCCCAAGGAGACACGGGATTCATCCATTTATTTATTTTTTACAAAATGTATACCCCAAACTTTCTGCCTTAAAAAAAAAAGCACTCAAGGCAGTTTACAGAGTGAATGTTAATAACAAATAAGCATAAAAATACAAACACGATATAAAAGCTTTAAGAAAGAAAAACAAGAGTGGGGGGTTATTTATTTATTTAGACCAAAATATATTCCAGAGAGCATAAAACAACTACAAACTTGACTGGGCCCAGAGTCCTTTTTTTTTGCGTGAAATGTTAGACCACCACCTCAAGTGGTCAAGTTGGCCTCTCTAGGCAGGGAAGTATTTTAGCCTAGGCATGGCCACAGAAAGGCTCTCCTGGATGGTTGCCACAGCTGTTTATGAGAAATATTTGTTGAAAACATAACAATCATTTCATTTTTGTTAATGAATGCTTTTGTTCTAGTTTGTGGGCTCCAACATGAGCTCACTACCACAGTGAAACCAAAACTCTTTCAGCTCAAGAGCCGCATTCCCTTCTAGGCAACCTTCTGGGGACCATATTCCAGCGGCAGGTGGGGCCGGAGGCAAATGCAGGCAGAGCAATGACCTTTGTGCAGTGGACTTCTTTCTGCACATGCTCAGACACCACTCTCTACCCTCCATCCAGGAAAGCAAAGGGGCATCGTCAGAGTTTATGGGTGCATCCTCAGACAAAATGGTTCCAGGTGGGTGTTAAGGGTGTGGCCTGGAAAGAGTCCCAAGGGCCAAACAGAGAGCGCCACATTAGCTCCTGTGTCAGAGGTTCCCCAACATGGTCTATACTGACTTCAACTCTAGAGTTTCAGTCAAGAGTCATGCTCATCAACGCCAGGGGTTGAACCGTATGCAAAGCACTGAGCTGGGAGGGGCAGACTGGCCATCTTGTCTTCTTACTGCTTTCATCCCTAATCACAACCAGCTCACTGGGAAAAGAACTTCCCAGTCAAACACTGTGATTTCCAGCTCAGACCTGGCGTGATAGTTAAACATTGCCTGGTGAAATGGGAGAGACTAGAACCTATCATCAAGAAAAGAGAATAACTCCTGTCAATGAGGATCTCAGGTCTACATCTCATCCTTCTCCCAAGAGTGTTCCTAGGCAATTTGGCTAACTGGAGGTAAAGGTAAAGGGACCCCTGACCATTAGGTCCAGTCGTGGCCAACTCTGAGGTGCGGCGCTCATCTCGCTTTATTGGCTGAGGGAGCTGGCGTACAGCTTCTGGGTCATGTGGCCAGCATGACTAAGCTGCTTCTGGCGAACCAGAGCAGTGCACGGAAACGCCGTTTACCTTCCCGCCGGAGCGGTACCTATTTATCTACTTGCACTTTGACGTGCTTTCGAACTGCTAGGTTGGCAGGAGCAGGGACCAAGCAACAGGAGCTCACCCCATCGCGGGCATTCGAACTGCCAACCTTCTGATCGGCAAGTCCTAGGCTCTGTGCTTTAACCCACAAGGTCCCACAATGCATAAAGTAGAGCTATGATCTTGACTGTATACAACGCATTTCAGATTTTAAACACTGCCGTCTATTTTGTTTTCAGTGAGATGTTTCCTGAAGCTTAACTATTAGTAGATGGAATTAGCACAAAGTTTATCAAATGCTCTGGTGCATCTCATAGATATCTTACAGAATCATAAAGTTGGAAGGGACGCTGAGGATCATCTAGTCCAGGCACATCCAACTCCCAAGAGACTGCGATCTATTCCCAGGATAAGAAAAATGGCAGTGATCTACCCATTGTCATTGGAGGGAGGGAGAGCATGCGTGGGGTGGGTGGGTGGAAGGGGAGGATTGCAAAGAGGTATTGAGCTTTTTGGGGAAAGCATTGCCCAGAGTAGCTGAGCTTATTTTGGGAAGGATTGCCCAGAGTTGCTGAGCTTCTTTAAAGTGGGAATGGCATAAATCGGTCACCTAAAAATCCACCGCAAAAAAGACCACACTGTGCACAAGCCAATCATTATATCCCCAATCGTCAACAGCAAATGCAAAACGACCAAGCACAACACGCAATGGATGGGAAGAGCGAGGGCCCGGGGGGGACGACACACATTCATTCCCAAGTATTTTCCATCCCACGATTGATAAGGAGCCTGCGATTGACAACGATCACATGAGGGTCTATCTGTAGATCACGGTCGACCAGTTGAACATGTCTGGTCTAGTCCAATCCCCTGCAATGCCGGAAGATGCAGCTGACCGAACCTGCAACCTTGATGTTTTCGGCACCATGCTCTAATCAACTGAGCTCTCCAGCTGTCAGATTTTATCCAATACCAACCACTAAAGATCCAATACTGACTGATACTCTTTGTCAGATAGAGTCAGGTACCAGCTTCTTCCTGTACTGTTAGTTCTTGTTGACTGTTCCAATAATCACTAGAAGGTTGGGTTCAATGTCAAATTGAGGCAGCCCAATAGCTTTAAAACTCCCTGCCTGAGTAGATTTGCCAAAGGCCAATATTTTCCAGGGAAGAGACAAAAATGTTAAAAATAACTAACTAACTAAGTAAGTAAGATCTGGTTTTTACAGCTGGGATAAAGCAACTACAGAATATTTTTTACTTCTGATTCTGCACTTTTAATTGGGATTTTAATGGGTTTCATTGAATTTTGATTCTAATATCACAAACTTGGGATAGGGCAGACGGGAATAAATAAATAAAATTGCTTAATTAACTCCTAATTAACAATCTAAGCAGGAGATGCCTATATTAGAATTAGCAGGGTTAGAAGAAAGGCTGAAATTTGCTGTTCTGCCTTGAAGCACAGCAGTAAGATGCACCTCAATGTTTTTGCTTTTAACCTACATTTAGCAAAGCTGTCATTAAGAAGTAACAGAGAAATAGGCAGCTTGCTCAGTTCCTGGCAGTCACAACCTTGTAGCAGAGACAAAGCAGGCAGGGCTGGTTAATGGTAAGTGTCATCAGTTTGAACTTGCTGTGGTTTCCAAGAGCGGCTGTGGAGGTTTACAATGATAGCATCTAGGTACACAGCACTAGTATTCAAATACAGCCTTAGCTATGTTCAGAGAGCTGGATCTAGGTCTGTAAGTATATCTGGAAGTAGAGATGGATGAATCTGTCAAATTTCATTTTCTTCCAGCTGCTCATATTTTCAATCTTAATTCCACCAGTTTAGAGAGGGAAAGTCATCAGAACAATTCTTTAGCATTTTAAGATGCGGTTTAGGTAATATACACCTTTCCAGTGCTTTTTTTTCTAAAAAAAATGTTTAGGGGTACTCTCATTTTCCTACTCATATTTAAATATTGCCCCTCAATGAGGCCAAACGTACTGTAGATTCAAAAAATGTTTAGGGGTATGTGTACCCCTGCTTCCTCCCAGAAAAAAGCACAGCGCTTTTCTATGCAGTTATGCCCAACAAACATATTTATGCAAGGATATACCCTAATATCATGTATTTATATATGTTGTTTTCACTAATATATGGCCACTAACATAGGCACTTTTGTATAGTTTCTAGTAAAAGAAATGCACTACAACATTCAGGAAAAGATGAATTTCGAAGGATAGCTGAGTATTTTGGTTTGCGTTTTATTACAGGAAGTGCAGATTAGTAAAATTCCACCCCATCCCTACTTGGAAGCAGCACTAATTGAGCTTTGACAGTACAGAAGAACAGGAGAACAAATGTTAAATGGCAGCAATGTTTTTGTGGAAATGAAGGAATAGGTTTCACTTTTATTTGGTTTCTTACAACTTTCAGTACTACTACACAGGCACGGCCTCTTAACATTTAATGTATTCAAAAGCTTCCTTGCATGGAATGCTTGTGTCCCAAGATGTATGCGTTTCAATGCCTTATCATTTATTTTCGATACATAATCAATGCAAACAATATTCCTTCTTGGTAACAAGTCTGTGGTTCATTAGCCCCTAATTAGCAAGATGAGAAAAAGGAGTGAGAAATACCTTTCCTTGGAAGGAGTTCTTAATGTTTATTTCTTCAGATTTGCCAGATGTATTATGGCCCAGATGTGGCATCATCTATCTTACTTGTGATGTGTAATAACCAGATAAGGACACCTGCAACAGCATGTTTGTCCAATTTCTTTGTGGGCTTCCCTTGAGACTGGTCTGGAAGCTGCAGCCAGTGCAGAATGCTGCAACCAGGTTGTTGAGTGGAGAACCTGGACACATACATAGATTACAGCTGTGCTGAGGGAACTCCACTGGCTGCCAATCAGCTCCAGGTCTTCTTGCTAACATATAAAGCCCTTGGGACCAGGTCATCTGAAAGACCAGCTGCCCCTGAATAGACCTGTAAGACCACTTAGGATCATCTGGACTTATCTTTTTGCTCAGGCTTTCCCTGGCCCCAAAGACTGAACCCCATTTTATGTGTCTGAATCCCCCAAATTCCTGTTTTTTATTTGTTTTTATATACTTTTAGATGCTTTTCTTCTGCAGCATTATTGGTTTCAGGCTATATTTTTGCTTTAATGATATTGCTTATTTCTTATAGACTGCTCAGAGATGTTTAAATATTAAGCAGTTTATAAATGCTTTACATTTTTTTCTTGGACCTACCTTACGTTTCTACCTTAAAACATCATCCTCATAAAGTGCTCCAATGTAACTTGCATATACTGTACTCATTGTTAGTTGGAACATTTCTTCCATACTAATCTTTTATTTATTTATTTTATTTATTTTACTTGTTGTTTTTGTTTAGTCGTTTAGTCATGTCTGACTCTTCATGACCCCATGGACCAGAGCATGCCAGGCACTCCTGTCTTCCACTGCCTCCTGCAGTTTGGTCAAACTCATGCTGGTAGCTTCTAGAACACTGTCCAACCTTCTTGTCCTCTGTTGTCCCCTTCTCCTTGTGCCCTCCATCTTTCCCAACATCATGGTTTTTTCCAGGGAGTCGTCTCTTCTCATGAGGTGGCCAAAGTATTGGAGCCTCAGCTTCATGATCTGTCCTTCCAGTGAGCACTCAGGGCTGATTTCCTTCAGAATGGATAAGTTTGATCTTCTTGCAGTCCATGGGACTCTCAAGAGTCTCCTCCAGCACCATAATCCAAAAGCATCAATTCTTTTACTTAAGACCCTGCAACTAGAGTTGATACAAGGTAGACTGTGGCTGCTGGTGAGCTCTGCAGTGAACATTTGTGGGCAATTCATAATGTACAAAAATCAAAACAAGGCTTTTAATGAAAACATCTTAGTGCGAGGTGTTTGGATTTTGGCTGAGCTCAATTCCCTTTCCGCCTCTGCCACAAGCTGAGTTCACATTTATGGTGCCCGTCACAGAAACTCATGGAAGTGGTTGCAGGGTTCACAGTCACAGCAAGGCCTCTCCATCAACTCTACCAAAGACCAGCTCCATCAGGCTCCTCCTCTCTCAACCACCATCTGCCACAGCCGTTCCATCAGGCTATGGGAGAGAAAAGAGACTGCAGCAACTTTGCATCAGTTCTACTGAAAGACTAGCAACATTTGGATCCTCCCTTTCCAAATTGCTCAATTCCAGCTGGCTCATTACAATATCTGTATAACTAAGAGCTAGTATATGTCTGCCACTGCAGAAGCTTGGGGGTGGCGGGGAAGAAGGGTGAGATTAAAATGTTTTAAATAAAGAAACTGAGGTGCCATTTGTAAGAATTCTGCAAGAGCACAGTGGCCCAAAAGAGAGCTGTTATTATTAAATATATCACATGTCCTGTCCGCCCTTCACATAGTGGGGCCAGTTCTCACTAATAGCACCTCCGCATGAGTGGTACCCAGCCACAAGCCCAACAGCCTGTGGCACTGCCTCAAGTGCGAACGGGGCAATAGATTCACTGTGGAGCCTTCCTTCCTGGTCTGTAAATAGTAGCTGTCTGCCTCACAGGGCTGTAGTGAGGTTAAACGTACTAAAGATCTACAGCTTATTAGAAAAAGTGCCAGATAAATAAGTAGTTGACACAGTACTCAATTTGCTAAAGGGCTGGTGTTTAATCAGGCAGAGTATAAAAAGGTACCTATTATGCAGCAATAAGGAAAGTGAATTTGGTTATCACTGCAAATATTTCCAGGCACTTCAGACAGATTGTAGACTAATCACAAAATGTGCAATTCCGCAGGGAATAAAACTCTTTAATTATGTGCTTAAATCCCACTGCGGACTTGGGCATCTCTAGCATTCTCTAGGTTGGACAAGAAAGTTTAGCACTCTTTACACGTAATGCACACTGACAAGCATTGTGGATTGCAATTGCCAACTCCGTTGTAGTGACCCAACAAGACCACTGTTCAAACCATCGTTTAGTGCTACGGGAACAAAACTCTGCAAGCCTCCATTCTCAAATGCTTCCTCCTTCCCTCTCCTCCACCAGCACACCTTCAGTCACTTACATTTGTATCTAACTACCATTTGTTGGTTTTAGTTTTAGCTATGGTTTATCAAAACAAGTCAGGAACGTAAACCATGGATTGCGCTCCTCCTTTTGCTCAGACGTCCTCAGTTTACCCATGCAGAACAGCTGAGAAGGGGGGTTGTTGCCCCCTCTCTGCTCACCAGATGTTCAAACCAATGACGGGGGGGGGTATTTTTCATCTCCATCAAGGCATTGGGCTCCACACACCCTAATGCTGCATCTGCCTTATTTATTTAAATTTTTACTACTCTCACCAAAATAAGTCGGTTCATATGGGGACAGAAAAAGTTACTGTGGTGAGTGTATATGGATCAGGCTCCCGAACTAAGGATTAGCTACCCCGATATAAACCATTGTTCAAAGTTGGCTTGTTCAGATAAACCATGGTTAAAACAAATCACAGTTTGTCTCAGTTCAAGGTAACAACAAGCCACAGAGCAATTTTAAAAGAGAGACAAATGCCTTCAATCTCCATAAGCCCCAAAGATGGTTTAGCATTACATTCAAACAAGGTCATGGTATCCTTTATGTGGCTGGGGCAACATATGGGCAGCATATAAATTTAAAGAACATTGTTATTCTTATTCTGCTAAACAAGCCCCCTTCAGACCTTCTAGGAAGGTCAGAAGTGGTGTGGGTGCACCTGACATGCATGAAGGCACCCACTCCCTAGTGTGAGCATTCACACATTCTTCTGAATGCTTCAGTGGGGCTAGTTTCAAGGTAATTTTAGAACAACACTGTAAGAAAGGTCACTGTTCCCATATTTCAAATGGTTGGCCAGGGACTTCTTTACCACCACCACAGTGTGTTCTTTTTCGTATTTGTATAACTTCCTAACAGAGATTCCCAACCACATTTTGTGGGGCGATCCCCCCCTCCGTACCATCTTTCCTCTGACCCCAAAATCCCAACACAGAACATCATTTTTCTTTACATGTCTTCAATAAGCAAGTGTGGCTTTTATCTGCAACAAATTACCTGGATCTATATTTAACATGTTATTTATCATCTCTTGTCACAGAGCTTCTAGGACAACCTTTTTCTCTCCAGTCCAAACTGTATTTTCACGTATTCTGCAGCTGGAACTCCAATGGAGGTCACTAAAACTGCCTTTGCATCTCTCCCCTGTGCCTAGTTAGTCTAAAGGTTCTTCAGTGGTGAGACGGCTGTATCTTGAGCCTCCTATACACCATCATTCTTGACAACACTTATATCAGGTTGATAGCAGTGACCTCACACACTGGCAACCTACATCCTATTGTCTTTCAGATATAGTTCAGTGGTGGAGTGGTTCAGCCAAAAAAATCATGCACTTTGGGTTAAAACTATGAAACTTAGCGGGCACACAGACTGACCTACACTAAATAATTGTATATGGATATTTTTATTTTATGAAATATTTATTTTAAAGTGATGTTACAGGAATTCCTACTGTGGAAGACACAGTCACACCTAACTATTCTAGTTAGTATGTGAATGAATTAAGGACCACAGAGTACTGATTGCTAGATTAGGCTCGGTAATGTCACATCCCCACTTCTCCTAAGAGGAAGGAAGTAGGGTTTGTTTCCTGTTTCTTCTCTCTCTCTCATGCTGCACATGATGGAGGAAGACAGGCCTCAACATATGTATGTGCCTCAGACATGTGTCTGAGGATGCCTTTGCTATAGTTTTCAACTAAGAATATTTTACCTGCAATTCGTCATTGCTAAGGGCAATGCATGACTGTAAGTAAAATATATTTTAAACTTACTTCAGTGTGTGGTCTGTTTCTCTGCAGGTGGGGTAAAGCGGGCCAGCTACCTCAAGGATCTGGAATGTATTAAAAGAAGGTTTAAAAACCTATTCCTATGTGTCATTAAATCTGCCTAAAGATGGGATTTAAGATTTGCTACTGGGGCTCTTTATGTGCAAGCCCTACATTAAAAAAAAACCAAGCACCAGCTGTTATGTTTGCTAACCCACACGTGTGGGTCTGTAGAGGATTAAATATAATTAATATGTCCTCTTACTAATTCCCATCACATACAACATTGTGAAATACGTTTTGTGTTTGTTTTCTTGTTTTGAATTTATTGTCTGGGAATATCCATTTTATATTTGTTATCTAATTCAGTTGGGACCTACCACTACCAGTGGAAAGATTCTATTGATGCAGAGAATATTTGTTTATAAGGAAACGGTGTAAAATTAAAACTCATTTATTTTGAAACAGAAATAGACATGAGGGTGGGTCCATGTCAGGAAATGTTTAGGCATTATCACTGCATGGCATTGAGCAGTAATAGGTAGCACTAATAGGACTATTGCTGGGTGGGAGGTGAATACCAGCTTTAGCCCACCCTTTACTGCACCTGCTCCTGTCCCTTTACCTGAAGATCTGCAACCTGTTGAGGAGCCAGAAGGCTGAGTCAGCTAGCCCTGACCTTGAGGGCAAGTGTAAGAATTTTGTTGTTCGCAGGGAGAAGCCTATTGTGTGGTCAGTTGTTTGTGGGTGGTAATTGTGTGTGTGTGGCGAGAGCACAAATGCAACTTGTGAATGTATAAAGTGTGATTCATGGTGTGCTTGGGTTGTTGCTCTTTTATGTTTTTATTGATTTGCTGTATTGTACTTTTTATTTGTATTTACTGCTGCTTTATTGTATTTTCTTTTGTATTAATCTGTTCACTCCTTTGGGGGCCCTGGCCAAAAAGTGGTATAAAAATAAACTGATTATGTCCATGGCAACTTTGATGCTTTTAACCCAAAGTGCACAATTTGGTCAAAAAAACCTGACTTAATTGCTTCACTACAGGAGAACAGTTTTGACCCGTAAAACCAAAAAGGTCTGATCACTATTTAGCTTAGGTTTAATATCTCTAATTAACCTATATTAACTTTTCTTTCCATTATGGTGCATCCAAGCCCTGCTTTCCATGCTCCCCCTTCCATCTCTATGGTCAACCAAAGAGAGCCTTTTGGTGGCACCACCCTTTGCTGTTAAGATGACATCACTCCAATCCCAAGCTACTTTTCTGCCATAAACCTGATCAACTGTGAGTCTGACTGACTTTTGGTAGCTGTACATGAGCAGTGTGATGCCAAGTGTGTTTACTCAGAGGCACATCAATTTGGGACCACAGCTAAATTTGGAAATGCATTTAGTGGCCACAAGTAAGACATCCAATGATTGCCCTAAATACTGTAAAATGAAATAATTTACCTAACAATATCTCTGTCCAGAAAAGTCACACCAGCTGCTTCCTCAAAGCCTTCTTGAAAAGCTAGAAGCACAGAAACATATCCAAAGGAATACTGTTCAGTAGTCACAATCTGCTGGATACACTTTCTTACATGAGGTTATCGTAATTCCACTAGTATCATCAAAATGCTAACATAACTGATCTCTTGATTTCTAAAGAATTACTTAGCAGTAATCACAGGATTATTTTGATTAGACTGCAGGATCCAAGGAAGTCCCTAGATGGAAGAAGTGGCGGTCCTAGTTGAAAGGAATTTACATAGGCACTTTCTGCTGCCTCACCACTGACTTTCCCCTGCGCTGATTTGTTGATATTTCTGCACAGTGTGGGTCACTGCAATGTCAGAGCTTACTGGCAACTACATCCTGTCTGTTAAAGAGAATGTGGATATATTTGGTTTGGGGTAAAGGGGGAGGTCAGGTTAAAAGTTTGGCAAGAAGACTAATAAGCCACATTTCCTCCATGGGCCACTGAAATCCTGCCTTGAGAACTCCTACACAGCTCCTTTCTCCTCCCAGCTCCCCGCTGCTGGTTTCGGGCCATACGTTCCCATCTCCCATGTAACTTTGCCGTTTCCTAGGAGATGGCATGCTGCTAACCCCACACCTCATCTCCGATGCCTGTGTGACATCACCAGGTCAGCACAGCCATAAAACACTACAACTAAGGCACTGGAGTTATGGCTTGACTCATTGCAATATTAGCAAATCCTAAAGGACGTGTGAACCGGACGATGGACTGCGAGGTTTGCTTTTTCATTAGACTTGTTTTGATGAGAGCTAGACATAGTGTCATTGAATGCAGACATCCTTTTTTTAAAAAAAAAAAAAAGAGTCCAGAAGCTACAGCAATAGAGGGCTTCACACAGGGCAAAAAGAGAACGACATTGCTTCAAGAATCAAACAGTGCTGTTTGCCGACACAAGCTGACCTTTTAGTTGCACCGTAACACCAAATGGGTTCTGAAGATATGTTTCATCCCTCAGCTTCTGTTTCAAGGCTGAACTGAACACAGAGAGTTCTGAAGCAAATCACAGCACAAACAGCTCAGCCCTGCCTGCGTGTTTCACCTCAAAGAAGAAGAGAAGATCCTCCCGTGGAAAGGTCCTATCCTTCTGGATTCGGCAGAGTTCAGCTCCCATTCACTTCCAAGCTCCTCCTACAGAGAGACAACATTCTACCTCTGCTGGCAGTTCGAACTACAGAAATTCCATAAATAAACCTGGCAACTGGAGGCTCTTTTTATTCCTTGCAATCCTGCACACAGGTAAAGATGGAAGGGAAAGGTAAAATAAGGCTATCAAAGTCTACTAGTCATAATGCATTCCACTTCCACTGTGCCTCTGAATGCTAGTTGCTTGGAATAGGGAAGGGCAAATTTGCCAATTTCAGTTTCTCTCTTATTCTCATTTTTCCAGTCTTAAGCTCAGTTCTCCACATTTCCACATGAATTTGCAAAATCTTGTTTTTAAAAGTGCCCATGAAAATGCATCAGTTTTCATGAAAATTTCCCCTCATGCACACATTATTCCTAGGCATTATTTTTGCAAGCAGGTTTCCCTAATATTAGGCATCTTTGTAGTTTTTTACTAAGATGTGATAATGCATATACTAGGGTAAAAGTGTACGTACAATGCATATTTTAATTCACACTCTACCCTAGTATACAGGGCCGGCCCTCGTATGAGGTAAGGTGGTTGCCTCAGGTGGTTGCCTCAGGTGCCAAATCCAGCTGCTGCCACCACCAACCACTCCTCGGCAAGAGATTCCATTCTGTCGTGCTAGAAGCATGTTATAACAAACCAAATGTGGTACAAGCATTAGAACATGCAGCCCCAGAACAGCAGCTCTTGATAAAAAAGATTTGTTCCCTTCCACAGAAGCCTCTCACACTTCTAGGCCAGAATGAGGGCCGTGTCTCTCTGAGTCCAACGGTGTCAGCAGTCAGACCTGCAGGCTCTTCATCCAGTTTATGGTCCTCTGCTATTTGAACAGCTGGAGATGAAGTTGAATGAAATGGATTGTTTCCATATTTCTCTTTCCAAAAAAGCCATTTAAGAGAAACTCTCAACATTTTTGGACTGGTTTAATCTTGGATCGAGATAAAAAAAAGGATACAAATGCTGGGATTTTCCATGACAGAGATCCAACCAATCCCAAAACAAATTCCACCACTGTAGAAAGGTTGGTAGTCCTAGCTGAGTTGCTACATTATCCATAATGTTCTTCTCAACTAATCTGCAAGCTCTCCTCTGTTTGAGAAACATGGAAACATGAAGCATCAGGATGGTAATATTATTACAGTGGTACCTCGGGTTAAGAACTTAATTTGTTCTGGAAGTCCGTTGTTAACCTGAAACTGTTCTTAACCTGAGGTACCACTTTAGCTAATGGGGCCTCCCGCTGCTGCCACACGATTTTTTTTCTCATCCTGAAACAAAGTTCTTAACCCGAGGTACTATTTCTGGGTTAGTGGAGTCTGTAACCTGAAGCGTCTGTAACCTGAAGCATCTGTAACCCGAGGTACCACTGTATTAGTTTGGTTATTATTAGATTTATTACCCTCCCTTCACCAGAAGGTTCTGGGGCAGGTTACAGCAATATAAAATACAGTGTTTAAAACCAATTACAAACACAACCAGAGCAGGTCCTAAAAATATCTCTCTCAAGTGTCAAAGGGCATAGAGGTGTATTTTCAGCATATGAGGACAGCTGGACAATGAAGGTTTCGGAAGCACCTCTACAGGGAAGGACTTCTATCTGTTATCCTACCTGTCCTGATTCCTTTGTTGCACTTGCAGATATAAATAAATATATAGGAATATTGGAAGCTGCCTCATACTGAACCCAATGGTTTGCCTATCTAGTTTAGTATTGTCTCTACAGTGAGTTGCAGTGGTTCTCCAGGAAGGAACCTTTCCCAAATCCTCCTGGAGATTCCAGGGATAGAACTTGGGATTTTCCTGCCTGCAAATCATGTGGTCCACCCCTTCCCTTAGGTAAAGGTAAAGGGACCCCTGACCATTAGGTCCAGTCGTGACCGACTCTGGGGTTGCGGCGCTCATCATGCTTTATTGGCCGAGGGAGCTGGTGTTCAGCTTCCGGGTCATGTGGCCAGCATGACTAAGCCGCTTCCGGTGAACCAGAGCAGTGCATGGAAATGCCATTTACCTTCCCACTAGAGCAGTACCTTTTTATCTACTTGCACTTTGACGTGCTTTCAAACTGCTTGGTTGGCAGGAGCAGGGACTGAGCAACAGGAGCTCATCCCGTCGCAGGGATTCAAACCACCAACCTTCTGATCAGCAAGCCCCAGGCTCTGTGGTTTAACCCACAGCGCCACCCATGTCCTACCCCTTCTCTTATCCAGGGCCAAATCCCCAAGGATGAGGAGAAATGTTACAGAAATTACAGAAATGTGAATTAGACTGGCAATTCTACAAAACGGTCCCTACATGAATGATGACACAGCATAATCCTCACTGAAAAAATATTTTTAGAATAACTAAAATGTACAAAGCACCGTGCAACATTTAAAAATTAACAGCAGGCTTAAAATATTAAAAAGCCAACAAAGGCCTAGGCAATGCCTCACTAATCAGAAAAGAGGCCCCTGTTACTAATAAGAGTTCTTGATATGGTACATTCTACAAGGAATTGACCACGGTCTGCAAAAGCTAAAATAAATGCTGTAAGTGATGTCATAGCTGGGGTGCCAAGACAGCAATGGGGAGTTCCTGGCAGTTTCTGCTAGTAGTAGACCACCTCTGAAAATATCTGATTTTATTTTATTTTTTTAAAAAATGCTCCTCACAAAGGAGCCCAGGGCAGCAAAAAAGTGGTAAAACAATAAAAAAAACCCACCATATTAACAACCATTCCAGCACAGATGCAGATCAGGAAAGATCTCCACTTAAAAGGTTTGTTGAAAGAGGAGGCAAGAGAACAGTGATGGTGCCTCAGTGGGAGGGAATTCCATAGGGTAGGTGCCACAACATTAACAGCCACTGCCTACATACACTGTAAGGAACCGACCTGCAGCAGGGGTATTTAAGGGGTGGGATGATATTTCAGATCCCAAGCTGTATAGGCTAAATACACCAGAACCAGCACTTTGAACTTAACATGGTAGCTATTTTAAGCCTGCTGTTAATAACTTCTGTTTTGGAATACGCACAGTTTAAATTGGTTACAACTTGCAGCAAATATGGGCAACTAAATATCTAGTAGCCATGAGAGTAAACAATGCCAAATATTGCTTTTGAATATCATATATAGTGAGAATAAAGAAGCAGCCAAAACTCCAAGATTAAAACCAGGGTGCCCAACCTTCCAGAGTGAGAGGGCAGCTGTGGGCATCACAAGATACCCATTCTACAGATGAAAAGCAGGCGATGCTCAGAACCCTCTCCCTAAAGCAGGCAAAAACACAAACAAACAAAACGAAAGTGTTGAATTGAAATCCTATGTATGTTTACTGTGTTCAATGGGGCTTATTCTCATGTAAGTGTGCACAGAACTGTAGCATTAGAAATCCATGATACCTGCACTTAACACTTCCTTTTAATATCAAAGTTTTCTCCTCCCACTCGCCCACCCCCAATCCCTTTCCCTTTCCCTCTGCCCTGCTGTGGTCGCAGATTAGCCATATTTCAGAGGAGGTCGTTCACCTTACCTACAGAGTATTTTGGTCAAGGTTGCCGCTTGGTATCTCTCCTCTCCCCCTGCTCTTTCTTCCTTTGCCAACAGAACTGCCAAAACAATAAAAAGAAGGGAGTCAACATCAATCTGACAAGTTGTCTCCTGCTACTCTGATGATAAAAATGATCTTCCTTACACTACACTTTCCTGAACTTGACATCTGTCCTAAATCTCAAGTCATACATACTCCTCTTCCATTAATATGAGTCATCCTACAGATGTCCTTTTGCTACTCTTAAGAGTCACGTCAGAAACAATCATTGACTTATTGTCAACGGGCTCAGCCTACCATGTTAATGGTGCCTTCAAAACCTCTCTTTCACCAATCATCTTGTCCTCAACTCAGAAAATCACTATAAAATAACTTAACAATGTTCCTGGATGTGAAGAGCAGGGGGCAGGGGGCTTACATGCTTGCTGTTTTGCATGCAGGTGACGCAGGAGAAGGACAGAGAAATCTGCCCTACATAGAATTCCACTTTCCTAAAGAAAACGTTAAAAGTCAGTGTAGGCTCATCTCTCTTAAGCATCCACCCCCTGTTTCTTCGATTGTATCTGCCACTCATTCTTACAAGGATTTATGCTGAAGCCCAACACTGTCCATGTAAAATATCAATAAACTCTGTTCATTCAGAGATTTATTTTTAAATCGTGTTGTTTAGCGGCTTTGTCGTTTGCTACCCTGGGCTCCTTTGGAATCTAGAGTGGGATAGAAATGTATTTACTTATTTACTATTCAAGGTTAATGTATATGTTGAAGCCTCCCCATGGCTGGATCCACTCTCCTCCAGTAATGCTTCAGACCAGATACAGATTGTGTACACACACACCTGTAAAGCACACTGGAAGCACATTTTCTGCCTCAAAGAATGCTGGGCACTGTAGTTTGTTAAGGGTTGCTGGGAATTGTATTTCTGTGATAAACTACAGTGCCCAGAATTCTTTGAGGATGGGTGGAACGTGCTTCGGGTGTGCTTTAAAAGGCATAGTGTACACACAGCTTTGCTCTGAAGGCACATGAAACCACCACCTTACCAAAGTTAGGCAGGTCTAGATTTGGCCAGCATCTGGATGTGCAACTGCATGAGAACCACATGTATACTGCCTTGAGTTCCAAGAGAGAAGAATGGTGGAAGACAGGGAAATAAATAAAATTGAATGACAAAATCATGCATTTTACATTGTAAATGGCCCTGTGATCCTTGGATGAAGGGCAATATAGAAAATGATGATGATGATGATGATGATGATGATGATGATGATGATGATGATGATGCAGGGAGAAGTTCTCACATCTGCACTGCTGGACCTCAACCTGCTGTTTAAAGGGGGGAGGGAATGATGCCCCTTCAGAGTTTCTATATTGAATTCAAAACATAAGGCACTCCTACTCAAAATTTGATTAAATCTTTTTGCTAGAAGACCCCCCCCCAAAAAAAAAAAACCCCAGCAGAAAATGTTTTGCATCTTTTGTACCACCTGTGGTGGAATTCACTATCATTCTATGACAAATGTTCCGTACGCACAAACACTGCACTTTGCCAGATGGAACTTCTCTCTTTCCCCTGCATAGTGTTTTGGAGGAGAGGGTTCTCCTGTTACCCTCCCAGGCCAGTTGCAGGGGGGCACACAGGAGAAGAAAGGGGTAAAGCCCTGTTCTGGAAGCAGAAGTCCACTGACGGGGTTTATTAGGTGAGTCCTGCCCTGGGTGAGAGCGAGAGCCAGTGTGGTGTAGTGGTTAAGAGCGGTAGTCTTGTAATCTGGGGAACCGGGTTCGAGTCTCCGCTCCTCCACATGCAGCTGCTGGGTGACCTTGGGCCAGTCACACTTCTGTGAAGTCTCTCAGCCCCACTCACCTCACAGAGTGTTTGTTGTGGGGGAGGAAGGGAAAGGAGATTGTTAGCCGCTTTGAGACTCCTTAAAGGGAGTGAAAGGCGGGATATCAAATCCAAACTCTTCTTCTTCTTCTTCTTCTTCTTCTTCTTCTTCTGGGTTCAGCAAAATGTGGAGGGCTCCCAGAATGCAGCAGGGCTGGCCATTAAGATGAATGTGCTGCCAAGGATGTTGTTCTTGTTCCAAACATTGCAAATTGTGGACAAAACGGAGTGTTTCCGGAGGTGGCAGAGAGATATTTCCAAATTTGTCTGGCAGGGCAAAAAGCCCAGAATCAAGTTTAAGATATTAACAGATGCAAAGGAAAGAGGGGGCTTTGCCCTGCCAGACTTAAGGCTGTACTATGAAGCCGCAGCTTTCTGCTGGCTAAAAGATTGGCTACTTCTCGAAGACACTGACGTGTTAGATCTGGAAGGTTATAACAATGCTTTTGGTTGGCATGCATATTTGTGGTATGACAAAGTTAAGATTAACAAGGCCTTTAAGAACCATATTGTCAGAAAAGCAGTGTTTAATGTCTGGACAAAATACAAAGACTTATTGGAAAATAAAACTCCAAGGTGGCTTTCACCTTTGGAAGCTAAGGCCTGGAAAAGACCCAATATGGAAGCCTACTGGCCAAAATATTGGGAACTGTTAGAAAAAGACGGAGACAATTGGAAATTGCAGAGTATGGAGAGAATGAAGGATAAAGTGCGAGACTGGTTACACTACGCTCAGATTAAGGAAATTTTTAAAAGTGACAAAAAGTTAGGATTCCAGGTGGAGAAATCGAAGTTGGAAACAGAACTGTTAGAACCTAAGACTAAGGTACTTTCAAGAATGTATAATTTGCTGTTGAAATGGAATACACAAGACGAAATGGTTAAATCGGCTATGATAAAATGGGCACAGGACATTGGGCATAACATTATGTTTGAGCACTGGGAAAGGTTGTGGACCACTGGGTTGAATTTTACTGCATGTAATGCTTTGAAAGAAAATGTAATGAAAATGATATACAGATGGTACATGACCCCAGTTAAGCTTGCCAAAATATACCATTCGTCTGATAATAAATGTTGGAAATGTAAAGAAAATGAAGGAACATTCTTCCACCTCTGGTGGACTTGCCCCAAAGTGAAGGTCTTCTGGGAAATGATATACAACGAGCTGAAAAAGGTATTTAAGTATACCTTTACTAAGAAACCAGAGGCCTTTCTTCTGGGCATTGTCGACCAGAAGGTGTAAAAGAAAGATAGAACATTTTTCATGTATGCAACAACAGCAGCAAGGATACTACTCGCTAAGAACTGGAAAACTCAAGATCTACCCACACTGGAAGAATGGCAGATGCAACTGATGGACTATATGCAACTGGCGGAGATGACTGGCAGAATCCGAGACCTGGGAGAAGAAAGGATTGAAGAAGACTGGAAGAAATTCAAGATTTATTTGCAGAAATATTGTGATTTAGTTGAATGTTAAGAAGGATGCTTGGTTACAAATAATTGGCCATCACTAAAATAGATTAAGAATTGATGAGAAGAGAGATTAAGAGAAACAAATTTGCAGGAGAATTATTTTACTGTATTTAAGTAAGTGGTTATAGATTTGGAAATAAGATGATAATTTGCTTGACAAAAATCTATTAATGAGGTAAATGGGAGCGGGAGACGTGAGGAAGTTCAAGGATATTATGAAATTTTGTTAAAACAAAGCAATAATGTTTATTATCATTGTATACTTTTTTCTAAAAACTCTAATAAATATTTATTTAAAAAAAACAGAATGCAGCAGGGCTGGCTTACCACAGTCTGAAGTAACTAAAGTTAGATGTATTATTTGGGAAGTGACAGACATAACTATTTATAGAGCCCCTCCCTTTAAAAAAAATTAGTCCGGAGTCTACAATCCCTTAACTGCACCACAGCAGATGCCTCAGTGAGGTTCATAAAACAGTTTCTATTTAATCCAGTCCCCACAGTTAATTCCTAATCTTTGCACATTGGCCTAGAATGGTTGATGGTGACAAATAGGCCTCAGTCTCCATGTATGATGGTGTTTTAGTTCTCTGTCATAACACATTCCTCACACTGATTCCGTATTGCATGAAGAAATACTTTTTGTGTCCTAAAGCCAGCAAGACCATGAAAGCTATGGATATATTTGAGAATGTAACAGCTCTCTTATGAGGTCTTTCTGCTCCCTTTGCTTCAGTGTCCTCCTAACTCTGCAGCTGTCAGGAAGCCACCAGAGCTTACGACCTGCTTCTCAAATATGGCCCCTTCCCTTTCTGGAACAGCCAGAATTGCCTTGGTTCTTCGGTGTGTCATGCTGTACCCACCACAAAGCTGGCATTTGTCAGAGGTGGCAGGGGGGGTAACACTGTGACAAGCTAAGTGGGTCGATCAGCCCAACATGGAGCTGTTGTGGACAGGCCGCCACAAGCGCCGTAACTTTGCAGGCGAAACAGACAGCGACCTCAGCCATAATTAAAACTAATTATTCAAATGCACTCCGCTTCGTGGTGCGTTGCTCAGGAGCTCCCTGCGATGAGCATGTAGGCAGCAGGGCTGTTTTTCTTCATAAAAACTTATGAGGAGCACCGAACAGATTAACAGCTTTAATGACAAAAATTACTGCTTACAACACCGACTTCAAATCAAAGAACAATATCCGCAGACAGATATTTTCATGGTTTTCATAACAATTCATTATAGGTGGCACCGAGGGATTACATTTTTATTTCCCTTGTGTCATTTCTCTCAGACTCAGGTTCATTTCTCTTAATGAGGCAGCGGAAGATAAAGGGCAGTGATGGCTCTTCCAGTGCCGCTGCCGAGTGTGAGGAGTTTAGGGGCACGGTGATAACTGATACTCCAAAGGATGGCAGGGAGGAAGGAGGGGGGAGCGCGAGAGTGATGGGAGGAGATGCTCTCTCTGCCGTAATGAACTAAAATTAAGACATAAATTCTCCCACCTTTGTTCTGACCAGATCTAAGGCAGGGATTCGACTTTTTTTTTTAAATGAGGAATAGATCAGTAGCAAAATTATTAGCTAATTAATTGTAAAAGAAACGGAGAAGAAAGGGAAAGTGGTAGGGAGAGCAGAAAGAGTTCTCATTTACAAAGCCTTCTGGGGGGAGGAAACAACCCCCAAAACCCAACAACCCCAAATCAAAGGCTTCATTTTTGAATCTGGAGCTGAGGAAAAAAATAAGGGTTTTTATATATGTTAACTTAAGTCCTGCCAGCATCGTACTTGACTACTTAGGTTGCCCTCAGAAGCTAGCCTGCAGGTCCCATTCCACCTGCACTTTCACATGTGAGGCACTGAGGCAGGGATCACTTGATATAGAGCCTCTTCAATTGTGCCACCCCAGGGAGACTCTCCTGGCTCCAACTCCGATACCTCTCGGAGACCAGATCAGCTCAGCCAACATAGTGCCCTCCTGATGGTGTTGGTGGACTACAACTCCCAACATCCTTAACCCTTGGCCCTGTTGGCTAAGGTTGATAGGAGTTAAAGTGCAGCAGTTTCTGGAGGGCACAAAATCAGCTACTCCTGAATTAGGCCTTAAATATTCTATGTATAATCTGGCTATTGGCTTTTCTGCTACTCTTGTTTTATGTTGTTTTTATGTGTTGTTATTGTATTGTTGTTGTTTTGTGTTAGCTGTTGGGGAATCATTATACAGACAGGCAGACAGATGGATAATATGCATAGTGATATAGGGAATTGGAACTGACTGTGAGAAGTACATGTGACATATTTAGGAAGTTGTAGGCAGTGTGGATACAATATATAAAGACAGAGAATGTGATATAGGAGATTGGATTCTATACATGGGATGAAATATATTTGCTGCTGTGCAACATACAAAGGGAGACACGGGTGGCGCTGTGGCTTAAACCACAGAGCCTAGGACTTGCTGATAAGAAGGTCAGCGGTTTGAATCCCCGTGACGGGGTGAGCTCCTGTTGCTCGGTCCCTGCTCCTGCCAACCTAGTAGTTTGAAAGCACCTCAAAGTGCAAGTGGATAAATAGGTACCGCTCCGGCGGGAAGGTAAACGGCATTTCCATGTGCTGCTCTGGTTCACCAGAAGTGCCTTAGTCATGCTGGCCACATGACCCGGAAGCTGTATGCTGGCTCCCTCGGCCTATAGAGCGAGATGAGCGCCGCAACCCCAGAGTCGGTCACAACTGGACCTAATGGTCAGGGGTCCCTTTACCTTTTAACATACAAAGAAGCTGTGAGATGCGATAAATATTCAGGATACCTATTTCAGCCCACTGTGATTTAGGTCATTTTTAAGTGTCTGGAGAAAACATCCTATGTAACCAGATGGAACAACCATATTTTGACTTTCTGACCCAGGAACAATGCAGCTCACCTGGAGTGGTAACAGTAATCAATGAAGTACATCACTGCATGTGAAATCAGAATCAAATTCTAGTATATGCCTGAGGAAAGGACTATCAAAAACAAACCAGGTTTCCACAGGGCTTACATAGTCCTGGAATCCATTTTCATGTATTTGTTTTTTTAAGGAGCAGCCCTGGTGTGCATAAAACGATAGAGAGTATATCTGAGTGTAAGCCAAGTGCTTCTCCCTCATTGCTAACTATCCACACCACAATTAACCAACCTCTCTCCCACCTAAGGGCTTCTGGATCAGGCCTGCTTCTATTACAAATTAACGGCTGATGCGGGTGGCGCTGTGGGTTAAACCACAGAGCCTAGGACTTGCTGATCAGAAGGTTGGCGGTTCAAATCCCCACGACGGGGTGAGCTCCCGTTGCTCGGTCCCTCTCCTGCCAACCTAGCAGTTCAAAAGCATGTCAAAGTGCAAGTAGATAAATAGGTACCCCTCTGGCGGGAAGGTAAATGGTGTTTCCGTGCACTGCTCTGGTTCGCCAGAAGTGGCATAGTCATGCTGGCCACATGACCCGGAAGCTGTACGCCGGCTCCCTCGGCCTATAGAGCGAGATGAGCGCCACAACCCCAGAGTCAGCCATGACTGGAACTAATGGTCAGGGGTCCACTTTACCTTTACTAAAATAGACATGGCATCATGTTTAAGAGGTCCCTAAATTTTGTATGTTGCAATCTTTGGAGCATTTCTGTATGAAACATCCGCTGTCAAGCAAGATGTTTTTCTGGCCCACCTTCGTAACATTCAGCCTTTCAGTCAGTTAAATAACTTACCCAGGGGTAGCCAACCTCCTGGGTCAGGACATTGCCAGCACCTCACACATCAGCACTGGTAAACACATGCTTGAGGTGGTAGAGAATTTTGTCTACCTGGGTTCCACCATAACCAGCAGCCTCTCCATCAAAGCCGACCTGGACAAGCGCATTGGCAAGGCAGCTACAACAGTGGCTCACCTCTCCAAAAGGGTATGAGAGAATATGATGATAACATCCAATACCAAGATGGAGATCTACCAGGCTTGCATGTTGGCTTCAGGCACCAGGCCAGTTGACAGACCAACTCTGCATTACAAAGAGGTCTGCAAATGTGGCATGAAGGCTGGCAACATAAACCCGCCATTTGGGAATCCCTTGCTGCAGTGCCTGGAGACAGGCAGTCAGATTGCGTATCCATAGCAGGAACCAGAGGAGAAATGACTGCTGGGAGGAGCACAGAGAGAAGAAACCCCATGGTGCATCTGCAGCAGCACAACCAGACACCTACATCTGCCCCAGCTGCAACAAAACATGCCTCTCCTCTATTGGTTTCTACAGCCATAGCAGGTGTTGCAACCTTCCAACAGTTTGACTTCACGCTCAAAGACACACTCCTCCATTGTCCCCTGAGACAGACAGATGCCAACAACAACAACAATTGTTGGGTTCCAGCTCCCATCAGTCCCAGCCAGCATGACCAATGGCAAGGGATGATTGGAGTAATAGACCAGCAACATTTGGAGGGCACCACGTCATTGACCATTCCTGAGTACTAAAACAAAAAGAGCCATAAAGCTCTGGTTGGAATGAAAACAAAATTAAACATCTCTCTTGAGGCCTTGCAGTCACATCAGGCCACTCCAGCCCTAGATGATGCTGTTTCTCTTCCTTTTCCTTTCATTCAGTTTTTCATGATGACAGGCAGAATGGACTGTGAGATTTAATGATTGGCTTACTCTTACCACTTACATTCTGCATAATTTGTCTTGTGGCAGACAGATCTGTAGCCTTAAAAAAGGCAAGACTTTAGAAAGGCAAACCGTTAACCCTTCAATAGCACCTTCAATCCTTCTGGCACTATCAGGTAAAGAGATATGGATTTGTGCTGGGTAGTAAATTCACTCTTTGAATAGCTTCAATTCGTTACTAGGTATTTATTTCAGGAGTTTCAACCTTAATTTGATTGAGATGCAGGCAAAAGCTAGAAATGGAGATCCCACTTTGAAAATTTGTCCTTGGAAGTCTAAAGAAATTCTCTGTGCAATCTATATCTCATCAGATAGTGGGAGGCTAAGTGTTTCCACTGTTCCTGCCAGAAACCTGCGTTTGTCTTTCCTGGACAAAAGTTATTGCCACCCTGTAATCTCGCTCTGAAATACAGCACGTGGAGCCTACACTGAACCCAATTTACTCTGGCAGATGAATATAGCCAAGGTGGTGGTCTGAATGTTTGGCCTCAAGGCACAATCCAATTTTCAACTGTTTCAAAGCTATTATGTCAAAGTCTATTTGCATAAACATAACAATAGCTGTGGATCCAGGCTATTCGATTCAGGCACGGGAAAGCCTGCCCTCTGGTGCCTAATCTATTTATCACAAGAAAGAAAGAAAGAAAGAAAGAAAGAAAGAAAGAAAGAAAGAAAGAAAGAAAGAAAGAAAGAAAGAAAGAAAGAAAGAAAGAAAGAAAGAAAGAAATGGAACTATTTGGAACTGTAAACACTTCAACAGATAATGAACTTTCCCATAATCTGGTTAATTCTCCCTAGTACTGCACCACCAACATTAATTAAAGAATTTTGCTGCGCCCTCACCTGAATCCTCTGTTTGCAATCCCAGGGTGAAGGCAGATACGCATTCTAAATGTAGTGGCAGTTTTACTATATAAGACTACTCAGGATGGACACAATCCTAAGCAATTTTACATGGAAGTAAAAAAATAATAATTAGGGCTTTACTTCCTGATAAATGTGATTAGAATTTGGCTGGTAAAACAGACCTATTCAGGTGTCCAGTGCATCTAGCGTGTGATCTTCTGAAGCAGGGAGCCTTCTGTGCTCACTGAGACTCCCCGTGCGATTTAGAATATTGCACAATCCCTGTTCTAGGGAATTTCTGCAATTACAGGAGCTCACCCTGTAAGAGCCTGCTGGATCAGGCCAAAGGCCCCTGTAGTTGAACATCCTCTTCAGAGCAGCCAGCCAGATGGCTATGGGAAGCCTCCAACTCATGAAGGGCTGGAAAAAGAAGATCGGGCAACATGTTACTGCAGGAGGGAGGGGGTGACAGGATGCCCCCACTCTTGTAGATACTGAATACCAGGAAAGGGCTTCTATGGGTCATGTATTATCTTTATATGCCGTACCTCCTCACACAGATGCATTTAAACAAATACAGATAGTGTTTGCAATTGCATATATATTTACAGATGTAGGGTCCATTACATGCAAACATCTTTCTTGCATGGAGGCTGATAAAAACGTAAGTGTGCAGTGCCAATTTAAGGAATTTGAATCGCTTTCTAAGTTTTCTCATGCTAGAGAAACAGATGTGATTATTCGGCTTATTATGAAAAGGTCTGTCATTCATTTGATGAGCTGACTTACAGTGTGGGAATCTATAATAAAGCTGTTTCCCTTCACAGAGCTGGAGATGTCTCAAGTCACTTCATCCCCAACCATATCCTTACTGACACCCTGCATTCATAATTTGCACATGCATTTATCCTGTTTAGGTGCTGGGTCCAAATATTCCATTTCAGAGTATGGCTTCAGAAAAAGTGATGAGTATTTTTGTTTTATTTTTTAAAATGCCAGATAGAAAGACCTCTGTTCTGGAAGAGCTCAAAATGTGGATGGAAACCTTCCCAGTTCTGGTAATACTGGTTCCATCACAAATGGAACCCTGGAGGAAAAAGTGAGCTCTGTGTCATTGCAAAGCCAAACACAATTCCATTTGTCAAAAGTGTAATGTAACCAAAATTGCATTTGCTATGCTTAAAGTCCTGTGCGCTGTTAAATATGCATCTGATTCATGAGACATAACTTGCCTAATTGTGAGCAAGATTAAAGCCAGAGGCAGCAGGGGGATGAGGGGTGGGAGGAACAATCATTCAATCAATCCATCAATCAATCAATCCCAGACAGATTCCTCACATCAAGTCATGTGACTCCTTTAAGGAGAAGAGACTCATCTTTTCTTAGTACCCTTTTTTCATTTGTTGTGCTCTCCAAGCCTTTGGGGTGAGAAAACCTAATCATCTTCTTCTTCTTCTTCTTCTTCTTCTTCTTCTTCTTCTTCTTCTTCTTCTTCTTCTTCTTCTTCTTCTTATCTTCTATCTTCTGTCTTCTTCTTTTTATTTATTCTGTACAGCATGATTCTCCATGCATTCATACTAGCAGTTTGCCCTGCCATATAAAAAAGAGGGTGTATTTTTTCACACTTCCCTGACTTACGTTTCCTGTTCTTAAACTTGCATCAGATGTGTTATTGTGTTTTATTGTTTTTATAGGTTTTTAACAGTTCTAAGTATGTTCGTTTCTAACTGCAATTTTATTCACATAAATGCTTGGGCACCTTTAGGAGGGAGGAATATAAATTTAACGATTAAATAAAATGAAATAAATTGCACTGCATTCCTAAACCTACTTGCTACGGTATGTCCTTTTGTGGTTTTATATTGTAAACCTCAGATATTGTGCTCCACAGATGAAGGGTGATATATAAATGTAATAAATAATAATAGGAATAAGAAGAAGATTCATTTATTCCACGAATACCTGCTGAGGACCTAACAGTTACTGAATCCAAAAAGAGATAATATTAAGGAAGCTTCTGAAATAACTGAAGAGCATAATACCCAATGGATACCCAGTGGAAGCTGCAAAAGGGGACCCAAGTTCTCTTCCTGAATTTTTCCTCTCTACCCCGTGAGTCGAATTCTGAAAGCTCATAGGCAGTGGGGGAACAGTCCTTCAAGCCTTTCTCACAATTCCCTCCAGTTAGCAAAACAGAGATGTGTAAATTCACTTCCCTCTCCAATCACCAATGAAGCGCTGTGTAACAACTTATAATGCATTTAACTGAAGGTGACCAATTTAAAAGTCATTCGACGTAGCTTTAGGCAGTCATCCTAAGCACATTTCCTTGGAATTTTCTATTGAAATCAATGGGACTTGTCTTCCTTGTCTACTTCAGCTCAAGGTGTCACTGGAAGTCCCTTCCAAAAATGCAGCTTTTCTTTCCCACTGACATAAGGTGAAGGTAAAGGGACCCCGACCATTAGGTCCAGTCGTGACCGACTCTAGGGTTGCGACGCTCATCTCGCTTTACTGGCCAAGGGAGCCAGCGTACAGCTTCCAGGTCATGTGACCAGCATGATTAAGCCATTTCTGGCAAACCAGAGTAGCGCACAGAAACGCTGTTTACCTTCCCTCTGGAGTGGTACCTATTTAACTACTTGCACTTTGGTGTGCTTTTGAACTACTAGGTTGGCAGGAGCTGGGACCGAGCAACGGGAGCTCACCCCATTGTGGGGATTCAAACCACCAACCTTCTGATCGGCAAGTCCTAGGCTCTGTGGTTTAACCCGCAGCGCCACCCACTGACATAGCTAAAGCATATTCCTAGGACAGGCCAGTGGTACACAGGGGAGAATATCAATCCCATTTGTTACTGAGGCAGCTGAGGGCTAGAGGTACATGCATCTATATACCTTGTCTTTTCTTCCTAAATTGCAAGCATGTGGAGGAGGACAAAACCTGATGGGGAGTGCAGGAAGTGAAGAGGGGAGGCTCTCCTTACCCAGCATGATTGGAACAACACCCCTTCCCTGTACAGCTAGGGAGCCTTAGGAGAAAAGTCTCCTAGCCATGTTTGGTGTGTGCGTTTTTCCAACCATGCTTTGGGGAACAGCTGTAGCTCAGCAGTAGAGTATCTGTTTTGGAGTCAAAAGGTCTCAAGTTGAATCCCCAACTTCTCCAGGCAGGGCTGGGGGAGACTGTTGCCTGCAACCTTGGACAGCAGCTGTTGCCAGTAGTTAATACTAAGCTGGATGGAGCAATGTTTGATTGGGATAAAACAGCTTCCTATGTACTGCGGAAGGAAGAGATAACCCTCTCCTGCCCACCCACTGTGTTCGTTCTGAGGAGTATCGTTGCTTAGGTAGAAAAAAACAAGACACACAGCTGTATGCTACATTATCTAGTCTAGTTTGGCTGATGTTATAAGGTTGTGCCCACCCAAGAAATCAGGAAACTTTGAATTCTTCGGACCGAGCAGATAAAACACTTCCTGCCTGTTCCTTCAAGATACTGCATCAGTGCAGCTGTTCATTGGATCAGGACCGTGTTTGTTTTTAACTTTGAAAAATTCTGTATTTTTCATGTCTGCTTACGTACTTTAATTGTCTAGTCCTTGGATTTTCTAGGCTCGGGTTATATCGTTTGATAGAGATCAGGATGTTTTGAATGCCTTTCTGTTGCAATGATGCGGCCATAACGATCCAAAGAGAGATAAATAAAATAAATAAACTTTAAAATTACTCTCACATTCCTACCATTGCAGCCAACAATGTTTTATATCTCAGTTCAGCAAAGATTTTGAGAATATGTTTAACTTCTTGGGTGCATGTTTTATATCCTGGAAATAAAGGTTTGAGCAGATTACTGAATGGCTTAAATTTCCTAAGGAAGAGTTTTGTGGAATTCCAAAGATTCTGATCACCGCAGAGAAGAGTAGAAATCTGGCCTAAATAAAGAGCTATGATCTTGGAATCACATTGCACAACCCACTAATGGCTTTGGCAGGGATTGTGGGTAGGCCAACAGGCTGCCAGAAGTGAGTTTCGGGGACCAGTGACGAAAAGGCCAATTATATTACTACTGCAATTCTTGATAGACAAATAGATCCCTCTAATCCAGCCACAAGTGCAAGATTTATCACTAGGAGGTGCAGTACAAGCCTATGCATATTTACTCAGTATTAAACGCCATTGTTTGTAAATGGCCTTACTCCAGGACACATAGGACTGCAGCCTAAAAGTGAGCCACAGGCTGGGTTCATCACAGTAAACCACAGTTTAGCATGAGTACATAAGCCAAAGAGGGTCTAGGAATCAGACATTTCCTCCTTCCTGTTTCCTTTCCCTGCATGGCCAGAAAGAGGACTTTGGAAGCTTTGACTAACATTTTTAGTTAGCCAAACCTAGCCAATCCTCTTCCTAGCCACGTGGGGATGTGGGTAGCAGAAGCACACAATTTGGAGGCATGTTGTAGGTCATGCACATTGGACTAAACTATGATTTGGTGTGATATGTGATATGCAGCCACAGCCAAGGAGACTTAGCCTGCTTCACACATGTGCATATTTCACTTGGTCTTTTATTGATGGATGCCTCAACACTGAGATACTCAAAGTGAACGTATGAACTATCTCTATTAAAATAATTATGTCTGAGTCAGGTAATATGAACATTGTACCCGTGGTACTTGTGAACATTGTACTTGTGGTAACTAATCTAATATATAGTTGTTGAGCTTTCTTGGGGGGGGGGGCAAAGTTGATTATTATTATTTTTCATTTTGCCCAAAGATCTTGCATTTATTAATTTTTTTGCAAGATTGCAAAAGAAAAAAGGGGGGAAGCCATTTTTGAGCTATTTTTGTGGTAAAGCAGCAAAAACAGCACTGCTGCCATGGGCTGCCAAACGTCCGGATATTTCCCATACATTTTGCCAGACACTGCTAGAGACGCATGGCAACCCTATTACTGTGGGAATTCCAGAGTCTTTGAACCAAAAAAGACCAGCAAAGGTGTATAACTAAACACACCTTTGAGATAGCTGGACTTCTCAGAAAATCTCAGTGGACGCAGCAATTTGATTGGTAAAATTAAACAAGGTATTACTTGGCGATACACAATGAGAAAAGAACATGGACACATTGAATAGGTTAAGTGACCTAGATGCCAGCTTTGCCACTGACACCAATCAGTTATAATTTTTCAAGATTCCATCAAATGTAGTGCTACTATTTTATTTTTACGAATTGTTTTAAAAATCAAGACAGTTAAATACTTCTATGATTCCCCCCATACATCTGTTTACTAATCTGTATACTACTAATATCAGCTACTAAGAGTATCAATGTCCCATTGTGAAAGATCCCTACCGACTTAACGTCCAGAACTTACATGGTGTTTGTGAAGTCCTTTATGGTCCTGGGATGAAAGAATCTACAGGCACACAAAGTAGCATTGTTCATTATTGCTGTAATCAAGTCTGTTCACTGTAGCCCTACTGTAAAATGCTAGCAGGCCTCCAGCTGGAGAGTGAAAAAGGGGGACGGACGACTAATTTCTCCCCTTTCACCCATCACTCTCAGATTAACAACTTTCCCTTGTTTGCTAGCACTCCCCTCACTTGCACCGTGTGCTGTTGCTGAATTCTTTGCAGATGCTAAACATTAGTAAAGCCTGCCATTCAGCATCCTGTTTTTCCAACCCCTCTTCCAAACTCCTCCACGTTTCTCAGAGACTTTATCAGAAAGGACATTCCTCTGAAACATTGCAGCAAGAGGAACTGACAGCTCTTCAAACCCCAGCTGAAATTCATTTATTTCCCACTGCTTCCTGCATTTACAAAGTTCATTAATGTTTCATCAGGAGGAACTGATTAAGAGTTTCAGCAGTCACGCAGAATGTGACCATTACAACGCTGCAGGTACTGCAAACACACCTGCATATTAGCATGCACCACAAAAAGTGCTCACATACATGTCAGCTATGTCAGGCAGTAATCTGGTTTCCATCTCAATATCCAGGTCATCCTTTAGAATTTCCATTGTGGTGCACAGGGAAGATGCAATTCATTCAGAGCCTGTAGTTGTAGGGTTGGTAGTTTATTCATGTGAGGGATGATAAGTAACAACAACTCTACAGTGTGAATTTAGCATGAATGAGTTTTGTCTGTCCACAGTGATCAAGAGATACTACCTGAAATGCATAGGTGTCATGCAGGAAGGAATCTGAAGGAGCAGGTGATTTTTTTCAGTCCAGTAGTGGCCAACCTTCCAATGGCAGCAGCCCATAGATGGAACCAAAATTCACATGTCTGGATGCATGACATCTCTTATGCCTTCCTTTCCACTCCAGCACCAACTTCCCTTGAAAAAAAAGCATGTGCGGTAGCTTTTTACCAGCCTTAATTGCTGCTGAGAAAGAAAACCTTCACAAAAACGGTGGCTAAGAGAGAATGGTTAGCTCCAGAGCCAGGCCAGGATGTTTTGCTGCTTGAGCCAAACAAAACAGAAAATGCTACCTGTCACTGAAGCCCCACTCCCCGCCCCGCTCACTGAAGCTGCCTCTCCCTCCTGCTACCTTTGGTGGGGGAGAAAAAGGAGGCCAGAAAGGGGCAGGTAGCAGCAGCGGAGAAGAAACAGGATACGGTGGCGGCGAGTGATGTGGCACGCTCCTTGGGGCCTGGATCTGCCACCCCTCCTAATTGTCCCCCAATCTGCTCCCTGTGTGTCCTGGGTGGGCATCTGGGTAGCCCCAGATGCAACCTCCACAAAGATTGACACTCTGTGATGCAGCAATTGGACTCTTGAAGGTAGCCTTAAACTGGCGCTAATAGAAGGCTGTTTTCTAGCTGTATGGGTGGGTGATTTTTGGAGGAAGAGTGTGTGTGTGTGTTTGTGTCATGCTGCATAGGGTTCACTCCTCCCTCCCTTTCTGCAAAAAAGACTCACATATCAAAATACCTGCCCACTTGCAAAATTTAGGCTCAAAAACAGCATAATGGTTTCAAGAATACCGGGGAATCGCCACTTATGCAGAGGGTTCTGTTCCCAGCTGCCACATGCATCACTGGGACATGCGCATGTGGGGACTGACCCCACCCCACCCACTTTCAGTGCCAAAAATGACATGTGTGTGTGGCTGCATGCATCTCAAACATGCACAAGTGGAGAATTGCCTGTAATTGTTGTGGGACTGTGGAAGGGAGTCTCTGCGCTGGGTGTGGAAAGGAGTCTCTGCGCTGGGTGTGGAGGCTCCACCCCTGCCTTTTCCTTTTCCCTTTCCTCTTCTATGAAGAAACCCTTTCTGGGACCCCACATTTAAATTCTTCCATGGTCTCCTTGCTGGCCCTAGTAGGACCAACTTGGCCAGTTAGCCCCAGTGATCATTTGATGTCTACTGACTGGGTTGTTTTCTTTTGTTTTTCCCCCCAAAATGACCCCTGAATTTTTGAATTTTATTGATATTGATGCTGTTTTATGCTGTTTTTAAGTCGCGTTTTAATCAATGTTTTATATTTGCTGTTAGCCGCCCTGAGCCTGGTTTTTAAACCGGGAAGGGGCGGGGTATAAATAATTTATTATTACTATTATTATTATTATTACACTCTGAATATATTAGTTCAGCCTTTATCAATCTGGTGCCCTCCAGACATTTTGGAGCACAGCTCCAATCAGCTCTAGCCAGCATAGCTTTGAAGAGTATGAGTTCTTATGAAAATAATCTGAAGTCTGTCATATTATAATACAGTGCAGACATCAGACTAGGAACCCTGCATTACTAGGGGAGCTCAAATGATTTAAAACTGCAGTCCTGAGAGCAAGGACCATTGAACACAATGAAATTAATTTCAAATAAGCATGCATCAGAATGCCACTCAGTCAGAAGAACAGCCCTGCTGGATGAAGCCATCAAATCTAGGCCAGCATCCTGTTGGCCAGTGGCAAACCAGATACTGATGGGAATCCTGGAAGCAGGACCCAAGCTCAGGAGCCCTCTCCCCTCCAGCAACTATTATTCAGTTGCTGTGAATTGTGTTCTCCACCAATTTTAGTGTTGGCTGTCATCTTCCCCACTCACCATGCTCTGGAACGATGCTAGGTGGAGGATGCAAAATGGTGGTCAGTCTAGCAACACAGATGATGCCCCTGCAAGCTGCAGCAGCAACAAAAATATGAAGACTTCAAGGAAAAGGAAGAATGTGTGCTACTGTCACTGCTGATGGTGACTCTATCCACCCAGAATCTGTTGGGAAAATTTTTCCTTCCCCTGGAGAAATTCAGTGAGATAATTCGTTCCCCCAGCTTCAATTAAATCAGGCATGCCCAAAGTCCAGCCCCCCCCAGCCAGTTTTATCCAGCCCTTGTGGCAGTTTATTTATTGGGGTCAAATCCTTTAAAAAGCTCAACAACTTTGAGGTAAAATTGTAAAAAAAAAAAAAAAAGCCGGCCCTCACTCATGTTCACTTCATCAAATCTGGCCCTCTTTGAAAAATGTTTGGGCACCCCTGAATTAAATGAATCACACCTATGTCCAAGTGATGTACTATTAGGTACTAGATGTGATGGGAATCAAAACCATAACATACCATGCTTCATCATTAAACCCACTTCAACCAATTTAAGACCACCTCCACCATCAACAAGGAAAGAGAGAAAGTGTATCAGCTATAGTTCAGGGGACACAATAAAAATAATATGTGCTGATCCATTCATGCAGCCTTATAAAGCTAAGAAGCATGGCTCTGTGATGAAGAAACTAGAAGTGCTTGAGTATCTTGGCTTTTAGTGTTATCAGCTTTGTGCATTAATATGCTAATGGCAAAATAAGAAATGTGGAACTAATTCCATGTAATGTAAGACTATCCAAGTAGCGCCAAGACATGGCAGTATCAAAACAGACAGGACTGCATCCTTTTTTATATGTATTATACTACAGCACTATGGAATATGTTGAGTTTAAATGGCTTAACAACAAGCTGCTCCAATGTAACAACATTGTGATGATGTAACAACTCCAAGTCCATTTCTAATTTTCACACAGAGGCTGCTTAGCTTTACATTTATCTTTCTTCTCACTAAGGAGGGGGAAATTAGACAAGGCGGTGGTTGTTTGATTCTAGAAACAAAACAAGGCCATGCTTTCCTTTGTTGATTAGCCAAGGGAGCCTAAAAGAATGGTCCATATTTTTTCAAAACTTTTGCTTTCAAAAAAAATTTTTTTAATTAAACCATCTGGTGGTTGCCAACAACATTGTTTCAGCTCTGGTGGCATGCTTTGTGTGTGTTTGATGTGTCAGCTGATGGAAACCACTTGTGATATAATCACGAAAGGCACTGGGCAGCTTGTTAGGCTGCCTTACACATTCAGTCTATGATCACACACTTGAGTATGGAGCTTTCTAGTTGGCTGCAGAGATAAGAAATATTATAAAGAGCCATGGTGTTCCCTGCTTGAGTGTGACAGAGTTCCTCCCAAACTCTCCTGGTGTTGGCATTAGAGCAAAGCTACACCAGATAATAAATTTTGCTGCTGCGGAGATAGCCTTGTGCCAGCAGCAGGCTGCTGCCAGTGCAGGATGGAAGTGGGTGGAACTGGGATGTGGTGGGGAAGAAGTAGGCCTTTGCTGGAATCCTAAACTTGGTCAGGGGTTAATCCCACCTCAATAGAGGTGTAATGTTATACTAAGGTTACCAGATTTTTTTCAATAAATACGGGGGCACTTTTCAACTTCAATGGATTTTGCATGGGGGCTGATTTGTAAATCCGGGGACTGTCCCCGGGAAACGGAGATGTCTGGTGACCTTATGTTATACTCCCCACAAGAGGTGGAACAAGTGAAGGCATTCCTCCTGATAAATCTCATCCACATCTCCTCCCTGTCCACTCAGTGGAGAATAGACTTCTAACTAACCCCTCAGGCAATCACTGCACATCATAGGAATGTAAGAACATGGCCCATCTAGTCTAACTGTGGCCACCCAGATCCCCATGGGAAACCTTCAAGCGGGATCTGAGCACAAAATCAGATCTCTTTGTGTGGTTTCCAGCAACTTGTACAGTGGTACCTCTGGTTACGAACTTAATTTGTTCTTAACCTGCCTGAAACTGTTCTTAACCTGAGGCACTACTTTAGCTAATGGGGCCTCCCACTGCTCCCACACCACTGGCATGCGATTTCTGTTCTCATCCTGAGGTAAAATTCTTAACCCGACTCTGCTAACCCTACTACTTCAGGGTTAGCAGAGTTGGTAACCCGAAATGTTTGTAACCCAAGGTGTTTGTAACCCAAGGTACCACTGTATTTAGAAGCATCACTGCCTCCAACCATTTGGGCACAGCATAGCCATTGTGGCTAGTAGCACTGATGACCTTATCCTCCATGACTACAAGAGTTGTGGTGTACAGATTTCACATCGAGATACACAATATGGAGTTCTGCCCAAGGACATGGAAAAATAATGCAGTCTACTACCCATTTTTATTTACTTGGTAAGCAGTCTTAACCTAGCCTTAATTCTGCACGCAAGCAGTTTCCAGGCTATTTTCTCTTATGAGGGCAGCTGCTGCTTCTGCAACAAATGCAACAGCTAATTAGAGTTTACCTCACACCTTTTCCTGTGACTCGGCCTCGGGGCAAGGAAAAGGCAAATGAAAGAACATAAAAGAGTTCTTTCCAAAGCCTAAGACTACATTCACAGAGCAATAGATGACAATCTTCTGTTTATTTAATCTATATACGCATTTCATTAATTTCTAAACTGTCCTTCATCAAGTATTATCCCAGTGTGGTTTATAGCCCAAACACCAACAGAATTAATAAAATGTCCAGCAATAATTAAAGCCAATATTAACATGTCTTCAGCGGCCTAAAGGGATGCAAACAGCAGAGTTTCTCTACAGCACAAAGGACAAGAGATCTAGTGAAAGTACTGGCTCAGTAATTGACTAGAATTCAATCTGCACTCAATTGAGTCCATCTAGTGGATTTTGTAAAATGCCTTACCCTACAGACTGTGCTGTAAGTCAGAAACTCTAAGTCACCACCTGCTCACCTAGGGAGCAATTTCTCACTGCTAGTGGTGACCAGGGACTGGCAAACCTCGCTGTGTATCAGTCTTGTGTGGAAAGAATATAATTTATTTGGAACTTTTCCCCTATAGATCCAGCCACCAAACAATTTTTTTCTATCCTCATCCGCCTGCAGACCCCACCAATTTGGGCAGCAGTGGTAAAAATGAAGATATATAAAGAGACATAACACTGTTTTTCGTTTGTTTGTTTGTTTGTTTGTTTGTTTGTTTGTTTAAACCTCTCCAGCCAGCCCAGTACCCTGATGGGAGATGCAAACTGCCTTTTCCTAGTTATCAGGCTGATCATTTGAAGAGCAGTTGCATATGAATATCCCAAGGGGGCTCTGACGCTATCTCTGTCTCTCTCTGTCTCTCTCTGTGGAGGGGGGGGGGTAAGCGATGTACAAATTTCTGCTCTCACCACTGACTTCTGAAGCGGAATACACATGACATTAGCCACAATCCATAGGTCTCATGCAGCTTTTTGAGAAATACTCCAGTCTCAGTTTAGAACATATTGTTACATGCCACCCCAATCTCTAAGTGATGCGAGATTCCATGGGTTCCAGGCGTGCTTACCAGGGTCTGGGTTTCCTTTTACAACAAAGAGGCATGGCGGGAGACTGTGGTGTCTTTATTATATATGGTTTATTTACACACATACAACCTGTGTCTGCTAGGACATTTACGTTGTTGGCATCCATCTGTCTCAGGATATAATGGAGTGCACCTCCAAGAATGAAGTCAACCCACTGCCCTAGCAGCATTGAAATGACTTCCCCAGGGTGCAAGTCTGGGCAGTGTGTATGGAGATCCTGGGCTGCCTAGATGACAAGACCCCCCCCCCTCAGCCTCACTAATGTGGTCCAAAAGAATGCAGAGCAATACATTGGGCACCAGCCTAGCAGCAAGAGTTGCCAGAAGGAGGTATACAAGAGGCATAAGGTTTACTCCTTAGCCTTTTCTTCTCCCAAAGATATTGCGCAAGGCAGCAGAGGTTTAGGATCAGAGTTTTCCTTCTCCTAGTTGGGCTACCTTCCCAGGTTGATGAACCCCATAGGCCCCTCACTTCCCTCTACAGCATGTGCAGAAACCACCTTCTTGACTGTTGGACCCATGACTGGTCTTGTCCACTCAATCCGCTAGAGCTTGCCTTCACATGCAGGGCAAGTCCCTAACTCACTGAGGGTTTGAGACCCATTGGCTATCCTCACCTGGTTTAGCCAGTCAGTCGAAGCCAATCCTGGGCCACTGTCACATGCTGACAGCTTCTAGGAGCCGCAGGTGAGAGCTGAATGTAGGGTGGGAACCAAAGGGGAACAAACTACCCCAGGAGGAATGTGATGTGTCCCCTACCAGAGGTACTACCCCTACCCTAGCACCTCATACGTCCCAACATTTATGTCATGCTCTGGAATCCCATTTTTTATTTCCACATATTCTGTCCCACTGTTCCCCCCCAAAAAACTTTGACCTTCAAGAGAGCTTACAGTCCCTACAGATGCCAAAATTAAAAGTGCATATGAAACCAAATTAAGACTAGTGGGAAGTCACTGGCCACCTTGTGCTTCTTGATCCATGATATTAGTAGCAATGCCAGCAAGTGGCTACTATTGCATCCAACCTGGCAAGACAGGAAGAGCCATCTGGGCAAACCTCTGCTAGGTTTTGCTGCTCTAGTGAGCCCAAAGGCGGCGACAGGAATACTAAGCTTAAGATGGCAGACTTTGGCACTGAAGTGCGTGTGTGATGAGACTAAGAGTCCAGAATTTCTGGACATCGTAAAGAATCTATTATCATTTCAGTAACTTTCAGCTACATTGGTTTCATTACCATCTGTCTTCATCCACTGATGCTTCAAGAATTAATACAAAGATGGAGAACATTCCCCTCCCCCACCCTCTGAAGACAAGTCGTTGAATGCAGCCCTTCACGTCTATGATCCCACAGCACCGTAGGATGGGAAATAAGATAAGATCATTAGGTCCACTGAGTTGAAAATAAGGGTTCGTTTCTCAGTTGAGCAATAATTCTCTTTTCAAGGTGGGCGATATTTAAGCAATCATCCCTACAAAATTGGTCATTACCATTGGCTAATGACCGATTTGTCAGCTAATAGCCCAAGGTGAAGCCAAGGGCAGCAAATGCTCTGGCAAACCACTCGCTGATGGCAGTGTGAACAGATTTCAAGGGCATCATTGCTATTATAAACCATGTTCATTGATTTACAACAACATTATTATGGGGGGGTTGGTTAAAAAGCAGGTGCAGTAAGCTGGAAAAATTAATGGCTTCCTGCTGCTTCACAGCTGATTGTCCACCATACACAGTGGATCCTAGAGTAAAATGCCAAGTCTTGGATCGTTTAGACTGGTAAACCAAGAAGCACAGAGGGAAACTGAACAGAAGAGGAACTGCAGCATATTGGAGTTAGTCTGTTTTTAAAAACCTTCACTCACAAAGTAAGCTCCACCCACCAGAGGCTTTCATTCCATAAGATATCACATACAACAAAGTGATGTTCCTTTTGTCTTTTTCAAATTATCCATTTCAGATGTTCTCCTCCATAACTAAAAGTCATCCTTACAGGCCTAGAATATATATTTTTTTACAGAACTACAAAGATGAACCAGTCTGCTGTACTGCCACATATCTGCTTCCATATCTAGTTCATTACTTGATGGGGGCAAGTGGGGGATAGAAGAGAAAACCAGTAGTAAGCATATCTCCTACTATATCCAAATTGATTGAGACAATTTGGTCCATAGTTAACTATCAGGCGCGCCAACTTTAGGGGTCCGAGGTGTCTTCGGCCCCCTCAATATTTGTTGGAAGGCTAGTGCCTTAGCTACAGGGGGTCTAGACAGGTTTTTTTGCCCAGGGTGAAGCCTATAGAGGGGTGCTATTGAGGCTCCCAAGCCTGCGTGTGTGTGTGTGTGTGTGTGTGTGTGTGTGTGTGTGTGTGCGCGCGCTTACTCATTATAATGAATTTTTACTATTTTGATTGCATTTACATTTTGTGATATTGTTACACACAACAGGCAGTATATAAATATTTTTATTAATAAATAGTAACATTCAGATATATTCAAATACATGATTAAAACTAAGCAGCAGCTTATGACACTTGTCAAACTTCTAAAACTGACCAGTTTCATATAAGGCTTCCAGTTCTCATTAAAACTTCATATTTCAGTTTTCCTGTTACAGTTTTCCTGGTAGTAGGCTTTGACAAATGGCCATGAGACCATTGGCCAATTCCTATATACTTTTTTCCACAATGTTGTAAATTATTGTTGTTGTTGTCATACAGGAAATTCAAACTCCATTCAGATTGTTTGCATTGGAATCACGGATTAGATTTCATCACGGCCATTTTTGTTTGAGTGTAAATAGGAACCATTCCAAGAAAAGTACAGGTTACAAGAGGCTATTTCTCCAGATTAGCATCACAACATGGCGTGTCGGTATTTTGAGTGTTCTCAGGGGCCTCTTGCGAAGAATCCATCATCATGTCTCATGAAAAGTCCATCAGGAAGAGTATACAGAAAGAACATCAACAAAAAATGTAGACTTTACAACATTTAGCCTTTCCTCACTTGGCAGATTGATTTATTTTGGGAATCACTGCCATATTTAACACAGAGAGAAAAGAAGAAATATTTGAATCAAGGATGATTGCTTACATGACTACTTTTACGTATATAAGATATTTGCTACAAATAACTCGGTTCTTTTTTTATACCAACTCTTCAAGCCAGAACCAAAAAAAAAGCTCAAAACTGGAAAATCCTGGCCTGCAGCTCGCATGTTTGCTACCCCTGAATTAAAAGAAGGAACCCAATCTGAGAACTAATTAAATCCCACCATCTGTTCTCCAGACCACTAGATCCATAAAACCTTGTTGTGATACAGTAATGGTTCCTACAAGTGCAGGGCAAAAGTCAATGGCTATGAGATAGATGTCCATTATGTCAGCAGCTGATTGTTTATGACATAAAGAAGTGAAAAGAAATCTATGGCCTTAGCCTGAACTCAACATAATGTGAAGGAAGGCCAGTGAGGGAGCAAATGAGACCAATGAACTGCTGACAGGGAGGGAAACAAATGTTTCCTGTTGTAGTATTCTATAAACTAGGAGGTTGTTTCTAGGTGCATTCTACTGTTTTCTAGCCCACTGGACTGACCCGGTCTTGACCCTCAGTGGCTTTTCCTCATTCTATGTGGAGCCTTGCCCGTTCTATGGTCTCATATTATACCTGAACCTTCCCAAGTGAGGATCGGTCTCCATGGACACAAAGCCAACCCAACTGAAGCAAAGTCAAGTGGACCCTCAACCCCTTTCTTCTGAGATGCTTCAGGCACCAGCTCTTGATATTCTACATCTCCAATATCTAAGTGGGTAGGCAGTATCTAAAATCATCCATCTGCAGTACCTGCTAACATTACACTGCTGAGCTGTATTCAACCAGCACTGCTCTTCTTTCAAGTGAGAGAGAGAGAGCACTGCATGCCACTAAGGAAAGTCTGCCTGAAGTCTGGATTCCTCAGAAACATTAGCTGGCATGGATCCCATCACCAGGGATGCTGTTGCTGCCTTTCAAGTTACTGGGATGAAACAACTTAAGCTACAACAGTGATTTCCAGGTCCTTCCTCCTTGGCCTGATACATCCTTTATATCCCTGTCTCTATAACTACAAGGCAGAAATCCATAGATCCACCAATCAAAAAAAGGAGAAGGTGAGATGAATTGTGGGCAGGTGTGTTCCAAGGAAAGGTGCTCTGGCAATTGAAACACTACCTGCTGCTGTTGTGACCATCATCGGTACTTATTCTATTCTGGCATTCTGCTTTTGCTCTCCTCCTAGTTCTTTTCACCCAAGAGCAAAGCTACAATTAAGAGGGAAGCAGTAGATTAGTACCAACCACATGGTTCCCTTGCAATGCTTATGTGACCGTTGAGCTGCAGGGAAGACAATGGCTTGCATGGAATAATCAGTGGGTGGGAGAGGAGTACTTATCTTTTCCTTCCTTCTTAATTCTCCGCACCCTTCTTTACTAAAACCTTTTTAATTGGTTCCCCCACCACCACCACCACCAGGTCACAGCTACTGGGATTCAAAATTGAAGGTGAGCTGGAGTGTGTATGGAACAGACCTGTGAGGGTTTGCTGTGGAGAATCAGTAGGCATGGGAGGGGCAAAGAACCCATTGACTGCCACCCAGATATTTTCCTTATGTGAATATGTGTTCCAAAATATTATTGTATTATTGTATTTCTTTCCTGAGTCTTCATTGCTGAACAACTGTGACTAGCTCACTTTGATTCGCTTAGGCTGTGATCTTATGTACCTGGGGGAAAGCCCTACTGAACACAGTGGGACTTTACTTCTGAGTAATGATGAATAGGATTGTGCCATTAATCAGACTCATTCTGGCCTTTATACTGGACTGCCAGTTTAGGTTTGGAGGAAACAATATTTATTGCTAGATCTAACTATGCAAGGGTAATGTTCTAGCACTCAATAACCCTTAAAGAATTTACTGTTCCAATTAGGTTGTGAGGCAGGCCAGCTCTCCTGTCCCATACACATTCCTTTACTGTATACAAAAAGAATTCACCACGTGTCATTATGTATGGGTCTGTTCAGAGGAAAGGTCTACTGAGTGCAAGAAGGCTTGTTCCCTCAAAAGTAGGATTGCTACCTCAGAGAACATTTTTGCATTTTTACTTAGAAGCAAGTTCCACTTTATTCTGTAGGGTTTTGTCCCTAGGAGATCTGTTTAGGATTGCATCCTAAGAAATGTGAGGGCATGAGAAAATTAAGTTTACATGATCACCACATGGTGATCTGCAGTAACCCCATAATGGGTTCCACATGGACTCTGGATTTGTAAAAAGACCAGCCATGCATAACTCTTGATGAACTGTGTTAAAAGTTCCTTGTAGTTCCACAGCTGATGTATTATATAAGAAATCATGAAAGAGTCACAATGAAAAACAAATTCATACAGAAATGACCATTGTTTATGTTATTCTGGACTGCCAAATTTAAGGATAGCATTAGACTGTGTGCACTTTTCTAGCTGATTTGATGTGGGTTGTTTCCTGTTTTGAAGAATTTTGGTTGTTACGGACATACGGTTTAGTTTTTTTATATATAATTAACAAAAGGGTATTGTAATTTTCCCCATGAGGTAACAGCAAAAAAAAAAAAAAAGCAAGCATGGTGGAAGATATTTACTGAAATTTAAAGCCATACAGAAAGAGTTGGGTTTAAGCCTTAAACTGGCCCTTGATAGATTTTGCTCAGCCTATTACAGCTTATTACTATCATGCTCCTGATATTCTGATATAACCAAAAGTTTTGAGATGAATTAACATCAGCCAACAAATGGAATCTCAGTCTCAGTTACACACTAATTCGAAGGTCACCTGGTATCCTGAGGTAGTTGCTCTTACTTCCCCCTGACCTTGCATCTCCTAACACAAATCTCCAAACTGGGATGACTCCAAAAGAGACAGACTGTTTAACCAGAGATTTCAGAATGTATATTTTGCCTGTAAATACATATCAATCATAATAAGAATTCCAAGTGGACATTTCAACCCAGTAATTTTAATGGAAATGAGGCTCTAAATCTGTATTATCGTGCCAAGAAAAATGAAGCTATTTTCACATTTCAGTTACCTAATGGACTAGATACACATTTTCCTTTGTCTTGAGGAATGAGCTGCAAGCGACAGGCTTTGCCTTGGTTGTTAATGGTGTTAAATCCTATTGGCTAATTCATGGCAGTCTATGGTGAGGCCTGCATGAGGGCTTATTTGTTTGTTTATTTAAGAAATATCTAGCCCCCTGTTTATGTTAATAATCCCAAAGCAGCAGTACAATGGAATAACACAACTCGTAAGAAAACCAAAGTTACATAAAACCTGGATCACCTAAAAATAATAATAACAAACAAATATGGCAAAGGCTTTCTGCAGAACTGTTATTCTGCAGAACTGTCACACTCTGAGCAATGATTCAGTAATAGCTGCAGGCCAGGAGATCTACAGGCATAAGCAGGGCCGGGCAGCCCATGAGGCAAGGTGAGATGACCGCCTCAGGTGGCAAGATCCACAGGAGCAGCAGAACCAACCTCCAAGGAATGCATCACCTGCTGTCACAGGAGGAGGAGGGAGGGACAGGTAACCACCCTCAACACCTGGGATATGATTTGAGATGGCTGGCTCAGAGGTTTTGTATAGTTCACCTTCTAGAACCAGTAGGGTCTGTCATGCTAAATTAGCCCTTAGCCTTCCAGTTTGGTGTTGTCGTTCTGATGTTGTGTTGTTTGGTTTGGTTTTGTATCCATGCTCCTTTGTCCCTGCCCCTTCTTGCTATCATTTGGGCTTTGAAACCTGATTTATTTAACTTTACTTGAAGTTAAATATTTGTTGTGGGGTATTACATGTACTTGTTGTTGTTGTTTAGTCATTTAGTCGTGTCTGACTCTTCGTGACCCCATGGACCAGAGCATGCCCGGCACTCCTGTCTTCCACTGCCTCCCGAAGTTTAGTCAAACTCATGCTGGTAGCTTCGAGAAAACTATCCAACCATCTCGTCCTCTGTCGTCCCCTTCTCCTTGTACCCTCCATCTTTCCCAACAACAGGTTCTTTTCCAGGGAGTCTTCTCTTCTCGTGAGGTGGCCAAAGTATTGGAGTACTTAGTTGGCCTCAATCTTAAAGGCAGTGCCCAACTATGCAAATTCCACTCTCCTTTTTAACCCTGGAAACTTTGATCTCAGAGGCTGCGTATGACAGCAGGCACCATATCCACAATTTTTACCCATAATCAAGTTGATGCTTGAACTGAAACCAGCAGAAACTCTGCCTGAACTGAGGCTGAAGCATCTGCTCACATTGGGGTGAGAATGGAAAGTGTGTTTGTAGGCAGGCCCCTGAGAATGATTGCACAAGGTGCTCTAAAACTGGCCCCATCCAACAAAACTAATAAAGGGTGTCAACTGCAATTAAAGAGCTTTGACGAGGAAGGAAGACAATTGGAAACATAAATTCATTCTGTTGATCCGGCTGGCACTCCAGCAAACGTTTACTGCTTTTTATTCCTCCTTTCTCATGGAGCGCTTGTTTTAAAAAGAAAAATGGCAAAGAATTAACTCTAAGCTTGCAGTTTTATTGGGTTTGCTAGAATTTATTGTAGTGCCAGAAATTAATTTATGGATAATAGCAAGCTTGGGATCAGAAGGACCTTGATGTGAGAATGAAACAACAACAACAAAAATCTACCCTTGAAAATGTTCTAGCTGGGGACGGAGGAGAAGAAGAAGAAACAATGGCCTGTCAGTGGCAATGGGCAAAAAAGGATAGCAAGCTTTGCATACAGCATTAGAAATAAGTTTTGCCTATAATAAATTGGTAATGATTTAAATGTTGCACTGCCGGATCCTAAAGCCTGTTAGACTTTGCCCTATTGGCTGCTATAGACATGGTTGACTCTGAGCTTGTTTTTTACTGTGTCTGGAGACTTTTTCAATAAATAACTTTATGAAAGAAAATAGTTGGTTGCTCATTCTTCCTTTGCCTCTCTGGAGTGCCCAGGTTTTTGTGAAAGTCAGAGATGAGAGATCAATCCCACGTGACAACTGGCCCAAAACTCGGTGTATTTACTTGGATTTAATGGATTGCATCCACTATTTGAGATGATCAAATGAAGAGTCTGGTTCCGGTTAGCAACTTTCTTCTTTTCTTTCCCCTGAATTTCTTTTTTAGAGCCTAGATCTACACTCTCTGGTGCTCTTATTTGGTCAGTGGGCCAGCTTACTTTTCTTGCCAGAGAAACTCATTCAAGTTAATTCCAGAACTTAAGTCCTAATTCAGAGAACTCTCTTGAAGGAAAGGTGTCTACACACACAAGCCATTCATGCATGAACGCAGTGCACCCAAAATCGTGTGTGTGATGGCTTGTGAATATTTCAGACGTCTCCACTTCCATGAATACCCATGTCCCATCATAAAGGAACGTTCTAATTACAGAGGGATTTTTAGGATTCTTATGATGCAGAAAACAATATTGATCTGCAATTGCTAACTTTGATGGATGTTTTACTGAGCTGCGGAACAGCAAGTTTATCTTGACCAGCAACATGGAGGCATTTCATATTGGATGTATGGACGCCAAGATGGTAGCACAGCATGTTCTCTTTAGGGACCTGACACTCCTGAAATAGGATGGTAATATATTTCAGAGGAAAGGTAATTTGCTCTTTATTTGAGCAAGCATCTGGTGTTTTTAATATTCAAAAATGCTGCACGTTGCCTTCAGTTTTTGAATAGAGGAATATATATCAAATTAAATAAATACATACTGGAATTTTACTTCTGTTTATCATTAAGGGATGCTATGTGCTAACTTTCAGGAGTTTTCTTTTAAAAAAATAATTGTAAAGTCTGTAAATGCCACTGAGGTTTTTGGCACAGAAAACAAAAGTTGCTTTGACTTGACGTGTTTGTGATGTCCTGTTCCTGCCAAACTCCTCCTTCCCATCTCAGTGTGAGCATAGTAGGGGTCCAGATCAGAAGAGAAACATTTTTATAGAGGAATGATAGAATATGGAACAACCACTCCAGAAATAATCAGCACAAATGCTGCTGAAAGTCATTTACTCTGTTGAAGTAAGCTCTGAATTCCTGATTTGTGTATTCATAAAAACCTGGTAATTCCTTGAAGGTATGGGTTTGACTGATGAAACAACTGATGAAGGCATCTGACCCCTCAAAGGCTGTGTACACATTATTAGCTTAAACTGCTAATCCTTGTCATTATATATTTTACATGGCTGTTTATTTCTATATATTTTTAATTTTTATATATGGATGTTTTATGATGGCCTATACTAGTAATGCCTAAGAAAGGACTGGCAAAGCAAGTAAGCTTAAAATGCAGCTGTGTCATTCTTTTTCTCACTTCAGATTAAAGCTGGTTTGGGGGGAAATGAATTTGAATGTGGGTCTTTCTCACATCAAAATGGAAAATGTCCCATTGTACTATTGATTCTGTTTGAAAGAGGCAGCATGGTGTAATCTACCATTTAATTGTTCCCCATGTTACAGAGACCCTACTGGCCATAATTAAAAGTTGGGCATTCAGTATGCTGTGGGAAACTATTCCAACAGAGATTCAGCAGGTGCCCTCACTGCTGACTCTCAGATATTTCTTAAATATTGTTTTATTTTGAAAGGCCTGTTAACTTGTTTTTTCTTCTTCTTAGGATTAACCAGTCATTTCAGTAATTGCCTTGTATTGCTTTTGTGGTACTTTATGTTTTATTGTATTTGTATATATTGTTGTACACCACCTTGATATTTTACATGAGATGGTGCTATATAAATTCTATATAATCACACACACAAAGAAAACTGATGGATATTGGTTTGTGAGGCCTGATCAATGCCACACTTCCTCAGACCTTAAGTCAGAAAGGAAAAAGGGGGGATGCAGTTCTCTTTTTATAATCATAGAATCACAGAATGGTAGAATTGAAAGGGACCCTGAGGATCATCTAGCCCAGCCCCCTGCAATGCAGAAATCTCAACTAAAGCATCCATGACAGATGGCCATCCATCCACTGCTTAAAAAACCTCCAAGGAAGGAGAGTCCTCCACCCATTCCACTGTCAAACAGCTCTTCATCCATATTCATAAAAATGTGGTGATAGTGAAGGTGATAAAATATACTTTACCACAATAATTAGGTACTTTTTGTGACCAAAATGCACATTGTTCTGAAGTAAAATTATTGTTTTACCAATGGAAATAATTGTCCAGGGCTGTCATCATATATTGGGGCTGGCCATGAATTTTAACTTGGATCTTCGAATTATCTTAACTTTCCAATGCCTTCCAGAAAATGTGAGGTAATACTTCATACGCCTTTACTATAGGGCATTGTATTCCTTTCTGAGACCTTTTACATGCAAACGAACAAAACTTGAAAAAAGGAGGAGGGCATATAATGGCTTTTAATGTAAGGCATTTCAGTGTAGTTATACATCTGTCAGAGTCATAAAGGAGTAATGGAGCAATCCTGCTTTTGCCCAGATGAATTTCCCATGACAGATGATACTGGCTCATCTTTTGTGCTAATGTTCGGACTCCCAGTATTTTCCTTTCACCAAAGCATGGGTAAAAAAAGCAAAAGAGCTCTTGTTTTCCTTGGGACATTTGTTTCCAATTTTGCAAACACCATGAATGCGGTTATTTTTATAGCCCTGTTATGAAAGCATGGCATTTGAGTCTTCATCTTGTAGTTAATTATAAATCATTTCAGAGCTGTGCTGCCCACAACAAAGTTCTCAGACCCTGAAACTGAATCATTTGTGATCGCTGCTCTCTCAGCCCCCTCCTCTCCCGTGCTGTCAGATCCTCTTTGAGGGAGGGAGAGGGCGTTATTTTAAGATGTTGTTATTGGCTTGGAAATACATAAAGTGTCAGTTCCAAAGTCTTTTTTTCCCAGAGCAAGATAAACTCCTTTGGATCATCCATCATTAGGCTTTTGCCTTACTTGACAGGACCCCACATTTAAATGCCTTTGCAGAACCATATCTGATGGATTATGGGAGGGTTGTCGTTTTTCATGAGGATGTATCATGAAAAGCCCCTTTCAGAAGCATTGGGCTTACTCCCAGGTTTGCTTCTTTTAACACTGAATAGCAACACTTCTTCTCTCTCTCTCTTTTAAAAAAACTTCTACCTTGCTTGATCTTTACTGATTTAGGTAAAAAATAATATATTTTTTTTAATAATACATGAGGTTTCCCTTGCTCTGTTTAGCTGTTTCTTTTGTCTTTAACATTTATAGTTCAGCTCTTTTGAGGATTTTGCTGCTACGTTAGGCTCACACGTGTTCTTCTAAGCAAATTAATAGGGTTAAAATTCAGGTCAAGAGATCGCATCAAGTTCCGCTAAAGGAAATTTGTTAAAGCTCTTTCCCACTTGTAACCTACTTCACGTCCGCTCTGATTTGAGAGCTCTTACGCAAGTAAGGAATTCAGTCAGAGTCTATTGCTTTTATTTTAAAACATGAAAATCCAGCTTTCCCTTAGAATTTTTTTAACTATTTTTTTTAAAAAAACAGCCAATCTAGTTCACTAGCATTGCTTGGAGTTGGGACAGGAACGGGGAAATTAGGGGGGCAGGGGAGGCAACAACAGTGGGCCCTACTAGGGGCCTTGAGCACAAGGATACCAAGCATTGATGTCAGCCTTAAACATCAATGTAAAGCCATGCTACTCGACAAAATGTAGAACATTTAGCTTTGCATGATCATATAGATAACCATGGGGTTAAGGTTCTGTATTAAGGTTGGACTGATCCTTGGGTCCCTCCAACTCTATGGTTCTATGATTTCCTGTGCAGTTTCCTTTCTCAACTACTTATGATTCAAACTCTGGGATACTGTTCCAAGAAACATTTGCATGTGATAGGAAGATGAATGCCACACTACAAAGAAATGTTTGTGGTACCTCGGGTTAAGTACTTAATTCATTCCGGAGGTCCGTACTTAACCTGAAACTGTTCTTAACCTGAAGCACCACTTTAGCTAATGGGGCCTCCCGCTGCACCACCGGAGCATGATTTCTGTTCTCACCCTGAAGCAAAGTTCTTAACCTGAAGCACTATTTCTGGGTTAGCGGCGTATGTAACCTGAAGCATATGTAACCCGAGGTACCACTGTATATGGCAGAGAAGGTGAGGTCAGACTGAGACCAGACCCTTGACATGGAGGTTATGGCTCGGGCTTAGCACAATCCCCAGCAGGGGCATTGAATAAGATCCCTCACACTGATGGCTAAGATTCATCCAGTTTGCTGGCAGTTTGCCCTCAGAGCCAGAATCATAACCTCAAGCCCCAAGTCAGGCTTTCGTAACCCTTTAATGCACCTATTCATGATTATGTGGGCGAAAAGGGAGATGGAAAAGGTAGAAATCAGTCTGGTCAACAAAGGCATACCACATACTTTAAAAAAAAACAGGACGGGAAATTATTCCCTGCACTTTCATTGACTGTATAATCCACCAGATCCCCAGCTCAAAACCAGGCACGGCTCCCTGGCAGTTTCCAACTCTTAGGTCATCGTTCTGTGCCATGGAAGTTTTACAAAATATTTTCATGGGAATGTGTTAAGCAGGCTCTACTGTGCAAACTACTTAGTCTTTTCTGACAGGAAACCCAGCAGTGTAATTCAAAAGCTGGCAGGTTCCAAAAGGAGACATGCAGGGAAGCTAGGAGAGGGATTCACTTAGGGATCTGGCTGGCCACTGTGAGAGCAGAATGCTGGACTAGATGGGCCACTGGTCTGATGCATCAGGGATCTTCTTACCTCGCTTTAAAAACAAAGACAAGAAGCTATATGAAACCAAAAGCTCATTCATTGGTACACATATGGCTCCAAAACAACATGAAACTAGTTCTGTGAGCCCCAGGAAACTTTAAGTTTGTTTTTCTCAAACAGCATTGCACACACAGACACACACCATTTCAAGCTGCTTTTGGAATTGATTGAAGTTTCCAACGTGGTTTGTGATAGGGCATGGGAAGAAGAAGAAGAAGAAAATTGAGGCAGTCCACCAGGCTCTTCTTTGGATCTCAGCCATAATTTAGATCATGAAATTTAACTAAGCGGAAAGGTATTCAGCCTATAAACCCTCAAATGGCATTAAGCTGCTTTCTGACTGCTGCCCAATAATATGGCGATAAAACTCCTGAAACATCATTACAAGTTAGTGCTCTCAAAAGTAACATGCCCAGACAAAGCAACAATGACAAAGATTATCTGTTCATGCACACTGTCATGGTGGGATCTGCAGTTACTGTCATTTGACACAAAATAGGAAAATGGACCCCCAGAGCTAAACTACACAAACAACAAAACTGCACAGCCAAGATAACTTTCCTTCCTGCCAGTATTGTGGTTACAGAATAGCCCCTTATATACTCAGAGCAACAGCATATATCCTATACCTGACAGTACACAGACCCACTTTATAGAGGGAGTGTGTAACATCACAGTAAAGCAGCAAAACACACCATTATTCTTTCCCAAATGCTGGAGGTTAGAAGATAGCTTAAGCCTGACAGTATCTGATCTAATTATATTTTTATTAGTGGGTTACCAAACTCGCAACATGAGCACACACACCTGTCCTGAACGCCTGGCCTACCTGGCAACAAGTCAGTATGCAAAGTCCAAATTCAAAGTCCGAGGGTTGAACCATACAAGTGAAGTCCAAAGCCCAAAATCCAAAGTCCAAACATCAGGAAGCAAGATTCAGGGTCAATCTAGGTAGCCAAGTCTGAAGTCCAGCAGTCAGGATACAGTCCAGAGTCAAACCCGAAGCACAGCCCTGGCACATCCAATTCAACATGGGTAGTTGAGCAGACATAGCATCTCAGCTGTCTGAGGGGAGGGATGTGATTCCTCAGCTCTGAACAGGTGAGGATCACAAGCCTCATCAAGCCCAGGTGCTGCAATCAGCATGCAGAGTATAAAAGGGCAGCAGAGCTGAGGTGTTTTGTCTGCTCAACTGCCCTGAACTGCTGGCTCGCTCCTGACAAGGGGTGGCTAGACTGTGGTCCTTCAGATGTTGTTAAACTCCAACTCCCATCAACCCTAGCCAGCATGCCAGATAGTTAGGGATTATGGGAGTTGTATCCATTGACATCTGGAAGGCTAAAGGTCAGCCACCCCTTCATTAAGAGTTTCTGTATGAGCCTTAAGGAGAAAGCGAAAGAAAGGAGCTATAGAAAGAGGCACAATAATAAGGCAAAGTTCTGTATTCCAAGGACTACTTGGCATGTTCTCCTTGCAAAGCAGAAGTTACAATAACTGTATCTACTCTAACTTTATTATGAGAGTTTAGAAACTTTTATTAGTTTAACTGAGATTCTAACGGAACTCCAGAGGTGCAAAAGCCCCTGCTTAGGCTTTATATCTCTGACCGCACACAAACAGAAATTTTAGGGTTTTTTTCCCTTTGGGATGACAGTGTTCAGAAACTCACTGATAGCTTTTGGTTTGGAACCCACAAAAACCCGAGCCAGTTCTGAAGTTCCTTAGCAGCAGAACATGTGTGAGGATGCACAGACAAATGTCATGCTGCTTAGGTGGTTGGTCATGGTGACAGTAGTGCAAGGGCAGCTTTTGAACACATTTACCTGTACCTTGAAATCTAGCTCTGTATAAGAAAAAAGAATTTTATAAAACATGTGCAAGAAGGTTCCAAAATGTACCTGAACATAAATGTAAAGAAGGTTGAATGTGTCATTTTGTACTTCAGAGTCACTAAATGCTATCCCTGTGAAGATACTGTACCTTTGTGCTTCAATCCAGGTAAGCTCATGGAACAGAATTTTAAATAGGCAGGGAACTCAGAGGCAGGAATAACGTAGAAGATTTGCTTAACAGGAATTTAATTTGTTTTAAAAGCATGAATCTAAACCAAAATGTACGTAGCATCTACCTGAGTTATGCTCCAAGAATGAACAATTCAGATTCAGACTCAGTAGAGGTGCCACAGGGTGAGGAACTTTTTCCAGCCCGAGGGCCACAATCTCATCTGGTCAACCTTTTGAGGGCCATGTGGCAGTGGTAGATGAGATGAAGAAGAGTTTGGATTTGATATCCCGCTTTATCACTACCCTAAGGAGTCTCAAAGCAGCTAACAATATCCTTTCCCTTCCTCCTCCACAACAAACACTCTGTGAGGTGAGTGAGGCTGAGAGACTTCAAGGAAGGGTAACTAGCCCCAGGTCACCCAGCAGGTGCATGTGGAGGAGCGGAGGCACGAACCCGGTTCACCAGATTACTGTACAAGTCCACTGCTCCCAACCACTGCACCACACTGGCTCTCAGTGAGAGGCAGAAGTAAGCAAACAACAACAACAACAAATTTATTATTTATACCCAGCTCATCTGACTGGGTTTCCCCAGCCACTTTGGGCGGCTCCCAACAGAATATTAAAAACATGATCAAACATCAAACATTAAAAACTTCCCTAAACAAAGCAATGGATAGGACTTTTACCTTTGTACACACCCCTCTCCATCTTCTGTCTAGGTCCATGGTTCCCAACATGGCGCACTGGGGGCAATTTGATTTTTTTGGGGGGGACAATTCGAGAATGAGTTATTAACAGTTAATGGCCTTTTAGGCTTCCTCCACCTTTTGAATAACAAGAATTATATGTCACAGGGGGGATCAGGATTTTAGAGATGCTTAGGTGGGGCCCAAAAACCACTGATCTAGGCAAACAAGTGACATTATCAGAATTCAAGGACACATTCTAGCAAAGCAGAGCCAATGAGAGGTGTGGCCTGAGGAGGCAAGGTCTGGCCTGGGATGTGGTCCAAGGACCAGCTAGAGAGTCCTGTAAGTTCACACACACACACACACACACACACACACGGTGAGAACAGGGCTGGCCAAATGTATTTTGTTGCCTGAGGCAGAACAGCAAATGGAGCCACTATCCCCTCAAGCCAAGGTACACAGTACCTAAGGCCAGACAAGAAAAGTAATTTTGGCAACTGGTGATGGGAGGGCAATAGCCTTCACCTCTTGCCCCCCCACCAGCAATTGGTATTCAGAAGCACATTGCCTCTGATCATGGAGGTAGCTGATGGCAGTCATGACTAGTAGTCAGTTGTCATCACTACATTTTGGAATACTGAATTCCATAATTTAGGTTTACACCGTATGTAGTATTTCCTTGTTCTAGTGTTATGAGGGAGAAAAAAATTATCCCTATCCTCTTTCTCGCCATGCATAATTTTAAGCACCTCTATCATATCCTGCCCCCCTCACATTTTTAAACTAAAAGGCCCCAGACGTTGCTGAGAGGGGAAAGTGTCTAATTAAGACTAGCGTGGTCATTATTTGTTCAGTACATGGTGGAAACACACCTGCTCCTGTTAAACAGAACTGCTGTGGCTTATGGAGGAGGAGAGAAGGTTTCTTTTTTAAAGTCATCAATCTCAATTTTAAGCACAGTAAAAGCCCAATTATATCCTAGAAGAGCAGCAACAGATAGTATATGCTAATTCAGTACCGTTGCAGCCAATTACACAAACTTCACAATATTTTTAAAACAATCAAATCTGTTCCTAATTAGCATGCAGTGGCAGTTTTATTTTTTATTTTTTTAAAAACTCAATTAAATTAAGATATCTGTAGTGTGACCAAATTTTAAATAAACTTATCTGCAGAAGTGACAACTGTGTGTTTGCAACACAAACCTACTATCTACCAGACATGGGTAGGTGACAACAGGGCAATTACATAGCAGTGGAGAAGAACTAGGAATCTGCATAGGAATAATGACAAAAGTGTGGAATATAGGCTCTGTTTTACACCATATCTCCTGAAAATTCCAGATTAATAAGCATGTACGTACTTCTTGTTAACGAGTGCTGATGCAGAGTTATACGTGCTATTATTGTTATTTCTGTTGTCTGGTCTTTGACCATAATAAGGATTGATTGATTGATGGTTCATTGGTCCACTCTCTCCTTTTGTGCTCTTATTAGCTTTTATGGCTTGGTGCTTTGATGGTGAACGAAGCACAGTCATTGGGCAGGGGTGATTTAAGCCATTGTAAGGGAACCAGATATGCCTAAAACCAATCTGCTCTCATATAAGATGGTTGCTTGATTGTTGGGGCCAAATAGATTGTGGTTTCCTGTAAGAAGGAATGGGGAATTAGAAGTAGACATTGAGATATAGTCAGCTTCGGGTTAAAGACTGGAATGTTCTGAGATCAATAACAAAAGTCCGACATCTTTGTTGGTACTATGAACGTGACAGCATCTTGGTTGAAACTGTGAATATGACAACATATCTTCTAGAAGGCCATAAGTTTCCTAATAGATTATGAAGTGGTACTCTTCCAGTAGCTGAGAGGGGAATTGTGTTGGAGGGTTGCTGCCTTCATGTCCTTCTGATGAACGTTCGAGAAGCAAGTTGGAAATGGAACAAGAGAGTACATGGACATTAGATCTGATCTAGTAGGGGTGTTCTTATGCTCTTACACATGCACTGTGGTGTGTTTTCATTTTGACTGGCACTGGTTACATCCTTCTACATAAAAAGGCCTGTTTATTCACTTCATCATCCCATATCACAGGGCCTCTTCACATATTATGTGCTGGCACTCGCAAGTGAACCACCCCAGCTCCCCATATATAATACAAGCATTTGTCAACCCTTTTGTTGCAGTCATATATTGCATGCGTGTAAACACACATTGCTGTATCCTGAAGCCCGTTTTCCTCTTTTCAGCCCTGCTAAAACGTCATTCTTTCTGTTGCTCTGATTTCCAGGCAAGATCCTCCCTCTATTGTGTGGGCAGGTAATCCCTCCCCTACCTGGCCTGGTCTCCTTGGCAACGCTTCCCCCAGGTGGGATTGGACAACTGACTGAGGTAGGCAGAGACCTCCAGGTATCCCACCTGAGGGAAGGCAAAGCCAAGCCTATGCTGTTGGAGCCGCTCCAGATCTAGGGGCTGCACGCGTCCACGCAAAGGGCGCCCCCCGTTTTAAGCGGAGAGCGGTCATTCTTTCTGTTGCTCTGCTCTACCTACTCATTCTGGGCTTGTCCACACTTCTGCTTTTTCCATGCCTGGAAAGCACAAGTCTGAGCGATTTTGGCTTTGCCCTGCCACTTTCCCCCAGAAAACCTGCACTTTAATGATAAATCGGAACAAATGGCAATCTTCAGAAAACCCAACTGGAAAGCAATGGAGCAAACGGAGGTGTGGGAAAGCCCTCATTCTCTTCCATGTGTGACTTCCACTTCTGCCTCTTCCTGTTGTTTTTCATGATCTCCACGTGCAGAAACAGCACTCATTCCCCCTTGTCCATTTACTTCTAACAACCTTGCCTTATTTTCTCAATTCTATATGTCCCCTTATGCTTTGTTACCTTCTCCAGTACTAACAAGCTCCCTGCAGTGCGCCATCTTTTCTTCTTGCCCTCTGGTGCAAATTCTATGCAAGGTCAGATCTAAACGAAATCCAAGAACATAACGCAACACCAGTGCAAAGGAGCTCCAGCTAAATACCATCTGTGTGCTCATGTAAGAGCCTTCTAAAGACTGTAATTTGGGTTAGCATCCAAAAATAAGTATTTTGTTAATCCTTCTCAAAAAAAAAAAAGTGCTTCTGTTTTATTTATTGTTCAGTTTTGGCAACCAACGTGCACCAGGAAGGTAAATTGCTCTAAAATTACAACAAATGATCCCAGGCTTTTACAAATTACCCGCAACTTAATTCTGTCCATCGCACAGCATCAATAACAAAATTAATTATTACTGTTTTAGATCTTGATCCCTTGCATCATTAAATGTGAGATCTGCTTACAGCTGATATATTAGTACTGGTTAGGAAGAGGGAGGGATCTGTTTCAGTGCAGGAGATGTACTAAGATGACACTATATCCCCAACAGGCTTCTTCAGGTTCCAATGTATTCTCTGATGCAACATATGAGCTTGTATGGAGCTTCTTGGGCACAGAAGATGTTTGTAGCAAGCAGCAGTGTGGTGTGCTGGAGGTGGTTGCCTCCTGGCAGGTTGCTGTGACTTACTGAGTTGAAGAGGGGCTAGGGTGGCAGAGAGGGAAGCGCAGCGCAAACACACCAGCAGGGCCAAACTAGTGCTCCAGCTGGTGTGTTTGCCCTGAACCACCCTCCCTGTTGCCTTGCCACTCCCCCCTGGGTAAATAGCAGCAACTCACCTTCTGGGAGGTTCTGTAAGCATCTTCATCCTACCACATCATCCACTACTGATTGGAGATCTTCCCACTCCTCAGGGCATGAGGAATTACCAGGGGCAGAACAATATACCAGACCTTGGATGACAGAGTAGATAGTATGCAGCTAGAAGGACAAATGCTATGGCTTTTTAAGTAAGTTTCTGTGTATGTATTCACAAATAAAAAGTCACTAGGGGCACATCCATACCGTACATAGCTTCCTGCAAAGAATCCTGCAAACTGTGGATTGGGGGGGATTGTAGGACGCTGGCAATTGCAAAGAGTAAAATATAGTTCCCAATATTCTTTGTGGGAAGCTATGTGCTTTAAATGGATGTTGTGGGTACCTTGGGTCTCAAGGCTGGCATTACCTTCTAGTGAATAGCTGTAATGGGGAGGGGAACACCAGGCAAACTTAACCATGAGTAAGGAGTCTCAGCCTTGCTGTCTACATGACTCATTCAGAGGAGTGCTGCATCTGCTGCAAACAAGACCATATGACACAAGATCAGGTTAAGTTAGCAGCAGGAGCCTGACTTTCCTGCTGAGAAAGGATCTATTTTAGCCGTGTTCAGGGAGCCAAACGGAGCAGTCAAAACAGATACAATGCCTCCTTCATCTGTATTTGGCAAAAGGGAGGTTTAGGATATTATTAGCTTCCGAACATCCCCACTGATGGAGAATTACCTCATTACTTTCTATGCAGCACGTATAACCCTGCTTGGTTTCTCAGGAGTTTCTCTGGGATCAGAATTCCTCCCTTGGATCAGGTGTGAAGCGCTTGCATGTGTGTGCCTCTTTCTGCCAAAAGCACATGTGCCGCGACACGTGAACCAAAAATGCAAAAAGCTTGCTAGTGAGCCAGGTTCCACACCTGGAGATGGGCAGGTGCAAGTGCACATGCTCTGAATCAGGGGTCAGCAACCTTTTTCATCCGTGGGCCGGTCCACCATCCCTCAGACCATGTGGTGGGCCACACTATATTTTTTTTTAATGAACGAATTCTTTGTCCCACAAATAACCCAGAGGTGCATTTTAAATAAAAGGACACATTCTACTACATGGTGATTCCCAGACAGTCCGCAGGCCGGATTGAGAAGGTGATTGGACTGGATCTGGCCCCGGGCCTTAGGTTGCCTACCCCTGCTCTAAATCCATTTTTAAGACTCTACTGCCCTCAGCTCAGATGGCCAGACAGTAAAGGCACAATGAGGTCATTTTCCCCTGCTGCATCTCAAGCCGCATTTGCAAGGGGTTGTTCACATCAGAGAAAGGGGCGGAGATGCGTTCATCTGATGTGCGTGACCACCCCCACTCCACCCAATGTTATTTGTGCATGCATAGTAATCTGTGCATAGGCAGCTGCTTCCTCAAATGTTCACATTACTGCTTGCTCCAATCTAGATTTCTGATTGGCTGAAGCTGGATTGGGGAGGGGGGAGAGATGCAACAAACAGCTGTATTTGTCAATAAATTACAGGGTCATTATGAATCCTGGTGCATGCATGAATGCAGCTTCAAAAACTAGTTTGTGGAATGCATTGGATGAATATACTTCTGCAAACATTGAGGTTCCCCAAAGCCTGTTGATATAGCTGGTATCTGTATGAGATTTGAAATAGGTTTTTTTTAAAAAAAAAACCACATCTAATTGTTTTAATTGTTTTTATATATGCAACTGTTTTAACAGTTGTTATATGTGTAATTGTTTTATACTGCATTGCGAAATCACTTCAAGATGCTTCATGGGAAGTGATTCATAAACAAATAAACAACAACAACTTGAAAACACCAGGTTGAGCTATGGGCATGATCCAGTAAGGCACTCTTGAGATAACACTGATTTCACTGGAGACTAAAGCACACACTCTTTTAACACACTGGCACACAGAAATCGATTGGACTTTAAAGTGCTAAAGTCTGGCTGGGTTCTACCATGTGTTTACTGTGTGCGGCTGTTCAATATCTGTAGCCTTCAAAACCTCTGATACATTTTTAGCTGAGCCAGAGCTAAAAGATTATACTCCTGCCAGCCAATCTGGGAGAAGCTGGAGCTTTAACAGACCTGGCTTTGTTCGAGCCAAATTACTGTTTTGTACAGTCATTTCTTCTGCAGCTTTTAAGCACAATGGAAACTGTTACGGTTGTTTTAGTGATTGGTGGAGTAAACCGTTGTGTATGTAGCAGCACCCGGTCAGTGAAACAAGCCATTGTTTTGCATTTGGCGCCATGTTCCAGTTGCTCCGCTAGATGTCAGCACAGAGCACAGATCCACAGCCTGGATTTGATTAACAGCTTCTTAATGCGCTCCACACTTTCTTGTGGCTGCTGACACATGCAGGACCGCTGTTCTCCTTTACCCTCTTCTGACTTCGGCTATGTTGAAGCCCAATTTATAACTCGGGTGCCTTCTGTGTGTCACTGGAGAAATGACAGTGGTGCTCTCTTGACAAGGTTCCTAGAACAAGAGATCTGCATGGCTGATTGACTCCGCCGTGGAGAGTGGAGTTAAATGTCGGCGGAATTCTCTAGTACACACTGGCTGCTAGGATACCAAAGAACTCCCGGTCAATACACCACTGCTAGTAGCTCACAATCAACATTAATAATTTAGGTCTCGGCTATGCTTGCAGCCATTTTATCACCTTGCATTCTTCTAATGGCATGACTCTCTGGAAATGCCCCAGAATGCACCTCTCATTCAACACACAGTCTCCATTTTTCAAGCTCCTCAGATGTCTACAGTGACTAATCCCCTACCTTAACCTTATGGGTCATTTAAGGGCATGCAGACATGGATTTCACACACACACATGCACACAGTTGAGCAGCTGCTTTAAAATGGTTGTTGGTGTGAGGTGACCAAATGCTATCTATGTTGGCAGACCTTGCAGCTTGGGTGAATTAGATTGGAATAATCACTTGCAGAGTTCAAAGGCTGTATTCATGCAGGAACTATTTATTGGTTGGATGGAGATGAGAGAGAGCAGACAACTTGTCTCAACAAGTTGGAAGGGAACAATAAACAAAATGACTCAGTTTTTAGAGGTGGAGTTAATTTAGAGAGCTACAAACAAGTGCTAGCTGGATTGATAAACAATGCCCTCTGGTGGTTTAAAGTTACACATGCATTACTTTTGAACTCAAGAGAAGGAAATTTATTTGCTTTTCTCCAACAAGCTATCCTTTAGGCACTTCTTTCAGGCCAGCATCCTCAAATGTTAAGTTTGGCATTGAGGGTAGGACCTATCCTTTGACCTTCTTCTGAGGTCCTCTTATGGGTCTCCCATTTGAGGGAGTTTGGAGGGCAGCAACAAGGAAGAGGGCCTTTACTCTTGTGGCTCCCCACTTGTTGAATGCTTTCCCCAGTGAGGTCTACCTGGCACCATCATTAACATCCTTTCAGCTTATCTCTCCCCCCAAGTATATGATGGATCATGGTAAATGTTCTGCTGTCTACTGCTGGGGTTTTTTATGGGTCATTATAATAGTGTTTATTGTAAGGTATGGTTTCTGTTTTTATGCTGTGCCTTTGGCTCTGAATTTTAGAAAGACTTAGACGCTGAATCTAAGCCACTTAGAGACCTTTTTTATAGTAAGTGGCTAATAATTCAAATAAATTAATGGACCAAATCACAAAAAGCACCTGCTATTCAGGAAGAGCATATCTGGGATAGCTCAGCAGGTCAAGCATGAGACTCTTAATCTCAGGGTCATGAGATTAAGAGATTAAGATTGAGCGCCATGTTGGGCAAAAGATTCCTGCATTGCAAGAAGTTGGACTAGATGCCCCTTGTGGTCCCCTCCAACTCTACAATTCTGTGGTTCTATGATTTGAAGTAAGGGGATGAATGTGAAGGAAAGTGTGTGCGTTTGTGAGAGAGAAAGGGGGGAGGGGAGAAAGAACAGTCCCATTCCTTTTCTGAATTCCCAGGGGTCAAGGGAGCTGGCTTTCTTGCCAGCTATCTGACAAAACGCTTTGCATTCTAAAGGTCAGGTCTGGGATGACACCCAGAAGTAGCTACTAGGAGCATGTCATCCCTCTTTCTTTCTGCTCATGCCTGGGTGCCCAAGCCTGTCCTTCCTCCCCTGTAACTGACATCCCAGCTCTTCCAGACACAGGAGAGACACTGCAAGAGTCCTAGTGTGAGCTGTCAACTTGAAAACAGCGCAAGTGACGCTGGGAGTGTATTGATGTGTATTAGCCCTTTTTACTCAAGGCCAGGCTGTACTTTTCACTCGGGGGACCCTCCCTTCCAGCAAGAATGTGATGTACAATGAAGAAGAAGCTTCACAACCCCAGCTCCTGTGTTGTTATTTCGCGCACACACCCCACACCAAATATCCTTTTGTTCAGTACTTGGGAAAAGGCACTGTCAGTATGGCGTGCACAGTGAGAGCCGAGCTAGCAGAGATATATTTCTTAATACTACCAAGCAGTCTCCTCTGGAATGTGAGGGGCCTTTCCCCTCCCCTTCCAAGAGACCTCTCTACCCGTTTTCCAGCAGGCTATAATTCATGCAAGGAAACACCCGGAATTATTTAACTCTTTGCATTTCCGTGAGGGAATCCATTTTCCCCAGTGACCTGCTTTGACAATTCATCTATTAGCAGGTGTGAATCTGTCCCCAGCTCCCCCTCCTTTTCTTCCTCCCAGAAGCCCAAGGGAGCCACTGATCACTCTCTTAGCAGAAGGAAATGTGCTATCAGAGGCAAGGAGGCAGCAATAGACTCCTCCGGAAAATAAGGAATGTTTTGTTAAGGTTTCCCCCCCCCACCCCACCCCACCCACCCCTTTTTAAACCAACAAAATGGTAAAACTTAGAGAAGTACAGAGGGTGCCCTGACTGAAAAGCAAGGAAGGGCTTTTGCTTTTTGAATGTGCTTCCTTTAACATGCTTGGGTGGAGCGCATGTTTTGATGGCATGGACTCAGGAAACCACCAGAATTTCACAAGAGGTTCAGGTTAGCAGCCCCTGTTCAGGCTGCTTTTCATCCAGTTTCGAAGCATTACTGGATGCGTTGGGAAAGAGATGGCTGGAGCACAAGCACTCGGTAGTGTCTTTATGGACATTATGGGACTGGCTCCTGTGCCCTTAATAATACAGGTACAGAGCTCTAGTTTTAGGTCATTAGGGCCATTAGGACCATTGCTCTGTGGTACAACACCTGTGCTCTAAGTTCCACACTGGTTGCCGATTTGTTACCAGACCAAGTTCAAGGTGCTGCTGTTAGTATCAGTTTACTTGCAAGCTTTACCCCATGTGTGGCCATTCAGGTAGGTTTCTTCACTGCACTCTTTTCATTGCCTGCTAAAAGCATTTTTGTTTAGACAAGCCTGGGGACGCGGGTGGCGCTGTGGGTGAAACCACAGAGCCTCGGACTTGCTGATCAGAAGGTCAGCGGTTTGAATCCCCGCGATGGGGTGAGCTCGGTCCCTGCTCCTGCCAACCTACCAGTTCAAAAGCACGTCAAAGTGCAAGTAGATAAATAGGTACTGCTCCGGTGGGAAGGTAAACGGCATATCCGTGCTCTGCTCTGGTTCGCCAGAAGTGGCTTAGTCATGCTGGCCACATGCGCCGGAAGCTGTCTGTGGACAAACGCTGGCTCCCTCAGCCTATAGAGCATGATGAGTGTGCAACCCCAGAATCGTCCGCGACTGGACCTAACGGTCAGGGGAACCTTTACCTTTACCTTTTACCTAGATGTATAAAAATTTGATTTGAGTTTTCAGTCTGTTGCGACTTTAACTTTTTCAAAGTCTTAAATTGTTATTAATTCTTCTTACTTATCATTTGATGGTATAAATTTTATGAAATAAATGAATTAAGTGTAAGCTTTGCATGCAAAAAATCATCAATTTAATCCCCAACATTTCTAGGTAGGGCTAGGAATCTCCCACCTTAACCTCTGGAGACCGCTGCCAATCACCGTCAACAGGGCTGAGCTAGATAGACCAATGACCTCATTTTTTCTTATAATGACTTGGTCTAGGTCAGTTTCCTATGTAATTCTGTGAAATGTTTCAAGCTCAGCTTCCTCCCTCACAGAGCTGAATGGTTTTTAAGTGAGGTGAGTGTACCTCACTCGCCAAGATTTCTATATTACGGGCTCATAACTAACATATTTTTCAGCCATTCCTAGTTTGCTGAGGGCCTATTTCTATATTTAGGCCTCATCAACCAATAAGGAAGCAGGAAGTGCCAGCCAATCCGGACCTGTCAAAGAAAGAAAGTGTTCAGAAATTAAGGGAAATTTTCCTCTGTGTAGGGGCCTTATGCTGTGTTATTTATTTTAGAAATTCCTTTCAACATAAATCCCCAGGGCAGCTTGCGTAAATGGAAATTTGATAACAACTGAAATATATGTAAAACAAATCAACTCTATGAGAAGGAGTGGGCAAGTTTCTTGTAAGATAATTTTCTGTGCAGTGGCCTTATTTTACCAGTTTCAGTGTAGCTGAGGTTACTTCCTTTGCCTGTAACCTCATAAGCACAGACTCAAAAAAAAAAAAAGTCTGGCACATGCTCAGTGAGCACATGACAAGGGAAGGGCCAACCATGCTCCTGATGTCAGTTCAGTTGAAGCGCACATACAGCTATTTATAGAGCTTTCAAGCACAGGAATCCTGAATGCGCAGGTTTCTGGATCATATGTGTATTTCCACATTCAGTGGAATATAGTGATGCCAGGAGACTCATGGCCACAGCAGCATGTCAATATCAGCAGCTGACATTTAAAGCACATGGCTTTCCCCCAAAGAACCCTGGGAACTGTAGTTCACCCTTCACAGAGCTACCATTACCTGTCCCCAGGATTCTGTGGTGGAGGCCATGTGCTTAAATGTATGGTGCGCATGCAGCCATGGTCTGGCTCAGCCCTCACACTTTCATGGACTTTGTGAGGGTTTTTGTGTGAGGTGTGCTATAGTAGCATCAAAACGTTTCCTAAAAGGCTGTGCTATCTCCAATCACACTGTATTTTACTTCTCACGCCACCTATGCACTAACCATTCCTCACCCCAAGAATTGAGAGACACTTCCGCTGGTCTGCTGCATTGACATGAGGGTTGTGTGGCCCTTTGTGACATCTTTTTGTTTTTGTTTTTATGATACACAAAATATATTTCACTAACCTTAGTATAAATCTGTATGCACATTTTGTTCCAGAAGAGGAAGTTTGAGCCCCTTTTTATATATATAAATAACCCTTTTCACTGCAGGCAGCAATAATAGGGCCTGAGTTTTTGTAGAAACCCTATTTAGCTTAGTGGGACTTACTTCTGAGTAAACATGCATTGCACTCCACATGATGTAGCTATTCACCTCAAGTTTCTCTCTTCTAGGTTAAATTTTAGAAGATTCTACCAATCTCTCTCTCTTTTTTCTTATAATGACTTTTCCTTCATTATTCCAATTTGTCTTTTTCTCCTAATCCCCATTTGTCTTTACCTGAGGTTTTTTTATATATATACAGAAAAAAAGCTTATTATTTCATGTGTTGCCAAAGAAGAACAATAGTCCAAAGAACGCAATATTATTTATGACTTCCAAAATCTTATGCTAACACCATCCTTTATTTTTAAAAAAGTGTGTCCAAATGAATTGATGCCAAGCGTGTATATAAATACCTGTTGGCAGATTGGATTAATGTGGAATGTAGGTCAAAGGCACAGAGAAAGCAGAAACTTCCTAATTAAGGCTACAATCCTAAAGCACATTTACCTGGAAGTAAGCCTTAATGAACACAGTGGATGGCACTGCATCTGAGAGAACCTGGAAAATAAGTGAGAAGGTCCAGTGATTGCCATCCTTTCCTAGGAAATGGAACTATACGGGGTGGAGGCGGCTGAGAAGAGACAATGGCATTAATGGTGCAACCCCACTTAAATGGGTACAGAAGTGAAGCCTAAAATAGTGTGTGGGTTTTTCATTTTTAAATTCTGTTGTTACATGCCACCCCAGTCTCGGCTGGCTCTTTTGTGGGCTATAGCAAGTATCAGAGACAATCACTGTATAGCCAGCCAGAAGCTTCTGCTCAGGTAGGATCACAGGCTACAGTATGAACCTTCCGACATGAAATGCAGGATTCTGGCAAGCTGCACTTCTCTGCCAGTTCCATCTTTCTTTATTACAGTACAATAATAATTCTTTGTCTAAAACTAAGCTGGGTGCCAGAACTGTAGAGGTAGCTACCGCTCCACAGTTGTTCAATTGATTTTTCAGTCAGATTATTAATTATTTTTTTATTTTTACAAATACAAATGTCATACAGAGCTCCAAATCATAATTATTGGCATTCTTCATCAGTAACAGTAATTGAACAACAAACTCAGCAAGCTGTGGTAAGGCTCCTGTAAACGGTTTAATGGTTTATTATGACTCCAGGCTGCCAATCTATCTCTTTCTCTTCCTACTTGAGTCACTTTTATGTTTGCAGTCCACATGTAATGTGTTCTCCTTTTTTTTTGAAAACATATTTCCCCCCTCCTTTAACAAGCCTCCAAACCAGCAGGAACATGCTGCAAATGAGATACAGCATCTCAGTGTGGCCGTCCTAGGAAACACATATTCAATAAATATGCAAATCAATTCAGATATACATCTCTCCTCAGGTGGGAGAAGTTGTGTGAACACAGTCAAGTTTCAATTTAAATTGACTTTGCTGTTGAAAAGAATAACACTTTTTTAAAAAAATGGGTTTAAGATGCATATGAGAGAAAATTAAGAACACAGGAATAGCCTGCTGGATTAGGCCAATGGCCTATCTAATCCAGCATCCTGATCTCACAGTGGCCAACCGGATGTCTGTGGGAAACCCAAAAGCAGTGCTAAGATGTATAAGACTGAATCAGATAAATGCTGGAGATGCAAAGAGGTTGAGGGAAAGTTCTTTCACATGTGGTGGATTTGTAAAAGGGTAAAAGAGTACTGGGAAATAATCCACAATGAACTGAAAAAAATGTTTAAAAGTACTTTCCCCCCCCAAAAACAGAGTCCTTTTGGTTGGGGATAATTCAGATTGAAATTCCCAGGTATCAAAAAAGGTTATTTATGTATGCTACAACTGGGGCCCGTGTTTTGCTAGCCCAAAAATGGAAAATGAGCAACGTCCCAACTAAAGAAGAATGGCAACTTAAACTGACAGAATATACGCAGCTTGCAGACTTAATAATAATAATAATAATAATAATAATAATAATAATAATATTTATTATTTGTACCCCGCCCATCTGGTTGGGTTTCCCCAGCCACTCTGGGCGGCTTCCAACAAAGATAAAAGATACACTGAAATATCACATATTAAAAACTTCCCTGAACAGGGCTGCCTTCAGATGTCTTCTGAATGTCAGGTAGATGTTTATCGCTTTGACATCTGATGGGAGGGCATTCCACAGGGCGGGCGCCACTACCGAGAAGGCCCTCTGCCTGGTTCCCTGTAACTTGGCCTCTCGCAGTGAGGGAACCGCCAGAAGGCCCTCGGAGCTGGACCTCAGTGTCCGGGCAGAACAATGGGGGAGGAGACGCTCCTTCAGATATACTGGACCGAGGGCTTTAAAGGTCAGCACCAACACTTTGAATTGTGCTTGGAAACGTACTGGGAGCCAATGTAGGTCTTTCAAGACCGGTGTTATATGGTCTCGGCGGCCGCCCCCAGTCACCAGTCTAGCTGCCGCATTCTGGATTAGTTGTAGTTTCCGGGTCACCTTCAAAGGTAGCCCCACGTAGAGCGCATTGCAGTAGTCCAAGCGGGAGATAACCAGAGCATGTACCACTCTGGCGAGACAGTCCGCGGGGAGGTAGGGTCTTAGCCTGCGTACCAGGTGGAGCTGGTACACAGCTGCCCTGGATACAGATTTGACCTGTGCCTCCATGGACAGCTGTGAGTCCAAAAGGACTCCCAGGCTGCGCACCTGGTCCTTCAGGGGCACAGTTACCCCATTCAGGACCAGGGAATCCTCCACACCTGCCCGCCTCCTGTCCCCCAAAAACAGTACTTCTGTCTTGTCAGGATTCAACCTCAATCTGTTAGCTGCCAGATTCAACCTCAATCTGTTAACATATAGAATAAGAGAACAAGAAGAACATATGCTTAGAGAGGATTGAAAAACGTTTATTGAATATATGGGGGGGAAATTGTGTACACCTGAAAATGTTGGCAGCATTAAGATAAATTCAACACAACAATGTAAATAAGTTTTGATGAATGCAATAATGGAATACTGGATGATTTAGTTTTTGTAAAATATGCAGGGATTTATGAGATCCAAAATGAACCATGGAAAGAGAAGAAGGGAAGTCATTGATATTTTAAGGATGTTTAAATGAGTATTTTAAATTGCAAAACAGAAAATTTAATAAAATTAAATTTATATATAAAAGAAACCGAAAAGCAGGACCCACGAACAAGAGCACTCTCCCCGCTGTGGTTTACAGCAACTGGTATTCAGAAGCATTAGTGCCTCCTACCATGAAGGGAGAGCATAGCCTTATCATCCACAAATTTGTCCAATCCCCTTTTAAAGTCATCCAAGGTGGTGGCCATCGCTGCATTCTGTGGGAGGGATGGAACTAGAGATATAAAATTTCCAGGAATTTTGAAGCCATGAGGAAAAAACGTGTCCCCCTTTTTTTTCTGGAAAAAAATTGGAAATTTTTTGGGGGGGAAGTTCAGGGTGGAGTAGTTTTACAAATTGCGTGAAACACAGTGTTTCAAAAGCAACAAAAAAGCAAGAAACCATCAACATAAAAAATAATCAGATTTGCCCCTTACCACCAACAGCAAATAAAGTTAAGATCCACCTCAATATTTAAGCTCCATAGAAGGTCTACCTTTTGAGTAGTGCTTTTTAAAAAGAAGAAGATGCAACATATGCATGCAGTTTATTCTACTGTATCTCATTTTCTGAACTACTGCTATCATTCTCCATTTCTTCTTCCTCTTTGTCATTTTTCTCATGGACTTCTGAAAAAACAGCTTTGGGGGGGAAATGGGATAAGCCTGTTTTTTTCCGGGGGTTTTCCAGGCCTTCCCATCTCTACTTGAAGACAGCTGGGGCAAAGTGTAAGGCAATTTTTTTGCTTGCCAGGCCCAGAAGTAACCAATATCTAGTTACTGAATAGTATGTTGCACTAAGGCTCAAACTCTGTTTGAAAGGAAAATGTGTGTCTGTGTGTTTAAAATTGAATTTATTATTATAAACCGCATGATGGTAAGAGAGCTTTCTAAACAGTTTACATTAATATACAACAGTACATTAAAAATGATTGATAAAACACAGTTAAAAGCAGGTATTTAAGAGTACTCAAAAGATAATTAAAGTCAGCAGTGGTTAAAAGGAAGTAAATCGCATGCAGCTTCTGTGTTCAGTTGGGCTGGCCCTAACAAAAACGTTTTGAGCAGTTGCCGGAAAAAGTACAGTGAGAGCGCCTGCCTGGTGTCAATTGGCAGGGAGCTCCAGAGTGTAGGTCCTGGAAGGCCTGAGGGGAAAAACAGAAGGGGGGGCACAAGTTTTTTTCCTAAGCCATTTTTTCCAGGAAATTTTTTTTGGGGGGGTAGTGTGTGGAATATTCAAAATATATCAAACTATTTTTTTCAATTTTTCAGGGGGGGGACGGCTTTGGGGGAAAACAGGAAAAAACTGGGGGTTTTTTCATTTTTTCCGGGAGGTTTCCAGGCCTTCCTATCTCTAGATGGAACTTTGCGCTGCATGAAGAAGTGATTTCTTTTATCTATCTATCTATCATGAACAGGCATAGGCAAACTCCGGCCCTCCAGATGTTTGGGACTACAATTCCCATCATGCCTGACCACTGGTCCTGTTAGCTTGGGGATGATGGGAATTGTAGTCCCAAATGTCTGGAGGGCCAGAGTTTGCCTATGCCTGATCCTGAACCTTCCAACCTTCAGCTTGACTGCATGTCTATGAGTTCTGCTGTTATGAGAGAGGGAGGAAAACTCTTCCCCATCCACTTTCTCCATGCCATGCATAATTTTATAAACTTGTATCGCTGAAGAAATTGCAGAATAAAAATTGAAATATTTGAGAGAAGGGTGTGTTGCAAGAGAAGGATGGAATGACAGATACACCAGAGCTATTGCTGTAACTGTTGAGGAAGCAGGAGGGACAGAAAGATAAGAGACTCACTATGTCTCTTGATCAAACCAGTACAAGCTAGTAGAAGGATCGCCATATATGGACGTAAATGTCCCTTCACTTCCCTTTGCTTGTAAATGTATAATTGCTTGTGCTGTTTTTATATTTGGTGTGCCCGCCCCACCTCAGTAGCTTGTTGAGATTCTGTCGCACCAGCCTTGCGCAGCCTAACTAAATGTTCTGCTTTACTGACAATTGGTAACTGGATTTTATTGGCCATCCAGGCTGAACCCAGAGGGTACTGGGTACTGAGCCCCAATATTTTCCAGACACCATCATGTCACATCTTACTCACCTTTCCTCAAAAGTGGCAAATGCTGCAACCATCACTCATAGTGTTGCTCCTTCATCCCTTTGATCATTTTGGTTGCCCTTTTCTGAAACAAAAAAAATCTGAAGTTCTGTTATGGGGGCAGAGGAAAGAGAAAAACAAAACAGAGCCTGTCACTCTGTGCACTAAATACAAATACGGAGGCTAGTTTGCTAATGCAACATGTCTTAGGAGCTGGATGCCTGGCAACAAACCACTGCTTGAAAAACATCCCATTGCAGTTGCAGGAAGAAAATGGCCCTTCATTTTCTTACAGATGTATTGAAATGAAAAAAAAAGGGAGGGGAGAGATGGAAGGGCTGTGTTAGAGCATCTGCTTTGCAGATGGGTCAGTCCCTGTCATCTCTAGGAAGGGCTGGAAATATTCCCTGCCTGAATCAGTGTAGACAATATTAAGCTAGAAAATGGTCTGACTCAGTACAAGCAGCTTCCTATCTTCCAAGGAGCTCGGGTGATTCAATGATGGATCCTCTATAACATACTATTCATAGGCAAGATATAAGGCTCTCAGTGTAAGCAAGGAAAAATATTAAACTGTGATTTTCTCACCGGCATGGTTTTCTCCAAGAAAACTACCTGCACAAACTATTTTCCACAGATACAGGTAAACAACTTTTTAGGGTATTGATCATACAAAATCAATGTGGGTTCTTTCTCTCCCCCTGTCCTTTCTCCCATGGCTAGTAGCTAATGCCTTTGCAGTTGTCAGTCACTGGACTGTGATGTGCAGTTCAAACAGCGTAGCTGGGAACAGACAGAACTCTCAGAGATGCTGCTCCATCCTTTTCTTCACACACAATCACATAGGTAACCAGTATGTGACTGGACTGAAAAATAATCTACTTTCTAAGGGTGTTCCAATAACCCTATTTGTGCAGATTTCTCGGCAGCAGACTCATTTCCATATTTGCTGGTTGCTTTCCATGTTAATTGTACTCCATTTGAGGGTGAGAAGAAGAAGAAAAATATTCTCCTGAAGATTCTGAACCTGCTGGTGTATATGGCGTGTTGCCGGAGAGAACAGCTAAAACAATGGGCTGTAAGAATTCAACTAGCCAATTATACATCTCAAAATTTTAAATCTGGATACACAGGTAAGGTAGTTTGAGGGGGTGGGGAGAATAATCCTAACCCAGTGGTGTGCGGTCAGTGGACTAGGGGAACTAGGCTAGCCCCCTAAATGTTCCTCTGGTGTCTCCTGCCCAAAGCCCAGGAAGCTTCTGCCTGGTTCATGCACACGATGTCACCCCCCCCCCCAAAAAAAATTGCCCTCGCAAGATGTTGCCTCTGGCCTTAACTGTTGCCCTATGAAAAGTTTCACCTCACGACACTTTCCTAACCTGAGGCTGGGTGTATCAAAATGGTGGAAGATGTCAAGAAGTTTCTTCCTTTTTATTCCCCTTTCCGCTACAGTAGCATTGGGCTTGCATTCCAAGGTATCTGGCCCCTCTGTAAATTCATGGGGCACCACGGAGCTGAAAAGTGACCGGTGTTCCACTGCTTCCTGTTCAGTGGGTGGCTGAAACAATCAGATATGTGGAGTTCCACCAAGTCAACCTGAGTCAGGCTCTCCCAACACTTTCTCCCTGGCTGCTGGTACAGGGAAGGAAAGGGTGGTATCTGGCCTGTTGTGATAGAGAACGACAAGCTCCCCTCCTAGCATTACAAGGGGACAGCAAGATGTTGCCCCCTCTGCTGCCCCCTCTCCTGCAGCTCTTTGTCAAGCCCTACCTGGGCTTTTTAGCTCTGAAACGCAGAGTGCTTTTGCAAGCAAGGAACCCCTTGACCAGCATTTTAAAACAGAGCAATTATCTGGGAGGTATATATGAAGCCATAACAGTGACAAGTTGGTACAGAGCTGGGTGGAGTAAGGAGAAACCTGGACAAGTTATGCACATTTCCACTGTGCCTTGCTAACCGTACATGAGTATGTAGCTCAGTCACTCACAGGCACACATACGCACAAACTCACCTCTGTCAGACAGCTGTTCTGTTTCTGTATCAGTTCTCTAATAATATATTCCCCTTGCAGTGGAATGCCATTGCCTCTGGCAAGGTATCCCTTTTACTGAGGAGAATGCAAAGCTCAAAAGCCTTTAGGTATGAAAAAGCAAGTATTCTACTGGTGCCTACAGCTAGTTGTGCCTTTGTGCCTTTTCTCAATTGCTGAAGGTACATATTCCTTAAAGTTTCTGGTGGTTCAACTCCATTCCATGGCAAGGGTGACTCATTACTGATCAGCACCAGGCACACATGAATTTAGCATCCTGTAAAACTGTTCCTTTCCTGCCAATTCTCACCTGGTTTTCACAGTTCTGATAAGATTCAATACAGTCTCTGCTGACAGAATAGTTGTATGCTTCTTCACATTCACTTGCTGGATCATTGCCTTATTGTGGTGAGTGAGCTTGCACGTTCCTATGATCATTGTGAGCAAAACTGTCGGGAGTCTCATACTCCCAGTAGGGTCACCCAAGGTGGTAAGGTCAAGGGGGAAGTGCTACACAAAGAATGATCCAAGAAGTCCTCAAAAGCAGAACAGGTGGAAGATAACAAGCGGTATGTTACAATGGCTGTGAAGGCAGATGAAGGTTGCAGCAGATAAGAATCTACCGGCCATCGTGATACTCATACCATCGGAACAGAGCCTTACTGTGAAGACTGTGTGTTGGTCAGTGTGGACTGATCTCCACACATAAAACATATTCACGCACAGGTGTCTTCCAAAAACCCATCCCAAACCCCAAAAGCCCCATAGCAATTGGCAAATAGTAACTTAATCTCCCCTGTTGTTGCTGCCAACACCATGTGCATTTCTCATTATCTGACAAAATAATGGATTGTTAACAATACAGGTATAATGATGATGATGATAAATGACAAAATGTGCATTGTGTAATGCTTTGCTTCTCACAACAGTAAATGCTTGAGCACACACAATAGCACTTTAGTTCGGTAACAGACAGAAATGTGTGCAAAACAGACACACACCCAAATTTTGATGCTACAGCTGAGAAATTAATAAAACAGTAAAATCACTGTGACAGAATATATACTAACACTGCTGCCAGCACAAAGCGAGCAGGTGTGTTTGTGTGAAACAGGCAAAGGCAATAATTTGATAATAATTATTAAGGCAAACTAGAGCAGAGAAGTTAATAAAATAATAAAATCACTCGAGACAGATGAAAGAAGACTGCACCCTGAACTTTCCCGTAACTGTGTTAAATGGAAGGTGCAGGGGGCACCCACTGATTCCTATAAGAGCAAGCAAGCAACACTTACTCAAACAGAAATGCATACCATAGCAAGATTAAATCCAAAAGAACAAAGTAAACATGGCAGCTACAGTTTGGAAGAAAATGAGCGGGGTATAAATAAGAGGCTGGGTTGGAAAGTTGTGTGGTAAACAAAATCCTCCAACTCTTTAATGCTGCTCCTCCTCAGGAACAGAACAACATTCACAGAGTAAGAAGACCAAGACCAAGAGAATGTTTTATTTCTGTCAACATCCCTCCCCACAAAGCCCTGGGACTGGAAAGCCTGGACAAATCATTCCCTCTTATTATCAGCCTGACCTGTTAGTCACAACACAGCAATCTCCACTCCTTCTCCTCACTCATTTGCTCAGTCCCCACCCTGGTGTTTTCCATATACAGGATATTAAGTTTAGAGACTTTGGTTTCACTTTTTGCAGGCACCTGTTGGCAGTGTTTCTGTTTTGCAGAAACGCACAACAAGTGCTTTGGGAGGTTCCGCTTTGACTTGAGGCACCTTGTACAGACTGTGCTTTGCCTTGAACCAGCTCAGAAAAGCCTCTGAAGCACCTTGCTTTGGCTCGGGATTTGGGATTCATCTAAAGCTGCTGGACAACCCTAATAAATACCACCGGCAAGTAAAAATGGGTGCAACTGAGTGACTTGAGGTAGGGGCAACAGTGCCAGCAGCAAGCAGCAGCACCGCCACAGCTCTGATGGCAGCAGGGTCAGGGTTGGAAAAGAAGTCCTGCTGAGACCCCAGTCCCATGACAACCACCAATGCCAGCCCAGATTGCCTGCTAGATTCCATACTTGCTGTTATTTTTTACATAGTTTTCACAGGAAGCTGCTTCATATCAGGTCAGACTCTGAGGTACTCTCTAACCAGAATCCCTGCAAGGGTTGAAGCTAAATGTACCACCTGATAGGCCATCACCAGAAGTAGTACTTGGGCTATGTCCAACTCGGAAGCTCTGCTTGCACAACAGACTCATGGGCATGCAACAAAACATCCTCTCCTTTCCTCTCCCCTCCAGCCCCTCCTCCCTGCAGGCCCTTAAAATCAACTCCAGAGACTTGGGAGACCACCCAAAGCAGATTTTGGGGTGTGCAGGTGAGGAGAGAAAATGGAAGTCCTATTGCACAAGCAGAATCCTGCTCACATAGTGCTGAATACAATTCCAACTGTAGTTTTCTTCCCCTGTGTTCCTGAGCTTTTGATCTGCACACTTCCCCCAGACAAGGTGGAGATTTCTCAAGTCAAAAGATGTGGACATGCTTAAAATGACAGCAAGGTTGCCCTCCCCCAGGACAATTGTATTGCAGGAAACTTTGTTTTTCCTTGAACAAATTACATTGTTACTTACTTAGAACCAAGGGCATGGTGTAAAACCGTGGGCCAACTATAGTGACATTTCAACAACCCCATTTCCAAATTTTTTATTTCATTTATTTAATTAAAAATCCTATCTACACTACCATATGAGCATGCGGGTGGAACTAGATCATGAGAACTCATCTTTGGGGCTTTCCAGCCATTTGTTTACCCTCGGCCTTTGTTGCTATTAGCCAGAAAACAGCTGTTGGTGTATGGACAAATTCAACTCTTTGAGTATATCACACACAGCAGCAACAGTCTCTGAAGGCTGAGCTATAAATAAAATAAATATCCAGCTTTGTTTATTGTGCATGGCCAGGAGACTGATAAAGGATTTGTGTTCCCATACTTAAATACATCTATTGTTCCAATCTTTTATTATCATTATTATTATTCTAGTCCCCAAAACAGGAAAGGAAGGAGAGAATGCTTTGTTAAGCTACCAGAAGACTGCCAAGTCCATGGAATCCAAAAGGCACCACAGAACTCATGGACTGCCCAATGGTGCCAAACCTCTCTGCTTACATCCAGGACCAATGGTGCTGCAAAATTTTCTAGCAAAGCCCTATGGAAAAAGACAAGCAAACCAACTTGGAGGTCAAAGTTTCAAACCATGCAACTTATGGTTCTTTTTTTTAAAAAAAATCAGAGTTAAGGAGTGATATCCAAATATAGTCATACTCAAAGAAGACCTAGTGAAATTAATACTTATTTCAACGTGTCTACAGTAAGCACCATTAAGTCTGCATCCAACCCAATGAGGCTTAGCTGACACCTTAAGACAAACAAAACTTATGGCATAAGCTTTTGTGGACCAGCATCTACTTCATCAAATGGATTCTGGCCCAGGAAAAACTAGACCTCCCCCCACCCCTCCCAGTATTTGTCAGTTTTGTTTTTAGTCTGTTGTTATTTTGACTTTCCATATGTCTCAGATTATTGTTAGTTTTTCTTAGTGATAATTTTATTGTTTTAATTTTTTTGTAAACTGCTTTGAGGTTTTCTTAAAAACAATCAAGTGGTGTATAAATTTTATGAAATAACCAAATTAAATAAGTATTCGCAGTGCCACAAGACACTTGTTTTTTCTACAACTGACTAAAATGGCCATCTCTCTGCAAATTGTTCCCAGTTTTAGTTATCCATATGTTCAAAGTAAGATGGGCATACTTACAAATGTGCAGCAGTTTCAATTTTCTCAGTATGTAGTGCATTTTGGGATGCCACCTGTACTGTTAATTGTGAATAATGGCTCGAATACCTTTGCGTACTCCAGACACTAACCCCAATCCACAGCATGTTACTATTAGGACACCAAACAAAATGTCACAGAGTGGCAATGTTTCAGGCTTCCAAGGATTATTTAATAGATTTGTAAACCACTTTTCAAAAAAACAAAATCACAATAGGTTTACAAATAAGTACCAAAACACAATCAATAAAATAAAACAATAAAATAAATTATATTGGTTCACAACAATGAACTGGAAAGAATCCCACTTATTTTCTGAGCCAATCTGTCACAAACAGGAAGGGATTTCTGCTAACATATCATAGCATTAGCTCTTCCAGGCCAAAGTCTTCTTCACCAGGTGCCTCATTATGTTTTAATATTATTTTAGTGCAATTCTGACAAAATTCAATATTATTTTAGTATAATTCTACCAAAGTCATACTTTTCTACTTTGCATTCAGAATTCGCTATGAACCCGGGAGTATGATGGACTCTGAACTCCTCTGGCAAGCACCTAAATAAACTATTTAACTCAAGCTCAAACAACGTATCATACAGAATTCCATTATTCTTTCCCCTGGTGTATTTTTAAAAAAAACTGAATCAGCCTGGGCAAGCTGAAACCTGAAGCAGAGGAGGGGTGTGTGGAATGAAGCAACTTAAAACCTTTCTTCTTCAACTCAAAATCCTTCCCAAGCCATTTTTTATTTTTATTTTCTGTGACTGAAAAATATGAGTTCTCTATATCTTCCCCATTGCCTTCCTGTAAAATATGAAAAAAGCAGCCTGGGGAGTGTAATTTAATAACTGCAGAAGAAAGAGTTGCCAACTTCTTCTGTCCCAGATGCTGCCTGCCCCAGGACGATTCATGCTTTAAAGAAAATAAATAGAGGAAAGGATCACAGGAAAGCAATGTAATCTGAAGTTTCAGATTTGGCTGTAAGCCAGGGGTAGGCAATTTAAGGCCCAGGGACCAGATGTGGCCCAATCGCCTACTAAATTCAGCCCCCGGATGGTCTGGGAATCAGCGTGTTTTTACATGAGTAGAATGTGTGCTTTTATTTAAAATGCATCTCTGGGTTATTTGTTGGGCCTGCCTGGTGTTTTTACATGAATAGAATGTGTGCTTTTATTTAAAATGCATCTCTGGGTTATTTGTAGGGCATTCATTCATTCCCCCCCCCCAAAAATAATATATAGTCCGGCCCCTCACAAGTTCTGAGGGACAGTGGACGGGCCCATGGCTGAAAAAGGTTGCTGACCCCTGTAAGCCAATACCCACTTCTATGGAAGTAAGTCATCGAACACAATGGGCTTTACTCCTGAGTAGACATGTCAAGGACCACAACATTAATCCCTTAAAATCAACTAGCTGGTACAAACATGCACCACCACCACCACAAATCTGAGTTTTCCTATGCAATTTATGTAAACGGTGGCTGAAAGGCTTAGTCAGGATTACAACAAGGTAGATTTGAGGGATTCCTTTAAATGACATTTGAATGATATGTTTGTGCTTCACCACAGCTCCAAATGGCTCAGCATTTCTGATGGATTCACTGAGGTTTTGCGGGGAAGTACATGTCAATGACAGCAAGCCCTCAGTGTTAAAAGCCAAATAGCTTTTGAAAGATCTGATTGCCAAATGCTTCCCTTGTTATTGGCTGTGTGCTTAATCCCATGGATGGCTTCACTGGATGTACAACCATAAGTGAGTTCTGTCCCAGGGGTGAGGTCCACTTGGTGACTTAAGTGCAGTCTCTTGTCATGATGGATTTTTCCACAAATGTACGTTTTTCAAGTTTGCATGTCTTTTGTCAATACCTCAGCTCTCTGAGGGACAGGACGTCAACTTCCTACACTCTTATGACTGACTGTTACTAAAAACCCGTCTGCAGTGGCTCTCTGAAGCCTGTTTGATGGGGAAAGGTTTCTGACAACTCCTGCCTCTCTAGAGTTCATACCTTGCTGATCCTCTTCTTATTTTATTCCTTCTTCTCGATAACAAAACCTTTCATTCCAGGTAGCACCATTTATCATCACTTCCCCCGCCCCCTCCCAATGCCCCAGTGTACCAAAAGAGATGTGCAGCAAATAGGTTCCCCATCAGAAAACTCTGGCAAACCAAGTAGTTTAAGAGATTAACATTTTTCCCTCGAGGTCTCGAATCTTGGAGGCGGAAGGCTTGCATTAACTCCATGCCAGCATGAGAAGTAACAAAACCCATTCTGTTTGAGGGGGCCAGGGAATTAAGACTATTACAAAATTGTCGGGACTGCTGCTGGCTTATGAGCAGAAAGGCCGTGACATTTCTTCAGTTGGTATGATTTTTTGTTGTATATGTCTTCTGGCAAGGCAAACCTTGCAATTATGCTAGACAAAAAAGGCTAGGCTTAGCATCATTTTGCTCCATTAAAACAAAAACACTCTGGAACGAAGGCAGCGGGCTGCAGGAATCCAACTACGAAGGCATTTTAAGTAGATCCATCAGCATAAAATGAATTGCATTAAAACATACACTCTCACCAGTTTTCTTCAGGCAGTAATTCACTCAAATTATGTAGTTCTCCATCACTCCAGAACCTTAAATATTCAAAGCACCTTGCCCTGGGTATTCAGATAATATTCAGATAATCAGAACTCCATAACATTGGCAGTATTAATGACTTTAACATTGCCATGCTTGCCCTTTAATACATGTTTTGGACAAAAAGGGAACGAGTGTTTCTGTTGGGCATTTCACACTGGAAGAATGTGTTGTTGTTGTTGTTGTTGTTGTTTAGTCATTTAGTTGTGTCCGACTCTTCGTGACCCCATGGACCAGAGCACACCAGGCACTCCTGTCTTCCACTGCCTCCCGCAGTTTGGTCAAACTCATGCTGGTGTTAGTCCCATGTATTAGCAATATGGAAATCTAGTCAGTTATGGCTGTGCAGATTCTGAATCCGTATAGATTTAGTAGTGGGTGGGTGAGGGCCAGTAAACCTGAATCCTGACAAGAGGGAGGCCATATGGGGGTAAGTGGTTCCTCTGTCCAGGAATTAGGTTACATTCTGCTCTGGGTAGGATTCACTTGAAGAAATGGGTATGTAGCCTGGGACTACTCCTAGATCCAGCATCAATGAAAAGGAACAAGGTTTTCCAGCTTCACATGGTATGCCAGCTATGACCATTCCCGGATAGGCATAGCCTTGTCACAGTGTTCCATGCTCTAGTCCATGCCCTGTCTAATGCACTAAAATGATTGGGATCATTTTACTGCATTAGACAGGGAGCTGCCCTTGAAGGCAACTCCTGCAGAATGCTGCTGCCAGAATTTTGACAGGAGCAGCCAGAAGAGATCAATATTACATCAACTCCCAAACACTAATGGCTATCTATTTGCTTCTGAGACCAATTCAAGGTACAGTACAACTTGGGACCAATATATCTGATAATCTTCATTTCCCTATATCAGTATGCCTGTACTGTATGATTGGCATTCCACTTCGCATCCACTTTTAGGGGAGGCTCATTCAGTGTTAACATGGAATAAAGCCTTCTTTGTAGCAGAGCACTGTTTGTGGAATACCCCCCTGCTACTGGTATGTGTGATGGGTGCTGAGACTGTTGTCATTTTGCTGCCAGCTGCAGATGCACCCATTGACTCAAGCTTTACACATTTTCAGCAACAGCTTAATCTCAAGGTTCAAGCTCCACATTGGGCAAAAGATTCCTGTTTTGCAGGGGGTTGCAGCAGTTGTGGTCCCTTCGAACTCTATACAGTCATACCTTGAAAGTCAAACAGAATCTGTTCCAGAAGTCCATTCGACTTCAGAAATGTTCGCCTTCCAAAGCGCGGCTTCTGATTTGCTACAGGAAGTTCCTGCAGCCAATTGGAAGCTGTGGAAGCCCCATTGGACATTTGATTTCCAAAAGAACATTTGAAAACTGGAACACTCGCTTCCAGTTTTTGATTGTTCAGGAGCCTGAACATTTGACTCCCAAGGCATTCGGGAGCCGAAGTATGACTGTAATTCTATGATTCTAAGGGACTGTTTTAGCCTTCTCCTGTTTAATTGCTTTTAATTGCCTTTGTTTGCATGTGTTTACATGTGTTTTAAGAACTAGTTTTGTTTGTTAACATTTAATTTATGTTGTTTCCTGTCCTGGTATCAGTACAGGTGAAGGCCAAATTATAGATTTTATAAATAAATAAATGGCAGCTATTTGAAGATGCTGCTTGAAATGTCAATACAGTACTGACTGAAAAACCTAAAGTGAGTCTGGTTGAATATAGATGACCATTTACCTCACGAGTAATGTATCACTGTAATGTAACCACTTGGTAAGCTAGTCTCCACAATGTCCTGCCAAGTGGGTCAGAGAATTTTACCACGTGTTATCGTGCACTATAGCAGGAAGGCGGTAGAAGAAAGGAAATAGCAAAAATTATCTTCATAATTTGGCAAGCTGTTACAGGGGCTCAAAACAGATGTACATTCCCCATGAAACAACTTACCATGATGATTCTCCTGTTGAATTCTACTATAGGTACCACATATAACATATGGTATGCACATTTAACACAATGGGACCTCCTTCTTAGTAAACATAAGCATGGTTTCACTGCTCTATACAAACCACATTATTTTAATGTAGCACTGTACAAAAAAAGCAGGCATGCAAATCTGGTGACTCGGTTAAATTGTGCAGTCTGAAAATAAACTGGTGGTTTAATTCACACTTTTAAATGAAACCTCAGTTTGACCTTAGCTATGAAACTCCTAGTGACCTTTCTTATGCTTCTCATCAGTCCCTCCTTTGCTTTTAAATAATAATATTGACTTGAACTTGTTTGTGGTTGGTGCTAATAGGGTCAAATCAATTTAAGTGCAACACTTAATATATTCCATAGGCAGATATTTTACCAGTGCATTGAACTGTCATAGTAAGCTGTAACCACCACCACCCTCCACACACTTATACACATTTCCTTATTTAAAAAGAACTCTACTTTTTTCTTAGAATACGGTATTATTTCTTTTCATGATACATCATTCCAGCACAACTTGCACTGCTATTAGTTAAGATGTCAATTCAGTTTCACACCAGTCAAGTCTTATTCCATTGGTTCCAAATAAGCTATTTATGCCTTTGAAAGGCTTCTTACTTCATGCAGAAATTATACATATACTCATGCATACTACATAGACTTGACAGAAGGATGCTGCCTGGATGATCATCAATCGCATAGCATTAAGTCTCATGAAGGAACTTGCTTTTCCCCCTTTTTTGCTGCATTGCATGACTGACAACACACACTCTTCACCTTCCTTTGTCCCATTACTGCACCCATGCACAGCAACTAGTCTTAAATACACTTACACCGTGAGTATGGCTGCTTTTCAGTTACAGCTCTTTTTTTCTTACAGTTTCTAGAAAATTTCTCTGACCCACAGAGATCATTTCCACCCTTCTGTAACCATTTCAGTGTTAATGTTAATATTTATTTTAATCACAGAACAGCACACAGCAGGTCGTTTTGTTGGGCAAATGGAAATGCTTGTGCCAATGGAAGGACTGGAAGAGTGTGATGTTGAATATGACCCTTTTATATTTACAAAATGATCACCTGTTGTCAACCACAGAATGTCAACAACCAGTGCTGAGAGTGGTATAATTGCATTTGTTACCAAAGGCATGTTCAATACCATTGCAAAAAGTGTACAGTGGTACCTCGGGTTACATATGCTTCAGGTTACGGACTCTGCTAACCCAGAAATAGTGCTTCAGGTTAAGAACTTTGCTTCAGGATGAGAACAGAAAGCGTGCTCTGGTGGCGTGGCAGCAGCAGGAGGCCCCATTAGCTAAAGTGGTGCTTCAGGTTAAAAACGGATCTCTGGAACGAATTAAGTACTTAACCCGAGGTACCACTGTATTTAAAAATGGTCCCCTAGATCCCCGTCTTCTAATTGGGTCCCTACCATGCACTCCTCTGCAAATTTTCACTGATCAATTCCCCTCTGCTAGGGCCTTTACTCATGCAACGCTCTCTCAACTTTAGTTACCATGACGCAAGAGACAAAGGCTGCATTCTAGAAATGTTCTCCCCTAAAATCCAGTCCCCTGCATCTTGTTTTTTAAAAGTTGGCTTTTTAAAATATTGTTGCTTATTTCTGTTTTTAGTATTCATTTATTTTATTATTTTATTTAGTGCATTTGTACTCCATTCTTCAGGCAAAAGGGCTCCCAGAGCGGTTTATACAGTCCAAACAAATCAGCCTCTCCAAATATGCTTGCCTTCCACACACAAAATGACACAAAAGGGAAAGGGGGCAGGGAGGGAAGTAAACAATAGTAATAGTGAACAAATAGGTCACTTCCTTCCCCCTACCTTCAAACCCCCCCCCCAAAAAAAAAGAAAGAAAAGAAAAATACTTCTGGCCCTAGTTGCATATGATTTAAGTTCAGGGTTGTTTGTAGGTCTGCAACAGAATACTATCTCTCTTAATCTGTGTCTGTGTTTTTTTTTATACTTGTTGCTGTGGTGATGTATGTGTTCTATACAACTATGCTATACATACACACCAAAGAACCCAGACACAGAAGTAGAGGCAAGGCTGAACCGGGAAGCAAACAAGGAAGTGATATGCAGTTGTATCACTTACATAAACTGAAGCCTGAGTTACTTACTGTAGGGCATGGGATCCAGGAGCTTATTCCAAATGTTTGTATTGCTATATTTCCTTAATCACCTGTAATGATGAGGTTAGGATCTACACGCAACACACTTTTTAGAGAATGCCTCCTCTCCCTCCATGCCTCATTGCAAACTCTAAGATTGACCAAAGGTGCCCTCTTTGAAGCACTATCCTTAAACCACATCTGGACAGCTCCCAATTAGTTATGGGGTTCCTTTTCAGTCAAAGGCTGAGCATTTTGGGGTGGGGGAGTGTTGAGATACTATCTGTTTATGCTGACTTGAATATTAGGGTTAAATCAGCAGAAATGTGCAGTTTGAGCTGCATTCTAATTGATTTTATTTTATTCTGTTTTATAAGGTAACATGTAGTTTTTCATCATAACTAACCCAGTCGTTACCTTCAGAGGTACCTAGTAAAACCTACCCAAACTTCTTTCCCACCACACCCATCCTTAATTATTTTAAAGAACGGTGAGAGCTTCAGAGACCAGATACACAAGCCAAGACTTGAACATTCAGTGATGTTGCAAGATATTCCTTAGCCTTCAGTGTGCTCAGTATGAGTGTCAGGAGGGCTGTTATGTGGCATGAAGTAGCTAAGGCACATCATGATCAGGAATTAACATGAATGAAACAGAGCATGAGGGGGAGGGGGAAATCTCAAAATCAACTCTATGAACACACGCTTATGCAACTCTAGCAGGTGAAATCCCATACATTAAACCGGGAAATATACGAAGATATCCAATTTTCATGATGTCTCCCTGGTTCTCCTTTGAAAAGGTTTGAGGAATAATATGAGGTATAAAAAGATGAAGTCATGTTTGGATGAGAAACTTAGGTAGAGATAGGATTTATGAGTATGAACTCTACACTGTTCATTATATCATAAGAGAGTAGTTATAAAAACTGCTTAGTACTCCTGAATAGCTGTGTAATAGCTGAAGACAAATCATGCAATGTGTTGTTGTCAAGTAGGATGAGCCAATATTCTCATGAGATAGTTTTAATGCCTGAGTCCCTATAGCCTTCCCTTCCATTTGTTTGCGATTTCATGAGAAGAAAAGGAGGTTGTGCATGTACAGCATATATGATCCTGACAATGCCCAGGTTTTAATCTCTGGTTTTCTTCCGGAACTCGTTTATTTAGATTTTCTTGAAACCATTTCTTGAATAGCCTAGTGGCTTTTGAAGTTCAGCATACCCATAGTTTGCTTCTCCCTTCCAGCCATCTCTAACATGTGCCAACATCAATTTCACCCTCTTCTTCCTCCTCCTTCTTGCATTGCTTGAACCAATCAATGTTATGCTTTAGCTTTAAGGACCAGGATTCTGATTTGTGGTGATCTTTGTGACCATTGTGTTTCTCATCAGATAGTCATGACAAGGGGAAATGTTTAAACAACTTCCAAAATAAAGTCACAGTCCCCCAAAGGTATGGAAGTACAATTTAAATGTTGACTGAAAGAGACTACAGAAGGAATGGAAGAGGACAACCCCCCCTTTTCTATCAAGTTTTATTTACCTACCTCTATTTTCCCTGAATTGCCCCCAGTTCACATCTAGTGTGAAATTAAATAATAGATACTAACCCTATGCACTTTGAAAATGAATAAATAGTTGCTCTGAATCCCAGAAATATTTGTATTCTCAGCTTAACACTGATTAGTTGGGGGCATTCTGAAACTTGACTCATCCGGCAGTATTGAAATCCGACATGAGAAGTGTGAATCCTTTGGGAACAAAGATAGTTTCAGTGTTACAAACTAGCTGTATTAGTGCCGTTGTAAATATCAACACAGCTCTCTAATATATGCATTGCAGCTGTGAACATCATTTCCTTGATAGCGTTATGACTACCTCAAGTAGATTTTCACATTCTTCTTTTTTCTTGGTATCAGTCCAGACAAAATGTTGAAGAACAGGGAAAGGCCAACTGAAATAGCTTAGAGAAATAGTGAAAACACAATAAATGAAACGTTTTAGGCTGATACTCTGCTTACTAAAATAAAAAAAAATTAAGCTGAAAATTTCCTATAAAAGGCACAAATAGGGACTCTCTTCAAATATGTTCCCTGAAGTGCCATCAGTCTTTAAATACAACTTCAGAAACGTGCCTGTCACATCTCCATTGCCAAAAATATGGGAGGTGACTGGTTGCTGAAGTGATTACATTTCATATAATGTTTTGAACCTTCTCTAGCTCAATCTTTGGTAGAGATCCTCACTCACAAAAAACACCCTACTTGGCTTGGCCAATTTATAAGCATATAACTTCAGGTTATCTGCTTATATAGAATCAGCAATATATGGACTGCATACATGGTACCATTTCCCAGCTATGGATGGTTTGTGAGCACCTGTAATGATGAGAGAAATAATCCTCATGCAGCACAACTATTACACATGCAGCACACAACTAAACTATGGAACTCATTCCCAGAGGAGCCAGTGATGGCCACCAGCTTGGATGGCTGCAAAAGAGGATTAGAAATGGAGGATAAGGCTATACATGGCTACTATCCACGATGGTTATACTCTGCCTCCAGTTGGGAGGCGGCAATGCTTCTGAATATCAGTCGCTGGAAAGCAGTGAAAGACAGAGTGGTCTTGTGCTCCCATCCTATTGCAAATTTCCTGCAGATATCTGAATGCCCACTGTTTGAGAACAGAATGCTGGACTCAGTATGCCACTGGCCTGATCCAGCTCTTCTTACATTTGTTGGACAACTCCTGGTTTTTCTAGATTGTCATCATTGTGGTTGCTGCAGTTTATGCCTCAATAGAGACAATACAGTGGTACCTCGGGTTACATACACTTCAGGTTACATATGCTTCAGGTTACAGACTCCGCTAACCCAGAAATAGTGCTTCAGGTTAAGAACTTTGCTTCAGGATGAGAACAGAAATCGTGCTTTGGCGGCGCAGCGGCAGGAGGCCCCATTAGCTAAAGTGGTGCTTCAGGTTAAGTACGGACCTCCAGAACGAATTAAGTACTTAACCTGAGGTACCACTGTACATGAGTTTTTAGAATTAAGGTTCTAGCTAGCATGACTGCAGCAGAGAACTTCACATAATTAACTATTCTTATTCTTATTCTTAAAGATTATTCTCCTTTTTTCTCGCACTGGTTTGTACAGGACAAACGCTGGCCTAAAGAAGCTCAACTTCTTCTCTGCAGAAGCCTCCTCCACCGTTTCTTCTCCTCTTCCAGAAAATCCAACTGAAGTCTAGAGCAAGATCCCAAAAAGAAACAACTTCAATTCCCAGCAAGCCATGCGGAGGGGATCGCCCTCTACTACATCTCCCAGCATGCTGCGCGGCGGAATCCCGCTGGCCCCCCCCCCCGCCTCTCTCTCAACGAGGCCCGGCCTTCCCGGCCGCCTTTCGGCCGGACTTCTTGTCCCAGCAGGCCTTGCGGCCCAGCGCTGCCGGTTTCCGGGGGGCAGGACCGATCGCTTCTCTCTCTCTCGCCGTCTCTGTGCCGTTGGCGAAGCTGAGGTGGTGCTGCGAGGCGAGACGGGCCTGGCGCTGCCGCGGCGGAGAAGCAGCTAGCCGGACTCCTGGCGGAGGAGGAGGCGGAGGAGGAGGAGATCGGGGACGCGCTAGCAGGGGCCTAGGCCGGGAGGGGAAGCTCTCCGCGCCGCCACGACGACGACGACGACGACGACGGCCAAGATGCTCAATATGTGGAAAGTCCGGGAGCTGGTGGACAAGGCGTGAGTATTATGGGGTGTCGGGGGGGGGGAAACATCTGTGTGTCTTGTCTGGCTGCCCCTCAGCCCGCGCGCCCCCACTCTTACTAAACTCTTACTAAACTCTTACTACGCCCTTACTCCTCGATCGCGTCCCGTTGATCCAGTTCCCTTCCCATTATCCTCCGTCTGCCCAGCCACGTTTTCTGTAACGTCCCCCTTTGCTCCCACCCCGAATTAGGGTCTCGCCGGCTAGCCCTCCTGCCCACCCTCCTCGACCCCGGTCCTACTCAGGATCCCTCCCGTGCTGCCCCCTGCGCCTGCTCTTTGCTCCTCGCCCTCTTTTGCAGTTTGTCGTTCTCGCCGAAACTTCTTACGTTTCACTTGGCTGCAACTGATACATGTACCTGCCCGTGCTCACGACCTGGTCTTTCCCTTCCAGTGGGATTTCGACCTCTTTGTAGCTGACTCTCCCCACAAGAGTGATATTTTTGCTGCTTCTTGGGGATCTTGGCCCTTTGACTCCCCATCGAACTTAACGTCTCTACTAGGGCCCATATGCATTCATATGCTTTTGGTTTTTCCTTTTCCTTCGGAGGATCTCTTTCTTCCTTTCCCAGCACCACACTCTTAAGCTGTAATACTTGCAGATCTTATCTGTGAACAACTCATATTCAACCTTCGGTGGAAGCGCATGACTGTCAGAGCCTGCCCTTGCTGATTTGGAGCAACCTCTGAACTTCCATTGACATTTAGAAGAGTGGCAGTGCCTATTCCCATTTTTAGAAATAGCTAGGCTATCTAAACTATTCTACTCCACCCACCCCCTCACCAAGTCTTAGTGAAGTGGTGGAGGAAAAGGAACTTCATGCAGGAAGTAAAAACTTGGTATTTCAGCTAGGATAGGGTTGGTGGGGCGGGGGGTTGCTACATGTACCAGGTACCATTTTGAGATCATGGCATTCCTTTAAATTAACTTGTTTCAAGCACAACAGTCATAGTAAGTCTCAAAACTGCCAGTAATAAAATGTGGGATGGGCAGTCACATAATATTTTGCACCACCCTTGCTTGTGGGCAGGGAGCAACAAACATGCTAACTCCGCCTAAAAGTGCAGCTCTTGTGTAATGCTTCTCAAAACATGATATTGTTAATGTAATTCTCAAGAACGCTCACTTTCAGGAATTGTCTTTTAATCAATGTTAGAAAGGGCAAAAGAAGTATGCCTTGAATTCTTCCTGCTACTACCTTGTGAAACACCCAGCGGAAACTTCTGTAGAGTCAGAAGCAAAGCTTACTTTTAGAGACCTCTGTGAAGAGAACATTTGCTAAATAAACTTCCATATATGTAATGACACTTTGTGAACTTTTGGTGCTTACAGTGTTTATTGTGAATGTTGATATTGAAAGAGACTATATACAGTGTTTTAATCCATCAAAATATGTTGGTGCTTTAATAATTGTGATTTACAGATACTTCTCTGCAGTGAAAACGTTACAAGACAGTTGCTGTGTTATCTATCACAAGAGAAAGAAGCCTTGGTTTCATAGTAATTGAGCAGAGGAATGTGTGAAACAGAGCATTTAACATTTCTGCACACACAGTTACATTGATAGTGGGCTACTGTGTTTTCAAATTTAGAAATTTACTTTGACATACATCTCTTAGGTAATATTGGATAATGTATATCACAGGTTTGATTTCTGTTCCTGTCTTAGTTTGTATTTACAGGTTTGCAAATATGTTGTAAATGAAGGTAAGATGCTGTTGTCTGCTCTTGGCATATAGCAGCGTTGCAGTACCTATAGCTGTCCAGATGTAGTTGGACTCCAACTCCCATCAGCCTCTGCCACTAGACAACGACTAGAGTTTATGGGATCTGGAATCCAGCAACATTTGGAGGGCTAAGTTCCTCATCCTACCTATAATAGGAATGCTGAATCACAGTTGGGGAAACGAATTGCCCCTCCAAAAATAACACTCTGAAATCCAAGACACAATGCGTACCAGTGCGCCGGAAGCTTCATAAAAAAAAGTTTTCAGAAGACATGTGATTGGGATTTGGGTCACTTTTCAGAAAGCAGTGCCTGTAACACTGTTTAAGACAGCTCAGAATGGCTCTTTGCTGTTGTATAAAAAGAACCCTATGCTAACTTCAGGGCAGAATGTAGGTAACATTTATTCAATGAATAACGTCAGTTCTAAGTGAAGACAACAGTGCTTTCATGTACATCAATCTTGGCTTTAAAAGGCTTGCTTATTTTTAGACCTACTCTGACCTTGAAACCACACAGAGCATCTGACGTACATTACTGGATTCTTCTATAAGTTCACAGAAACTATGAAGCTGAAAATATATTGATTGAGAAATGATCTCAGTATACCCATTATCCCCCCCCATGTGTTTAATATTTGTTGCAAAATTCGATATCTGAATTGACACTGTCTGTTACATATTTCACAACAACTGGGCTTAACTGATGGTGTAGTCACTGTGTCATTCTCAGCCTCCCCAAGTGCAGCAGCCCCCCAAAAGTAGGTTGTTTTCATACACCAGCAAATAGACCCAGATTATTTCCCTGCCCCCCGGCACTGCAATTTGCAGCTTGCTTGTCTGTCTTGAGACCCAACAGATCCTTGGTTTTCCCAGCTCTGCCCCCTTCCCACCCTTGAAAGCTGTTTTAGAGCTTTATGCTGGCTACTGCTGGTGTGGATACTGCCTGCTTGGACTTTCAGTGAGCAGAGCAGGGACCACTTTAGATACATCCACCTCATCCAAACTTTCTCCAGTGTGATAGATTAGAAACTTGAGATTTCTGATTCCAGTTTCCTTTGGCTCTCTTGCATTATCAGCATTATTTATCAAGACGTTGGTTCACATACTCTTGTGCTCAGCTCTGTACAAATGCCTAACAAAAACTTCCTACCCCAACTAGCTTGCAGGTTATGGCAGTTAGTTAAGTGTTTGTCAATTGTTGTCCCCACCAGGAGCCCCTATATTTGTTTATAGGATATATCCCTCCTTTCAATATAAATTATCTTAAAGTGGCTTATGCAGATTATCATAAAAACAATAAAATTCCATATCAAAATTAAATGCCAGTAAAGGCAACAAACAGAGCACATAAAAAAACCTAATAAAGGGATCTTAAATATAACCAACAGTCTGTCTGTTGTCTAAAAAGATAACTGACCACCAGGCAAATATGCTGAGAAGAAAGTTCTACAGTATGGCTGCCGTCACAGAAAAAACAACCCATCACTGGTTGCTACCCGCCTAAACTCTGAAGATGGGATACCTGCTGAAGGATCTCAATGTAATTTTCTCATTTCATGGGCCAGCTTGCATGGGAGTTGGCAATGTTTCATGTAAAGATGATTTAAGAAAGGAGCAAAAACTTCTGTTTGTGTGCTTGTTGCTTATTTTCCCCCTCTGTTTTTAGGCTTTAGGGAATGCTTTTATCTTCTCATTCCCCTCTGCTTGGCATAATTCCTGTATGAATTCTGACGAAAAGTTGCTACTGTTGATATATCTTAATTTCTTGAGGCTGCAATCCTGTTCATACATCCCTGTGATTATATCCATTAAACACGGGGTTTGTAAAACTTGTTGCTCAAGGTGATGCTTGGTTTTAATAATATAGAGTTGAGTAGAACTTCTCAGTGTGGAGGGGGAAAAACCAGTGAAAGAAAAGATTATGCTTGCCACAGGAAGGTAAGGAGTAGTTTGGGGCTCCAACCAACCAGCTTATGTAGCTCTGTTGCTATATATAGTCAAGAGGATTTTGTATCTTTCATTTTATCCCTTCTGCTTCCAATGGAGTAGCTCACATACAGAGGAGTGTAGAAATAATTCATCATGGAAATAGTGCCACATACCACAAGAGCTATATAAGAATTCCTCTAGTGTGTCGATTTTTAGAGTGAGGTACTGTCTGCCTGAAGATGTAATTGCTGCTTGCAGCCCTCTCATCTGAGTGTACTTGTCTTTTCTGGGCTAAATTACAGTCCTTCAAGTTAATTTTAAACTTGTAACATTTGAACAAACATAACCTTTGATTTTTATGAGCTTGAAGCAGTTTTTATTAACTGGGTGAAATTGCACAGCAGCAAGTAACGAATAACACTGAGAAACATTTATCCTAAGCTAAGTAGAGTTTAGTCAAGTTGATAACTTAAATCTTTCTAACCTACTTGATCAAGAATGATCCGGGTACTGCATGGTGGTTGATTCATGTGACAGCTCCATACTGAATACTACTTGACTGATTTCATAGTAGATTCTTTTGGTGTGACGTCGCTGTTAACTGTTGAAGAATGATAGTTTCTTTCTTCCCCTACCTCTGTGCACTCCAATTCTACACTTTGGTTGCACAGTTATAGTTAGTATTTTGTAATGTGCATGTTTAGAATTTCCTCCTTTTTAGACTTGTTGAGCAAGATACTGAATCATGCTGTCTTCCCTTACCATAAAGCATTGTGCATGCAGATTTGGGAAGAAAACAACCCACCTGTTGTTAAGCTTTTTATCTTTTAAAATGGGATTCCATGGTTCATTTCACAGAAATCAGAGTGGGGGTGGGATGCTTCACTTTCTGTCATAAACTCTTCCTCAAATATATTTCACCTACCTGAGTTTGTATATTTAATAGATGGCATTTAGTCCATGCAGCTAATGAGTATTAGAATGTGGGTGGTGGTTCAAAATTCACTTTGTGAAAGTTCTTTTAATGTTCTGTTATTGGTTTTCAATATACAATTACAACGAGAGACAAGAACGAGTAAAAATTTAAAAGTGCCTGTTGATTTAGTTTGACAGGATTACTCATCCATATGTAATATCTTTGATAAACTCTGTTGAATATGTTAAGCAATGATAATGTGATACTTAACCCTAAACCACCGCTGTTATTTTTTTAAAAAAATCAATCTTGTTGAGTTTAGTTAGATCAAGAAAAATAAGCTTGTTGCTTATGTCGAGTCTAATTATTTTATAAGGCATATCTTTCTCTAACTTGTACACAGTGCTGTAACCTGTTACATTTGTGACTTTGACAAAGAACAATGAACTCTAGTATTATCTGTCTGAGAGTGACCTATGGTGAACTATGCCAACCTTGTATTTAAGCACTTGCCTGGTAGCCCTGGGCAACCAGGAGTTCCATGTAGATGGAGGGTGGATCAGGTATTCCGTCTGTCCTCAGCAACAAGCAACAAAACCTTCCAGAACATAAATTCCTAGTCCAGTGCGTTGCTACTGGAGGGATGGAGTTCTCTGTGCCTCCTCTGCCAGCCCCCATCATGCTAATAAAATTTCTTGTAGGCTAGTAAATTTTGTGGGCTTGTTTGTAAAGCTGAACTATTCATTGTCATGGTGAGAACAATAACTTTGAAACACAATGAGAAATAATTTTGTTAAGGGTCTCAGGGAGACCTAGTTATAGTACAGCCTTCCTCAAACTTCATAGGTTTTTGGCCATAAATTCCCTCAGCCTCAGTCAGTGCAAGTTGCATATAAGGCTTCCCTATGCACCAGGTTGGGTAAGGCTATGGTAGGGCGATATTGTGGCAGTAGGCTATAAGAGTAATGTTCATCAGCAGTTCAGCTAAATTATATGCAAGGTGCATGAGTCCAGCTCAGCTTTTTCATGTCAGTTTCAGCTGAGTCCTGTGAACTGCAAATTGTCAGGTCCATTGACTACACTGTGGTTGTAGCTGCCTTGGCTTCTGCACTGGCTGAAAAGACTTTAAGGTGGGATGGCTAGCCTGTAACCTTCCTGATGTTTTGGGAAGTTTTTAACGTCTGATGTTTTATCTCATCTGAAAGATGAGAAGTTTCTGCTTAGCAACAAACTATATGTTTCCAGTTTTACCATCAAACTGTGGTTTTGCAATTACAGTGGTACCTCTGGTTACGAACAGTCCTGCTTACAAACACTTCAGGTTACAAACTCCACAAACCCAGAAGTATGTGTCTGGGTGGCTGGGGTATAAATTTTTATTGTGATTATTATTGTTGTTGTTCACATCAGTCACAAGCAGCATGGCCAGCAATCACAGATGCAGGGAATTTTAGTCCAGTAACATCTGGAGGACCACAGGCTTGCCACCCCAGCTTACAGATTTTACCTGGCTCACCTCTCGCATCCCCCTTTTCTGCCTGTTTCTTTGGAGTAGTATGAAAGTATCAGGATGGCTTTAACACCTTATTTTTGTGATTGTAAGTTGCTTTAAGCTGCTTTTAATACTGTGTTTTAATCTTGTAACTTGCCCTGGTATCTTATGGTAAGAATCATAATACAGTACTTTATTTAGTTCTGATATCTTCTCTGGTCAGATAGGGTTTGCAGGTTTTTGAAGCAGTATAAAACCTGCAAGAAAGTGGATGCATTCAGATGTAATGGCAAACCATTACATGAGCACACACTAGTTTTCAGACTCCCATCTTTTCCTACCACTTATGGATACAGTGGTACCTTGGGTTACCAACTTAATTCGTTCCGGAAGTCCGTTCTTAACCTGAAGCGTTCTTAACCCGAGGCACACATTACCTACATAGGCCTCCTGCAACCCCAGAAGTGGATTGCGTTCGTATCCCGGGTCAAAGTTTGCAACCTGGGGCACCTACTTCCGGGTTTGTGGAGTTCGTAACCCGAAGCGTTTGTAAGCAGGACTGTGCGTAACCTGAGGTACCACTGTAATGGCAAAACCACGGTTTGATGGTAAACTGGAAACATAGTTTGTTGCTAAGTAGAAGCGTCTCATCTTTCAGGTATTGTGGAACTCCAAGTTTGACTTGAGTCATCTGTTCAGATAAAATAAGGAAATGCACTATAAGCCCTGGTGGCTATATTATATTACTTCATATTTCTATAAAAGCATAGGCTGCTTTTTGATACATAGGTACCTAACAGTGGTGGGGCTCCTAGCATTGCAGCACATAATTGCACTGCTATGTTGTTGGTAACAACTTGGAGCTGCTTGCCAAGCTGTTGCAATGGCACAGGTAAAAAAACCAGTGTTGTGAGCATTCTGTACAAAAGTGTAGAACAGCATAGCCTTTGGATATTAGCAGAGGGGGGTTATCCTGTAACCAGTCATTCATTTCCTGGTATGATCATGCCTAACTCAAAATAACAGATGGGGGGATGCTTCTTCTTAGAGAGCAGGCATAGGCAAACTCAGCCCTCCAGATGTTTTGGGACTACAACTCCCACCATCCCTAGCAAACAGGACCAGTGGTCAGGGATGGTGGGAGTTGTAGTCCCAAAACATCTGGAAGGCCGAGTTTGCCTATGTATGCCTGTCTTTGAATGTCTGATCTCAACAGAGATGTAGGTGGATATGTGGGGACTTGGTAGATCTGATGCCCTCCCTCTTTGCATTAAGACATCATTCTACAACACGTATGGAAGTTGGGGCTTGTATTGAACAAAGTCATACCATATGCCTGTCTCAGATCTATTCTGAGGATCCCCCCCAACTCCCTGGAACAGATTTGGGGGCATGTGGGAAGAGGAGAGGAAGCCCCATTGTGCAGGCATATGTCCTTGTGCTAATAGAACACCTTGGTTGGATACAACCCCTGGAATCTAGATTATAGATACTTATGGAATACTGGTTTATCTTGGATAGAAGGAACTCAAGAGTCTTTCCCAGGTACTCTTAAATGCTATCTCTGCATGCCACCTCCACCCTTGACCTTTTCATGTATCACTTCTAACACTGCTGGCACTGCTGCTAAATACAGGGATGTAACAGCACTTCATGAAGTAGCGTGTGGCTGCAGTTTCTGAAGGGGTGTTATTGTGACTTTTAAAAAGCATTTTGCATTACAGTTTCTCAAGATGCTGTCTACCAGTGCAAGTAACCTGCATATCTTGGTTTTCACTAAAACTAGCAGACGTTGAAAAAGTTAGCAAGTGTTTTTGGTCACTTGGTGGAGAAGGTAAAGTGCTTAGAAAATGAACTCCGTAGCCTTTGTGCTAGAGTGCACTGGCATGCTCAGATATAGCAAGGTTCATCGCCTTAGCCACAACTCTGAGATTTTAATGGTTGAAATGGGAGAGTCTTGGTACAGTGGAAACAAATGATTGTTCTTCCTCCAGTATCATTTGTTTCCAAAATACAAACACACAGTGTAATCTCCAGACCATTGTTGTGAAGCAGATTTGTAAGACATGGGAAAAACCAAGGAACTTAAGGGAGGAATGTTATTTTCTCTTTGTCTTCTGACGGCTGAAATGGAAAACCCAGACATTTTGGGGAAACAGGTGAAAACTCATACATTTTTTTTCTTTGAGGGTGCTAAATGAAATTACCTTTTAAGCAATGTTTGGAAACAGTTGTTAGTCATTTTATACTGCTGCATTTGATTAGATTACAAAGCCCTGGTGTTGACAAAGTGCTTCCAAACCACAAGGGCAATCTGTGAGTCTTCCAGGCATATTGTTCCTGAACCATGGTTGTAAAGCCTTTTGTGCAGCACAGCTTCTAACCCTTACATGCCACTTGCTTCCTCCATCTTCTGCATCAAGTGAAAAAATTGATGAGCATTTTAAAATATGTGTATGTGCGTACATGAACATAAAATCACACAAGGGATAGATGTACATGTGAAAAGAATATTCAAGCTGCCATTTTCTGAGTCCATGAAGCTTAGCTTGAAGTTTCAAGATAAGACGTCATGGATCTTTCAGATGCTTATTTCTCTATAAATTATAATCAACTTGAGTTATGTTAGTATTTACAAGAATATATTATTTACTTGGATGAGTCAGGATATAAATAAATATGAGTTGAGGATAGCTAATTTTGTCTCCAGTTACCATGACACACGCTGTATATGATAATGATGTACTACTGGTTCACAATCTAATGAAGTTTAACTGACTATACAGATTTATTGCTACTTCATAATTACATTATAGCAACATTCTTTTATTTTCTATGTTTTCTTTCTTAAAAAAAAAACCCAACTGCCTCCTTTAGGCATACTGGAACCCTGACTTGTTGTAAGAAGGCATTGACCATTTACCTGTCCCCACTGGCCTTTTTAATGAGCCAGGAAGGACTCTAGCACTCATGTGGTGGCTTTCACATTTCCAAGGTTCATGTCCACATCCTCAGGCTGTACATACTGTTTCCAAACCCAGATTATAATAAACTTACAGCACAGAAAATGAAGGTTTCCAAATGGCAAAATGAAGATATCTTTAGATTGCAATTCTGCAAAAACCTACCTGGAAGCAAGTTTCATTGAATTTGCAGGGGCTAATTTCTGATTAGGCATGTACAGACTTGCATTATTCTGTATTCAACAGTGGCAGGTTTAGTTGTATCCAGTGATGTTGCTCAGCTGATGGTAAGGTCAGTAGAATGGGGAAGGAAGCAATTTTCAGTGTTCCCACACTGCAGCCCACCCGCTTTAAAATCTGCTCCAGAAGTTTGAAGTCTCTCAAAAGCAGATTTATGGAGTACATGGGGGCTGCAGAGTCGGGGTAGAATTGTTGACATTTGCCTCCCTCTGTGTTTTGCTGACAGAAGCCTTACCATCAGCTGAGTGACACATCTGAATGCAACTCAGAATGCAGCAGTTGATAGAGCTGTCTTGAACAGCAGGTGTATTTGTAATAAGTTTCAATAAAACAAAGACTTTTGTTTTTGTAAGAGTGCCAGAGTTAATATTGCGCTTAAAAAGTAACTAGTGTTTTGTCTGTACACATACAGACAAACACACACACATGCATGTATTGTACACATGATTGTATATTAACTCCCTCCTGCCCTCCTGGAAGAGTCTTTTTTAAACAAAACCTGGAAACGGGTTATTCAGAACTTTTGGACTTGAAGTAGTGAAGAGTCATACATATTTGACACCATACTATTCATGAAGACAGAAGACTGAGATTCACTAAATCAGTAGTGGGTTTAAGTTTTACTTAACAGTCTCACTTTTTCTTTACATTTCCTCATATTACGGGCTGTATATGCTTGTACTTTTTCTTGTAATCATGTCTCTTCTTATTTCAGTCACCTATTACTAACTACCGTTGTTTTTTGGTTCACGTTGATAGCGGCTCATAAATTACTTGTTGATGACTACAGCCATGAGGATACCCAGTTTTCTTCCAGGAACATTGAGAAGCCAGTTTTACTTGTCCCCTCTAGCCTTATTTCCATTTACTTCTGGGCCATAATCAAATTTATTTCAATGGTCTCTTCTTTGGCGATCACTCGTAGCTGAGTAAGATTGTCTTCCATGAGTATGGTCTTAGCAGTTTGTCCAAAAGTGATTGTGGAGGCCAATTTTGGATCCACACATCCTTCCACATTGGGGACATAGGTTTCTGGGTGGGAGTTGATCATGGTGAGGATTTGCCAAATGTGCCTTCCTCTTAGCTTGTTTCTCTCTTTCATCTGGAATTCGTGCTTCTTCAAAATCCATGATGCCTTTGGTGAAGGCTGTTCTCCAACTGGAGCGCTCACAGGCCAGTGTTTCCCAGTTGTTCGCATTTATACTATATTTTTTTAAGATTTGCCCTGAGAGCATCTTTAAACCTCTGTTGTTGTCCTCTGACATTACACTTACCATTCTTAAGTTGGGAATAGAGTAGTTGCTTTGGAAGATGATAATCAGGCGTCTGAACAACATGGCCAGATCAACAAAGTTGATGTTGAATAATCATTGCGTCAACACTCATGATCTTTGCTTCTTCCAGTACACTGGCATTAGTTTGCCTGTCTTCCCAGGTGATATGTAAAAATTTTCAGAGACACTGCTATGAAATCTTTCTAGGAGTTAGAGATGGCTTTTATAAGTAGTCTATGTTTCACAAGTGTACAGTAAAGTTGGGAGTACAATGGTAATAGCAGTTTGGTTATAGTCACCCTGCAATAGAGGGTCACTGCATTACAAACTGTTAGGTTGTCACCCCAATAGTGAAAGAGGATGTAAGCTTGCAATATTTTAAAATATTTTCTTCATTCAGATTTTCTTTTGAGAGCGGGTATCTTTGAGTTGTCTGCATGGTATTATGAGCTGTTCAGTGAGTAGGTTCTACTTCTTGGCCTAGAAACAGCATATATAAAGGTTATGATGAGTGATCTGTCAGATTACATTATTCAGCTGATGATAAAATTACAGCCTCATATTTATCTCCTGCTATTTAACCTACCTGAAAACTTCCTTTTTACAGGGTCATCTAACATTACTTGGTATTCAAGATTTATTTGGGTCAGCATAAGACATCAATCTTAAAGCAAGGAGACAGTTTGATCATGGTATTTAGGTGGCATTTAACCCTCCGCTATGTAAGCTAACCTCTCCAGCTGCTGATAATGCTGAGGAACAGTGACCTATTTTGGTGCTTTCAAAAAAAACAACAAAACCCACCGAACAATGGTGCATTTACATGCAAAGTTTTGATAGTTCTGCAGCCTAGTTGTGTCTGCTTAGCTCTCCTGTGAGAGAAGGAATTTAGTGAGGTCTCTATAAAGAGATTTTAAAAACATCGTAGTCAGTGCATGCATAAAAAATAAGAATGTCTATCAGGTTGTTTTCACAGGCAGCATTTTTCTCAATGCCCTTGTATCTGGAAGCTCAGCGAAGTATTCACTAGCAAGGAGAACACTGATCTAGATAACATGTTGGAAACTGCAGTTTAGTTAGTGCTTCTTTGGAGAAGCACTTCTGTCTAAAAATTAGGTGTGTACACCTTGAATCTGCCACTAACACAAGAGGCTTTAAAAGGTGGGTGTGTAACAATGTTTCTTGTGCTTCTTAAATCATGCCTCTAATTATATTCTCAATGCAACCTAGGCATCTCTTTGCTTCTATCTCCCAGGCTTCTGTGTTCATGGCTTTTACCATGCGGCCTTTTAGCTCCTGTTCAGGTCCTCCTCCCTTAGTGCAACTTCTCTGCTACACATATGCAGGCTTTATTTGTAAATCATTGTCCCCTTTTTTTGGTAAATTCAAATATTTATTAATGTTTGGGTCTCCTTTTACATGTGTCTCAATGTGATTTCCATATGTCTTGATATGATTTGCAAACATATAATAAGTATTTACTGTATTTTTGGTTTTTATGGAAGCCGCCCAGAGTGGCTGGGGAGGCCCAGCCAGATGGGCGGGGTATAAATAATATATTATTATTATTATTATTATTATTATTATTATTATTATTATTATTATTATTATTACAACTAAATTCTGTTTTTAAAAAAATACAAAAAACAATCAAAGTTGTAAGGCCGCAACTTTTCCATCCATCTGTCACAATAAAAATGTATTGTGTTTCAAGAAAATACAAATGGGGAGCACCTGTCATGTCTCCGTAGGGATTCTGTTCTACAAACAGGGACATTCACACTGAAAGCATTCCTGTGAGCTACTGTGGTGGAGGCTTTAGAATTTTTTAGGACTTTAAGGAAAAACCCTCCTACAGAAAGCAGTAATATTCTGGGCATATACTGGTTAGGGTGGTCTCTCGGATACCTGCTTCTTCCAGAGTTTCCTAGCCTAAACCAATAACCAGATTCCAAAGATGAACTTCAACTGCAGTCTCCATCATAGCTAATCCAGTGGCACTAGATCAGGAGTTACCAATTTTTTGGACCAGTAGACACATCTAAAGTTTTGAGAGGATGCTTTGGGCACCTGTAGTAAAATAGCTGCTGTATGGTGGGGCAGGGGGGCATAACACAAAATAGCTATTGTGGGAAGTATGGCATAACACAAAACCACCTTATGCGTGCCATGGTTAGTCAGCTATGTCCTGTTGGTCCTGATTGTGGAGATCACAGAGTATTTATTTTACACACTGAGGGGTGCAGTTGCTGCCTATTGGCAACAAAGAACATTCCTCAGTACCAGGAAAAATACTCAACATTTTCACACTACATTCACATTTCTCAGAAATTGCTTAGAAGGTCCCTGCACATTTTGTCCCATCACCTTCTTCCCAGGACTACACTTGAAACTTTTATTTGTATACCACCCTTCCCGGCTGAGACTGGGCTCAAGGTGGCTAACATCAAATATATAACGTTGGTATAAAATCAAACAATAATTAAATTACCTCCTAAAAACAAGTCAGGATCAAATTAAAATCTAATTAGATGGCTTTCCGCAGGATTAGGGTTGGGAACAGTAAATGTTCATCAAGCCCAACTGTTTACGCTGTTCTTATATGGGCCTGTGAGAACGCTGGGAGGCCTCTTTCATACCAGTGCTTATACAAAAAGAGAAGGGGAGTCAGGCTGAGCCCTGACCAAAGGCCTGGCGGAACAACTCCATCTTCCAGGCCCTGTGGAAAGATGTATTGGTGACCTGCATTACATGATTGGGTGGACTTTCAGTGATTTTTATCAAATGTTGCTTTTGAATAAAATGATGAATGAGGATCATGTTGATTTTATGCAGGCCTTAATTTCATCCAAGGTCCTTTGTAGCTTAACACCAAACTTTATTTTGAGTGACAGCATGTATGCTATAGATAGGTTAAATGATGAAGATGAATGAATTGAGTATAGTTTTTTGCCTCACTGCTAAGAACCAACAAGTAGTCCTACTATGGATTGTGCATTCTGGGGAAAGGAGAATGCCCTCCTGAAAGACCGGTTAGGCATCACTCTACAGGTCATATTAAATTTCCATTATGACTAACTTGCATATTTTTAATACTAGCTAAGTGAGCGCTTAAAGTGATAAGAAGCCTTGTCTGAATACTGTGCCAGGATCCCTGCATATCTCTTGGCTCCTGTGCAGCAGAAGTAACATGGCTATGCTGATTTTTCTAGCCATGGAATTGCTGTTTTCCCGTGCAAGCAGAAAAGCAGCAAACTCTGCAGAAAATTGTTCTTAAAGTGGGACTGGGCACAGTCAGTTTCAGGAAACCTACCCTTGGGTGCCTTCTGGTGAAATACATCATCATCTGGGAACAGGTGATGTCTGAGGAAATATCATTAGTTTATGAAAATCTTAATATGGGATTATCAGATAGAAGGATCATAATGCTTGTGGCTGGTTTTAAAATGCTGTGCCAAACACTTAATATACATTCAAGAAGTCATATCATCTAGTTCTATCAGTCAGACCTTTTTGTGACCCACTAAGCTGAATGCTGCCCTCCTACGATTTCTTGTGAGCCGCCAAATGCTGACCTCCTGTCCCAGAACAGTGGCAAAACAAGATTTGACAAGGATCTGGCACTCAGAAGTTATGTATTCCTACTGTTAAGTGTTCTGGGAATAACCAACAAAAAGAGAGATTGAACTCACTGGGTGGTCACATGGCATTAAGGTTGCATCAGAGCCATGGTTAAACTTTCCTGAACCAGGAAACTGTTAATTCCTTCAAGTCATGTGGCCTTCTGCTGTGTATTGTAAGCCAGGCAGTGCACATGAGTAAGGCATTTAGCCACAGACTCGTAACTAGTCATACCTTTCCAACATACTTTCTGATTTCTAATCAAGGTTGTTTTTCCTTTCAGCAGTTAACTTCTATGCAATCACTGAAGTTGTCTAAATTAAAACTAAATAGTTTGACTTCTTTATGAAGGCTATTAGCTGAAATTAAAGGGCAGCATGGGTTGTGGAGTTAGTGAAAAGCACTAGCTGTTAAGTTTAGATTAATTGGTATGTGGCAGCATGAGCCTCTTTGTTCACTTTAAGTGAAGATGTTAAAGGGGTAGCATTAATTCTCCCTGGCCCTTTATTGAAGAATAAGCTTCATTATTGAGGTGAGAGAGTAGAATTTTTCATGGTCTGCTTCTCCCTGTAGTTTTTGGTAACTACATGATGATGGTTTTATGCGGCCAACAGTGAACGCCTCTGAATTGCTTTGTACTGCCTTAACATTTCTTACGTACATCAAGGGGAGAATAAATCCCTCCACTTTTTGCTTGGGGCCCGTTTAAGAAACCAGTCATCTGTTCCAGGCCTCTGGACTTCACGCATTTAATTTGACAGGTGAGAGTAAGAATAGTGGTGATGCTGATAGTAATGGCCTAACAGGACAGCATAAAACCACTGTGGCGGTATGTGTGAGGTGACATTAAAGGCCATCTGCTTGAAGTAATCATTGAAGTAAAGGGAGTTTAGCGACACGCCTTTAACGTGAAGAACCATTTTCAAATTTGCTGTTAAAACCTAGTCTTCTTTATATCTTATATTTTGAGTTTACCAACTCAGAATTGGTAAAAATACCAATGTTCCTATTAAATAATCAATTTGACTTTATTTTCACATGAAACCACTCTTCTGAAAGTTAATACTCTTCTTTAATTTCAGAGCCTCCGCCTCCTTTGCTATGGAACTCTGGCTTATTAATATATCACTTGAGTCTTAAGTTTTCCTCAAGCTTTTTTTCAGATTAGTGTGCAGTACTGGCAAATGGTTAACATTTCTTTGTTCATGTTACTTCACGAGTCCTCTGTACATTGGGACTTCCAAAAAACTGAGCGGCCCTAAAACCACATAGTACCCTAGAGGGTGTTTCAACATTATGGCTATGTTCTTATGTTCCATCTTATAGCATAAAATATGTTTCACATTGCAGGCAAGGGAGAGATTGACTAGTCAGTGTATTTCTTCATTTGACTAATGAATACGTTGGTGAATGAAAGGGAGCATTTAAAAGTGAAACATTCCTTCAAGTTCAACACAAGTTGAAATAACAGCTGGATAAGGAAGAAACTCTAGCAATGCTCCCCAGACATGCTATGCAGGGTATATATGTTTTACTGGTATATATTGATTATATATCATGCTGATAATTATTTCTTCTTCAAGTATCTTCCAAAAATAAGTGATAACTGTGATCATGTGCAAATATCTACAAATGCACCCATGAGTTTGCTGCTTCCCCACATCCTGAAAACATCCCCAAACATCTGAGCATGGAATAGTTCTTGAGAGCTTTCCAGAGGACCTGCCTCTTCATCCTTTTGGAGGAAGTTGATGTAATGAGGCTAGTTGCTAGTGGATGTATTGCCTGTTACGTTGCTGTAACTGCAAGGACTTTTTATATAGTAATGGTTATTATGATTCTGATTTGTTGTACAGAACTGTTGGAGTGATTTCACAATATAGAAGTTTACTGTTATAAGAAGTGTACTGAATTTATCTTATCACGCTGATAGTGTATTGACTAGCTAGTGGGTGTAGCTGAAAAGGTTAGATACATGTAGAATTTGGAAACTAGGCAAGCTTACACTAAAAACAGGCTACCATCTGGTAGGTTATTTTTCCATGAATTTGCTTGGTTGACTGTTGAATGAAAAACATGCCAAGTGAAACTGTCACAAGCTGTCATCCTAGGACTCTTGTGGTTGTTTAAGCATCTAGTGCAACCAGTTTTACAAATGCTATCTGAAAGAGGAGGAGACTTACATTGTTCTGATGATAAGGAGGGTGTTGCCTCCTAAAGAAAACAACTTTGCAAATGCCTATTGATGGAGGCTTGTTTAGCAGGCTTAGTTGTATTTGTAGCTAGTTGAAATAATAAAAGGATTTGGAATGAAATTCATGACTTCCTGAAAATGCAGCCACTGGTATAGTTACTGCAGAGCAAATGTGAACCTGTATCTTACTCTGAACAGCTCATTGCACTGCTTTTTGGTAAGCATTTTATAATGCAGAATTTTTACTAACAAATTAAAAAGTGTATTTTTAATAAGATGTAAGATAAAAATTATGTATTACCACAGCAGCAAGGTAAGTGCCTTTTTTTGGACAATAAAAAGGGCAAAGTTTATCTCAAAGATCAGAACATACAGTACAGTCGTACCTCAGCTCCCAAATGCCTTGAGAGTAGAATGTTCCATCTCCTGAACGATCAAAACCGGAAGCGAAACATTCTTTTGGAAACCGAAAGCCCAACAGGGCTTCTGATTGGCTGCAGGAGCTTCCAGCAGCCAATCAGAAGCTGTGCTTTGGAAGTCGATTCTGTTCAACTTCCGAGGTACGACTGTATACAAACGATACCACAAATTGAAGGAAGGGGAGATATATTGTATATACTTCCAAAACTGATGAACTAAAAACCAGTTTTCTATACTCCAGACATATCTAAGAAATGGAATCCAGGGCAAAGCTTTGCATTTCTGTATTCCTAGTTTCCATGTTTGGAGGAAGGGCTGAATCTGGCTGAATAGCAAACCTGCCCCTTTCTGTGCCTGAGGACATGTCTTCAGTGAATATAAAGGCAGGGAGTCGGGTAGAGATGGTCATTGGGTAGCATCTAAATTTTGCCCACTCTCCATCACCTGATGTCCTGTGATGTCAGATGATTCAAATTTCAACATGGGAGCAGGCACAAGCTCATTTTTTATCTTAGTGCTGCACTCTTGACAGTGCTTTGACTGGAGATAAGCCTCTTCTGCCTTTTACCAAGCACCTCTGATCTTAGTGCTGTGGTCAGAGAGAAGAGAAATGCTGTGAACAGACAGAGGCTTATCTTCTGCCTTAGTACTGTGGCACTTAGCACTAAGATTGGAGATAAGAGATCCCTTAGCTCTGATTTTAGCATTTAGTTTTTACATCAGTAATAGATCTCTGTGTTTGACATTGTATAACATCAGGTGGTTGAAAAGTGGCTGTAGTTTGCACAAAAATGTCTTGCAGCCCAAATTAAGAGGCCTGGTGGATGTTATTAGTACCATGGACTAAAGGTTCACATCCCTGGCTTGGAGAATTGCCCAAAACTCTGCATCCTACCCTTTCCTATTAAAAGATGGGTCCTTAGCTACTATAGGGACGCGGGTGGCGCTGTGGTCTAAACCACAGAGCCTAGGGCTTGCCAATCAGAAGGTCGTGGTTCGAATCCCCATGACGGGGTGAGCTCCCATTGTTTGGTCCCTGCTCCTGCCAACCTAGCAGTTCGAGAGCACATCAAAGTGCAAGTAGATCAATAGGTACCACTCCGGCGGGAAGGTAAACAGCGTTTTCGTGTGCTGCTCTGGTTCGCCAAAAGCGGCTTAGTCATGCTGGCCACATGACCTGGATGCTGTCTGCAGACAAACACCGGCTCCCTTGGCCAGTAAAGCAAGATGAGCGCCGCAACCCCAGAGTCGTCAGCGACTGAACTTAACCATCAGGGATCCCTTTACCTTTACCTAGGTACTATAGGCTGCTTTTACACACCAGAGCCAAAATCGCTACTGAAGGATGAATAAATTTAGGACCAGTCAGCACCCTGGATAGTTCTGATTAAGGATGTGCTGTATCACCTGCAGTTGCTGGTAGTAGTTGATAGCAGAAGCATTTCCCTTTTTTGTGTTTCCCTTTTCGGAAACACAGTCGAGTGAAGGTCCCCACTGGCAGAAGGGGGTAGAAGGTAATGTTCAGTGATATCCCCCTTCTTCTTTTGCAGCCCCCACTGTCATTTGCTTTGTTGTTCTGGGTGGTTCCCAACCCCGCAAAGGGCACAGGGAGCTGATGGTGAAAAGGGGAGTACAGTGGAACCTTGAGTTGTGGACGTAATCCGTTCCGGTACTTCCGGGTTGCCACGGGACGCAACTTGAAAAGAGGTAACCTGAAGCAGACGGTAACCTGATGTATGACTGTAGGTGAAAATCTAGTCGCTCTCCCAGCTCACAACCAGAAGTAGTATCCCATTTGCAGGAACTTAGGATCCATTTCATAGATTCTACTCTGGGAAGCAAATAACATGTTACCTTTAATAAAAGCTTAGAAGACTTTAATTTTAACCTTGGGCCCTACAAAAAAGAGCTTACGCTTGCCAATTATAACTCTGCTTTTCATATTTAAAGCAAGTGTTTCAAGCGGTTTGCCATGTCTCTCTCTTACGTTAACAGTCTCTTTATCCTTAATTAGATTGGAGAGTGGAAAAGCTAAATAACGGTCATCATAATAGTGTAAGAAGCTCTAGTTATTAAGTGTCATTTGGCAAGAATTTCAGTAGTTCTGCTATGTTTGAATGATTAGTTACTACCTAAAAGCAGAAAAATCTCCATTCAAATCACATCTGAAGGCACTGTCATCTTCTGTTCTCCTAGCTTCACCCCTCTGCCTTTTATGAGCTCCACCTCCATGTTTGCTACAGTTACTCTTCCCCTGCACATTTCATGCACTTTGTTTTATTGGAGATGCGAGTGGGCATACATGTACCTGTTTCCCTAATGGGCAGAGCCAGAAGAATCTGATGGCTCTTGTAGATGAAATTTTAACATTGATCATGAAAAATATGTTGTTGGTGTATTATGCCAAGATATTAGGATGCAGTTTACAACATACCTCCCTTGTCTAGAATTGTGCTACCAATTTTTAGAAGTAAAAAAGGGAAATGAAGAGCTGTATATTTTAGTAGATGATTGCTCTTGGGTAGTAATTCTCAGTGACACTTTTTTTAATTTCTAAGGCTAGTTTGAGTAGTTATTTTGAAACCAATTGGATGCCTGTTCTGTATGCTTGGAGGCTTAAAACGAAGGGGGACTGGATTCCAACTCCTGTCAATGGAAGAGCATCTCCATTCCTACCAACCTTCTCTGGTATTAAGATCAGCAAGAAGAGGCTCTCTTGGTAGTTCTGCCGCTGTGGAATTGGTGGCCCAGGAGAGGGCTATAGAAACCTCCAAATGGTGGAACTGCTCTCCTTGGGTTGGGGTATTACTTAGGGGCCTTGTTGCTTTTATTCTTTTTTATCTTTATTTTGGTTCTTACGATTTATGTGGAAATTGTTCAGTTTGGTTGTGTACTTTGTTTTGTTTATTGTTTTTGACTACTTTTGTTATGTTTGTAGTCATGTAATTATTTATATGGTGTAAGCCACCTTGAGCAAGCTTTAAACTTTGGGAAGGCAGCATGCAAAGACTTAAGGAGTTTAATATACTTTGAATATATGAAAATGAAGGCTAGAGAAGTGATAAAACAGGGTTGAGAATAGTGGTGATCCCTAGGTATGGAGGTGGGGAAATAATTGATATTCACATGGCAGGTTGTTGGAGAATTTCTAGACATGCAGACCATGGAAGAGAACTAGCTGCACTTGAGTTTTTAATGGTACTTGATAATAATTCATCACTGTTCAGGAAATTATGTGAGGATTATGCAGCTTGCAAATATTAGGAAAACTACCCTGGAAACAGTGTTAGAAACAGATATGAAAGCTTGGAACTAAATGGCACCTTAAACTTAGGTTATGGGCATAGAGCTCAGAAACTGCTCTTGCATTAATGAAATTCCCTGTCGCAAAATGCTCCTAGAACAATGGGAGTTTTGAACGCTGCCTGGAAACTAACATGGGAGTTAAATAAAATAAAGTCCTGTCTGAAGGGGCAGTCTTTGGTGAATAAGAACATTCACACATAAAAGCCACCCTTTGAAATTTCCATTCTGGTCAGAAGTGGGAATGTAATGGTATTGAAAAATGTCTGATGCTAATGCCTTGCTAAAATTTAATCTGGTTAGGAGCCGTACCAGTGCTTTAGGTAAGAAGGATTAATGTATAGTTGATTTCATAAGCATTGAAGTGTTGCAAATATACAATGAACTTTAAACTGCTTAGGACAGTGAAATTCAGCTCTAAATTCCCCATCCATAGCCCAACAGATTGAGTTAACTTTAAAAGATTGAAGTCAAGTCCTGTGATGCTCAAGGTTTTGGAATTGTTATTTACTCTTACACTCTCTCTCTCTCTCTCTCTCTCTCTCTCTCTCTCTCTCTCTCTCTCTCTCTCTACCTCCAAAGGCTGGAATTGCTGGTGTTGTGAAGCGATGTCTCCTGGATTTTAATCATTCAGCTAATACTATCCCTCCACAATATTTTTACTTTCATAACTTTATTTGGCATGTTTTGTTACTAGTAATCTGGCAGTAGGACTTAATCACATGGTCTTGATCTCCTTAGCAAAGCTTGGTGTAATCTCTAATGGAACACTACCAAGGGAGCCCATTACCAGGCATCAAAAGGCCAATATCCTCATCATTTAAGATTGTCCATTGAACAACATTGTATGAAGACGAGGTACACCTTACTGTACGTTTTTCATGTGGAGCAGCAAACTTTGTAAAAGTGTTCATGCCAGATTCTTTTTTGTCAAACACTTATGTGTTTCTGGGTCTCCTACCTTTCTGTAAATATAATGCAGTTAGGATATGGAGTTCAAGACACTTAATGTATAGGGCTTTGTTAGCATTACTAGAAGTGAGACAAGGGGGTGGAGTTGCATTGCATTCTCATCCTATAACAGGCACACTACTGTTCAGAGTTACAGCTAGATCATACTATTGTTTTATGTTTGCTTGTTTTTGCTAAACATAGTTTTAGCAAGGCCCCAATTTTTCTGAATTTTGACATAATGAAGAATTGTGCTTTAATTTTAAGTTCGAGAGTAGACACTTGATCTTCCTCTGAAGGATGGTTCGTCCTGGCTTCTTCGCAGAGCAGGAAAGCATGGTTTCCCATTCTGTCAGAACCAAGTTGCTAGCTTTAGTCTTGCATTTATCACACAATGAAGAACAAATGTTACTGTGATAATCAATGTTGTCTGTACAAATCCAAAATAGAAGATATGATTATCTTCTATAATCTTTGAGCCACACGGAAAGACATAACACAAAGTCAGCGGGTGGAGCTTCAGTGTTCTTTGTGGCTCCTTGGCACTCTCATGGCTAGATGTTTTAAAAGGCTGAATTACTGTAATTTAATTCGGTTGCAGAATTCAGCTTTCCTCAGTGCATAGGCTTACTTTGGGGTCTCTCTCTCTCTCTCTCTGTCTCCCTCCTTCTCTTTAATTGCTGAGTACACATTGCAAAGGACACACAGGGTACAGCCTACCTGATCAGAACCCCTTCACTAGGCCAGTAATGTGAAGTGTATGCTTTAAAACCCAGTGTCCCACTTTCTTGCAAGTTACTACAGACTCGGTGTGGGCCCATGGCTATGAAAAGGTTCTGCTGCAATGAATCACTTAGTCTCTGAGGTGCCACAGGATCTCTTGCTTTTTTTAAAAAAATTGTTAGTTCACCTGATGCAGAATGCTCCACAAGAGTATGCCTTGAAACATAATTCATGGTGTACTTAAGGTTAAAATGACAAAAACAGTGAATGAGAAGATACAGGCTTGAAAGGCAAAGAATTAAAGGAGCTAAAGTGCTAAAAGGACAAAGTTCACATTCTTGTCCTATGTTCATTCTCTATTCATTGGTGAAAATGACCTACAATGGATAGGAAAGATCAATCTGATGGGATTTTTCCCCTCTGCCAAATAACTTTTAAAACCTTACCAGCAGGAGGCAACTTCCTCCCTTACAATACAGGAAGCGAGCCCTTTGTGGCCTTTAAAGAGCTCTGCCAAAAAAATAATAGCTTTAATCAAAGGGCTATCTAAAAGACCTCACCTTCATATTTAATCTTTCAAACTTCTCTAAACCATTCTGATAAATGTAGAAGCTCTGAGAGACTGGTTTCATAACCTGAACACTCAGCTTGAAAGGGAAGCTCTTCATTAACAATGAAGAGTTTCTAGCGCTGTGGGCTGAGACCAGAATGAAACCTATGATCTCAGTTTTCAGCTGTTCTGAAAGCTTAGAAAGAGGGGTTCTGAATAATGGGCTATCTTGTTTTCTTGGTACTTTTTTTAAATCACAAAAAGTTGTGAGGAGCAGGAAATAGCTTTTATGGTTCCTTCCTCCCCCAAGCCATAACTCAGTTGTAGACATCAGGATGTTTTTCTTGGCTTATCTCTTTCATTTCAGTTTGTCTTGCACATCTGTCACATAAATTATTGAACCTTTACTTCCAAAGATGGAAATAAAAAACTTGATTCTTACAGTGCTGGGCTGAAATTGGCATTGTTGGCCAGAAGAGATAATTGTTGGTGTTTTGGTGCTTGTAGAATGGTCTGGTATTTCTTGGCTTGGTAGCAAACAGATGGAGAAAAGTTTCACAGCACACTTACTAGGAAGCCTTTTTGGAGATTTAGGAATAACATTAAAAATCCAAGTTTCAGGCTTCTCGGTGTTGCTGAAGGGTGAGTTCACACATATGCCCTTATTGGATTTTTATTCCTCTGTACAATTCCTACACAGCAGAAACACAAGGAGAAACTCAGTGGCTGCCATGTAAACATAAAAGTAAGCCATGCTTTGTTTTAACCATGCAAACACACTGTGTCTCGTTTTTCCAGAGTTTGGGGGGTTTTCCAGCTGCTCTTGCCTCATGTCTTTGTAGCTCGACAAGTGTCTGGGATGCAGTTGCCAAACGAACAATAGTTAAACAAGACTGCTGGTTTTAGACATACAGTGGTACCTCGGGTTAAGTACTTAATTCATTCCGGAGGTCCGTTCTTAACCTGAAACTGTTCTTAACCTGAAGCACCAGTTTAGCTAATAGGACCTCCAGCTGCTGCCGCGCCACCAGAGCACGATTTCTGTTCTCATCCTGAAGCAAAGCTCTTAACCCGAGGTACTATTTCTGGGTTAGCGGAGTCTGTAACCTGAAGCGTATGTAACCTGAAGCGTATGTAACCCGAGGTACCACTATAACACCAAACCACAGCAATAGCAGACCATTATTTGTAAGCTAACAACAAAACATGGCTTTACTGGGCTGGCTTTGCACATTCCATAGTTCCATAAACCATAGTCAAGCTAAACAAATCATGGCTAAGCATTAAGTGCATACCAGATCATTCTCTGCCTCCCTTTTTTGGCCAGGCTCTGCCCTTTATCTTTTTTCTAATCGTGTTCCTCCTCATGAGATGTCAAATTTGGAATAGAGGAGAAGCCTGTGGATCTTTCCCATAGTTGTGTTTTGCTTCAGAGTTATTGGAGGACATTGGCAGCCCCACTACGCTTTCCCTGCTGACCAGTTCCATACTTAGAGCTGGGATGGTAGTAAGGATTTCTTGTTGCAGCTGGACTACTAAGTCCCTTAGAAACATCAGCTTGAACCTGAAGAATGGTGATGATCTTCCTTGCAAGGCAATTGAACAGTTATAGCATATGGCATTGAAGACCGCTGCTCTAGCTGCTTGTCACAGTCCCCAGATCAGATCACTTCACTAGTGGTGCCAGAAAAAGAAAGATGTTCCTGGAGCAACCAGGTGTAGGAAGATAAGATATGAGAGGGCTCAGGCCTCTCTCTGATTAAACAGGTGCATGCTTTATATGTGAATGTGATGATGCCCCCATGATGTCATTGTGTCTCAAAGGTAAATTAAAAATGTGAATGCAGATGGAAGACATAGATGTTACCATCCAGTGAAAATGCTTCCGGGCCATGGTTTTTTTCTGGTTTTGTTAGTCTTAACATGCATGCACACACACTCCTTCATTAACATTATTTAAAAAGAAATGAAGCAGAAATGTAACTGTACATGTTTGTTTATCTGCTGTTTTGTGGATATATTTGTTAGAAATGGTTCCTGATACATTTAATGGTTTTATTTGTTGGTTTGCAGCCTTAACTTGGGTGTGAGTTTCCCAGGAAAGGGCAATGCGAACATCTTAAATTTTTGAGTGACTGGCCAATTTGTTCTTACTCTCTGGCAGAAGTGGTGCCATGGCAATCAGTTCATAGGAGATGGAATACAGCTAAACGACACAACTTTCCTTCTTTGTCAATGTTAATGTTTCTCACATGGTTTGCTGGCCTCTAGTGGCTTATGAACAGTGCTGGGGTTCTTGAGCCCAAGTTTCTCGTGTTACTGATTAAATGCTCTGTTGAAGACATTTCAGGCTCAGCTGGAGAAGCATTACATAAGTTATTTTTATAGCAAATGAAAAAATATTTCTGGAAAACTGCTTATAATAAGACTCTTATTGACAGACACAGCTAATTCAGAAGAACTTGGGTGGGAGGATAGCAACACCATCCATGCATGTAAACTAGTCTATGGCTGGGATAGACCATCTAAAATCAGGTTTTCTTATCCCTGTAAGAAGGATAAACTTTAAGCCATTAAATGCTTTTAAAAGACTGTAGGGATATACCCTTTTTCACCCCATGCAGATATACATTACACAACCAGAAATAAAAATGTATGTGTATACATAGAGCAAGGGAGGGTAGATTTCAGGCTTGCTGCATCCACTTTGTTTTTTAATAGAACAGAGAGATCCACCAACTGGGCCAGATAGACAACATTACTTAGAATTAAAGAATTCTGAGTCTATGAATTTTTATTTTGAGCACCAAAATTGAACTGAGCTCAGTCTTCCACACAAAAGTCATTTTGTTTCCCTTGTTAAAATATTTGGGAAATGGAAATCCTTGGTCTGCTTCTGAGGTTTGTTAGGAGATCCTAGATCTTGACCTGCCTTTTGCCCACCTCTGCATAAAGTGCATTTTTAAAATAACATCGCCACAGAAATTGCCTTTGTGATAGAGTTTGATGTGCTTTGAATATAGCTGTCATGATATTATCATCTCTGTGTATAACACCACTCTTCTACTATGTTACAGTATCAAACTGAATGGATGAAAACTAACCAAGTGCAAAAAACAAAACAAAAACACCCACACCTGATTTTGCTTTAAAACAAAAAATTCTGTAACATGTTTTATGTACTCAACCTGTTAAAAATGCAATTACTATTTTCTCTTTTTAGTGTTCACCATTTGCAACTCATAGTACAACAAGCCGAGAAATACTGAAATATAAGCACACACTTCAACTATAAATGTTGCCTACAATCCAAGGTAGCAAAATATATGCAAAATATATTCCAGAAGCTGTTAATTCTTCATGCAGCCTTTTTATAAAAAGAAGGAAGACTAACAAAAAAATGACTCTATAGTCACTGTGTTCAATGAGACTTGCTTCTAGACTAGAGACACATGTTTAGGATTACAGCCTCAGTTTCAAGATTTCCACTAGATTTCTGACAGTCATCCTGAGCTAGCAGAACAAGATTTGGGGAACATTGTACAAGTTTGGATGTTGCTTGGATGCAATGAGTGTTAACTATATATTGATTTTGCACATGGATGAACAAGATTTGAGCAAATCTGAGGCACTTCAGGAGCAATAATATTTCATTACAGATGTCATATACCTGTTGGCTATATTTTCCAAGCATGCAGAATACCATAATTGCTTTTTTGTATACCTGGGACAATAAAAAGCTTAACTGTAACCATGCTTCCCACTTCCGCTGCTTGTTTCCCTGACTGATTCAGAGGTTATTTTTAAAAAGTCAGTGGATTGGATTCAGACAAATTTACCCGATACTCTGCTTGAAAGGAAAGGATTTCCACCCAACACATTCTTAATCTGCGTGCTCTCCAAAGATTCCCCAGGGAGAATGGGGATTCTCTGGAACTGTAGGGTGGGTTTGACCTCTGCTGGAGCAAAGTCCTAGCACAAATAAAGGGAGCCCTTCCATTAATTGGAGGGCAACTCTGGATAAGTGAGCTTTGTTTGTTTGCTTATATGGAATATTTTTTTAAAAACCGCCTTAAGGACATTGTACTTTAAAGTGATTGGATTGTACAGTATTTGTATTCAAATGCGTGTTGAGAGAGGCTTGCCTCAAGTGCACTTCGGCAGTTGAGATCATTCTTTAAAAGAGCCTTCCCTATTCAAATCCTAAATGTGGACACACTTTAAGAGAAACTCCATACATGAGTCTTCAGGGGAAGCCCTATTACCCAGAACAGTGTATGCTCGCAGGCTTCATTGTCAAAACTTTCACATCACAGTGTTTGAAACTTTCTGCCCACGGTTGTTGTTTTTGCTGGAAACTATAAAAAAAAACAACCTGATATCATTTTCCTTGCATTAATGTAATTGTTTTCATTCCACTTTGGTGTTTGTTTTGAAAGTGTTGTAGAAGTTCTGTCAAGCTGCCTCAGAGAAGCCTAGAGGTACCTTTAGCAAATCACATGATTGACCCACTCTGGGAGCTTTGAGAACTGTGCATATTTTGCATTTATAATAATACATGTCCCTCAGTCATGAGGCTGCTGTGATCAGGTCAGAAATCATGAAGATTAGGAAGATATCCTGATTCTGGAAGTGCCCCCCCCCACACTCAGAACTCTTGGAATGGGGAGACTTGCCAATCCCTAGATACTTCTATCAGTTCAACATAGTTGCTACAAAGTGAATTTTGAGATACTTCCCAACACACACATATATGGAGTACATACACACAGAGACACTAATGTATGGCAACTCTTAAAACTATAGGTAGTAATCAACTTTTACTCAGTGTGGACTCATTGAAATTAAGCAACCTGCCTTAGTCATTTTGAATATAATCCTATTTTTTCTGGAAAGAAGAGAACACTTTTAATGGGAAGACGTTTATATGATATAAATGATTTTCAGACTTAACTAGACAGTCATAGAATTATAGGGGGGAAATAGTCATTTTTTTCTTTAATAGAGACACCTGGAATACTGTGTCCAGTTCTAGGTGCTACAAATTAAGAAGGAAATTGACAAGCTAGAGTGTATGGTGACCAAGATGATCCAGGATCTGGAAAACAAGCCTCATGAGGAATGGTTGAGGCAGCTGGGTATGTTTTAGCCTTGTGAAGAAGAGAGGGGATATGATAGTCATCTTCACATATCTAAAGAGCTGTTGCATCAGAAAGAACTTTGACCATATGAGCTGTTCCACAATGGGACCGACTCCCGTGAGAGGTGGTGGTCTCTCCTCCTTTGGAGGCTTCTATGCAGACATTGGATGGCTACCTGTCATGTATGATCTAGTTGAGATTCCTGCATTGCAGGGAGTTGGAAGAGATGACCCTCAGAGTCCCTTCCAACACTGATTCTATGAAATATTAGATAGCCACTCAAGCTGGCAAGAACTAGACATTCATAGCACATGAATCAAGTGGCTTTGATGGAAAATGTACCTATATGTGACTCTGGGATACTGGGCTGCCTAGGGCTTCTTCGAGAGGAAGACTGGGATATAAATCCAATAAATAAATAAAATACTCTTACTTTAAATACTGGTGTTTAAATTAGGTTGGTTACTCCAAATTAGCTACTCTACTTCGCAAGTTTTCAACTAAACAGCAGGGCACTCTTGTTTACCAGAGTTCTATTCATAAACTTGGCACAAATTATCTTTGTGGTCTTGTCAGCTTTTTCATATATTACACAGAAGCAGGCAAAGGAGATTCAAGAGTAGCATACAAATTCTGGGTAACTAATTCGCCAGCTGCTCTTGGTTTTACAGAACCCATTTCATGTAGGTCTCACAAAAGAAGCAGCTGAAAATAAGGATTAAAACTAGTTTAAACTTCTGCTTTCTTTTATAGCTACATATCACATTGATTTTGACGAAGCAGTAATGGGGTTAGAAATGAGTTTCATCTAGTTTTATTCATGGCCTTTTTTTTAATGGTTCGTGACAAATATTCTAATTGCTCAGGTTTTAAAATAACAGGCCGGTCCCTGCCAGACAGTGTCTTGGATTATAGCAGGCTTTAAGCATAACGTGCTCAGTCCATTTGTCAATCCAGCTATTGTGTAGCCCATTGCAAAGAATTCTGTCTATGAAGTCCAGCAAGATTCCTTGGAAGAGGCCCAGGATAAACTAACCAGAGAGGCCCTCCCTCCTGGTGTCTGAAAGTGTCCTCAGATATCAAATTTATATCAATCACAGGAAGTCTTGGCAATCAAACCAGTCACTTTCCCCCCTCACATCTGGAAGTAAAAAAAAAATAGCTGCTCTAAAGGTCACAGGCATCATGGGTAGGGCATGGATTGAGGGCCATAGAAAACATGGGAAAGGAAGAATAAAACTAGATTTCCACCTTTTTTGAAATAGTTATTTTTAAATGACCTGGAACATAGCCAAACTACACAACCTTCCCCCCGCCCCCTCGGTTTACGTTTGGTGCTGAATGAAATGCGGCTGAAGATTTTGTTCTGGAATGCTACATCTCTTTTGAGGGGTTATTAGTACTTTTCCCTGCTTTGCTGGGAATAATATTTTTATAGCAGGATGGATTCAGAGATAGAGTGTGCTGCCTTACTTAGTGCTGTTTATAACTAGTAGTTTTAGGTTGTGTGTTGTTCTGACTTCCCCCCATCTGCTCTTTTAACTTCCTCACAGATTGCTTTACTTCTGAACTTTTTAATCACTCCTAACTGAACTGATATGGGTGCCTGTTAATGGATATTTGTGGCTTTTCTTTCCTGCATGACTTGCAATCTTGAGCATTTAACCTAGAAAAATGTAGGAAACACTTCATCTTAGTCTTTTCCTCCAGCCCTTCAAACAAGAGCTTGGGGAAGGTTGTAAAAACAGAACCTTTCCCATTTGATCCACAGGTATTCCTTACATTGGACAAAGAAACTAGTGCGCTGAAAGCTATAAAACCTCAGATGCCTGTCTTGAAAACCAGTTCCATATGAATGGGAATTAAAAATAGCATTAGGTTAATATGTGTCTCTACTAAAAGGGGAATGCAGAACCATAGCCTTGAACTGTGTGCTTTGGTGGGATGATAGTAAAGTGAATAAATAGTTCTAATTGCAGCCATACAGATCTTACAGATCTGTTTTGACACACATTCTGGTTTAAATAATGGTTTTCATTTGTTGACTGACTTAATTCAAACATGCAGGTTACCTTTTCTTCAGGCATGGAATAGATAAAATTGATTTTTAGCTTTTGGCTTCAAGGATTTCAGGCTGTTAAAATTATTAAGTTCTCCAAAAAAATCAAGTTCTTTGCTGCTTATCATTACAATCCAGTCTTACAAAGCATATTAAAATATCAATAAAATTAAACCAAATGATAGTGACAGGAAATTAAGTCTTAAGCATCAGTAGACCAAACCTAATAAAACAGTCCTAGAATAATAGCAACAACAGAGACCACTGTAGTATCTCATATTTCTTCCTAGTGTCTGTGTGTTTGGGGGGAGGCGTGTTGGCAGATTTCACTTTGGAATGTTTTCTGTAAACTTGACGCTATCACCAAAGTGAATTGTCTTCACTGTCCTGCAACTATTTTAAACTCTCACAGGAGGGACTCTATCCATTACATTCCTAGCTTATTTTAACATGGGGTATGTGAAGTACTGGCAGAGGAACATACATTCGCTAATCAGTGCAGGGCTGAGAAGCTGTGAAGCCCTTCCTAGGTTAAAAAATGTACTTTGATGCAGGAATAGAAACTTAATAGATAGCTGTTCGCTGCTGCTGCTGCGGTTTAATGATTGCATTTTCCTGCAACTACCAGGAATTGGACAGCATTTGGTACAATTTGAAGACAAAAAAAATTCAAGGGCAATCCCGTGTAAACTACAGTGCAATAGTTTTCCCCCAGCTATAAAGACATGGATATCTGTAAAAAGTACCTTGTTCTTCTGAAAGGGACTTGACTAGATACTGGATGTTCCTGAATAAAACTTATTACTGGCCCACAGCCAGCATCAAAGTGGTTCATGAGGATCATAAAAGTGAACTTAGGGGCATTTTCTGCCAGCAAACATAGCTAACGTTAACATATTCATAATCTCTTCCCAGAGCCACTGAATTTGTCCCGCCATCCTGTTTGGATTCACTCTCCATGTTGGCATCTGGTGTGTCAAACACAATTGATATCATCCCCATAACACCAGGCATCCAGGAGCAGCGATAGTTTCATGAGGACTCCTTGCTACAAACTGGCCCAAACCATTTCTAATGCACACGCTGCATTCTCTTCCCATTTTGGATTTCATTTTAAATTTTGTCCACTGAAAATAGTTTTAAGACTCCACTTAGAACCACAACGAGGTGCCTGCCGACCAGATCCTGAAATAAAAATGGAGCATTAGTATCTGAAAAAGTTGCTGAAAAATCCAGAAATACCAATACCAGGCCCAAAACTAGCCTGAAGCTTTATTAAAATAGATGGAGGAAGGTCTGGAGGTTTGAGCCACAACTTCCTGCTAAATCGTAAGTTGAAGAATGGAAAACTTGGCAGGATTGAAAACTTGGAGACTGGCCAGTAATTGCTAAGGTCTTCTAGATATACCCTGCATCAACTAAAATTTCAAGATCAGTAGCAAAAGGTTCTTAAATATAGCTTAGCAGTTTCTTTGGACACTGGTGGAAGCTTCATTGAAGCCTCTGCCTCTGGCTGGGAGAATCCATGAAAGCTCTCTTCAGCATATTTTTTCATATCGTAGTATAAATAGCTGTATACTCTGCAGAGTCTCTTTCCCCTTGTCCATCACACGTGTCTATAAAGGGCACATTATATATGAAGAAGCTTAAAGAGGACTAGGGAAAGCGTATTATATACAACACTGCATGCATTCCTGTGTGCAATGTAAATGGAAAAAATATTGCCACTTTCCCAGTAGCAAGGCTATCTGAAAGTACATCTCAGTGTCTTGCCAGTTTTTAGTGTAGAGGAATAAATGTGCTCGTTTTCTTCCTTTCCAAGTTGGGTGATGTCTCTTATTTCAGACTCAGCGGCTCCAAAGTGACCCTGATTTTGAAATTCTCATGTGGCAATTCTCTCCCTTTCATTCTCCTAGTTGCCTACTCTGCGCAGCATAATATTCTGTGGGGACAAATCTGCCTTCCCATGTGTGTTTGCAAATTTTAAAGGCATATTAATTAGCCAGGTATTTTTTTTAAGGATTTATGTGGAAATACAAGAAAAAGAAAAGGCTTAGTATTGGCCATAAGGTACTAAATGTAGTTGATACTAAACCATGGGTAGGAAAATTAAGGCCCGGGGACCGGATCCGGCCCAATCGCCTTCTCAATCTGGCCCGCGGGTGGTCCGGGAATCAGCGTGTTTTTACATGAGTAGAATGTGTCCTTTTATTTAAAATGCATCTCTGGGCTATTTGTGGGGCATAGGAATTCATTCATACATTTTTTTCCAAAATATAGTCCGGCCCCCTACAAGGTCTGAGGGACAGTGGACCGGCCCCCTGCTGAAAAAGTTTGCTGACCCCTATACTAAACCTTTAATTTTTGGTTCCTGCATTCATTTATTAATCCTTGAAGATGGTATTTAAGACTGTGTTTAGGTAAATACTGGAGTTTGTACGGATTTTGCCCCAGTTGTCCCACCTTTTTCAGGCTGTGATACTTGGTGCCTCTACTTCAGTTCTTTTAATTTTGTTGGCAACTGCTACAATAAGACCTATTGTTTCGTTTTCATCATAGGGTTGTTTCATTTGATTCAGTTCTAGGTGTGTGGCAAATAGCTGTAGCGTGCATGTGTTTATGTGTACAAGCAAAGTAACAATGGCCAGTCTTCAGTGGTTCGGTTTACTTTTAATTTGTCCATAAGCCATATTTTATTGGAATGGTTCCAAGTCTAATGCAGTCCTTAGTCTCTAAGCTATATTCTGGAAGGCTAATGGAATAGTAAAACCTTCTTAAAGATAGTTAAATGTGTTGCAGTGTCCTCAGGGTAGCTTCTCCACTAAAGATGTTTTCTTTCCCACCCTGTAGAGGTATCTCATTAAGGTACCCGCTAGTGTCATTATTAAGTTTTCATGTGTTTCTCAGTTTTGATGCTAATCTTTATGCATGTGTTTAATTCTGTTTTTGCAGCACCAATGTGGTCATGAATTATTCAGAAATCGAGTCTAAGGTTCGAGAAGCAACCAACGATGATCCGTGGGGACCTTCAGGGCAACTCATGGGAGAGATTGCCAAGTAAGTGATAATTTGACTCAGCAGTGAAGGAAGGTACATCTTTATGCAGAAATACATGTAAGAATTGTTCCTGCTTCACCACTTCTGAAGAATAAATGAGATGGAGAGATCAGTATTAATGGTACTTCGAATGATGGCCACAAGCAACTGTTTATTAAAACCTATTTTCATGAAGCATTGTTACTTGTAGGAGATACGATTTCCTTCGGGTAGGGGTCTAGCAAAGCATTTTTCAGAAATACAAAATTAGGAAGTTGGTGGTCCTTCGTAAATGCTTTCTCAAGAAGGGCAAATGAATGGCATGATGGGCTAAGATAACGAGGAACTTCTAGTTCTTCATTATTTCCGTTGTTGGGGAGGGGGGGAGAACTTATCAGCATTGCTAATCTAGTGAGTAATTCTGTATATGAAATACTTCTGTACAAATGTCAGTAGCTCTGTATTTGGGATTGAAGCTCTAATTTAGAGCAAGTCTGCCACCTGCTGTCAAATGCAGGTCCTAGCAGACCTTTCCTGAAAACAGCTAATTCCTTCTTTTGCCTTTCTTTTGTTTTTAGGGCAACCTTTATGTATGAACAGTTTCCAGAACTTATGAACATGCTTTGGACACGGATGCTGAAAGACAACAAAAAGAACTGGCGGAGAGTTTATAAAGTATGTATATAAATTTACTTTTTATGAGCTTCTTCAAGGTTTAATTTTGTTCTAAATATGGCACTTACTGAATGTTTTAATTTTACAACAGTGCCCTATTGTAATTAACTCAGTTTTGTGCTATCATTAACATAATATCCATGCTAAATTTCACAGGTTTCCGGATCCTTTGTGTGCAGTTAGTACAAGCTTGATTTTAATCAAGTTGATTTTTCCTGTGTATGTTTTTAGAGAAGTCTCTGTTGAAAAATAAGGATTTTCTCTTGGTTTTTCTCTACAAAGACTCTTTAATGAATGCCTTCTAGCAATTTTTATTTTTATTACTGTTTTAAATACTGAGTAGAGGATTGTCTGTAATTTGATCTTTTAAAACAGGGAAATAACCCTTTTGCTGGCCTACTAGTGAGACCCTCATTTTGATATTTGTTCTGAATGTCTCTTTTGCAACTCAATTTACATTTGAAGCAATCTGGAAATGAACACATACACTTATCATCAATACATTTCACACATTGTACTGGACTCCCCCCAATGCACAACTTTGCTAATTACATTTTATCTCGTAACTAACTGAAGAGAAAGCCAGTTACTTGTTCACCATAAAGTATTTGTTCCCTTGTGTTCTTTCAGCTGTATTTGCAATTAAATTCAGCATATGCATCACAATACATTTTTTTCTGTTTCCTATAGCATTGAAAAGGGCCTTAAGACATAAAATATTGTACACTGAACATACTGTATTTAATTCTCAGGCAAGGTTATCTCTCCCCCCCCCCAGGTTTTACTATAGTAATTGTTTTCCCTGCAGCATAATATAAATTAATTTTTTATACATAGGAATTTCATACATAGGAATTTAACATTCTTAAGGATACTTGAAATTTATCTGCTAGTTTCAGATCATTGCCATTTATAAACATGCATCTACTGTATTGGCATCCAAATGACTTATTTATGTATGATTTCAAAATCAAGGGAAAGCCTGGAAATTGCAGGAAGTTCACAAAATTAAAATACTTTTCAACTTTATATTTGTTTTGAAGTTTGTTTAAATTTACCTGAAAATAGTGAGTTTCATACATCAACACATTTCCTGCAGAAAGCTACGAAGATAAATTGCCATAAAAATGCTTTTAAATGGAAAAACACATGGGAATAAGGCAATTGCAAAAAAAGAGACACACAAAAGAAAATTGTTTCATTCTGTAGAGTTCAGGGTGTTTTTTTTTCTTTCCTCCTTCTTCGTCTTAAATTGCCTTAACCATAATTTCCCCCTCCTGGAGAACATTCTTCAGGCAAATAACTTATGATTTAATGTTCTACATTTTTTGTCTTAGTGAGTAAATGCAGTTTTAAATTTGTACTCTGTATTATGAGTGGTTGTTGCTTTAAGGAGCAACAATCTTCAAGGTGGCTTATTTAAATGGGAACAAATCCTGCTTTTGTTTACTAATTTTTGTGCATTTAGGCTTTTCTTTTTATTGCAGTTAAAAATACTGATGGCTTTTGTTCATGCAATAATAAGGTGCTTTGTATTTTTATAGTCTCTGCTGCTCCTATCTTACCTCATAAGGAATGGATCAGAGCGTGTTGTTACAAGTGCCAGAGAACACATTTATGATTTGCGATCCCTGGAAAATTACCACTTTGTAGGTGAGCGATAGAAAAATCTTATAAGCAAATTAAAACAGTAGTTGGAGTTGTCAGTCACCTGAACCAGCTTAGAAGCTTCCCCGCTCTAATTAGAATGTGACTGTTGCCGGTTGTGTGAAGAGTGCAGAATTCAAGACGTGGGACCCTAGAGTATTAATTAGTGAAGACAAGAACTTGCAGAAAAGACTGGCTAATAACAACAGAACCAACACAACATGAGTGTTCGGGTTTATATTAAAATATGCACTAGAGACTGGTCCCCTGTGGTGTGTGTAAAGGAATAGCTTTAATCATATGGGAAGAAAAGGTTAGAGCTCCAAAACATACACATCTGTTTGAAGCTGGGGGTTTTTCCCCTCCCACCAAATAATATTTACAGTGGAAAGGCAGCAAGGCCAGTGTGTGTTCTGAATAAGAAAGAGGCTTAGAGAAGTGAAGCAAATTTTAGTTTGTAGTGCACTCGGGCTGACAGCATTTTTAAAATACAGTTTTGAAGCAAGACAGAAATATAGCAATTAGTATTTTGAAGAAAAACTGCCTTCCCAAAAAGGTTGAGAGAGGAGGTTGCTTTAAATGGGTTAAAATTGGCAGAAAATGTGTTTCTGTTTTTGAATCTTTTTTTAACTAATATTTTTAGTAGATCAGCAGCATTTAAGAAGCTTTCTCAGTTGACATTGTATTCAAATGCTACCCCTTAGATTAAGATGAAATTTTGGTTATAAAAAAACTGTGCTGTTCACTCATTACAAAGAATTGCTTTGGAATACCATAACCTTAAAATATTTTGTGTTCTTTTTATATCTTTTTTTTTCCAGGGTACTTAATGCTTGAGGTTAACTGCTTCTACTAAATTGCTTCTTTTTTATATATGCTCATACAGATGAGAATGGCAAAGACCAAGGTATAAATATACGTCAGAAGGTGAAAGAAATGGTAGAATTTGCCCAGGACGATGATAGACTTCGTGAAGAGAGGAAAAAGGCAAAGAAAAACAAAGATAAATACATTGGGGTTTCTTCAGACAGTGTTGGAGGATTCAGATACAGTGAGTACAGCACTGTAATCAGTAGTTGGCATATTGCAGGGTTAGCTTGGTTTTGTGGATATGCTATAATAAATATATGTTCTTTAAAAAATATCTGAGTGCCATCACCAATCTATATAGGTGTCACTATCTGAAGGAAGTAGACCTTCATATGACTGAACAGCGAGGGGAGATTAACAAATTAAATTAACAGCCTTTCCTTCAGATTGTAGAAGATGGAGAAAAGGGGAAGCAGGACTGCCCTATCAGCTTTGCTGAGAGACTAGCTCCTTCCAGCTCCTCTCTATGAACTGTTTCCACCAAAACGGGTCCTTATTGGAACTTTGTAACGTTAAGAAGCAGTGCCAGAGTTTATGTTTTTCCTTTTCTCCCCCAATCTGATTCTTTTTGTGTTGGGTCTTTTTGGATTATCAGCCCAAGGGCAGGGGCTGTCTTGCTTTTATTGCTCTGAAAGCTTTTTCAGTGAGGAGGGAAGTAAAAAAATCACACACAGAGAGAAGTAACCTTAGTTCATAACATAGAGGTACCTATTTTTCCGTGTACAAGTCACCCCTATGTATAAGACGACCCCAATTTTTTTGAACCCAATATTAAATCAATATTTTTAGGTTGCCAAAGTTGTTCAGCTTTTGGGGGGCAATAGCACTCAAGGTTGTTGATCGCCCTGCCAAAAACCGTATATGAGACGACCCCCCCATGTTTGAGTCAAAAAATGGAAGAAAAAAATCGTCTTATACACAGAAAAATACAGTATGTACTGGAAGAAGTTTGCATTAAGATTCCTTTCAAAATCCCTACAGTTGGCTAGATAAGGATAAGCTTATTGGATTCTCTGGCAACGCAGATTGTTTGTATCCAAACAGTGATTAGTTTTGGACTCTCCTAACAGTTGCTACTGCTGTCAAGTGTTTTGGACTGCAAACAAAGCTGTCTTCTCCCACCCCACTCTACTCAAGGGACCACTTCTCCATTATGCTCTCCTATGTGGCTCAGATGTCTCTGCGAATAAGACAATTACATAGGCAAGCTGGCCATGTGGATCTTTCCTATTTGTTGTTGTGACACATATGCACATACACAATACTTTGTAGCACATGGGGTTGCACCAGGGGGAATACTTTTTTCAGGGCAAAGTGGGGGGGGGGGAGTGTAAAAAGGTCTAGAATTATTCAGCATTGTGTGTGGAACAATATTGATCTCGAAACTGCAGATAATCTTCGTCTAACATTCTAAGGCAACACTTTTGAACTAGTTTCCCCTGAGGCCTGATTCTTATATTTACCATTGCAGCATGGGAGCTGCCTCTGTGTGGGCCACTCCCATCCCCAAAAAGCTCATGCTCCAACCACAATGAACAAGAGTGACAGATTATGTTGAAAGTCTTTGGCCTTTGGCTGTGGGAAGAAGAACCCATTGGAATCCTTCCTTATCTTGTAAAAACCCAATATATGATATTTGAATAGGCCAGCAAGTGGGGGGGGGGGTGTCCAGTGTGTTGTAGAGTATTTGAGTTACAGGTGTCTGTCTGCTAGCCAGAAGTTGTGGGGATCTACTCCCTGCAGTGAACTCCATCTCTTACAGAACAACTTGGTCCTTTCAAGGTAGCTGAACTATAGAAGCTTGCTTATGCATATTCTGGGTTATGCAACCCTTATTGCAATCCATTTCTCTATAAGACTCTGATGCCATGGTACAGTGGGGGGGAATGCATAGAAATGTAAATACAGGCCCAACTACCAAGAAATACCATAGAAATGCATAGAAATTTAAAATCTACAATGGAACGTTTAAACAACAGGAAACCCAAACAATAACAATAATAATTAATAATAATAATTTATTATTTATACCCCACTCTGGGTGGCTTCCAACGGAATATTAAAAACAATACAGCGTCAGACTTTAAAAACTTCCCTAAACTGGGCCGCCCTCAGTTGTCTTTTAAAAGTAAAATAGTTGTTTATTGCCTTGACATCTGCTGGGAGGGCGTTCCACAGGGCAGGCGCCACTACCGAGAAGGCCCTCTGCCTGTTTCCCTGTGACCTCACTTCTCACAGTGAGGGAACTGCCAGAAGGTCCTCAGCGCTGGACCTCAGTGTCTGGGCTGGATGATGGGATGGAGACACTCCTTCAGGTAGACAGGACCAAGGCCTTGCACCTGGGATAAATTTGAGCAGAGCAAGGCTGTTCAGCTAGTTGAAAATACAATAATTTCAAACAGCTGGGCAAATAAAACATCTTAAACTGGAACTATAAAGAATACAATGTCAGGCGTACCTTCCCCAGAGGGGAACTGAGACTTGATGTGCCTTCCCAGAAGCATCCCTCTTTTTCGTACATGCATAGTATCCTTCTTCTATAAAGGGAACATAGCTTGGGGATGTCCTGCTATTGGGCTTTCCTTGGGCATCTGGTTGGCCACTGCGAGAAGAGGATGGCAGACTAGATGGGCCACTGGCTTGCTCCTTATATTCTTCCATGCGTAAAGAGGTTTCCCACTTATGTGAATGGCTTAGCCTTGCACCTGGGATTCCTAATGTGCTTTGAAGCAGCTGGGTTGTGTCTTGCTTATGTATATAAACTAGAGTGGGGTTTGCATATGTGTTATCAGGGTGAACTCACTATATGCACCATCACGGTTAGGAGTATGATACTCCTGATTTGAGTGGGTCACTGTTTGCAGGATAGTCCCCCTAAGAAGTTAGGTAGGTGTATATCATGAATCACCATGATATACCATGGCTCAGATAATGGGAGCATTAACACAGAAGGTGAAACATAGAATCATAGATTTGGAAAGGTCCGCAAGAGTCATCTAGTCCAACCTCTGCAATGCAGGAATCTTTTTTGTCCAGTGTGGGGTTCAAACACACAGCCCTAAGGTTAAGAGTCTCATGCTCTACCGACTGAGCTTTCTCACTAAGATGCCCAATCTTTATTTACATGTCTGTAATATTCCTTTAGAATATTTGGTAAGCTAAGCCTCAGTTTTATTTAGGAATTCGATTAATGCTGGAGGTTTTGTAATGAGATAGTTTTAAAGCTTCAATATATTAGCTCTTATGGTACTTTTTAATAAAATTTGCACACAGAAGATAAATGGAAGATTAAAATTTGTTATGGAATTCATAGAATCATAGAATTTTAGAGTTGGAAAGGGTCCCGAGGGTCATCTAGTCCAGCTCTCTGTGGTGCAGGAATCATGCTAAGTTTTGCAAATGTGCTAGCAGTTTTATTGCTGCACCAATTGAGACACTGTTTAAAGACAATTGAGCAATGCTGCCGTCTCATACTCTTAGTTAGCAGCTAGTTGGTAGTACTTGGTTCTTGGCATTGTGAAGCAAATTTTGTTTAGGTGGCAATTTTTGGGGCGCGATACAATGTTGAGAAATTAAAGAGTCCCTAGTAACGCATAAGGGGATAAGATGCTGCGTTTTCCTTAATAGATTTAAAGAGCCTTTAAAATTGGTGATTGAGGCTAGACATATTGCCAGCTGTTTTCACACTTGTCTTTCAGGGTTTGGTACAACCTTCTGTATTCATGAGGTTTTGAAACATATACAGACTCTGAAAGGTTTCCAGTTTTCTATGGCAGCCTGGCTAGAAAACAAATCAGGTTCATTTCTCACAAGTTGCTCATAAAGCCAGGGTTCATTTCTTTAGGTGAGGGAAGCCTTTTAGCCTGCTCTTACAATGTCTGGTCTTATTCTGAAGTTCGATGCCTTGCCTTACAATTCGTCAACATCTTTTGAATGTATTTTGGGCCAATTAACTGTTGGCATAACGTGCTTTCTCTTGGTAATAATATTGCTGCATGAAAGTTTCTGTTTGCTTTGAAAACTGTTAAAGGTCTGTTGACAAGAATTAGTGGCATTTTTGGTTAAATCTCCCCTCACCCTTTTTAAAAAATTTACTATCTACCTATATTATTTAGATGAAAGATATGATACTGAGCCGAAGTCCAAGTGGGATGAAGAATGGGATAAAAACAAAGGTGGATTTCCATTCAGTGATAAGTTAGGCGAGCTGAGTGATAAAATCGGGAGCACAATTGATGACACCATCAGCAAGTTCCGGAGGAAAGACAGAGAGGATTCTCCAGAAAGATGCAGGTACTTACTTATTTTTACATTGTTTTACATTGTTGCTGTATTGATTGTCCTTTTCATAACCTCTTTTTAGCTTTTGCCAGTTTCTTTCCTGTAATTGTGGGATAAGTTTGAAATCCTGAAAATGTTGGTTTTCATCTTTTAAGCATTATAGTCCTTATAGCTATAGAAGAATAACCTGAAAACATATGGGCTGGCTTCCCCATGTGGTTTAAGCGTCTAAAAAAGGAACGGGTACCATCGTGAATCAGGCTGTGATTTCTTCACTTAGCATTGTGCCATTAAGCACACTCATAGCTTGGAAATTGGTAGACCGTTATCTAAACGAAAGGGTTCCTTCTGCCTATGGAAGAGCCTTTGACCTAGTGGAGACTTACAAGGGAATGGAGCAAGACACGATTTGCCTGTTTATCCCTACAAGTCCCTGCACCTCCTCCCATGTAATTAGAGAGGGTCCCCCAACCATCTGCTATACATTAGGAGGAGTAAGAGGGAAATCAGCAAAAATAATCTTCCCTCCTTCTGTCAGTGTGAGCATTCCATGAGTACAATTCTGCATATGAAATTTTGTAGATCCCACCCCTTTGTGTCCTAGAACACTTATTTTAGCCAATGAGAATAATAGTTAAGCACATGGTTGTAATTTTTCTGGTCATAGCCTTGTAGATGTAGATTTTGTAGCACAGAATTTAAGATTTCCTTCTTGTAGGTAATTTGTTGGGAAAATCTAGTCTTTCAGTGGCCAAAGTATCAAGGAGAAAATGTGCTGAAAGCAATGAAAATCTGGCTCTCATCTGAGTCAGCTAGAAGATCTGCAGCCTCCCTGGTAATCCAAGTTTTTAAGATGTCCAAGAGACCCTATAAATCATGAAAAATAGGCTTTAGTTTGGATTCTGTTGTCCTTCTATCTCTTTCACATGTGCATGCCTCTATAGTTGGCACCATTATTTCAGTAATAGGGGGTGTGACCATTCCTTGCAGGTGGGCAGCTAAACAAAGCAGGCAATATGGAACAATTTGAAGTGGACAACACATTACATGAGACATTCCAAATCTATGTAGCCCACAACAATTCTAACTGCCTTCTGTAAAAACTGTTGAAGGAGTTTGCTAGCCTACAATTGTAAGGCTAATCAGGGCCCTATTGAATAGTTTATTAAAATTCCAATCATTTGGGCTTTCATTAAAAAAAAATAAAATCACTTTCAGATTGTTGCGTTTAGAAAAATGGTGAAAACTCTGGTGAAGTTTTCCGTAGAGAAGCTGTTTGTTCTAACCCGAAAGAGCCAATGCTTTCATTTGACTCAACTGTAGTAGGGGGCCTAATTTTGTCGCTAGCAGTGAAATGGAGTGAAGGAGTATTTTGGGTTTTTTAGATTATTAAGAGTGTACGGAGGAAAATAGCTACCTTTTTTGTTTTGATTGTGTCCAAGTCATAAAAGTAGAAAGATAGAACATTTTGCTAATTTCTCTTAGCCTAAAGAAATGGCTGCTTACTTTTCAGCTAACCTTTTCATAAAGTACAGTGGACACTTGTTTATGAGATCATTAAATGCCCTCTACATTAAAAGGAAAACATTTTGGAGGTTTTGCCTGCTGTGCAAACTCCAATAGTTGATCTGTTCAACAAGTGGATTGAACTTTATCGTCAGTAAATCAAACTGATACTTAATAGTTTCTGATACTGCTGTGGAAGCTTTTACACGAATCTCATCTGGATAAGATTAAAGCAGTAGGAGCTTTCATATATTTAATATTTTTCACAACAGCATGTTGGAAGAATAAAAAATTCATTAAGGTGCTAAAGTTGTACTTCTTTCCAGTGGTTTTTTTATTTTTCTTTTGAAAGGTGAATTGATCTTGAGAGGGGAATTTAGCAGTGTATTAAATGTTAAACCAGATGTATCAAATCAGACTAAATCTACAATATATTCTACTGTGTTCTGAATCTTTATATGATGTGTGGAGATTTTTAAATAGCAACACACACTATTATTTGGGCCCTTTTTCCTGTTTCCATGGCTATATTTTTGTTTCTCTAACAAAATATAAGAGACAGTGTATTTTCATTTTACATGGAAATTTTAGGAATATATTCTCACATGATGGATGTTTTTAGCTTTTATTTATTATAGCAGGGTATAGTACAAAGTGTGGGAGCAGAAATAGCTCTTCTTGTCTTCACTTGCCCCCCTCTCCACCCACAGAAAAATTGAACTTCATTCAGTTGAACATTGGCTAAAAACATTGAAAGGTGGGAGCAACCAGGCTGGCTCTTCTCACAGAAATAACTTAGAAGCATCCTTGTACATTTTCCTTCACAATTTTCCTTCTAGAGATTTTATTTTTTTAATGGCAACTCAGAGCTGGCTCTGGGACTGGTACATCAGTACCCACGATACCCATCTCTTATTGGTCCCAGCTCTGCCTTTGGAAGTTGGGGTATTGATGACTAGAGGCAGGGCCTTTTCAGTGATGGCATCCTAGCATTGATATATCCTCAGTTGCTCACTGTTGATCTAGGTGCAGGTCAAGACTGTTTTATTAGCATGATATTTTAATGAATGCCAATTTTAGGGGTTTGAGGGCTATCTGCTTTTAATTTTCTTCTCTTTTCGTATCAGTATTGTATCAGTTGTATTTGGTAATGATTTGATTATGTCATTAATTTCCTTTCATATGACTTCATACTCTGCCTTGGGAAAGATTTCTGAATTTACAGATGGGACAGGAATGAATAAGTAAAACCATTACATGGAATCTGGCAGTGTCTGACTTTGTGTGGGGGCAGCAAACCCAGAAACACTTGCTCCATTATTTCTTCACCTCATTGGGGCCTGCGTTTCTGCACAAACCCTCTTGAAAGCAGGAGAGTGTGCTCTGCAGCAGTGCTTGGCGAATTTATTCCCTCTACACTTGGTTGGGGCTGTTCGGCCCCCTTATTACTTTGCATCTGTAATCTCTGTTGGAATAGAAAATGAAATGCTGGGTATTTATGTTCACTGATCTTAATGAATTAAATGACCTTTGCTGGCAAGCAGATAATATGCTGAGATGCAGTGGGAGGCATAACTAAGTAATAATAATAATGGGCAAAGCCTGAGCCATTGTTAGTGGAGAACAAAGGCTACCCCACAGAGCATACTGCAGTTTGTGTTACCTCCATGCTGACAACAAGACAGTCTTTCTGAAATTAGGTGACTCAGTGCTCTATTGCTTATTGAAACAGAGAAACCTTTCACAGTTATATTTCAAGTTAAATTTGCATGTGTTATTCAACAGTGCATCTTGTCCTGTACCAATTGCATACTTTAATAATGAAAAACATCATACAATGTAAAAACTGTTTACCTTCCAAATGAAAGTACAGCTGTGGGTAACATAATTTTGCTGGAAACTTAACCTGCCCCTTGCCGAAAACACTGGTCAAGTGATGACTTTTCAGAACAATTTATAAAGTTGCATATACATAGGCCAAATGCAGTTTTAAGGCTGGTTCCTTGCAGACTATGATATCCAAATCAGAAATCTGCCTCCGGTATGAATTTCCAAATTGTATTTCTTTGTTGGCCTCAAACATAGTATCTCTGCCAATACTAGCCTGGGTTCCTTCCTAGCTAACCATTGTTTCAAGTGCATTTGCAAACCCTGCTTAAGCTGGCATTATTCTTAAAATTAGTTGCTGTTGGTGTAAATGTATTGCTAAATCATGATGAAGGCTGATGACAGAAAGGAAAAGGAATTGCACTGGAAGGTGGAAGATAAAGCCTGTTCTCCAGCTTGCAGGCCATGGTTCTGCAAGAAGCTGCTATCTGCGTCAACCGTATGGAGGCAGACTTTGTGAGGTCTCCACAAACTATGAATATTGTAAATAGATAAATGTTCACAAAATGGGTGGTAGGCTTGGGAAACCTTGAAACAACATCTTTTATAACTGGAACGGGGAACTTCTGGCTCAGGGACTGAATACAGTCTTCACCACCACCCTTTCTCCCCAGCCCATACTCCCTTCTCTGAGTTATCCCCTCTTGCCATCCCTGCCCCATATACTCCTGAAATGCTTTTGCCTGACTGGAATGTATCATTGAACAGCAATAATGCCTTTTGCTTTCCTAGATAGTGGATGAAGAAATTGGGGTGGATCCTATACATGGGCTATGAGCAGAAATATCTTATTTGAGCCAGGCTGGATTCTAGTCTTCTGTATAAAGATAAGAATCACCACCATTGCTCCACCCACTTTTGCCTACCACAGACTTGCTTGTTTAGAAAATCTCTGTTTAAATATTTTCTTGACTGAAATTCCCTCTAAAAGATGTTGATGACAAGATAGCTTTGCTAGCTACCTTTTCAAGTTCTTTTGGTCTATAATATGGTTTCTGTTGTTTCCTCCCTTCACAGTGATAGCGATGAGGAAAAGAGATCTAGAAAAGCTAAATCGCCTAAAGGAGAATTCAAAGATGAGGAGGAGACAGTGACCACAAAACACATCCATATCACACAAGCCACAGAGACCACCACCACCAGACACAAGCGCACAGCAAACCCTTCCAAAACCATTGACCTGGGAGCAGCTGCACATTACACAGGGGACAAAGGAAGTCCAGACCAGAATGCTTACACTCAGCAGTCTATAGCAAAGGTAGGAGGGCACAACTGTACATTTGAATTTGCATTTTTCCTAATCAAGTACTGTTTTCATTAAAGGTAATAAATCTGGAGTCTTCAAGTGTGCCATAGGGAGTAATTCACTGAAAGCACTGGAACTGCATTTGGGTTAAGCAGGTGCTTCTCATCTCATATGATTTAGGCATATAGCACAAGCTCAGACCAAAGAATGACGCAGCACCTAGGTTGATACGGGTTTTGACAGTCTCCAGGGTGTTTGAATCCCAAGCTGTGAAGGTCTTCAAAGGTAAGAAACTATTTGGTAACTAGGGCAGGTTGCTGTAGAATAGGTTTAAGTATGTTTGGCCTTCCAACAGCTATCAACACACAGACATAAGCATTCAGCACTAGTTGGAACTTCTTAGTCAGTCTCAAGGGAAGCTCCATGTAGAAATTGTTTACCTGTACAGGCAACTCCCAATTGATGTGGGGGTTACATTCCAAGGCACCACATCTTTAATTGAAATTAAACATGTTAATTTCAAATTATATTTGAAATGCCATTGAAAAGGCCTGCAGATGCCCCATCTGCCCCGCCCCCTTTTGGGATGTTTTTGGTTCACTTCCGGGTTCAGTGCAATGTGTGTGTGGTCACGCACACATATCAGATGAGCCTAAAATAGTTGCTGCCTGTAGGTGATCCTGGAAGTCGCAAAAGCATGATCAGCATGACTAGATGTCCCCTCTTCAGAAGCAGAAGAATCACCTTGCTTCTGGCACCTATTTATCCAGGAGTAAAGGCGGAGAGACCTAGGCGTTCCATTAGGTTTCTGACTTCAGAAGACAGGGAAACTGCTGTCACCGGAAGGACCCACCTACGATGGAGCACTGTGATTACCTACCAGTCCAGGATTTGGCATTTTTCGCTTGCTTTGTGTACTGTGAGCATCCTTCTTCTCAACTTTGCAGAGGAGTAGCTTAGCCTCTCGTCATCCTTTCCTACTCTCATCCTTTCCTCCTCCATAGCAGGAAAGAGAAGTGGAGGCTTCCTTGGCTACTGCTGGACAAAGGCACTCTCAAAACCTCCACCAAGTATCATCAAGCTTGCCTGGGGCTGGAACCTAGCCAGGCTAAAATTGTGGACGCCTGTGCTAGGGTTACTTCCATTTTGTATTGTAATCCAGGTTGTAATCAAACGCAACTCTGTATATAATAGAAGTATAATGTACACTGAATGTAATCCAGGTTGAGCATTCCACCTCTTCAGTTCAGTTGGAAGTTTTTATTTGTTATAGAGTAGAGAAATGAGATAAAATCTGCTGCCACACCTTTGCAAGCATTCTCAGGAAGTGGAAGGATCACTTAATGTCTGGAGACCAGGGGAATCAGAAGTCATTGTTTGATGGAATCTGTCAAGCTCAAAATTGCAGGGAGATTGAAGACATGAAGTGAACAGATGGGCAGTTTTAAAAACTCCCATGTCAGCCTCAGGGAAGCTAGAATACTAGAGATTGTATCTATATTACATAGGTAAGAACACTAAGACCATAATGTGAAAGCATGTTTTACTTCTGCCGTAATGCAGTGGGGTTTTTTTCTTGCCCACATAGATGGAGGGAAAGAGGATGCATATTACTTTTCTGGCACTGCTAAGTATGTACTAAAAGTGATGCCACTTAGGAAGGAAGTCGGGAAACAATGAAGAAAAGCTATAGTGTTCTCTTTCCACTGCAACTATTTAAATTAGCCCAATTGTAAAAACAGCAGTTTGACAGCTCTGATGGTTAAACTTAGTGAAGCTATAATCAGATGGTACAAATTTTAAGTATTCCCTAAATTAAAGACCATATGGCAGTACACTGATCCACCAGCAAGCAGATCCTTTACATCTAAATTGCGCAGTTAATGTATGCATCTAGTGTGCCCAAAGTATCTCTGTTCAATAACCTATTTTGAAGATGCCCTCAGAAAAGGCAAGGAATTTTGTATAAGAATTTCACTTTAAACATTCGAATAAAAAGGCATGAAAAATATGTGATCTAGAAATGCATGTTCTATTTAATTTGTGTAGTTGATTTTTTTATTTGTATTTTGTTCTGTTGGAAGCAGCTGTGTGGGTACAAACGTTTTAAATACACAGAGTTTTTTAAGCCCTCTGCCTTGCTTACCGGGCTTTGGGAAAGAGGCATGAGAGCTCTGGGAGCATGTCGGGGCCCTTTAATGACCTTCTCAGAGCCCAGTAAGCAAGGTCTGTTTTGGAGAGGTAGGAGTGATTGCAGGGGTTGGGGCTCTGGGGGTTCCTGACTTTATGCAATTTTGCCTTTGTGGGAGGACCTCCAGAACTGAACCCTTGCATAAGTGGCCAGCCCACCGTATTACTATATGCTGAAATGTTTAATTCTGGGTCTGCCCTGTCCTTTAAGGCCATACCCAGACATGTACTTTGCTACCAATTTATATTTGGCATAGGGCAAGGAAGAAGAACCTAACCATGTAAGGCTGCACATGTCTAGAGGTTGTGCTTTAAACTGGATCTGTTTGCCTGTTTGTATGCCTTATGTCTTTAGCCTGGGCAGACATTGTGCCTGTGTGCTAGTTATTGCATGTGTAGTGGCTGGGGGCCCAGGATCAAAGAGATATTGGTGCACTGCAGCATAGGTAAGTCCGCCTTCTGCAAGTGTCATGTTTCAGTTGCGCCCCTAGTTCAGAATCTGCTGCACATGCTTGCTGCTTAGATGGGACAAATCTTGTTCTCCAGTGCTCCCAGACTTCATTAAATCCACAGGTGCATTTACAGTGCAGTCCTATACATGTTGGCTGAGAAGGAAGTATTGCTATTTTCAATGGTTGCTATTTCCTAGGCAGGTGTGTATTGGATTGCAACCTTAAGTTTGATATTGCATCCTTCCCCTCTTGTTATCCTGCACTTTTTTTTTTTTGGCTTCCAATTATTTTCCCCATCCGCCTAAGAGTGAGAGTCTTCAACAAGTGTACTGGAGGGAACTTCTTAAAAGCAAATTAAAGTGAGCCCTGTGTCTACATAATCATGTTGTAATGAGCAAGTTTTCTAGAAACCCCCAGGTGCATAGAGTTTACCATAGATGTACTTGTCTTTGTGCCAAGCTTTATAGTCTATTAAAATTACATGGTGCTCCAGGAAAAGCAACTTTTCATCCATTGCCGTCCTTTGTGAATGTGTACAAAAATCTAGGATTTAGTCATAAATGATAAAGTGCAACCAATGAACAATGCATGGATTGTGTTGGTAAATACATTTCCTTCCTTGTAGCAGAAGAAGAAATCACACTACCTCTACTTTGTGACAGAAAGTTCTTAAATTATGCTTTTAGTATTCTGGTATCTAGCATTTTGCTAATTTTATCAAAGAAGCAGAACCTAAAATATACCTTCCACCTTTGGTATAACAGTCACTTTATTCCAGTTTCCCCAAAAAAGAAGATGGTCCTTTAACCATAGTTGCTTGGAAGTAATTACTTCAGGAAATGAAGAAGTTACTTCCAATTAAATATACTCATGTTTGGGATGCTGAGTTCAAATCTCAAAGTCAACTCTGAATTTCTTTGGTGCCTTTAGACATCACACTCCTAATATCAGCCTTTCATTTTAATTGGAATAATCCCAGAGGTAAGGCAGTAATAACCAGAGGATTAAAAACTATTGTAAAGCACAAAGAAGGCTATACAAATTTAGTTATAAGCAGAAAGATATCAAGCTTTAAAATTCTAGGCAGCATACGATTGACCAAATGATGTTTCTAGTATTTTGAATGTATCAAAATGAAATTTTAAGGCATGTTAGCAAAAATATAAAGATGGGAAATATTTTAAGAAATGGTTCAGCCTCTCCTGTGTTTAATAGTTATATGGAATGGGTGTGTTTTCTAAAAATATTTTTGCACCTCTCCACACATTGTCTGATGGGAGGTAACAGTTTAGGATCCTTGTTATCAAATTGCACAATAATAACTTCCTTTATATTCTTCAGTTTTGTAACGCTCTTAATATAAGTTGATTTCCAGTAACAACCAATGTTTGATGCAGGCTATCATAAGTGCTACACAGATCTGTTTTTCTCTCTGTTACTCCAGTTTTCCAATTTCTTGCCACAAACAGTCCTCATTCAGTTGCTCTAAAACACACACACACACCTTTGCATATTCATAACCATATTTCTTAAAACAGTTCAATTGTGCTTGTCCTTAGGTTCCTGGCAGCAAGTCATCCGGTGACCTGGTCGATCTTTTGTTCGATGGTACTGATCAATCAGTCCCAACAGGTAAAATGTATTTCTGTGTTCTGTTTGAGCAGTAGCTGTAGCTTGTGAGTTTAGTACATTTTAATTCTGCTGAAATCAAAGGTGTGCATTAGGAAGCTAAGGGAAACTGTATCAGTCAGTTAAATGTAGAGCTGCGTATTTATTCATAGAACCACATGCAAATTACCATATTGTATAGATTAATAATAACCATAGCACCTTAGAAAGATTCACAGCTAAGTCAGTTTGTCAGGAACTCTGGTGGCTGAAATGCAATGTTATTCATAATTAATTTTAAAAGCATGTAATCCAGTCAGATTTCAACACTTCTCGTGTTACACATGGAGAGAGAGGCAGTGGTGAGAGTAGCTGACTTACAAGTCACATCTAATGTATACAGCAAAAGTGACCTTATTACTTCTTTTTTTCTTTCCTGTCCATTGACTCCTGGACGACCTCAGAAATAACTATTGTTTCTTGGTCACTTCAAAAGTGTTCAATTCATTCACTCCATTGTAGGCGACTAGTGAAACTGAGGCTTCAGTAAAGTAAATGTTACTTTCTATAATGGAGTGCATGTTTGGTATATTTAAAAAAAAAACAATGAATAGCCATATCAGGACAAAGTAAGGAAGATTGTCTCTGGCTGGCATGAAATATTAAGATGGTTCTATTTACATATCTTCACTGCTCTGCTGGCATGACTGTAGAATCATCAATCTTATATTAGGTGGCTGGATGTTGATAGCTGCAGTTTTATAATCCACATTACCTGTGAGCAAATTAAGAAGAGGATTAAGAGCTGTGTAACTTGAAACAATGCTTTCTCTTGAAGGAAGAATTTCTCAACAGATTCAGCACACAGCATTAACGTTGTTAGTGGAAAGATTATTTTCCACCCCTTTTCATCCCCCATTTACAATACCATGAGCTTCTGAAAAGGTGTGGCTGTACTTTTGGGCTTTGTGAACTGTTGTGATTCTGCCAGAATTTGTTACTCCTATACAAATTTTCAACATGGGGCTGGTTCCATAGAAGTGCTCCCGCAAGGAGAATTTCCTGCCATCTTCTTCCAACAGCAGCCCCCTGCATCCATTAAAAAGATGCTCCAGTGGGACAGGGGGTGCTCTGGAACAGTGTGGGATAATAAGGGAGGAGCTGTGTGGGAAACACTTTAATCTGAGTGGCTCCTATGCAGCTCAGCATTGTATTTGATCTTGCTTGCATTGATGCTGTATTACCTGCCTTTCCCACCGCCTCATACGTAAATGGAGTGTTAATGGGCATATTGTTCAGTCCTCCTCATAATATTGACAACAGCAGGTGTACACATATATTTGGTCTTACAAATAAATGCAGAGAGAGGAGCATTTCTTACAACACTTGAAACATGTCTGGATATAATAAAATGTTCTACTCTCATTCCAGTTATCTACAGGTAGATCATCTGTTATAAATAATGTTGATATTCCCCTTGTTCTCCACAAATCTAAAGTTGATGCAACAACTTAAACAGATTGAGAATCCCAAGAGGCAAATAGGTTGGGGTTTTCAAGCTCCTGTTTTTATTGCACTCCCTTACAACTTCCTAAAAAGTATCTCCTGAAAGTCAAAGGATTTATGGGGTAGGATTCAGTGTGGCTTGAATATGCCCCGACCCTCAATCAGTTTTCCAGTTGTGTATGGAGCTCTTTGGATCTCAGCCACAGCCGGTATCCCATAATTTGAAGGAGTGCTCAACTATTAATTTAAATCTCTATCTGGAAAAACCCTGATCTTATAGACTGTTGCTGTGAGAACAGAACATGCTCATCTTTCTTTTGAATCTTTTGTGGATTTCCCATTTGACTGCCAATTATTCTGCTTTCACTGCTTTAGTGGAAGTTAAGCTTACCCACTCTTTCCACATCAGCATTTAGAAGATGTCCTAGAGATGAGACACATTACCAGCTGGCCACCACAAATAGCATCTTCTGCTGCCCTAAGGAGACAGATGGAAGGAGTTAATTTATAACGACAGCTCTCACTTGGGAGTCTTTGAGGCTAGCTAATGATGTTGTGAAGATTAGCACTGTCCTTCCTAAGGAGGTCACTTTCCCTAACCTGTGTGCTACTTGCTGTAAAGAGCATGGCTCCATTAGCCTGTGGCACGCACAAAATAGCAAAAGGGGCCACAATAGGCATTGATCTCTCTTGTAAAGATAGGGGCATGGAAATCTCGTGTTTTTGTGGAGGTGCCTGCCAAGCAACTAGTCCACACCAAGACAGTGGGAAGAAGGGGGGTAAATACATTGAGCAATGCCTAATACAAATCTCTATCATTTAATAGAGGATAGAAAAAGAAAATGAAACAGATTTGTGCAGTGCTTCATATGGAAATGGTAGTTGTTAGCTCACCCTGTTGCACAACTATCAACACCAGGTGGCTGTGCTGGCACTGCATCCTAAGTAACCATCTTCATAGACTTGCTGTTAGCTTTGAGTAAACGTTCTGTGTTTTCTGAGGAAGCAACTAGATAGAGCATGGGACCACCAAAATATGTGCAGAAGCAGATTAATCCCAAAAGATTTCACCTGATTTTTAACTGGCTCAAGCATTTGCCATACGGTTGTTACTTTTAAATTGACTGTTTGGTATCATTTACCTGTATTGTCTAAATTAGCACTGCTAGTTCAAATCACCATGGTCTTGAAATTTGTAATCATTTAAGTACAGTATGCTAGTGTTTACAGACAAGACATTTGCATATGCCATGCAATGCTATGTAAATACTGTTTGTTTCCATCTTCTGGATAGCGCAAATGTATTGTACATCATCAAGCTGCTTAGATAAAAGTGATGCTTATCTTTGCATAAAACTCCATCACAGTTTCCCATAATGATTTAAGATCTATACTGGTAAATGCCCAATCTGTCTGTCTTTTGGATATGCTCTACAACATAATTCACCTATTATAAGACTTTAGGAGGGTCTTGTTACTGCAGTTGTTAAAATCTCCTATTTGATAGCATCTCCATGTACATTCTGAAGGGAGATGCTCCTATCTGAAAATGAAGTATGACTTCCTAATAATTGACTAAAATAAAATAGCATTAAAAAGAAATAGAAGTACACATGTATTAGAAAGGGAATTGTTCCTTTTATTACTGCCAGCCATTTATTAAAAAGGCGATGGTTCTAGTTTAATTAACCGAGTTGAGAGCAGCAGATGGAGCAGAATGTCTTGCAGCGATAAGACAATTCAGAAATGGCACCAGATGTTGGAAGCTGTCCCTGGTGGTGTTTGAGTGCAACACAGATGTTACAGTCCCACCTGGCTAGTTTCTAAGCACTGCAGGCTAAGCAGCTGTGATGTAACCCATATAATGTACGCAAACACTAAAAGCAGAATAATTGAGCTGCTGGTACTCCTTGGAAGGGTGTGACTGCTCAGAGGTGAAATCTTTTAAGGACAAACGGCAACAGCTAAGGCCATCACTTTTTCGGTACTTTCAGAGGAGGAAACTGTCAACTAGAAGCCTAAAGCCCTTTATTAAAGATATGGTGGCAGAGAGTTGCTTCACCCCAAACATTTTCCTTCACAGAAAATATATATATCTGCAGAAAGTGCCTATTTTTTGTATGTATTTCTCTCAGAGGGCCAATTAATGTCCACAATTTTAAAAATTTGAATGGGGGCTTTCCTTTTAGGGCTAATAGCTTGGGAGGAACTGTAGCATTTCTGATTCAATGAAGCCCTCCTTGTGTACAGCATTCCCATTCCTGCTCAGACATCCCCACCTGTGGCAATCATCCTATTTAGTTTGGCCCACAAACTTGACATAAGGAGATGTACAGAACAATGACCAGTGCAGAGGCTGTGAATCTTTACTATTTTGATAAAAAATGTGTAGGAAAGAATAGTAAAGATACTATATTTTGTAGTAAATAAATCATTAGTATCTACAGCTGGGACTTTCAATGTTCTTATTCTGAAAAGAAAGCAAACTTATTAAAAAATGAATACCAGTGCAGGTTTTATGCATTAAAACCTTGAATCTGAAACCCTGTGCAAGTCATTCCTGCTTTCAGTCTCACAAGATTTAACATGTAAGGAGGCCTTTTTAAATTTTTCATTCTATGCAGCATAATAAGCAAACAAAGGCATTTCTCCAATAAAAGACTTGTTCTGTTTCTTATATCTAGTACCTGAGTTAGAATTGCATTAATCTTTACTGTGTGATATTTCTTCCAAGCCTACACTGGGTCTTCACCAGTTTTGCGTTCCATGCAACCTTGGTAAATTATTACTGAAATTACGAAGTAGAATATAGACCACTTGCACTGATGTACAAGTGGTGGGATATAACTGAACCATAAAAGCAGGCATAATTCGATTTGACAGGATTGTTTGTGTACAAAAAAGAAGGAAAGAAAGACTTCAGCCATGTATATGCCTTGTGACATTTTGTTTTGATCGGACTATCACCCTTCTGAATCAATCTTCATTTAACGCATGATCGTTCGTGGTGCTCTCTTCCATGCTTGTGCATGCCAGAATAGTGAAAAAGTTGAGGGTGGAAACTCCCCACAAACTAGTCAAAGTAAAGCACAAGAGTATGATTGCATACACACCCAGGTTTTGTTCCTGCAGCCCGGTTTGCAGGATTGCCACATATTTCAGTTTTTGTACCATGACAACCATCCTTGTATAACAGCCACCAGTGGTAAAATATCTTGTATTGAGGGATAGAATTTGACTAGAGAACTGTGCCCTTAAGTACTTTGAGCTTCAATACGCTTGATGGATTGCACCGTTTCCCAGAACTGTATATCTTGACTCCACGTACGAAATATTTAAATATAAAATTTAATATTTGATGTGAACTGCTACTGGAGTGGGGCTGTGTTCACTAATTTACAACAAGTCCTTTGATTGGTTGTAGGTGGAGCCACTGACCCCTTCGGAGGGTTTGCGGACTTTAGCTCTGCTGCCGCCGCCTCTGCCTCAGCAGGCTGCCCCCCATCACAAGGTACAGTGCCAAGGGTAGTGGAACAGAAAGCTGACCTCTCAAATTTTGGTCTCTTACTACCTGAAAGTGTCTTTTCTTCCAGAATAGATTAAATTCTATGTCGAGTTCTCATTTTAAAGGTGCTATATTCTGCCATGTTGTATTGTGATGCGGTTTCATTTTATTATGACTTATTCCCTATTCGGGGCAGAGGGATTAATTATTTGGGGAATGAGCTTTTCCTTTGACCCTTCGCCCAGGGGTGGTTTACCTTTTCCAGCTCAAGGGCCACATCAAGGGTTTGCTACACCTTTGAGGATTGCATAGATCATGCGCACTTGGACACACACACTTGCAAAATCCACCCAGGTGAAAGAGGGGCACGAGCAGCATATATATGCACACCCCCAGCAGAGAGGATGCGCGCACACACAAATGAAATAATTGCTCTGGAATGATTTTTACAAGCACCAAAATGAATTTAAATGAATTAATACTGCAGTAATGATCATTCATTTGTCTCCCCTCACAAACACCTTTAACATTAATTGAAGCTAACTGAAATACTGGGCTGGAAATGATTTTCACAGGTACCAACAATGAATTCCAATTAATTAATACTGAGTAGTAGCTTTTGCTATAGTATAGTATGTTGTGTACTCCATCCCCTTTCGCCTGTAATGGTAATCTTTTATGTAATCTGCAGTAAGCCTCTTAAGAATTGTATTCTACAAGTCCACACTTTATATTAAAGTACTCTCATGGAAGAAGGCTAGAATTGACCCAAGATACATTTAGAATTCGACAGTGGATGCGGTGCATAAGGCAGGATTGTCCAGGGAGGGGACTGTTAATTTGTGTGTACTGATTTATTTAAGTTCCACACAAACTAAAAAATTGTCCACTGGGGAGAAAAAACATGTAAACATCACAGTAAGAGCCCCTTGTAGGGGTGAGTAAGCTTATACAAATGTTATGATTGGCCCTAAAATACTGTCTTTTGTTGTATTCTTGCCACACTGCTATAATAATTGCTGTTACCCAAATTACTTTTTAAAAGACCCAGTGAATTAATGTGAATTAAGATAGCTGGTCAACAGAGCTGGGATTGTTCAAAGAGTTTTGAAGCAAGCAGTAGCTGAAACAATTGTTCCACCACAAAGCATATTGCATAGAAGAAGGTGTGGTGTTTCTTGCAGCCATCAGTAATAAAATGCATTGTATTGAGGGATAGGATTTGACTTGAGAACTGTGCCCTTAAATACTTTAAGCTTTAATAATGTTCTGCCTTGATTTTACAGGTTATTGAAAATTTAGGTTTGTGGTGCTCAAATCCTATTATGCTAATAATGGAGTCTAAGCTTGATAATACTCCTTTATCAGTGTTAATATGATTAATCTCCACCAATCACCTTTATGCAAGCAGCCAGCAATGATTAATCATTCTTGAGCAGTAAAGCCCCCCCAGAAATCTTTTGTTGATTAATCATCTTTGGTAAAGTTCCCCGAAGAGTGGCATCAAATGCCTCTGTCTTCTCCCCCTTTCCTTTATTTGTGTTTGGATATGAGCATCCCGTAACTGGAGAATCAGCATTTACTTATCCATCAGGAATACTTGTAAGTGTGCTTAAATTTTTAATAGGCAGTACTAATTGAAATATTCCCAATAAAGTCCCTTTTGTAAGGGAGATCAAAGCAGAATGTTTCATTGTGGCCCCAAGCTAATGAATTCTAGCCCAGTGCTTGCGTTAAAGTGGATTGTAGTGCACAGATAAGCGATGGATGTACTTTTCCCTCCCTGCCCTTCCTTACTTAAATTTTAATCCACCTGTGGAGGAGAAATTAATTAAAACAAGGGTTTTATACCCAGGCGAACAGGTACTATTACGAATTATTGACATGAAATGTAAATTATTGCAACCTTTTTAAGATTAGGTGAGTTAGATTCTAAGTAATAGGCAGGTTTGTAGATCACTAATTCCTAGCTGGCTGCACAGACCAGATTATTCTGAAATCAGCAGGGTCTCTCAGACCTGTCAAGTGAACATTGATTTAAAAATTTGAATGCTTTCTTTTTCTGCCTGCACTGATGAGGCCTAACAGTTAAATGTAAATTGCAAGTTGTTCAACTGTGTGAAAACCAGTGCAGGCATGTGTGCCCCTGTGTGCCTTTGTCTGTGCATCAGGCTACAATAGTAAGATCTACGTAACTGTTGCACTTCAAAACTGAAATACTCATCAGTGGCTAGCAATTGATAATCATAACAAAGGCTCATTCGCTTTAAAAACCTAACATCTACCGTATTTTTCGCTCTATAACACGCACCCGACCATAACACGCACATAGTTTTTAGAGGAGGAAAATCCGTAGGCATGCCACCCGTAGGCATTCCCTCCATAACACGCACAGACATTTTCCCTTACTTTCTAGGAGGAAAAAAGTGAGTGTTATGGTGCAAAAAATACGGTATTTCCTCATGATCTTTACACCTTGGAGCTTCACTCACAAGTTTATTCCAGTAAAATGTGTATTTTTAAAATATGTAAAGACAGGCAGACTGCCGTTAAAAGAACTAAATGTCTTGCAGCTCTCTATGCACATGCTGTACAAAGATTTGAGAGCATGTGTGAGCTTTGAATGCATATTTATCAAAGCTCCCATAGAGCGCTAAATAAATACTACACAATGCTGTTAACAAGCACAACAGAGGTGAGATAAACACCCTGAGGCAACTGAATTTGAAAGCCCATTATTTTATTGGTATCCCACTTAGCTGTACCGGTTTAATAACTCTATACAGCAAGTAATGTATATGTAATCAGATGAGTTTGAACAAATTGCTGTTTTTATGACTTCTTGCGACTGTGAGACCAGCCTTGTTCACAGTGATTGATTCAAAACAGCAATGAGTTAATGTTTGCAGCTTTGCTTAAGGCTCCCAGTTTTGAGCTACTGGCAATTTAGATACTGAACTTCTGCTATGCTTCAGGTGTCTCTCATGCCTGCCACATTCTTGTGTGTTGAAAGTGGATCCTGCAGATTTGCCTCTTAGGAAATCTATGTCCCACACATGTGGACTCAACAGGTGGCACATAACCAGCCATACTTTAGCACTGGTGTGGCTGTTTCATTCTTATGCCCCCCCCTTTGCCATCCTGTTAAAATTGTTGGAATATTCATGAGGGAGAGTAATGTCCAGATGGAGATCCTACCTGCAGATGTTAATCTGGATGGACATACATCGGCTCTCATTTGTTTCACTTCATGGAATGTGGCATTTGCTCTGTGCTTTTCACAAAGACTCTTACCTTTCTTTTCCCTCCCCAGGTACAACAGCAAGTGGGAATGGAGAGTTTGGCGACTGGAGTGCCTTCAACCAAACCTCTCCAAGCCCTGCTGCTTCAGCTGGAGAGCTCTTTGGTGGCTCTGCTCAGCCAGCTGTTGAGCTCTTTGGTGGCTCTGCTCAGCAGAGCCTTGGCCAGCCTCCAGCTGCTTCAAATCCTTCTGACCTCTTTGATTTGATGGGTACCTCCCAAGCCACTATGACCTCTTCCCAAAGCATGAATTTATCTATGATGGGTTCCAACACTGTCAGCATCAATCTACCTATGTCCAGGTCACAGGTATGGTGCTGTTCTGCAGTCCCTTGACTGCTGTTTACTCAACGGATAGTTTTGACACACGCTTAACTTAAAGCTTCTTTTCTGTGGCTCTGAAAGTGTTTTCTTGCCTTTTTGCTTCACTGGCCCCTCTTTTCTTCAAGATTCAAGTAAATTGAGAGAGGAAACATCTAAAGCAATCTAAGAGTTGTAGAACATAAGGAAGACTTCAAACTTGTGACACTTTGATTGTAGCAAGGGGGATGAGGGTGGGGAGTGCCACCTGTTTCTGGCTCACATATAGTTTTACCCAGTTTAAGAGTAGTTGACTATTGAAAACAAGTCTTTGGACTTGGAAAACTTAGCAACTAGTTGATCAGGTATGGTCTGAAGTTGCATGAGGCCACTAACCTACTGAAATTAAGCAAGTCAGGGTCTGGTCAGTGCAAGGCCTCATGGAAATTACTTGTGTGGGTTCCATGATGGAAGAAAGGAGGAATATACTGTAAATGTAAGAAGAAAACTAATTTTCCAATACATCTAAAATAGAAGGATGGTTCAGAGAAAGTATTTTTAGGTAAGGGGAGAAGCAAGGCACTTCTGAATTACCACTCTTGGCACAGTTCCAGAAGACTACCAGATGATAGGTAAAGTACTTAAAGAGATGCTCTTGAGAATTTTATGAGCATGAACTTCAACTTTCTTCAGTTCTCTTAGGAGAACATAAATGTCCATCTGTTTCTCTTTATGAAGGCTGGATGAACTCCTCTCTCTGATAAATTATAGCTGTAAAATACTGTGTTGGCAATTCGTAGCATAACTCTAAAGATCTCTTTTTTTCTTCTTCTTTAATGCTTCTAGCCTTTGCACGGTGTTAACCCAATGATACAGAAGCCTAATCCACTTTATAATATGGGCACAGAGATGGTCCCCAAAAATGTAGGCAAAACCCTGCCATCCACTTGGTCAGACCCTAGTGTAAATATCAGTTTGGACAATTTAGTTCCTGGTATGCAGCCTTCCAAGCCCCAGCAACCATCACTCAACACAATGATTCAGCAACAAAGTAAGTAATACAATTCTTGCTGTGCTTGTATTTCAATGACGTCACTCTTCACAGTATATTCTTGATCAAAGTGTGGGTGGGTGTTAAAAAAACACTAGACTTCCTCAGCACCTATAAATTCTCTCTTTTTCGTGACCACAGTATATTATCTGCAACTTCGTAGCCTTCTACTATTTAAAAACTCTCTTGCTTGAGTATGCACAGCAGTCATTCATTGGGTTCTGCCTTTTGTTTTTGCGATCCCAGAGAGCATGTGGCTGGTGAGCCAACCATTTTCAGCTTGATGGGTCACAAACTATATCGGCCTGCTTGTGCTTTGAATTTTCCTCACCCTGATCTAATGATATAGTGCAGGCTTTAAAAGCTTTTTGTGGTGTCTCCTCCCAAACTCTTGAACTGTCAGCCCCCAAGCAGTGAAAGGGGATTCTTGTTCAACAGAATTTTCATTTCCTTCTCCCCTTCCCCCAGTTTCTGAACCAGGTACTAGCAAAGTTGTACTTAAAAAGATCTAATGCAGAGGGAATACACTATATTTGTGGATCCCTGAGCATAATAAATAAGTGGGTATCTAGACAAAGCATGGTTGGGCCATGGAGAAATAAGAGAATTGGGAGGAATGGGAACTATGACAACTAGGATTTGTGCTGGACTTTAGTTGTCAGGCATATAGAAATATGTTGGATGATGCCTTTAAGGATCAGCTTTGTTTTTAATATACAGCCAATACGTTAAATAAGGGTGGGGTGGGAAACGTTAAATAAGGGTGGGGTGGGAATATACTTGCATTTTCTTTGAATGATAGAAATATCATAAAAAATCACCTTAACATTTAAAACTTCATTTCTGCCCCATAGATATGCAACAACCGATGAATGTGATGTCTCAGAATTTTGCAACCATGAGCCTCAACTCACCACCCAGCATGATGCCTGCTCGACCTCCTGCAAACCCATTGATGGGCGGGCCTGTTCCCGTGGGAATGGGAATGCCCACTGTGATGACTGGCACGATCGGGATGGCTTCCATGGGAGGCACACCTATGATGAACCAGGGCATGATGGGCATGAATGTGAACATGGCAATGCCAACTTCTGGAATGGGTTTGTCGGGCATGGGCATTACTAATATAGCTGTGGCATCCTCCATGGCTCCCGGAACTGTGCAACCTAAGCAAGATGCCTTTGCAAATTTTGCAAATTTTAGCAAATAAAGATTGTAAACCAATCAGATTGAATGAAGGATTTTAGCTGCACAAATAAAGCTGGGATAAGGGTTGAAAATGCTGATCAAATGCTTTCTCTTTTTCTTTTATTGCTTACTTTAAAGGAGCCCATCTAAAGAACCCAAAGGTCATTTTGTAAACTCCCAACCTACTTTTGTTCAAGTTTTGGTGAAGAAAACGTCCTCCACCGAGTGATATGGTTGATATTGCAATCACTAGGCCTTGTTTTTTAACAAGAGAATTAAAAGCCTTTCTTAGATGGCAGAACCAGTTTTAACTTTGAAACTTGTGGAAACTCTGGAATTTGGGGGCTGGGTATATCTGTGTGAATCTAATTTTATACTTGATTTCTTTTTTCCCCTCCTGGAATCTATTTATCATAATTGGATCCGTTCCTTTTCCTACCACTGAGTCAAATTTGAAGTCAAAGTATGCTGATCAATTTTTTATAAGAATATATATATATTTTTGTCCAAAAAAATGGCTTACATATGTGATTATGGCTAATTCAAAGGGACCTGGAATGTATATATACTTTTGCTACTCTTCCAGCAACACTGCTATACTATCCAAATTTTTATTATAGACCTCTTTAAGCAATTTGCTGATGAATAGGGTGGGACGGGTGGGGTTTTCCTACCTCTTTCTGCTTTAGTACACAATGCAGAACTGGTAGAAACTTCATTCAGACTGCTGTATGGTTTCCTTTCAGAGAACTCTAGAGAATATATATATATGGTTGGGTTTTGGTTGGGGTGGTTTTTCTGCAGCCATACTCCAGTGAAAAGTGGCAGCCCCCCTTGGGGTCTCTGGGGTCACTGTTTACATCACTGACAGTCAAAATGCAAGGATTTTTTTTTTTCTTGCAACACAAAAAATGAGAAACAGCATCTTTAAATTAAGAAAGAACACCTCTAAACTTTTTGTTAATCCAACAGCATTGGATTCTAAATTTTATACATTTGGTGACTTCACTTGTTTTATGTAAATATGGCCTTAGCAATTGCGGAATCCAATAGAAAGGGATTAAATAAATATATATAAATGAATAAATATATAGATTATTATTATTATTAAAGGAAACCTGTAGCAGTCAGATTTTATGGATTAATGAAAATAAAGGAAATGAAAGAATAAATTAAAGGCTTTTTCTTTTCCTGCTATGATTCTGCATTTAGGTTCAAACACAGATCATGATTTTTAGTCTGGGATGCAGAGGTTCAGTTTATATTCACAGAGCCAGGGCTGCTACTGAGAATGAGTACTATATTCTAGGTATGAAACTTTATTGGCTCCCCTTTCTTATGTTGGATATTTTTTATTATTATTAAATTGATAAAACTTTATTTCCATTGTATTCATAATGTTCTGTTATACATAACATTAAAGTGTTCATTAAAAACAATGTTGGGGCTGCTTCTCCTTTCATTCCATTTGACATTTCATGAGAGCAGTGGGGGGGGGAGAGAAATAATTATAATTTGGGCAAAGTAATTTTTATAAATAATTTAAAATTGTTTAATGACTTTTTATCTCCCGCCTTCCCTATCTGACTCTACTGTTAGGAATTAAAAATGAAGCAGCGCAGATATCTTGACCCACTCCAGCCTTGCTAATGCTCCATCTACAACATTTCTAATTAGGCAGAAATTCATGTACTTCAGCTAAGTGGTAATGAAAAGTGATTCATTTGCTGAATAAGAGATGAGAGTGAGTGTAATTAGCTGACTGCGGTTTTTAATCTTTCAACAATTCAATGTGTTTAAATTAGTTTCAAAGAATAGAGCTTTCAAGTGTTGTTACATCAAAGTAATCAAGACAAGCTTTACTGGCTGTGCGGGACAGATCGCCTTCTCTTCAGCTCCAGTTTTGAAACCCTTGAACTTTTTGTGGGAATTGTCTTCATAAGTTTGTCTTGTTACAGATGTTGAGAAGCAAAAAATAAAATAAAAATGAACCTACAAAACTGCAGGAGGTGGGAGCAAACCGGTTTTCAGGGGGAACGGAGAAGTTGTCAAACCTGTTTTTAAAAACCTGGTTCTACTGTTAGGATGTCAAGGCACCAAAGTCCTATAATGTATTCTCAGTACTGTACAATACAATGAAAGGCTGGGATGTGCCTCTTCAGGCTTTAAAAGAATGCTTCAAAAAGCAAGTTGGAACAAAGTAGTGTTGAAACTGGACTAGATTTACTTCTTTAGGAAATGATGTGAAACTCTTTAAGTATTTCGGTAGTAGTTCTGCATTTGGGTTGAATCCTATTGCTTTCCAAAGGGGTCCAGGCAGTAACAGTGACACATTCAAAGCAGGCATAAAAAACATTGAAAACCTGTGCCTCTTAAACCTGGCCACAAAGTGCTAGGGCATACGGTAACTTGTGTTTGCTTGTGAAAAATGTATTATCAAACTTTCAAGAAAAGGGACAGCCATAAAAGTGGATACTCCCGAAGCTTGCTTCTCTACATCATCGTGTTAAGTTCAATCAACCACCATGGATGGTAGTATCAAGAGTATTCACCTTGGTGTGCAGATCTCACAAATTGCCCAAAAATAAACAGTTGCTCAGAGGAAAAAGAAATGGCAGATAGTTGCAAAGCAACCTCCAGAGGCTTGGCAGTCTTACAGGCTCACATTGGGATGTCATGGGACTTGCAGGTAAAAAATGAGAAAAGATTGTACAAAGAAGGCAACATTCATCAGGTACTTGGCATGTAAGTTTCCACCCAAAATATATGATCGTGTTGTATGCAACTTAAGCATTATGCTCGGGTCTTTTTGTAAGGCTGTCCTTCGGAATGCATTTACCATGCCATCGCAGAACACTAGGACCTAGCAAAGGCATAAACGGCACAGGTGCACGCTTGCTGATAACCTGAGCACTCAGTGTGTTCTACAAAACAGAAACTGCATCTGAAACCGCTAAACAAGAGTATTTATGGCAGCATCTGTTTCATCTCGATCCATCAGCAAAGAGGAGCTTGACACTTCTGGTGGAGAGGAGGAGGGCAGGAGGGATTTATCAATGAAGTTTTTGCATAATGTAAGCAGGCATCCTGCACTCAAGGTGATATCAACAATAAATGTAACCAGCGCTTAAAACCATTTATATTCTCCCAGGTCTCAGGTTTCCAGAGATGTGTATTCCAGGACACTTTATCTTACCTAGGTATTCAGTGCAGCAACCGTCATCCTATAGTGCAGAGGTTTTCAATCTTTTTGAGTCCATTGCTCCTTTGACCAACTACCTTCTTTCTGCATCACGCTGAGGGGCTCAGAAGCCCAGTTATATTGCCCCTTGCCTGCGACCTCTCACCCTTTTTTGAACACCCTCCCTTGTGGAGTGTTCCCTCAGTCTCTTCTCTCCTTGGGAGTCCTCCCGGTAGCTGCTGCTGTTCCTGGTTTCTGAGCTGCTCCCACCCCAAAGAGAGGTGCCATCTAGAGGCACCATTTGCCTGCGGAGCTTATAGCCAGGGCTGCAGCAATAAACAGCTATGCAAGCCTTTTGGAGGCAGAGACACAAGAGGGCAGCAGAGGAGGGAAGGAAGGAAAAAGGGACAGAGGCCAGTGTTGCCCACTGCACCCCTGACCATCATTCAAGGCACCCCAGGGGGCCACGGCACAATGGTTGAAAACCACTGCTATAGTGGACTCACGCTCTGAGTCTAGATCCTTATGTAGCCCAAACAGCACCATCCAAACATTAGCAGGCATGTTTGCAGGAGTAGATTTTTTTGTTTGTTAAAAAAAAACCTTTAAAAGTGGGGTTGGGGTTAGGATTTAACCTGTTCATTGACTGCTTGAATAGGGACCAGAGGGAGGTTCAATGGAATGAAGTATCCTGGAAAATAGTGTTGCTGGGTGGCTAGAACTGTCAAAAGGACCTTGCCACAATGCACTACTTTGTAGCAGGTTCACTTGCAAATTCGTACAGTACTAGGCTGCTTCTTGGCTGTGTTTAATATTATAGCATTTCTGGAATTTACAAAATGTCTGAGGAGGTTTTAAAGAAAGTTTGAGTTGCATTTGATCCCCAACAACATTTGGAAAAGCAATAGTCCTTTCAGCTTTCTGCAACGTTCCAATAGAAGCCACCTGGTTGTGTCACGCTTCCCTGAAATAGCTTGTGTACTAGGCTCTTGGGTTCTCACTCCAAAGCTGCATCTTACTTTCCTAAAAGTGAAACCCACTTTCTATCCACAGTAGCAAGTTGAAATTCTGCACGCTGTGAAACACAGATCGAGGTGTGTGTGTATGTAGGTAGAATATGAAATGTAATAAAAGTTTTGATTTGGAATGTGCTCAAATTGGTGTTTTTTAGTTACAAATTACTTTGGAAGGCATTTTTTCTTCTCTCATTTTAATTTGCATTCCAATAGTTATTATGGTTGCAATCTTGTGCCTGTTTGCTTGGGAATAAGTTCCACCAAACCCACTTAGACGACTGACTTAGGGCTCAATTGGCATTCAACTGGGCTATGAATTTTCAGCTGTCAAATTTGTAAGAATATGATACTCTTGACACTTAGGAAAAGAAGGGGGAATGCAAAATTGTTCAAATGTGTTTCCTTTACTTTTTCACTAACTAGACTCTGATGAGCATCAGGAATATTCTTTTTTCCTCAAGTGGGTGGGAGGGACCTTCCACGGAAGAGGAGAGCAGCTGTCAGGAAGAAACTCCTCCCTCATTACTCCCATTCACAAACAATTTTGTGATCCTTCTGACCCCACCCATTGGCCAAAGGAACAAGAGCCATGAACAGCTATTCCAGCAAGAAAACCAACAAGGGAAGTTCAGCCTGACCTGTACTGGGCAAACACTGGTGTCTGTATCAAACATGGCCATTTTATGTGTCACTTTATGACAAGTTCTGACAAGGCTTTATGTGACAATAATGCATGGAATCGAGTGCTATGTCTTGAAACACCAATGCAGAAAAATGGCTCTGGAAAAAGAAAATTCCCAGTTAAAGCTGCTCTTAGCCAGTGCTTGTGTAAAGCTGGAGCAAAACAGCCACGTAAGGTAAGAAATTGTGATTACAAGTAATCCTTAAAAAGAATTTCATGATTGGTTGCATATCTGTGTGATAAGGTTTTACTTATGCAACAGAATCCAGCTATGTAACAATGTTCAAGCATTGCAGTCCCGTGATTTTCTGGCCACTAGGTATTTGTGCCCTTCTATGCTTTAGAGCTCTTACATTCTCACTTCGACTGAGCCATCTCGGCTCCAAACCAGTGATTTGTTGCCTGCTTGGGTGGGGGAAATAAAAACCATGAATGGGGCAGGGCAAAGCTGTAGCTGCAGGAAGCAATTCCTCTGATGGCAGCTATTATATCTGCAAAGTTCTTGGATTTCTACTTCCCCGTTCAAGTTGAAGGTTTGGTTGTTGTTGAAAAGGGACTTAGCACTGCTCAAATGTGTGGGAAATTCACTGTATGAAACAAATAATTACAAAGGAGCCATGAATACCTCTCACCCAGTTACAGCACAGACCTGTACCGTGTATTTGCTCCTGCATGTACCATAACCTCCCATAGGCATGCTAGAATTTCTCTTTGCATTTCCCCCCAATCTTCAAGTCCAATATTCAATGGCAACAGCAGAGATTGAATGCAAATTGCCTACTTTTGTTTCTCTAGGCTATTGCGGGTAAGGCTTCCACCCCATAGTTTTGAGAATCTGTGCTATCTCTGACCTCGGCCCATAATGTACAACTCAGCTGCCAATTTAGGTGAGTTCTTCTAGTAGATACAATTACACAAAGGAGTCTAAAATTCTGTAGTGTTTCATTTTAAAGTATTGGATGGCTTTCTTAAATAAGTCCCCAGGGTTTTTATGACTCAAATCATAAAAAGGGGCAAAAGAATGACTGGGTGCCATAAGGTACCAGTTTAGTAATTAACTAGCTCTTTTAATAGGCCTGAATTACTTTGTTTCATGATAAGGGGCTTTTAAAAAAAAAGAAAAGAAAGAAAAGCACACACACATTCTAAGACAAAGCTACATTCGACATCTGGGAACCTCCGAACAGCTGGCTACCTAATGAATATGCATCTGTTTAAGAGGCTGTGGTCCATTAATAAACCAATAGATATAAAACAGAAACAATCTTCGTCAGCTTCAAAAGAGATTGGATGCAATGTGCTGTGAAGTGTCACTGTCACATTGAATTGGGCTGGTGAGGTTAACAGTCAACTGTTTGGTACCCATGCCTTTGTCTCTGCAAACAGAACTCCCATTTTCCTTCCAATGTGAAGCATAGGCAGCGCTGGCAAGAGTATTTGTTTCGTTTTGTTCCCTTTTCGTTTTCTGGTGCCCAGCTGCATGCTGGGCGCCAGTATCCTTTCAAGTTGGCATCTCCCCGTTCCTTTGCACCACTAAAAGAGTGCTCTCTACATTCTACAAAACCAGCTTATTTTAACAATGCAAATTAGCAAAAAAAGAGCCTAGTATTCCACCACACATATAAATAAACTGGTAGACAGGTAGTGGTTGCAATAAAACATGCTTATGTGAAAGAGAACAGATTTCTCATTTAAAGCCCTTCCTGGAAATGTTCACAGGGGCAAAGAAATGCATTTAATTCCTATTGTGGTATAAAACAATTCTATCCAACAGCTACACAGCAAAGTCTGATTGCTGAAGCCAGCATAATGCATATTAATCTACCATGATAAGAGTGTGCTGGATGCAATACATATATTTCTGCTTTCTTTCCAGATTCCAAGCCAGTAAGATTTCAGATGAAACCTGTTGTCCAGTACTGCAACTTTCTCCATCTGTGTCCCTGCAGATGTTGTTGGACTATATCTCCCATCACAGCCATTCAGCATCACCACTAGTCAGGAAGTATGGGAGTTGTAGTCCCAAAAACATCTGGAAGGCCACCAGGCTAGGGGAGACTGCTACTGTTTTCAAAAAGCGGTGCTATGTATTGGGGGTGGCCAAAAGATAAAACTAGGATCTGCTTGTGGTTAGCAGTAGATTGGCTGGACCTTCATATTTATAATGGTTTAACAAATTGTTTAGCGGCAGCAACATACACACCCGCCCCCCCAATCTTTCTTTGGATGCTGAAATGAAGACAATGAGCAGTGGAGAATCAGCTTTTTGTGTGAACATGCTAAAGAAGATGCTAGATGGGAGAGCATTCCACAGATGGGAAGCCATAATTGAAAAGGCTCTCACCCTTGACACCAGCCTCCCTCAAAGAGGGGATCTTGAGGAGGTCTTCCAAAGATGATCTAAGGGTTTAGTTAAGGCAAGGCTTGCAGTTCAGCTGTGAGCTGATGTTATTTGCATCTGTCTTCCATAATTACTGAGATTTTTTTTTTTTTTACTTTTTGCAAATACAGGACAGATAAAGTGTTTAGATCTTTCTTTAATTCCACCCAAAGCGTTTTGGGAAAATGGAAGGTGAAACTTGACTGGAGTTACTAAGAATTAAATGTCTGCATGTGTTTTAATGGGGAAATAGCTTTGTGTTTGTGTCAAGTGTTTGGTGATTGTGTGTCACTGACTGGAATGCAACCCCAGATAGTTTTCCATGGTGATAGTACAGTCCTTTGCCTTGGATATTTTTAAGCAAAGGTTGGATGGCCGTCTGCCATGGAGACTTGGACTAGATGACCCTCAGGGTCCCTTCAAACTCTAAAATTCGATGATTCTATGATATGCTTCCCCATCCCTGGGGCCTTCCTTGGCCCATTTTTATTCCCTTCCATTAGAAATACAGATTTGGAACTATGCCTGGTGGGGGGAACAATGTAGGGGGAGGAGTATGGAGGTGGGATGGTTGCCTGGGGAACCTCTCCTGTTACTTCATTGGGCTTCCATTACAGAAAAGGTTGTAATAAAAGAGGTGAATATATTTGGCCAGATAGAAATTTGCATTAGGCCCAAGTGATGCAAAGCTGCTGTTGAGTTTTAAAAAATCTTGGTTTAGCTTAGTTGCCAAATTTTGGCTGCTAACAGCCTGGCATTTTAGTAGATGATTGATTTGATGTTTTCCTCTTTGTTGTAATGTTCCCAAGGAAATATGCATGGGCCCATCTTTAATGGCTTTTAAAAGATCCTCGAAAACTTTCCTATTTCAATCGCATAGTGCTGTTCTTTTAACTTTTCTTCTTGCTGCCTATAAATCAGGAGGATGCTGTAATTTTACTGAAAGATTGCCTCCTTGCATATACTTACCCAAACCTTATGATCCTCTTCAAAGGCTTTGCTCTATGAGCCACCACCAAAGGAGGCGAGGCGAGGCAGGCGGCTGCTAGAAAAAAGGGCTTTCTCTGTGGTAGCACCCCAGTAGTTGAAGAAGAGTTTCCTGGCACCTTATTTATTTATTTAGAGCATTTGTACTCCTCTCTCCAGACCAAAAGGCTCCAGAGTGACTTTAATTAAGGCAGTCCCCTGCCTGTAGGCTTACAATCTAAAGAAATATGGCACGCAAGGAAAAATGGTCAGGGAGGGAAGAGGGAATGGTCTTTTCAGTGCAGATGAAGAGCATTTTGTTCACCCACACCTATTAAAATTGTCCTATAAAACAAAGCCTAGGCTCTCATTGTTTTACTGTGGTTCTAAATAAACCTTATGCTCTTGTAGCATAGGCTAAGTTGTACTTCCTTATGTTCTGTCTCTTAGAGACATTTTATGTTGCTTTTATTAATCTTTTGCATTATTAGAATCATAGAATCACAGAGGGACCCCAAGAGTCATCTAGTCCAACCCTTTGCGATGCAGGAATCCTGCCCACAGCCATCCCTGAGTGGGCTCAAACCACCAGCCTTCTGGTGAACAGCCAGACACACTGGCCCTTTGTGCCACAGATTGTATTTTTCATTATATGAGGTTTGTCTAGGGGATGGTATTGAACTTCAGCAATTTGTATTTAATACAAATAATAGCACATTATTATTATTATTATTATTATTATTATTATTATTATTATTTAATGAAAAATGCTTGTGAATTGTCTTCGGAGGTTTATGTCCTGAAATGTGGTTAAGAAATCCCATTTGACAAGTAGTAAACCAATATGAAGGGATGCGGGTGGCGCTGTGGGTAAAACCTCAGCGCCTAGGACTTGCCGGTCGCATGGTCGGCAGTTCGAATCCCCGTGGCGGGGTGCGCTCCCGTTGTTCGGTCCCAGCGCCTGCCAACCTAGCAGTTCGAAAGCACCTCCGGGTGCAAGTAGATAAATAGGGACCACTTACCCGCGGGAAGGTAAAACAGCATTCCGTGTGCTGCGCTGGCTCGCCAGATGCAGCTTGTCATGCTGGCCATGTGACCCGGAAGTGTCTGCGGACAGCGCTGGCTCCCGGCCTATAGAGTGAGATGAGCGCACAACCCTAGAGTCTGGCAAGACTGGCCCGTACAGGCAGGGGTACCTTTAAAAACCAATATGATATTTTAATGTGCCCCAAGCCTTAGGTGAAAAGAATTGGAGTAGGAATTGAAATAATGTGCTAGTGATGTGAAAAGTATGGATGCCTCTAAGTCAGCCTAACTCTGGGGGGTACAATGCCCCCTGGTTTCAAAACTGCAGGTATTATGTAGTGCACTATGAATACTTGTACAAGCCCTGAGGCTGCATGTGTTCCTGCTTGTTTCTGATTTTTGCTGAAATCCGCACAGTGTCACCAAGCTATTATCATACATAAGTAAATATGTTATGTTAAATCAAAGAAAAGCTGTGCTTTTGGCAGTGTTTCTTGAAATTTGTAAAGCTTTTAAACCCCCCCCCCATGTATTGCTTACTATAACTTGAAAAGAATTTGCCCGGTTTTTCCAAACAAATGGACTAAAATCTTTGAAACCCCACAATAGAAATACGCTGTATTTTGCAGTTGCCACAGAGCTCATCTTATTTGAATTAACTTTTGGACACAGCAAACATATCAACCTTTAGTCTCTGTAATGGGCAAAACAATGGGTTGTTTGTATGTTAGTCCTAGTCAAAATAGACTATTGGAGTTTAGAGGCTTATGTTAGTCATGCTAGTAATTTCAGTAGATGTATTATGAGTATCACTAACGTTGGATACAACCCAATGTCATCAGAAATGGGTGAGGGCAACATTTTGATTATCAGTTCAGATCCCATTTAATCAATCAGCTGAAGCTAGATGGCACTCTAGCAAACAATTTAAGAAGGATAGAAAACAGCAGTTATATAATTTATATACAATGCTCTGAAATGCTCAAAGTGCTTCACATAACGTCACAATCCTTACAACTGTCAGGAAAGCTGTGACAGTGGGCTGTGTCCAATGCTGTCATTCAGCTGGTGGTCAGGCATCTTTCAGCCGAGGAACCCTCCAGATCAGATTTGGGGGCTGCAGGGTGATGGGAAGATTGCTAAAAATGGCTTCCATCTTGTTCTGCTGATGGAAGTCTTACCATCAGCTGAGTGACACCATTAGATACAACCCAAAATTATCCTAATATAGATGAAAGCAGGGCAGTTGAGGCTTAGATAAAGAGTTTCTGTTCACTGCCATCCCCCCTCTCTCACGACACACCATCTGCTGTTACATTCAAATGGGAAACCTGTGGTTTGCTTTCCTCCTCCTAATCAGAATTGTAAACCGTGGTTTGCTGGTTCAGATGTAATGGCATCTGAATATTGGCCTGCTGAAGTGTATTTCCTCTTGGTGGTGGTGGGGAATTGTGCAAGATGCACCCCCCCCAAGGCCATGTAATGAATGTATTATGGGACAGATGGCATTCAGACCTGAGGTCTGAATTGCCTAAGGTCCAGGACTTGCCTAAGATCGAGGACAAAGTGCCCCCTTTTGGAAATCCCCCCAGATATCAATTCCACCTTTGAAATTCCAGTAGTGTCCCAGAAAATCCGGACTTATGGCAGCCCTAACAAAACGCTACATGAATAACACACAGAACAAGACACTGACTTCATTTCTGTGTTTTTTAAAAAAGTCTCCTATTTCCCCAAAGTAGCTTTGTTCAAAGGCCATGTCTAAGATTCCAGCATCAGATGTGTTGAAGAAAAGTGAGAGAAAAACAGAATTATGCAGCAGAAAACCTATTACATATGCACAGAAAATAGTACAGTGCTTACTTTAGTTTGACAATATGTACATTTTCTAAAAAGGAAACAAGTGTTGGAAAAAGGTATGGTCCCAATATGTCCTGCATAGGTTTAAAACTGTGTTCTACCCTTGGTTTACTAAGGGCTGCTTACCAGGAAATGTTGAGGATTAAGTAATACTTAGGAAAAGGAATCCCCTTTTCTAAGACGTTATTGGTATACGCAGCATTTGAAACTACCTTCACTTGTGGTGAAAACTTTGAGTTCTTTATAGCAAAAGGAAGCCATACATGTTGGAGAAGTAATGAATAAATTGTGATTTTTCTAATCCTGATCAAGGATTATCTGGATGAGGACCAGCAATTAGTTCATTTGAGGACAGAGGGTAGAGTCTGCTGCAATAAAATTCTCTGTGTAGACCTTGTTACCTTCAGAAGAAGAATAAAAAGATTTGAGGGTTTTTTAAAAGGGGGGTGTCTGATGTGTCAGGCAACCTCACTCTACATACCCTAGCAGATTTCAGTACTTCATAGACAGGTGGAACCCTGAGCAAATCAGTTTCCATAGATGAAAAGAAACTATTATGGAGAAAGGTGCCCTTTAAGAAATGATGTCCCCAAGCCACATAGGTGGTTACAGGGAAACTGCAGATTTTAGCCATGGTAGCTGTTATGTACTGAGGTTCTCACCCTGGGCCAGCAGGGGGATACTGTAGATAGTTATGCAAATGAAGGATTGAAAGTGACGTTCAGTGATTGGATAGTTTGTATGCAAATGAAGGATAGAAAGTGACTTCAGTGATTGGATAGTTTTAGAAAGATGCAACAGTTACGTTGTTCTGGAGCTCTATATAAGCAGGTTGACTGAGCTCCTCAGTTCAGTTCTGTTCTGGCCTTTGAATAAACAAGAGCTGTTTGAAGAATCGCTGTGTCGTCTGATATGTTCGCCCACAACTTAACAGTAGCCAAATGGAACCTCCATGTTGAGAGGAAATGTATCTCTCAACTGAAATTATGCTTGTCCTCATATCTGCTCATAGGCTCTTCTGTGACTGCTGGCTGGCTGCTGTTAGAAGCAGGATGCCTGCCTAGACAAAACTTTTATTTGAACCAATAAGGTATGAGGGGATATTAGAAACTACTGGTCTCTCTGGCACCCTGCTCTTTCATGCTAATCGTATCTATTTTGCACCTGGCTCTCATTGGCTTTCTGTTTTAAATATTTACAAGCCATCTTTTAGGGTCAAAATCCTCCCAAGGCAGCTTCCCCTAACATCACAACACAATACATTTAAAAACCAGAAATAAGCAGCGGTAAAATGAATAAGTAACAGTAACTAATGACAATATTCAAAATGGTAAAACCCAGTAAAATGCTAGAATCACCAAAGTCGTCAAAGATAAAGCAGCAGCAAAAGCAGAGTGGTTCAAATAGTTCTAGTAAAAAACTAACCAACCCAACAAGGCTGCCCACCCCTGTGATGGCAAAGAACAGATTCATGCATGGTCCTGGTGGACTACCACCCAGGCATTTCACATCATATAGCCTCCCAACCATCTTGGGATTGCAGTAATCAATCCTTGAGGTCACCATGGCATGAATGATAGTTCCCAAGTCCATGTTCTCCCAAGAGGAAGGAAGGCAGAGATGGCAAATCATTTTTGAAAGCTAGAAAGTGCGTCTGGTTGCTAGCACTGTGTGTGCTTTCCAAGAACATTTGCAAACTGATCACTAGCCCTATGGTTCCATTGACCAGGAACCCTAGATTACTCCTATGACTTGAGCCAATCTTCCTCTTCATCCAGGAGCCTCTGAGTCTTGCACCTGAGTGACTATTCCTATCCAGTGGTGAAGCCTCTGGACACAGCAGTTGCAATTTGGGGTTATGTTTTTTTTGGGGGGTGGCTTTCCTCCCTATAAATGGTTTATTAATGATAGCATCTTAATGATCTGTTTAAAATAAATAAACCATTGACGCCATTTCAAAGGTATTTTGTGAGGCTCAGCTGATATTAAAATAGCACCAACCTTATGTGCTTTTTCAGCAAGTGACCTAATTAGTTAATAAAGTAATTGAATATTAAAAAGGATGTTGCAAGTGATTAAAATTTAAGAGCCTTCAGAACATTATTAAAGCTATAAATCATACATCACTGTTTTAATTTGCATAGCTACGGAATTACTAATGGTCCCACATGCATATGGTACTTGGCAATTAGTCTTTTCTACAAAATGTTGGTGATGGCAGGGTGGGTTACCAAAAACCTCGTGCGTCTGGGTGTATAACTAATTTCTGGTTTCAACACATAGCCTGAGATGGGGGGAGCTTTTCAGGGGCAAATGAACTTTAGCTTCTTTTCTGTGCCTGAATGAAACAGCTCCAGCTACTCCAGGATTGCCTATTGTTCTCTGAGCAGTCTTGACAGTGATATTCTTCACCACCACAGCTAATAGCAAGGAGGAGTGGGCGGGGGGGGGGGGGAGGATTTCCATTTCTGCTTTGAGCAGGGCCAGTCGAAACCTGACTTAACTTTCTTCACTTAGGATGTGTGGTTGGATTTCCCGAGACGACACTCTAAAGCTTGCAGTGGGTGAAGAGCAATCAGTGCCATTTGCTGTGTGCTGACTACTTCTTTTCATGCCACTTTATTTAGCTGGAGTTCTTATTGCCCTTAACGCAATTACAGCTTATGAAATCCCCGAGTTAAAAGGCTGACTTCCAGCAGCCATTGTTTCCTGCCAGCTCCTTCTACATCACAAGATGGTCTCACAGAACATACTCCAGAATATTATACTACCTGCTTTTCACTTAAATTGGAGTATCAACCTTGATTCACAAAGAAAACAATAGAAAACAGCAATCTAGGCAAAATTAGCATGTCTGCTCCACCAGTAACCACGACTTATTTATTTACTAAAAGCATTTAGGAAATTAGATCTAGTTCTAAGGGCCTTGTGGCGTTTCCCTCACTGCAAGAAGTGAAATTACAGGGAACCAGCCAGAGGGCTTCTCAGTAGTGGCACCCACCGCGTGGAACACCCTCCCATCAGATGTGAAGGAAATAAACAACTATACAACTTTTAGAAGACATCTGAAGACAGGCAGTCCTATATAGGGAAGTTTTTAATGTGTAATCTTTTATGTTTTCATATGTGTTGGAAGATTCTGAGTGGCTGAGGCAAGATGGGTGGGATACTGTTGTTGTTGTTGTTCCTTTCCTTAATGAGCTAATGTCAGCTAACAAAATAGTCAATGGTCAGGGCTGATGGGTGCTGTTGTCCAAAACATCTGAGGAGGCTTAACACATGTTTATCGTTAATGGCAGTGTGAAGCAGTGCACCTCTAGGTTGTCTCAGAGTTGCATAGATGCCTCTGTCTATACTTTAGCAGTAAAGTTGTTTTTGTTAGCCAGTATGACCTTTATGATAGGCAAGCCTATCCAGACACATAAATGTTGATAAGTCTTTATGGTTAAAATTAATTATTTTTAAAATGTTTTTAATTGTTTTTAAATGTTTTCACCAATGATTTTAATATTTCTTGTAAGCTGCTTAGAGGTTTTATTATAATCATTTTGTTCAATAATAAATAAAATAAATTATACTGATTGAAGAACCAGTCTCGGTATCATCCAGCAAAGCTCTGTGCGAAACAAAGATGCCATTTCCACCAATTCAGCAGAAGATTGCCTTAATATTTTATTGACATTTGCATGCAATTATATTATCAACCCACTATGGGATGGTGGTTTTGTTTTGTTTTCTCAATAGATGCACGTCCTTTTGAAGTCTTTATTGAGGCCAAGTGCAGCAACCTGTTGAATTCTATCTTTGAGAAACTGCTGACTGAAAACCCATACACTAGCTTTTGTAACAAAAACTGGAGCTTTGTTTGTTAGCTGATGGTGGGTGATAAAGGCAGAGCTGAGAGTGAAACTGGTTCCTAGAGAATGATTCACACTCTGCTACCCACTACAATTCAATGCAATGAGGCACTTGAAGACCTGTTTTAAGGAGTTGAAATTTTAATTAAATAGCGTTCTAATGGAAGAGGCAAACTCTGAGCATCTTCACTCCAATGAAGGCTGACAAGCTCTATGCCGTTTTTGAAACAAATTAATTCCCACTGTTTCATTGCGTAAGGAAATCATTGGGCAAGAAGTTCAGACAAAAATCCGCACACATGAATTGGCTAAGAGCTCATAATATCAGGCAAAATTAGTATTCAAAGCTGTCAGTTTCCATATAACTCAGGCAGCAATCCTATATTCACTTACCTTGGAGTAAGTCCCATTGAACTCACTGCCACTTCCATAACACTATTGGATTGCATGGACAGTATTCACAGCCTGTCTTTTTCAAAACAAGGAAAATTCATTTCCAAGTGATGGGCTTGCAGTAGCACCAACTGGTTTCAAGGCAACTATGTGTGCACGCTTCATTTTACTGACAAGGGGAAGTTTCTGCAATGCTGGTCCTCATTGGACTGGAATTTGTGGTGGTATCAGGAGAACATACCCCCAATTTTGCAGCCACGTTGAATAAAAATATATTGCGAGAGAAATATACATCTAACACGTCACATTGCATTTGGGCTGCAGTGGATACGATAGAAAACCACAGGAAAATTAGGGAAAGGAATACACACAATTCTGTGTTGCAACCACACATACAGGTCCTATCCAAATATCCTATATTGTTCTCAGCTTCTAACCGTCTGCAGCTTGAGGAAGGGGGATATTTTTGTGTGTGGAAGGAAAGTGTTACCTCCTTTCCCCAAAGTGTCATGGGCCCCATCCAAACCAGCTGCCTATGTTCCTGCAAAGCGACTTCTAAGCAAATTAAAACATGTCACGTCTCTCACATTGCATCTGATTTTGCCCTCAACAAACCATTCCAAGGCACAGATAGCTCAGTAGGTAGTACTGCAAGGTGCACCAGAGTGACATTCCTATTTGTGGCAGATGTGCGCCATACATATATGCCATAAAATATATTGCGCCACAGAAGCAAGACAAAGGCTGGTTCTGCATGATTCTGGTGAAACATTTCAAGGAACTGCTCTTGTGCCCCTTAAGGTATATAAATCTAAGTAATAATAATCATAAAAATAAATCAGTCTGATGCAATGAGTGGGAATGGAATAGGGTATCCAAAGTGCCCCCTTAACTTGGAAAATCCAAGGTTTTGGCTGAAAAGTTTGCAAAAGGCTATTCTAGTTAGCAATTTGCATAATGACTTAGAGCTGATATGCACTCGCCTGGGCTCTGTTCAAAGAGCCTCTGATGGAAACATTTGCTTCTTAAGATATAAAACTAAAGGACACACATTGGTGTGTGTGTGTTCAAAGCTAATTAAACTATATTACTTTATTTTAAAATTACCTGTGTCAAATCAAGCAGGAAAAGCAGCTCTTTCATCCAAAACTCCTCCAAGATTCTCTTTCTACTTTAAATTGGGCTCTTGGCTGAAACAAACATATGCACCTACTGCTCTTCCCTCTACTTTGCCAGCCTTCTGTATAGACTGTAGTGAAAGAGGCTGATGTCATTTTTGCCAGCTGAGCAGAACACAAATTCTCTTTAAACTATTGCCATCTAGCGGACAGTAGTAATGAGTACAGCAGGAATAATTTTGGAGGGACTAGCAAAAAAAGTTTAAGGCCTTTTGTTTTCCTTGAAGAATGTTTGAAGAGATGGGTTTTTGGTTCTGATGTATACCAAATAAGAGCTGACAATGGCAGCATTTAATATTGTGATACCTTTTATCCAACAGCATGGCTTTATCCTACTAACAAAGACTGAGAACAGGCTAGCATGATGACTAGCTTGTCTTCAGCATAGGACACATTATATTGAGTCTGATGTGACAAATCTGGTTGGCGCTATCAAGGGAAGCAAAAGAGGAGGCATTTATCGTCAACAATAGAAAATCTTTATTTTGGATAGGAGAATCTTCAGTAAGTATCTATGAAGATAGTTATTTTCAATCAAAATACGCTGGGCTTCCAGGTATTTTACAAGAACTGTATTTGATAAAGATGGACTTTTAGCAACATTCTGAGGCTCTTTTTCATCTTTTGCTTTTCCTGAGGTTTGGTGCTCCCCACCCTTTGCTTAACAGAATAATCAAACACATTTGTTTCAAGTAATATAATGAGACAGAACTGAGCAACCTGCTTCTTCTAGGAAATGCAGTCAGCCACAGTCCCATCCGCTGAGTTACAAACACCTCATTCCCACTGAAATGGTAAAGTTGCGAAAGGGCTATACTATTTGTGTGGCTATACCACTTGCATCTCCCTTATACATAAAACAAAAAACCCCAATTCATTCCTGTACGTAGAAAACTAGGTTGGGCTAGAACCCTTTTGCCGTAACATGTCATTATGTAAAGAGAAATCTTTGTGCTGAGAGAATGTTCTCCTTAGTGCTACATTGAATACATCCCATAATGTTTGTATACATATTTCTCAGACACTTTTCTATACAAGAGTATGCAGAGTTTTTAAAAAAATTCCCCAAATCAGCATAAGTTTACTGATGAAGTAAAATGGTAAAACAACAACAACACATTGTTAATAGATTGTGCTGCTTGCTAACGGGCAACAGGAAAAATATTTCAGAGGGTTCAGCAAAGAACATAAAAGTGCTGTTGTGAAAAACACCAGAGATAAAGGGATGTAAGCGTAGGAAAAGAGATAACGGCTTTTAAAAACAAGGCTTCATTTCCATCTGGAAGCAACAAGGGGAAAAAGCAAGGGCTTTTCTGCCTGCTTGGTCTTTTTGACTTGACTTGTCCTTTGTCCTCACATTTTGCTATCACAGGAACTATTCCAAATCTAACTTGGGTTACTTTATTTATAGGTTTTCTATACACATGCACAAAAGTGGAAAAGGCAGCCTACCTCCTCCTCCTCCTGCATGCTTGGCACATGACTGGGTCCGGCGCCCCTTTCCACCATCTCCTATCACAGTGGTGTAACTTCAGCAGAAGGATGCAAAGATATTCTAGTTCCTCACAAGCCTATGAGCATCCTTTCACTGCCCCTTTTATTATTATGGAGGGATGCCTCTCACACATTAGCTTTTCCCCTTAGCTACGTCACATTCCTTCATTTCCTAACCCTTTAGTACTGTGGCCACCATGTATCTGAATGCCATCTATTTTCTACCTCAGTTTAAGAACCACTGGCCATGGTTAGGAGTAGGGCAAAACAGCACAGAGGTCCAACCATGAGGTAAAAAAACAACACCAAGTCAATTATATTAGTAAAATATAAATAGTGATATTTGTATGTATGCCTGGTTCCTTAACCAGCTTCGCTTCCTTAGAATTGCTTTAAATGTTTACACTGTTACGCTGCAACTTTAAATGAAATAGCAAATACAACATAGGATTCCTTTCAGTAATCGTGTGAGCTTGGTCCTACCTGTATTCAAACCCAAAGCTAATTTTCCCGATGTCACTCTTCCTCAGTTAATTCTCATCGACTGAGCACACTTGCAGTCTTCGGTCAAGTCCATGAACACTTCCCTGTTGAGTCTCTCAAGTTTTTTTCAGGACTTCTGCAGCCTTCCCCTGCCCAGAAACTGTTGTTACCTCAGTTTCTCCATAATGATGCTGATTCTTGAGGGCAGAACTCTCCTGAACGCTGCCTCGCTTCCCCGCCATTCTTCTTCCACAGCTCTAGCCAGTGATTTCAGCTCTCAGATCCTCTCAGGTTTCACAAGCCACTCCAAGCCTCTCCTTAAGTCCCCAGGTGTCCGTTGTGTGACTCAACTTCCAGCAGATGAACAACAACCCCCGTTTGTTGTTTCCCCTGTCCCTTCTTGACCAGATCCCAGCCTTTTATTCTCTCAGAAGGCCCCCAGCTAATAATTTCAATTTGGGTGGAATTCTGCAGCCTTACTGGCCTACGGTCAACCAACTAAAATTAAATTAAAACATGTCAGGTTATCTGATCACATGTCTCTCAGATTCTCACATGTCTCAGATTCTGATGCCTTGGCTCAAGTACGTGGGCCATATCCCCTAGTTGGACACATTGCAATAACTGCTGCTCAGCCTCCCTGCAGATACATGGCATCTCCCGCTATAAACTCATCATGACAGTTCACAGTTAATCTTCTACATTAAACTATGAATAAATCCATTTGTGCCCAAACGAAAACTTTCACCTCAGTTCAGAAGGGGATCTCACAAATACACACCTCTGAAATGCAGAAGCACACCCTTCCCAATTCTGCAATGAATAAACAACTCACAAGCATAAAGGAATAGCTAACCTTAGGAGTGGAGTCTATTTTGCTAAGATTCCTCCTCCCCTTCAAAAAATAAAAATAAGAAAAAGTCCAGCCTTTGGCCTCAAGGCGATTGTATTCTCCTGCTGTGGGGTGATGGTGGATGGTTTTAAGGCAACTGCTGTTTTTATCAGCTTCTCAGCAGCTTATTTTGGATTGTTTTTCTGCAATAACCTACAACGTAATAAACCAAGTGTGTAAATATTCCTGGCATCAAAATTGTCAGTATATAAATTGTGCCATATATAAATTGTCCTAATAGTTAGCCTGCAAGAAATAACTCTGAAGCAGTCTATGTTACATCAATATATTTATTGCCTTAGAGGTTGAACTCTTTTGTATACAGAAATCTAAATCCATCAAGCAAAAATAAATAAATAAACTGTACATTCATTTTTAGGTTCGTAGCAGCAATTTCTTCTCAGAAATAAAACAGGAAGACAGATTAAACAGCTTGCATGTTCCTTCCAGTCCGAAGTACTCTGGTGGGTACTTGCAACTAAACCGGGGTTTAGTTCAGAGTATTTTTGTGTGTATTATATGCCATATATCTATCCGTTCTGATCTGTTGAGTTGCAAAGCTAGAGAGCTAATGCCTGACAAAAAGGGTGTGTAATAGGTATTTTTACTGTGTTATTTTTTACATTTTACATTATACAAAAAATGCAAACGTTACCCCTTTATTTACAAATGGGAACAGTCTCAGAGGGAAAATAGACACAGAAAGCAAAGGCATAGAAGAATCAAACCCAGTGATTGAGGCTAAAAGTATACCTGCACTACAAACATAGTTCCTGCTATGGTTTTTGAGCAAGGAACCTTGTGAACTGAAGTTCACTTTGAACTATGAAGTCACCAAACTACAGTTCCCAAGGTTCAGTGGGGAGACCAGGCCACTTAAACCAATTTGTAATGTAGTTCAGGTTCACTTATCTAAGCTTTAAACGCTGAAGCCGGGAATGTATCAGTACAGCAGTCAGCTGAAGAAATTCCTAACAATGCCAAGAGAGGTTGGACAAGTATTTCTGGTTGTTTGTTTCTCAGCCTAAAACTGATCTTACCAAGGAGATGATACTAGGATACAGCTGCACTTTGCTCTGAAGTAGTGAAAATCAAACATAATTGCGAAAGGAGCCTGGAGCGGCTTTCAGGCCCCCCCCCCCTTCTCCTGAGGGAAAGCTTCAATCTTCTGAGAGAAAAGGGAAGAAACAGACTAGCTATGTTTGTACACAACCTGATCAAACTACTTTTCACTCTAAACGAATACAAGTCTGACAGAGTCTCAGGTGTACTAATCCTATTCCTTGTTGTGAAGCTAATAAAGCAGGCATCCAGAAACATGATAAGCCTTTTTCTCTTTCATGACAGGCTTTCACCTCTGACAGCCAAGAGCAATAGCTCTTTTCAGAGACATATAAAAAGGGCTTGTATACATCAAGAGACAAGTTATTCACATTACTCCTCCACTAAAGTAGGCCTCTGACATCCATTTGGAGGAAGAGCTTCAACAAGGCACTGGTGTATTCCTAGTGCTGAATAGAAATGTAATTCTCTGCATCTTCATCCCCAACAGGAATTCTGTTGCAAACTGGGAAAACAGAATTAAAATATGTTTCTACCACTCCCAGAGTATGCTTTGAGCTGCGTGGAATGAGTAACGAGTTTTGACACATAGCAGATTCTTACTGATGGAAGTGCAAATAGGCACTATTGAACTCATATTGAGACAAAAATTGTCAAAGCAATATAGGAATTATTTTCTCTCTCTGGGTATTTTCTCTCTTTACACAAAAATCCCCCCAATGGCAGCAAGTCTGCAGCAGGAAAAAGTTTGGCTTTGAGACCTCCATTCTGCCTGCCAATAACATAGTTGCAACCTTCAGAGGCACACATACCTGCATTTGCAGGTTTGCCAACTCTTCACAAAAGTTGAAAAGCAAGGGAAAGGCTCAGTACATGTAATTTTCTTGCCGCTGTGATGGAACAAACACCACCTGCCGCACAGTAACCGAGGGTTTAAATACCGAAACCTCTACATGGAAGTCTAAAAAAACAACCACTTTGCATATTTGTGGTAGTGTTCTACAGCTGAACATTTGTCACATCACTGGTATGGAAATACTACAAACACCTGGGTGACTCACACATGGGTACAGGGTTTTCAAATGTCATACTTGCTAAGTAAAATGTGGCCACACAGAACTTTTTGGTTTTGATTCTCCATAACTTGCTGTTTTCTTTTTTTCAAATGTTGGATTGAATTGGAGAGTTATGTGTTTCATATCAATCAGGCAAGAAACTAACAGAAAAATCTGGAAGAGGAAAGCTGATGAAGAATATGAAAACGTCCCCCTTTCCAGACACTCGTGCCTTACTCATCAGGTCTATATAGTGGCTTTGTCTCAAATTTATGAAGTTACTATCTTTGGAGAGCAGGGGCACTTTACGTTTGACACCTACACTTTGCAACTTTAGAAACCAAGTGCCAAGACAGGATAGGAATTCTAGTGAGAAACTCAATTTCTTGCCAATAAATAAATAAATAAATCCATCCTGAGTTAATTTGTGAGGTGTGGGAAGAATAGTAAGATAGGCAGATATGCTTCCATAAGTACTACTTATACAAGGCGAATTGCAACTCCAAAACAACAGCTTGGAAATTAAGCTTAGCACCTTTGATCTAGAGGCTTCAAGTAACAATAGAAAACGTGCAAGTCAGTAAGAGTACGAAGATATTTTTAAGAATTCAAAAGAGAGTCTTGTGAAATTGACAGTGGATATGGGACCACAGACAAAGTTGTGAAAAGGATTCTGGAAGACAAAAGCAGCAGCAATTTAAACACTGAAGCATGAGGTAGTAAACTTACAGAGGCAGGCTTATGAAAGCATTTGGCATTCCAAAGAATATGGATAAAGACCAGTGAAGGGAAAGATCATTCAGGAAAAAGCAAAAAACCAAATTTGATGGTACACTTAAATTTGTATTTGGGGGCCTAACCTTAGCGAAGTAGAATGTGAAAGGGCAGGCATCTCAAGAAGAGACATATGAAGCATACTCACACCCCAAAATAGAAAATGTGGGAGATATATATATAATAAAGGGAGAGGTGTCTAGGTGAACTTTTTAAGCTAAAAGAAAACTATCTGGAGCGCAGAGTCAAGAAACTGTACTTTGAGGAGAAAAGAGCCACAGAGGAAGAATCAAGAACAGACACAAAACCCGTTAAATCCAGCCACAAGAATCTCTTAGGATCATTTTTGTGATAGCCTTTGCAGCCAAAGGTGACTGGGGAAAATCAAACTGGAAAGGGCAAAAGGCAGGCTGCTAAGGGAATTCAGAAACTAGTATTTCATGTCCCTGGGTTTCTTTTTGAAGCAAGGAGGGCGAAAGAGTGAAAAACATGTTTGTGACATGCATTTTAAATTGCAGCATGGCAAAGAATAACCAGGGGAAAATATAACATCATCCAAGACATTTTGCATATCCCATTCCCACTCAATGGGGAAGTTACACATCAGGTCAAGAAGTTATGCTAAACATAGCAAATGGCGGGTGAACTCCAAGTTCGGCTCCTTTTCCTTTCCTAGCTTTTGTACCATCCTTTCAGTCTGTCGTCTTGAGCTGTACTAGGCTGACAATAAAATGGCTAATTCCTTGAACCTCACAATACTCAAGGCAGAACTTCACACAGTGGATCATTCCATGCTTCTTTTTCACACAATTTGAAGCAGGCGAGCTGGGGGGCACAACCCTTTCGCCTCATGCTGTTTTCTCCACTGAAGATTGTTTTACTCTCCACTGAGAAAAGCTTTGGGACTCCCCAGAAAAAAACAACATGAACAAAAAGGGTTAAGAAGCCTTCCTTTTCAAACTGCAGCCTCAGTTTTCAGGGGTGAGCATGACATTCAGAGCTCCTCCAAATTGGGACCACTTCACCAAATATTTTCTGAAGGGGAATAATTCAACAGAGGATTTGGGAGAGGGCTCATAAGATTTCCTTCCTTCCTGCCTTTTCTTTTTACAAAAAGATCCTGTGAATCCCAAATGATGCCACGACTCTGTAAATTTCAAGGCACTGAGTGGGGGGGAAATGGTTGCCTCCAAACACAAAAGTTGGAACAATCATCTACCCTCCCCACCTTGAAACCTACCCTACTTGAGCCCATCCCATTTTGCAGCCCACAACTCGGCTGGAGAAATAAGAGGAAAGAAACTGAGCTCCACCCATGAATAGTTTTTTTAAGCCTGAAAAAAATGATAATTACAAACTACATGCAATTATCTAAGGGTTACTATCGATGGTGGAAAACGCCAATCATTAGAAGATTGTCAGGTTATTCTGGAAAATCAAAACTGACTTACAAAATGTAACCTATATGTTTTGAGTTAGAAATCTGTGTTTTTAAGCTTAATAATTCTACAGAGACTTTTAAAATGCCTCCCAATACAATAGTCATTGCATTCCAACACAAGCTATGGCAGCAAAGTCCAGCTATTGGAGTGCTACATACACACACTCACTGTAAACAGAGGGCACTATTATACAGCACCATAAAATCTCTCTTGGCAGACACTTTATATATATGTATTGTTACAACATACAACAGCTTCTTCTGATTATTACTGAATCATAAGGGGGGAAACAGTTAATAATACTGATTTTCTAAATAATCACCATGCATACTTTTCAGTAGTCTTAAAACATGCTTCTCAGGAACAATCAAACTAGCATTAGAGGCATGTCATTCAGAACCTAGAAGCAATCAGGACTACGCTTGCAGGTATCACAAGCAAATTATTCTCTTCAATCACCATCAGGGAAATCAGCCACTTCTATAATGTATAACTGTGCCTAAGCATAAAACACCCATCTTCTCTATTTTAAGCAACTTATGTACATTGCCTTAAGTCTTTAGCGCTGCAACACACAAATGGATGAAATGAACAATTTAAAAAATAACAACCTGGATTGCAATTTCTGGGTTGTTCCAACCCATTTTATAATACATACATTTAGACAAGCTCCAGGTAGAGAAGCTACATAGTTAGCTACATTCACTGTTTGCTGGTGGCGAAGGGTGGGGTGGGGGGGAAGCAGGGGAAGATGGTTTTAAGAGCATAGGCTGTGTAAATATTGAAGAAAAGGCCAAATACTCCCTTTGATCACAAATGAGTTAGAGAGAAAAGGCATCCCATCAGCAAATAACCACTTGATTCAGTTTCCATTCCCTTTTTGTTCAAGACACAAGCTTGGACACCAGAGGGCACTGTGATTCAACTCTGGAATACCTCCCCACCCATGCATGCTATTAGGAGGAGGGAGAGATGAGAGTCCATACCTAAAGCCATTCCTCCTTTTCACAAGCTCTGAATTCCATTGCCATTTTTTATAAACGTGCTTTTCCATGATTTCAAATTACTAGCATTCCACAATGAAGTACCAAGGTCAATGGCATACTCTGCTTCTTTTGCAGCCACGTAGCAAAAACAGAGCTACTTTCAGGCCACATGGGTTTTTAATATACAGCGATACTTGCCCCACAAATTCTGGAAGTTCCACAGTTCAAGGACTTAGGAGATGTGTCTCTTTGTGGAGGCAGCAGCTTCCTTGGCCAAACTTTAGTCCAAACAAGCTGGTAGCTGGCTCAAGATGCTCTTGCCTTCCTTCCTTTTAGTCAGAGGAAGAGAAGAAGTTACAAAACAATTCACAAAGTAGCATGCAGCTGCCACCACTGTTCATGCTGCTGGCTGAGTAATGGCAATCAGATCAATGGGCTAGATGAACGAGCAAGACATTCTCCCCTCGAATAAAAATCTGGTTTATGTGCCGTGTGAAAACTTGCTGGTAATCCACTTTGGGCCTCCGCTTTTTCCGTGATCGACCTCTTGTGCCACCTGCACTCGTCCCCTCTGTTTGGGAGATTCTGCCAGACAGCTCAATCTCTTTCCCATAAGTTCGAGGCAGGCTAGAGCTCCGTGTCCTCTCTTTGCTCGAGCGCTTCTTTGCCCCTCGTTCTTCTGACCTCCTCCGACCTGACTCGGACTTCCACCGAAGTGTCCTAGGATCACATGGAAGAGCTGGCAGATCAGCAGCCATCTTTGAAACGTCCTTTTTAACCAGGGACTCTTGCAGCTTGAGTCTGTCAAACAGCTACAGGGGGTGGGAGGAAACAAATATGTCATGAAAGCTGTCATCTCATTCTGTAATCTGAAAGCATATGGCCCACCACGGAGGGCCAAGCTAGAGAGTGGGTGTTTTTTGCAAGAGGAAAAATACACAGCAATGCTTTTCATGTACAGTACTTTCTGTTGGCTGGATAATACAAATTGTAAGCACTCTAATGCTAAGGAGATTACTTATTTGGCAGTTATGGAGTTATCCAGCTTCCACGTTTTCTGTGTGCATGACTAACGCACGTCACGCATGTACACATAGCAGATTTGGCCATGACTTTGTACTGCTCTGTTAAATCCTGGGGCTAAAGCAATAGATCAATCTGATTTGAGCTGTAACCCCTCTGGGACAAGGACTGTATCATTTCAGTCTGTTGTGTGAATAGAGCCTAGTTCATTGCTGGCGTTGAATAAACTCACACATGGGTGCTCATCATTTTAGGAAACTGCCCAAGGGCATAACCATAGACAGAAGTTTCCTCTCCCTTTAACAGTGTTTCCCAAGGAAGCAGATTGCAAAGCAACAAGTCCTAAGCCATCAAGCACGTGTATACCAGTTGCAAGTAAAAAAATTACACTGTCTGCCACCTATAACTGAAGCTTGCAAAACACATCCAGTATCAAATGTTTTTAATTATGTTTTGTAGATATTTATAGTTTGCTTTTATTGCGTTCCATATGTTGTAAGCCACCTTGTTAACATTTTATGAAAGAGTGGATTAATGTTGCCAAGTGCGCCAAAAGATAAAGGTTTTGGAAAAAGAAATCTCTACCTTTGGCCAGCAATTTTATAAGTTCTTTACAAGGTAAGGGCTGGAAAGCGGGAACGGGGCCCACTTTTGCTGCTCTATCCATTTACCTAACATTAAGAAATGAGCTAGCCCTCCAGCTTAACCTTAAGTCTGTTTTGAAATAAAATACACCCTTAGTATGTGGGAAATTGAGCTTCTAGGCTTAACTTTAGTGTACTTGCACCAGCCAACTACAAGGCTGGCCCAAGACATTTTGCTGTCTGAGGCAAAGAACAAGATGGTGCCCCCCCCCCACTGCATGTACAGAATCCAGCTGGAAGGGAAATTAGCAGGCTAGCTTGGGTAGGCCATGGTGTGGCCATCACAGCTCTCCCTTCCAACACCTTGCCACCATTCTCTTCTCCATATCTGCTGCCTCACTCTGCCTACCCTGGCAACCTAAAAGCAACACGACAGGCCAATAATTTGATTACAACACTTTATATAGATACAAAATTGTATCTTCATTCAGAGTCAAGTGGCATACAATATATACAAGGTAACACCAACTAATGTGACTTCAGAGAATTTCCCAAAGTAGAGGATTTTTTCAATGGTGTATCAAACAGAGAACGATTCAAGCTTGAGGCAACATGCCTTCCAAAATAAGTATAAAGTCCCAACCACAGCACGGATGCACCTGGTTATATCCACGACTTATTCATATATTTAGCAGTGAACACGCTGAAAGAAGTAGATGCTCCAGAGGCAGTAGCAGGACTGTCCTTCCTGGATAACCAACTGTTTCAAACTTTCTTCCTCAGCAAATAAGAGGTCCGAGAGGGTACATAGGTTACAATGGTTCAGCTTTCACTACTAATTAGTGACTCTGAATGAAGATACAATTTAGTAGCTATATGAAGTATAATCAAATTATTAGCCTGTCGTGTTGCTTTTAGGTTGCCTGGTTTTTCTGTTCGCAACACAGGGGATCTTTGCTGTCACTCTGCCTAATGGTAGGGCTGGCCAGAACAACAGACAAGCGGGAGAATGGCTACTTACCCTGGTGAGAGTCAACTGTGGCTCTACATAGAAAGCTTTACCCAGCACAGGTTTTCGATACGTCTCATCTACGTCTGTCAGGGCCTAGGGCAAGGGAAGCAGAAAGAAAATATCAAGGCAGGCTGTGGCTGTACATGGCATTTTTGTAATGTAACTTTTGGGGCCTGGGTGCAGAGAATTAGGAATTAGCATTATCCAGCTTACACATTACTCTAATAATTTAATCCTTTCTGGGGTTTTTTTTAATAAAAAACAATGCTTACAATTATATTTTTAAAAAAGAAAAACAGAAGAAAGCACAAATTTAAACAGGATAGCTGCAAAATTACAATTACAAAATGTTTGCACGTTTCTTTTCATCTTCTCCTTAGCCCTTTTCAGAAGTGCTTTGCATGCCTGACTGCCCCACCCCTAACATCCCCAGGGGCTCCACACTTCTAAGTTCCCGGGTTCAGTACAAGAGGAGTCTGTGCACATAGACTTCTCCATATGAATGAAAGCCCTGTGCACTGGGGCTCCTCCTTTTGAACTTCTGCCAAAGATGATGAGGTTGGGGGGGGGCCGCTTTAGAGGGCGCAGCCACTTGCCTCTTGCCCTTCCCTATTTTTCTGAAGGTCTAGTCAGGTTGGTTAGGATTCTGGCCTGGTGATGCAAGTAAAACCTTTTCTCTGATTCTGTATCAAGTTTTGTGCTTACGCTTGCAGCTAGCACTCTAGACGGGTGGCACATTCAGCTCGTGTCTTAATTCTGACTCGTCAGCATCCAGTTTGAACTAAACTAAAAAGCCCTTGCAGAGTTAGCATAACATGGAAGGAACCATAACAAAAAGATGACAAACTGCTGTGCATGTGGGAGAGAGGTCAAGAGAATGGTGGGGGGAGGGACCTTAATGCCAGACGACTTGGGGTTCCAGTGAAACAGATGACTGCTAGGGCTTTTGTTGCATATTTTAGGGAGATTTCTGCTTCCACCCATACATTTTCAAAGACATTTTATGTGCATCTTTCACTTAGCAACCATAACATGTAACAAAAAAGGAAAGGAGGTGGGAAAGATCTTGCAGGGGGGTAAAAAACAAGAGCGAGAAAGAGGAAGGTAAGTGAGAACAATCTAACAAAATTAGCTCAGCTTGTGTTAGTCAAAGACAAGACTCTGAAGAAACACTCCCTGGTCAACAGGGTGCAAGACTGTTCCACTGATGAAGCCTTGCCTTGAACTGACCAGATAAGAGCCAAGACTCACTTCTACCTGAAAACTAGAGGATCGTCCTTACCCCTTTGCTGAAGATGCCATCTGGTTGAAGTAACCCTTTGCCAATTGGTAATTAGCTGTAAAATCATAGAAAGGGGGTGACAACCCTTACCATATTCCAGAACTTGTCAAATGCAACCAAGAACCCACTGCAGACTCCACGAAGTCCTTTGAAAGTTCGGACGTGGACGTTGACCTTTACACCATCACGGACACAGCGGTGAAGCTCCCCAAGTGGACTGCCTTCGTGAACTAGAATAAATGTAAACCGCCATTACTTTTTACTGAAACAAATGCCATGGCGAATAAAACAAAACCATTCACTGTTTCTAATCAAAGCATCACATTGAACTCTGCTTAGGGAAAATGTCACAAATTTATACACTCATACCAAGTATCCACTCAGAAGCAATGTCTTAACTAGATTCCTGTACAGCAGAAATAGGAAAGCTTTGGCCCTTCCATTATCCTCAACCATTAGCCATCTTGGCTGAGTCTGATGGAAGTTGAGAGTCCAACTACATCTGAAGGGTCATAGGTTCCCCATCCTTACTCTAGTCTACAACTTGCTTTGGGGAAGATCTAAGAAACAAATCTGCCCTGTTTGCACCAATATTTTTAAACTACTTTTCACTTTTGCCATGATAAAGCAAGTTAGTCTTTAAAGTGTCATGTCTGAATGCAGTTAAGGAATAACAAATTTAGCTACGCTTTATAACACTACTGAAGACTTCAGTTTTCTTATGTCATAGTAACAGCATACAGTGGTACCTCGGGTTAAAAACATTTTGGTTTACAAACTCCGCTAACCTGAAAGTAGTTGCTCTGGGTTGTCAACTCTGCCCCAGGATGAGAACGGAAATTGCATGCCGGCAGTAGGAGGCTCCATTAGGGAAAGCGTGCCTCAGGTTAACAACGGTTTCAGGTTACAAACGGACCTCCGGAACGAATTAAGTTCGTAAACTGAGGTACCACTGTATAAGCAAAATTGGTCAACCTCACCTAGCTATTAAGATTTACATCCCACAAAATCCCAGTAAGTAATATAAAGTGGAACTCAGGCTTATTTAAAGCAGAACCAGTGTCTGCAAGGTCAGTCTTGTCTTATTCTGAACACTGAGCTCCATGGGCTCAAAGCGTAAGACTTGCAGAAAATGACCAAGGTTTCACAACTCTTGCACATATCACTTTGTTCTTTAGTCCTGTGTGTTTTCAGGAATGCTTACCTGTGGAATATTTTGCTAATAAAGCACTCTGATCCCATCCTAATGGCACTGAATGGCCTATTCACCCTCTTATCAATCATATCCAGCTGGCACAGTTCCCTAACCCTATCACCACCAAATACAAAGAGATGCTTCTACACTCTGATGATTTCTCCAGTGGAGGAAAAACCCTGTGTTAGATTTGTCTTGGCAGCGCATAACCATTCTGTGAACATCAAAAACTATTATGCTCTGCATGTAGCTATTATTTTTCTGTGGCTTAAAAGCAATGCAGATGCATTGTCAATCATTTGTGCAATCTAGGATGCCGTAATTACATCCCTAATAGTTCAAAATGGATTTTTCCCTCAATGTAAAGTATGTGTTTAATACCCCAATTCTAAAGGATAATTAAAAGGCTACTGGGGGTTGTCACCATACAACATAAATATTTTTAGTAGATAATCACTGCCTCTGTAACAAAGTGCCAATCATCAGCATGGTTCCTGTGGCTTAATTCATACAAGAAAATGATCTGTACCCCATAGTTTGATGGGCAACTCTAAGCACACATAGTAGTCACTTGCCTTAATGGGACTACAAGACCGACAACAAAAACGTATCAAAACATGTTTAAAAGAGCTGCAGTGGCTACTTGTCTATTTCTGGATTCAGTTTAAAATGTTGACTTTCAACCTTTAAAGCCCTAAACAGTCCGGGAGCCTGGGACCTGGTCATCTAAATAATGGCATTCTTTAAAATCAGCCTCAAAGGCCCTTCTCCATGAACATCTGCCTTTGGAGGGTAAGTGCCTGGCTACAAGAGGGAAGGTCTTTTCAGTGGTAACACCCAAATTTTGGTCACCCCCGCTAGACAAATATGCAAAAGCATCAGGTCACGTTCATCCTGCTTTCCACTGTTTTAACAATGCCTGAGACTCTTTTAAATGCCTTTTATTTTAATGGCTTTGCCTGGTGTTTTTTATGGCTTTTTCTGATGCTTTCATAGTTAGCTTAAATATTTGTGTGTGTGTGTGTGTAAGCGGCAGTAAGGTATGAAAAACGCCTTCTAAGTAAAACGCACACAGAGAGAGATTCAAATAATCCTAAATAGAAAGCAAAAAAAACATGTTAGTACTACAGTCGTACCTTGGTTTTTGAACAGCTTAGGGCTCCAACGTTTTGGCTCCCAAACACCACAAACCTGGAAGTGACTGTTCCGGTCTGCGAATTATTTTTGGAAGCCGAACATCCAGTGGGGCTTCCATGGCTTTCGATTGAGTACAGAAAGCCACGGCTTGGTTTCCGAATGTTTTCAGAAGTCGAATGGACTTCCGGAACGGATTCCGTTTGAGAACCAAGGTACAAATGTATTCCATGAACTCTTGCGCAAACAATAGGAGTCTGCACACACTGCAGTACCAGCATAGTTCAGGGTGTTAAATTACAGCTCAAGAAACATAGGGAGGACACAGGCTGTGATATATAAACACCAAAAAGCCATAGAAAAGTCTTAAGAGGAGTTCACACAAACACAATACAGTAGCTCCTCTAAATTGTGGATAATTTTTATTGCGCAACACTCTTCTGCTGTGTCAAGAACAGCCCTCCCATGAGTGGAACAAGCTTTCTGCATCTCTGTATCCAAGCCACTCAAACATAAGCCAGTGTAGTAACAAAGTAGCTTATCTAGCATTCTTCGTCTTGCGCACCAAATCTTCTGGATAAGCAAACTATGTAAACGTGAATGCCAGACATGTAAACATAAATGCCAGACATCCAACAGAGTGGGACAGTACTAATGCCTTATTTATGCTTATAAGCAAGGCAAAAAACCCTGACCTACAAAAAATTAAATGATGACACTGACACCTCGGATTATAGCATGTTGCAAACTGGCATGCATACTAGAATTGTCCTCACAAAATATCAACTCAAAACTAATGTTTCCATTAGTAAGTGAAATTGAGAGTGACCCTGAAAGATGGCAAGATTCGAAGTAGGGGTAACCAACATGGTGCTCTCTCCATAGGGCTACAATTTCCACCATTCCTGATGACTGACCAAGGCTGGAGCTAATGGGAACTGTAGCCTTAAACATCTGGCGGGAACCACGTTGGCTACTCCTGGATTTAGGATCTTTACAAATATTACAGTCCTTTTGGGAGATAAGCAGTATCCGTTTCCCTGCTTCAGCAATCCCCATCCAGGCTCTAACGTTAGGATCACTTTACAGCATGGAGCTAGGTCATAGGATTGCAGATCTTCACTCCATATCCCTTATGGCTTCTTTAAGCAGCGTAGAAACCCACTACTCACAGCATGATGACTGAGCCCCAAGCAACAATGGCTTCTAAACATTATGTGCCAGGGAAGAATTACTCACCATAGGAAGACCCTTTCTGGCACTATCGCTTTCTGTGCTGTAAAGACTTTTGGGGAGCTGAAGAATCAGCATAATCTCTTCTCTCTCTTAACAGCTAAACAGCTATATTTTTATGCATGGGAGAGACCACACTATTATTTGGGTTCTTCAATCATTCTTTGGTCTTTCACAAAAGCAGAGAAAATAATTGTTATTCGAGGCTTAAAAACAAGAAAGGAATTTAAGATCTCTTCCCATGCAGATTATGTAGCTTTATGTAGCCCGTGAAGTTTCAGAGTTTTATTAAGGTTTATTAACTCTGTAATGCTTCCAGCTACAGAATCAATGAATCCAAATCAGACTTTGCAGCTTAACGAAGGATCAGAAAGAGACTGAATACAAGAATTCTGTGATATTCTATAGTCTGAGTTTAAGAAGCTACAACTAATCTTGGTACTTTCTTGGTAAATCCTTTTTTAAATTAGCAATCAACTGATTACTGGGTTTTTTATCAGTAATCAACAAAATTAAATATGATTTTCAGAAAAGGGGCACATGTATTTTCTGGCTAGGAAGGATTGCCTGCACCAAACAACCTATATGTATCTATCGCCAATCATACTGGAGAAAACAAAAGCAAAATAAAGAAGTAACACGTCCTTTAAATAGCATGGCTAGATCCATGGACATCAATGAGTTAAGTCTGCATAAAATAAGCTCTGCATGGATAGCAATTCAGTGACCCAATAGCAGATTGCTGTAACATAAACTGGCATGAACACTACAGGTAAACCTATCTTGTACGTTGAAAAGCTTGGGCAGATGCTCCACTCAAATAGCTATAGAAGGCCAATGTAGACAGCATGTGGTCAATGCTGCTGCCCATGGTTATATATGCTCAGTTTATTATTTACTTGTTGGATATGGAAACAGAACACATATTTGTTCCTAAAACCATCTACTTTATAAGCAAGTGGCTAGCAAGCCAAAGTCAGTTAGAAAAGAAGGTTAGATTAGAGGTTTTATGGTACAACAACTTCTGGGCCACATACCAAGTCAGCATGTAAGAAAACCTTAAAGACAATGGAAATTTGTAATTTAAGGCCAAGCTACATTAGACTCCCCTTCATGGATCACTGCCTTGCCGTGGCGAAGGGGCTTGAAGAACTCAGAGAAGCTATGAACTATGCCGAGCAGGGCACCCAAGATGAACAAGTCATAGTGGAGAGTTTTGACCAAACGTGATCCACCTGGAGGAGGAACCGGCAAGCCACTCCAGTATCCCTGCCAAGAAAACTCCATGGACAAAGACAACAGGCATATAAAAGATATGACGCTGGAAGATGAGCCCCTCAGGTCGGAAGGCGTCCAACATGCTACTGGGGAAGAGCGGAGGGCAAGTACAAGTAGATCCAGAGCTGATGAAGCGGCTGGGCCAAAGCCGAAAGGACGCTCAGTTGCGGATATGCCTGGAAGCGAAAGGAAAGTCCAATGCTGTAAAGAAAAATATTGCATAGGAACCTGGAATGTAAGAACCATGAACCTGGGTAAGTTGGAGGTGGTCAAAAATGAGATGGCAAGAATAAATATTGACATCCTGGGCATCAGTGAACTAAAATGGACGGGAATGGGTGAATTCAGTTCGGATGACCATCATATCTACTACTGTGGGCAAGAAACCCGTAAAAGAAATGGAGTGGCCCTCATAGTCAACAAAAGAGTGGCGAAAGCTGTACTGGGATGCAATCTCAAAAATGATAGAATGATCTCGATACGAATCCAAGGCAGACCTTTTAACATCACAGTAATCCAAGTTTATGCACCAACTACTTGTGCTGAAGAAACTGAAATTGACCAATTCTATGAAGACTTACAAGACCTTATAGAAGTGACACCAAAGAAGGACGTTCTTCTCATTATAGGGGATTGGAATGCTAAAGTAGGGAGTCAAGAGATAAAAGGAACAACTGGCAAGTTTGGCCTTGGAGACCAAAACGAAGCAGGGCAAAGGCTAATAGAGTTCTGTCAAGAGAACAAGCTGGTCATCACAAACACACTTTTCCAACAACACAAGAGACGACTCTACACATGGACATCACCAGATGGGCAGCATCGAAATCAGATTGATTATATTCTCTGCAGCCAAAGATGGAGAAGCTCTATACAGTCAGCAAAAACAAGACCTGGAGCTGACTGTGGCTCAGATCATCAGCTTCTTATAGCAAAATTCAAGCTTAAACTGAAGAAAGTAGGAAAAACCACTGGGCCGGTAAGATACAATCTAAGTCAAATCCCTTATGAATACACAGTGGAAGTGAGGAACAGGTTTAAGGATTTAGATTTGGTGGACAGAATGCCTGAAGAACTATGGATGGAGGCTCGTAACATTATACAGGAGGCAGCAACGAAAACCATCCCAATGAAAAGGAAATGCAAGAAAGCAAAGTGGCTGTCCAATGAGGCCTTACAAATAGCGGGGGAGAGAAGGCAAGCAAAATGCGAGGGAGATGGTGAAAGATACAGGAAATTGAATGCAGATTTCCAAAGAATAGCAAGGAGAGACAAGAAGACCTTCTTAAACGAGCAGTGCAAAGAAATAGAGGAAAGCAATAGAATGGGAAGAACCAGAGATCTGTTCAAGAAAATTGGAGATATGAAAGGAACATTTCGTACAAAGATTTCCATAATAAAGGACAAAAGTGGAAAGGACCTAACAGAAGCAGAAGACATCAAGAAGAGGTGGCAAGAATACACAGAGGAATTATACCAGAAAGAAATGGATGTCTCGTATACCCCAGGTAGTGTGGTTGCTGACCTTGAGCCAGACATCCTGGAAAGTGAAGTCAAATGGGCCTTAGAAAGCACTGCAAATAACAAGGCCAGTGGAAGTGATGGTATTCCAGCTGAACTATTTAAAATTTTAAAAGATGATGCTGTTAAGGTGCTACACTCAATATGCCAGCAAGTTTGGAAAACTCAGCAGTGGCCAGAAGATTGGAGAAGATCAGTCTACATCCCAATCCCAAAGAAGGGCAGTGCCAAAGAATGCTCCAACTACCGCACAATTGCACTCATTTCACACGCTAGCAAGGTTATGCTTAAAATTCTACAAGGAAGGCTCAAGCAGTATGTGGACCGAGAACTCCCAGAAGTGCAAGCTGGATTTAGAAGAGGCAGAGGAACCAGAGACCAAATTGCAAACATGCGCTGGATTATGGAGAAAGCTAGAGAGTTCCAGAAAGACATCTACTTCTGCTTCATTGACTATGCAAAAGCCTTTGACTGTGTCGACCACGGCAAACTATGGCAAGTTCTTAAAGAAATGGGAGTGCCAGATCACCTCATCTGTCTCCTGAGAAACCTCTATGTGGGACAAGAAGCTACAGTTAGAACTGGATATGGAACAACTGATTGGTTCAAAATTGGGAAAGGAGTACGACAAGGCTGTATTTTGTCTCCCTGCTTATTTAACTTATATGCAGAATTCATCATGCGAAAGGCTGGGCTGGATGAATCCCTAGCCGGAATTAAGATTGCTGGAAGAAATATCAACAACCTCAGATATGCAGATGACACAACCTTGATGGCAGAAAGTGAGGAGGAATTAAAGAACCTTTTAATGAGGGTGAAAGAGGAGAGCGCAAAATATGGTCTGAAGCTCAACATCAAAAAAACGAAGATCATGGCCACTGGTCCCATCACCTCCTGGCAAATAGAAGGGGAAGAAATGGAGGTAGTGAGAGATTTTACTTTCTTGGGCTCAATGATCACTGCAGATGGTGACAGCAGCCACGAAATTAAAAGACGCCTGCTTCTTGGGAGAAGGGCAATGACAGGCCTAGACAGCATCTTGAGAAGTAGAGACATCACCTTGCCAACAAAGGTTCGTATAGTTAAAGCTATGGTTTTCCCAGTAGTGATGTATGGAAGTGAGAGCTGGACCATCAAGAAGGCTGATCGCCGAAGAATTGATGCTTTTGAATTATGGTGCTGGAGGAGACTCTTGAGAGTCCCATGGACTGCAAGAAGATCAAACCTCTCCATACTGAAGGAAATCAACCCTGAGTGCTCACTGGAAGGACAGATTGTGAAGCTGAGGCTCCAGTACTTTGGCCACCTCATGAGAAGAGAAGACTCCCTGGAGAAGACCCTGATGTTGGGAAAGATGGAGGGCACAAGGAGAAGGGGACGGCAGAGGACGAGATGGTTGGATAGTGTTTTCGAGGTTACCAGCATGAGTTTGACCAAACTGCGGGAGGCAGTGGAGGACAGAGGTGCCTGGCGTTCTATGGTCCATGGGGTCACGAAGAGTCGGACACGACTAAACGACTAAACAACAACATACATTAGACTATTGTAAAGTGTGTGTTTTTTTGGGGGGGTGGAATAGGCTGTATGCCTGAGACAGGATAAAATAACAACTTGAAAAAACTCTGCTCTCCGTTCACAAAGTCTCTCTGTTGGAACAACAAGCCTTCCGTGTGTGGAGGAACACAACTGCATACAACCCTATATACTGCTTTTTGGCCCTAAGGTTCCCAAAGCAGTGAACATAGTTATCACTTTACATTTGGTTAGGAATACCATCTATTTGCTATTTAAGTGAAATTAACTAGTCAGCCTTTTCAACTCTTTAGCCTGAAAAATGGAAACTCATCACATCAATAACAAACAACACTGTACTTGTTCAATTAAGACTTGATATCTAATTACTGTATTAAGATGCATGTAAACTTTATTTCTGACAGTCTTCTGACTCTCGGTACAGGTATTCCAAACCATAATGGAAATCACGATCCCACAGAAATAAGTGGGAGTTTTGCAAAACGATTTCGTGCATAATCTCAGAACAATCATCATCACACTTCAAGCTGTGATTCACTTGCCTATCATCATGTTATCATGAGTCGCTGCACTATATTTATAACCCTAGGACGGATAGTTAAGAACCTAGATTATAACAATGTAAAGGACATACCGTTGTTATAACTAGCGGGACATACTGTTGTTTTATCTAGGACAGTGGCATTTTTCAGAAGCAAAAGAGCCTTTCCTCAAAGGCTAGTCTCTCCTTGAATTGATACTGTAAGTAGAAAATAAGCAAGAGGAGTGAGGGATAAAAGTGACCTCAACAGACCCCCTGTCTGTCACCAAATGCAGGGCTTCTGCTTTGTATTATACATGTCAAGCCACAGAATGTGGAAAAAAAACATGTGTTTGATATGGGGGCATAGCAAGCTGCAGAAAGTACCTGACTGGTTACATCTCCCGGCAGGAGAATTGTGTCTTCGCTTCATGCTGTCTCTGAGCTGAGGCCCTTAGGATGCAGTCACTCTTGCTTTGCAACTGAACAGAGTACCTGACCTTTGATGTCTAAATCAACCTGTCCAGTAGGCAGCCTCCTGGGGGCCACCTGCCAGCAGTAGGTGGGGCCAGAAGCAAGAGTGGGTGGAGCAATGAATCTGAGTATTACCTTTGTGCCACACAACACACCCTTCTCTCTCTTACACCCAGGCAAGCAGGAGGCATTATACAAGTTCAACAACACAGCCAAACCAATGAAAAACATCCAAGGAGGATGTGAAGCAGAGCTATTGAGGGGTGTATCTGGGGAGAGCCCAGAGGGACCTGAGCTTTCCATCCCTGCTCTGACCAGTACCAGGCCTAATATCCACCATGGATAACATCCCTAAGGCAATACACCTCAACATTTCATGCATCCCAATACCCTTAGCAACTGTTCTTGCCAGAGTGTTCCCCAAGGCCGTGGAAAGTTCTCTCATCCTTGTTACTCAACAACATGGTTATGCAGACACGTATTTCAAAATGTTCTTTGCATGTTGTTACTCAGCCTGAGGGAATATACTGAACTAAATGTCCACACATCCAGTTATGAACAACATTTATGACCCATTTTGGTCAACCTAATGTCAATTACATTTAAGCCAGCATGGTGTGGTGGTTACACTGTTTGAGGGGATCCAGGTTCATATTCCCCTTCAGCCATGAGGCTCTCTGCATGACCTTGGCCCAGTTAGTCACTATCTCTCAGGGTTCACATGCACCATCTTGTGATCCTCGGAGGAAAGGCAGGATATATATGTAGTATATGAGCAAGTAAATTCCACATCAGACCAAGAGGTCATAATTCCTTACACCAATAATCTTAATGTGTTTTTACACCTTAATCTCTTATCAAAGCACCTACCTTCCCACACACTGCAGAGCTTCTCCAGAACTCCCTCTTTATTCAGTTCTCCCTCTTGCCCACACCCATGATCTCGTGCCTCAAAATATATCATATTTTTATCACTCCAAACACTTCACCCCCTCTCTACAGCCTACACACATCCAAATCAAGAAAACACATTCTTCCCACAATGAAGCCACAAACTTTTTTTTAAAAAACCATGCTTTCGGCTCTTAATTATCTATGGCCTCACATAGATGGAGTTTTAATCGTGCCTTTTGAAAATAGCAATGTCTTTTAGGACCCCCCCTTTTTTTTGGCCAGTTTCAATGCAGGTGGTCTTTCATATATTGCAGGTCGTTTTGAGTTACTCTGCCTAAAAAAGCAACCAGTGAATTTAATAAGAAAATAATCACAACAACAACAAATACCCAGCCAGAACTCCAGAATGCACATGTGTTTTAAAACGTATGTTTCACAACACCAAATGGTGTCTTTTTAAACACTGCAATAGCAGCACAGGCTAGTGCCAACTAACACATAAAGAAATCAGCGTGCTATGCAGATTTTTATTTCTGCGGTTTTGCCTGTATGTACACAGTGCTTGTGCCAAGACCATGCAACACGTACACACGTGGGTCTAAGCCAAACCAACACATGGGGGACGTGGTGCATCACAGTGCACATGGGCCACAGGCGGGTGTACTTGTCACATCCATAAAACTGTGAAATGCCACCAGCCAGCGGCCCATTTTCAACGTCGAGGCTCCATCCCCGGAATGCCTTTTCCAGTCATAAGAAAGGGCTGCCTCTGAGCATACGCAGAGTGCATTTCCCTCCCTTGCCGACCAGCGACTTCTAGAAGTTCACAGCATATGCTCCTCTTCAGAAACAAGCCAGCCCAGCTCCCCCTTACCGGGCATCCTGGTCAGCACGTTGCGAGGCGCCCTCCTGCCCCGCTGCTGCCTGGCGCGCTCGGCCTCTTCTCGCTCGGGCTCCTTGGCCACCATGAGGCTGCGGAGACGCTGGATGCGCTCGGGGTCGGCGGGGGCCCGGGCGCCTCGGCTCCGGGCGCGGGTCCCCGCTGGCCGGCTGCCGCGGCCGGCTGCCCCTCGCTGACGTCCCGGAGCGCGGAGCAGGCCGCGCTGGAAGCTCTCGTACTCGGCCAGGTTGTTGAAGTGCGGCGCGGCCGGGTAAGGCAGCGTCGTGCGCTCCGAGTAGAGCGCCAGCAGAGGGTCGAAGCGCGGCGAACTCACGTCCAGGCGCCCGGGGCTGGGCGAGCGCTCCGAGCTGCTGCGGCCGCCCGAGCGGCGGCGGCGCCGGCGCCTGGGCCCTGCGCCGGCCTCCTCCGCCTCCTCCATGACTCCCTGGCCCTGCGGGGAAGGGATCCGCCCGCAGCTCCTCGCTCTCGCCGCTAAGGGCCGCCCCAGCACCGCAGGCGTCTTCCCGCCTTTCTTAGCGCCGCTTGGCGCTCTCGGAAGACAGCCAGGAGCGAGATTCCCAGCACCTGCGCTGGGGCTAGCGACCGCCTTTGGGCTTTTCATCCATCGGCTGCCCTAGGAAGTCGTAGCTGCAGTCGGTTGCCGCTTGTCCCCCACCGCGCTGGCCGACGCAGGCAACATTATTCCCTCGCATCTCCCTCCTTACTCGGCGTTAGTTAATCCGAAATAACGCCCGACACCCCATCGCGCGTTTAATACTTCCTGCAGTGTCCATGATTCCCGTAGAAAAGCTGCATTGGCTGGCTGGATTTGCACGGTTCTCTCTGCAGACCTTCCTCAGAAGTGGCGTTTAATGCCTATGCAATAATATATGGCAAGAAAGTCTTACGTCGTGCGAAAGAAAATTGCGCTAACATTTCTTAGAATCCGCAGTGAGCCCAAGTGAAGTGCCCAGAAGCGAAAAATCGCACTTCGAAAGCGGCGTTGCTGCTCAAGAGTAGCGGGATTTCAGGGTGGCGCCTAACCAAGTTCATATGAAATAATCTTAAATAGGAGCTGCTACAGCATACTCTTTTGTCGCTTATAGCAACCATTCTATTTGCAGAGGTGGAAAACAATGAGACCTCTTCTTTATAATTCAGTCAAGAGATTGACAAAATTCAGGGAGCCATCTGGCACACCCACTCCTGGCATTTAAAAGTGTATATGGTATGTTAAAAATAGCAGGTATTTGACACCTACGTTTTCTATTTTAAAATCATTATTTCATTTCATTTTTTAAATAAAAGGGTCGATTCATATATTGAAGGATATCAACTGGGAGGTACAGGGGGGCATCACCTTGTTGAAGCTAAGCAGACCCTCAGGGAATCAAACATACCCTGAGTTCCATGATGTAAGAAAGGTGGCAAATAAAACCAAGAAAAGGAAATAAAATACTTGCACTGGTCAAGGATCCTGTGTGAACAGCAGGTCATGAACCCCAATACCGCACTGAAACCTCAGCCAGTATTTCATTTATTTTTATGACAACTTTGCTATGTTTGTAATTATGTAAATCTTTTCATATTGTAAGCTGCCTTGAGCATTGTTTTAACTGTGGAAAGGCAGCATACAAATAAAATGATGGTTGGTTGGTTGGTTGGACACAAGATGAATGGTGGGAGGAACCAGCTGGGCTACCAACCAAGGGAGGAAGGAGGAAGGGTCAAAACCTAAACAGTGGTGGTGGGATGGAAAGTGGTCGCGGAGGAGAGACTAGGAAGATGAGGAGTCAGAAGCTGATGAGGTAACAGAGCTCAGTGAGCTGGGAGAGAGAAGTGAAGAATCAGGCAGAAGCTGAAGCAGGCAAGGGAGGAGGGAGGTCAAGAGGCAGAGGTGAGTCAGGCTAGTGAAGAGTCCCTCCCTCCTGCTGCAGTAAGCTCCATCCACCCTTACTACCAGAATCAGGAGAGGGATAAAACGGGTGGAGCAAAGATAGGCTGCAGGCAGACACAGTCTCTGATTGCTTGCAAGAAGCCCCAGAGAGGAGACAGACAGCTGTGGAGAGATGGGGATTTTTAGTCTCAGCAACTGATTCAGGGCATGAGCTGCTGTGCTCATTAGGCCTGAAACCCAGCTAGGTCTATGAAGATCTTATTTCTCTAGTAAAGAGTTAACTCCAGTGTTGAACTGTGATTTATTGACTGGCGTGCTTCGTGACAGCCAAACATTTGTTGATTAATTTGGAGCAGAGGAGAGCATACTACAGGAATGTGGAAGCTATTTTGTGTTTTACTAGTACCCTGCAATCAACCAAATGGGGTACAGTACAAAATATATACATTAGAATTAAAGGACAGGTTGCCTCTGCATAGCTGCTGAGTACAGTAGGCGCATCAGAACTCAGCTGAGCTTCAGCTCCTTCATTCAAATCTGTTCCTGAGTACCTCAAGCTCTCTTCATTTCAGCTTTCTAAATTAGCGAATTAGCTTATTGTTGTATGCATTAATTGGGAGTTGGACTTCCTTGATCAAACCACCCAGATACTCTGCCCACCTATGATGGAGAGAAAGTAGAACATGGAAGCCTTGAAGTCAAAGATCTATTTGCATGTTTGTGAGGATATTTGTATGTATGATAGGTAGCAGAGTGCACCAGTGATAGAGAATTGGCTTACATGATTCCTGAACTATACAAGAGAATTATTCCAAAAATCAATGCAAAATTTTATTATTAACATTACAGCAATAATTTAAACACATATTGCTTGGAAGGTTGTTTTTCTTAATGATTAACCTAACTATAGCAATGAAGATGTCCACCATTTTAGATAAATTGGTTGATTATTGTTATCTCTTTTTCAAAGAGGCTTTAAGGGACCTGGTCTTCTTTAAAAGATAATGCAGGAAAGGCAGAGATTGAGGAATGGAATGACATTAACAAAATATTTCACATAAAACCCTTTTGTTATTATCTCCCAGCATGCATCATTCCAGTCTCTGCATAGTCCGAGAAAGTATCAGATACACTCCATCTCCCCACCCCCACCCCGGAACAGGTCTTATTACTTCACAGGTCCGGCACAAAGAATGCAGAAGCGCAACACAAACTTTTTTTTGAAGAGTAAAGAACTTCCAGTAAGTTGATTGCCACAATCCTCAACAGCAGGAACTGGATAGTTTCCCAGGCAGCAGAAAATTGAGAGCATGACCTACAAACATATCCTGTTGTGATGCCCCCCCTTATTCAATAAGTTTATTATTCCAGTTTGGTCACCCGAGACCTTCTCTAATAATCAGTAAAGCAGCAAGGAGAGAGTCCAAACAATAAATGTATGATTACGGAGGGAAATTATGTTTCCATAGCTTTCAAAAAAGCCATAACTAATTTACACTTGAGAGAAGACTTCCTAATTAGTTTCAGCCATTTGCCAGGGTATTTTGTTTATCACTCATATAATCCAGAGACATTAGCAACTAGGATAATTTGTAACTTGGCTCCCTGATGATAGAACTTAATTTGAAGCAAGAGTTTAAATGTTTTCAGTTTTAAATGGGCAGCTCAAAATCTCATGGGACTTGTACCAGTAGAGTGCCTTTGAGGGCCATAGCCTAAATTAAAGGCATTCCTTTTCAAGTAAAAAGTTTGTCAACCTGACAATGATATTATTGTAAGGCACCTCATAATTTTGATGGGAAAACACACACATCTATGAAACTATAAAAATGAATACAAGCACTACATGGCTTCTTAAGTGCACCACACAAGTTTACTGAAATATCCATTCTGGTCCAGTCACCTATCCTTCTCCCATGGTCCTTGGAGGAGTAAACTGTATGGAGTATTTCACACCAACATCCAGATGGCAAATGTCAGCTATCATCAGCTAGGATTTCAGGATACTGGTCCCAAAACTGATCCCCAATGATATCACAGTGCAAAGCAACTACTGTAGTCCTTGGCCGGGTCACTTCAACTTCCTTCTCTTCAGTTTCCTCTGGAATTTTAATTTTCTTTTTAATGGCTTGATTTACCTATAAAGACAGATGACAGATTAATGTAGAATCGCAGAACTGAAGTAGGCTAGAAGGCAATTACAGTTTCATTTCTTTTTTAATATGAGACAACTCTCAAATTAGAATCATCACTAGTAAAGTTCTGGTCGTTCAGTGGCAGATGTGCTTCTATTGAACCTTCACTACTTAAAATTTGAGGAGTGAAGTTACCAGAGGAATTATCCTTTTCACTGAAGACCAGAACATTTCTAGGCTTAAATCTTAAACAGTGGTAATGTTATAAAAGCAGACACAGCTGGAAAATCAGCACACGTATGACTGTCAAAAACCACTTACCTCCCAAGTACGGTAAGTATTTTGTATAACAGTTTGTAAAATGCACTACACACAAATAGGTATCTGTCAAAATTATATTACCTTTTGCCAAAGTAGAACAGTTCCTTTTCTATACAACAATGATTCGTTATTGTAGTTAATGCTGAACTGAGAAAATAAAATCTCATTCTTGTCACTTGCAACTGTTCCCTAAGGATAAAGAGAAAATATTATTTTTTTCTTATAAAAACACCACCACACAGGCATATGAAACCACTGACTCCTGTCCATCTAGATCTGAGCACTGTATTTGGAGACAGGATGGAGTATACACAACCCACCAGTCTCCTTTAATGCTTGCATTTAGACAAACAGTTAATCCTTATTTGTTCCACCTGGTTTTTAAACTTTGACAAGTGTTATATTCATACTAATATGGAGATAGGAAGATAAAGCTATTGGATATAGTTTTTTTAAAAAAATCTAACCCAGGGGTCAGCAACCTTTTTCCGCCGTCCCTCAGACCATGTGGTGAGCCGAACTATATTTGTGGGCGTGGGGGAATGAACGAATTCCTATGCTCCACAAATAACCCAGAGATGCATTTTAAATAAAATGACACATTCTATTCATGTAAAAACACACTGATTCCCAGACTGTCTGCAGGCCGGATTGAGAAGATGATTGGGCCGCATCCGGCCCCCAGGTAACCTTCTCTCTCTCTCTCTCTCTCTCTCTCTCTCTCTCTCTCTCTCTCTCTCTCTCTCACACACACACACACACCCTTGCACTATGATAACTGTGTCACAAACCCCTTCAACCTCATCCAGACTCCCAATTCTCATTGCCCATCACACTTGTGTAATTTGAATGCCTGCACATTAAAACCTCAAGCATGAGTGAACATACTACTTAGCATAATCTTGAAAGAAGACTTTCATACCTGTAGTTGCTTTTGGGCTTGTACAGGTGTCAAGCCACCTCTCTGCACAAGAGTCCAAAATACTGTATTGTAGAGATTATTTATGTGGCCTGCAGGAATGAAATAACAAACATCAGACTACATTGGGAAGCACATTGAACAAGCTTTCTGCCACAGCAGTAGTTACTGAAGGACTTGTATACAATTATATGAATATAAAAAAAATATCCTTCCAGTAGCACCTTAGAGACCAGCTAAGTTTGTCATGAGCTTTTGTGTGCATGCACACTACGGCAGACCAACATGGCTACCTACCTGTAACTATTATATGAACATGATATTGTAAAAATAGCAGTATGTCTTTTTATCTAAGTCCAGTATTTTGGTTCAGTATTTATCAGTGTTTTATATATTATTATCCTACCAACAGTTCCTGTGACATGTTTTTAAAATAGATAAAAATTTCCTGCTATGCAGTTTTTTTTGTCACATCAAACATGAGTGTTTCTGTAGACCATCCAGCCAATCTAAAACTACTGCTATCCATTTCATGGAAACACTACTTAGTCAGGTAGCCAGATAATTGGTGAGGGAAGGTGGGTGGAAGAAAACATGCAAGTAAATTGCTGTGTGCAGTGAAGGGAGAACAACAACAACATGGGTTGCTGTGATTGTCCATCTTATTTGTCGCGCCTTTTACATTCATTGACTAGGGTTCACATCATACTACAGAATTGAATATAATACTGTCTGCATTTCTCATGGTGTCGTTGGGATGCAGGGGGGAAAGGACATGAAAGCAATGCCTCTCCCATTGTGGCATAAAACTGGAACCTCTCCAAGGTTTTAACTTTCTCCATATGTGTCTTGGAATATCCCAGCTGAAGGATAACTTTCTGTAACTACAGGCAATACTGACCAACAACCATAAACCCATGCAAACAAACAAACACAAAAACCTGATGGTGGAGGTTTCTCATGTGCGTAAGAGATGCTTACAATCAGCTTGTCGCCAACTAAGATAGTCCTTTAAATTCTGGTCACTAGGATATAACACAACACGCCCATCAAATCCTGGTGGATACAAAAGAGGCTGGTCCTTAAAGTAATCTTTCCAATAGAAAACGTAGCTGGAGGCAAACTGGGAGACCACATGAGTCATGAACTTACTTGTAAACAGAAAATAAAAAGGAAGTGAAAGTTAATAACATCAGTACTACAACACTGACAAATAAATAAACACTTGAGTACTCTCTGTAATGCAAAAATGCATCTGACTCAATGCCCCTGTTCACGCACCATCAAAAGCCATGGCTAATATTTTACCATGATCATGCCCAAGAGAGCACCTTCTTTCTTCCCTGCTTGTGCACAAAGGAAACAAAACACAATCCCTGGCTAAGCATTACATCCAATCCATGGATCATGGCTTGTTCTCTTCTGACAAACCATAACCAGTAAGGCAAAAATAAACCTTGGCTATACTTCAGTTTGCTTGGGAATAAAAGAAACCTTTATCCCTGGTTCAGATACAAAACCTAAAACACAAAAATCATGGTTTGTTTCCTCCCAGCACTAGCAGGAAGCAGTAAAACAGACTAAAAGGCACATTTACAGTAAACCATTAATGGCTGAATGTTTCAGAGTTTTCCAGATCTGTATGATTCACTCCTACATTTTCCAAGTCCAGGAGGTTGAGAGCATCACATGCATATGAAAACTGGATAACAGAAAATGAAGATTCTATGAATTTGGCCATTTGCGGGCTGAACATAATACATAATACATAATAGTGCTCAGTCAACTCTCAGGACTGGATGGCTGATTGCATCATATGCTAATAACAGCAGCTGATGACCACCTACTAAGCCAAATGGAAAGACTATACCAATGAAAATGTGCAAATTGAAGCTTATCTGTATACATTCCTCGTTACTTGCTCTCCTACCATGTGAACTGAATTCCCCAACAAAACCCTTCCACCTCCCAATTTGGTTGCATTTCTTTTGTTTTCTACAATTATTACTGCATGAACATGAAAGGAGGCCATTACCAAATCTATGAAAAGCAACGCATGTTGCATGCATACAACAGCTGTCAAATGTTTATATTTCAGATGAAAATGAATTTTAAGCAAAATAAATAGTACACCCCTTGCCTTTACACAGCACTTATTAAAAAGCTGCCATTTTTTACCAAATCAGAATTGTTATGAGTTATTGTCTGCATAATAAAATATAATAAAAAATAAAATATAATAAAATATAAACAAACTGGTTATATTTAAAACATATTGTATGAAGAGTAGATATGCAAATATTGGGTTGGGATGGGAGGAGAGAGAAGCTCTAAAACCAGTTACCTTGCTCTTCTCTTAAACCAGTTGCTTTTCTTTTTGAAAACAAAGCTGTATTCATCACTTTGTCCATAGGCAATGACAATATCCTCTAATTCTTGCATTACTGTCTGTGCAGACTTGTTCATCAAGTTAAGAGCGCGATCATCATTAGGCTTCTTAAAACCATGTTGCTCGGCAAAGCTTCAAAAAGGGAAAAATACAAAGAAATGGAATTTGTCAAAATTATTAAAGTGGTTATCAGCGTGTTTTTATTTTTTAATTTTGGACTGGATCCCATATGGATCCCATTGTGTTTTAGTTGCAATACTAATTTATAATTTATTAAAAACAGCAGATTTTTGTAACTTCTTCACATTTTTGCCAAATGGAAGGTAAATGTTAAGTTGTGTGTGAATATATCAGACGACACAGCAATTCTTCAAACAGCTCTTGTTTATTTACAGACCACAACAGAACTGAACTAAAGGGTTCAGCCAGCCTGCTTATATAGAGCTCCACTGCAATGCAACTGTAACCACTTTCTGTAACAATCCAATCACTGAATGTCACTTTCAATCCCTTATTTGCATATGTGGACCTAAGTGAAAACTATCTACAGTATCCCCCTGCTGGCTCAGGGTGAGAACTTCAGTACATAACAGTAAAACTACTTCCACTGAGGCACTACTAAGAATCCTAGCTGTAACTCATATAGCTCAGTGTCTTTTTAAGCAGGATGAAAACCTTCCATTCCTCCTTTCCTTATTCAGAAGCAGCAGGACAATTACAGCTTTTCAAATATTCATGACAATACTGATTGTTATCTGTTCTACCAACAGGGGATGGCTGGAAGTGAGTTTTGTGAGTTACAAGATAAACGGATAGGTGGATGCAATAAGGGAGGGGTGGCCCACGAACTCCCTGCATATTGTATTCTTTTCAGCACCTGCTGAACACAATCTTTTTCAGACAAGCCTACCTAGATGCTTAGGAAGATTGCATGAGTTTTAATTTGTCTTAAGTCTATTCTAATGCAGTTTTAACTTTCTCACCAATATGGGTGGGGTATAAATAAATAAAAAATATTATTATAATCATCAGTGTTTTAAATTATGGTTGTAAACTTTTTAGTGCCTTTTTATTGCTTTTTTTTTTTGGGTAAAGTGCTCTGATGGGTTTTCCCTGCCATCAAGTGGTGTATACATTTTATGAACTTAGCTTCATAAAATTTATGCACCACTTGATTGTGGAGAGTAAAAAAACGTGCTTAAGAGGAAGGCACGTTTGGCAAACCCTCATCGTAATCAACTCCCGCAGGGAAACTTACGTCCCCCCTGTGGAAGGACGTGTGGATCCAGAATTTTTACGAAATAAATAGATGCGCACACTCCCAGCGGAGAAATCCTCCCAAACCAAAGCTTCCCACAGTGGTCTTCAGATTACGAACACTGGCCGTCTTGGCTAAGGAGCTGTGTCCCAAGGATGCTGCCCCGCCCGCAATCCGCCTCTGGGTGGAGCCCTCCCGATACCCAAGGGCAGCTGCTACCCTGAAATCCGACCACCGGTTCCCTATCCTTGCACGATGCCCATAACCTCTCCACCCCTCCCTCCTCCCGCCACCATTGGCTGAGCCGTCGCCAGCGGCAACCAAGCTGCCGCCAATCGTTGAAGCGGGGCTTACCGGTGGAAGCCGCGGCCGTCCAACCGGACCACGACCCAGCAGTTGGGCAAGCACGTGGCCTCGTCTTCGAAACCCCGCACGTATTCGAACTTGCTCTTCGCCATGGCGACGCGGCCGCAGCTAAGCCGCGCGCGCAGACCTAGGGAGGCGGCGGCGGCAAGCGGAAGAACGCCACCAAGCCTAGGCAGCGACAGCATCAGCGGAAGTTGCGTTGCGCGATCCCGGAAGGCTGGCGCGCGCACACACACACAAACACTCCCCCCGTCCTCCGCTCTAGCCGCCGGTCTCTATGACGCCGCAAGGTCTTTCGGGATTGCAGCTCCCTAACCGCATTAGCCGCCTCGCAGTGCCGGGCGCAAAAAGCCTCGCAGCAGAGGCGACGGGATAAATGCAGAGCGAACCGAGGCTGAAAGCCACGCCCTCCAGTCTCGATGCCGCCCATCCTGGATGTGCGTAGGCTGCTGTGGGGCGTTTAATGGGGGCGGGGGAGGAAAGGAGGCCCTCGCGCCGTGTGTGTTATTTGCGCGCGCGCCTGCCTTTTCTCAACTCGGTGCCGGGGGACTACAATTCCCATCATCCCCGGCCACTGGCCAAGCCTGCCGGGGCTGATAGGAATTGTAGTCCCGCGACGCCGGGTTGAGGAAAGGCGGGCGAACGTGCCTAATGGGGATTCCGACAGTGTTGTTTCGGGTCTCCATTAATCCAGTTCTCTTTGCCCGTTGAACGCGCGTCTTCCCTTCCCACGGTCAGGTGCAACACGCGTCGCACTGTGCAAGGGTAACCCGTCCCGCACTCCTTTTAAGTTTTATCCTCGCCGTGGTCGCCTCCATCCTCCCAACCCCGACGCTGGGTTTGAAAAGAAGGACTCCCGTAGACGAGGGGAAATGAGGAAGGAGGCGACGCGCTGAAAGCGCACGGGCTGAGGGAACGGTAGCTGTTGGCGAAAGGGAACGTTGGGGGCGAGGGAGCCGGCGCGCGCCGCCGCCAAACGAAGCCCTTTCAAAAAAGCGGGCAAGGCGCGTGGGTTCCTCCCGGGGTCTCCATGGCGACCTCATTGTTACGCGGCCCCCGGGGTCGCCCTGGCGACACCGGCGAGGGGAAAGTGCGGGAGGCACGTGGAGCCAGCCCCGCGGCTGTTGCCATTTTACCGCCGGTGCCCCGAGGCGGCGCGAGGCTCCGGAGGGCGGGGTCCGAGCGCGGCGCGCGTGGCCCTGGCGGGAGGGGGAGCCGAGAACGTTTGCGAACCAACCGCAGGAAACAAACGGGCGGTCACAGAGGGCGGAGGCTGAGCTCACAATCCCCGCAACAATCCCTCTCCCCGGGGGGCGGGCTGCGGCATGGAAGAAGGGGCGCAGGGGGAAACCCCCCGAGAGCAGCACCGCCTCCTGCACCCCGCGGCTTGGCAGGGCGCTCCCCGGATGGACCACCTTCTCCTGCACCCTCTCTCGGGGCAGGGGGCCAGGGACCCGCACCTCCTGCTCTTCTCCCCCAAACAGGGGCCGCAGCACCCCCTGCTGCACCCCAAGCAAAATGCCCTGCGCAGGGAGCAGAAACCTCCATTGCCTGGGGAAGGGCTTGCCTATAAAGAGCAGCAGCAGCAGCACCTGTTGGAAGACCAGCCTTGCCTTGCCAGGCAGCTCTGCCAGCCTGGCCTCGGGTTGGAACCTGGGGTTTGCGAGAAGCTGGAAGAGGCGGTGGCGGAGGGAAATGGCCAGCAGAAGGTGCTGCAAGTGAAAGCGGAGGAGCGGGAGCAAGGGAACCAACTGCTCTCGACGGGCGGCAGCAACAAGAAAAAGAGAGGGGAGCACAGGGCGGCTGCCAGTCGTCGAGGAGGGAAGGAGGAGGGAAGCAGCGGCGCGAAAGGAGAGGGGGGAGTCAAAGTGGGGAAAGGAGAAGAGCCGGAGGAGATCAAGAAAGAGGTGAAGGTGGAAGAGAATTGTGATGCCAAAGCCTTGGGGTCCGGAAAAGATGGGGCCATCAAAACGGAACTGGTGGAGCCTCGGGAGGAAGCTTGCAAGGGGAGGGAAGAGGTGGCATCCAAGCCTCGCCCCTCCTCCAATGGCCCAGCTCATGTCCACAAAGATGCTGACTTGTCTCAGCCTCTGGGGACTCAGCATCCTCAAGAACTGAAGATTCCTGTCACGCTCCATGCTGTCCCTCCTGGGGCTAGAATCCAGTTTCAGGGGCCACCTCCATCTGAGCTCATAAGAGTGACTAAAGTGCCAGTGGCACAAGTACCCCTTAAAATGCAATCCTTGCTGGAGCCTTCAGTGAAAATAGAAACAAAAGATGTGCCTCTCACAGTGCTACCCTCAGATGCAGGTAGTAGATAGGTATAATAGTATTTGCCAAGTTGCCCTTTAGTCGCTATTTATGTACAAGTAAACACCGGGATAGAACTGTTCATACACCTTAATCTGCACCGCTATTATTCCAAACTTTTTTTAAAAAAATATGAAAGGCCAGAAGGAAGATAGGGCTTCCCTCACGTTCATGCAATTAACAACAGCTCACTGTATACTTTACTGGCTGTTGCAACCACCAAAGATTATGAAGATGGTCAATTATGCAAAGTCCCATCTACAACTTTTTAATATTTGCAGGAGCTTTCTATTGCGGAAGTATGCCACTGCCCTCTTTAATACATTGTAACCAGGGCACAGAGATTAACTGTGACCCTCAGAAGAAACAACAAAGTGCTTCTTTCATGTGTGGCAGATTAAAGACTAACATTTTTTGTGCCATCAGCATTCATAGACCAGTATCCACTTCATCACCAGTTTATGCCACAATAAATCTGTTAGGCCTTGTTCTGACCCTCTTCCAAGTAGCCCAGGGCACTGTACAAACATCCACCTTTATTTTCACTACATTACTGAAGTAGGCTTGGCTGAGACTGTTACCCATAAAGCATTCTTGAGCCTTTGGGCACATTAGGTATTTTGAAGGAGTATTGTGGGCACCAACACCTCTAGTTGCTCCCCCCCTCCTCCCAGTAGTCAGAAAGAAAGCACACACAGAGATTGCTTGGTTTTTCAAAAGGTTTGGTAAAAGTCAAATCCAGTTGAATTAAAATGAATCCTCTTGAATTTGCATGATGTTATGTGGGGTTCCACATACACACACAAAAAAACCACACCAAAAAAAACCCCACCCCACCTTATAGTGGTACACAACACAGTTTAAAAAAGTAAAGGTAGATCCGGTGCTTTCAGGTATCACAAACATTGATCAAAGCATGGCTACTCTTGATCTTTACACAGAATAAAAAACACCCCCAATAAATTACAGAATCTGTCTGCAGACACAGGTGACTATGATTTGATTATGGTTTTGAAGAGATCCCTTGTATTACGAGGATCCAGGAATATCTGTTCCTAAGATCAGCGTCTTTGTGTCATGGCAGCTCTGGAAAGTACCAGATCCATGGTTCAGTCAACTGACACATGATGTGATACTGGTTCTGGGAAACACCTGTGAAAAATTCTGCAATTCCAAGGGGATCTGATTTACTGGCTCCAGTGTGCACAGGCACATGTGTGCACCTCTCTCCTTATTCCCATGGCACCTGTTTCCCCTGGTTGATCCATTTTCTTCAGTCTCCCAGATAACTCCTCTTTCCCTCCTATGCTATTTACTTTCTTCCCTTCACATTCTGTTAGCAGCTCAGGAGCTGATCTGAGTCTTGAAAAGCACATTGAGCTGAAAGAGCAATGCCTTCCTTACCTCTTTCATTTTTCTGAGCCCTGAAATGCAGACAGAGAAGAAAGAAGAAGTAGAAAAGAGTGCCATCCTTTCAACTTCTTCCTTCAGCTCTATGTTCTTTTCAAGGGTGAGGGAAGCAACAAGCCTTGTGCCAACTCAGTGAAGGGACAGTGAGCAACGTAGAACTTGGAGGCATTGCTCCCAACAAACTATTATTTGTAGCCAAGATTACCAGTTATGAATTGTTGTAGCAAAACAAACCTTGATCGCTGGCTTGGGTGTTACTCTAAGCCAGATGTCATGGTTTGTTTCTGAATAGTGCAAGTAAGTAGGAGGCAAACATGCTCAAAGTAAATTTTTATTTAATAAATTTCAATACTACCCTTCAAGAATAAAGTTTTCTCATCAGCCTCAAGGGCTGCCCCACATAGAATGTATTGCAATATTCCAGTCTGGTGAAATTACCCACCTTAGTGAAATTAATGGGGATACTTTTGAAATACTAGGGTTCAGAATTATCTCTTGAGTGACTTTCCAAAGTCAGGCACAAAGGTTGAGCAATTTAAGGCTTGCCAAGTTTAGATCTCACAAAAAAGCTTGCTATGTGATCTTGTGCGTGTCTACATTAGTTTCGGTGAGATTTACTCCCCCAAGTATAAGGGTGCATAGGATTGCAGCACCAGACAACTTTAAATTTAGGTTTCACCATTTCTAAGCTGTATCCCTTGAGTTCTGACCACAGGAACATCTGTAGTGGATTATCAATTGTTTTCATAGATTAATAGAAGTTGTTGATATGCATTCCAATCCTTAATACTTGTACTTTGAAATAATTCAGGAAGCTTAGATTCAGATGTATGAGTAAAGTTTAGTACCTTAGTGCCCCAAAACAATATTCTGCTTTTAGTACATATCTGTTTAAGCCAGTGGTTCTCAACCTGTGGGTCCGCAGATGTTGGACTGCAACTCCCATCATCCCTGAGCTTTGGCCTTGCTAGCTAGGGATGATGGGAGTTGTAGTCCAATAACATCTAGGGACCCACAGGTTGAGATAAAATGACTCAGGAACAGCTATTGGTTGGAAGTGGTGCTCCTCCTGATTGGTTGATGTATGCCTGAGCCCCTTTCCTAGTGTAGGGATGTACCCTGGATTCAAATCAAACACTTCAGGCATGTAATCATAAGCTGTTTCACCTAGTTAGGGCTTTTCCTTTCAGCTCTGTGCTGCTGGTGTCAATGCCTATATTGAGACTGAAGCATGGAGAAAACAAATTCCACACAACGTGTCTGATTGATGTCTGCTGCAGTGGCAGCAGAACTGCTCAGTATGGGGTTGAGCCAGGACATTTTGCCCCCTTCTGCATGGTGATGCTCAAACCTTTTTCTCCTGCTTCCCAGCTCCATACTTTACAGCACCCTTTCCCAACTTGATGCCTTTCAGACATTTTGGACTACAACTCCAATAGCCATGCCACCTGGCCATGGGCATAGCCAGGATATTTTTTGGGGGGGAGATCTTTGTTGGGGGGGCAGAACCAATGTGATTGGTCAGTTAGTTAAGTATATTGTTTTACTTGACGGGGGGGGCAACTGCCCCTCCCTGCCCCCCCGGCTACGCCTGGCTAATGGAAGGGATGATGGGAACTGGTAGTCCAAAATATACGGAACACACCATATTAGCAAAGTCTGCCCTACAGAGTGAGACACTGCTGTTGCTGCTGCTGTCAGTGTGTGTTCTGGCCACTCCCCCTGGTTGGTTGTCAACTAGAGTGTCCCGTCCCCCCAGTGGGTCTTGAATCCCTGCCCCAGTAAGGGTGTGTGCTCTTTGCAGGTATTCTGCTGATGAAATTGTGTGGGTGCCATGTTGTGTGGGTGCCATATTTTGTGTCTTCTTCCTATTTATTTTATTTATTATTTATTTACGTGGCATAAACGTGGCATAAATTTTTTAAAAAAACAATAATCAAGAACAACAACCCAATAACCCCACCCCCTACTCAACGTGTCATGTGCTAATAAATGACTCCCTGTATGTCAGATGGGCAGTCTCTGATTGCTGGGTATTGCCTGGGTTTTTCCTGTTCCCCTGTGTCCACCACCCTTCCCTGAGCATGTTTTATATACCACTGAACACCACCCCAATCTCTGAGTAGTGCGAGATCCAGGGGTTCCAGGCACTTACCCAGAGTTTGGTTTCCTCAGAATGAGGGACAGTGGAGACCATGGTGTCTTTAGGATATATGGTTTATTTACACATATATACAACCTGAGCCTCCGATGGAGGTGCTCACAGCATCTTGCTTCTCCCATAGCCACAGCCTTGGATTCCAGCACAAGTCAGACATGGCTGTGTGTGTCTCAGCTGCCCAGGCTGCTTCCAGCCTCTACCACTTACACACCTCCCTTGCTTTTGTCTTTCTAACTGCCAGACAGTTGAGGGAGGGAGACCCACTCATTTCTGCTCTGGCACAGAGCCACGTCCTTTGTTACCTTAATGACCCATACTTGCAGGGCCATTTTCAAGAAACGTGTCTGGCTATTCCAGCAGCAACTGGATCCTTGTTGGATCCAGGAATTAGGAGGGACTCAGACATACAGTCTACTGCTCCCTCTCTGGAAAATCACAACAGATGCAGTGGCTGTTTTGGCAGTGCGATATATATATATGGAGCACAAAGACACCATCTCTAGTGTTCTTGGCAGTATGCGATACCTCCCTACACTCAAAAATGAAGGGGATTTTGTTGATAAATCAATAAATATTTGTTTTGCAAGTAAGCAAATATAATCATAGCCCTGTCTGGTCCTGAGGACTCTTCCCCAAGCCCTGCTCCTCTCCAGCTCTACTTTATACTCTTCTTGAACTGGCTGGAATATATCCTTGAACTCTGATAATGCCTCTAGTTTGTCTAGTTGATGAATGGGGTGAGTGAGAGTGTTTTAAAACTAGCCTAGTGGACAAAGATAAAATTTACATTCATTGTTCCACCCACTTTTGTCTTTGGCGCTACCTACCACTGACACATGGCCCTCGGAAGGGAATGTGGCTCTGTCTGAAAAAAGTTGCCATATCACAAATCACTTGTTAAGCTCCCCTCGATTTCAAGCACAGTTTGCCATGTGGTTTGAGAGAGTTGTTGTTACTCCTTTCCTGCTGTGATTTTGGAAATGTGTTTATAGCAGCTGAATTCTATTTTTATGGAGGCTTTTTTTAAAAAGTCCCATTACATTACAGTACTGTATCCCATTTAAAATATAGCATATGCACTGTCATTCTCTATTACTGTATTTGTTTTGGTACATTGCTGTTGGCCCCCTTGAGAGGACTTGATCCAGAAAGGTGTCTTATAAAAATTTAAGGAAAATAAGCCAAAAGCTCCTGTGGGCTTATGACAACGGTTTCATGGTTATTTGGAGCTTGGCCTTTATTTCTATAGTCTGCACTAAAGTAATGAGCCCAGAATCATTAGCAAACTCGTTATTTTTAACTACAAACTTTGTATGGTACTTATACTGCCTACCCTCCCATCTTTCTTTCCTGTAGGGATACCAGACACTCCGTTTAGCAAAGACAGAGATGGCCATGTCAAGCGTCCCATGAATGCATTTATGGTGTGGGCAAGAATTCACCGGCCAGCCTTAGCCAAAGCTAACCCTGCTGCCAATAATGCGGAGATAAGTGTTCAGCTTGGATTGGAGTGGAACAAACTCACAGAAGAGCAAAAGAAACCTTATTATGATGAAGCTCAGAAGATTAAAGAAAAGCACAGAGAAGAATTCCCTGGTATAAAATAGGTTTTGGTTTTTTACATGTTTCTCAACATCTGATGGTCTTGATGCAGTGCTTTGTGTTATCCAGAAATAGGTTTATGAGTGGGAAAAGGTGGGGTTCAAGGACGATACTTGAAAGGAAATACAAAAAACCCCACCACCATGCAGGAACCACGAGGCAGTATTCATTAAAGCTTTTGTCACCACCACACCTTCTATTCCCATAGTCCAGTGGTTTTTTTCAGGCTCTGAAAGTTTAAAAACCAGTTCAGAAGAGGGAGCTGCTTAAAGGGGCTGCACTCTGTAAGTTCATGTATGCATGGATGTTGCACATGTGCATTTTTACAGCATCTGTCATTGACGTTAAGTATTTAAACTGAGTACAATAGCAGATTTATTATAGCAAATGCTACTGGGCCAAGTTCAAGGTGTTGCCATTACTATATAAAGCCCTTAACAGGATGGGACCAGTTTACTTGCAAGATCACTTTACCCTATATATGCTGAATTGACAGCTTCCACCAGTGGAACTGGCACTGTTACAGGTGCAACATAATACTTGTTCTGTAGTTATAAGAAATTGATCTTCTGATCCAGACTTTGGAACTCCCTGCTTATTAACACCAGGCAGGTGCTTTCACTGTACTCTTTTTGGTGTCCTTTGTTATTACATTAATCAGTTTTGAAATAAAATAACCCATTATATTTCAGTGAGCCTACTCTTTTATATTCCCACAGGTTGGGTTTACCAGCCACGACCTGGCAAAAGGAAGCGGTTCCCCTTGACAGTCTCCACAGTATTCTCTGGCACTACTCAGAATATCATTGCTACCAGCCCAATGACAGCCTCCACTGTCTTTACTGGGACATCTCAGAATATTATTACTACAAATCCAACTACCATTTACCCTTTCCGATCTCCCACCTACTCTGTGGTCATACCCAGTGTACAGAACAGCATTGGACACCCAGTCTGTGAGTTCATTCCAATAGTTTATGTGAGTTCATTATATGATAGGAACTACAAAAACCCAATGTCTGTATTCTTGTTGAGAGTATGATTATGTAGGATTATGCAGGAATATTTGATGATGAGATGTGGCCATAGTTTTGCAGTAGCCTTATTAATTCATTTCCAAATAGATTAGTGAAGTACAGAATGTTTTGTTTATATGCTTGTTTATTTGTTTTAATCATTCTCAAAGCAAAGTTGGGTCATTAGTCTTACTAGCAAAACGTCTGTTAAGTCTGATGAGAGAAGCAAAAGCGTTTCTGTTCTCTTCTGCCTCACCACTCTCCACCCTCTCATATATCATTGACTTAATGAAGAGTAAGACACCGGGGCAGGCTCACTTTTCTAAATCTAGTCCTGCCCCATGTTCCCCCAAAATGAATATGGCTTGAAAGTCTTGAGGAAGGGGTAAGGAACCTTCATCACCACTACCACACTGAAGGTCTTTCAGGTTTTGTGTTTCCGCCTTCTCTCCTGAGCCCACGTCCCAGTTTTCAGAGGCTGCCTTAGAAATATATTGCCCCTCCCCAACACTCTGAAGTTGACTTCAGGAGGGAAAGAAGCAGCATTATATCCCATTCCCTATGCTCAGTTATGCCAGTGTCTGGAATGAGAATCAGATTTTTCTCCCTTTCAGCTGTATCACATATTGTAACTGTTTCCTTGGTTGTTGTTTTTAGAACTCCACTGGAACTATTAAAAACCAAGTTAGTCCCTGTCTGTACAGACCTGTTTGGAGGTCTTTTTAGGGGGGGGGAATGTTGGGGACTTGATTTTATATAAAAGATTCAGTTTTATGCTGATAGAGAATTGAGAGACTTGTCAAAAAGTGCCTGGAAAGTCTTTGCCTTCCATGTTCAATGATAGCACACTGCATACTGGGCATCATTGTGAGGGAAATTTGTAGGAGATTTATAAAGAAAAGACATTTTAAAAAAAGATTAACAATCTAAATATTGAATGTCTTTTTTAATGTTGCTGATTCATGAAATTGCATCCATAGATGTCTTTGGGTATGAAACTGCAGTAGGTTATGCTAGGGTTGCCATATTTCAAAAAGTGAAGATTCAGACATATGGCAACCATAGGTTATGCTATATTAAAGAAAAGCTTTAAAATGATGAGGGATGATTCAGTGCTATCACATGGATCATTCTTTCTATAATCACATAGTATAATATTTATAACATAGTGTTAATGGGACCTTCTCACTTACGGCTAATACTTTCTCTTCTCCAAAGGTGAAGCCCCTTCTACTATCCAGCTGCCAGGTCCTTCTGCTCAGCATCCAGGCCCTATTACGCTGTTCCAGCCAAATGTAGGAAGCACAGCGCCACTGGCTGCCTCAACGGCAAATCTGCCAATTCGTCCAGTGCTTCAACCTCAGCGTTTTGCTGCACCTTCACCAACAGAAGCTCACCGTGTTTCTTCAGGAACAAATTGCTCTATAAAGAGACCAACCCAGATTTCTATTGAAAGTGCAAGCAGGAACCCAAATAATACAAGCACCACACATTCCAGATACAGTGTCTCAAATAGTCAACCCCCTAAGGAGTACTCAGGTGTTTCTTCTTGTTCTAGAAATGGACCCATTCCTCAAGCTCCTCCCATCCCCCATCCACACGTTTATCAACCTCCTCCCATCGGTCATCCAGCCACCCTGTTCGGAGCTCCTCCTCGATTTTCATTTCATCATCCTTACTTTTTACCTGGGCCCCATTATTTCCCATCAAGGTAATGTAGCTATTTATTTGTGTTCTGCAGTAAAGGTGCATATCTAGTCAGACAACTACGGAAGGATTTGCAGACTTCTACAAGGAAAAGATTGAAAAGAACCTGTGTGAATTTCCATGTACAGTCATACCTTGGAAGTCAAACGGAATCCATTCCAGAAGTCCGTTCAACTTCCAAAATGTTTGGAAACCAAAGCACGGCTTCTGATTGGCCATGGAAGCCCCATTGGACATTTGGCTTCCAAAAATAGTTCGCAAACCAGAACAGTCACTTCCGGGTTTGCGACGTTTAGGAGCCAAAATGTTCGAGAAGTAGGCTGTTCGATTTCCAAGGTACGACTGTATACTCTTCCTTTCTGTCCACCCTTTTCCCCCTCTTTCCTCACACATTTATCCTCTATTCATTTCATTCCGCTGAAACATTTCTCATCATACTTTGCAGTGACCAAAGGGCTTTTTTTTATAAGGGTTTCTTTCTCATTCTTGCTTTTTAAATTTGATCTGTGACCTTGACATTGTTATTTAAACTTTTCTCCTCAACTCACTTTCCTCCTTTGAAAGGAGAACCTCTCATTCGGGTTCTCTTGACTCTTTGGTCATCTCCAGATGACCTGTTTAATGAGCATTCAGCCTGATATGTTTGTGGGGAAATTAGACGATGTTGCATCAAACAAGTGTTATTGCAGAAGCTCCAGTCCCTTTTCACGTCACTTTCCTTATCACAAAAGGCCATCATGTTCTGCAACAGTTGGTATTCACCCATGCTTATATCAGTTTAGAAGACCTTGCTCAATGAGCCACAGGCTAAAAGCTAGGCTGATGGTTATGAAGAAGGGGGCTTTTTTAAAGTGGTGGCATGGATACTGTGTAATGTTCTTACTGAGGTGGTTTATCAGTCCTGCCGCTTGCTAGTATATCTCTTTGTTTGTTTGTTTGTTTCAAAAAGCTTCTAGTTAAATTGAGTATTTTGCAAAGATGTTTATTTTGATGTAGTCTTCAGTTTTACTTCACTTTTATACTGATGGTTTGTTTGCTATTTTGTGTTATGAAGGGTTGTAGAGGTGTTATGAGGTGTGGTATAGGTCAAAAGTTGAAATCATTCGTTACAAAAAAACAGGTCTGCATTAAGAGTTATGGGATGTATGTGGCTACATGGTCCTGCCCCTGGTTGTTGAACTGGACCAGATGACCTTCTGGACCAGAAAAGGGGAACATATGGTCTTCCAGGTGCTGTTGGGCTCCAACTCCCATCATGTGTAACCACTGGCCATGTTGGTTCAGACTGATGGGAGTTGGAGTCCAACAGTAGCTGGAGGGGTACAAGTTACCCACCCTGTTCTTGTTGTATCTTCTAAATTAGTTATTCTGTATAATGCACTATGGGCACACATCTTGGCTTTTTGAAACACGGCCATATTATTGTATTCTATTTGCAATTGTGTCCCATGACTGAGGTAATCCCTTTATTATGGTAACTGGTTTCCAGATTTGAATACAAACAAGTTATAATGTATCATTCAGTTTTATAGTAAAAGCCATGATGTAACTCATCTTTGTCTTGCTGCAGCACATGTCCATACAGTCGCCCACCGTTTGGCTACGGAAACTTCCCCAGCTCCATGCCTGAATGTCTTGGCTTTTATGAAGACCAGTATCAAAAACATGAGGCAATGTTTTCTGCTCTGAACAGAGACTATCCTTTTAGAGAGTATCCTGATGAGCATACGCATAGCGAAGACTCCCGTAGCTGCGAGAGCTTGGAAGGGACATCCTATTACAGCAGCCACAGTCAAACTGAAGAAGAATACTTAAATCCTATGCCACAGCTGGACATTGGGGCCCTTGAGAATGTTTTTACTGCAACCCCATCTACACCCTCTAGTGTACAGCAAGTCAATGTGACTGATAGTGATGATGAGGAAGAAGGAAAGGTGTTAAGAGATTTGTAATTTTAAAAACCCAAATGATAGTATCCAGCATAATTTTTTAAAACATGAAATAAAACATGTTGGTCATATAACACTATTTTAGTGAGTGTGGTCAAGAAGACATAATTGATTCAGGTTTTTGAATTGTTATGATACATTGGAGGTTTTTCAGGGCATTGTACCATCGCAGGAGTTGTACCTTAATATACCTGATTTCATATACTTTACCTGGTCAGGGCAGGTCTTAAGACTGAGCTGTTTGTATTATATGTTTGTGCACCACCTTTCTGTCAAACAGTGTGTAGCACTTCCAGAACCTGACTAATGCACTTTATTGATACTGCACTGACACAGCAGTGATCTATCTGCACCATGTATTCAGTTTTACATGCATGCAAAGAAGAGGTGCGAGTCATTCATGGAGTCAGGACATAATGCCATCTGTTTTATGTCGATGCAATGCCAGAAGCAGCAGATACATTCACCAGGCTTTTCTAGGGACTTGCCCGTCTAATCCTACATGGTAATAGGATCACTCACTTATGAGGGCAGACTTTCCTAACTCAGAACTTTTGTTACTGTATTTATGTTCCTAGATGACATAGTGGGATTTTCATTCTAATCTGCATATTTATGGAGCAAGTGAAATTCTGTTTATTTTCAGGATTTAAAAATTGCTATCTTTTTAAAGCACTTGTTTCATATATATATATATGCTGAAAATGGTTACATAGTAATCTGAAATTCTACAGCCCTTCTTATGATTTTAGCTTCCTCCTCGATAAGAGGATTTCATATTTAAAGCCCACATAAATGGGACTGTTGAATGTTTCTAAGAACAAGTATTGGTGAATCTAGCTGTGTGTGTTGTATACAAGTGGGCTATGATTCTATACCAGAGTATAATTAACAATAATATCTCAGGCATTCATTTTAAATGTATATTTTGAAAAATAGATGTAACAGAAGGTAATGTTGCTAAATGTTCATGTTAGAAAACATTTAATTTTATTTTGATATTTTTCTTTGTTTTGAGGGTGGGGTTGATAGTACATTTGTTCCATTTTTGTTACATTAAAATAAAATCACATGAACTGTATGTTGTTAGCTCTATATATTGTGATGAACTATGAATTAAGAATGTCATGATCCTATTGTGTCCATGTAATAATAAGTGAAAACACAGTAGCCACTTTAATGTCTCTTCAGGGATATTTGTTATAACAGAAAAGATTGGCTGCTTCAAAAGTTTATACATTCTATACATGTATGGGGTGATTTTATTATAAATTTTTAAAAATCGTTTTTAGAATGCTAGCAGTACACAACCTTATGATAATATATTTCAAGCTAGCAGTCAGAACTGAAGCAGAAAAACCTAAAAGGAACAAAGAAGTTCATATACTTCACTGGTAATTTTCACTGACAATGGTTGGCAGTATCTCATCAAAATTGTGTACAGTTTATCCTTTCAATATCTTTATGGTTTATGGTTTTACTCTATACTTTGGACCTAGCATTTCCAGTACATTGTTCCAACTGTGCTGAATACAGTTAAGGTAGTTGAGGACCAGGCTTATCCATCATGAATGCTGCAACCAGACCCTCAGCTTCCATTGTGCATGCTATGTCAATAGTGCTTTTAAGGGAAAGTCTTATTAATAGCCAAAAGCATGCCCTAGCTCTGAAACAGATTACTGGGTGAAAGATGACCTTCAAGAATTCTTGTGGGCAAATGTGCTATTTCCCACATAACTATGGCTCCAAAGTATAAAACAGCTGTCGGATTGTTCACTCCATCTGCTTTTTCCCATCTGTCCTGCCCCAATCTTTTTTCTTTTCTTTTTTAAACAAATTGCAGTATCGGCTAGCTGGAACCATATATTGGTTGACTGCAGTTTTATTAAATCCAGACTGATGTTTCAGACATGGTGCCAAACTATGCTTAGGTGCTATGTGAACGAGCCTGGCTGGACCGTTGGGCTCACACGACCCCCCTCCTCCCTTTGCATGTTTCCATTCCTTCCCACATTTCCTAGTTTGAGGCAAACTGTAGCTTGCCATTTCACTTGAGCTAGCAAAGCATGGTTTCTGCTATGCAGACCAAGACTGCAAGCCACGGTCCACCCTGGTTTCCACTTTGGGGCACGTGCAAACCATAAGTGTGCTGGTAGGACTATGCTTTGGCTCAAACCAAGAAAGATAGGAGGAAATCACACACAGGGAAGGGAGATGGAGGAAAGAGACTCTGAACTGTGAAAAAGTCACTACCCTTTCCTTGTTTTCACAGTATTTTGAGATCACATTTGACTCTTAAGGACTCAGATATCATTTCCATCGAATATTTCCCTGCTCCTGTTAGTTTTTAAGAGTTTCATGCAGCAATCTTTCCTAGCTGCATCTGGGCATGCCAGGGATGGAGACTGGAATATTTAGCATGAAAGCAATATGACTGAGGCATGTAGGCAGTGGTGGCTGGTGCCCATTGGAACTCGTGGGGCCGACGGTAGGGAGGCCAGCAGTAGGTGGCGCTAGAGTCAGTGGCAGACAGAGCCAACTACTAGTTTTGCTGCCCCACCCCTCGCTGAACTGTACAAAGGTAACATAGACTAAGAAGGAGGGAGTTGACAGCCTGTCCCACCCTCAGGACTGGTTTGTAGGAAGGTAAGCTGATGGGGGTTGGCTGAGGGTGAACTGAGGTTGGTGGGGAAGTGCCCCATTTCCTCCAATAGTCCAGCCTCCTCTGTGTTAGGTGTGGTGCAAACATTCACTGCTTTTGGCTTATATTGCTCCTGGTCAAATGGGTTTTGCAGGTTCCCCGAGCACTACAAACCCCAGCCAAATCTGTTTACCACAAACAGCAGTGTTAGGAATAGACACACCATGGTTAAGAAAACCAACAGTGCTTTTCCCCACTCACTTTCAGCTCTGAAATTGCTATCATCTGTCTTCAACCAAAGTGATGGGAAAAGTTTTACCAGCTAAATATCTTGTGTCCATTGACTTTTAAGGCACACAACCAGTAAAACAATAACAAAACCCTTAGCAACCATATTAAGTGCGTGTATTGAGCAGCCTTCTCCAAATATGACAAACAGTGAAGCGCAATCACACGAAAGCTCTGCCATGCACTTTTAAAGCCAAGGTCTGGTTCGGGGGGAAAGGTTAATACTTTCACTCACTGTAGTATATATATGCAAATCCAGGAAGTGGGTTGCACTGTGGTCTAAACCACTGAGCCTCTTGGGCTTGCCGATCAGAAGGTCAGCAGTTTGAATCTGCGCAACAGGGTGAGCTCCTGTTGCTCTGTCCCAACTCCTGCCAACTTAGCAGTTTGAAAGCATACCAGTGCAAGTAGATAAATAGGTACCACTGTGGCAGGAAGGTAAATGGTGTTTCTGTGTGCTCTGGCTTCCGTCACAGTGTCCATTGTGCCAGAAGTGATTTAGTCATGCTGGCCACATGACCGGAAAGCTATCTGTGACAAACACCAGCTCCCTTGGCCTGAAAGCGAGATGAGCACCACACCCCATAGTCTTTGACTGGACTTAACCGTGCAGGGGTCCTTTATCTTTTTACATATGCAAATTTCATTTGAAAGAATGGCTAAACTCTTACAGATTTTTATTTTTCAAATACACAGTATGAAATAGTTTAAATTGGTCCAGGAGTTGAACCTTTTCCTTATTACCTCAGGTAAGAGTATTTTGGTATCTTCAAGACTAACAAATTGCATGGCATAAGCTTTTGTAGGCCAGAGGCTCAGAGCCAACATTATCAGTTGCAGGACAACAGCTTCACCTGAAGTGGCTATGAAAACTAACGCCACAATATGCCTCTAGAATCTGTCATCTCCAGAGTAGTCCAGCAAATGTATTTGCCTCCTCCCAATGCAAGGTATAAACACAAAAAATAATTTGTGTGGCATTGTAATAAGAATGGGCAAGTGACATCCCCAATCCTGATCATCCTAAAACAGTTGTAGGGAATCTTCGGATGTTGCTAAAAAACAACTAAGTTGTTCTTAGGAGCCTAAGAAGTCAAGAAGGGAAGGAGTATCAGTCAAGTTGAGGGAAGTCAAAAAAGAGAATGGATATAAAAAAGATGTATGAATTGTATAAATTTTATATTGGAAAAATTGAATAAAAAATATTTTTTTAAAAAAATAAGTTGTTCTTAGGAGCCTAAGGAAGTTTTTAGAGATTAGGGGCATCCGTGTAACTCTGAACTACTTTTTAAAATGAGCAGTAGAGAGTTTAACATTAGAGGTAGGATGGTTCTGACTGCTCCTGCACCTATGCTTTTAACAGCAGCCTGATAAACAATTGTTTTAGTTCACAGACGAATATTTCCTGGCTTGAAGTGGTGGGGAAATGTTTACCTGCTAGATTTGTGTGTGTCAGGTTGCAGCTGCAGGCAGAGGAACAGGGCCAGCAAAAATGTTTAAATCAGGGGCAGCTGTTGACTCTTGGGTTTGTGCAGCTGCAATTTTTAAGCCCCTTCCCTTGCACACATTAAGCTGCATACAGTGCTTACAAAGGAAAAAGTACATTTAAACATGTGCAGATGTCACTGTTTTTTCACTGAGAAACATCAACTGTTTTCTGTAACCCATTGGATAGAGGGGAAGACTTCCATGTGGGAGGGCATTAATATATGTTCCAGACAAAGATGAACTCCAGTTACTCGAATTTTACCCATTCAAATTAATGAATATCACTTCACAAGTTTCTGAATCCGTCCATTTTTAGGGGAATGCAAACACACCCATTGGCAAAAGATTTAAGCAACAAAGCTTTGAAAATGCCAAAAAACATTTGTTCCTGGTTGTTCACAATTGTGACCTTAAATCCAAACTCTCAAAAACGAAGGAACTAATTATTTCAGAGTTTAAATTAGGCCAGGGACCACCAGAAGTTAGTACAGTGGTACCTCGGGTTACAGATGCTTCAGGTTACAGACGCTTCAGGTTACAGACTCCGTTAACCCAGAAATAGTACCTTGGGTTAAGAACTTTGCTTCAGGATGAGAACAGAAATCGCGTGGCGGCGGCAGCGGGAGGCCCCATTAGCTAAAGTGGTGCTTCAGGTTAAAAACGGACTTCCAGAATGAATTAAGTTCTTAACCCGAGGTACCACTGTATTAGAACCTATTTTTAGTGTCATGGCTCAGGCCTAATATAGGGCCGCCATATGTCTGGATTTTCCTGGACATGTGGTGTTTTGTCCTGGATCTTAGGCAAGTCAAAAGAAAAGTTCAACTATTTTGAGGGTTTCCGAAAAAATTCTTTACTTTTTGAAATATGGCAACCCTAGTATGTGTGGTATATTTTAGAAAGACTAGAAGCACAGAGCATATGACTTCACTATGGAGATATGAAAAATGAAGAAGAAAATGAAATGTTATAAAAAGTGTCAACGGTGGAGCTCAGGAATGTGGAGCCATTGGCCCTCCAGATATTGTTGGACACACAATATCATCATCCCTCCAGTCAGTTGTAAGGGTTATGAGAGTTCTAGCCCAGAAACATTTGAAAGACCACAGATTCCCCAAACATGAGGAATTAGGAAAAAATAAATCACAATTTGTTACCATTAGTGCTTATTGTTTGTGTTTATACACCCAAATAGAAGTCTGCATGCCTCTTATTCACAATGAACAATGTAACCCTATACATGTTTCCCCAGAAGTACCGTAAGTCCCACTGTATTCAGTGGAGTTACTCCCTAATAAAATTGGGGTTACAACAATAAAATATACCATGGTAAAGCAAACAGAAAAGTTACATCTGTAAAACAAGAAATTATAAGACGTCCCATATATAAAACTATTGAAAACGATTCCAACACACACACATACACACATTCAAAAACGATTCCACACCATCTGGGTTGTCCTTGTTGAGGCCTGGCGAAGATTCACTGCCCCCGGCTCTGCTTTCTGCACTGTTTCTTTCACTGCCTTTTTACTTTTCCCCTCTGAGAGTGCAGCTGCATACCATGTTAACAATGTGATTAGCAACCCCACCATGAGTTTTAAAAAAGAAAATACCAGGCATGTTGGTGGTGGTCGTGGTCACAGGGTAGGCAGATGCAATAGTGAATATCAGCACTGCAGTCAGTGTGCAGGGAGGTGAGGTGTGAGCCTTCCCTCCACAGCTGTGATCTTGGCAAAAATCACCCCTCTCCTCACACCAATCAGCACAGTGTGTGTGGGGGGGGGGTGGGGAGCTGCCTTTGGTGCTCTTTCCAGGCACAGAGAATAATACAGGCAAGCATTATCATTTATATCTATCTCTTTTTCAGTGTGGAATAGGTTTTTTTGAAACGATGATTTGTTCAACCATCTTTCCTCAAATGAATCCTGGAGATTTAATACGATATCCATCCAAGCTGTTCTCTGAACCGCTTTATTACTTTAGCAGCCATCCTTCTTGGTTTTCAGCCTGTCTTTTTATGAAACCACAATGAATGTAGCTTTCTTTTCTTTTTTGGCCATTCTCAAATAAAGTTTGCAACAACCCCCCTGTCTGTGTTAGCTAAGAATGCAGTGCTTCTGCGCAGTCACATCCTCTGCTGAGTGCCACATGAGCAGGATACAGCGGTACTTAGGCCCTCACACAATGTGGCTAGTTATTGTGTTGCATTAGCACAGCAAGCCGGAATCTGCACAGTGCCAGAAAAAGACATTTATACTGTGCAGCTGTGCCTGCCTAACCTAGCTGGGTTGTTGCCGCTGCCCAGCCCAGGGCTCAACAAATGTGGAGATGCAAGGACAGAACATACAGGCAAAAGGAGAGACCAGAAATGGCCAAGAAAAGCAATATCAAATGGGCCACTGAGCTCACAAAGAGAAAGGAACATAGGAAGCTGCCTTTATACCAAGTCAAACAATTGGTTCACCTCACTCTGTACTGTTGACACTGACTGGCAAGAACTCTCCATGGAGACACCAGGAACCAAACCTGGGGCCTTCTCCATGTAGAGCAATTAAAATACCACTTGGCTACCACTCCAAGGGATGAAGTGATGGCTGCCTCAGTGGAATGACCTCTGAACTGGAAACCTGGTGGAGAAAAAGACGTCTTTGTCCAGGATTTTGCTGAAGAGCAGAAAACAGCATGTAGATGTTTACATATGTGTGTATGGCAACTGAGGGATGGTGGCAGAAACTGAGCACCACACTCCTTTCACTATTCCTGTTTCCCTTCTTCCAGAACGCCTTGGCGTACAGACCTGCCATATCTGTTCTTTGTAGAGCACCATGCACAAAGATGGCACAGTAAATGCATGGAACTGGCAAACTTTGGAAGGGTAACCATAAACCAAAGTCGGATTTTGCACCATAAACTCTATAAAGTCAATGTAGCTTAGTGGGTAGAGTGCAGCAGTAGGACAAGTGAAACCCAGGTTTAACTCAATCCACCTCTTTGAAGCTCAATAACCTTGAGCTCAGTCACTTCCTCAGAGTTGTTGTGAAGACATTATGGGCGGAGGTGGGGCAAGACTAATGTAAATCACTTTGAGTTCCTTGGAAGAAAGGTGGGATACAAGTGTAATAAATACATAATAACAAACCACATTCCACCATATTTGACTTCCCTAGCCTAATAGATCAGATTACCACTCAAAATGAGATCCCCATCCATTGTGAGACATGAGGCCCAGACTTTCACATAGTTATAGAATGCTGATGAGGCCTCAGTTCCTGCCATCATCACTGCTCCAGCTTCTTCACTCTGCTTCATGACTGGTTCCTTTCAGACAGCTTAACTAGGGGTTGCCTGAATCAGAAATATCAATGGTATTTATAAAGGCTGCTAGTGAAATATTTCTGCTTGATGTAGGATGAATGACATTCACAGCATAGTCTATTCAGAACCTCACTGAGCTAAGATCTTCTTGGCCTCTCTCTGTGAAGTTGTCTGAACCCTTCAAAGGATATTTTATATATAGAATAAGCTATGCACAACTGGACAGTGAACAGCTCATATTTTTGTGCAGGGGGTTTCCTGGAACATAGGCGGGGTGGGGAGAGGGAGAGAGACAGACAGACAGGAGGAGAGAGAGAGAGAGAGTAAGCAAAGCTCAAGTGACCACAACCCAGTGGTATAAATACTACCATATGGCATGTTTCATTACAGCATGCTTTCTATTTGTACAACTTAACAGGGGTTTGTTTGTTTTTAAAGTTCTATGCATCTTTGAATGTGATGATCGGGTAAAATGAAAAATCTTGGCAATTGAAGAGCAGGATTGGTAACTCTTGAAACAAAAAAAAATTCTGTAGCCTGGGTGTGGCAGCCACAGAACAGGGGAATAAAAGTCTCTAGGGTGGATCCCAAGATTTTTCTTTTACTATTTCAGGATAGACCCCAGAACAAATTCTGACTATACACTAAAGATACACAGCTGTTAAAATGTCTAAGGGAAGAGGGGGAACAGCTTTGCCCATTGTTTGTCTTGCAACTGTCCAAAAAGTAAATCAAGCAAAACTAGCTAAATACGCAGGTTACTTCTTTTCTTTTTAAATGATTGAAACTTTATTTGAAAGGCAGGGTGACTGTTATGTGCCTAGTATATTGAATAACTGAAGAACAAGAGAAAGAGATCCCATTCTGTAGTCAGTGCACCAACACAGCCCCATCACCAATTCCTGTTTCATATAAACATAATTCTATGTGGACAACTAGAAAAGTAGGTCTATCATCTGTCAGTTTCCAATTCTGCATGGATGATGCATAATAGTGTGCATTCCTAAATATGTTGTCACTCTAGGAAAGCCCCCTGCTACAGTACTTGCACAGCATAGAATTATGTGGGGGGAAATCCTGGGTAGAACAGGGTTTCCATTGTTAACACAGACCACAGTCTCCAGCAACCATATCCTCAGTCATGATGCGCTGGATTTTGGTGTGCCATATGCTTCATGTTTATCAAGGATAAAGTTCTTTAAGGTGGGAAACAGATAGCCATTTCAAGAGAGCTGAGAGAGGCTTGGGAGAGGCTTTGATTCCAGTCGTGTACAGACATTTTTGTTATATCTCTCGCCATTTTTTTTTAAAAAAAACTTATTTAGGAATTTTTATCTTACCTTTTTGTCATGAAGCAAGCTTAGGCTTCTGGTGAAATAGGGTTTTGAAGCAATACAGAGCCTTGCACAGCCAACTAAGCAGAAGTGAGAGATATGGGTGTATACACACCAAATTCAACAATCTCATTTTCAAGCCTCATTCAATCATCTGACACTCATCACATACCATGAGAGCATCCCTGTTCAGCAAGTGGGTTTTAAGGAATATCCTGGTGAAGATGTGTCTGACAAAAGCCTTGAATTCAAATCAGCCACAGGTGATTATTGTAGTCTGCTTTGACTTTAAAATAATTTTGCAGCACCTTAAATGCTAAAAAAATGGTTATGACACAAGCATTCATTGACTAGAATTCACCACTTTAATCAAATGCATCTTCAATGTCATTATTTGAACGGTGTCACATTTTTGTGGTACAGTACAGTGAATGAACTGACTTGGTTTACATTCTTCTTGCAACTTCTGAGAAATAATTGTGTTACATGCTGCAGAGCCACACACTTCTCTGATACAGTATGTAGCAGGTTCCAGGACTATTCTTATATTACAAGTTTCATTACAAGACAACACTACTGAAAGTTGGTTGTGTATAAATTTGGAGGCTGAGGAGACAGGAAGCAAGCATGGTAATACTAACTTTAAAACAGCAACAGTCTACCAGGTGGTATGCTATGCAGCAGTTTCTGCTCAGCAGCAACTTAGCAAACTTTTCCAACAAGTTCAAAACTAGCACCAATTTTTTTTCTCTCTCTCTCCTTTCCACATTCAGTCTGCCTGCAAAATTGTTTCTCTCAGCCATCCCAATGACAGATGTGGCGTTATGCACATTCTAGTGGCTTAGCTTGCTGTTGGTCATCAAACACAAATAATCAGGACCACCTTGCCCAGCATGGAGTTCCAGCCTAGGCAAAATCCTAGAGAGTGAGAAAGCTCTATAATCATGGAATGTATTTACAACAATATGGCTGGAGACACAAAAGCTAAACCGCTACTCTCCAGATGATACTTTCCATTTTTTTTTTTTTTAAAAAAGGCAGCAACTTTATAAGCTGCCAGAAGAATATTCTTTCCCCAAAAAACAATAAAGTCTCGTGGCACCGAAAAACTAACACATTTCTTTTTTTTTTTTAAATAGTTTTTATTGTGTTTTTTCAGACATAGACAGAAAAAAAAGAAAAAAGAGGAAAAAAACAAAAAATAGGCAAAAAGAAGATAAAAAATTCATAACCCTTCCACAACTTATTTCAACTTTCTATCGAACTTCCCCACATCTCCCGCACAATGCATTCTTAACAATAAATTTATCAGCAAATTATAACCTTGTTTCATGTGTTTCTTTTGTACTTTCAATTGCAGTTTAAGTTTAAATCCCTTATTGCTCATTTACTCTAAAAACAAAACGTATTATCATTTTTAACATTTAAACTTTGATTCTTTCAATAATGTTATCCAATTTCATAAATGTTACACACTCATTGCTGGGGCTAGCATTTCAAATTATGCGTCATTTTAAAGTTCATATAGCTTATAAAATTTTTGCAGATAGTTCTTAAATTTTTTCCAGTCCTCCTCCATTGCTTCTTCTCCCAGGTCTCGGATTCTGGCAGTCATTTCGGCCAACTCCATATAGTCAATCAGTTGCGTTTGCCACTCTTCCAGTGTGGGCAAATCTTGAGTCTTCCAATATTTGGCGATCAGAATTCTTGCTGCCGTGGTGGCATACATAAAAAACGTTCTATCCTTCTTTAACACCCCTTGGCCGACAATACCCAAGAGGAAGGCCTCCGGTTTTTTAGGGAAGGTGTACTTAAACACCTTTTTTAACTCGTTGTAGATCATTTCCCAGAAGGCCTTCACTCTTGGGCAAGTCCACCAAAGGTGAAAAAATGTTCCTTCAGCTTCCTTACACTTCCAACATTTGTTATCAGACAAATGGTATATCTTAGCAAGCTTGACTGGGGTCATGTACCACCTGTATATCATTTTCATGATGTTTTCTTTCAAGGCATTACATGCCGTAAATTTCATACCGGTGGTCCATAACCTTTCCCAGTCTTCAAACATGATATTATAACCAATGTCTTGAGCCCACTTTATCATGGCTGATTTAACTGTCTCATCCTGTGTATTCCATTTAAGCAGCAAGTTATACATTCTCGATAATACCTTGGTCTTTGGTTCTAACAGCTCTGTCTCAAGTTTCGATTTTTCCACCTGGAATCCTGTTTTTTTATCTAACTTAACAACCTCGTTAATTTGGGCATAATGAAACCAGTCTTGCACCTTATCTTTTAAGTTTTCAAAGCCCCGCAACCTCCAATTGTCACCAATTTTTTCTATTAGTTCCCAATATTTCGGCCAACCGGCCTCCATATTGGGTTTTTTCCGCGCCTTGGCCTCCACTGGTGATAACCACCTCGGAGTCTTACTTTCCAGTAAGTCTTTATATTTCATCCAGACCATAAAGATTGCTTTCCTGACAATATGGTTTTTGAACATTCCATGTGTTTTTACCTTGCCGTACCACAGATACGCATGCCATCCTAACGAATTGTTAAAACCTTCCAGGTCTAGGACATCTGTATTCTCTAATAAGATCCAATCTTTCAACCAGCAGAAGGCTGCCGCCTCATAGTATAACCTTAAGTCCGGCAGGGCAAACCCCCCTCTTTCTTTTGCATCAGTTAGTATTTTAAACTTTATTCGGGGCTTTTTGCCCTGCCAGACAAACTTTGATATATCCCTCTGCCACTTTCCAAAACATTCCACTCTGTCCACGACCTGCAAGGTTTGAAATAAGAACAACATTTTTGGCAAAACATTCATCTTAACAGCAGCAATTCGGCCCAGCAAGGAAAGCTTCAGTCTCGACCAAGTTTCCAAATCTTTCTTAACTTCTGACCAACATTTCTCATAATTGTCCTTAAACAAATTCAGATTTTTAGGCGTCAAGTTTACCCCCAGGTATTTCACTTTCTTGACCACAGTTAACTCTGTTTCCTTCTGAAACCCCTCTATTTCTAAAGGCGTCAAGTTTTTCCCCAAAACTTTAGTTTTTTGTTTGTTCAACTTAAATCCTGCCACCCGACCAAATTCTTGTATCAATTCCAGAACTCTTTTTGTACTAGATTCTGGCTCCTGTAGTGTTATTACTAAGTCGTCTGCAAATGCTTTCAATTTATATTGTTTCACTCCGACCGTAATCCCCTGTATTTGCCGGTCCCTCCTAATCATGTTCAGCAAAACCTCCAGGACTGATATAAATAATAGTGGGGATAGGGGGCACCCCTGGCGTGTTCCTTTTTCAATATGGAACTCCTCTGTCACCACATTGTTCACTATCAACTTAGCTTTTTGTTCTGAATAAATTGCTTCTAAGCCATTTTCAAACCCCCGTCCCACTCCCATCCCTTCCAAGTTTTTCTTCATAAATTTCCAAGAAATATTGTCAAAGGCCTTCTCAGCATCAATAAAAATTAACGCTGCTTTAGTGTTAATATTTGTTTGTAAAAGTTCCAGGATATCAATAATATTCCTAGTATTGTCAAACAAATGCCTACCAGGAAGAAAGCCTGCTTGGTCCTTATGAATTACTTCATTTAAAACCTTTTTCAATCTACTTGCCAAAATGTCTGCAAATATTTTGTAATCCACATTTAGGAGTGAGATGGGACGGTAGTTCCTAAGTTGATTCTTTTCAGTTTCCACTTTGGGTATCAATGTGATGAAAGCTTCTTTCCACGTTTCCGGTGCCCTTCCTCCCCCCATAATCTGATTGCAAACCTCCATTAATGGAAGAGTCAAGTAGTCTTTTAATATCTTATAATACTTGGAGGTGAGCCCATCTGGGCCTGGAGATTTGCCCAACTGCATATTCTGAATGGCATCCTCAATTTCCTGTTGTGTTATTTTACAGTTCAAGATTGATCTCTTCTCCTGGGATAGTTCTGGTAAACCATTGAGTTTCAAAAATCGTTCCATCTCAGACACTTCCTCAGGCCCTTGTGTATACAACTTTTTGAAGTATTTCTGGAAACACTTTCTAATTTCACCTGGTTTCTGGATATTTTTCCCTTCCACCTCTAAATTGGTAACGTAATTAAATTTCTGTCTTTTTTTCAACTGCCATGCCAGCAGTTTCCCACATTTGTTTGCTGACTCAAAGGATCTTTGTCTCATTTGTTTAATTTTCCATTCCACTTCTTGGTTTATCAATTTCAAATATTGTGCCTGGTAGAATTTGATTTCTCGCAAGATCTCTTTGGATTTTGGTTTAGATCTCAATCTTTTCTCTCCATTTCTTATCTTCTCTAATATTTTGTCCTTTTTCCCATTCCAGAGTTTTTTCTTAATTGTGTTTTGTTGTATCAGAAACCCCCTCATTACAGCTTTACTAGCGTCCCAGATTGTTCTTTTTTCCACTGAAGTGTTCAAGTTGATTTCAAAATAGTCCTTTAATGTTTTTTGGGCCTTCTTTACAATCTCTTGATCTCTAAAGAGGGTGTCATTCATTTTCCATCTGAAGGATCCGGCTGGAGTAAGTCTCAATTCCATTTTCAGGGCGTTATGGTCGGAGCAAGTCTTTGGGCAGATTTCCACTCTTATAGTCTTCGGTGCCAGCCCTCTAGTTGTCCAGATTTGGTCAATTCTCGTCCATGATAAGTGGGCCTCAGAAAAGAAAGTTCCCTCTCTACCTAGGGGGTTCCTTGTCCGCCAAATGTCGATCAAATCCATATTGTCTGTCAGTTCAAAAAAAGTTTTCGGTAGTCTGCCATCCTTAGTTAAATTTTGGCTCTGTGACTTATCCATCAAAGTGGAGACTACCCCATTCATGTCTCCCATCATAATGATGTTCGAATAGTCCAGATAGTCCAGTAATGTCTCGTGTAGCTTCTTATAAAATTCTGCTTTCCCCTCATTTGGTGCATAAATTCCTAATATCAAAACTTTTTCTCCTTGAGATTGTATTTCAATTGCCAAGATTCTCCCTTGCTCATCTTTAAACAAAAATTTCGGTGCTAGGTTCTCCTTTACGTAGATCACCAGGCCTCTCTTTTTTACTTTGTCTGATGAAACAAATTCTTGGCCTAGTCTTTTGTTAATTAGTACTTTCCTGTGGAGCCTAGTCACGTGCGTTTCTTGCAAGCAAATTACATCCAAATTTTCCTTTTTCAAAATATGAAAAATCCTTTTTCGTTTTTCCGGGGAATTTGCGCCATTAATATTCCAACTGTACAGCTGCAGAGACATCCTGTATCAATCTGTTGTTGCTCTCTATGGGGTGTCCTCCTTTTTGTCCGGGTCCGAGGGAGATGGTATTGGTTCCAATCCAGGCTGTGGCGGAGGCCAAGGAACTGCTGTTCCCTTCTGAAGATCCTCTCCGTGGTCGTGCAGGAACTTCTGGTTGTCCTCTTTTGTCTTGATTCTAACCTTCTTTCCTTTGTATTTAAAAGATAGGCCTTGTGGGAACTCCCACCTATAAGGTATTCCGTTGCCTCTCAAAAGTCTTGCTAGGTCAGTATAGATGGCCCTGAGATCCAGTAATTGTTTTGGTATATCCTTGTAAATTTCCGCTCTTCTATCCTGGATCTCAAGTAATTTATTAAAGTGAAGGTCAAGTATTTTGTCTCTCTCCTGTTTGGTCCTTAGGATAATCAGGCAGTCTCTTGGTCTGTCCTTCCTGGTGACACTTCCCAATCTAAATGCCGTTGTTATTTTAAAGTCTTCGTCCTCCTTTATTCCCCAGAATTTGGAAAATTCTACTGTCAAAAAACCAGTCAAATCTTCCTTTTCAAGCTCTGGGATAGAACGTAATCTTAAATTATTTTCCCGGTTTCTCAATTCCACCATAGACAGGTAGGCCTGCTGGTCACTGATGTGCTTATGTAGTGGCCTTACCTCTCCTTTCAATTCATCCACTTTTTGAATTGCTTGGTCGGCTTTTTCGTTCGCAGCTTCGGCCAATTTCCGATTCTCAGAAGTAGCGTCTTTTAGATTCCCAATTGCTTGTGAGTGCTGTGCCACTTGTTCAGATAGCTTTGTAATGGAGGATGTGGCTAAATCAATTTTTGCTGTTTGGTCATCAACCTTCTTATTTAAAATTGCAAATTGTTGTAGCATTTCCTTCAAAAGTACATCAGATCCACCTGCAGCCATATCCTCTATTGCTGGTTGTTCAGCTTCCTTTAGTTCAGCTGTTGTTGAAGGTTCAGTTCCCTTCAATTCAGCTACTGTTGGAAGTTCAGTTCCCTTCAGTACAGCAGGAACTGATGATCTACGTGACTGGGAAGTCAAAGTTGTTTGCACAAGCTGGCCTTTTGCTGCTTTCGCTTTTGCAGATCTTGTTTTCGGTTGGCCACTCATTCCCCACCTGTCTATGAGTCAAGGTCAAGCTGTCCAATGTTCCATGGGAAGGACAGACCTCAGTGTAGATAACCACAGCGGAGAGACAAAACAAAGTTAGTTCCCAAGAAGTTGTAAATCCCAGTCTCCACTAGAGGGAGTTCAGTTAGAGGGAGTACAATTGGAGTTCAGGAGAGAAGGAAAAAAGTTTGGTCGCCATTAAAGTTCCTGCGGCTAAATAGTTTACCAATAGTCCTTAAAACATTTTTTCCACAAGCAGAGCCCTTCCAAAATTGCCACAAATGTCACCTCCCTAGGCGCAGGATACAGTTACTTAGTTATGTAATCCAGAGTTGCCTCTATGTATCTATTTCAATTTTATAAATTGTATCCGCAAAAGACATTCTTTTCCCCTGCCATCCCGAGGCTGGGTTTTAAACTTTAAAGTCCACCAAAGGAGAAGGTTCCACACTGTAGAGTAAATTAATTTAAAAAAAAAACCTTGCCTTTCATTTCAATCCTCAGTTCTGTCAGACGCATAATACTTCCACTTTTAAAATCCTTTTCTACTGCTTCCAGCCTGTCAGTTCCTTTGCCTTTGATCTGTAAGCTTTGCCGGGAGACGGACTTCCTCTTTTTCGTCTCCCGCTTTCAGCCGAATTTCTAAGTTTGTAAATCCAAAATAGAGTAACACTTACTCACGAGTAGATGATTTAGAATCCAATGGTTGAGGAAGAAAGGTCGGCGCTCATCGGCAGCAGCCGCGCGGCTTCGCTCCCGCAGAAAGAGCGATGAACTCTCAGCACCGCTTCCCCTCTGCGCTTCCGGAACCCCTTACGGGGTCCCTTCTTCGTTTCGGGGGTCGCTCCAGGTGCCCGCTGAGTCCCACGGCCACGAGCTCACTCTGCTCGTGGTTTTTCTCGATGGATCGTCGCTGAGCCGTAGCGGACGATCCTTTTCTGCGGAGCCCCTCTTTAGAGACTAAAGAGGACCGCCATTGCCATTTCGCGCCGCCTCCGGAAGTCCCGAAAAACTAACACATTTCTTATGGCAAAAGTTACTGAGGGAGAACCCACTTTTTCAGCTTCATAGGCTATCTATCTATCTATATCTATCTATCTATCTATCTATCTATCTATCTATCTATCTATATCTATCTATCATCTATCTATCTATCTATATCTATCTATCATCTATCTATCTATCTATCTATCTATCTATATCTATCTATCTATCTATCTATCTATCTATCATCTATCATCTATCTATCATCTATCTATCTATCTATCTATCTATCTATCTATCTATCTATCTATCTATCTATCATCTATCTATCATCTATATTCATCTATATCTATCTATCGTCTATCTATCATCTATCTATCTATCTATCTATCTATCTATCTATCTATCTATCTATCTATCTATCTATATCTATCTATCATCTATCTACCTTATCAGGCGCCTGTAGGGTTTCTTTCCCCTACTGAAAGACACTTTCTATTGCAGCCAGTGGAATAGGCTGCAGTGTGCGTGCATGTGTATGCTCATGCTACACATTTGGAAATGTGCTGACAGACCCCAAAAGGTAGGTGATCCCTGAAAAGCATACATGTGTACAAGATAAACACAGTGTTCGTTTGAAACAAAAGTAAAAGTTAATAAAATAACTTCCTTAAATTTGCTGCCTGAGATGAAAGACAAACTCGTTCCTACCTCCACCCCCTACTCCATGTAGAAAAATCTAATGGACTTGCAGTTGAATCTTACTTCAACACTAGCAGCCAAGCAGCATCCTCTACCATACCTAAGAGTACAGTAATACCTCAGGTTACATACACTTCAGGTTACATACTCTTCAGGTTACAGACTCCGCTAAACCAGAAACAGTGCTTCAGATTAAGAACTTTGCTTCAGGATGAGAACAAAAATCGTGCTCCGGCGGCGTGGCAGCAGCAGGAGGCCCCATTAGCTAAAGTGGTCTTCAGGTTAAGAACAGTTTCAGGTTAAGTATGGACCTCTGGAACGAATTAAGTACTTAACCTGAGGTACCACTGTACTGGCTAGCTTAGGGGTGTTGAACAGACCACATAGCATATACTAAGCTCTGCCCCCCCCAGGGCTTTGCTACTTCTTCCTGCCCCCTCAGCATCCATCTGCCTTAAAAGGAGACCATCCTACTAGTGGCAGGGCCATGATGCCATCCCTGAATAACAACCTCAAAACACTGAGAGAAGCTGAAGCTTAGAACAAAGCAGAAAAATCATTATTTCCAGACAGTGTATTTTTCCTTTAAATAAATTCCTTATTTTCCCACCTGGCTGATTTATTGGTATATGGTCAAAAGATCAATAGATACCACCTGCAAACTGCTGCTCTTTGAATCTTGCACCTCATTGCTTTCATATATATACAGTGCCACTTTAACTACACATGTACAAATGCAGAAGTCTTTATAGAAGGAAAGATCAATACTATTCTTAAGAGGCTGAGCAGCAAATTAGGAGGGTTCCTCCCTCACCCGTCTCTTGAGATTTCTATAAAAGCATTGATAAAGCAAACAGCTAAATTGATCCTCCCTCCTCTGATCTTTTTTTTTTTTTAAAAAAAAATACATGAAAGTAAACCCCATTTATTTCAGTGGAGCTTCATTCCATGCTTAGGACTGTGGTCTTCTTCCTTTCATTTTGTCCCTTTTCAATTAATGGTTTTGAGTCCCAAATGGACTGGGATGTATTTATTTCCTTATACAGTATTTATATCTCACCTTCCTTCCATCATGGAGCAACTGTACACAGAATCATAGAGTTGGAAGGGACCCCAAGGGTCATCTAGTCCAACCCCCTGCAATGCAGGAATCTCAACTAAAGCATCCAAGACAGACGGCCATCCAACCTCTGCTTAAAAACCTCCAAGGAAGGCACTGACCAGACCCAGAGTTGCTTAGGTTCAGCAAGATGGGTGGCCTCATGCCGTTTCCCTTTTTCCTTACTGGTCACTATGGAGAGTGACTTGTTGTTGTTGTTGCTGTTTAGTCGTTTAGTCGTGTCCGACTCTTCATGACCCCATGGACCAGAGCACACCAGGCACTCCTGTCTTCCACTGCCTCCCGCAGTTTGGTCAGGCTCATGTTGGTAGCTTCGAGAACACTATCCAACCATCTCGTCCTTTGTCATCCCCTTCTCCTTGTGCCCTCCATCTTTCCCAACATCAGGTTCTTTCCCAGGGAGTCTTCTCTTCTCATGAGGTGGCCAAAGTATTGGAGCCTCGGCTTCACAATCTGTCCTTCCAGTGAGCACTCAGGGTTGATTTCCTTAAGAATGGATAGGTTTGATCTTCTTACAGTCCATGGGACTCTCAAGAGTCTCCTCTAGCACCATAATTCAAAAGCATCAATTCTTCGGCGATCAGCCTTCTTTATGGTCCAGCTCTCACTTCCATACATCACTACTGGGAAAACCATGACTTTAACTATACGGACCTTTGTTGGCAAGGTGATGTCTCTGCTTTTTAAGATGCTGTCTAGGTTTGTCATTGCTTTTCTCCCAAGAAGCAGGCATCTTTTAATTTCGTAGTAGCTCTTGCCTATCCTTCCTCTTTCTGCTGTTTGGATTACTGTCACTTTGTCCGTGGTTACTGATGTTCAGAGGAGGTACGCTTACTTGGGGCTCCATGAACATAGGGGGACTTACTTCTCTGTAAACTGTATAGGCTTGTATGGGCACTTTCCATCCCTTATAATATCACAGAATGGTGTTGCTGGGATAAATCAGTACAGCCGTCCCCCTTGTTTTACTCTCTTTCTGTGGGTGAGGGTTTTCAGGGTCTACTTACTCAGAAGTAGTAGTAGTAGTAGTAGTAGTAGTAATAATAATAATAATAATTTATTTATTTATTTATTCCCCAACCTTTTGACTGGGTTTCCCCAGCCACTCTGGGCGGCTTCCAACAAAAGATTAAAAATACATTAAAACATCAGTCATTAAAAACTTTCCCTAACAAGTAAGTCCTACTGAGTTCAATTAGAGGTACTCCAAGGTAAGAGCACATAGGACTGCAGTCTGAATGCATTGTTACCTTTTAAAAATAACTTTTCTGTGTTGCTTTATGCATAACTTAAGCTGCCTTGAGAGTGGAAAGGAGAGCAACCTCCACCCCCTTGCAAACAAGCGAAGAAGGCAGACTATATCCCCTTCGTCTTCACCGCATACTAGTCCAGTGATTTACTGGAGAAACCATTTTAAATGTATTTGATTGCTTAAATGCATTTGGCTTAAAAATAGCTGGCACAAGGAATGGAGAGTGTAAGATTTGAATCTGCCTGGACTCTGAAGCCACACAACCGCGTCCGTTTGGGCTGCTCCAGCTCTTGATTTTGCCACTAGAGGGCGAATGAACAGATCTAAGTCGAGATGCATCTTTAATACAGATGCCTCGTGGGAAGGTAACTGTTCGTTAAGAAATGCCCCAACCCTGTTCTGCGTCTGGAGATGCGCACGGCGTGCGTTTTCTTCCAAGGAGGCTGACGGTGCATGCACCCTGATCTCTTTACTGCTTATCAAATTAATGCCTGTGAGCTTATAACTGTCTGATTGCTGAACGACCCCTCAAGCTTTTAAGTCATACATTTCAGAATCCGAAGGAGCTCCTGAAATAAATACAACTAGCGCTGAAATTTACTGCACACACCGCCGGTAGGTTCGCAGACAAAGGAGTAACAGGAACAAGCTCTCGCTATAATTTCAGGCGGGCTGCAAGGACAGACAGATTGCCTTTCTCACCACCTCCCGCTATGCTTTCTTAAAGGCTCCTCGTCAGATAATAATGGTTGGACGGATCCTGCGTTTTGCTGCTGCTGCGACGTCACCGGCCAACATCTGTCTTGGAATAGGAATGATGGCTTCCGTGATGGGCGGGATTTGAAAGCTGGTCTTTTTTTTTTAAGCCACTATTTCATGTGCCTACCAAGGCATTGCAAAAGCGGAGGCTTCTGTACCAAGCCAAATGCAGCAGCAGCATCAAGAACCACCAGCAGCTATGACATCTCCATCTCTATGAAACGTGCCTTCTCTGCAGACCATGGGAGGGATCATTTGCGGTGCTGCAAAAGGAGACTTGATTTATTCTATTTCCATCATCTTGCTTTGGCTAAGGCAGTTGCCGGCTGAGGAGTCAGACTGGGCAGGTAAGTGTTTGGATCACTGTGCAGGAGGGCAGGATAAAAAGTGGGAACAGTTTTACCAAGGGGGGTGGGAGAGAGAGAGAGACAACGCTCTGATTAAGGCTGCAATCTTCAACCCACTTACCTAGGAGTAAATTCCACTGAATTTAACAGTACTTACTTCTGAGTATACATGGGATTGTGCTGTAATGCATAATCCACCAAACGACTGTAACTGAGATATGAGAGGAGATCTTGCAAACCTTCATTTTAAACAGCACATTTACCTCTTGGTATATGCAATACTTGCATGAAAGGATGGATGCTTAGCTGGGAGCACACCTGAGCAGAAAAGCACTTTCAGCACTTTTGATAAGAAAATGCTAAATGCACCAGATTGCTGTGAACATAAACCATAGGTGTAGAAGATGCTGCCTCCTCCCTCCCTCCCTTTAAGCCATGAAGCTCTAATTCAGAAGCAACAAATTTGTTTAAGAAAGGCTGTTCAACAGGTATGCCCATGGGAGTGGTTATAGAAATAGAACTGCAGATTTTCCATTTCTTCTTACCACAGTCCTAGGTTGGTAGGACCAGAAGGGGTACTGAATGGCAGCTGTGCAGCCCCACAGTTGAACTAAATGCAGAAGTCTTTAATTGTAGACTTGTCACAGGGGTCAAAAACATTCTGTCAGTCATAATGCCACCCATGCATAAGAGAGCTGCTTACTTGCAATGCATAGGCTTCATTAACATCTCAGCTGTAAAGTAAGTTTCTAGTCCTCATGAGAACAAAGTAGTGTGGAAACCTGACGGTAGTGTGTTAGAGAGCAAGCTTCTAATATGTGCTGAATGCTTCTACCCCTGAAACACTTGCTTATTTAATTGCTTGAATTGCTTAAGCATTGCAACACACACACACAAACACACACCACTTGATCTAGGAGGCCATACAATCTGAGTTGAAAGGAGTGGAGGGAAAGTAATTTAATGTGTCTGAGGTTTTCTGCTATATGAACCTGTTATTAATTGTTCCTTTAAAATTCAGAAGGAAATAATTTGAAACCTTTTTAACCTTCGGGAATGCCTATATTGCTTACAGAACAGTGGCAGATTAATTAAGAGCTCGTGACATTAATCATATTTGCCAAGTTATTGCTTTGTACAATTAAATGCACAGAAGATTGTTTTGAACTACAGTGAACTTTCATGAATATTCAATAAAGAAAAATGCATCTGCTCTTCGAAACGAAGGAAATGCAGGACCTAAATGCAAGGCAAAAACTGGCAGTTAAATGTACAGACACCCAAATTTCTAATCCCTCAGATTTCTAATCCTTCAAATCTGCCTAGTTTCTGCATACTGCTTTCTAATCCAGAGTGGATTAGGTTGAATCTGTTCTTTTGGATTTGGAGATCACTGATTGGCCAGTCCTTGTGATAATATTATGCTATGACCATCCCCTCTTCAGACCAGAGGGGTGCGCAACATTAATTGCCTGAACCTTGTGGTCATTTTATTATGTCAGACTTCTACCCTTCTCCGACCAGCTATTTTTTTTTTAGGTTTTACACTTTTTAGAAAAGAGCTAACTAGGTATTTTATTAGGTGAACATGCTAAGCATTTATCCAGGATAGGGGGAAGGGAGCATGGACATCCTTCTGGAAGTATGTGGGGAAGAATGAACAGGAAAAGGCAATTGGATCCTGGGGGAGGGATGCAACTTCATACATCCTGCTTCTGGCTTCCACTTAGCAGGACCAGCTAGTTGAATATGGCCCAGGGTTCCTCCAGATGATGCATTTATTGAGCAAAGTTTGCATGGAGGTTATACAAAGTTTACTCTTTATTGAGCATTCATCCAGATTTGTTTGCGGGGAGGTTATACATCTTTCTGTCAATCACATGTTACCCCACACTTTTTAGTACATTTTCCTAACTGCAAGAAGTTTTGCTTTTTTTTAAAGAAAGGGGTGGGGGAAGTGGATTCATTGAGCCCTATGAATTGCATAATCTTAAATCTCCAATATCCAACTGAATCCTTCCCACAAAATAGAGGCCAACTCACTCAATATAATGCAGTATCTTTATAGAAGGAAAGGAGTGGGAAGTGCAGAGTTCACAACACAGTCAATCCCTTTCCCCGTCCAAACTCCACTTCACAGATGCATGAAGTATGCACTCTCATGTTTACTCTTTTTTGTCCTCACTAGGGCAAAACACTGCCCCTCTGAAGGTAGCCCTCTCAAGACAACACCAAGGTTGCAGGTTCAATCGCTGTATGGGACAGCTACATAGTTCTGCATTGCTGGTGGTTGGACTAGATTATCCTTAGACTCACTTCCAACTTGACCATTCTGGAACTGGACAGCTACTTTCATAGTAACAGAGCAATCTAGACCCCCCCTTTTGGCTTGGATCAGATGGAAACGTCCCCCCCACAAAGCTCTCACAGTCAAGGCAGCCTCCTCATTGGTGAAGTGAAAACATCAGACTTCCTTTTCCAGCCATCAAATATGTGGCTGAGGATTAAAGCCAAATAGTAGGATACCTGTTGGCTGGAGCCATCAGAAAGAGCTGAAATGGGACACTTGAAGGTTTGGAGAGGTCAGGCTTGACCTGACAAATCCACTGGATCCCAAATTGGTCCCTCTGCTACCACATAATTGCATCGGACCTGTTCCCTGTGCCATTCTGGAGTTGGTGCAATGATCAGCACTGATCATCCGCTTTCTGCCCACTCCACTCCACTGTCTGCCACAAATCCTCACCATAGTCATAGTCTTCCATTGCACCAGAAGCAGTTTAGTCATGCTGGACACATGACCTGGAAAGCTGTCTGTGGACAAATGCCGAGATGGCCTGAAGCGAGATGAGCGCCACACCCCAAAATCACCTTTGACTGGATTTAACCATCCAAGGGTCCTTTACCTTTTACCTTACCCCAAATATAGCAATCTGTGGTCAGCTACTATATGCCTTAACATGTCTATAAAGCTCTCTGTGAGTTAATGTGGGAGGAGGGAGTGTGGTTCAAGGAAAAATTAACCTGATTTGCTGTGTGGTGCTTTGTTGCACTTATATCAGCTCTATGACCCCGATTGGCTTGACTATGTAGCCAGGAAAAGGAGAAACCATTAAAAAAAACATGTGCCAAATCAGCTACAATGACAGCAATGAACCCAGGTGAAATGATGCCCCAAATGCTTTTTTTGGGGGGGGTGTATTATCCACAAAAATCCAACTCAGTCTAGTCTCTCCATGCCAAGAAGCCAGCATTATACTTGTGAAACAGAGAACGGAATTAGTGAGAAAAGTGGTTGATGAATCTGCTCTCAAGAACAAAGGCTGCTTTTGACTGGCAAAAAGACTTGTCTGGGTTTGTAAAAGACACGGTTGGCTATTTGGATAGGTACAGTAGGATGTTAGTGGGGGTTCCCCCTCCCCTGTGTGCTGATTTTCTCCTATGACCTTTCAGAGTTCAGACTGGGGCTTTGAACAGTTATTTATGTTTCCTCAGGGACATGGAATGCAGTCCACTCCCAGGTGCACCATGAAATCATAATACCTCAGTGGCGATCAGATGGAAGCTCTGGCAATGATAAGGTAGGTTGCTCAGCCACAATAACAGGAAACGAGCTGTGCTTTCTCGTCCCTTTCAAATAACCATTATCCTCCTGATACGATCATTGGTGGGAATTATATAGCAGTGACAGTCTGGCTGTGAAGTGCCTTGTAAAATCTGCCTAAGCTGGATAAACTCATATACCCATTATCAATACCAAGAGGGATGAAGGAAGCTGTCTTATACTGAGTCAGACCTTTGGTCTATCTAGCTCAATCAATATTGTCTATGCTGACTGGGAGTGGCTCTCTAGGATTTCAGATTCCAATAGTTTTTGCCAGTTCCACCTGGAGGTGCCAGGGATTGAATCTGGAACCTTCTGCAGGCAAAGCAGATGCTCTGCCACTGAACTTTGACTCTTCCTCCTCACATATGAGTGTATGTGTGAAGATGTTCTGTGGCCTTTTGAGTCATCATCTGGCAAGAGCGTCAAAACTAAATGAATACTGGAATTAACAAACCTAACTTAGTCATGTTCTTTAATTAAAATTAGTCTGCTCTGAGTAAAAATTCCTTGAATACCACCCTCAGAATTTAGAAATTCCAGAATTCATTACATTTTACTATGTTGCAGAGGGAATTGTATCTGCTGGTGTCACTAGCAAATTGCTTTTAAATATGGTTCTGGCAGAGGAGCATCTGGCCTTAAGTACTATTTGTGCTAATGGAGAAAGTATTTTTTTTTTTTTTAGAACGAGTGGTCTTTTGTGTATTGCAAGTGCCTTTTTGTGATTATGTTTTCTTAGTGCCTCTTGCTGCTACCCTTAGATCCTTTATCACCACTAGTGATAAAGGGCTTTTTGGTATGGGGCCTGGGGAAAAGAGTGTGATAGCCTTATCAGGGTTTATATTAGTTAGTGCATCAGTTCTGTTCGCCCATCCTGCTAAGTAGGCCACTCATCTTGTAAAGATGAGTAAGCAAGACATAAGACTGTGTGATTTGCTGAAGACAATTTCAAACCACTGGGTTGATCCGTCTGGTTCTCAAAAGGCTTGGAAGCAGCTTGTAAGTCCCCCCACACTAGAGCATCTGTAGCCCCTCTAGTCACATGAGGATACCATGCTGTGAACTAGCCTACACAAAGAGGCAACAGTTCTCAAGACTGCAGCAGCTGGAAAAGCTGAAGCTGTGGCTGCAGAAATGCCTGCCAACTTTTTCTGTGTACAGCCGAATTCTCACTGATGCTTCCCCTTTCCCCCTTGGTTGTGGTACCATGTGGTTCCTTGTATGATGCACAGAAATCAGATTCTGTATGCTTGGCATTGGATATAGTCAATAGTGCTGTTCATCTTCCACCTGCTCCAAGCCAACATTGGGAGTTTCTCCAACTTCAATCCAGTTAAGAACATAGGAAGCTGCCTTTTACCAAGACAGACCATGGGTCCCTCTCGCTCAAGACTGTCCACACTGACAGGCAGTGGCTGTCCAGGGTTTTAGGCAAGGAACACTTCCGGTCCTGCCTGGAGATGCAGGAGATTGAAGCTGGCACCTACTGTGTGCAAAGCAGATGCTCTCCCATTGAGCCACAGCCCTTCCCCGGTTATTTCCTACAAAAATGTCACAGATGTGCAGCAGAATTATCTGAGGAGCTCAGCTAGTTGTTGTTGGCCGTCTCTGTTTTGGCTGTGTGGAAGCACCAGACAGATGGGAAGCAGAGATTTAATCAAAGCAAGCATCAGTTTTCCTCTACTGCTATGTGTGTGGCCATGCAAATGTGCTTTTGATCAAAGGGAAGGGCCAGCTCTGTGACCCATTTGCTATCAGATCCCTTGCAGAGTTGACGAAGAAGGATGTGGTAGGCCTCATGTGTCAATAAGGGCAAGAGGGCATTGCTATTTCTTTTTTGTCCTTCTCTCTTGCTTGGAACAAGTTGCTCAACAAAGAGATTGCACAGGCAACTCTCAAGCTGGGAACTGAACCCACATCTCCCGAGTCTCTGGCCTGCACATTAGCCACAAAGTGCTCTCTCCCTCCTCCTGCTCATGCAAGCTCTCAAAAATGTTCCTGAATGCTCTAAAATGAAATTGGAAAAATCGTTTAAAATTAGGCATGAGAAGGGGGGCACATCTGTTGCCACTATGAATAGTCAAGGACCGTGTTGATATATGAATAGGAAAAGAGGATGGTGTTCTCCATGGAAGTTGTAGCAACCATTAGTGTGTGTGTGTGTGTGTGTGTGTGTGTGTGTGTGTGTGTGTGTGTAAGCACTAGAAATGCAGAAGCTGGAGGCTATTTTGGTTGAACAATTTGCTGCTCAGTGTGGGCGAGGTTCCTTCATAGACCACACTTAGGATGGGAACATGTTTAACAGTGGTGCAATTTTGATTACTTGGGACAACCAACATTACTCACTTTCCTTCTTATTAACAGGCTGTGGTTTGTTTTTTTTATGAGGGTGCATGGGGGGAGGTGATAGCGATTTCCTGCCTCGTCCGCCTGCTCTGCCTTTGACACTTCAGCTATTATTTGCCAATTTCCACCTTGCAGCCTTTGTAAGCCACCACAAAGAATCATTAGCCAAGTTCCGCTTCTGAGAGAACATACTGTAATATCCATAGTAGGGTTGGAAGGGAACCCAAGCGATATCTCGTCCAACCCCCTACAATGCAGGAACCACAGCTAAAGAATTCCTGACAGAGGGCCACCCGACCCCCAATGAAGGAGGGTGGGTGGGTGTTAGATAGGCATTATTAGGGTCTGCATCATTCCCAATCAGCCAATGATTTCTAAAACTTTGTTGTATTGTGTTTTGCTTGTTCTTTGAATCAGTCTTGAATAGTAATGTCTTGACCAACCAACATCTCAGCGGCATGCATCATGCACAAATCTGCAAGTTCCTGTCAACCGCACAATGGCTATGTCATGTCTTCACAGCTGCAAGCAGTACACATGTGCCCATTGGTGGGAATCATGAGTGGGGATAGTGCTGTTGCACTCACGTTCTGCTTTTGGACTTCTCGTAGGCTGGCCACTGTGAGAACAGAATGCTGGACTAGACGGGCCATTGGCCTGATCCAGTAAATGCTTCATATGTTCTTATCCACTCTCTAGTCCTGCTTTTCCTTTACATTCAAGTCAGTCCATTCAGTACAGCTGCACTGGAGCCCAGGAAGGGAATTTTAATTCTGCGTTCATCACGGTTTGCTCCAGATATAGTTTGCCAGTGTTCTTCTCTGGTTGTGTTATGGTCTGGTATACCACTGTGGACCAATAAGCCTGCAATCCAGTTGCAACCTGGGAGTTGGTCTTATTGAACTCTGCTGGATTTGCTTCTAAGTAAACAGTCATAGCAACTGGGTTGTAAGCGATCTGCAGTCTACTGTTTGAGAATCAGTGAAATAAACTATTTGCTATTACAGTATTTATCAACTTTTGCTTAATATCTTGATTCTGTCGTAAGCCAGAAATGCAGAGTGTGTGTAAACCTATTGTTTCTGTGTTGTATGCAGCACCCACCCAGAGCAGAAGTAGAAATAACAGCTGAAGGAAGAAACTTCATCTTGGATGTTGAGAAGAATGAGTAAGTAACCTTGTACAAAAAGGCAGGGTACATTTAAATATACACTCCTGTTAATCTATTGTGTGAACTAAGCAGAGGTTATCCGCCATTTTGAACTCCAAACAGGGCACTCCAGTTCCTCTAATAAAAGTTCAGTTAGTGGAACATCTTCTGCTATGGTGTTGTATAGCTGTCAAAATGCAAAGGCAGAAGATGTTGAGCAAGCCTCCAAAAGAGACTTGTGAAACTCGTACACAAACAAACCACAAAAACTCTAGCTTGTTCCTGTTCATAGGCACTAGAAATGGGATTACGTAAATCAGAGGTAACGTCAGGCCCAGGGGTTATGTCCCTACAGGCATCTCTAGCTGGTCTGTGGGACTCTCCCTTTGCCATGCCACGCCCTTAGCCATCCTCAGAGCCTTCTTCAACTGCTTTTGTCTGGCTGGTTATGTGTCCTTGAACTGTAATTATTTGATTGATTGATTGATTGATTTCAATTTATATACTGCCCTATATCTGGACGTCTCAGGGCGGTTCACAGAATAAAATCAAAATATAAAACCACAAAATACAGAATCAAAATAAAAACAACAATAATCCAATAACCCCCCCCCCAAAAAAACCCCACATTTTAAAAGCCCACTTACTTGACTAGATTGAAGATGAAGAGGCGTGGGTGCAGAAACTTCTGGCTTTTGCATAGTTGGAATGTAGCCAATGCTATGAAGGTAAGAGTTATTGCTTTGCCCACTTTTGTCTTGAGATGATATGTGCCCCCCCCCTCGGAAGCTTGTTTACAAAAGAATGCCACCCTCAGGCTGGGAAAGGTTTGCCACCCGTGACATAATTTCATAGATAGAAGAAAGGCACTCGGCAAAAGAGAAGACTCTGCCCTATGCGAGAGAGGCCTAGTTGCTGCCATCCAGCCAAATAAAACAGAGGGCTCTGGTGGTGTTGGCAACTGTCAAGACACTGAAGTATAAGACATTTCCAAGTTTTTGTTATCATTTGCATTCTAGGCCAGTGGATCCCAATTAGCTAAGTATGGCGGACCCCCTATTTTTCAAAAGCCAAACCATGGACCACCTACTTTTGAAAATTTTGATATCTCTACGGTTGTTTTTGTAGGTGAATGGTGCCATGGACCCCCCCCCAGGTGGGTTTTCTGGACCTTCTGAGCTCCATGGACCACCAGTTGGGAACCACAGTTCTAGATCATTTCTAGATAAAGCCATGTTAATTGCATTAGCTGCAGAAGTTATAATTGTATGCAATATAACTTTCTCTGTGGGGACACCTACTCTATGGGATGACTTCCCCTTGGAGATGAGCCTAGGCACCAACTGTTGGGTGCTTCCAGTGTGCTTAGGAAACTTATCCATTATTTTAAAAATTGCAACCCCCCCAACAACTTACCTATTTCCTCAGACATTTCTAGGCTGTTTCTATACCAGTTTTTAGCACCCTGATTACTGTAACTAACGTTAATATTGGTTTTTTGGGGGGGTATGTTTTATGTTTTATGATTTATTGTTGTAAACTGCTTTGGTACTCTCCGGAATGAAAGACACTAGAAATAGTTTTATTTATAAGTAACTGTAATATAGGGGATGAGGGGGATGCTCATCATATTTGCAGAGGACAAATAGTAAATTTTGTAGTTTAGTCGTGTCCGACTCTTCGTGACCCCATGGACCAGAGCACGCCAGGCACTCCTGTCTTCCACTGCCTCCCGCAGTTTGGTCAAACTCATACTGGTAGCTTCAAGAACACTGTCCATCCATCTCATCCTCTGTCGTCCCCTTCTCCTTGTGCCCTCCATCTTTCCCAACATCAGGGTCTTTTCCAGGTAGTCTTTTCTTCTCATGAGGTGGCCAAAGTATCGGAGCCTCAGCTTCAGGATCTGTCCTTCCAGTGAGCACTCAGGGCTGATTTCCTTAAGAATGGATCAGTTTGATCTTCTTGCAGTCCACGATACTCTCAAGAGTCTCCTCCAGCACCATAATTCAAAAGCATCAATTCTTCGGCGATCAGCCTTCATTATGGTCCAGCTCTCACTTCCATACATCACTACTGGGAAAACCATAGCTTTAACTATACGGACCTTTGTCAGCAAGGTGATGTCTCTGCTTTTTAAGATGCTGTCTAGGTTTGTCATTGCTTTTCTCCCAAGAAGCAGGCGTCTTTTAATTTCGTGACTGCTGTCCACTATTGGAGAAACTGTTTTTCTGTTTCTATCTAATTATTCAGCTACCCAGAAGGAATTCCATTCCTCGGAAAGAAAGACTATTGCTACTTTAATTTGACTGGGTGCCTTTAATCACTTTAAGCACTTCTGGGTTCACAGGGCTGATGGATACACAGAATCACAAGGAAACGGTCTAAATGCTCTCAATCCTTTGCAGTTGATGTTGGTCCTGTGAAGAAAGCAGAGCTTGAGTCCTACAAATAGTCAGAGGCAGGCCTTTGTTAAAAAGTCTGCAGGCCTTCCCAACCCCTCCAGAAAAGATTTTGTCTTAATAGGCCAGACTGAAACCTTCTGAGAGCAGTCAGCCCGCCCTGAAATGCTACTTGCTAAACATGTTCCAACAGCTAAGGCGAGATAGGGGAAGAGAAATTGACACATCTTACATTGCTAAACACATGCTAGATTTGTGTTCAGCACAGCTTCTAATACAAACCATGAAACCGCATGCTTGCATTGGCTTTTGGAAAATGAGTAGAGTACCGTTAAATGTATTCAATATACCCTGTTATGAAGTCAGGCTGTAGCTGCACAACATGCTCTTTAATTGAGAAATCGGGTCCTCCCTTAAAGAGGGCACATGATGCGGTGAGACCTGGCAACCAAACCCTGTGTTGTGGGTAGGCATGATCGGATAGCCACAACACCCAACTGGTAGGTCCCTTGATGCAGGGTTTAATCAGGCCAATGGGACGTAGGTTAAACGGATCAAGGGACCTATATATACCTATATATACCCATAACTTCCTCTTTTGGTGCGTGCATCAGAACACCTGCCCACCTCTCCCTATTTTTAGGGTTTTGCACTTGACCTTGCTATGCCATCGTGTGTCGTCTGTCATTGGGACAGGGGCACAGCAGTAATTTTCCCCACTTGGCTGATTGGCTGGTGCCATTGGGGTTTCGCTTGCTGCGTAGCAAATCGTCACAACTTGTAAGGTTGCGGATAGGCTCTGGTTCAGGTGATAGGGATGGAGAGCGGTCTCGCCATCCCTATGTGAAGGGTATTCCGTTAAAGCAGTGTTTCCCAACCTTGGGCCTCCAGATGTTTTTGGCCTACAATTCCCATCATCCCTAGCTAGCAAGACCAGTGGTCAGGGATGATGGGAATTGTAGTTCAAAAACAGCTGGAGGCCCAAGGTTGGGAAACACTGCGTTAAAGGAATCCATGGACTCAATGGTTTGGTCAACCCCTGAGAGAGGGTTGTGCCCCTGCCTGAGTCCAGGGGGGCATTTGGGTGGTGGAGATAGCCTGTTCCCAGCTTTCCGCTTATGCAGGTGTTCATCCTAGACTACCTATGCTGGTGCCCTGAATCAACGCTACCTGCAATGATGCAGGGAGCTAGTCGAAGAAGAGCCTATGCAACCACTCACTTGCTGTAATCAATAAAGTTGTGGCCTAAACTCTGCCAAAACCAAAACCCAAATTTGAGTCTTGTCTGAATTTATTTAAGGGGGAGGTTTAAAGGTCTGAACATGCAAAAATCTGTTTCTGTGCTCCGAAGAATTGATTTGGGTCTGCAGCCTAACAGAAACAGGACTTTTGTCCAGTTTTTTTTACATTTCTGGTGTTTTGGGATTGTGTGGAATTGTGAAGGGAAAGCTATGAGTGGTGGAAGGGAATTGGCAGAAGCAGAGTCTCTTGAGCAAAACATTAGCAGTAGATTAACTCTGAGCATGATGACATAATTTCCAGGTGTCTCCTGGGAACCATGCTGTGCTATTTTCATCTAAGGCCCGCTCTCAACAGGCTAGCAAAACGGAACACATATATTGTGTTTACTTCCTGAGTTGGGCCCCTCATTCCTCTAAACACAGACCCGCACAGCCATTCAACTTTGCAAGGGGCTGCAGGAGAAAATGCACAGGGCTCATAGTTGTCTGTTATGTGTAATAAGTACAACTCCTCACTTGGCTACTGGTAGAGACTTTCGTCAAGTGCTCCAAACATAGAATGCTAGATCTTTGCCAGTATAATTTTTATACTAGTATATTTTTCTTTTCTTTGCTGGTTATTTGTTTTTAATCAATGCCCTTTTAAATGTGTTGTGGGAGGGGAATTATTGGTTTGTTGTTGTTCTTAATTTTATTATGGAGCTTATTTCCGAGTAGGTTTGTGTAGTATTGCACTGTTAGTGTTTTGAAGTAAGTTCAACACATACTTAAGCTTAGTTTCAGTACATCTGAGGATACTTTGAGTATGTTAGAAACTAACAATTTTTGTTTTGGTGGTGGTTATAGCTGGGATTGAGGAGATTCAAGCTCTATTTAATTCCACAGGAAGTTACTCTATTAGCTATTATCTCTGAATAGGTTCCCAGACACCTGGTGCAGCCCAATTGATTATTAAATGATCTGTCGAGATGCTTAAGCTCTGCAGCTGCAAAGCAGAAAATCCAAGGCAGATGGATCACAAAATAGATGGAGAGAGGTTCTAAGAATAACATTGGCCATAGTTCAGGAAGAACCTCACATGTAAACAGATTTGTTTTAAGCTTTGTGTGCATTTTTGAAAGAAAGACAGAATTCCCCTTTGGACGAAGATAGCAAGGTTGAAAATGTGACAAACATATAAGTAATTAATGACAAAAGACTATGCCTAAGAACTTGGCCCTTTGGATGAATAGGGTAATTTTTAGAAGCGAAAGCTGTACTGAAGAAGAAGAATATATTCTACTGCTAGTGAGGATCTTGTTTTAGAATGGAAGGTTGTTACTGGTAATCTAAAAACTTTCCTGTGTCACCTGTGTGGTTTGCTCCATTTTGCTTGACATGGAAGACATGGCATTTAATGGCGGCAATGAGCCTTGGCACAGGTTTGTTTAGAAAGGGCATTTGTAATTCAGGCTGGGAAGAATTCATTGTGATGGTAGCCAAGACATGCAGTCATTGGCTAGTTGACACAGAAAATGCTCTGGCTCTCAGCCCAGCTCAAATATCTAATTCTAGAATTACGGTACCTTGGAAAACAAAACTGACAAATCCACTGCACTGTTTCCATGTGTCAGGGCTAACAAGACCCCCCCCCCCACTGTTGCCTGAGATTCTGAGCTGCTGGATACAGGGTCACTTCCATTATAATTTCCTGCCTTATCTGGTTTCCTTTCCAGTGCTTGTTTAAGGAAACAGAAAACTGGAAACAAACGTGGCTGTTGTCTATTTCAGCTTTACGTAGGAAGGATTGCTGTGGGATTTTGCATAGGCGCTACACACACTGTGATTTGCTGGTAACTTCCTACACACGTAGGATATGAATGGGAACAAATGACAGAAGGCTTTGACCTCTTCTGCAGGTCTCTCGAAGAGTTTCTGAATGGTTGGAAAGCCAGGTCTCGCTCTGGGAGGGATTCCAGCTCATCTTCCTCTTGGAATGATGATTTCATTGTCAGAGGGCTAGGCAAGGAAGCTAGGTTATCTCTTCATTGACTCTAAACATTGCACAATTTCCCAGGCAGGAAGAAAGCTTCCTTCTCTCCTGTCCTCATTTTGCTTATTTTATAGGAAGATGTACAGGCAGTTTGACTGCAGCTTTACAGTTCTTTAATCTTTGGGGTTATAAGAGGGGAGACCTGCTTAGCTCGGCATAAGATGCTCCAGGAAGTATATACCGTATTTTTTGCTCTATAAGATGCACCAGACCATAAGACTCACCTAGTTTTTGGAGGAGGAAAACAAGGAAAAAATATTCTGAATCCCAGAAGCCAGAACAGCAAGAGGGATCCCTGCTTCTGGCTTCTGGGATAGCTGCGCAGTCTGCATTCGCTCCATAAGACGCACACACATTTCCCCTTACTTTTTAGGAGGGAAAAAGTGAGCAAAAAATATGGTACTTTCCAGAAGAGATGATATAAGCAGAATCCAAACCTTTGGCATCAGCAGCACTATGAACCCCTTTAAGCCCCACTTGAAAATACCTTCTTGTTTTAAAAACTTGTAGATTTATACATGCCACAAAGAAAAGTTGTGAGAAGAGCAAATTGCCCTATTTGCTCCCCTGTGACTTTTGGGCTTTGCATGCTTTGGGGCACATCTCATTGCCCATCAGCGTTAACTCTCCCCGGCAGTTCTGACACTTAGAGACAGCTTGGTTGAAACATAGTTGACCCGAGGAAGGACATAAGTGTTTGCAAATGACACTAAACCTTTTGCAAAGAAGAGAATCCTGAACAATTCATCTAAGGGCTGCTAGCTTGCATCATATTCCTGACTTGAGTCCCAAGAGAACTTATGAAGAAAGTGTGAAATGTAACTCCCAAAGTTCATAAGCCAACTAAAAACCTCAAGCTTTAATTATTTTACAGAATTTGAACATTTCCAATCCCATGTGATTCTGGAATTTAAAAAGCAGTTCATTACTGGCATATACTGCATGGGTGGGATGGTTTTGTTTTTCATAACAAATGGTGATTTCATGTTATTGGAGTAATGCGGCAGAGCAAAGTCAAATTATCACTCACTTGAAGGCATTTGTACTGCAGCCAAAAGGAATCACAGCAGTGTAGGAACTGGGATTTGGGTCCTAATCCAACAATGTATAAAGCATTGCTGAGAAATAAATCCTTTCTCTACTTCCAAGTGTTCTCGGCAAGCCATTTGGGCAGGTTTATTGTTTCATATTAAGAATTTGCTGTCAGTGGGCCTTGGCACATGTGATTTTGACCTCATTTTGACATACCCCTGTCAAAATCAGTGAATAGATATTGGATTTTGACTGTCATACTTGTATGCACTTATTCTTATTCTTATTATTCTTATTATTCTTATTCTTATTTTAAATGGCAGCAGTCTATTGAGGAAAGGATATGGTCAACCTAAGACAAATACATTATTCTTAAACAAAAATGCTGCTCCAGCTTGTTCAGATCACTAAGATGAAAAGTCCAGGATTTTTTATTTACACTTTAAAAAAAATAATTTTTATTAATTTTATTTTCTCAAAACAAATATCCAATATCATTGCTGAAGATACATTTTCCAATTTCCCCCCTCCCTGTTGACTTCCCTCAACTACCATTTCTGGTTTATTACATCAGATGATACATTCTGTTGTTTATTTACAATACTATGTTATCACATTGTTGTACTACTTGTTCTCTGTAAATAAAATTGTAAATGCTTATTTAAATCCTGCCAGCGAGACCATTTCCTTCTGTTGTTTCTGCAAATATATTGTAAAGGGTTCCCATTCTTTTCCAAAGTCACTATTGTCCTTTTCACGCAGTTTGTTGTCAGGATTTTTTATTTACATTTATCCCTTTATCCAGAAGGATGCTGATCCACTTGCACATAATATGGATAGCTTGACTGCTGTAGACCATGCATTGGTAACCTCAAGGCTGGATTACTGCAACGCACCCTCCCTGCAAAACAAATTTGACAAATAGAAACCAAATAATAGAGAATGATGTCTTAGATTTGACCTCTCTATGTTGTCTCTTATGCTCCATAACTTTTTCTGCAACTACTAGCATAAAGGGGCAATCCATCTTTCTTCCATCATGGGAGTCAACACTATATATACAGGGTTCCCAGGTGCTCTCCCAATATACATATATAGATGTTTATAAGTGCAAAGGACATGGACACATTCCCAGTTTGATGATGTCATAATAAAAAATAGCCGTTGTCAGGAATTACTGAGGTGGAGGAAGCTCCTGATCTGTTCCATTCACTTGCTTATTCCATTTATCCACTGGACTAACAAGCCAAGTCATCAATTACCCTTTCACATACTCTTATAATACTTTGTTTCCGTTGCTGTGAAAACTATGAATATACAGTATCATCTGCAGCAACAGTCCATATTGTTCAAAAGTATTTTTGTGGGTTTTACATTAGATTGAAGGTAAATTTCTCAAATTAATCCAGACCCTTGAATTCTAAAACTCAAAACCGTTTGTTTGTTTGTTTGTTTGTTTGTTTGTTTGTTCTTTTGTATATTTCAATTCTCACCTGCTTCCCTCTCCTTTCTCGTCCCGTCCCTGGAAGCTGCTCATAGTTTTTCAGTGAGGCTGATGTTATGACTTCTTATCAGTTTTTCTCTCTTGAGCTGTACTTTCTCTTTCCTGATTTGAAATTGTCCCCATTTACTCATTAATCTGTATTGCTGGATATCTTTAAATTATAGCTATGCTTCTGTCTTAGGTTGAAGACCTAGCCAGTGCTGACTGACATCATCTAGTGTGAATGAAAGCAAGACATGCAGTATTTTGTATCTCTTAGTTTCTGTTCATTGGAATTTCATCTTTTATTTCTCTCTTTGGACTTTGAACACATAGGAAACTTGGAGCCTACCTTATACCAAGTCAGATCATTGGTCCATCTAGCTTAATATTATCCACACTGATTGGTAGCAGCTCTTCAAGGTTTCAGGCCAAGAACATTCCCAGTCCTGCCTGGAGATCCTGGGGGTTGAATTTGGGGCTCTCTGGGGTGGTAGAGCACAAAGGATGCTCTACCGATGAACTATGGTTATGTTCTTCTGTGCTTTTTGTTCATCTCTTGGAACCAGAGGTAGGATAGCTCTTTTGGTGGGGTGAAACAACTTTCTCCAATGAGAGCAAAATGATGAAGTCAAGGATGGGTGTTGGAATGGTGCAGATACCAAGGAAGCCCATGCAGAGGGGACACCATTTGAGTTGTTCTTTAGGCATAAAAATATTCTGGGATGGTGCTGAGGGAATGTGCCTTTCCCTTCCTCAGTCCTTGCATCCCTCTGACCATGAGGGATAGCTCAGTCGGTAGAGCATAGGACTCTTAATCTCAGGGCTGTGGGTTTGGGTGGAAGGTTCCTGCACTGGAGGGGATTCGGACCAGATGATCCTCATGGTCCCTTCCAGCTATGGTTCTATGATGCCATGGAGGCATGTTGGAAAGTATGGATTTATCTCTCCATTCTGGTGGAGGCTTCAGTCGTGTAGGGGGCTGATGAAATCTCCAGAAGAACCACGCGACAAGGGAGCTGTGATGTATGTGCCTCTGTTCCCTTGTTGCCATTCGGATGACACAATGCTCTTTTCTAACCTAATTTCCATCTGCCTCATACATAAAATATTTGACACTCCCCACCCTATACCACAAAATAGAAGCCTCTTCACTGCAGGCACTTTCGCTGATCTGCCCCATGGTGTTAAGATGGAGGATTTGTTAGGAACAATGGTATCATTGACAGAGCGGAGCTGAGCCAAGAGGGCTTTGAATGGGGCTGGAACTGAGACTTTAAGACATCTGTACATTGTGGCTGTGGGCCAGGCCCTTGCTCACTCCTTGGATCTGACCCTGCTCCTGAGGTTTGCAGCTCAATGAAAACTGGCAGCAGCTGTCCACATACAGCCTGCATCTATACTTCAGCAGGAGGACATTCAAAACTGCAGGCAGCAGCAAGCAGCCTGCACCCACAGAAGTTATTCTTTCAAAGCAAATGCTGGGTGCATGCTATGTGGGTGTATCAAGGTCAGCTTTCACTTGGCTAGATCTGGGCCAGTTATTTTTTTCTTCTGGGTTAAGGCTGCAACCCTCCACATATTACCAATATAAAACGGGTTGTGTGTGCTCCAGCCGTTTCTGAAATCACATCAGCTTTGAAAAACAGTTCCAGTTTTGTTGTTAATCTTATCATCAGAAGCAGCTTCCTTTCTGAAGCACTGCAGATAGAATATGAGATTGAAGCCAACAGCTGGCAAAATGCTATCAGGGTTGGGCTGATGCACAAACCACGTTTTGAAATCACTGGCTGGTCAGTCTTTGTTAGAGAATAGAGCCTGATCTATGGTGCTGACACTGCTTTCCTGCCAGGTAGTCTGGATTGGGCTGATTTTTCACGACATTCACTGTCATAGTTAACTTGTATTCTTCTTTAGGGCCATTGCTTGTGATGCTCGAAAAATAATAACTGTCCTATTAGTCAGCAGAACCACTTAGTGATTTTCATCCCCTTGGCAGAAAAGAAACAAAAAGTGGTGTTTTTTTGGGGAGGGGGGGAGGAGGCAGAGAATCTGAACCAAGTGGCTCATATTACTTTATCACAAGAGAAACTTAGAGCCATTTCTGTACAGTATACTGGAAGTGCCTAAGGTCTGCAGTAAATGCATATGTGAGTTTTAATAGCAGAGGTACCGGTAATGAGGAAGCGTTTTGTATGTTGTGAGTTGCTTGGGAGTGATTTCTTGGGGGATCCATATTGGAGACGTGGCCACCCAGTGGCAGGTGGGACCAAAGCCAAAAGTGGGCAGAGGCACCCATCTCTCCCTCCCCACCTCTTTTTCTCTCTTTTGTTCTCTGTGCCCTCCTCTTGCTTTGGTTCTGTGGTGGGTGGAAAGAAAAGAAGCTTCTCCTTCTTCCTGACCAGCATGAAAACCCAACAGGTTGGGAAGTCATCACTGGGCAAGGGGATGGTATGGAAGAGGATGGAGCAGGGCTAAAGAGGAGAGGTCATGGCAGAAAGGCACTGGGACCTGCATCCAGTCCAGGGGTTGGCAGTTCCCCACTCCTGTTTCAGTAGGGGTGACAAATAGACATTTATTTATTTAGGCATTTCCAGAGCTTCACCTTCATCTAAAACATGGACGTCAGAGACCTGTCGTACATAAAAGTCAGTCCAAATCTCTACTATATATTTGCTTAAAGAACCAAAACAATAACACCTGAGAAATAATAAACCAACAACTATTCAATGAGCAAAAGTTAGAACTAATAGTTTGGAGTGAGATAAACCATGAGCCCAGGTTCACATGTAATGCTATGCAAACCTATGGAATAGTGTTGGGTCTCACGAGAACAGCACTAATGTGGCTGCAGTTTTTACTGGTGCTCATTCAGGCTAAGCCATGATTTGGCTTAGTGCCAATGTCTGAACCATGTCACAATCTTGTGTGTGTGTGTAACTTACAGCGCACAAAGAAAAATGTTTACCACAGCTGTTTGGGATATGAACACATTGATCAGCATTGCAGAAACCAGACCTTCCTCTTTCAAATAAATAATAACACATGCAAAAAGTTGGCCAAATGACCTCAGAATTACATTGCTGCTCATGTGTTAGATCGCCATTTCAATGTTTGGTTTTATTTTATGTTGGATTTAACTGTTGATCCCTGCCAGGCATTTGTTTAGTGTCCAATTAAGGATGTTTTATTTTTGTATTCATAATTGTGAAATGGTGTGGCTCATAGCCATTAAGTTAGCTTAACCCTGCTTATTTTGGGTCCATGGGTTTGACAATAAGAACATAAGAATTAGAAAGGTCTGCTTTTGTTTTTCAAAAAAATAGGGATTGCAAATAATCTCAAGACAACATAGGTTCCAGACAGTAGGGTGACCTCTGGAGGTGGGGAGTACACAGGTAGGGCTCCTTGACTGCGCCATGCACTTTCCCTCCTCTTAAATTCCTGATGTAAGAGCTGTTGTGCTGGATGGCCCATAGCCTCTAGCCATAGGAAAAATTAGAATCTGTGACTTGCCTTGTTTCAGGACTTAGCCCAATTTGTCACATGCTGGCCACATTTATACTTACCGGTAGGTCCTTCACATCTTGCCCATACTCGTTAACCACGGCATGACACATTTAGTGTTTACTGACATTTGTGTGGTAGGCTGACAAAAAATGGAAACCAGCAAGTTACAGTAACTGAAAATTTTCATTTTGAATATTTTTATCCTGGCTTTTTAAAAATAAAAATACCACATGATTACTTGTATTTTGACTTCTCTAGAGTAAGATTCCTCCTCAGGGCCAGGCTGGGTCATTTTGCTGCTTGAGGCAAAACCACCGCCCTCACTGTGCCCGGCCCCCACCTTGCCACTGGGCGCCTGCCACTTGCTGTGGCTTGGCACTCACTGCCCAGCACTTGCCACTGTTGAGTGCTCAACATGTCCACCATGGTGGCTGCACCCCAATCTCCCAGTGGGACATAACAGTTCTATTAAGCTGCACCTGATCTTCTTGGAATATACCGTATAAAGTGGAAATGGCAGGACTTTTAGAGCGATGGTATCTCAGTTGTTCTTGGGGCCCTTGTAAATACCCACCCTCCGGAGTTAGCCTTGACCACAATAATATTAAGTTTGCGTTAGTAGGGCAAAACTCAGATTGTTGGGTTTTGTTTGCTCGGTGTAAATAACCCCAAAATTTCCTGTTTCTTTTGTAGTCTAAAGAATGGCATCATAGGTTGGGAAACAATAAGGGGAAATGGAGTGAGAGACACACAATTCAGGGAATGTATAAACAATATCCATTGAGCTTATAGTGCCCTTAGTGTCGTCGTTCATATGCCAAGGTGCAAGTCATAACTCAGTAGCTTTGAATCTATCCTCTTTTAATCAGATGTCCAAAGATGGGAGGAGATGAAAGATTTTCAAGTAAAATGAAGTTCAAGTGAACAGGCATAGGGGTACAGTGTTATATGTATGGGTAAGTTAGGTAACTTGGAGATGCTGGAAGTTGTGATTTGGATGAATGGTGATCTGCATATGCCAGTTCACGAAAGAGCAATGATTTTATAGTTCCCCTGACAATTCATTGCCTATTAGGACAAAATGGCCATACTCAAGCTCTCAGTTGATGTCAACTGGCCTTGGCTATCAGTGTGTCAGTTATCACATGCTCTTATCTTTGACTTTGGATATACCTACATTACAAGTATTTGTGTTTTATACCAGTTTGTTATCAGCACCCACCAAAAAAATATTGGATATTGTTGTTTGGTAAGGCTGGAAATTCTGTTTAGAGATCCCTCTTCCCCACCCTCATCCTCACAGAACTACAATTACCAAATTCTCCTGTCACAGGGAATGACCGTTTTGTTTCAGTGTGTACTACAGATATATTGCTCAAATATACTTTCATATTCTTGGTCTCAGCCCAGACTTAAGAAGCAGGATGTGTGTGTGTGTGTGTGTGTGTGTGTGTGTGAGAGAGAGAGAGAGAGAGAGAGAGAGAGAGAGAGAGAGAGAGAGAGAGAGAGAGAACTAAATGGAATAAATTGTCACAAAATTTATAAATAGAATGGGAAAAGTGGGTAAATGGGATTTTGTCTCCTCTCATAATATTAGAATGCTAGGTCCCCTGATGAAACTGATTAGCAAACAAAAAAGTACTACTTCATTCAAATTCTAAAATTCCATGTGACTTCCATGTTTTTAGTTATAGTTTCATGTGTGCAGTTGAACTGCCAACTTGGAAGAGCTTACACTGGTCAAACCCTTTGCATATCTGTGAAGTGCTTCCAGGAGTCACTACTTTAATTATTATTATTATTTAACCTCATCTGGGTTTACCACACCTGAAGCAAGTTTGGCACAGCCTCTCCTAAGGCCACTGCTTGCTCTGAGGATATTGCTTATGTCAGTTTCCTGGAAGCTAACACAGTTTGGGTGGGGAAAATAATTGTTTCTTGCTTTCCAGACCATGACAACATAGGAGATAATAGAGAGCTTACTTTGCAGTATTTTTTTGTTTAGGGTTTTTGTTTTATTGTGGTTATCTGTAGCCTGCAGTTGCAAAGCTTAGTGTTCTGTATCAGCAAAGAAGGCCAGAGAAGCCAAATTAATTTTGCTGGAGTACAGTAACGATAAAAGGTTGCCATATTGGCATTAGTTGGCTTTCTTTATCTCTAGAGCACATTCAGTATACAGAGGTACTTTTAATATCGTAACCTTCTGTGAAAGACATGCGACTAAGAGCTAACAGCTTACCCCAGGCCAGACAGTGAGCAATACAACTTTTGAAGTTAACTTAAATGATGCAGGGGTTTAAATGATGATCCTTCTGAAGGGAGTGAAGAAAAGAGATGCATTTTCCTTTATCTCTCCTGATGACTCACAGATCATGGTGAAGTGCCAGGGGCCATTTGTTGGTGAATACCAGACTTCCTGCAAAGCCTCAAAAAGCCTATCTTTCCTCCTAGTTGCATTTGTGTATTTTACTCAGCTTGATGGTACACATTGCTGGTTATTTTAGCAACACAGTGGTGTCCAGCGGAACAGGACAGCACTGCTCACTTGGCTTCCCAACATGGAACTCACTGCCAATAACCAAGAAGGAAAAGGGCAGGTTAGTGGGGAGGTCAGCACACTGCAAATGCACCGGATTGGCTCTGCTGCTGTGCTTGCACAGCACCAACCTCTGCCCTGCCCTACCTCTCCCTCTTGGTTACCAGCAGCAACCTCTGCACTGGGAAGCAAGGTGAACAATGCCACCTCCACTCCACTCTGCCACGCCAGTTGCATCTCCAACAATATATTGTACAGACCCCAAAGAAGATTTGTTGCTGTTGTTGTTTAGTTGTTTAGTCATGTCCGACTCTTCATGACCCCATGGACCAGAGCACGCCAGGCACTCCTGTCTTCCACTGCCTCCCGTAGTTTGGTCAAACTCATGCTGATAGCTTCGAAAACACTATCCAAAATCTTGTCCTCTGTCATCCCCTTCTCCTTGTGCCCTCCATCTTTCCCAACATCAGAGTCTTTTCCAGGGAGTCTTCTCTTCTCATGAGGTGGCCAAAGTACTGGAGCCTCAGCTTCAGGATCTGTCCTTCCAGTGAGCACTCAGGGCTGATTTCCTTAAGAATGGCTAGGTCTGATCTTCTTAAAAAGAAGATACTGTACTTTTATTTATTTTAAAGATTTCTATTTTCTACATACAACTTTGGCAGGCCCAAATGCCACATGACAATTTTGTGTTTTTTTTAAAAAAAAGCTTTTGTAAGATATTGGTGTAAGCCTTTAATGATGTGTGGTAGGAAGATTTCACAGAGGTGGACCGTTTAGGTAATGACATGCAAAATATAATTCTTTCCTGCTCTCTTTTGTCTCTCCTTTGTTGCTGGCAGGCACCTCTTTGCACCAGGCTATACGGAAACACATTATACTAAGAACGGAACTCCCCACACTGTGACTTTGAACAACACGGTAAGTATTGTGTGCCCAGCCGCAGAGTCCCCACCCCAGGGAGCCTAGCTGACTAGAGGGAATAGTGAATGGAGATGACAGCTGTAGGTTGTAGTTGGTTTCTCCTGTGCAATAGGTAGAAGAACCAAGGCAGCCCAGATCAGTGCATTCACGGTAAGCAGTTAACTATGGTTTGTTATGATGTGTGAACTGGGCCATACGATACAAACTGGATTGGCTTTTGTTGGCTCTTGTTCCACCATGGCAGGTCACACTTCTTCTCAAGAAGTCCCATTGAATCTAAAACTGGATATCCATGAGCTGGCCACTCTGCTCTTGTCCTCTGCTAAGAAGGATCTGAACGTTGGTTATATTCTCAGTTCACTGCAAAGCTAGCCCTTGCCAGCTGGCTTATATCCAGCAGGACCTTCTTCATGAATTAACTGAGAGGAAATGCTTTGACTGGCTGGCACTTCACCAAAACAGTGCAAAAATTCATATTGCTAATTAGATGATTAAAAAATGAAAAAGCTCACGTCTATGAGCTCATCCTTCTTGTTGCTGCTTCCTCTTCCCTTCCTCTAGGCTTAAAGTTTCATGAGAAAGATTACTGTGGTGGAATTTTATTGGCAATTGGGTTGTAAAGCACATTTTCCCTGCCACTTGTAATGACAGGAACCTGCTACAATAGGGCTTTATCACTTCATGCCATGTGGGTGTTTTAAAGATCTGAAAAGTAACAATGCTCCGGGAACCATTTGGAGTGAGCGGTAAAGTTCATATTGATTTCAGTGTGCTTTGGATCTGGCCTTTAGGCAGGCTTTCAAAGGAATTACGTTCAATAATACTGCAGGACTCAATAGTATTATGCCAAAATGAGAGGTTATGAGTAACTGATCTGTACTTTATTCACACCTGAATATTTCTTTATGAGATTATAGAATGGGAACATTTCATTTAACTGTTACGTTCATGTTCCACCTTTCTTCCAAGAGGCTAAAGGCAACATACAAGGTACTTGCCTCCACTCTTTCCTCACAGCAAACCATAGAAATAGTGACAAGCCCAAAGTCACTCAGTGAGTTTTGCAGAGATTTGAAATTGGGCCTTCTGAGTCCTAGTCCCAGCATTTTAACTGTTACACCAGACGAGCTGCTTACAGTGGTGGAATATACCTAAAGAAAAGGAGACTTGAATGTATAAATGTTTTCCACAAAATAGTACATGTACATTGCCAGATGGAAATGACAAGGTGTTTATACTCAAGCCATGTGCTTTTTGAAACCCTTCTTGGGGTTTCAAAGCACCTTAGGTTTCATTGACAATAAAGGAAAAAGCATATGAACTATGGACTTCTCATATGCAGGGTATTTTGGGGAGCAGGTGGAGAGGAATCTATACATTTTGCTATCCTCTTCTTCCATCAACCATCAAGGGGAGTTGAGGAGGAAGAATAAATTTACAGAATAATACCTTGACAGTCTTTGTTCTGTCCTTCCAGGATCACTGCTTTTACCATGGTACTGTGAGAGAGGTAGAAGACTCAAGTGTGGCGCTCAGCATATGCAATGGTCTACGGTAAGGTCAAGCTCTTCCTTACAGAATCTCAAATTAGATTAGTTCTTTGGGATCACAGGGACATTCTGATAGTCTTGTAATTCTCTATCAGACAATATGACAATGACATTTTTTTTAAAGCCATTCATTCGTTATTTTTAAGCCATACATGGAGGAATGGTGACAGATGTTAATGGGTATTAACTATGGCAGCTGTTACCCATCCATGAACATAGTCTTAACAGTGAGTCTGTAAGTGACTGTGGAGGCCAATTCTGGGTCTACACATCCTTCCCCTGTGGGGACATAGGTTTTCAGGCAGGAGTTGATCACAGTGAGGATTTGCCAAGCCTTCCTCTTAACACATTTCTCCCTTTCATCCTGAGTTCGTGTTTCTTCAAAGCCCATGACATCTTTGGTAAAGGCTGTTCTCCAACTGGAGCACTCACAGGCCAGTGTTTCCCAATTGTCGGTGTTTATACTACACTTTTTAAAGATTTGCCTTGAGAGAGTCTTTCAACCTCTTTTGTTGACTACCAGCATTACGCTTTCCAATTTTAAGTTCAGAATAGAGTAGTTGCTTTGGAAGATGATGATCAGGCATCTGAACAACATGACCAATGAAACGACTTAAACTGGACTTGGACTACTGAGCTACACTGTTGATAACAGAATGGTAGATTTGATTTGTTTATTTATTGCACTTATATCCCTCAATTTTCCTATAATGGATCCCTGTGCAGCAGACATGTGGTTCCCAAATGGTCTCCCATCCAGACACTGACCAGACCTAGATCTGCGTAGCTTCAACAAGACCATGCCCTGATCTAAGCCACAAGAACAGTTCTTACGTTGCCCCAGCTCAGACTTAGAATCAGAACCACATAACTGCAGGGTTGGAAGGGACCACAAGATTCATCTAGTCTAACCCTCTGCAGTGCAGGAATCTCCTGCTCAACATGGGGCTCAAATCTACGACCCTGAGATTTAAGAGTCTCATGCTGTGCCAACTGAACTATACTGAAATGACAAATGACATCAGTGAGGGATCTCCAGATATGTACATTCAAAAGGAGGTTATCTGCATTAAGATTTTCATCTCCAAGCACCATAGGAAGAAATGTTCATTAGGTACTCAAGATTCTATTCCTCTGAATTCTATCTTACATAAAATCTCATCATCAATAGACTCATTGCAGTATCTTCAGTTTCCACCGCATGCTTGCTTTCCTGCCTTCTTAGAATCTTATCTCTTTATCTCAACAGATTATTCTGAATTTCTCCCTTTCAGTGCCAGCATTTTATAGTAATCTTGACATACATGCTTCTTCTGAAAAGCTGTTCTCTTCCATTTACCCCTCGCAAGAACAGAATTCTATAACATCCCATGTTAGCCACAAGTCTGTTGTATAGATACGCACATATTTATTCCACGTGAGATGATTTGACCTCCTGAAATGACAAGTTAAAGAGATTATTTTTTATAAACAGGACGTGGTTTCCTTTTGGTCACCTTTATTCAAAGCCATTTGAAAGCTGGGCTGCCATCCAGCCAGGAAACAGTTTTGGCCAATTTTTATTTCCCCCCCAAATCCCTCAATGACCTCAAGTCACTTTAATGTAAACAAACTGTCCAGTAGTGTAAACATAGCAAATCCTGGCCATTTATGGCTGACATAATACACAGAGCCCACACAAAATAGGAAGCATCACAGGTGCATGCTGGCCTACTTTCACCCTCCACCCCCCCCCCCATTTTCCGGTACTTTATCCCTGGCTGCAAAATGACCATCTGAAATCTCATTTTTCATTTACAGTAGAGTTGGTCCATGTGCTGGCCAGTATCCTTCATATTGTTCTAAGTCCTTTCAGAATTACTGGAGGAATACAGAAGCTAAACACTTGCATATGTTTGTACTTCTCAAGGGGAGAAGTGAGCAGGTGGGGAAGGGTGTAACTATCTCTAAGGCCAAACACTTCTTCCTTGGTACAATGCACTCAAAACAATCTCATTTGAGAAATTGTTCCCAGTCATTCTGCATAAATAATAACTGGGAGAGCAAAAACACCCAATCTTATATAGGCAATTCTCATGAAACAATACTAGTTTCCTTTGTTGAAAACAGGCCTTTCTGTAATTTGTAGTTGAAATGATCGCAACTATAGCCCATTTACTGAAAATAAGTGCCCAGAGTATTAATAATAAGGTATCCTAGTGCTGGCTTCTGCTAGCGCAGAATATGGCCCCACGTGTTCTCTTACCCTTCCATGAATTTAGGCCTTAGCAAAATGTGCTGAAACTTTCTTTTATACAAATTCAGTAAAAAATTATTCTGCACAACATACACCAAGCTAGGTGATTATTGGTTTGTATTATAAGAATCACTGAGTTGGAAGAGACCATGAAGGACATCTAGTGCAACTTCCTGCAAATGCATGAATCTTTTGCCCAACATGAGGCTCAAACCCATGACCCTGAGATTAAGATTAAGATGCTCTAGCGACTGAGCAATCCCAGAGAAATAATGAAGTGTAAATACTTGCCTTCCATAACTTCTGCTTTATTGATTTTGTCTTCCAGTGGCCTTATAGTCCTGAGCAACAACCTCAGTTATATCTTGGAACCACTGCCTCATAGCCAAGAGCAACACTTGATCTACAGGTCTGAACATCTCAAGGTTGCCAGGGGTACCTGTGGAAACCAGCATTCAGGATCAAATGCTATGGACTGGCTTGGAGAGTTGACAAGCCCAGCCGGGTCCAGTTATCGCAGGGTTAGTACTTCTGAATTATTCCGTTCCATCCCAGAATACATCTGTTTTGAAAGCTTTAAGGAAAACGATGATTCATGCTTAAGTGTTTAAAGTACTTCACTTGTATTATCTCAATAATCATGGGAACATCAGTATAAAAAAGGCCGCATCATTATTCCTAGATTACAGATGAAGGACTGAGGCTAAAAAACAGTGATTTGCCTTAGGTCCCCCCCAGGAAAATGAAGTCTGAGCTGAGAATCCATAACAGAACTTCTCTTTCCTCTTTGTTGCCCACATGCCACCTATACTGCCCTCAGATCTGAGCTGGAGAGGTGGGGTTTTCTCTTGAAATTATGAGGACTACAAACAGTTTCTAATTATTTCAGCATATGTGACATTTTTGAACCTCACAAAATGAGTACATTTTAATAAAAGTGTTTTTAGAATTTCAAAGAGCCTCATGAAACAGTTTGGGATGTGTACTTTTGTTACCATAGGTGAAGAGGGATGACCAACAGTCAATGAAATACGTGGAGCTCCTTCTAGTGGCTGATTATGCAGAGGTAAGAGGGGCGTGGATTTATACCAGATCCAGAATCAAACCCAGGATAGACAGTTCAGGGCCAAACTACTTATTACACATGAGATCAATGATCGGACCTTCACCAGAAGGTCTTTTTACTTAAAAGGAGCTGTAGGGGGATCCTGCATCCATATCCCCACCCCTTCGGTGCTAATAGTAACCTTGGAGGCTGCTTTAAAGTAAAAATACAGAAAATTATGACACAAAATCAAAATATCCTGTGTGATATGTTAATTGGACCTGTTGAGCTACCAAAAATAGCAAAACAGGAAAGTTTTGCCTTGGATTGTTTTATTTGATGTTTTAATGTGTTTTAAAATGCTTTGATCTTTTTTCTTAGAAATACAGGTATAGAAATAAAATGAGTATAATTTATGTGCGTTTTCCACATCTGATTTAACAATGCTCCTTATCCCAGATCTGTATACTTCTCTTCTCCTGTTCTTTTAGCTGCAGACCCTTCTGCTGAAACATGTAGCAAAGGATCAAACTGTATTGAGAGCACTCATATATTTCATATTGTGTATGTTAGCAACTGACAGAAATGTAAAAACATCCTGTCTGCATGTGCCTGGAATCTGTTTCTAATCAGTGACCTGGAGCTAGTTGGGTCTTTGTCTTGTTAACCATCCCCAAGAGCATTAGGTCATTCACGCATCTTTTATTTTAATGGCTTTTTTTCCTGGCACACTCTTCTCCTAAGATTTCATCGCTGCTCATATAATTTATGTTGGGGTAACTTGATCCTCTCTGCATAACTGGATCTCTTCATAACTGTTGTTTTCCCACTTGCAATTTTACAATTGATGTAAAGGGCACATTCCCCCTGTTGTGACATATGTGTGTGTCTGCACACATGCACATACACACAAGGCTTCCATTATGCTAGAGTTTGTCTCTCTGAATTCTCTGTGCGTAAATATCATGCATAACAATTGTGTTTAGTTAATCACAACTAGTGCCATTTGGATTTTACAACCAAAACTGCAATCCCACTTGGGCCAAATTGTTCCAAGCAGAGTAGACAAACCACTGCATTTTTCTCACCCTTAGAAAGTGGTGGGGTTCCTCTGGCCCACTGATCTAACTTGTAGACCCGGCAGGTCTGCTCACTTGCTCAAGTCATGGCCCCCTGCCCTACATATATGGTGCCAAGTGTGAGGCAGGAAAGGATGTGGCTGCCTGTCAAAAGCAGGGTTTAGAGCAGTGTTTCTCAAGGTTGAGTCCTCAGCTGTGGTTAGACTACAAATCCCATCATCCCTAGCTAGCAGGACCAGTGATCAAGGTTGATGGGAGTTGTAGTCCATCCACAGCTGGTGACTTGAGTTCAAGAAACCCTGGTCTAGAGGCACTATTAATCAGCTGGTCATTGACACCTGCAAAACTCCCTGCCTATGCTATTGTGGTTTGATTTCAAATTGTGCAGGCAAAGGAGAACATTTCACCTGGTGATATTATAATAGGTGATTGAGAGGCAGGCACTGAGAAGCTGAGCAGGTGGTGTGAGAAAAATAACATTCTGGGTTTTCTGGTTGTTTGCTCACCCTCCTTTTACTAGACAAAGTGAATACAGAAATACATAAGGAGACATCAGATAGAAAAATAGGCAACCTTTTCCCCAATCGCGCCCTAAAAGGGGGAAAAATCCACTTCACAAAACAGACCCTCAAATAGTAGTTGCTTGGATTAAGCAACCTATGTTCAGTTAACAGACAATATTTTAAGGGACATGCACATCACATCCGTTTTTGGGTAGTGTTTTTTTGCAGACACTGCAAAGCAGAAGCTACATCTGCTCTGCAGGGTCTGCAAAAACCAGCACGGCAATTTATGGAGGTTGCTATGCAAACATCTGGATGGGATAAGTTGCCCCGAGGCTAGTGTGGGTGGTGCAACCAGCAGAGCCTGAGGGACAGGGATTAGAACACTGATTACTAGATAGCATGCTGTGCATATGAGGAGAATACAACTAATCCTGCCAAAAACGTCTAGGCGGCATTTCAGGATAATGTTACAACTGTGTTCGGTCATGTAGGACAGAGAGATTGTGCTCTTTTTATAATTACAAATAGCCTGATACAGAGGAATAATCAACACTGGTTAGTGGGCAGTCAGCTGCAGCAAGAAACCATAAGCATCTATGCCATCTGGACTGTTCTTCCATGAGCCCCACTCAGTGGCGTAGCATGGGTTGTCAGCACCCGGGGCAAGGCAAGTAATTTGCACCCCCTAACCCGTGGATTTGCGCCCCCTAACCCGTGGATTTGCGCCCCCTAACCCAAACCCCCAGATGTTGCGCCCCGTGCGGCCGGCCCCCCCTGCACCCCCACGCTACACCACTGGCCCCACTAATCTGTCAGGGGTGAGTGGTGACACTAATTCTGCTAGGGCAGGCAGGGTGACCAGAAGAGTTTCTAGGCTTTGCTGTCCTAAGAGCTGGTATTGATTTCGGTGTCATTCTGATGTTGCTGAGTAAGCCACATCATAAGGGCTGTGTACCTCCATAAGGGCTGTTCACCCTTTCCATTTCTGAAATTAGAGATTATTACAGTGGTGTCTGAAATTCACAAAAACTCCAAAAACTTGACTGTATAAAGACTATGCTGAACTTTTTATCTAAAGAATTCAAAAAATTATTTAAGTGTTTTCTGGAAGCGCAGAGTACAAGGAAATTATTAAAGCTTGTAAATGTGTGTGGGATAAATTGAAACGCGAGTTTCAAATCCCTGGTAGTTGGGCAGTAAAAACAGGCAGCTCCCCAAGTGAGTCAGGGCCAGAATCTCAAAGGAATAAATTTCAGAGTTAGGAATGGCAGTGATATTTTATGGAATAATTCTGAAATGCTTTTCCCTCCCCAGTTTCAGAAGCATAATTATGATCTTCAAGCAACCAAAAATAAGTTACTGGAGGCTGCCAATTATGTAGATAAGGTGAGACCAAATAGCTACATTTTATGAGAAAACGGCTTTTATTTTTTTAAAGAAAGATGTCAAATGCTAAGGACTTAACTACATGCTTATATGTGAATATTTACTTTTTTAAAAAATAAGACAAGAGTTTGGGAAGATTCATTTGTTGAAAAAAAAATGGCAGGGGGAGGAGTGCTTAACTTTCATCCCTCCCATCATTCCAACTTTCATCCCAAGGTCGCTGTTCTCCTGTGAAGTTCCAAATGTGTATTTGAATAATTTTAGTAGTAGCTTTACGAAAGATATGAAACTTAAGATAAACCAATAATTAGTTAATTTAAGATAAAAGTGTGCATTGGCAACAAATAATATATAAATGAAATAAGGAATGGACGGGAGGTCAGGTCCACAGTCTAAGGAGCACTTTTTGCTTGCTTGATTTGTAATTAATATTGTCTTTATTACTGTTTTGTTTGTGTTCTTGTTTTGTTTTTTGCTTTTTTGGTGTATCAATTATTATTATTATTATTATTATTACAAATGTGTATTTCAGAGGACAAATTTGTTGTATGGGGGAAAGCCACTGCAGGGGACATTTGAAGGAGAAAAATGATTGGCATGTAAAAAGATTAAGAACCTAACCCTATGCTGTTTTATTCTTTACATCCGCCTCCTCCCAGCTGCTTTTCCAAATATTTAAGCAATCAGTGGCAAATTCTGAGCGTTTGCATGTAATGTCTAGTACAGCTCTAAGAATCACAAAGAATTCAGTTCCAACTTTTGCTGCATGTTTTATGTACATTTATTTCCCAAGGAAAGCTAGGTAAGGAAGAATGGGGTGTACTGGAGCTATAATATGGTAGAAACAGAGGCATGCGATTAACTCCAGCTCTTCTTTTCTCCAACCTCTTAGTTTTACAAATCTCTGAACATACGGGTTGCTCTGGTTGGGCTTGAGGTTTGGAATGACCACAATAAGTGTGACATCTCTGAGAACCCACATTCGACCCTGTGGTCTTTTCTTGCTTGGAGGCGTAAGCTGCTTATGTACAAAAAGCACGACAATGCCCAGCTAATCACGTAAGTTGTTTTTATAGGAATAATATGGCCGCTGCTCCGAGTTCTCTAGTTACTAAATGTGAACTGGTACTGTTCTATGTAACTGTGTTGATACTAGTCACACTTTAGTTTTCTTTTTTAAATGATATTAAGTTTAACAAAAGATTAACAATCAACAAAAATCACAAAAACAACAAACAACAAACATCAAAAATACAGACAAAACACACACAAAAAAGAAAAACATAAAAAAGAAAATTTAACATGAAAAAAGAAAAACTCTTTTTCAATTTAATAACCTTCAAAACCTTATTTTCCTTACTTCCACCCGCCTTCCTTTCTTGTATTCCACTTTAAAATTAGTTCAGCAAGCTCATTCATTATTTATTTTCATCCTTTATCCCTCCCTTTATACTCTTATTTATCTTAATCACTAGAACCCCTTCATTTCATTTTCAATGCCTTCAACATTCATAAATTTTACAATGTTTTTGTAGATAGGCTTTAAACTTCTTCCAGTCCTCTTCCACCTGCTCTTCTCCTTGATCTCGGATTCTGCCGGTCATTTCTGCCAATTCCATATAGTCTATTACTTGCATCTGCCATTCTTCCAAGGTGGGCAATTCTTGCGTCTTCCAGTACTTTGCAATGAGTATTCTTGCTGCTGCTGCAGCATACATTAAAAATGTTCTGTCCTTCTTTGACACCAATTGGCCGACCATACCCAGGAGAAAGGCCTCTGGTTTATTCAAAAAGGTATACCTAAATACCTTTTTCAGTTCATTATATATCATTTCCCAGTACGCCTTAATCCTTGGGCACGACCACCAAAGGTGAAAGAATATTCCTTCAGTTTCTTTACATTTCCAACATTTATTATCAGGCAAGTGGAAAATTTTTGCGAGCTTGACTGGGGTCATGTACCACCTGTAAATCATTTTCATAATATTTTCTCTTAAGGCATTACATGCCGTAAATTTCATACCGGTGGTCCACAACCGTTCCCACTCAGCAAACATAATGTTATGACCAATATCTTGTGCCCATTTTATCATAGCAGATTTGACAGTTTCATCCTCAGTATTCAATTTCAACAGCAGATTATACATTCTCGACAATATCTTAGCACTGGGATCTAGCAATTCTGTTTCTAACTTTGATTTTTCCACCTGGAAGCCATTTTTCCTATCCGAATTATAGGCCTCTCTTACTTGAAAATAATGTAACCAATCCTGCACCTTGTCTTTAAGTTTCTCATAACTCTGCAGTTTCAATTTGTCCCCCTCCTGCTCCAAACTTTCCCAATATTTTGGCCAATTCGATCCCATATTAGATTTTTTCAAGGCCTTTGCTTCCATAGGTGAAAGCCATCTTGGGGTTTTGTTCTCCAAAAAATCTTTATATCTGACCCAGACATTAAACAATGCTTTCCTGACAATATGGTTTTTAAACGCCTTATGTGCTTTATCCTTACCATACCACAAATATGCATGCCATCCAAAAACATTATCATACCCTTCCAAATCCAGAATATCTGTATTCTCAAGAAGTAGCCATTCCTTCAGCCAGCAAAAAGCTGCTGCTTCATAATATAACTTAAAGTCCGGCAGGGCAAACCCCCCTCTATCCTTTGCATCAGTAAGAATTTTGTATTTTATTCTGGGCTTTTTGCCCTGCCAGACAAATCTAGAAATTTCTTTTTGCCACCTCTTGAAACAGTCCATCTTGTCAATAATTTGTAACGTCTGAAACAAAAACAGCATTCTTGGCAATACATTCATTTTAATAACCGCAATTCTACCCAGTAAGGAAAGCTTCAAATTTGTCCAGATTTCAATATCTTTTTTCACTTCTGACCAGCACTTCTCATAATTATCTTTAAATAAATTAACATTCTTAGAGGTCATGTTCACCCCTAGGTATTTAACTTTTTTCACCAATATTAAACCTGTTTCTCCCTGAAACCTTTCCTTTTCGATCGGTGTTAGATTCTTCTCTAAAACCATAGTTTTTTATTTATTCAGTTTAAAACCTGCCACCTGGCCAATTTCTTGTATTATTTCCAAAGCTCTTTTAGTACTAGGGATTGGCTCCTGTAATGTCAATACTAGGTCATCTGCATAGGCTTTAAGTTTGTAATGTTTAACTCCGACCTGTATACCCTGAATCTGTTGGTCCCTTCTAATCATGTTCAGCAAAACCTCCAGGACTGAAATAAAAAGCAGAGGGGAAATTGGACAGCCTTGTCGTGTCCCTTTCTCTATCTTAACTTCTTCTGTAACTTCATTATTCACTATTAATTTTGCCTTTTGTTCTGAATAAATCGCACCTATACCATTTCCGAACCTTACTCCCACCCCCATCCCTTGCACGTTTTTCCTCATAAAAGTCCAAGAGATATTGTCAAAGGCTTTCTCTGCATCAATAAATATCAAAACAGCTTTTGTGTTAATATTGACTTGTAATTTTTCCAAAATGTCAATTGCGTTCCTTATATTATTTGACATATATCTGCCTGGGAGAAAGCCAGCTTGGTCTTTATGTATCATTCCTGCTAAAACTTTTTTCAGATACTAGTCACACTTTAGATGTGTGCCCCCATCCCTGGTATAAAGGACCAAATGCAGATCCTGTTTCAAAAATACCTGCAACAACTTTCATGTCTTGCCAACCCCTTCTGTAAAAGATTTGCATTGGTTCATATTGACTTGTAATTTTTGGAGAAAGCAATGCAAGCTGCAAATTTAGGCTTAATTTCCAGATTTGCCTCTAAAATGTAACTGCATGCATAAAGGCTGTGGTTTGTATGAATCCTTTAATGTTTGCAGTGTTTAATGAACTACTGGGATCATTGCTGCTTATTGGAATGTTGCTGGGGTATAGCAGGGTGGTAGTGAGATCAGGGCAGAGTGGGAACACCTACTGCATGTGGTGACCCTACCAGAGCACTGCACAGCCCTAACCTCACTGCCACCCAGCCCTGTCCAGGTTTGCTTGCAGTGATGGCAGTGGAGAAAGGGCAGCACAGACTCCTATGGAACACTGGGCAGTTTGACAAGCAGCTCTTCTCTGCAACATCTCTCCAAATCTGTTTCAGTGGGATGTCCTTCCACGGTACTACAATTGGCTTGGCCCCCTTGATGGCCATGTGTTCTGTCTACCAGTCTGGAGGAGTGAATATGGTAAGCTTCCTAAACTTGACAAAGAGCACAACCCTCCAGGAAGTTGCTGTGCACAAGATCCGGCAAAATGAGTAGCAGCACAGCATCCCACGCTTCCACTGGATACTTCCCCTATTGTTTTGTGCCTGATGAAACCACCATCCAGAGAATGCAAGGTCACAAGTTAACATTGCTTGGTGGTAATTCAGGAGACTACCCCTTGCCCCAAGAGCACTCCTTGAGACACATGTGACCCTATCACAGATTCCTGTGATCGTTGTCCCAATAAACTAGAATTGCAGTTTTATGTACACTTACCTGGGAGTACTCTTGAGCACGGTGAAATTTATTTCTGAGCAGATATGCATGGGATCTTAGCTTAAAACATATATGGGGCACATGTTATCTTCCAGGTGCTGTTGGACTCCAGTTCTCAGGGCATCCCTAAGAGGGCTTGTGGCAAATGACATTGTATGCACCCACCCCCCACCCACAATTCCTTCATCTTCTCCCTGCTTCTGCTGCCCATCCTCTTAATTGTGATGGCAGTGGCACCCCTTTCCCCACCTCATTTCTTGTTTTGTCTTCTGCTGCTGCAGCAGCAGCTGCCCCTATGTCCCCCTGGTTTACATTCCCCTGCTTTTTCTGCCACTTTGGTGCCACCAAGGCCCTCTGCTCCCACCCTGGCTCACTATAGGAATGAAGGCGGCGAAGAGTCTCGCTGGGTGGATGGGAGGCAGCGGGATTGTTGGTACCTAGTACCTATCAGAGTGTGGAGCCTGGGGTGGTCACTCCAGTTTGCCCCCTTCCCAAGGATGTTGCCCTGCCAACTCCTGTCATCCCTGTCCAGGATATGCTGAGATGATGGGAGTTGGGAGTCCCAACAGCAACTGGAGGGGCACACGTTCCTGATATCTGGCTTGAGTCTGAGGGTAGTTCTTCCTGGGAATGTTGCACAGCTGAGGAAGAGGAGAGCATCTTGCACCCATGCTACATTGGGCATTCTGACGGACAGGCCCATCTCCTGAGCCAGATAGTACATATTTCTGTTCATAATGTGCTGCATGGTATACTGACTCTCACCCTTGATTCCTTGCCTGGACAGGATCACTCTGAAAATGCCATTGGAGTTGCTGCCACCATGGCCCATGAGATGGGCCATAACTTTGGCATGAGCCACGATGCGGCTGGCTGCTGTACGGCCAGTGCTAGAGATGGAGGTTGCATCATGGCTGCTGCGACAGGGTGAGATGGCTCTTCTCATTGTTTGGTAAAAACATGCTACGAACTGGGTTGCATTAGAGTGCTTTCCTTTATTTGCGACTGACTTGAGGAAGGAGCTTTAATCTGAATTATAACTTGGTCAAGGGCTCATCCACACTTCTGAGAAGTTTTCTGCTTCCCTTTTCTTTCTTTCTGTGCTTCTAGCCATGAGCCAAAGTGGTTTTCTGTTTTCCCCGCCACTTTCCCACTGAATCAGAACAAACATCAATCCACGGAAAACCTGATTGGTGTTTGCTCCGAATCAGCGGTAAAGAGCCAGTTTTTCTGGGGGAAAGCAACAAGACAGGTGGAACAGTGGAAGAGCCCAAATATAAATCTACCCACCATGTTTTTCACTCTCTCAAAGGTCAGGAAAGTTGTAACAGTCTAGCACTTAAAGTTCAGTGATAAAATGAAACAGCACTCCCCCCCCCCACTGAATATTTGGTACAGGACGGATTCCTGCTTAAATGCAAAAGGGGCAATTCTGTTGTGCCTGCCATTCACTTGACACAGTAATGATATACCGATAGGGAAAGGAAGCATTGTTCTCTGGTGGTTTCTAGTAGCAAAATATTTTCTTGTGTCAGTGTAATGCATTACTTCCCAATCCATTCAAAACAATGTGCCCTCCTTGCTTGCAGGGACCCATTCCCCAGGGTGTTCAACAGATGCAATATGAAGGAGCTGGACAGGTACCTGCAGTCTGGTGGAGGGATGTGTCTTTACAATATGCCAGATACCAAGACCTTATACGGAGGACAGAGATGCGGAAACGGCTACCTGGAGGAAGGGGAAGAGTGTGATTGTGGAGAAGAAGAGGTAACTCTCGTTGGACTTATTTCATGATCGAAGGGGTCACTGGCACGACTTTCTCTTATCCATGTTACAACAACTTTTAAAAATTAAAACATAGGCTGCAACATAAGCAGAGAGAGAAAATGGAATTATGATACAGTGACATATCAGCAACACAAACACTCTCTGTAAACCTGGAATAGTTCTGCCTCTGTCCCCCTCCCACCCCCATAGAATGATTACTGCGCTGTTTGTAATTCCAAATCCCCTTTGCAACTAAAGAACCAAGAGTCTTGTGGCATCTGGAAGACAATTTTTCTTGTGACAAAAGCACAAAACTAGACTAGATGGGAAGTGATTCAGCAATGAAATAAATGAATGACAATGATAATAAGGATAGCATTTTGATCCAAATTTATGTGAGAATTGCTGCAGTTCGATAATTCTGGCAGCTCCCAAGCACATCATGGAGGTAGTGATACAGTTAGAAAATGTGCTTGGAGCTCGCTCCAGGTTATTTGTTATGTGTGTGGTTTAAAGACCAACTGCACATGCAGTTACAACCTTACAACCTGCCCTGGAAAGCAGCCCAATGCTCCCTGGTGGTTTTTTTGTCTGCCCTGTAAACACAGCACGTGTCTTGTTTCTTCCCCCTCTCCCTTAGGAATGTAATAATCCTTGTTGCAATGCCTCTAATTGCTCTCTGAAGCCTGGTGCTGAGTGTGCCCATGGAACTTGCTGTCACCTCTGCAAGGTGGGGTTACTTGGTTCCTCTCTGTACAGCACAACAAATAAAGGTTTGCTTTTCTGTTTATAGGACAATAACTGAGAAGGAGAGGGAGGGAGACTGTGACCTTGTTCTGTCTGGGGCTGGTTTGCATGTTAGATTCACACTTTTTTTAGGAAACCCAGGTCAAAATAGTACTCCACTTTAAATGGAAGAACACATGCATAACACTTTCAACAGTAAACTGGGCACAGGGGTTAAAATATGTGGCTTTCCTTATAGTAAACACAGAAACAGCAAACCAAGTGATCAAGCCCCACTTCTGCAGTCACCGCAGGGAGACCTGGTCATTTAAATATGCACAAACCGCTTTTGACAATGCCACAAGTGTATTTTACAGATAGGTAGCCGTGTTGGTCTGCCATAGTCAAAACAAAAAAAATTCCTTCCAGTAGCACCTTAAAGACCAACTAAGTTAGTTCTTGGTATGAGCTTTCGTGTGCATGCACACTTCTTCAGATACACAGTGATATCTGAAGAAGTGTGCATGCACACGAAAGCTCATACCAAGAACTAACTTAGTTGGTCCTTAAGGTGCTACTGGAAGGAATTTTTTTTGTTTTGACAAGTGTATTTTGCTAGCGTCAGGCTGGATTTTTCTTGAAATGCCTTCTGTTACTGCTGGACAGGTGTTTGTGTGCCTAGGCGAGACTGTGAAAGAGCCACCTATTTTCTCGTCTTGTGGGAAACCTACTCCTCAGACCCAGCCCCCAGCCCCCAGCCTGCCAGCTGTTTTGGCTTATACTGGTGCCGCTTTGTGATTATGGGATATAGCAACTGCAAGTGGATGGCTTGTCTTTCAAAGCAGGCAACTGGCTGGTGTGGGGCCTCCCTGCTCGATTCTATTACCAGTTATTGGTATTTCTTTTTCTGCACTGCGGGCGCCTCAATGCTAGGGAGACAAAACATGTACTTAGGCACACAAAGGCTGTTTTCCAGGGGGATTAAACTGCCTTGTATCTCGCTTAATAGCTTTCTGTTCTGCTTTACACTACCCAAAGCTGAATTCCTTTGCTAGCCAACCGGCTGATAAATCTGTAGCAGTAGGCTCGGGTGGGGTGCAGATGCCTGTGTCTCATTTTACGTCTCAGTTTTCCTAGGCAAGTGTAGTTAAAATAGTCTTGGTATGTTAACTGCTTCCATGCTCCTCTCCAAATGCCGACTTCCATTAGAATCAGGTGCCTGGTGCAACCCAGTCAGATGGGCAGCACATCATCATCATCATCATCATCACCACTGCACATGTTGGCTCTGTTTGTGGCCAATTTATCAGGTCCAGTCGTTCTCCAAGCAAGTTCCATCTTTTGCAGACAACTGCAACATTTTAATCCTCTCCATCAGTTTCAGGGAATCCTTTGTCTTCCAGATGTTGCTGAACTACAACTCCCATCAGCCACAGCCAGCATGGCCAGTGGCCAGGGATGATGGGAGTTGGAATCCATCAGCATCTGGAATGCCAAAGGTTCCCTACACCTGCTCTACATGGTGTCAGCTGCCTACAGCCAGAACAAGGCTGACAATCACCGCACTTTAAAGCAGTCGCCATAGCCCTGAGGATGGTGAGGAGCAGCTGTTAGTCCTTCAGAGTTCTGCACACAAGATTCATTGTGTTTTTGTGTGAGCACGGATACTTCTCTTCCACCCTGTCTTTGCATTGAAACTTTATGTTGTGCCAGCAATATATTCCAGGCCCTGTGCAGAATACAGACATAGGCTGCTCCCTGCCCTTCCCATCTAACCTGGTGCTGTCTACTCTGGCTAGTAACAGAAGCTCCTCAGTGGTCTGTACCAGCACTGCTGGTAAAGTGAGATCTTTTAAAAAATGGAGATGTTGGGGATCGAACCTATGTCATTAAGGACAAACAAGGCTGTAGCAATGACCAGAAGCCACCCTTCTGTCACTGCTGCTGCTGACCAATACAGTGTGCCCACAAGGCTGAGGGATTGCCGGATTGATGGAATAGCTACACCAATGCATACCTATTCAGACTGGTATTCTATAAAATCATGAACATTTTAGAAGATGTGGGGGGGAAACAGGCCAAAAGATGAACCTGTTCACTTAAGTCACCAGGTGTGCTTACCTGAGTTTTACCCTGGAGCAAGTCTTTTAATTGTTTCCTCTTTCTTTAGTTGATTTCACCGGGGACTCTCTGCCGGGAACAAGCCAGACCTTGTGACCTGCCAGAATACTGTACAGGCAAATCCCCGTTCTGCCCTGCAAACTTCTACCAACTGGATGGCACTCCTTGTGCGAGTGGCAGGGCGTATTGCTACAGCGGAATGTGCCTCACGTACGAACAGCAGTGCTTGCAGCTCTGGGGATATGGTAAGGAAGGGCATGTGACTAAATGGGGTGGGGGGCTTTTCAAACAGCATGGGGTCTATTGAAGGGAAGGAGCAAATTGTTCCCCTGCTGATATCCTGAGCTTGAGGGATGGAGCTGTATTAGGACAGAGGAGCAGGGAAAATGATAGATTGGGGAATGGACTTTACATCCATTGAGTCTGCTGTGACCAGATGCAACCGTGACTTGTGTGCTCTTAATAGGTAAGTAGAATGAATTTTAGCAGGAGCAACTTCTCCTATCACAGTGCAGTAGGTTCAATGGAAATTGCATATGCTAATACCCCTTCTGCTACACAACCCTGTCAGCAGTTGAATATGATCAACCTATTGGGTCCATACCTTTATTGCGGCTGGTAGCAGCCCAACCAAATGGAACGAGGAAAACCATTCCTTTTACTCTACCAGTAATTTTCTATCCAGATTGTCAAATATTGAATCTTCTGGTCTCTGAAAATTATGGAAGACATTGCCTTTTAAATAAACATGGTTTTAGCAAACATTTTAATCTTGGTCCCCACGTTCCAATAAATAATAATAATAATAATAATAATAATAATAATAATAAATTATTTGTACCCCACCCATCTGGCTGGGTTTCCCCAGCCACTCTGGGCGGCTTCCAACAAAGACCAAAAATACACTAAAATGTCACACATTAAAAACTTCCCTGAACAGGGCTGCCTTCAGATGTCTTCTGAATGTCAGGTAGTTGTTTATCTCTTGGACATCTGATGGGAGGGTGTTCCATTTCTATTTCTTGCCTATGATATTTTGAATGGCGGGGGATAGCTTTTTGAACTTTCTTCACAACCATGTGGAATAAAAAAATGCTTCTTTAGAAGGAGTATGGAATTCTCATGATTCCACATACCAAGAAAATTTGCTTTGTAAGCTACGTGTGGAGCACATTACACATATCTTACATTTCCACTGTTTGTAGCAATCCGCTGTCATGCTAGCCAGTTTTTCTCAAACTTGGGTCCTCAGCTGTTATTGGACTACAACTCCTATCATGCCTAGCCAGCAGGACAAGTGGTCAGGGATGATGGGAGTAGTAGTTCCACAACAGTTGGAGACCCAAGTTTGAGAAATGCTATGCTATCCCTAGCCACAGGGGGACTGATACTGATAACTTATCTCGTATGCCTCGGTTTCTTAGTGTTGCTGTTGGTTTTTTTGCTCTTCACGACAGTAGAGAGTTCACATCTACTGCCATGGTAGAAAGTCGGTGGTTGGCAGATTTGGGTAAGCTACTATCTTCCACAGAAAGCAGTTACATGAATCTCTTCCATGCAGGAGCAAGGCCAGCACCTGACATCTGCTTTGAGAGGGTTAATGCTGCTGGCGATTCCTATGGGAACTGTGGGAAGGATATCAATGGCCGATACAGGAAGTGCAACTTAAGGTAGAAAGCAGATCCAACTATTCTGGGTGGCATTGGTGTCCTTACAGGTTAAAAATAACCAGTTTTCTATTGTAACTGGCTGAAGATGACTTCTGGTTTCTTAGGAATTTTGTTAGCAATATTCAGTTGCTTATATTGAATATTTTAGTGAATGTTCATGCCATGTGAACATGAACCATTCTTTTGGGTCACACTTTTTCAAAATATCCTTCCGCTGGCTTTTCTGAGTGTGTGGTTTGCATCTGAAAAGAAAAGCAGCGTGACTTGTAAGCCCCCCCTTCCCCACCTACTGTGTGACATGAACTGAGTGAGGTGCTCATTTGTGAACAAATCTGCTACTTAGAAAAGAGGCCCAGCTGGCCACCTCAGGTACTACTTATTTATGGGTTGCCACCAATCTTTTAAGGAGGAGGCTTAGGTGATCCCTCATGAGAAACTCTGATGAGAAACTTTATTTCTCAAAACCAAGCCTAACTCTAAGCATTGACTCCTTTGAGGGTGATCCCAAGATATATCCAGGGGAAAGTTGATGCAAACACACCATTAGTTGTGGCTAAGGAACGTTAGCTCCTGGTCCCATAGAGAGTTCTGTGTCTCAGATTTGCTCTTTTTGTAGGATGGAAATGATCGTTTCTTGAATGTGAAGAAAAGCTGACACTTTAGCCAGAATGCTCAGGTTCTCATGCACTATTTTCACTTTCCAGAGATGCTAAGTGTGGCAAGATACAGTGCCAAAGCTCTGCTTCCAAGCCCTTGGAGTCCAATGCCGTTGCAATTGACACGACTATCACGTTAGACGGAAGGAACATATTCTGTCGTGGGACTCATGTATACCGAAATGAAGACGAAGGTGACATGTTAGACCCGGGCCTTGTGATGGCAGGAACAAAGTGTGGTGACAGTCATGTAAGTGCAGGTTGCCTACAATGCTCTGGCACCTTTTCCAACTGTGCGCTATGAAGAGAGCTCAGTTTGTTTCATTTTCAAAGCACTGCACTGAGTGGCGCCACTGTTTCAGAGGTTTGATACAGCTTTGAAAAAGAAAACAACAAGAAGTGGAACTCTCTTCAGAAATGAGTGTCAGGAACCAGAGCCAGGAGTAGGTCAGAATAAAAATTCCAGTGCCAGTGAAGTTAGTTAGCTCTTTATTCAAAGAAACCAAAACAGCACAGGCCTAGTGATCACAGCAACTCTTCCCAGTAGGTCTTGCCCCAGTGAGGCAGTTGCGAGGACTGAAGGTCACCACCTTCCCACTGCTCTGTAAGGTTCCTCTTCAACTTCTTTCCCCCAGCAGCCTAAGGCTCTGTTGTCTTGTCTCTCATTGCTCTGTCCTCCTAATTTCTCTGCATGTTCTGGGAGACCAGGAAAGACAGGGAGCTGGTCATAGTAGGAGCTGCTGACTCCCTGGCTTCAGCAGCCTACTTCATCTCTGTCCCATGCCCCCCTTCCTCTTCTGCCCCTGATTCTGGACTGCTCTCTGCCCCATGCTCTTTCTGCTCACTAAATCCTGTTGCCACTTCAGCTTCTGATGCTTCCTCCTGCCAATCCGTTCCCTCTTCTCCCTTGGACCACCCATTGTTGTCCCACCACCACTCTCCCTGGCTCTGAGTCTTCTTCCCTTGGGGGTTCCCCAGCTTGTGCCTCCTGCCATTCAACTAGTCCATGACAATGAGTGTACTCATTGTCATGTGCTTGTTGGAAAGCAGCTCCATGTGGGAGGGAATGTTCCCAACCCCCAAATTTGATCCCTTGTATCCTTCTGAGAACTGTGCTCAATACAAGGGAATGCTGTGAGGCTTGAGGCTGGTTTGCGTTTCACCAGCTCCACCACATCAAATATTGGATGGAACACTACAGATCTGTGAAAGCAAAATATTTCTTGTTCAACCTCATGTCAGCAGATCAGCAAGCTGTGGAGGCAAACCACAGAACAATAATAATTGGCTTTTGCCATTCTTCCACCACCTTTTGACTTCTGTTTGTTCCACCACTCCAGCAGCTACCAAGAGCAGCAGTATTATCTGTGGGGTGAAGCAATGGATGCAGCTTTGATTATCTCCCGGCCTAGGAATACATTTCATAGTACTGATTCAGTTTTATCCTGAATGCCTGTCTTCCTCCTACAGATTTGCTTTGAGGGGCGCTGTAGAAACACCTCCTTCTTTGACACTGGAGACTGTGGGAAGAAGTGCAATGGCCATGGAGTAGGTATCTTGGTTTCTGCCTTCTTAATACGACATTCTGTGCTACTTGCCCATTCAACTGGTGATTTTTATTTTTATCTGTAGGAGGAAATATATGTGATTTCACTGATGCATGCAGTGCCTCAGAACATAATCCCCACATAAATAGACAAACTGATATGAGCAAAGCTCAACTGGTTCAGACCCTGGCCCGCCTCAAAAAAATTAAAAATTGTTTATAAATCCACTGAAAACTGAGTCCTCCTCCATAGCTAGTGTTATTCCAGAACATCTGGAGGGTACCATGTTAGCTACTCTGCGCTGTGGCCTGCTAGAATGGCTTCCTGTACAACTGCATGCATTTATGGATGGGCTTTCAAAAATATATGTCAAATTGAGGTCTTCATGGATTTGTTTGGCATAGGGGGATTGTTGAGTGTTATGTAGACCTTGGATACTATGTGTTGGATGTGCTAGCTGTTCTTAAGCCACGTTGCAGTTTTTGAGAAGAAGCTATCCACACCCATCATGGCCAGACAATGTTACGGGAAACATTTGCTGGGAGGTTAAAAATAGTGGAAAGTCAGTTTGGTCCCATTTCGGGAATGTGCATATATCCCAGTATACTTTTGAAGGGTGAAAACATATCCATTGGAACTTGGTTGGTAGAAATGATAGGAATTTCTATTGCAATTTTTAGGAAGGCTGGGTGGTATTAGACATGACTTTTGGGGGGTGGGGGTGGGGGAGATGAGACATTCTTCATATAGATGTAGTGTTGTTGAGCCCTGACAGTTGTCAACAGAAGGTGCAAGCGCTCCTTACAAATCCACCCTGCTGTGCTTTTGGATTGGAATGATCATAGTGTGTGATGTTTCTGCTAACAAGGAAAGGGTAATGTCAAATTTCCTCATTGTTCTCTCTGCAGATTTGCAACAACAACCAGAACTGCCATTGTTTCAGTGGATGGGCACCTCCATTTTGCAATAAACCTGGGAATGGAGGAAGCCTGGACAGTGGGCCCATGCCTCAAAAAAGTGGGTGTGACTCATGTTATTTGGGGGAATTAAGGAAATCTGAAGGGGGTGGGAGGTAATTAAGGTAACTAGATACAATAGAGGGCAAGGGAACCTGTACCTATATTGCTGAATGGGCGATGGAATTTGGCAGGTGGCGTTTTTGTCATAACTCCAGATTCCAGCAGCTATAGAAAACTGCCTTATAATGAGTCAGAACTTTGGTCCATCTGGCACAGTATTGTCTAACCTTTCTTAACCTTGGGTCCTCATATGTTCTTGGACTATAACTACCATCATCCTTGCTAGCTATGGATGATGGGAATTGTAGTCCAACAGCATCTGGGGCCTCACATCCTGGATAGTTGCTGCTGGTCCGCTACACAGACCAGCAGCAGCTATCCAGGATGTGAGGAAGAAGTCTGTCCCAGATCTACCTGGAGATGCCAGGGATTGAACCTGGAACCTTCTGTTTGCAAGGCACATGCTGTACCACTGAGCTATGGCCCAGAGACTCCCGCTAAGGAGCTAGACCAGCTGCTGGAGATTGGGAGTCTAAGGCTGACAGACAGGAGCCAATAGAACAAGCTCCCAAGTCACCAGGGCTTGTAGGGCCAGAGCTGAGACCCTCACAGGCACCTTTCCCTGAATCTGTAGGAACCAAATGCACCCTACAGTACCTTACCCATCCAGCAGTGCAGGGAGCACACACCTGGCATGAGGCTATGGAATGAGGAGGAGTGCTCACCTTCAGGCCAAAGGGTTGGCCCTTTAATAATCCACAAGGGGGTAGAGCCTGGAAGAGGTGGTATGGGAGTAGAGGTGTAAAGCCTGGGTCTGCGCTCAACCTAGTTGGGGCAAGTTGCTCTCTTGGAGCTGTCTGTGGTCCTGTAACTCCTAACCTACCTTGAATTGTGGCATCTGGCATCTGGGCATGGCAAATTCCTGGGCAACATTATGACATAAGTAGAACTTACTGAAATTCTCTCTTCCACACACTGGTCACCATGGTCTGGGGTGGGGGTGGAAACGATGTGAAAGGAGGACTTATAACAATATTGATATGTCTATTTTCTCCCCCTGTCAGGTCCTTTCCCAATCATAATAGGAGTCCTTTCCATCTTGCTTTTGATTGCAATTGGAGTTGCTTTTTGCTGCTATAAATGGAGAGCCAGGCTTGTGCCACTAAAGCATGCTTTCATTCCTCCAAAGAAAATGCAGCAGTTCAGGTGAATATTTATAGTATGACAGTAACAGATGTGTTTCCATTTCTGATGCCGGGATAAAGAAGTCTGGGATTGCATGTGCAAACTGCCTTGCGCACCATGCACCTTGGAGAAAGGCCAGGATACAGATATACTGATAAACAAATGTATTTCTTGCACATGCAACAACAAAGATATATATACTGAAAAGGGAAGATGTTTAAACTAGTTCCTTTCTTCTTTTATGAAATTCCAATTACTTCCCACCTCAGACATTTAGCCCATTTAGTCTTCATCATGCAGAGACTTCCTGCTGCAAAATTTAGTTTATCAACAGTACTCACTGCCCGTAAACGAGCCTGGATTATTGCAGCTGAGTTGGCCAGATTATTATTATTATTATTATTATTATTATTATTATTATTATTATTTATAATTATATTCACTTATTAGTCTCCTTTTTTAACTTACAAAAAATAAACTCAAATCAACTTACAATATATATTGGCCTCTTGCAAAGACGTTGTTCCAATAATCTAAATTAGGATAGAATGGGAGCCAGACATCTCAGTCTCGCTCCCATTCTATCCTAAATTAGATTATTTGGGTTTGTTGTTTTTGATACATGATTCTGACTCAGCTACATGAAATGGTTAAATACATATATACCATGAGAGGCAGCTTCCTTGTAATATTTGTTTCCTGTTGTTTTCCCCAAGCAGTACCTCTCCTCCCATTCAGAGTGGTGCGACTGGGCATGCCAACCCAGCCTTCAAGCTGAAAACCCCTCAGGAACAGAGAAAGGTACCTGAAAGCTGAAACTACTTACAGCTGCCATGTTGAATAACACCTGATCTTCTCTATACAGTAGAACCTTGGTTCTCAAACAGCTTAGTTGACAAACAAATTGGCTCCGCAAACCTGGAAGTAAGTGTTCCAGTTTGGAAATGTTTTTCGGAAACCAAACATCCGACATGGCTTCTGCTTCAGTGCAGGAAGCTCCTACAGCCAATTGGAAGCTGCACCTTGGTTTTTGAACAGTTCTGGGAGTCAAACAGATTCCTAGAATGGATAAAGTTCGAGAACCAAGGTACCACTGTATTGCTAACCCAGTATTGATCCAAGCTGATAATTCCCATGCGTTATAAAACACATGATCCAGTCAATCAATCAGTCAATCAATCAATCAATCAATCAATCAATATGCTGGAACTACAAAGCTGCTTCTCTTGCTACATCCTAGAGACACAAGATGAAAGTGATTGTCTAGGGAATCTCTTTGGGCTCTTGTGAGCACCTTTTCTCATGGTAAATGATTGCCTGCAAGCATTTGATCCAGCATGAATGTATTAATGTCAATGTTTTAAAGAATTCATTTTTATTGTTTATATTAGATGTAACTCACCCTAAGGGCTTTAATGGAGCCAAGTAGTGGGAAAGAAATGGCAAAAATTCATAAATAACCACAAGGAGTGCTCAAGGAACAAAATATATATGGGACCAGGACTTTGTGTACTTTTAAAGAACACACACGCACACTAAAAATTCCTGGGCACTACAGTTTACCCACCAGAGGGCTACAATTCCCAGCACCCTTAACGTACTATAGTTTCCAGGATTCCTGGAGGATGCTTTAAATGCATGGTGTTTGTAAGCAGCACTGAGATTCTGTGGTTGGTTAATAAATCTATTCATATTGGGTCATTTGAAGGTCTCAGCAGGAGTAAACCTAGACAATGTCAATGCAGGAGTGATTTTAGAAAGATCACTTGCTCTTTGTGTGATTCCATGCAGGCAATTGGCATACAGAATATCCCTGCAAAGCCTGAAGTGCTCTATTGTGAACCACCTCCAGAGCTCAAAATTCATGCGCAACCACCACCACCACCACCACCACCTGCTCTCCCAGCTAACACAAAGAAACCTCCCTTTCTCGGGTATCAGAGTGAGGCAAATAATTTCCCCAAGCGAACTCCTCCAAGCAGGCCAGCGCCACCAGCACCAAAAGTCATTGTTTCTCAGGTGAGTATTTTTATACGGATTGATATCTTTACACCCGTGGAAATAACTTGTTCCCACAGCTTGCTAAAAATAGAGTGAATATGTGAGTTAATGGTGCCTAAGAGCTGGTTTTGGCCTTACTATTGGTAAGGTAAAGGTAAAGTGACCCCTGACCATTAAGTCCAGTCGTGACCGACTCTGGGGTTGCGGTGCTCATCTCGCTTTATTGGCCGAGGGAGCCGGCGTACAACTTCCGGGTCATGTGGCCAGCATGACTAAGCCGCTTCTGGCAAACCAGAGCAGCGCACGGAAACACTGTTTACCTTCCCGCCAGAGTGGTACCTATTTATCTACTTGCACTTTGACGTGCTTTCGAACTGCTAGGTTAGCAGGAGCAGGGACTGAGCAACGGGAGCTCACCCCGTTGTGGGGATTCGAACCGCCGACCTTCTGATCGGCAAGTCCTAGGCTCTGTGGTTTAACCCACAGCACCACCCGCGTCCCTTTACTATTGGTACGTATTAGTAAATGAGGGCTAATAAAACTTTAGTTAATTCTGCTTCAGCGTGGAAAAATGCATTTGGTAGAAGCAGGACAGGTATTGCCCCTCCCCACCAACTGTGCGTATCAACACTGAAAAAACACAAGAATTGGCATACATCCTATTGCCAGTCGGCTGTGCTTCATATGAGCTCAGCCCCAAACTTTTGCATGTGTTTTCACATGCAAATGAATTAAGGCCATATTTTTCTTTTCTGAAAAGGAAATCCGGACTTTTGCCTTATTACATGCATTTCTGAAGAATAAAAATGCACTGCTCTATTTTCCTGGTGCCGAACATTTCCGTAGATCATAAAGCAGGGAATAGAGACAACATAGAGTTTTGCCCATCCTGGCAACTGGATAGTTGGAAGGTTGTTGTTTTTTAAAAAGAAGATCCCTGCTAGATCTTACTTTCTTGTCCCAGGATTCTTCCAGACCACGACCACCTCAGAAAGCTCTTCCTGCTAATCCAGTTCCTGCCAGCAACAGAGCTGGGTTGCCCAGGATGAATGCAGCCGTACCACCCCCCTACAGTGCTGTAAGGAATACGAGAATACGTCAGGAGGTGAGGCATATAAAGGACAGCAGGTGCTATTATTGCCCAAGGGCTATGTAGCAATATACTTCAGACCAGAACTCCACCGTGTTCAGTGTCAAGTCTTCAATCTGTGGCCTTGTCAGCTGACGATGAGATGTTGGGGATTGTCAGTCTGGGCCAGCTCCATTTTTCTTTGAGGGGCAGGGAGCAGCTACATTTGACTGCTTCTATCATATACAAAGGCATTTACAAATAGGTTTTTTGGGTGGGTGCTTTAGAAAGAAGAATCCAATGTGAGTAGGCTTCCTCTATCCTCTCCTTCTACAGCCACCAGCTTGTAACACAGAACTACAGTGGCACCTTGGTTTAAGAACAGCCCTGTTTATGAACTCAGTATACGAACTCCACAAAACCAGAAGTACTGTTCCGGTTAGCGAACTTTTCCTTGGTCTAAGAACGGAAGCCGAACAGTGGAAGGGCACCGGCAGTGGGAGGCCTCATTAAGGAAAACGTGCCTCAGTTTAAGAATGGCTTTGGTTTAAGAACGGACTTCCGGAACAGATTAAGTTCGTAAACCGAGGTACCACTGTATATATAATTAAAGCTGAGATCCTATAGTTAGCAGCAAGTCCTATTACAGACTTGGCCCGCCAGCTGTTTTGGGACTACAGTTCCCATCATTCCTGACCACTGGTCCTGTTAGCTAGGGATGATGGGAGTTGTTGTCCCAAAACAGCTGGAGGGCCAAGTTAGGGGATGACTGTCCTATTACATTGAATGGGCCTTATTTCTGAATAAACACATAAAGAGTCCGTCTTTAACTGTGAAGTGAGAACAGTTACAAGAGACTGAAGTATTTCCATTTTAGAGGTACTGTTCTTCTCTTGCTTCTCTTACCTAAATTACCATCCATTGAACAAATACTCACAATCATTTTCCCTTTCCTAGAATTCAGTCTTGAAGAATGCTGAAGCTGTGAATACCCTGAAGTTTAGACATTGAAGGTCATCTTGCAACTCTGAACTCCACACCGGTTCTTCCTTCATTGACCTGGGGTTTCCCACGGGCTTTGTTTCCAGGAAGAAGACATGCTGGGCATGTGCAAATCTCAACTTCCTTCCCACCCCCCAGACTTGTATGGCTAGCCGAGACCAATTTCAGGTCCGGTTCTAGCAACCTTGGCACATGTCGATGACACACCCTTGGACGTCAGTGGGGATTCTATCCATGCATACCAAGGTTAATGTGACCTGCTTTGCCTTTTGGATATTTGTTCATTACAGGAGTTACTTGTTTAAAATAGCACTGGTGTGTTATAGTGCAATATGCAATGTGCTGGAACGGAAGTGGGAGAAGCCTCTATTTCTCCCAGCAATTCATTATCGCCTCAACAGAAGACAAATGTATTTTAGTCAACACTGAGCCACCACATTCTTCTCAGCTTTGTTACAACCACAGACAATCCTATGGGGAAGAGAGTGTTGTGGTGCCCCTGTGATGACCTCATCTCCTCCAAAGTACTGTATGGAGACGTAGTCCGATCTTGTGGAATTTTGCTACATACTGACTATATTTATTCCCTCTTTTAAGGAATCTCCCAGGGTTCAGTGATTTACCTTTGCCCTCTTACACCGTCACCTTAGCCCAAAGCTTTTCTGGTCATTACGTTCAAGGTTTGAAAGTGTTGGTGGCATAACTATGATGAGTCCTTCCTCTGCTCTCAACCGCCATCAACCTTTAAAGTCTACTCCATCCTGTTTGCATGTGGCATCTTAATTATAGGTTCTGCCCAGCCGCACAGAATGCAAGGCGGGTTTTGTGTGGCGGCACACTGTTCCCATGACAACCTAAAAGAAATGTACTCTACCAATCAACCAAATATTAGCAAGGCATTTTAAGGGTTTCCTACAATTAACTGCAGTTAGTTATCTGTTTTTGCATGCTACATCTTGTTCATATAATCAAGTACACTCAGCTTAGTTTTTGTCTATTTCTGTTTCATTTGGATTGGGCTTGCTCACTCAGGAAATTGGTGCCACTAATTTACCTGAGGATACTTATCCTCTCCTGATGTGATAATCTTGGTTGAGAGTTTACACTCAACACTATCAAGCTAAGGCTTTGAAGCCTATAGCTGGTGGGAAGGGTTGAATACCATAGCCCTAAATTAATACAAGCCAGCCTTCCCCAACCTGGTGCCCCCGATGTTTCGGACTACAACTCCTATCAACCCCTAACTAGGGTTGTTTGGGTCCAAAACATCCTGGGCGCGCCAGGCTTGAGAAGGCTGATCGAAACCAACATTGAGTAATTTGGAAATAACCCTTGGTTAAATCTCAGTGTAATTGGAATTCCCTTTGCATCTTTCCAATTTGGGGCTGGTGTAAAATGGATTACCAATGGCAAATTTACAATGTGATCAAGCCCTCGGACAAGGTACTACAGGTGCTATAATCCTAAGACTCTTTTCCTATTACTACAGTGGTTTGCTGCATCTCACTTGATTCAACAAAATCATAGGCTGTGTGCCTTCTTTCTAGCCTCTATATTCCAGTTCACCTGTAGGCACCTAATTGGGTGTCTTAACACAGTTCAGCTGGCTAAATAGAAGAATTAACTCATGGTGCTTTTACCATTGGGTAGCTGATTAAACCCCAGCTATTTTAATACTGTAACAGGATACCATAGTGCATAAATAACCTCAACTTCCAAATATGCAGCTACAACATTGTTCCCAGTCTGAAGCTTTATGAATGTTTTCTCAGGTTTTAGGTGTTTTTGGTGCTTTTGTTGAACCGGTGATATTTTTTCAGTTGGCTTTGCAAATATGCTGGTGCTAAAAATAAGGAACTGTTTTGTCTATTACCATGAATTGTTAGGAAACTTGAATCAAAACTGCCATAGCCAGTCTTAGAAATGGGTCTAGGTGCTGTTTACGCAGAGACTTTCTGGTTTTTTTTTTGGCAGCAGTACAAACTGGTGTTTTCGGTTTTGTTTCTTTTAAAAAAAGGCCCTTTAGGCTTGGTTGTTGTCTTTCTAGATGAGCCAAAACAATTGTAGCCCCATGGCCCCAAAAAACTATTTCAACAGTCCAAAACTCAGCTTGAGTATGCAAAACAAGGTTTCCTAGAAATTTTCCCAAGTTGTGCACAGTGCAATAATCAAGTGGTATCTTAACTATGCATGTACCTACATTGCTCTCATGTTACAGAATAAGCGGTTTATGCTGTCTGCTGCATTATCAATAACAATGCACAAGTGGTTTTGAGCACTGCATTCTTCCCCAAATCCTCAGGTTGTGCTCATTACGTTCTTCCAGTTCTAGCACAGAACTGGTGCCACAAAGAACGGTCACTGGAAATACAATTAACGCTCCAAAACATTTTTGGTCTAGTTTCAAATATCCCACATGAATGGCTGTACACATACTAGTGTGCTTTAAACACATGCCGGCAGCCATTTCAAGACAGAAGGTGTGCGTCTCAGAAAACATAACAGCATCTATCCTGGTCTCTGTCTTTTCAGGTTAAGTTTCAGGCACTCTTAGCATAGTGGGATCAGTAATCTTCCGTTCAGAACTGTCACAGGTGAAGGCAAAACAGATTTGTTCTGCTAACTTAGTACCTCCCTGAAGCCATTGGCTTTGCAAGGTCTTGGCTTATGCCATCTCAGAATACTTCGAAGAACAACTCGCTACAATTTCAAGGGGGGGAAATTATTCGGAGCTGGAAGGTTATCTTCCTCAAGGCATTGCCAAATGTCAATCCGGGCTTACTTTTAAAAGCTCCACAGCAAAGAGATCAGCACTCTGCTTTCCCCTTCCTAATGCTGCCGAAATGTGGCTGTAGGCCCTCCATCCTCACCTGCTGTAGTATGAAGGTAAAGTTTCCTTGGGTGCTACAAGAGATGGCAGGGTAGAGAGATGGTGGCATGCAGATGTTGCCCCATGGAGATAGACCAGTTTTGCTGAACCTCTTCCTTACAAGGAGTTTTTAAATAGACACCGTTCAGGTTTGGGAACTGGCACCCGTTTCAAACAAGGTTGATGAGTGCATCGGAAATCGTTTTGTACTTTCGTGTGTATGTTGAAAGGATAGATTGGGAGAAGAACATTGTGGTTGCAGTCCTATGCTCACTTACTAAGGAGTAAGGCCTTGTGAATTCAGGGGGACCTACTTCCAAGTAAACACACACAGGGATGCACTCAGTGTTTATTAATTATTATTATTAATTATTATGGTAGAGGCTCTGCATCATGCGTCACCATTTTATGTCTCGCAGGTTTACAATATGATCTCTGTGCATCTATGCAAATACTTGAATAATGCAGTTTGTTGTGCCTTTTGCCTAGTTATATTTAATAAATTTTGTGGTCGATATGTACAGTTACCAAATCATTGAACGGAGGGCTGGTTTTGGTCTTGAGAAGTGGGGGAGGGCAGGGCTTGCACCACTTCCAGATGTTGCCTGTGCTACTGGGTCAGCCAGATGGTCCTTGTGTGTGGAGAATGGCCGCGTTGCAAATTTACCGTATTTCCCAGAACGTCTGAGGTAGAATAAAAATTATTTATTATTACCAGCAGAGGGCGCTGCAGTCCCAGTATCTAATTAGCAGCACTTGCCTTCCTGGTTGGTCACAGAGCAAATCTTACAGGAAGCAATACAAGGAAGCAAACAAAACTTAAAACAATTGAACTTTCCACCTTTTAAGCGTTTGTACAAAAAGATCTTTATTCTTCCCCTCTCCAAGTACAAATGAGTACCATTGAAATGCCATATGTTCAAACTTGGGAGTGGAGGAAGGGGCAAATCCAAGTTGTCCATGATAACTATTCACAAAGTTACATTGATCTTATTTAACTGTAAAATACATTCATTAGGAATGAAGATCCCCGGAGTTTTAAAAGACCTTTGTAGACAATGAGGAGCACAGACTTTTAGCCCACAGTTGTGGGCTGCTATAGAGTTTTGAAATATGACCTCTCAACTGAGTTGGCGACTTTTTATTGATCTCTGATCTGTAGCTTGTACTCATTCAAGATCCATCTCCTCCCTTTTCCGGATGAACGTTATTTGTCAGAATCAGTGCCAAAGCCAAAATTTCTGGTTGATATTGGAACAATGGTACCTCAGGTTAAGAACTCCATTAAGAACTACAATGGTACCTCAGGTTAAGAACTCAATTCGTTCTGGAGGTCTTTTCTTAACCTGAAACTGTTCTAACCTGAGGTACCACTTTAGCTAATGGGACCTCCTGCTCCTGCCACTCCGCTGCACGATTTCTGTTCTCATCATGCAGCAAAGTTCTTAACCTGAGGTACTATTTCTGGGTTAGCAGAGTCTGTAACCTGAATCGTCTATAACCCGAGGTACCACTGTACTATGATGGTGAGATGAATTTGGATGCACTTCAGTCTCTATGGAGCTCCACTCTCCAACCTTCCCATCAAATCTTATCGTAAGATTTCATTATTAGAGCTCAACATCCTGGAGGCTTCAAACACCACATTCTTTCCATTCCAGAAGTGAAGAAAGGACCTCAAATTTAGAAGAAACTAGAAGCTCATCAAATTTTCATACCTAGCATCAAACACACATGCCACCATAGGTTTTGATGCCAAAAATCTCCAGTTTGTCATTTTGCATTGGAAAAAGAAGCACAGCAGAATGAAAGTGAACCTTAGAAGGGTAACACTCTTACTGGAGATCTTCCTTCTGGAATGAAGAACCACTGATTTAAATGGCAAAAAAGGAGGCTATGTAAATACGGGCAGAGCTTCTGTTTGTTGAAGTATTACCAGCATGCAAAAATCAACTCTCTTTGCATCCTAAAATTTCCTTTAAAGTTTTTGCCAGCTCTCGGTTAATGCTATCCGTATAAATCTTAGGATGCTGCTCTTTTTAAATGCACAGCTCTTGATGTTGCTGCTGTGGAGACTGAGAAGTTGTCCCTCCCCATAGCAAGCAAATACATTTCTTCATGAAGTGGGAGCCTGCACTAGGCACTATGATTTGCTGTTCCACAGGAGCAAAACACAGGATCAGGATGTGAATTTTATGGCACCCAATGCTCATCATTTGCCCCTGAGCCCCCTTCATTTAGAGCAGATTTCTCCAACCTTGCACTCTCTAAATGTTTTCGCCTGCTATACACATAGCCAGTCATGGACTCAGGGTTGGTGGGAGCTGTTGCAAAAAGCTTCAATTCATCATTCTCATGATTTTGATGTCTGTCCCCTAACCCTGCTTAATTTCTCTCTTATTGGTTTTCCACAAAAAAGGAGGCATGTGCCTGTTACAGTACATTTTACAATTTCTTGGTCATCAAGGCTAAGCAAAAAGACTTTCATTGACCAAAGGAAATCTTACAAGCATTTGGGGAAATAGTGACAGTCGTGGGACCCAAACCAGCGTCAACTTTCATGACATCATAAATCCTGCAGACTTGACCCCAGTTTACACTGCTGTGATCACAACTGGGGATTTGAGCTGTACAGAAAAGTGTTTTTTGGAGGGGGGTCCACTACAAACTTACAGAACTTAACATTGAAAATAAACACTAATGGTTATAGCCACTTACAAATCTTATTAAGAACATAACGAGCATGCTGCCCCGACCCTTTAATCATGGTGTAACACAGTACCCCAAACAGAACTCATGAGATACCACCATCATTCTGGTACTTAAGGCACTTTTGAACATGGAGGGCTATTGGCCAATAATATTTACATCACAACACCAGTCTCTCATATCTATCATGTTAAAAGGCCCTAGCTTTTTAACATGGGTTCCTTGGGTGTGGGCCAGGGCTTTTCATGTTTCCCTGGCAGCTGTCAAGTCATCAGAGTAACATGGGTGCTGAGCCCAATTGCACCCAGAAGTTGCATGAGAAGTATGCTGCTTGTGGTGAGGAGAACTGCATCATCTTCCTGCAACCAAAAACTGGGCACATGGGCAAGATTCTTACCACCACAGGAATGAATACTGCAGTCGACTGATTCTCCTTATGGTTGTATGTACACTGTAAGGTAAAAGGTTCTCAAACACCCTTGGTTAGATGGCTGACCCTTTGGTACAATGGCAAAAGCTAACAGAAATACAAATAGCATTTTGTCTCACCAGAAGTTTACAAGGGATGAAGCATATTTCACAATTTTGCATTGGCTGTTATGCCTTTTCATAATACATTATTACATAGGCACTATAGTACAAGAAATGGGACCGCTATCAGAATTGTCCTCTTGATACACACTGGCACTGTAAGACAGTTGCTGCACTATCAGGGCAATAGGTTAATGGGTTAATTCCATCCACGTTTAAGCAGAACAACTTAATAACAGTGGAAGACCAAAAAGGCACTAAAGGGTAGTATGCATAGGCAGAAAGACCCATGTGATATTGTCCCAGTGAAATTGTTCCCTCTTTACCATACAGATGAGGCAATCGCACGATGGTGCAACCACCCCTTCATCAGGAATTGTCAGGCAACAACAGAAAGCTAGTTGTCTGGGAAAAGAGTCCTTGCATAGCTTGATATCTGATCTAATTGGCTCATCAGAAGAATGACTTAAGTTATTTTCTGTTAACGCTTTCAGTAGAGGACTGAGTACTCAGGGTTGAAAAAGGCCACAAGAACTTTCCCTGAAGTTTCACAGGTCATGGACTTCAAATCTGAATGCTCTTTGTGGCCTCACAGCACCTCAGTATAGCCTCTCAAGGGAAGATCACACTGGAGGAGACAACATCATGCAAAGGGGCCAAGAAGCAACCACAGATGGAACCAATCCCCCCCCAAAAAAAAATGATTAGTGAAAACCTGCTTGTCTGAGGCAGGCACAGTCAAAGCAGTCAAGGCAATTCCAGAGTGTGGGGTGTGCGGTGACATTCCAAAGGATGGGGGGAAAGGGTTACTGAGACAAAACATGAGAGAGTTAGTTCACGGTATTCAACTTGGTTGCTATTTCTCAGAAGATGCGTATGCGTACCCGTTAATGCAAAATATAGCACATGCCTGTATTACCTACACACAGTTCAGTCCAAGTTCCTGCAGCTGCAGGATTGTTGCTATTAGGTTTCAGCTGTAGATCATGAATACTTTGGGTTTGTTGTCAGCCTTGATTTCTGGATTATCCAGCTCTATCAGGATGTTCTTGTCGTCCTTGACGGCTGGGGCCTCGTCAGCGTTTTGAAGGGTTTGTGGCAGGTTCCTCAAACTGATGTCCATATCTTTGAAGGCATGGAGTAAAAAGACCCCTAAAATAATGGTGAGGAACCCACAGACTGTCCCAATGATGTCCACCACAGACATGGTGACCCACTCCTTAAAGAGGATGACTGAAGTGGTGATGACAATGGTGGTAAACAGCACGTAGTAGATGGGGAAAACCATAGAGGTGTTGAAAATGTCCAGAGCTTTGTTGAGGTAGTTGATTTGGGTGGTGATAGAGGCCACCAATGTGAGGACGAGAATCCAGGTGAGTGGGTCCTTAAGAACAGGCCAGTGAGCAAAAAAGCCTTTAATGGCGATGCCTAGTCCTTTGACTGAAGATACTGAGAATGCCCCAATCACAGAACAGATGGTGAGGTAGATGAGAATGTTGGTCTGGCCATAACGTGGGGCGAGGAAGAAAATCAGAACCAGGCAGACTGCCAACAGAATGCTGGCATAAGCAAGGAAACCTGGAAGAATGAAAAGAAGGGGGGTCAGGAATTCATCACCAGGTTGCGGCAGTTTTATGAGGAGCTGAGTACAAGTTGTGGCAAGGCAGTAACACACCACTAACAGGTATAAGGAGTTCAACTGCAATAGAATCCTAGCTGTAAGAAATGAGAACTATTCCACCTAATCAAATGGAACTAGGTGAGGCGAGTCTGCCAAAAGGACTGGCACAAAATGCAGAAAATAAGCACATATAAGGGCAGGATCCAAGGAAAGACATGTGCACGAGCTCTAATTCATGCACCAAAATATATACGCAGAAGACCTATTTGGACATCTGCCTGAACAAGGTCTTAGAATGGAGGTGGCTCACTCTCAACGTGGCCCTCAAGATGTGGCTCCCATCACCCCTGACCACTGCCACTGCTGGTTGAGTCCAACAACACCTAGAGGGCCACAGGTTAACAATTCATAACTTAAAATCATGGGAGGGCATCATGCGCCCAACATCACTGGGTACACAGGTTCCTCTTTAGACCAGTGTGTGTTTTAGTGCAAATAGTTTGAAGAGGGTTTCAAAGTGTGCTCTCCACATTTAACACCCTTGCATGTCCAATTTGGCAATGGGGCATGAGAGATCTGTGAAGGGGGCAATGTCTCCAGGAAACAGCAGCAGTGGTGCAAAGACATTTCAGGTGATGGCAGTGAACCACAATGCTCACAAATAGGATGACAGCCACACAGGGGATTCAAAGCTGAAGTGCCATGCCACTGCCATCCCACCTGAACTAGGAATTCAGATAATAAGCTACAATTATAGCTGGTTGGTGATACCTTTAACCTTCTGCTTTTCTGGTTACCTGGCTCTTTCAGTTTAGAGGCCATTTCGTCCAGAGTGGTGACCTCCTCCTCTTCTGGAGCATGAATCACAAGAACTGTACTACCCACAATGCTCAGCATGCAACCGAGTTTGCCCAGGAGATTCAGCCGCTCTCCAAGCAGGTACGAGGACAAAATGGCACTGGGTAATAGGGGAGAAAAATCAATAAAATTGCTTTGAGGTAATCAACATACAGAAAACTAACAAGAAGTCAGAATATATGGTTGTCCCATTAATAACAGCCTTTTATAGAACTTCTTCTTTCAGTGACAGAGATATATATGCAGTATTTGGACACTTCAAATCAGAATCAATCATCTAATGGGCATGTTCAGATGCTCATATATTAGCTTAGTAAGCTGATATATTGATGAGCTTTGGGTACTCTCATGAAACCGGTTTGCTCCTCCAATCATATTCTAGCTGCCATGTGTATCAGTTGATGAGGAGCACAGAGACGGAAGAGGGGAGCAACTGCACCCACACATCCCTTCCTAGCAGCCCTAACACCCTTGAGGTTGATCAAGTCTTATCACAGCTGGGAAGAGGAAAACACTCCCTGTAACTTATTGACTGACTTCCATTAATCCTGAGATTAATATTTAAGGGGTGCTGCTGCAATGCGTCAGGCTGCCACCACCACTTTGCCCCCAAAGGGAGTTCATCCTTTGGGACCACTACTTTGGTGTCTCCACAACTCCCATCAGCTCCAGTTAGAATGGGCAATGGTCAAGAATGACTGGAATTTCAGTCTAAAACATCTGGAGGGCACCAGGTTGCTGGTTGCTGTTTTAAATGAGTGCTACATTAAAGTCACCCCTGTGTCAAAAAAGTATCATGCAAGATCTGCTTTTGGGGGCGGGGAACAGCCAGGCTGAAGCAAATGTTTGGCTTCTGTGTACTGGGAGAACGTTATCAGGCTACTTTTCTGTTTGCATGGCCAGTCATGTTACTACCACTGACATTTACAGACCTAGAATAAATATGGGAGGACAGAATAGAAATAAGAGGAAATCACCTTATGAGCACGCTCAGGGCTCCGAGCGGAGTAACAATTGTTGCAGGAGCAAAGGCATAGGCGGCAAAGTTGGCAGCTTCTCCTCCACCCACTGAGCAAACAGCCAAAGGATAAACAGAGAACAGGTAAATTACAATGAGTGCTATTCCTCCTCAAGCGTTTTTGCTAATCTTGTTTGCATTCAGTGCATAGTTTGGCCCAATGAAAAAGAGCACTGGAGTTAAAAACCAGGAGAAAGATGGTTTTACAGCAATCACTGTTGTGTTTTCATTTTTTTAACAAGAAAAGGCATCTTAAGAGTCATGTTGTAGATTCAAGGAACTCCGTGCGAAAAGTATTGACCAAATATCTCCTGAGTAATGGATCAGAATCCAATATGGTGGCAGATGTGCCCAGCCAATTTTAGAAAATGGACCCAATCCTAGCAAACCAGACAATGCTAAAATGACTGATCACTGCCTTGGGTCAGTAGCTTCCAAAGCCTTGGAGCACCTTTAAGAGTGTCATAAGCTTTCATGGACTAGATACAGGGGTAAGCAAACTTTTTCAGCAGGGGGCCAGTCCACTGTCCCTCAGACCTTGTGGGGGGCTGGACTATATTTTTTGGGGGAAATATGAACTATGCCCCACAAATAACCCAGAGATGCATTTTAAATAAAAGGACACTTTCTACTCATGTAAAAACACGCTGATTTCCAGACCGTCTGTGGGCTGGATTTAGAAGGCGATTGGGCTGGATCCAGCCCCCGGGCCTTAGTTTGCCTGCCCATGGACTAGAATCTGCTTCAAAGTCCTTCTGAAGTGGACTCTAGCCCATGAAAGCTGATGCCAGGGGCAGCAACAAGGTAGCCTCCTACATCTCCCACCACCCATGAGGCAAGGTGAGGTGACCACCTCAGGTGGCAAGATCCACAGAGGAATGTACTGCCTACTGCTACTGCTGATGTGGCAACAACAGCTGTGTCACACTCCTTGGAGGCTGGATCTGCCACCTCCTTAGCAGCTCCCCCACTCCATGCCTCTATAGCAGCCTCTTGGTGAATAGGGTGCACTGCTGGTCTCCTACCCATAGGGAGGAAATGGTGGGAGCTGCCCTATTGCGTCTCTTGGACACAATTCAGAGCAGGACCTTTTACTCCCAATGACAGTCTTTGATTCCCACTTCAGCCATCAGATAAGGTTGATTTGATTCCCCAATTTGTTCCTCATGTAGATCTTAACTCAACCCTTCTTCCAGGGGGAGGGCACCATTTTGTGCTTTGTTTCATGTACCACTATGTTTTGGGTTGGCCCTGGTGATGATCATTCCCTCTACCCCAGCCTTGGTGATGAGCTCTATACATTTCAGTCCCCACAGGGAAGCTGAAGAAAGCTGAATGCATGCTTCATGCAATGGTGGTAAAGACTGAAAGGCCTTCTCCATATAGTTTAGTTTGATGACCTAGACATTTCCCATGTCATTGTGGGTAAAGGCTCTCAAATATCACTGTTAGCATGTGGCGCACTACCAATGGAAATGGCCTCCACATGGTAGCAGTAAAAAGAGGGAAAGTGATAAAGATTTGATAGGAACAAATCCAGGCTAGTGTGAATAACCATACTTACTGGTCAGCAAGCCAGCCCACCACAGCCAGTCCCTAAGGTAGCCATGGCCTCCATCCCCTGGGAAAGCAAAAGGCACACATGCTTAGAGACTTCAAAAGGAAATAAGAACCACATACTAGGTAAAATTATATAGAAACAAAAAGAGATAAAACACATGCAAACCAGTGGGTTCTGGGTGCATTTTTAACTTCCTTCCCAGAATGACAAGAAAGCATTTCATGTTCAAGATAATTATAGAGCACATTTTTGACACACATCATCATATGAATTTTAGCCATCCCTCCCTCCATCTTATATCCTGCCTTTTCTCCCAAAGAAGCCCAGAGTGGCATGATGGGATGCTATGATTCTACACATGACTGTGGCCTGATGGGAAGTCTTGCACATGACTGTGGCCTGATGGGAAGTCTTGCTCCTAAGCTTCGCTTCTGTACATAATGCTGCACAAACCATTCTAATACTAAGACATTCACTCACCACCTTAGCATGTTCAGTTCACATTGAGTTCAGGAAAACATTGTACCTGACCCGTTCTTAATGCATAGTTGACCACATCTACGGATGAATGCTATATCAATCACGAGTAAAAGTTTAATAAGGAGGTTTTCACGCCTGTCCAATTCTGTGTTCCCTTTCCCAGCCTTTAATCTATTGGTGATTAATGCTTATATGCAACCCTTGTATTGTATTTGTGTTGACCAATCAGCAATAAGCACATACGTGGCAATGCTGTAATATTCAATAAAAGAGACACCCCGAAACTTGCTCAAGAGGTGCCTCCCAGATGACGCTCGCTACCTGTCTGTCGTTATTTCAACCCAACAGTGGCAAACACATAAATAATAAAAATGCAATCAAAAATAAAGCAAAACATATTTAACATTTCAAAAAATGAAACACAACAAAACATGTAACAAATCATGTGTCTAAACAGGCCCACCAAAACAGAAAATTTTCTCACAGGTGTCTAAAAGAATACGATGGTGTTTGCCTAATGCCATTTGGCATATTATAATGCTTTTGGCCCAGGCCCTTTTGCACTCAATACTAAACTATGACGGGGTGGAGAATCTACTCTGGCTGGCAGGTCAGATCATTATCTCCCCAAATCTATATTAGCAAACCCTGTTTTCAGGCTTCCAAAAAGCCTGGTCAGTGTAAGAACAGGATGCTGGACTAGGTGGGCCATTGGTCTGATCCAGCAAGACTCTTCTTATATTTTTGTGATTGTGATGCTACCCTAATCAAGTATTCCCCCTCATATGTTTTCCATTGCATGAGACTGGGGGAGGGGGATGACATCAAGGATGCACTTGAAAGATCCCAGTGCCTCCATTAGGATCCTACCCCCTGACCCTACATGCTTTGCAGCTAAGTGCCTGCAGCTGAGAACCAGCTCTACTTGTGGAAGCTCCCTGCAAATTTGAGGCCTTGATCTAAAAGCTATTTGTCAATGCATATCAGTATAGTGACTCCCACCATAGCTAACTGAACGTTATTACTATTCATAATAATGATATCCTAGTTTTAGAACAAGACATGACACTGAAAAACAAGGTAAAAAAAAACTTTGTTGGAAAAACACAGAGTGAGATTATCAGCTGCTACACACAAGAATCCCGATTCCAGTATTTTATTGGAAACCAAAGCAGCTTAAGACTGAAAATAGGTACTGGCAAAACAGGAAGCACCACCTATCAATAGATGTCAGACTTTCAGGAATGTTAAAATGCAAGAGAAAGAGGGAGGTACCTAGATACCATGACAACAAATATGGCCCGAATGCCTAGATGGGCATGAGATTAGATGGGGCAGATACAGGGGAAGAGAGTAGAACAGCAAAGTCTAGAATCTCCATGGTCCTGTAAGAGCTATAGAACCTGTGTGTGCTCTTCGAGTTTATTTCCTTTTAGCAAGGACGGCTGATATTTTTCTTAGAGAAAGAGCTAGTCTGTTGCCTTCAAGCTTTGCAAAACAGGGGCATTAAGATATTCACTGGAGAGCCTCCCTGCAAGTGCCTCGCACTACCACCACCATCCAAGGTGAGACGAGTTACTTCCAGAAAAAGAGTCTACTCGGTGGTGGCATCCCAGGAGTGGAATGCTGAAGAGGTTTGGCTGGTGATTACATTATTGTCTCTTCAGTGTCAGAAACTGTTCCCAAATTTATTAGGTGCCATTTTAATCTTGCTGACTTTTTTGCTGCTTTTATAATTTTGTGGATTTCGCATTATTCTATTTTCTCCATTTTTAAAATTATTTTAGTAAACCATCCTAGGAAGATTATTGAGTTGAGGTATAAAATAGATTGTGAATGAATGAACCAACCAAAAAATAGATTTAGTTAAATGCACTTGGGGACCCGCTTCTTCATTTTCATCGTATCTGCATGGTGTCGGTGTTGCTGTTGAGACTCACCTTAGGTCCAGCTGTAACAAAGTAGCGCAGAGATAGGTTGCCAATGTGGTGCTTTCTGGATGTTGGACTGTAATTCCCATCAGCCCCCACCCAGCATGACCAAAGGTCAGGGTTGAGGCAAGTTGAGGCAAGTTGTTGACCAGCTACACCTGCCTTCATCTACCAGTTGAAGTTCAATGAGTTGGAGAAACGTGTCATACAGGCACACTCCCTAATGAACTGTGATTGGCTGTAGTTGCCTGTTCAGGCAAGGATTTACCTCTGTGTAATGTGTAGGCAAAGGCCTTCAGAATCCAAAACACTTTGAGGCTCAAAGTCAGATCTCTCAGCAATAGCCAACATGATACCCTCAAGATGTGCATGACGATTCCTGTCAGCCAGTGGTCAGGACTGATGGGACTTGTGGTTCAAAACATCTGAAGGGCGCCATATTAGCCAGCCCTGTCTCAGATACAACCAGAGCTCGTTCAGAAAATAATTCCTCACCCACCTCCTGAGCCATTGAAACCATACCTGCCCTGGTGCCTCCTGTCTCCACAAGCCGACGCAGTCCTTTTTTCTTAAGGATGACGCTGCTGCCAATCAAGAAGCTGGAGAAGATGGCCAAGGCCAAGCCAATGTAGAAGCCATATTTGTCTTCTATCTGTACCATCCAGTTTGTGTTTAAGGTGATATTATTGTGGGGTACGACTGTTGAGCTGACATTCCCAACAACCTGACAGAACGTCTGCCCAGAAAGGCATGTCAGAGCTAATAATGAACCTGGGAAGACAAGAAAATGGGAAGAGGGCAGAAATTAAGACTTTAAGCAAATAATACATTTGCTGCCTTTATTTTACGTGTCATGCTCAAAACATGCCATTATTTAGGTCCTTTGCTTCCTTGAAAGAAGAAAAGAAATGTCCTGCTAGATCACTAGAACATGATTGTTCTAGAACATGCACAAGAACACGGTTAGCTTTTGCACTTATTAGATTTCTAACAGTTCCATGAACTAATAAATGTCGTTACTGTATGGATGATGGAAGTAAGGGAATGTTACCTGTTCATCAGAATTCCCTCCTATGAAGAGCCTTAGATGTTGCCCAAAAAACAAACTGTACAGCTGACATAATGCTGTATGTCTTACAGTCTGTCTTACAATGTATTGCATCATATAAAGAGAGCATTTCTCAAAATCTCTTTCATACACTTGTACTGAATCAGTAACATTTCATCACTAACAAATCATTTATCAAAAAATATAAAACTGGAAAAACTTGACTGAGCTGCGACTGAGGATATTAACTAACCCCCCTTTTTTGCAAATGCAAATAAATCATGATTTACAGATTTATATGGGACTATATAACTGGTTGATTCAAACAATCAAATCTCATCTTAATAAACTAAGATATGAACACACCTTTTGTCCACCCTGGCAGCCCCTTCTCTACCCCCTTCATGGAGTTTATAATGAACCATAGTTTCCTGTTTCCTCTGAACCAGGTTACTAGCTTTGGAACAGGCCAGGTTATTAAACTAACTTCAAACTGAACTTTAATATCCCAACTTGTTCCAATGCTGGTAATCATGGTTTCTTCGTTCAGACTAAATGGGGAAGTGTGGCTAATTAGAGGCTTCCTGGTTTGATCACTCCTGCCACAAAGGAAGGAGTGAAAGGGATGCATTGCTCAGGAGAAAGGCTTGTTGAAATCTCAGCTTACTAAGCCAAGACATGATTGTTCAAATTGTGCCAACAAATGCGGTATCCTTGTTAAAGCAACAACACTGAGAAAGGCTCAAAACTTGTGAGTTTACCTTTGAAAATGAAATAAATAAATAAATAAATAATAAATAAATAAATCCTACCTCAGCAAGAACTGAAATAAGTTAACTAAATAAAAGTCAAAGTCAAACTAAACACTAGTGATACCTAGGTGCCATAGCTCTGAAGTTTGCATGCATATATATAGTTAACCACAGCCTGCTGAGTCCGCATAAACACAGTCACAACAGCAAGATGTTCCCACAGTTGCAAGTACAAGGCCAGTCACACCTGGAATGGCCTGAGCACGATATGAAGAAGGATAAGTGAGTAATTGTTCTGTGGCCAAGTAGAATACCTGACTTAGGCACGCTTTGTTCACACAAGCTAATAGTGACGCAAGAAATCATGTGCTTGTTTGCTTGCTACAGTGGCATAAATGCTTTGTATTTTGTGTGCTCGATTTTGGAGATATCCTGCTGAGTCTCTGTGCAGCAATTGAGAAAAAACTTTTACTTTTCCACCCACTGTCTCTTTATTGGCCTGGGAGGGACAGCGTTTTGGACTTGGTACCGGTAACACTATCATCTTCACATAGGAGAGAATAAAATATTCCCAATGCAGTCAACATGCTAGATCAGTGGTGAAGAACTTCAGGCCTAGGGCTGAACACAGACCTTCAGGCCTCTCTGTCTGGCTTTGGGGTCCTTCCCAGCCTGCATCCCTTTATTCCCAGCCTACTGCCTGGCTGGATGACAGACAGAAGTGGGTGGGTACATATGTAGAAACCTTTATTTTAGGAAGGTAAGACCTGTTTCTCCACCCATTGTTGCCTCTGGTCCCACCCAGTACCACAGACATGCGGCTCATGAAGAATTTGAGCCTTGGGCTGAAGTAGGTTCCCCTCAGGCTGGATATAAAACCAGGGAGAAAGGAGAATTTTTGGAGCATTGAACTGAAACACACACTCTCTCTCAGCACATACATACGCATAGACTGCTCTGCAAATAAAGCATGCAACATAGTTTTAACTGGAACGAACACAGATTCAAATCAAGTTTCATCAGTTGAAATTTTTATCAGCACCCAGATCTAAGGTGTGTCAGCTAGCGTGGGTGGGGATTGATGAGCCTCTGTGATTCCCAGACTCAAGACACACCCAAGGCACCAATTCATTAACACCATAATACAAGACAGGTGGAAACGATTACACCTCTTCCATCTCTACAAAGCCACTCATTACTATAAATATCCTTCTTTTCCGTGACTAAACGGATTATGGATGGTTGAGGTGCAGAGTACAAACCTTACAACTCAAATAAGGATAGGTTGGGCAAAGATTCCTAAAGGTAAACTGTGGCCAAAGGGCTTGACAGCACCTGATCTCCATGTGTAGGTTCTACTTTGCCCTCTGGAACAGGAGAGAAAGGAGAAGAAGCAGGTGCTGTCAAAACTTGTCCAGACCTTTGTTTGAGCTACACAAAGTGAGTGACACCTAAGGACTCCAATGCTTTGTGGAGGATCTGGGTTAGGGCAGACTGATACTTGAACTATCAGAAGCAAAGAGGGAGGTGAAACATTCTATAATGTTACCAACTGATTAAAAAATGTTGTTTGGCCTGGGCTTGTGCCTTTAAAAACAGTATGATAGAAGATAGCAGGTGTCCCTTTTAATGGTTCAGAGATAAACACTATAACCTGCTAATGGCTGCCCCCATCTGAAAAAGTGGGTGGCTACAATACAGGAAAAGCCTCATGGTTGTTGTACCTCTGCTATGAAACCAGACCCTCCAAGTGTCCCTATTTTCAAGGGACATCCCTGATTTAGAGAAGCCATCCCAGTTTCTGATTTGATCCTGGAATGTCCTGCAATTCCTTTGTTGATGTTTAGTCGTGTCCGGCTCTTCGTGACCCCATGGACCAGCGCACGCCAGGCATCCTGTCTTCCACTGCCTCCCAGTTTAGTCAAACTCATGTTCATAGCTTTGAGAACACTGTCCAACCATCTTGTCCTCTGTTGTCCCCTTCTCCTTGTGCCCTCAATCTTTCCCAACATCAGGGTCTTTTCCAGGGACTCTTCTCATGAGATGGCAATTCCTTAGGTTGTCCTTATTTCACTGGAGAAATGTTGGAGTGTAAGAAGTTATCTGGCCCCTGAGGCGTCTGAAGGCAATCCTGTACAGTATAGGGAAGGTTTTTTAAAAAATGTTTTAAAATGTTTTTATACAGGGTAAATCTTTTAAAAGATGCCCCGTGGAACATAAGTACTCTATATCTATGGGGCCTCTTTTAAAGGACTCACCCTCTATATGTTGGAAGCTGTCCAGAGTGGCTGGGGCAACCCAGTAAGATGTGTGGGGTATAAATAGTAAAAGTATCAGTACAGAATGGGATGTCCCTATTTTCATAGGAGAAATGCTGGACAGTATGTGAAACTAGTGAACATGGGAGGTTTATTCTGTACCCTGCCCATTGGTTTTCAGGATATAGGTGATAAAAATATTTTTAAACTAAATTGGTTATTTAATCAGGTTTTTTTAAGAACCCTGAGATGTTTTGTGTTTTGTTCCTTGCTATTACTGTTTGTTTTGTACATGGTCGTTTATTGTAAATCCACTTTGCTGCACAGGCGCTCTGATGAAAAAAATTGTTGGCAACCCAGACCCTTAAAGGAAAGGTTAAAGGAAATGGTGCGTACCCATTTGCAAGAGCTCTTTAAATGAGAGGGAGAGAACATATATACCTATGGTCTGATAAAACAGGGCAGGATTGTAGCTATGCTACAAATACAGTAATGCAAATGTGGCGTGGTGTTTTGACACTGGCAATTTGCCTGATACAGACCAGTCTTTGTGAGCCTGAAAACAAACAGTGAATTCTTATCTCCAACATACTCACAATGCCCTAATGTCATGTAGCCTTTTCCTTCCTCGGGGATTGACAAGAATACCAACATCCTCAAAAGCCCAAGTAAAAAAGAAAGGAGAAGGGGGAGGATTGAGGCCAGTTACAACCACACCAATTTATTTGCTCAGATTCTGCTGCATTCTGTGAGGGGAAATTCAAAGAGCGCCACCAAATTTCAACCCTTTGCAAGAGAAATGAAATGGGATCTGGGGCGTCTTCTGTCTAGCCAAGGTGATAATGCTAAGGTGTAAGACTCCTGAGGGAACAGAATGGACTGTACAATTTCAGACTGTGGGGAGGGGGAAATCAACTTTTTTGGGGGGAGGGAGGAACCTGCACAGAAAACCAGCACAGAAGAAAGTGGGCTGAGATACTATTTTTCTCCTTGCTGTAGTAGTTTTTTTAAAAAAAGTTTGTTGATTGAGTACATGCGAGAGTGATAAAAAATGGGTAACCCTCTCCCCCAACTACAGCATGAAGCAGTAAAAAGGTAAAAGGTATAGGACCCCTGGGTGGTAAAGTCCAGTCAAAAGCAACTATGGGGTTGCAGCGCTCATCTCGTTTTCAGGCCGAAGGAGTCAGTGTTTGTCCATAGACAGCTTTCTGAGTCATGTGGCCAGCAAGACTAAACCGCTTCTGGAGCTACAGAACACCGTGACGGAAACCAGAGCGCACAGAAATGCTGTTTACCTTCCCGCTGCAATGGTACCTGTTTATCTACTTGCACTAGCGTGCTTTCGAACTGCTGGGTTGGCAGGAAGCATGAACTAGTATAGCCCACTTGTGCATCATAAGATTCTCTCACCTCAGTCTACTGTGTGTGTAGATCAGCCCTTCGAACTTCCATAAAAATCACAAAGGGCAGAAGTAAACATCCAAATGTGCAGTTTAACTCGAAAGTCAAATTTCCAGTACAACTAACAATGTATTTACTCACAAGTAGGTCTCACTTTCAATAGGACTTGCTCCCTTTTAGGTTTGCAGGTGTTGGCTGTTTTTTATCAGAAGCATTTTGCCCTGTTCTTCAGCCAAAAGAAAAAAGAAAAAAAGGTACCCAGAGGAGCTTACAACTATAATGATGAGACCCACAGGCAGCTGACCCACAACCCACTACCTTCTCAGGATACAGAGTGCAATATGTTGTCCAGTGAGCAATTCAAACTCAAATCGCTTGTCTCTTTACACCTTGGCCATGTTTAGGGAGGCATCTCTATACTTCAATGGCAGTGTCACACACAGCAGCAGACATCTGGAACAATTCCCAGTCAATAACATTTTTAGTGAATTCCGGTCTTGAAAACATAGTTTCTAATTTTCAAGGAGAAAGTGATGTATTTATTAAAGACTGATGGCATCTCAACAAAGGTCAAGGCCTTTAATTATGATGCCCACTCCATAGCCTGCCATCCCCGCCAACCAAGCCAGATATTCATAAAATCACAAGCAGGTAAACCAACTGCCATGAAAGTATACAGGATTATCTGTTAAAGGAGAGAATGAAAGAGTTGTAAACTCATCAAAATCTGCCATACATCTTTCTTCCTTTGCTCTGTTTTTTTCCTGAGTAAAAATAAAATAAAAGCTTAGAAAAAGTATGCCATCCATTCCGTCCTAATCTGCAGTGCAAACTTCTTTGAAATTGATAGATTTTAAAAATCTGTTTATTCATCTTTGGATCCCCTTGCTGTAATGCCTGACACCAATAGTCACAAGCCAAGCTGATACTCAAACACTTGACTGAATCCCTGGAGGCTAAAAAGCCAGCTATTACTTTTTAGAAATGTTTACTGTGTATTAATTAATTTGATGCACAAACTTTGAGAAGCAAATGGAATACATTATTAACAAGCTCCATCTTAGTTAAAGAATGGGATAATATTTTAGCCTCCGTTTCCAATGTATCATTAGATTATAAACGAAGCCTCACACAAAAAGAGATTTTATTGGATTCCATCATGATTGCATAAACATGGACTCTCAGTGACAACATGCTGTTGGAGATGCAGAATGAATAAATATTGTGGAGAAAGAGTTAAACATTTCAGAAGATAACATCATTTTAAACTATATACTTAATACAGTATATGAGGCTTGACTACCAGTCAGTGTAAATGGATTCTCTACGAACTCACATCTGCAAAAGGATTGATACTGATACATTGGAAGGATAAAAATATGGATGAAGTATCCTTTAATTAATGGATAGCTGACATGACAACTCCTGGAACCCATGAACAGATCCCTTTCAGATGATCTGACATCTGGCATGGACAAATTTAATGATACTTTGGAACGTTTTTTATCAAAACCATAGTGATACATGAATCATCATATACTGAGGGAAACAATAATTCTATCCATCTACATACTACATACTATACTATATAGTTTTGTATTTTATTGTTATTTTGTTATTGCTGTTTTCCTCTTCTTTTTAAAATGTTTTTAATATTTGGAAACCCAGCCAGATGGGTGGGGTATAAATAAGAAAATTATTATGATGATTATTTCTTTTTCCATTTTATATTCTTTCCTTCACTATTTACTTTAACTCACTATTATAACCTCAATAAAATATAAATATTTAAAAAGAGCCACAAGCCAATAAAGCCACATGAATCCAAGGAGCAGCTAACAGAAGATAATCTTGAAGACTTATGGGTCATATGCTTCTATTGTCTTTTACAGCCTATTTCACAAGAAGCCTATGACAAAACAGACTCATGAAAGCAGATGTGGCTTTTGATCCTGTTTCAAAACATTCTTAGCAAATTACCGTAAGCAGCAGCGGAAGGGCAGCAAAAGAAGCCATCTCTATTACTTTTGCTTGTGAATGGAGGGGGAAATATTATACCCTTTTGGAAGGTGAACACGGAACCCTAATCTGAGCAGCACCACATTGTTCTGTAGGATTCACAAGTCACCACTGCTTTTCACCATTCTCACCACCCACTTAGCACCCTAACCCTTCCACTGCTCCCATAACCCTATCCTGAAATACTCAGCCATAATTCTCAGTCAAGCCAGCACAATTTAAGACAAGGCAGCTATTATACCAGAGCATGAGGGAAATCTTCAGGGCTTTTTCCACTTTCTTATGAACTTTCTGTTTGTGGACATGATAATACTGGAGTAACTGCCTTGAGGGCCATTATGTTCCCAACCTCCCATGCTTTAATCTTTCCTTTGCCCTTTTACCTGTGGGATGAACCTCCCAGAGATTGTCAGACTACATCTCCCATTGGCTACACTGGTTGGGGCTGATAGGAGTTAGAAGTTCAACCTCATTGATACATCAGGGCACGCAGCTCACCTGCCACCAGAGTTCTTGTTGTTTCTCTAGGGGTGAACAGCTCAGTGCTAGAGAGTCTGCTTTGCATGCAGGTCCCAAATTCAATCCCTGGCATCTTCAAGTTGAGCTGGGAAACTCTGGGGAGCCACTGGGAGTCAGTGTAAACAATACTGGACTAGACTGGCCAAGGGTCTGACCTGATACAATGCAGCTTCTCATGTTCCCACAAGCGCTCACAAGAACTGCCTCTTCCATAAACGGTAGAAGAAGGAACTATACAATTACTTCTAATTCGATCTCACGGCCACCTCGCTAGTTGAAGTAAAACACTCCCGGGGAAATCCTGCTCTTTAAGTTTGAGTTTCACCTGCAAAGGAGGAGACTGGCCGGGCTGATCGTGAGAACGAGCCCCCTCGCCAAACAAGCTTCTCCTTTTTGTTTTTAATCTCTGCACCTGCCTCTACAGGCGTACTTTGCACAATCGCTTGGCTTGCTTGCTTGCTTGCTTGGCGACCTACGGGCACCCGGAGGGAAGGAGACAGAGGAAGCTCCTGCAATCGCCTGGAGAACCGAAGGAGAAGAAAACGCCACCTTCCCAAACCCCACGGTTACGCAAAGCAGGCCACTCTTCGGAGCCACACAGACCTCAAGGGCGACGTGGGGCAAGAGGTTCTGAAGACCTTATAAATTTTCTGATCTCCCTCTTAAAATGATATGTATTCCAGCAAAAGGGGGCAAAGCGATTATTTTATTGGGTTTGTCTGCCAGCGTGGGAAGGACCGATCCGTTTTTTGGACCAGGAACTCGCCTGATAGAGATGGAAAGGTCTCCCTAACCTTGGGAAGTGGAAGCAGGAAAAGAAGAGGAGGAGGAGGAGAGCAGCCGAGCAGCCCCTTCTCTATCTCCCTCCTCGTAACCCGCGTGCGGCGGCCAAGCGAGCGCTCTTACTCACCGTTGGCGCAGCTACTGTTCACCCAGAGCGGCTCCGGTCGCTCCATGTGCTCTTTCCTGCCGAGGCTCAGCAGAGATCAGCGCATCCCCGGGAGAAGCGACGCGAAGAGGACGCGGCTGCCGGAGACGGGACCCAAGGAGGCTGTGGGTGCGATCGTTTCTTCCGCGCCGCCGCCGATCTTCGCTCGCTCGCTGTTCCCAGAGGAGCAGCGCAGCCCTGCCAGCGAAAACTCCAAGGAGTCTCGTTTGGCAAGAGCAACTTCAAGACTAACAAATTATTGGGACGGCCTCTGCGCGCTCTTGGCTCTTCTCCCTTCGTCAGAGACTCGAAGTCGACCGGCTGGCCTCGCCCCAACCTGTGGCGAGCGGAGAAGTTGCCCTGGGCGAGAAAAGAGATCACACCTGCCCCAGCCGGATCCACCACTCCTCCCGGTCCGGGTTTTCTCAATCTGACTCCGTCTCCCCCTCTCCAGAGGAGGGGCTTGTGCCCACGTGCTCTTCGGCGCCTACGCGCGTTGCGAAGCTTCCTTGCCCTGGGGCGAGTGGGGGGGGGGGCAGCACAAATCCGGCAGGTGCTCGTGACTCCCGGGGTCAGATGCCACACATGTCGGGCTTCCTTGTTTCATGGAGAACCGCTAAGGTGAAAATGGGGCGGGGGGTTCTCAGCTCTGCCTGGAAAACAGACACTTCCACTTTGTGTGTGCGTGGACGAAGTTTCTTTAACTTGCACTCTAAAAGTGGGAAATCCACGAAGCCCCTCTGCCAAAAGCAGCAAAATAAAATGGGCCTTAGATGCCCAGGTCTAGTTCGCACATGTTTTCCCAACACATATATAAGTCAGGGGTGGCTGGTGCTTATTGGTACCAAAAATAGGTGGAGCCAGAGCCAGTGACAGACAGAGCCAAGTCACCGGTGGAAGTTTGTCCCCAGCTTGCCTCCCTGTTGAGTTCTGCAAGGGAAATCCAGAGACCAAGGAGGAGGAGGAAGCTGACAGGCAGCGTCATCCCCTGGAGTGGTTGTAAGAAGTAAGAAGGCCGAGGAAAGATTGAGGTTGGTGGGGTGGTGTTTGGTTAGCCCTAATGAACCAGCCCCCACTAATATAAGCTCAAGTTTGCACATCTATGTTTGTTACTTGCCAGCTGCAAACTAAAGTCTTGGATGTGTGGATGGGCTGGTGTGACAGATATTGCCAGCACAACTTTCCTACTGCCCAAAGTCAACTCAACAAATTATTTCAGTTGATATAGTTCACACATGTGGCTAAGCAGGGCTTTTTCCCCAAGCCAGAACTCGTCAGAACTCAGTTCCAGTCCCTCTCGGGTGGGCACACTTGCCATTATAAGAGAACAAGGGAGGCGTTCAGCTGAGTTCCGGCACCTCTTTTTCTAGAAAAGACGCAGTGTATTATGTATGATTCATGACTCATCAAATGTAGGTATGAATGTGTGAACCAGATTTCAGTGTGGAGAAAAGGGGTGTACAGAGATGACGCTCACATGGATGACATTGAGCTCAACCAGTGCTCACACGTGGGAATAGGGAGGAAGGACTTTCAGGAGAGGAGATTGAATATAGGGACTATGCTCTTGGGTTGCATCCAGAAGAAGTTAGCTGTACTTAGGTCCCATTGAAACTGGTATGGTTAGTAATAGCTAACCCAAGTCCCCTTGATTCTGTTTCATTTAGCCTGGGTCTGACCCCCTGTGAGTTTGTTTAAGAAGTGTTCGGCAAGCCCCAAATACTGTTTGACTACACTGAAATGAAAGGCTCGGACAACAGTGTTGAACTTTATTCTCACAGAATGCCTGGAGCAGAAATCAAAAGCAAATAAGATCCTTATTTCTTAGATAACAAAACATGTGCTAGCTATGCACGTACACCATTGAAACATCCAATTCCCACAGAGAAGGTGAGCAAGTTTATAGACAGGGACTGTATGCTTTGTATGCAAAAGGTCCCGGGGTCCAATTTCAGCATCTCCTATAGACAGTTCTTGCTGGGCTGACATTTTATCATCAGGTCTAGGCCCTGCTGGGACTTTCCATCAGCTTGAGTGGCGGCTGCTGTGCAGGACACGCCCCCCCTTGGCATACCTTGTTCTGGTGCCAGAAAGGAACAATAAAAACTACAGCTGTCAGGGTGGTGGGCTGTGCTGCCAGTAAAGCTGATCCCAAAGGATGCTCCCCTTTTCAGTGCTTTGGCCCATCCCCTTTAAATTAGTTTCATAGGCTATGGTTGAAATTGGTTCCCCCCTTCTAGGCTGTTTCTTTGTGATTTTCTTTGGACCATTTCCAGGGTATGGGACTACAGCTGTCCTGGACTGGTGTGAAAGAGAGAGAGGGACAGTAGTTTCAGGCCCTTGGAATGAAAGTCCAGCTCCGCATGGAACTATGCCCTTCCTGGGGGAATGATTTTTATCCCAGGTGACACCTGGCCCATGGGTCATGCCTGATATCTTTAACACTAAGAGACACCGAAAGCACCATATCCTGTGACATAAGACTTGCTTGTATTGCTGAGAGGCTGTGTGTGAAGTGCTTCTGTTTATGCAGTATGCACCTGGAAAGTCTTGGGCTTGGTGGAAATTGGGGTATCCTTTCAATCCGAGTGGCCAGTCTGCTACAGGGGCACCTTTTGAATGATTTGTTATTATAATGATGATACAATTAGAGTGCCCAATAGATTGAAGTTCTTTAACTGAAGCTATTCAACCTCATTTCCTATCCTACACATTGAGAGAGAATGACTTGTACCAGGTCATCCAATTGACCAAGCTGGCTAGAGTTTTTTGTACTATTGGCACAGTTCCTCCCTCTACCAAATTCTTCTTTCTACAGGTGGAAACGGATAATAAATATTCAGTGTTTACATGCCCGCCAGAGGGTGGGGAAAAAAAATCATAGATATTCTTCTCTTTCCGTATTAGATTGTTCTCCTATTTGTGGTCCAGGCTACAGTATTTGAATTTCAAGCAATTCAAACAGTATCATAACAAGAAGTATGATTTCCCCCTACCTGATGCAGTTTGGAATGGAAAAGGGATCTGAATACAGTACATGCATTTGACAAATGAGTCCCGTTTTACAAGTCCCCCCTCCATCCCTCCTAATGAAACTTCACTGCAGAACACTGGTCTCTTAGCAATGCAGCCACACCTGAAATACTGGTTTGGAAATGGTGTGCTGTGAGGCTGAGGCAACTGTAAGTATCTGGAGTGTAGGTTAACACAGGTTTTTGTCCCTTCTGGTATGTTCTTTGGCTGTATGGGGAGATATGGAACAACTCAGGGTACCAGCAATCGGTCCCTCACCATACTGCACTTTTTGCCATTGATCTGGACATTCAAGGATAATTCCTCCTGCAGGAGGCTTGGCTCAACGCTCGGGACACAGGTGTATGAGAGGGTATCACACAGCAAAATCAGGTGCTTTGAGGCATTGTGAAAAAGGAGCATTGTGATGGGGTGTGGTTTCGGCTTCTCACATTCGTAACTAAATGGGAGGTCCCATCCCCCACCCACCCAGCTCACTTGGCAATGTGGAGGGGTTATATCCAAGAGGAATCACAGTTGCAAAAGTGGTTAGTGATCTGTAAAGTGATACAGGCATCTCTCTCTAACATGCTCTGCGTGAATATTGTGGTCGGTTGTTTTTATTGTAAGTTTTTGAAAACAATACTTTTTTTTAAAAAAAGGTTCATTGCTAAATTTTTCATTGTGTGGCTGTAACAGAAATTATTGCTTCCCTGGTGAATATTATCCAATTGCTTTGGAGAAATGAAATGGCCATGTTTGCTTTCCAGAGGGGAAAACATTTTACACACTAGTACTGTAAAGGAGAGAGGACTTAACTAAGCTTACGAAGACTGACATACACACAAAGCCATTATTTTTGTGTGTGTATATATGTGAGAGAATGGTGGTCTGAGGTAAACTACATTTAGCCTCAGTTCCCTTCTCCGTCTGCAATAGAAAGATAGCTCTTGACTATGTTGAAAAGGTTACTGATATACTGTATCTGAAATTCTCTGAACAAATAATCTCAGTAATCTTTACAACAGCCCTCGACGGTAGGTTATTATTACTAGTATATCCATAAACAGGGGGAGGGCTGAGAGTGCAGTGTACCTAGTGCTCATGTAACTGGGGTGAAATTTGCTAGGGAGATTTACCTCAGCCCACACTTTCTGTGAGCTCCAGTGGCTATTGTATTCTTGCATTCAGAGAGGCATGAAAAGGGTGGAAGAGAGGTTGGCTTCACACAGGTGCAATCTCCAATTGCTTGAAAAAGCCCTGGAGAGAGGGAACTTAAATGGCTCTAGAGAGGCAAGGACTTTCAGTCTTTGCAACAGATCCATGGGGCAAGACTTACTGGGGATGAGCTACTGTGCTTGTTAGGCCTGACATTCCACTATGGGGTGGTTTATTGCTGTCTTGCTCCTGACACTGTGCTTGCTGAATTATAAGCATAGTAAGAACATGGCAGTGACGAGTATTGTGGCAACTGGATGGGCAAGGGAACTACAGCTGGGAAGATTTGAATCCCCAGATCTAAGTGTAGCACTGAGACCTGTATAAGCCCCAATTTGGGTTGATTCGCCTCATACCCCAAACCACCTGTTTTTGTAATAATGCTACAGCAACTTTGTCACTCTTTCATTCAAACCATTTATGACTCAACTTTTATTTTTCCCTTGTTAACAGGATTCATCCTAGCTTTGCTGTACATATTGTTTGAAGTTGCAATACAGGTCATCATGTCACCACACACAGGGTGTCTTATCGATACAGAAGCATTTTGAATGGAAATGAAGAACTTCTGTTGACCAATGATGAAGGAACAAAAATACAAAACAAGATATATCATTTCCCGCTGCATAGCAAATATGATTCAAGAATTCAAACACCATAGTTGATCACTACTGTGAATATACCGCACCATAAATAAATGTAAATTCATTGTACAAAAAAGTCCTGGACAAGTCTTCATACAAATATGATACATTTGAAAGAATTATGCAAAGTCCTTTTTTAAAAACATCTGTTCTTAAAAACAGCACCTTGCTCATGTTCTCAAATAGACAAATATCAATTAAAACCAGAATAATACAGAAGAGAATAGGAATTAATATGACCACTGACACTTCTGACAAATTCTGTTGGTAAAGGGAACATGGTTGAAGTGCAGAGAGTTTGTTCTTTAACTTCAAGTCACAAAAAATCAACCTGATAAGACTGTTTAAAGCCTGAAAGGGCCACAGCTCTTCATCATCATTGCTGAAGTAATCTGGAGTCTACATCCTCAAGGCTTGGTTTATCCTTTTGTCAGGCCCTACCTTGTGGTACGTACCTTTGTGGTTTCCTGGTTCCCACCAGAAACACTTAAAAAGCCAAATGGCATGTTGCACACCATTGCATGTTTCTTTCCCGGCCCCTAAACATGGTGCTTGTTTTTATTTTATTTTTACTGAAAAACAGCCTTGGAAGCGACAATCAAGACTTGAGACAGTGGTAAGGATGGGGTTAGGGCAGCCTAACTAAGGGACAGGGAACATACGGTCTGTGTGCCAAATTTGGTCTTCTAGAGGTTCTAATTTTGCTCACAAGGCCATCCCCTCCCCAGACGTGTCCACCCAGACATCCTCAAGGTTGTGTAGGGCCATACCTGCAAAGGAATGACCGGAAGCCTTAAAGGAGACTCCCAGCTATTTTACGGCAAGGAAGGCTTGGAAGCTGTGCCTTTTAAATCTGGCAGCAAACACAAGCCCCATTGGGACTGGTTGTATTCAGAAGCTCCTGATCAGAGGGGAGCCAGTCCCTGTGGAACGCCGGGCCTGCAGTCAGCCATGAATTTAAATACATCACCAAGAGCAAGCCTCGCTTTCCACAGGAACCTTTGCAGCTACGGCTTGAGTTGTAAGCTGTGGAAGCAAAGGAATAATTGGGAGCATAGAGCACTTCCAATTCTTCCTTTTAAGCTTGAATAACCTGATGTCATATGATGCCAGGGGAATGACAGGTGGGCATGGGGGAAGGGGAGCCCAGATCATTCCCCATTCTTTGCCTAGCCCTTTCTCTTTCAGCCACTGGTCTATTCAAAAATATTATGGGCTGGATCCAGAGAAGTACATGCAGAATTCTGCTCATGCAATGGGGCTTTCCTGGCCTGTCTCCTTTTCACTGTGTCCCCGCCACCATACACACACCCAAAAAGGCTGGGCATGGCATGGCCTACCCAAGGCTGAAAAATCAGCAGAACTCTAGGAGGTTTACTTGCATTCCATTGGCACAGGATGAGTTTAGGTCCAAGCCATTGGGCCTCTCCAGTATGCTTTTCCACCTACAGGGGAAAAGATAAGGATCACTGATCCAGGGTTTGTAATTCTGATAGGTGAGAAACACCTTTTTCTTTTTAAATAAAATAGGAAGTTCATTTCATGCTTACTCCCCCATAAGCTATGTGCCTGGAGTAAGAACTGTCTGTCCTCAGAGGAGTTCCACTCCGTGCTTCTGTATGACTCATTGTTCTGGGCATTCTTGGAAGGCAAGTAATGGCACTTTATGTGAGAATTATCCTCTTACAGTAGATGTTGATGGGAAGGCTAGGACAGAACACTGGATCACAGGAGAGATGCATCCACAGCATCTTCCGGGGAACATTCTTGCAAGTATTCTTAATTATTACATTTTATTTGTTTCTTGTGGCATAGTGTTCCTGTGGAACAGTATATCTTCACACACAGTTGGGGACAGACTTAAGATGTCACATTTCTTTTTTAGCATGGGGGAAAATCTGATTCACTCAACTCACTCTTTGATAACAACTTCATTATTTAGTCTGCAAGTAGGAGGACCAGAACTATCTCATAAAGAGCATCCTATGAAGGCCACTGGGATTCTTTGCTGGGATTTAAAAAGATGGAAATCTCAGGGCAAAAACATCCTGGGAGAAAGGAAACCATGTTGGACAGATACTTTAGAAACTCTAGGAAATACGCTAAACTTACCCTGAGTTTTCCCCACACTCAAAGACTCAGAAGTCAACCCTGTTTTCCTTCTCACTTGTGTACTTAAAGCATTTAGGATTTCCCTATAAATAGCATTGATCTCAACAGAGAGTAACCCACAACCCATGTGTGAGTAACAGTGTTAAAATGCAATGTGTGAGCATAGCTAAAAATTCCATTTCATAGAACTGGAAACGATTATTGGAATTATGATCATCTAGTTGACTCTTCTATTGGATATGGGCTGTTAAATATAACATATTGCAGCTGATACTACAGAGTAGGGCTCGGAATGGCATTTGTTCTGGATTGTAATGTCTTTCTCAAGTGGCCTGAGTGTTTACACCTGTGGTATCATGCTCTGTTAAGTAACCACCACAAAAAGATTGAATTTTATTTTGAAAAGGCTGTGGGAATAAAAATAAAAATGAACAGCATCCTATTTGTCTATTTCATTAGATGTGTTCAGATTCTAACTCTGGGGTGTTTACATAGTGTTTGGTTCAGTTTTGCAAATCTGAAGTTGAGGGTTACTAAGGTGCATGAAGAGAATGAAATTCAGCTAAACTGACAATATGTGCTCTCAAAAACAACAACCCCGAAGCACTTTAATTGTTGCATTAGATATTTAAGATGGGATTTGCTGGAAGCTAATTTCCCCCCTTTGGACTTCCAAGCCCCTTTGTTTGTTTCTGCCTGAGTTAAGAGTCTTCAGGTTACTTTTCTGAGCATTGCCTTAATTCCACATCGCAAGATGTATCTTGCAGTTTGAAATGCTGCAAACATGCTCCCCAGATTCTGTGGAGGGATATTTATTGGTTACTTTGGAAAAAGATGAGATCCTTTAAGGAAATAAAGGTATTTGCCAAAGGAAACATACCTCATGGTAATAATTCTATTGTCGTTGCTGTCCCTTGAAACAGAATGTTCTTCCTGTCCCTGACACAGACAATTAAGAGGTTTCTACTTCATGCGCCCTCAAGGAGGAAAAAAATGCTGAGTCTCTGGCTTCGTAAGATTTGTCATCATGCTGTGACAATGAACCAAACACCAGCAATTAAGTACTGTATCAGCTTTATGGTGAGACGAAGGAAGAAAAACACAGACCTAAAACACCTGGTTGTTTTTTTAAGAAACCAACACTTTTTTTTTAAAGTGGCAATTTCTCTTGGCAAAAGTTAGACTAAAGAACTAAATGTCTGGAGTTTGGGATAAATGCATAAATGTTCTGACATCTGCCCTGACAATGATGGAGCCTGACAGGGTAAAAATTAGGGCAACACACCAACATATACATTCCTTCAACAATCGACCAGGATGTTTTCCTGAGCAAGCCCCAGTGAAGTGAACATGGTTATGCTCCTGCACTTCTCCCTTTCATTGTTTTGTGGCTTGTATAGGAGAACTTTCTGGTGCATTGTGTGCCCTTTGTCTAATAGATTGCATTTTAAATATTTCCTTAATGCTTTATTCTGAAATCTTTAGAGCAAATCAGAAGGGAGATAAAATGCTGCCTTTTCCTTGTAGGAAATTCAATCTAAACTACCTAAATATTAAAGGGTTGCAATTCTGAAAACCTTAAATAGTCACGGTAGGCAACGGGGGGACAGGAAACTTGCATGGTAAATAACTCAAGTGCCTTATGATAGCCTAGCAGAAACTAATTCTTCTCTCAATATCTTATAGAACTTTATTTTCATTTCACGCTATTATACAGCCCTAAACTTTGGTACCTGTCTCAGCAGACTTGTTCTAAACTTTCTCATTAGTTTGGAGAGACTTCTCTGTAGCATTGTCGCATGGCTTCTTTGCATTGTTTCTGGTATTTTCTCTCCAGGCTTTCTCCTCCCATACACATCCCTTTCTTGTTTCTACCTCCTACAGGTAGTACACTCTCATCTGAGCTCTAGGGTACACTGGTGACAGGAGGTTTCCTTTGGTGCAGGGAACTGCAGAAGCATAAACTTTTGAGTCTCGCCTGGACCTCCAATTCTGTGAATCGTTCACACAGAAATTCCTATGTTTACCTCTTTGTTCTACAGGGTTATGACAGGGCGATTTTAAACTTTTGTTGAAATTCTGCATGCCTTTGGAACCATACATATTAATGATATATAAGCTGCTGCCTTTTGTTTGTTTCTAAATGCCCTGACGTCATGCCGAATCTATTTTTTAGCATTGTTTCCAAAGTTAAGTCTGAACCGATTACCAAATGTCATATATTTTCCCAGAATGGGGAAGTGTATTGATCTCATTATTCTGTTGACTATATCCCAAAGAATGTATCAATCGTATTTCTCAAAGAACTTACTAGTTCCTTGACCTGGCAACTTTATCAAGAGTCTGGGTCATGACAACCAGTGCCTCTTCTCCTGGCTGTTTAAAATTCTAGATGCTCAGGTAAAACTACTGCCAACAGTACTTGGTTAAGGGGAAGGTATTATACAGGGCCACCAAAGCAGTGATAATCAATTCAAAATATGAGAAGACTCTTTTGTCAATGCTCCACTGCTTAAGTAAACTTAGAAAGGTTAATAGCACTGTCCTATACATGTGGCTTGTTTCCAGCTAATTGTGCACAAGATTGCACCCAAAACAATTTTAGAAGGGCAGAGGACAACAAGGCAATGACGAAAAGTCCTCTAATTCCAGGTGGAGAATGATAGTCAATATTCCATCTCTAAAAGAACCTGATTTTTTTTTTTGCTTGTGAAAATCACACAGCTCTTTATCATCTATTGCAGGAACAACTTAGCATTTCTGAATGTTTTAAACATTTAAGCTGTTGTTTCCCATCAAGCAGGAAGGCTTTTCAGTCGCATGGTGCATCAAGCGGAAGACTTGCAACACACTGAAGCGATGACTGCTTCAACTGTAACACCCCCAAAAAACAACAACTCTTTTAAGGGCCATAAAGTTTTGTGCTTGATTGGGTTGTTCTTGGTCATCACAAAAGCTGACGATACCACAGGAGAAAAAACCACATTTTGCTCCATCTCACCACATTTTCAAAGCTATGGGTAAAACCAACCAGAAAGATACTATAGAAGAACATGCATTCAAAACAGGCCTTCTAGGAAAATGCTTCTTTGTATACTGGGTCCATCCAAGTCTGCACTGTTGACAGATCTGTGTTCTCAGGGTTTTCCCTTCCAGGCCTCTGAGATCCAGTCGCTCCTTCCTCACTGACTTCAGATGTAGAGACACAAATGCTCACATTTCATTTCCAGCACGGACTATTTAACAGGTGGTGGCCAAGGACTGGTGGATGGGGGGCTGGAAGCAGCGCACATGCTCGACTGTAGAACTGTCTGTTTCCACTGACTTCATGTACTTGTTCAGGATGGCAAAAATCTCATTGTTCAGAATCTGGTACTTCCTGATCCGGTCAGCCATTTTTTTAAGAGGCTAGAGAAGAAATGAAAAGACAGGCAAAGCAAAGAGCAATGAAGCTTTCAGACCTCTGCTTCTACAGCTAGCCTAATGCTGATAGGCTGGAGCGAAGACATCTAGAGAAACTAATAGCTGACACAGTTCCTTCCTAGCTTTTTGCAGAGCCAAAATGCCACTAACACCTCTTATTTCCTACGTATCTATTAGCAACATAATGACATCACTTGACTGACAGGTGGATGGCCCTGCCTGCCTGTCAAATTTGGGCCATGAGGCAGATCCAGATAAAGATCTGGCCCACAAAGCGAGAAAGGTTCCCCAGCCCAGAGGTGCTTATCATCATCATCAATTGAATTTATATACCACCATGTATATCAAACCTATCCATTCTGAAGGAAATCAGCCCTGAGTGCTCACTGGAAGGACAGATCCTGAAGCTGAGGTTCCAATACTTTGGCCACCTCATGAGAAGAGAAGACTCCCTGGGAAAGACCCTGATGTTGGGAAAGATGGAGGGCACAAGGAGAAGGGGACGACAGAGGACGAGATGGTTGGACAGTGTTCTTGAAGCTACGAACATGAGTCTGATCAAACTGCAGGAGGCAGTGGAAGACAGAAGTGCCTGGTCCATGGGGTCACGAAGAGTCAGACATGACTAAACAACAACCACCCTATAACCCGGGGGTCTCCGGGCAGCTTCTTGTGTTCCACTCCAGGTAGCAGGTGATGTGAAATATCTCTGTCTCAGACCACAGTCAGTCAATGCCAGTTGGAGTAGACCAGTGGTTCCCAATTAACTAATTACTGAGGACCTCCTATTTTTCAAAAGCCAAGCCATGGACTTGTGGGGTAGCCCCTAATAAGCAAAGGATTTTAGATACACTAAAAAACAGACCATAAAATTTGTGATATTTCCCATGCAAAAATGACAAAAAATTAGTTGGGGAGGAGAGGCAAGGGTAAGGGCCGTGGACTCCCTGGGTACATTCCACAGACCCCCAGGGGTCCCTGGACCCCTAATTGGGAACCACTGGAGTAGACAATATTAAGCTAAATAGTCAAGCAACCTGACATTCAGCTCAGTGTTCACCCCCAGACTTACCACATTCTTTATGATTTCGTCTTTCCCATCCTGCCTCTGCACTTTTAACAGGTGGTAACAGAAGTCAAAGAGATCAAAGCGACGCTGCTGTCCCAGGAGGACTATGACTGAGCAGCCAGCCCAGTTCAGCCCATCTCCAAAACATTGCCTGGAGGGAAATGGGACATAGAAGAAATTACTTATCGAGAATGACTGGCTGGCATGGTGTTATTGAGTTGCTTGTCCTGAGAATTCCTGGTTGCTTGATTCTATGTTAAGAGAACAACAAGTATCAGTCCATGAGTAAATCAACTCAGAAGCCAGTATAACGAAAGCCAGTGCTTTGTCTTAGGCCAAATAGGTCAGAGTCATTCAAAAGATAACTCACTTGACTATCACTAGAGAATCCCAGACCCCATTCCTGGCATCAGAGATACAGTGTCCAGTCATTAGTAAAGCGGCCCACATTCCTGCATGTAGAAGCAAACCTCAAGTAAGGAGGTATTTGCTATAGCTTTCCTGGCTGTGGGGAAAGATCATCTAATACATGATCATTAGAACTCAATGCAACCCAGTGCAGGCCTACTCACTCAGCAGTGAATTCATTTGTCCCCACAGGAATGCAGTACACAAACTGCATGGCACTCCAGAGCCGGTGGAACTCAACGCACTCGTCAACATGCATGACGCCATTGGTAGGGGGAGGCCCGCGCCAGATGGGGTCCTGGAGGTAGCTCCGAATGCGAGTCAGGATAACCTCAAACATGGACAGGCCACAGCACAACCTCTCCTTGGTCAGCAAGTCTCCTTCACGGGCTATGGCTATTTGCTGAGGAGGAAGAGAAGCCCAAGAATAAAAGAAGGTGTAAAACGTCACTTTCCATACGAATGCTCATCACGTTGACCTTTTCTTTCCTGTGTTTTGCACTTGGAAATAATATTTCTTGTAGGAGTTTCCTTTGCCCTTAATTTGTGCTTAAGAACATCGAGGTACTTTTGTTATTTAGATTAGGAGTGAGTTGTCAAAAGCATCCTTCCTTTATCCAAATATTCATTACTTTGAGGATAACCAAGAGTGTGGTGGAAAAGAGAAGCTGAAATTTGCTTCTCTAACAGGTGTTTCTTTTTTATTATTATTATTATCTTCAAGATTTCCTGCACATTTTATTGTTTCTGCATACTTAATGCCTGGCAGCAAAGTACTGCTATGCAAGGGCGCTTTGTTACTGCAGTTTGTAGCGTACGTTATATTATGATCATGTCTTTTACATGCCTATTCATTAGACTGTTGTTAATAACAGCAGGTTATTGTGAAATAATAATCAAAATATGCACATCCACACTAGTTATTTGATATATGCTCTTTAGGATGTTTTAAAATATACAATTGAATGTGAAAGTTTAGCTTTGATGATCAGGGATGTCATCCTCTATGAATATTTTAAATTCAGACAGATACTAAAAGGGAACCAGGGTTCCAATCATTGTTTTGTATGTATTTTAGTTATATTGACTAGAAATTGATGGCTGGTTAAAAATAAGATAAATGGGTAAATAGGTTTTCTCCCATTTGTTAATAATCTCAAAAGATGAATTTAAAAAGCATTGACAAGTTAAGATTCCTCCACCCACCCAGTTTTCTAACACTCACTGCTAGAGGGGACCCCCTCCACATTTTACAATAGAAACAGGGCAGTGTATTTGCAGACTGAAATGAAGGAGGGTCACACAGGACCACTGCCTGGAGAATTGCACTCCTAAGTTGTAAGCTTTTGCTTGATGTAGAACAGTAAGATGAGTAGAATACAAATACGCAGCACAGAAATGGGAGGCAGGATGGCAGGATGAGATGTGGCAGCACGGGGAACAACTAAAGGCACTTCAGCCATCATACAGTTATGTCATCTCAACCCTATGTAGGTGGTATATAGCAGTAACTGCTGATAATGTAGTTGCAACCAACCAAAAGCACAGCAGGATGGATTTGACCTATTCGCTTTGAAGGGGATGTTGCAGCACCATTTTGGCACAAGCCATTCGTCATATTGCTCCAGCTTCACACAACTTTATGACCAGAATGTCAACAATCCCATTAAAGACCCATCCATCATTCCCTAATGGTGGTGAGCTGTATCTGAATTTTTGGTATGTAACATGGAATTGTTTCAATTCTGGATTCTTGGCATGGCTGACTTTAAGTAAAACTGGTCCATTTTTAAAAAACACATTCACCCTTTTTCTTTTTGTATCTTCACCGACTAAAACTGGAAGACAGAGAAAATTATGACTAGACTGTCCTATCCAGGAGTAAGACAAGTGATGTACAGTAAGGCATTTATAGGCCTGGAAATGTTAACTCCATATGTTTCTTAGTTCTTGCATATCAAGGATTCTTAAGTGGGAATCATACATAACCCCCCCCCCAAGGGTAAATCCCATTGCTGCTGAATGGGTTGAGCAGCTGTTGTTTGTAACAGTGGTGAACAGTGGTGTTCAGATGCAGCTAGAATTCTTCATTAAAGTAAAAATACACCAACAAGAGGGTCAGAGGCTCCCCTACCTGGCTGCAGAGTACCAACAGACTCCCAACGTTCCCAGAAAGTTTCCCAGACCTGATACTATCTCAACTCACCATCTATTTTTCAGTTGGTAAATGCTAAGATTAGGAGTTCCACCAGTGTTATCTAAGACACAGCTACAAGGACATTCTGTTGGAGAAGTAATTAATACTCAACAGAAAGCAAGTGTGAAGAGAGGAAAGTCAAATTACTGTACAGAACCTTTTCAGATAGAGGCTTGGATCCGAAGAAGAACCAGGGGAAGGAAGTTGGTGGAATGTGACTTTCTCACCCGCTCCTTCCCCCAGAAAGCCTTACTTAAAAGCTTTGGTATGGGAGGATGAAGGGGAGAGGGCAAAAAAAATGGGTGGAGGAACCTTCCGTGGGCCAAGCTCTGTTACCATTCTCAATGTATATTGGAGCCAAGTACTGTTGATGTTCTTCTGACATTTCCCACAATAAAATGCAAAGATGCATGCAGCTCTCCATTGTGTACATGCCTGAATGTGGAGAGATCCATTTCTGCCCTTCATACTAACTTCTGCCCTATCATGGGAAGCACTGGTGGAATACAGCTCTTAAAACAGGCCAACTAACCTACTTTCATCAACTGAATGGGAAGTTCGCCCACCCCAGGTTTGGACAGTTGTCTCACAGCAACTAACTCCTCCTATTAATCAGGTATAAATGGATACAAAGGAAGCAGGTCTGTGGCTCCTGTGCCTATGAAGAAGTTGACGGGATTTGTGCGCCTCTTGCCCTGGGTTGTTTATGTGCATATGCAGACCAACAATTTCCCCCCCATGACAAAGGAGTAGGAGCTGCGAATGCACATAACGTCTGAGGCAAGTGCTCCATGTGGAAGTCCAATCTGCACAGTCTTTCAATGCTCTCTTTGGAGAAAGAGAGAGAGAGAATGAATTACACAAGAGTGATCTGCCGGCATCAAACATTACATTAAATGTGTGTTGAGGGTTGCGGAATGCACTTCTTCGAAACAGAATTAGGATTACTGGGACAACGTAAATTGAAAGAAGACTTGCAAAATATAGCTTCCCCTTTCCTTGTTCTTTCTACATGGGCACAGGGAATATTTACAGCCCTCCTGAAATCAGGGTTTGAAGAAATGCTATGTTTAGGTGTTTGAAAGTCTCAAATAAATCTAGTAAGAAGTAAATGAATAAGCTAGTTAGGAGGACAAATTCAACAAAGAGAGCCACATTCAACAAAGCAGCTGCACTCGCAGGAACTGGTGTGATGAGTCCTGCTGGCGCAATGGGACTTTAACCCCTCTCCTCCTCCATGTCCTCCTAAACTGGCTCTGGGAGGACTGGAGAACCCCCAGAACATCATGTGCAGGGAAGAGAGGGGAGATTGTTCTCCTGGGCAAGCTGAAACACTTGCGCTGATGGGACGGTTGGAAGACTGTAATGTTGAATTCCTATGCCCTACTATCCCACTATTTTATGTATGTAATGGATGGTTAACTGCGCATCCAAAGCTCTCTAACTGCTTATACATGTTTTTGAATCTACTGCCTTGGTTGTCAGCCTAATTCCTTTGATTAAGGAAACAGAACACAATATAATAGATTACTTGGCAGAGATGGGTCTTTGGATGATGTAAGATGAACACTGCTGGATCCAAGCAGGGGTCTATCTAGTTCAGCATCCTGTTTCCCAGTGACCAACCAGATGTCTCAGTAAAGTTTCCAAGCAGGACCCAAGGCCAAGAGCCCCAACCTGCTTTTGTTCCCCAGTGACTACATACAGCCATCACAACTATTAGCCATTAATATTGATAGCCTTGTCCTCGATTAAATAATCACTGGCGGCAGCATTCAAAAAGATAATGGTGTACATTAGGACCAGAAAATTCTTATAGGCATTCCCAGTTAAATGGTCTGTGGATGTGGAGAAGTGCCTGGGTGGGAGGCCATGGAAAACCATTCAGCAGCGGCAAGGAACTCGCAGGTGCCAGGAAGGGAGATGGTGCGGCAAGGAGGTTGGCATTGTCAGCCTCTTGCCACCTCTCCCTGCGGGAAAGCACCACTGACTCACATGCTAGGAAGTTAGCATAGTGGATTTGCCCCGCCTGGCAAGCTGCTTCTGGTACTGGAAAAAGGGTTCCCCAGGGAGATCCTGATCACATCTCTCTTACATCACATTCAATTTGACCATAAGTTAAGCACTCTTGCCTGTCACTGATCACAGTCATACATTGTATATGCTTAAGGCTGCAGCCCTATACTGAATACTTGAGAGTAAGTTCTACTCAACTCAGTGGGACTGATTGCATACACTGAGTACACTTTAAATTTCTTTTACTGAATCAATGGGATCACCAAGAGTGCTCAATTTTTTCTGGCTTGTTACTCTACTGTTTTATCTCCCCTATGAAGAAAATTGATGTAGAAAATAATAGGACAAGCTAACAGACTCGGAAATTTGAGTGGAAAGCTATACAGACAGTTAACTAAGCATTACAAACACAAAGGCACACAACCGCAGACACATAACCATCCTTATGATTTTTTTCTTTGAATAAAACGCCCCCATTCTGCTGGTTGTAAAGGCAAGAAAGCTCCACCTATTTCAGTCACCTGCTGCGAGCCAAACCACCCATTCAAAATCCAGACCACAAGCAGAGAGCAGGTGCGCTGTAGAGCAAATAGCTTCAGATGACTCATGCAAGTGAGCCAAGCCACAGGCTGCAGAGAAGGGATAAGAAACATTTGGCCTTCCAGAGGTTGCTGGACTCCAAATCCCTTCAGCCTCAGCCAATATGGCCAATGGTTGGGGAAAGACAACCATTCAACAACCTCTGAAGGGTCACAGGTTCACAACGCCTGTTGTAGAAGAAAGAACATCTCCCAGGCCAATCTGCTTGGAAGTAATTCCTTATTGCCTCTAGAGCTGACAATCATTCAGAGCCACTTCCTGTGTTCTTTTTTAGGTGCACAACTATCATTTTTAGGTATACATCTCATAAAATTAACTGTATGTGGAAACATGCATGACAGATGTACCCTCTTCAGAGATCCAGGACTGGTTGCAGCTCTCTGTTGAGAGTACTCTAGGTGGCAAATGTAAGTTTTCCTGCCACATAATGTGCATAGTGACTTTCAGACCAAGGGTGGTATCTGACTAACTTGTTCTGCCAATGCAAGTATTTCCACTTGCTCAACAAAACTCCCCCATCATCTCCCTGTGCCCTCCTCAAAGCTCCTTCAGAGAGTTGGAGAAAGCCCCAGAATAGTTGAGGGTTCACAAGGGGAGAGGTTCCGTTGTGCAAATGATGGAACCTTGCACTGATGGAATGAGTTAGCTGGATACTACCCCAAATGGCCAACGAAGAGTACACACTCTTAAGTATCTTAGACATATTATGTTGGAGGCAGAGAAACTGGCAAGTTGATCACAATTGATGTCGGAAGTGCTATAATATGCTATAAGCCAGGTGTCAGGGCATAGAAGATTTGCCACTGCAATGTCACAGTGCTGGCTTTTACAGGAATAAGAGACAGGGTTTTAATTGTGGTCCTATTTGTGATCATGTGGCAGCAGATTTGAAACAGGAGCGGTTGTTCATGTGAACCCGTATTTTGACTCAAAATCCATTTGGAATAGCCCAATAACAGGATTGTGGCAATCAGGAACAAACTGATTCTTTTTTATCTTTGCCGTAGTTAGCTTCTGAGTGATATCAGGGGCCATCATGAAACACACACAGTGCACTGATCCTCACTAAAGCTAATTTAATTTTGCTTGGTAACAGTGAAATATCTATGGACAAACTATACCGTGTCAGTATCCAGAAAGACTTCTAGTAGCTCAGAGATAATCTGGGAATTGCGGGCGTGGGGGGGGGGGTAATGTGAAATTTTTAGTTACCCCGTGTGGGTTTCAATGTCATCCTTACCTGCGGTGTTCCCAGCCTCTCTATTAGGGGAACCAGGTGAAGTGGGGCATATTTGGCTTCGAGACGCTTCATGCGTACCTCCAAGCGTTCTCCTTCTGTTAAGCGAGCAGCAAACAGTGAAATGAGAAAGCAAAACGGGAAAAAAAATTCCAGCATTTCAGAGTCACCTCCCAACCATTATCCAATTCTGGGACCAGTGTGACGGAACAAAAGCAGGGTAGCGCATCGCGAAGAAGGGACTCTGCGATTTACAGCCGCAACACCAGCACACTTGTAAAAGGATCTTGTTTGGAAAGCAAACATCTTGCTTTTGCCGAGAAGGGTTGCGAAAAGTTACCTTTCATGAGGACTGCTCAGCAGGGCGACTAGTAAATTCAGTTCAATGAATGGCTGACTAGTGCTAAGGGCCTAAGCAAGTTTCGTTGAAACTTATCGATTGCCAGCTATGTCTCTGCAGCTCTATAGGTTTAACACATCTGTGGGAATAATGACTGACATCTGACCACCTCTCCACTCCTTACCTTTGATGTAGACCCTGGGCAAAATATTTTGGAAGGGAGCAGCATGCAGCAAATCACACACTTCTTCCTGGGACTGAGGCAGGAGGAAGAAAGATAAAAGGTGTTAAAAATTCCCCGTGGGACTAGTTGTTCAGCTGTCTGAAAGACCTGGGGTGACCATACTGATCTATGTGCCTCCAGAGGGCTTATTCAAATATAGCCCAATCTCATGGGTGACAGAACTGGAAGAGAATGCCTTTTGAATCCATGTTAAGATTATGCAAACCAATACAAGATTTTTTTTTTTTAAAAAAACTATGGTAAAATCTGGAGCTTTGCTGTGGTTCTTTAACTCATCTAGTAATAGGATCTAAGGCAAGGATGGATAACGGTCCAAACCCTGTGGCTGAACAGTGCGACACTCTGCCAGGATTCCAGATAAGTGCTACTCAACCTCATTCTACTTTGTGTGACTGTCTGCACCAAGGTATACCTTGTGTGGTTACAAACATTTACACATGGTCTCCACTTGTAAACCTAAACCACTTACAAGTAACTTGTGACAAAAGCAGTATATAAGCAGTAATAATAATAATAATAAACCTATGCAAAGCTGGTATTGTAACTCAACTCCTATTCCTTCTATGCCTCCTAGCCAGATCCTTCTGTCCAGGAATACCATGTATCTAACAGGTCTAATGTGGAATAATAATAATAATAATAATAATAATAATAATAATAATAATAATAATAATTTATTTATACCCCACCCATCTGGCTGGCTTTCCCTAGCCACTCTGGGCAGCTTACAACCCATAAAAAATTGTAAAACATTAGACGTTAAACACTTCCCTAAACAGGACTGCCTTCAGATGTCTTCTAAAAGTCAGATACAGTGGTACCTCGCAAGACAAAATTAATTCGTTCTGCGAGTTTTTTTGTCTTGCGAATTTTTCGTCTTGTGAAGCACAGATTCCCATTGGAATGCATTGGAACCAAATTCCCATAGGAATGCATTGAAACTCGCAAGACGTTTTTGTCTTGCGAAGCAAGCCCATAGGAAAATTCGTCTTGCGAAGCAACTCAAAAAACGAAAAACTCTTTCGTCTTGCGAGTTTTCCGTCTTACGAGGCATTCGTCTTGCGAGGTACCACTGTAGTTGTTTATTTCCTTGACATATGATGGGAGGGTGTCCCACAGGGCGGGCGCCACTACCGAGAAGGCCCTCTGCCTGGTTCTCCAAAGACCTCTCTGAAGAGGATGACGACTTAGCAATTGCAGAACTTCAGAAGGACAGCTCAGGCCTTGCAGTGTATAAACTGAGCCACCTAATACTCAGAGCAGTTCTCTCTTCCATCAGCTTGCCAATGAAGAAAGAGAAGGCACAATCTGTGGACATCTCCATACAGTACTACAGTAAAATAACCCTTTACATTTTATGAAACTCAGGATAAGTTAGTAGTGGGCCTTCTGACAAACCCAGGCCCTACTAGTAGACATCATGGCGATATTAAGCTCTATTGCATTTATATCTGCTGTCCTAAATAACTCCTACTGGGAATTAGCCTAGGTCCTCAAAACCTCAGGGTCAAACTAGAAATGGCACTGGAAAATATCACAGATATCCCAGTTTTCAATACATAAAAGCCACCAGAGGGGTGGAGGTAGTGATGGTAGTGCCACTTGGATGGTGCTTGTGGCACTGGGCAAAGGGTATTAACTCTTCCACCACACTGTTTTCTTGATTAAAATTCCCTTCCCCCCAACCCCCCTGCTAATTACCACCCAGAGGAAAATATATAACTACCAGGTTACGCATTGCGGTAATCCAAATTACACACACCTCTCAAGTTGGCTTTTAATTAAAAAAAAAAAAAAGCAGAACATCCTGTTCATAGATCTTTAAGTCTAGTTTGCCCTGAGGCTGACCCTGCTTTCGTTAGTTGGAACTGGCATTCTGGACCTGTTACCTGATACTGTGTGACTCCAGCTAACACTTCAGCTTGGGGCTTAAAATGGCAAGCTTAAAGACAGTCAATGTCCCTCATGCATCTGGACCCAGCATTGCAGAGAATTTTAACGAGGTACAGACTTTCCCAGTACAAAGCCCAGAGCAAGAATCCTAGACAGGGACACTGCCTGGTATGAAAAGCGAAACAGCTTCCCCGGTGTGTTCTGGGGCCTTTGGGAGAAGGCAGCTGCTGCAGACACATCCAATACCTTGCCACTGAAAGCAGTTTGGAAAAACTGCTCTAAGACTCACACACACACAAAAAAGACTGTCTGGTGGTTCATTCCAAGGAACAAAGAGAATGCAAATGTCTGCTTGGCACCACATTTATAAAACACTTAGAAGCCAGTGTAGTGCGTGTAAATTGGAGACTGCAAAAAAATCACTGCAATTAATCATTGCAACCGTCTATAGGTTTAGAAAACGCTGTCTCTTGGGAGGGCCTCTGTAGCTCTGTGGCTGTAAGGCCTATGTTGATGAATGAGAAACCTTACATAATGTCATATGTATGCTTGGTTTTATGATGCTCTACAAAAGGCATTTACTGTTGATGCAAGCAGATAGTTAAGACCTACAAATGTTAATGAGGAGAGAGAAATAAATAGTATCAAAATTTCAATCCTCAGCACGCTCTTTTGGTAGTAAGACCCAAGAGACCTTAGGAGGGACTTACTTCCAAGTAGCCATGCTTTAGGACTAGGCTGGAAGAGGCCGAGAGGGAACCACAGAAGAATGAGAAGCAACTTGAAAACACATACAGATATTCAAAGGTAATCCAAAGTGCAGACATACAAAGAGGCAAGACCTGGGAAGCAATAATGCTGGAGGAGACTTGAGTAATGGTTGGCAGCAAATTCTGCATGAGTCTACAAGGCGGCACAGCAACAAAGTAAACCATGATGGCTGCAGGCTGCATGCAAAGAGGCAAGACGCTGCAAAAGGGGGAGGTGCCAATATATCTCTGTGCGAGGACACATTCAGAATGCTGTGATCAATTCTCCAATCACCAGCCATGCCTTGTAGTGTCAAAAATACGTGCACAGTTCCCTCATCTAAAGCCTTGGCTGCTTACCAAAAATAGCACAATGAACATCCTAGAAGATGGGTTTCAACTTCCATTGCAATACTTAATAAATAGTTAACTGTCTCATGGTATGTGACTGCTTCCTACTTTTCAAGAAACCCCATGCTAAATGTCCAATCTCATCTCGAAAACAGAGGGGAGGCCTTCATTGCTGACTATGGCAGAAGGAATTCTCCTTCCATAGCGGGCAATGAAGAAGGCATCCGTCAGTCCACATCTCTTATGTTCAACTATCTGTGCTCTGTGGCACATCCCAAGCACAAGTTAATAGATTAGTAAATTGATAGATTAGTTTGTCCTTGGAAAAGGAAATGGGTTTCTTTCTTTTTTATTAATCATACAAGAAATTAAGTGGCATTATGATGTTCAGGAAATCATGAATTCAGAAGGTCTTTGTGAAAAGACCACTCTATGATTGGCAAAACCACTAGTACTCTGGAACTTTTATCCATAATAACAACAACAACAACAACAACAACAACAACAACAGTGAAATTTAAGAAAAGTAAGCTTGTGTCGAAATGTTCTCTCTTCAGTCACAAGCAGGAAATATATAGACACTCGTAGATGAAAAATTAATAAATCAGTCATATCGAACACAGTAACCAAATTTGTATTGGATTGAGTTATGTGTGCCTTTATGGCCATCAGAAAGTACAAAGGAATGATTCATTTTACATTATTTAATCCAAATCTTCACTGATGAACTTAGAACTGAGAGAAAGACTGGATAGGTTTATTCACATACAACACATATAATTTCTGCTGATCATCCTTTCCCAGACTATGACCCTGATGCGCTTACCTCCATGCTGCTATTGGCATTTTGCTCCTATATCAAAATATTATTGGCTCCCTAATACACTAATGATGTGTCTCTACTATGAGAAGCAACTCAGTGAATAAGTATCCAGTAAGGGGGTGGGGGAGGCTGTTGTGCACATTCAAGCGCACGTTAACATTATGCAGATCGGAAGGACCAACATAGCCACAATGGGAGAAAATGCCGTTCAAGAGAGCTATGATACAGTCAAGCATCCCAAGAAGACACATTCTTCCTCTGAAGAGAAGATGGGATGCACCAAAAGGATTGGGCTGGGCACTAAGGGATATCCAGAAAGCAACTATCCGTACTCATGGTTTGGTGCTGGTGCTAAACTAGGTGTGCAGGAAGCAGTACAGTGGAGGTACTTTAAGAATTCAGGCACTGTGTTTGCAAATTCAAACAGCAATGTCATGCAAAGTATGCAACCTGTACAGATATCACTATTACTAGCAATCCTGAAGTGGGGTCTATAAGAACAGGCAAGGGACCGGCAAAGGATGAAGTCGAAGGGATACATAGACTGTTTGGATTAACTCCGAGCAGGGTACATACCCATACCACATAAAAATGCCATGCAAATGAGAGTCCCCAAACCACCCTTTATCCCTATAGCTCCATGCCATGTGTATGTAACACACTAAATCCACAACGAAGCCTCATGATGATCTGTTCTTCCAAACCAGTTAAAAGCACAGAGCCTTTCTGTTCCTGAAACCACTCCACAATCCCCACCACTTTCACGTTAATTTAATTCCCACATGCCACGGTTTGTACATTCTAATTTCCACCAGCTATCTCCTCAAGTCTATTCTCATTAAAATGGCTTTACAACTGATGCCAAACCATTTAAACACACACACACACACAAACATGGTGCCACCCTCATTAATTAAATCACAGCTACATCAACATATTAACTGAACTGGGTGAGCTCATCTGGTTGGTTGGTTAATTTATCTATTTAAAACCCTGCCAATTTTTGAAAGAATTCATTTTAACTCACCAAGGCCTGCTCTATGAGAAGGCAGAAAAGAATGGCATTACCCACTTCTCTCAGACTCTGGAACACATCAGTCTTGAGCTCTGCATACTCAATTATGTCCTTCAGCTGGTGATGGAAAAACTCCAGGATTCCTGGTAAGAAGGAAAAGAGAAAGGAAGAAATTAACTAGGGATCGATAGGATAGGAAAGAAGGGTACCAACTGCGAAGAGCAAGTTGGTGTTGCCTTTGGAAGTAGCTGTGGTCCTGAGCGCCTGCCTCATACACTCTCCTTTCATTTCAACCTTCTTAGAAGTCTATGGCTCAGGCTGCTCCCACACCTGAAGAGCAATGCTGTGGAAGGACGCTACTGACAGCCAATCATACCCAGAAAGAAGTAGGGGAAAGAGAAAGATACTCCAGATGCCTCTGTTTCTTGTGAGCTCAAGATGTTATGAAATATTACTTTCTCTAAGGCCCTGTACACAGTAGGCAAAACAACAACAACAAAACCACTGCAAACTAGAGGATTCCTATTTGGAATTTAGTGACCTTCTAGTCCTACATTATGGGACGCGGGTGGCGCTGTGGGTAAAACCTCAGTGCCTAGGACTTGCCGATCGTATGGTCGGCGGTTCGAATCCCCATGGCGGGGTGAGCTCCCGTTGCTCAGTCCCAGCTCCTGCCCACCTAGCAGTTCGAAAGCACCCCTAAGTGCAAGTAGATAAATAGGTACCACTTTATAGCGGGAAGGTAAACAGCGTTTCTGTGTGCTTCGCTAGTGCTGGCTCGCCAGAGCAGCTTCGTCACGCTGGCCACGTGACCCGGAAGTGTCTTCGGACAGCGCTGGCTCCCGGCCTCTTAAGTGAGATGAGCGCACAACCCTAGAGTCGGACACGACTGGCCCATACGGGCAGGGGTACCTTTACCTTTGTCCTACATTGTGGCCCAAGGGCAACCTGGCAGGAGCTGAGAATAGCAAACAGGGCAGGGGTGGAGCAAACTTATATAGCCCCATCAATTCAGACTAGGTCAGCATTGACATAACATGTGCTGACATGCTGATGCTGGTGTTCCACCACCGTCCAGGCCAAATACAACTCCATCCCCACCTGAAATCTCTTGGGGTAGGTGGACAGAACAGCTTTCTTGAATGATAACCTGGCTATCTGCTCCTGGCGGGATGTCAGCATGGACTCTCCATAATCTTTAGTCTTTTAGGAGACTTCTCCACACATCGACATCAACAAACTGAAACCACAGGAAAAGGCAGTGCGGTGTAATGGACTGAATACTGGACCTATGCCAAGGACATCGAGGTTCAAACCTCTATTGTTATGAAGGTTGCCTTAGGCAAGCAACTATCTCTTGGCATAACTTATTTTAGAGCGGGATAACCGCACATAAGCCATCCTGAGCAGAGTGGTGAAAGTGCATTAATACAAATTTCACAGATAAATAAAGATGCACATAGGGAAGAACTGACATTGACAGCCATCCCATGAAGCATTCCAAGTACCAACCTGGAGATCCATACTCATGCCTTGGCAGGCGGCAGATCTTTGGCATCACCTCTATCAAGGTTTTCACATACTGAAGGATGGTCCCTTGCAACTACCAGAAGGAGAGGAACACAAAGGTCAGCTCTAGAAGATCAGCATAAACTTGAAAGCTTATTCAGTTTTACAAAGTGGCCACAGATGCGGTTATGAAAATGATTTACAACAGTGGTTTAATTTTTTAAAAAGTTCTAAACAAAGCTTCAGGGGACCCTGGGGAATGGTTGTGGCTCAGTGGTAGAGCATCTAGTTCAGTGGTACAGCATCTAGGGATGGGAGAGGACCGTGTCTGAAATCCTGGACAGCTGCTGCCAGTCATCACAGAAAATACTGAACTGGAGGGAATATTGGTCTGACTCAGTATAAGGCAGCTTCCTATGTTTCTAATTGCAAAGTGAGGTCTGGTATAAATGTGCACTGCAGACACAGGTCCAGGAACATCTTTCATTTCCCAAGTTCCTGGTGCTTAATTTTGTTCTCATTGTCTTTGCTCCAATACAATGTAATCAGAGTCCAGAACAGAATATTTTCAGTGGAGATACTCTGCCAACCCAAAACAGGCATCTCAATGTAATGGGAATTATCTTCTAAAATAATATACATTTTATTTTTAAAATGTATTGTTCAATATACAGAGTTGTTTTGACTTCCTGGCCTGAACCTCATCCACAACTGCACCATTACCAGGCTCTTGACGATCTTCAGCAATTCTTCCATCACCACAGCAATCCCTTGGTACCCAAGGAGCCGGCAGATTGTCTTGAAATGAGGAGGTCCCACAAAGTTCCGGTAGGAGCTATAGATGTGGCTGTAGGCGATGTTGAGTGGCTGTGGGGGTGGGCAAAAACAAAACCATTACTGGATCTTCAAAATATATTGAACAGCTATACAAATAGTTTGAAGCTTGCAGATCACTAAGTAAACATTTTCCTATTTTGCTAATAATATAACAGAATCTAGTGGCAGGCTGACAGAGAATTTTGAATTCTCTGCACAAAACTCTGGAATCTCTGTCCAAAAGCAAATGTGCCTTTCATGCAGTGTTCTTTTCCCTGTTGTTATCTGTGTTTCTTTGCCAACTCTGGACACATTTTTCTTAGGCTGCACTCCTGTACCCACTTTTCAAGACGTGAGGTCCACTGAACTCAACATGTCTAACTTCTGAGGAGACATGCATTGTTCAATCTCCATTTATAAGGAAAGTTATATGAACAAACTATGATTGCAACACCATTACTACAATAAGACACTGGATGTTCACTTCTGTTTACCATGTCCAACAAGTAGCCCTTGGCCTTCTGTTGGCTTTCCTTGTAGTATTCTAACATCATGATTACAGCCTCCTATAAATCATTAGCTTGTGCATCAATAAGGTACTATATTTTGATATCAATGAGATAATGCAATTAATGTAGATACTGGAGTAAATATGATTGGCTGATGCCTAGCGACGGTAAATTGCGTCAGGACATATAAACAGAGGACTCTTTGCTTTGTATGTTACTTCATTTTCATTAAGCAATTTATGGAAGATTGGAACACCAGGTGTGTAGTCCAGTTAATGGGAGTGTTCAAGTGAAATCTGAATAAGCAATAGTGAGAAGTGCTTTGCTATAGTCCTGTTTCCCAAGACTTTCATCATAGCCTTGTTCAGACAAGTTCAGTCAATATGCAGAGTGAGGGAGGAGCAGGTTTGTGTGAGTTGACCCTTCACCTCAACATGTTGATCAGAGCTCCTGATCACAGCCTATGCACAACTTTCTAGTGATGAGGTGAAGGTAAAACAATATATTTATAAAAATTTTAAAATAGTTCAAGAAATGCACACAAGGATCACTTTACGTGGGACAGTGATGTTAAAACAAGTAAATTCTTTAAAAATGTGTAAAAATAATTATAAAGATGAGCACAAGAAGTGTAGGTCAATTTCTCCCTGTATTAAGTAGCATAACAGTTGCAGCTATTACAAATACGACAGCATGTGGATGCTAAACAGCTGATGAATATTCAAAAGTGGATTTACACACTGAAAAAGGAAGACTGCAGCTACTGAACAGAAAGGGATATAGCAGCAGTGAATCAACAGGTTCTTCTGTGTGGGAGTTTTAGCAGCTCTTTGTCCCTGCCTGAATTCATATGTAGCAATAAGCAATGGAACAGAAAGGAATTAATTCAGTTGCTAATGGATACTTGTGCTTACTTCATATTCCTGGAAAATAAATATGATGCCATTTTTACAAAAGGACCCCAGAAGTACTTGCAGTTCTGAATTTTCAGAAATCGTTTAAAACATGGAAAGCATTATGTATCGCTGTTTTTGAGGCTGGAATCCTAAACACACATTCCTAATAATAAGCTCACTAAACACAGCGAGACCTGCTTCTGAGTAAACATGCATAGGATTGTGCTGTAAGATTGGTTAATAAAAAATAACTACTGCTGATCACAGAGCTTCAATTCTAGTTGTGGATATTTTTGGATACATTATTTTTGGTATTTTTGGTGTGGATTAAAGGGAGAGGGGCACAGAGTGTGTTTAAAGAGTGCTCCCCACTTTACCTGATTTCACTTATGTGCACGGGGGGCCAGAATGTTACCCCCACATAAGTGGGGAGTCATCTGTATAGAAGTATCTTATATATATTTGAATCCCTACTCTGTTTCACAATCACACTGGAGACACTTGACATCAGCTCCACACCTTATAGCAAAGGCAGAGTGAAATTTCCTGTATTGCTACCAGGACAGACAGAGTCCTTAAATTAGGAAACAACAGAGAATACCATCCATTCTTCTTGCATTAGGTAACTAGAGACTCCTTAAATCAGAATTACTAATGTTATGCTACCAGTATCTTTTGGGTGAACAAACTCATGAAAACAATAGTCATGTGCTATATTTGTACATATTATTTCCTGTTATGATGGAAAGTAATGCATTCCATTTATTTAACCTACAATGGTTCTGCTGCAAAAGGTGCTATAAAGGTGAATTTACGTGGGTGGGTGGCTGGCTGGCTGGCTATTTTCTCTTGACAGTCATCTCTGACAAACAGTTTCCTATTGCCCTGCTTATAAAATAATAAAAAGGAACCTGAGCCATCCAAACATTACTACGGTATTTTAATTTCATGTACAGTGACAAACAGTAATCCACAGAAAAAAAGGACTCATTTTTTAAAAAGCATGTCAGTTTGCTCAACAATGCTTTAGAGAACCTAGCATGAGAAATACCTAGTTCTTTCCTAGTTTACTTTATATTTTCCTGTGGATACATTTGAACATAGGAAGTCCCTAAGACTACAGCATGCAATTCTGAACCTGATCCCAGTCATCTCTCTCTTCCTTTCCACTTATATAAATGACAGAATTGTACAGTTGGGACCCGGGGAGTCTAGTCCAACCCCTGCAATGCAGGAATCTCAACTAAGGCATATATGGTTTGCTTAAAAACCTGAAGGAGGCCGTTCCACTCTTGGACAGCTCTTATTGTCAGAAAGTTCTTTCTGAGTTTAATCAGAATCTCCTTTCTTGTAATTTAGCACCCAGAACAGGGGAATACAAGCTAGCTCAATCTTCCAAGTGACAGCCCTTTAGATGTTTGAAGATGGTATCGTATTTTCTCTCAGACTCTTCTTTTCCAGGCTAAACATACCCAATTCCTTCAACTGTTTCCCACAAGGTTTGGTTTCCACACCCTTGGTCATCTTGGTTGCCCTGCTCTGCACATGTTCCAGCTTGTCCTTCTTAGATTGTAATGCCCAGAACCGGATACATTACTCTTGGTGTATTGATTTTCACATGGCAAGAGTGTTCATCAACTGCAAACACTGAACTTTAAAATGACTAAAACAACAACAAAAAGATTGACCTGCAATTCATCTAAACAGCTGTTGGCTGATTTGCTGCTGTTACTTATGTTTTACTGCAGCCTGTAATGTTCAAGTAAGTCCATCACTCCAGACTGTCAAGTGTATTTATGGAGGAGACATGTAGGCATTTCTCTACTGACAGGTGAAAAACAGGAACTAAATCTCAAGAAAATAGCTGTGCTTGACAGCCCCTCTCATCAATCTGCTTTGGTGGGTAAATTTTACTCTTCGATATACTAGAGCCGTAACTAATGAAAACCTGGCCATATACTTCTCTGGAGTCAGCACTGCATCCTAGATCCATCACCTGGGGTCCACTGGGCATGTGGGCCCCAGGAGAGCTGCCATGGAAATGTGGTCCTCAGTGTTAAAAAAGGTTTCTCCACCTGTCTTACACAATGAAGGGCTGCTTAGAATGAATAAATAAATAATGAAAATACAGTGGTACCTCTGGTTATGTACTTAAGTCGTTCCAGAGGTCCATTCTTAATCTGAAACTGTTCTTAACCTGAAGCACCACTTTAGCTAATGGGGCCTCCTGCTGCTGCCGCACCGCCGCCACGAGATTTCTGTTCTCATCCTGAAGCAAAGTTCTTAACCCGAGGTACTATTTCTGGGTTAGCGGAGTCTGTAACCTGAAGCATATGTAACCCGAGGTACCACTGTATACCAAGCAAATGAAGTGCTATCTTTACATGAATCAGGTAAAATGGATCAGCTTCTGTTGGTGGTGGAGTAGGAAAAGCGTTTGGCCTACACAAAATTCTTCACTCTACAGAATGGGAACTTAGTGGAGGAACAATCTATCTGCTGTGGCCCCCATGTGGAGGCAGCTGCATATTGCAGCCAAGATGGTAGCATCTCCATACTGCAGGTTTAATATGTGTAGGTGCTTCCACATCAGTCCCAGCCAGTCTTCCTTTCTGTGACATGATGGAAGTGCATGGAAATTATGCATGGATAATTCTAGAACTCCTAGGCATCCAACGAAGGTGCCAGCAGACTCTTCTTAAGCTTATTGTGTGAAGAATCTCCATGCTTGTGCGGAATAACCTGAAGATCACTACTGAAGTACCATGGAGACCTTCCATTTGATGCAGAGGAACAATGTGTCATTTCATATTAGTCATTATTTTCAGATGGTTTCAACTGGTCTGTTGCTGGAGTAATGTGTAGATCAGATCTAAATCTTGGCTAACACAATGACATTTCCTATCAATGTGATTTTGCCGTCTCTGCAAACAGATGGTACCATAGTGTTTTATTTTTTAAAATAATCTCATTTCAACCTTCCATAAAGCAAATATATGGAGTCATTAGCTCTGATTAAAATCCTGAGCCTAAAAATACAGATTGTGATGATCCAAAGAAGTGATCAGAGCACACCAGGGTGGGGAACTTGAGGAACATGTCTACAGTTGGGGGGGCTTGTTGTAAATGCCTTCAATTCCCACTGCAAAGATATCAGCACTGTCTACTTTAGAAAGAAGTTTCTGCCTTCAGTAGTTGGAACTGCTATGGTAACAGCAATGAGCAAATTTCCTGCTATGTCCGCATCCTTCTCTCTCTGTGTGTACACCTTTGGATTATGGCCATTAACTCAATTATTTTAGTGAAAAACATGCTTACCACGTTTGCCTCAGCCCAAAGCTCTACAGATGCTCTGATTAAAGAATGAGCTCCAGAATTTGCATTGATTGACTTCTTCATTCATTGTAGTGTTGGGGAAGGCTTTGCATGTGGCCTAACACTGCTTGCTATGTACATTGCAACATTTTAAGCCATGAAACAAACCTCAGGTTGGAACAGAAAAATGTACAGGAGTCAAGAATCTGATCCTCCATTGTGACTGTCGTTTGAGGGAAATTCTTAAACAACAGTTTCCCAGGTCTGATGTCATGGGAAACCATGGTTTTAAAAACCTGCAAATGCAGGGTGCTTGAGAACAGAGCAGAAGTGGGGTGATGAGAAGGAAGCCATAATTTATTGGACTGGGATCATTATGCTTGAACCAGGCCCATGTGTAAAGGGTAATGGATAGACTTCTCCAAAGCTTATTTTTCTTAAGGAAAAGCCAATAATAAGGAAAAAAGGAAGTTGAGACAACAGGTGGGGTGATGGATATTGCGATATTTGTCCAATGATAGAGGGACATTGTGGGAGGGTTAGTAACATTAACATTTAAGCAAGGCAATGCGGTAATGGAGCACTGATACAGACAGTTTGTGCAATGATGTGAGGACTGCACCACCCCCCTGCAGTATTTCCTGGCACAAATCACATGGAAACTGGCCAAATGGACGTCATTTGTGAAAAATGTCTCACTGACCCATAGATACACTGATGTTACAGAAAGCCGCAATGCAGTTGCTATGCTCTGACATCAACTGAATTAAGGTGCGTCTTTCATTAAATCGTTCATTTAAATGAAACTCCTTCCAAACTGGACTTTGAATACCCAATATGTTTCTTGACTCACCTTAGATCCATAAAGATAGTATGGCTGGACGTTGGCTGGTTTATCTCTCTGGGGTTCTTGGGTAAATGGAATTGCTGTCCGTACAAATCTGGTATTTGTGAAAAAATGGAAGAAAATGGCGTCCAAAGCTTGTTTTAGAGAAGATGTGTATGATTCCCTCCTTACATTATTGCTTTATGCACCAAATTAACCAATTATTTTCCTACATGAACTGGCAGTTTTACTAATATTTTCAGTCTGAAATAGTATTTTCCTATTTTTACTGTATTCACCTACCAAGTATAGTGGGAAAAAACCCTTTTATTTTACTTGTGAAATGAACATTTCTAACTGTTAATACCAATCACTAGAATTGCTGTGTTACTGAAAACATATTTTATCATAAATGCTTCTTCAAAGAACTATATCAAACAATGCTACATATTTTTATCCGCAGTTTAGTCAATAAGCTCATTATAATAATAATATAATATAATATAATATAATATAATATAATATAATATAATATAATATAATATAATATAATGGAGCTCCGTGTCTATTATGAATTCTGTGGGCTGTATCCAATGGTGTAGAAGGCAGAGCTCAGTCAAGTAACCTTTCTCTTCCTCTCCTCCCTCCTCCAGCCTCTGAAAACCCTCTTGGGCGATGCGAAAAAGGGCTGCAATATGAGGGAGGAATTATCCAATATCAAGTGGAAGGATTTTGGTCCAGTAGGACCCCTGCAGGGACTGCAGGGGGGAAGAGAGAGATCAGCTGTATGCTTTTTGTTCCCACAACTTTGGATACAACCCCATCACATTTGTACACAAATATTTACAGTATCCTCTAAGATTCCCACATTAACCAGCTTTATGTGACCCTTCCCCTTCCATCCAACCCTGACAGCTTAATGAGATGTCATTTTTCTGATCTAAAAATAACTATGCTGAAACCCTGACCAACTCAAGAGCAATGCCTATAATTGTTTTTAGTTTCAATACTCTATTGTGAAATTGATTATGTGTAACCCACCTTGGTTTTGGTCAAGAAGGATGAAGAGTATGAGTCTTGAAATGCACCCATAACCTATAACTAGCCTTCAAACTGCACCTCACTTTGAATGACAGAACTGTAGAGTTGGAAGGGACGACAAGAGTCTAGTCCAGCGCCCTGCAATGCAGGAAACTTTCGCCCAATGTGGGGCTTGAATCCACGACCCCGAGGTTGAGAGTCTCACGCTCTACCAACTGAGCTATTTGACATTTTCTTCTTACCTGTTAGTAGACCCATTGTAGCAGTAATTAGGTAAAAAGTCAAAGTTCAGCTCCCAGAAGACATGCAGGGTGATGCGACCATAAGGAGCCGAGACATTGTGATTGGCCTCTCGGAACATGGCATCGAAACTGTCCAGGGTCATGTGCTTGCACAGCAGTCTGTGCGTCAGACGGTTTATCTCCAAAAGCCACTCAAGCTCCTGCACCCAAAGAAAGGAGTGGGCACTTTTCTAACAGGTTGTGGACTGAAAACACCATACATCTGATCTGAACTGATGCCAGGAGAAGAATTATAAAGACAACACAATATTCTTAACATTTATATTTATATTGCTTACTTACATCAGCTGACTAACCCTTACAAAGCTTATTATTGTACCCATACTGCAAACTGTAGAAGAAAGGGGAGACGCAGGCTGAGACACAGTGACCTCCTAAGTCCACTGACTGGATTCATGGCAGAGACAAGACTTAAGGGGTTCAGGCTGAATTTTCACAAGGCAATCTCTTAGCCATTGTATCATACTTGGCAATTGCTTAGTGACCCAGCTATTTGAAAATCCTCATACTCCAGTGCAAGAAGAGAACCAATAAATTTTATCTATTGTATTTTTCTGCCTATAAGACGACCCCATGTATAAGACTCCTCCCTATTTTGGGGGACTCAATTTTAAGAAAATGAGGGGAGATAGCCCAAAGTTGTTGAGCTTCTCCCCCCATGCAGCTGCAGGCAGCAAAAACTCCCTAGATTGTTTCCCATGTGCAGCGGCATCAGGGGAAGTTGTGCTCCCACCCGCCAGCTGGTTGGTGGGAGAGAAACTTCCCCTGATGCTGCTGCACGCGGGAAACAATCAAGGGAGTGTTTCCCGTGCACAGGGGCACTGGGGGAAGCTGCGCTCCCACCAACTAGCTGGCTGGCAGCACACAGCTACTCCTGCCTGCACAGCTGTGGCCAGGAAACACTTCCTAGATGCTCACTGCGGCATCGGAGGAAGTTGTGCTCCTGCCAACCGGCTGGCTGGCGGGCATGCCGCTCCCCCCCATGCCACTGTCTGTGTATTGGATGACCCCAGTTTTTTGACACAATTTTTGAGTCAGAAAACATCATTTAATACACAGAAAAATACGGTATGTTATGCTGAATGCCCAAGGTGTGGAGGCTATCAGCAAACACTGGAGGATGTTGACAGTTCTTCCCCCATCTGGAGATAAGTCCAGTGAATGTAGACAGTCTCCTACCGCACCATTCTCAAAAGATGCATATAGGATTGACAACTTCCCTTTCTGATTCCTGACTGTAACATATACATGAGCAAGACCTGAATCTACATACTGTGAGCACATTAGTAATAAGAGAATAAACTCCACTGGGGATTATAAATGTACTAGAGATGCAATATTCGTGCAGTGGGAAGCAGGTCTTTCCATTCTGCTTCCTCTCCTTAATCCAGACCTGAGAGGGTCTTGGGAAAGATCATATGGTGCCCAGAGGCATTCTGACTATGAAAATAATGTATCTGGATCTTCTCTCCACAGTACAGCTGTTCTATGTAAAAACTTACAAAAATGAAGAAAGGAAAAAATGTGTTGCGGTTACTACTGTTGTTATTTAGGAACACCCCACTCCAGCCTTCACCATGTCACCCAGCCGTAGTAGAGCCACTGGGAAAACTTACCACAATGGATGTCAGATCCTCACTTTCAAAGCGACTAATGGCCTGGTCTAGTGATTTGTACATTGCGGCTGAGATACGCTGAGTGATGAGTCTATTTAGGTCGATGGATCGGCCCAGCAGCTGTGGAAGTCACAAGACAGACAGCAAGTGAGAAGATGATTAAGAAGTGGTCCTTGATTCGGAATTACTATGCAGAGAGAAAGAACTAAATTGTACCCCAGATGTATGAGTTGGCCTATCTATACTAAAATGGGGGTAAGTATTTTCATCCATTCATTTCAGCAGTCAGGGAAAGCCCATGCTTGCAAAGGAATATGCACAAGGATCTGCTTCCTCCACTGTAGTAAAACTGAGGGTAAGGGAGTAATTTTATACATGAAGTGGAGCTTCAGTCGGTAAAAAAACCCCTGCTGGCTGGGGCATAGAAGGGCTGTAAGCTCAGTATCTGCTTTGAATGCATAAGGTTCAGTCCCACATCTCCAGACAGGGCTAAAAGAGAACCCTGTCTGGGAGGCTCCCAGTTAGTGAGCAAGACAATACTAAGTAAGATGGACCAATGGTCTGACTCAGTATAACGCAGATTCCTATGTTCCCATTAAAACAATAAAAAGGAGAAGAAAGAACGCTTCCATATTTGAAAGTATGCCATGAGACGAATGGATGAGAAATGCCAACCATAACTGTCCAGTATACTAAAGCCCATTATTGCACTAGGGATGGAAACCATATTATGAGTACATTCACACAGTTACTTTTAAGGGCCAAAAAATGTTTGTATGTGTGTGATGCTTCTCACCATAGGTGAAGCAACTACATGAGTACCTTTGGCTGGCTTGGGATCTGAGATGCGCTGTATGAAATTATTTAGGCTTTCATATTTACATCTCTGTGCATGGCAGAGATTGGCAACCCAAAGATGTCTGGAATGTAAGCCTGATGTACAACTCCTCCCCAGGTGGCAAGCCAATATAAAAGACCGAGAATCTTGTTGCAACTGACTTAAGTTGTACCTGGACATGTCTCTGTTTGAGCAACGTTTCATAGCGGTTGGATGGCGGGTAAGGTATAATCACTCCATAATTCTTACATTCAGCCCGGAATCGTTTATCCAATAATACACTGTAATTGGAAAGCAACTTGTCAATGCTTTTACTTGAATGGCTCATGAATGGTTCAGTTTATGTTATTAACAATATTTCACCTAAAAGTAGAGCTAGGCAATAGGTGGTGAACTTGATGCACCCCAGAAGTCCAACAGAGTCAGGAGGTCTCCATTTGGCTACCCCTATGTTATACACATTCAGCAAGGGTATCTGAATAATCAGATTAATTGTGGGATTTAGTGCATGAAAAAATCTGTAAGAAGTTCTGTTTCCATGGTGCAAAATTTGGACCAGAGGTTAGGCAACATATTTTGGATAAGTGACAATATTTAGTTGTTAAAAAGGTAGTTGCCAATAAAGAGTATGCAATACTAAGCAGTTCGTGTTATTAACATGGACCATTTTCAACTCTGTGCTAACAATCTCTCATTTCCCAGCAATGTATATTTGTTGTGATCTCACCACCTGCACAAGCCATAAGATCTTCAGATAAGGAAGCAGCCTGTCCTTTAAAGAAGTACATAGCAGCTGATACAACACAGTTAAAAGCTTGCCATGTTTTGACAATTGAACCAAAACCGAGCAGAAGTCTCCTACCTGCCAGCCATTGCTTTATAGTAAGCAAAGATCTGGTCTGCCAATTTGTAAACAAATTGATCAAAACACAAGTTGACCTGTCAGAAGAGTGAAAGAAACAGGCTTTAGGACCAATATGCATGACTGGACAATTGTTTATGAAGTTACTAGAACAATTAGGTAAGAAAAAAGAAGAAAATAAGCTCACTTCTGCTTCAATTTCATCATAGAGAAACTGCTTTTTAAACTTGGTCAAAGCATAATAAGCGCTGTCGTTGTAGAGGTCCAATGGATACAGCACATACCTGCAATGAAGGAAACAGGCTTAGGACATGCCAGCACAGTGTTTGGGTATGACAGTCACCTCTGTTTCTATCTTCTTTAAAGCAGAAGTTCTCTGCCTGCTCACTTAGCACTAAAGCCAACCTGGAGTGCGTGGAATCTTGCCCTCAAAAGTATTTGTATATGAGCAAGAAGGGAAAGGGCACGTGGGGAGCATGGGTAAGAGGTGACATGTCCAAGGGTGCAAGAAGTAGGAAGAATGGCAAATGGGAGCCAGTGACGGCAGATAGCTATACTACCAAAACCTGTCCTTGGGAGGGCTATACTTCACTGGTACAGCATCTGCTTTGCATGCAGAAGGTATCAGGTTCAATTCCTGGCCTCCTGATATCAGAGAGCTATTGCAAGTCAGCATGCACAATACTGAGCTACATGGGCCAGTGGTTTGACTCTGAATATGGCAGCTTCCTGTCAGAGAGATCAGGACCTGCATTTCAGTGTGCCATGGACACTTCGTAAGCATGTGTTTAAAAACAAACCACCAAGCACACCCAGTGGAAACTTAGTTTCATGAATAAAATGTAATCAATATTTACACAATGCATGTTATTAATCCTTTGACTTTTAAAAACAAATTTCTTCACACACACAAACTGAAGCTGATGGAAGAGTTTGAACTACCCAAGTGAAACATACCCACCCCCTGCCATAAATCAATCTCACTTGTTTCACAAGTTCTAAAAAGACCAGAGCGATGAATGCTGATTTTATGCATCACCTGAGGATCCCCCCCCAGTTAGACAAAACATCTGGCTTACCCTTTAAGACAGTCCTCATTGCCATCCCCCCATTCTGATGGCAAAAGGAGACAATGTACCCCAAATGAAAGGCAAGTACAGAAGGCATAGTACCTGACTTTAGACACTAGGCCACTATTTCCTTTTACATGCTAGAAGGAATAACATGCTACAATAAAGACAAATGCCTTCAGTTTGCCATCTCAAAGATATCCAACCCATTTATATCCACAGATGCATTCCACAACATTCTTGAGCTCTTACTCCATCATAGAAGGTTCTTTGGTTTCCAGGATGTGATCTGTTAGAATCCAAGGCATAGACATCTCAATAGGGAACTGAATCCGGCGGCCCATGGTCAACTCCAGAAAAAATTCCCGGAACCAAAGCTGGGATAGGTCACAGCACTGTTGGAGGGCCTCTACAAACACAAATAGTGGAGGAAGGTTTAATACTTATGAAGGATGAGCAGAAGGCTAGTCTACATCTGCTATTATTATAAATTATAATATATATCGGATATAAAAGCATATCCGAGTTAATAAAAGAGTATGCAGATGATATACGATTTTTATTTTAAGATATAAATATGCTTCATGACCATAAACTACTGTATTCAAGAAACCAGTTTAAACACACATGCTAGCAATTTCTGACAAAGTTCACATCCAGATCTAAAAGCACCTTAATATGAGCTACAGCAAAAGGGAGAGATTGCCCAGATGCTACTATCCTTTGAAATGTTAACTCATATAAAACATGTATTCATATCAACAGAAAGGCTGCCTGAGATGCTACTATCCTTGACGTATTACACACACCAAACATGCATTCTTATCAAACCTGCGACTGTTACTACCTACCACTAATGTTGAGAAGATGAGTGAAGAAGAAGGACTGTTTGTGGAACTCTTCAATGGCCAGAACTATTGGTCCATCCAGGCTGCTCCTGAGAGTCTTCTTTGAGCCACTTTTGTCTGCAATGAGCGATTCCAGCATGGTTCTCACCATATAAAGCTGCAAGAGGAGAGCAATTATTCTTATTATGCAGGCAACCCCCCATTTATGTATGTTCAATATGTACCTGACTGCGCATACAGTCACAATAAAATTTACTTCCAAGTAAATTGCGTCAAACCCAGAAGTGAATTTTAAAATGGCAAAAACGGCCCTAGAAAGGTCAGAAGAGGCATGGAAACAGCACCTAGCAATCCCAAGAGCCTCTGCAAGTGCAATCCCAAGAGCCCTTGCACCAACCACTGAGGCCTATGGAGGGTTAGGGTTTGAGCAAAGTTTGGAGAGAGCTACTGAGGTGGATGTGGGTGGCTGGTAAGTGCTGCTGGATTTTTTAAGGGGTTTTCAAGAATGTTTGCAGTTTTTTCCAATTGATTTTCAAATATATGCACTTTCACTGATGCATACAGTGCCTTGGAATGTAACCCCTGCATAAATGGGAGGTTGCCTGTAATCTGCATCATCTCCTACAGCTAATGACTGCTTAAGAGTGAGTTCATCTGTACTTTTTCTTAAAAACCTATAAACAAAATTCCCGCTCAAAAGCTTGTGGGCAATTTCCCATGCCACTTAATTGCTTTGCTCTACCTGGAACACTGTAGTACAGCTCCCATCAGCCCCAGACAGCATGGCCAATGGTCAGGGATGATGGGAACAGGAATCCAAAACATCTGGAGGGCACCAGGTTGGGGAAGGCAAGTAAGAATGGAGATCTGAATTCATCCTAGACTACTGTGTCTAGGTGATTGGGGGTGGGCAGCAAGGATATGCCCTCTTCTGCCTCTGCGTGGCACAATTGCCTGGCTAGAAGCCAGAAGATCTGTAAGTGTGCCACCATGTTGATCCTTAGTACTGGGTTACTGATAATAACTATGCAGAAGCAGACACCATGGGTCTCAATAAAATTTACTTCCAAGTAAATAGCTCCAAGGGGGACAGAGCCTAGGACTTGCTGATCAGAAGGTTGGTGGTTCGAATGGGGTGAGCTCCCATTGCTCGGTCCCTGCTCCTGCCAACCTAGCAGTTCGGAAGCATGTCAAAGTGCAAGTAGATAAATAGGTACTGCTCTGGCGGGAAGGTAAACGGTGTTTCTGTGCGCTGCTCTGGTTCGCCAGAAGCGGCTTAGTCATGCTGGCCACATGACCTGGAAGCTGTATGCCGGCTCCCTTGGCCAATAAAGCGAGATGAGCGCCGCAACCCCAGAGTCGGCCACGACTGGACCTAATGGTCGGGGGTCCCTTTACCTTTTAAATAGCTCCAAACCAATGAATATGAAAGGTCCTGTGTGTTATGTGTTGATTGGAATATATCTTGTCCCTCAGAGAACTACTGTGGAGTGGGAGGGGAATGAAAACACCATTTGCAGCCTCCATAATGTATACGTAATACTCCAGCACCATTTACTAGTTTTTCATTTCTGACAGTGCCAATCACCTATCAGGTGAGAGGATCTAACCAGACTTCCAGGGTACCCAAGATGTGACCTACACCACCTGAGCTAATAGTTTTGATATCTGTTTGTCAGGAGGATCAAGGCTCCTTGAAAAGGAAAAGTGTACAAGCAGGCTGATGTTACTGGAGAGGCTCCTCCTTTTATAACCAATGTGTTTAAGGCTGGACTGCAAGCCAACTGCACGTTTAGAACAGCAAACAATGTTACGAACTGCAACATCCTACTTGCGCAGGACAGTGCGATTCACAGAACATAATTCACATATCACATAATTATACATGATATAATTAAGACAGCATGACTGGTGTTAAAGAGAAACTTTAAAACAAAAGCATTCTAAATGTTTAGTTTACAGAAACAACATCTTCAAGTCCCAAGCTGCTCTCAGCAGAGAAGGAGCTACATACCTGTGTGCTAGAAGGCCCTACAGCTCGGCGTGGGACCTTGATATCGAAACCGCCTTTGGGGTCCTTCTCGCCTCTCAGACAGGGGTCATTTGGAGGCTCACGCCCTCCCTCCCAATCACAGATTGTCTTTCTAATTGCCTGGAGGACACTAAGGAAGATGAAAGAAATTCGATTCAACTCTCCACTGAATAGGGCCTGGTAAATCACTGTTTCTTCAGACTGGCCTACCTCACAGGACTGATGCAAAGATACAATAAATACAGGAGCAGTGCGGGTCTTTTTAAAAGCCTTGGGGCCACAGCACATCATGGGAAACCTGATAGGGCCAGTGGTACTGTGGCCAGAGGCCAAAATGGGTGACACAGCTTATGTGATCCTTACCTTCCAGCCACAGGAAAGTCAGAGTTTTATACATAAACAGAAGAACCGTATGCATGTGGCCCTTTGGAGTTTATTAATAAAGCAGTTTATTAAAATACATGGGAATGTTGGTGTTGTCTGTTTATCCAATCATAATCATCATCATTCTGCTATGGTCTCACACAAGCCCTTGGACAATAATCCAATTGTTGGGGGATTGTGAACCTTTGTCTTTATTGCTCAGGAACATCCTGAGATTATGGATGTAGGTTTTAACCATGTCAATAGGTGCTATTGTTCTTTTCTTCCAACACAGCTCTTGAGTATTATGTAGAAACAAAGGTACATTTAAGAGTAGAACTAAATTATGATTGACATGGAGTTGCCACCAAACCCATGTCAAATTTTCCCTCCCTAATGTTCAGAGATGCTAAGTCCTGCTGTGACCTCATTCAGTTGTGTGTTGCTCCACCCCTGTCAGAAGGAGCCAATGATATGGAACATCAGAGGGGAAAGGCTTTTTTGACAGTATTGTGTTGAGTGCAGCATCTGGTTTCTCCCTTAAGAGTTCACAGCCAAGTTTTGCTTGTATTGGGAAGGCCGGCCTCACCTGATTAGGACATTCTTCTTCTTCCTGACAGCTTGCCTTAGTGGCTCTCTCAGTGTCACTTGAGCAAAATCCTGCAGAGCTGCATAGATTGTGTTCCTGATGGCTTGGTTGAAAACACTCTCCATGCGGCCCATGAGCACCTGCAGACCTTTTATCATAGCAATCACCTGAGTAATTAAAGATAAAAAAGGATCCTTTATTTTCAATGCCCTCGTGCAGTAAAGGGAAACATGCCAAGTCAATTTCCCCCCACTAATGTTTGGATTGCTGAATCGGAGCAAATGGGAATCTGTAGAAAACCCAAATTGCCATTTGCTCTGATTCAGCTTTAAAGAGCAGGTTTTCATAGGAAAAGCTCTTGAGAAAGAAAAAGAAAAAAAGATGCTCTGACATGGAGCTTTAAAGCATGGGCATGTGCCTGGAAAGAGCATGGAGAAAACTGAGTATGGAAAAACCCTAACACTGGTAGTGTTCAGTGGGACTGGTGTTGTTTTACCATGTATACAAGCCCTTACAGATAAGAAACATAGCAGAAACAACTTGGCCAAAGGAGAAAATGTTTAACCCCAAGTATACTGAGCCTCACATGCTAGCACTCCAACCACCCTTTTCCAAGAGACATTTGCCACTTTGAACGTATTGGGACAATGCAGCCACCCACCTCCACAAACGCAAACTTCTCCTCACTGGTGTAATTGTACCGTGTGGCTCTTTCGTACTCCTCAGCAGTGCCTGGGCAATCTTTGTTACAAAACTTATCAGTAGGATGGACCAGCTTCCAAGAATACTGAATAGAGAAAACAAAAGCAGATATTGTTCAACCACTGCTTGTCATTTGAGAAAAATCTTAGTGAAACCATTTCACGATCTCACTCTGTACTCTCCACTGTATGCAAAATCCTTGCTTTATTTACGTTACGTTTTGTGGCGTGGTAATCGATGGCCACCAATCAGGCTGAATAAGAATTAAACACATCTGACACCCTGAGTATTGTACGTCTATAGCCACTACTTACCACTTCCATAACATGTGCACTCCACTTGGACAGAAGCTGCAGTCCCCGTAAAGCCAAGTCAAAAAGCTCCCTGTATTCCTCATCTGACTTCTGGCTGTCCAATCCTGAGCCAGTCACAACCTGGAGAACATCAGAGAAGTACCTCTGTCTGAGGGACACATGCCTATGGTAGCTTAACAACTGTATCTTATTCGATGCCACTATCATATCTTTTTTAAAAAGTACTACCCTCCCCCTTAACTGAGTTTCAGGTCTGAGCAAGAAAAAGTAAACAGGTGTACAAAAAACAGAAATGACAGCCCTGAAGATAAGGGAGCTGGTGCAGAAGAACTGAGACGTGGTGCTAAGTGGAAAACGAAACAGGAATAAGGAGTCAGAGATGGGAAACTGGAACCTCAGAAAGAGGCACATTGCAGAGACAAGATGGTGGGTCTGGAGGAGGAGTTTTGGCCATTCTGCATTTGTCTTTAGGTTGTAAAATGGTTGCTTTTGATTTGGGGGTCTTCTGCAACAGAAGAGCAAAAAGTTCAGAGAAAGGTTGAAAGTATGTGGCAGTGGGAAGTTTACAGGAAGAAGTACAGTGCACAGGAAGGTTAAAAGCATGGCACAAAAAGTTTAGCCTAGGGATCTGGCAAGTTAAAAAAACCAGAAACACAACCAGGATGCTACTCTCCTTCGGGTTGGCTAAAAGTGGGTAGGGGCAGTGAAAATACTGAATAAAGTAAACCCGGAAAACAGAGTACTTAGCCTCCACTCTTGAGGGGTGGTTTTATCTGCACTCTAACATTACAGATGAGATTTACCCACTAAGCATTTCTGAGCATTTCCCCAGGTCTGCATCAAGCCCTTCCCCCTTTCATTCCACAAACTGCTCCTGGGCCTTTGTTCCCCTCCGTGGAAGCTTACCTCACTGTTGCTGTAGCGAGCAAGTTCGGAGATGAAGCGGATATGGTCATCTCGGATCTGAACCATCTGCTCGCAGATATTGTACTGGGGACTGATGCTGCTCTGAGTGCATGTCCACCTGGGCAGAAAACCAACGCCTTTATGTGACTGGGTAACACTCAACACAGTGGAGCAACAGTTACTGCTTGAGACACTTTTGCTCCATCACTCTGTAAATATGTTAATTCTTTCGCTTGTTGCTTCACCCAGTCAACACATGGGAATGCGTGCTTGTCAATATCCCTCTGGATGATATGTTACACAGCCAATTACTTACCAAGGGCAACACTGTGGCCTCATCTTTCATACCTTCATGAAGCATCTATAATGCACTTATTTTGCAGTCATGGAGAAAATTGGTCTGACGTAAGAGAAAAGGGAGACTGGTCTTCAGCATATCTCTTATTGTGAATGTATGGCTGGAACCCAAAAGCAGCAGCTGGGAGGAGAAGTCTCCTCAATACTTTGTCTTATCTGAAGAATTTGAGCCACTTTTTAGGGATAAGTCCTCACAAATCAATTTAAAAAGGCGTGAGAAACAAGGTACAAATAGTCACAGCAGAACCAGTATAGCGATTAATCCAAGAAGCTGCTCTGGTTTCAATTAAAGGCAGCATGAAAAGGAAGACTTCAATGCCATGGTTAAAGGGACAAGCTACAAGTTTATTGAAGGGGAAGTCTATAGTTTTGGGGGCCATCACTGACAATGCCCTGTGCACGCCAACCTAGCTGATTTTAATGGTGCGCACTTGAGGAGGACCCCTGGGACAGATGTTAGCATACTGCGAGGATTACAGGGGTGAAAGTGGTTCTTCCGATAACCTGGACCCAAGCCACTGAGGGTTTTAAAGGTTAAGACCAGCACTTTGTGTTGGGACAAAAAACCTACTGGTATTCAGAGCAACCGGAACAAAATTGTGCATTCATATTTTCTGGCCCCCACAAGAATCCAAGTGGCAGATGTTTCCCACAGCTGTAGCTTCTGGACCATCTTCAGAGCAAGCTGCAGTCGTCCTCATGTGCTCAGAACAAAAACAGCAGCAGCAACAAAAAGTAACCAAAAAACCCATTCCCCAAACTGAGTTGCAGGGTCTGTGTGTATTATGCCTATATTATACCTATCTGGCACAAATGAATCATCAGAGTAGCTCTCTGTAAATGAGAATTTGAATGAATTAATTCATTGATTCAGTTCAGACATCACACCAAACCATGGTTTATTCCTACCATGGTTTAGAACCCAAACCATGGTTTGAGTTTCCAAATGTACAGGCAAATTAGCTAGTCTGCTCCCCCAATTTTTGTTCTGCACAGGCCTCTAGAGGTTTGTTAGTTTAGACATCACATCAAACCACTTTGATGTATGTTTTTAATTCTGGTTTACTGGCCGATTTCAAACTACAGCTTGTCAGTTTGTACATCACACCAAAACAACAGTTAAACTTTTTGTATGATGTTTGAATTGAATCACTAACATTTCCTGTGATAAATGTGCATTGTTTACAGATTCAATAACTGGCCGCATAAATGCTTAAAATAAATAAATAGGTGCAACAAGTAAAAAATGACACTGTTTGCATACCACAGTAAGCCATTATTGATGACTTACCAAGAATGAGGAGTGTGCTAGTACAAACTGCACAATTACTCTGGTGCAAGAAGGAACAACAAGCAATGCAACTTAGTTTGTCATTATGTTTGAACCAGGATCATGGTTTGTTCCTCCCCCCAAAACAATATCAGCAAGCCTAGAACAAATATTGGATTTGTTATTGTGGTCTTTTCAGAAGAAACAAACGACAACCCCAGATTTGGACATAGCAAAAAGCCAAGTTTCATGGTCTGCTGCCCCTATTCACATAAGAGGAAGAACAAAGTGAGAGTGATTAGGGTGTGTGCACTAGAATGCTGCTAATTCATGATTAAGCCACCAACCATGGCTTACCATGATGTGCAATTTGGCAGTTTGCCATGTTGTTCCACTATTCAAAATCTGCTAGGTGTTGTGGGGTTTTTTGGTCATTAGCTATTTAAAGATACAGATACTGTTTTTATCCTGTTTTTGGACTCTGAACCAGCTCTCTTCAGTGACATTTTGGTAGATGCATATATGTTAACTATGTTGACGGTAGATGACCATCTCTAATTATATCTTCAGATGTCACACAATCTCAGTATAAAAGCATATATATTGTTTTTATCCCATTTTTGGAATCTGAACTATGTCTCCTTGGTGACATTATGGTAGCTGCAGTTAAGTTAACTTTGCTCACAGTGGATGGTCATGTCTAATTATATCTTCAGATGTCCCATGATCCGAATACTTTGCTCTTACCCTTTCAGTGTCCTGCTTCCCCCAAAGGAATCGGCAGGTTAACAGGGATGGTCAGAATTATAAGGCCATACAAGAAAAACATAGTTAATTGCATCTCGGCACAATGGTGAAATGAATAAGGAGCAAGAAAAGTAAACGACAGGGTATGAAAGCACAGGAAAACAATTCTGCTGCCCATTAAAAGTCCAAAATCTGTTCTCCCTGGAAGGAGAAAGTTGCAGGGGGCCATGCTGCTCTGACTGAAAACTGAATGAAAAAGGAATTGTTAGTAAGTGAGGACAGTTGGAAGAAATATTTCACATTTTAACTATTGGGATGGAGTTGGGAGATATTTGAAATGGGACTAAAACATACAAATTGTTAAAACAGCTTCCACAAATGGAAAACCTTTCCATATACCATGGAAATTAGTTCATGACAGTTAGGATCCAACAGACTGTGTAACAAGTTAGGACAGGCATAGGCAAACTCGGCCCTCCAGATGTTTTGGGACTACAACTCCCACCATCCCTAGCTAACAGGACCAGTGGTCAGGGATGATGGGAATTGTAGTCTCAAAACATCTGGAGGACCGAGTTTGCCTATGCCTGGGTAAGGATGATCAGTGACAAACCACACATACATGCTGGTGAGGGAAACCACTGGTTAGATACTTTACACCCATGACAAAATCCAGGGCAGTATTCAATGAAATAGTTTTGCATGCAGAAGAATTACTGCTGGCACAACAGGACTTCCTCCTACTTTCCTCCCTTTGTGTGCCGTCCCAAATCTGCTCTGGAGAGTTGGGGGAAACTTCAGAACAGTTTTAGTTGGCGCATGGGGGTAGAACAGAGGGAGAATGTTCCATTGTGCAAGCTGATGTCCTTGCTCTGACAGAACCTTAGCTTTAATGCTGTGCTGAATACAACCTTCAGAATGTTAAATAAATATGCACCCACTGCCATTTTCAAAAGCTTGATATCTGTAAGGGCGATTACTTCCTATATACGATTGCTTCATGGACTTGCCTTGCTCTGAATCCAAGCAAAGAGCGCATGAAACAAGTTTCACATACTTGGCTTGTATTCACGGTCATTTCACGGAAGTCACAGAATGACAGCACCAGCTTGTGGAGTGTAAAAGAAATGGAAGTTGCTGTCCAATACATACCAGCTGAGAGATGTGGAGCAATATTTTAGCAAAGGTGGTGTTTTCGGCAAAGGTGATATAGAACAAGATCTTGCAACACATTTAACAGCAGTCTTTAGAACTCATTCATGTAAGTGGCCCTACGGATGGCTGCCTGAAACACAACTGTGTGGAGATTGCTGCATGTACCTCCATTTCAAGAGAACACCCATGCATCATCTTGCATGTGTGAATTGAGGTGGGAGATCACCAAATGAATATTCAGCAGTGTATCTATTTAAATTGATCCTTGCTAAGCAATGACTGACATGCTATCTAAGGCAGCAGAGCCATGTTGTATGCATACTTTGGTGTTCAGTGTCCACTTCCATGTCATCAATTCCCTTCAAAGAGATTGCAGCTTGAAACAGTGGGTTTCACCTTATATTTCTTTGAAAAACCCGTTTAAAATTCTGGCATTACAAGGTTGACCCCCTACTATCTTCCCTGAGAAAAAAAGTAGTCTGTACCGGACAGATAGAGAAAGTGTAGTGTCCATGCTCTGGAGAATTTTAGATCCTATTGGAAAATGCGGATAAAAACTACCCAGAGCAGGCACACCACATTCACATCCACAGCACAACCATCCATAACTGCTGCATTCATAGCCACCAAGCATAAAAGCATACAAGAACAGGGGGCAGACAGGTAAGTACAGACACTGAACTTGGCATTCACAAATATATTCACAATACATGCAGTCACACATGCACACATTCTTGCAATCACATAAGCACACTCCATATACACACACTGATGAGTATCAAACTTGCTCCAATTCTCATGAACATCTATCAGTCTGTAAAAGTACAAACACACCTGAATGCATTCAGAGACCGGCATTCATACATTCATATCCTTTCTAAGCACAAACCACCAACATCTGATGCACACTCATACCTGCAGTCACCTACAGGTATCCTCAAGATATACCTATTCAGGCTCACAATTTATGAACAGCATGTACATAGATAAGCATAGACACAGATGTGTATGGCAGCCTTCCTCAACCTGATGCCTTCCAGATGGTCTGGACTATAAATCCCATAAGCACCAGCAAAATGGTCAGGGATAATGGGAATTGTAATTCAACATCTGGAGGGCACCAGGATGAGGAAAACTGACATAAGGTACTGGCACATCTGTCTAACTAGTGAGCATTCTGATGGTAATCCAGAAAGTCTTTGTAAGATTAGGTATGGGGACATAGCTAGTAAGGATCCCATCAAATGTTAGGGCAGGAAGGAACGCAGAGGGCAATATGGGTCTTGCCTAGATTGTCTCACACCAGTGCTTCTGAGACTAGCTTGGGTGAGATCATGTGTCTGAAAGAGATGAAAGAAGGCAGCACTAGCTAGCAGGAAGCAGATAACTCTAGGCAAGTAGTCAGTGACAAAAATCTGCAAGATGTGGGGGAACTATCAGGGAATACAGATGTCGCTCTAATAAGAGTCAGTTTATTGAGTCCAAAAACTGCTCCTTGGTTGTGCTGTTAAAGGGCATGGCCTTGGCCCAGTCAAAATAGGGACAGAACAGAGAAAGATAAATAAAGTTCCAAAGCTAGAACTCTTTATGCTGGAACAGAGAATAGCTTGGACTATAACCAAACAATTTATTTCAATGGGTTTAGGTACACCTAATTCTGCACAAGATTGGGGTTTTCACCCAAGGTACAGCAAGGAAAGGATGAGGAATGATGAACCCACACACATCTGGCCTCAAAGAACTCACTACTACAGAGTCACACTCAGTAACACAATCACATGGATACACACACTCACTTGCAGGCACCCATGCACAGACCTCACACACGAGAGCAGGAGAGTTGCAAGTGTCTGGCAACTTCCTCTCTTGACCAGGACACACCAAAGCCAAGAGACATTATGGCAGGCACTCACTTGGATTTGTTCTCCTCATAGTGAGCACTGGTCTTAATGTATCTGGCCAGCTCTATCTGCATATCGCCGAATAAAGGAACCACCTGCAGCTGCTGGAAGAAAAAACAAAAGATGGTTTAAATAAGGCAGAGAGGCTCCCTTGGGTCTGAGAGAGCAATACAAGAGATTGGGGGAGAAAGGGGTACTTAACCGCCAGAGATGAATAAAGTTCTGGAACAGTCTTCCCAATAACTTTTGGATCAGCGAAGAGCCTTATTGAGTAATGAATTGCATACATGAGTTGTTTCAATGACTCAAACCAGATTCACACAGTAAAATCACCATGATGTGACTCTTGACAGTCATTTTTGCATGGTGATCATTTCTTCTGAAGATGTCACCTACATGGTGAGATGTTACTATATCCTGGGGAGCATTCAGTACCCCAGTAAATATTCAGAACTCACTAAATGGGAGCATATGACAGCTGACAATGAATAAAACTACTCATCAAAAAATCAGTATGAAAATTCAGCCTTGAGATGCCCAAACAGACACGGCAAAAAAACACATAGTACGGTAGCAGCAATGTTCTACAAGAGAAAGGGTATCACCATGCTTTGACCCTTTTAACAGGAAGTGTCTCTTTAACCCATTACTTTCTGTTGTTTTTCCTATGATGGTAACAACTATAGTATGGCATACATTTCTTCCCTAATATTCTGTCTGCAATTTCTTCTCTCTTCTTCCAAGGCGGTACAAAGCTCGGTTTATAGCTAACTGTATTAAAACATGGACAGTGGGTTTAAATTTCAAGAGTGATGGCTATAGATTTTTGGTGCTTCTCATTTCTGAAACACTGCATTAGAAATTGGTTTCTGTTTTATCCTTTGTTGGATACAGGAGTCACTCTGTCATTTACACGCCTGGGAGAAATATAGCACGCAAACCAGTAACAACATGCAGATCTCACCCATATGTGTGTGACAGGGAGCTCTGGAATTCATTTTGGAACCAGCCCACAGCTTCAAAGGATGGCAAGGTCAAAAAGCTTACAAGTACCTTAAATGAAAGAATTCACTCCCTTCACTACTCAGTGTCCTTGGCAGTGGACCCTGCTGGTGGGAGTGAGGCTATGTTGATAAACAGAAGCTACTATCACAAACAGATCAGGTTACATCGTTCAGCTGGTAAATGAAGAGTAATATTGTCACATCTGAAGAGCAACAGATGGCGTGCAGCCAAAGGGATGCAATTAAGCTAAAATGAACTGCAGTTCTTAAGTTACACTTCATAGTGGAACACAGTTTTCTTAATTAGCTAGCAACAGCAAGCAGAGGTCACAAGCTGGTGAATGTATCTGGCAGTGGTACAGGTCAAGTTGCTGCTAAAGGGTGGGGGGCCCCAGAGGTTTAAACTTTGACAATCCTAGTTTGCCTTCATCACAGGAATAGTGTGTGGCTATGAATAAATAGTACATTTCCAAAGCTCTTGCTGATAATCTGTGGGGTGAATTGGGATGGGATAGGGGTGGGTAAAATGGGAAGAGAAAACCAAGTTATTTTGGAGCAGGCAGCGAAAACTGGATAGGTTTTCAAAGGCAACAATGGGGCCCAAAACACCTTTTTTAATAAAACTTTTCTTTAACAGAAATTTACTTTTTCTGTCACAACTGGTGGTGTGCAGCAGCTGTAGTCAGCAGACAATTGGCCTGTCCAGTCCCCATCCCCCCAGTGCCTCAGTTGTAACACCACATCATGATGTAAGGTCATTCCGAAGGCATTGTTGGGAGGAAAAACAGTCTGCAAACTCCATCCCAAAGAATGAACAGCACAGATTTTCAAACAAGCTTTGGCTATTTGGAATCACTGTACTTTGTTCTAACATTGCTTAAAATGGCAAGACCCTTCATGCTGCAGCTACTAGGAGTGAAATTCATTTATGTTGAAATTTATTTTGAAAAAGTTAAGTTTTCCTTTGCTCCCTGTGCATCTCTGTTGTAACCACTACAAGACTGGAAGAAACATGTTAACTTTGGAAACACATGGAAAACATAAATCATGACCGGCTGAGGTTCTTGGACACATTTTTGCCACATGTTTTCAGTCAAGCGACTCCCCTACACACATTCATTACCCTCACAATATAGACATCAGCCATGAGAACTCATTCTTCATACAACACATGAAGCAAAACTTGGTTGACAAAGTTTACAAGTGGTCATTGGGTCCACTCATAGGATGCCAGTAACACAGGTAACGGTTAAATTGTGAACTTTTTAATATATGCTGTCTGCCAAATTTTGTTGCCATGTTTGAAAACATATTACACGTGACAACACTGAGGAGAGAAAGAATCTCAACGAAACGTGGCATTCCAAGGAGCACCTCAACCTGCTACCTTGCTCTTCCTCATTGAGTCTGCCATTTTATTTCTCTCCACACTGGCAGAGCAAGTGGAACTTTGTCAAATGTCCACCCCAATAAGGCCATTCTAAAAGCAGTAAGGCACCACTGGCATTTTTCAAAAAACTGATATTGGTGTCTTGGTGAGGGCAGGGTTATCTGAAGAACTGTTCTTTGGCTCCTCTCCACAGTGTACTTGCCTTCTGCTTGCGACACATTCTATGATCTACATTGCATTGGTTGACATTGGTGCGAAGCCAGGTCTTGATGAGCACATTATCCAGCCAGCTGCCCCCTTCCAACTATTATGCACCTGTAGTTTTTGTTACACTTTTTTGAGCATGATATTTGCATGGTGTTAAAATACTCAACACATTTAGAAGGCTTCATTTGCAATTGTACAGTACTGACCCCAGCACATCCCGCCTGCCTATGTAGCTAAAATTCCAAGGCACTTAAATTCACCACTCATGGTAATGAAAGCATTGTTGATAACACAGAATACAGCATTTTCAACAGGGATGGAAATGGACTCTCACTACGGCAGCTCACAGTCTATATGTTGTGGGCACAATATCTGGGTATAAGTGGAGTCTACCTGTTGCATAACATAGGAACAGATTGCCCTACCCAATATAAAGTCTGTAGCCATGCTGTAAAAATCGAACGTGAGTACAATGACTCTGAAATGCTGCAAATATGGACAGTTAGCAGCACCATGACAATATTCCTCAAAGAAAAGTGATGGAAATGGGAAAAAGTGGCACACTAAGAAGCAGGTTGAGACTGCAACTTTAGCAAGTTTTATCCAATATCACAAACATGGCATCAAACAAAAACTCAGCTGTTCAGCTTACTGTAATGTCAGACACTGAAGATTTCCAATGCAATTGCATTCCAGCATCTCAATCTTTCACAAATTGTGCTTGCTTTGCCCCAGACAGATATCCCAAGCAGCATGACCACAGATTCCTTTGGAGACAATCCTAAGCCAAAGCAATGCCAGACACTGACCTTGAAAAACTTGTCAATTTTACTGAGGTTGATTCTCTTCTTGGCATCTAGTTTGTAAATGTTACTGACATTTCCGTCCATGAGATAGAGACCAAAGCCCATCACCTAGCAGAAAAATGAGATAAGCATAGAGGTCTGGTGGGAAGAACAGTGATATTTTCAGGAAAGTTATAAGCTAATCCAACATCACAGCTAGGGGTGTTTACGGCTTATCAATTCCAACTTTATTTCTTCTGAAATTCATTAATAATCATAAGAAGCTGCCTTATACTATGCCAGACTTTGTGCATCTAACCCAATATTGTCTATTCTGACTGACAACACAGGTGAGGTAAGGGTTGTTTTTTAAATGGTAATGCTAGGAATAGGCCCGGTCTCTGTAATGAGGAATGTTTCCAAGATACACCAAGTTTGCCTTTTGTGTGGCTCGGAAGCTTAGTTCAAGGGTAGAATCCTAAACTGGAGAAGAAATGTTTCACACCACCTGATGACTGGTCTTTATTCTCTGAGAGTACATTACTTACTTTTCTATCCCACTTTTCAGACAGTAATGGTCTCTCAAAGCAGGCACATATCAATTGCCTCCCGTCAGTGGGAACTGTTGCCTGGCAACTGGCAACTGCAAGCAAGGGAAGGCTTGCCTACATCATGGGCTGAGTGAGTGTCAGCTGCTCAAACCCACTCTCTTGTCTTAAAAGACACCATTTGCCTAGTCGGCAGGGGCCGAAGGGAAACACCAAGGATGAGGGAAGGAACTTGTAGGGATACTATGTTATTTTTGTACCCGATACCAGATCTGAATATGTTTTTTATTGTGAGAAATCTTATGTAAGCTGCTTTGAGAGCCTGTCAGGGCTATGAAGTGGGATGTAAGTATTATTAGTAATAATAATAATAATAATAATAGTAGAAGTAGTAGTAAAGTATGTGGAAGGAAGAGGCATTAAACCGACTCTGCCAAAGACTGGATCCCATTTGTAAATAAAGGGCTGTTGTGTCTTCATGAAGAGGTGAAACTTAAGCCTGACACAATATGGGTAAAAGAAAAAAAAGTGGAAGCAAAATGGGGAGGAGAATAACCAGGAACCATAAAAACATTTATTTTTAGAACAAGGATCACAATGAGAGAGGGAAAGATCAAGAGACAGATAAGTCATCTTTGGAGAGAGGTAGAGATGTTACCTTTAGGAGCATATGCTTCTCACTGGGCGTCAAGTACATCTTGTTTTCGTAGTAATCCACACAGATGTTCACAATATCAGCCAACAGCTCCTCATAACCTGGAATGACTTCTAGCTGCTGATGCAGGCACTTAAAAAAACGTAACAACCCACAAGACCCTCAGTAATTTCAAACTAAGGACAAAAATAAAAATGTTTAAAGACTGTGAAACTTAATTTAATTACTTCAGTGTACAGAGTCAACAAGTATTGGTTATGGCCTTTCCAGATAACAAATGCAGGTACAAAGGAATTGCGGCGCAATGGTTAGGGCAGCCTTCTCCAGCCTGGTGCCTTCAATATTATTATTTTTTTGTACTGAACTCCTATTAGCCATAGCTAGTATAGCCAAAGGTCAGGAATGGTGGGGATTGTAGCCGAAAACACCTGGAGGATACCAGTTGAGAAGCATTGGGACAAGGATTGGAGAAACCCAAGTTCAAATCACTACTCAAAGGGGCACCTTGGGCCAGTCAATCTTTCTCCACCTAACCTACCTCACAGATTGTTGCAAGGATAAAATGTTTAATGGGGGTGACAACAATCTGACAACAAACCTAGACTAGGTCAATTATTTAACTTTGCTAAATTATTTAATTTTAATTATTTAAATAATTCTATGTTCAAGATGACAGTCTATGACTTAAAAACAGGAATTAAAGCTTTATAACGCACATAAAAAGCAAAACAGTAGTAACTTAACTGAGCACATGACGGGAGAAAAAATAATATAAAACTACCATACCTGTGTGATCCTGTTATGATTTGCTAGGAACATGGAAAGGTTCTGCGATTCCTGAATAGACTGGGGATCAGCCATTTTCCTCAAAAACTGGGCTGCTCTGAAAGACAACAGAAATCCTACCTTGACCCGGGTATTTCTGTACATACTATGCTAGTTTGTGGCCATGTAATACAGGCCTGTAAAAAGAGCCTTTACCATAAGGTTAAGAGAAACATTCCGTTTCATTATCTTTGCTTCCCTAAAAATAGATTTCTACTGCTAAATATTTCTCATAGACTGCTGGAATAACACAGGGCCTAATTCCAAAGGTCCCAACAATTCACCCTCTCAGAACGGCAACACTAAAAATGCACTGGCATCCACCAATCTCACCTTTTGTAGGCAGAGTGGTCGTTTTTGACACTGCACTTCATATTTTTCAATTCATCCAGGACAGCAAACATGTTGATAAACTTTCCCAATGTCAGTAGATATGCTTCAGAAACAAAGTCTTTCCTTCTCTCTGCATGACACAAACGTTTTACCTCGCTGCAGAATCGCTCAATGGCCTTTCTCTGGAAAACAGCAACAAATGGATAATTCAGAGGTGGGGTGAAATGGGATGGCCTTGAGCAAATAGTTGCTGAGAATAGCCTTGTTCTGACTAGGATCAGGATCCCATCGCCTGCTCTTTCCCCTTTTCAGCCTCAACATTACCATGTTTCCACCCAGCAGTTGAAATCATTGTTCAAAATATTGACCTTTTAGCTTTATCGAAGAGAAAAATTCAAAAAGCAAAAGTAGTTGAATAGTATGTATGTAGTTGGTTAGTTGTGGGGACGCAGGTGGCGCTGTGGGTTAAAGCCTCAGCGCCTAGGACTTGCCGATCGAAAGGTCGGCGGTTCGAATCCCTGCGGCGGGGAGCGCTCCCACTGCTCGGTCCCAGCGCCTGCCAACCTAGCAGTTCGAAAGCACCTCCGGGTGCAAGTAGATAAATAGGGACCGCTTACCAGCGGGAAGGTAAACGGCGTTTCCGTGTGTGGCTCTGGCTCGCCAGATGCAGCTTTGTCACGCTGGCCACGTGACCCGGAAGTGTCTCCGGACAGCGCTGGCCCCTGGCCTCTTAAGTGAGATGGGCGCACAACCCCAGAGTCTGTCAAGACTGGCCCGTACGGGCAGGGGTACCTTTACCTTTACTAGTTGGTTAGTTAGTAGATATAGATAGATAGATAGATAGATAGATAGATAGATAGATAGATGATAGATAGTCTGAAATAAACAAATATCAACTCAGCAAGCAGCAGGGCAGTTTTATCTGCTGAGATGAATAAAATGTGAAAATGAAATGTTAATGTTCTCTTCTGCTTGTCCCCTGTAGCTTTTCAGGTAGAAATTGCAGATCTCAAAACACATGTTCAAAACTGCTGACAGATCTTACAGGAAAGAAAACAAACCCATATTTGGTGCTCAGAGCAGCATACCTGAAGCAGAAAATGGTTCTCAGACCTAACCCCAACATTGCTGTTCTATTTAGTGTCCCTCAAAAAGGTGTTTAGGTACTTTGGGCAGACCACTGATTTGACTGCTGTTCTTTATACTGCTACGTTAAAGAGGAAAAACTTCTGTTTCAAAATGTTGTCATCACCTGAGATCATATTCTACGGCTTGCTCGTTTACAGACTATGTTATGTGTCACAAGTAAAGACCCAAACTGAATTTGAGAGACTAAAACTTTGCCCACCATCAGTTATGCAAGTAGTTTGTTGACTCAACAGGGGGAAGGCACAGAAAGTTTTGAAAATAGTATGGAAGGAATTCAATGCTGCACTAAGGCGATCGTTCCGTCAAGGCAAGTGTTTGGGCTTGCCAGATGGAATGATCCCCCCTTCCCTAGCCCTGTGCAAGGACTTCTGCTGGCAGGACGCATTAGCTGAATCCCACCCAAAGTTGAATCGTGTCAACTAAGAACTTCAAATAGGTCAGCTATGTGAATGAAAAGAATGTTACATTTTTGGCAAATGTGCCAAATTTAAAGCAAGCACACTGCTCTCCCACCTCCCCGCAATGAGATACGGTGAACTAAGGCACATTCCTAGAAGCATTTTCAGCTTTACTCTGCAACATCAGAACTGACCGTGCTGTTGAGCAAAAGAGATCATATTGAAACAGGAATTTTGAAACTCCCCCAAAACCTACCTGAAAATACATGAACTTCATGAGCTTTGTAACTTCTGGCTCCAAGACTTCCACAGTCTTTTCATAAATCTCAACCCGATTTGGCTGTTCGTTGCACTTTACCTGAAGGACAACACCTATTTTCATTAGTTATCCTAATAGGACAAATGTTCTGCTTTTTTATTTTGACAGCAGCGTGACAGAGATCTGTGATAAGGAGAGTCACCAAGCCAGATAATTTTGTGAGCATTTTCTAAATAGTAATATGTATCAAAAATGATCTTTGGCCAGCAGCACATACTTTATATTTGCTTAACACTTTGTTTCTATTTGAATTTGGGAAGACATCATAATATTGCATTTGCATTTTCATCGCTTATTCTTTTTTGTTTCTAAATTTTCTAAAGTTTTTGGTTTTTTAATTAAATCAAATCTTATCTTCCAAAACAATTTAAATAAAAACCACTGCTTTTTAATTATTTTCCTTTAGAAGAAAAAAATCTTCCACACTCAATAAGACCAGGTTACAAAAAAAATTCTACACTTATTTTCATATATTAAATGACTAGCTGAATAAAGAGATATTCTGTAGCAGGACAGCCTATACCTATATGAACCTGCCAGAGCCCAATTATTGGCTTCAAAGGCCCTGTTCTCTAGCCTGACACTAAAGTCAATTGTTTTGGCAGGTACTAGGGAAAGAGCCTTTTCAGTGATGGCTCCACAAACGTCTGCAATTACCTCCCCCAAATTTATGGTTGCCTCCCTCTCTTGTGGCCTTGAAGCGGCACCAAAAGATTTCTTATTTATTCCACCAAGCTTTATTGATGGTGCCCTACATAGATTTTTATTGTAATCAGTTTTGTGAGTGCTTGTGACCTAAAAGGTGAACTAGAAACAGATTGAATAAATACACACGAAGCCTCTGTGAAGTTAACTGAAGTGTAGCATACACTGTATGGCAGATAGGCAGAACAACAGAAGTAGATACATCAGGCTCTCAAGAATTTGTGCACATTTTTTTTCTTTCTCTCCTAAGAGTCATTCCCTTCATCAGTATGATCTAGTGGTCTTTTAACCTGGTTTGCATAAGTTCGCCTGCAATATGCTTCAGTGATCAAAGCAAGAAACTAGAGCATGTGATCAAAAATTCATGTGAAGCAAGGAAATATTCAGCTGGGATTTACAAAGGCTAAAGGGATAGGGACGCATTAGTCAAACAGCAAAAGATAACCCTTAGGAGAACTGCATATTGATCCAGCTTGGAGTCCATAATGGCACCAATACCAGCACTGCTTGCTGAATTAGAGTATTTCCCAGGCTGCATATAGAGCAATCTGGTATCATACTGAATTCACACTGGAAATGGTATTTATAAGTTAATCACAATAGCCCAGAGGAGGCCTTAACAGTGCTTAGTGCAATGCTATTCTCTGTGACCTGTATGGCATTTGGAAGCTTATGCTGATGAAATAGGAATGACATTGTTGATTTGTGTTTAATATAGGCATCTTAACAAACACTGTGGGAGAAAATTTGGATCCCCAGAAGACAAGCTCCTGACCCAGTAACAAAGGCCCATACGAACATAAGAAGAGTCTGTTGGATCTGGCCAGTGGCCCAACCAGTTCAGCATCCTGTTCTCACAGTGGCCAACTAAATGCAAGCAGGCCCTAAGCACAACATCTCTCTCCCCTCCTGTGGTTTTCAGCAACTGATATTCAGAAGTATACTGTCTCCAACCATGGAAGAAGAGCACAGCCATTATAGCTAGTAGATACCGATAGCCTTATCTGTGATAGTTCAGAACTTAAATGGTTAAGTGTTCTGAGTGAGTGCGTCACCTACTGACGTCAGTTTTTAGAAGCTGGGAGGAGACAGAAGCTAAGGAGGAGCTTGTTCCCTGTACGTTCAGGTTCTCTCTGTGTCTCTGAGAGAGAAAGAAGTGCCTTTGGATATGGCCGCAAGCAGTGATGGATTCTGTTGATGAAATGTTTCAATAAAGAGCTGTAAATAGACGGAGCTGTCTGTGTATGCTTGCCTGAAGGAAGTAAGACTGCTTTACACCGCTGTGTTCTACTCTGCTAAGCCGTGACCTGAAGGGAGCAACAGTGGCGCAGCTTTGAAGAAGTGTGCCGGACCCGTTATAAACTGCTGATTGACGATCATAAAGTAATCAGGTGTCACGGCAGATCGATATCCAACATTATCATCCATGAATTTGTCTAATCCCCTCTTAAAGCCACCCCACCCTGATCACACAAACTCAGAACCTCAGCACCGCTGAACATTTTGATAGTGAGAAGATGGAAAACGTGTATCATCCTCACCAAGACCTAAATCAGAGCCCCTATGCCAATACCTTAGCCCAGGTTCTCTGCAATTCTTCTAAATATTTCCATCCCTTGTTCCCCCTGGACTGTAATTTCTGTCTGAGTGGGCTGGGCTTGAGTCCAACCGTACATCTTACCTGGGGAATGGCCCTGGAACAGCTCCTCCAGGTGTAAAGCATCACTGCATATTCATGCCCTTCCTCCAGCATTTCATTCTGGAAGACAGACACACATTTTGGCAGAATGGCAGCGCTGGTTACCACAAAAAAACAATTACACTTCAACCAACTTTACACCGAGTCCCCTTTAGTGTAGGCAGCTGTGTATAATCTATGGCACTTACCATGCTTGAGTGCACTGTAGCTTGTTCAATATACCTAGCAATGCCAGTTACAAAGGCATTTCTGTCTTCAAAATTGGTGTCAAAGTTGGCCTGCGAGCAAATAAAAAAACAAGGGTTAATGCCGCTCGCAGTTAGAGCAAGCTCTCACACACAGAGTAACACTTATTTGATAGCTGGAACGCATAGATTTATTATGCAGTCACTACAGTGTCATTGTCTTTTATCAGTAATTAGTCAACAAGGGAAGCCATAGTAGCAGGTTTTAATAAATCGTATGGTGTGGTCATTCACAAGGCAGTAGCCAACAATCTGGATGAGTGAATTCATGCTTATTTGATCATTACTGTGCTTAGAACGCACACCTATACCAATACATGTTTCCACAAGACAGCATGGAAAGGGAAGCAAAGGGATCATAGCCCTGTTTGAAAGATAGTCAATCAATCTCAGGAAGGAAACTGTTATACAAGAAAAGGTTCCTGTGCTTTCACCGGGGTCAGCGTCAGTCAAACTTTCCCCAGAGAAAGCATGCAATGCAAGAGAGGGAAAAATATATATATGAGGGAAGAGTTCTGAAACTTTATTAAGGCCTGGAATCTCAGTGGTATAAGGTCTCTTCCACCTCAGTCATTTTTTATTATCTAAACAGTCAAAACAGAAAGAAATTGAGGCATAGGATTTAACCACCCTCAGCTTCCCTCCTCCATCTCAACCTTTCAGCTTCTTGCTCTGTTGAAAATATTTAGACCAACACAGGAAACAACTTCCCTGATTTTTTTGTAACTCCTTGTGGAAGAATTTATTATTAAAAGAGCATGGTGTAACATCAGCTCGTGTAGCACTGACCAATTTTAGCAGAAGATTTACGCTGGTTGCACGACGTGATACTTTGGGTCGAACTTGGTAACAGATGTGAGCAGTGAATATGCCACTTTGCATGTTTGCAAAATACTTCACTACAGCCCATTTGTGTCAGCCATCGGCCATAGCAACAAAAGAACATTGGGATGTACAGAGAACAAAATAAAAAGTTGATTATATAAAAAAACAGTTTATGGTCATGAATCAGCAATCAAATAGTGGACCTTCTTCTGAATGCCCCAGCTTAGAAACCTTGCAGTCATCCTTTGTTGCTTACTGTATTACATATTTCCCCAACAATGTTTTCTGCTTGACTTCATAATACCGCGAACTGCAAAAATGAATGGCAAAAGCATGCAGGCCCTAGAATAAAATGTTTGAAGACCTGCTGTTTACCTGGTACATGATAGACGATGGAGGTGGCTCGATGCATGGCTGCTGATCAGGTAGTGGCAGCTCCTCCAGCAGGTCCACATTGGACAGAGCATCCTCCAGTGTTACGTGAGTCGTCATGGCTCCAAGCTTTCAGACTCACAACTAAACTCAAAGAAAATAAGATTATGTTAGAGAACCAGTGCCAGAAAACTTAGGGATTCAGAACAAATGGAATCAAATTAGACAACAGGCCAACATGCAAACACATGCCCCATTAAAATCAGTAGGAATTAAAGATGTAACTATGGATTAGAATGCAGACTGGGCTGCAATACTACACACACTTAGCTCCACCAGGCCAACAACACACCATATACTGCTGAGTTAACCTGCATAGGACAAAGCTGCACGGCTGCATTTCCAAAGGGAAACTGCCATAAGATAGCATTAAGATAGCCTGCTGGTAGCCCACATGTGGATCATTGAGATCATTAGGAAAACCACATTGACTTGATTTGATTTACATACACAAGCAGTTAAGACAAGGCTACACCACAATCATATAGTGGCAGGTAGATAAAATGTTTTCGTCTTGAGAAAGATAAAAGAGACACAGATGAGAGATACAAGGATAATCTGTAGCATTCCAGTACCTTGTGTATCTAAAGATCTTGTGACTACCTTCTGCATGACATTTGTGCAATAGTAACCTTGTAATGTAGTTACCATACTATGGGCCAACAGTACACCATTACTGTGGTGCAGCCGCTTTAAGAAGCATTGCCTCACTGTCTTAAACTATTTCCATACACACACAGTCCCAAGTAACACCCTGGGAACTCTGCTCTGCTTTTTTTAAATGTACAAACTTTATAATTTCATGTACCTACTGAGTCCCCTGAGTATGGAGAAACCAACCCCGTTTGTCAGAAGAGAAGTCCTCAGTGATAACACTTTCACATGTGACACCCAGAAAACATTTCCCTTATTTTGCATCATCTTACAAAAGCTTCTACTTATCCAGTTAATTCAATTGTTCTGATCATGTGCTTCTTTTAATATTCTGTGTACTTTGTTATTTTTCACATCAGAAAAAGGAAACAACCAACAAATGTCTACAGCACTTGCACAGGCACCTGCAGTGTGGTGGGAAAGTGTGGTTATATCTGCAAAGGAAACACAACCTTAAGAGAACATGTGCAGATTCAGTGCAGCAGATACACTGGCATTATTGCTCAATAAAATAAATGCCTCTTCTACTTCTGTTTATGAGGTTTTATCAATTAAGTTTGGCCTCTGTCAATATAACCCAGAGGCCGACATTGCTGAATAAACTAATTATTATTCCTGAGTCTGTAAAATTCTGATAATTCATCCGAGCACACTATACAACTGTTGAATTATCTTTGCATTCCCATGGGGCATTTTAGATCGGATCAAACAACTAATTGATTCTTTACAGGTCAAACTACATTCTCTGAAGTCTACTGAATGGGGAGTGGGGGGGGGGAGATGTGCAAAGGTGTCTATGTCTAGCAGAGGAATGTGTTTCCTCCCCTTGTACAAGGACTTATGGATGTCTGTTTATCTTTATTTATCTGTGGACCAGTAGGCCCTGCAAAACTGTAGTGTTCGTCAAGGCTCTGTTATTTAATGTGTATTACAATCTCAAGTATGGAAGTGACAACAGATGGACACAACGATCAGATGAGGTAATTCAGAAAAGGTCCTTATGGCAAGTGTGATAAACAGCTGTCACAGCAAAGCAGCTGCCTGCCTAGGCTTTGTGGTCAGTGATTTACAAGAAAAGGTTTCCAGAAGGAAGAAATATGGGTCACACCAACTATTCTCATTTTGAAGGAGCTGAACTCAAACTCTTTACACATTCATAGAACCCAAAGAGCTTGCATTTCATTGCCCCTGGGAGCAAGCCCAAAGGTAGGCGGAGTAGCAATCCTCTTGAGGAATGCACACATTATAATAATATTCCCTCAGAGGTACTGAAGTGAATGCCTCTTGTTTATCTCACTGCAGTCTTGCATGAAATGAGGTTATATCCCACAGTTCGATTCTGTCACATTTTTATTCTGTGCATCTCAGGGCTGGTTCACACCTACTGATAAATGTGCAAACCTGGCACTGAGGTTTCCCTGCCAGGTGATGTGAGGTGATATGAAAGTCCTATTTAAGGTGCCTATGTGATAGCGCTTAGCATTTTGAAGTGTTCAGCAGCTGGAGAAGAGGGCTGGAGTGCCTCAGAAAGTGGCCATTGGTCTCAAAACTGGAAATGTTGCATGTGGACAAGAGCAGAGAAGCTTAGAAAACAGTAACAACAAATTTCTTGTAGTTGCTGGATCATTCCATGTTACATAACATCTGCAGCCTATTTATAATAGTGCCTTTGGTTTCTGGGCATAAGATACATGACTAACAATGCAATCCTAATCATGTCCACTTAGAAATCTTATTGCATTTAGTAGAGCTTACTCCCAGGTAAGTGGGCTTAGGACAGCAGCCCAAGTTTATCTTTACAAAACCGCATTAGAAAGCAAAATATCTTCAGTGCAAACTCCATCCCACATAGCAGATTTCATGCTGTGCTTCTGCTCCACATATTTCTTTGTGCATGTGCTCATGAAATGAAGGAGTCTACATGTGCGTTTAACGGCTTCATGACATGGAGAGGTTCAGCAGGCATGGCTGCTCCTGTCACTGCTGGTTGCTTTGAGATGCTGTTTTCTTTGAGGGCGGAAGTTTCACTGGCAGAGTCTCTGTGTGAAAATGTTGTTGAAAGTAAAGGAAGCTAGGGCAGGTCTGAAGCTAGAAAGCCTTGCTTACAACATGGCTGAGTATTGTTATCACTCAAATATTGCTTCTTACAAAAGTTTGGCTGTAATATGGAAAGGGGAAAGGATGTACTATTCCCCTCTAAAGCAGCACAATTGTTCATGGATATCATTACCCCAAACAGACAAAAATATTTAAATGAGAACAGCGAAGCAAAATATATGCATATTCTGCATAATTAGAATTGCCAGGAGTTTTTTTCTGGCTTGGTCCCTGGCATGCAGAAATATTAACAGATGAAGCTTTCCCCATTTAATTTCCCTACCGAGAAAAATTACCCCAGCAAAGTATCTGCTCCTTGGGTAGCCATCCAAAGCACAGGAGCCCTTTCTGGGGGGGGGGGGGGAATGGCAACCCTACCTACCATTGATTCAACTTGAAAAAGCTTACACACTAATCTCATGTCTTTTCCTTTTCAATTCATGATTTTAAGGAGAGATTTTTGTTGCTATAATGGCAGAATTATCAAGCTTTCCCACATGAGCCAAGAACATCTGCTACTTAGTGCCGCCGCTGTCATCATCTCCACAGCCATAAAAGCCAAATAGTTCCTTCTTTTTTCCAGTGATACTGCAATGGGGTTACTGGGTCAGTGATCCTCAAAAGGTCAGCAGGGGGTATTAGCCAACAGAAGCCATCTGTGCCTCGTGGGTTTATATGGGACAGAGCTGACAAAGCGAGTGTTCAAAAGAGAAAACAGGATGGGGTGGGAGGGATAGAAACTGTACTCTTTGTGGTTCATGTATAGGTGCAATACTTCCTGCACTGTCATGCCTGACCGACTACTGTTACAGCACCAAGCTCTCAACAGATAACTACATACTTTCTACACTAGAAGTGGATTGCATCAGCTAACTTGAAAGAAGGGACTTTTTTTCATCCCCCCCCAAAAAAAAACCACAAGGAGACTTTTGACCTTTCACACAGCACATACTCTGCTTCAAATTACATGATGAAGCACAGAAGACACTATCTCCAAAAAATCTTAAGTGATCCGCCCCCCTTTCTTAAAAATTATTTTCTGTGCAATGCCTTCTGTTCTTCACAGAGGACCTAAAAAGAGTATTTAAGTATTTCCAGACATGACAAAGCCAGCCTAAACCAGCAACTCCCTAGGCAAAATTATCACTCGAGTAGGATGACCTTGTGCTGTCTGGAAGCACTTGTTCCATGATGAACATGGGAAAACTACTCAATTGGTCTGGGGCAAGTGCTTTCATAAATGTGCAGTCACCATCCTATGAGAACAAAAGAATAGCTCCTCCATGTTTAACAAGGAACATATGATTCAGAAATCAACTTAGAACGGCTCCATCTTCAACACTGCAGAATTCCAAAAAACAAAGTTGTGACTGAAGAAGATAGTCAAAGAGTCAAACTACTAGAAGACATTTGAACAGCAGGTAATCATCAAAATGCTACCTGCAAAACAGATAACTCAAGCAGGTCAACCAACACACACACACACTGCAAAACAACAACACAAAACTGCCTCCAAGTAAACTGCTAGCAATCAAAACTGTCACTTAGCAATTTTAACCTAAGGAATAGCCCTTCTCAACCTGAGCATCAGTCATGAGCCTGAGAAATACAATACCATTTTATATGCCAAAGGAAATGTTATAGGGACAGTTTGAAACTCTCCATTCACAAGTCACATTCCACGTGTGGGAACAGCTCAGGCACAACCAAGGCAAGGTTTCTGGTCCCTTCCTTTCTGGTCTTTGAGAAGTGAAGAAGCGTCTTTCTTTTTCGGCCTCAGAGTCACCTGAGTCCTGCCCCCTTGCTTGCTTCAAAAAGACTGCTTGGATGTTGGATGAGAAGTGAAGGGGGTGGGTGTGAAACTCAAAGCAGAGGTGCCTTCCCCCCCCCCCAGCAGAGCCACATGGCTGGCCGTCTGGAGTTACTGCCTGGTGTGCAGCAAGAGGAGTGGCACATTTATTATTATTAGTGCAGGAAGAAGAGGTAGCCAGGAAGAAGCAGCTCTGGCTCAGGCTTTGATGGTGCTTCAATGCAGGGATAGGAATACACAGTTGCCTTTTCCCTCCTTCCCTCCATCCCTTTTGCTCAGTGCCGCCTCACTCACATTCACTGATCCTGCCTGTGGAGAGAGGCGACCCCTCCTTGGAGTGGGATCATGGAAGGACACTTAAGTCTTAGGTTTGCAAACTGGACACTCAAGGTGGGCGTCTCTGCCACAGTGTTAGAAACTGAGATATGAAAGCTAGGAGCTAAACGGCACCTTAACCCTAGGTTATGGGCGCAACAACAGAATGTCTAGGCACACGTCTTTAATAACAAGAATACAAAGCTGGAAATGAATGAACGGCAGCTAAAATATTATGTTCATTTTTCACATGGTCTAGGCCTCATGTGAAGACTGCAAAAAACAAAGCCCACCCCCCTAATATTCCACATGCAGCTGCTGGGTGACCTTGGGCCAGTCACACTTCTCTGAAGTCTCTCAGCCCCACTCACCTCACAGAGTGTTTGTTGTGAGGGAAGAAGGGAAAGAAGATTGTTCGCTGCTTTGAGACTCCTTAAAGGGAGTGAAAGGCGGGATATCAAATCCAAAATCTTCTTCTTCTTCTTCTTAAAAGGGTCTCTTCTCCATGCTTCAGAGAGCGGCTAGAAGTGGGGAAGCAGAAAAAGGTCCTCCTTTACTTCCACTCTGCAGACAAGCCCTGGATTCTCCCTATACCCCCTTTCCTTCATATAAATATATCTTTTTGGCACCATAATTAACACATATGAAAGGCCTATACAACTGATGGCAAAGGCTTGGTTACTGTGCTCCACAGCTGGGATGTTGTTACTGGGAAGGCCTTCTGGCAGGTCATAGAACCCCAAATTTCACTCAGGGTTGGAAGCACCAGAAGGACCACCCCAGTAAACCTCAATCCATAGGGAAGCTCATATGGGGAGCCTATAACAGCAAAGGTGCTCCTGATTCTTGTGTTGAATCACGGAAGGTTATATAGAGAAGGTTCAGGGAAGGCTTTCTGTTATTCTCTCAGTTTGAGTGCAGCTGCACCCACTCAGGCCATTCCTTGGCCTGGCATCTAGGTTTGGAACTCACAGGGCACAACAATGGCATTGCCCTCAAAGAGGTGGAACTATATCTTGCTCTTGCATTTCAAAGTTGAGCTGGACCATAAAGAAGGCTGATCGCCGAAGAATTGATGCTTTTGAATTATGGTGCTGGAGGAGACTCTTGAGAGTCCCATGGACTGCAAGAAGATCAAAGCTCTCCATACTGAAGGAAATCAACCGTGAGTGCTCACTGGAAGGACAGATTGTGAAGCTGAGGCTCCAGTACTTTGGCCACCTCATGAGAAGAGAAGACTCCCTGGAAAAGACCCTGATGTTGGGAAAGATGGAGGGCACAAGGAGAAGGGGGCGACAGAGGACGAGATGGTTGGATAGTGTTTTCGAGGCTACCAGCATGAGTTTGACCAAACTGCGGGAGGCAGTAGAGGACAGAGGAGCCTGGTGTTCTCTGGTCCATGGGGTCACGAAGAGTCCGACACGACTAAACAACAACAACAACCCTCAATGTACAACTCAGGACTTGCTTGTCCTCGGTGTAAAGGAATTGTAATAATCTGATACTGTACATAGTTTTCCATAAAAGTCTTGCTGTTACACATTTTTTGAAATCGTTTTGGATTAGTATATATATGAGCACCTTGCCTCAAATATTTTGTTAAAAAAATATTATTTTGTTTGAGAATGATTAAGAAAAAACCACAAAAGTAAGGCCTGGGTAGGACATTCCTCCCCCCCCCCCGATTCCTTTTTCAGGCCTTTCCATCTCTAATCCAAGATTAGCCATATTCAGAGTAGACTTGATGAATTAATAGCTATGACTAAGTTATATCCATTAATTTCAATGGATCGACTCTGGGAGGAATTCAGTGTAGCACTAATGTGATTGTTCTATCAGGACAAGCAATTCGGCTTGCTAGACGGACTGATCCCCTCTCTTCTCCATGAGCTGCTCCAGGGGGTTCTTGCAAACAACCTCCCCCCATAAGCCAATTGCAGGGGGTCTGCAGGGGAGGGAGGGGGAGAAGCCCTGTTGCATATGCAGAAGTCCTTGTGCAGACCTTCTGGTGATGGGACTCATTTGTTGAATCCTGTCCTCTAAGTAATAGTTAATTGGATGTAAACAAAACATTCTAATTAAATTATCAAAATGTGTGCATTCTGAATAAAGTAAATACCACATATTCCAAACTGACACATATTTCACAGAAATAATTAATATTGAAAAATGAGTTGGGTCAGCTGTCCCATCTGTTATATATCATTAGCCCAAGGAGCTTAGAGATCCAATTTTTGATTTTACATAATATATTGCTATGGTGGTAGAGTTCCTGCTGTGACCATAGGTCAGGCTATGGTCAACTCATGGGTTCTTCTGACTCGCGTGTGGAAGACCATTGGTCTAATGGGAACCAGCAGGAATACTGCAAAGAAGCTAAAAAATGTAATTGAGGCACACATTTACTGAACTACCATCAGCCTAAATTTTTCAATAGTTTTAATAGTTTTAATTAGTTTTCAATAGTTCAAAATTTTTCATTTTTAATACCAGTTCTCATCTCATTTGCTCAATTCTATGAATTAATGTATGACATTCATTCCCACCATATGTCCCTACGCTATCACTTTAGAATTACTGTATTCCACTGGGATACTGCTTTTCTAAACACTTTATACCAAGAAGAAATATTAGGGGGTCATAGTGGTGTTGTAGAAATACCTGTCGCTTTGATGGATAGCTATATATTTACACTAAGCCAGGACATGGAAGCTATGCAATTAAAGCACTTCCTATAAGCACACATTAATTCTTATGAAATAAAATTCTGCTCTGTAACAATAAGCTAAGCTAATGAAACATCCACCAAATTATTTGAAAATGCCCTCTTTCACTGTTGTCTACAAAGCGTAACATTAGTTATTTATTTAAGGGACATATACTGTACTACACTTTCTGAGAGTGTCCACATAGTACCTTCTCATACAGTATTTTAAAATGCAAACACATTCCAAAAAACCTTTTAAAAGTCAGCAACAATAAATAATAATGTTTAAATCACCAGCATAAATTTTAACTCAGCCTTAACCCAGTTAACTCATTCATGTCCCCCTCTATCAAAAACTTTTTTAAAAAACGTGCGAGATGGGGGTCTGCCTAATCACTACAGAACTGCATTCCATAATTTCAGGTTATATACATTTGCTCATCAGTCTAACTGACTTTACAGGCAGGCACTGAAGTCAGCCCTCTGAGTTCTTAAGCTGTGGGCAAGACCATATGGCTTCAAGTGATCCTTTAAATAACTTGATTGGCTCCAAACCATCCCGGGCTTTAAAGGTAATAACCAGTACTTTAACGTGGGTCCAAAAATGCACTGGCAACCCAATCAAGGTAGCATGTGCTGACCACCTGCCGATAACCAAATGGCTATGCTCTACATCAGCTGAAGTTTCTGAAACAGATTCAAAGGCAGCCCTATGTGAACTAGCTCATGCACTGCTAGTTCTTCCTAGTGGGCTTCTATGGGTTCCAAGGTCTGTTTCATGACGCCCACACACAGGACACCCCTCACCACACAAAACAACTCTGTTGGACGACACTGAAGTGGACAACGCTATATCACAATGGTGATGGACACATATCTAGCTGTGGAGCCTATCACTTAATTACTCTAAGATCCTACAAGTATATAGGAGTATATAGGACTCTGCAGATGGCCAGCGTTGACAGTCCAGGTCCCTCTGGTTCAATGAGCCAGCAAGGATGGAGCATCAAAACCACCCCAGACCCCTGGGGAGCTTACAGGTCAAACCTGATCAAGTAATGACATTATCATCTGTTCCAGACAGAAGGCAAGATCCATTGTGAGTTCTGCAACATGCACTGGCTGAGATATAATCTAAGACAGGTCCATGATTGTCATGGAGGCCATGAATTCCTGAACTACACCAGACAAAGTCACCTTAGCTTTTATGTTGAAATCACCCAGAACCATCTGCCTCATGCATTGATGTTTTCCCTGTGATGACTCCTTTCTTTCCTTCCCAGGAATGTAAGGCGGTAGAGACGGAGACAAATAGCCAATTCCTTGTTACACCCCTAAAGGGACACCCCCCCTTCTTCTCATAGCTGAAATGTTAGAATATACATATCTAATACAAGTTGAAATGGAAGACCCAATGACTGCATTTGGATGGGACACTAAACTATGATTTAGCATTAAGTGCACAAGCCTTGAGCTTGCACACTCCTCCAGCTCCCTCTCTTCTCGGGTGGCCACAAGGAATACAGAAGTTTCCATTTCCATCTAACCAGAGTTACTTATTATGTCAGAACAGCTCCAGGCGCATACCCAGGTTCTTCTCCATGGGTACTGTGGTGTATCTAATTTCCCATTCTGGCTGCAGTTTCCAACATAGCACCAGAAGCCACTGCAAAAGATCTTCCAACTTTCAGAAATAGCATTTAACTCTTGTTTGGATTTTAAATGACTGTAAGCTGCCTTTGGGGAGTGGGAAAGTGAGGTACACATAATAAATAAAATAAAAAGCTAAAATGAGGTTGGGGAATGAGGTTTGCAGGAAAACAAAACTTAATTGTAAGAAAAACAGATGATCTAGAATATATGCAGAAATGCACACAATGACATCACAGGGAGACTTCTAAAGCACTCATTTAGGAGAGTGTGGTTAATTCGTTGGTAGGTAGGTTGGTAGGGGCTGTTTCCTAGATGACTTCTGTGAAGAGGTGCATCTCTCACTCTGAGTACTGCTGTGTTGAGCAAAGCTTGATTTTAAAATAGTTGGAGCCAGATGATTATTTTAGCAACCAAAAATCCTCTACACATCCTGAGGTGCAGTTCACTGTCTAATACAACAAATAACACCTGATCACAGCTTGCCTTCCTTTCCATTTCCTGCAGGTCAGTTCAACCTCATTACTTAAGATTATTTTGATGTGAAACCCAAGAGCCCCAGCCACCACAATGACAGCAACAGATGGCTCAGAGGCCCCCTCTGAATCACCAACAATATCCTTTTCAGCTGCAACTTCAAATTCTGGTTTGTTCTTTTATTTATTTATTTACATTTAACTCCCACTAGGCACATATGGGAATAAAGAGTCCAGAGAAGCTCCATCAGAACTCACCCACTTCTATTTGCCCTTCTCATTTTTTCTCCCCTCACAGATCTCAGCTGTGACTTGTGCAGCAATTCTCTGCAAAACCAATTCATCTCCTGTCATCTGGGACCTTCTTGGCCCTATAAACTAGCTAATTCATTTCCAACCCACTCACACCTTGTGGGTTCAAAAGTTTGACTCAGACAAATGCTTCGGTATAACACTGTTTAAATGTATTCTCAAGGATGGAATGCAGATATGAGTGTACATGACACAGGACAGGAAAAGAATTTTTTAAAAAATCAAGCTTGATTTATTATTGTCCAAACCAAAATATATTTTGAGTGAATTACAGTACCTCAAATTCTACAAAGTTAAAGACCACATATCCCATTGGCTCCAACTGCTTCTTTCAGTATGATCTGCAACATTGTTTTTTCAACTATGTTTATTTGCACCTTCACCTCTACCACTGAATCATCTTTTTTATTTTATTTTTTCCAGTTTTCATAATGTGCATGCTTGCTGTGAATCCACATCATTTCCCTTTGAGCATTTTCCATTCACCTCCCACACCCTGAGCTATCTCTGCCTATGCACCACACCTTCAATTTCCCTACCAAAAAGACAGAAATAAACAACAAAAGCAACAACAACAACCCCACAACCACCTAATGACTAAATTACTGACCAACTGTGCAAGGGAATGACAAGCTACGATTTGATCCTTGAAGCCACTGTTTAATTAAACCCTATGTGCTCATTAAGAAAGACAGAATAAGCATTTCATTTTTGCAGAGAATCCTGGGAACCACCACAATTTTTTCCACCCCTACCCCTCCCCACCATAGGAAACAAACCAATCACACGGAACTTGCTTGGTGCTCTATAATAAACAAGGAGGCCTTGAAATATCCCAGGTAGCTCGAGGCATTCTGGGAGATCTCTTGGAAAATCCTTCCTTTGGAACCCAAGCTGGGCCTAATTTCTTTCGGCACCTGGCCACCTGCGACACCCACCCACCCACCCCGCCAGGCCTGCACCCATGCTTTGAAATGCATCCTAGCAAGCGACAGCCCCGCGCCCCATGCAAAAATAAAAATATACGGGCGGGGGGGGGGAAGAGCCCGGGGTCTTGCCAGAAGCCTGTTGCAAACCCGTTTGAATCATGGCAGAGCTTTGCAGTCTCATGGTTCAACGCCCTTCAAGCAAAGCTGTCATATTCGGCCCTTGGGAGGTAACGGGCTGCCAGGCTTGGCAGGGGGGAGACCCCTCCTGCGCAAACACTGCCCAGATTTCGCTCCCACATCAAACCACCATCACCTCCTTCCGCCACGGTCAGCGGCCGAAGCGAGCAGGAGATGAATGGATTGCGGGCAGGGGCGGGCGACGGATGTTGACGAAGGTCCGCCGTTTCTGTCGCCGGGAGGAAAACGACCCCGCACCTGCGTCTATATATATATATAAATGCAACCGCCACCCCCACGTCCTCCGGGCCGCAGACCCTTCGCCGAAGCCGAGAAGGCATCTTCCCACCCCGCCGCCGCCGCCGCCTTAGTCGTGGCCGCTCCGCCTCGTGCTCGACAGCGGCTCCTCCAGCCGCGCGCGCCGGGATGCCATCGTCGTCGCGCCCCCAGGATCCCCGGCTGCGGGGTGGCGGGATCCACCGGTGTGTGTGGTTCTTTTTTTTACCTGGCCTTGGGAGCGAGGATGCTGCCGGCCTCTGCGGCTGGGCTCTGCGCGGGATGCAGCAGCGAGCGGCGGGCAACGGAGGAGGCAGAGATGCTGAGGCGCCGCTGCTGCCACCACTCGGCAGTCTCCACCTTCGCCGCCACAGCCTCGGCCTCCTCCTCCTCCTCGGATCTATTCGTGTCACACACAAGCACACACACACACACACTCCTAGGCAGACAGGCTCCCTCTCTCTCCCCCTCCCTCCTTTTCACACACACGCACAAAGAGCAGGAAATGGCTACAGCTTGCGCGCTTCCTGAGCTCTTGTGCTCATCGCCCCCCACCCCCTGCACGAGAAAGAAACCTGCCCCCTCCCGCGCGCGCGCAACCTCCGCCCTGCACGCCTCCGCAGCGTGCATAGACCGTGTCCCCCTGTCAGGCAGCAACTGCACCTGTTAACGACAGCGGACTGGAGTTTCGCGGGTTGTGAAACCACCGCCCCCCCCATAGCCCGCCCTCCTTGAAACTGCTGGAGGAATGGGCTCTGCTGCTGGAGCAAATTCTGTAGGCAGACTGAGGGAAGGAGGGGAGAAGAACGACAGAAATGGGCGGCATGAGCAGCAACTGCGCGTCCGCTTGCTTGCTGGGAGAAAGAGTGGGCGCCTGCCTGTTGGCCTCGGCGTTTCTCTCTCATCTTAAGGGCTGAATAGAGGAGCAGGAGGCTCCAAAAAGAGTGGGATAAGGCAAGCAGTTTAAGCATGGGTAGGCAAACTAAGGTCCGGGGGCCGGGTCTGGCCCGCGGACGGTCCGGGAATCAGCGTTTTTTTACAAGAGTAGAATGTGCCCTTTTATTTAAAATGCATCTCTGGGTTATTTGTGGGGCATTGGAATTCATTCATTATTATTTTTCAAAATATAGTCCGGCCCCCCACAAGGTCTGAGGGACAGTGGACTGGCCCCCTGCTGAAAAAGGTTGCTGACCCCTGAGTTTAAGCCTCTCCTGTGCAGCATTCAGCCAGCCCTAGGTTGTCAAGTGTATGCTTCTAATTTCCACCCTTTCTTTACCTAAAAAAAAAAGGGGGGGAGATATGAATGTTTTATTATTATTTTGTTTAGAAATGATTAACAAAATGTTTGATACAAGGTGCTCATATATTTACTAATCCAAAACAATTTCAAAAAATGTGGACCAGAAAGGCTTTTATGCAAAACTATGTCCAGTATCAGATTATTACAAATCCTTTACACCAAGGACAAGCAAGTCCTGAGTTGTACACTGAGGGTACAACTCTGAAATGCCAGAGCAAGATACAGCTCCACCTCTTTGAGGGCAATGTCATTGTTGCGCCCATAAGCTAGGTTTAAGGTGCCATTTAGCTTCTAGCTTTCGTATCTCAGTTTTTAGCACTGTCAAAGATAACTCTGCAGCAAAGTCTCCCTTCCATAGGATACAGCCTGGTCCTTGATTTAGCTACAATGGTCTTATGCAACAATTGTGTCCTGGATGCAGATGTACAGCCTTGCACCAGAAATACATTCAGTCAGTTAAGTAGAGCCTGGATGAGATGTGTCTGGACTACGGAAATTAACACAAGGAACATATGTAGGCTGCATTTACCAAGCATAGGCAAACTCTGGCCCTCCAGATGTTTGGGACTACAATCCCCATCATCCCTAGCTAACAGGACCAGTGGTCAGGGATTATGGGAATTGTAGTCCCAAACATCTGGAAGGCCAGAGTTTGCCTATGCCTGGTGTATACAGTGGCATTCTTGCTGGATCAGGACATTTGTTTTAAAGTTCCTGTTTTGGGGCCAACCACCAATATCCAATAGAACTCTCCTTTATATATAAGATTTGTTAAATGTGAACCTGTGCACTGAAACTTTTTGTAATGATAGTATTTACATGGAAGACAACAGGACATATTACTCTCCAACTGTTTGTAATAGTTTTCTCATCTCATCTACATATTCCATATTTCCGTTATTTATTTTCCAGCATTTTTCTAAAAGAACCTCTAGTTTTACAATCTAAAAATGGTCAAAGAGGCTAACAAAATTTATACAATGAAAACACAATACAAAAACATAATCACAGCAATAACAATGTACAAAAACTCTTAAATAGCTATACTATTCTAATACAATACAATCAGTTCAAAGTCATCCTCGAATGGAGAGCAGTCCAGCAGGGTATTTTATAATAATGTACATTGCAATTGACCATTGGAAATGGGTAAGCAGGTAAAGGGCCAGTTCAAGAAATTTTGGCAACTAAAGTGGAAGTTCAATATAATGTACATTATATATCATATATTTATATTTCTCTCATGTAAAATAAAGTAACAATTTGTTGTCATTAATAGCATTCAACACTTGCCACCTGAGGGCCTCACATTTTTTTACCCATGTTTCTTGTAACAACATTAAAAACAGTTGATAGTGAAAGAATATATTATACAATATTTGTATATTAGCTAACCCTGCTGAAGATACATATCCCCCATCCTTTCTTTCAACACATTGTGTAAAGAGTGAAAATAAACAAGTAGCAGAATCCTATAGTTTATACTCCAGAGCTCCAAAGCAAGCAGTCCATTCTTAACTTTCCCAATGTACAAGATGCAGTAACGAGTCCCACCTGTCCCTGCTGTGTCCTATGTTAATCCATGCAATTTATTTTGTAAGAAGATTGTGTTTTGAATTTGCTGTCAAAACATTTGTTTATGAATAGCTTAATATTCCCGTTCAGCTTCAAGCAGGCTTGGAGGACGAGAGTCATACTTCAGTTCCCCTTGAAATGAGTCATTTTTCAATAAAAAAAAAAAGTGTCAGCTCCATAAAGCAATGACAGTTCATCATCTTCAATATCGGTTATCACCATGTGAAACAGAAGATAGACTCCTGGATCCTCACTGAATCCTCACTGAACAGATAATTAGACACAACCCTGAAAGCATCTTGCATTATCAGTTTTCTCAGTTTGTGTAGGACTTTTAAATAGCCAGGATTCCTGTCGCTATTTCTGTCCCAGGTCAGCTACTTCAAGGTGAATGAATACATCTGAACAAGGTGTGCTAAACGTGGTCATGCTTTTCATATCTTTTTTTCTTTTTTAATTAAGAAGCAGCTTCCTTTCATCTTTAGTTAAAGATCAGATTCAGATATTTCGTTGAGCTGGTAGAGCAGGGTAGAGAAGGGGGGTCTGTCCTCTTGCTTCTGAAGGGACAACATAGAAGACAACACTGAAGACCATATTGTAAAGGCCAATAACAACCAGAAAAGCAATTAATTAATGAATTTTTGCAGGATTTCTATACTGCCCAATTGTAACAAAAACTCAAAAGTGGTTTACAAATAAAATAAAATTACCATGGAAAATACAGTTAAAAGCAACTATTTTAAAACATTCAAACAAATAATTAAAATCATCAATAAGCTAAAAATATATATGCCAGCATTCTTACTGAAAACCTTCTAAGAAGGAATAATAATAATAATTTATTTGTACCCCGTCCATCTGACTGGGTTGCCCCAGCCACTCTGGGCGTCTTCCAGCATATATAAAAAGTATAGCAGCTGCAGTGTTTTTTTGTAAGCATTACATGATGGTGAAAACAATAGACAGCAGCTCATATGTGACAAGCCAGCCCAGTCCCGTTTCTGTGCAGTGAGCCCATTTTCTTCTGGTACCAGGCAAAGCTTCCTCTCACCAGGAAGCAAAAGGCTAGGTGCAGAATATGGCAGACAGCCCCATGAGCTGGGAAATACATGAAAAAGGTTTCTTCTGATTGTGGCCCTACGTCGTCACCATCGTTCTTAATTTTAATCTGACAAGTATGTTAAAGTTTACGAGAATTATATTGCTGATGAAAACGCAAACGTCCTGGCATTGGTAATCTAGTTAACACCTGCAGTGGGATAACCCCACACTAACATGACAGATTTTCCATAATTTTTGACCAATTAAAATTCTAAACCTGCATATTATTTTTCTTAGAATGTTTAAATGTGATAGCAGGACTACTTCTGCTCGCCTTAAGTAAAGACCAGTGCTGTTTCAGATCCCCCTTTACGAGGTGGCATTCTGATCCCTCTTCCCATATATGAAGTAATTTCTGTTCTAGTACTGACCTCACTCCAGCAATGTCTCATGAGCGTATAAATGGTATTGGAGGCCAGTCTGGGCTTATACAAACGTAAACCAGCACTGATTTCTTCCACCACTTCAGCGTTGGTCTTGTTCTCGTAAGGCATTTTGCCTTCGCTGAATATCTCCCACATCAATACTCCTGAAAGAAAACAAGCAACATATAATTTTGGAAGAGAGCGCATCCACATTAATGTCATGGCCTGCCTTTCTCCCACAGACATCATCTGTGTCTGGGAGGCTACTTCGCTTACTGAGGAGCCCTGGGCAATCGTCGTCTAGGGCACAGGTGGCACAATTCTTGGCATGAATCTGGCTGAAAAGAGGTACATGTACATAGCCATTCCTACCACATGGCAGTGGCAGCAGAGAATCCTAGAATTAGAAGGGACCCTGTGGATAATCTAGTCCAGGGGTCAGCAAACTTTTTCAGCTGGGGGGGGGGTCCACAGTCCCTCAGACCTTGTGGGGGGGCAGACTATATTTTGGAAAAAATAGATATGAACGAATTCCTATGCCCCACAAATAACCCAGAGATGCATTTTAAACAAAAGGAGACATTCTACTCATGTAAAAACAGGTGGATTCTCGGACCGCCCGCAGACCGGATTTAGAAGGCGATTGGGCCAGATCTGGCCCCCAGGCCTTAGTTTGCCTACCCATGATCTAGTCCAACCCCATGCAATTCCAGCGTTGGACTGGAACTAGGGTTCAAAACCCCACTGGCTCATGAAGCTCACTGGGTGACCATGGACTAGTGACTGCCTTTTGGCCTAACCTACCTCACATGGTTATTGTGGGGATTAAATGAGGGAGGGGAGAATCATATACGCCGCCTTGAGCTCCTTGGAAGAAAAGGTGGGATGTAAATAAACAACCAAAATAAAATAAACCCTGAGATCACTGGATGAAACAATGGTTTTAACTGTAACAGTTTTTAGAATGTTTTAAAACATGGGTAGGAAAACTAAGGCCCGGGCACCGGATCTGGCCCAATCGCCTTCTAAATCCAGCCCGCAGGCTGTCTGGGAATCAGCATGTTTTTACATGAGTAGAATGTGTCCTTTTATTTAAAATGCACCTCTGGGTTATTTATGGGGCATAGGAATTTGTTCATTATTTCCCTCAAAAATATAGTCCAGTCCACCACAAGGTCTGAGGGACAGTGGACCGGCCCCCTGCTGAAAAAGTTTGCTTACTTGTTTTAAAATGAATCTTTTTTTAGGTGTTTTTAACAGTTTTGGAATCTTCTTTTAACAGTTTTGGAATCTTCTGGCTGTCCTTGCTGCCCTGGGCTCCTTTGGAAGGAAGGGTGAACAGAATTTCAGATAAATAAATACATAAATGAGGTGGCTTCCTATGTTGAGACTAAACAAGGCTTACAATAGAAATAGTCTCACTGGTTTCCTGATTGTCAGTACGTTATGTGTTTGCCTCTGCCTATATGTGGGAGCCGGGTCTGATCGATTGCATTTATATCCCATATTTTCTTCAAGGAATTGGAGGTGGCTTCCATGATTCTCTCCCTGCTTGTTTAATCCCCACAACAACCCTGATAGGAATACTAGACTGAGTGGCAGTGACTGGCCAATGTCACCTAGTGAGCTTCATGGCTGAATGGGGATTTGAACCCTGACCTCGCAGATCCAATTGGAGAACAGCCTTTACCGAAGGTGTCATGGGCTTTGAAGATGCTTGAACTCAGGACAAAAGGGAGAAACGTGCTAAGAGGAAGGCACACTTGGCAAATCCCGCCAGGAAACCTATGTCCCCACTGTGGAAGGATGTGTAGATCCAGAATTGGCCTCCACAGTCACTTACAGACTCACTGTTAAGACCGTGTTTATGGAAGACAATCTTACATGGCTACAAGTGATCGCCAAAGAAGAAGAAGCCTGACATTCTAACTACTACACCACACTGGCTCTCCAGACTTTACCATTGATGCTCACAATGATCGCATGTAAATTATTAAATTTTTCTTTGTTGCAGACAATGCAACTTCTTCACTGGAGTTATGATCTGTCTGCCAACTTGCTTTTCAAAAGGGTCAAAATTAATTAATCAAACACAACTGCAGAATCAAAACACGGTTAAATCGAAACTGTGAAACTCACTTTAAACAAGTGTTGCTGTTCTGCATGACTAGAAACAAACCACCCAAAACACTAATTGTGAATTCAAAATAAAGAAGCAAAATGGAAAGGGTATTTTCTTAATTGCAGTTGACAACTGTATGGAGAAAGCACAGAGCTAGCCTGTCTCTAGCGGAATTCCATCTTCATATCAGCTAAGTAATGCCGGCTCTTCATGAAGCATCTTCATGATACAAGCACTTTGAAACATTTATAAATCTAGGGGATGTCCTTCCAGGATCCTTTATTGGCGAATAAGCAAAATTACGAAACTCTTAGTTGAAGTGCTCACTCATAGGTAAAGGCTAGTTGTCATGCTTGGCAGGGGGTTGGACTCGATGGTCCTTGTGGTCTCTTCCAACTCTATGATTCTATGATTCCTCGGGGTGTTTTGATCCAGGTCACAGTAGGATGGTTTAATGTGAGAGAATGTGAAAAGATTGAGGAGTAGCAAAGCGGAAAGGCTCGCAGAAGCACGATGCCATGACTTGACAGAAGAATCCTCTTATGCAAACCATGCTATGCAAATTAATAATAAGTCACAGACCATGCTGGCGCCTGCAATCCCCCCCTCCCCATCTATAGGAAATGTTAAGCCAAATATGGTTTAAAACATATTACATTTAAATAATAATAATGTAAGCCTTTTTACACAAAAGGGATATGAGGACGAGGCTGGAACTTCTTATATAGAAAGGATTAACAATGGAAGGTCTTTTCAAGAAGAAGTAATGAAGTAATTAAGTGAATGGGAATTTTAAGATTAAAGGCTCTTACCGAATGACCATACATCAGATCTGGTACTATACCGACTATAGGAGAAAACCTCTGGTGCTGACCATTTGATGGGGAATTTGGTGCCCATGGAGCTGGTATATTGATCATCAAGGACGTATCTAAAACAGAGCAACGTGTTTAAGGCCACAACCCATTTGAATGATTCCAGGGTCCACATTACACAAACACCATTGTACACAGGGAAAGGTTGCAGCTCCATGGCAGAATGCATACATTGCAAGCATAAGAATCAGTTCTCAGGATCTCATACAATATTGTGGGCAAGTATCGGGGGTTTTTGGGGGGGGGGAGTTACTGTTTTAGTTTGAGTTATTTACTTGTGTTTATATCTTGGATTTTATTCTGTGAACCACCCTAAGATCTTGTGATGGTGATATATAAATTGAATTAATAATAATAATAAATATTGTGCCCTATGCTAACATAACATCCTCCTCATAATACATGATTACTGGTGTAAGAGGATAATATGTCCTGGTCCAGACTGGAAGCTAATCCAAATGGTTCACTGCCTCTGGTTCCATATTATCAGATACTGCCAACCATTTCAACAGTGCGGTTAACTAGCAACTGGTGAAAGGATGCCTGGAAAACAGCAGGTGATGACAGTGGTTTAACAGTTGATGGGATTTCTTTTCCAGAGGGTTGAATGTGCTATGATAGAGACATCTCATTATTTTCTTTGTTCTTAGTTTTTATAGGTTCTCACAATGGCTCAAACTGTTTGATTGGAAATGACAATGGGGCAAAAGAAATCAAGTGTGTAAATCACTTGCCTCCAGCAATTTGAGTTCACATTAAAAAAAAAAATTGTCAAAGGAGGGAACAGCTAGAGGAAGTTTCAGCAAGAACAGGACAACTATGAGCTCCAGACTAAATGTATATTTTGCCACAACAATGAAGTAGCTGCTGGACACATTTCAAAAGGAGGGGGAAACTTTAGTGGAATTCTACTCGTCCAGTATGCATACAAGGTTCAAATTACCGTGACATTCCAAAATCTGACACTTTGACAACCTGGAATTCTCCTACCAAGCAATTCCGAGCAGCCTGTGTAGAATGGAGAAAAAGAAAGTATTAGTAGGGCTGAACTGAAACAACACATTATTTCTCAAGAGCAATTTTAGCTGTGTTGAAAAGTACATCCGACACCTTTGAGCATTTTTGCACAGAGGTTGTGAAAATGTTTGCATATTCATTTACATATCTCAGACTTGCTCCTCCTCTTTTAATCAGATTAGTCTGTCTTCTTCACTCAATGACATAATCACATGGTCAAATCTGATTGGCTGGGTTCATGAATATGTTTGATCCATGTAGGTTTGCCCTCATTCTCAGCAGACTGTGTTCCCTCACTAATATCTTCATGTAGCAAAATATAATTGGCTACATAGTGATGTGATATAATCCCATTTAGCATGCGATTTCCAGTTGGCTGGGATCGTCCATGTGACTGGCCAGTCTGTGGAAAAACTCGACAAGGACAATGGACCAGAGCCTCAGCAGGTAGGGAAACAATAGCATTTGAAGATGGGGGGTGGGTCGCCTAAAATAGTAAATATTCTGTCAATAAAAGGATTTTTCAGGAAATAACTATAATGACCGCTCCCTGCTTAAAACGGGGGGGCGCCCTTTGCGTGGACACGTGCAGCACCTAGATCTGGAGCGGCTCCAACAGCATAGGCTTTGCCTTCCCTCAGGTGCGATACCTGGAGGTCTCCGCCTACCTCAGTCAGTTGTCCAATCCCACCTGGGGGAAGAGTTGCCAAGGAGACCAGGCCAGGTAGGGGAGAGATTACCTGCCCACACAAAGGAGGGAGGATCTTACCTGGGAAGTCTCACTTGGCTCCAGAGCTTCTCCTACCCTACCCACCCTCAGTCAATGTCTTATTTTGCAGGTTAATTTTCCTCACAGGTTTTGCAGGTTAACTTTTCTTCACAGGTATGCGGGTGCTGCTACGTTAAGGTCGCTGTTAAAGGGCCGGAAAGGAATTTCCCTGCATTGGCAGGTTTCGCCTTTCCCGTAGCAAAACGTCACAACTTTGGCGGTATCAGGCCTTGGGCGGAATCCTTTCGTCCATCTTCCTCTTTGCGGCGGCGATACCAGGGTTCCCCGTTAAAGGGGTTTTCTGAAGGGAGGCTTTGACCGTACGCCGAAAGGTAGTCATTGCTCTCCCCTGCGGCGGCGGCGTTACGGGGGCGGCTATCTCTGCTTGAACATGTTCTCCAGAGCCGGCCCATCCCCCCCCCCCACACTGGATAACCCTGATGCTCCCTAGGTCCCCGGCTGGGGACTGGGGAGGGAGAACGCCCAATGCCTGAGCCAAGGTCTACCCACATTTGAAATTTAATAAAGTTGTGGCCAATTTAATCCCATAGCACGTTGTCTTGAGTCGTTATTCCACATGACGGGGGGACCGTGCAGGATCTGGGGACTCCGCCTGTCCACGCAATGGCCCCACAACCACTATTTTGGCTCACATACTGAAATGGAAGATTATTTGTTACAGTCCCAATTATTTAAATTATGGTTTGTAAGTGGTGATAATTTCACTTCCTTCTTAATTTAAGAGCTGCTAATTTCTTTACAAGAGGTACAGATGGACATGACCCAGACATACCAAGTCTCTGTGGATGACAGACGCTTGTTCCAAATAAGTCATTCCTTCACACACATCTTGGCACATTCCAAGGAGCTCTTCCTTTGAGAAACTCCCTCGCTGCCTCTTTAGATAATCAGCCAAACATCCATGCTCCATGAATTCAAACACTAGGCACATAGGAGCTTGTTGCATGCATATCCCATGCAGCTGGACTAATTTGGGGTGGGAGAGCTTCCTGTTGATATAGGAGGAGAAATCAGTGTAGTCATGTGAAGTCCTTTGCAGAAGCTGATATATGGGCCGGAAATTTAAGAAAAGAGCCAGAAAATCAATGTGAAAGAAGAAAGCCAGACCCAGGAATGGTATACACACAAAATTGACGGTCCTGGAAAATTTCATATTAGATTTCTCTCATCATTGTATGAATCTCTTGAAAAGTAAGATGGATTCTGCACTGCTTGGACATATAAACAAAATGTAATTGACATTTCCCCTATTTTCTGCTAAGCAACAGCCTTGCTGAACGTAGTTTAAATACTCTTCACATACGCAATGCATTTAAATACTTCAGAATGTGTATAATAAATGCTCATGCAGTTTCCCCAACAACCTGAGCTTGCTTTGTGTCTTTATGAAAATAAGCATCAGATATTAATACAATAGGGATTTTTATTGAAGGAGCTATAAAAAGCGAAATTTATGCCTTTCCTTTGAGTATAGCACCAGTGACATCAAAGTCAATCTTTCATTTCCAACTTCATCATTAGGAAAGATTGTGCAGCATCCAAAGTCCCAGTGGAAACAGCATTTTACCCCATCTTCATATTGATTCAAATTACTGCTTTTTAAAATCGAAAATATTTTCTTGAAGCTTTAAAACAATTGAGGCCACATTTTTCATGTTTGTTGTCGTGTCTAGAGAAATATTACCTCAAAACAAAAGCAAAAATTCATAGAATCGTAAAAGGAAGAATCGCTGAGCCAAGCAAAGACGGCTGTAAAAATAGCCTGTTGTATGCCAGCTTTAGATTCCTTATCCCTCTAGAACTGCCCAGTGTTTAAAAGGACAACATAAAGATCCATCATCAACCAGAAACTCAGGCTGAAATTATAGCCTTAGCTGGGACTGGAAATAACTCCCATCAAATTTCTGAGTAGATATATAGGACTGCACTAAGTAGCCTCCAAGCATCATGACTTCATTAATATTTATTTGTGCATATGTCTGCACATAGATAAAAAATGAAATTCAGTGGTTAGCTTTTATTGTTCCAGTAAAGACTAATTCCACCAAAGTACAGGGGACAAAGAGAACCTTACACAGCACTCATATGTCCCACAACTTTTCAGCCTGTATTTGAAGCACAACGTTCGGTACATTTTAATTCTGGTTATAGAGATTGTCCAAAACTGGACATTAGTGAAGGTTGCACTAAGAGATAAAAAGTCATGCTGCCATTCAGTTCATATACTAGGAAATGGTGTCTCTGTTTTACACGACATTGGGTTCACCTGACATCATTCTAAAGGCTTGACACAATGTAATGGAACTTGACTGGTATTGGACTTTGGCAGGATTGCTTACATCATGACTTGGGCCTCCTCAATGAAGTCTTCTTCTGACATGGCTCCTGTGCGAATGGTTTTTATGGCCACTTTCATCCGGCCCAGCCAGTAACCAAGATGAACCACCCCAAACTGGCCAAGGCCAATCTCCTGCTCAAATGTCAGTTCCTGAGGATTAATCATCCATTTTCCTAGGATAAGGCAGCAGAAGAACACTTTCAAGCCTGTGTAGTGCTTTATGGAAGAAAAGGAGTGCAGCAGTACTAGGCCTTTTACAATACCCCCAGCTATGATAATAGTTTTTAAGGGTTTGAGAAGTTTCATTCAAATTTTGACAATTTAATCTTGATAATAATGGAACGTGGTTAGTTTCTTATAGTAATTCATCAGTTCCCCATTAGACTGCACCATCATACACATTTTGTTTTAAACGCTCGCCCCCCCCCCGTTGCCCCCATGCACTCCCCAAATCTGCTTGGGGGGCATTCAGGGAAACCTCAAAACAGAATACAGATGGAGGAAAGGGGAAATTGTTCTATTGGACAAGCAGAAATGTTTGCACTGAGCGTTCCATTGAATTTCACCCTTAGTATTTAAGATACTATGAGGTTCTGTTGTTTTTGCTAAAAAATACATTTCTACTTGATCCATTCATTGATGTGAGCCTGTTCTCAGTAAAAATGGATGCAACATTAACTTCTATAGAGTCATAGCACATGTCATTTAGACAAGTGGAACCATTATGCCAAATGAATATAACTAAAGAATAAAAACACAATCAAGTCAATGCAGTCTCCTCACCATAGCTTAGGCCAGCAGTAACAGGAGCCTTTTCTCTCCAGGAGCAAACAGCATACCTCAAACGAGTAACAAGACCTGCATGATGGGAAATATATATACATGAATTGGAGGAAAAGGTGACATTGACTGCTTATTGTTGGAAGGAGTGGAAAAGAGATGGGCCACGGAGCCAAGAGTTAATGGAGACTAAGGAGATAGATGACAGCCACATTTCACATAATATGTTTGAATATGTCTAGGACTATGATTCATAGAGAAGTTACATCCCAAGGAAGTTCTATGAAGCTCTGTCAGTATAAAGTTTGGGCCCAGAGTGGCAAATATAAGAGACAAGGTATAACTTACAATCATTCAGATAATCAGAAACACAGGTAATTTACACAGGGCTGGATAAGTTAGTTGAACTTATTTCCCATTGAAATTTGTGTGAATTCAGTTATGAGAACTAAGTTCAATTAACAGAGCAATCCAAACTCCCCACTGCTGACACCAAGACTCTGCAGAGGCACTGTTGCATCTGCAAACCAACCACTCATGTTTAAAAACAGCTGAACTGAACTTTGATTTACAGAGCAACTTTAAAAAATGTATTAAAAAATCCCAACATCTTCAGATCATTTCAAAGCTGTTTCTCCTGTTCTTGCCTGGACATACCTCCTGCATTGTGCTGGTGATAGGTGATCAGTTCCGGGATACAATCAAAAACATGCTTCTCTGCCAAGTAGTATCTCCTGGGGATGTCGCTTGTCTCCTTGATGTGATAATGTTTTATAACAGGGTTGTTCTCGTTGCTTAAATAGAGAAAACAAACAAATAAGGTTCCTTTCAAAACAGTATAGAAGCAGCTAAAAAACAAACTAGAATTACCAAGCATCAATGAAACTTTGGGCACATACTGTAGATATGAAGTGGAAAACACAGACACAGACGCATACACATACACACACACACAAACAAAAAAACACTTATTTGACTCTAGGAGCCTCTACTTTTTAAAAAGGTAGTGAAAAGAAACCCTTCTATTCTTTCTCTTTAAACAACAATTACAAAGAGCACCTTTAGAAGGTCACACTTTGGAAAGTCTGGGGACAGATATGTTTGACACCTTGTTAAACGATTCAACATTATTATTGCCAGATGGACAGGGTACAAATAATAAAATTATAATCATTATTGTTATATTAATTAAATTTATATCCTGCCCTTCATCTGAAGATCTCAGGGCAGTTCACAAAAAAACACCCCATGATAAAAGCACAAAATAAATAGTTATAACAAAAACAAAACTAAACAATATCCCCCCCCCCAAAAAAAACCCCTCATTTAAAATGCCATGGGATATTAATCAACCAAAGCCCTGGTTGAAGAAGAATGTTTTCATCTGGCACCTAAAGATATATAATGAAGGTGCCAGGCAAACCAGCCTGGAGAGAGCATTCCACAAACAGGGAGCCACTGCAGAAAAGGCCACTCTCTGGACCTGTTAATTTAGTGTGATCAAATTTACATTTACTGATTTGTAAATATAAATATATATTTAGCCAATCTGTCATGTGAAATAAATGCAGGAATTTACAACTGACACAACACTGTGCATCAAGATTTCTGCCGTGACATTTTCAGGGAATAATGTTCCCATTTTTATTACAGTTCAAACACATGTTTTGGGAGGAAGAGAAGAAAACAGAAAGCTGTCATGCTTGTCAAAATATTTAAAGAGACTATCAGTTTTTAAAATCAATATTGTTATTTCCTTTTACAAAACACAAGAAACAAAAACCCAAATAACAGAACCACGGCAAACATCCACTGGGATTTGACTTGCCTCAAAGCCTTTGTGAAAACTGAGACCGTGTATGTGCCAGGTTGCCTTGAATCTCTCACCATGAAGGCTCCTTCCTTACCCTGAAAAGGAGGAGAAAATCAGAGCTGATGAACAGTGATGCAACAGAGGCTTCAGAATCCCTAAACTAAGTGGCTGAAGCCATATCACCATTCCCCCAATTCACATCCCCGCCTGACCTAGAAGAAAGTATAATGGTGCTGGTGCTAAGGCAGGAACTTGGGCTTCTTTTAAAAAGAACAAACACAGGTGGTACAAATATGAGAAATGAAAGAGCCAATCCTCAAAGATGCTTGGTTAGCATAATGTATTATATTTCATCCAGCTTTTTAGAGGAAGGCTGTAGCTCAGTGGTAGAACATAAGGTCCAGGTTCAGCCAGGTAAGGATGGGAGAGACACCTGCCTGGAACCGGTGGTGGAAGGATTACTACTTACAACCCAGCAAATTAAATAATCAGGCAATTCAGGTGACAGAGGATTGGATAGTGACTTTAAAAATCATTATTTTAAATTAATTAAAATAACATCTGTAGCACTACCCATAAGGGGGGGGGGAGAATATTGTAGCATTGTGACAACCTAACCCTCCCCCCAATAAAATTACATTACTAAAACATATAGAAAATACATTGCAAATCACTAGATCAAATTACTATATAAACATAGCTAGATTACTCCTATGAGAAAGCCTGAGTGGACAGACCAAATTTACAATGCCACCATTGTAAAAGCCCATGTCTTATAGGACATGTTGAACATCAGGAGTACATGACGCTACTAAGAGTGTCATTGCATTTCCCCAAGATGTCTCTTTTGCAACATGTTCAAAGTAACCAAAGCATAAAAAATATATACCCAAGAAAAAGAAAAGACCATCACCATAGGGAATTCACTTTACCTCTTCCTTGAGCAGGGCTTCTGCCTTGCTTCTGCTGATACTCTTGTTGTACCACCTGCAATGATCAAAAAGTCCCAGAATGTGAGGTTAGGCTGTATAGCTTTAGCTGTAAACTCCTTGGTCTTGGAGTTATTTGGGTTACCTTCTTGTATTTATGCTGCACTTAAAATGGCACGTGAACTACCATCCATGCTAATTTGTGAAGAACATACTAACGAAATCAGAATTCATTCATCATTACAAATTAAGCAGATTCTGAATGTTCAGCGCATGCAAAAACTGCATGGCTATGGCCATGTCTGGTAAAGGAAAAGGGGAGTTACTCTCCACAATTCAGCAGACTAAATATTCCTTGAAATAGCTTTCTGCCCCTTCAACAGATAATATCCCCTTTCACTAGTTCCACAATCCTGTCTATCAGTTGAACCCTCCCAAACCTGAAACAAATTTACACCTTCATTTGGAAGGTTTTTGTTTTTTTTAAATCTACTTAACTGAATTCTCACCCCCTTGGTAGTAATAATCGCTTGGCCTTAGATCTATTTAAGCGTTTGCCAGCAGGAGTGTCCCATCAGCAGCAAGACGCTCACATCAGCAGAAAGAAGTCAGTAGCCTTTCATGTATTTTCACCTGTACCCTGTACCCTTAAAAATATGCTTTAGGGGCTTTGGGGAACCTCTGGAGGCTGAGACACAGTGCGGGGAAAGAAGAGATTGTTGAAAGGTTCAGCCTCATCCCTGTACCCCAGGGTGCCTTCTACTATGCTAGATCCCAATTCCCTCTGCAAATGGAATCAACTCTTCCATTTGTGGCTAGCTGGGATTCAAGCCAATGTTGTAGCTAAAGAGGAAAAACAATCTTACTCATATATTTGCAGATTTTCTGGTGATTTTTCTACCACGTAGCTGCTTGGTACATATCCTTCATGCCTGTTAAAAACAGAATGCTCTAATATTAGTACACTAGAAACCCAGGCATCTTCCACCCAAAGTATACATGAATTTAAAAGGTTTATAATAGCACTATGCCTTTTAAACTCTCCTTTAGAAAGGGCTATTACTGGTAACAGAGGATAAGCTTCCAAACTATATTTATAGATGGAGTCCAGTAACCATCAATCTGAGCAGGAAGCAGTACAGTCTGAGAAAGCTGTGTAGCTATTAATTCTGTGTCTGCAATTAAAAATAGAAGAGAAACTCCAAGCAAATGGCCTACCTACCCATTTCTATCCTGAACCAACCACCAGTGGACCTCAGAGTTATCAATAACATGGTATTCTTCATTGCACCGTAGTTCCAGCTCCTGAGGATTCTGTGCACTGTAGTCATAAATGGCTATTACTGGAGATTCCTTGGACTCTGCAAATAATCTCTGTACAGAAATAACAAAAAAACCCTCGAATGAGCCACATTAAATATGCGAAATTAACTACAAGAAATACATCTGTATGTTTACCCAGTGTTCTAGCTTGCATGTCACACTTAAATGTGTGAGCTCACTTGCATGTGTGGGCTCTAGAAGATAAGACTGTGCCACTTCACTCCTCCCCTGTCGTTTTGCTGCTGCGCTACACTGACATAAGACTCATGGTTTAGTTCTCTCAGGCAAAGCACAAGCTGTAAACTGTAGGGCAAACCTTGGTTACAGCTGGTGGTTAGTTTGGAGACAGCTGAACCAAAGTTGGACTTCATGTGTGAACCCAGTCAATACTCACAATCTTTCCATTCCCATTTTAGGATGGAAAGATTGCCCAGATTAAGCATATGAAAATAATATTAAAACACCTGCGACTCACGTTACATCATACATGCACTGGAGACACACAACAGTCTTCTGCACGTATGCATGATTTGTAGATTTGAAAGAACTGTATACAGTACTTAAATCCCAAACTATGAAATACTGCACTTCAAAGCTATATACTCATACCTCATGTAACGTTTGCTTCAGGTTGAGCGATTTCAGGTTGTGTCCCGCGGTGACCCGGAAGTACCGGAAAGGGCTATTTCTGGGTTTTGCCGCTTGCGCATGCACAGACGCACAAAATAATGTTACGCTCATGCACAGAAGCAGCAAATTGCGACCTGCGCAGACGTGGGTTGCGCTCCTTTCAGGTTGCGAACGGGCCTCCGGAACAGATCCCGTTCGCAACCAGAGGTACCATTGTACATGGGAAGAAGGACCCTTACTATATTTTCCCAAAGACACAACCAAAATTACTATTTAAAAATGATTACGAGACAAGAGCATACAGTATTTTTCCGTGTATTAGACGAGATTTTTTTTTACTAAAAAATTGTGTCAAAAAACTGGGGTCGTCCAATACACGGGTAGTTGCATGGGGGGGGGGGGAAGCGGCACATCTGCCAGCCAGCCAGTTGGCAGGAGCGCAACTTTCCTCGGTGCTGCAGTGAGCGATAAATGATCTGGGGAGTGTTTCCTGCCCACAGCTGCATGGGGGGAGAAGCTCAACAACTTTGGGCCATCTCCCCTCATTTTCTTAAAACTGAGTCCTCAAAAATAGGGGGGGGGGTCCTTATACATGGGGGCGTCTTATAGACAGAAAAGTATGAATGGATGATAGATAGATGATAGATAAATGATAGATTAGATATAGATATGGATATAGAGATAGAGATAGAGATAGAGATATATAGTGATATAGATATAGATATAGATATAGATATAGATATATTAGATATAGAATTAGATACAGATAGAGACAGAGATACAGATAGAGATATATAGATATATAGATATAGGTATAGATACAGATATAGATATAGAGGTGCTCCTTTGGATACATGCAAATATTATAGAAATATCTAAACATATTTGAATTTTAACAATGTTGCACTTCATCACTATGCCTGTGCCATTTCTTTACACTCACCCAGTTATCCTCTGGAGTTGGGGGAAGAGGTTTCTTGGAGACTAGAAAAAGAAAAAGAAAAGCTTACCAACAATATGATTCATGTTTAGAACAAAGCATAAAGAACAAAAGACAAGCCTGCTGGATCAGGCCAGAGGCCCATCTTGTCCTACATCCTGCTCTTACAGTGACCAACCAGATGCCTGTGGGGTGCCCAACAGCACTCTACTTACCTGCCGTTCCCAGAAACTGGTATTCAGAGGTATAATGCCGCTGACTGTGGTGGCAGAACATAGCCAAAGCGGCTAGTAGCTGCCAATAACCTTGTTCCCCATGAATTTAACCCTTTTTAAAAGCCATCCAAGTTGGTGGCCATCCCTGCTTCCTGTGGGAGAAAGCTCCATAGTTTAGCTAAGCAATGTGTGAAGCAGTGGTTTCTTTTATCTGTTCTGAATCTTTTAACATTCAACTTCTTTGAATGTCCATTCCTAGTGTTATGAGAGAGGATGAAAAACTTCGATCTACCCACTTTCTCTGTACCATGTACAATTTTATAAACTTTCGTCCTGCCGCCTTTTACTCGCCTTCTCTCTAAGCAAAACAGTCCCAAACACTGCAACCTTTCCTCACAGGGGGTGGCTGCCCTTTTTCAAACCTTCTCTGAAAGTAGAAAGAACTATCATAATTCTACAAATCTGGGCAAATTCAAACAGCCACAGGGTGGCTCTGTTTTCACACAGAGAGTTGGTTGCTCTGCAGTTTCTGTTCCTGCAATGAAGCAACTTTCACCACACTTTGCAGTGGCTCAGAGACTGGGCATGGGCATGGGGAAGAATGGTTAATTAACCACACGGCCAGAGGCTTCAGGCAAGCAGACCTGAAGTAGTACTTTCTTACAATCATATTATAGCAAACCTTCATTTGAACCGGCCCAAAGCAAACCTGCAAGTTCTGTCTCTGAGGTTCATATTAACCACTCCCAAAACTATAAATTTTAATGGCATTCACTATTCTCCCCACTTTTGGACCAAGTTTCCATTCCTCCACAATGGCAGTCACACATTTATACAGTGCTGTTATGAAGTTACGTTAAACATGAGCATTGCTGTATGAAACACACTGCCCACTTACTAAGGCTGCCGACACCTGAAAGGTAAAGCTGGGTGAACACTGATAATAAACAACAACAACTATTTATACCCAGCCCATCTGGCTGGGTTTCCCCAGCCACTCTGGACAGCTCCCAACAGAATATTAAAAACACGCTAAAACATCAAACATTAAAAACTTCCCTAAACAGGGTTGCTTTCAGATGTCTTCTAAAAGCCAGGTAGTTGTTTATTTCCTTGACATCCGATGGGAGGGTGTTCCACAGGGCGGGTACCACTACTGAGAAGGCCCTCTGCCTGGTCCCCTGTAACCTCACCTTGCAATGAGGGAACCGCCAGAAGGCCCTCAGATAACAAGTAAGCCCAAGAAGTGTTAAGCCTTCCTGGCCTCACTTCTTGGCTCCAACAGGTCCGACTTGGTATCAACGCCAAGGGATGGGGCTTGTTGCTTCTTCCCATTGGACAGCCCAGCAGTAACTAGGCAGAGCTTTATGCAGCAGGGACTTTAGCGGTAAAGGAACAGGAGCTGTGATGTACAGTGGATCCAGCAAAGAGAGGGTGGAGTAATCCCCATGGAAAATACTCTGTATACTTCAGAGACATGGCTATTCCACATGCTTACAAATACCCTGACACTGGTTAATACCAGGGTAATCACTGATCTGTCTAACACAAGGGAGGGGAACGTTTTTTTCAGCCCAAGGGTTGCTTTTCCTCCAGAAGGGCTAGAGGGGAAAGTGGGCAGGGCAAATCAGTATCTTAATCTCAGGGTCGTGGGTTCAAGCCCCACATTGGGTAAAACATTCCTGCATTGCAGGGGGTTGGACTAGATGACCTTTGTGGTCCCTTCCAAATCTAGAGTTCTATGACTCTTCCTTTTGTACAGCAGCCACACACGTCAGAGGTTTCTACACACTCCTACCCATCTTTCCATCCATGCAAACGAGAGATATCACAGTTCAAGAAGTCATTCCAGCCAGGCTAAAGGAGGGTGTAGTGCAGAGCCAGTGAGTGGGGTGGCCTCGGGGGAAGTCCTGAGGGCCAGACAAATAGGTGTAAGGGCTGCATTTGGCCCCAGGGCCTGAGGTTCTAAAGCCATCAAAATGAAGGGGGGAAACCCCACCCTTGTGTCAAAGCAATAAATAAAACTACAAGTGGAGCAGAGAACTCAAGCAGCCAAAGCCAGCTGCATACTATACGGAGCATACAACCATGCAACTAATTATTAAAGAACAAAGGATTTAGAAGACATTCCATATAACATGTAGCCATTTTGCAGATGGACAACACTGAGGCTGTGGACCTCTAGTGCCAAGGACAACCAGTAAATCTATGCCAGGGGTTCAAACAATAGCATAAACAGATCACTCAAGTGAGTGAGTCAAACCACAGAACACAGACAGCTTGCAATAAGCTTTATGTGTGTGAGCGAAGACTTAATTAAACACAAGGGAGCACTAAACATGGCATGGGATATCAACTGTCAAAGGTGACCAGGTGCTTGCTTGATATCTCATCTAAATTAAAGCATCATACATCAGGGTAAATCATCAATTCAGTACTGATTCAGAAGGGATGAAGACACTTGGAATGAATTACATACCAGTATTGGCTGGAACATACTCCACACAGCCTGTTGCCAGTTTTTCTCCCTGAGCACAGCATCTCCATCTCCCATCTATCCAGAAATTTGGGTGAAACTTTGCCACCAAATTGTTGTTGTTCCTAGTTTCTGGAAAAAGTCGGATGGAAAAATTAAGATTGTGTCAAATTTCCCCAGCCTATCCATCTTGACAACGGCTAACAATCTTTATCGTTACGTGGCGTTCTGATGAAAAATGCTGTTATAGTACCTCCCATATAAACTGCCAGTGAGTGGGAAGGAGAAGGTGTGACAGAAGGCTCAGTGTAGCTGAAAATTACATTCCACATGCAGAGGGGCACATCTGGTCCATCCCATCATTGTGGGCTACAATTGGAAGTGGCCAGCCAGCAGAGATACAATAATTTCTCTTCTTTGGCTAGGCCAAATTTCCAAAAGAAATACAGCTGGATTACTGAATATGTAACAGCTATGTTACATGGAGTGAAGCAACAGATTCCAGACTGCACTATTTTAAATTACCAATGTGGGGATCGTGGTTGTTGCATTTAAAAAATAATAATAATATGTTTCCCTATGTCAAAAGTCCCTAGCATGGACAGAAAATTATTTACTCTAGGTATTTTTATACCATTTCAGTGATAGTCCCTAGCATATGGGGGAATGTGTTCTTGCTGTTGTGTTTACGTATTTACTATGTGAAGGAAGCTTCGGTGCTTTTGCCCACACTGGGGGACAAACAAAAAGATATGACCCCTCATTTGCAGTCTGAAATGGTTCAGTCCAGAGTGCCAGCAACTCACAATTCAGCTTAAAAGTGACAGAAAGACAGCATACGAGCTGAAGCAGAAATTGCCTTCCTGCATGCCCATCAATCAATCAAAAAAATATTATACAAAGGTTTTTGTAGCAGCATTTCTGTCTTTTATATATGTATGCTGACAGCAGGAGAGAGGCTTATAAGCATTTCAGGAGGCAGTTGTGCTCATACTTTACTGGGGAGTAAATCCCATGGAACTCAACAGGACGATTGCACTCAAAAGGAACTCAATAGTAGACATGCAGTATTGGCAGCATATGTGAAAGTGGTTCAAGTGGACTCTGAGTCATTAAGGTTTATGCTACAACAATAGTTTTGATCCTGCTCTTGGAATATTTATTGACCCGAGAGTTTACACTGTGATCTACCTTCTTTCAGAGCCAGCACCCATTTCTGACAGCTCGCTTGGCTGGGAGCAAAGACGTACAGCAGATAGTTGTCATGAAAAATCTACAACATGAAAAAAGGTGCATAGAATAAATTCCAGGCCAATAGGAAAATAACTTACTTCTGACATAAGTACTTAAAAGTACTTAAAAGCCAAAATATGGCATGGATATCTATCTATCTTATCATCTATCTATCATCTATCTATCTATCTATCTATCATCTATCTATCTATCTATCATCTATCTATCTATCATCTATCATCTATCATCTAATATCTATCATATCATCTATCATCTATCATCTAACATCTATCTATATATATATCTGTAGCAGAAATAAATAATTCAATTATTTGCCAAATTATCTCCAGTTGCCTGACTCAAATAAATCACCCATGTTACTCTAATCTGCATGTAGCTCCAAAGCTAACTGCTGCAGAAAGGGTTAGGAATTGTCTTTTAGAAAAGGAAAGCCGACTGAGTTTTTCCTAATGCTGAATTTCCCTCCAGATACCCAAATTCGTTCTTGTGCAGTTAAGAAATAGGAAAATAAACATTTCCCAGATACGTTTAAAAGTGAAAAATTGAGGATTAACGAATCCCCTCAGGGAAGAAGCTCCACAGTCTGGGCACTGTTGGCTACAGAAAAGTCTCTCTGACTCTGGTACTTGTCAAACTGGTTGATTTAGCCCAGCTTAGGTTATGGAAATGATAGGGCTGGACCAAGAAGACACCTTGCTTCCTGAGGCTTAGCCAATCGCCCTCCACCCCACCCCAGGCAAAGTCAAGGTGAAAGGCAATTTAAGGCAAGCAAAGTTATTTGTCATCTAAAATAGAAAACTCCACCTCTTTTGCTTCTCTCTGGAAGCAAAAATGAATTAAATATCTAAGTATTTGCTACCCTTTCATGCCTGATGTGGCTTCATCACTCTGCCTAATAGGACAGCTGGCCCAGAGTCACAAACTTTCACTTACCTGGAAAGGGTATTTATAGTGACATGGAATTGTTATATCACTTTTCACAATTTCTACACACTTTATCTTTGATAGTTCAATTGAGCCCTTTAGAATTCTTTTTTTCTACAAAAAAAGAGATAAAAACAACACAGGATTCAGTTTGTGCCTGTAATTTTTCTAAAGGGTTATGTTATGAAGTAGGCAGTGCCTGTTCTACTGTTAACATTACAGGACCAAGTCTTGGTTATTCCTTCATATCTGAAAAGCACATTGGAAAAAATCAAGGAAAAAACTTATCTATGTTACAATTTTTAGTACCAATGAGAGAGAGAATGCAAAAAGAGATAGAAAGAAATATTAAATCAATCTTCCAAACATGCAATTGCTTTATTTTCTGATCAATATAATCATTTCATCTTGCATTTGCCTTTTTAGGCAGAGATTCCAGGACAATTTCTTCTACGAAGTATAACTCATTTGCCTAAAATCTTCTTCCTAACATGCTAGTTTGAATGGAAAATATAAAGATTACTCTTAATAAACATATTCTTATATATAATAATAATAATAATAATAATAATAATAATAATAATAATAATTTTTTATTTATACCCCGCCCTCCCCAGCCAAGGCCGGGCTCAGAGCAGCTTACAAGCAATAATAAAAACAAGATGAATGATTACAACTTAAAAACAAAAATAAAATACAACATTAAAATAATGGAACATTAAAATATTAAAATGTAGCCTCATCGCAGGAGGAGAAGGAAAAGAAAGGAAAAAAGAGAGAGGGAGGGAATCAAATTGGCTCCAAGCCAAAGGCCAGGCGGAACAACTCTGTCTTACAGGCCCTGCGGAAAGAAATCAGATCCTGCAGGGCCCTGGTCTCATGAGGCAGAGCGTTCCACCAGGCCGGAGCCAGAGTTGAAAAGGCCCTGGCTCTGGTTGAAGCCAATCTAACTTCCTTAGGGCCTGGGACCACTAGGGTGTTGTTATTTGTTATTATATGCAGTTTCAACTAATGTACACATTTATGCAAAGTAATTTCCCCTAACATAACACATTTTTGTATTTTATTTTCAGTATTTGCATTTCTACACACACTTTCCCTATTTCAGCAACAAGATTGCTGACCTGGTCAGTCAGATCATATCTTGCAGTCGCTTCCTGTTCATTTCTGAGTGAAATTCAAACTGATTTTAATCTCCAGCTGCATAAAAGCTTTTCACATTTGCACCTAAGTGATCACTTCCTTCCACAGAAACCTACCTGTTTGTTACGTCTGGCAGCAGAGCTCCTTCTCTACATATCCCTGCCACTCTGTAGGCTTGCATAATAATAATAATAATCATCTTATTATTTATATGCCGCACATTGGACTGGGCTGCCCAGAGAGCCATGTTTTAGACAATTTTTTTTTAAAAGTTTGTATTTTTGTATTTTTACTGTTACTATAATTGCTTTTATATCTAATGTTTTTGATCTGTTTTATTTTTGTTTTATGGCTCTCTTTTGTAACCTATCTTGAAAATCTAGATTTAAATATACATTTTCAAAGAAATTAAAAAATAATGTATCCCATCATTTTCATGACACCTGTCCCCATCTCCATTTTGTCACTTACTATTCTCATTTCCCTCCCATAACCTATTTCCCTCCTATAACCTATCACAAGCCTTCATAGCTTACAAAAATAATTCACTGCAGGAAAATATATATTAGTAGTTGTGAGGTACAGTACTGGCATTCAGCAGCATAATGCATTCAGGAAAATTAGGAAGGGGCTGTGATTAATGTCGATTTTGAAGAACAATATCCCTCCAATTTCAAGTTCTAATTTCAACGCTTAAGAAATAGATACTATTTTATTGAACAAAATTGAACAAAATCTGCACATATTAATGGTTTTTCGCATTTCCAGGGGAAGCAATCTCAGTAGCACTCCTACAATGTAGCAATCACCTACACTCCTACAATGTTGCAATCAGCTACAATGATCAGCTGCCCAGTGTTCCTGGAAGACACACTGGCTGTATTTGCCAGTAATGTGGACAAGCCACAGTGAAGCTCAGGTTCCCAAGCTCCCCTTTCCTCCTTTGTAATGCTAAACCCTCATTTAACACTATGTGTGAACTGAACCATTGCACCCAATACAGAGAAGCAGCAAGACCTTTTGGACACAAGGAGGAAACAGACCAGCATTTTGCAAATCCAAATAGCAACCTTCACAGTCAGTGTTATTTTCTGATTATATGGAGATTTGCTTTTTTTATTTTGAACAATGCACTTGCTTAAATGGCATCAATTATTTTGTGCTGCAGCCATCTTGGCAGTGGGAAACATGGGCAACTGAGCTGCTTTCTGCAGAAGTCTTGACAGAAATAATCTGCAGGTCTCTGTGGATTCTGCCATGACCGTGAAATTAACATGAAGCTGTGAATTGCCTCCAGGCACCCTGTTCTGATTTCCGTACAGCACCTGAATGGTGTCGTGATTGGAAATATTGCCCTGGTCCCATTCTTGACACACTCTAGGATAAGGACTAACTGATTAGAGCAACATGTCTTGGCATCAGGTGCTAGGGCACTCTAGGATCTAATACTTATCTCCTTTCTCAGAGCCTCAAAAACAATGCAAAGCGGGAGAGGATCTGAGCAGCAAAGGCTTTTCGTCTCTTTCACACAGTGGTTTTAGCACTGAAAACCCACAATGCACACACTGTATGTGAAACGCCGCTTAGTGAAACCAAGGAGGCAAAACAACACCTGCATGTTACTCGCATGAATTGCATACAATGAAGCTGTATAATGCATACACACAAAATGCAATAAAATCACATTTGGGCATAAGTAACCTTGGCTAATCAAGAGGGGAAACAGTCTGGCAGAGCTTGAGGAGCCTCACAACAATTAGGATTCTGCTGCAAACAACACTTAAGGTGAACATCTTTTATTAACAGGCATAGGCAAGGTCTGTTCAAGCCTACCTTAACTCTGGTGAAGCAAAAAAAAAGTGGACATTCTAACCCTCTTAGTGCCCACACCACCAAATGACCATATTAAATGTTTTATTAAAAATATGGCATTCTAAATCAGTCAATACTCCTGTGGTGATTTCACACGTGAGGATTAAAACAGCTTTTGCCTAAATCTCTATGTAATGCTAACGTTCAGCCAATATTAAGCAGAATGCAACCAGCCTGGAGGACGGCACTGCCTGATATCGTCCTCCTCCTTAGTCACAGGATGGCTCTTGTAGAAATCAGCAGAGAGGAGGATGGGGACAGAACTAGAAGTGGTTCTGCTTGTCACTGACTCTCAGGTGTTAATTGTTGATGGGTGACATGAAGGTCCCCTGTGCTCTCCCTTCTTAAGGTTCTTTATCTTTAAACCACACTTGGACCAAACAGGCCTTCAAACAGAGAGGTCTTCCAAACAGAGGACTGACGGCCCTTCAAATAGAAGATTATCCCTTGTAAAGTAGGACACACTTCTGATGATGGTGGAACTATGACAAGTGCCCTCCCTCTGCCTATCTTAACACTTGAGGGGGGTTGGTTGGGATAGACGCAGCATTTCAGATATCTGAAGCATAAGTTATTTAGGGCTTTAAACACCAGTGTGAACACCATGGGCCTGCAAACAAACTGGCAATCAACATGGGAAATAACATTTCCCCTTGAGGAATGTTGGTGTTCAGATTGCATTAGGGATTAAAGGGCACATCTCATCTAGCTACTTCACTGGGGAAACCTGCCTCAGACATTGAGAATCTTGACCCAATGTGAACATGGATTCATACAGGCATAAACTAATGGAAATGAATAATGCAGTCCTTTAGTAATGCTCACAAAGAGAGACACACACCCGGCACCGCTGCCACTGCTTCCTCGATTCAATCTCCAGAGGTAACAGAACAGAAAGGAGAAAACAATTATCATTGTCACTTAAACCAGCAGTTATGAATCAGAATGCACACTGGGAGAAGGCCCTTTGAACAGCAAGAGGCCTTTTTACATAGTCACTTTTCAAAGTACAATTGCACTTTAAATTATTCTTGATCTATGTGCATCAAGGTTCAAGAGACAAACAGCACAAGTTATGCATTGTTCCTGGGTCCATACAGACTTCACTGAAGGAAACAGCACAAGAGGAAAGATATACAAAACAATACTTTGCAAGGGGACATCTATATGCCATTTTTGAAAATCAAGGAAAAGCAAATAAAATGAAATTGGCTTTTTGGGAATTGAGGAAGCATAACTAACAGCAGGGGTTTGGTGCAAGGAAGGAAAATACAGAAATGTGTGAGTTATATATCAAAATAGACTCCAGAAACTATAAGAAGCTCTCTCTGTGTGTGCATGGAATTGTCCACCTATTGTGGAAGCTCCTGCATTGACTATAATACACACACACGGTTTTCATAATTGTTAACAAATACAACCTACATACATATACAATGGCACTGTACAAAAATATTGTACTCTAAGACTTTTGATATTTGGAGAAACTGAAATACTAACTATTCAGATAATATTGTTAAAGACACCTCTTGCTCTGCTTAATATCTGAGACCAGGTCTTTATTTGAATTGAAATGATTGTTGTATTCTATCAGTGTTTATGTGTTGTAAACCACTCTGGAATTTTAAATGTTTTAAATAAAATAGGGAAATGTTACTAAATAAACCAATACAAATAAACATGTTGCAGATGCCATGAGGCTTGGAGGGTCTCTGCCCCAAATCATTGAGTGGCGGGGTGGAATGCACTTTGGACAATATCAAGATATGTAATGAAGTTGCGTTTGTTGTCATATGCATTTATGAGAGAGCAAAAAGACCTGGAGAAACAGCAGCTCTGAGTCTCTTATGGCAGCTAAACCTACAAAAGACACAGGGTAAGGTGGCTTTGTTCAATATCGGCAATAAATAGCTGTTTCAGGTGCAGTTCTGTGTCTCTTGACTGTCACCTTTGTTCATTATTGTCTCTGCAGCAATACTATGCTGTTTTACATTCTATTTTACACTGCAGCTGTTGCTATCTCAAAGAATTGTGATGGCAAAACACTTCTAACACAGTAAAAGCATTTCAATGAAACATCCAATAGATTTCATCAAAGGTTTACACTCCTGGCTGACCAAGTGGCTGAAGCCTGGAGAGATGCTTGCTATTAAAAGAGGCAGGGAGAACCACAGTGGATGCAATGGACTAAATTTCTAAATATACATATTTTTGTGCTCTCTGCCACAACGCTCTCCATCGAGAACCAAGAAACTTCAGAATATTTTAACAACCTAGCTCCCAGCCACTGAAACCATCCATGGCATTGTACTGATTTTGTAGTCCGCTTTTTTTATTTAAAAAAAGAGAAGAAAAACCGATGAAATATGTTGCTATTAGGAGAATTAAGAGCTATGTTCTTCCTAACTGCAAAGCTGTGGTCTTCTTAAATGCAAGCTTTGCTATGACTTTTAAAACTCCAATTCTCATCCCTGGAACAGAAAGCTCTTTCTCCTCTCGTGTTTAGTGCATAATTGCCATTAACATTAATGAAAGGTTTGTACATACATCAGGGGAAGAATGAACCTCAGAAAATCCAGCAACAATAAGGATCTGTGTCTTCTAAATTTCATTATACAGTACACAATGAGGGGCCATCTTACCATGAAGTAAAGCGTGCATAATAGATATGTGTTTTCGAGATTGCCGCCCTGCATAAATCCACCAGTGTCTTGTAATCCGTGTCCCTATTATAACATGCAAATTGCTGCTGCAGACAAAACTCTCTCTTTTTCCCTAACAGTCTGATTTCACATATACTGTACTGACATATACATTCCTAACCGTGCGTATGCCAACAGTCTGACTGACAACAAGAATGTGTCCATTAGCGAAGACTGTCTTGCAGACTGCAAATTTGTCAGCAACTTCAACAATTTCAGTTTACTTATTTGATTTTTAAAAGCTGTCTTATCAGCTGAGGGTGGCTGGGGTGAGGACATTTTGCAGTGGGAAAATTGTCAAAAGAAGAGCAAGTTAAGAGGCCCCTAGTTCCCTCCATCATGCCAGTCTTCCTCTTAAAATTGCAGTCTTAGTGTAGGAGAGAAACAAAGTCTCCACGCCCCCCCCCCAAAGAATGGAACCACGTATAACAAACAAAACCTCCACTGCCCCAGAATCACATACCTGTCCCAGAACAACATGCAATGTACACGTAGTTCCGCTATTGGAAAAGATAATTTATTTGGGAAACGCAGTTGGTAAGGCAGCAGTATTGCTCTTTCAGCAGACCTGAGAAATAGGCCGCAAAAGATTTCATTTGCCAAAGTCTGCTATTGGGCTCTATTAAAATCTGAGTTTTGCTACAGGTTATTTGAAGATTAAGAGTCAAAATAGACAGTAAGACTGTCCATAAGAGCATAAGATTAACTTGCTGGATCAAGCCAATGTCCCATCTAGCCCAGCATCTTGTTCTCACAGTGGCCAACCAGGTGTCTGCATGAAGTCCAGCAAGGAGAACAGTATATCTAAAGCGGGGGTCAGCAAACTTTTTCAGCAGGGGGCTGGTCCACTGTCCCTCAGACCTTGTGGGGGGCTGGACTATATTTTGGGAAGAAAGATAAAATGAACAAATTCCTATGCCCCACAAATAACCCAGAGATGCATTTTAAATAAAAGCACACATTCTACTCATGTAAAAACATGCTGATTCCAGGACCATCCACAGGCCGGATTTAAAAGGTGATTGGGCCAGATCGGTCCCCCAGGCCTTAGTTTGCCTACCCATGATCCAAAGGCAGCAGCCACCCTGCTTTCTTATTTTAATAGCATACATTAGGGAGGAACATCTGCATCAGGACTGCAGCATCTTCCCTCATCAGCCATTATCCCAACAAAAAAACCCTCTGCACTAGTGATCCTTCTCCCACACTAAAATAAGTGGGAATTTTCATTGGACACCCTACACCTGCATGCTGCAATCCTGACGAAAATTACCCCTATTCTGCCTTTTTTTATTCTTAAAAACAACAACACATCTAGTGTCTTGTAAATTGTATTCTAACAGTGTAAATCCTAAACATGTTTACATACAAGAAATTCAATGGTGCACAAGGGGTCTTCCCTAGCAAATATGTTTAGAAGTGCACTTTAAAGTGCAGGATCAGGCTATGTATCTTAAAATGTATTTAATTTAATTATGTATTTTATTAGCTTAATACCATGATTCTAAGGGATGCACAACAGGGACAGAGCATCAAATCAGAAAAACACACTTAAAATGCCTGTTGGTTTTTTAAAAAAGCATTTACTGTGCCAGTCATTCCCATTTATTCCATGGCCTTAAATTATACCACAAAACTAGTGTTAAAAAGTGGGTAAGTGTCCTTATATTCATAGATAATGGGTAGTAAATCCCACTGTATTCAACGTGTCTTACTCCCAGGTAAGCAAGCCTAGGATTGCAGCCTAAATGTTGGGTTAAAATAAAGTCTTATATATCATGAGATATATAACAAGATCAAAGGCAAAACATAGTTTCACATTACCAGGGATTAAGGGCCAGATTAGACAATATGTGTGCTTCAACACCCCCACCCCACCCTAGTACAGTTTACCAGCAAAGAGTACTTTGGAGGGGGGGGAAGCATCTAGAAATATATTTCTGTTAGGAAAATCTATAGTCTCTAAACTGGAGCAGTAACATATTCCAGAGCAGGGCCCTCCTATGTGCATTTTCTTCAAAACTAAACAAGTTTATGCACACTTTTTAAAAATGCATTTACTATGAGATATGATTCAACTATAAATCACTCTCTCTTCTCAAGCTGCTATTAGAACTGTAAAGGAAAAAGCATTGGATGTTTTCTACTATGGGATAATACCTTAATAGGGGGTGTTGATGGGAGAAAGGGTTGAGGGTGGAAAACCCTTCTCCCTCCCAGTTCTGCAGCCATAATCCCATTTTTGGTTGCTTTTAAGTTAAACTTAATTGGAAAATCTGATCACATATTCTTCTATGTCTCATCTGTTTTGGCTCTAGGAATCTAGGTAAAGGTAAAAGGACCCCTGACCATTAGGTCCAGTCACGGATGACTCTGGGGTTGCGGCGCTCATCTTGCTTTACTGGCCGAGGGAGCCGACATGCAGCTTCTGGGTCATGTGGCCAGCATGACTAATCTGCTTCTGGCGAACCAGAGCAGTGCACGGAAACCCCGTTTACCTTCCAGCCACAGCGGTACCTATTTATCTACTGGCACTTTGACATGCTTTTGAACTGCTAGGTTGGCAGGAATCTACCTCCATCCAAATTTCTATGTACAGTATATACATAATTTTAAGAGATGTGCTCCTTTCAGGTCCTCGATGGAAGATTCTAATTTTTCTTATCCATTTCCTACTTTTTTCTATGCTATATGCACACAGGCTTGCATCAACTAAGGATGCAAGGAGGCACCAATTTTCATCTGGTCCTGTCCTTGTTGTAATCAGCATTGTTTCTGTTCCACTACAGAAGCTTCTGCTAAAACCTACATTGTTTGTCTCGCTACGGCCAAATTTGACATAATTTCAATACAGTACATTTCAGTAGAAGGGAAGGGAAACTGTAGAAGGGAAACATCAAAAGCAATGCAGAAAATAACACAATTAGTTATAACATTTACAGATTAAAGGGGAAAAAATGACAACAGTGAATACTGCCCATCTTCTCTTGTGTGGTTTCTATTCCTGACCTATGACGAACAGGAAGGCTGTGGCAACTTCCGCTCCTGTTTCCATTTCAGACAGAATCCTTGAGCATAACCACTGAGTCCCACACTGAGCAAAAGATTCCTGCATTGCAGAGAGTTGGACTAGATGACACCTGTGGCCCCTTCTATGATCCCTAGCATCAACTGAGTCCTATCAAACTTAGTGGTGCTAAACAGAGTAGGTTTTAGTCTTACACTGCATAGTTAACCTAAATCTAAAATCTGTGTAGGGAAGTCCTAATTCAGATATGCTGCCCTTTTAACAGCAATGAAAGAAGAAAGCAGCAATGCTGCTCTCACCTCCCAGTTCCAGGGACACCTTTCCTAGAAGTCTTGTCCTTCCTGCTATAAAAAAAGACAGGTTGCAAAGGTATCAATGGGCCTTTGGAGCAGTTGGGGTAGGAAGAGGCACTTACTCTGTAAGCTCTTTAATAGTTTCTCCATATTGGATCTGCCATCTCAAGAACTGAACAAACGTATTAATAATGACATGAGAGCATCCTACCTATTGTCCTCTCCTACCCTGGACCCTAGGGTGTTGCCTAATCAACATCATCAGTACCATATGAAAGAAGAGAAATGTAGTTGTTCCTCTTCTTGCCTGTTCGCTTTATTACCATGTTATCTGCACACAACTCCTGTTACTGCACTGTTCTTTAGGTGTGGTCTGTAGCATTTGAGGGATGAGAGCAGACAAAAGGACTGCAAAAGCTAGGGAAAGATTTTTTTTTCCAGCTGGAAATATAACAGGCAGCACCCAGCACCTTTGGCAAATATGCCAACAAAATCTTAGCACCCTGAGCCTGAACATTGGGTCTGAACTATCTACCTACAATGTTTATCTAAGCTTCTCCAACAACACAGAGAGAAAACAACCATTAGATTTCAATAAAATGGAACAATGACCAGCAAACTCCTTAGAAAGCAAGCAGCTTTTTAGCTGATGACAAAAGCCATGCAGGGGCAGGGAGATGACCAATGGGACCCCCAATAGCAGAAGCTGTAACTACAGGCTAGCTGTTACTTAGTCCCGCTGTGGTATTTTAGCATGCCATATCAATTCTTTCCAAGGATATCCTAATCCCTGAAACAATAGTTCTGTCTGGACAATGAGACTTTGTGTGGTGTTCAAGGAACAGATTTGGGTAATACTTAAATGATGGGGTAGTGTTTGTGTTTTGTGTGTAAGTAAGACTGGTGTCCTGTATGGCTCGGCAGGACTTGGATCCATTTCCGTTTTTTCAGAGCCACAGAAGATAAAAGGCCCTGATAAACGTTTCAGCTTGCAGTTAAAAGACTGCTCTAGAACCCTCAAACCACTGAGAATCAACATTCTCGTATCTACATCAAGCTGTCCGCCTTCTTGGCGTCTATAAACGTACAATGACATACAATGAGGCAAACAATGCTTTTTAAATCAGTTGTGGATGCCTTGAAACAGTTCTCCTGGAAAGGAACAAGCACTATCGTATCTTTATTCAGAACCCTAAAATAAGAATGCATGGTTTACACATAGGACAATTTTGTTCAAACATAATGCAAACACAATCGCTGGGAAAAGCCACTATCGCATAAGCTAGCCCCAGATTACCTCATTCACTCAGTTTCTCCCTATCCCTTCGTTATCCTTTGATAAGATGCTCTGAAAAAGATATGGGAGACAACACACATACCCCAAGACGATGCTCAAAGTACGCCAGCCTTGATTTTGTCAAAACGAAGAATCGTACTTTAAAATTGGAGGGAGACGTCCTTCTCTTTTGCTGAGACTTTTTGATAAGCTCTTCTTCAAGAAGAACACCGTTGTTCATTGTTCATCAAGTAACAGGGGCCCTTCCAGGATGGAAAGGCACCGGCCCCAATACCAGAGCACATAAGCCTGGGAAAGAGAATTCATGTGATAGACACCGTTGTCTTTCACAAAAGTGGATGCAAAAAGCAGCGTAGGTGCTTATCTTTCCATCTGTCATTCAGGCAGTGCTGCTCAGCTAGCTTCCTTTTTGATGTAAAAACCATAACCACATCCTTTCATACACTGTCACCTGAAAAGTGCACACTATATTATTTTATATGCTCATAGAAAGGGAGGTGGAAATGAATAAGAAAAAGAAAATGGAAAGGTAAATCAGGAACCGAATTTTTTTAAAAAAAGCCAAGAGAAAGTCGCTTACAATTTACCTAATAAACACAATAATAAGAAAGGAATGAATGCGTAAAGCACAAACATTAGGTCTGATGAAGTCCACACCTGCTATTTAAGTAACTGATAGGTCTGATGTTTCCATAGACAGCCCTTTAAACTTGCATGTCTTGCTGTCATCTGAGATTTATTAATTTATTGTATCAGGCATGGCCTAACTTCTCAATATCTCACCAAATAAGATTGTTTAGAAGACCTTTCCCAAGACTTAAAACTAAATGGGACATATTTGAAAAGGGTCAAAAGAGATATATAGCCAGTTCTATAGCATTATCTTAAAAAGTAGAGACATCACCTTGCCAACAAAGGTCCGTATAGTAAAAGCTATGGTTTTCCCAGTAGTGATGTATGGAAGTGAGAGCTGGACCATAAAGAAGGTTGATCGCCGAAGAATTGATGCTTTTGAATTATGGTGCTGGAAGAGACTCTTGAGAGCCCCATGGACTGCAAGAAGATCAAACCTATCCATTCTGAAGGAAATCAGCCCTGAGTGCTCACTGGAAGGACAGATCGTGAAGCTGAGGCTCCAATACTTTGGCCACCTCATGAGAAGAGAAGACTCCCTGGAAAAGACCCTGATGTTGGGAAAGATGGAGGGCACAAGGAGAAGGGGACGACAGAGGACGAGATGGTTGGATAGTGTCTTCGAAGCTACAAACTGCGGGAGGAAGTGGAAGACAGAAGTGCCTGGCGTGCTCTGGTCCATGGGGTCACGAAGAGTCGGACACGACTAAACGACAAAACAACAACATAGCATTATTGCTAATTGTCCTATGTTTATGTGTTTATTTGAAATACATTTTTTTAATGTTTGATGGAATTTTTTTCATGTGTATCGTTATTACGTATGGATTTTTGCTTGTAAACCCCTTAGAAGCCATTATGGCTGTATATAAATCATCATCATCTCTAATTGCTGGTTGTGTTTGATATATAAGGACCCTTATTGCATATTGTATTTTATCACTGGATTATGGCACTGACCCATGACAGGGCCTTCTTGGAAGTGGTTCCCCATTCATAGGATGCCTGCCCTGGTGATGAGCATCTCTCTCCCTCATTATTAACTTCAAGAGGAATTCAAAAATATTTCTGTTCATCAGACATTTCATAACTGAAAGATACTGTTCCTGGCAACCGTGAAATCACCTGTGAGAATATGTGTCTGTATTTAGATGTTATATATATATATATATATATATATATATATATATATGCACTGCAATGAATAAACAATTAAATTTAAAAATTACATGACATGGGAGATTTGTAATTAGGGCTATAATACTATACAAAATTTCCTAGGAATAACTTCAATTGAATTCAATGCTCTTTACTTCAGGATAAGAACAGAAATCGTGCTCCAGCGGCGCAGCAGCAGCAGGAGGCCCCATTAGCTAAAGTGGTGCTTCAGGTTAAGAACAGTTTCAGGTTAAGTACGGACCTCCGGAACGAATTAAGTACTTAACCTTAAGTACCACTGTAATAATTTCACAAAACTAAAATAATAAAGACAATGTTTGTATTCCTTTCAGGACAGTATCACTGCTGCTCCCTACTGCCTAAGAGAGGCATAACACAAAGACAAATGTAATTTAAGTGCTGTATCTTATATTAACATAAGACGATATCACCTACCAGAATTAATTCTTCACTTGTAAGCATTTGGCTGTAGATATTCTCCTGGTGCTGTACATCCTGAGACATGACTCTGCTTTTATTACACTGTTGATTTATACATGATGTATGCAAATTCCAAGCTCCTTTGCATTGTGTTAGAAAGAGAATATTCCAGACCATGGGCCCGATGTGGCCCTATGGAGCCTGTCCACCTGGCCCTTGGGACATATTTGGCTCTGCCCTTGAGCTTCTTATTAGGCTGGAGAAGTTTCCCTACTCCTGTTCTGTTTTGTTCCAAGGACTATTATGCAAAACCAGTGTGGTCCAGTGGAAACCCGATAGCGCATAGGCCCCAGATATGTGAAAGCCCACAGACCCACTGGTGTTATGCTCAGCAGAGGGAGCCCTTTTGGTGGGCATGGCAGAGAGCATTCTCTGCGGCAGTTTCTAAATTGTGGAATTCCTTCCCAACAGATTTCTGTAGCTTGTGTTGAAGACACACCCTGAGCTTTGACAATTGCCAGGGTATTTTTGTGTAAGTGCTCACAAATACTCTGTACTGTATTGCCTTTCCCCCTCCTTTTGCCAAAGGCAGCCATTTTGTGCTGGCACGCACACAGAGCACTTATATTTCAGGACCACCTTTATTTTTTTTACCCCCAAAAGCATATAGTAGAAGGCATTCTATTCATGAGATCGTGATTTGTTTTTAATTGTTTTAATATAGTATTTTAAATTGATGTAGCCCGCACTGGGATCTTACAGTGACGGGAAAGTAAGAAATTGCAGAAGCAGCAGCATCAGCAATGTAAGAAGTTTCCTACAGAAGACGAATGCTTTCTTTGGTTTTTGTGCTGCAGGGAAAAACGCGCAGCGCCATCTAATCTCAGCTGTGGGACAAATGCTGGTGAATCACATTTTTTGCATGGTCTCCTCTGAGCTTCTATTGCGATCTCGCCCCTTCAATGATGAGACCAGAATCACAAAGCGAGTGAGTGGAAGAATGGCCAGTCTAGGAGGCTCCGCGTTCTAATATCTATGGCAAAGAGGATGACGAAACCTCGCTGGATATCAAGAGCTGCCAATCAGAAAGCAACTCTTTCACTCCGCCCGCGGTTAAGTCTATGGCTGTTGCTCCCGCCCTCCGTCCCCCCACCCACTGCCTTTTCCCCTGCCTGTCGTCCCGACGCGTAAGCCAATAGGGAGGCAGGATGCCGGAAGTTGCTCTGTGCCGGTAGTTGCGGGGAGGGAAGGAGCGGAGAGAAGCGAAGCAGGAACGGAGGCGGCAGCTGCGAAGGGAGACCAGGTGAGTTGCGCCGATTTGTGCCTGCAGAACCAGGTAGGGCCAGGGCTCCTAAAGTGTGTGGGGGGGTGTTGCGGGGGGGCGGGGTTCATTTTGATTTTGAACCGCCATTTGCCCTCCGTTTCAAAAGCTCATGTCTGCCCCTCCCTCTAAAAATGTTCGCCCACCTGGTTCTCTTCGCCACAGGGTGAGAATCTAAACTGCTACTTGAGCTGGAAGGGATCTTCAGAAGAGACTTTTTTTCCCCTTTCACGACACTGAAAACGCACTAAGGTCAACTCAGCCGCCCATATTACATAAAAAAATACATTATATTAAAAATACATTAAATCCTTACAGTCCACAGAAGTCGAGTTATCTTTAGGCGCCAGGCGAAATCATTCCTCTCCTTCCAGGCCTTTGGCTAATTAAACAATCTATGGGCGTTCAAATTTTGTTTGTGTGTGATTCTGATGATTGTTACGATGATACATATTTTTGTCGTCATTTTATTTGTATGCTGCCTTTCCATGGTTAAACCATGCTCAAGGCGGCTTACAGCGGGGAAAGGTGTACATCAGGCATCCCCAAACTCAGTCCTGTTCTGGGTCTACAATTTCCATCATCCCTGACCACTGGCCCTGTTAGCTAGGGATGATGGGAGTTGTAGTCCCAAAACAGCTGGCGGGCCGCGTTTGGGGATGCCTGGTGTACATAATTGCAAATGTAGCGGAAGTAGCTGTAAATAAATTAAAACATATCAAAAAGACTACAACCAAAGTGAACAATTTCTGCATTAACTCATGAAAGATTTAAATGTGCAAAAAAATTATATTGACCAAAGCCCATAAAAATTAGCCCACCACAATGGTCTGTTCAGAAACCTTAGCTTTTGTAGGTGCAGTCAGACAGGACTCTACCCTCTCAGGCCAGGAAGGAAGGGAACAGCTCTTCCAGAACTCACAGCCAAGATTTGTTTTTATACCGTAAACTACTTTTTATTACTTGGATGAAGGGCAGTATAGTAGTGTTTGTTACTGGGAGGAATTGTTTTGGATCAGGAAAAGTAAGCAAGGTGACCGTGTGTTGCTTAATTTACTTTGGGAGTAAATCCCATTAAGTCCCATATATCTTTAGGCACCAAGCAAAAACTTTCCTCTTTAAAGAAGCCTTTGGCTTCTGTCTGTGGCCTCTTAGCATGGGCTGGAGCTATAATGTATTTTTAATGTAATATTTTAATGTATTTTTGTGTTGTTTTAATGTAGCTATGTGGGCTTTTGTTTTGAGTTGTCTTTGGCAAGAAAAAGTGACTGATAAATTTACTAAATAAATAATAATAATACTTCTGAGTAAGTATGTATATAAGATTGCACTCTAAATTCACAGCACAGTTGCAAAATACATGGATTTCTGTAATGCAAGCTGTGGTGTCCATGTAATTTAAGGTGCTTTCTGAAAGATGTTCTGTTTCTGAAATATTGTTGAATAGTTGCTGCCTCTGCCTTATTAAATGTAGCACAAATTACCATTTCTGTCAATATTTCATTTTATTTTAAATTCTCAGTAATGTTTGTTGTGAAACATTCAAAGGAGCCCAACTAAGTAGCTCAGGCTTCCTCAATCTCGGCCCTCCAGATGTTTTTGGCCTACAACTCCCATGATCCCTAGCTAGCAGAACCAGTGGCCATGGATGATGGGAATTGTAGTCTCAAAACATCTGGAGGGCCGAGGTTGAGGAAGCCTGAATTAGCTAGTAAATATTTTTCTTAGTAATTTTTCTCCCACAACAGGCCTAAAAGGAAAAATTACACAAACCATTCTCTCTACTTACTGGTATTAAAATATGGCAGGTTTTTTTTTCTCTCTCTCTAAAACTAACATTCTAAATAATTGTTCATTATTTTAGTGATTTGATCTTCCACAATGGGTGAACCTCAGCAAGTGAGTGCCCTCCCTGCACCTCCAATGCAATATATTAAAGAATATACAGATGAAAATATCCGTAAAGGTATCACCCCGAAGCCACCACCACCAATTAAAGATAGCTACATGATGTTTGGAAACCAGTTTCAGTGTGATGAACTAATTATTCGACCATTGGAAAGCCAAGGCATTGAGCGATTACATCCCATGCAGTTTGACCATAAGAAAGAACTGAGGAAACTCAACATGTCTATCCTGATCAACTTCTTGGACCTTTTGGATATATTGATAAGGAGTCCAGGCAGCATAAAACGAGAGGAGAAACTGGAAGACTTAAAACTGCTTTTTGTTCATGTGCATCATCTTATAAATGAATATCGACCCCACCAAGCCAGAGAGACATTGAGAGTCATGATGGAAGTGCAGAAACGTCAGCGTTTGGAAACTGCAGAGAGGTTCCAGAAACATTTAGAACGAGTTGTTGAAATGATCCAGAACTGCTTGGCCTCTCTGCCAGATGACTTGCCTCACTCAGATGGAGGGATGAGGATAAAAACTGAACCTTTGGACCATGAAGACAATCTCAGTTGCATTGGACAGAATGACCAGCAGAGAGCAAGCTCTAACCTCAAGAAGGATCAGGTTTTGGATAAAGATGCAAACATGTGTAGCATTATTGATGAAATGACATAAAGACTCTTTGGAGACTTATTTTCAGTTAATGAAAGTTATTGGGAGTGAAAATGAAACTGATGCTGAAGAGTTCAGTAGAGTTTGAGATTTTCTTCTATGCTGCCTTTTGATAGTGATACTTAATGAGCAATCATGGAACATGGTCTGTAAGAGACAATAAACTCTGATTTATTTTTATAGTATTTCAGTGTGCACTATGTTTTTGTCTACTTGGCTTTAAATAAAAGTAAAACCGATAAATGGCTTTATTCTGGAAAGCATCACTTTTGTCATTTGTTACTGCCCAGATTCCGCTGATAACTCATTTCCTGATTGTGTGTGGGAAGTTCTGTACTCTGGTGGTTCTTTGTTTCAGTCAGAGCAAAAGACATACTGTATTCTACAATACTGCTAGACTGTTGCAAATATATATATATGCCAAATATAAGCAAAAAAAGCATCCCAAGAATTTCCTTTCTGAATTTTAGTTCATGAATTGAAGTAACTGATTTTGGTTTAACACAACCTTTTTAAAAACAACAACACACAAATAAATACCTAAATGTTTCCTGTCTGTTGAGATGAATGTACTTCTAAAAATATGTCTGTTTGTCACTAAATGTTGCATGATGGGCCCTACGATCATGGCACAAGATTCCATTATAGTGTGAAGCAAGTGCCTCACAGCTTGCTCAGGGACCAGTGAGGTTAACTACAGTTGTTAATCACAGTGGTTTTTATCCATTGATGGTTCCAGTAGCAGAAAGCACGTAAGTGTGTATCTCCCAGACCCCCACCAATTCTGCCCTTGCACCCGCTGCAGCCCTTTGCACAATATCCTGTGCTGTTCCAGAGGGTCCCCCAATATATTGGAGCATGAGTGCTGATAAAAGCAGCAGTGGGTCAAGAGGTTTTTTTGCTTTTAGAATATTGGATAGTTCAGTGCTGCCATGGATACAATTCAGAAAAGATAAGAGTGGAGGTGGAAACTTAGAAGTAGAACCACCAGCCCAAAATGGATAGCAACCCAATGTTGGTACTGCGGGGTGGGGGGTTCTGCATGAAAATCAGCATCTAGAGTCCCACTTCCACACAATGGCTACTGGCTCTCCTGCCAATGGACTTCCTATGTATTTCCCCCCCTTTAAATTAGATTATTTGGATTAGTGTGTTTTACTTTGAACCCTTGTGATTTTATGAAACATTGTTTCTTTGCCTCAGCAGTGAAACAGGAGTGTGCATGTATTAAACATTTCTACTACACTGCGTATGGCAGGTTTTTTTTAGTTGTCATTCTTGTGACATTAAGGGTTCAATCATACTTGCAGTGTTTTTCCTGTGAGTTGGCAAAAGAGGGCAGCACCTAACTTGCAAATTATGATTATTTTCCTCATAAGTACAGTATTATACTACCCACGTTTATTTTGTGGTTTTGCCATGACATGCTATGTTGCTGCCTTCATAAAGAATGTATTTAGTCATATCATGCATTAGGGACATGAGTAAACTAGTTTTGTACACCAAGTACAAGGAGAACCATGTACACCACCTTTAGATCCTTGGAAGATAAAGGTGGTATATAAATATAAAAAAAGAAATATGTTTCTCTGCTTTGGAGTAATAGTACAGTGACACTTAAAAGCAGGGTGAAAACTACAGCCTTAGATGCAAACACTTTAAATCAGCTGTAGGATGAAGTAGTTCTCTTCCTTTTCTTCAGGAAACAGCTGAAAAGCATGGTCATTCTTAGAATGTCTTTTACAGTGCTACCTCGGGTTAAGTACTTAATTCGTTCTGGAGGTCCGTACTTAACCTGAAACTGTTCTTAACCTGAAGCACCACTTTAGCTAATGGGGCCTCCTGCTGCTGCCGTGCCGCCAGAGCACAATTTCTGTTCTCATCCTGAAGCGAAGTTCTTAACCCGAGGTACTATTTCTGGGTTAGCAGAGTGTGTAACCTGAAACATATGTAACCTGAGGTACCACTGTATATCTGCTGAATGCAATGATTCTTCCTTCCTAAATGGTCCCTGGTGTTCAGAGTTGTGTGCTTGATGCTAATATTGCAGAGCACTTTTAGTGATGCCCAGCCATAGCAAATGAGATGAAATAATTTAAGTAGATCTAGATTTATTTGCAGAGATAATTCTCTACAAATTTCTGTTCTTATCCTGAAGGAAAGTTCTTAACCCGCGGTACTATTTCTGGGTTAGTGGAGTCTGTAAGCTGAAGCGACTGGAACCCAAGGTAAAGGTAAAGGTACCCCTGCCCGTACGGGCCAGTCGTGTCCGACTCTAGGGTTGTGTGCCCATCTCACTTAAGAGGCCGGGGGCCAGCGCTGTCCAAAGACACGTCCGGGTCACGTGGTCAGCGTGACAAAGCTGCTCTGGCGACCGGCACTAGCACAGCACATGGAAACGCTGTTTTACCTTCCCGCTAGAAAGCGGTACCTATTTATCTACTTGCACTTTGACGTGTTTTCGAACTGCTAGGTGGGCAGGAGCTGGGACCGAAAGACGGGAGCTCACCCCGCCGCGGGGATTTGAACCACCGACCATGTGATCGGCAAGCTCTAGGTGCTGAGGTTTTACCCACAGCGCCACCCGCGTCCCTTGTTACAGAGGTACCACTGTACTTAGTACAGAGGTACCACTGTACTAAGTGTCTCCCGGAGATAGTTTCTTGGCCAACAATTGCTTTTGCCAGTGGGTAGAGGGCCTGGTGACAAATTTTGGGCTTCTTCACACTCATCCTGACACAGTTGCTTCCCACTCACTGGGATCGAAAACCATGACTATAACTGTTGGAAATTAAAGAAAACCCCTTCCATGTGATTAGGAGATGACGATTTTGAAAACTAACTAAATAAAACAAATTGACTTGTGCATAATTTGCATGTCTCCCCTCAAGGCAGGGGAAGCCAGTTAGCTTGGGGGAGACTGCATCCCCAGTCAGCTTCCTGCATACCTGCTGATAAAAGGCTCTTCATAAGCTCCCGAGAAAGTGGGAACAATTAAAAGGACTCTTTTTTTATATACAAAATAAAGTGATGATGGCGCATTAGCTTCAAAGCACTGGTCTGGACCACAGTTAGCTGGACTCCCATGCCTCCTTTGTCCACCATCTCTGGGTGTTATAGTTTTGTATTTAATTCCCACACACCCATGTGGCCTTAGGACAGGTATCAACCAAATTAGAAGCAAAATTATAGAAGGAAGAGCTATGAATCTTGGCTAAGGGTGAGATAAGTTGGAATCCAAAAACACTAAGAGGGCCATGGGTTCCTCAACCCAGTGTCCTATGTGATATATTTGCACTTTGGAATGAAGGGCAAAATACTAATTTAAAACAAATAAAATGTATTTAATCAGTAAATAAATAATAATTATGTATGTCTTGGCTAGGGAAAATGTCAAGGGTTGAATCAGCAAGAATATAAACACCAGTCTATTCTTGAAATCAGCAGTGGACAGGTTCCTTTTTTCTGTTTCATACAGGATGTGGTTTCAGCAGGCTCAAAAAGCTAGACTGAAACAGACAGCAATGGTACAGGGCTGTTTTGTGAGGACTGGCTTGTGACTGTCCACACTAGGTTTGTGCACTGGGTATGGGTTAAACTCTTTATTGGGTTGAAGGAGTAATGAGATGAATTTCTGTTTTTTTCTCTTACAAAGTAAGATGCTACTTTTTCGTTTCTCCTTGGTTAAGAAAACCAATTGTTATGCTGAAATTACCAATATATTATTCAGTACATTGCATTCTTTATTTATTGAACTTTTGGATTTTAACAGGGGCTGTCTCCTGGGGGTTGGGGAAGGATCTATTGCTGGTGGCATTGCTATAAACAATTTATGTTAATCTGAAAATAAATCATTAGTTCATTGTTGTGCACTAATAAAAATTGGTGGTGCTGTTTAGCTGAGAAAAGCATATCTTCATTAGCTATCCTCTCAATATTATCTGAATTGAGTGCAATATTTATTTATGGTTGCTCATGCAAACCCCAGTAGTCAGTCAAAATAAGGCTTTGGAGTTCTTTAAGGCATTCACCATGTTCAGAAATCAACATTTATTGTGCATTGGATTTTATTGTACACATGCACTAAAGTGCCACGACTTTGGTTGCTAGTAGTGACCAAAATTAAATCCCATTGATTTCAATGGGACTTATATTAAAATAATGACTAACTTGCCTCATTTAAGTAATTGGAACTTAAGCTCAATTAACGTAGCCTGGAGCCAACTCCATGGGTGGTGTTCAAGTTTTACTTAGAGGAGACCTGTTGAAATTAATCAACATGACTAAGTTAGTTCCATTCATTTAAATGGCTCCACTCTGAATAAAATTTAGTTGAATACCACCTAGTGGGTGTCATAAACTCCACAAATAATACCCTCTGGGGGTGCAGTTTTTCTGAATTTTATCATTTGAAGTTGATGCAGCTGCATGTATTATAAAACTCAAGATGTTGGCAAGATTAAGGCACAAAATAGGCAACAGCAGACAGCTGCTCACAGTGGTGCTTACCTGACGTTCAAACAGTAGTGTCACTGCTGCTTAACACAAGGAGGTTAGTGCAATGCAAACACACCGGCAGACCCAAACTGGTGCTTCTGCTGGAGCATTTGAACTGCACTGACCTCACCCACTCCTTCCCAGTAATCAGTGATTCAGCTCTCCAGATAAGCACTGCCACACCACCATGTCCTCCACCCCTGGAAATGGGGAGGGAGGCTTGGTTGCTTCTTTTTCTCTTTAAAGACACAGTGAATGTGCATGCGCTAGATTAATTCTAATCTATTAGTTGCTTTAGCAAGCCATTAATTTGAACAACATCAAGACCCTGTAATAGTTGAATCCTAGCCTGAATGCTAATTCCCTGTCTACACATAACTTTCCAGCCACACTTTGCAATAAAAAAGATGGTGTAGAACAGTATAATGAGAAAGCCTTTATCTTCACATTTAAATCTTATGGGCAATTTCTGAAGATTATGGGAGTACTGTACAGAACAAATCCCATCCTCTGATGTCCTGAGCAAAGCATTTTGACATTGCTGTGGAAGTTTGTTGCCTTTTGACCAAGATGTCCACAGTATTTACCAAACACCAGCACTGGGTGGCCCAGTGAGATGTGAACTAACCACAGGGCGGGGAAAGGAAAGAAAGCCTGCTGCTGAGTGCTGTGACTTAGGTCACACATGATGTAGATCAGAAATTAGAGAAGTCAGAAGCTTGGTTGTGAAATGAGCATTCTGTTAAATCTCCGCTTGCAGTAGGAACAAAGCCACCCTCTGCTGCCATCTAAGCCTATACCATGTTTCCCCTGGAACGAATTCTGCTGGTGGTCTTTACAGGTAATCAAACATTAACAAAATTATAAATTATGGAGTTGCACTTCTGGGAAATCATTGTTTTAGACTTGTACAGTGTAATTGTTCAGTATGTAAATATTTAATTCTCTTTAATTCAAGACTAGAAATCTGGCAAATGATTGTGATTTCTAACATACTCCTTTTAAGGCTGTAATACCAGATATATACCTAAATTGACTTGCCTCTGAGTAAACGTGCTTAGGGATGAAGATGCAGGAATGAGAGAAAGTTAACATGCTGCTGCTGTTTGCATATGGTATATGATTTCAAGAGCTTAGGCACTAATACTACATTCATTTCCTAACAGTCAGCATCAACCATGTGACATATTAAGATGTTATTGAGGCTGACTGCATGTAATGCATGTTCACCTAACTGGAACAGATCCTTGTGATAACCATGTGAAAACTATAAGCCTCACCTGCACCCTAGGTTTCCAGAATACCTGGTTCTGTGCTACAATATGCTATGATATCCCTGCACAGTATCAATTCGTATAATTTGAAACACGGGGCTCAACAGCGTCAGCAAGAGTTGTGAGGATATGAGTCACATGCTATCAGCATACAGACTTCAGCATTTGAAAGAAAATGATATTCTGTTCCTGCAAAATCTGACCACAGTAATTAACAGCAAAGGGGCTTCCCACCAGCACAAATGCTCTTTTGTTTCTGGTAGAGAACATATTTTTCTTTTCTTTTTCTCACACTAAAGCTAAATGTGATGGGAGAAATCACGCCTCATTTAGTCCCAAACAATCCTTTCCACATCTGGTTCAATATTTCCTACTTTTATCCTCCAGTCTGGTTCAGCAGCAAGCTGATTTCTATGCTTGTTCTTCATATAAGAAAATGTTGAAAATGTTTGTTCACAATGATATGTGGAACAAAAGGGAACTAGATGTCTCAAAGCTTTTTCACCTAACGTCTTATAATCAGCAAAAACCTTCACCCAGAATTGGTCCAGTCTACATTCTTTTAAAAATGATTTCAATGAACCATCACAAGTCACATCAACAGGTACATCTTGCTCTTCTGCAGATAGTTGTACATCACCACATTCAAAAGGATTCCTTACACATGGGTGCTCAGGATTTTGTGCAGGGAAGTAATCTCTGATGCTGGTCGCTAAATCATGCAGGTGCTCAGTGATGTAATGTTTTACTTATGGCATCAATTCTATGTCAATGGCCCCCAGAAATGTCTCCAGTGTTGGGATATTAGTGAGGCTACCACCTCAGCTTGCCCATAATCATAATTTTAAAATCACTGCCGCAGTCTTATCTTCAACATAAAAAAATATTCACATCACTACCTTGAAGGCTTGTGTTGAGAGTGCTCAAGTATGTGAAAATGTCTGCTAAGTAGGCTACCATACACAACCACAGAAAGTTGTTCAACTGATCACATGAAATTTTGAATCTGTCAGAAAAACTATTGAGTCAGACCACTGATCCATTTGGCTCAGTATTGTCTCTACAGTTAATGGCAGTAGTTCTCCAGGATTTCAGATAAGGATCTCTGCCAGGGCATGCGCAAAGCAGATGCTCTACCCTGAGCTATTGCCTATCCCCAGACAGTAGGAAAAGTTCTCCATTTCTACACTGCAACTGAATTTAAAAAAAGGAACTGTGTATAGAACTTGCAAGTGCTCTATATGCAGAAGGCTTTTTATATGCTATTCCTTACTTGTAATCTGAGATGGTGCATCTTAGCAAAACTTTGTAGCATAAGGTTCTGCAATCTGAGGGATCTTGCATCTTCAAGACATAGGTGAAGGCTTGGTCAGGGCTTGATAAAGTATTGGTGAAGACTGAGTAGAAAACAGATGGAATTTTGTAATTTTGGTGGTAGTAGTAGTAGTAGCAGCAGCAGCAGCAGCAGCAGTATTAATTTATAATAATACAGTCCTTCTGTGCCCAAGTTTCATCCCTGGCTGAAATAGATTAATTAGTTAAATACTGTACTTATTTGGAGTGAGGTTTTTATTCTTGCTTATTACCCAATAGAAACAACCAACTTTTTAATTTATTTGGTTTCTGCCCTACATCTGTTTCCTCCCAACCCCAAATGTAGCCACATAGCTTGACTCAGAAAACAAGAAAACAAAATGCTATTTTGTTGCAATTCATATATATATATTTATATATTGTGGCAATTTGCTTAGCTATTTTCCCTGTTGGACTTCCAAGCTGAGACATGAATCCCAAACTCATAAGGCAAGATTCACTGAAAACCCTATCCACAAGCAGTGGGAGAGTCCTCTAAACCTGATAGTCCTTGGAAGCAATTAGAACTTATTTTTAGTTAAAAAGTAGAGAGCAAGGGGAAGGGAACCCTTACTTTAAAAAAAAATGATAGGCATGTGAATCCGCCCCGTGGAGTGAACCATTTGCTCTCCTCTCCCCTGCCCCCTCCAATCGCAAAAGCCCTAAGAAACTGTGTCAGAGGTTTTTGCTCAATCCCAGCTCACTTGCCACCCAGCAACTCTTTCACAAGGTTTTCCCTGGCCAGCAAGCAGGCGCTGGTTATGAGCAGAGGCTGGATGATCCGTGGAAGGCTTTCACTGTGCAAATAACAAGATAAGCAAGTCCCCTGGGTGTGTTCCGTGGACCCCTAGGGGTCCCCGGACCCCCATTTGGGAACCACTGCTCTAAACTGATTTGTTTAATAAGAATATTTATCAGTTATTTTTTGTTGCTTGCTAAAGAATTTACCAAACATTTCAGAAACTTCCACTGAAGTGCATAAGTGATGACTGCTATTGAAAAGTTAGTATTTACAAGTTGCATCCAATGGTGTTCCTCTGCTGATAGAAAGCTCTTTGATCCAGCAAAGAGTTTCTCAGCAGAACAGGGAGCCTATGACTCACCCTCTTCCCTGCAACCCTACTACCTTCCACATTGTTCCAAAGGTCCCCCATTCAAAAATCAGATTCCTTCTCCATTCCTCTATGGTTCTATAAGCTCAAAGAGCTTTCTGATATTGAATGGACGCCTTTGGATACAGCCCTATGAATCCGCCCCCCATAAATGACTACACATTTTGTTATGGAGAAACATACTTCCTGTTTGAGCACCCACATTATTGTTCAGCATAGTTTGGGTGTGTTTTCTCTTTATTTTCTTGGCTTCAACTCAAGAGACTGAGCTGAGGTGTTGGAATATGTGCCTGGGAAGAATATTTTCAAATTACCAAGTCAGCATAATATTAGGCTTTAGGAAAGTTGCTGAGATGGAAATCTTTTTACAGATACATTGTTGTTCCCACAGTTTGTCATAATTCCATTCTTTTTTTCTTTCCTTTTTTGTAACTGTAGTGTCTTCCCCTACATGCTTGTTGACATCAGTTTCTGGGACTACAATACAGGGAAAAGTGGGCCAGAACATCACTTTACCCTGTCATTATTCTACTGTGGAAAATGGGATCAGAACCATATGCTGGGGGCGAGGAAGTTGCCCTCTATCTTGGTGTTCCAGTCAAATTTTCCATACCAACAAACAGCAATCGAAGGAAAGCAAGTATTATCTACTGGGAGATGTTCATCAAGGAGATGTGTCTCTGACAATTGTGAACGTAACAGAAGAAGATTCGGGAACATACTGTTGTCGTGTGGACATAAGTGGCTTGTTCAACGATCTGAAACATAACATTGAAGTTGTGATTGAGAAAGGTGAGCAGAATGCTTCCACCAGGCATATGCCAATTTGTCATTATCTAAGACAATATTTGCAGCATATTTTTAAGTTTGGCAAAATGTTAAAGGGAGGGTCTTGATAAAACTTTTTACAAAAAATGTAGAGCTTCTGCTATGAAGGCTAGTAATCCCAATAAATCATATGTCTATTCCCTCCCACCAAACATGGGTAGCATCAAAAAATGATTATGTATATTTGCAGAGGATGGGTATCAATAGCTAAATGGAAATTATTTCTTGACTCGATGGGCTTTTGGTTTACTGCAGCAAAGCAGTTCTTTTGTCATTATGCCTTTAAATCATAAATACCCAATAATCACATTCCCTTCACACACAAATATACATCTGTATTTACACTCACAACTAAAGGTGGGTTTCTGCTGTTACATTCTCATATTCTTAGAATTAGTCCTGTGCCAAGCAAAACTTCAATCCAGCAAGTTGATGGCTCAGATTTTCAGGCCATATGACATCCTGAAATATAAAAGTTGCAGCAGTAATTTGGTTCATGATCAGAGGGCTTGGTCATAGCTGATCTCTGCTGGAATGAAAGGTAAACCTAAAAATGAGACAGCAGTTGATATCATGCTAAAAGGAAGAGACCACTGGGCAAGTTCAAAGTATATGTGTGAATGCAACTTCTGCACAGCCATCCATAGTTTGGTAAACCTCAATGACCAGTAGATGTTCACACGATTCTTTACTATATTAGCTTCAGGCACAAGTCCAAAAAGTGCTAAATATATTCCATTGTATCTAATGCTTCTGGGGCTTGTACCCAAAGCTAATATAGCAGTAGTGTGGAACCTTAAGCCTGCAAACTAAATAGACCTGCCAGGTCCTGTCAAATGGTCTGTGAGACAATTTCTTCCAAACAGGACATACCTGTAAGAACTATGGCCCTTGGAAGGTTGGACAGGTACAAATCAGGTAGTTGGGCTCAAAGAGGTTCACTACCCCTGTAATGCAGCAAAGATTTACATTTTTGCTAAATATGGTATGGTGCAACTGACTTGCCTGTTCTTTTTCTTAATCAGGGAACTGGAGTCCAACTTCAGCTAGAGTACCAGGTATATGTATATAGATGGATTGTGAATTTGTTAGTCTCCATTGGTTAGTCTCAAGTCTAGTGAAGCATGGAGTGAAATGAAATGAAGTGTTGACTGTAACTCTGAAAGAAAAGAAGAAAGAATAAATTAGAAGAAATAGTGAGTGTGCTTAACTCCCATTTTAAACTGACAACACTAGATTTTTTTATCCATGCATATAACTTGGGACTCATCATCCAGAAGCATCTATTTATGTTTTCAAAGACAGCTATAATTATAATTATAATTATTTATTTGTACCCCACCCATCTAGTGGCTCCCAATAGAATATTAAAAATACAATACAACATCAAACATGAAAAACTTCCCTAAACAGGGCTGCCTTCAGATGTCTTCTAAAAGTCAGATAGTTGTTTATTTCCTTGACATTTGATGGGAGGGCGTTCCCCAGGGCGGGCACCACTACCGAGAAGGCCCTCTGCCTGGTTCCCTGTAGCTTTGCTTCTCGCAATGATGGAACCACCAGAAGGTCCTTGGTGCTGGACCTCAGTGTCCGAGCTGAACGATGGGGGTGGAGACGCTCCTTCAGGTATACTGGGCTGAGGCCATTTAGGGCTTTAAAGGTCAGCACCAGCACTGTGAATTCAGGTTGTATGAATGAGTATGCTGCTTTATCTTTGCTTTGTCTAGCTACTATACACTTCACTGAAACTTACTTTGCTTTGGAACCAAGATGGATGTCCAGCACACAACCCCCACAGGATGTAAGTATCTGCATGGCCTCTTTGCAGATTGATGGTAATGTTACATAACTTTTAGGTACAAAATGTCCTTCCAAAACTTATCTGTGTTAAATATTGTTCTTTCTTGTTATTGCTATCCATCATTTTTGGTGAGTGAACCATAAATAAACAACTTCTTCTTTTCCTCTTACATGAAGCCTTTGGCAGACTCTTATTTCCCCCCCCCCCATACTCTACTCTATTAAGCTTAAGTATAACTAAATTAATATTCCTTCTTGTTTTATCTTGCCTTCACCCTCCACCTACTGTCTTTCCCTGTGTTTGTTCTCAGACTGAAAGCGTCCTTTTCTGCTTTGTAAAGTACTGTGCACATAGATGGATATATAAAACAGACCTTTTTACCATTATGATAATAATTTACTGTATTTTTCTGTGTCTAAAACACCTCCATGTATAAGATGCTCCCTATTTATGGGGACTCAAATTTAAGAAAATGGGGGGATATTGCCCAGAGTTGTTGAGCTTTTTTGGGGTGATTGCAAAAAAACAAAAACCACTCACCCACCATAATGAGCAGCACAACTCGAAAAACCCACCAATCGTTAGGCAGCATGACAACAGATGATGCAAATCACCCCCCCCCCATTGCCACCACCACAGCAAATTGAAAGCAGTGCTTGCCGCAGCCACCAATCACCCACCCAAACGCAACTGACAATCTCCTGCTCCCGAAAACGACCAATCCTCCGTGCCAATTCTGCACTAACCGTGTATAACCCCCAGTTTGGAGATCATTTGAAAGGGAAAAAAACACTTGTCTTATACACAGAAAAGTACGGTATCTCATCAGATTTCATGAGTACAAGCATAATGTTCATTACTATAACACTCCTAGCAGATTAGCTCACCTCATCTATATTACCCTATTAATTCCATTTCTGTATAAGTAACTTGTTTGAAAGGTAATCTGTTATATCTGGACATAAGTGTTTGTATTGCACTTTTCAGTTTCTACTCAGTGAGGTCATTTCTGTATTATTATTTTTTTGCAGAATATTTATGTACATTTTACCACACTAACAAGAGAGGAAAGAAAAGAAGAACCTTCAAGGACAGCCCTATATGTTGGCATTGGAACATGTGCAGTAGTATTATTGCTCATTGTGGCAATGCTGGCACTTAAGTGTAAGTATTCCTGTAGTTTTGCAGAATTTCACTGTATATTTTTCAACATTGGCAAATGAGGGAGGGAAGACAGAATCTCTCAGGGCTAGTGCTGGAAGAGATGCAGTATCATTATTAGTCAATATTTGTGGGACTAAAGGATTGTATTCAATGCAGCGCTATGTCAAGGTCCCAATGGTGTAAGGATCACCACTAGCACAATGGGTCTTTTTGCCTCCCCTCCCCTCGTGCAGTGGAGTAGCATGGGTTTGCCAGCTCCTGGGATGGGGCAAGTATTGCACCTCCTGGTAGACTGGGTAGCTGGGGTGGGGACACTCGCCAGGGGGGTGCGTGTGGAGGATGAACAGAGCCCGCCATCAACAGGCTACTTGCCCGTTGCCCACTAGTCAAACTCACCTGCCAGCAGGACTCTGTTGTGGGAGCACAGTCAGGTGTGTGCCCAGGGCCATGGCCTCCCTGGTCCATCACACCACGCCTCTGCCCTTATGTGGCCTCTAAATCTGTTCTGGAGTATCCTACATCCCTCCGTTGGTTCGCACCAGCACAAGTACACACATAGAGAGCAGTTCTCATGGACGTATTTCAGAAATATTTGGACTGTTTGGCTTTGAGATATTGAGTTGTGCATGTGGTTATTAGTTTGGCATTGTATATATTAGTTAAGGTTTCATGTACAGTGGTACCTCAGTTTACAAATAGCCCTGTTTACGAACTATTCGGTATAAGAACTCGACAAAACCAAAAGTAGTGTTCCGGTTAGTGAACTTTACCTCGGTCTACGAACGGAAGCCGAATGGTGGAAGGGCACCGGTGGTGGGAGGCCTCATTAGGGAAAGCACATCTCAGTTTAAGAACAGCTTTGGTTTAAGAACAGACTTCCGGAATGGATTATGTTTGCAAACTGAGGTACCACTGTATTATAAATTGTTAAAATGTCATACATTATTGTTAATGAATTTAGAGTTGCTAAATTTGTGGATTACAGCTCTCATCATCCCTGACTATTGGTCATGCTGACTGGGGCTCATGGGAGCTGAATTCCAGCAACATGTGGAAGACCACAAGCTCTCCATCCCTGTTCCAATATAAAAACAAAGCTTTTCATGCCAACACTGCATGCAACGCCTGTCAATTTACAACTTTTCTATGCCTCTAGCAGAGGAGCCAAATCCTAGGGGCAGAGGAGTCTTTGGCAACCCAGTAAAATATTTGGGGGGTGGGAGGGCAAAGTTGATGGGCATTGCTATTCAAATGGTATGTGTGTGCCACATCATGAGAGCAGTTATGTAGCGTGGGGCTTACTGGCCCCCGCAATATTTTATTCAAGTTGGCACCTCTGCTTTTAATAAGTCCAGTCCACAGATGTTATAGCAGCCACCAATCCTTGTTTTTGTTGTTGTTATTCACTAAAAGCATAGCATCTTTTACAACCAACCATATATAGTTAATAATTAACATTTTTTAATACCAATAAACACAAACGGTATTCATTGCCAATTACTGTAATTCATTATTCTAATACTGCGGAGTAGAGAAGAGAGACAATATGTCACCTTGCCCTAGTAACCAGGTTGACTATTGCCCTATTTTCATCAAAATGGATTTTGGAACAATGAAAGTGCAAACATATTACAGGTAATGCCTTACTAGCAAAATCAGGATGATTTACTTGCTGCATACAAATATGGAAATAGGACAGACTTTCTGGAGGGCAGTAATATCAGGAAGTACTGTTTGGTAGTTCCTCTATAATAATCTCACTCTTAATCTAATGAAAGCAACTGCCTTTTATATTATTTATGCTTTTTAAAAACATCCCACAGGGTATTTACACAAGAAGCAGAAGATGAGTAATTCTATAAGGTAATTACTATTCAAGTCTGTTTCTAGTTTAATGCTAAGAAGAGTAGATACTATAGTAATTCTACAACTTGCAATTGTTCTGGTACAAAGTGAAGTAATATTACAGTTGGAGAGTTCAGCACGAGTGCTACATATTCACATTCATTGGAAATATATAGGTAACATCATGGGTTACATTAGGATGTTTATAGGCCTGGATTTAAAGCATGCAAATACTTCCATGTGTGTCACATGGGGCTAGTTATGAGAAGCAGACAGAAGGGTAGGCCTGAATACCAATTTTCAAAATGAGGGGAATTTCAAAAGCAGATTATGAAATGAAGTAATGGTCTGCTGCTTAAAGGAAAGGTAAAAAAAGAAAACCCCAAACACCCCACTGGGTATATTGAGTTATTTCTGGTGACCATTTCTATCTCTCAGTACATCCTTGAGAATAATGCTATGGCATTTGCAGAGTAATTATTTTAGGGAGAGGGAGAACGTTGTTGCCACAAAACTGGTGGTGGCTGCAGCAAAACACAAAGCTGTGGGTATGTTTTGTCCCCCAGATTTTAAAATTCAAGCCACGAATTCTCACTTGGTAACTTTCAGTTCAGCACTAGAAAACATATGACCATTATTTGTCCATTTTGTTTGGTCCTGAGTTATTTCTAGAGATGTTGATAAGGTACAATTTTGATGGTTTGCCAGAAAACAAGTCTTCCTCAGGTTATCCTTAATTGGGCCCAGATTGTTTCAGTTTGTGTATGATTTGTAATGGGATTGTTACATCTGCCCTCTCCGAAACTTCTTCTGAATTTTTTAAAAAGTAAGGAGCTGGCAGGGAGGTGACACAGACCTCAGGTGTATGGCCTGGATGCTGCAGCACATGTTCATAGCAGCATCAAGATGCCTCACAGCAAACCCAAGGCAGCCAAAGCCATTCTGAGTATAGGTCACCAAGACAGTACCCCTAGCTTGGAGAAGAATCAGGAAGAAACTAAAGCCTGAAAGGAAGTGATCTACTTTACCAACAAATAGTTACTAAAAAAGAAGGAATCAGTGAGGAAGAACTGGCTGTCTTTCTTTCTATCACGGTCTCCCCCTCTCGGGGTCAGGTAGCTTATTGCAAGTGTTGTTGCTTTACTCGCAGAAATAAAAACTTTAAAATCAATGAAAGCAGTACAAACAACAACACAACAAAAATATTTAAAAGGCCAAATTAAAAAGAGGTGTCTTGATACCTTTTCTAAAAACAAGGAAAATCGTAACTCTGAGGGGAGCACGTTCTAGAATATGATAGCGATAAGAAGAGCTCTTGGGCATGACTATCAAGCGGGCCTCTGCAGATGGCAGTATCCTCAAAAGGGCCCATCCTGCAAGAACTAAATAGCTGAACAGCTTCATAACAATGCAGGGTGTTCTTTAGGGAGCCAGGTCCTAGGTCAGAATAGCTAAACACACCTGTGTGTCTTAAACTCCTGCCTCGAGAAAACTGAAGGGAATTGGTGCATAGACTAACCTTGAGGGTAGACTCCAAAAATTGGGGAATACTAAAATTTGTTGAATGATCAAACTTGTTACTTTAATGATAGTGTAATTGCTATGGCTTCACATATTCCATTTAGCCCAAACGCGATTTATATTTGCTTTCTCTTTCCAGTCAAGTGGCAATCTCAAGCTCAGCCACTGGAGGAATTCGACATGTTATGGAGACTGGTGTCCGTGCACCGGAAAATATTTATGAGATGGATTAGAATAAGAATAATATGCACAGTCTAGATTGTGTTGACAACTACACCAAGAGGTGTTACTTGGAGCAGACTGGCTATCAAAAAGATATCTGTAAAACAACGAGTATGTCCGGATTCACTGGTGGCCAGACTTTTTGGGGAGAACTTCACATGTTTTTCTACAGAGTGAGACACGGCAACTTTATTACAGTACATATGCATACTGTTGTGCTTTGATATGTGTTTCCCTCTAGTATGCTGTGTAAGAGAAACAGACCAGAGCTGGAAGCCTGACTCTATGCCATAACCCAGCCTTTCCCACCCTGGTGTCCCCTAGATGGGTTGACCTATAACTCCCATCAGCCCAGACAGCATGGCCAGTGGTTAGGGATGATGAAATTTGCCATGCAAAATATTTGGAGGGCATCAAATTGGAAAAGGATGCCATAACCAGTTTCTCCTTCTGAAGAACCACGCCACAGTTGCCTACTGTCTGTTTAATTGGCCATCCATCACCTAAAGGCACAGATACAACTTCTTAGGTCTTTTATGTATATCATGCAAGTGAGGTTCTCTCAATTAAAAGGAGGACAACAAATAGCCATGTGACTGCTGCTGAAAACTTTACTACATGGAATCCTTCCCCACATGATGGACCAGTTTTCCAGTCCTTGGGGTCAAGTACTGGGATAACATATTTCATTGGGTAGTCTGATTGAAATCAGAGGGTGGGCAATGCAATTCACATGGTCATAGTCTTGGCTGACATCCCTGAGTACAATCACAGTCTCCATAAGATTGATATAATCTGTTGTATTGTACCACCACGAGCTGTAATTAGTAAGTTTTCTTTCCTCCTTAATTATCGATCTGCTTACATCGTTATGTGTGCTCCTCCTTTCTGTTGCCCATAATTTTTAAACTTTCTTGCAAAATAAAACTTTAGCTTTTTTATAAAAAAAAAGAGGGGGAAGGAAACAAGAGGGACAACTCAGATATACAACTTAGTACAGATTAGTCATTTATAGTTATCTGCAGATCAGAGGGAAAACTATGTTCTAATTTTTCCAGTGGCTCACTAGAGGGCACTCAAAGTACTACTTTGATATATCAGTTTGAGTTTTATATTCCACATGGGCTTTCCATTTCCTGGAGACCAGGAGTTTCAAGATTTTACTATTATGTGTCCTTTACTATGTGTGTCCTTCTAAATCACACACACACAAACATGGCAAAACCCTGAAAATAAATAAAGATTATTTCCTGTATTTTGTTGATTAGCAGTTTTATTTGGGAATTCCCAATTCGTGAAATGACTCTCTTCAACCATGTTGTTGTTGTTGTTGTTTAGTTGTTTAGTCGTGTCTGACTCTTCGTGACCCCATGGACCAGAGCATGCCAGGCACTTCTGTCTTCCACTGCCTCCCGCAGTTTAGTCAAACTCATGCTGGTAGCTTTGAGAACACTATCCAACCATCTCATCCTCTGTCATCCCCTTCTCTTTGTGCCCTCCATCTTTCCCAACATCAGGGTCTTTTCCAGGGAGTCTTCTCTTCTCATGAGGTGGCCTCAGCTTCAGGATCTGTCCTTCCAGTGAACACTCAGGGCTGATTTCCTTAAGAATGGATAGGTTTGATCCTCTTGCAGTCCATGGGACTCTCAAGAGTCTCCTCCAGCACCATAATTCAAAAGCATCTATTCTTTGGCAATCAGCCTTCTTTATGGTCTCTTCAACCATAGGTGGTATCATGTAAGACACTGGCCAACACTGCATTGCCCACATGGTATCTGGACTATTATGCTGATGGAAGAAATAACTTGGTACCACAGATTTATTAATGAAAAAGCAAAGACAGATAAATTCCAATGCATAGAGTGGTACCTTATTTCTTATATTAACACCCATCGTTTACATCAGGAACCTTCATCAGCCACACCAGAAATTTGGAAATTATAATAACATATTTTTACAACACAGTCAGGATCATTGTTTAATGTTAATGACTGTACATGTAATAACAATAATTTATTACTTATACCCCGCCCATCTGGCCGGGCCTCCCCAGCCACTCTGGGCGGCTCCCAACAGAACATTAAAAGCACAATAAAACATCAAACATGAAAAACTTCCCTGAACAGGGCTGCCTTCAGATGTCTTCTAAAAGTCAGATAATGTAGTTGTTTATTTCCCTAACATCTGATGGAAGGGCGTTCCACAGGGTGGGCACCACTACTGAGAAGGCCTTCTGCCTGATTCCCTGTAACCTCACAGTGAGGGAATCGCCAGAAGAAGCTAAGAGCTGGACCTCAGTGTCCAGGCAGAACAATGAGGGTGGAGATGCTCCTTCAGGTATACTGGGCTGAGGCCGTTTAGAGCTTAAAAGGTTAGCACTAACACTTTGAATTGTACTCGGAAACGTACTGGGAGCCAATTTAGGTCTTTCAGAACTGGTGTTATATGGTCTTGGTGGCCACTCCCAGTCACCAGTCTAGCTGCCACATTCTGGATTAATTGTAGTTTCTGGGTCACCTTCAAAGGTAGCCCCACGTACAGCACATTGCAGTAGTCCAAGTGGGAGATAACTAAAGCATGTACTACCCTGATGAGACAGTCTGCGGGCAGGCAGGGTCTCAGCCTGCATATCAGATGGAGCTGGTAGACAGCTGCCCGGGACATGGAATTGACCTGCGCCTCCATGGACCGCTGTGAGTCCAAAATGACTTCCAGGTTGCACACCTGATCCGTCAGGGGCAAAGTTACCCCATTCAGGACCAGGTCGTCCTCCACACCTGCCTGCCCCCTGTCCCCCCAAAACAGTACTTCTGTCTTGTCAGGATTCAACCTCAATCTGTTAGCCGCCATCCATCCTCCATCCATCTCCCCCCAAAACAGTACTTCTGTCTTGTCAGGATTCAACCTCAATCTGTTAGCCGCCATCCATCCTCCATCCATCTCCAGACACTCACACAGGACCTTCACCGCCTTCACTGTTTCTGATTTAAAGGAGAGGTAGAGCTGGGTATCATCCGCATACTGATGAACACTCTGCCCAAACCCCATGATGATTTCTCCCAGAGGCTTCATATAGATATTAAAAAGCATGGGGGAGAGGATGGAATCCTGAGGCACCCCATAGGTGAGAGCCCAGGGATCTGAACACTCATTCCCCAACACCACTTTTTGGACATGGCACAGGAGAAAGGAACGGAACCACTGTATAACAGTGCCTCCAGTTCTCAGCTCCTCTAGATGGTCCAGAAGGATGTCATGGTCCATCGACCAAAGGCTGCTGAGAGATCCAGCAGAACTAGGAAACAGCTTTCACCTTTGTCCCTAGCCTGCCGCAGATCATCAACCAGTGAGACCAGTGCAGTTTCAGTCCCATGATGAGGCCTGAATCCTGATTGGAAGGGATACAAGTGGTCCGCATCCTCCAGGCGTGCCTAGAGTTGTTCAGCAACCACTCGCTTAATCACCTTGCCCAAGAATAAAAGATTTGAGACTGAGCGATAGTTGGCCATATTGCTTGGGTCGAAAGATGTTTTCTTAAGAAGCGGTTTAATGACCGCCTCTTTCAGTGGATCTAAGAAGGCTCCCTCACAGAGCAGAGCATTCACCACCCTGCAGAACCCATCAACCAGCCCTTCCCAGCTTACTTTTATGAGCCAGGATGGGCAGGGTCAAGGAGACAGGTGGTTGATTTCACTCGTCCAAGCAGCCTGTCTACATCCTTGGAGGTAACAGATTGGAATTGATCCCATACAACTTGACTAGACAGGACTCCAGCACTCTCCCACCCTGGCCCTGCTCCCACGGTGGAGTCTACCTCTTTCCTAATCTGAGCGACTTTATCTGCAAAAAACTGCCAAGGGGTGCATGCATGCCTGTGGTGAGTGGGGCTGAAACGGATGATGAATAGCACCGAAGTGGCAGCAGAGCCACTCCATTCTCCCATGCACCATCTGTTCACACGCATTGCACAAGCATGTACCTTGGTCATCCGTCCTTTATTCTCGCATACACTTCTCACTCCATCCTTCTATTCTCTTGTTAATTTGCATATTCTCTCTCTCTCTCTCTCTCACACACACACACACACACCTTCCCATTTTCTCTCATCCCCTCTTTGCCCTTCTTCTCCCCATGGGGCAATTGGACTTAGGAAAACAAGTTTCCCTTAGTTCCAGATTTCCCCGGAAGGTTTGTGGAGTCAACCTCTTTCTGAATCTGAGCGACTTTATCTGCAAAAAAACTTTGCAAAATCATTGCAGGAGATCTTGGGATCCTTACCGGGACCTGATGGTGAAGGTGGTTACGTTAGATTGTGAACCACCTGGAAGAGTCCCTTGCTGCTGTTTTCTGCAGATGCAATAGTAGCGGCAAAGAAGGTCCTATTCACTGTTGCTATCGCCACTTGGTAGGCTCAACACTGAGCTCTAACCCATGTCCGGTCCGATTCAGAATGAGTTTTTTTGCCACCAGCATCTCAACGATTGTTTCATTGCCCTCACCCCTAGAAAAAACCATGGGGCTGTCCAGGCTCCATATAATTGGAGAGGGTGCTTTGGAGCCAGACAGTCGATAGCCCTGGTTAACTCCGCATTCCAGCAGGACACCAAGGAATCAGCTGATAGGCTATCAACATGGGATAAAACATCTCCTACCACTCTCTGGAAACCATTTGGATCCATTAAGTGGTGGGGGTGGACCATCTGAATTGGTCTCACCTCCCTGTAGAGGAGAAGGGTTGCGAAGAAGTCCAGTTGCACCAAGAAGTGATCCAACCATGGCACTTCTTTTGTTTCACTTTTGCTTTGTGTCAGATCACCCACATCCATAGAGGTGAACACCAGGTCTAAGGCATGTCCATGACTATGAGTTGGGCCAAACTTATTTAGGGACAGCCCCATGGAGGCCATACTTTCTACAAAGTCCTAAGTGGCCCCTTGTAAGGTTGTGTCAGCATCCCCTATGACAACCAAGCTAGGTGTCTCTAGGAGCACATCCGGCACGACCTGAAGCAGCTCAGGCAGGGAATCCTTGGTGCAGCAGGAAGGTCGGTACACCAAAAGGAATCCTGTACTGCTCCTATTGCCCAGCTTTCAGAACATGCACTCAGAAAACTGGGTCTTCCCAATAGGCCTGGTGTAAGCTAATGACTTCCTAAAAATCACTGCACCTCCCCCTCCCCGCCCATATGATCTGGGTTGCTGTGCGTAAGAGAAACCTGGTGGACAAGCAGCGGCAAGAATAGGGCCGTCTGCCTCAACTAACCAAGTCTCTGTTACACATGCCAAGTCAAGTCCTCCATCCACGATCAAGTTGTGGATGTCAGTAGTCTTATGAATCAATGACCTGGCATTACACAGCAGCACCTTCAGGTCATGTGGGTCTCCCTTGTTGATTCCAGTATCCATCCGGTTAAAACCAGACCTGGAGGCAGAGATACTCTTAAAAAAACGACTAAACCTGCCTCCTCAGTAATGACATGGTATGGTATTAGTGTAGCTCCTCCTTCTGCCCGTGACTTCGGGTGTCTCAGTACATTATCCCCTGTGGAACCTGCCCCAGCCATTCTGTTGGCTGGGGCCCCTGGAAAGCATATGCGACTGTATACAATTACTTTCTGGTAACTTCACCCACAATTCCATGCCATCTTTCATTTTCATTTCATTTTTGAGTTTTGGTTCTTTCGTTTCATTGGTTTTGTGTCTGTTTACTTACCTTCAAAAATTAATACAAAACATTTTCTTAAAAATAAAGTTGGTAATGGACAATGAAATAGAAATAAAATGTCCCTGCAGTTGGTTTATTATTATTATTATTATTATTATTATTATTATTATTATTTTGAAGAGGGATAATTGACCATGGGTCTCCTGTGTTACACCCATTTGGCCGTTAGAAGCACAGAGGCATTGACATTTAAGGTGCTTGAACTCAAAATAGAGAAATTGCAAAAGGCAACGCTCACTCAGCATTTTCAAACTGGTTAAGATGGGATAAGCGCTCTGACACAGGACACTTTGGGGATTTATGAACTGTAAACATGTCACACATACTACTTCAATGGATCGTGATTCATATTTGTATAGGTGAGTGGCTATTAAGATTCATTATTCTTTTTAGATCATGTAACACAATAGATTCTATTTTGTACCTTCTGTTTTGCAGCGAGGAGAAGGAAATTCCACATATTTAAGCTAATAAAAGAATGTCTAAAATTATATGTATTGGTAAAGAGTAGACTTTTGGAATTCTGTTTTAGTGGTCAGATTGTTTAAAAATATTTCCAGTGGAGTCTCAGAAGACAATTCTGGGTTAAATTGAATCGTCCTGGTACACTGGAATATCTAGTTTGTTGTATTAGTGGTCAAATGACATTGTGGGATGGAATATAGGAAAAAAAAGGTTGTTCTTAGAGTGGATGTTTATTAGTTACATTTCTGTCTGAGGACCTTCAACCTCAGAATAACTATATTATGGACTCGCTTTAAAAGAGCTGTGATAGAAGTGTAACTTCTAGTTGTGACGCTAGAAGAACATTGATCTGTCCACAGAACATAACCACAAGTTTTATGTGCAAATGCTTTACTGTAGGGGAAACAGGAATTTGTCACTTTGTTGATTTTGAAAACAGTAATAAAAAACACAACCGTTTGGGCATTGATATGCACAATAGGCAATTTGTAGGAAGAATAACATTTTTATAGTGATAACATTACAGTTTGAGGACTAAAAACATGCCATCTGTCACGTAACACCACAGCCGCTCTCATTTTACACTACAGTCGCAAATGGAATTGCCATGTTAGCTCAAATTATAATTTTATCAATAAAAAATTCATAATAATTGACATTAAGTCCCAGTGTAACTCACAAGGAGATCTGGGCAACCCAAAACTATGGAATACTAAGGTTCAAGGCTCTCAATGGAAACGAGTTACTTAAGTTCAGTGGCTGTACCCTGAATACGAGTAACACCATTAGAATTCCACTTCAAGATTTTCAGTTTTCAAACACCATGGATTTTCAGTTTTCAAACACACAATTCACTACAGATTGTTAGTTCACTTGAAATAAAATGTTCTGCTGCATAGGCTATGCTAGGAAGGGGATAAAAATGCTGAATGATAGATGAATAGTCATACAAGAACAAACTCCATTAAAAGTAGAATCTAACATTTCAGGTTTTGTTGTTTTTTTTAAAAAAAGAAAATTATGCACCTCTGCTATAATTTTGTCTGCTAAGAGCATTTACAATAAAAAGTAACACACAGGAATGCATGAACATGAAGATCTAAAACTGAATAAAACCAGCAACACAATAAAATGCAAGTAAAGCCAGCAGTAGTGAATAACCTTAATATATAGGATTACAAAACAAACTACTAAAAGCTTCTAAGATTCTATAATGGAAAAACCTGGGTAAATTTTAAAGAGTTATTTACCTAGTCTTGAATGTATCCAACCTAGGTGCCAGGCAAGACTGTCTAAGAAGGGCATTCCATAACTAGGGTCCCATCGCTGAGAAGGCCCTCTCTCTAGTAGACACCTGTTGCACCTTGTTTGGTGGGGGTACCTGTAGAAGGGCTTCAGAAGATCTGGGTGGCAGGAGGTGCTGGTGTAATGCCACACTGCTGCCCCCTGACAGTGGCATTGCACCATTTACTGGAATAGGGAGGAGTGGGCTAGTGTGGTGGCAAGATTGGGGCTGCGTGAGCACACTGGTGGGAGTAGCACATTGGTGAAGCGGCACAGCATTGTCCTTGCTACTGCTCTGACCCACCCCTACACCACTGTTGGGAAGGAATGGCATGGCACCACCCCACTGTGCCAGCTGATTTTGCTGGGCAAGTACATATGGGGAGAGCAATCCTTCAGGAAGCCTTGTTCCATGCTGTTTCAGGCTTTCAACACATTCCAGCACTTCAAGCTGGGCCTGGAAGCCAATGTGGGTGGCAAATTCCTGCTCAATTACAGGCATAGCAGTTGGTTAATAATCCTGCTGCCCTGTTCTCGATCAACTAACTTTTCTGGATTGTTTTCAAGTGTATATAACACATTACAGTAATCCACACAGGAGGTTCCCAGGTTGTGGCTCTCTTTGATTTATCTCTCAATATGCAGACCCCTAAATCTTAACAGTAGGGCTAATCTAAAAGCTGGCCCTTTCTATTCGTCATCCCTGAAATTTCTACCGCTAACAATCATTTCAGTGGGAACAGACCTTTAATGAACAGCTTAGTAATATTAAGGAGAACAGAATTCTTAGACGTCCACTGAATGTTCTTATACATAGGTTACCAGTTCTTTATGCTATATGCCATAAAATAAAAGGTTGTTGGTCAATGCCGGTATTGTAATGATGGGCCAATGCCCTTGCTTTCCATTTCATTACCTACTGAACTTCCCTCCACCCCTGAAATTATTTTAGCCTGCTTCGTAATGAGAGCATTACTGGAATGTGTAAACCCCACGGGCCAGAAGCAATATCATCCCAATAACATATCCTATAGCAAGACAGTGCCGTCCTAATATCACCTGGGGAGTGTTGCATGAAAATTATGAGGGCCCATTTGGAGGAGCCTCTGCATCTTTCCTGGGAGTGTTGCCAAGAGGAAATGACATTCACAGATCTCGGGAGAAGAACCGCTCAGCAGAATCAAGGCACAGCATTTCATGCCTGCGGCCCTCTCTGGGAGAGCTGAGCCAGGTAGGGATTAGAATCACAGGGTCGTTTTGCCGCTTCAACAACCAGGCACAGGAGCAGAGGGGCACTGTGTAGTTTGAGCAGCCAGAGGCATTGCACTGACCCCCCCCCCATGCCCTCTACTCAGCAAAATATTAGAAGTCACTTCATACAGAGGACAAGAAAGGTATGGATTATAAATAGTCAAACTCTAGGGTAGAGCAGGCTAGGAAAGGATGAAACAAGCACAATGTTACAAATCCTCGTTTCCTTGACCCTACTGAAATGCAATGAAGTTAAGCAGGTAATTTGTTCCACCTCATAGAACTTTCTTTTCTCATATTCTCCCTTTTGCCTTAAGCAAAAGGGAGAATATGAGAGAGCCCACCTTCTCTGTGTTTCAAGCATTACAAAGGGAGTTCTGACCTCATCCCCCAAACACAAGATGCTTTGGTCACAGAAGTACAACTCACTGTTCTAGTGTAAACTTGCATTGACAGTGGGAATGCCAGAATCTACTTAAAAACATCTACAGGTGTTCTGGACTACAACTCTTATCAGCCTCAGCCAGCATGGCCAATGGGTAGGAATAACGGAAGTTGTAGTTAAGAACATCTGGAGGGCAACAGGCTGCCTGCCTCTACTGAAAATGATTCAGGAATGACTAGGAAATCTAAGGCAGATGGAAAACGGGCAAAAAAATAAAAATAACCTAAGCATGATTGGTCTTGGGAATTACAGCTGAGATAAGTATAGGACTTGGGTGTAAGGCATGATAAATGGGACTCCGATTCATGCAATAATAAGTGAAGCATTGTCTGATAAAAATATTCTCCCTCTATCAATCCACTGTGATCAAAACACATGTCAAATGGACTTGCTGCTTGTTAGTTCCAACTGGGTTTTAGTTTAGATTATTTGTTTCAGGCTACAGTGGTACCTTGGGTTAAGTACTTAATTCGTTCTGGAGGTCTGTTCTTAACCTGAAACTGTTCTTAATCTGAAGCACCACATTAGCTAATGGGGCTTCCTCCTGCAGCCACGCCACTAGAGCACAATTTCTGTTCTTATTCTGAAGCAAAGTTCTTAATATGAAGCACTATTTCTGGGTTGGTGGAATCTGTAACCTGAAGTGTTTGTAACCTGAAGTGTATGTAACCCGAGGTACCACTGTATTGATATGTTATATTGACTGTTGAACTTAATTATTTTTAATTGTATGTTGCTTGGTTATTAAACACCTTAAATAAATAACAAATGTAAAGGTGTGCTGGATTTCTATATACATAACAGAAAAGTGATGAACGCATTTATATAACGCTAACAATTTAAATACATAGTTTTTCAGGAAAACTGGTTCCTTCATTTCAGGAAAGCAATATTACATATTATGGAGTAAAATATTCTTGACCATCTTCTCTGTTCTTTTCTTCTCAGTGGATACCATATCTCAAACAGTAGTAAGAGGGGTGGTGGGCCAAGCCATCACATTGCCATGCACCTATCCTGTCCGAAACAGCTATGACCTTACTGATATGTGCTGGGGCCGAGGCAGCTGCCCGAATTCTAAATGCAGCAATGAAATTCTCCGCACGGATGGAAGGCGGGTGATAGCAAGAAACTCATATAGGTACCAGTTATGGGGATCTGTGACATGGGGAGATGTGTCCCTGACAATTACAGGTCTAAAGGAAAGAGATAAAGGATTGTACTGCTGTCGTATTGAAGTCCCAGGCTGGTTCAATGACATTAAAATTACCTTGGATCTACAGGTTAATAGAGGTAAGTGGAATTATTATCGTCTGCCCATTTTCCCCACCCTATGAGAATTATGAAAAATACATGTTAGGTTTCTCTGCACTACAAGTTCACTGTGTGGGGAGTCTATGGATCATTGTTCAACTGCAGTTGATCTAGCTGGCAGCAGAGCTGAACAATCTAATCAAAAATATTTTCATCTGACCTGTCACAGAATCTCAGTTAGTAAACAATTTCCCCTTCAGCCTACTCTTTTGTTGGCTTGAGTTGTCATCTTTTTGGCCACCATTTGCTTTGTTCCCATTCCATAGATGTAGTTCTGATACATATTTTTGTTGTTTTCTTACAGCAACAACTACAGTCTCTACCACAACAACCACAGTCTCCACCACAACTATTGCCACCACACCTCAAGTGCTTATCACCACAAGTACTCCTTCTCCCTTAATAACCACAGTTACTTTCCCACAAGCCTCTCCTTTTATTTCAAATAGCCCTGATTCCCCCACTGCAGCCTCCACTGATGTTCATATTCAAACAATGACCACATCTTTTGTGACGACAGACATGGCTGTCGTCCATCAGTCAACTTCAAACCATCGGTCGACTTCTCCATCGGTCAACTTCAAACCATCACCAACCAGTCCATCGGTCAACTTCAAACCATCACCAACCAGTCCATCGGTCAACTTCAAACCATCACCAACCAGTCGCCAGGATGAGTTGACCGAAAATGTCTGTTGTTTTTTTACCACAGTGACTGCCCCTCCAGCAACAGGTACAATGCTTAACCCAGAAGAACTGCCTCCTTTAAGTTCAATTTATTTATTTATTTGCTCTAAGAATTTATAAAATGCTTGATATAAAATAGTTAAGTGGTGGACAAGATGGCAGAGGGACCAGCCATAAGATAACATTGAAAGCATGACTGAATATTCTTCAGTAATAATCAAATCAGCTGCAAACAAAAAGACAGCTGTTCTCCTAGGGAAAGTCTGAGTAAAATAGAAAGGGTTTTCAACAGGCATTGAAAGCAGACAAGCTACATACAGGCTGTCAAATTAGAAATGATGGTGGAAGATCTGGGTGAAATAACTGGAAATCTATATAAAGACAGAACAATTTAAATCATAAAATGGCATAAGTGAGAAGGTAGGTGGAAGTGGAGAAGTGAACTCATTCCTCCTAAACACTGGCTCTCCCCATATGCCCCCCCAATGGCAATCTGGGACTAGAAGTAGCTCCAACTGAAAAACCAGCTAGGTTAAGCAACTTTGAGGAGAAAAGAAAAGAAAGGGGGTGGGGAATAGCTTCCCACTTCTTCTGTGCTCCTTTTAAAATATCCCCCCTAACCCCACCTTCTACTTTATCTGGATTGCTCTTCCCTCACAGTTACAGTCATACCTCTGGTTGCGAACGTGAGGCACATTCGCAGCCCGCAGTGTTCGCATCCTGAAGCACTGTGTCTGCACATGCGTGTGATGTCATTTTGTGTTTCTGCGCATGCGTGAGCCCCGAAACCCTTTCCAGTACTTCCGGGTTTGGCGCAGTCCGCAACCTGGAGCTTTCGTAACCTGAGGTATGACTGCAGTTGCATTCTTAAGTGTGTTCCATTGTCTGTTGGCTTGAAGTATTTCTTAGTTCTGTATTAATGTTTGCTGCAACAGATATAGCTTGACTGCATGACCCCAAAAATGCCTTTATTTCATGGGCCTGGGCATTTCTCCCAGAACCCAAAGGCAGAGCCAGTTTTCCAGAAGTCAAGTGTACCCTGGAACACAGTTACTTAAATCACATTTCATGTTCCAGATTGTTGGCGCTAGGACCAAAGAAACACAGAAGTTTCCTTTCCTTCTGCTTATGAGCTTCCTCATTTCCCATGCAACCCACCAAAACAATTGTTTTCAATTCTCCATTTTGAGCTATTCTTCAAGACTTTGTTAATGCAAGTCAGACCATGTACGGCGGTTGCATTCACAAGAAGGATTCATCATGGCAGAGAAGTCTGCCTATGATGACTTTCCTTTCCTGCTGTAAAGGATTGGCCAGACTCCCCGGTGGCTTCTGTGAAACTGTCCTCAGAAATTCAGATTCTAGATTTGACATGTGCGTTCATGACTTAATTGTTTTGTTTTCCACAATCCAATTCCTAGCCACAAACAGCAGCCAACATCCAAGTCTGGGGATGGGCAGGGGGAGGAAGGAGGGCTCATTGATTTCCTGTTGCTCCCATGTGAAAAGACCCCATAAACTTAGGCAACAATTCCAGAATAAAACCCTCTCTTCCGAAAGAGAAAAATTCTAACCATATTTTTCGCCCTCCATCTCACTTTAAAAACAAAAACCAATTCAAGGCTTTCCTCAGATAATTCAGATGCCCGAAAAGCTTGCCAAGCCAGTCAGTATTTCCATATTACCTCGCCCCCCAATATGCACTCTGGTGAAATGGTGTGAGGGGGCTGCAAACTGGAGAGTTCCTGGAAGCCTGAAATTTACAATACTGTAAGTGTCAGACCATTTGTGAAAAACCACTAAAGATAATTTCCCTGAAGGTTCTCCTATGCAATGGACAATTTGTGGTAATTATCGTAGGAACCAGGAAAAAGTAAAAACACCAGCATTATAAGGCAATATCCTACCTGGAGGTAAAGAGATCACAGTGGAATATGTTATCTGTTCTTTTCCAGTGTTTGGTGGGAACATACTCCCAAGTGGAAGGAATTATGGGACCTAAGATGCATGATGAGAAACAAAGCCAGGGCCCCAACATTATGTTTGTTGTCTCCACAGCCCCCATGTTGCCTGAAGGAAAGTAGATGAAAGTAGTGGAAAGTGGTGGTGGTTGTGGGACTACCCAAGATGTGTATACAGTTTAATGTGAATAGATTCTTAAACCTGCCCCTTGCTACACAGTCCTGGGCTCAAAAGCAGCTGCTTGCTTCAGTGTCTCTCATTCCTGTGGCAATGGAGCTGCTGCTGGATGATCCCTATGAGCTCAGTAGACTGTATCTTCTGCTGCTTTCTCCTCCACTGTATTCTCTAGGTTAAGGTTACCAGATGTCCCCATTTCCTGGGGACAGTCCCCAGATTTACAAATCAATTCCCTGACAAAATCCATCTATTTAGTAGGAAGTTGAAAAGTGTTCCCAGATTCATTGAAAAAAATCTGGTAACCTTACTCTAGGTGGGTGTTTTTATTGTCTACATCAGCACTGTGGTCTACTCAGTCAAATGTTCCTCTTCAAATCCCCTAGAATCTCCTCAGAGAACTGTCCCTTACTTCTCAGAAGACCAAACCCTTCAGTCCCCCAAAAGTGCTGTGGTTCACCCACAGATGTCAGAGAACTCCACTGGAAACAAGAATGGAAGTGAAAATCCCCAACATTCACATGATAATCAGAAGTCAGGAATGGAAATGACTCCAGCAAATAACAGGTAGTCTTCACTATTATTTTTTTTTATCTGGCAATGTTACACAAGTCATTACATTATTTCCTGCCCTTTTTCCTAACATTCCCCTTCCACTGAAATGCATTGAAATTAATTATTTCATTAATTACTTACATTTTGGCCATAGCGAATAGTGAGATGAGTAACAGGTTTTAGCAGAAGCTGAACTGCAGTGGAAAGAAAAGGTGCTGTTTGTGATCAACCTGGGATGGGAATGGCTGCCTCCTTGTAACCCCACTCCAGGCATCCCACAGGGGTCTAGAGGTCAGGGTGGTTTCATTTGATTCATAATCCCATGTACTGGAAGAATATCTGTGGTGTCATGTTCTCATTAGTAGCTTATAGCTGCAATGACATTATGAAGATGGTCACCACTGCAAATAAAAGAAATTAAATTTTCTCCATGTCTGTTCAACCAGTTTTATTGTGGAAACTCTCATTGGAATGTTATAAGTTTTAAAATGTGTATTTATGATTTGTGATCCTCATTTTTCCCTCTCTTTTTTAGCCAAAACCAGTTTGGAATTTCTGATATGCTAGTAACATATAAGGTATTTGTTGTATTTGGTTGCTTACTTTTCCAACAAGCTCAGACTCCTACCATAAATGTACACAGGGAAAAGCATGGGATTTGGAACAGAAACATTAGCCAGTTAGAAAGGGGTTAAGTGAGGGGTTACCAACCTTTGGGGATCAGTGGGCATATCTTGACACCAGTCACAAAATGGCAGCTGTGGGGCCATGTCAGAACACAAAATGGCTGCAACATCTAAAAGAGTAGAAAAAGAGATGTGGCCACAAAATGGTGCAGGCATGATCCCTCTCCCACAACAGTCAACCTGTCAATGGGCGGCAATCCATCTATATCAGCCACCACCAGACTTGTTCATGGAGGGAAACTCTTTGTTCCTCTTCTCTGTTTGGAATGGGTGGGAAGGTGTGTGTTCAATCCTGACACCCAATTAAATGTGACATGTTTAAGGGGGTATATTCATTGTAGGAGAGACTGAGCCGTGCAAACAGGAATGGAGTAGGAGGATCAAGTCTGTGATGTATTGTGGATTTTTGAGGAGATGTTTACTGAGACTTTCATGGGTGCCATAGATGGTACAGGTGGGGACACTGGTACCCATGGGTTCTGTATTGTCAACCACTGGGACATGCATTACTTCCCTGAATCCTTCTCCTGCTCTACTCCTGGGAAGAAAAGTCAGGCCTTCAGCATACATCTGCATATGCTTTTCTTGGCCATAATGTAAGCACACAAGGTATTACCATGACAGGGCTGTTCTAATTTACACCCTCAAAAATGCACCCTGATCCAGGTGAAAGAGAAATTTATTGAAAGCTTGTCCCCAACATGTGTAAATGTTCTTCTACTTACATCTCTAGTTCTGATCTTTAAATGTAAAGGAAAAGCGAACTTGTATATTTGGAAGCTAGAGTGGGTTGGATCACAAAATCCAACTCAAGTAAAATGTGCTGACCGATCCACTCCTTTCAGCCCACCAACTGGAGCTTCAGGCCAGAACACTGGTGTCCAGGTGTCCTTGTCTGTTGGCAAAATTAACCTGGATCATAACAGTTTTAAAAGCCTATTTGGTTTGTATGTTTTCCCTGTTAGGAAGTGCTGATTCTTGGTGCTATTGTGCTTTTGGGTCTCCTCTTGATTCCAGTAGTACTGCTAATGAGACGTAAGTATGAAATATGCAGTTTGTACTCTGTTTTAAATAGATGCTTGGTACTGAAGAAATCTTTTGAAACTTTCCCCTAACAAAGCTGCAGTTCTAGAGCAAACTAGCAAGACAACTCATTCTCATTCCAGGAATGCCTCTGACATTTCATAGACCATTCTCTCTTGGTTGGTTGGTTGGTTGGTTGGTTGGTTCCTTCCTTCCTTCCTTCCTTCCTTCCTTCCTTCCTTCCTTCCTTCCTTCCTTCCTTCCTTGCTGGAGAGGAGAGAGAGTATTTATTTTATTCATTTGATTATATTTATCAATTAAAAAATCTTCAAGTGATTTAACAGTAAAAACATCATCAACAAAAACCATTAAAACCAACTCAATATTTAAAAGTAATTTAAAACAATTTAAAACAAAAAAAAAAAATTCAAATCCAACACAGATGCAAAGTGGGGTAAAGATTTCTACATAAAAGTGTAAAAGAAATCAGAATTTTAGTGTGAATTTCTCCTCATCAATACATTTTTATATGCAGTTTTGACCACTGTAGACTTTTTTTTGCAAGCAATTTTCCCTAGCATTTTTGTATGTTATTTTCACAAACATCTTCATTTTTATGCACTTCCCCCAATACGTACATTAATTTTTGTAAACATTGCTTGGCTGGAGAACTGCACCAGATAAGGATGGCTGCATTTCTGTTTGTATATTGTTTGAGAAAGTGCAGACTGCATAGATTTGACTTTAAATGCATACTGAAATGAATCCCCCCCCCAAAAAAAATCCCTACTCCCAGGTAAGTGTGTGTAGGACTGAGCCCTTGCACCAGTCTTAAGCAAAGCTATCAGATTCATGCATAATCAGCACCATAAAACATCAATATACACCAATTGTAAAATTGTATTTAAACAGAGTAGAATATCAGCATAAAAAACAACTCAAGTGGCTGTGAAGCACCAGAATAGTTGTGAAGCACCAGAATGTTGAACAAAATTGTGTTCCTGCAGCAATGTCCCTCCAATTTCACAGAGCTTTCTTCTCTTTTGTCTTCTTTCTTAAAAGCTTCACACTCTTCTCTAGCACTGCAGCCCATGTCTCCTATGATTATTAAGGAATAGGGAGCCTTGCCACTTTCAGTGCTCCATTTCTCTTCCAGTGCATGAAACCCTCTTGGGTGAATCTTTGAAGTCACCCTTAGCAATCTCTTTCTGTATGGTCTTTCAGTTGTGCACAAAGAAGAGTCCTGACTGCTTGCTATTCCTGTTGCTTTTAGTGAAAGTTTTCTACTCCTCAAGAGTTGTGTATTATGACTTAGCCAAGTCTGTTGGTTCACTAAATTGCACCATACTGTCTTAGAATAGATGTTCCTCTTAAAACTAATCAATGCTTCATTCCCTCTCTAGGTAAAAAGATTAGAAAATACCACATTGACGAAACCAAAAGGTTAGAGTTTAGTTTGCAATCCAGTTCTTTTTTGTGTCTAATTGAAAGAGAGACATAATAATTTTTATATGAGCCCACACTAACATTTCTGGTTCTATTTATTTTCCCTTTGTGTTTATTACCCTTACCCAATAGCCCTGTCCTTTTTAATTTTTCTTTTAGACTGTAAGTAAGCCTTAGGGCAGGACTTGCGTTCTTTTCTTGGGAAATATCAATGTGGCCATAGTAATTGTTCTGAACTTATTCAATGGATGCTATCCCATAGGCTTTATAAGCTAATACTGAAGGGGGGGGGGTGAACAGGATTGATTTATTTTTTACTGTCCTAAGAAATCTGTTATCCTAAGCTGTATGTTGACACAACCACGACACCTACAGACTCCACTGACTTTCAGGCCCAACTAAATCCATGTATTGTACAATACTTTTGCCCATTCGTGGGTTGGCAATCTTAATTTGGCACCAGAACTACAGTATAGCGAAAGAAACTGAGCTAAATGAATAAGTTAAACAAAACAACCGTGTACATATTTACCTCAAGCTTTAAAAGACTTGTGCTTGTCCTTGCAGCTTAAACACACATGAAGAACCCGAACAAACACTTGCTGAAACAGGAGGAGAGAATGGAATATTTCCTCTGTAGCAGTCGCATTTTTTACATTCAAATCTAGCTACAAATTCAAGATCCATGAATGGAAGCATTTCGAAGAAGCATTCCGGAATGATAGATTGCATAACTTATGCTGATCGCCCTATTGCATCTATTTGCCAACTAACCACTTCATCTCTCCCCTCCCCCCGCTTCTCTTCTTTTATTGGGCTCTCTTCCCTGCTTCCACCTTTCATGTGTAATTTTAAAATCCTGTACTAAGCATAAAATGAATGGTAAATAATGGTAGTGGTTGTGATATTAGTTGCAGCTGTGGCAGCAGCAGCAACAGCATGTTGGTCTATTTTCCATCTGGTAGTAATCTGCTATTCCAGCAGTTACTAATAATGCTAAACTCTATTACTTAAACATTTTCTTCCTCAAATTTCTAGCTGTTTAGCTTACATCATGCAAATCCTTTTACAAGTAATACATTTTAATCATGCTAGTGATTAATATGTAAAGAAGCATTGTGAAATTATTGTTATTGGAAGTGGTAGTAGCATTGTATTTAGACAATATATATACAGCGCTGCTTAATTACAGCAGTCTCTAAGTGGTGTACAAGGAAAGCAATACAATAAAAAAGGTTAAATCTATTAAAAATGTTTAAAATAAATCAAATCCTTAAGTAAACTATTCATGTATTGCCTAATGATGGGGACTTGTGCAGACTGCCCCAGAAATGCAAGTGAGAAGTGCTCTCTTCCATGTGTTTGAGCTAGCTCATGTTTGAGTTTTTGTTTTAACTCACGATCAATATTTGCATTTTAAAGAGTTTGACAGCACAAGCCTTTACAAGTACTCATAATTCTTAGTGGGTAGGTGCACATAGAACTGCAGCTTCAGTGACCTGATCAGTTATTGTGAACCATCTAGGCTCTGTATCTTGGTAGATTCAGTGTGGCCATTGCCTTCAGTTTATTCAGTCATTTTCTTTGGAGCAAACATGTCCATGAGAATGTTGCACACTGCCACAATAAATGGAAACACATGCCTTTCTGTTCTTTTACAGCATTCTGCAGACAGACCGGGGTTAATGTTTGAAAAAATTACAAGTGTATAGTGCTACCTAAAGTTTAAGAGTTGATTCTTGAATCTTTGCTGAGATTGATTTCATTGGCACTTCCCCATGCATTCTGTTCCATTACTCAAATTCTTTCCCCAACATTTGTGCAATCCTGTTATTCAATATCCTAAGACAGCTAGAACCATTAGCGCAGTTTGCACTATGGTCTTGCAATGGAAACCATACCTTCGTTGCTGTTTGTCAGCTGCCTCCATGTTGTCTGATGTTGCCTCCAAGCTGTTAATCAGGCATTTTGCCGAGTCTTGAAGAATGAGAAATAACCGTGGTGCAGTTACAACTTGTCTGTTACTCTTTCTTCCAGATGTGGCAAGTTGGTGGGGCTGAAAGGGGGAGACAAAAAAGCACCTTCTGCAAGGGTAGTGCAAGGGTAGTGGAATGCCTCCTTTGACCAATGAACAGACAGGATTTGATTCAAACACTCCCAACCTAGCTGACATATCATTCTGAAAAGTTATAATGCATCATACAGATGCACTCCTCAAGATAATGGAGAAGCCAGTCTGAGCAAATCTGCCTTATGGAGACTGTGCCCCAGAAATGTAAATTAGATGCAACACAGGCACCTGAGCATTCCTTCTTCCCCACCTTGCTCTCCATATCCTCACTTCCAATTATTTACTCTGGCTCATGTTTGAATTTACAAAGGAAATCAGAGGATAGGAACCTGCACGGAACGCTAATGAATTCTGTTGGGACATATGTAAATGGAAATGCACTGAACTAATTCATGAGGAACTGATACCAGCTGTCAGCACATTTAATGAAAGGTTAAAGAGATCTTTTGGAGAAGCAACCAAGAGAGACATACATTCCTCTAAAGAAATCAGGCATAAGAAATACAATCCCGGGATGCTGAGAAACTTGGCAAACATGGCAGCTCTTTAAAGAGCGACAAAGTAAAAGAAAAAGGAAAGGTTAACATTCCTTCTCACTTAAGAAGTCCTTCAAAGCAAGGATGAATGAACTGACTGACCCATTAGTACCTTATTGCAATTCAGAATCTGTTAGCCAAATTAAGTTTGATAAAAGCTTCCATGTATTATGTCCTATGATTTTTGGAGCATCTTTGAAGTTTTGTGCATATGTGTTTACAGAGTGCATCCTGGAAATGTTCACATCATGTCATTCTTTTTCTATGATGCCATGGAATCATTGGTGACAGATGGGATTCTGGCTATGTGCATCATCATCATCATCATCATCATCATCATCATCATCATCATTCCACCTTTTCCCCAGGCACCTTAATTTTTAAAACCGCAAACAAACTTACATGCTTTGTAACTAGGCTACTGAAGTAACATCTTTTACTCACTGATATTACCCACTGAATAAATGTCATATGGCTCTAGAAACACCAGTACATCAGCTGATCATCATTGATCATTAACAAGCAATCAAGCATGCATACATAGATGGGCATTTCTGCACCTGATACATATCACAATTTTATTTATTTATTTATTTAAAGTGTCTCCAACCCACTCTTCATCTACAGTGATACATAAATTACAAAATGTAAATGATAAAATACATATCAATTGAAAAACAAAACACACAGCGCAAGGCAAGAGAGCAAGCTAAATAACCATCAATTCAAGTAAATAGCCTGATGCCAAAATTTTTACAGTTGCACTTGTGAGAAGAGATTCCATGATACAGGCACCTCCAGAGAAGGCTCATGTTCCGTCTCACCTTTGGTGCCTGGGTACATGGAGATAGACCTTGCTGGGCTTCTTGCACCAACTAGAGAATGCCAGGCAGCTATGTTCTCCCCCACAAGCAACCCTCGGGATGATTCATCACTCTTCTTTCCCGATGCGCTTCTGCAACACATATCCGAAGATATATGCACACAATACAATAGCAGAGTCCAAGCAGAAGCTAGGCATTGGAGGTGTGGATTTCTAAGCTACTTTATTGTGTACAAAACAGAACAAAAGAACAAAAGAAAACATGGCTCCTTTCTCCATCTCCGAGAGAGCAGAAAAGCAATAATACAACATAATGGAACAGTGTAACTGAAACTTCCGTTCTCATGACTCCAACAGTACAGAATGTCAAAACAGACATGTGATGAAAACAATTACACATCCTGCAACGGGAGGAATAAAATCCCAACATCCTCCCCCATTTCATGTAACTGTTGCTGCATTACCTAATGCAGCTGTACACAATCAAACATACAGTCGTTATGTATATAACAGACATAATGAGCTTCCCTCAATTGCAAAAAAGACATTGAAGAGCCTCCTGAGAAGATCTCAGAGCACAGTCAGTCTGGTATAGAGAGAGGATCTTCAGTTATACAATGGCATGCCTATTTATAATACACGAAGCCAATGCTACGGTACTGCTTTAAAACCACACAGCAAAGACAATTAGTTACACAAGGGTGTAGTTCCGAGGAAATCATATTTACCAAACAATATTGTTCTGCTAAAATTCCATGCCACCAGCCTGGTAATTCAACCCCTTTCTTTAGACTGTATCAACACAAGCACAAGTTGCTATGGTGATTTCACAATCACCCGTTAACTAGGTGGACCGGAGGAGCATTTTTTGAACATATGTTCCTGGAAGCAGAGGTGAGGCATGGGATGCATTGTGAGATTAGCCCCAGCAATATGGTAGGCTGTTTACAAACATTATAGCATCCATATGGAGTGCCATCATGCCAATATGTTTTTCACTTATGCTCACATGCAAATTTTAAGATTTGAACCTGTTCCCAGTTAGAGTATAACAGCTTCTATTGCTTTTAAAGTATAATTTTTCTTTGGTTATAAGTGTTTTTTTCTACTCCCCCCTTATATAAGATGAGTTTTGTAAGCCTCTGATGTATCGTGAATCCAACTCGACATCAGAGAAGAAATTCAGTTTGCTATCCCATTTCCATGTGGTGCGCTGACATTCATTATCCCTTGAGACTCTTTTAGGAACTGCATTTATAACCAGGGTGATGGTGGGGATGGTAGGGAATCGATCCAGTTTAATGTTCCCTTGAAATTCTACAGTGCTCAATTTATTGCAATTACTATGGCACACAGAACAGCAGCTTCCTGGCCCAAGTGGTTTTTAATTTGTTCCGATTCAATGTCAAAACTTAATGGTATTATATCTGGAGAATCCAAAGGGGCAACAGCTCTGCTTCATGAAGCAATGTGGTAATTAAATCAAAGATTTAGCTTATGTCTATGAAATCATTTGACGTGCACCTATACCTGCAGCTTGGGGGAAATTGTCTACACTAAAATGACCAATAAATTGGCTCAAAAATGCCTGAAGAGAGAAGATAATGACCTAACTAGCCCGATTAATATAGAGAAGGCGGAGAAAAGTAATTAAAAACGAAGATACAGCTATTTCGGAACAAGGATTGGATAATGAGGAAACACAAAAGAAAACTATAGCAAAGCCAGCCAGTGGCTGAGATAGGAAGGCAAATCCTTTAAGAAGAGGGAATTAAAAGATTATTTCAAGATTAATAGAATACCAATGTAACTTTCTTAATAGACCTCATTATAGCAGATGGTTCCTACCAGTGCTTTCATCCTCGTTTCATTACTTTTCTGGTTCATTTCCAAGTTCTAAGTTGAATGCAAACATATTTGGGTTTTTTAGGAAGGTGAGAATATAAGTAATATATTTGTTAAAAAGCCCAGCTGATGAGCAGCGTTTTTTGTCATGAGAGGTAGAAAATGAGTGACAGAAGAACAATGCAAGATGACTAAATAAAACAAACACAAAGGCTCCAGAGCTAAAGAATAGGTAGTTTCGCAGCAATGACAGAGGGTGGCCTTGTATGTATAACAACATAGCTGTGGTTAGGATTTTGAACTTGCTCCTGATGGACACCTGGCTTGAGTTTCCCCACTCTCCTTTTAATGGCTTCCACCGTGTGGCAAAAACTCTGCTTTTTAGGAAGCTTTTTGGGGAGCATGGTAGCTTTTATTCTATCTGGAGTTTTTAGTTTGCTGCAGGATTTTTTTTTTTTAATGATATTGAATTTTGCTGCTGCTTCTGCCTGGCTAGGGCTTCACTTAGAGTTCTTTCTATTATTTATCCTTTAGTTTTGCTGCATCTGCTTTGAGTTGTGATGTCGTAGTTTTATTTTATTGCTTTTGCTGGGACGAGATGTCATGGACTGATGATAGCAGATGTTACATGAAGCCATAGCATAAAATTTCCATAGTAGTAGCCATTTTAAATGTTTATTATCGTAGCTTCCCCCCTCTCCTCCCCACTACCGCTGTGTCATCACGAAATTGGCTCTGGGGCGTTTTAGGAGAACCCCCAAAATAGTGCATGGGGAAGGTGGTCATCCTGTCTGGTGAACTGCAATGGTTGCACATATGGAACATTTGCATGTTCCCAATACTTCTGGCATATTTATGTCAATGCAAATTCAGCTTTAACAGGCAATAAATTATTAAATTCATATTTAGCGTGTTGTAAACTTTGATGCAGATTTGGAGAAGGGGATGCTGCAAATAGACTTAAAAAGGGATTCACTGTTTTCTCTACATTACATGCTCACTATTCAATAGTACATGAAGAAGTTGTACGTCCATTATTTTCAAAATATTCCTGAAATTCAACTCCCTTCTGTCTTAACCCCCCATCCCCATTATTCAGAAGCCCCGTGTTTAAATGCCAAGAGCCAGTGTGGCTGGAGCAACCCTGTCAGATGAGTGGCATATTAATGAATTATTATTATTACTGTTATTATTATTATTATTTAAGCAACATCAGTTAACTGCATGGCAAGACATACTGGAGCATGATCTGAAGTAGCAGTTCTATCTATATGACATACTATTACATACTGAAGTAGAGGAGATGAAATAAAATAAAAAATAGTCCACCTAAAAATGATTTTGGTGCAATCCTGAAAGAAACGTAAATTCACATTCTGTGCAGTGCAGAGCATGCAAAATGCAAACTCAACCCAATCCAAATTCCAATATATATATTTTGGCACTGACCTCCCTGAAGATTGGATTTTACATTGAGGAGTTCTCCTAGGTAAAATCAGTTCAAAAGCCAGGTGTGGAGAACCTTGGGCCTTCTAGGTGTTGCTGCACGCATAACTCCCATTATCCCCAGCAAGTATGATCAATGATCAATAGCTAGGGGTGAAATGGAAATAGGGATGATGAATGTGTAATCTGTAGCGAACCTTAGGGCCAGGTATGTCTCTGAAGCTGCTGCATTCCTGAAATTATTCCAAAGTGATTATATTGTGATGAAATGTCACATATATGTGCCTTACTGCAATAATCGCAGGTAGGTGGTTGCTTTCCATTGTTGTGCTTAGATATTGACTCTCTCAGTTTTAAGTTATCTGTGTAATAAAATAGGCACTGATTATCCTTCTCTCCCAAACTCAGACTTTACCAATATGCATCATAAAAGCCACGTGCATATTTAATGCACTATAGAGCATGTCTGTGGAGAAATCCACAGTGCTCAATCCAGTAATGAATCATTTATGGGGGTTTGGATTATCTTTGTGTACTGAATTAAGATGTCTCTGCACAAAACAAGCCCCCCTTGACACAATTTGCATCACAGGCCCCACTGCAATATGATGTACGTTGCGCAGATGAATTATTTACTGAAGTTTTGGATCATTTGCCTAGCACCAAATTAAGCTGTTTAATTTGAACTCTCCTTAAACCTTCTAACCTATCCCTTAAAAAAAAAAAAAAGAATTGTGTATATAAAATGTCTCTTTTTAAAAATTCTTCAGGTGAAAAAAATGAAACAGGTTAAGGTTAAAGGTTTCTCTTCTTGATGGCTGTGTCCCTACTATTTGTTTTGACAAATCAGTTTTGCTTCAGCTCAGAAACAGCTGGCAGATGCTGAGAATGCTGCAGAGTTACGGTAAGTCTTAACTAAACCAGGTTCTTCTACAGTGTAATAATCATTTGGAAGAGCCCCTCTGGTGTGAAAAATGGCTCCATCCCCATGCTCTCAAAATACTTGGGGTCAGCCAGTGAAACTGATTGCTGGATAGGTTCAGATAAAAGAAAACGAAGTATTTTTCATGCAATGCACATTTATTTTAGAGCAGAGATGGGCAACTGGTGGCTGCCAAAACAGCATTGGACAACAACATCAAAACAGCATTTTGTCCAGCAACATCTGGAGACCAAAGTTTTCCCACCTAAAAGGTAAACAGTTCTCTGGAGGGCATTTCATAGAAAGGGTACTAGCTGAAAAAAGTCTTGTCCTTGGAAACCCACTTAAACCTGTGAAAGGAGACACTTGGAACAAGGTTTCAGAAGGTAGGTGACCTTAAGTAGGCTCATATGAGATGGTGCAGTCCTTCAGTAGACCTGTGTATAGGCCATTAAGGTCTTTATAGGCAGAGCAAGCACTTTCAGCTAAGCCTTCCTAAGTTCACTCCCTGATGTTTTGTACTGTGTTTTCTGTAGCAAAATGACTGAGACATCTAACTTCTTTCTCTTCTCACTTCTCACTTCTGCTATTTCTTTTTGCCAAGCTTGCTCCCAGCACAGAGTGAATGCCAGCGTATCTCATCTATCATTCATTGCCATGAACTCGCACTGCTGTCTGCAACATTTCCACTGGGCTGAGCCTTCTGTGCTTTGGTTTTTTGTTTCCGTGCTCTGTTTTCCACTTCACTTTCAAATCCAGCCACAATACCTCACTTTTTTGTCGAGCGCTCTTCATTTCCAAGGTCTCAGAGCACTTTATACTAACACATATCCAGCTGTATAACAACTCCGGTAAAGAAAAGAATGGAACTGTTGGTTCATGACCCACCAGCACTGACAGGAAGAGTTGCAGCTCAGCACGGTAGTTGAGGGAAGTATAGTCTCAAATTGAAACAGTGGGGGACAGTTAAAGTGAGAAGGATGTAATTATTACACACACTGAAAGCTGAATATTTCTTGAGATTAAAATGAGAGAAAGAGCATAATTTTGACAAAGCAATTCCACATCCCCACATGTTGTAACCATTTCCTGAAAAATTGATGGGTACAGCCAATATGTGGTGAAATGTGACAGAATAAAGTACATTACATCAGCTGTCTTGTATCGCTCAGCAATTCTTACGTGAAAAATAGAATAATGGAAATGTCCCCTTAGCCTCTGACATTATTTTGAACCAACCTTCCTGATATATGGCTACTACCCAACTTATAGGTGATTTGGGTGTCCTCTGCTATAGAAACACTGCTGTTGCAGGGAAATAGCATTTTTCCAGTCTACACAATGGTAAAAATGAACTCTTAGGGGGAAATGAACTCTTACCTGTTCATCATCCACCCATCTAAGTAAAAACATTATATGTAACTGTTTAACATAACTGTTAAATATATGTGTTTGTTCCCCATTACAAGATACTGCTAATGAAAATTCACTATGCTATGGATGAAAAAAACACTATTTACACACACACACACACCGTACTTTCAGTGAGAATTGCACTGAAACACCTTTTATGGACGATTTGGGTGATATGAGAGAGTCCAAGTTCCTTTTCATACCAATATTTGGGAACATATTAAGGTACCTCGTGAAGGAAGGCTTTCACAAAAAAGCCTTCTAAAAAAGGAGCACTATCAGAACAGCTCTGTAAAACTTCATCTGAAGCAAGAGTCTCTAAAACTTTGATAGGATCTTTGAGTTAAACCTGGAGAAAACTATGTTCCTTTCCTATATATGTCAGCCCTTCAACTTCTAACTTGAAGGAAGAATCCTAAAACTGTAGTGGAATCTTTGGGCTAAAATTCGGTTTAATGATGGCTAGAATCCATGGAGAGCAGAAGCTTTCAATGCAGAACAAAATATATGGCCCATTCTTTATACTGGTGTCTTTCAGAAGCACATAAAATATTAAAGTGTTATGTGCTGATATTCTGTTCTACATGCAGTCTTATAGATGCTCCCTCAAAGGCCTTAATTTCTGTCCACATTTCATTGTCTAATTAGTGGGACTGTAGCCCTCCACTGAGGCTGCAATCCTAAACATCTTTATTAGGAATTAAGTCCTATTGAAATTAATGGGAGTTACTCCTGAGTAAAAATACATAGGATTGCAGTGTTAATTTTCCATTCTTGTCTATTCAGTTCCACTTCCATATTTAAATTATTTCATTCCGTGCATAATTGCCTCTATACAGATTTCTCATACCATGATGTTTGCAGCTTCAAAAGCCAATGCAATGAAGGAGGGAAGGAATATTCTACAATAAAAAGAGAAGCCATTGTGATGTACTCTCTCTGTCTTACTTACTTTAGCAAGAAGATGCAATTCAAACTGTATAATTTGCATTGCTGCTCACATTCCTGCTGAAAAGAACCATGTATGTGTAATTCAAAATATGGTCATTTCAGGGGGATGTGAGACATGGAAATCCATTGCAAATATAAAAATAAACCTTATTTAAGAAGAGAAATGTTCATTATTTTATTTATTTTTATTCATTTGGGAGGGACGCGGGTGGCGCTGTGGGTAAAACCTCAGCGCCTAGGACTTGCCGATCGCATGGTTGGCAGTTCGAATCCCCGTGGCGGGGTGAGCTCCCGTCGTTCGGTCCCAGCTCCTGCCCACCTAGCAGTTCAAAAGCACCCTTAAGTGCAAGTAGATAAATAGGTACCGCTTTATAGCGGGAAGGTAAACGGCGTTTCCGTGTGCTGCTCTGGTGCCGGTTCGCCAGAGCAGCTTCATCACGCTGGCCACGTGACCTCTAGAGTGAGATGAGCGCACAACCCTAGAGTCTGTCAAGACCGGCCTGTATGGGCAGGGGTACCTTTATTCATTTAAAAGCATTTATAAACTGTTTAATATATATATATTTTTAAAAGTCTGTAAGTGGTGCTCATTAAATAGCACTGGGTTCTTTTGGAAACATACATCAGACAAAAGCAGTTAAAAGCTTTTTAAAATTTCTTGTAGCCTAACATCACAATATATTACATGACAAAACAATGTGTGTAAATGACAAATTGAATGCCGGGACTCCTGTGCCTAATGCTGCTGAAAACCAAAAGATAAGAGGGGAAATGTAGCATTATACTTTCAGTTGCCTATTAATTCTTAACTAATAATAAATTACACACAAATCTGCTTGATTGGAAAAGATGCAGAAGCCTCATGAAGGCGATAAAGGAGAAGGAGCTGCATGGCAAAGAAATACGAAATGCAGGGAAAATAAGATCCCTGTCTGAGAAATTCTGCTGAAGGGCTTTTTTCTCTCATTTTGGAGCACTTCTCCAGAAATAATGGGTGGAATCCACAAAGCACTGCTACAACCGAATGCCATTTTTTAAAACCTGCTGAGCTATAGTTTTCATAGCACTTTAGAGCTTTTTCCACTGGTGGCGGTGGCGGCAAACTGTGTTGGGAGGATAGGATCTTGGATTTGGGATGTTCAGTTCTTTGGATATATTTAAAATTGAACACCAGACTTCCTAGCTTCTGAAACTAATCAATATCTTCCGATTGTAAATAGAACTTCCTCATCCCCTTTTAGATTGCTTACTCGGACTGTGGAGATGTTCGGGATTTCTTTTTGAAGGTCACCGTAGGCTCTGCATATACACGTGCATAATGTGATGTGTAAAAAAGCTGGTCACAATTGAAACCATTATATCAGGATTCCAGGTGAAATTTGAGGTGGCGGCTGGAAGCCATAAATAGAATCCTCAGTGCTCCTTCCCTCAAGTTACTAAAAGCAACAGGAAGAGTATTATTCAGAGTCTGAATCACAGTAATGCACATGGTAGGTATGGAAGCAGCTCAAGATACTGTACAACTTCATTTCCTTAGGGTCTTGCGAAAGAACAATGTTAGACAGCAACTGATGATTTCCTTCTATCGGTCCACGATAGAAAGTGTTCTCTCATACTGTATTACGGTGTGGTACGCTGGTTTGACAGCCATGGACAGAAAGTCCCTACAGAGGGTGGTGAAGACAGCACACGATATCATGGGCTGTCCCCTGAGTCCGCTAGATGTCATCGCAGAAGACCATTGCCTCGGAAGAGTGAGGAACATTCTCAGGGGTGACTCACACCCTGGCCAGCACCTTTTTAATCTCCTGCCCTCAGGCAGGAGATATAGAAGCATGTTAAGCCGCACCAACAGGTTAAAGAACACTTTCTACCCATGGGCTGTGAGGCTGCTGAATGGAAGACAGCAACATTGCAGCTGACATTTGGGGTTGGTGGTCGTATGACAGCACACAGAGCGTAACAAGGACTGAGAGATTGGGGGGGGGGGGCTCGTACAGTGGTACAGTGACAATAAAGTATTTCTATTTCTATTCTACTTCTATAACTTGCTGCACAATTAGGTGCCTGCACAAGATGTATTTTTAGGCATCCTTCCCTGTATACAATTTGCATTGCTTACGATGAAGTGTGAGGTGCATGTTCCTTGACCTCTCTCTCCCATATCACCACCACCATTTCCACAGTCCTCCATGCAGTGAGGACTGAATTACTGCAGAACTTCCATTCTATTTGCATATGCTCTCCATGCAAGTTAGAACCCTGAAAGATGAAGCTTCTATATCACATGGAGCACTTATAGAAGTAGAAAAGGCTACCTGCTGCAAAGGTTCAGCCTCCAACACAGCAGAGTTCCAGGAATGGTGACAGTGATGCAACAGAGGAGGTGGAGTCAGTTATTATGCCATACCCTCCAACATTTCACTGATGAAAATAGGGGCATCCTATTCAATAATGAAGGGACGTAGTTGGTGCTGTGGTCTAAACCACTGAACCTAGGGCTTGCCAATCAGAAGGTCAGCGGTTCGAATCCCGGTGATGGGGTGAGCTCCTGTTGCTCAGTCCCAGCTCCTATCAACCTAGCAGTTCAAAAGCACAACAAAGTGCAAGTAGATAAATGGATACCGCTCCAGCGGGAAGGTAAACGGTGTTTCCAGGCGCTGCTCTGGTTTCGCCAGAAGTGGCTTAGTCATGCTGGCCACATGACCGGAAAAACAGTCTGCAGACAAACACTGGCTCCTTCGGCCAGTAAAGCGAGATGAGCACCACAACCCCAGAGTCGTTTGCGACTGGACTTAACTGTCAGGAGTCCTTTACCTTTTTATTCAATAATGATTATGGTGGTGGTGATAATGATATAATTTATACCCTGCCCATCTGACTGGGTGGCTTCCAACATAACAAAACATTAAACATTAGAAAAACCTTGTTTATACAGGGCTGCCTTCAGATGTCTTCTAAACCTCCTTGGCTCTGGGGTCGCATACCCTCCAACATTTATATGATGAAAATAGCAACATCCTACCATACCCTCCAAAATTTCACTGATGAAAAAAGGGACATCCTAAGAAAAAGTGGGACACTCTGAGATCAAATCAGAAACTGGTATGTCTTCTGTTAATCCAGGGCTGCCCCTGGAAAACAGGAACACTTGGAGGGTCTGTTATGCATGATGGAAATTGCAGGAGGGAGAAGGTTTGAGGTGGGCTGCAGGTTCATCCAAACATGGATATGCCTGTCTACACAATACATCTATTTCTTAGATTGTATTGCATTAATCTTCCAAGAATTACAAGGTAGCATACATGGCCCTCCCCTGCCCATTTTATTGGTGCCTGCTCATTTTAGCTTGAGAGATGCTTGGCCCATAGTCATACAGTGAGAGGGAATTGAATCCTTGGCTTCTTAGCTGCCTGTGTGACACTCTGCCACTGTACTATACACATGTTGAAAGGATGGGAATTGTAGTAGATCAAGCATTTGGAAGGCACCAGCTTGGTGAAAACAGCCCTTGACCTTTGTAATGCACCCCTAAACAGTAGTCCTTTCTTCATGAATCCAAAGTTCATCCTATTTTACTTTCTCACTCACCTCCTAATATCTAGCAATACAGTATAGATAAATCCTGCAGTTGTACACTTGGAATTTGCAAAGCAATATCTAGTCATTTTACAAGTTTAGAATCTGAGGGGAGCTATGTCTATTAATCTTTAAAAGAATCCAGATCAGTGTGTTTTACTGCAAAGTGTGCACTAAGGAGGAATTGGTGTTTTTGAAAACAATGCATTTATAATGACATACAATCAAAGGGAGGATAATAAACCTGTTAGACCTCTGTATTTACGGAGGATTTTGGCAGCAAACAGGCATTCAGGCTTGGTTTAACTATAGATGTCTTCTTCCTTTCTGTGTTTATGGCTTTCTCGATCACTCTGCTCAGCTGTCGTGGGAGGTTTTTATTTGCTGATAAGGGCTATTAAACAGTTGAAAAGTCAAGATGATAAAAGTTATATAAAATTCCATGAGCTATTTTGCCAGATTAAAAGCGAGTCCTGTTTAAAAGAGTGGCTGAAGCTACCAGAAGCCTGGACAAGCTCTGATAATATCAGAACACTCATCAGTAGCATTAGGGCAACCTTTATGTCAGTCCAAGCATTTATGCTTGCCAGATACTATATTCTACATCCCCTCCCCTCACACTCTGCTCTAGGGTTCTCCTGACCCCCCAGAGTTGCTTTGGTGTGGGGGCGAGAAAAGGGGGGAAAGGCCCATTGCCCTAGTGGAAGTCCTTGTGAAGGCTTCTGACAGTGCAGCTCTTATTATTTTACCTTGTTCTGTCTCTTCTCTTCATAAAATCACAGGGTGGGATAAGAGGGGACATAAAGGTTGCATGAAATATAATACACAGCTATATGGTATTGTCTTTAGCCATTCAGCACTGTTTTCTGTTCTGATTGACAGCAGCTCTCCAAAGCTTTGGGAATCTTTTCCAGCCTTGCTGATATTTTTTTAACTGGAGATGCCAGGGAGGACTTGAATTTGAGACCTTTCCCCTACCAAGTATCTATTCTGAGTTCTGCCAAATCTGCTAATTTTGGTTCCTCTCAGGTTCTTCTTTTTCCAGTTCTCCACATCAGTGAAAATTCACCAGAGAATTTTTCCTAACGCACACATTTTTGCAAAGTCATTTCCGCTATTGTAATAAAATTTGAATGTTATTTTCACAAGTGTGTGTATTTGTACGCATGTTACTTGGCTGCAGAATCACATTGCAAAATCTGGTGAAGTAAGAATTTATAAGAATGGCTTGTGCATTGCTTTCGAAAGTATATATTTAGTAGGTTCACCGTTAAACATGAAATGAATCAAATTTGTGCCCATTCCTAGTTATGGCCCCTCTTTCAGCCTGCATCTTTGCATAATAAAACAAAATTAAGCTAACCACAATCATATGCATAACACTGTTCAGTTATGATAAGAAAGCATGTTAGCAGAGCCTATGGGCAAGGAATAGTTTGGTAAAAAGTAACCCAGATAGCAGGCAGGAGCCACACCAAGCATTCCAGTTAACACACACACACTTTAGTTCATGATTTAGATCATTTGATTCCGGAATGTTCCACTTTGCCCTATTTTCAATGGAGAAATGTTGGAGGGTATGTTGCTGCCTTTAAAAAAACACAAAAAACTGAGGAGATGCACATTTATTGCAAAAGCAGTGCTTCCATAATAGCTACAAAGGTAATCTGAATAACACCTAGATTGGGCCGTAACCTTAAGAGTGCATAGTCATCATTACTCATGAAAAAAAATGGTCTTAAGAACCCCAAACAGACACTAAGGGGGCATTGATAAAGCCCTGCTTCTCACATATCCATTTTTCACATACTATGTGCTGGCTGATGTGAAATGCTTTCATCACATTTTATTGCATACAAGTCATGTCCATCAGTGGGCAAGAATGCATACATAAAGTAAAATGCCACAATGAGCCCCATAGGAAATTTCCTCTGTAATCTAGATACTCAGGACCAGCCCTACCACTGGGCATATTGAGGCAACTGCCTTAGTGGCAAAACGGTGGGAAGCAGCGGTGTCAGTTCTCCAGCAGTTTCTCCTAAGTCTCTAAGCATAACCTTCTGCTGGAAGACAGAGCTGTGCCTTCCACACAGCCTGTTCTGCAGCTCCATAAACAGAAGTGAAGAATCCAATTTCGCTGCTTGAGGCAAAATGGGAAGTGCTGCCCTGCCCTGCCACTGCCGCCTTTGCCGGCACCACCAGCACAGCCACCTCTGCCGCTGGTTTTGAGTGAGGAAATGGGTGCTGCTGCTGGTGGTGGGGGGCAAGCGGAGTGCCCATTGGAATGTCCCCTCAGGCAGCAGAGGAGGATTTAGGGGAGCATGACCAGTTCGCCTGCACTGGGCACTGAGCTGAGAGGTGCTACAAGGTGTTCTGCAACAGTGATGAACAATGGAAGGCAAGAGGTGTGTGTCTGTATGCATTGCACAAGGTGCCACTGAAATTTTAAAGCCCAAAGTTCGTCACTGAAGGTAGTATCACTACTATGGAAGTAAGTTTCAGCTGCTACTCCAGTAGACTTCTCTTGGTGAAATGGGGGACACCATCTTGTCCTTCATCTCAGGCAGCAAAATGTCTTGGGAAGACCTTGCAGATACTCCTAAACATGTGGAGGAATGGTTTCTGAAGCATATGACTCATTCATCCAAGCTCTTGGCACCACTTTTGTACTTTAAGTACATTGCTATGGAGAACCAAGGACCAGGCAAAGGAGTACATCATCATCTGATATACAACTTGGGATTTGTTTGTTTGGTTTGACATTGAGTCAGTGATCATTACAGACTATAGGGCTGCTGCATTGTTTAGATTTCGAGTGTGTAGCTTTAGTTTTCATTTATTTTCTTGACCCCACTCCCAGCGATGCATACAGCTGCACTGAAATCAATAGCTTTGCAGGTATCACTCAATTTGGAGGAGCCTGGACTAGAGTAGGAGGCCTATGAAATCCCACTGGGCTCTGTATTGATCATCAAACCAAAATCTTATAAACAGAACAAGTAGACTACTTCCACATAAATAGTATCAGTATTTCAGTTTAATAGTTTGCACCTGGCTCCTGCATATGCAAAGTAACATCTCTGCAGTGCCCCTGAAGATGCTTATGTAATGTAGGGTTCAGTTCTACCATGCAGATTTAAACTAGCAAATGCCCATCATTTTGATGAGAATCGGGAAGGAACAGACACATGTCATTACCCCTCTGATGTGAATTTTGCTGGCCAATGGGGGGAACTAAAGAGGCTAAGATACAAGTGGAGCAAGACATGTCTTTGCTACAGGCATTGGGGGCATCAGTACGGGGTGTTGAGATTCTATTGACACATGAGCTGTGTCCCAATTTTAAGCTGGAGGGGAAGTCAGAATATGTCTCTCCTCAGACATATATCTGGAGGAAAAGGGAAACATATTGTTCTCCTTCTCAGATGTTCTCAAAGCTTAAGCCTAGTTACTGAGTTCCATTGTCTTATATGGGGCAAAATGATGTGACTGTAACTGGAGACGTCAGGTGGGTTAAAAACATGACCTCCAATATGTTTTTGCCCACTCTTCAATGACAATCTTTCACAATGGAACACTCTTTCCTCCATAGAACCGGGGCAACTGAATGGGGGCAAATAAAAAGCCTCTCCTCTTCCGTGAGGGGAGGGGTTGTGAGCAGGACTCGCTTCCCGCACATCACAGCATGGTTGGTCCCCCTGCATTGCAGGGAGTCCTGGGCCTGTGTCACACCCTCACTACTCACTGTCAGGAGTGCATGCAGGAGCCAGGCCCTGTGATTGGTAGGGTCTCACAGGACTGGGGCCTTCTTGAGTTTGGCCTGGAAGGGCAAGGCACAGCTGCACAGGTGAGGCTTGACAGAAGACTCGTAGCACCTGGTGGCAAGGGCCAGGAGGGGTATAAAAGACCAGAAGTTCCCTCTGGCTCTTTGCCATAGTAACATGCTACCCAACTAGCTGTGCTTTGGCTTCCTGACTCCTGGTCTCCTGACCCTCGTACTCTTGGCTTCCTGACTCCTGGTCTCCTGACCCTCGTACTCTTGGCTTCCTGACTCCTGGTCTCCTGACCCTCGTACTCTTGGCTTCCTGACTCCTGGTCTTCTGACCCTCGGACTCTTGGCTTCCTGACTCCTGGTTTCCTGATTCATGGACTCTTGGCTTCCGGATCCCTGGGCTGCTGATTCCTGCTTCCTGTCCTCTACCCTGGTCCCAATGTACCAAGCAAGGACTCTGACTGCCTGTAACCCAGACCATGACACTCACATTCTGTAACCAATAAAGTTGTGGCCCTTTTCAGCCCATTAACCTAAAATACTTGTGTCCATGTGTCTTATTTCATCCTAAAGCGGAGGATGAGGCCTTGACTCGCAGCCACAACTCTCATGGACACCTTTAGGTTGAAGTTTAAAGATAACACAGTGCCAAGTGCAGAAGGAGGACTTTATCTATTTCAAGCAGAGCAATAGTTTACTTTCAGTCATAGAAAGATTTACTATTCTATGCCTGCATTGGTGAGGAGTCTCCACTTTCATGACTCGATCTTTAGCTTTGACTGCCCTGTAGGGAAGAGAGAAGGCTCACTCACCATTAGTTGTATAGTTTAGAGCACTGGTGTCCATTTAGAAGACATGTATTAATTGTCTTGTTGGGCAATATGGCCATCACTTTCCTTCCACAATCTCAAGAGTCATGTAAGTCATCCGCAAACATTCATATTCAAAGTCTTTGGTTAAGAGAATGAATTTTTGTATCTGAAGGAACAGTTATATAGAAACACGCTTTAAAAATACTAATAATAATAAAATTGTCGCCACAAATATTGTATTGATCTTGTAGAAACTGTTTTCCAATGAGCCTGTTTTTGTGTTTTTTTTAACTAGAGCAAAAGAAAATCCATAAACTAAGTTATGGCGGGAGCCAGAGAGTTTGTGCCAAGAATGAGAGAACAAGCTGGGAAGCTGATTAAAGATTTATACATCTCAGGGAACTACAGTAGTCTTTTGGGGGGCAGCTCTCATCCAAAAAGCATGCCACTATCTTCAACAACCCACATATAATTCTTTCCCATTACACTCTATTGATTCATCTCCATTTTATACTGTAGCTTTGGGTCACTAGTGCATTTCTGCTAATACAATATATTATTCAATTGTCTCTTGCTTCCCTTTGGTATTCTATGGCCATCCATTAGCACAGTCAACTCCCTTCTGTCTACTTATTTAATGATATCTTTATTTTCCCTTAATGGCTCTTACATTCCAGCCATCCATTAAACAGTCACATTCAGTCTGAATCCAAAGCAGGCTTTCTTGTGGATTTCTTCTCATCAATAAATGTCAGTGGCAAATGCCATTGTCATCTTTTGTCTTCCAGTTCACAGGGAACACAGCCTTTTAGAGAATAGTGCAGTCTGCATGGATACTGTTTCTGGGAAACAGAGTTCTTCTTCTGGTTGCATGGTAAGACCATCCAGATTTATTTGTGCAGACAGAGGATTGGTTTATACATTCACATATATCATTTGATTTCTCAGCACCTAATTGCTGTACATTTGATGGGGGGGGGGTTCAACCACTTCCTCTGAAAACTAAGCCTGTGCCTGGATTTGGCCAAATCCTGAACTGGGCCCATCTGTGCTCTGCCCAGATTGGATCAAGGAAGCTTCAAAGTGCTATAGAGCAGGTCAGGTTGACTCAAATCTATTTGTAGTGATTTGTGTCAATCTGTTGCGCAAAACAGTCTCTCAGAAACATAGACAGACAGTCTCCAAATTGTTGCAATTACACCATATAAAGAGTGTCCATATAAAGAGTGTCCATGGTGGAGACAGGAGAGGTGGACTTTGCTTATTGAGAGCTACAGGGCTATAATCCACTCACAGTGCTTGAGGGGAGAGAGTGTGAAGTCTTAAAACTTTTTTGAAAACTGTCTCTTAGAAAGAGTTTGGTGGCGTTTGTTTCACTTGTTCCAAGAGATGGGTGCCATCTGCATACTGTTAACACCTCACCCCAGGCTTCCAGATTACTTCACTCAGCAGTTTCATGAGTTTCATGTAGATGTCATGGAAGACAAAATTGAATCCTGATGGACACCAGGGTGTGCAGTGGTACCTCAGGTTACATACGCTTCAGGTTACATACGCTTCAGGTTACAGACTCCGCTAACCCAGAAATAGTGCTTCAGGTTAAGAAATTTGCTTCAGGATGAGAACAGAAATCGTGTTCCGGCGGCGCGGTAGCAGCAGGAGGCCCCATTAGCTAAAGTGGTGCTCCGGGTTAAAAACAGTTTCAGGTTAAGAACGGACCTCCGGAAAGAATTAAGTACTTAACCCGAGGTACCACTGTATTTTCCAGAGAGTAAGCCCCTTCTGAGAGCAGTAGGCATTTTCTGTGCATGCACACATCACAAAGGCTCTTAAAACTGACTACATTTTTGCAAGCAATTTGGATCCAAAAGCAAGCTTTTCTAAGTGGTTGAAAACCGCCCCTCTGTCTGAGATAGCACCCTTTCTACGTCAATGCTGTAATGTGCACAATCAAATGTAGGCTGTAGGTACTAGCACATTTCAAGTTAAAATAGCTCTTCATCAGGAGATGGAATCTTGACATCTTGTAAAAGAAGGCTGCAGGTCATATGTTTGATTTTGTTCCCACTCCAAGGACTTTTAAAAGATTTTACTCTCCTGATGAAGAGCAATTTTGCTTCAAAATGCTTTGGAACTCTCTGCCTTTGATTGTCTTCATAAAGACTTGATGTACCCTTGGTAGCTGACCATCTCAGAGGGTTCCGCACTGCATGGCACAGTCTAGCCTCACAAGGTCCCGGAATGAACCCTTCCTTGTATAATTCACTGACATGCTGGATTTGTGTATAGTTAATATTTAGATGAATCATTTTACAGCTCTTCTGGTACCTAAGGCAAAGTATCAGTCACAGCCAGCTAACAAATGAAATAATCTTCAGGAAAAGGATTCAGTCAAATGTATGCCCGAGCAAGTGGAGCCTAGTAGATAGAAAGTTAGACCGCCACATACACTTCCTTCTTTAAATAGGTTATGGTGCCCAGTACCGGTAACTGTCTGCCTCTCTCTTAGCCCCAACTGTAGATGAAATAAAATTTATAATTATTTAACATGATGACAAATCTTAAAATTTCTTGAGAGTTTTAATATTTGGAACTTTCTCTTCCAATAGGTTTAATGTGCAAAAAAAAAGTGATGATTAGGGTGGTGGGGTGGATTTCATTTCAGGATTGAAAGAAACCAAGCAATAGGAAGGAAAGACTGAGCATCACAACCCAGTTTCACAAAGAGCCTTTGGTCATCTCTAAAATATATATTTGCCAAAGATAGCTCTATACACTTTCTATTTTTCATTAGGAACAAAAAGACTACACAGTAGTCTGATGGGGCCCTCAAGAGCAGCATTAATCCTCAAGTTATTTAATTTCCCTCTATTTTCCAGTTCACCAAGTATACACACTCTGGTTATATTATCCCTAATCAGAATGAAAATGAGGTCACAGTGTTCTAAAATAGTTGCTGCTTTGAAGAACTCTGTAGTCACTTCTACTTTTTGCCTTTAACTTTTCCAAGACTTCATTCTGCCCCCTCAACTGCACTTTTTGGCTTTCAAGCGCTAAAACTAATAATCATCACCATCATCCTTGTACCGGAAGGTCCAAGGACAGGTTACCTAATGTGAAGAGACAATTAAAGCAGTTTTAAAAACCCACCCAGGACTCCAAGACCAATAATCCATACAATACACTTTAGGGAGAACACCAAAACTAATTCTTCAGTTTTCAGTTGCAGTACTTACATTGTTTATTGCAGGGTGTAACATTTTCTGCAGATAAACAAATGAAGACCCATGAGTCTAAAGCTATGCAGTCTTTTAATTAGTCATTTGCAATTATTGTTGTTGTTGCTGATATTATTTATTAGTGCAACCAATGTACATGATTCTTTATTGCATAAAATAAGTAAAACAGGTCCTGCCTCTTGTAAATTTCCAGTCTAAATTTGGAAGGAGGGCCAGGATTTGAACCGCTGACCTTCAGATCAGCAAGCCCTAGACTCTGTGGTTTAACCCACAGCGCCACCCACATCCCACAATAGCAATGGCTATGTATAATCTGTAGATCAGAGAGAAACTAAAGTTTATATTCTCTGACCCTTTTTTCTGCTAGTAGAAAGTATAGAAAAAGGGAAGGTAGCCCTGGAAGGTATCTAGAAAGCAATTCATCATCTCAGGTGGGGTCATCAAATACATTTCCTCTCTCACTTGCTTTCATGATTCAAATTAACTAGGAACTAATGGAAAAATTAATCAGAAGCTATTTCATCCATCTCATTCCTAGAAAGGCAGGTGAACATTAAACATTAAATTTTATGATGAAATTGAGATGCTGTACAAATACAGTTAATTAAAGTTTTAGAACAGCATATTATTTTAATTTATAAAAGGAAGTTCCATTGAATACGTGCTCTAAAGAGTGTAAGAAATGAGAACCCTTGAATTCTCCCTCACACAGCGTAATGGGATTAATTTCATATCCACCATCTCAAATGCATGGCACATTAATGAAATGATAAATGAGCTGAGAGATGTGTCTCAAGAGCAAAGACTAAATAAAACATTTTTGAGCTGTGGCACTTGGACATCTGAGGAGCAGATACTGCTGTGAATAGCAACCAGGCAGTGTTTTTAATGACTGCGAGAGAGCTTGTTACTGATTGTCTGTTGGTTTTATTTTACATATTATCAAAAGCTTAATAATATCCTTGGATAAGGCTGGGGTTCATCTAGTTCAGTCTTGCCCAAATTGGTGCCCTCCAGATGTTTTGGACTACAATTCCCAGCAGCCTCAGCCAGCAGAGCCAATGGTCAGGGATAATGGGAGCTGTGGGCCAAATGTGAAGGGCACCAGAATGGGAAGGCTGATCTAGTTCAATGTTCTCCCCAAAGGCTTATTAGATATATTTTGGGAAGTTTAGAAAGAAAGAATATAAGAACTGTTCTGCTGGATCAGCCAAAGGAGCTAACTAAACTAGTAATCTGTTTCCAAAAAAGACAAGCCAAATATCCATGGGAAGTTGTTTGTGCTGTATTATTTGATGAGAGGCTGCCTCCATAACAGAGGTACAGCCAATTGTATAGTAGACAAATAGTCAATTAGCCTAATGAAACAATGAGAAAATAGGTAGCATGCCTATTTAATATTGGATGCCCATGAGAATGCAGGCAACTTTAGATTCAAGAATGATTCATTGGCTCATGGTGGACACTGCTTGTTCTCATAAATCATATCAGAAGGTGAACCAGGATAAGTTACCCACCCGTGTGGCAGAGGCTCAAAAAAATTGTAAAATGTTCATTCCTGGCACTAAGGTGTCACACTTCTTCAAGGCACGGCTAAAATGTCACCATTGTGATACTGCTGGAACAAGCCAAGCTTGCTTCGGCGACTGCTTCTTCTCATGAGCCAAACCATTGACTTCAATTACCCAAGGCTATGGCCACCTCTTCACTGGATTTCAGTAGAATTGTGGCACTCAGACTTTTGCTGATGGGATCTGGTTTTCTTAATAACTTGAATAATGGCAAGAGTGCTGCTTGCTCTTTGTACAAAAGAGCTTTCAAAAGACGCTCTGCACTAGAATTAGTCATTTGCTTTCTTGACACAGAAGTATTACTTTGACCTTTTGGGAGCTGCACATGGGATTTACATGCACAAATTGTTCTTTTATAAAACTTGTTCATAGTGAATATCAATTCTGGAATGGATATTCCTTGTGGAGGGCTGTGGGGATAAGGTGGCTATTATTTAGGTGCCTGCAGGAAGAAATCTAATCAGCTTGTACCCACCTCCAATATTTCCCCCAATTCATTACACAGGAAATGTTGATATGTGGATGGAGGATAAAGTAGAATTATTTGAAACCAACCTGAAAGCAAACATGAGATTTCAGTGAACTGAGAGAAGCTATATTTTATTTTGCTTGTTACAGATGGACAAAACAGAACTCAGATTGCTTCATAACTTTTTAATCTATAATCAGTGGGCCAACACAGTTCCATCATTGGAATAATGCTGCAAGTCTGACTCTGAGTGCAGAATACTTTTTATCTGTCCAAATGTATGAATCTCATCTTAAACACACACACACACACACGAGAGAGAGAGGGGGGGAAACAAGTTTCTATTTCTATAGCTGTAGAAATCCTATAAAATACTATTTATATGATTGCTACCATGGATTTGCCTTTTGGAAATGCTGGATCAGATTAGAATTTGAATGAAGGATTATTACGTATGCACCAGAATGACTGGCCAACGTTTCTTAAGGGTGAACATAAAATGCTTCTTTATGGGTGCTGATTGTTAAAATGATGTGTACTTAGACTTCCTTAAACATGTTCTGCATGGTTTCACAAAGGAGCAGATCATTTTTTGAGAGCTTCCATTAGCTGTTCTTAATGTCTAGGAAATGCTTTGAAAAGTATGGTACTATTTGGCCAGTGGGTGCCACTATTTTACTATACTTCAGAAATTTGCAAAGCAGTCAATTGGTTTATAATTTTGCTTATTGTCGCTTTCTTGTCATGTAAATGAGAACAAGAATGACACAAAAACATACATAGGAGCACATGCTTGGCATTAACTATAGAAAAGGGGTAAGGGTTGTATTCAGCATACCACTCAATAGATTGTTCTGTCAGTGCAAGCATTTTTCCTTGTCCAGTGGAACTATTTCCCCTCTCCTCCCTTGGCTTATTGTTCTGGGGGTTCTCCTGACCCTCCAATGCAGATTTGGGGGGCTATGGGAGCGTGTGGGGAGAGACTAGAGGGGAAAGCCCCATTGTGCTAACAGGTATCGTTGCACTGGCTTGCACTAGCACAACAATTTTGCTGAATATAGGCAACAGTACTCGCTCAGTTTTCTGAATGTAATCTATATTAGAAGGAGTACAGAATCTTGCCACTCTCTTCCTTGCTTCTGTCATGATAAAAGAGGGGGGGCCCACACCCCCACACCCCCACCCACACACCCACACACACAAAATCACCTAAAACCCAACCCTGTGAGTGAATACACAAGCGAATTGTGAACCCAGCTGGAAAAAGTTATCTGCACATTAGCTTCACATTTTTGCTCCTGCTTTTTATAAATTGTTGTACACTCATTTACCTGAGACTCAATGCAGAAGACAGTATAGAATAAGGTTACCAGATTTTTGTCAAAGAATCCGGTAACACTTTTTTTTTTGAAAAGAGAAAAAAGGTGTTTTTTTAATTATTTTTTTAAAAAATTAAGAAGTAATATCTTCTCTTCTGTGGTCTCTTCTGTCACACGGCCTTTGCCTGGGCCCTGGCCTTCTCTCTTGGAGCACTAGCTGCCATGGAGTAGGCTCAGGCCAGGCCTGGGTTTGGCCATGTGTCCTTGCCCTCCCAGTGCTTCCTTACCTCTCCTCAGCAGCAGCATTGGTGGTGGTGGTAGCGGCGCGGCAAGGTCAGGGCTCCCCTCTTTTTTCTACCTCCACTTTCTCGCTCTTCCATCTCCTCCTTCTCCCTGCATCGGCTCAGGGGGGGTTTTACTGGCTCCGGAGCGCCGCTGGGCAGTCGGCCAGGTGCTCTCGCTCCCAGCTCAATTTGGGTCGTGGGGGGGGTGTCCAGCAGCAGTCTCAGCAGCCCAGAGCCAGCCTGGTAGCGCAGTTGGCTCTGGCTGGCTTCAGAAGCTGCTTGCTGCCCACCATTTTGCCTCGCTGTGAAGCCTTAATTACTTGGGATCCATTTGCCCGCTTACCCAGAACACAGAGGTGACAAAGAAGCACCAGGGATTCAGTTCCTTCGGAGAAAAAGGTTATTGTGATCTGCGCAGAGACCACCAGCGGAATTATTTCCAAAGGCTGGGGGTGTCTAAAACACGTAAGCAAGCAGTTTTTATACCCTAGCAGCACCTCCCAACCACCCCACCACCAGTAACGTATCATATCATATTCCCCCCTTTGCCTTATGGCCTCATTGGGTGTTGCCAGAGCATTTTGGCAGTGCACTCCTTTCGCTTATCAGTCAAACCTGCATATCTTATTTGCTCCAGATGCATTTCTCCTCCTGCTCTCCGGGCGTTGCCTTCCAACTGTCAATGCACCCCCCCTGCCCACTCCCTTCATTTCCCTCCTCTTCTTCTGAACAACCTAATCCATAGGTTCGTTCGCAGGGATAGGCCTATACTCTCGCATGAGGGCAATCACACGGGGTCCCATCATTCGGGACATCATTTTTTGCATCATATTTTGCAAGCATTGGACCAAGCAGGGCATACAAAAGCATAGCAAAAGCAAAATTAGCAAAGGTCCCATAAGCATAGCAAAGAGCCCCCGGAGCCACCCTGTTGGGAGGAAATTGTCTAGCCAGGACATATCCCATCCTTCCCAAGTTTGTACAGGAACATGGGCTACTTTTTCAATGCTAGCAGCCAAATTACGGATGGCTTCGCCATGATCTGAAATGTTAAAACAACATGCTCCACCAGTCAGGTTGAGGGCCGCACAAAATCCTCCTTGCTTGGCCAAAATAAAGTCCATTCCCAAGCGTAATTGGAGAAGGGCAGTGCGGGTTTCATCTAACTGGGTGGCCACGAGGCGGAGGGCAGTGGCCGTGGCATTGGCTATGATTTCCACCACTGCCTGGAGCCGGATGATGCGATTGAGATTGTAAATGGGTTCTCGGGCTCCTGTCACCCACTCATCGGGATTCCAGGAGGCAGGGTCATAGTGGGCAATTATGCGTTCAGGTGGCCATTCGTCCTTTCCCCAGGTTTGTTTACTACCCCCCGCGATGTTGGAGATATCAACAGAGCGGCGGTTACGATGGGATGGGGAAGAGGGTATCCACATTGGAGGTACAAGAAATGCTGGAAAGCAGACACCATATCCGTTCCGTGGATAGAGGTGATAAGCTTTTGTCCCACAAATCCAATAAATATTACTGCCGCGCTGAGAAGAGGCCCAGCTGGCTCGAGAATCTCCCTCCAGGAGTGCAAGGTTAGTACAAGCCCCGCCACATTCAGAGATGTCCAAAGGACCACATGTACAATTACATGATGACCGTCCTAAAAACCTCGTATGGTTGTAAACGGCATTTCGGGTTTTATTAGTACAGAACCATCCAGAGACCCTATAAACTCGTAAAGGAGTTGAATGGTTCCAATAAGGAGTTGGGCGGGATGGACTATACGTATATTGGATCTGAGAACGATTGAGGGGTACGGGGAGCATGGGCATTCCTCCTCCTCCATCAAAGGGTCCAAGGGTACAAACAAGACAAGCAGTTTTATTTGCTTCATGGGCTACTATTTCTGCCAATTGAAGCCACTTGTTATAGAGACTCTGAGCCCCCTGTCTTCTCATTTCATGTGTGGGGAAAATGCTATTACGATTTAAGGCCTGGAAGCATTTGGCCTTGGGAGTGGATTCTCCCACCATAAATAGGAGAAGGATCATCAAGGGGATGGAGGGGGATCGCTTCCTTCCAGAAAACCTATGGCGTTCGTGCCAACAGAAATATAACAGCATCCATATAATCAAGGCAGTACATGTCACCCCTATCCACCATGCCCGATGGTTCCAAGGTTCCTCCCACCATTCCTTAATCATGATAAGGGTCTGGGGAAGGATTTGGCCTGCCTGGGCGTTCAGGGCGATCAGGATAAAAGGGGTCGTGGAAACCTCCAAGGATCAAAACCTATAGTATGCAAATAGAACCCTTCTAGTCCTGCGGGGTGACTATATCCTTGGTGGGTGGAAGGCAAACACAAGCCCCACGGGGAAGGAGCCCAAGGTTGGTAGATTACCACACACCCACAAGAGTAGGTGGCACTTGGTGTCAAAATACCCACGGGCTCTTCCTCACACCAAATAATACACACTAGAGTTCTTTCGGAATTTAAAACATTATCAGGTGGTGTTACTCGAACTGCAGGTACGTTGGGAGCGCTGCCGGCGGGCGCTCCTCTTATCCACTTCTCCAGCCGTGCCTAGAGGTCCGGAGTGATACCAGCAGAGCGGTCGTCCGCTGGGCGCCTGAAGATGGTCAGCCGGAGGGGGTCCTCGGGATGTGGGGACACAGTCCAATCAGAGACTACTTTCTTCACTCGAGAGTGGTGGACCCAAGGGGTAACGCCAGCAACCTTCACAGCAGTGGGTGTAGAGAGGAGAACAGTGTAGGGTCCCTTCCAGCACGGTTGCAGCGGGATTTGGGCCCAGTCTTTTACCCACACTTCATCACCTGGGTTGAACTGGTGCAAGGACTCGACTAAAATGCAAGGAGTCCGAGCTTGGGCCCACCTATTGAGAGAGAGAAAAACTTGGGAGAGTGACTGTACATAATTATTCAACTCCACATCTTGAACAGGGATAGGTGAAAGCATGCGCACATAAGGAACCGGTCTTCCAAACATCACTTCAAAGGGTGACAAGTGAGTACGTTTCGATGGGAGACTACGGACTCTAAGCAAAGCCAAGGGCAACATGGACACCCAATTAGACCCTGTTTCTTGGGTCAATTTGGACAGTTGATTTTTCAAAGTCCTATTCATTCTTTCCACCTTCCCAGAACTTTGGGGTCTATATGCAGTATGTAATTTCCAATTTATTTGCATTATTTTTGCTAATTCCTGCAAAACTGAATGCACGAACGCTGGGCCATTATCTGATCCTATAGAGCGGGGCAAACCATAGCGGGGAATGATTTCCCGCAGCAGACATCTAGTGACTTCAGATGACCGCTCAGTCTTAGTGGGCCATGCCTCAACCCATCCTGTGTACGTACATACTGCCACAAGCAAATAATGATACAATCCACATCGAGGTAATTCAGTAAAGTCCACAACAAGGTCCTCCATGGGTGCCATCCCACTGTGCTGAACTCCTGGTGGAGCCAAGTGTCCAGTTCTAGGGTTGTTCCTTTGGCACAACATGCATTTCCTGGAAGCTTGGGCAGCCAGTTGGTAAAGGTTGGCCACATAAAAACACTTTTCCAGCTGCTTGGTCGTGGCATCAGGTCCCACATGGGTGGACTCATGGTACCGCTGAATTACTTGCCGGGATAATGATCCTGGGATCCATATCCGGTCATCAGGGGTGAGATACCATCCTTCTTTAGAGAGCCTTAGCTCCTCAGCGTCTGCGGTAGCCACCTCATGGGCAGAGTACCTTGGTTTCAAGGTGCTATCCAGAATTTCTTCTGGTACCAGGGCCCCAATGAAAGGTGTTGGGGATGAACCCCGGGCTGCTTCCTTTGCTACCCGGTCAGCCAGGCGGTTTCCCCTGGCCTCTTCACTAGGTCCAGTTTTGTGTCCATAACAGTGTATCACTGCCACTGCTTCAGGTTCCCAGACAGCGTCCAGAAGGTCTAAGAGCGCCTGAGGGTGCGCCACTTGACCCCCTCTGGAGGTGAGCAGACCTCTTTCCTTCCACAGTGCCCCGTGGGCATGCAGGGTGAGGAAAGCGTACTTTGAGTCAGTATAAATATTGATCTTTTCCCCTTTTGCTAGACACAGGGCCCTGGTAAGTGCCGTTATTTCAGCCAGTTGGGCTGAGGTTCCCAGTGGGAGTGAACTGGCCTCAACCACGTTGTTTTCAAGGGCTACTACTGCATATCCTGCCTTTCGCTGTCCAGCCTCAACAAAGCTGCTTCCATCCACAAACCATGAAGGCCAATGTGGGTTTGCCTCATCCTTCAGGTCAGGCCTGCTGGAATACACTTCATCCATGACCTCTACACAATCATGGGTCGGTCCCTCACCTTCTCCTACCGGTAATAAGGTAGCTGGGTTAAGGGCTGTGGTAACCTGAAACTTCAGGCGTGGATGTAATAACAACATCTGGCACTTCCTCATTTTTGCTTGTGATAGGAAATAGGTGCCTTTCATGTCAAGTAAGGCTGGGACTGCGTGTGGAGTCACACAAGTGGTGTCTTGTCCGAACGTGAATTTATCTGCCTTTGTGAGTAGGGTGGCCACTGCCACAACCGCTCTCATACAGGGGGGCAACCCTTGTTCTGTTGAGGTTAGCCTCTCTGACAAGTATGCAACGGGTTGCTGCCAATTGCCCAGTTTCTGGCATAAAACTCCCTTGGCTACCCCCTGGTCTTCATCTATGAACAGGGTAAAAGGCTTCTCGGGGTTTGGGATGCCAAGCGCTGGGGCTTGTTGTAATGCCACTTTGAGATCCTGAAAAGCCTGCTGCTGTTCCCTGCCCCATATAAAAGGATCCTTCTCTGTTCCCCTAGTTGACTCATGCAGGGGCCGAGCAATGCTGCTGTAGTTAGGTATCCATATCCTACAGAACCCTGCGGATCCCAGAAAACCACGGAGCTCCCTGCGGTTTTTTGGCTCTGGTATTTGGATAATAGCCTGTTTTCTTTCCTCCCTTAGAGTTCGCTGTTGGTGAGAGATGTCAAAACCAAGGTATTTTACAGTTGGTTGACATATCTGCGCCTTTTTCTTGGATACCCGGTATCCAGCCTCAGCCAGGTGGTTTAACAAGTCCTTGGTGGCTTTCATGCATGTTGTTTTGTCCAAACACGCCAATAAAAGGTCATCTGAGTACTGCAATAAGACCCTGGTTGGGGAGGTGGGGAAGTTAGCCAAATCTGAGGCCAATGCCACCCCAAAAAGGGTTGGGGAATTCTTGAACCCCTGTGGGAGCCTAGTCCAGGTGTATTGAACCTTAGTGCCAGTCCCTGGGTCAGTCCATTGAAATGCGAATAAAGGCTGACTTTCTTCTGCTAATCTGCAGCAGAAAAATGCATCTTTTAAATCCAGCACTGTGAAGCACTGAGCTGTTGGTGGAATAAGGCTCAATAATGTGTATGGGTTTGGCACATTTGGATGGAGCGTTTCCACGGCCTGATTCACCAGCCTCAAATCCTGGACTGGTCTGTATGCTCCTCCCTCCTTCTTTACAGGGAGTAAGGGGGTGTTCCACTGTGACTGGCATGGTTTCAGAATGCCATACTGAAGAAGCCGAGCTAGATGGGTCCATACTCCCTCTGCTGCCGCCCTCGGGATAGGATATTGGTTCACAGCTACTGGGTTGGCAAATGGCTTTGGCTTTACAATTATTGGAGGTATATTTTTGGCCATGCCGGGGGGGTTGTCCTCTGCCCACACTTCAGGGTTTACCTCATTGAGGAGTTCATCAGGGACAATTCCCTCCTCTTCTTCTACCATCATGAGGCGCCAATGTTCCCTCAATGGTACCTCTAAGGCCCACTCTCCGATGGGCCCAGTGGACATGGCAACTTCCCCAGATGGGTTGAAGAAAATTTGAGCTTGTAGTTTTGCCAATAAGTCTCGGCCCAACAATGGGATGGGGCATTCCGGAATGTACAAGAATTTATGTTGTACTACCTGGCCTCCTAATTTACAAGTTACAGGCTGTAGAAAGGGGGCTTTTTGTGATTTCCCAGTTGCCCCAATTACACTGATTGTTTTGGTGGTAGGCTTAGTCATGGGGATTGGGACGACAGAGTAAGCCGCTCCTGTGTCCACTAAAAAAGGCATCATTTGGTTCCCTGCTTGTATCTTGACCATGGGCTCACGGGAACCTATATCAGCTGGGCCCGGTCTGTCCTAATAAGTCTCTTCATCTTCCCTCAGGCTCATGGCTCCCGGCTGCCGCTGCGGTGGTGGCATCCATGGAGGCCCTTGGCCTCTTCCTCTACCCCTCCCTTGATTCCCAGGAGCCCAGGGTCTTGGACCTGGGCCTGGTGTAGCCTGGGCGGGTTCGGATATCCTAGCTCCTCGTCCCCTGGCTTCTTGTTGTGCTTGCGGGCACTCCCGTTTCCAGTGCCCTTCCTGCCGGCAGATCGCGCATTGGTTCCGTCCCAAGCGATTTCGCCCTCCTCCCCGGGTTGCTTCTCCTCCCAAAGGACCGCTAGTCCGTAGCGCCATTAACTTCCTAGCTTGGTATTTCTCTTTCTTTTTCTGAGCTTCCTCCTCTCTCTGGTTATAAGTAGTCTGTGCTATTTCTAACATCCACTCCAAAGAATGTCCCATGAACCCTTCATTCTTCTGGATTTTTCGGCGAATATCGGCAGCTGCCTGGGCTACGAAGGCGGCCTTCAAAATGGGGGCATTTGCTCCGTCATCTGGGTCCAGGGGAGTATACTGTCTATATGCCTCTTTCAGTCTTTCTAAATACGCTCCAGGTGGTTCTTCAGGCTTCTGAATTACTTCCCTAACTCTCATCAAATTAGTAGGCTTCCGGGAGGCCCGCCTCATCCCAGTCAATACATGTTGGCGGTACGTATTTAAAGAATTTTGGCCTCCCACTTCTTGGTAATCCCAGTTAGGGGTTTCTCGGGGGTAGGCGATATTTATGGCCACCTCACCCAGGTTTTGAGCCCGCAAATGCGCTCTTGCCTCAGTGTGGACTCTCCTAGTTTCTTCTGTAGTTAGTAGTGAGTCCAGGAGATATTCTAAATCATCATAAGTGGGATTATAAGTTTTAAAAATCCCTTCAAACAATTTTATAATTTTCGCTGGGTTCTCCTCAAAAGAGGGATTCTGATTGCGCCAATTACATACATCTGCACTTGAGAAAGGCACATGTTGGACCGTATATGTTCGTGGCGCTGGCGCCCCGTTCACCCCTGGGGGTCCCGGTGGGTCATAAACCCGGCGCAGGGGGGCTATTTTCTCTGCTCTCTCCTTTTGTTTCTTGGCTGCCTTATGCAGGGCAGCTCTATCCCAAGCCTGTTCCCAATGTCTCTGTTTCTTCTTCCATTGCTCCCTTTTACACTCTGCGGCACTCACTAAGTGCCCACTAACGTCTATTTCTTCCTTAAAGTCATTTACAAAATCTCTAACTCTTTTCCTTTGTTCTTCAGTCCACCTCTTTCCACCCTTTGTCAACTTTCCAATAGTCTGTCTAAACTCCTCATCCTCTCCCTTTTCCTCATCTGATTCATCATCTTTGGCCTCCCCTGGCACTGCCGTTGGTGGGGCATATGGGGGAGGAGGTCTCAATACACCTTCTTCTTCCGGGTCCTGTAAGACCGGGGGTTTTGGCTTCGTTCTGACCGCACACAGGCGGGCGCCCTGGTCTATTCTACTGCGGCAGGACTCCAGCCACGAGGGATTTTTTTCCACATTAGTTTTCCAGGTGGAAATATAAGGAATCTGGTCTGGGTGAACATTAACTATATTTTGCCACAGGGGGTCTATTAACTGCAGGTCGAGAGTGCCCTCTGATGGCCAGCCAGTTCCGTGCGTGGGCCAAACTACTTCACATAAAGTTCTGAGTCTCTCTTTCTGCAACTTAAAACCCCAATAGTCATGTTTTGTAGCTGTTCTCCAGTTATCCAGTAAACACTGCAAAGGGGTACATTTACTGCCTCCAGATCCCATGTCTAACAAAATACTCTGCTCCTATATGGGACTTCTCTTCAAACACACTGGTTTTGCTACAGACTGTGGCTTGGACGAGCTCGCGCTGCCAAGAAACTCACAATCCTACACACGCTTGGCCAAGGGGACGCTAAGCCCCGGCCTCACATATACATTCATCCTTTCACACCACACACAACACAGGCTCCCCTCTGTCCTCCCCTCCTACCCTCCTGGCGGCACTTTTACTGCCACGGCCAGGTGAGGTTGATCAAGCCTCTAGTCCCTTTCCCTTAGGGCTCACCTTTCTCCTGTTGTGGGTCCCTTTCCTCGGCCTTCCTTTTTCTCCCTCGACCCAGTGTCTCCACTTCGGGACGGCGTGGCTGGCTCCCCCTACAAACTGGCAGGGTGCGCGCTTGGAGCTGCGAGCGCCAGCCCAAGCTGTTCACCGCGGTCGAGCCTGGCCTCCGGTCCAATGGGTATGGGCAAATCCCGGACGAGCCCCCAAATCTGAAGCCTTAATTACTTGGGATCCATTTGCCCGCTTACCCAGGACACAGAGGTGACAAAGAAGCACCAGGGATTCAGTTCCTTCGGAGAAAAAGTTTATTGTGATCTGCGCAGAGACCACCAGCGGAATTATTTCCAAAGGCTGGGGGCGTCTAAAACACGTAAGCAAGCAGTTTTTATACCCTAGCAGCACCTCCCAACCACCCCACCACCAGTAACGTATCATATCATATTCCCCCCTTTGCCTTATGGCCTCATTGGGTGTTGCCAGAGCATTTTGGCAGTGCACTCCTTTCGCTTATCAGTCAAACCTGCATATCTTATTTGCTCCAGATGCATTTCTCCTCCTGCTCTCCGGGCGTTGCCTTCCAACTGTCAATGCACCCCCCCTGCCCACTCCCTTCAGCTGGAAGTCGCCATATGATGTGTCTTGTGCCGTTGAACCAATCACACAGCATTCATTCCCTACTAACAAATCTGCAACACTTAAAATATAAATCCGGGGACATTAAATGAAATCCGGGGACATTCCGGGGATGGATTTTTTCCCCAGGGACTGTCCCCAGGAAACGGGGACGTCTGGTAACCATAGTATAAAAATGCCATTTGAAGCACACGTGGTCTCACTTGGTAAAAAAGCTCACGTGGTAAAAAAGCTGCAGCCATTTCTAGACAAAAATAGCTTGCCCACTGTGGTCTTGGCACTGGTAGCTTCAGGACTGGATGCCACAATGTCCTCTTTGTGGGGCTTCCCTTGGGCTGACCCTAGAAACTGCAGCTGGTGCAGAATACATCAGCTAGGTTCTTGATTGGAGCACCCCACCAGCAGTGAAGGAATGGTTCTTGCTCAGTGAATGCTCATTGTGAAAGCAGTTTACACCAGCAATTCTCAACAATGGGAAAGAAAACTTTTTTATATTCTAATATTTGTTTTTTATTGGTTGGCTTATTATTCTTTTTAAAATTATGGCATGTAAATTGTATCCACCAGAGGCTGTGCATTAAGTATTTTGCACCCAGTTTTATGGAACTCTTCTCCAGTGGAGGTCAGACAGACCCCTTGGTCTTCAGCCTTCAGCACCCCCAGAAGACTTTTTTTGTTTTGTTCCACCAGGCATTTCATTTTTATGGTTTTGAGTTTTTGTACACTTAGAGATTAATGTGACTAAACACCATATAGAGTGTGGGTGGTATTTTTTGAATGTGTTTGGAAGGAAAGTAAACATGAAGATTTCTGTTGCCCTATGGCCATTAAGTGAATAACAACAAAAAGTAAAATGTTGCCCATTGTGTCTTGCTAACATATGAAGTGATAAAAAGAGAGTTTGACACCTCTCGTTTTCCATTGAGGAAGTGATAACAATCTCTGAGAGAACACCACCCCCCTCTTTTTCAGCACCAGGAAGTGGGAAGACGTCCAAAAACAGATATTTTAACCCCTTGAAGAGATGAGGAACAAAAATATATGTTCCATAATAGGCCATACAGCAGCGTTGCTTAGTTGTGGGTCCTTTTACAGGGTACACCATGGGGAGGGGGGGAGCTACAGCTTAAAATAATACAGGAGCTTTGTGGGTGGGTTTCTGATCTGCTGTGCTCAAAGTACAGTTCTTTCCCATGGGTGGAATGTCTTTCTGAACACCTTTTATTTATTCATGTATTTGTTTATTATGGAGCCCACCTATTCTCCTGAATAATATGCAAACACTCCTGGGCCCTGGAACCCTTTTTTAATTAGTTTGGAAAGCAGCCGGTGTTCAATGCTTTAATCAATTGCAAACTGCTGAAGTGTGGAACTCCGAGCAGTGTACCATGAGTCAGGGGTCCAGCATGTGGGATAACATTATTGTTCTTCCCGTAATTTGCACTCAGCAAGAAGTGAACAACAGCTAAAATAGCAATAGGCTCCCAATAGAGAGCAGTCAATCCCATCCCAATGGGGTTTTATTCTAAATAGCATCAAGATAATTAAACCTGACAGAGGTGAGAGACATAAATCTGGTTTCTGCTGGGATAGTTTGTTTGCGTTGGTGTTTCTTAACTTGTTTCAAAATGGAGTTGGAATACTATCACCATAGCTAGTACTTAGTTGGCTCCATTGCTGGGCTAACTTCTCGCATTAAAATTCTCCTCGGCGTGGGCTAAAAATGGCAGAATTGACCATTTAAAGGATCTTCAAATTAAAAGCAGGACTGTTGTGGCAAGCAGCCTTTGAAAATAAATGGCCAGGGGCAGCAGATCCTGATGTAGATCTTTATTCTCCCCTTGTTCCTGGTGTAGATCTTCACTCACGCCTTCTTTCAGGGTGGGGAGGAGGACACCATTTTGTGGTTTGCCTCAGGTGCCGAAATGTATTTGGGTGGACCTGCTGAAGTGGATAAGCAGCTGGATAGAAGACCATGGAGCCCCACAATGAGATTTCTAAAGGAAGGAATAGGATGTAAGCCCAACCAATCAATAATAATGAAAAGTGGTAGGTGAACAAAACACTTTCCTAAAATGCTGTACAAAAACACAATGTTGGCAATGATGTGGGAGATTTGTGAACAGTATGTCCTGTAGTTAGTTGTTGCTGTCGGTGTTTGTTAGCAGCTCCACGCAGTGACTCTGAAGATCAGAGGCTCAGGAGGGTGTGTGTGTGTGTGTGTGTGTGTGTGTGTGTGTGTGAACTGGTTTGCAGAGACATGCTCATTCATAATCCAGAGCAGGCTACAGCTAGGAGGAATGAGAGTATGCATGGTTTGCTCAACCCTTTCTCATACTCTTTTCAGTTCAAAAATTTGTATTCTTGCATGCTTGCTGTGAATACCTGCATGCTCAGGCTTTCTGAGTGAAAGACCCATTCAAAATGTTCCCCTAATAAAGAGCTGTGGCAGAAACGATACTTACCGTGTGAATGAGTATCAGGCTGCCTTCTGCTCAAGTGAATGGGGAAAACCTTTGTAGGCGGAAGAGTATCTTTGGCATGTTGGAGCCCCTGAACTGAAAGCAAATACAGTGGTACCTCAGATTACAGATGCTTCAGGTTACAGACTCCGCTAACCCAGAAATAGTACCTGGGGTTAAGAACTTTGCTTCAGGATGAGAACAGAAATCACATGGTGGCAGCAGGAGGACCCATTAGCTAAAGTGGTACCTCAGGTTAAGAACAGTTTCAGGTTAAGAACGGACCTCCGGAACAAATTAAGTTCTTAACCCAAGATGCCACTGTAGCTGGGTTGGCAGCAGCAAAATAGGATATAAAGTTTAGGAGCAGCTGCATACATTTAAATTCCTTTGAACTCAGTACAAGTGAATGCACATCCACATAAAACAGTGTTGATTCACAGCTAACATTGATTCTTCTAGTACAAAAGTTTTGTTACAGAGCCTGCTGGTTTGCTGTAGTTATAACCTACTTCAGGAGGACTGGAACTTTGTTCTCAAGATCATATTACACAAAACAGCAGTGTGTGATGTAGCACCACTGTGTTTATGAAGTCACATACATTCCCATGGCAGGAGATTGCCTCTGTTCTTGTAGGGCACGGCAAGAAAGCTTAAACTACATGTTAAGCAGAGCTATGCGATTCTCCCCCTCTTCCTTTCTGTTTTTAATCCAAAGCATTCTGAGGCAGTATGCATGTTACTAAAAGAACAGTGAGGGCAGAGTAGCTGCTTAACTCCCTCCTGGTAATTTTTCTGCTTTTTCATGCTCCGGGGGACACAGGAGTCCCCTTATCTACTCTATATCTTAGAAACCAAACATCTGAACTGGGAAAATGAGTGAAGGGGGAGCTTCTAAGATTCAGCGTGCCCTAGACAGCTTCTTTGGGTTTTGTTTTTTTGAAAAACACCCACAATACTCTTTATGTCTCTGATACAGTCAATTTGTTGAAAGGAATACCAATTGGTTGACTCATTGACTAGATTATCCCCTACCTTGCTATTGTGTGCTTTATTCGCCTGTCTTTTAAAAGGTCAGGATTCTTCCCCACCTTTCCCTTCAAAGATTTGCCTTGATGTGCATTTCCACTATTTATTTATTTTTACCTCAGGGTGGCACCACAGCTCCTTTCTTCTGAAACATGCCTTCCTTGAGGCTGTGAGTTATTCACTGTGGTTCAAAGGGCAGCCAAAAAAGCCTGACCAAGTGTAACTAAATCAGACGGGCATGAAGAAAGATGGTGAGCAAAATGTGATATGTGAGTGACCCTCTCACCCTTCCCAACCATTCTCAATAATTAGAGCAAACGCATGGCGGATAATGAATGGAGGGAAAAGTCCGAAGGTGAACTAAAAATGTTCAGAACTTAATTATGTATTTCACAAGGAAGAAACATGTATTCTTGATTAGTTATACAACTATATATTGTGTACACATGGTTTGCAACAATGATGAACTATATAAAGTATACCATGACAGAGGGAAGGGTGGGATGGGGGTGGAATTACCTGTATGTTGAATATATTTTCATGCTGTCAGGGGAATAACGCAAAAATGGGAAGACAGGTCATTTTCCGTAGCAGTAATAATAATAATTTCTCTATGCTTTATATTTTAAAGAAAAATCTCTCATAAGCTACATCAAACATCAAATAAAACAATCCAGAATAAAACATTATTGAAGAAAGTATTATAGAAAACAAAGGTGGGTTTGGCTTTTGCTGCCGAACTCGCCAAGGGACTGAGTCCCCAAAGTCCAGATGGATGGATGGAGGCAAGATCCATGGAGCAAGGCCGATCTTTATTTTTCTGTTGCAACAGAGTTCGCTTCCCTCCTTGTAAGGAGTTGGAGAGACCCTGAACAATGGTGCACAAGCCCCCAAAAATACTTTTGAAATTGCCCACCCTGTAGCCCAAGACTACCCAGCAAAACATCATACATACATCACAGAAGGAGGCGGTGTCCAGCAGAAATTTGAGAGTGTTGCTTCTCTCCTGTCTGCCAGGATACCTGATAATGCCTTACTTGAATGCATTTTCTGGGTAGCTTGGCCATTCCTTTGAGATGGTAAACATTTTAGTTACTGAATCTCTTACACATATTGATAGTTTGCTCAGCTTATACTTGCCAGACTGCATTTGCAGGGAGGTATAAGCCCCTACGGGACACAGGTGGCGCTGTGGGTTAAAGCCTCAGCGCCTAGGACTTGCTGATCGAAAGGTCGGCAGTTCGAATCCCTGCTGCGGGGTGCGCTCCCGCTGCTCGGTCCCAGCGCCTGCCAACCTAGCAGTTCGAAAGCACCTCCGGGTGCAAGTAGATAAATAGGGACCGCTTACTAGCGGGAAGGTAAACGGCGTTTCCGTGTGCAGCTCTGGCTCGCCAGAGCAGCGATGTCACACTGGCCATGTGACCCGGAAGTGTCTCCGGACAGCGCTGGCCCCTGGCCTCTTAAGTGAGATGGGCGCACAACCCCAGAGTCAGTCAAGACTGGCCCGTACGGGCAGGGGTACCTTTACCTTTATAAGCCCCTACAGTCCAATGACAATTGGAAAGCTTTCTCCATTTCCTTCCTTCCCAACCTAGCCTGGAGAGAGAGAGAGAGAGAGAGAGAGAGAGAGAGAGAGAGAGAGAGAGAGAGAGAGAGAGAGATTGTAAACAGCACAGCAACTCCCCCTTCTTGACTCTTAAGCCTGACCTGACACTGCACTGAATACCCAGGTGGGCACAGCTGAGTAAGATGTCTCTATCCTTCCTCTCCCACCCTGGTCTCAGTGATATAGATCAGATCAGCCTCCTCATCCACAATCAGATCATGGACGAGGGAGGTTTTAGTCAGAGCCATACCCATATGACTTATATATAAAAAACACCCTAAGGGATTGCTTCTATAAATTTTTGCAGCATACAAACTATCGAACGCTTGAACCATTGTCAAGCTGAGGCCTGACAAAGGTGCTGTTTGCTTAAACTGGGTGATCCTTTTCTGTCTCATGTTTTCCTAACCTTAGTGAACGCTGTTATCTGTGGTTGTACATTTACAGCAACTGATTGTCATTATGTTGTAACATTGCCAGTATATTCTCCTATGATTGCATCTCAAGCAGAGATGTCAGAGAGTTCTAATGCACACAGAGACAACAATAATTATTATAGCCTTTGTGGAGAATATAACTGGTTGGATATTTAATATTTGATGCCTTTTACTTTGAATTTATTTGACCTTTTTTCCAACCAGCACAGACAAAACTACAAATGCAGAGAAAATGAGAATTCCCTGTTTTACTTCTTCTGAAACATAATTCTGGAGGAAGCACCTTCTCCTGTTCATCCTGCACCAAGGCTTAGAGAGGGTGAGAGATGCCACCATATTCAGAAGGTAGGGTTATGACAGAGAAGATCAGGGCCTTTTCCATGATAGCACTCTATTTAGGGAAAGATGGCTTTAGAGGACCTGGCTAGACCAGATATTTCAGGAAAGCCATTAAAAGCCTCATTTCGTAAGGCATCTGCTGTGTTTTGTTCCACGTCTGTATGTATGTGTGTGCCATTTTAAGATCTGTTTGGCTTGAAGTTTAATGTTTTAAGTTGAATTGCTTTGCTTTGGCTGAATGATAGTATCATTAAAAAAACCCAACCGAAATGCATGCACGAATAAACTCCTCAGATTAGTCTTTGATGTCAACCAACATGGCTTTCTTGACATACATATTACAGGAAATATGAATTTGAAGAAGTGAATGAAACATGGATGACTGAAAAGTGTCTATTGATTTATAAGGTGAGCCATAGTGCTGTCCTCCGGAAAAAAACTACCAGTGGTGCTTCAAAAATGAAAAGTGTACTGTCAACAACATCAAAACATGGCAAGATCCTTTGATGCAGAGGTGCCAGGAGTAAGCTGTGTTGTGTTCTCTATGTGGGAGGCTGGTAATACTGATGATCAAATTCCATCTATTTTGAGAGAAAAATGGCTTTCTCCCAAGATTTCTTCCATGTGCTATGCTAGCTGATACAGAAAGTCATAATAAAATGCAACAAATTTGTATTTTAGCAATGAACCAGGTATCTCATTAACAAAAATTTACTGCCTTATTAATTCTCATCAAAATGCCAATTAAATTGCATTTAAAGTGCTACAGCTATGTTTTTCTTGAGACTTTTAAAAGATGGGAGTTTTACACTCTAAATTTGTATTGTGAACAGCTGGAATGTGTCTGGAGACGGAGAACATGGGCATTTGCCTAATTATTTTTTTAAAGCTGGGTTTTTTTCCTTTCCAACAGAGTAACAATTTAAGGAACTGCACATATTGAATTGCTAATACTTTAGCATAGTAACAGCTAGGCAACCATGGTGGAAATATTCTGCTTCATATACAGCACACTGATGAATTATTAGAAAAAGAAAGTAATTCACTTTGTTAAATTAGAACTGTTGCCAGAGGCACTATGAATGTTAACAGCCATGTAATCATGCAAAATATTTGGATTTTATCAATAGAAAACACTATGCAGATGCAATAAGTATGAAACATAATCTAAGAATGATTCATTGGAGAGAAAATATGTCTTTCTCTTTGGTTGTACTTGTAATATTCTATAATAGAGTTTCCCGCCAGGAATGTAAATTGGTGGAAGGTGAATTTTCAATAAAAATGAGGGGTGAAGCCTTTTGTCCTTGGCGAATGTGATTTTTTTGGCACAATAGCAAAAAATGGAAAATGTTTCAAAACCATACAAATTATTAATCAGAATTAAAGTGAGATATTTTTACATCCTTTTTGGTTTCTTGTATACATCCCTCTGCTAATGAACTTTTTAGCTCAGTCAGTGGAGCATGAGACTTTTAATCTCAGGGTCGTGTGTTTGAGCCCCACATTGGGCAAAAGATTCCTGCATTGCAGGGGCCTGGCTTAGATAACCATTGAGATCCCTTCCAATTCTACAATTCTATGATTGCAATGGAGCATTTCAGTCATTTTTTATGTACCTAGTTGTTCCTGTCCTTGAGCTGATATAAATTCATTTACGTGATCAGATGAAGGTGATCTTTGAAACCATAACATTCTGTCTCATGTTGAAAAAGAATGCTGAACTATGGTTGTTGCATTTTGAAGGAACTAGAGGTCCTACCTACTTTGTTCAGTCCAGGGAAGAATGGCACCAAGTTCAGGTCAGGATCACCAAAAGGAGAAGAAGGAGGAGGAGGATATCAATATTGATGGAAGAAGTCCATCAATATGCAGATGATACCCAGCTCTACCTCTCTTTTAAATTGGAAACAGTGAAGGCAGTGAAGGTCCTGTGTGAGTGCCTGGAGGTGTTTGGCGGATGGATGGCGGCTAATGGATTGAGGTTGAATCCTGACAAGACAGAAGTACTGTTCTTGGGGGACAGGGGGTGGGCTGGTGTGGAGGACTCCCTGATCCTGAATGGGGTAACAGTGCCCCTGAAGGACCAGGTGTGCAGCCTGGGAGTCATTTTGGACTCACAGCTGTCCATAGAGGCACAGGTCAATTCTGTATCCAGGGCAGCTGTCTACCAGTTCCATCTGGTACACAGGCTGAGACCCTACCTGCCCGTGGACTGTCTCGCCAGAGTGGTGCATGCTCTAGTTATCTCCCGCTTGGAGTACTGCAATGTGCTCTACGTGGGGCTACCTTTGAAGGTGACTTGGAAACTACGACTAATCCAGAATGCAGAGCTAGACTGGTGACTGGGAGTGGCCACCGAGACCATATAACACCGGTCCTGAAAGACCTACATTGGCTCTTAGTACACTTCTGAGCACAATTCAAAGTGTTGGTGTTGACCTTTAAAGCCCTAAATGGCCTCGGCCCAGTATACCTGAAGGAGCGTCTTCATCCCCATTATTCTGCCCAGACACTGAGGTCCAGCCTTCTGGGGGTTCCCTCACTGCGAGAAGCAAAGCTACAGGTTACCAGGCAGAGGGTCTTCTCGGTAGTGGTGCCTGCACTGTGGAACACCCTCCCATCAGATGTCAAAGAGATAAACAATTATCTGACATCTGAAGGCAGCCCTGTTCAGGGAAGTTTTTAATGTGTGAAATTTTAATGTATTTTTAATCTTTGTTGGAAATTGCCCAGAGTGGCTGGGGAAACCCAGCCAGATGGGCGGGGTACAAATAAATTATTATTATTATTATTATTATTATTATTATTATTATTATTATTATTATTAGAAACCAACTAGAAAATGACATTACATCTTAAAAATTGATTTGGAAATGTTCAGAAAATTCAGAATGTGTATATTGGAAATTCCCTGCCATTGTGCGTTTTCATTGGTGGTATCCAATCTGTATTAGCCTTTAGAAAAAAGGCCTCTCTGTTCAAACTGCCTCACATAATAATCATTCGCCCTGCCTTGAATGCCAGTGACTGCTCTACCTGTTTGAACATCTTCTCAGAAAGCCAGAGCTGTTGCCCAGGCTAAATTGGCGATTAACCCTGATCATTTTCTCAAGCTGACCCTTTTTGTTACTGTGCCAGTATCCCAGAGGATAACAAGGCAGAAGTAAGACTGATAGATGCCAAAATAAGGAAACTTTCCTCATGTATTTGGAGAAACCTTAACAATGTGAAAGGGCAGAGTTGAATAAGTAGTTCTGTCATTTATATATCCCTATGCACACACATCTCCTCACTCTCTCTAATGCACACACCAGTCTGCCTCCAGGCACGTTGCCACTAAGTTCACTACCTTTCAACAGGAAACATTATTCTTAGAAGAATTGTCAGACATTTAAAAGGTGAACAGGAAACACCTGTTGCCTTTTTTTGCCTGCCGTGAAGCCCATAAAAGCAGTTTGCCCCAAAGGAATACAAATATGCAACTTCTGGGCTGGAGCCACGGCAAGGAAAGAGAGGTGCAGAGGGGTGTATATGTGGGAGCTTTGTTTAGATCTCCTGATGAATTTAATGACTGCAATATCTCTCTCTCTCTCTCTCTCTCTCTCTCTCTCTCTCTCTCTCTCTCTCTCTCTCTCTCTGTGTCTGTTTGCTGCCAATTGCCATGTGGGGAAGGGCAGGGAGGCTACAGAAAGGTGCCCGTTGTCACCATTGCTTACAGCAGGTAAGGACATGCCCTTGATTTTTTTTTTTCTGTGATGAAACCACCATGGCAACCATGGCTATGTGAATGGGCTGTTATTGCCAAGTTAAGTATGTTTAGGATTAATGTCAGGAAGAAAAAAAGGGACAACAGACACTGAAATGTATTTAATGAAGAATTATTCCATGGGATTTTCTTGTTGTGGGGGATAGTTTTGATAAACTTATTTGCTTTTTGCCGTACAGCTTTTGACCTCCAGAACCACGTGAGAGGGCTGAACATTATGGAGGATCCCTAGTCACAAAATGGCAGCAGGTGGAGTTGGAGCATGGCCATGCCTCCTCACTCAATGGCACAGTTAGTTGGCAGTTACTGACATAATTTTAAATTGATATCTAATCCCCCCTTTGAAATCATTGAATACTTTGCCACAGACCTTCCATCCCCCACCAAAATACCCTCCATCTCCCAGTCACTTTCACTCAGTTCCACCTTCTCTTCCTTCTACCCCCTGCATGGCTGCTCAAACACAGGTTCTCCAGTTCCCACACCATTGCCTGACGCTTGGCTATTCTTCTGAGGTGGAGGCCTTTATGTCAGTCAAGAGAGGTTTCCTTGCTTAGCTGGAGACCAGGCAGAAAGTGTGGAGTGTGACACTGAGGTCCACCTGAAAATGGGTGAAGGCAGTCCTTTACCCACCATCTGAAAAAGCACAGCTGTATAACACAGTCTAAATCAACAAGGGCCTCATTTATCCTTGGCCAGCTCTCCAGGGGCTGCTAGTCAGTGGTGAGAGCATGACCGCCCCTCTCCCATGCACACTTTTGCATACACACACAGGACACACAGCCCCTTCTCACCTGATGTGTGCAGGTCAGCCATAGAGAGTAGTTCCCCATTCATCAAACAATCTATCTGATAGCCAATAAAGGAGTGATTTGTATCCCCATCAGATACCTGTCTGCCTACCTCTGGTCTGGGGTCTTTAAGGGGTGGAAGAGAAAATTTTATTGGGGACTAAATTAGGCCACCTGGGCTGAGGGTTAGTGACCCCAGTCTAAGTTATTAGAATCCAAACAGAAGGCTTGAAATCTAACCCAGGATCTGTAATAGCTCAGTTGGTTACAGCATGGTGTTGATACTGTCCAAGGTTGCAGACTTGATCCCTGCATGGGACAGCTGCATATTGCTGCATTACAGGGGGTTGAACTAGATGATCCTCAGGGTCCCTTACAACTCTACAGTTCTTTGATTCTATTGTCTCAACTCCATATAACTGTAGTTCATTGTGTTAGGTCATTGAACCATATATTTGACACATTTTTTTCTTTCCCTGGCTGTCCAGGGCATCACTCTTTAGCAAACCGTGATATTTTCAGAGAAGGTGTATGTGTGCCACCTTTTAAATTCCCAAATTAATTGGGCTGCATAATGAAAGCCGCAGCCCAGCCCTTTATGACTTTTCTCATGTAATTAAATGCAACAACATTTCAGAGAAGGAAGTCTGACTTTGGCACATTAGTGTAGAAAGTATGGAAACCTCTGGCCTAAAGGGGAATGAATACACACACACACACACACACACACACACACACACACGATGCATGCCTTAGGAGTACTGTAATTTTCTTGTCATCATTATAGCAACTGAGCTAGAAATGAACAGACTACTAGTGGAAATTTGCCCAATCAGAAAAAGTCCATGACTTTAATAGATGTCAACAAGTTTGAAGGAAGCTGTGGGAGGGAAAATGTTAAAGGTGCCTCAGATTGCCAATTTCCCCTATAATCAGCTACTTGAAAAGTGCATAAGAGGAATAGTCTGTACCACATCCATTGACCTGTCACCTTTTATTCCTCATTAACACTTAATACCAGTTCCGGGTATATCACAGAAATGTTTGCACAATTAAGTAGTAAGCATTTTTTATAGCACTTTCAAGTGTTCAAACTGCTTTCCATACATTATCTAGTTGTAATCCTCACTACAACCCTGTGATGAGAGCCATCATCATTATTATTAGTAGTATCATCATCACCCATATTGCAGATGGGGAGACTGAGGCCACATATGCACATAACATTTAGAGCAGTATCATACCACTTTAAATAATCATGTACGCCGGCTCCCTTGGCCAATAAAGCGAGATGAGCGCCGCAACCCCAGAGTCGGTCACGACTGGACCTAATGGTCAGGGGTCCTTTTTCCTTTACCTTAACCCCAAATTGTACAATATTACAGTCTCTAAAGTTGCTCACAAAGTGCATATAAAAAAGCAAAAGCAAAATAAAGGTCAACAACATACTCATAAACGCAACAGAACAAAAGAAGGAGGTAAGATCAAAATAACAGGTTCTTCATTAAAAGTCCTGGTGGATAAGGTTTATATCTGATTCCTAATTCATGGTAATGTTGGTGCCTCCTGAACTATTCTGGGGACAGCTTTCCATTAGTAGTGCTACCACTAAGGAGGCCCTCTCTCAAATCTCTTACTTTTGAAAGCAGGAGTACCAAGAGAAGGGCCTCTGTTGCCTATCATAAATTTAAGGGAGCTTCATTGGGAATCATTTATCTTTATCAAATTCCATGCTGTGATTAGGTCTGAATGGTTCTTATGCACAGTGTAATCTGCAAATGTGGAAAATAATCTTAATGCCAGTCTTAATTACCAAACAAACACTGCATTCAAACGAAATTTAATTTCATGGCAGGAATTGAGTGGATGGGTATGCTGAGTGTCAAACACCATGGATATGAAAACTAAAGTTTCATGGATATGAAAACTAAATAATCTATGCTCTCCTTCCTTTGGGATCAATATAATTCATCAGTGAGAATCTTTACTGCACCAGATATAAAGCTTGCAACTGTATTGGAATATTTTTAAGATGTTTTAATGGTTTAACCCTGTGTGTGTTTGCCGCCCTGACTCCTTTAAGGGAAAGGGTGGGATATCCATTTTAATTTCAATAACAATAATAGATTTGTATCATGGAAGTACAGAGATTCTGTTTCACAAATGTCAGGTACATGAAGTACTTGCTTTGAACAAAGTATCCTACATGGCTGCTACTCCAATCTGTAATGGAAATGGAAGGCAGCCAAATCTCTGTGTTTAACGTCCTAGGTGAGAGAATAAGAGAGGCAGGATATAAAAGATGAATGCATTGAACAAGCCTTGGAAATAATTCCTCACAGTGTGTCTTTGTGTACTGTTAGACTAAATGGAGAGTGTCTAATTGCAAATTATTTCCCATCCTGCATTCTATTCTTTCATTCACCTTCCTTCATTTATACCACTGAGGTTTTTTAAATTTGTTGAGGACACTCGAATACTAGTGCTGTTAATAGCCTGCTTGGGTTGACATCTAAGCAAACTGATAGCCTAAAATGCAATTATTTCCTAGCAAATTGATACCTGTTTGCTGTTTGCTTTTTCTCGATCAGGCATTAAAATTAGAAGCAGAGGGCCTGCAGAGGATCTTGTGTGTGAATACATTTTGTGGTGACATGAGAAACAGTGATGAGAGAACATCTTCCTCCTCATAAGTATTATGCTCTTTGGGGGAGAGGGGCAGACAGATGCTCGAGGTAGATATGATGGGAAAGCAGTTGTAAACAACTAAAGGATGTCTCAGCTCACACCACACCCTTCAAACATCTGCAGTGCTGCAGTTGTAAAGTGAGGAAGCACTTAAAGAACACTGCACCAGCAGAAGCAGCTGGCCTTTTGAGCACCAGGAATGTACTCAAAAACACTCAGAGCTACACTAGACCATATTTTAACTAGTTTTTTTTTATTAAAAAAATACTAATTGGGGGGCAGTTTTCATTTCAACCACAGTATGCAGGGAGGTAAGGTATAACCCTTTCCTTCTTGACTATTATACTAACAAAAATGCCTGGTGCAGAATTAGAAAAGAATTATTTATACCAGTACAGTGGTACCTCGGGTTACATATGCTTCAGGTTACATACGCTTCAGGTTACACACTCCGCTAACCCAGAAATAGTGCTTCAGGTTAAGAACTTTGCTTCAGGATAAGAACAGAAATCGGGCTCCGGCGGTGTGGCGGCAGCAGGAGGCCCCATTAGCTAAAGTGGTGCTTCAGGTTAAGAACAGTTTCAGGTTAAGAACGGACCTCCGGAACGAATTAAGTACTTAACCCGAGGTACCACTGTACTATTTTTCTAGATAAAGAGGTGCTAGAACTCACAATGAACGCCTTCCTTGTTCTCTTAGAATGGCAATGGCTCCCACTTGAGAGGCGCCAGAACTGAGTTCCGGCTGAAAAAAATCCCTGGTTTATACCGACGTCTTGTGTGATATTTACATGCCTAAGGTTTACACAAGACCCCCTTTTAAGGCCTGTTGTGTGTCATGTGAATAAAAATCTCTGAGGTAATCTCAAATCCTCCAAGTGCCCCTATTTTCCAAGGGTGTCCCTGATTTAGAGTAGCTGCCCCAGTTTCTGATTTGATCCTAGAATATCCCTCTTTCCCTACATTCATCAGAGATATAGTGAAGGGTATGGTAGGATGTCCCTGTTTTCATTGGAGACATCCCTGTTGGGGGGTCTGGAGTTATCTGATCCTGGAGCCGTCTGAAGGCAATACTAAAAAGGGGAAATTTAATGTTTTATTATGTTTTTATATATGTTGAAAGCCTCCCAGAGTGGCTGGGGCAATCCAGTAAGATGTGTGGGGTACAAGTACTAAAATTATCATTATGGAATGGGACGTCCCTATTTTCATTGGAGAAATGTTGAGGGTTATGTAATCTACAACATGTACTCTATGGAGATACTGAGAGAAAAAACTCCTCCTAACTCGGTTTTTGAAATTCAAATGTGTTTTCAGCATGCAGCAGTTGCTGGAAATTGGCACAGTTGTATTGTTTGGGTCACTGGAAACAAAATGACTAAACAGGGTTGTGGTGTTAGTGCCACCCACTGAAATAGCATCACATGTGTGAGAGACTGCTAATAATAATAATAATAATAATAATAATAATAATAATAATAATAATAATAATAATAATAATGCCCCAGCCACTCTGGGAGTTTTACAGCATATATAAAAACATAATAAAACATCAAACATTAAAAACCTCCTGATACAGGGCTGCCTTCAGATATATTCTAAAAGTTGTGAAGTTCTTTATCTCCTTAACATCTGAAGGGAGGGTGCTCCACAGGGAGGGTGCCACTACCGAGAAGATAGTGTTTCTACAGCTCAGTGACTGCAGATGGATAACGGGTCGTTTTTATTTATTGGGTTTTCTGCAGTGAAGAGAAATTTGGATATAAAATGGAAAAGCACGCATGCACACACACTCACACTCACACAAACACAGACATCTTAATGATGCTGTGTGGGCATCACAAAAAACTTGCTTGCAAGAGCAGCACCAATTCCACCATAAACTCCCATTTGGAATCGCCCTGCAATTTAAAAACACAGGAACAGAAACTTTAAATTGGCCTTTATATGTACAGAGCCTCTGTTCAATGGATTACAAGCCAATTTAATGCCATGCTCTGCTGAATGTCATAGTTGGTACTCTACCTGACAACTGAACCAAGGTGTTATGACAGCTCTTCCTAGTTTGAAAGACTTGATCTTTTAGCTTTTTTTGACCACTGCTTCATTATTGTTCTTGTGGGATATAAATTGCTTTTATCTTCAAGTTACAGTAATTGAAGAACAAAGGAAGCCAAGACTTAATTTGCAAAGTGCATTTAGAATCACACTTCAAACAGGTTGAAAAGTGTACTGTATATAGGGTAGGTGTAAGTCATTATCTCTTTTCAGAAGGAAAAAAAAGAAAAAGCATATGCCCCCCCCAATACAAAGCTACCTAACTTTCTCTTGTCAACTTCTATTTTGCTTCTTTGGTTCCCCCCTCAAAATTAACCATTTGCTTCTTGTGTGGTTCTTTGAACTGTTTTAAATGATCTACAGCTGCCGAGTGGGTAATGAGATGATACTGTACAGGTACGTGGTGAATAACGGGGTGGAAAGAAGATACTGTACCTGTGTGAGCTTTTAGGGAAAAGGGGGGGGGGCGGCGGGATCCTAACCATAGTTATTTTTCTACTCCAAATATAGCATGTTTTAAAAAAAATAAATCTTACTATTGTCAGATTACTGGAACTGGTTTAACGAAGCTTGTGTTTAGAAAGATCTATTATTTATAGAGGCAAGAGAAGTAACAAATGCATAGGGCTTTTTCAAGCCATTTGTTTATAACATGTGGGGGGGGGGGCTCTTATCTGTTGTGAATTTGTTGCTGGTCTGCAGAGGTTGTCTTTGCAAGACCAAAAGTTAAATAGTAAGGAAAAGTTTCCTTTTCTGCTCATTTCTTCACTGCAGCTTTTTGTCCTGGGCAAATTCCACAATGGATCATTTGCTATTGTGATCTGTGCAGGAATGTTACACACCAGGTACTTAGGTGCTGCGGAGGTATTGCTCTTAAACATGGACTCCTTTCCATCTGATTGTATCACTGTGATTCTAAAGAACTGAGGCTGCAATCCCGTACTTATTTTTCCTGACAGTAAATCCCTTGGAATTCAGAAGGGCCTTCACCTAAGCAAACTCTGCAAGGATTTCAACCTCAGTATTGAACTCTGTTTCCCACTACACTCTCCCAATATCCATTTCTGCAGCACAGACAAATGTCTGTGTTGCATTACTGTCCTAACCACCAGAATCCCAAGTAAAAATTGTTCCAACTTTTTAGAAAACTTTTTTTTTGTCAATATGTTTGTTCGCACAAAATAAGATTCTTAAAAAATATATATAAAATGGCAAATGCTGGCTGTTGAAAAGAAATACAGAATGACTGGGGCTCTGCATTGCAGGACTTCTAATCATGAAAATGCAATTACAGTGATACCTTAGGTTACATACGCTTCAGGTTACAGACTCCGCTAACCCAGAAATAGTGCTTCAGGTTAATAACTTTGCTTCAGGATGAGGGTACTGGGCATATCTTTAGGAACATTCTACATCTCCCAGGCCTTTGGGTAATTATAACCTTTTATTTATTAATTTATTTATTATTAATTTGTTAAAATTGTGTACTGCCCTTCATCTGTAGATCTCAGGGCAGTTCACAACATAAAAATACAAGATGAAAAGACAAAAAACCTAATAAAAACAAGTACAAAATAATAACCCCCTCCCACAAACACATTTAAAAGGGTGTAGGACAGCCTTGGGTCACCAACTGTTTTTGGACTACAACTCCCATCATCCCAAGCAAGCAGTACCAGTGGTCAGGGGTGATGGGAATTGTAGTCCCAAAACAGCTGGAGACCCAAGGTTGGGAAACCCTGGTGTATGATGTTAATCAGCCAAAGGCCTGGCTGAACACGGTGGAAGACACATGGCAAGGCAGGTAAAGGAGCCAGAGCACTTGGAGGCTTGTGTGACGAGATCAGCTGCAATGGTCCTGCACCTTTTAAATTTTAATTTTAATTGTGGTGCTGGGAGTGTTAGCAGGCGCAGCTTTCCTCACACCGGCATATGATGCTGCTCCTGCTGAAGTTATTATTTCTACATAACTATTACAGGCATAGGAAGGTACCTTGATTCACTATAAAACCAAGGCAACACCGGAGCTGTGGGGGAAGCGTGAGACACAAGGGCACAAGGGGGGTCCGTTGTAAACACACATGTTCATCTTTCTGTCAGGCTACCTAAACGTGCATGCAGAATTATTCATGGAGACCTTGAGGGTACATGTGTGTTATGTACTAAGCTTGGATATAGAACAATAGGCAAGTAGGATCCTAGAATGCAACAACTGATTGGCTTGCAGGAAAAGACCAATCAGGCTCCAGGAGGAAGTTAATCAGCCTATAAGGCTGGTAGGATCATAGAATGCAACAACTGATTGGCCTGCAGGAAAAGACCAATCAGGCTCCAGGAGGGAAGCAGAATCAGCCAATCAGACGGGACTCATTGTGTAAATAATGTATATAAAAGCCTGAGGTTTGGGGGGCAATTTAATCACTGTTTTACAAGCTGCAATAAAGAGCATGAAATCGCTACAGGACTCTGAGTATATTTCAATGTGAAAGAACTGGAGGTTCAAGACAGTTCTTTCTCTGCCTGTTCCTCCCTTGTCTTGTTCTGAGTATCTGTTCACGGCACAGATGTAGGCCACACCTTCTCAGGCCAGGGGCAACTTGATGATTTCTTTGGAAAAGGCTTCTGCTCAGTGACATAAAGACCTTTGCTAATGAGCTTGCCTGGGACACAGCAGGGGTGTCTGATTAGGCCGGGTGAGCCTGGCAGCTGTGTACTTAGCCTCTCACAGACCAGGCAGACTTCTGCTGCTGCCAGTATAATGAAGCTCTCTCCAGGAGCTGGAGACAATCCCAACTACAATCTTCGGTGGTTTTTCAGCCGTTCGCAGCTCCCAGTTTAGAGCTCTTTCATGTGCTGCCAGGCCTGATGCGAATTCACTTGCTGTTGGACCGCAGCACAGAGGAGAATCGGGAGGACAGCTGTGTTCATGGAGAAGCTGGAAAGCCATGGAGAGATACTAACATCGGACCTTCCTTCAAGAGCAAGAAACCACTTGGCCCTCCAGCCATTCTCACAGGTGAGGCTTACCTTAAAGGAGATTGCAATGTCAATGTGAGCTTTCACTTAGTAAGGTTGCACATTCAGTGCTCCTGCTTAGGTGCTCAGCAAACACAGGATTTGGGTACAGCTTAGAAAATAAAGTTACCGTATATTTTGCTCTATAAGACTTACTTTTTCCCTCCTAAAAAGTAAGGGGAAATGTGTGTGCATCTTATGGAGCAAATGCAGGCTGCACAGCTATCCTAGAAGCCAGAACAGCAAGAGGGATTGCTGCTTTCACTGCGCAGCGATCCCTCTTGCTGTTCCGACTTCTGAGATTCAGAATATTTTTTTCCTTGTTTTCCTCCTCCAAAAACTAGGTGTGTCTTGTGGTCTGGTGTGTCTTATAGAGCGAAAAATACGGTAAGTTTGAGGGCCTAGATCTGAAACATGGTGCCTGCCTCCCCACACAGCATAAAATCCTGTTTAGGCTGGGTTTATCCCAAGCGTGTTGGCTTACACACAAGGAGATTGTGTGTAATATGGCAAATTTAGCTCCCATTTTGTATCTTGCATTGACGACATTCACACGTGGAACAAAATAAAGTGAGAGAAGCTCAGAAGCCAACTTTTCAGTTTTTAAACAGTCTTCATTTTAAGTTGAAAACAAAGGGGATATCAAAGCTCAAATACCAAATCAATTATGAATTAGAGAGTGGGAATGCTATCCAGTATATGTGTTATCTGCAACCATACAAGAAAGCTTGTTGAAGCACCTTCATAGGTTGTATTTCATTTTTCCTTTTACTATAACTTTGTATTCTGCCTTTCTACATTACTTCCCACAAGGCGGTTTACAAGCTGAACAAACAACATAATATACGACAGATTACAGCCCATATAACAATCTGATCCAATACAAAAAAGTCATGATAAAAATGTAACTTTAGAATAAACAATGTATATTGAATAAAGTAATATCTGATAATCTATTAGAATATAATAGTACAGAATAAAATTAAATATCAGCAAATAATTAAACAAATTCATTAGACATTACAATAATTAATTACTAAACTAAAATAAAAATAGCAAGTCACAATGCATTAAATTCCACATATATAAAAAATCATGTAAAAGGATCAAATTGAGAAACAAAGACACACAACATATATATTCCTGAATTCCTATTCTCTCTTCCCACCTGCTTTTGCTGTTTTTAAAGTCATGGTCTGGAAAAGGTTCCTAGAGAGGCAGCAGGAGGCAAGGCAGGTGTTAAAAACCATTGCCTGAGGGATCTTGGGAAAGTTTATCTAAATAATAGATTTGTCTAAAGTAAAAAAAAAAAAAAGGGCACTCTTGCATTGTTTAGTTTCGGGAGATATGTAATGCAAGTTGTGATACTGGATTCAATGTATTTAACACTTTTGTGACTGGTGCCAAACTCTTAACGGGATTCAGTTACAGTGGTACCTCTGGTTAAGTGCTTAATTCGTTCCGGAGGTCCGTTCTTAAGCTGAAACTGTTCTTAACCTGAAGCACCACTTTAGCTAATGGGGCCTCCTGCTGCCGCCGTGCTGCCCGAGCATGATTTCTGTTCTCATCCTGAAGCAAACTTCTTAACCTGAAGCACTATTTCTGGGTTAGTGGAGTCTGTAACCTGAAGCGTATGTAACCTGAAGCGTATGTAACCCGAAGTACCACTGTATTATAAATCAAAGGGTAGATTCCATCATGCACATCTGTCACTTTGAGAGGATTGCAGTGCTGCGCTTTTTCAATCATTCCATCAGCGCAAGCATTTCAGAGCCAATTTGGGCAGTGTGGAGGGAGCAGAGGGTGGAAAGTCCTGCACTAGCGGGACTCATTGTGTTGGTTCCTGCTAGTGCACCTGTTTGGTGAATCCTGCCCTTTGTCAAGTGAGGAATGAAGCTGAACCATCAGATTATGAATCACAGTTGGAGATTCACATTGCCTAAAATACAGGGGGTTTTAGTGGCTATGGTTCATGTAATAGGCTTACAGGCACCACGTGCTTAGCAATGAAATATTGATAGTTCAAGTGAGGCTCACGCATATGTGCATCAGTTATAGATAAGCAGAAAAGGGAAATCAGATAACTCAGTTGGTCAGAGTGTGGTGCTCATAATGCCAAGGTTTAAAGTTCAGTCCCCACATGGGGCAGCTGCATATTCCTGCATTGCAGGGAATTGGACCAGATGATCCTCAATTCTACAATTCTGTGATTCCATGACTTTACATCATAAACTTGCTCATTTTGTACAACGTGCTACTTGTCTTCTAACTCACCGCCTTCCCTTACCTTTCACCTTTCTTTTAGCTTCTAATCCAGGCATCTCCAACCTTCAGCCCTCCAGATGTTTTGGACTACAATTCCCATCATCCCTGACCACTGGTCCTGTTAGCAAGGCCAAAACATCTGGAGGGCCACAGGTTGGGGTTGCCTGTTGTAATCCTTGTCATGGGCGTTTCTTTCACCTCCTATACATAAATGTGAGATACAGCAAAAATCGAAAAGGTAGTAGTAGAGGCAGTTAGTTGGCTCACAGATCAAGCTGTAAAAAATACCTCTGCACTAATATTTAACACTGTACAGGCAGCATGATGATGGTGGATTAAAGCTGCAATGAGATGTATGTTAGTATGTGCCTAGGTATGTTGGATACTTAACAGGTTTTATATACTTGAGTGATGCTTTAAAATCTAAATGTACAAATGTACAAAAAATACTTTAGTTTCCTCTTCTTTTTACTGGGCATGCAATATTTTAACCTTTTAGCCCAGTCACTGTTGGGCAGGGGGCGTGAAAAGAGTGATTAGCAATGTTAATAATCATGTTCTGTATGAAGTGATTATGAATGAAAAGGGAGTGAACTACCCAGGACAGCAAACAAGCATGTCATTAACTGTTCCTGGAATTTAATGGATGCTTTTCTATTATCAGTAAGTTGAGTAATGAGCATTATTAGTAAGATGGGGAGACTCTGCATCTCTGTGCCTGCATTGAGTTGTGCCTGCATTGCTGAAGATCTCCTGGATAAAGAAGAAAGCAAATGTGTGCTGTAATCAGGATCCAATCCATGTCTTATTTTTGTCCCTGTGACACAATCGAGCAATCAAATTGTATACCCTCTTACATCAGATCTGAATTGAACCCAGAAGCTGCAGCTGCTATGCTGTTGACTCAGATTATAAATGAAGATGCTATAGTGACCACTGCTACTTTCATTGGTGGGCGGGAGGGTGGGGGGCAGGAGAGGAAATGGGGCATAGCATCCTTGTCAAATTTATTTGTTATTTGCCTGGACATATGCTTGAGGAATGCAGATGGCTCTCAGTTACCTTCTCACATGCACCAGTGCAGAGTTATTTGCTAATCAAATATTTGCTAGCAATAGAGAACTTGAAACAACATTTGTCATTGGGTTTTCAGTGCATTTATTATCTGTTAATGCCTTGTCACTCATACTGCATGACAGTCTGGATATAAATATTTTATTGAGTTATACAGATGGACAAAAGATTTATTCACTGAAATTCACATTCTTCCAGGTCTTCATGACACTGGTAAATACGGAAGACTGTTTTCTGGGAGTGTTCATTGGATCTGTGTGTGATTCACAAGGTGAATTCTCTTCTGAGCATAAGAAGAGCCTGCTGGATCATGCCAAAGGCTGGTCTAGTCCAGCACTCTGTTTCCATAGTAGCCAGACAGATAACCATCACTTCCTCTAGTAGTGCACTGTATGAAGGGGTATGCGTGCGTGCGCTAACATTCAGCCTTATTGGAAGTCCCTAAATTCTAGTGTGAGGGAGCCAAACTTTTCTTTACAGTGGTACCCCGGGTTAAGTACTTAATTCGTTCTGGAGGTCCGTTCTTAACCTGAAACTGTGCTTAACCTGAAGCACTACTTTAGCTAATGGGGCCTCCCACTGCTGCCATGCCGCTGGAGCATGATTTCTGCTCTCATCCTGAAGCAAAGTTTTCTTAACCTGAGGTACTATTCCTGGGTTAGCGGAGTCTGTAACCTGAAGCGTCTGTAATCCGAGGTACCACTGTACATGCTTTCTCCAAACCATGCATAATTCTACAAACTTCCATATTACACACATTTTCTTTAAACTAAAAAGTTCCAAAAGTAACTCATGGGGGAGTTACGGCATCCCCTTGATAATTTTAGTTGCCTCTTGGACCTTTCCCAGCCCTGCAATAGTATTTTTAAGGTGAGGTGACTGTACAAGTGTGGTTTCATCATGGGTTTGTATAATAGTGTCATGATATTGGCAGCATATTCCCGCCCCTGAGGAAAGAAAATGACCTGGCTGGGGAAACACTTCAGCCCAGTTGCAGAGGGGAGAGGAGCAGGATCAGATAGGGGCACCAGTGAAGGGCTTGGTGCGTGTTTGTGTGCCAGTGGGTTGGCAACTCCTAGAGTAGAGGAAGGATTGAGACTGATCCGCATCTACAATGTATCTATCCTGTAATTTCATATGAAATACTGTGTTTTTCCTCAAACCAGCTTGGATTCAAATTGAGAAAAAGAATGACCTAGGTGCATTATAAGCTGTCAGTGTGTACACAGAAACAGAAAGTTGAATTCTGGGGTTTCTGTAAGCCAGGCATGGCCAAACTTGACCCTCCAGATGTTTTGGGACTACAACTCCCATTATCCCTGGCTAACAGAGCCAGTGGTTAGGGATGATGGGAATTGTAGTCCCCAAACATCTGGAGGGCCAAGTTTGGCCATGCCTGCTGTAAGCTAATGGCAATTTGGGGTGCTGGGTGTCTCCTTGGAGATCCAATGGTGGCATTGGATTTGACATTTTGAAGTGTCAATCTGTGCTTTCACGTTTATCCTTAACCTGTATATTTGTAAATAGATTCAAATATTACAAAATGATCTCTTTCCAAAAGAAACAAAACCTGGATAAGCACTGTGCCTCTGAAATCTCAGTGTATGTAATAAATAGTACATTGCCAGTGATGGGAGGGAGATGGGGAAGAGAGCACAAATCATTGGAAATATGAAAATTAACTCAAAGTTTGGATTAAAACATTACAGTGGATAAAAAAGCAGACATTGGCTACCACAGCAATTGGAGCCAAAGGCTCCATAATGTGCATATTATAATTTTCAGCTCACTGCCTACTGCCCAAATGGCTGTCCGGTTTGAGCAACGTGCTCTTCGCTAATTAGTTTTTATGCTGTGGGAAAAATAGCAAGGCAGGCCTTCAATATGCAATTGGGGGTCGCTTTATAAGGCTCTGCAACGTTAACTGCATTTAACAGATCATAAATGTTATTTAATTGCAAATAATTCATTGTAACTTATGTGGAAGCCCTTTTAAATGCTAAGTCTGTCTTTTTCATAGCCATTGAGGTTTCTTTCTGAATGCTTACATCAAAGGCCTCCTTGCTTTTCCCCCACAGAGGAAATACCCTTTTTTATAACATGAAGCCCAATAGCAGCCGGTGCCTCTGTGTGGGTCTAACTGATAATGTTTCTAACCCTATGGGGAACAAGATGTTCCCTGTTGAGTCAGGCAAAGCCGTTCATACCTGGAATCATGGGGCTTTAAAGTGCTGAATTGGAAGCCTGTGACTACTGAAGGGATTTTGCACTCAAACAGCTGCAAACAGTGCCAAGCACAAAGGGGAATACCTACATAGAAACAGATGAAGCAGATTCTGGCGTTTTGTAAAGGTGCCTTAACATCTGCCATTGCTTAGTGGGGGCTGGTGGGTGTTGGATTGTTTATATGCTTCTAGTACACTGGTTTATTATGGTCTTTATAGGGTTCTTTCCAGTTGCATCCTGTCTGCTAATGGAAAGCTTTTTAATCAAGATGAGGCTTGAGTGAGGCGAAAGCAGGGTGGATGGGTGGCACTTTTAGGTTCTTCTTGCAGCCTTCTGTGCAAAGGTATGAACAATAATTTGCCAGGCACCAGATTGTGCCTGTTAAATAGAGCAAACCCTGTGCCAGTGCTTCCTTTATTTTGCAAATTTAGAGTGAAGCTTTTCTGGCATTACAAAGGCTGTGTTACTCAAATGAGTTGCAAGTGATTTTGTTACTGTAACTATTAAAAGTACTTTGGATATGCATTTGTATCCAAAAGTAATTTGGATGGACATCACACACAAACAAAATCTCTCACACAACTTATGTTGAGCCCGGACTTGGTTCTCCAATGGAAGTAGGCTTAATAAGATTTGTATGAAATTAAGTTGATGAATAAAAAAATTAGGGCCAAAGAGCTGGTTGCTGTAATTGGAAATAGGCTGTGACTTTAAGACTTAAAGTTTAAGCAATAGGAAGTGACTACATCAAATTAAAACACTGGTTATGTGTCTTGAATGTCTGAGCTTCTAGGGAATGAGCAGCCCCCAAGAAGCTCATTAATAGTAGCTGCAGAAGGGTTCCCTTTCCCATATTAAAATTTGCTTTCATAGCTGAAAATAATGTGCCTCACAAGTTCTCTTCCTGTCTTACAGTTATTTTACATTTCCCTCTAGATAAGATGCACATGAATCTAACTCTTTAGTGGTCTTGGGTGGCACTTGTGAAACTGCATCCAACCATTAGTCTCTTTTGATGGGAGACAGGAAATCCTTTGCCCTGAAAATGAGTTCTGGCTAGCTAGAAGTGACCTCATGGAGAAACAGGAAGTGCCTCATTTGCATACCCTCTAATATTCTACAGACAAATATAGGGATATTTCTCACTCTCCCCCAACTGACCTTGCTCAACCGCCTCCATTTTTTGTCCTCTCCCCAACAGAGCATTTCCGCCACCACTTCACCAATGGGACACACACCCTCCGCCATCCTGAGATCATCCATTAATCTTGATTTTATTTTATTCTTTGGTGGATTTTACAAAAGAAAAACACATACCAAAGGGGCAAGATTAGACATGGTTGCACAGAGTAGACTCTCCTCCTCCTTGCCCATTTTCCAGAAGCCACTATGAGCTGGCCAATGGAGGAGGCTGGCAGTGATGGCCATGGAGAGAAAATAGGCTGCTGCCTCGCAGTCACTGCTGCCGCTGCTCAGGATAAATGCCGGCTCATCCTCCTCCCTGAGCAGGGCACTGGTGGGAGAAATAGGAACATTCTGGGATCAAATCAGAAGCTGGGATGGCTTTTGTAATTCCAGGACTGTCCCTGGCAAATAGGGACACTTGGAAGGTATGCATTAGGAACACAGGAAGCTACCTTTTACTGAGGTAACCTGTTTGTTTATCTAGCTAGCATTAGCAGTGGTTCTCTGGGGTCCCGGGCAAAGATCTTTCACACTACCTCCTACACAAGTCTTCTTTCCTTCTGTTCCACACATGTGCCCATCTCAAGGTGGCACTCTCCAGATGTTGTAGACTTCAAATCCAGTTAGTCATCCTCAGCCAGCATAGCCGATGGTCAGGGATGATGGGAAGGTGTAGTTCAAAACAACTGGAGAACACCACTTTGTGTCGTGCCCCCAGCAGTAGTATATGTGGTTTCTATGTTATTCGTTGTCCACTCCAGTGTTTCAACACCTGGAAAAACCCTGTGCTTGCAAGTATTTTGCTGCTTGCTACTGTCTGCCTTCAATGTGCTTCGACATTTGCCACAGAAAATTACTGCCTCAAATTATCTTTTCTAAATTAAATATTTGCGACTTTAGATTTTCCACCCCTTGTCATGCTTGCCTAATGAAGAAGAGCAGATGGCGCCAACACATCCCAGCCTTGCAAGGCATTTGGTGTTTTCTGACTGCACAAGTCTGTTTTCTTGTGGGAATGAAAACAAAGGCCTTGCTGGGTGGTGATGGATGTTTCTGACTGTAGGTGTAGACAAACATGCAAATACTGACAAAATATTATCAGTAGCATCAATCCTGCAATTTTTAAAGGAAGAATGCTTATATGTTTGTAAATCAGCATCCTCAGTAATATAGGGCTGCTGATTTTTAGGAAAAATAAAAGTTAACTGTAAAGAAACGATCATGTACTTCAATATAGCCAGACTCCCACCTTGCAAACTCAGATTTGTTTTGCAGTGCCCTTTAAACTACGAAGGTAGATTAAATAGAAATGCTAATCATTGTTGTCACATAATTGTTTTATATCCACCTTTTCATCCTCTATATTTGGAAACCTTTGGGGCTCATGACAACCTCCTCTTCAGCCAGGCCTCTGGCTGATTAATATTTTGCAGCCTTTTAAATGTGTTTGTGAGTTGTTATTTTTCTTTAACTATTTATTTGTGCTTTACTTTAACCTCCATTTTATCTTTTGAACCACCCTGAGAACTTTTGATGAAGGGCAATATATAAATTATTTTATAAATCTAATAAAACAAACCAACAAACAAACTAGTAATTTTATAGAGAACTAAGCCTGTGCAACCTGTCACTCAAAGCTTAAAGGACATTTGATTATGTGACGATGCAATGGAAACATTTGGACTTTGCATTAAGATGGTTTGTGGATCTGTGGTGTCTGAGCCCAAGTTCATGATCTGTTTACATTCTTATGAGCCAATGTCACGAGGCAGTCTTAAACCATAGTTTGCTGCTGGCTTACAAATCCTGGCTGGTTAAGGAGCAACAAACCACAACCCCAGCCTTGGACCTTACAGGCAGCTAAGCTTAATTGTGACTTCTCTTGCTTGTACCCAGAGGAATAAATTCGGAGCAACTGAGTTGTGTGCACCAGCATCCCTAGTTTATCATGACAAACACAGCCAATGCCATGTCTTCTCTTCACACAGAATTATTTTGTGAGTAGCAGCCAAGAAGCATATACCTGCTCAAAGAGCAACTGAGGCTTCTTGTGACCTTTGCCAACTGTACACTGAAAAGAATTTTCCGTGAATGCATCTACTAAAATGTAATGTGTGAAGCTGATCTCATTATTAATGGAGGTAACAAGGAACGCCTTACTTGTTTACTATTCATATAGGAATTCACAAATAAAAGTTTATGCAGCTATATATACCCAAATCTGTGTTGTCATGCTTGGTATTTACTGACTTGAGAGCAAAGTTTTTATGTTGTTTAATTAAACAGTCTATGCCCTTTTAAACTGTGTGTGAGAGAGGTGGTGTGGTGATTATTATGGTTATTATGGTTTGTTTTTGTGTTTTTATCTTGTGAACCACCCTGTGATCTTTGGAAGAAGGGCAGTATTGAGTCCCCCTCATGCCCCCAAACCAGGGAGAAAATGGTGGTCATGCTCCTAAGCCCAACTAAATCTTACCTTTGTTTTTGATAGGTGGGGAACCGGTGTGTGCATGTTTTAAAAAACAGTAGGAAACAGGATGAACATCTACTCTGCCACTGAAGCCCGACAGAGTGTAGGATAAGGTGGCTGAATCATCTTTGTAGTACTCCCCCTCCCACTTTAGGCCGCATCCTAAACATTCAGTGCTCATTTGGCTTAAATATTTTTGCTCTGAAAATGGTGGAAGAAAATGGAGCCACACATTATTTCTTAACAATCATTATTTTATTAATATATTTTACAAGATTGCAGTTGAAATAATTTTAAATACAAATCTTTTTATACAGAAAGTGTAATAAAGTTAAAATACTTCCTTGTGTAATTCATAGCATTATTGCAATGCTTACAAAATTTTGCATAGAGTGTGCAAGGATTGATGTTACTTGATAAAAAAAAGCTTTAATTTTTTTCTCACACAATCACACACACACACACAAACATAAATAAAAATAAAAAGCCAAACAAAATGTGAACTTCATGAAAAATGTGATTTAGAACTTGAACCTTTTGTTGTGGTTTCATGAAAGAGTTTGTGTTTACCATAGGTAAGACAACACATTTTACTATCACAGATGGAAAACTGTGATGGCATATGGGCTGTTTTTATGTTACGTTCACAGACAGATAGGATTCTGGCAGCCGAAATGTCATTGCTTATACCAGCAGAGATTGTATTCTGCTCTCAGTGCTCTGTATGCGCAACATTTTAGTGGATCAACACAAGTAGTTATATGATATGTCGAGCACCAGTATCCAGACAAGGCAAGCTGTTAAAATAAGCTGTAGCTATGGTTGGGAAAGTGACTCCAATACTGCAGTCCCAAGCAAACTTACCTGGAAGCCCCACTGAAGCCTGTGGAATGCATATGTTTAGGACAGTTAGCCCCATAAATGGGGAACCTGTGGGTCTCTAGATGTTGCTGAATTACAATTCCCATCATCCCTTACCGCTAGCAATAGTTGCTGAGGCTGATGAGAGTTAAACTTCAACAACATCTGGAGGGCCACAGGCTCCTCGCCCCTGCTGTGAGCCATTCCACTCCAGGGACATTGCATCCAGGTTGATGCTCTTAACTCCAAGAGCTCTATTCAAAGCAACATCCTTCTCTTCAAAGGCAGTAAACCTCTGGGCACTAGTGCTGGGAATGTACAGCATGTGATGTCCTTCAGGCTCTGCTTATTAGTTTCCTAGCTGGCTGCTGTTGGAAACAGAATGCTGGACTAAATGGCCCTTTGATTTGATTCAGCAAGACTCTTTCTATTTGCAGATTTTTATATTTCAGCATAAGCAAAAGATGGGGACTGCGGCCCTTCAACTCCCACCAGCCCTAGAGATCAGTGATGATGCAGTTGCTTTCGTCAATGTCTGGAGGGCCACAGATTCCTGATTAGTTCCTTGATTTAAGCCAATAACTTGAGGGCATTTTCAGATGTGATCCTGAAAGCGCTTTTGAACCTCTCGTCTGACATTTGTGCACATATGTAAAGGCTGTCAACACAGAACAGGAAGCAGAGAGCAATTTTTAAAAACAAATAGTTAATTCTATCCAATATAGGATTTATATTGGTGTTATAGATATGAAAAAAGCAAACAAAAACCCCCACACTACCTCATGGTGTTATGTGTGAAAATTGTTGCAACACAGTTAAGTTGAACAGACTATTGTTTGAAATCCTGAGATCTCAGTTCAGCTGAGCTGAGGACTGGGTTGTAAACAAAGACATACCTAGAGATTGGCCAGGTTGGTCCCTGCCAAGGGTGCAAGATTTGAGCCTTTGGCTCAGAGTGGTTAGGAGCCAGCCCACTCCTCCATTTTTCTGGGTGGAGGGTGTTGATAATCTTGCCAAGGGCAAGGGATGGGGGGCACTGGTACAGCTCCTTGCAGGGGTGGTCGCTGCCGATACAGTTCATTGCGCAAGGGAACCTAGGTATGCCTCTGGTTGTAAATTGATGCATCCATACAAAATCACAATGGAATTTTATTAAGATCTATATGGGGCTAGATGAGGGTAGTTTGTAAAAATGGACTTGGGTCAATAAAATCATGGAGAGCTCTGAGTCTTTTAGATTAGTCCCATAAACATTTTAAAAAGATTAGTTGCATCGAAATGTAGGGAAAGAATTGACTTTAAAAATGGTGAGAATATGCCAATGGGAGTAAATGTTATGGTACTAAACATAACTAGGTGCAGCTATTAAGGACTTAGCAATAGAAAACTAATGGCATGATCCATCTACTGCCACAGATGCAGAGTTGTGCAAATGAAAGAGGATTCCATAGGAAACGCAGCAAATCCACTTAACTCCCATCGCCACCCTTGGCCCAATGCAACCAACCATGGGTGCATTACAATCTACTTGGCTATTGCTCAGAAACAAGAGCCCACCAGCATTCCCATAGCAAGATGTGGCAGGTCCATTGATCTTATTGGGAACACAGAGCATGTGTTGCAATGTCAGTAATGACAGGTGCACTTTAGGGTCCCAGTGCTTGCACTCAACCAACAACTAAGAGGTCATGGGCTCAATAATCTTTTCCCCTCTTCTCACTACAACTGTGTAGTCATGGTAGGTTAAGAGTGGGCATATAGTGTCCTCCAAAGGTCGCTGGATTCCAGCAGACATTATGTCCATCCAGCATAGTTGGGGATTATGGGAATCACAGTTCAAAAACATTTGGAGGGTTAGAGGTTCCCTACCCTATGTGAGGGCATGGATCATGCTGTATATTGATACACATGATCCAGATTTATTTTCCTCTCTTAGGGATTATCTACCAATTCCCAGTTGAACTCCTGTTAAAGCATGTTAATGGGTAGTGAAGAGATGCAAAATTTTAATGGGTAGCAAAGAGATGCATTTTAATAGGTAGTGAAGAAATGAAAACTTGACCAGACCTTTAGATGCATGGCTAAATATAAAGCTTCCTTTTTGGCCACTTTATCAGTTAAGAGTTTAGGGACCCTGGACTTTATTGGAAGATACAGAAATATTGGATGGGTTAGAATATTCAAGCTTTCAAACCTTGCCATAGTTCTTTTTCAGGTCCTCTAATGTTAGACCTATATTAGCCACAATTTAACAAAGTTATGTGCACTTTAGCCCACTGATTTAAGCGCGTTAAAGTACACCTAAATCTGTGTTGACTTGTGGTGATAGCATTTGAACACTGAATAGGAGCCAATTATGAATATGCCGTCAGAACAGTAAAAAAGCAGTTTGCCACATTGGCACTGGGTGCTGCTGTGGCACACTAAGGTAGTTTGGCCATCATTTACCTAGTCATCTCAGTTTTTTTGGAGGAAAAGCCCATAGCAATGAAATATACAAATCTGGGAACTGAAACAAGTGATACAAAATATCTGTGATGTGATTTTCTGACTTAAACAGCAACTTGAAAGCAGCTGGAGGGACACTCCATTTTTTTAATTGGAGTACTGCAGAGGTTTGTGCTTAACCTTTTCTTTGTGCTGCTGCTTTCTTGATCTAAGTAGTACCACAAAGCTGGTATTGGCCTACACAGTGCAGTTACCTCTATAACGTTATGTACATTATGCTAACATGGAGCGAATAGCAGCTTAGGGAGAGATTTAGAATGGGAAAATGGTGCAGGGCAAAAGTCTGAAGCTCACCCCCCAATCCCATTACTCTGGTCTAAATCAGAATTTCCAACTCTGCAAAATGTTCGAGATCTGACTGTGGATCCTTTTGATGGCACCTGTTTTGTACGTGGTGTAAATAGAGAGAAAATAGTGAATATTTCCATATCTGCTGTTAAATACTGCAAAATGTATTGAATTAGACCTTTGGCCTGTGTAAATCTAGATCATGCCCCCACATTGAGTCAATGGTGTTTTGTGTTTTACATGACTGCAGTATCACTTCCAGTTCAAAAAATATATTTCATGGCTACAGTTTAGATACAGTAGAAGAGGGTGCGGTGGGGTGGGGGTGGGGTGGGAGAAATATTAAACACCCCATAGCTGCTAAATTGTCCCTTGCCTCAAAAGCCCATACCCTTTTGCCCATCTGAATGCATACTTCATTAACAAATACCAGTTAGCAGTTCAGCTTAATAACTTGCTTCTACATTGATACTGATGCTTGCTTGATGGTTGTAAGATGGCAATATTGAGAAAACTGAACAGCAATTGCCTTAACTATTAATATTATTTAGGCTGTTTATGCTTATAATTGGGGCATCATTAATATACCGCTAAAGCATCAATGATTTCTTGCATCTGTAAGACCAACTAAAATTAGCTAGAGCTGGTGGCTGCAAACTCAGAAAATGGCCAAGAAAAAGGCACTCTTTTAACAAAAATGCTAATTCCTTGTTAGCATATAAAAAACCCTAAGAGTTTTCTCTCTCATATATGAGAGAGAGAGAGAGAGAGAGAGAGAGAATTATATAATGAAACTGCAGGAAGGAGAAATGTAGCAATGTCTTTACTATGGACTCTTGTTATCCAATCTTGTAGGAAAAATAGAATCCCACCCATTTATTTTTTTGTGTGAGATACATTGTTGTGGTTTTTCAAAAACCAAAGCTGCTCAGAGGTGTTACAGATGCTGCTCTGCTATGAAAAAATCTTGTTGAAGCCCATAGAAATAACATTGCTTTAGAAAGCAGTAATACATTCAGGCAGCAGAAACCCTTGGACTATTTTATCTCTTATCAGTGATTAAGGTTTTAGAATGGGGGGAAAAGAAAGCCCACACACGAATGTAGAATAAATTCCTGTAACAACACAAAAGATGCGCCTGCCACAGACTATGCAGCAAGCTTATTGTTAGAGGAAATGCAGAAATAGTTCATCCTATGGGAACTTTCTGAAAGGCCCCAAAGCCTCTTTTAACAAGCCCATTTTCTAAGTTGGTGCATGTTTATTTCAAGTGTTTGGTAGCAGGGCACTATGCAAATGTAACATTTTTCTATTTTCCTCCTGCCGCCTACACACTCTGGCAGAAAAACAAAGCAGAATGAACAGCAAAGCAAAGAAATTATTTTAAATTGTTCTTTAGTGGACCTTTTCTTTGAAAACTAAAATTGATCACGAAATGATCAACAATGCACCCTTCTTAAAGAGAAATTAGGAGATGTCTCATCTCTCCTTTGAAAAAGGAACATGCTGCTACTGCTAAAACAATGGTACTAGCAAGAAAAGATTTGAAGCAAAAGATGACAAGGTGCTCTGATACAAGAACATGAAACATTTCCAGCACATGGCAGTGCTGCTGGGTTTTCCTAGCGGAATACCATCTGCAGCAGTCAAATTAAATTTCCGAGAGATTTTACATCCCTGTAGTTTTGACAGATTTTGCATGGGAAATTTCAGCCTACCTCCCTTCCCCTTGACATAGATATACAGGCCTGCTGTGTTACATAGTCACCTCTTCCACCAAAAAAAAGAAGAGATTTTTGGGCAAGTTTGCTACTCTTTAGATTCAGAAAGCCTCAAGAGATTCCAAAAGCCAGAAAAGGTAAAATCTTCCCCAACCAAACCAAGAGCAAAATATTAAATGGGTTATTCAAACGAAAGGGTGAAATATTTTTAGATGGCCATTCCTTATACCAATAGTACAGGGAATCCAGTTCAAATAGGAGTATTGCAATTGCCCATGGGTACCCAAATGCAAATAAAGTACACACTCAAATATATGTTGATACTTTAACATATAGTGGCCAAGTTGCTTGTCAGGGGAACAATAGATCAGATATCTTAAACCTTTTTAGACTCCAGATCTATTTTTAACCCAAACATGCATTTGGGGACCAATTTCTTAATCTTGTACCATGTTGGTAGCTGTGGTTGTCACCCACCTAGGATTAAGCTTCAGCCCACTAGTGGGTCTCACCCTATGAGTTGAAGGCCAGCTCACTGTGAACATGCCAAACTAGATTGTTTTGCTCCTCTCTCACACAATGGAGAGAAACAAGCCACAAGCCTTGGCATAACACTCTATCAAAGCCTTTACCAGTAACACCCTAATTGTAGCTTGTTCAGAGGGAAGCAAACCACAATGCCATTTCAGATATAACTCTAGGCCTGGGATCGATTATCATTTGTTCCTTCCTACTGCAAGCTGGTAGAGTAGAGCAAAGTAGGAATGATTTGCTGCTGCATGATAAACCATAATTTATGGCTTATTGTGACGCATGAACAAGGTCAACACTCCATAATGTATTCATCTTATATAGTGTCTCTCAAACTTAGTTCCCCAGCTGTTTTTGGACTACAACTCCCATCACTCCCACCACTGGCCCTACTGGCTAGGGATGATGGGAGTTGTGGTCCAACAACAGCTGGGGACCCAAGTATATGAAACACTGAGAAGGATTTATTTAATAATGTAGGTATCTGAAGAAGTGTGCATGCACACGAAAGCTCATACCAAGAACTAACTTAGTTGGTCTTTAAGGTGCTACTGGAAGGATTTTTTTTTGTTTTGACTATGGCAGACCAACACGGCTACCTATCTGTAACAAGGACTTCAGTGTAAGCCCATTGAGTTCTAAGCTGGCTAACAAATAAATACTTCCTAGGGGCACCAACTATAGGGGGCTCTGGGTGCCTGAGTAGCCAACAAAAATGTTGTTGTAGGTGCTCAGCACCCACACTACAGGGCCTCCACACAACTTCAGAGGTCGTGCAAGGCCTCGGAAAGCATCTCTGTGGCCTCACGAGACCTCGGAGATGCTTTCTGAGGTCTCAGAACCTGCTGGGTCACACCTTTGACCTCTGACATAGTTAACAAGCTTAATTTATTTCTTCACTGAATCCATAAAGTGCTAATGTCTGCAATGTGTCTGGAATAATGTCAGTTTTGGACAGTCCCATGCTGCATTATTAAATACATATAATCTGCCATATCACAGTTCCTCTCACAGCAGTACATCTATTTTTAGAGAAGCCTGGAGCCCATGTATGTCCGTGCATATAACTTGGCCCACTGGGGTGGATACAGATTTAGACATGCGTAGAGATGACCCATTCAGATCAATAGATCTTAAGTTATTTACTGCTAGCTTAAGTCACATTGATTGCAATATGTATACTCTAAATGTGACTAAGTCTGGATCCAACCCATTTGTTGCTGAATCAAACCAAGCCAGAAAGTAATGCAATCTGTTTTCAATGTTGCTGCTGTAAAGGCAGCTGATACTAGCTTTCCACAACATCTTCTAGGTATAAAACCATGCTCTGAAAGCCATAAAAGGTTAGTTGGCACGGTAATTAAGAGCATTTATCTTTATCCATAGCATTTATGGCAGCTTAAGATGTGCTGAATATAACAGCAAAGTCTATTAAGTATTTCAGAAAGAGGCAGCTATAATGCAAGAGGTGTAATATTGCAATGACTTGAGGTCAATGACAACATTTCCATTTACTTGTGACAATCAGGCCAAGAACCAGATCTTAAATCCTGATGGAGAAAATCCCTGGGATATCTACTACAGGCATGTAAGCCGATGGTGTATCTTACATTGATTTCAGTGCAAGCAGGTTCAGCATCCACCTTTGCTTCTCCTTGGCAACCAGAGATAAAGATAAACTGCCATCTGGGAGAAATCCCAATGTGGAGGAAAACTGAAAAATTACGTTATTGGGATATGAATGAGGACAGTGTCTGGATAACCTATGCCGTGAAAATGAACATGAAACTGAAGAAAATAAAAATAAACTAAGAATACCACAGGGCCCACTAACCTCTGTTCATTAAATGGAAATTAAATGCGCAAGTTTTTCAAATAGAAAATGCAGACAGCTGTTCTGGTGACCAGTCCCTGTGTTGTCTCCCCAAGTGACAATATGTCAGCAGTCCTTTTGAAGCAGCATTTCCCACAAGACTGCCCACTCTTTTAACACCGGAAGTGGAAAGGATAGAACACAAAGAGAAGCCAATATTGTAACAGAATAACAAACAATTGATAACAAAAACAATAGTTTAAACGTACCTTAAAACATACAGGTCTCAGTTGTGTCCATCTACAGAACATTTTTTAAAAATCACAACCATGTTGCCAGTATGCTTCCACCGGCACAGATAATCTTCCAAACTTTACACTGGAATATATTTTGAGTTAACAAAATCTGATATACTTGTGTATACAGACTGATAATACTTTTATCTTTAAAAAAAACTACAATATACTTACACCAGAGACCTGTATGTTTTACAAATTCTTTTAACAACTGAGATTTGAAATAAATAGCTGTAAAATTTTTTTTTGTTATTCCTTTGGTAAAGGCAATAAATAGGGCACAGTGATTTTTAATTTTTTTTTTTTTGCTTGTGATCTATCTTTCCAACACAATGCCTGGGTTCATTTTTGTACATGTCATAGATGTTCTTTAAATAATGTTTCCCATGAAAACATGACTGATTTGACTAAAGTGTCCATAACACGGGCATGATACAAGGATCTGTTTCATCATTAGATCACATGTATGGCACTCAGTATTTATAGGCATGGCTTCTTGTCATACCAAACTATTGCTGTTCAGAAATGTCTGCCTACAGAGTAAAATTCCAAAGCCAGCATAGGTTTATTTATTGCATAAGCCCTAATCAAAAGGTTTAAGCATCCTTTAACTTTCATGCTTGACTTTTGTCGGGTTCTAAAGAGTTGGGGGGGTGAGAGGAAATGGGAGGTGCTTATGTGTCAAACCATGTCCTGTACTACCCAGTTTGTTTTTAAAAGGAAAGGGTTCTAGTAACTGGCAAATGAGAGTTTTAATAGTTGCTAACAGCTGCCTTTTGTAGTAAGCAGGGTGGCTATTTGTGGAACTGGTGGCAAGCTGTAAAGGTCTCCCATGCTAGTATAGGGTGAGTCTTTTAAAAGAGGCCCCATGGAACATGCATACTCTGTATCCACGGGGCCTCTTTTAAAGGACTCACCCTGTATAAGATAAATTAGGACCAGTAATTAAGCAAGCATGGATGGGGAAGCTGCAAGCCTCCAGCTGTATCTGGGCTACAACACCCATCTTCCCTGGCCACACCGACTAGGGTTTTGGGAACTCCAATAACATCTGTAGGGCTACAGGTTCCCTATCTCTATCTATAAGATACTTGATTCTTATTGGTAGCATCATTTCCAACATCCTACCTCCTCTCTGCATACTACCTCAACTACCTAAGTGCAGGCAGTAACTAAATTTGTAACTTTAAAGTTGCAAGATCAGGACCCAAATTAACATAAAAAATGAGCTCTCAGAAAGATAAGCCCTTCAGAAACAAATACACAAAAACCTAAAGACACCAATGGTTCATTTCAAAGGAACCTAATTTCATTGTCTTGTTTCATTATCAGTAAAATTAATGGGGGGACAAAAGATCAAACAACTCTGTTACATGGCAATATGTATATTTTCTTTGCAGTGCTGAGCCCATTCATCAACCTGACAAGTATTCCTTAATGAAACGGCCTTACATGTGATCACTGTTCAATAAGAAAAACAAGGGAATTTTTTACCACAATACCCCCAAAACCTCTGAAGATTCAGTCAGACCTCCAGGATTAGCTTTGGAGTTCAATACCCAGGTTAAAACATGTCAGAGATGTGGATTTTCTCCAGGTGCCCCATAGTCTATGCATTTCTAGTGACTCTACTTCATGTTGCTTTAAAAGCTCTCATTCACCTCTCAAAGATTGCAACCCCATCATTCTCTTCAGTCCAACACGCCAAATAAAACTAGTTTCAATAATAAGTATGATGTGCTTCTCCTTGCTGAGTGCATTGACTTAAGGCATAGGCACAAGTCTCCCTCTTTGAACAGAGATGGTGTATAGTCCTGCGTCCCAATACAATGGTTATCCCGGGTGACCCCCTTGGATTTAAGTACCAGGTAAAAAATAAGAATATTAATGACAGGAGCCATTCAGTTAGGTTTGAAGTCCTAACAGTGTCACTAAAGGCTGCAATCTTAAACAAACTTACTATGAAATAAGCCTCATTGAATACCTAGGGACTTACTTCTGTGTAAACATACCTAAGAGTGCATACCTAAGAGTGTAAATATATTATAATTTCACCTTCCACCAAAAGTGCACTTCACTGGTGTCTTCAAGCCTTATTTACCGCTAACCTGAAGCACCTAAGTACAATATTTAGTAATGGCTTAATCCAAGCATCATTGAAATGGGTGTGTCTTCCAAACTCACTTCATCAGTCTTGCTATCAAGTTCTTAGTGCTCTCTAGCCCACAAAGAAATTCAAGGAAATGGCTTAAATGAAAATATAACAAGGTTGCTTATAAGTGTAGTTGTCTACCGATTTTTACTTAAACTTAGGGTTTTTGGATAGGTTCCAATATATCTGTATGTTTTTGTTTTCTAAATTACAGAAATGCATGTGGGAGTTATTTATGAAACCATTTTTCATAAATTGTGTGCTACATCTGATTTGTGATGCTGTTAATATTTCCATTTCATAGATGATTCCTTTAGAGAAAACAGTGTCCTGTGGTAAAACATATTGTAGCACAAGTTTTTTGTGCCACAAAAAACTTGTTAGTCTTTAAGTGCCACAGGACTCTTTGTTGCTGTTGCTACAACAAAACATTACCACCTTTTCCCTAGTTCCTGTAGGGAAGTGTGCCTTGGGTTCAGCTTTGAAGGGAACTCACTGTACTGCTTTTCAGTGAACTGACTGTGTCATAACCAATGCAAACCACTAAAAAACTTCTTCAAAATAAGCATCTCTGATAGTGCAGCTGTCAAAACAAAAGAAAAAGACATTGACTTTCTATGGCTCACCCCACAACACTTTATACCATTAATTTAGTTAACTTGTTTTTAAAAATTCACATTTATATACCACCTTTCTAGCCAAAGGGCCCCAAAGACATGGACCCTTTACTTTGCCAAGTTCCATCAGATATATTCCCATTCAGTACTGGAATAACAAAAAAGCATTTCCAGAAACTGAGGAATGCTTTTGTTTTCAGAAACTGAAATGTTGACAGCAAAGGGCGAACCAGACACCTGTCAGTTGTCTTCTTCTTGTATTTTTGTATGTAAGGTGGCCATCTTGCCTTTAAACCAGAAACAGATTGCTTTGTGCTGACATTAAGAGTTTCTCTGCACTTTCTGTACTTTTTAAAAAATGTTTTGCTGTGGGTCAAATGGACATCCCATCCCATGCTACTTGCACAATCTATTCTAGTTCCCTGGTCATCTGCACTGTAGACAGTAATGGTCCTGAGAGCAGCATGTTTGGAATAGTTGAAAGCTGAACATTATTAATACAAGGTTCTCCTTTGCTGAATCATTTTCTTCCTTCCATGGGACCATTTTTTCCTACTCTTGCTGAAATGGGAAAGCAATTGCTTTTTACTGAAGATGCACCTATGAGATGCACCTACACTCTCTCTGGATGGACTACAGAGGCAGAAATGCCAGGACACATCTCAGGCAAATGTGTGAGAATAGATCCTAGTGCTCCTTTTCATGATTACAACCACATGCTTGTCCATCTGGCCTTTAGCCCTCATAAACAGTATCTTGAATGGACTTTACAGCTTATCATAAAATGGCTTGCAACTCTTAACTCCTCCACTGATATGACTCAGTTATTTGCTTCCTTGATGTGCTATCTGTGTTATCTTTGTGTTGTCCTCACAGCTCTGCCTCCCACCTATAGGCACTGAGGAATCCTCTTAAGCCAGATGTACTTATGAACAGTGCTCCATGTGATTGGAAGTCCCAGTAACACAGGGCTACTGGTTGTGTGGAGGACTCTCCACAAGCACTGCCAGCTTTCCATTCATGCTATGGCATGGAGGTTGGGAGCAGAGCCAGGAAGATGGGCACAACGTCAAGGGCACTTAATCACACGGAGGCCCTTTAAATGCATTGAATCCCTTCACCCAGATAAAATGTGAAGGGCCTTTTTGTCATCGAGGTGGCTGCTATCAGGCCTAGGATTATGGAGAGTGCTGCAGAACACCACTCTTGCAATATTTGCTTCTAATTAAAAATGAACAGTGTGTAATTTAACCACAGGTGTCTTGGAGCACCCTAAGCAGTAGGTAATTTTGTCATCATATCTGATGGATTTTCATGGCAGGATAATAATCAGAGATGCTTGTCTCATCATGCTCTCTTTAATCGGGCCGTTTACTCTTTGCTTTGAAGTAACTGTAAATAACAAGAGAATCTCATTTCTACATACCAAAACCGTGGTTCTCAAAGTGGAAGGGGGTGACATCCCCTAAGGAGGGGAAGGCAGCAGTTAAACAATTGTGACATCCTACTGTCTGAACATTTCTGAGCCTATTATGGGTTATGAAGTGAGGTACCAATGCAACTCACCTCTTCATAGTTCTTCCTGGGTATTAAACTGATTGATAATTCTTATGAACATTTTTTGTTTGGTACCTTGCCTTTGATGTTTCTACTTTCAGGCCTAGGTTGAGAAGGAATGGTACAAGCTGAGCTGCCTTTTTTTCGGGTGGGGGTGTGTCTTTAACTTAGGGTTATTTCACACATGACATTGTACCTACACAAGTGTACATGAGTTAGAAAAGTCATAGGAACCTTGTGTACATCATCATCTGTGAAGATCACATACCAGTCTAGTTTTCATAGACACAATGGAATGCCATAATTGCAGAGCCAAGTATCTATACATGTGGCAGATCATTAAATGACATATTTTTTTCCCTATTTCCATGCAGGTAAAATGTCATGTGTAAGGTACAACTAAATTTGGAAAGGCTTGAAAGCATTTTCTTGACTGATAGAGGCTTGCTATGACACAATTTGAATACTCCTGGAACGATCTGGATCCAATTTGCACATTTTCAAATTTTGATGTGGGAGCAATAAATGCTACACAAAGAGGGTCACCCTGGAATTTCTTGTACTGAAACTTCATTTTACACAAAGGATATATATATATATTTATTTATATCTATATATATCTATATATTTATATATTCACACGCACACACACGCACACGCACACAAAAGTCTTTGATAGGCTTTCTGTGTTCTAGTAAAAATAGTTGGCAGCGGCTATCTGGGAGGCCAAAAAAGGCCTTTGTGCTGCCAGCTATGCCTGTCACAAACAGTCTCTCTCAAAGGCAGACACTTGTCTTTATCTGGCAGGTGGAACTACTTCCTGCTTGAGACAGGAATAACCTCCCGTTGGGACACACACAAAGCTCGTAGATTTTTTGCCTGGATCCGGTAGAGGAGAAGGATCCCAGAGGCAATCTAGGTAGTTTGATATTTGCAGCCTCCAACGTTATCTGCAGAGGAAGAGAGAAAATAAATTAGCATTGAAATGGATTTGTCAGCCCTTCGATTTAAAACGTTCAGTGGGAATTGACTGAAGTTCGCTCTATAACACACACATACACACATCTGTTTATTTTTTACATGAATAAAGTCAGCTAGATCTATAGTATAATCTGTGTATATCTGGATGCTATGTAAAAGTTACATATAGTACTGGTCTGCCACTCACTATTCGTGCTCCATATAAATCTTGCATTCACCAATTCATGTGTAGATACAGAGAGAGCTTACTGTTCCCCTTTCTACTGTCTGGCAAATGAGTAAAGTGCTGCGTCATTTTCTATTCCTATGAATGCAGGAATAGTGGATAGGATATAGGATTCACATTTACCAGACACAACAAAGTATTTCCCAGAGCTAGTTTAAGTTTTGTGCACCTCTTGCATTTTGTTGTGTTTGCTTGATAATTAGGTAAAGGACCCCTGGACGTTTAAGTCCAGTCAAATGCGACTATGGGGTTGTGGTGCTGATCTCGTGTTCAGGCCGAGGGAGCCGGCATTTGTCGACAGACAGTTTTCTGGGTCATGTGGCCAGCATGACTAAACCGCTACTGGCGCACGGAGGACCGTGACGAGTGCCAGAGCACACAGAAATGCCGTTTACTTTCCCGCTGCAGCGGTACCTATTTATCTACTTGCACTGGTATGCTTTCAAACTGCTAGGTTGGCAGGAGCTGGGACACAGCAACGGGAGCTCACCCCGTCGTGGGGTTTTGAACCGCCGACCTTCCGATCAGCAAGCCCAAGAGGCTCAGTGGTTTAGACCACAGCTCCACCCGCGTCCCACTGGATAATTAATAAAATGCCAGCAAACTAAAAGGACAGCTGTAGAGCATACTTACTATATTCATGTTAAATTTTAGAAACATTACAAAAAATCAGAAATTAGTATGGAAGTTAAGCTTCCCGGAACTGGAGAACTGAGCCACTTTTGGTACCTCTTTTTGCTTTTTGGCTGAGGGACTCTCTGAATATTTGTAGACTGCCCCCATATCTCCACTCACCCCTGAATATTTACAGCCACCTCCCACACATTTGGAAATAAAAATGAATGGCATCTAGGCCAGAAGGAACATTCTTTAACAAGTTTCATTTTTCAAATTAAGCATCAAGAGCCACATGTGTTGTTTTCTCTGAAAGTTATCTCTGAGCTGTAAAGTGGGAATCAAGCATTCTACCTTTTGCAGAACAAGAAAACAAAAATTTAAAATAATGTTCATTTCACATTATATTGCAGCTGCTCTAAAGTTCTTAAATAGCAGATTTACAAATAAGTCCCTTAATGAACAATACTCTGAGATACTTTGGGGACAACGGTTGAGCTATAATCCCAGACTCTTTAAGCATCTTCAACAGCGGAAAGGTTTGTTCTGACATATTCCTTTCCTTCAAATAGGAAAGTGATGCTCAGCTTTACAAATCAATACAGGTGAGTTAAGTGCTCCTCATTGGAAAAATGCATGATATAAGATTTAATTATGCTAGTCAAGTAAATCTCACTTTAAAGTGACAAGGAAGAAGAGAATTTAGTAGTACTGCACATTTTTACAGCTGCATAAATCTGTTTCACACAACCAATGCTATTATCCCAGCACTTTAAAACTAATGAATCACCTCGCCATTCTGTACAGAAGGAATGTAGTCTGCATACAATGAGTTCCATCATTCCTACAAGGAGCTCTAACACACATGCTAAACCTACCACTTCTTTTTAGCTGCAGTGCTAAATAGAATTGCTTAAGTGAACACCGTCATCCCATTTTTTAAACCTACAAACTACCTGAAGATACTGCACACTGTACAACAGTAATTAAAAATAAAAGGCTCTCATGGAAGGCCCAGATTATTCACTTGGAGATTTACTTAGCGTTCTACCTACCTCTCCATCTTTGGATTCCAGCTTGAGCTCTGTCCTACACGTAGCTTCCAAGTTGCCGGCTTCTGCATTGATTTCAACTCCCTTGGGAGCCTCCATCACCAGAAAGCGTGTTGGTGACTCAAGTCTGAAACATCAAGAAGGGTTCATATTACTTCCTTTATTTCTCCTGGAAACTTGTTTGTAATAGAGAACTATATATATTCCTTGAATTTAATAGGCTCCGTTACGACCTGATGCTAAGATGCTAAAGAGCATGCCCACTAAAACACATTTTGATGTTGTTGCATTTCACACATCTCTAACAACGAATCTGTGACTATCTTTATAGAGTGCACGTCTGTCACATTAACATGATCTAGTGTTAGGTTCGTATCAGACTACATTTCATTCATGTTACTATTCTGTAAGAAGGCATGTGGCATCCTGAACACCAGCTTGCATCAGTTTAGAAGGGGGTATTTTAAAGGTCTAAAAGTTTATATTTCCACACTTTACTTTGCTGCATATTTTGTGATTTTAAATCTCTGCTGGAGTTCTCGCACCAAAGAGTTATTGCCCCAAACTAGATCTTGGCATCCAGGAAATTCTCCTTTTTTATTATACCTAGCATTTTATCTTTTAACCAAAATGCAAATAGAAAAACAAACAGCAAACAACAAACCCAGACTAGAGTAGTAGTTTCAGCTCTAACCTCCGTCCTTTATACTATATATATACCGTATATACTGCATTTTTCTATAATTCACCATTTTCTTTCCCGTACTCTCTTAACCTCTCCGTCTTTCTTCTCTCTTTTTCCTTTTCTTAAAAAAATGAAAAGGAAAATTGCAGTGATGCTACTGGGTGATCTAAATTGGGTTGGTGTACAACCCAACTGTGGAGCCTGATCCACCAAACAAATATCAAAGCATATTCATTGCTTATCTCCCTGTCTTACTGTTTCATGACTAGTCTTAACAGCAGTGCAAAAAGTTCTGCTTAACTTCCCAGAATCTTTAAAATTCATGTTTAGGACATTGCAGTCTTAAATCAAAACAGCCAGTGGCAACCATGTACCTTCTTAGGAAGTGCCTTCAGATTATCACTGAAGCTCTGCAGAAGTAGTCATCAACAAAAAAGCAAAACTTTATTTTTCCTAGCTTGTTTGAAAACTTGCAATGTAATTTATTGGAGGTCAGCATATCAGTATGTTCTGTAGTTTCAGAGGAATTCATTCTGTTGGAGCAGTCATTACTTATCCAGATTTCTAGTTTTCATTTCCTGCATCATACACAACCTCATTAATCACTCCAAAACGAGGACAGCAAAGATCATATTTTCTGCATTACATCTGCCTCCAGCAGCACAGACTATAGTGCTTCCTTTGCTTTCCTAAGTAGATAGGAAATAAATATTTTCAAATATCCAACACATCCCAAACCTTTAAATTTTGCCCATTTTTAAAGTTAAGGACAGATTTTGAAGCAAAAATTGAACTCATATTTTCAGTGTGAAATTAATTCTTAGCTGAAAGTTCAGCTATGTTAGACATACTGATATATCTTGATTTTTTTCTTTTTCTTTTTTCTTCTTTTTTAAATGGGCTTCTAATATGAAATCTTATAACCTGCTGACTCTTAAATACTAGTAATTCCCACTGCATGTGATCTATCAAATCTTATAAAATGCCATTATATGTCAACTATCAAACATTATTGCACAACAACCATAAAATATTGTCCGGTATTATTCTCATTTTCCTTTTTGGGGCGGGGGCGGGGAATCATGGGTTATTTGAAAACTTTACCAGGGGTTCCTTGATGAGAGACTAGCTCCCCTACTTCTGCTGATCTTCTTTTGCAATTTGCAAACATAGAGGAATACTGGGTGTGTTCAGGTGAGTCTCAGTTCACTATGGACAATGGTGAGGCCCAACCCTGCAGACATAAGCACTCATAAGCACTCATTGATTCCATGGCAGGGTGGCATTGGCAAGGCAAGCTGCACTGAGGAATGGCTGTAATCAACTGGCAGAGCAAATGATCTGCCTGCAGAAAGTCCCTACTTGAAGCCGTGGTACCTCAATATACTGCGGGAAAGACTCCTGTCTAAAATCCCAGATGGACCAATGCCAGTCAGTGCTGGTAAGTACGGAACTAGATGGACCAGATATCAGTATATCAGATAAAAGGCAGGCAGGCTCCTATCAAACTAGGCATATCCAAACAACTTGTTGCTGGCAAGAATCTATTTTACACAGTGAGGTGAAGAGACTTGGTAACAGGAAAGGAATGGCAATGCCTTTTCCCAGTTTTAAAACAGCTCTGTTTCATTGGCTTTCCGTTTGCTTATGAGTAGAATTCCAAGTGCTGTATTCACTCCTATGCAGTCTGAGATTCAGGGCTACTGCGTTCTATATGCTATGCTATGTGTTTAGATCTGCTTCAAAGGCCCTTCTCTGGGCCACATCACTATATAAAACCAAACCGGTGGCAATTGGTGAAAGGAACTTTTCAGTGATGGTACCCTAACTGTTTAATTCTCTTTCCTGGGATACTCATGGGGGCATTTAGCTATATAGGTGTTAGATGCCAGACTAAGACTTATTTTTTATTTAGCCAGGCCTTCAACCAGCTTTAGAGTTGCTGTTCTATGCTTTTTTTTTAGGGGTTCTGTTTTTGTTTTGTTTTTGTTTATTGTTTCAATGTTTTTTGGAAATCCATATTTAAAGGTGAGATAGTATTTTAAAAATTAAATATTGGCGTATACTTTGAAAGAGAGACCGTTAACCTCTCAAATGTCTAATGTTCTTAATGAACTATAGTAGATGATGGGCTGTACCTGAATAAGTTAGAGAAGACCTATTGGAATTAATTGACAAGTTATTCATGTCTATTAATTCCATGGGTGCACTTTGATACGAACATTGGATATGACCATATGTATTGCTATTCATTTTTATTTAGCTTTCTATTTCAAATCCCCTTTATTTCATAAAGAGCATTCTTTAATCTAAACTGCTCATCAGCTTATGCCTATAGGAATATTATTGTCTGTCTGTCTGTCTGTCTGTCTGTCTGTCTGTCTATCCATCCATCTATCATCTATCTATCTATCTATCTATCTATCTATCTATCTATCTATCTATCTATCTATCTCTATCATCTATAAATCCAGGCAGACTTTGCATTGAACTTGAACTATGCATTGCACCAACTCTGGGTTATTATTTCTTCTGTGTTTAATTATTTCTAATGGCACTATAATATTTCACGTTGGGCAGAAAATTAGCCACATCATCAACTATGTCACACCTTAATTAGTAAATAACTACGTCAAACAGTCCTACAGCCAAATCAATTTCCAGACAACTAACTACTATCTGAGGCTGGGAATGTGATATTTGTTTTGTTAAAATCAATGGGCTTCCTATCCAGACTGACATGCCTATGTGATTCTGATATTTATGTGTCATCTTCCAAAGAACCAATTATCTCCTCCAGTCCCATTCAAAGGAAGATGCAACAATTTTGCCTATTGATCAAAAGTTAATTAAACAACATGCCTTTGGCTTGAAGATGTTATAGTCATAAATACATTTTCATTCTGATATTTGGACCTCACTGTTTGATTACCATGGAGTGAGATAACATGTCTGTAATCAGAAATACATATTCTGACTGGAAAGGGTTTTGGTTTGAGATGCAGAGATACTGCATAGTTGATGCTTCAGTCAATTCTTGCATCCAGGGGTGGGTCTGTTGGCTCAACCACCCCTGAGCCATGATGGCAGATAGAACTGTGGGATCACAATTTTTAGTCTTTTGGTTTTTTATTGTTTTTAATTGGTTTTAATGAAAGTCATTTTGAGTTGTCTTGTAAGAAAAGCAACTAGCAAATATGATACACAATCATCAATCCAAGGTCTCATGGTGAGAACTGCCAAAAGCCATCTCTGATTCTGAAATAGTTCAGTGATGTTCAGCTCCACTGCATCCTTTCAAAGGCTACAAAAACAAAATCCAGAAGTGAAGTGGTCTTAGGAACTGTAGAACAAAAGGTTAGGAATAAATTGCCCATCATGCCTGTTTTTAAGCAGCAACTCTAGTTTGCTTTGCATCTTCAGTGTTGTATGCATTCATACATCGCACACATCATATGCTTTAAAAAGTCACAGAAATGGAAGGATTAATCTCCTACACGTAAGAGGAAGAACCAACAATGCGACATACCTTAACAGTGCTTAACACACATAAGGATGAAACATTGTTCCCACAAACTTTCTTGGTGTTTTTTTTTGGGGGGGAGGGAAGGAAAGGAGCCATATTCACTCTTTCCCCCTGAATGTTCCTGAGATGATGCCATGCCATTCTACAGTACTTCCATAGGGACATTCAGTGTCACATTGGAAGGTAATGTCACTGGGTACTGAGGTCAGCTTCCTACTACCTGAAGCAGTTTCAAAGTTGTTGGTTTTTTGGATTTGATATCCTGACTTTCACTCCCCTTGAGGAGTCTCAAAGCAGCTAACAATCTCCTTTTGCTTCCTCCCCCACAACAAACACTCAGTGAAGTGAGTGATGCTGAGAGACGTCAGAGAAGTGTGACTAGCCCAAGGTCACCCAGCAGCTGCATGTGGAGGAGCGGGGAAGCGAACCCGGTTCACCAGATTACGAGACTACCACTCTTAACCACTACACCACACTGAAAGAAATCTTCGGTCATCTTATCATGAATGGTAAGCTTATCCTTACCCAGGAGTTCTTAGAATTTGCTTTTGCCCTGAAGGTCGACAAAAACCCTCCCCGCCATCTTCATGGGGGACAAACTATTCTGCAAAAGTGTTAGGGAGGAGGTGGATATCTAGCCTGACCTCAGGCATACTTAAAGCAGAGTGAGCTTGTCTCAGAGCCAAGTATGTAAAAAGAAAGAAATTAGTCATTCAGGAGACTCTTTCTTAATCACTGCAGCTCATAATACATATGGAATTCTATAAAAATACAAACACAACCAAGTGCTTTGTAAACATACCTTGAATATCATGGCTCACAATAAAATATTTATCATGATTATTTATTGCATGGCACAAGCATCAATCTCATTTTCAATTATGTTCTAATGAAATGCACTAATTACTGTTTAAACGGTGACATACAATGCTAATCTCATTCAACAGAGATAAACCTTGCTTACACAAGCTTTTCGGCATACTTTCTTCAACAGCATTAATTACGGATATAAACAAAGATGCATTATTATCTTGGTATTAGCCTGTATTTTAGTTTGACATGTTCTTCTGTTTGACAGTCTTAATCACTAGGCAGTTTCCAACAATGACGCTGCTAACTCAGCTTAGGTGCAGCTGAATTCTGAACCAAGTTATTATGATCCAGGGTTTGAAACTATGTACTGTACAACTCTCTTGAAGTACAAGAGAGGGGGCTGGCTTGCAAAAACAGCATCAGTGGCTGGTTAAACTCCTCATCAGTACAACAGAAGGAGACCAGTGGAACTCCCAACTGGCCGTCAATGATTTTGAACAAGAAGGCATTTCCTAGTCTGCATTTCAAAACTTTCCTTATGTTGCTGGAGCCCAGAAAAGAGATCATAACAAATGAAAAATCACATACATGTTTGAAGATACACAAATAGTGGCTGTTTTGCTAATCTAGGGATAGTGAGAGAGGACGAAGGAAATGAGCCTTTCTCTCTGGAACAATGGAAAGTGCCACACATGGATATTGAGCAGAAGCAGACCATTATAAAGTTCTAGGGAAGAACCGGATCTATCTAAAACATATCTGAGCAGGTTGAATCTGGCGCCCTCCAGGTGTTTGGAACTCCCAACTCCCATCAGCCCATCCAGTATGGCCAATGGGATTACAGTACGTCATCCAAAAATCCGGAGGGCATCAGGTCGGAGAAGGCTAGAATATCCTTACTGGTGAAGGCCATGTAATAAATTAAATCATTAACAACAACAACAACATTATGTCAGCTCACTGCAAGGAAGTTTCCAGAGATTGATTTTTCAGTATGCTAAGATAGGAAAATAAAAGGAAAGACACAGTGCTCTGTACTAATTCCTCTATCCAATTCCTGCATAACACATAATAGCATGATACTTAAAAGTACAGTGAAAATGAATACAAAAGACAATAATTACCAAAAAGAAGCTTCTGGGCAGTTGCTTAGGCCTGAATACACATATATAGGATGAAAGCTAAGATGATCTAAAGATGAACAAGATACTATGCCAGTTTTACAATCCTGTCTTTTACCAATGAGAATATGGCAGTGAGGCTGGAATAGGCAAATGCCACTGTGCAAACCAACACTGCTGCTTTAGGGATGTGCACAGTAAACGCCTAGTCAAATACAGGTGGCGCTGTGGGTTAAACCACAGAGCCTAGTGTTATGTAGTGAAGTTCCCCCTGGGCCAGCAGGGGGATACTGTAGATAGTTTTCACTCAGGTCTGTAGATAGTTTTCACTCAGGTCCACGTCAGTTATTTTAGGCGGGAAACTCTGGGTTGTTGTTGCTACAATGTTGACAGCCGGCTGCCTATAAAAGCAGGCCGGCTGAGCTGTTTGCTGTTCAGTTTGCTGTTCCAGCTTACAAAATAAAGAGCTGCTTTGGAGACATCGCTGTGTCGTCTGCCATGTCTACCCACTATTCCACACCTAGAGCTTGCCATTCAGAAGGTTGGTGGTTCGAATCCCTGTGATGGGGTGAGCTCCCGTTGCTTGGTCCCTGCTCCTGCCCACCTAGCAGTTCGAAAGCACGTCAAAGTGCAAGTAGATAAATAGGTACCGCTGTGGTGGGAAGGTAAACGGTGTTTCTGTGCGCTGCTCTGGTTCGCCAGAAGCTGCTTAGTTATGCTGGCCACATGACCCGGAAGCTGTACGCCGGCTCCCTCGACCAGTAAAGCGAGATGAGCGCCTCAACCCCAGAGTCGTCTGCGACTGGACCTAATGGTCAGGGGTCCCTTTACCTTTACATTTATATTGCACTACCAATTCAAATGATTGCAGTTTTTTTTTTTGCAATCTTCATTTTTCCCTGTTCATATTTTTTTTATCAATTATGAAATTGATAATAGGAACGTGTGACTTGTCCAGTATTAGTCTGCAACTAAATCTTTGAATATGGGTTTCTCGCCAAGCTTTCTGGCTACTATACTGACTCATATTTATTTATTGCATTTATATCCTACCTTTTTCTCCAAGGGGCTCAAGGTGTTATACATGGTTTTCCTGCTCCTCATTCAATACCCACAATAAAGATGTGAGGTAGGTTAGACTGAGAGGCAGTGACTGTACAAGGTCACCCAGTGAACTTTACAGTGCATTTAAATGTGGAACCATACATGTACTATAATACAGATCTATCTGTATGTCCCAGTGTGACATCCTATTAAACATTTGAACTCAGATCACACTAGCTCAATTTGAAAAACTTTCTTAGCATAATAAAGCTTCTATAACCTGATGGCAATTTTTGAAGAATAGTTTGAAGACCTCCTGACATGGTACTACATCTGTGGCTTATTCATTTGTGCAGAGTCAATTGGTAATGATTCAGTTAAGTTGGTTAATGAAGACTTAATTCATTTACTTGGGCATGTTGCTCCTGTTTTAATTAACAAGAAACATTCAATATTTCAACTGCCCAAACATTTTGTTTGAGCCCTCATGGATTCCTCCCCCCCCCCCCGCCGCCCACAGCACCACCAGGAAAATGAGTGCTTATTTACTTAATGTCAGTTTTCACACTTCACTAAACCTTTTCTGTAGCTGTCAGCAACAACTCCTTAGGAGTAAAATTGATGCTCTTTGGATCAGAAATGAATACCGCTTTCAGTTGTCTGTCATTTTCAGATGGGGGAAATGACACTAACAATATATGTTAAAGAAAACAGACAAGATGTAGAATACATACATTTCAAGTGATACATTTTCTATGAATACAGGGGATTTTGTATATGCAGTTTCCACTTGCTCAAGCTCAAAGGTTATCATGGCATTTAGGCTGCAATCTTAAAATACAGTTGCTATGAAATAGGTCTGGCTGAACGCAATGTGACTTATTTCTGCGTAAGCATACATGGGGCTGTCTTTGAAAAGTGTTCAGAAACTTCAACTGGCTGAAAAAGCTGCAGCTAGATTGTGGGGCTATGCTTCTTTTTTGTAATTATTTGTATGTTTTTCGTAGATCTTTTATATTTATATTGTCGGCATCAATTGAGAGACAAATTCTGAAGTGGAACCACAAGAATGCTCATGTACAAAGAAATGCAAATCACTTTAGAACCATTTTTTCAAGTGTTCCCAGGTGATGCTCAGAATGTATGACCCAATTATGAGTCCAGCACCATTTGTGACCATTGTTAGCCCTCAAAAATAATTACAGGTGCCATTATCACCAGATGAATTACATAAAGAACAAGATGCTGCTATTGATGTGTGCTGCTTTGCAGTGAGTGTTGTGTCAGGTTTTTTTTATTTAAAAAAAAAGGATTCTGGAAGCACAGGGGCTAAGACTTTGTGTAAGGAAATAAAATAATACTTCCTGAAAGAGTGACAAGACAAAACCGCAGAGATTTGGAAGATATCAGCACGATGAGCTCAATTTTCCTGAGAGAAGGAATTTATTCACATTCCACAAGGTAGTAACGTTACAACACAGGGTTGTATCCAACTAAGTTATACTCAGAGTAGAGGAACAAAATTAATGAACCTAGGATGGTCATGTCTATTAATTAAATGTCTACTCTGAGTAGGGCTTGCATTGGCTACAATTCTGATTTTATTTTTTTTTTTGTTGTAAATCCACCAAGTTTATCAGGCTAATGATAACTTGGTGGCCGACTGTATGATTAATGATTTGGTGGGCCAACTATAAATGATGGCATACAGAGTTCAGTAGCAACTGCCAAGACTCTGCTCAGTACTGACCAGGTCTAGTAATGCAAGTCCAATATTAATAGATCACCTGTGACATATGTTGGCAGTTGATTTTTAAAAAAAGAATCTGGAAGAACCATTTGCCTTGTTCCTTGACTACTACTGTTGGCATGTGGATATAATGAAGGGGCTTGTCAGTCTGGGAAAATACCCTATGTAGAAGGAAAACTCTGATCCCAAACCTCTGTTGCCTTGTGGGCTATCTTCGGGAGAAGAAAAGGCTTAGCAGTAAACTCTACACAAAACTGGAGTGGAGTTCCTAAGATGGCTGGATGGCATCTTGTAACCTCCTTCCGGCAACTCTTGCAGCCAAGCTGCTTTCCTCTGGACCACATCAGTGAGGTCAAGAGGAGCCTAGGACCTACATACACACTGCCCACTCATGCGGCCCGGAGATAAAACAGCAGTTTGAATTCACCCCTAGACACACACTCCATTGTCTCTCGAGACAGATGAATACCAACAACATATCACTATTGCAAAAAGAGTGATTGTAATGTAAGACAGAGGTAGCCAGATGTTGCTGAACTCCAACTTCTATCAACCCTAGCCAGCACGACCAATAGACAAGGACTATGGGAATTAAAGCCCAACAATTGTTGGCTACCCCTGGTATAAGAGGCAATGTAGTGGGCCCAAGTCTGTAGAACTCTCTCCCAACTGAGATTAGACAGGCACCTTCCTTGCTGGACTTCAGGTGCATGAAAACTACTTTCTTGTTCTAGCAGGCATTTTAAGGTAGTATTTGGTTTTTTGGTAATTTGTTTTATTATCTCATTTTCTGTAGATGGTTTTTATGTACACTGCTAAGAAATGTGAATAATTAAACAGCTTAGAAATGTCTTGAATAAATAAAGATCTGTTAGTTGACCCTGGCATACTCTCCATTTTGCAAATGGGTCTCAGTGGTCTGGCACTAATTTCAGATGCTTTGGAAAAGACTTTCAGTGGAATCCTAAATGTCTATTCAAAAGCTGAATTCATTAGAGAGCTTCCTCAGTGCGTGTAGATTTGAAGCTTTTAGCTTACGCCTAGGAATCCCATTGCAATGTGGAAGTAGAGTGAGCACTTCAAAGAGTGAGAAACCTCCTCACTCCAAAAATAAGACATTCAGACCACCTTTGTTGCTATGATATGCCTGATATCCAAATATTCTGCAGCATCCCTGAAGTCCAGCACAACAGCTCATGAAGTGATACAGCTACACATTACTGGCCACTGAAACAGATTTGATTAAAAAAATAGCAGCTATACCAGGATTACATTAGAGAGAGAAAATGGTCAGATACCATCAGGCACAATATCAGTATTGGGTATGCAAGAAGACTGTTTCCAATTCTTTCTCTGTAAAAAGATGTTTACTAAACCTGACTGCCAGAAAGCCCATGGTGCCTTTTGTTTTTTTGCATTTTTCATTACATACAATCATTTCTTACTGTGTTATTCTAGTTTTCTTTATCAACTCTTCTGAACATCTAATACAACATCTATTAGGACGTGCCAACCTAGCAGTTCAAAAGCACACCAGCACAAGTAGATAAATAGGTACCACTGTGGTGGGAAGGTAAACAGCATTTTGGTGCGCTTTGGCACTCGTTATAGTGTCCCATTGTGCCGGAAGTGCTTTAGTTATTCTGGCCACATGACCTTTGGCCTAAAAGCGAGATGAGCGCCGCATCCCATAATCACCTTTGACTGGACTTAACCCCTTTTACCTTTACCTTACAACATCTATTATAATAATAATTGTCTGTTGCAACAATAAAACATCTCTAATCATTTCCTATCATAAGACTTCCCACCCTATCTTTCCTTGACATCACTGACATCCCCCCTCCTTTTCCCTTTTTGACCTGTGTTCATAAATTTATCCCCGCTTGTACATTTAACATTATTATACTCTTTTAAAAAATATTTTTCTAGTAGTTCCCACTCACTTATTTTCATTTTCTCAGAAAGCCTATGTTTTTCCTATTTTTCCTAGGGCTACGTTTCCTAAATGATACTGTCCACTCCAGTAAAGCTGTGTTTACTCAGCCATCTCTGGCTGTGTGTCTTCCTTCTGGCTGCCTAGGTAAAAAGCATGGCTGTTTCAGTGACAACTCCAGAGTCAGATGTAACATATCAGATATTGTGTGTGCCCTACACTGGTTTCATACCATTTTATTTTAATTCAAGAAGGAGATAGAGCGGTACATGTGTGGCATGTAGGAGTTTATATGCCCGACAAATCTATTTATATTGCAAGCCGATTAATAAAACAGAAGCACTTCCTGGCAAAGCAATTGCCCTGGTTCTATTTTCAAGGCAATCACATTTAAGCAAAATAAGATTTTAAAATCATAATACACTTCACTAGCTAGGTCCAATGGATTCTTTGCCAAGATAAGAAACTATTAAATGTGTGGTGTTCACTGTTTATTTTTACCCATTGCTATCTCCAGTTCTGTCTCCTTTCCCAGGCAAAGCTAGATCTTGCTATTATGGAGTAAACTATTCAATAACGTCTCACTAGGTGGTGAAGTGATGTAATTAGAGCTCCTACAGGACAGGGTCACAGTGAGGTGAGATACAGTAAATAAAAAAATAGAACTGATTCTCAGCAGCTCATACAGTGACTGAATCATTTCTCTCAGGGCAGTCTTATTTTTACAGGGTTTTCAATTTACTTCTATTTTAGCTCTAGCAAACAAGCAAAGGGAAGGCAGGCTGTGAATTTGGACACCAGGGTTTATGTTGTTGCTTTTACTTCATGTTCTCTTTGCACAGCAAAGCTCCTAAATGAACAAATGCAGTAGTCAAGGTATAATCAACTTCTTAAATACAATGAAGGGTCTTCTAGCAGCTTAAAGACTAACACAAGTTATGCTCACAACATGCTGTCTAACACATTGGGTAGCTTTCTTAGTTTCCAAATACAGAAGCTTTCCCAGTCTGTTGGTAGGAATATGAGCTTTGCATTATGTCTTACATGGGAGTCCTGTGATTACTAGTGTGCATATGATAGAAGGGATTATATGCATGATCCAACAGCCAGAAATCGTTAAAGCAACCCATTTGTTAACAACACCTCCTGGGGTTGCTATGAATGCATGAAATTATACACCACTGAAAACAATAATCATCCCCAAAGAGTTCTCATTTTAAAATATTATTACCTCTCACACACAGTGCATTGACTGTCTTTAGAGTTAAAGTATCCTAAATTAACTATAATGCATAATAAGCTGATCCTGTCAAAGCATTTCAACAGATAATTCATGAAGCAATTTCAGTTGGAAATTGGCGAAAAATAAAAATGGTTCCTCGACTTGACCAGGCAGAAATTTACAAAACCCGTCACTTGCCTTTAGACAAGGATACTAAATTGGTCCAGCAACCAGAGAATGGCTTGCTCTGGACTTAAGCGACATGTCAGCCTTGAGCTGGCACAGGAATTTCAGGAAAGAACTCCCGCAACCCACCTTCTGCCTTGGCCAGCACAAGCAGCAGGGCTTCAGACGCAGCCCTGGTTCCACTACCCTGTTTGGACTCACTGTTCCCCAGCCAGGAGTAAGGATTGCTCCATAAGTCAAGTGCAGTCAGTGAGAGAAATGAATAGCAATCAGTTCATACATGCCATGAAGTTCGGAAGCTTGAAGCATCAAAGAAAGAGTTTTAGGAGCTCCTATTTTTGCCCAAATATTTCTGAAGTCCATTTTGATACACCTAGCACTGGGATTTCTCCTGAAATAATAACACTCTTCATCCTGATTTTAGAGTACAGTGGTTTGAGTTGTCAAATGGTTCAGACTGGAATCCCTGTCTGTAGTATTAATTTCAGTCATTCCAAAGTGTGTTTTTTTCGATCTGATTGCAATGTAATGGTGAGTTGTAAAAAAAAAAAAAATCATTCTTGTAAAAAGTTATATATAGTTCCAGAACCAACCTCCACAGGATATCTCCAATTGTTTAATATTGATAAACCAGTTTCATTGCAATCATGAAACAGAAAAAGAATGTGTTGTTATTGAAGTATACAGAAGCAGCCATTTTAAACCTGTTGGCTTCGTGAAATATTCTGTATGCATTTTACACCAAAGTACATTCCACCTACATCTGCTTGCATCCTGTGGTTTCTGGAAGTATGGAGCTTAGTAATCAATAGAAATAATACACCAGAGTCAAGGAGGCATCCAGATTATTATTTTTAACTATGCTGTTTCCAAATATCCCCCAATACAGCCATTCAGGAACCATGATACAATATTATGGTCCATAGTAATGTAGCTGTCTCCACAACAGAACATTTATTCTTTCTTCCATTCATCTTCTCCGTAACATTTTATAGAGAGAAAATACCGTATTTTTCGCCCTATAGGGCACACTGGCCCATAGGACACACCTCATTTTTTGGGGGGAAAATTAATAAAAAAAAAATATCCCCCCAGCCGCGGGCCCGAGCTTCCCCGACCCCAGAACAGGCTACTATCAGCAAGCCTTGCGCGCCCGGCGGCAACTCCCGCCAGGCACGCAAGGCTTGCCGATACCTGCGCGAAGCACAGGCCGTCCTCCGGAGGGCGCCCCGTGCTCCGCGCTGCAGGCTGCCGCCCGCAAGCCTTGCGCGCCCGTGGGAACTCCCGCCGGGCACGCAAGGCTTGCGAATAGCTTCCTGAAGCCTGGAGATCGAGAGGGGTCAGTGCACACTGACGCCTCTCGCTCTCCAGGCTTCAGCGAAAGCCTGCATTCGCCCCATAGGACTCTCACACATTTCCCCTTCATTTTTGGAGGGGAAAAAGTGCGTCCTATAGGGCGGAAAATACGGTATGCTGCCAGGAAGGATGTTATTACTTTGTCTCATGGCATGCTTTTTGAATGTGTTTCCTTTCTCCTTCCAATTTGAATTAAAGGTAAAACTGAAGTACCCTATGCAATAGCCATTGTGCAATGAATAGTAAGTTCAGCAAGCACCTTCAAAAACAGTGTTATTCCAACAACTACAAGTTATTGAAGATATTTATACAGTAATCTGATCATTATCAGTACAACCAGAATGCATGATTCCAACATGGTACATGCAGCTGGAGATGGTTATGGTCTGTGATTGCAAAATAGGTACTTGAACAAATATTCTGCTTCATATGCTCTCGGTAGTTCATTAATCACATGGGATATAATCCAGTGGAGCCATTATTTGCTATTATTGCTTTTGAATAATTTCCATTCCTTTTAGTTGGGCTGGCACAGGAAATGTAAATTTTCCCCATGATAACCAATGCCTCTAAATGAAAAGAAGCTGTTTGTACCTATTCAATTAGTATGTTCCCAGAAACCACTGTATATTGTCATTCTGCAAAACACCATGCTGTGTCACTATCTTCCTTGGTATGCTTACAGCCAGTAAATAAACATAAAGGCACTGCTGTGGCATTGTTCTCTTTCCCTGCATTAGAATTAAATGGTCATATGTATTTGTCTTCATTTTCATGTTAACTCACGTCTACAGTTCACACTAAGCAAATCATCATGCACATCTTTCCCTCTTTAACACTGGTTAAATTTATTGTCTGTGTTCAGTCACTGAAAACAGAGAAGTGCCATCACTTCACTGTCCCACCTGACAAAGTATATCATTTAAAAAATGGACTGAGTCAGGAACTGACGTGCACTATCAGACAATCACGTTCTCCTCTGCAGGTAATTCTGTACAACGTGTGTGCTGCATTGGCTTGGTTGCTGCACTACAGAATGGAGCTGTATCAAAGTGCTGAAGGAAATTAGCTGCTCCAAGGAAATCTGAGCCCCCCCCCTCTCACATTACATTGGCAACTCCCAAGCTGCCAACAAGTTAATGCAAAATGCCAATGTAAACCTGAAGGGCTTGGCTAAATGGCCACCTGTGAATGTTGACAAGTGTGGACAAAAGGAGAAACAAGAGAACAGTAGGTTAGGAGTTAGAAAAACTCCCAAGGAAGCCCTGACTACCTTCCTACATATACAGCCTCTAACTCCATGGTGGTTAAAGCAGTACAGGTAGAATACCCTCCAGGAGATTTAGGAAAACAGAAATTCATGTTAAGAAAATTTCAGTTTTTTCTAGTGTTTCCCTTCACCTCAGGATGCCCTAGAGCAGTATATCAGCACCTCACATCTCCAGGACTTTCTGCTAAACCTTCCTACTGAAGGCAATGTTTGCAGATGAAAATACATTGACCTTGTACAGTGGTACCTCGGGTTACATATGTTTCAGGTTACATACACTTCAGGTTACAGACTCTGTTAACCCAGAAATAGTACCTCGGGTTAATAACTTTCCTTCAGGATGAGAACAGAAATCGTGCAGCAGCGGCATGGCGGCAGCAGGAGGCCCCATTAGGTAAAGTGGTGCTTCATGTTAAGAACAGTTTCAGGTTAAGAACAGACCTCCAGAACAAATTAAGTACTTAACCCGAGGTACTACTGTAATGTTTAATGGAGGTCTTGTGCAGTGAAGTCCACATGACCATTTTACAAATGTCAGTGGTTCTCAAGTTGCTCTGAAAGACCACTGAGGCTGACATCTGCCATAGGCTGTGATCCCACCAGAAAGGGATTTTCACAAAGTCTTGCAGACCTATTGTCTCTTGAAGCTATTTGGGAATAGTAGGCTTTGCCACCTTCTTTCCCAAGGGTGGTCCATCAGAAGACTTCACCTTCATAAATACTGTCATCCTGTCCAAGTTAAACCTCAAGGCTCTGCACACATCAAGAATGTGCCAGCTCATTTCCTTTGAATGGGACAGATCTGGAGCAAAGGAGGAAAGCAACATTGCCTGTGACTGATGGAAAAGGAAGTTCACCTTTAGCACAGAAAAAATAGCCATAGACAATGCCACCAATTTTGAGACTTGGAATATTGAGGCAGTTGTTACTAAAACATTGCCTTAAGGTTAGAATCTTGATTGGACAGATAGCTAGGGGTTTGAATGGCAGACCCATCAATGCTGTAAAGACTCAGTTAGCATTCCATGATGGAAACCTGTACACTGTTGGCAGTACTTCAATTGTTTATTATTTTTAATTTTATAAATCTTCTAAGAGTTTTTGCATATGGAAAAATATTCAATAAGTAAATATTCTTTTTTTGCTCTCTCTAAACACATACAAGCTGGTAGAAAAAGAAGAAGAGTTTGGATTTGATATCCCACTTTATCACTACTCTAAGGAGTCTCAAAGCGGCTAACAGTCTCCTTTTCCCTTCCTCCCCCAGAACAAACACTCTGTGAGGTGAGTGGGGCTGAGAGACTTCAGAGAAGTGTGACTAGCCCAAGGTCACCCAGCAGCTGCATGTGGAGGAGTGGAGACGCAAACCTGCTTCACCAGATTATGAATCCACTGCTCTTAACCACTACACCACACTGGTACATCTCTGGTTGTTCTGAAACATTACAAATGAAGCATTACAAAAGTGCGTCCTTGGAGAACCAACAACTGAGAAGCATGATATGCAAATAGTGTACTCAGTAAAGAGTTAGTATCATAGAATTAGAGTTGGAAGGGACCATAAGGGTCATCTAGTACAACAGTTTGCAATGCAGGAATCTTTTGCCCGATGTGCAGCTCGAACCCACAACCCTGAGATTAAGAGTCTCATGCTCTACCAACTGAGCTATCGGCTCAGTTTGACAATGGAGTAGATCAGACATACTATGAACCACAGTGAGGCATTACATAAATAAGGGGACGGGGATATAGGCTAGCATGCTTCCACTTCTCTTCACATACGATGCGTTCTAGAGTCTTATCCTGGTGTGAGGCAACTCACTGTTTGTTGGTTTGAACAAAACAGCAAATTATACAGTGGTACCTCAGGTTACAGATGCTTCAGGTTACAGACTCCGCTAACCCAGAAATAGTACCTTGGGTTAAGAACTTTGCTTCAGGATGAGAACAGAAATCGTGTGGCGGCAGCAGGAGGCCCCATTAGCTAAAGTGGTGCTTCAGGTTAAGAACAGTTTCAGGTTAAGAACAGGTTAAGAATTAAGTTCTTAACCTGAGGTACCACTGTAGTTTGCTTCTAGGCAGGGTGGTATAGAAGTATCCCTACTTTTTTTGTTCTTGGATCAAACCAGGAAAAAATGCTTTGTTAAGCACCGAATCACTTCATTATTTCCAATACATGCGATTTTGTGTGTGTTTGTGGCATTTTTGATACAAGAAACCAAAGACTGACTATTGTAGTACCTGTGTCTGTGTCTGGAAAATAAGGAGCACAGAAAGAAAGGATGGAGTAAAACACTGACTCAGTTCTTAATTTGTGACAGCTACTTCCTATCAAGACGAGAAGGAAACAGCTTTAAAAGAATGGCCCTGTGAAGACCTTAAAATCAAACTCCCATTAGTGGCATAAACTTTGGCCACAGAAATTCCCTCCAGCTGGGCCAGGCAATAAATTCTACTTGGGCTTACTTGAATGGTTGTAAAATGGATTTCATATTAACATCTCAGGAGATTTCAAACTACATTTTAACAGAAGAACTTGTTCAAGAGGCACATCATTAATAGCTAAAGTCCTTGACATACACCATGGACAAGTGAAGAGCACTGGATGTGGAAGCTTCACAGCTGTTGAGAAAAATAATAATAAAGGACCATCTCAGGGGGGTTTAATAGCATTCCGTTTCATCCTTGTTATCCTTTAGCATGCAAGTTTTTAAAAGTATCCTCATTAATTGGAAAGGTGATTAAAAACATGGATATCTGCCCAAAAGGATCTGGAATGAAACCATTTTGAAATCTGTGGCATCTGGAGTTTTAGTTACTGCCCACCTGGTCTAAATTCAAGTTGTGGGCTGGAGATGAAAAGGCCCGCATGCTAGTTCTGTTCCCTCGAGTCATCTGCTCCACATATGGAGTGCACATATAATGGGTGAAGGGATTAGATATGGGATGAAATATGGTTTATGGGATGGATGCCTCAGCAACACCGAAGCCTTTCATCTCTCTCGGTCACTGTTGGTATCAGTCCAAACCAGGTGGGTAGTGGATGCCTGAAAACAGCTGACACCTGCTGTTCAGCAACCAATAGTGGATGAAATGAACCTTTAAGACTAGTTTGTGGTGGATATGCCTTTTACTCTTTGTTACTCTATGCAGACATAAACAAAATTATGAAAAAAATGGTTTGTTTTTTAAAAAGGACCAAAACATTCCATCCATCCATCTCTCTCTCTCTCTCTCTCTGTGAAAAATTTCAGTGTACAAATAAAGTAAATGAAACAAAAGAAAAGAAAAGAGTGCTTGAAACTATAGTACAACACAATATATAGGTGTATAAATAATGCTGTTATTCCAATGAATATACAATTATCAAAAATATTACTCTGGCCCCCTTTGATCAATGGATGGAAGATACGGCAACTCTTGCAACATAGGAACAGATTGCTTTTAGATGCAGATCGTATATGGATAAATACGATGATATTTGGAATCCATTTATAAAAATTATAAGGATTTGCCAAAACATTCTATATATTGGGTGTTGAGGCTTCAGCAGTGAGTTGCCTCAGTATCCCATTTGTAAATATGGATATATAAATATGGCTATATTAATACTAATCCACTTTGCAAAATTAAAATTCCTGAGATTCCTGCATTGCAGCGGGTTGAACGAGATGACCCTTGGGGTACCTTCCAACTCTACAATTCTATGATTCTGTGAAAATTGTTGTAAAGTTTGCTATGATATATCCATGCAAGGCACTTTGAACATTCCAAGGTTTTCTATAAATATTTATCATTGTTGTTGTTCCTTATTGAATCCTTATAATCTAAACTTAAGAGGTCAGCATAGAAATTGTTGTTGCTGCTGCGGCTACTACCATTTTAATTTAATAATAATAATAATAATAATAATAATAATAATAATAATAATAATATATTATTTATACCCCGCCCATCTGGCTGGGTTTCCCCAGCCACTCTGGGTGGCTTCCAACATAATATTAAAAAGATGACCCACTTGTCATCTAAGGTCCCAGGGCAGGTTACAACAATTTAAAATGCAACATTAAAAACAGTTCTAAAGACTTATAGGTGGTTTTTTTTAAAAATGTAGCAAATCTTAGTGATTTTTCTCCATTAAGCCATATGGTTACCTTTCCTTAGCTGGTGATAAAGTAGCTAAAGGAAAATACTTCTCTTAATTTCGCAGACACTCTCCAAACAGACAAATATGCATACATGGGACACAACCCTTCTTGCCAGCAGAAGCGTAGTGTCCCCGTACGGCCAAATGATTTGGCCCATACCCGTTTTACAAGAAGCCTGATTACTTTAACAGACAACCTGAGTATATTACAGGCTTATCCAAAAACACACTTTCCCACAATATGCTGAGGGGCATAATATAGGGAATTGAGAGCCTTATAAAGCAGTAATAATCTTTAACCTCTGACATCCTACAAGGAGATACTGCATTTTATATATCGAAATGAGCAATTTTAACATCCCACCATTAATTATTATAACTCTTTCATTAAAGGTAAGACACCAAATCCTTAATAAAAAATGATAACTTGGCATTATATGTCACTTTACATCTTGTCTCTTAAAATGCTAATATCTAAAGAGTCAAATAGGATGTGCTGTAGTTTATCCTCCTCCACCACAGGCAAATTTCAGCATTATAGGCATAAAATGCCGCCTCTTGCTTTTAGCCCTTGTTATATCAAATGTAAGCAGATTTTCATTAAGTTCACTGGAAGGGAACATTTCACTTTAGCTGCAGTATCCCTTCATTGCCTGAGCTTTTCTGCTGTACTGAAACCTGCTGGGAGGCCATTTCCCTCTTCTTTCTTTATGACCTCATTTGATACTGTGCCTGAGTAGTTTGGACATTTTTGTTTTGTTTACTTTCTTAACTCAATCCCTAGAGCCCCTTTTATGGCCTGGTGAAATGTGGCTCCCACAATTTTCATTAGAAGTAAAGAGTCACCTTTTTTATTTCTTTGGGTGAAACAGAGGGACCCTTTCAGAAGAAAGCTTATTATGTAACAAAAGGAGGAAAAATGACTCTTTTAAGGAGTTCACAGGTGATATATTATGTTGGTCAAATTATGCCCCCCCTCTGAATAGTATTTGTAAGCTTCTACCTGAGTGCAACACATTTTACAACAAGGTCTAATGCTTGATATTTTTCACAAATGAAAGGAGGAATACAAGAAAACATTGCTTTTTTGGCAAGGTGAATGAGGAAGAACTTAGGTGGACTGTTCTGCTTCTATGAATTATCAGAATAGAGCTGCCTGCCTGAAGTTTACAGATTGTGTCCTTCCTTGGCTTATTATTATTGTCGGGGATTCAAAGGGTAAATCTCTTCCAATCTGCCAGCTGAAAGAATACAGTCCAGCAACAGAGAGATCCTGTGAGGCTTCTGGCTATCTGTTTTGCCTCAAAGAGCAAGCACGCTTTACTCATGGATAGAAGAAGGTGAACTGTAGAATCTCCCAGCTTCCTAAGCAATAATGGTTTGCAATCTCACATTCCTTTTCACATCATATTACAAAACCATCCACACACAGCACTGGCCTTTCCTAATGCAACAGGGAGAAGCTGCCTCGTCCTCTATCTTTTGTGCCTTACAAATACTGCATCACAACTGCAAACTCAACTTGAATTTGAGTTCCACAAGTTGACTATCCACCTTTGACAACTGTTACCCACTTCAACAAAGAAGTCGCTAATAAAACTTCCATTTATTCAAACACTTTCTCAATCTGCAGTTTATGCATCAGTTTGTGCCAGCTTCCCAAGAAAAAGATTATTCACCCCATGTCCTCAGAGGACCTAGTCCTACATCAGTATGAGTTTTGTTAAGACTTTCTTGGACCCAGACAATTGCTTTCAGCTTATTACTGTGGTAATCAAATTTCTGCCTCCACATTTCCTACATCACCCTCTAGTCATGTGACACTGTATGAAATACGTTCCTTTAATAGTTGCTTGCCTCATTCTGGCCAAGGACACATTGTCCTCGTGTAGATGAAATTAAAATGACTGCATTGTTTCACTTGCCAATGAGCCTTCACGTACATATTTATACATGCATTTCTAACAGCTACTTCGGCTGATGGGAAAAGCAGTGGCTGCCACTTCTAAATCTGAGATGACCAAAGTCCAGCTGTTAACTGCTGCTTTTTCAGACCCAAACAAGGCAAGGTTTTGTGTGTGTGTGCGTGTGTGTTTGCCTTTTTTATGCATAACAAAACAATTATTTCCATAAGCAAACAGTGGGGAATTGCTCTCATTTCCTTAAACATGGTTTTGGTATAAGAAGAGAAGCAGGTAAAGAAAACTATCTCAGAGCCTGTACTAATGGGACTTAACTCTCTCAGGCACCAGGGCGAGTACCAATAACTATCCTATGGGAAGGATTCTTTTCAGCAGGGAGAGAGGGAGGCAGACAAAGACTATCTCAGAGTCTGATTCGGGTTGGCTTCAAGTAAAGGTAAAGGGACCCCTGACCATTAGGTCCAGTCATGACCGACTCAGGTTGCGGCACTCATCTTGCTTTATTGGCCGAGGGAGCCGGCGTACAACTTCCGGGTCATGTGGCCAGCATGACTAAGCCGTTTCTGGCGAACCAGAGCAGTGCACGGAAACGGCATTTACCTTCCCACCGGAAGGTATTTATCTACTTGCACTTTGATGTGCTTTCGAACTGCTAGGTTGGCAGGAGTAGGGACCGAGCAACGGGAGCTCACCCCGTCGCGGGGATTCGAACCGCTGACCTTTTGACTGGCAAGTCCTATGCTCTGTGGTTTAACCCACAGCGCCACCCGCGTCCCATTTGGCTTCAAGTAGCCCCAGCCATTTTATCACCAATTGCCCTGTGGGAAAGAACTTGGTGGCTTTTTATATGTTGATCCTGTATGCTGTGTTTTTATTTTTTATTTTACTGTAGTTTAGTGTTTCATGTACATAGCCTTGGAAGCGTTTTTCTTCTGAAGGTAAGACACAAACAACTGCCATGAAATAGATAAATGTTTTACTTGTGTTTAAGCTTTTGGAAAACATTTCTGTATGCTCATCAAACTATAATTTAAGGACCTGTATAGTATAGGTTTAGTTGTTCTGGCCTGAAAGTACCCTTTCCAACACATACCCAGTGCATTCTAGTGAGGTTGTTAGTGGTGGAGTTTTCTCAGAATGGAGGTTACTTATTTAATGCCTTCTTGACAAGATAAGCAGCAGTGCCTAAGCTTTTGAGAGCTCAGATTTCTGTTGCCACCCCAACACACTGTCTACTCATCTCCAGACAGTAGAAAAGATATGGCACAGACTCCATTACAAAGTCAAAACTTACTTGCTTAACTACTAGCACCATAGAGAATGCAGAAGAAACAACAACACTGACTAAACTTGGGTAGATATCACCATTTGCTGCACAGAATAGGGAAGAATGCCACCTTGTTAAATTGCCTTCTTCGTGTTATTCTGGTGTGTAACTCTTTCCTTGGGCAATCTAGAAACTTAATTGAGCATCTAATCATAGATGTCAGAGCCATTGAGACTGGTTTTGAACAGCATTGGGACAAATAATATCAAGTTATCAGAAACTTTCTGAGGTAATTTTTTTTTTAATTACAACAGTGGCTTTCCTCTTGTCTGATGCTTGCAGTTAGGGCACACAGAGCAATATACAGTAGGAATGTTTTTATTCATCAGGTTGTGCAGGATTTAATTAGCATGTGGTTTTAAGGAAACAAATTTGCATTTCAACAGTGAAGAACCCCCAGAACAGTGTGTCGGGTGGAGGGGAGAGCGGGGAGCAATATTTCACTGGTTCTTGCACTGGCTGCCAGAATGCTTTCATTTCATTCTGAGCTTAAGGTATTGCTAACTTGAGCCTTAAAGACGTGAATCTTAAATGCCTGAAGAACTGCCTTCTTCAGACAGGGCCTGCCTTCTACCTAAACAAGGCCTTCCATTGTCAGGTATAATACGTGACGTAAGAGAGGGCCTTTTCCATAGTGGCGATCTGATTATGGAACTTGGTTATTTTCTCAAGCCTTTGGTTGTTTTTAACTGTTCTGCTTGAACTCTTCACTATATTTCAGTTTCTGATTATTTTAAATCTGATGTTGATGATATTTTTAGCAGTTCTCTCTATAAATGGATGGCTCCAAGTCATTCAGGGTTTTATAATGTTTTTATTGTTCCCCAACCTGGTATTCCAGGAGGAAGGGCGGGATATAAATATTTAAGACAAACATTTAACAATGTTTACATTATTTGTTTCATTTCAGTTGTTCAGCTCATTCAGTTTCAACTTTTTGACTTTTTCAACCAGTTCATCCCACTGTTTGTTCAACAAAAGCCAAGGAGACCCAACAAAATAAAAGAGGACTGTGTATTTGGATTTAGGCTATAAGTGACTACATTTTATAGATGTGTTGTCCATTGTTGACAGCAGAGGTCCAATTTAATTGATACCTAAAGGCACAATTCAGTGAATAACAAACAGAACTTCCATTTTTCTAGTGAGCTAGAAAAAAAGCAGAACTTCAGTATGATATTTAGCCAAAGTTCATATTCGGGGGTTTTGTTTGCGTGTGAGAATGTGTTTTGTTTGTTTGCTTGCATCTCTGGAAATGGGACAAAGTCATTATATTTGGGCATTTCAGAGGTGTGTTTTCTGCTTTACTTTAGCTTTGAAGTCTAGCAGTGGTAGGGGAAAAAAATGGTGTGTGGTTCCTAACCATATCCTAGACACCTTGGAAATTAAAGCCTCAAGGAATTTGCTTTTGTGCATGTTACAAAAAAGAATACACACACATACAAAAACACCAAAAATGATAGTTTCACATTAAATGTGCCTTATCAAAGGCTACTGGTGACCCCCTCACTACTGACCCAGAACAGGTAAAGTGAAGGTAGAACACTATGCCTTATCTTCGTGGACGTTAATTTTAAATATCTTTAGAAATCAGCCCTCATTAATTGTTTGGTCTCTGTGGTCTAAGGTAAAAGACTACAATTAGATCGCTTTGACAAAATCATGGACGGCTGTGATATACTATGTGTGCCAAGGAATATAATAAAAAAAATAAAAGAAGCTCAGTCAGCCACAATGTCCTTTGGGTTAAATCTGCCCAGAATTATACACGTGAAGAGCAGCTCAGTAGCAGCAACCTGTCATTAAAAGATAAGATCACTTTAAGCCATCAGGGGGGAAACGTAGCTACTTCTGTTTGATCTTAGAGGAAAACAGCTATAATTCACACTATGTATAATTTAACAGAGGGTAAAGGCTTCGCAAACACAAGAATATTATTTATGATCTCTCAACATAAGTCTATAAAATATTGCATTTTGAAATGTTAAAAATACCATTATACTTCAGTATAATACCTATTTCTTCTAGCGCTCACATTGTTATGAAAATAACTATTGATTTCCGGCTGCAGCCAACAGATGGAATGTCTGGAACAGGGTGTTTGTTGTCATAACAACAGTGGACTGACAGCCCTGTTGAGAGCTTAACTTAAATTAGATAGCAGAGCCCCACTATGCAACCCTCAATTATTTGACCCCCTTTCTAAAGTTCAAGGCGCAATATCAGTAGCTTTATATCAGAGTAAATAACATCCCCCTTTTGCCAGATCTCAGCATACCTAAATGCAGTTGACATTTCCCAAGAGCCTTTCAATGATTTACGTGTGCCCCTGTTTGCTCTGCTTGCTAACCCCTCTTACTGCCATTTCCACCACATTAACACCCTAGAGCTTCCCTTCTCACCCCATGAAACTACGGAACACACTTTTCACCATCCCAACACTATTCTTGAAGCTATTTCTGTTCTGCAGCTTGACTTTGCATCCCTGTTTTCACCATCACCCCTGTCCATGCCTCCCGCTGTCCTTTTGTGGAACCCCACCCTGCACACAACATTCCGTGTCTTCCTCCTCCAACACTTTGCAACTACGAAGCATCCTTTTCACCTTATGAAGCTACCAGCCTGTCCTATTATACAGACCCTTTCATACCCCTGCTTCTATCTTCAACCTCATTCCCATGCCTCCTACTGCATCCATTTTTGCAACCCCCTTTGCACCCCCATTTTCACCTTCACTACTTTCTCCATTTATCAATTTTCCTTTACATGCAGATCAGCATGATTTCCATGCCTTATCCTCTCTCTTGTTATGCAGCCCACTTTGCACACACATCCTGCAATGATATATGTTACTGTACAGTCATACCTCGGGTTACAGATGCTTCAGGTTGCATGTTTTCAGGTTGCACACTGCGCTGAACCCAGAAGTACTGGAATGGATTACTTTCGGGTTTCGGCACTTGTGCAGAAGCACTAAATTGTGCTTCGCGCATAAGCGCCAAATTGCAACCTGCACGTGCGCTGATGCGGCGCTGTGGGTTGCGAACGTGCCTCCGACATGGATCACGTTCACAACCCGAGCGTCCACTGTATCTTTAAGATGAATAGATATTAAGAGCAAGCTTGTCAGTTACAGAATCTGGAACCTTAAGTTGAGGACAACGCATGGTACCAGGAGTGAAGTACATGACAAGTGTAACATACTGTGGAATATTTAAGGCCTCCACATCCCTTATCTCTCACACAAGGCAACTGAGGATTGCAAGAGGGAGAAGTTTAAAACAGCCCTATTTTTCCTTTCAGTGCTGTTGCCATCTTGCTTCTTGTCTGAGTAAAGAGTGGGTTTAGGGACAGTGATATGAAAATTGTGGATTTAAACAATGGCAGATGTTTGAGTAAAGCAGGGATAGAGGCACACAGAGGGGTTGTTTTAAAAAATGAACAAACAAACAAGTTTTAACAAGGAGAAATATCAGCAACATCAAAAGGCTAACAAAACAGAGCCTTTTCCAACTCCCGTCTTGTTGCGCACATTGTTTTAAGCTGTCACTCCTTGCTCACTCTACACAAACCTCTGTCATTATTTAAAATCACCACTTTTTTGCTGTTTTTGTAAAACTGACATTTTCCTTTCCACTCCCTCCATCCTTGTTTTACTCAAACTTCTGCCACTGTTTTAAACCACCACTTTACTCCTCAGTGTTCCTTACTTCTCACTCCTATGCAATGGCCACTGCTGCTGTGCAACCTGCCTTTTCTTTCAGTGCTCCCCTCCTCTACCTCCTTCAACCTCTAATGGGAATTTAATGATGCCAGCATGGGTGTAGCCGGGGGGGGGGCGGTGGCCAAGGGGCAGCTGCCCCCCCAAATCAAGTAAATAAATAAAAATACTTAACATCTCAGCCTGTCCCCATTAATGGATATATCCTTTATTTATGGTGCCCTCCTTGACCAAGAAAACCAGCATGAACTGAAGATCTCACAAGGAATGGAGCAACAGGTTTCAAAAGCAGCTTTACCACCACCAAAAAGCCCAGAGAAGTGATATCAAGGAGAAGTGCTCATCTGATTTTATCTAAATTCATACTGCCCAATCAGAAATCAGAATCCTTCATGATCATTTGGGTCATACTTGCATAATATTTGTCATGAAATTGTTCTTACTGGTACCTTTAAAGTATTTTGTCAAACTCTTTCAGTGTTTGAAAATTTCCCAGCTACTGAAAACTACTTATAAAAATCTAGACAGAATATATAGATGTAGGCTAGCACAACTGACCAAAAATAACCACATTTTCATAGATATAAAAAGCTGAGACATCACCTTGCCGACAAAGGTCCGTATAGTTAAAGCTGTGGTTTTCCCAATAGTGATGTATGGAAGTGAGAGCTGGACCATAAAGAAGGCTAATCGCCGAAGAATTGACGCTTTTGAATTGTGGTGCTGGAGGAGACTCTTGAGAGTCCCATGGACTGCAAGAAGATCAAACCTATCCATTCTTAAGGAAATCAGCCCTGTTTGCTCACTGGAAGGACAGATTCTGAAGCTGAGGCCACTTCATGAGAAGAGAAGACTCCCTGGAAAAGACCCTGATGCTGTGAAAGATTGAAGGCACAAGGAGAAGGGGGCAGCAGAGGACGAGATGGCTGTGTTCTCGAAGCTACCAACATGAGTTTAACAAAACTGCGGGAGGCAGTGGAAGACAGGAGTGCCTGGCATGCTCTGGTCCATGGGGTCACGAAGAGTCGGACATGACTAAATGACTAAACGACAACGGCTGAATTAAACTTTTTAACTAGTTCATATTAAAGAATCACATTATTTGTATGTTGTATAAACCAAACTATGGTTTGTCAGGCCAGCTTTACTCCACATTGTCTTTTTTTTACTGCTGTGACACACTAAGCTAAGCTGAGGTTTGTCCTTGGCTACAATTTGTGGTTAGTGAGGAGAAAGCTTAACACATCAAACCAAATCTTGAAAGGAGCCCAAACATCAGATTTCATCTACTGAAATGGGCATTCACCTTGGTAGCCAGGAATAAAGTGAAAGGGAAGAAATGGTCTTGTCATATTCCCTAAGGGGGTTATCTAAAGTCCAGTTTCATAACAATCCTGCCCATGACTCCAAATCATGCACAGCTGACAAAACAAATAAATAACATGAACATGGGCTGCAATCGTGTACACTGGACTAGGCAATGGCCATAATTCCCCTTGCAGTTTTATATTCCAAGTGCAGCTGTCTCTGTGCGGGCTTCTGTATTTCACACATAACTGTGCTTATGATAACACTTGTGATGGGGAATCTCATAGTTTATTAAAAATGCCATATTGCATTGTGGTACCAGTACTGATTTATAGCACATTGCTTTTCAGCTAGCCTCACACGAATGCTTCTCCAGAAATATTTCACTGCAAAAGAGGAAGGAGCAATGTCATGTAAGTTGTCCCTAAAGAAATAGCATTGGTTTGCTACTCTTCTTTCTGGACAGATGTCGAATAACTGATTTTCAACACAGAAGATGCAGTAGTATTTTTTGTGGATGTACTTCAAAGTCAGTTTCAGCTTCATTATTAACTTCACATTCCAGGGCTCAACCCTCGCAAAACATTAGGTTGCTAGGGTCTACCTGGGTTAGCCCTAGTTCAAAGTACGTTTGAAGAAGTGTGTTCCTGGTAAGTAGGATGGGAGTGGGGAGTTACATATATAGCTCACACTGAAATAAGTAAAAATAATAATAATGAAGGTGTTTGCTCAATTTGCTGTGATTTCAGTGAAGTTCCTGGTGGATTCTGCTAACTTGTTTTCCCTAAAAACACCTTTGCATAGCAATTGCCCAATTCCTAAATCATATCTGAATGACCCTTTAAGAGGCAATCTTACATAAACCACCCTAAAATACTCCAAGAGAAACCTGTAAGAATCTTGCAGAAACCATCCTAAAACCCTTTAAGAATCTCAAGTGAAACCATAGCTTACCAGAACCATGCAAACATGTGGGCTTCCAGAAAGTAACCTGCAGCCACCTTGCTAAGAGAGGACAGTTATGGTTATAACTCATAAAGCCCTATATGGCTTAGGCCATATAGGCTATCGGAACGACCCATCTTCTCCCTTATGAACCAGCCTGGGTTCTATGGTCTTCGAGGGAGGCTCTTCCCTCTGTCCCTTTGCCCTTACAGGTTGGGATGTGGTAGAGGGCCTTCTCAGTGGATGCTCCAGATTCTGGAACTCCCTTCCAAGAGAGGCTAGACTGGCTCCCTCCCTCCTTGTCCTTCCGCCAGCAGGTGAAAACAGTTTTATTCTGGCAAGATTTTAGAACTGTTTTTAAGGAAAGGGTTTTTACTTTGGTGCTTTTTTATATATACTGGACTTGTTTATTAAATTTTATAGATTTGTTTTTATATAGATTTAATTCTATTATAGTTTAATTGCTTTTTAATTATTACCTTTTATATGCTTTTAGCTTTCTGTGTTTTATCCTTGTTGTTTCAATTTTTGTGAGTCATCTTGTGTCCCAGTTCTGGGGAAGAGGCAGGCGATAAATATAATGATAATGGTGATGGTCAATTTTATATATATATATATATATATATATATATATACACACACACACACACACACACACACACACACACGTGCACAAACACACACATACACGCACTATCCATATGGCCCAGTGCAGCACCAGAGTAAAAAAACACGTGTGTGTGTGTGTGTGTGTGTGTGTGTTCAAGCACATGCAAACTCCTCTCTGGGAGCCTTCCCCTTTGCAAAGTCCCAGTAAGTCATAGTTTGGTTTAGAGTATCACTCCAATATTGTATCAGGCCAATGTTGTTCAGCATTATTTGCTATGGCCAACCTTAATCATTTAGCGCGCGTGTGTGTGTGTGTGTGTGTGTGTATGTGTGTGTATATATATATATATATATATATATATATATATATATACACACACACACTAAACATAGAAACATAGCTGTAGAAGCTGAAGGGCATTTAAAAATATTCTTTTTTCCTGCCCCCCAAATATCTGACCACTTTAATGAGCAGTGCTTAGACATATACCACGTCTCCAGTGTAAGAATCACAACTTCCTCTTGATCACAGCACAGACAACATACGTACTTGATTATATGATGAGTAACTAAATAATTCCACCATCACTGCAAAAATTCATCTGCACAATGTCATGTGTACTTGAGGGAAGGGTGAGCACTATAATTAAGTATTAAGCCGTTTCACTAGCATGAGTCTGCCATAAAGTATGAAATGGCTATTATTAATATCCTTAAGGTCCCATTTTATGTACAAGGTTAGTGGAATACAGATGGAATAGCTTACAAAAAAATAAAAATCTTCTGTACCATTGTATGTGTATGTTTTTGTGTGAAGATGCAAAGACAGAAAAAAACTGCAGCAGATGTGAATAGTGATAACTACTGATGCTAGCAGTGATGCAAAAAGGTTAAAATGTCAGGCTCCCATGCACTGTCTGGTCATAGTTATGGTTGCCATATGTCCTCTTTTTCCAGGACACATCCTCTTTTTCATGGGTAGAGTCGTCATAGCGATCCACAGTTAAAAGCAGGTCAGCAAAATGTGTCCTATTTTTTGCTCTTCGAAATAAGGCAGCTCTATAATTCCACTATGAATTCTGGCAGCTGGTGAAATATGGGAAGAAATGAAACTGCTTCTATCAGTGGGAAGAAACAATTGAAACACGTTCTTAATGTGGGATAAAAGAACAGGCATATCAGAAGCTAAACTGCTGCTGTGGAACAAAAGGAACTTTTTTGGCACTATTTAAAATAGTTTTTATAGAAGCGAACTCAGAGAGTGTTGGAAGATATTTTGCCTCTCCTAACTTCTTGGTTCCTATCTCACTTTGCTAGAAGAATAGAAAAGATATAGAGTCGTCGGATAAGCATAAAGCTGTCACAGTTGTGCTGTAGAGGCAGGTAGTGCATTTATTTCATGACCAGATGCTAGTTCCGGCTGAAAAGGAATATCAAATTAACTGAGATTGCAGCTTCAGACACCTCCTGTCTCTTTACTTTGTAATTGTTTTCACAAGGAAGGTAGGATGTTGCTAGGAGGTTGAATGGCTCCCTCCTCCTTGTCCTGTGTGAAAACGTAGCCCCAAATTTAGCTTTATGTCCCATGGCAGAGGAACTTTTCAGCATGTTTCCTGTACATGGCAGAAAGGAGAGGGAGGACTCAGGGCCAAAAGTTCAGGGTCCCTGTCAGCTGAATGAGCAGCAGGATCTGCAAAATTAGCAGGGCTGAAGCAAATTCTTTCCCACATCACCCAGAAAGACAGCGGTCACTGGAAGGGAAGGACTATGTTATCAAGTTGTTCCTTGCCTTCTGAGGCAACCCAACTGCTGAAGAAAGTTGAATTTTTCTCCTTCTGTTCCCTATATTTAAAGTGGGAAAATTTCTTCCCCCTTTATTTTTTCTTCTTGTATGTGTGTGTGTTTAAGTCTGCATAAGCAGTGCAGCTTATAGTGAGTGAGAAGCTTAATAAATAATAGTAATAGTTTATATTATTAATGTGGGTATAATACGAAAATCCCCTAGAGGTCTACCTAGAAGAGATAATTGTGACAACAACTGCCTTCCACATTATCGCATTTTCCTATAGTAGCTGAATGCTTCCAACGCTTGCTCAGCATTAACCTACCTTTGCCAGTTACATGTCTCAAAATATTGGGATTTGTTTAGAAATCTGGGGAATAATTTTCAGTTCTTCATATTGGTAAACATAGGAATAAAACCCCCTAAGAGATAAAATTAATCCTATGGGTGCTGCAGCCTGAAGGTCTCAACTGTCATCATTTCAGCACCATAAATATCTGCATATTTCAAAAGCTTGGCGTATGAAATACATTATATTTAAGTGCTGTCCTGCATATGATTGTGGCTCACTGTGGATTCTTTTGCTTCTGTTTTTAATTCCAAGTGTGTTGTGCTATATTTTCAAGTCTCACTGAAGCCAAAGGAACGAGGTTTTAACCCTGCTTCTACTTCATGCCTCAGTGAGTATAAATCAGGGCACTGGCCTCTTTAATGCTGATAATAATAGATAATAATAGAATTTTTACACACACAGGCTTGGCTCATGCGTGACAGTAAGCTATAGTATAAAATCTGGCTCTCTGATAATCACTTGCATTCTAGTACACACTGCTCAAATCTCACATACCTCACTCCTTGCCTTGCATTTCAGGAAAAAGGGAATTAAAAAAACCCCATTGTGTTGGCTGCACTCCTCCCCATATGTACCCCATGCGAACCAGTGCTTGTGGTTTCTTTCCAAAAGTGAGGCTTTGTTTCTGGCTTATTGCTTGTGGTTTGTGATAAACAAACCCCCAGCACAGGTTAGCAGTGTGTCTGCTTCAGCCGGTATGGCCAAAGGGAGTGGTAATTACCAAGCACCATGTAAGATTACATACAAACAAGGTCACAAAAACATTACAGTTTTATCCAATGCTGCGTGAGCGGAATTCCACTTGTGAATCAGGAGTCTCTCCTCCCTCTTCCCAAAATCAACTCTAATAAATAGTGAAAGTTGGCACACTGCAAAAAGTATGGTATTAAAGTAAATGCATCTTAAAGCAGATTCTGAGAATATATATTTTTTTGCAACGTGAAGAACAGAGAAGCAAAAATGATTGTAAAACAGCTTAAGTGAATAATTCCAGGCTGATGTGCAATTGGGAAACTTCAGGCTTCTGCAGCCATAAAACTGACACTGGAGAAGAAATGGCTACAGAATCTGATCTCACAGCAATACTAAATCCATAGTGATACCGAGCTAGTGTTAGAAAGGAGTCTCATATGTCTAATAACGAGCATTTCACCTGCTAGAGATGCTGCATATCATCTCTGACCTCCACCTGTGACATCTGTATTCATGGTGTTGTTAGATTATTTATGTGATGCTTATTTTTCTTTGGACGCCAGATTCCCTTCCCCCCTATCTTTCTCATTTGGGGGGAGGGGAGAGGTCAACAGTGACACAACTCAGTTATTGTTGCAACTGGGTGGTTATTGTTTACTCTACTGATGAGGAATTTTGCTAGCACCAGGATATTCCACACAGCGCCTCTTGCTGGTGGTGACATGAGTCTCCTAGATATCTGGTGAATATGTCCTTCCCAAATCACCCACTATGGTTGACCTGACATTTGAACTGAGTCTCCCAAGGACTAGTTGGACCACACTGGATTTTGTGAGTCTGTATCACAAATGTGTGGGTCTGCTGGGACTCCACCACCTCAGAACACAAAGAAATATTGCTTGTCTCTCTACTTCTTCTCCCCCTGCAAAACTCCCCATACTTCAAAATTAATTTAGAAGGCTTTGAGTCTGAACCTTTTCATGACATGTTCTCTTTCCAATTGAATTAGGTATTTTTTGGGTCTGGCAGCACTTTCACACAAACAGTCCCTATGTACATTTGATGTTCTGTGAAGACTGTATGAAGTGTTTGCCTAATCTACACCATGGCTTAGCAGAAATGTGTTGGCTGCTAGGGAGGAGATCACAACTGCTTTGCTCCTCCGTGGTCCTTTTAGTTCATTGCAGCGTGGCAGCTATGTGAAGGTTTGGCGTAGTGTGTTGTCTGAACCTGGGACTGACGTTGAGTTCTCTCCACCATAACCAGGATCTGCAGTCAAGATATGTTCATGGCTACAGACTGGGATTGAGGAGGAGAGATCTTAACTACTATTAAAACAACATGCTAAACCAAACCTTAAACTAAAGGTTTATGGACTGGGAAGGAGCGATGAGGGTGTGAGTTTCTCTTTGGGAGCCAACATTTTTGGTGGTCCCAGTAAGAACCTTCAGGTCCTACAGAAGTGCTTTTAAGATTAATGCAATACTTGTTTAAATGATAGCATATTAACTATCACATTTCTCTGATTCATATCTTTATTTGATATTTGATTTCAATAGCAGCATTGTTATCTGAATACCTTCAGATGGTATAATCTAGTGAAAATTAAACTCAGTAACTGGTGTTAAGATTCCAGATCAGTGTCTTTAATTTAGAATCCTAGTTACTAACCAAACTTGCTAGAATTATTTGTGAGCAGGTATTAATAAAATTATTCCTATTTTCTAACCATTTTTTCTTATATCAGCACTACTCTCTTTTTAAATGTTGTTGTTTAGTCGTTTAGTCATGTCTGACTCTTCGTGACCCCATGGACCAGAGCACGCCAGGCACTTCTGTCTTCCACTGCCTCCCGCAGTTTAATCAAACTCATGCTGGTAGCTTCGAAAACACTGTCCAACCATCTCATCCTCTGTTGTCCCCTTTTCCTTGTGCCCTCCACCTTTCCCAACATCAGGGTCTTTTCCAGGGAGTTTTCTCTTCTCATGAGGTGGCCAAAGTATTGGAGCCTCAGCTTCACGATCTGTCCTTCCAGTGAGCACTCAGGGCTGATTTCCTTAAGAATGGATGGGTTTGATCTTCTTGCAGTCCATGGGACTCTCAAGAGTCTCCTCCAGCACCATAATTCAAAAGCATCAATTCTTCAGCGATCAGCCTTCTTTATGGTCCAGCTCTCACTTCCATACATCACTACTGGGAAAACCATAGCTTTAACTATACGGACCTTTGTTGGCAAGGTGATGTCTCTGCTTTTTAAGATGCTGTTTAAGATAATCCACGAAGGGGACTTTTTAAATACAGAGTATCTATTTTTGTCAAGTTAATCATTATGTATTCAATGGGTTTAATAGTGAGCAGTTATTTGTAGTTCTATTTCCCTCTCTTTCCTTAATTTTCTTTTTAAAACCCTTTATAGCACAGCATGAAAAGAAGCATTACTTCATTCAGAACTATTATTTTGCAAAACAAGCCTTCCCATTTCACCTGAACATGGCCTTTAAATTGCTGCCTGGGACAGCAGGTCTCACTACGACTATTTAGCTAGCTCAGTGTTCTACATGGTACAGGAGAATTCTTCTCAGCTAAAACCAAAGTGTAAGCACATTTTACCTGCCACTTGGTACTTTTAATTATGTATACTTGCATTTGCTTGCTTTTTCTTAACACTAGGGGACCAACTTTTTCTTCATCAAATCTTGCATACAAGTGAAGAATAACTGAGGAGAGAATGTTGGGGGGGGGGGGAATAAAGAAAACTGGTTGCCATGATTTATTTCTTCTTCAAGTCCTTATCTCAATTATGTGCAGTCTTCTGACACAGGGGGAAAAACAATTATCCTGTGATATGATCACATGATTTTTTCTGAATAGGCTGTTTCAGGAAAACATTTCACTATACGAAAACAAAAGCCAAACTACACATGGCTGCTCAATGTGTCTCTTTAAGTTATCGCTTACTCCAGGCATAGGCAAATTCAGACCTCCAGCTGTTTTGGGACTACAACTCCCATCATCCCTAGCTAACAGGACCAGTGGTCAGGGATGATGGGAATTGTAGTCATCTGGCGGGCCAAGTTTGCCTATGCCTGGCTTACTCATTTGGTTGATTCCGAGTCTAAAAATCAGCTAGCTATAGGTGTATACCACTTTCCAGTTGAACAAGCCAGCCCACTGAGACATAAAAAGCTGGATGAGGGCACGGCCTAACATAGGCTTATCACAATATTCATACCCTCCAAGTGTCCCAATTTTCCAGGAACAGTCCCGGAATTACGAAAGCTGTCCTGGCTTTTGATTTGATCCCATACTGTCCCTATTTTCCCCATCAGAGCCATGGCTGCCAGGGAGAGGGAGAGGGATGGTGATGGCTGAAGCTGAAAGGGAGCATCCTGTTGCCTCTCCATGGCTGCTACTGCCAGCTTCCTCCTCTGGTCAGCTCATAGAGGCTGCTGGACAGCAGGCAAGGAGGAAGAGAGGCTGCAGCTGCTGAGGCCCAGCCCCACATGACATGCTGGCTCCGAGGGGCAGACAGAGGCCAGGGCTTCCCTGAGCGAGAAGAAAGGGTGACTGAAACAGAGCATATGAAAAATGCTTTGTGCATCCGCATCTAATCTTGTCCCTTTCTAAAATTTATTTATTGGTGTGTGTTTTTCTTTCTCTACCAAAGAACAAAACAAAATAGGATTAAGGGGTGGGTAGGGAGGTTGAGGAGGGTCATCTGGGTTGGAGTGAGAAATGTCCCTATTTTCATCGGAGGAATGTTGGAGGGTATGCAGCATTGTAAGCTGTACAGCTGTGTACACACCATGCCTTTAATGCCCATTCAAATCCCATTTAAAGAATTCTGGGCACTGCAGTTTACGCCACGCAGAGTTACAATTCCCAGCCACCTTTAACAGTGCCCAGAGGGAAAGAACATGCTCCAGAATAGCACATCATTTCCCTTGAATATTTTGTTTCTCTTCCCTTTGAATCGTTTCTCTTTCGTTTTAATTATGTGTGTTTCTTTGCTCTCGCCTCTTCTAATTTTCTAATGCCTACATCCTATATTTCTTCTATAGCTTCTCCCTGTTGCATTGTTTTGCTATGACTGTCAGCAAGAATTGTATACGAGGCATAACATAAATTATTCCAGTTGCATTATTTATTTCATAATCACTCCCAGAAAATTTATTCCTTACTTGCTGAATTAAACATTTTTAGAGGTCAGTCTTAATAACATGTACTGTACTTGCATGGAAATTCTAGATATATATATACAGTGCCAACAACTAATTGTTGCAAAAGAGGCCATTACAACAGCAAAGTAGAAACACTGGACCACTATTTCACACTATTTCATGGACAGTCATGAGTGGTTCCATGCAGATGGCATGGTTATGACTGTCTGAATATGTGACCTTTGCATATTCATTAACCTAGATTTCATTTTGATTTTTGCATTCCAACTTTTAACAAGGTGCTACACATTAAATCCCCAAAGAGTTCGGCAAGCATCCATTCATCCACCCACAGAACAATCCTATGCATATTTATTCAGGAGTCCCACTGTATTCACTGCAAGTACCTTAGTACTTGCAATCCTACACACACTGATGTGAAAGTAAGCCCACTGAAATTCAGTGGGATTTACATATGAGTAAACATGCATAGGGCTGCTATGTCAGTTGCCTTTAACAGGCTCCTCTGCTGCCCCCTGAGTTACAGCACTGATCCTCTCAATCATAGTTCATATTCTATGACTCGATGATTCTCCTGTCCCTTTAAAATCACTTACAACTATCTTCTCCTCTCCCCATCCCACATATTTTACTTTCCCCCTTACAGCAGCATGCTGTTGATGTCCTATATAAATGTTAATGAGAATTGTAGCTGTAGATGTACTGAGAAGCTCTTCTGGAAATACTGTGATCACTGCCAATACAAATTAGTTGCTATTAATACTCATTTGCGGATATCATGCAGAGAATTTGCAAGAGTTTTGTTTTCTTCGGTAGTGGTTATATATTTTTTTTAAAGCATCATAGTCATAAAGGATAATTTTCTGCAGCTCATTCATGGCATTATTTTTCTCTCTTTTACTGCTTCAAACATTCTCCTGCCAGCTACTATGTATACTAAGCTACTGTATATACTACAGTCTGAAAGGATAACAAACAGAAAATATGGTTGTTGCCACAGAAGATCCAAGCCCAAAGCTTTCTTTCTGTCATGCCCCCATTTCTTTGTTCTTGCCACCCACATGAAATCAGGATGAAGGCCAAATGCATTTAAAGCATTTTAAAAATATGACCCATTACCACTGTGGCATTAAAACAAAACATTTTTGGGGGAAATGTCTCAACCACAAATATTGCAGGAATAGAGGTGAAGGACAGAAATGGCGAGGTTGGTAAAACTTGGCATATTTGTGAGGTATCTCCATTATAGTTTTGGTCTGTTTCTGCACTCAGTGCTTGAGTTTCTTTGGAATGTATATTATTTAAGAACTTGATTGCAGACATTTTGCATTAGCATCTGTATTGAAAAACTATGCGTTCTGCTGAAGTGCAGAATGCTAGCCCAAGTTTTTGCAATTCTTTTATCCTTCAATAGTCAAGAAACATTTTCATCACTACATTTTTTGTGGCAGTAAGGAATACATAAATCAAGCAAGGACAATCGATATAACAACATTTCATGCCAAACAAGCTGATAGGCAATGTAAGATGACAAATGTGACACCTATGTGTCTTAACATCCAAAAAGGTTTATTAGAAACATCACCTCACCTTTACTCTAACTCTCCAAGCCACCACAAAACAAAGACATGCAAGGAGAAGACAAGACACAAAGATGACAGGCAAGAGGCAATGTCATTCTAGTAACAACAGTACAATGTCTGTCTTCAGAAAAAGTGATCCCACACATGTAAAGAAGCCAGTGATCCAAAGCCATTTGTCAGGAAAAAAAATATATAGAATGTATGCAGAGAATGATGGCTGTGCAATCACCTGGAACTTATCATTGTAGATGACACACAAGACTGTAGTGCAGGTAGAGATGAAGAAGTAGAAGAAATGGATCTAGAGCCCATGCGTAAGGCAACACGTGACACCTGAGGCTCAAACAATTCTAATAGAACTATTAAGCTACAGAACTTTGAAGCTATCAAGATGCGAAAAGACTATGCAAAAGGAGAAATTAGCTCAGTTCTTGCATAACACCATTGTCACTCCTAACATGTTGGATGAATCACCCTCACCCATCAATACCTGAAAGACAATGTGACCCAGGGGCTCAATGGTGACCCAGAGTACCTATTCCTTATGGGATTGGGGAAGGGCTGTAGTATATTAGTAGAACATTTATGTTGCATGCAGAAGGCATGCAACATCCCCTGCACCTCTTAATTGGGCTGGGAGAAACCCCTGCTTGAAACCTTGGAGACCCACTGCTAGTCAGTGTAGACAATACTGAGCTAAGATGGATCAATGACTCTGCAGAAGGCAGCTTCTTGTGTTATTGGATTTCCTTTCTTTGAAAAAGGGAGAAGGAATTGCCCAAGTGTTTCACATGTTGAAATGGCTTGGCAACTGTGTGCACGTACTGCTCCAGAACACAAGGTCTGCTGCCAGCAACAACATATGAACCAGGGAATTGGCAACTAAGCAATGACAAAGACACTTTCTCCAGGTTACAGATCTGTACAGAAGATGATGTGACACGGTATCATTCTTCTGCCTGCTGTCACTATGTAACTGACAATGGGCTCTCAGCACCTTCAGTAAGCACAGCCAAAAAGAGGTCTCAGTTTTTCTGAGGTCGGGCAAGTACAAAGAATGAAGCTCCAGTGACATGCATTCCCCATTTTTTTCATTCAGTCAGAGTTCTACTTTAAGCACACCTGCCTTCTTGCCATTCAGCAGCATCTATGCTACAAGGTATGTGTGGGTGTTCCTTTCTTTGTTCAGGGGCTGAAATGCCACCAGTCAGAATAGAAAATTCAAGCAAGGTGCCTTTGAGTTACATTGAAACTAAATGCCAAAGTTTACCTTAGTTCCTTGAAGGGGTCTGCCCTGACATTGGGTGTTTCTATGGATTTAGGGAACACTACGCCTTCTGCTCCTGAAATAACAAAACAGAACACAAGTGTATATGTTATAAACTGTCATATGTGGCACATTTTACAGTTAATCTATCTCTAGCCCATAACATACATCCTATATCCTTATAACTACCCAGAGTGAGGATACTGAGACTCTCCTCTGCCTGCGATATATTTGTTCAACTTATAGAAACAATAATTTAGCGCATTAAGGGCTCTAATCCTATACATGTTTACTTGGGAGAAAGTAACATTCACCACAGTAAGACAGACGTGCTTATTAAAGACTCTTAGGATTGGATTGCACAAATGCATAAATGTAAAGCATTTTTTTAACAGATATATTTAAAGCAGGTCTTAAATGAGGTACTATATGAATACAAACCCTTTGAATGAGCTGTCTTTCCAAATGCAGTCAATGTGTGTGGTGTTATTTCTCAATTCTTTTTAGAAAAGTTTTCAAAAGGGTGGTGAATTACTCTGGAGGTGCATCATTGCTGCCCAAAATGGCTGAACGCATGCTGTATTGCCTCCTCCCTTTGTTTGCTGCAGTTGATATATTTATTACTTGCTTGCATTTATTACCTGCCTTTCACAAAAAGTCCAAGGGCAAGTTATATATCAGTAAAAAGGTAAAATACAGCATACAAGGCAGTTAACAGTTAAGCAACCGATCAACAAATATGGCCAAACCAATCAACAACCATTGTTGTTGTTTAGTCGTGTCCGACTCTTCGTGACCCCATGGACCAGAGCACGCCAGGTACTCCTGTCTTCCACTGCCTCCCGCGTTTGGTCAAACTCATTTTAGTAGCTTCAAGAACACTGTCCAACCATCTCGTCCTCTGCCGTCCCCTTCTCCTTGTGCCCTCAATCTTTCCCAACATCAGGGTCTTTTCCAGGGAGTTTTCTCTTCTCATGAGGTGGCCAAAGTATTGGAGTCTCAGCTTCACGATCTGTCCTTCCAAGTGAGCACTCAGGGCTGATTTCCTTCAGAATGGATCGGTCTGATCTTCTTGCAGTCCATGGGACTCTCAAGAATCTCCTCCAGCACCATAATTCAAAAGCATTGATTCTTCTGTGATCAGCCTCCTTTATGGTCCAGCTCTCACTTCCATACATCATTACAGTGGTGCCCCGCAAGACGAACGCCTCGCAAGACGAAAAACCCGCTAGACGAAAGGGTTTTTCCCTTTTGGAGGCGCTTCGCAAAACGAATTTCCCTATGGGCTTGCTTCGCAAGAAGAAAGCCCATAGGGAAATCTCCGGGGACCTCTTTTAAATGCTGGCGGTGGGGAGCAAAGCCTTCCCCCCCCTCCGGCCTTCAGAAGAGGTCCAGGAAGGCCGGCGGGGGCCGAAAGGCTTTCCTCTCCACCGCCAGCATTTTAAAAGCAGTCCGGGATAGCAGGGAAGCGCTTCCCGCTATCCCGGATGGCTTTTGAAAGCAGGCGGGGGGCAAAAGTCTTTGCTCCCCCCCGCCTGCCTTCAAAAGCCATCCGGAGGCTTTTAAACCTCTTCTGAAGGCTGGCGGGGGGCAAAAGTCTTTGTCCCCCCTGCCTGCCTTCCCGGGGGCTTTTAAATCGCCCCGGGACAGCGGAGAATGTCCCGGGGTTTTTTAAAATGCTGCCGGGCGGCAGCGAAGGCTTCGCTGCCGCCCGCCAGCATTCTAAAAAACCCCGGGACAGCGGAAGACTCCGCTGTCCAGGGGCGATCTTAAAATGCTGGCGGGCGGCAGCGAAGGCTTCGCTGCCGCCCGCCAGCATTTTAAAAAACCCCGGGACAGTGGAGGCTGTCCGGGGCGATCTTAAAATGCTGGCGGGCGGCAGCGCTGCCGCCCGCCAGCATTTTAAAAAACCTCGGGACATCGGAGAAGTCCTCTGCTGTCCCGGGTTTTTTTTAAAATGCTGGGGGTGGGAAGAAAAGCCCTTGTCCTCCCCCCCAGCCTTCAGAAGAGGTCGGGGGACAGACTGTCCCCGGACCTGGTCTGAAGGCAGTTTCCATAGGAACGCATTAATTAATTTTCAATGCATTCCTATGGGAAACCGTGCTTCGCAAGACGAAAAACTCGCAAGACGAAAGAACTTGCGGAACGAATTAATTTCGTCTTGCGAGGCACCACTGTACTAGCATATTCCCAAATGCCTGGAGGGAAAAATATATGTGCCTGTGTATATTTTCTGAAAATCCTCCATGCTGAAGCTAGGCAGCCATCAGGTAGCAGGGAGTCCCAAAGTTTGAGGACTACCACTGAGAAGGTTTTGTTCTGATTCACACGATGATCAAGGCAACTCATATGATTGAATCAGCTGAGAACTGGTCATGTGGGAAAAATTAAGCATTTTCATGTGATGCACAACAACAGTGAGTTAATGGATTTGATGTGACTGGTCTTTTGGAGCTTTCCCTCTCCAAGAGAATGAGGAAACTGGAACTGGGAAACTGTGCTACATTTAAACTGCCTGGGACATTTCAGATGTACAGTGGTACCTCGGGTTAAGTACTTAATTTGTTCCGGAGGTCCGTTCTTAACCTGAAACTGTTCTTAACCTGAAGCATCACTTTAGCTAATGGGGCCTCCTGCTGCCGCCGCGCTGCCGGAGCATGATTTCTGTTCTCATCCTGAAGCAAAGTTCTTAACCTGAAGCACTATTTCTGCATTAGTGGAGTCTGTAACCTAAAGCATATGTAACCTGAAGCGTATGTAATCTGAGGTACCACTGTAGCTACATACTAACCCTTCTGCACTTCAACTAACTTTGAATATGCAAAAATGATGGCTTCAACAATCACTTTAACAGATATGGAAATTGGCCACAGGGCATGGCTTAGTCTTTCTATTGGAACTGTTGTTGACTCCTATTTCTTCAATTAGGCTGCTTATAGTCACAGCGTGCTGCTGCAGTGGCCTGCAGACTGAAACATACAATTTTTTTTTATCCTGCCTCCACTCACTACTGCATTTTGCTGGATGAGAGACTACTCCAATGCAATGAAGGAAATGATGCAAGGGACCACTAGTAACTGCACACCCTGCCCATAAAATATCCCCAGCACTCCCCAGGTAAGTCTCCTAGGCAAAATGCTGACACATAAATGATAATATCTGGTAAGGCATCAAAGTAAGGTGCCTGTTTCTGTGGCATAGGGAAACTTTGAGCTAGCTCACATGCTTGACTGCTGTTGCTTCTGTCTGGCTATCAGGAACAAAAGAAAGAAACCATTTCATTATACCTGATCCATCTATACTGGGCGGAAAGCAAACCTTGTCAAATCTGCTGGTAAATCAACAGCTTTTATCGCTTTTGCCATTGCAAACACTACTGCCTCTGCTGTGAACAAAGGTCTGTTTCTTTGGAAACTATAGGGAATATTGTTTTCAACAACACAATTGATTTTTGTGGTATATCGTCGTATATCTACAACAAGTTAGATAAGACAGAGGGAATCTATTATGTAATGTGTATTTATACCTACTGTACATTCCATGACAATAAATTATTCTCTTCTTTTATTATTTGCAAAAGAGTTTGATTAAAACCCAGGCCCGGCAAATCTTTCTTTTGACACTATGTAATTTACCAGCAATAAATGTTCATAAACAGTTTGAGTGGAAAATCCATAAAGCTATTTCAGCTTTATTTTAAGTTCCATTTAATGCCCCTCAAAAATGATTTCATCAATGTGTGTTCCATTAACTGGCTTTCTGCCCAATAACTTAATTCAACACAATCAATCAGGAATTTATAAAGCATGTGACAGGATCTATCTAAAGTGTTTTGAATTACTGTAATGATTCACTCAATACTTTAATTTTTCGCCCCCTCCCCGGTACTGGTGAAAACTGGGGAAATAAATTTGTCAAAAATCTCTAATGTGCATTTGGTGACTGCAGGAACAATGTGGAAAGCTTTTATATTAAAGTACTGCACAGTATCACAGATACATTTGGTGACAGCAAAAAGCTTTATGCTAAAAGAAAACAAGTAACCATTTGAAAGCTGCATTGTAGGATATATTCCTATAACCATTGCCACATGATAGGGGTTTTATTTTTGACAAGAACTGACGAGAAAGCTGGTGCCTGGTCGGTTTCAATATATCCATTGTGAACACTTTTTAAAATGCAGGTGTTTAAGTTCAGAATATGCCTGTTACCACAGCCAAGTTTCTCTTTCTACTGAATAATGTCATCTGTTTTATGTAGCAATTAAACCAAAGCATGCATTCCATGGTGTATAGTTTTTCTATGGTTGCAACAGCTGCCATTACACTTTTCGAGTCAAAGAAGCAGCAGAATCATAGAGCTGGAAGGTAATCTAGTCTAAAAAAGATGGCCATCCAACCTCTGCTTAAAAATCTCCAATGGAGAGGCCACAACCTCCTGAGGGAGTCTGGTCCACTGTCAAACAGCTCTTACTGTGAGAAAGTTCTTCCTGATGTTTCGTCAGAATTTCCTTTCTTGTAACCTGAAGCCACTGTTTCAAGTCCTAGCCTCCAGAGCAGGAGAAAACAAGCTTGCTCTACCTGGCATGTGACAGCCCTTGAGATATTTGAAGATGGCTATCATATCTACTCTCAGTTTCGTCTTTTCCAGGCTAAACATACCCAGCTCCTTCAACCGTTCCTCATAAGGCTTGGTTTCCAGACCTCTGATCATCTTGGTTGCTCTCCTCTGCACATGTTCCAACTTGTCAATGTCCTTCTTAAATTGTGACACCCAGAACTGGACACAGTATTCTAAGTGGAACCTGGAAGTCTTGACTTCCAGTATTAGGAGGTGCCAGCCACAGAGTGAAAGAGTGAAACCCTGCAGCTCACTATCACTTTTGAATATAAGCAGAATTTTTTATTTTTTCCAAAAAATGCAAAACACCCAGAATTGGTTCTCTGAAAGGTCAAAGTTCGTAAGTCAGATGAGGACGACAGAGGCGCCACATTTATAACTCACCCATAACAGTTTTTGTACAAATAGGGACAGAAATTGTTCACTGGGCGGAATAGCCCACAGTCTGCAAAACATAACCAAAGAAAGAAGCCCAAGTTGCATGTCTTGTAAAGGACCTGAGCATCACAGAAATGGACCCCCCTCCCTTTTCAAGTGACAGTTGCAATCAGTAAACTAATTGGGGGCACTGCACGACTTGTTTGTACCTGCCTCCTCACTGTGTTTGAGACAACTCACAACAATAAAATTAGGGCAACACACACACAATCTTTCAAAAACACTAACTAGCTGTTAATAAGCAGAATGTCTGCAAACTTCAGCTTTATTGGCTTTGCAAGGAAGGGGAACCCAGAGGTAGCTCAGTTCACCTCATTAAAAATAATAAGGTTGCAGAACTGGTGGACTACAAAAAGAATGCATGGATACAGAAATCATGAATGTGATTCATTTTCAGCACCATGTTTTATGATGTAATGTACTTACTACATGGAGGATGAGACCAATGGGCCTGAGCAGAATGCTTTGTGCCATAATATCCCACCCCCAAAGGAAGGATTGTCAAAAAGAGATAAGGTTTACTCAAATCATTCTGATCCCAGGCTGTTTGAGCTTCAGTTTGCTGAACTGTTTCCCAACAGTGCTTATAACAACATCAGCACTGGTGAGCTCTTTTTTTTTACTAGCTGTATTTGTTGCTGGTGCTAGTTTTGCGTGAAACACTAGCGTGTGGGCTTACAAAACCAGAAATAGTCCATGCAAAAAGTTTCCAAGGAGAACATCCTGCTCTCTTAAAGCAGATTATGTTTCAGAAGAGTTTCAAGGGAAGCTCAAGGAATATAGAATAAATCTGCCTTGCATTAAATTCAGAAACTGTACTATATGTTCCTTTGCTAATCCTTATGGCACCAAATCAATATTAATCTGATGCTGGTTGATGCTTCTTTCGTAAATAGGATTAAGGTTAACACAATATAGACAGATATATCAGACCTGGACATTAAATCCATGTCTGCTGCCTTGGTTTTACCCTTTCCTTTCATATCTGCTTTATATCCAAATCCTAAAGAAATTAGAAATATCTCTGCGTTATGTATCCCCACTAACTAACAGAACCTCAGTTCAATCTTAGCTGAATTTTGAATGGATCTTCCAAGAAGCAATTAATATTCAATATTTAATTTCTATAGACTGCATCTCTTTAAAAACAAGCTTCATTGTCAAGGGCAGCAGTGCCAAAGAAAGTGAAATTAAAAAGCATTAACATACTCTTGATAAGGTGACAATTTGCAAGGTTATTATGGCATCCCTCTAGTAATTAACACATAGTAAGGGACAGGGTACTTAAAGGCAGCTAAGTAACTTGGGGGGAAAGCTTGAACTAATTACCTACATAGCAGGAAAAATACACAGTTCATAGCTTAAAAAGCAATAGACAGATGGTAAATTAAATGGCTTTCCTGTGAAGGTGGTATAGGCACAATCTTACAAATTAAGGTTCTTACTGTGCAACTATACTAAATAGCTGGCACGAGAGTGTAAAATAAGGAGCAATTATAATGAAAACGGCAATCTCTAAACAGTATCAACACATACTGTACATGATGAAATGTAACAAGATTGCTGGGAAGAATCAACTGCTGCAGTTACTGTGCTGCTGGCAGTGGATGATTTGGCACCAATTAGCAGATATCTGCATATGAAACTCAGATGGGCGCACGGAATGGCCACACAGGGAGAGAAGACGGACATCCCGTTCTTACTCACCTTTTCTACAAACTAAAAAGTCTCAAATGTTGCAACCTTTCTTCAGAGGATAGTTGCTCCATCCCCTGAATCACCTTTGTCTATATGCCTGTTGACATTCTCAAATTACTATTATTATGGATTTGTGAGGCAGTAATTGCTCTTGCAGAAGCCTCCAGCTGTTTTGGGACTACAATTCTCACCATCCCTGACTACTGGTCCTGTTAGCTAGGGGTGATGGGAGTTGTAGTCCCAAAACAGCTGGAGGGCCAAGTTTGGCCATCACTGGCCATAATGGCTCTGCTACAGTAAGGCATGTTCTTCTATATGCTTGGCTATTTTACCTTCAACAATACTATTTACCAATTTTACCAATTTTCTGGGACAGACTAACGAAAGCTAACTGCCCTATAATTGCCAGGATATCCCTTAGATCCCTTTACAAAAAAAAGGTTTTATATTGGCTGTTTTTCAGTCCTTAGGCCTGGAGACTGATCTGAGGGATATTTTTGTTAGAAGACCAGCAATTTCACATTTGAGTTATTTGAGAACTCTTGGGTGCATGCCAACTAGACCCAGCGATTTGTCAGTTTCTATTTCGGCAATTAGGCCTAGAACTTAATCTCTCATCACCACTAGCTGCTCAGACTCACTTCCTGCACAGGTTTGTTTAGGCACTGGGATCTGCCCTATATATTCTGTTGTGAAGTCAGATGCAAATGTCACTTGGAAGTGACCTGTGTTGTGTGTAACTAGAGACAATGAAAAGTTTCAATTAACTCTTATACATTTAACAGTGTGAAACAGTGTGAAACCTGATTCAGAAGAGAAATTAGGGAGTATACAAAAAATTCTAAAAGGAAAAGGAGTCAAAACTGATATTAGCAGAGAGAAAGCTTTAACATTCTGAATGTCCCTTGTTGGATGTGCCCATTAAATTACTACTAGGACATAGACTGTCCTTCATTTGTCAGAAAGTTAATAACATTGAAGCAAGTCAGGGCAAGGATGGTTATGGTTATGTTTATTAATACAATTTGTTTGTATTGCAAATCTATATGTGGAAGTGCTTGAGAAGGGGCAAAGGGACAGAGAGGACACTACCCTGTTTTTGAAGTTGCTTCAATCTAATATTTCCAGGCTGTGAAGCCTTTGGTGCCCTAAGGTCAAACTTATTCATTAAGCAGCTGTTTATCACAAGGGTCATTATTCTGTTTTTATTGAAAAAGAAACTGTGGGAGCCAAAGACGAAGCAAAGACTTCAGAGTGAATGTTCAAACTCCCCTCCTCCTCCTAACTTTGGAAGATTTCCCCAAATCTCATCATATATTTGGCTGTAATTCTAGAATAAAAACCCACAATAAATACTTTTAACTGATTAGAAAAGTGTGATCACATTAGGAAAAAGTAGCACTACCAACTAAAAGAACTTTACTCTTACAATCCAAATGAAAAGCTTGCGGCACTGTACATTAAATAAAAGATTATTCTGCCTCTATTATATTTGACTTCTATTTTGAGGATTTTGAGGAAAAGACACATTTTAAAATAAGTGAAACAGATATGTGTCCTGCAAATAAACACAAGGGTTTGTGTGTATTCAATCGCTTCATCAGTGCTCTTATTGTCCCTTAATGCCACCAATAAAATTGTTGTTTAGTCGTGTCCGACTCTTTGTGACCCCATGGACCAGAGCACACCAGGCACTCCTGTCTTCCACTGCCTCCCGCAATTTGGTCAAACTCATGCTGGTAGCTTCGAGAACACTGGCCAACCATCTCATCCTCTGTCGTCCCCTTCTCCTTGTGCCCTCCATTTTCCCCAACATCAGGGTCTTTTCCAGGGAATCTTCTCTTCTCATGAGGTGGCCAAAGTATTGGAGCCTCAGCTTCACGATCTGTCCTTTCAGTGAGCACTCAGGGCTGATTTCCTTCAGAATGGATAGGTTTGATCTTCTTGCAGTCCATAGGACTCTCAAGAGTCTCCTCCAGCACCATAATTCAAAAGCATTGATTCTTCAGCGATCAGCCTTCTTTATGGTCCAGCTCTCACTTCTATACATCACTAATGGGAAAACCATAGCTTTAACTATACGGACCTTTGTTGGCAAGGTGATGTCTCTCCTTTTTAAGATGTTGTCTAGGTTTGTAAAATAAAATACCTTACATTAACTATTCTTTTGGTGTTTGATGATCACAGTATTTGTTATTAGAATGAAATTTTTAATACCTCTGGACTGAGATCTAAATTCTGATGGAATTCTGAATTGTTTAAAACAGGGCTGGGGAACCTGTGGCCCACCAGATGTTGTGAGACAAAAACTCCCATCATCTCCTGTCACATGCCAATGGGCAAGGACAATGAAAGTTGTAGTTTGTGACTTTTAAGGGGCACAGGCTCACCATCCTTTGTTAAAAAGAGTAGTTGTTTGTCTGAAGGATGCTCCTTGAGGATGCTCCTTGATCTAACTTCGTCACTGGTTAGTTTGTTGCTAGGTAAGTCTTACCTGTCACTTGTCAGATAGCCTAGCCATAAATACACACACACACAATTTATATCCTGCTCCTCATTACTAGTGATCTTGGGGTAGTGTCTACGTTGATGCTATTTCAGTGCCTGTTTCTGTATTGAAAGCTGTCCCAGGAATGAATCTGAAAGGTGGGCTTCCTGTGACAACCAACCTACCAACTAATGAAACAAAGCAAAGTTATCAGTTAAGTTTATTATTTATAGCCCAATTTTCTACAGATGTATCCAAAGCATCTTATAATTTACAACACAAGACTGGCGTGTGGCTACTATTTAGCAATAGACTTATCCATCTCTTCCCTGCACTTCTAGCCTGCGTGTTTTCATCCCATTATATGAAGGAACATGCCGATTTCTAAATACTAATATTATACAGACACACACACATTGATTTGAGTATATTGATAAACGGAAAAGTGACTAAGCAAAGAAAACTAACAGCATTTAGCTGTTCCTTTGTAGGAAGTCATGAATACACAACTGTATTCCATAGGTTTTCTTACAGTAGTCATCACAAGAAATCTATGACATAAATCACATGTAAAGCATTTCCTACATTTTATAATATAATAATAATTAAACACTGTATTTATTGGATGCTTGATCAGGCTGATAAGGATTTGTGGAGAGGCACTGCTTTTTCCTCCCTTGTATAAGACTGAAATACAAAACCTGGGAGAAAATGTTTGCGGATGCAAAGCATTGAGACAGCAAGGATGATTTATACAAAGATAGAGATATTAGCCCATCACATTCATATTAAATCATGTTCTCTCCCAAACCAAGCTGAGAAGCACCAAGGGCAATGCAAATTATTTCTTCATCTCCCTCAGGAATGAGCATGCAGCTCTTGTGAACACAAGGTTGCAAATACAGTACAAACAATTGCCAGGTCTCGAGAGGAGAGAACACGCTGGTTAAAGCATTATAGTTCTCTTTTATGCAGACTTACTTAGGAGTAAGGCCCACTGAATTTAGTTCATCATTATCATAGGAATATTGTACAATATTACATTTACATTCTGTTTATTATTTGTTAAGATAAATTCTGCAAATATAATTGATTTCCACTAATAGGAAAGATAAGATTAATTGTGTTCACACACATTAAGAATTTCTGCTGTGTTTGATCTGTGTTTGAACATTCCCAGAACTTGTGTCTTGGCAGCATAAAGTTTGACAAGTGGAGTGTTGCAGGATTCTGTCCAGGGCCCATCGTTGTTCAATGTATTTACAAATTTCTTGGATGGAGGAATTGAGGGCTGCTTATCCAATCTGCAAGGGGACGCAGGAGGTGCTGTGGTGTAAACCACTGAGCTTTGGGCTTGCTGATTGGAAGGTCGGTGTTTGAATCCCCATGATGGGGTGAGCTCCCATTGTTTGGTCCCAGCTCCTGCCAACCTAGCAGTTCGAAAGCACGTCAAAGTGCAAGTAGATAAATAGGTAGAATCATAGAATCATAGAGTTGGAAGAGACCACAAGGGCCATCGAGTCCAACCCCCTGCCAAGCAGGAAACACCATCAGAGCACTCCTGACATATGGTTGTCAAGCCTCTGCTTAAAGACCTCCAAAGAAGGAGACTCCACCACACTCCTTGGCAGCAAATTCCACTGTCGAACAGCTCTTACTGTCAGGAAGTTCTTCCTAATGTTTAGGTGGAATCTTCTTTCTTGTAGTTTGGATCCATTGCTCCGTGTCCGCTTCTAAACAGTTCCCACTACTCCGGTGGGAAGGTAAATGGCGTTTCTGTGCGCTGCTCTGGTTTTGCCAGAAGCGGCTTAGTCATGCTGGCCACATGACCCGGAAAAACTGTCTGTGGAACGGACAAACACCGGCTCCCTCGGCCTGTAAAGCGAGATGAGCGCCGCAACACCAGAGTTGTTCACGACTGGATTTAACCGTCAGGGGTCCCTTTACCTTTACATCAAATCTGCAGATGACACCAAACTGGGAAGGGTAGCTAATGTTGCTGAAGACGGAATCGGGACTCAAGATGACCTTAACAGATTGGAGAACTGGGCCCAAACTAACGAAATGAATTTCTATAGGGACAATGGCATTCCACAAATGCTGGAAAGTGTGCAGAGGAGAGTGGCCAGGATGATCAAGGGTCTGGAAACCAAGTCTTATGAGGAATAGTTGAGGGAGTTGGGTATGTTTAACCTGGAAAATAGGAGACGAAGAGGAGGTATGAAAAACCAACCTCTGACATCTAAAGGGCTGTCACATGGAAGATGGAACAAGTTTGTTTTCTCCTGTTCTGGACCCGAACCAATGACTTCAAGTTACAAGAAAAGAGATTCTGACTAAACATCAGATAGAACTTTCTGACAGTAGGAGCTGTTTGACCAGATGGTGGTGGACTCTTCTTCCTTGGAGGATTTTAAGCAGAGGTTGGATGGGCAGCTGTCTTAGATGCTTTAGGTGAGATTCAGGCAAAGCAGGGGGTTGCACTAGATGACTCTCAGTCCCTTCCAACTCTACAATTCTATGATTTGTGGGAGGGTGCTGGGCACATGGAGGGAAGGTTCAATGGCATAGTCCCCTATATATTTATTTGAAGGTATTAACATCCTGCTTTTGCTTCTTAGTAGCAGGAAATCACGATCCAATAACCATAGAAAATAGGATTAAGTACTAGTAGCTTTATCTAGTATTATGCATTGCATATTATTATGCATTGTATTTATACATCTTTTTATTGTATTGATATTATGTTATGTATTTACATTACATATGTTGTTTACATTACTATGCTGTATACTGCCCTGTTTCATTTTGACAAAGGGTGGCATATAAATTTCTTAAATATATACATTGCACCACATTCTCAAGTTCTAAATAATACTCAGAATCTGAAGACATGTTATACAAGGAGCTTTCCTGGTCATTTTTGATGCAAACTTGCAAAGACACGTTTATAATTCATTCTAAAAAGTTGCTTGCCCCTTTAGCAATGGGATACTTTGCTCTAAATAAGAGAAATGACACTGCAGTCGCATGCTTATATCTGAGCACATGAATCTCTCTTCTCTCTCCCTCCTAGCAATGGTCTCCCAAAAGATGCCATGACGTTTGGGAGCAGTGATTGTGGTATGTCAGCTGCAGTCATCTTAAAAGGCTAAATAAAGCATTTAACCACAGTTTAATTTCTGAAGAAGCTCATGCTAATTTAAATTACTTTACATTTAATTAAAATGCTTTTGTATGGTGATAATAATGTAACTGTGGTAATTAGTATCAAGTGGCATCTAGAGGGCATATTTAAAAACTAATCTGGAGAATAAATAGAGCTAATTAGTAGCTAGAATAATGCTTTATGATTATCCTTTGTTTATAACTGCTATAATGCTCAATGTGTTATTAAATGAAATTGGTAATTAATGTATATCAAAGCTATTTTTCAATGCTTTTATTAAAGCATCTCTTAGATACAACATTTTTTTAAAGGCAAACTGCATTTGTTTCATTTCCATGGAAATAAAAAGGATAAACAGATGACGGCATAATCTACAAAACAATTTATTAATGTAAGCTGCAGCACCCAAATCTGCAGCGGCCATTCAAAAAACTGCGTTCTATTTTATAAGCAAGTTTAGAAATAATACACACATCTGCTCCGAAATTCTGAAGTAGATTCTGAACTGTTCATCAACCCTACATTGAAGGAAAATTCACTGTTTTTCACAAAATTCAGCTGTGGAGTAGCTGTTGGGCGACTGATGATAGTCGCAGGAAACATTGATGCCACACCAATGCTTTCTGCATGAAACACATGGTGCATATACAGTGGTGCCCCGCAAGACGAACGCCTCGCAAGACGAAAAACCCGCTAGACGAAAGGGTTTTCCGTTTTGGAGGCGCTTCGTAAAACGAATTCCCCTATGGGGTTGCTTCGCAAAACGAAAAAAATCTTGCATCCCCCCGCGGGTTTTTTTCGTTTCTTTCGCCCTTTTCTTAAGCCGCTAAGCCGCTTATCAGCTGTTCCGCTGATAAGCCGCTTAACAGCTGATCGCTGGAAGCCGCTTGACAGCTGTAGCGCTAATCCGCTAAGCTGTCAATGGGCTTGCTTCGCAAGACGAAAAAACCGCTATACGAAGAGCCTCACGGAACGGATTAATTTCGTCTTGCGAGGCACCGCTGTAGTAAATATGCACCATATTTACTATACTTTTCAATATCATACTTTTCAATATCATGGGTCATGCATACCAGCAGTAAAGGATTCTTGCATCCCCCCTCTCCCGTCTTGCTTTGGACCAATGAAAGAATCCCGAGACAAGAGATTTATTGTTTGGGAAAACATGTTGAACACAGAGACTGAACTTTCAAGTCTATCTGGGAATCAATGGGAACTTGAAATAGAAAAAAATAAATCTCACCCTTACTTATAAATTAGAATTCTGTTTCTCCTGCTACTTAGGGGTTGCCAAGAGAAAAGGAAAGTGATATATAACACCTGGACTTTCAGACACTTAATAGTGGTGCTAGAGAAAGGTAAGTGAGAGACTATGGCAAACTGCAACACAGAGCTCTGGTCTCCTGTTTTGTTTTGTTTTTTTCCATGACTATGATCTGCATTTGGTTCCCAGTACAGAGAAACATAATACTGGTGCATATGGTCATTCAAGGTGTGGAGAAAATGGATAGAGATTAGTTTTTCTCCCTCTCTCTCTCTTAACACTAGAACTTGGGGCCACCTGTTAAAGCTGAATATTGGAAGATTCAGGAAGGAAGGAGAAGATTCAGAAAAGGAAGGAGAGTGAGCTACCGCAAGGTATAGTGATGGTCGCCAACTTGGGTGGGCTGTATGAGGGAATCAGACAAGTCAGAGAGGAGAAGGTTATGGATGGCTAGTAGCAATGATGGCTATGTACTACCTCCAATATCAGAGGAGCTATGCTTCTGAATACTAGTGGATGGGAAATACAAGTGGGAAGGGTGCTGTTGCACTTGTGTCCTGTTTGTGGGCTTCCCATAGGCATCTGCTTTGCACCATGAGACTAGAATGGCCTTTGGTCTGATCCAGCACTTTTTAGTGTTTGATGTTGTATTACTATTTTTTGTTGGGAGCTGCCCAGAGTGGCTGGAACAACCCAGTCAGATGGGCAGAATATTATTATTACTATTATTATTATTATTATTATTATTATTATTATTATTATTAACAACAACAACAACAACAACAACAACAACAATATATTCAGTTTTATCGAGCAAACAATTTTGTTTGAAACCACGTCTCTCCACTTTCTACCCTGATTGGCACAAGTAGCTGGGCAGTAGCTTTGCCACTCTGTCCAGCCCCACCACTGCCAGATGGGAGTTAGGATTACTCCCTAAATGTATTTTTAAAAATATATGTGCTAGATTTATTTTTATTTTTTTAAAAAACCAACTGCCTTGGTTTATTACTTTTTGTTTAAAAATGCACAACAGTGTTACTGCTTGGACTAGAAAAAGTTGGCAAGCATTTTCAGATCCTGGCGGCTGCAATCCAACCTGCGTATCGGTGCATTTGAACACTTATGGGTGAAAAGACACATAAAGCATCATTAAAATGTATGGCTACCTTCCCATTAAAGGGATGCGGGTGGTGCTGTGGGTTAAACCACTGAGCCTAGGGCTTGCCAATCAGAAGGTTGGCGGTTTGAATCCCTGCAATGGGGTGAGCTCCTGTTGCTCGGTCCCTGCTCCTGCCAACCTAGCAGTTCAAAAGCGCACAGTGCAAGTAAATAAATAGGTAACACTCAGGGGGGAAGGTAAACAGCGTTTCCGTGCGCTGCTCTGGTTCTCCATAAGTGGCTTAGTCATGCTGGCCACATGACGCGGAAGCTGTACGCCAGCTCCCTCGGCCAGTAAAGCGAGATGAGCGCAGCAACTCCAGAGTTGTCCGCGACTGGACCTAACAGTCAGGGGTCCCTTTACCTTTTTCCTTCCCATTAACATTACTGAAATGTGGATTATACCCTAAATGCTTCTCTTAACTACATTCTTCTGTGAAAACACGGAATTTGTTTGTTGTTGTTTTGTTCAGCACAGATGGTAGCTTGAAATGCAAAATATTCCTTACTGCATTCTGTTTTTAAAGTTCTAATTTTTAGATCTTCTAAACAGTGTGTTGTTTTTCCCTCCTCCCCAACGTCTTGCTGCTAGTCCTGGAAAAGTCTTTAAGAATTCAAAGGAAAAAGAGCCAGCCTTATTACTTTTGTCACTTTAAGGCTCCAGCATTGCTTCAGAGAACAAACTTTCAGATCAAGCTTTGAACAGAGTACAAAGGAAAGGAAGTAATTATCATTAACAAGATTAAACGCGGACCACGTGTCCAATAACTGCTGCTCTAACCTCTCCAAGAGGACTTTCATGCCAGATTGCTGTCTTATACTTCTCTTGGTATAACAAGGACGGGTAAGGCCAGAAAAGAACAAGTCAATATTGCTTACATAGCAAAGAGAAGTGTCAGAAGACAGACATCAGCAGCGCCAGGACTTTGCCAAAAGCAATTAGTAGAGTCCACCACCCACAATAACTAGCTGGATTGCCAACACACCCAAGAAGACTCAAGATAAGAAAGATGCGTAACAGTTTATATTTTATTAAATATAGCTATTATAGAATCTGACGATCAGAATAAGTCAACAAAATTAACCGATGCCAATGAGATCTGGGCTGTGTGGTGGATAGATGGGAGGATTTCAACTCTCCCATCTCCTGAGCCAGCTGCCAGCCGCACACATTGTGATCACGTAGCAAGGCCCTCACTGTGTGCTTCTTGGGTATAGGAACCTGAAATGCGTGCCATGGCCCCATTGGCCAGTGTTCACCCTGATGTGTCTGACAACCCCAAACACTCTGGTGCAGATATTAGTCAGATATTTTCCAAAATCCACTCACCCATTTAGCCAAATTCTAACAAAGCACTCCAGTCATGTAGACAACTCCAAACAGTGCGAAGGAGGTGAAAAAGCTGTGACACGGGCCAATTAGTGTCAACCCCCTCCCCCAATTCCTACTCAGTTCCCTCAATGAAGGCAACTAGCAGAGCTCACAGTGCAAGAAGGGTGAGAGAGTGGGTGTCTCAGTAAGAGGGGTGGAGTTGGCTTAAACAGCCTCACGTTACCCCTGCAGGGGAGTCCATCTCTCTTCTTCTTGCAGGGGAAGAGAATGTTGCAAATGCATCTCACTCCCACCCCCATGTGGGGAAAGAATGGAATTATGCTCCAAACAAGACAAAATCCATGAATTATGGCACATCCTCATGTTAAGAGATACAATCAGCAGGGTGTGGAAGAGAAACCAGACAGTCTATAAAAGTTTCCTCTCAAGGTTATTAAAAACTCTCTACATAAAGTATAACTCTGATAACTTTGTCTTTCTCCCCCTCCTTCGATATCTCTGCTTAGGATAGATAAAATATTGAGATACGTTCTGCCGCAAACATAAATAAAATGGCACTAGAACTGTGGAAATGCCCCCTTTTTATGTTTCAGAGACTAAAGGGAGGCATAAAATAACACTGTTGTGTTTTGAAAACATCGCTGTCTCCACCAGAACAATTTAACTAAACAAAAGACAAATATATGTGATCTGCATAGGCTGCAAGGAACCTGCAACTTGTGGATTACTGTAATCCTGAAGCTGCAAAATACACATTTGTCTAAAGGAACTTGAAATATACACCACCATCACCAAACACTCAGGAAAAGGTACTGAAAATAACCATCCACTCCTTTACAACTAATTTTATGCTATGAGTAAGAACCAACTGATGGAATGTTAAACAAGAACAGATCACACCAACATATTTGCACCAGCAGTTTAGGATTTAAAGCAGCAAGGGAAAAGGTTTAGAAGACATGAAGCTTGCTAGTTTACTGCTCTTCCACACACTCTCCCCAAGGGTGCATTTTATGAGAGTCATTTACCCACTTTTAACAGGCTTAAAACTCAGCATATACAAATGTCATCAATTTAAAAGCAAGGGAGAAGACTGTAGCTTCAGGTTTACAAAGGAACATAAGAAGAGCCTGCTGGATCAGGCCAATGGCCCATCCTGTTCCCACAGTGGCCAAACACAGTTGCCTGTGGGAAACCAGCAAGCAAGATTCGAGCACAAGAGCACTTTCCCCTCCAGTGGTTTCTAGCAACTGGGATTCAGAATCATTGCTGCCTCCAGCTGTGAAGGCAGAACACAGCCATCATGGCTAGTAGCCATTGCCAGCTCTCCTCCATGAATGCAGTGCAAAATGTTTTAGTGGGAAATATACATTTAAATGGTTTAAAAACCTCAGCTATGCCTTTACATGTTGATTTTAAAAACGCACAAACTAATCTCATTTCACAAATGCCAGCAAAGAACATTGGCAAATGGACTTAATGTAGGAAAGATAATCTTTCCATGTAAGCTAGGCATGCTTTTCCATTTTGACTCATCACCAAAAGGGCTTATTTCAATATGAGAGCCCTCTGGTAACATGACAAGTCCAAAGTCATAGAATCATAGAGTTGGAAGGGACCCTGAGGACCTTTTAGTGAAACCTCCTGCAATGCAGGATTATGCAGCTGTTCCACACAGCGGGGGATCAAACCTGCAACCTTGGCATTGTCAGCACCACAATCTAATCAACTGAGCTATCCAGGCTTCCCAAGTCATATGGGAAGAGACCATGGCTACACTGCCCTTTCTGGGAACTGGAGAACGTCTGATAGGAGAATGATCAACTGTCAGCTCTTACACTGCGACCGCAGACTTCTGTTGCAACACTGCAGTACCCCCTGTTGCCACAATAAAGGTAATGTTGGAAGGCAAGCCAATTCTTAGGGAAGCTGCACAATTCTTGAGAGAAAGTAATGCAGTGATAACAGAGAATGCTAGTGCCCTTTTCTTGGGTGCAAACAGTTTAAAAATATATTTAACCATTTAATCCATATGTATTCCTTACTCCCATAGGGATAAGCAGCAGACTTTATTTTTTTAGGTCTTCATATTCCAAAGTCCTCTGCTGCCATATCTAATAATGCAACAAATAATGATGCTGAAATGTGGTGTTGTCTCTCCAGTCCTCTGGGAATTTGATCCACTTTTGAAGGGCATAAGCTAATAACACTGAAAAATCCCATGAACAATGAAAAGCACTTGACCAGTTCTCCCTGAAGCTAATAGCAGGTTTTCCACAAGGAACATGAATGAGATCAAACATTGACAGGATTTTCAAAAGAACAAATATATATATATATATATATATATATATATATATAGTGATGAAATATTTGTTGAATATTGTTTACCTAAAACTTTAAGTCTTTCTGCTCCAACCACCACTTCATTGTCATCTGCAGAAAACAACAATTTCCCCGAGGTGGTTAGCACTTGAAATTTTTGGCTGTATGCTTCCACTGCTTTGGGCCCTAAAGAGAAGAAAAAAAGCTTAGTGATCTCTTTGATCTGATATTATGCTGGAAATGATACATTAACATATCCTGGATTATGAATCTGACAATTAAATAGAAAAGCATGAAGGTGGTTATGCTAATGGTTGTGCATTTATCATGTTGTTAGAAAGACTAATAAGTGTTTCTTCTCTCTTCAGCATTTATTTTAAAATACATAAAACATTTAAGCAAATGTAAGACCTACTCATTGAAAAAAAAGCATTATTTTCTTACGACTTAATGAATTCTGATTTATAGGAACTAACTCATATTGAACTGGCCATTCTGATAAAGAAAGATATTCTAGACTAAAGGTTCAAAATTTTCCACCATCAGAACAAATTATGCCATTGAATTGTATTACATAAATGAAGCACAGCATATTTACATATATATTAGAATTTATGACTTTTTTTGCTTGCTTTTTTGGTAATGTATTGGATAGGAAGGATGGGAAAGACTTTTCCACTGAAAGGGTTAGCTGAACAAGGATGGCATGATGTGGTAAGAAATTTGTAGCTATGGTACAGAGTATGATTCCTATTAATAATATCTGGTTGGAATATCTGGTAGGACGGCAAACAGCAGGTGGAGCCAAGGGTAGAGTTAAGTAGAGTTAACTTTCTCCCATTTTTTCTACTACATTACTCCCACCTCTGCAGTCTGACATGCAGAAATTAAGCAGGTTAAGCTATTCATGGCATGGAAAGAATGTCCAGTCTGTGCTTCTTCATGTGCACTTAAGAGGCAAATCCTGCTGCAATCCACAGGTTTTACCCCTGATAGCATAGGAATGCAGCATTCAACAGCTTAATTTTTGTATCATCAGGCTGCTGCTAAACTCACAGGAGCAGTTTCTAGTCTCAAGGGACAAGATACTTAAATAAAATGGTACTAGATTTAGTAAATTGATTAATGATTATGTGTGTGATGGACACAAAGAGAATGTGGGCTCTGGCTTGTAGGCTGGGCAGTACAAAGAGAAATTTCCTCTGAAAGACCATCTGAGCTGGGGGTGGGAGGTGGGGGGTGGGACGACTAATAAATATGTAAGTTGGAGGCGGGACAAGAGAGAGAATGTTTTGGAATCTTCTACATAAGATTCTGGGCAGAGAATTATGAGGTTCGATTACAGAAGTGCTGCTGCCATGGCCTGCATATAATGAAGAAAGAAGGAAAGGATTTTGTGGCCTGTTAGGAGCTCTGCAACAGAAATCTTATTAGCCTTCCATACAAACACTTATTTTCCATACATACATTTAAACAGGAACCCAATCTCTAAACAGTTCTAATATATCCTTCCATGAATCATTTCTATGAGTTAATATACTCATACTATACTCCTCCACCTCCTCCTAACATTTTCTAACATTGTCTTAAGCTGACCATTCTCACACCATACATACATGAACATTTCATTGCTATTGATTAATATAATATAATATAATATAATATAATATAATATAATATAATATTAAAATAATATACACACACTGGTGTATAGCAGACTCTCATAAGCAGAAAAAGACAGGATGAAGAGGGTACTCTCTGCCAAAGACGCCTGCCCAGTTCAAAGAGTAATTTAGTAAATCAATACAGCTTGTTCAAGCAAAACAGATAGATGCTAAAGCCAAACTACAAAAAAATCCACAAACCAATATAAGGGAGAGAAACATTATTTCCTGACCCGGAATATATAAATCAATTATTAGACAATGAGCCCAAACCCAATGTCTGCTCTTGAGTTCAGGACTTGTGGTTTGTCTGGAGGAGACAAACCATGAACTTGGGTTCAGATGACATGCTAGGTCAAACCAAGCTCTCAGCAACAGGAGGCCCAGAGAAGAAGTTCAGAGGCTGTAATCTCTGCAGCTTAACGTTACATGTGAACAAGTTTACTGACTGGAGAGTTCTAGATCGTGTGATGTTCTGGCAATGTTGCTAAAATAGTATGCATATATACCAGGCTTCCTCCACCTCGGCCCTCCAGATGTTTTTGGCCTACAACTCCCATGATCCCTAGCTAGCAGGACCAGTGGTCAGGGATAATGAGAATTGTAGTCTCAAAACATCTGGAGGGCCGAGGTTGAGGAAGCCTGATATATACACACATACACCCACAAAGATTGGACAGCATTTTGTTAAAACCTTCAAGACCAGCAGTAAAAATGCTATTAATAGACATGAAGTATAAAACCAGCTAGGGGTGTTTCGATTGTTAGGACACTGTGTAGTCGCTGTGATGCAAAATCTGTTCTAATACTCTCCATATGAAAGGCATGATGCTTGAAATGACCCAGTGAAAATGAATGTGTGTGAAAGGATCAGTGGAAGGAATGATACAACCCAATTTTTCTTGATATGTACCTCTTAGTTTTCCAAATTTTCTTTGGGATATTCTGTCAGTGGCTTCTCCACTTCAAATTTTAACAAATGTTAGCAACCCTCATGGCAATATTTGTGCAAATGTGTAGCTAAGCAGCACAAACAGATGTCTCTTCCATGGCTTGGCCAGAAGCATCATCTTTGAAAACAACCACTTCAAAACAATCCACACAGATGCACATCTCACTGAGATAACAATTTCTGTAATTATCTGCAATAGCAGCAAAGTTGCACTGGGTCACTTGCAAAGGGCTAAAGAGCACAATCTGGGTGCAAAGCTCTCATAATCTAAAGCAAAGGTTAAGGGCAGGAAACAATTAAGCAATTCACCAGATATGTTGTACAGTATTATTATCAGCATTTATTTCTTGAAGCAAATGTCATAGGATTATGGCCTGTTTCTGACCAGCATCATTTCTCACAGGCAGCAAGAGATGACAACCAAAGGCCATTTTGGTTTTGGTTAAATGTAGCCTTTTAATTTGCGTATTAAAAGGATTGTCCATACAGTAGATGATATGCAGAGCACCCTCAGGGTTCAATAACCATTCCCATCATCCCCAATATCTAGCTGCTGGACCCTTATAAGGAGCTGTTCATAAGCCAATGGCACACACCCCACATTCTAAATTGTCCCTTTCTACATAGTGGCAAATGTTTTAATTGGGTATCCTTTGAGATATGCTAGCAGCCAATGTACACATTGTTCTAGAGATGTTGTCAGTCTGCCACACAATGGCCTCCAAAAGAAACTGGGTTCTTTCTAATACTGAGCAGTTTTCATTTGTCCAGTTTCCTAAGAGAACTCAGAGAAATTGAGTGCTGTTAAAAATGGTAAGGTAAAGGTAAAGGACCCCTGGACGGTTAAGTCCAGTCAAAGGTGACTGTGGGGTGCAGCGCTCATCTTGCTTTCAGGCTGAGGGAGTCAGCATTTGTCCACAGACAGCTATACAGGCCAGCATGACTAAACCGCTTCTGGCGCAATGGAACACCGTGATGGAAGCCAGAGCGCATGGAAATGCTGTTTACCTTCCCACCACAGCAGTACCTGTTTATCTACTTGCACTGGCATGCTTTCGAACTACTAGGCTGGCAGGAGCTGGGACAGAGCAACAGGAGCTCACCCCGTTGCAGGGATTCAAACCGCCAACCTTCTGATCGGCAAGCCCAAGGGACTCAGTGGTTTAGACCACAGTGCCACCCTGACCTAGTGTTTCTCTTTATGTCACCTAAAATGGGAACTGTTACATTCTTATTTATTTATTTACTATAAAACAGGCCCAGCTGTTTACTGATAAACAGGCTAACACACAACAAAATAGGGAAATGACAGGAAACACAAGATTAAGCTTCAAACCAGGCAGAAGGACTGGCTGAAATATACACCAGCCAGGCCACACACACCTGCGCAAGATTATAGAATAATGTGCATGGAAAGTACTGCATGCGGATAATATCCCCCCCTCTTCCAAAGATCACTCTCCTGGCTTTCGAGCCTGGGAAAATTTAGTTTTTGTTTTAAAGAACTCAAATATATTTTGCTTCCACCTACTGTATTTTTCGCTCTATAGGACACACTTTTTCCCCTCCAAAAATGAAGGGGAAATGTGTGTGTGCGTCCTATGTAGCGAATACAGGCTCCTTGGCTTCAGCGATAGCAACGCAAAGCCTCTGAAGTGCAGAGGGAACGCTCCTTCCGCACTCCGGAGGCTTCACATTGCTTTCGCTGAAGCCTGGAGAGCGAGAGGGGTCGGTGCGCACCGACCCCTCTCCCTCTACAGGCTTCAGGGATAGCCACCTGAAGCCTTTGGAGTCCAGCGGGACCTCATGCTGTGCTCCAAAGGCTTTGGGTTCCTTTTGCTGAAGCTGGGAGAGCAAGACTTTCCTGGCTTCAGCAGAGAGGGAGAGCTGCGCAACGCCCCTTCAGCAAAGCGGGAGGAGAAATGGAAGGGGCTCCGTTTCTCCTGCCGCTTTGCTGAAGGGGCTCTGAGCAGAGAGGGGAAGAATTCCCTCCCCCGTTCTCCCCCTCCTATGGTCCGGAGCATCCTATAGAGCGAAAAATACGGTATATTCTACAAAGAGGTTTATCTATGAAATTGAAACATCTATAATAGAATTTTGTTCTCTTACGCATCACAAAGCTACTGGGCCTTTAAGATTTTTCAAACATTTATTGACCCCCCCCCCAAAAAAAATCTCCTGCACTGCATCTTCATCTCCAACCCCCTGATCTGGACATTTTACCACTATGGTTCTGAGAGTGGAACAAGAAGTAAAAGATTCACTGTTTTACTAAAAAAAATAAAAATAACCACAGTTCTAGTTTCCCAACCTCTGCCAGTAACACACTGCTATGGAAATATATGACATGATGAAAGAGAAAGAAAGAAATGTGTGGTTATTTATAACTGCATAAGTTTTCAGTAAATGCAAGTGGCTAAAATACTTGCATTATCTTCGCTCTCTCTATATCTCAGACTTATTTACTTTTATAACAAGGAATGTAATTTGCATCTCCCAAATAATCATGTTACACCTGTCATTCTTGTTTCAGTATGACAGGGCAATAAAGTCTTAGAATAATTAGATTCAAAGGCAAGAGTTGCATCTCTTGGGACCATTTTCCCAGTCCAGTAGTTTCAAGCCTGGCAAGCTGCACAATTATTCCACATAACACACAAACTGCACTATCTTTGCAATTGCACTGCAGTTAAATTCTATTATCCTGCAACAGAGTCACTCGAGTGCTCTGCATTTTCTGCCTGTACATGGCAAATGATCAACCAGTCCAACAAGCTCCCCTCCCCCTTCCCCTTTTTCTTCTTGAATGTGATAATCTGGGATTGAATTCTGGGGTGAATTTATTTCCTCTCCTCAAGGCAATTTTCACACATGCAACTAAAAATAATTGCCGGCTGAAACTGTTTATTTAATTATTTAGCACTCTCACTTGAGGCCAGGTGTTATATAAGCAAAGCAGGCAATCTAATTTCACACACAACAAAATGTTTATGGATTGCCGATGCCGTCTCATGGAACAGCTTCCCTCCCTTGCCACGCTCCTTTCTTTCTGAGCAATCCCTCTTGCTGCAAAGGCACACATGCACTCAAAAGCAACATGTCTGCTGGGGTTTTTTAATTTTTTAGAAGCATCAGTTTCCCTGTTAAACATGAGGCATACTATTTCATGAACATAAATGGTACGTATCAGCACAAGCGATTTACTTTTAAAAAGGGGTTTCGGAAACCTTTAAAAGACAAGAGTGTATCCCTGCTGTGAATATTAATCAGTTAAGTGTCAGTCGTCCTGGGTAAGTTTAAATTGTCCAGGGACATTCTTGTGCCTGTTACAAATCAAAGATCAAAATGACTATTCTCTTCCTGAACTTGTACTTGTACAAGTGACCTTTTGTGTCAGACTCTGCTTTCAAATGAAAATAATTTTCGGCTGCCTTATTAGAAATATACAGCCAGCTTCTTCTTCACCTCAGTTCTAACATTCTTATATTTTTATATTTCTAGACAGGCAGGCTGGGTCATGGCTTGTACTGTACTAGATAAGTTAGTGATTATTATCCCATGGGCTAATGATCACAAAATACCCCATCACAGTGCCCTTTTTGTCTTCTTCTTCCCTTCCTCAGGCACCTTACCTGTTACAAGACGTGTAAGAACTTTACTCTCCTCATTGAGAATGTTCACTGTAACATTCCGAGCAGATTGGAAGTACAGAGGGTTGCCCTACAATAAGAGCACAAGAGAAAATGAATGAGACGGGCACATCGCTTCTCACTAGAAAACGTACTGTGCTCTCACGAAACCTGCAGGACATGAGTGCCCAAATCCATGTACCTATATTTGGTCAAATACTTTCATGGCTCCTCTAAACAAAATGCTTGCTTAAAGGATTACATAGGGTCACATAAGTTTTTCATAGGACGAAATGTCACACGGTCCCTGTAGTTAATCGTTCATTTTTAAAGGTCTGGCCCAGGGCAAAATAAACAGTGATCTGCCTCACACAGGGTTTAGTAGTGCCTAGAACCCTAAATGAATTAGGCCCCAAATATCTGAAAGACCACCTCCTTTCCTACAGGCCCTCTTGGGGCTTAGGAATGAAAGAGGAGGGGCTATTTGTAGTTCCACTGCTCTCAGAAGTTTTTTTGTACTTGTACAAGTGAATTCCCCTCAGAAAGGAAATTCTCTGTAGCAGCCCCTGAACTGCCAACTCTCAACAGGACATAAGGCACCACCATATTACTGGGTTCTTAGAAATATCAGGTACATCATTGCATAATATATAACGTCAATGGCTGTAAAGAAAAGCTTTGACACAGGGTTCCACTAAGTTTAAATAAAATATGTAAGGGTGGTGTTTCATAGTCTTTGTTCACTTCCTTGAAAATGGATTCCAGAGTCAAACATGCATTTGAACATTCATACCAACTCTCATTCCAATAACTCAAACTTTCAAGTCATATATTGTGTTGTATTTTGTATTGGCCTTTCCTTTCCACCTTCTTATTGAGGGTAGAGCTGCTATTCAAACTCAAAATACAGAATTACGGCTTAAACGTGTATATGAAATTTCATACAAACAACCTGGCTCCTGCCCAAAATCATTCAAATTGGAGAATTAAGTCAAAGGACAAAACTATTATAAAAAATCTGAACTCTTGATTATTCAAAGATATTTGGGTTCATCAAACCAACTTCATCTCGTGTTTCTGACATGTGGTTACTGCAGAGCAATCCAAACTGATGGTCAGTGCTGTCATATATGAATATACAAAGCTGCCTTAGTCTTAATACAAAATTATGGGTATATTCAACCCAATACTATCTATTCTGACTGGCAACTCCAAGTTTTCAAGCAGAGATCCAGTTCTGCTACTTTGCATCCTTACGTATTTTAACCTGCATCCTCTTTATGCAATACATGTGTTCTACCATTGAGATATGGTCCCCTCCTGATCTTTGTTTAGGAACAGAAGAATAACATTGAATCCAGGATCCCTTCAGCAAGCGATGAGCACTATAAAGGCTCACAAGGCAGACCATTTAGTAGGAATACCCTCACCTTAATGAGGTGGGGCTGTGCACATTGCTGTGTGCAAATACATCAAGATCTGACTTTGTCAACCTTGTTGTGGCACCATGTCTGCAAAAAGCCCGAGCTAAACTTTGCTTTTTGAAACAGGTGAAAGAAGCAAATTCAGAATCTAAAGCCCATATTTAATCTTTTATTGACACTACCTGAACCGATGACATGACACTGGCTTAATTTATTTTGAGCTACAAATTGAGCAGAAAATAATGGTGTGCAGTTCACAAGGTTGAAGCATTTGCAGTTGATAGTTAGCCTTTGATACAAAGGTACAGATGCAGTCTGAATAAATAACTTGGCTCTCAATGTCACAGGACCTCAAAATAAGCCTTAGGCTTAGTACACATCATATACTAGTGGAACCAGCAGAGTGTGCCCCAATAAAGAGGTGTGCATATGACTCAAAACTATTTTGATACAACTCACCTCCCAGGAATGACATTTTCTCCATACAGATAAGGAACTGGAATTTGCTCTTCCAAATAAACCCTGGCCAACCCTAACTCACACACCTGTGTCCGAGAATGCTTTGCATCAGGTGCACTTCATAATTCACAGTCTGCCCTGCTTAGTTCGGGTTGTATAACCTAGTTCCCTTCTTGTAGATAGATGCATATTGAGTGTAAAGCAGCAACATTTCTGGGATGGTTTGCATGGGAACTTTGTTAGTGTGATGCCATGACACCTCATAAGACACAGTCAGCATCTGCAGAGGATCAAGGCTTTGGGGATGCAGACCATTATTTATAGGTGCAGTTCTAGCACTAAGCAAAGACATTCCTGGGTGTGGCCAACTTAAAAACACTGTGCAACCAAATTTAGTTTGAGGCTGTATGTGTGCTCCTATGACTGTTCAAAGGCATTTTAGAGTTTGGTGGTTCATATCCCAGTTATTAATTCAGCATCTCTGAATCAAAGAAAGAATTAGGAACATATTCAGCCTCAACTTAAATTAGCTCCAGCTTAATATTTAGTTCCAACATGGCCCATTTAAAAATGGCTTACAATATGGAGAGGTATCCACTAGTAGATGCCAGCTGAAATCTCTCATAAACTTTCCTTTTCAATGAGAAAACATGCTTTTGTATTACTTATTTCTACAATGAGGTTTCTTTTTTATTTTTAAAATCACATGATCCAATAACCACTACAACCACTTAAGCTGTTCAACCAGCTCACCTTGTCTGAGCCTTTCTGGAAAGGCCAGCAGACTTTTAGACTCCACTACTCCCTGTAATATGAAAGGGTGGGCTCCAGTGTTTATTACCATTTTGCATAAAATGAGATTATACTCTTTAAGAAATAACATTAGAGAAGCAAAGGAGCTCTCCTCACCCACAGAGGAGCCAGAGTACATTTTAAAAACACTTAACTGCTGCCCCTTTTTCAGACATTTAGTTCACGGATTCAGAGACCTTTGGTTCTTGTGGTTTGCAGAAAACTAAATCTGTCTGATGGAAGAGCCACTGTTGTATTAGTCTGCTAGCAGAGAATTTTTTCAAGCACTTAGAATACTGCCCACTTAGGTTTCCATAACTCATTCCATTAAAGGCTAAAAAAAGGAGCTAACATCCAGGATTTATCTTTCTCTCAGAGATACTGCACAATTAGCATCTAATGCCTTCTGCTAAAGCACATAGGAGCACTTTTATTTTCTGACACACAGTTCTTTAAACGCATTTCTTGTACAGTGGTATCTTGGGTTATAAGCACCTCGGGTTACAAACACTTCGGGTTACAAACTCCACTAACCCGGAAGTAGTACCTCGGGTTAAGAACTTTGCCCCAGGATGAGAACAAAAATCGTGCGGCAGCGGCAGTGGGAGGCCCCATTAGCAAAAGCGCACCTCAGGTTAAGAACGGTTTCAGGTTAAGAACAGACCTCCGGAACAAATTAAGTTCTTAACCTGAGGTACTACTGTACATTCTGTTGAAAGAATTGGGGTGCTCATGCTTTCTCTCTCACATACATCAAGTTGCAATGAAAAGCACACCTTCTTTTTTCTTTTTCTGAAATATATGCATATAAACACACACACCACACAGAATTTGGTGCCACATTCATTTCTCTGCTACATTAGGGCACAGGTTATACCAATACAGAATCATCAATCTAAATAGTGAGAATGATCTGTGCCACGGCACCCCAGCACATGTGAGGTCTAGCAGCCGTGCATGTACTGAGCTGGAGTCACCTTCCCAGCATGGGTGTTGGTGTTGCTTACTTGCACAGGATGACACTCCCACCAGTACACTCACATGGCCCCATCCTTGCCACTGCACTGGTCCAACTCTGCCCAGGTAAGCGGCACTGATGTTGGTCTTAGGAGGACAGTGCTGCTTCACCACATGGGTTGCTACAGGTGAGGTCGCAGCCATGCCTCAACCTAACTGTATTTGCAACACAGCCTGATTCAGAAAAGACAAGCGAGTTGAACCTGACCATCCCCTTGATTGCACTGTTGTATTTGCATGGAGATGACTTTTGCGGACACACCGCTTTCACAAGCTGGCTTGCTAAAAAGTTTAAAGACACATACAAATACAAACATGACTTACAGTTTACAATTTCAACCCCGATCTGAAATGAGTGGCAGCTAAAAATGTTCCAACGCAGCACATTAACCAAACACGGACTGAAATAAAAACATATTCAAAGTTCTCTTCAACCAGCAGTAATGAAGCAACACATACTTCTTCTCAAAAGGGACGTATGTGTGGTTTTATTTAGTACGTGTGGCACCACACCTGCCAGTCTAACAACTCCTATTAGTGGGCTAAGTTCACAGATATGGTTCTTGAAGTTCATATGGGTTCACATATTCCTTCCAATAACTTGGTACAAAGTGTGTAGCGCTCTGAAGACCAAGACGACCACCATGAATTGGTGACCCATAAATAACTGGTGTAATATGATCTGAATGTCTTGTTCCCACAAGTATTCTGGCTGACATATTCTGCATCCTTTGCAGCTCCCAGACTGTCTTCAAGAGCAGCCTGACATAGAGTACACTGCAATAATGGCTGTAACTAAAGCATGTGCCACGGAAGCTAGTAGTGTCTGCTTTCTCTTGACAGAGCCGCAGCTGTCGAACTAGCCTCAGGTTTACTATCTCATCTGCTGTTTACGAGAACTCCGTAAAAGATCATGCCTTTTTAAAAACTGCAGCTTGCACTCCTGTCACCACTTCACTTGTTTCACCATGACTGATCCACTCTAATTGCAGTTGCTTGAAATGATTATACTATATATACATAATTTTTCAGTCTGGTAGCTCCACTCTGTCTATAAGACGAATGCTGTTTTTATTGATTTCAGTGGTCCCTGAATTAGGCTCTTCTGCTCTCTCAGCAGTTTTAGGAAATTAGATGAAAATCATCATCATCATCATCATCATCATCCAGGCTGCTTTATGCTGTCGTGGATTAAATTATTTTTTTTTTGTTTTCTATTGATTTTTGTTGAATTTAATCATGATGTTTTATTATTTATTATTTGCATGATTTCTAGTATTATTTTAGCATTTTTCCTTTGTTAAGACACCAAGGAATGTGCACACACAGGCAGCTGTTTGCATTAGTTAAATCATCATCATCATCATAGATGAAAAGATCAACTATTTAGACATATTTCAGGCTGGTTCTCCTAGGGTATTATCCACAACATTGCTGCACTTATCTCTTTATAGGGCTGGACAACTGTTGGGTTTTTTTTGCTTTTTTTTTTTTTGCTTGAGGGTTGAATTCACCCATGGCCAAGCCTCCAGCACTTGCATGTCAGAAGCAGGTGTAGCCACCATGCGCTCTAGGGTGATCTCTGCAGTTCACCTGAGGCTGGGAGTTCTTGCCCTCTTTCAGCTCATCAGCTACCGGTAATCAACATGTCTGATGCCCAGGAAGAAGCCTGCTTTCATCCTCATCAGGGCACTGGCCTGAGTTGGGTGAGGTTTAAATCCAGGCTACTTTTTTGCATGTGTTCACCTATTCATCATCTCCATCTCATTTCTACATTAATCCGCACAAAAATACTTATTTTAAAACAGATTTCTCTCCTCAAAATAAACATTTTTAGAACCATGCAGATCGAGGAAGTGCAAAAGCCAGGGTGTAACTGAATTATAATCTGCACATTCGACCAGGAGGTAAAAAATCAGGTCAGTTTGTATCAGATTTCACAAAGGTAAACTCTCTAACCACCCTTTCAGCTACAGAAAAGGTAAAGGGACCCCTGACCATTAGGTCCAGTCGTGACCGACTCTGGGGTTGCGGCGCTCATCTCGCTTTATTGGCCGAGGGAGCCGGCGTACAGCTTCCGGGTCATGTGGCCAGCATGACTAAGCTGCTTCTGGCGAACCAGACCAGCACACGGAAATGCCGTTTACCTTCCCACCGGAGTGGTACCTATTTATCTACTTGCACTTTGATGTGCTTTCGAACTGCTAGGTTGGCAGGAGCTGGGACCGAGCAATGGGAGCTCACCCCATTGTGGGGATTCGAACCGCCGACCTTCTGATCAGCAAGTCCTAGACTCTGTGGTTTAACCCACAGTGCCACCTGTGTCCCTTTCAGCTACGTAGAGAAGTTCAAATGTGTCTGCAGCAAGTGAAGCTGTGGAACACGAGGAACTCTGCAGAAGAGTAGGCAGTGGCAGGCTGCCTGGGTCAAGGGTACAATCTCATAGTCAAACTAAGAAGAAGAAACAGGCAACACCTGCTCTGCTGGCTCTGGAGGTGTGGGAAGGGATGCATAGGACTGGTGCTTCCCATGATGGTGGTGGTGATTTTATTTACATCTAAATACTAAATACTAAAACCAATTCCAATGAAAGCAATCAAGAAAACAATAAAAACAATGACAAGGCCATCTTCAAGGGTGTGTGTAGGCAACAAAGCACTCTGCTGCCTACTGTGGGAGAGAGGGGAAGGCTGGCACAACTAAAAATTGCAGAAGGAACAGCAGTGTTTCAGTATGTTCACATACAGGGGGAAAAGTGTTAGGGATTTGTGGGAGGCTGGGATTGTGTGATGGTGTTGCTGGTATGAACCAGGGCCTCTATGTAGGAGATAGACAATTTGCACAATTATGGCCCTATAGTGAACTGCTATGATCATTCATATCCCTCTTGGTAAAAGCACTGGTTCACACAATGTGTGCTCTCAGGCTTGAGCAGTGTCAGAACCAGAACTCTGTCACATCGTGATGCCACAACAAATTACGGTATCCCAGTATGTGTATATCAGACATAAATAAAATTAAACTGGAATTCTGATCCCTGCAATATGTGCACTTGCCTAGCTATCTACTTCAATGGAGCAAAGATATCACGGCTGACACATCATTATCACCTACGTAAGACTCCAACATTTGTTTTTAACACCTTAGCAACATCTGAGTGTTTGCAAACACTCCATGGATTCTCACCCATTTGGCTTCCCACACACAGCCAAATGCCACATGGACAGCTATGAGAAAGACTAGCAGTACTCTGGAGCGAAGCAGATGTTTCTTTCCAATGGGGATGGGGAGAATAATGGATTTGTTAAAATTCAGTGGAAAAGTTAAGAATGATGAACTGAAAGCTTTAACTATAATATTTGATAGCTTTTGTTTCAAATTAGAAACTTTTAAAAAAATCCTCTTCATTTGTGCAAGATCTGTCTGTAAGAAGTGTAATGTTTAGGGGCTATAATTACAGATATCAGGAATGAGGACTGGCATAAAACAGAGAGGGGGAAATTAGAAATAGCTGCCTCCACATCAATGGTCAGACATCCTACGTTGTCATGACAGAACATGGGAAATGTTGCAACACAACATTCAGTGCAACACCACCAGTATATACTCTGCCTGTAACAGTGTTGTTACTCCAGAGACTCAAACCCCCATCACCCAACTCCATCCCAGCTTAAGAAATGGGGGTGTGAGAGGGCAGATCACTCCACCCAGGTAAGCAAGGGAAGGAGGTAAGCATGTTAGAAAGCATTACTGCTGTCACCATGCCTTCCCTTTTCATCCCTCTGCCATCTGTGATTTCTGTATGTTATCTGAACACTCAGGTGACACCCCTCCTCCATATCTCTCCCTCGCTCCCTCCTTCCCAAAAACTTATTGTAGGTATTGTCTCAAGCACAGTCCCTTGATGGCATGCAACTAAGCTTTACTTAGACCAAACCCACTGAAATTAATGAAGGTGACTAAGTTAGTCTATTAGGAACCCTCATGTTGCTCCCAGAGATGCTAAGTGTGTCTCATTTTTTACACCATTTTGTTTCGTTTCTGCTGCATTCACTCCTCCACTCCTGTACTGAATAAACACCTACAATACAGCAGTTTTTCTGCTGGTGCAGTAGCAGCATAACTCCCCACCCACCACCCACCATCCATTGGTATAAATAAGATGACCCTGTCAATAATTTATAAACTAGTTGCAGACCTTTTTTAAAGGCTTAAAGCGTGTCCTTAAATTACAATTCCCGCAAGGCTAGTGTCCCACATAAGGAAATATTTCTGAATTATAAACAAGATTGCTATAAAAATGACGATCTTTTCCAGAAATAGGCTTGCATACCAAACTTTGTGTATAAATTCTGTCTCGCACAAGTTTCTATTATGGAAGATATTGCCAGCAATTTTGTATTGTAGCCAAGAAACTATTATAAATATTCCATAGATTTCTAGACCAGTAACAGTTGCATGTACAGTGGTACCTCGGGTTACATGCACTTCAGGTTACATATGCTTCAGGTTACAGACTCGCCTAACCCAGAAATAGTACCTCGGGTTAAGAACTTTGCTTCAGGATGAGAACAGAAACCGTGCAGCGACGGTGCAGCAGCAGCAGGAGGCCCCATTAGCTAAAGTGGTACCTCAGGTTAAGAACAGTTTCAGGTTAAGAACGGACCTCCGGAACGAATTAAGTACATAACCAGAGGTACCACTGTACAACCCTCTGTAAATTGTTAATATTATCTACCAATAGGTTTTCTCCATTCCTAGGGCTTATGGACAGATAACACAAAAGAAAATTAAGTTAAAACAATATATCCACAGATATATTACAAACTAAAAACTGTATCTTTGACTAAAATTATTTTAAACCATAGATCACCAAGCCAAACAACAACAACAACAAAACTTATAGTGCTTCTGAGATATACTGAGATTTCCAATAAGATACAACAATATTGAAAAGGCACACTATGGTCCCCCTCCCTCACCTTTCATTCTGCTCAGTTCACTATGTCATAGTTGAGATGCCCTGAGGCGCCTCTTAGGCCTGGTGTCCAGTGTGGTGGAACCAGACACGTTGCCCTAAATCTGACTTTGGTGCTGGAAGCATGATGTGAATGCATTCTCAAAGTACAAACGGACCACATCTTCACCAGAAACTGTTTTGTAGAGGAACTGAAAACACATCCTCTTTATCACTTATTTTAACTCTTCTTTAAGGCCTCCCACTGAGGCTTTGTAATAATTCTCGTGTTGCTGGTCATGTACTTACACTGGTTGTCCCATATATGCCATCAATTAAAATGTGTGATTTATGCTACAGGAAATGGCATTCGAAAGGTGCAGCAAATATGTCAATACAATACAGTATGCTTTGTAAGTAATCAACGTAAGTAATCAACGAGCTACCCAGCAGAACATGAGTGTTGTTTTCCCCCCTCAACAATTAATTAAATAAATGAAATTGACCGATAACCCACTACACTCAATACATAGCAAAATGAATCACAGCACCCCACTCTAGTAGTGCCTTCTGCTATCTTACTTCTGAGGAAAATGCTAAAAGCTTCTGTACAACACTGTAAAAACTCAGTGACTGACAGTTTGTATGTACTTTTAAACTCACCTATGCCTGTACTTTTTTTTTATGTATTAGATATTTTATATAGATTTATTTGCCTTAATCTACAGAGGTTATATGGGAGAAAAGACCTGCAAAATTACCAAGACTTTTTTTCCTGCAGAACTTTAAAAGGTAATTTAAATATAACATCTCATGGTTAGTATTTCTTTTCTACATCTGGGAGTGGGGAGAGAGAGAGGCAAGTTAAAGTAAATCCAGTAGGTTCCAAAAATCAGGATATCAGAAAAGGCAAGTAAGAGGCAACATAATGGAAGTTTATAAAATTATTTATAGCATGGGGAAGAGTGGAAAGAGAAAAGTTTTTTCTCCCTCTCTCATAACACTAGAACTTGTCCACATCATCTAATGAAGCTAAAAGTTGGAAGTTTTAGAACAGATTTAAAAAGTACTTCTTCACGCAGTGCATAGTCAAGCTATGGCTACCATCCTGCATGGCTTTTAAAAGAGGATTAGACAAATTCATGGAGGAGAGGGCTATTGATGGCTACTAGCTATGCTCTACCCTCCAGATTTGGAGGCAGCAAAGCTTCGAAATATCAGATGCTGGAAACCATGGGAGCGCTCTTGTGCTTGAATCCGGCTTACAGGTTTCCAACTGAGGCATCTGGTTGGCCATTGCAGGTACAGGATGCTGGACTAGATGGGCCAGTGGCTTAATCCAGCAGGCTATTCTTATGGCACTCTTCAAAGCGATATGCTTAGAAATAATACTGTTTAGAAAAAATATGAGAAAAAGAGAAATAGGTTTTCAAATAGGGATATAAATGAGTGGTAGGGCACTCACCAGGCACGGAGAACATTGCAGGTCCAGTTCCTTACATCTCTAGCTAAAAGGTAGCAGGTGGAAAGAACCAAAATTCCGATGCCATGTAGAGTTACTGCCAGTCAAAACACATAGTACTGGGCAGACTGACCAATGGTTTGATTCAGTAAGTATAGCAGCACCCAGTTTGGACAACAAAAGCTACCCTCTCCTTCCGGCAGCCAGTGCCAAGGCTGTAGGCCTCATTGCTGTGATGCTTTTTCAGTGTCACATTACAAGGAAGCTTGTACGTACAGGCATAAAAGAAGTGAACTGCCTTTGAAATGCTCATTTGTCAGTTGTGAAATTAAAATTACCTAAAAGTGGAGAATATAAACCAGTATTTTAAAGGATGGAAGGGAAAATATATGCTTCAAGAGAATGTGATGCTTGCTTCTTCACCGAGCCAGAAAAACACAGCAGATGATGCAGATTACGTAGGCAGGGTTCAGAGTGCAACCCCACATGATTACTTGCAGGAGTGTGTAGTACCATTAACAGTTTTGTAACCTGACGGGGGACCAAACAGAAGGGCTTCCTGACTAAATTGGGTCTCAGGTTATGCCTGTGAAAAGGTGTTGCTTGCTCTGCAAGCAGTCTAAGCTATACAGTGGTGCCCCGCAAGATGAATGCCTCGCAAGACGAAAAACCCGCAAGACGAAAGGGTTTTTCGGTTTTTGCGTCGCTTCGCTAGACGATTTTCCCTATGGGCTTGCTTCGCAAGACGAAAGCCCATAGGGAAATCTCCGGGGACCTCTTTTAAATGCTGGCGGTGGGGAGCAAAGCCTTTCCCCCCCCCTGGACTTCAGAAGAGGTCCAGGAAGGCCGGTGGGGGCGAAAGGTTTTGCTCCCCACCGCCAGCATTTTAAAAGCGGTCCGGGATAGCAGGGAAGCGCTTCCCGCTATCCCAGACGGCTTTTGAAGGCAGGCGGGGGGGGGGAGCAAAGACTTTTGCCCCCCGCCAGCCTTCAGAAGAGGTCCTGGACCTCTTCTGAAGGCTGGCGGGGGGCAAAAGTTTTTGCTCCCCCCTGCCTGCCTTCCCGGGAGAGCGGAAAACACAGCGCTGCCTTCCCGCTTTCCGCGGAAGGCAGGCAGGGGGGACAAAGACTTTTGCCCCCCGCCTGCCTTCGGAAGAGGTCCAGGACCTCTTCCGAAGGCGGGCGGGGGGCAAAAGTCTTTGTCCCCCCTGCCTGCCTTTCTGGGAGAGCGGGAAGGCAGTGTTGCGTTTTCAGCTCTCCCGGGAAGGCAGGGGGGAGCAAAGACTTTCGCCCCCCGCCGGCCTTCAGAAGAGGTCGGGGGACAGACTGTCCCCGGACCTGGTCTGAAGGTGGTTTCCATAGGAACGTATTAATTGATTTTTAATGCATTCCTATGGGAAACCGTGCTTCGCAAGACGAAAAACTCGCAAGACGAAAAGACTTGTGGAACGAATTAATTTCGTCTTGCGAGGCACCACTGTATATTGTTAAAAGAATGGTTGTACACATTCCTGTCATAGCGTCAATATCTAACATTAGCCTTCAGTCTAGAATCATAGCTTTGGAAGGGACCCCGAGGGTCATCTAATCTAACCTCCTGTAACACAGGAATCTCAGCTAAAGCATCCATGACAGATGATCATCCAACCTCTGCTTTAAAACTTCCAAGAAAGGAGTGTTCACAACCTCCCGAGGGAGTCTGTTCCCCCAACAGCTCTTACTGGCAGAAAGTTCTTCCTCATGTAAATCTGCAATAGCAGAATTGTTCCCACAAAATTATGTGGTATCCAAAATTGTGCTGCAATTATACTATTACTTGATTATTTGAACATATCCCCCCATCTTCTTCTGTTCCTGACTTTGACCTTTGAAGCAGGATGTTCATGTAATTAAGCCTCTTTTCTTTGCAAAACTTTAAACTTGACAATATAAGCTTTCAAAGAAGAATGAGGACAATCTGTGAATGGAATGCATAATGAAGGAATAAAAAAACAAACACACTCCCATTCTCTAAAACATGTCATATTCATTTGTAAAGTTGATTGCCTTTAAGAAGGAGACAATAGGTTTTTAGCACAGATGTAAAATATTCCCCAGTCTTTTTCTCTCCGTAAACAAACCATTTTCAGAAAGAACAAATAAAATAATGCAATAGTGATCGGTAAGAATTTTATACCAAATTTGATTGGGAGACAATGTTGTCTTCTCTAAATCTCTGTGACCTTTCTTGGTGTGGAATCTTTAATGGGCTGCCCCAGTCTCCAATGTGGTAGCATAATTCTTTTCAAATACCTACTTTTGATTTTTTAAAAATACTGAAATACATGCATTTTATCTTCCCCAAAATAACAAAAAACAAATGAGGAGTTTCAGAAGTAGACATGAGCCATCCTGGAATGCACTTCAGATCATCTGGCTTACAGTGACTAAACTCTTGCTGGCGGAGAGGGCTGTCCTTGAACAATGAGGGTGGATTGTGGTGGGAAGCATCTCCCAATGTGGACTGAACGACAACATTCAAATAGATCATTAGTACTTTTATACTAAAAAAAGGTCCCACTCTTAATGTTCATATAACACCGGTCCTGAGAGATCTGCATTGGCTCCCAGTATGCTTCCAAGTACAATTCAAAGTGTTGGTGCTGGCCTTTAAAGCCCTAAACAGCCTCGGCCCAGTATACCTGAAGAAGCATCTCCACCCCCATCATTCAGCCCAGACACTGAGGCCCAGCGCCGAGGGCCTTCTGGCAGTTCCCTCATTGTGGAAAGTAAGGTTACAGGGAACCAGGCAGAGGGCCTTCTCGGTAGTGGTGCCTGCCCTGTGGAACGCCCTCCCATCAGATGTCAAGGAAATAAGCAGCTATCCCATTTTTAAAAGACATCTGAAGGCAGCCCTGTTTAGGGAAGTTTTTAATATTTAATGCTGTATTGTTTTTAACACTCAATTGGGAGCTGTCCAGAGTGGCTGGGGAAACTAAGCCAGATGGGCGGGGTATAAATAAATTATTATTATTATTATTATTATTATTATTATTATTATTATCATTATTATTATTATTATTATTATTATTATTATTTACTGTATACTTCTTTTTAAAATAACATTTCCTTTTACTCTTCAACATTTATTTAGCTTGTTTCTGACCAATGAAAGTCCCAACACATTGCTCTCCATGGGTTGCTATCTATCTAAAGGTCTCTAACCCATTTTATACCTTGGATTATTCACGGACTACACAATACGTAACAATTTTCCCCTGGAATTGACAATAAACATACAATTTATTTTAGGGCTCTCAAGGGAAAATTAAAATGTCAGCCAATGTTGAAAGATACAGACTCTGGACGTACACTGAACCAACTGCATAATTATTTCACTGCCTGGTCAAATTTATCATGCATTCCCTCATTCTGTATATCTGCCCACTTTCAAGGCCATGAGGACAGGTATTGAAACACAGCTTGATTGGCTGCTCTGCACCCTTCGGTGTAATAACTTCACCCTGGGGCATTGCATAATCCTGTAGTTTTCACATTTTATACAGTGCCCCCCCCCAATTCATTTCTGCCTTGTTGTGACAAGAAGCTTTGTAAACTTACTATTGTGATATAGAGCCAGGAGTCTGGCTTTTTTTTTTTTACTCTGCTAGTAGTAAATTTGAAGGAAGAAATGGTCAAGGTGAATAGCTCCATTATCTTTAAAAGAATTTGCCGTTTAACCAAAAAGGCAATCAATTGCTTCCATGTAAGAAAAGGCTGGCAAAAGATCCCAGTAGAAACCAATCTGCTATAGAAAGTAGTGGCTGGGCGCGGAGCTTCGGGCAGCACCAGAAATGAGCCAAATATGGTCTTGAATCCAAACCTTTGAATTTGGTCTTGAAAAAGACTGCCCTTTAGCCACTGGCATCATCTGTCTACTGTCATCTTCCAAGTGTTCCCCACACCTTATATTGCCACTATTTCAGTATTGTTAAAATGTACTCAGTATGGACTATGTATGTTTTAAATCAGGAGTGGGGAACCTGAGGACCTTCCGATGATGTTGATGGATTCAAACTACCTTCAGCAGCCTCAGTCAGCATAGCCAACAGTCAGGGATTATGGGAGCTGTAGTCCAACAACATAGGGAAAATGATAGGCTCCCCATCCTTCTTTAAAATATTTGTTCTCTCTCTCTCTCTCTCTGCTGGAGATGACATGTAAGCCCATGGGTCTCTGAAAATGTATCTGTTCTGGACACAGTCTAGGTATAAATGAAACCATACACAGAAATGAGCATGGAAGCTGCACAACAGATCAACCCAACAAACGTAATTCATCTGTACAAAGCAATTCAGGAAATCTAAACAACAATAACACATGGTGTCAAGCGTTCAGGGAAGCTCCCCTACTGGCAAAGTGGTTTATTTCTAAATCTCATTCCAGGGAATGTACAAATATACAAGACTGAGAAAAGAAATGAACTGGGTAGCTATAAATACACAGTTACACACACGAATCAAGCATTCAAGGATACTCACAGAAGAACATTCTAAATTAATTAGAATGGGACAAGGAAACTTACAAAAGAAGAAGAGATTGGTGCTTTTCTGTATTTTTCATTCACAATAAACAGTCACAGCCCATAACTGAGAGTGGATCCTGAAGTTTTTAACCCAGCGCAAAGAAGAAGAGATTCTGAACTGGTTGTTGCAAAGAGGGCCAACTCCAGGTTTGTGAGTGCTTATCACACGTACAGCAATCTGAATGAGAGTCATTTTCTGTAACAACAGCTGAGAAGAAATGGCAAACTTTCATAGATTCATAACTTGGCTGATAGAATCTATCAAAGGTCTGCATATGCTAACTTGCTGATAGATGATAGATGGCAAAAATGTGCCCATCAAAGCAAGATGCTAAAGTGACTTTCTTTGTAGGGAAAGTAATCTACTATAACTATGGTTGTTTTTGAAAGGAAGAGGAAAGCAGTGCTTAAATGAACAATGCTATGAAACATGATCCTCTGGAAGTCTCCAGGATAACAACCCATGCAGGTACGAAGGTAGAAACTGTCAGAATTCACCCTCAACCTGTCCTGTGGAAATAGCAGGCTATTAGGTCCAGAAGAGAGAACGATGAACTGTGTGAGTAGAGAAACTAGTGTCAATATAGGCAAAAAGAGCAAGCTGTCCATATTTAGCTTTTATAAACAATGTTGATTATGTATTTTTTTTAGCTGTCTATGGATAAGAGCAATTTGAAAGGCTTCATTTGATTTCCTTCACTTGCCCCTTAAATATGCAGCAAACTGGTTTGACTGCATTAGAGTCATACCTTGTGCTTCGAGATGAGAGCGTTCGAGTTGCGCTCCACGGCAACCTGGAAGTAACGGATTTTGCCACTTGCACATGCGCAGACGCTCAAAATGATGTCACGCGCATGCGCAGAAGCGGCGAAAACCGACGCGCGTGTGCACAGACATGCCATCGCTAGTTACGTTTCCTTCTAGATGTGAAGGGGGCTCTGGAACGGATCCCTTTTGCATCTAGACGTACCACTGTATTAGGCCATGCTTGTGCCTGGTGGTGGTGGGGGAATCCTATAGCAGTATTATTTCTGTGAAGACTATTCCAAAAGGCACCAAATTATGAGTTACTAGAGTAGTCGTTCTTCAGGGTTCAGCTCCTTCTCCAGGATTTCAAGACACTGAATTTTATGTTGGGAATGCCTGCTTCTCATTTCTAATTGACTTACACACAAATACACACACATGGAGATCACTGTGCACAACTTCCCATCCCACACACTGATGAACCTTATTTTGAACTGTTAATAACATAATCTGGCTCAAAACACCTTGGCTTTTACCACTAGACAAGTTACTGTAGTCATATGTTCTTCTTGTTTTTACATGAAAACTAATAAAAATTATTTGGACCAAAAAAAGGGTTTTTAAGTAAAAGGTGTGGGGGTGTCCAGGAGGCTGAAGAAGGAAGGCAAATAAGTGGAAACCACCTTCTTTAATGGGACACGGGGGGGTGCTGTGGGTTAAACCACAGAGCCTAGGACTTGCCGATCAGAAGGTCGGTGGTTTGAATCCCCGTGGCAGGGTGAGCTCCCGCTCGGTCCCAGCGCCTGCCAACCTAGCAGTTCAAAAGCATGCCAAAGTGCAAGTAGATAAATAGGTACTGCTCCGGCGGGAAGGTAAACTGCGTTTCTGTGTGCTGCTCTGGTTCTCCAGAAGTGGCTTAGTCATGCTGGCCACATGACCTGGAAGCTGTACGCCGGCTCCCTCAGCCAATAAAGCAAGATGAGTGCTGAAACCCCAGAGTCGGTCATGACTGGACCTAATGGTCAGGGGTCCCTTTACCTTTACCTTCTTTAACTGGATCAATGAGTCTTCCATGAGCTCTTTTTTTTTTTTGCAAACCATCACTCAGAAACATCTGCACTAAACCTTTTATTTGATAAGTGTTAAGAAAGCAAGACTGCTAGTAAGAAAAGAAGACTGCTATAATAGATCTGGCAGTGTTACTGGGCATCAGTCTTCATTCTAACAATAGAGTTTTATGTCTGGAAATAATCCCGTCTCCATTCTTGGTTCCCCCCCCCCCCCAATAATTACAGTAATAAAAGAACAATATTAACTGCTGTATAAACAAAGCTCAAATCTATAATTTTCTTTTTAGAGGGCTCTTTTTGAAAGAAAAGATTTGTGAGTGTAAGACGTAAATTACTATTCTATGAGAATGTAACATAAAGGTCTGTCTCTGTGGAACTGGCATTTTCTGCTGTTGGGGTATTTCTATGTTCGATGTTGAACATGCAATATTATATAGCAAATTGTTTAGACTAAAGAGAGAGGCTTCTTTTCCTCCAAGCTGCCTCATCAGCTGCTTTGCAGCTGAGTTCATCTGAAAATTAAATTACATTATGTTTGTAGACTTTTTTTCTTCTTCTTCTTTTTAAAGGCCACCCTCTTATGTCTGGCTCAGCTTCCTTGCCAGATTCTTTACTTTATTTGTTCATAATTAGTAGAAGACTCCAGATGTCAACAAGAAATTTGTAGAAATACAATTTTCAAAAGGTACGCAACTGTTTGTGTCAGAGTTCGAGTTCAGTAACGGTAATGTTGTGAATACATCTTTTTAACCTTTGTAAGTTACTTCCACTACATACATATTATTCATATAAAATTTCATTCGCTGTAGTATTGCTATGTCTCGTGGGTCTCGTATGCATAGCCAAATCCCACTAGTGTTCAGAGAACAGGATTGAAAGTAGATTCATTTACTGTTCATTATGCAAATGCAGGGCACTTTTTCCGATTTTGCTGATAAAAATTCTATGCTGCAATTCACAGAGCTATAACTTTCAGAACTCTTTGGGATGAGCACACACCCAAATTCAAAAATACATTTACTTGAGGGCACGTCACACTGATTTTCATTGAACATTCTTCCAAGAAAGTGGGAAAGTGTTGCAGCCCAAGCTGAGGATATGACTACTACATAAATTATAGTGTTACTCTGAAACTGTCTGTAATCAGTCCTCAGCTCTATCTGGGTGGGAATTCATGCTCGATTGTCACTGCATCCCCCATTATCCCACCCATTTTTCTCTCTATGTGTGCTTCATCCCAATGGTGAGTGGGCTGAACTGGTACAGACATTGCTATGGATTTACTCTGTCACCAAATTTGGGGCCTAGGAGGATTTTTTCCCTGCAGACAAATTGGTTCATCTGTAGGTTTTCACCTGCCTCGTAGCAAACGTCACAACTTTAGTGGTTAAGGCATTGGGTGGTTTCTTTTATCACCAGGGTACCCTGTTAAAAAGGGTCCTGGAAGGGGTAGAACCATCTGAGTGTCCACACAGGGGCTGATGGGCTATAGAACCCCTTTCAAGAGGCGGTGCTGGTGAGAACATCACACTTGACCATGTCAAGGGGCAGTGTTCATGCCAGGGCTGACCCATCCCAGGTTCAACTAGTAGATGGGCTGGTTTGGGGTTAGATGCTTACCCAATGCTTTGCCAGCTTACATCTGTTATCAATAAAGTTGTAGCCTAATTTAACCTGTCCAATGGTCTCCTGTGTCTTATTATCATGGTCACACACCATGCCTTATGCACCTGGGCCATGCAAAAAGATAAGCAAGCGAAGATAATTATAATAATACCTACAAAAGGTGGGTGAAATTACACTAGAGCATTTGGAAATTGTAAGCGGCTAGCCTACAGGAGGAATGTCCTTAACATTTGTTGGTTGGAGCATCCCAGCATCCCTATGAAAGGAACACCTGAGTGAAAAGAGGCATAGGTCTGCTGGCACAATCAGAGCTATGCAGTTCCTGCAACAAGGCATCTATCAATCTGTGCCAACAGATAGCCACTGTTTAATTTCCTTTTCTGCCACTACATGCATTGGCCCAGCGTAGGCCACTTTTGTCACACCCTTCTGCTTGTCGACTGGCAGTGGCAAATACAAAGCTGTCAATTGGCAAAGCTAGCATAAGCATATATAAAACATATGGATAGAAATATATGTGCTAAAGGCATTTCTTTGGCTTCAGAGGCATCATTGTTCGAGAAGCTTTAAATGATGCACAAATGACAGCACAAACTCATTTAAACATGGTCAAACCATAATCCAGACATATATATATATATATATATATGTTCTATTAAGGACAATTAAAAGCAAAACAAAACCCAGCTTGTTTTCACTAGCTAATACAGTAGTTGTGAGCACTGGAATTACTGGAAACCATTGAACAAAAACCCTTTCTATTGTACACTTAGAACAAACATAGTAAAATAATAAATGAAATAACAGAGAGACCATATTTCTACCACCACCACCCCAGTAGAATCACATGTTCATCTCTTCATGTGTAACAGACCAGCTGCTGTTTGCTCTTGTTAAATTACAATTTAATCTTTTCTCAGCTGGGTGTATTAACTTATGTGTTTTCCTAGCATGTAGCACAAGGAGACGAAGAGGCTGGCTGAAATGTTTGTGTGTCATTCAAATACTGTAAGTAACCATAATGCCAGAAAACATCCCCATATGCTCAGAAAGGGGAAAGAATTCATAAGTGTCCAAATTCATCTACACCCATATGTTGATATGTAGGCAATACTTTTGGGCACACTGGCATATGTGGTATATGCGGCAACTGAAATGAAATCAATCAGAAGTCACAGCATGCAACCTGCCTAATTATGATAGAACACCTCACATATTTCATCTGTGCAAATCCACGTTTTGAACAACAGATGGTGTTGCTATGGGATCATAGCATCCTGAAAAGCTGCAGATGTACAACACTCATGCAACATGCTGAAAACTGTCAACCTGTAGCCCTTTTTCAGAAGAGGGAATCAAGCAAAGGAGCTATCTAAAAAAAGAAGAAGAAATGTACACATTTGAACTTCTAATGCTATTTTACATCAAAAATATGTAAAGGAAGGAAAAGCACACACACCCCAACCCAAACTCCTACATATCCTCAGCTTGTTGTAATCTGAGGTAGAAAAGACTAATTTACAAATGTTACAAAGTCGCCCAGAATCCATGACTGAAGAGAGCTTTTTGTCAAGTTTTCCTTGCTGCAAGTATGGTCTACCAGACTATGTAGATTGTATAGACTGGATCTCTACATTAAATTTTATATTTAATGTAGTGTTCTGCAAAGACTTAATGTAAAATTTGCCAAGTAATTATACTCTATTTGACCTTAACATCTGAAAGGGTGTCTCCATGAAATTTTGCATTAGATTAATTGAAACTCTCCTTGCTGACGTTTGAACTTTGACCGAGAAAGTAGAATAATTAGCAAAAGTCTAAAAGAATTCGGGTTGAGAGAGAAGTTCAGCATAAAATGTTCCAGAAGGTTACATTTCTGCTGACTACCACACAAGGGCTATTCACCTTCAAGTTCAAGAGGAATACATTATAAGTACACCTGTTTTGGGAAACACCAGTTTAATCTCATAGACAAGATGACAAAAATGCTTATTGTCTGCTCAGTGCCTTCACAGGAGTTAGCAGACAATTTCAGCAACCACCAAGATCACAGCAGAAACCCAAAAGACTTTATTGCATCTCAGTGCTATCACAACAAAGCCAGAAGAGTAAAGAACACAAAACAAGAAGCTGATGAAATGCCATGTTAGATTTATGAAGACCAAGGTCTCCTTAACATAGAAATGGTGAAGAATGAAATCTACCTTGATTTCAGTTCAGAGTTCAGTTCAGCAACAGATTGGTTAAAGTGAACTGTTAAATATAGACAGCTGAAAGATGAAAATTATTTTTCAGGTTTTACTAAATTTGCCTGCTGCAAAACGTATTCAGTGGCTCATGCCTAGTACTCTCCTGAATGCCAGTTCCCCCTGCCACAATCCTTATTCTGGAGTAAGGCCCATTATAATCAAATTCTGGCATTCTTAAATTACATCCATGAATTGGGCATTGGGCCCATATGCTGGCATTGGCCTTCCATGCCCAACCATTCCACATTGAGTGGAAAGGTCTAAAGAAGGATCGTGAAGTGACATTTGGCTGAATCCATTCTGTGATCATGCATAGCTCCTGATCATGGACCATAAGCACGTTGGCATGCTTACAATTCCGCTGTGTGCACATCCAATTGTCCCTTTATCGGTTGGGTTGAATAAGGTTTCAATGGAACTATGTTTTCATATGACTTTGTTCATTTGTAATTTGGTTAGACAAAACTTAAAGGAAATGGTAGAACTTTGCAAAAGGATTTCAAAGACAGATGTGGGTAAGTGTTATCAGCTTCCGAATAAACTGAAGTTAAGTCCAGAGACACATACAGTGAGTGGATCTACTGAGCTGAGTATGAATGATATGCCAGATCTTGGGCAGGCGAGGCTCATGCTCGTATTCAAGAGGAAGACTTTTAGCTTGGTGGAATCCTGGATCTTCTTTGGTTTTAGACATTCACATGTCAACTATGGTCAGAAGTGTGTTCTTTCAGTTTTGACTGATATCATCTGCTCTGGAGATTAAGAGCTTGACTATATATTGCACACTTAAGCAATCTCTTGACAAGAAGCTGTTCCTGAAAACAGTTTAGACACTTCTATTGGTCCAGTTCCTTCTAGCTACCACCATTATATTTAGTGAGATGCAGGACTTTTGATGGGGGCCCATACTCTGTTGAATTCTCTCCTAAGGGAGAACCTCCAGGTTCTTTTGAAACTTTCAGGTGGCTGATTAACAAGAAGAAAAAATGTGAAATAGAGTTTAGGCATTGTCCCATATCACCTATACTGTTTAATTCCCTGACAAGTGTTCCATGGGTATTACGGTATATCCCAACTCCTAATATAAAGCACTCTGTTACCTAGAATTGGAGACATGAGGCATGAATGGTGCCAAAGCAGGATTTCCTCCCAAAGCAAATATGAGCTTCAGAAAAGCGATTTTTCTCAGCAACATGAGAGGAAAGGATTAAATTCTCTCTGTGTGCCTGATCCGATCCCTTTAACTGTTGGCACCCCAGACTGATACAATTTGCACATGGGAACGCCCTGTCCCGAGCCCTGAACATTACATGCAAAGTCAGATTTAACATAGCATCTAGTTTGGTCCTAAGTGCAGAAATGGGTTGCAACACTTGGAGAACCGAGTGCTTTGAAAATGGTAAAGAAGGGTTAAAAAACAAATGAGAAATAAAAGCAAGAAGGTATACATAAATGAATAGTCCCTGAGACATAATCAAAGCACAGAGAGAACAAGACGCTGCAGATGGAAAGAGGCAACTGCTTCACTAGACAAATGATCCCGCCTTATCCCCCAATCAACCTGATTGTTGGTAATTTTATTTATTTCTCTCCTTTGTGGTACTGATGTTTTACAAGGCAAAATCACATCACATTCTTTGGCTGTTACCACCTCAGGCTGTGATCTTGTCAGATCTCATCAACTAAGGAGGACTCAACCCTGCTTAGTATTTAGATAGCAGATCTGTAAAAAGGAGCCCAGCTTTGGAGGAAATGAAAAAGAGCAACTCAAAAAGGGTTCATTGTTGATTCTCAAATGGAACACTGCCAGCTCTCCACTGGGGCGGGAGGGGATGCCTGCCCATTGTGTTTTTAATGTTGTTTATAACCTGACATATAAATCCAAGAAGACAGACTCTCTTAGTACATTGAACATGACACAGTCAATCCAATTCAAGATAGAATTTTTCCATGAAAGGCCCATGTTCAGAAGAAATAGTGTTTTTGACAAGATTGCTAAGAGCCCTTTATTAGTTAATCATAACGGCTGAATGCAGGTTTGGTGCTGCCAGTTGACGTACCACAGTTAGGTGAACCCATGGAATCACACACCTTTTGCTCTTCCTCCCTTATCCTTCCCCCTTAAAGTTATGCTTTTCTGCCTTCTCCTACTTACATAATAATTTCCCACTTTTTATTTCAGAGCTGGTTGTGGTTAGCATTATGTCTGTTCATAAACCATAGTTAGCCCAAACCACAATCTCTGGTTTGATATTTAGCATCATTACAGTACTGGCTAAAGATGTAATGCTAATCATAAAAGGTAAAGGGACCCCTGACCATTAGGTCCAGTCGTGGCCGACTCTGGGGTTGCGGTGCTCATCTCACTTTATTGGCCAAGGGAGCCGGTGTACAGCTTCTGGGTCATGTGGCCAGCATGACTAAGCTGCTTCTGGCAAACCAAATGCCGTTTACCTTCACACCGAAGCGGTACCTATTTATCTACTTGCACTTTGAAGCCCGTTTGAACTGCTAGGTTAGCAGGAGCAGGAATCAAACAATGGGAGCTCACCCCGTCGTAGGGATTCGAACCGCCAACCTTCTGATCGGCAAGCCCTAGGCTTTGTGGTTTAACCCACAGCGCCACCCGCGTCCCTAGTGCTAATCATAGTTAGATTAAAAAATGAAAGGACACGGGGAAAGTCCACGCAAGCAGTAATCAAAGAGTGTCCCTGACTCCCAAACCATAGTTACATCAGCAGCAAACTAATGTTTGCTACAACTTGCTTCCAATTCATTTCACAACAGTATTTATTTACTTTTTTCATTGTTGTCCCCCCCCCACAAACTTGCCTTCAAATTCTGTATATGATTAAGTGCTCTAGAGAATGTTTTCTCCAATAAGACCCACTGCTTATTGAGACCAGATCCAAGTCCAGTGAGAGGTTCAGTGATAGTCCTACAACTATTACTACTACTACTACAATTACTATTATTATTTTATTGAATTGATATACTGCCCTATACCCACAGGTCTCAGGGAATTGACTCTTCAGGGACACCCACCAAGCAACACTAATTTACAAAAGACTATCTAAAATATTTAAAATACTAATAAAATCAGACATACACTGGCTCCCTCAGCCAGAAGCAAGATGAGTGCCCCACAGTCACCTTTGACTGGACTTAACCATCCAGGGGACCTTTACCTATTAACTAGTAGCTAATTTTAATGTGAACTCCATTGTGTTTTATTGAGTTTTCTTTATTATTTTCCCAGTGGGACTGTCAGTATAAAAACAACCACAGAAAGCACTGCAAAAACATATGATCAATCAGAAACCAAGGAACACAGCATCATAAAATGTCAATAGCAGCAGAAAATGTGCACATTAGCTTAACAGTTTTAAAAACATTACTTTAAAGCCCCAGTAAAAAATTACTGAAGCCCCGGGGGGGGGGGAATACAAAGTGATATTTTGCACAATTATTTTACTGGGGTTGTACCTTTTAAATTATATAAAATAAAACTTTCAATGCACATTTTATTTATTTTTCTTCTTTTTCTCATATGAACTTACTTTTGTCACATGAACTCACTTTGCTACGCACTCAGGTGTATCAAAGGACACAGCTACCCCAATCTGTGCACCAAGGCAATCTGCATCAGTTCAGTTTACCATGCTGGCTTTAGCAATTTCCACCTCTGATTATAACAAACCATAATGTACAAGAGCAAGCCAGCCAACCAGCTATACCTTTAATGGTATGTAAGTTTCACCTTTAATGGTATGTAAGGGGACGCAGGTGGCGCTGTGGGTTAAAGCCTCAGCGCCTAGGACTTGCCGATCGAAAGGTCGGCGGTTCGAATCCCTGCGGCGGGGTGCGCTCCCGCTGCTCGGTCCCAGCGCCTGCCAACCTAGCAGTTCGAAAGCACCTCCGGGTACAAGTAGATAAATAGGGACCGCTTACCAGCGGGAAGGTAAACGGCGTTTCCGTGTGCGGCTCTGGCTCGCCAGAGCAGCGATGTCACGCTGGTCACGTGACCCGGAAGTGTCTTCGGACAGCGCTGGCCCCTGGCCTCTTAAGTGAGATGGGCGCACAACCCCAGAGTCTGTCAAGACTGGCCCGTACGGGCAGGGGTACCTTTACCTTTACCTTTACCTTTACCTAAGTTTCACCGCATTTGATCATTGTTAAACACATGTGGAAGAAAAACTGTGGAGGAATAAATGTGGGGGTCTTAATATTTTACAACAGAAGGGGAAGTGGAGCCTACATGTAATAATCTGGAACACTCTTTAAGAAATTCCACTTTTTCCTATACTACTGCTGACGGAGGAAGAAACTGAAGACATCTGAAGCCAGCTAGCATCTCACCTGTGGAGTAAGGTCACCACAGAGTCCAGAGACATTTTTTCCTGCTTTGACTGCACTCCCACACTTTGAAAAAGCTAGTCCCTATGTTTCTCAGCTGTCCACATCTTTTTCATTTTCTTTTAGTGCTGAACTAGATAGAGCAGTTGTTTATCTTTTTAATTCCTTTCTCCTCATATTTTATTTCTGAGAAAGCCAATAAACTGGATTTGATCCACTGGCTCAAAGGGGGGGGGGACACACCCAATTTATTGCAAAGTTGAAATACCCAACTGTCCATTCCTCTGAAAGTATTTAGGGTCGTGTATGCATTGAGACATTTCTGAAATTGCAACTGGTATGTTGTCCTAGATGCCACACACAAAGGTGCAAACATGTTGTTTTCAGAGTTAGTTTACAGGTGAGCCCGCTATGAAAATATAGACAAAATCCAAGGCAGGTAGGCCCACTTGGCACAGTTGATTGACTTTAATAGGTGCTGATTATGCTGCTCATATTGCATGAAATTAAAAAGCTTACAAATGTTATGAGCCATTACCCTTCCATTTAAGAGAGCTTATGACATGTTAGCAACATTTAATGAAATTCTTTTCAGTATGCTATAGGCAGCCTCAAAGAGATTGCACTTTGGAATGTTACTTGTGAAATTATTTTCAAGAAAGTTTGTTTACTGCAAGAATATCTCTCCACTATCAGGGTGAGGGTATACAGTACAAGAAAAATATTTGTCATCTTTGTATTTTTCCCAGGGAGGATTTAGTCATAAAAGCAGATGAACATAGAGGAAAATATATATTTATGCAGGGGTTCCCTTTACCACCTTGCCTGAGCACAGCACACATTTATTTTCGTTCAACAGGAAAGCCTGTGTGAGGCTTTCTCTTTAATGTATTTTGTAATACATCTATGGAGCAGAGAAATTAAGTTATACTTCTTTTTATTGTAGAGAAATGAAGGGAGAGAATGTTTGGTAAGCATACAGGATGTTAGGAAGGGCAGGCTGAAGTACCCTATAAAACAAATTCTCGAAAGTTGCCGCAATTCTTCGTCAATGAATTTTCTCAAGCTATGAGCAGCGGTGCCATGATGCGGATGTTTTCAGGGTATGTAAAAATTATTAGTGCTTTTCTTTGTGGGGGGGACTTGTTAAAAACCATGCACGTGAACTCCAAATCCCAGCCGATTTTATCTGAAAACCTCCCTCTGCACCACTGAAAATGCCAAAAAGTATATGGAATCAACTTGTGATGTTTGCATTTAGCTGACATTTCTTGCAACTGGAACTGTTGCAGCATTAATGGTTTCGGTTGCCCTTGCTTATTCTTCTGGTTGCCTGCCCTCTTACCTTGCTGTTTACAGTTCGCTAGAAACGACGCAAGATCCTGAGATGATGGAACTGAAAAGGACATTTAGAGCATTCTCTGCAAAGCAAAGTTCCCAATGTAAGCGAACTAAAAACACAGAGATGCACCAGATATCGTGCGGCTACAGCGAGTGGGTGGCTAGATGTGGCTGTGCGAAATATTTACTTATTAGTCAGCAGCTGCTAATTAGTAACTTGTTTTGTCAAGCTAATAGCAGTTTAAAATAATATTCAGCAGCATTTGTTGCTTGAATGTAACTGAAATCAGGAAGGAAACAAAAAAGGATATGGATCCATGTGCACTGTTTGGCTCCAATTCCAATTTTGCTCTAATTTTCACCCTTCAAAGCATGATCCTTATTACCTGATTTAATTTTTTTTTTAAGTCACACTGCAAACAAGAGGCATGATCTAAACTTTTGGACTTTAACTCTCCCAATGTAATTATTTTTTAAATCACAGGCACACTAGAATTTAAAGTATTTAACTTTTGTTGGATTATGACTGCTCCAAAATTCTGCCGCAGGAACCAGCTGGCACAGCCACTTGGTTCTGGGGGCAGGGGCTGGGCTGCCACACTGTAGCTAGATGATAGCCCAGGTGGACAACCATCTGGTCATTGCTTAGATGGTTGTTGCTCTCCTGCTGACCTCCGCCATGCAACAGGGTACAACTGGCACTCCTTGGTAAGGGGTGAGCCATTTATCAGTGGAAAGAACCATGCTGTCTATGAAAGCTCTACCTCAAAAATCCCATTTTGGGGAAAGGAGGTGGTTTCATAGGCAAATGGTTTTGCTTTATCATTCAGCTGAACAATTTGCATTCTACTTGTTCAATTTCATCATAAAAATGTATCCATAATCTTTTTTTCCTGCTCCCAAGTCTTTTCAACACCTGTAAGGTGGAAACATTCTCTTCCCTTATATACATTTATATACAACTGCTTATCACACATGAATCACATGCAAGTTTAACTAGATGGCATAACTGCACAATGTAGTAAGTACACTATATAATAATCTACACTTGTCTTACATGAAGGTGGGAACTGCTTGGGAATCTATATGCCCATTTTAATGTTTATAAATGCACATAATTTTGTGCTATAGGGCAGGTATCCTTGTTTAATCCAAATTAGTATTTCGGTGTTAGCAATATTTGCCCCATGCTTGAAGACAGGTATGCCTCCAGAACAAATAAAGCAATATAATAACCTGAATTACGGAGCACAGTTTCCACATTAAAACCTTTACCTGGCAAATTTTTAACATTATGAGACAAGTGCTCTTGCAAAATAATTATTTTTCAACATTAAAAGCTTCCTTTACTGCTTGTACCATACTAATAGTAGCCTAGAGGAGAATCTGTGAACTAATAAAAGCAGGCACTTTCATGGAAATAGAAAATGCAGGGCAGCATAATTTATGTAGCATCTATTAGGTTGAGATCAATTTACTGAGTACTAAGAGAAAAGGACAGAGGGAAAGATATATTTATGTGTCTAAACAGTATGCTAGATGCACCACTGCAGACATTCATTGCACATGCCATGACTATGTGTACCCAAAATCGAGAGATGGGTGATTATGCCAGTTTTAGTTTCTCTGGATTTCTCAATTCTCCACCCTTGAAGCTCAGTTCTCCACATGTCCACATCAGTTTGCAATTTTTTTAAAAAAGAAAGACCTCATAAAAATTGACCAGCATTTTAATATGAATCTTTCCTTATTATATACATCTTTACATGCAATTTTAGAAAATACACACATTTTTGCAAAGCAACTTTCTTTTATATAATGCATATTTATGGTATTTCATACACATTTTTATGTATACATCACCCTAGTATATGCATTTTTGTACACATTACTTGGTTGGAAAACTGCATTGCAAAAATGTGAAAGGTGTGCATTTCAAAGGATGGCTGTGTTTCAGTCCACATATTGTTTTGGAAAGTGCAAATTAGGTAGGTTCTCCTATAGGTGTGAACTGAGACAAAGTATCCACTCACCTGGGACTCAGGGTGGAGTGGCTTTTGCCACATGGCGTGGCTGCAGTGGATCTGGGGAGGCCGCAATCTTCTGGCATGGCTGGGGGAAGAGGTTACCTGCCACTGCCCATCTCTGGACTAGTTGGTCTCCCAGGTAAGGTTGGGTGATGCCTGCTAAGCCAATTTGAGGCAGGAGCTTGGGGGCTGCGACCAGTCTGCCCCTAGCCTGTGCAGACAGCAGACAGGTACAGCCCACCCTCTTGGCTCCATCTTTATTTGGGTTTGACTCCTGGAGCCTGGTCACTTGGCCCTGACCCTCTCAGTCAATTCCTGAAGCTTGGTTCCTATTTCCTGGCTTCTGGTTCCTAACTCACTTCTGATAGCTGTCTACAGCTCTGCTGTCTTTTAATTTAAGTGAAAATTCAGCACATCTCTTTTGTTACTGGGGTGAGACGACCAGCAACGTCAGTTAGCTGTTCTCAATGTATCGCAAGCTCTAATAAGCCATTTTGTCAAATTCACTAGGTCTTATTTCCTGAAAATATGCTAAAGACTGCATCTTGACTCTGCATGATGTGCTCACGTAGGAGGGTGTATCACATAGAGTTAGGAATGTAATGTAGAAATGAATCAAATATATATTTTTATTAAGTTTATGCCTGTTGGCCAAACTGCCTCCAACTAAGTGGCCAGATGGTACAAACCCGCCATCTCCACAAATGTATGCTGTGGTATCTTTTCCTGCACTTTGTTTCCAATAACTGCAGACACTGAAAAAATGTGTGCCCTGCTTGCTAGGACAAACTTGAACTTCTGTCCTGGATCACAGTGAGCCCTGAGGCTAGTTTTCCGTTCAGGTTTTCCCTTGAGAACATTGATGTTTCTCTTGCTAGGGGCCTTTTGGAGTTAAGAGAAAACGATATTCCTCAATTTCAACACTATACGATCTACCAGACAGGAAGAGAGTGGACTGGATTTCTAAGCCAGAACTATTGATCCTCTTGCTATTGATCTCCTATAACCAACTACTACCTGTCTATTTTGTCTGCCAGGAGAACTAATTGAAATTAGGACAATTTGGGGGTTTTCATTACTATGGCTGCAGTTGAATGTACTTTGCATAAACCTACTTTCTTTACACACAGAAGAAATGCCATGCGGCATCTGCCTTCATTGTCCCCAGCAGCAACAAAACATGTCTCTCCTGCACTGGTCTCTATAGCCACAGTTTGAGTAAGTTTCCAACAGTTTGACTTCACTCCCAAAGGCACACTCCTCCATTGTCTCCCAAGACAAACCAATGCAGACCAATTTCTTTATTAAGTAAACCTAATCTAGGTGGATTCTAACATGTTTACCACACCCCACATTATGTGCTTTTGACCAAGTTTCTATGAGGATATGGCAAACCTTTTTGGGTTATGATAAATTGGAACCTGGTAGAGTTATAACATCCGATCAGACTCTAAATCAAACTTAAGGTAATGGCCATGTCTGCACCTAGCACAGGGCCAAATCACAGCTTGGTGCAAACGTGAACACGCTGACTTTTGGAATGGAGACAGCAGCTGTTTTACTCTTTCCCAGTATGACACAACAGCTGTGCCCAGCTTTGGCTTAGGCACATGTGAATCTAGGATCTGTGTTCCTCAACCATGAGCTGTAGCCAAGGGGTTTTTGTTGTTGTTTTTTGCTTACCATGGCAGGAGAATTACAGTTTCTGTTGCTGATTCAATAAATGGTTGCAGTTGTTGATTTAATTTAAAATACAGTCCCACTAGAAAAACTTGTGTAATTAGACTTGATTTCTTAATCTGGGTTGCCATCTAGGTCAGGGGTGGGGATCCTGTGGACATACAGAAATTATTTGACTCCCATCAGCATGGACAAATGAGCAGGGAATATGCGAGCTGTAGTTCAGCAACATCTGGATGGCCACATGTTCCCATCCCAGATCTAACCCCTGGAATGCTAGGAAGAGGAGAGAGTGAGAAGACTCTCTAAAGGTTGCAAGTAACCTAAACAGACAAACAGCCTGATTTATTTCTACTATTACCAAGACAGAAAATCAGTGGCGTAGCGTGGGTTGTCAGCACCCGGGGCAAGGCAAGTAATTTGCGCCCCCTAACCCGTGAATTTGCACCCCCTAACCCTAACCCCCAGATGTTGTGCCCGGTGCGGCCGGCCCCCCTGCACCCCCCACACTACGCCACTGCAGAAAATAACCAGATTGTCTAACAAACTCTCTGTTGCGGTTGCTGATAGACCTGAAGAACAGCATACTGCAAAAATAAAAAAATAATATAAACTTAAATTATAAATTTAATAGCTATTTTAAAAAGAAGTTTGTCATAAAATCACTCACTTAAATTTGAGTCAACTATGGCAGTGAATATTGGAAACTACAGTATAGCAATCACCATTTGCTAGCACATAAAATTAACCATTGTGCTGCAGTGCAATTTTCAGTCAAACTTTGTTCATGCAATTTACAAAGGCAAGCAGATGGTTCGTGCAATAGTCCACAATAAATTACAACAGTTAGAAAGACAGTTATGTACCAAGAACAGCAAAGAATTTGAGCTTCAGATGGGCTTATAGATGACCCTTCCAATTTTTAATAATCTCCATAATTTATGTAAAGGCAAGAAATGCAAAGATGCCTAATGTGCTTTCTTGACGAAGCACAAATCACTTCTATTTACCCAGCCAATGTTTCATGGTCCAGTTAACTTCTTAATTAAAGACAGCAAGATGTTCATGTTCCATGGAAGTGGCATGGAAAAGAATGTTTAGTGTGCAATATGTTCAGCTGGGAGTTCTGGATGCTCTGCTTGCTTCTTGAGGACCTTATGAATCTATCATTTTTCCCTTGAAACACAGCTTAAAATGTATTCAGTCAGTGCGTGAAGCCAGAGAACTGCCTACTCCCCAAATAATTTTTTGTCATTAAACTGCTTGCAATATTCCAATACCTAGTCAAGTATGACCAATCACCTATAAAAGTTTTATTTCTTCCAAAAATGCCTTTTCTTATTTGTCTAGACAATGTTTGAGTGCAAAGGTCAAAAACGGCATCAGTGTCTCAATCCCACTTGATAGAATTAATTTGGACACTTAGAACGCTTCCAGACACTTACCCCTAGCTGAATGGGAAATTACAAGAGCAAATGGGTGCAGCACGCACAACCACCTCCTCATCTCTCCCTTTCCCATCAAACAGTGGATTGGCTGGGTTTGGGTATTTTTCAAAAAGGCATACACGTCCAGCTCAGATTGCTCAGCCTGCACTCTCTCGGATTTGAGCCAAACCCTTTAACAAGGTGGCTACAAAGGTTAAAAGAAAAGGAGATTCACCCAGGCACAGCAGCTAATTACTGAAGTCTTAAAGAAAGTCATTTAAAAATGACAGGTTTAAAATACAGTATAACTCTTCCATAAAGCCAGCCATTGAACTGGATAAGAACTGTAAAGCCCTTAGTATACATAAAGGGATATAGATATTACACATAGCAACAAACTCGAGGAAACATAATATTTGTACAGAACAGAATGCTGGCTTGAATGGAACAGAATGAAGGGTGTAAAGCCTGTAAAGCCTGCAAAGACATCTGGAAGGGCTTTTCTCCTCCCCACCAAAAGGCATCTGAATGTTGTTTGCGGTGGCAGTAGTACCACTACCTGCAGAGGTCCAAGGACCCACTCAGCCCCACTTTCTTTATATAGTAGAATTGTGTGGCAAGTTCAATACTGCTCCCATCCCCACTTCAGTAGGCCAACTCTGACAAGAGAGTAGGACCATCCACCTGTCAATCAGATAGTATTGATGGGTGGGTGGCACTTGTCAAAGGTAGTCCCTGACTTGCTGGGTCAAAAAAATTCCCCACCCTGATCTAGGACAAATGAAGCATGCTTGTTATCCTAATCTGTTCTTCTTGTCCCTTAAAGGAATACATAAGTTAGGATTTTGATAAATTAAAGGCCCACATTAAGATGTTTACAATTATGGCTTCGAAACTCCCTTCGGTAGTGGTAATGATGGCTGTTCATATGCTTTCTTAGTCATAGCACCTAAGTGGACTTGACAGATACAGCCAACACATGGGCTGTTAATGTATCTGGGTGCAGAAATGAACCACTGGCTAATCCATCATTCTCCACCAAGCAATACACAGCCTTAAAGGAGAACTGGAGCTGATCTATGTGCCCAGGTCCAGCTAATACAATAGTCCCAGTCTCACAGATTCAATGTACAGTGGTACCTTGATTTGCAGTCTGGTTTGCATACATTCTGGATTACAAACACATCAAACCCAGAAGTGCATGTCCCGGTTTGTAAACTTTTTTTGGATTACAACCCATTATTTTTTTTTTATTCCGAACAAACAAATTTTGGAGGCCCCATTGGCAAAAACACACTTTGGGTTACAACCTGTTTTGGTTTACAAATGGACCTCCAGAATGGATTATGGTTGTAAACCAAGGTACCACTGTATTAATATAATTGTGTAAAAGAACAACAGCGGAAGGGCTTCCCTGAAATCAAAAGGGTAAAATCATGATTTCTCACAGTATAATTTCTAAGAGGAATTTGTTTCACACTGGAAGAGTTTAGTCTTAAGAATATTATTATGTATGAAATGCTGAACTCATGGTATAACGTTATTATACTCGATAAAGAGATAATGAACCTTAATTCCATCTTTAACTGTGCTTCATCTGCTATAAATAATATACCTAGCACCTGTGATCCTACCAATATGACAAAACATCAAAACCAGCAAAAGATACACAGCTTTGTAGCTTGCTCAATATTTCAGGGCCAAACAGTAACACATTAACACATTCCTGCCAGGAGCTTTGATTTCACATTAAGACAATTTCTTATTTTGCAGATGTTTACCATCCATCTACATATGGATACAAGGGAAAGCCTAATGATTTGTCCCGGTGCAGATATATTAAGGATAAAAGTGTGCACTCTGCTCCTTTAGTTTAGGAACTTCTAAAATGCAAGTACAGACTTGGATTCAGTGCAGTTATAATAATGTATGGGAATTAAGGGTGATCATGCCTAATGGATCTCATGGTTTCATGTAAGAACAAATAAAACAAAGCCAGGCTTAAATTTCAGGTCTTCTAGACAGATTCAGTATGATTTATACTTGATGTATATTTATCTGAAGTTACTGGACTTACATACAGCACTTGCACATTTCTGTGCGTATTGTCAATGTCAATAAAAGCCAAGCAAAAGCAGTACAAACATTTCCATACATTTTATTTTGCTGTCTTATTGTATAATGTTTTATCTAGAAAAAACTTATAAGGGCTGGGATCCGAAGGCCCATGTGTACACGAAGGCCAGAGCTTTTCCATTCCTCATACAAGCACAGTTACTTTCTCTACCCTTCTAAACCACTAGTGGGAGTCCTGTGTGGTACTATTATTGAGAGTGGACTTGTGATACCTCTTGGGAATATGAGGAAATGTATAAGACATTTCAAATCCCAATAAACTTTCAAGATTTGCAACTAACTTGTTTTACATTCATTCAGGCGCTTAGTGATACATTTTGATCATAAAGAGCACACTGATTGCTTCAAAGAAATCCAAACAAGATAGAGACAGTCTGCTCACATCCCACATGATTTCTTCATTATGTTCATGAAAAAGGAAGGGAAGAGAGAATTCCATGGCTTGAAACATTAATTGTGCTTTAAAAAAACCCTGTTCATCTCTTTTTGTACTGGCAATTAACACACTACTTAACAACTTGAGTAAGCTGTTTATAAAACTATCAAAATGCATTTTCATTTCTATTGAATTCTTCTCTAGTGAATGAATTTTTTTGGGTCAAAGGTCTTCCTTTATTCCCATAAGAAAATATGTGTGTGTGTATAATATGGTGCTTTCCTCATTAACTCTCCTTCAAAAAATGTTTGCTACTGCTTGGATTACTCTGCAACCAATTTACAAAGGTTATAACCTCCTGTAATGAAAAGCAATTTGGTCTTGGATGTTGCACTGAATAGACCAGAGAACTTAATTTTTATAAGACAAATGAAACTCAACATTAAAGTGATGCTGATGTTATTTAATTGGATATCTGCTCTCAAATAAAAGTGGGATATGCAACTTAGGGCAACACTTCTGAGTAAGAAACAATATAAATTAGAAACTGAACCTATTCATTTATTTTTATTTATTTCATTTATTTATTAAATTTGTATACTGCCCTGCATCCAAAAATCACAGGGCCATTCACAACATAAAAATACGAAATGGGTACAAAAACTGCATAATAAAAACAAAAGCAAACAAGTAACTCCGCTCCCAAATTTGAAGTCTCCTGTTCATAAGAAAGAAACCCTAATTATATTAAATGGTGTCATGAAAATGTAGCCGCAGTCAAAATGGGATGGCTATGTGTCAGAGCAGAAACACAGTGCTATAATAAGGTTACCAGACGTCCCGGTTTCTCAGGGACAGTCCCCGGATTTAATCATCAATCCCCTGACAAAATCTATCCATTCCAACTGAAGTTGAAAAGTGTCCCTGGATTAATTGAAAAAAATCTGGTAACCTTATGCTATAATGTCACAAGGCACAGAACTGGGTAGACAGTGAATGGGATAGAAGGTAGAAGTGGAATTACTGTATTGCTCATCTCACTTTTCAGGCAAGGAAGCCAGTGTTTGTCCGCAGACAGCTTTCCAGGTATTGTGGCCAGCATTACTAAAACACTGCTGGTGCTTGGAGGACCATGATGAGTGCCAGAGCGCACAGAAATGCCATTTACCTTCCCACCACAGTGGTACCTATTTATCTACTTGCATTGGTTTGCTTTTGAACTGCGAGGCTGGCAGAAGCTGGGACAGAGCAACAGGAGCTCATCCCTTTGTGCGGATACGAATTGCCGGCCTTCCAATTGGTTTAGACCACAATACCACCCGCGTCCCTTAATATACTGTACCAGTGTTCAGTAGAGATAAAAAAGAGAGAGAAGGCATTAACCCATGAATTAATGATCTATAACTTAAGGGGAAACTATATGAAATTTATTGGATTGACCAAGCAAAACAATTCTCATTAGGCCTAGTAAATAAACTTTAACTATGATGGCACCTCCACAGTTGGAGGCAGTATAACTTTGACTGCTGGATATTGAGGGCAAATCACAGAGCACTATTAAAAGATCCTCTGCTTGTGAATTTCCCGCAGCATATAGCTGGTCACAGCCAAAATAAGAGTACTGGACTATTTAGAATATTGGACTTCTTGCAACTGGACTAGTTCTGAAATTATCAGTTTTTTGTTTTACAAGATATGCTGATAATTCTTACTTTTAATTGCACAAATATCAGCAAGCTACTCAATTACTGACCTGCAATGCAGCCAACCTAAAGTACAGTTATAAAATAGATTGGTTGTGTACTTGTCATTAGTAACATGTTTTCTGTAATCAAAAGACAAGAATCTGATTTTTCAAAAAAGGGAAGGGAAACTTACTGTCTTGGACCGGATTTCTTTGGCGTAGAGAGGTTTCAAGAATTCTGAATCTCCTTCTAGCTTTAATCCTTTTTCTGTAATCCTTAGATTTCCCATTCCATCCTGAAATATAAAAATGGTCGCCATTAGCCATGATTTCATAAACATTAGGCTGTCAAAAATGTATTTCTTGTGGGGGGGGGAACCATGTAAAACACTGGGAGGCACTGTACAAGGCAATCAATTGCATTATCCTTCTGGCCTGGGTTTTCTGAGGAAATTGTGTTTCAAGCAATTTGAAATGTCCCCCCCCCCCAAGCTGCTTATCTGCGTGAAATATGCCCTTTGGCTTGTCATCTGAAGAACAGAGAGGTGAGAAAGAAAAATGATAGGTGGCGTTTAATGTTAACACAAAACCATTCATTGTAGCAAGTCTAGCTTTCAACATTTATACAAATACTGTCCCTTCATTTATGACAAGCTCAGGACACAAAAGATGGATCTGCCTGTCAGAAATACCTACCTTTAAAATTGACAGCTTGCCATTAAAAAACAAGTATTTTACAATCTGAATTATCTCTCTCTGTGTGCATAATTAATTCAACATCTTATTTGGGACATAATAAGTCCAGGTTTTCAAAAAACAGCAACAACACACATTTTAGATAGTCTAACAGGCTGCCCATAAGAAAGAGAAATAATCTGTAGGCTGAAATAATGGGGGCTGAAAAGCAGTTTGCTGGAATATGAATGTGCATTTTTTCCAACTCTCCCATCTCCCCAGTTTCTTTTATTTATCTAGTAGAATAATAAATCCATATAGGCAAGCAAAATATATCTACATTCTTACTACATTTTTACTTTAATGTCTCATAACCATGTCACCTGTTGCACCAAGCATCTTAGTAGCTGAAGATGTGTTGGCAATGCATATGCATGTGAGAGGCAAAGTTATCATTAGGATATCAAAGAAATACACAACGATTCTAAGATGCAGAACAATTTTTACATTTTAGGAATATATAGTTAACAACATGGTAGCAATTTCAGAAATTTGTACCCCAGTTCATCTTAAATTCACCAGAGCCCAAATCCATCAAGAGCTCCTAGATCAGTCAATGGTCTCCATGGTTACTCACCTACAATATGGGGGTTTTTTTGTGTGAGGCTACCCACCAGTATGAAAATTGGTTACTTTTATTGCTGCCCATCTAATTTTTTTATTGGCACCCATGGAACTTTTATTAAGATATGAGTACTGGCATCTCATATTTTACAAAAAAGAGAACTGCTTATAATTATGGATGCATTCATACATTAATGTTAATTAATTAATGTAGCTGCGTCTGAATGACATGTGATTGTGCACATGCATATGACACTGAATCCAGAAAGATCCTAAAAACGTAATGAAAAGGGTCTGGGTGGGCTTTTGCATGCTCCATGAACACGAATGGGGGTCCAGAATGAAGCCCCTACATAAAACAAAGATTGCCTGTATATACCAAAAGCCAGGTTGCAAAGAAAGACACACACACACACACACACACACACACACACACACACACCGTCTTTGCTGGTGTGGCTGGCAAGTAAACTTGTACTTCATAGTTGAGTCAGCTAACATAATGGTGTCACCATCTGATTGACAGGTGAGAGACCACACTCACCAAAGAGGTCCTGTGTGGCTGGGGGAGCTCAGAATCTACAGCTCATAGTACCTAAGCTCACGGTGCATAGATGTGAAAAAAATATTTACAACAAATGGTGTGAAATGCAGGCTGGCTGTAGGCTTCTAGCAGATGTCTGCAAACAGTCTACTTCTTTTAGAAATTGTTTAGTTATGTGTTTTCAAAATGTAATGAAACAACTCGCAAACTATAATAGAAAATGAAATAGATATATAAGAATTCTGTTCCTTATGGTTTGCAATGCAATACAATGATATTCAGAGGCACGACACACACAACTGAAAATACCCTAAAAGGCTTTTACCATGAGAAGTTTGATATTTTATCAAGGCAGACCCCTCAGGTTTATTAATTCATGCTGCATTTTTTCCCTTCAAAATTTTGTGTGTGTGTGTGTGTGTGTGTGTGTGTGTGTAAAACGGAAAGAGTAAATGTAACTCACAAACATTGGAAATGCCATTTCTGACAGCATAATTTTAAAGTTATGAAGGAGGGAGTGAAATAGATCTCACTGCTGACATAAAGCTAAACATGCTGTTCTGTAGCCACTTGAGACCAGAACATAAACCCTGAGGCAGTTTTTTTAAAGGATTACTGAATATACCTTATTATCTTAGGTATTTAATGTAAGAGGTTCATAGAGTGTTGGGGTGGTCCTTCTGGGGGCTGTTTGTCCATAGTGTTAGAAACTGAGATATGAAAGCTATGAGCTAAATAGCACCTTAAACCTAGGTTATGGGTGCAACAACGGAATGTCTAGGTGCCCTTTTTAATAACAAGAATACAAAGCTGAAAATGAATGAACTGCAGCTAAAGTATTATGTTCATTTTATACATGGTCTAGCCCTTCCCCTGCCCACCCTCCTAATATTCTTAAGAGGTCCTCTTCTCCGGCCTTCAGAGAGTAGGTGGAAGTGGGGAGGCAGAAAAAGGTCATTTCTTTCACTCTGCAGTTTTAATCTGAAATCTTAGGCGCAGTACTGTGCCCAGAGCTTGGAAACTGCTTGTGCTTATGAAATTCCCTTTAGCAAAATCCTCCTAGAACAATGGGAGTTTCTAACACTGTTTGTCCACCTTTGGTCCCCACCCTGCACTCAGTTCTCATCTGTAGCTCCTAGAAGCTGTCAGCTTTGACTGGCCAGCTAAACCAGGTAAGGGTAGTTGATGGGTCTCAAACCCTTGGTGAGTTAGGAACTTTCCTTGCATGCAAAGACAGGCTCTGGCAGACTGAGCAAATGAGACTAATAGTGTGTTCAATAGTCAAGAAGGTGGTTTCTGAATGTGCGGTGGGGGGTCAGATCTGTCTCATCAACCTGGGAAGGTAGTCGATCTAAGAGAAGGAAAACTGATTCTAAACCTCCGTTGCCTTGTGTGTGAGGGAAAGGCTTTGGGAAGAAACCCCAAGGAGAAATCTGTACCCACTGCCTTGCGGGACATCTTTGAGAGAATAAAAGGCTAAGGAGTAAACTCTACACAAATCTGGAGTTCTTAAAGATGGTTAGATGGCACCTTGTATGCCTCCTTCTGGCAACTCCTGCAGCCTAGCTGGTGCCCAAAGCATCGCTCTGCTTTCCTTTGCACCATATCAGTGAGGCTGAAAGGTGGGCCTTGTCATCTGGGCAGCCCAGTAAGGTAAAGGGACCCCTGACCATTAGGTCCAGTCGCAGACGACTCTGGGGTTGCGGCACTCATCTCGCTTTATTGGCCGAGGGAGCCGGCGTACAGCTTCCGGGTCATGTGGCCAGCATGACTAAGCCACTTCTGGCAAACCAGAGCAGTGCACGGAAACGCCGTTTACCTTCCCGCCGGAGCGGTACCTATTTATCTACTTGCACTTTGACATGCTTTCGAACTGCTAGGTTGGCAGGAGCAGGGACCGAGCAATGGGAGCTCACCCTGTCGCGGGGATTCGAACCCCTGACTTTCTGATCGGCAAGCCCTAGGCTCTGTGGTTTAACCCACAGCGCCACCCGCATCCCTGGGCAGCCCAGTACCTCTCCATATATTGCCCAGGCTAATGTCCTGGAGAGGTCACTACGCAGTCTGACTTAATCCTCGGAGGCATACTCCATTGTCTCTTGAGACAGACAGATGTCAACAACAGCATAAGAGAATAGGTCACATTTATTTGCATAGTTACTTCTTCCCATATACCCCCTTGCTGCCCTGAAAGTCTCAGTACCTTCTGAAACTGGATTCCGTTGGATGAAAGGGGTTGCTTCCCTCCCTGTTCTCATGTAGAGGCACTGTGCACAGGTGTACTGAGCTATCTAGATGCTGTTCAAATAACTTCAGAGTTGAATCTTACAGGAAATAAGGCTGTTAGTAGAGTGAAATTTGGACTTGTTGGAGTTTGATATGCAGGGCCTGCCTGAACTTCCTGCAGTAGAAAACAGATGAGGACAGGGAAGACAGTCTCCAGCATTATTAAACCTAAAGGCTTCATTAAAGGTAACCTATAACTTTTACATGCATGATGTAGATAACTGTGCTAATGAAATACATTTCTATCCCAACTTTCCTCCAAGAAGCTCAAGGTATATATAGTTCTCTCTCTCCTGCCCATTTTATCTACATTTTATCTCTGTATGATAGGCTAGATTGAGAGATGGCAACTTGGTGAATGTCAAATCAAACTTATTCTATTTTTAATATATAATAATGCAGCTTCCATAATTATTGTTTGAAATGCCACTGCAAGCTTCTCTATCAACCTTTTTATTATCCAGAAGCTCTTGTGGTTCAGAACACTGGCAATTATTGTGTGTCATAGAGTTGCAAGGTTCTGCAGAGAGAGGGGGGAAGATACAACCAAGCCCTTTAGCACAATGTAAGTGATGATGAGCTCTGGCCTCAGAGGTGTGAGAATTCAGGGTATCATATAATTTCGAAATAGAAGTGATAAGCAACTCTTCAAGGGAGATGTGTGCTGTGAATTGTATTGTTAGAAAGGGAAAAAAGATGGAAAAGAGCAAATTCTTACAGTACCAGTGAAAAATGCTGGCTTATGTATTCCAGTGGGGTTGTACCAAACATTAGCTAAAACATAAAGGGCAATGAATGAAAATGTGATTAGGGCAGCACCAGCAGTTCTGATTACATTCCCACAGTGCCATCATTTGCTATTATAGAGTGAGTAGGAATTATTTCAGCTCCTTGCAAGCCTGGTGTAAGAAAAACAAAAAAATACACCTTTTGAAGCTCTGAAAAAGGAATCACACCCACACAAGATTTTCCTGGTATATACATTTCAGCAAGGCTATGTGATTCAAGAGCCAATATACAGCAGCCTATCATGCTTCCATTTAGCCAAGTTACATGTCAGGCAAGCCAGTTCCATTTAAGAGCTGAGAAAAGACAGCTATTTCAAAGACAACACAATCCTACTCGCTCCTTAACCTGACTGTGCCAAAGATATAAGAACCAGCATCAGTTTCTGACTCTGAGGGGCCCTTCGGCAAGATGCATTTGGGCCCTGCTGGACTTGGCCAATGACCCACCTAGAGGCCAACCAGATTCCTAGGGGAACCTCCTTGACACTATTGCTGCTGGCCTGTTAGACAAGGCAAACCGGGGTTGCTGGTCCTTCTTCTAGCTCCTGCCATACTGCTCACTCACTTAGAGCAGACCATAGCTGTCAACCTACAGATTTGAAAATAAGGGACCAGCAGCCTTGAAAATAAGGGACCAGCAGCCAAAATAAGGGACCTGTAGCCTCACCTGTTCCAGGCACTCCAGTCTTCCTGTCCTCCTGCAGTCTGGTCAAACTCATACTAGTAGCTTTAAGAACACTGTCCAACCAACTTTGTAACCAGAGGTTCAACTGAATAGAATCTGAATCACATGAACCACAAGGCCTATGCAGCCTCAACTTAAGATGGCTCCCCGGCCTGGCTTTGCACTGCAAAGTTTGCAGCAGCACGTGCAACAAAATGGCATCCAGCATTCAAAAAACTCCTCAGCTTGCATTAACTAGCCACACACAAAGCATGCAAGCTTCACCCCCCAGTCGTTCTTAGGTTTCTTAATGGGTGAGTAACACAGCCAAGCAACACAGTTGGAGCCTCCCTCCTCCCTGGCCGGCAAGGAGGGAGGGAGAGGAGCTGCTTCCTTTGAAATTTAAGGAACATCATTTAAGGGACATTTAAGGGACATCCATCAATAAGGGACAGCAGCGGAACATGGCGCTGGAATAAGGGACTGTCCCTTCAAATAAGGGACAATTGACAGCTATGGAGCAGACAGGCAAACAAGCATTTATCAGCAAAGCAGAGGAGAAAGAGCTGGACAGATTTTGGGCCTTTTACACTGGTCCTGAATACACTATCTCAGCTACACTGATAAAACAGAGGAAGCAGTCTGCTCATGTGTCCTAATGGCTGTGCTGACAATGAGAAATCAATTATGAAAAAGGAAGAATAGGGGAGGAATTCATTTGGTCGGCCTTTCGCAGCAGACCAACAAGATTTGCTGTTCCTGAGCTTGCTTGCAGACAGGAATGCAAAACCTAGTTAGGTTATATACACTGCCCCAGATCTTGTACTGCTTTTCTATTTCACAAAAGGTGTGCACAACAATACTATTTTATGTAAATGATGTGCACAAGATTCATATTTTATAGATGAATGCTTTGATGGAATTGCTCTATTGGGTAAGGATGTTATACTTTTAAAACACTTAGAAGTCGTTTGAGCATGTAAGCAGTATATGCATACATAAATAAATAACTTTTATGTTTTATAAACTGCTTAGAAGCCATATACATTTAATAATAATAATAATAATAATAATAATAATAATAATAATAATAATAATAAAAGCTTTGAATTGTCTGGGCTGACAGTAGTTTTCCAGGATCTCAGCTAAGGGTCTTTAACAGACACAAGTGCCATTCTGCAGTTTCAACAAACAAGACTGCGTCATCATTCCTAGACCGAGTCTGTCCTAAGTCATGCCATACCAGGCAAGAAGAGTGGCTTTTCCTTATTGTATCATGTTTTAATTCTATTAGTGTTTAATTAGTTTTTAATGACTATCTTTTTCTATTTTATCTTGAAAGCTGCCTTGAGTCCTCGTCTTGGGAAAAGGTGGGATATAATTAAATACAACAACATCCATTTTTCAAATATACAACAAAACAAACTAAAAAGCATAGCAATTAAATCAGTTGAAAACAATTAGATCAGGAAGTTCAAATGGAGGGAGAATGCTTGCCTAAACACCTATGCCTTCAAGAGCTGATGGAATGCCAAAACAGATGGGTATTTTATCAGGCATTCCACAACACTGGTGCCACCAGTGAAAAAGCCCTGCACCATGTCACCACAAGCCATAATAATCAGTTCCACAACACTGTTCAAATACAGAATAATTAACAATACAGCATAAAAGGATCCCATTAAAATATAAATTTCTAGAATTAATTTTTTTGCAATAAAACAATCCTCTTAAAACAGCACAGCAATTAAAACAGGACACTCAGGTCAAGAGATCAAGGGGATGTCTGTGTAAACAGGTACGTGTTCAAAAGTCAACAGAATGCCAATACAGGTGGAGGCCCTTGTATTTCAGCAGGGAGTACGTTCCACAACACCAGTGCCAACCACAAACAGACTAAAGGTGTGGTGTAACATACGGCAACCACCCCTGTTCATATGTAGGTTTATTTTTATTTATTTTATTTGAAAAGTAGAATTTACTGCTTCACATTGAGCATGAAAAGATAAAAAGGGCTTTAATTAATACTTCCTTTAGCACCTGGAACTATAATCATGTTAGCAGTAAGCAGCAGCAACCAAGGGTCTCTGTAACAGAGACATGAAAGACCAAATTCACCCTCTGACATATGCCTCCAGCTTTTCCCTTCCAGTCTCCCTAGGAAGAGCAGCAGTACAGATAGCACATAGAAAGGTAAGGCTCCCTTGCTTGCCCATTTGCATGAGATGATAAGGAGAAGCCATCCTTTTTGCCCTGTGTGGCATCAGTCTCCGCAGTATAATCCTCTGCTAATTCCGAAATTACATGGTTTAAAATTGGTTTTAATATCCAGGTCACTACTACACTGTATGTCTAAAGAACTTACATCTGTATTTTAAAAAAGTAACAACATAAAAACATGCTGTCTTAGAAGGTTTCAAGACCATGACTTCTGTGATGTCCATAACAAATATAAAACCTTAACCAATGACCCTCAACAGCACAGCCAGCCTTATTGCCTCTAGCACCAGGAGTCATAAAGCATAAGTTGATCCTGAATGGCTGGTGGTTGAATAGTTAGAAAAGCCAGAAGTGACAGCTAAATTTCAAGCATAACAGACCCTGAAGTACTCCATAACTACTGAATCTTCAGGTCTTATATCACATTTATAACTGTGGCAGAAAAGCACTTCTTGGATGTAATTTTGATATATTAGCTATCTATAAATCCAACCTGAGCCCAGGTCGCCACCAGTAAGCCTGAGGTGTCACAGAAGCAGACCTCAGAGTTCCTAGGAAATGTGAATTACAGTTAATTACCAACCTTCCTTTCAGCTGGATTGAGAACAATGAGTTATTTGACCAAGTGAAAACCACAGCTGCTTTCCACTTATCTTAATAGCACAATTGTTGTTTTGAAGTGTTAAACAGCTTTAAATCTACTACAGAAAATGTCACATATTTAAGGGAATTTTAGTTTCAGAAGAAAAAAGCTTTTAATACCACCTGACTGGGGGGATCCCATTAATGCTGATTTAAATAAGCCTGCAAACAGATCCCCCAAAATCTGACAGGGTGAGTATTTCGAATCCGAAGTTAAACATCCAGGGTGTTTTTGCAATGTCTAAGGGACTCATATATACTTCAGTAAAATAATATACAGTGGTACCTCAGGTTAATAACTTAATTCGTTCCGGTGGTCCATTCTTAACCTGAAACTGTTCTTAAACTGAAGCACCACTTTAGCCACCCACTGCCACCGCCCCGCCGGAGCACGATTTCTGTTCTCATCCTGAAGCAAAGTTCTTAACCCGAGCTATTATTTCTGGGTTAGCGGAGTCTGTAACCTGAAGTGTATGTAACCTGAAGTGTATGTAACCGAGGTACCACTGTACTCCACATACATAGGCCATTTCCCCTCCCACAGCATCTTATTAGTATGTGTATCAGTAACAAAGGTGGATGTTTGTGCAAATAAAATGTTAGGACCTGAAAGCTGCCAAAAACGGTTCATGCTCCATTTGATTTTAGACTTTCTTTATGGTTAAATCAAAATTCAGGAAGAATAGAATACCAATCCACATAATGATAAAGGAATGCAGCAGGGGAAATTCACTCCTCCCTCATCTCAGTGTGAGGGAAAGTTAAGGGGAAACCTGTGTGCACTGTGCGGTCCATCACACACACAGTTACCATCACAGAAACTATACACCACCCTCAGCATCTGAGATAAAAGTTTTGTATCTAAGATACAAAGTATATCAGAATCTATTTCTGCTTCTTCTCATTGAGGAATTTTGTGCAGACACACCCCAATGTGCATCTCCTTTGTAATATTAAGACCAAAGAAGCAGGTACTGCATTTCTAAGTAACAAAAATCTTTAAAGCAGGAATCAGGTGCCTTTTCTTTTCTTTTTTAAAAAAACAACACCTGATTTAGTTACTGGGTTTATATATGTTTTCAAGTTCTGTTGGTGAGAATCTCCCAGAGCAGCAGTTTTGTATCACAGCTTAATTCTACCAGTTTGCCTGTTCGAAAATAAGAATAGCAATAGGCACATCACAGTGCTGGTGTGCTTTGAACTATTCAGCTGTTTCCTAAATTATGATGAAAACTAGCACATCCATTTTATCATCTGAACCACCTCTCATTTTATACAATGCTGCATAATGGGGAAGGATAAAAATTTATACGCTGCTGCTGACTGCTGTATGTCAAAAAAATAAGAAAAGAAAGAGAGACCGTGATGATAAAAACCTGATTTATGAAACTGTCACTTTATTGTTGCTGAATGAGAGAGGATTTTTAGTGGCGTGAAAAGGAGATCAGTTTAACAACCAATTACAGAATGATGGTGTTAGTGTAGAGGAAGAGTTTAATACCAGTAGCACTATTTTTGACATTACAGTGAAGAAAGAGGTATTAAATCTCTTCTCCATGCCATGATACCTATATGTAACCCACTCTCAGACCTTAAGGTGAGAAGAGAGTAGTAGTAGTAGTAGTAGTAGTAGTAGTTGTCGTCGTCTCATCACAAGAGCTTTGAGGACTCATTTTGTAATGTGTGTCAACAATAAACCTGTAAGAGCTTTTAACCTTTCCTTGTTTATAAACAAGGATTTTTTTATTGGATTCAAGTTAGATTAGAATTGCCGCTGTATGATTGTTGTGAATTATAATGTTTGGAAATAATGCAAATGTATTCCATCTCTCGTACTCTTACTTTACAGTTTTGACTTGATAGTTTATTAGGCATTAAGTAGCTATTTATGAATAACAGCAGGTGAGGCAGGTTCTACTGGCTGTTTGTCCAGCCAGTACAACAACTTTGTTGTTGTTTAGTCGATTAGTTGTGTCCAACTCTTCGTGACCCCATGGACCAGAGCACGCCAGGCACTCCTGTCTTCCACTGCCTCCTGCAGTTTGGTCAGACTCATGTTGGTAGCTTCAGGAACACTGTCCAACCATCTCATCCTCTGTCGTCCCCTTCTCCTTGTGCCCTCCATCTTTCCTAACATCAGGGTCTTTTCCAGGGAGTCTTCTCTTCTCATGAGGTGGCCAAAGTATTGGAGCCTCAGCTTCAGGATCTGTCCTTCCAGTACTTCACATTTTATGAATTAAGAACATATACTCCTGCTTACTTTCTTCATGGGTACATGTGGTACACATTTGCTGGGTACCTGTGATCACTCACTGCTCTCTGCTACATGCCCTTAATGTGGGACATGAAAGTGTAAAACTATCACACACACTTGCACACATGGTGTGCACTCTATTTGATCCTGAAATCTGCATCTCAACGTAAATTATGAAACACATACAAATCCATTTTAGTAATCCTTCCATTAACTTGGGGACTTGTACTTTTGCCTTGTAAGGTAATCCTAGCCTAGAAATCCTGGATTTGGGCCTTTAATAAATGAAGTTGCTGATGAGCAGAGGACTTTATAGTTAACTGGGATTTAAGCACAATAGTCCAAGCTAAAGATCTGGTGTATCAATAATTGTCAGTGGTTTGCACTAAAAAAAACCTCCCAAACTTATTCATACAAATGGTCTACTCACATTCATAACATTATGTGGGAGGCAGAAACTCACGTGCAATTGGGGCACTGCTTCTGGGGGCCTCTCCCAATATATATATGGGAGCAGAGGTGTTTTTGGCTTGTTGGCTTGGTGTATTGTCAAAACTGCCACATCTACTAAAGGCTAGCAATATTTACATGGTAAAGTTTTCAACAATCAGCTCTTCTGCAGAGTTGAAAGAATAAAAACCATCCTCTAAGGAAGTAAAATTCACTTATAATAACTTATCTCAAGACCAACAAGTAAACCTAACAGAAAGCTGTTTTCAGAAACTGTTCAGAAGACACCTGTGAACAACCTCTATAAGTGTAGCAATCCATGATAAAAAAAAGACAGACCCGATCAGCTGTGTCTGCCATCTTTTAGCCTCTCTGAAACTTAACCAAGTACTGCAGAAAATGCTTGTGCTTGCTTTTACCAATTTGCTTTTAACGGTATACTATTATGCTGAGTAAATACTTTTCAAGATTCCGCCCCAAACACCGCCCTGGCCCAAACAACCAACACACCAAAGGTGTGTTACACTGGGGAACTGTTACATGGGAATATTCTGCATATCCAATACTAAGGAATAAAAGTCTCACAAAAACTTTTCCAAGGGGTAGAAAATGTTAGTACTTTGAAATATTATCTATCTTAGGTGGTTATGTCATGTTGGGAGATAACAAAGGGAGTTGTGATGAATGCTGTGGACTGAAATTAGAAGATCTACAAAACTGTAGAAAATGACCCTAACCCCCCAAAACAAATACTATGACTATAGAGTTATAAATTAAGCATATATGGTCAAATGCTAAGGTGTCCCATATCTTCAGCTTTCCCTTGTTGTCACGAATGCTATTAGTCATTGTAAGAAATAGAATGCTGAACTGGACAAGCATTTGCCTTTGAAGATTCCTCTATTCTGAAAACCTATTAGCTACTGAACATTCTCAGTCAATTTCTGCATGTCCAGAATGCAAAGACTTAGAGTTGTCTCCTCCAGCCATTAGGGTAAAAAGCCAAAAAGATCTGGATAAATTCCATTCTGATTTCCAGTCTATTCCCATCCGTTTGTTCCTAGGGCTCAATCTGTTCTCATGTAAAAATCAATGGGCATTTACCCCCTCTTGGTGTAACAGTCAGCTTACGGCTGTATTCAACTTCTATTTGAGTCAGTGATAGTCTTTCTGCTGACTTTAGTAGGAATTATAGAAAGCCATTCAATGACACTGGAATAATTCCTTAAGCAAAGAAAAGCAGGAGTGTAAAATATGACTTCCAGTTAATTTTACAATTAACTTGCCACTGTAAAATTCATTTTTATGAGAAAACTTGAACCATCACCTGAATAAATAAAATAATTTTCTCTTGTGTCTGAGAACTATATCCCCTCCCCACATAAATTTCATTAGGAAAACATTCCCTAACCAGAACACAGTGATATACATACATTGTGTAACATTGCATAACATTATGGTAAACTTCTAAATATATTGGCCGTTATAAGCACATGCCTAGAACTCTTGGATCTGATCTAGGGGGAAGAGTACTTTCTGGGCGAAAATGCAAGACAGTCAAGAACCTCCACAGACATCAGCTGTAACTTTAAGAACTTGTCCTTGAGCTTGCTTTTCCCTCTTCCCTCCTCTTCCTTTTTCCTCTTGTGTCCTGTCTTTTTAGATTCCAAGCCTGATGGCAGGGAATCAAAAAATGATTTCTGTAAGTCACTCTGAGAGCCTTTTTGGCTAAAGGGCAGGGTACAAATTTTGTAAATATATAAATTAAAAAACTGTTCTGTGGGGAAAGACTCAACTGCTGGCATGCTTTAGCTGATTATGAACTGAAGCATGGCTAATTTAATTTATTTCTAATAAATTTAAGTACTTTTTATTTGGAAAACTACTCAAAAAATACAACAAGGAAATATTAAAAGTGGCTAGCAAGCAGTTAATAACAAAACACTCTCTCTGCAAAACTCCCTTTTTAGTACAACAGCAGTACATTTTATTAACTCCCGCCTGCCTCAAAATGTAAAGCCTGCCTTTCTACCCTATCAGGACTCCCAAGGTGGTTTCAAATTTACCAGCCATGCATATCTTATGGAACATTTGTTTTAGGGACATTATAAAATGGTTCATTTTCTTATAAGCATTTTCTGTATTATTGCCATATTCACAACAGCAGATATCAAGACTTCATTCAATAAAAACAATAATTCAAATTATGCCCATTAAATTCACAACCTGTTTAGCTTTGCATCTACCTTGCCAACACATACACAGCCATACAGGAATTCAATCTCTTAACTATTTAGGCTCATGCAGTTTATTATGGGGAAGTGCTAATACTAAAATTGGCTCAAGTAGCTCCCAATTTCACAGATGGAAATAGAAGTAAATTTAAAGCTTTACTTTTTGCACTGATGAATTGCAAGTATCTACCAATCACAGAATTAAGTAAGGAGTAACAGGTCAGTCCCCACCACCTCCCAGAAGAGACATCTGTTGGAAAAGATGTGTCAAGTCAAAAGGCTCACTGGAAATCAAACAAATATTTAGCATAAATTCCTGGTGGAGATCTGGTTTGTTTGTTTTTTGTCCTAAAAGCACACAAATGCCAATAAAATCAAACACATTTTAAAGCCTTTTCTCACGAGGTATAAAACTATTAAGCTATTTAAAGTGTGATGATGATTATGATTCACCCTTTGCAATCAGGACTCAGGACAGGTTACAACAATTTGAAATGCAGAATTAAAAACAGTTAAAACAAATTAACGTCATTGGAATAGGGTAGGTTTCACATCTCAGGTGTCAAAGGCCAGGGTAAAGTATAAGGCTACCAAAGGCACAACCACAAAAATGAATTAATATCAAGAGCTTCCTAATTTTAGGCTAAACTCACCCTTACAGACTAAAACAAACAAACAAACACAAAACCACCACTTTTGGCACAAATAAAAAATTCTGAAATGGTACAGCAGAACAATCTGTAATGTTATTTCACTTTATTCTTAAGTATTTATATATTTTCTAGACATACATAACAAACAGACGTATAATCTGCATCTCTTTCTATCAGGGTAGCTAACATTCTTTCTTCAGGGGAACAATCATATGTCATGACACCACTTTTCCCATGGGACAGACTGTCCCAGATTTCAAAGAAAATGCACTCAATCTACCACTTGAAGCAGGGGTAAAGCTTTTATTGTTATTTTTTAAAATGAGGAAACCTCCCCCCAAGCTCTGAAGGTATCCTACTATTCTGAAGGACTGGATGATGTCACTCTGATGATATCATTTTGATGACATCGCTTTGGGCCAATCTCAGTTTGCACCTATTAATACAACCAACCTAAGGGTAGAATTCATTATTGTATTTTACAGTCCTTTGCCAACAGTTCAATCCATGTCATTACTTGAGCTTGGGACTGAAGGAGCTAAAAACATAAAAGCAAAATATTACTCTGTAAGAACAATAAACCATATTTGCATTAGCAAATTTGACCACCCCACACCCTCAAACAAACAAACAAACAAACCAGACATGAATTAGAGACAACAGGAACTTTCTTTTTGGGAATACACAGACCAAAGTCCAAAATGAAAAAAAAATATCCAAGACAAAGATTATTATTAGTCCTAATCTACATTAGTGGTGTTGCTCTCCCTGTCCGTAAATCATAACAAATGGCTTTCTATCATATGCAACACATGGGGACACCTCAATATTATTCTTAGATATTCGCAAGACCAGGGTTTTTCCACAACTACAACAGGCATAAGCAATCAATACATGCAGGCTTCAGCAATGATAAATAAAATTCAGCCGAAGAGGTAGACATTTCTTAGGTTGCTTCAGACCCTTCTGTGTACTCACAGAGCACACTGACAACATTAGCCCTTCAGCTAAATAGAAAAAATAAAGCAGAACAAAAGAGGTGTTCAAAAGTATATCCTACTGATCATTTCCCAAGGACTACTAAGCGAGGAATATTTCAGATTCCAGTAGAGAGTAGAAGGAATGGAACACAATGGCTAGGGATGTCTAGCAGCTTCCTTTCAAGTTACTGACTTGAAATAGTTCATTCGGGAAGCAACTTACTTTAAAATCAGATTCCCCTGTCTCAAGAAGCAACTCAAGAATTCTTCTCTAAGAAACCACTATGGAATTTTTATAGCAGCATTTGTCACAAAAATATATGATGTAGTTCCTTTTGCTATCAGAATATACTGAAAAATAATTTAAACTGTCTCCCAGAGTTATCTATAGTGAGTCCATGACATTGTTGTTAGCAAGCGGGCTCCGAGAACAGCATAGAAATGAGGAAAATAAGCTACTGCCCTCAAATAGATAGGCATAAAAATATTGGTTTCTAGAAACAAATGCTGAAAGAATTATTACTGGATCCAGAACATATTAAAGGGACATCAGAGTGCCCCTTTAGTTAAGGAAAGTAGCCCCACCCAAAGGTTCTGCCATTATAAGTCTCAACATTCTATAGCTTATAAAAATGGCACAGGCTGAGCTAATAACTTGAAACCTGGCATGATCTATCTGAAGAGGTCTACGAATGTGCCAAATTTCCAATGAATCCAAGAAAAATTGTCACAGCTACAGCAAGTAAAAAGTGACAGATGTGGATGCTCTGTCACGTTTTTAAAACCAATTTTTAGAATTTCACATTTCTTTCCCATTTTGGTGGTGGTGGGGAAATGGTATACTTTATTTAGGCTCATCAAGAAAGTCTGTATTTCATTGGTTTGCTCAACAGCAGTTTAAAACTATTAATGTTCTCCTGCCACATTATAGTCTATGGCAACATCTAAGGTGATGTGTACACCTAGGGATTTCTGAAGTTTTGTTTTTGGTTTTGTTTTGTGGCCAGGACTAGAATGTTTGCAGAATGAGCCAGCCAGTGCAATGTCTACTCCTTTTGCAACAGTGTGGTGGAATGTTCACAAACGTATCTGGGCCCAAGGGCAAATCAGGAAACTTGAGATACTGTTGTAGGCACCACACAACCACCCATGCGCCACACAACGATACGTCAACCACACAAGACCCTGCAAGCATGCAACTACTGAAAGCATACAACTCCACCCACCTCCAACCCCCTGCAATGCAGGAAACACAACCAAACCTCCCTTCTCTTCTCCTCATCCTTATAGAGGCTAGTAGCTACTGACACCACCGGAACGTGGGTGGCGCTGTGGTCTAAACCACAGAGCCTAGGGCCTGCCAATCGGAAGGTCGGCGGTTCGAATTCCCGCGATGGGGTGAGCTCCCGTTGCTCGGTCCCTGCTCCTGCCCACCTAGCGGTTTGAAAACACATCAAAGTGCAAGTAAATAAATAGGTACCGCTCCGGCGGGAAGGTAAATGGTGTTTCCGTGCGCTGCTCTGGTTTGCCAGAAGCGGCTCAGTCATGCAGGCCACATGACCCGGAAGCTGTCTGTAAAGCAAGATGAGCACCGCAACCCCAGAGTCGTTCGCAACTGGACTTAACTGTCAGGGGTCCTTTACCTTTTTTTTAAAGCTACCGATAGCTACTCTCTTCTTCATTAATTTGTCTAATCCTCTTTTAAAGCCATCTAGGTTAGTGGTTGTCATTGCCTCATGTGGGAGTGAGTTTCATAGTTAAACTATGCACTTTTATCTGTCCTGAATCTTCCATATGCTAGCAAAGCTTCAGGTACGCAATCTATTTTTGACCATTCAGGTGTGTCACTAAAAGTCAGTTGTTCAGTCACAGAATCAGTTGTATGAGACCATTCCAGGAGCAGCATCTTTTCCTACACCATTAGCTCCTCTTGTAATGCTTGGTATTGATTTTTCTTTTATGATCTTTCAGTACATTTGAACATTTCTATGTTTTTGCTGCTAGCAATCTTCACTCAAATGTTCTTGTTCTTCAAGCTTTAACAATTTTCCAGTCCCGTGAATCAATCAAGACAAAAGTTTTGGAGGCTCATGAAATCTCTAAGTCAACGGCAAAACAATTTATTGTGAGATATTGGTAACAATTGTAAACCTAGACTTGGTTATTACACATATTAAAAGCTCCCTTTTACAGAGTTCTTTAGATAGTTAGTGAAGCAGTCTGGAAGGACAACATTCTGTTTCTTTTGTTATATCTGGGGCTGATCCTCATACAAATTGACAATGTAAAATGTGAAGATCCCCTGATGACTTGCTTACATTTTGACTGAATGGGGCCTTATATTTCAGGAAGACGACTTCTGAAAAATGGTTCTGTTTTAGGGCAACATTGGATATAAACATAAAGTGCTAAAATCCATGCAGATTTGGGTGTGTGGAAGTAAACGAGTTTTACCTCAGACTTGAGAATGTGGACAAGGTGCTTGGATTGGTCAGGGCGACCCCTTGCCTTCTGGATCCTTGCCTCTCTTGGCTGATAAAAACTAGCAGGGAACTAATTAATTAATATTTCCACTCACTGTAAAGCCCTCATTTATTTTCCTAACTCCCTTCACCTGCTGCAGCCCTTAATTAATTGCACTGCTTCTAACATCAGCTTCACAGTCCCCTCCTCACTTGATTTCCCTAAAAATCTGGCAGGATCTGACAGGATGTGTGTTTGGAATAGGCAGAACTTGGGCTCATCCAGGGGAACTTACTCTTGCATAAGTTCCCAAAAAAGGAAAGTGAGCATGGGGTAGACTAGGACAAAGAGACACCCCTATTTCTCTGTCATAAACATGACAGAGTTTATGCTGGTCAAAAGATTTTTTCCTTTCATCAAAACCGTTAACACCTTGCCTTTCTAAATAATAATAATAAAAAACCCTCAGGGCAGTGACATCACAAGGGAAAATCCTTATTGGATTGATCACATGGGTAATCCTTGGCTATCTAAGAGGCAAAGTGCTTGCAAAAGGATGAGAGAGTAAAAGGGAATTGGATCACATTTTGGATCAGTTCCTATGAAGTGTCAACATTCAACACCTTACCAGTTCTGAAGGAGTTTATCTGCAGTACAACATGGAATGCAATTCCTCCTCATTCCTTGGCAAAGCACCTGCAAATTGACCAGAGACTGGGAGGTACAGTGCTGCGCATTGCGCTGGGGATGACCTCCTTTAAACTGGCAAGCATTAGCAAATCATTATGTTGCAATGCAGTGTAACACAATTCCTCTCCCACACATCATTGCCCAGTGCTTGTAAATTAACTAGAGAGGGGGAAAAACCATACAGTAAACATTTCCCCACTTTTCACAGTAACCCTTAAAATCACCCACTGGTGGGGCAACATTGGCATTTGACAAAATATATGCTGCAACACCTTCCCTGCTATTTCAGTCTGGCCAACCAGAAGTATGGTTAGCATTTCATTTAAAAGATTATTGTTGGGGTTTTTTTCCCTTTCGATTGGAGAGGAAGCTTTGATAGGTTTTTAATTATAATCTTCCTTTGCAGAGTTGTCGAGCTCCTTCCCTACTCATGTTTCCTGATCCATAACTCAGTTCTGCTGTGATATGTTCATATTTTAACTCATTATAATGAAATTGCAAAGCCAGCAACTTTTGGGCCTTTGTATCCATGATTACAAGAAAACAAAGCCTGAAATGTTGTCGCAGCTTTGCATATGGATGATTTTCTCCCCTTGACTCTTTCAAAAGAGTACCAGCTTATGCTTCCTGCTGCTTATCCTTCCCCATTCTAATTAAACAATCAATAAAGTATATTTCACATTTCAAATGGACTTTGATTTTACGGGTCTCGGCTGAATGAGAGACTGCATGGTCAAAACTCATGTTTTGCACATTTCAGCAATTCTGATAAGCAATGGTTAGGAACAATTGTCAAGTTCTGAGACGGCCACTGCAGCAAGAAACTAGTGTAAAACTTAATAGCAAAATACACTGCAGTAAATCATTCTTCATTTTCTTCCATAATCAGAGAGTAAAAGGAGAAAAAGCCTAACAAACATAAGCTATTATATGCGGAATACAGTATTAAGTGAGCTCAGTATTTCGTCTCCTGAACAAGAAACAAAATCCATTTATATATTATTAACAGCAATATAATTGTTTAAATATTTAACTTCAATGTCTCTCTTATTAGAACTGATACATTAATCCGGGCTTGGTTTGCAAGTCACAAGCATGGCTAATGGCAACAACTGAGTGTACAAAACAAGGACTCCAGCAGTGTGGAGAGCCAGTTTGCTTGCATCCACTAGACAGGAGGTTCAAACGCCTAAGGCTAGACTTTGAAAGATTGCTCCATGGATGACATAGACTGAGTAACAAATGTTTCGGCCCCAGTGCTCCAGTTGCTGCCACTGTAGCCTCCACAAAGACCACACATACTGTCCCCCTCCATATAACCATTCCTCCTCATTTTTCTTATTTCCATCAGTTAATCATCTATCATCATCATCATCATGATCATCCTCATCATCCTCAGAGGGGTTTTCCTGTCCATTTCCTGCTGACTTCCTGTTATTGGCAAGCAAGATTTCTTTATTTCCTCTTCCCCATAACTTATTTTTTGCCAACAATGCACCAGTATTTGACCAAATATACTGTTTCCAATGCTGTCTTGTGCGGACCCGTAGTTGCCTTTGACTGGACTTGACGGTCCAGGGGTCCTTTACCTTCACCTTTTAAATCTTGAATATGGGTAATGTACCTTTGAGAATGCACAGAGCATCTTTTCCTCAGTACTGCCGCCTCCTGCCCTGATCCCAGATTTAGAATTTACCAGCAGGGTGTTATTTGTTTTCTGAGCACATTATTCCGTCCCGCCTCCCCAAATTCACTCTTGCTTTCTCTTCACCACCTTCCCTATTCAATCCAAAGTATATCTGTTTTAACTGCTTTGCAGTTAAGGAACAGACAGCAGCCTTTAGTATAAAGAAAAGAAAAGACAGAATTTGCATGCATCACTAAAACCCTTACATGGAAAATTCAGAGGGGGAGAAAAACAGGAAATACATTTTTATAACACACTTCACTGCCTTCACACCACCACGCCCTGAAATGGTCCACAGTGGGAATAAGGCTTAATGTTTCCAAATTAAGGCACGGCTACTGAGCTCTGAGAAAACAAGGCAAGCTTGTGTTCTAGGAAGATGATGCCAGCACTCTCCCATTGAGAAAGCCTGGAATGCCATTTCTATGTACTCCCCCTCAACCACACCCCTAAAGACAGAAGAAAACGGGTGTGGAAATTTGCTTTCCCTTTTCATCCTGGAGAATAAGAGGTCAAAAGCAAGTCCAGAGGAAAACAGCACCGGCATGTTAAATTGCCTATATAACCCCTTCCACAGCAAAATATCAAGGCTGTTTTGTTTTTTAAACTCAAGAGTCCTTGAAGAGTTGCTTGGGTTTCTGTGTGGGGCATGTTCAGAACAGAAAACCCTGAGAAAAGATAGGTGCACATTCCCTTCTAGATCTGAGTCACTGAAACTGCCATAGTTTCCCTTGCAATAAAGTGTCAGCAATATTCCATATCCAGTAACATAGAGTCTGAGACTGTGGTTTCCATAACGTTATAATTATCTAGTCTATGAGTGACATTTTTTTCTACTAGAGCAGGAAAAAAGGAAATGAAAAAGAAAAAGTGGGAAGGGGATGCACCATACAGCCGTTTAGGGCCAGAGTGTAACAGACACAAGCAATGTTATTTGTGATACACTTCAGAGATTAATTAGTAATTGAGAGTTCTCACACTCTCTGTCTAACAACAGAGAGATGACAATCCATCCCAGAAACATGTGATCTTGCATATACGGACAACTTAGTCAGTGGCTATATTTTATCTCTTGACTGAGCTAATTTTCTCCTGCAGCTCTCTTACACACCTTCTTTAATGAATACATGCTCCTCTGATTAAATTAACATTTTTGTCTACCTAATTAGCCGAAAAAACCTATGCTGAGCTGATCCAGGAGCAGCTTCATTACTGTTCACTGGTGCATGTTTGCTACCCATCATTGTCAGCTCAATGGGCTAATGATTAGAAGAACATTAGGTTTGGTTAATTTGGCTTTCCTTGGCAATCGTTATGCCAATCTAGCCTCTGAATTGACCCTTTAGGACTGACACAGATGTTTTAATCATGCAGATGCATTCATTAGCCTGCTTCAGTCTGGTTGGCGAAGTTTGTGGCACAGGAGCATGATCTGAAACCGAAGCTAACTAAGGAGAGCCTTCCTTATTTTTCTGGTCCATCTTTTCAACCAGCGCACTTGAGGCAATGGCTAATGAGAATTATAACTAAAAATCTGCTTACCCATGCCTGATGCATTAATAAGTACAATCACCAGAAAGTTGTGCCACTGCCTGCCTGGTAACATAAACATAAGTTGCTTAATGCCTCATTAATGTACATCAGTTAATGAAATCAAACCAGAGATAATGAACAGATGCAGTTGGGTAGACAGCTGCCACTAAAAACAAGGCTCACCAGAAACTCTCTCATGATTCAGAGCACAGATAATTAGACAAAACCCCTTAAGTCAATGGAACACTTAGACATCAATTATGAATATCATCACTTGTCTGCTGAAGGAAGAAAATATGCACCATATTTTCCATCTGCCACATAGACAGCTATACCAGCTTCAGAAGAAATTTGGATTTGGAGAGTGCAAGAAGTATTAGTTGACTTGGTGTCATCAAGTCAGTCTTCTGATGCTCATCATGGCCTTGAACAAGGTGAGCAGCTGTGGACTGCCTGTGGACTCTGCTTTGCCAAGACAATGTTAGATGTTTGATCACAGTAAAGGTAAAGGGACCCCTGACCATTAGGACCAGTCGTGGATGACTCTGGGGTTGCGGCGCTCATCTCGCTTTACTGGCCGAGGGAGCCAGCATACAGCTTCCGGGTCATGTGGCCAGCATGACTAAGCCGCTTGTGGCAAACCAGAGCAGCGCACGGAAACGCCGTTTACCTTCATGCCAGAGTGGTACCTATTTATCTACTTGCACTTTGTCGTGCTTTTGAACTGCTAGGTTGGCAGGAGCAGGGACCGAGCAACGGGAGCTCACCCCATCACGGGGATTTGAACCACCGACCTTCTGATCAGCAAGCCCTAGGCTCTGTGGTTTAACCCACAGCGCCACCTGCGTAGTAAAGGTAAAGGGACCTCTGACCATTAGGTCCAGTTGCAGTATTGATCACAGTAGTAATATGCAAATGCCCAAGTGCCACTAAACCAAAGTACCTAATTGCACTCCTTTTTGGGGGGAATATATTTACTCAGGTTGTGCTTGGACACTTCCCCTGAACTTCCCAGACTCGGTAGATATGCCCTGTGCCACCCTGGGGGCAACCCACGCTGAAGCAATTTGGGTGGCAGAGCTAAGATTTTAAAAGAAGCCGATGGGGATGCACTGGCACCTTGCAGGATCAGATCCTTCTGCTTAAGAGCTGTTCAGCAGGAGGATCCAGTGCTGCATGGAGCTGCTTCATAGCTGTTGAGCAGAAGCATTGGTCTTGTGCAGTGTAAGGCAGGAAGAAGAGCTGCAACACTGGGCCTTCAAGGAGACACAACCACCAGACAGGTATGTCCTAGTCCTCTTCCCATGCTTTCCCCACCCTGCCTGCCCGATGCCCCACCCTGCCCTGACAGCCATGGATTGCTTGAGCCCATCCAGCCTATTTGAACTATTGACTATTTGGGCCTCACATTTCCCAGATGGCCCCATTCATAACTTTGCATGCTATGTGAAAGTTCTGGGATTGTGTTGTGTTATTCTATCAGCCTTCTGTGCCATAATCATTCCTCTGGAAATAGCTGCCTGTCTGATGCCCTGAAATCTTAAGCCAAAGCCAAATGGTTTTATGCATTAGTAAACTTTTTATGAATTTGTTAACATGCTCCTGTGTTCCACCTGGGGTCTCTTATTCTTTCCAGTTCTTGCATCTCTCTGTAACATTGAGGAATAGGTGAAAAACACCTCTGTTTATTAGTGAACCTTGGATAGCCTCTAGATAAATATGGACATTTTCTGTGCATCCAACGAAGAAACTTGTTCACATCTTTCCCCCTGAAGCATTCCACTGAGACTGTTTGTAGTTTGCTTTTCATTATCAAGCTTTGCTGAGCTAAACATTTTGTTTAAGGAAAATAACAAATTCAATAAAGAAAGAAGCTTTAGATTTGGAATAACCTAAAACATAACATATGCTTGTTTGCTGATATCTGACTTAATGGAACGGAAGACTCCAGTTTGAGTACTCAAAGCTACACTTGTCTATCAGCCAGAAAACAACGATAATCAAAGAACAGAACAGAAAAGCCATTCACAAACAAAAAAACCCATAAGGTCACTCTAATTTCATTACTCTAAGGTGCTACAATTGTGCAATAGCATTTATTTATGTTCAGGGTATGTTCAGACAAAACTTGCCCTAGCATAAAGGATGGAAAAGGGCTAATTTAAACAAGTTTTTCCTTATCTTTCTCAGAACGTTAATTTTATTTATTTGCTTATTTATTAACAGCATCTCTATATTGCCCAATAACTAACGTTCTCTGGATGGTGAACAATTTAAAAACTATTAAAAAATAAAAAAGCAAATACACATCAGCACCCTAAAAGACAGAGCTGACAGAAAGAAATACTACCATAAAAAAAGAGCACCAAAATATCTTATTTTTTTAAAAAATGCCTGGCTAAATATAAGGGTCTTCACACAGAGCCATAAGGACCATAATGTGGGTGTCAGGTGAGCCTCTCAGAGAAGAGAGTTCCACAACCAGGGCATCACCATCCCTTGAGTAACACCTGTTCCACCTCATAAGCAGGTGCATTTGGAGACTGCTTTATGCAACTAAAAAGCTGTCATTTGAGGACTTTTCTTAGCTTCAGAGAGCTGTGATATGCAGCCAGGAATCACAGAGGCTTTCAAACCTCCCAAGGTAGAATCCAGCATAGCACTAAGTGAATATTCAATCAGTGCAAGGATTTCTGCTTGCACAACTGAATTTTCTGAATGTCTCCCCTTCCCTCTGTGCACCCCTTAAATCTATGCGAGGAGTTCCCCCAACACTGTGGAACAGATCTGAGGAGGGTGTAGAGCAGATGCAGGGAAGGAGAGGGATGTGCTGATGGGACACATCAGTTGAATGCCACCCACACTCTCCAAGCTTGCAACCACTGAGAGCCTTTCACCATTTGTTACTCCCTCCTGTTTCCCCAAGGCCTTGGGGGAAGGGGTAACGGAAAAGGAGAAGTATGAGTTAAACCAACTTGTTTCAAGGGGTTTTTTGAATTCTCACATGTGCAGGGGCGCCTGTATGGTGGGTCAATCAATCAATCAAGCAGTACACTACTGAGAGATTTGACAGATGCAGATTTTAGCAAGTTCTGTGTTTCAAGTCAACTTGGTGAGAGGTTCCATGCATTCTTTACCTGAGCACATGCTATATCACCACAGGAGTAATGACAAACCCAGTAATGTAAAGTTAATGCATTGTATTAAGAAATTACACCAGATAACTGCAAGTGAAAATACATTCACAGAAAGCAATTTTTTCTGCTCCCTTCTCTCCACTGCAGTTCCAGCTGCCCCCTAAATGTCATTTCTGCGGGAGAAGCCTCTGGAATGGGCAGTCTGATGGGGGGAAAGGTTGGAAGCATCATATTTGAAGCATTATATAAGGAGCATATATAAAATGAATAATTTGGATATCACTTTTTTGACCTACAGGCTGATGGATGGGTGGAGGTTTTTAAACTGTTGTATAGGTTTCCATTTTGCCAGGGATGGGAGCAATTGAAGAGGGATGAAACTCTGTCCTCTTTACTATGGAACAGTCAAAACAATGATAATTGTTTTGACTGTTCCATAGTACAGATATTAAGCTAACCTCCCCTTCAACAAATGCAATGCATGACTTCTGTACACTGAACTCATAACCTACTCCTCCAGGGCAGAACCTTTATTGTACATTCATCGTAACTTGTTGCTGTAAGGAGGAAAACTTAGTGAAAAATGAGCTTCTGAAGGAGAATACCCTTAAAGTTAATGTTCCAAACGTTTATTTTTAATATGGTGTAAATTAAATTTTACATCTAGAATTTATGAAGTAAGAGGAACAAGGCCCTTAAGGGGCAATAAAAATGTGGGGACGAAGACAGGCACATTGCTCATTTCTTAAAGTTAAAAATTAGTTTTCCTGTTTCCAAGTTATATTATACTCTTCGTAGTTCATGAACAGTATGAAGTCGGACACAGGTCTGAGCATTTAACTTTTAACAAAGAACAAGAGAAATGTTTAGAAAATGTCACTTTCTTTTTTAGTGAAAGCTCTCTCTCTCTGTGTGTGTGTGTGTACATGCATGTTACCAGGAAACTGTTCTGTGCTGGACCTGGCTGTAAGGGCCTTCACTCGATTTGGGCCTATGTGCTGCTGGTACGCTGCCTATCAGCTTCTCTGACTGCACTGGAGAAGGTAGTCTTGGGTGTGGTGTTGGAGAAGCCCAGAATGTTCTGAGTGACTTCAGAAGCCATGCTGCGGCTGCTTCTAGTGTCCAGGCTCGATATTTCATGGACTCCTGATGATCATGGGGTTGTCTCAATTTGTCATTGATCGAACACACAGGGCAGGGCATAGCATTGACTTAATTTGGCTCAAAATAGAAGAATTAGTGGTCTAGAAATAGAGAGGATGGGGTGGCTATCACCCTGTTGTTATGGCCAAACCAGTTCATGTTGAAGTTTGGACACTGCAGGAGTAGTGTACCAATTCAGATGGTCCACTCAGAGACTAATGGAATACAGCAGATTCCTGAATGTCCTGTTTTCCCCCTAGTGGATAGAGCAAGCGACCTTGTTGAAGCCCTTGTCACACTATGGAGTAATGAGGCACATTGGACTCTTGATACAGTTGCCTCCAAACACCGTCTCTAGCACTGTTGGGCACATTCTGCAGTTTGGTATAGAGATCTATGAGTGATGAAGCGGACTGGATGACAGCTAGAATGCACAAGTGGCAAAAGGCATGATATAAGGCCAGCCGAGCACAAGTGAGAACACATAATCCATCAAGGTGAACAAAGCTGATTCAGTACCATAACCAGGACTGAATCCAGATTTAAATGGATCAAGATGATCCGTTTCATCCAATAATCCTTTCAATTGTTGTGCACAACCCTCTAGACTGCCTTCCCTAAAATGGAGAATTTGTAACCACGTGGTAGTTGTCACAAACCAATGGTTCCATAGTAGGCTTTTTCAAAAATTGCTTCCTCTCTCAAGATGACCAGGACCACTCCTTCCTGCAAGGTTGTATTGAACACACTGTGAACCATACCCAGTCATTTTTCTTCAGCAAGCTTTGATCAGTCATGAGTGACAAGGAAACACATTGTTTCCTGCACAATTGCAAGCACCTTGTCCACACCGTACAGATAAACTGAAATTTGGTGTTACAGCAGATGTTGTGCTGGACACCTCATTGGAGACTGCGGTGAATGTGGATGTGGCATCAAAATTGCTAAGAGGCACTGTCTTTTTGGTACCTCACAAACAACTCACAGTGGGCTTCCAAAGGGTCTAAACTAAAACAACACTGCCTGGAGTAGACGTCAGCAGACCCCGAGCAATAAGAAGAAGCAGTAGAGGCAAAGAAGAAGGTCTTCTTTATTGGCCTCACTGCATGACAGTGTTGTTGTTGTTAATGAAGTAGCAGAAAATTATGGTTTAGTGCTAAGATGTCTATGCCAGGCATAGACAAACTCAGCCCTCCAGATGTTTTGGGACTACAACTCCCATCATCCCTAGCTAACAGGACCAGTGGTCAGGAATGATGGGAACTGCAGTCTCAAAACATCTGGAGGGCCAAGTTTGCCTACGCCTGGTCTATGCAATATATAAACAATGCACCATATCCACCAGCTTTATAGACTGACACATGCTAGGTTAATATGCAAACTAAATATGCAAAATATCTATGGTCCTCCAGCTCATGATGTATTTATAATGTGGTCTATTTTCTCATCCAAGTACTAACACATCACTAGCAATGTATACTTCAGCCTTAGCTATACTATTTCAGTAGTCCGACTTCACTAACAGGTGCAATACATTATGATCGTAAGTCCTTCGACATTATGTAAGCTCCCATGCATTACTTAAATTAAGAAGGCACTGACATATTTATATTGCAATTAAAATGTTAAACCTTCCCGTAGGCACTATCCTTCCTAGTTATTTTATCTAGAGGTTTATTAATCTTATGCCATGAAATTGCACAATAAAGACAGCATTTGGTTCTCTATCTAAAGTTTAAGTTTGTGTTGTAGTGGATCTTACTTTCTTTAAAGTACAACTCAACCGCAATCTTTTTGAGGTGTTGTAAGACTGCCTTTGGGGGTTTAGAAATAAGATGGAAGGGGATTGAAGCATGTTAATCTATTGTGGAGCCCAATCGTATGTGCATTTATTCAAATATTCTACTTTTTCCAGAGGATTTAGGATACCATCATATACTCATTTAGCTGAGAATAATTCCTAATGAACTCAATAGCGCTTACTTCTAGACGCTTACTTCTACACTTATGAAAAAGTGAGCAGTCATATGCTCATATGTTGTACCCCTCATCAGATTAATCCCTATTCTGTTTTAGTGAAATATCCAAATTAGGGTTTTACTTTTAAATGTATTGTTATCCAACAATAGCTATTGCTTAAAACAACTGTCACCCATTTGCAAATGCCCCCTTTTGGGGTATGGTGGTGGAAAGAGTTCTGGTTGACCAGTTGAACCGCTCCCTGGAAGATGAAAATTATCTATATTTCTTTCAATCCAGGTTCAGGTGCAATTCTAGAACTAATTCAGCCTTGGTCGCCCTGATGGATGGCCTATATTGAGAGGGGGAGTGCTTCTCATTCTTGATCTCTCAGTGGTGGAATGGGGCACACTTATGCATGCTCCACTGATGTGCATGGGGGCCAGAGACAGAACCCCACATGAAATGGTCACCGCCTTTATTACAAAGGCCCTTTGAGGATGCAATTCTTTTAGGATCAAACAAAAATCAATTACATGAAATCTTTGCCAACATTCCAAGTAAGAACCAGTGCCAGCGGATGAATGAGCCATTTGTTCTGAACACTTGCATTCAACAGTGTCCCAAAATGTTATTATAATCCTAGATAAACCATACTTATCCAAATGCTTTACTATCCAAAATTATTGTTTTGAAACTTCCTATGGTAGGCCATGATACAAATCAATGATAGTCTTCCATATTCTGTAAAGTTAGCACAAATTCTGCTTATTTTAATGGAACCTAAGCAGAATAATATATCTACTCTTCACAATTTACTTTACATGGCTTCTTGGAAAACCTTTCTGCAGTCTCACAGAGTGAATGTTACAGTTACAGATAGGTAGCCGTGTTGGTCTGCCATAGTCAAAACAAAACAAAAATCCTTCCAGTAGCACCTTAAAGACCAACTACCGTAAGTTAGTTCTTGGTATGAGCTTTCGTGTGCATGCACACTTCTTCAGATACTTCACACTTCTTCATAGTGAATGTTAGTAAATCAAACCATAGATGAAAATCTCAGTGGGCTGACACTATGGAGAGCTTATTGCATTATATATATAGCCCAGTAGAGAACTCTCTTTGGTTGTTCCTGAGATATAATCCTTTTAATCACAACTAGCCATAGAGGTGTGTGGCTTCTGTAGGTCTTGGCTGAATGTTACAGAACTGGGCATCTTATTTCTCAAATGGAACTTCTTATTCTGCACCCGATTTATCTCTTTAGAAGAAGGAAGACAACTACAAAAACCCTGGTAAGGAATACCTGTACCTGCATTCACATTTATAGTAGTTTATACATTTTAGTCTCATCCCTTACTTTGAAAATAACTGCAGATAACGTCAGAAACTTATAAGTAGCAAGAAAATACCTAGCAGTATAATCCTACGTATGTATTCATAGGAAATTCAATGGGACTTACTCCCAAGTGAGAAGTTACAGCATAAATGACTTTGAGTAAAGTATTTGTCTACTATCCTTAGCAGAGATTTGGTGTTTTAGGAAAGGGCCCATACACATGTCTGCAGTCTCATATTTACATATGGGTAGAGCAGGCTGCAGCCCAGGGTCTCATACTCTTGGGGAGGGGGTAGTACCTCGGCCTCCTGCCATTAAAAAACAAGCAAACCCAAAAAACCAGGCAGATTTTACTATCTAGAAAAACTCAAACATTTAAAGCCAATCCTGTCATATGGCTTTGTACAGCAGGCAGAAACAGCCCTACACAATCCTTCGGATACAGAACATTTGTGCTTACAAACAGAAGAAAGGCAAGTAGACTACACTGAGCAGACTGAAGGACAACCAGTTTATTTACAGAATGCAGACCTTCAAGAACTTCAAGGAGAACTGTTGCCAGCAACTACCACTAAAAGCACAGAAACTTCTGGAGAAAGTGGCAAAGAAGCAACAGAACCAACAGCCAAAGATTTAACACAAGGCACTGAAGGAACATGCCATGAGATAGTTCACCAAAAGCAGTTTAAACTCATTACCGTCTTAAAGAATTGGAAAAACAAAGCAAATGACCTCACAGTGAGAACCCTAGTATAGCAGAAACAAAAATACAACTGCTCATGCTACTAGGGATTTCAGAGACAACAACGACATAGGTTTATGTACCGTACTGAACAATGAGGAAATATTCTGGATTGAGAAAGGTGATTTGGAATGTCAGCACTGGAATGGACCTTTGAGCACTTTGAAGCGAACATACAAAAAACCAAGCCCAGTTCTGCTCAAACAGTTTATTCTATTCCACCAAAGTAAATGGAAAAATCTACCTTTGAGAATGGCTAGTATATTCTCCCTCAAAAGGAAAAGTCTACTGTTTCATGTACAAACTTTTATCTAACCAAACTACCTCAATTACAGCTTTAGCTTCTACTTATACTTGATGACTGGCATCACGCTTATCTTGTTCAAACTCACAGAGACTCTAAAATTCATATGAACTCTTTGCTAACATACTTAACCAGAAAGCATGGTCTAACGGTTGCAACAAAACTCAATGAGCAAACCAAAGCAGAGCAGGATTACTGGGGCATGTACTTTAGCAAGTTATTGAAGTGATTTTCCTTTGGGTAGAATGAGGCTTGGCATTTAGAGGAAACGATGAAACATTTGGTTCACCAAACAATGGTAACTTTCTTGGACTGCTTTAATTAATTGCCAAATTTGATCCCTTCCTGTGTGCTTCTGACTTGGTCTTTCTTACTTTTAGTCAAGTCTGCAGCTACATCCATGGTCAACTTCTCACAATAATAAAAATCTCATTTAGAGGCCTTCAAGGTGTAGGCCTGTTGGTTGTTTTTAAATAGAAAATTTGCAGAAAAAAATCCAGTAAAAAGTCCCTGTGATACACTTACTGTGTTGTCACATAACACCAAATCACAGTTTAACATTACAAAGATGAGCAGCTTTTGCCTCCATTTTTGAGGATCCAGTGTGCCATTGCATATGAGCCTTAAACTGTTGTTTAATCTGACGTATGTTCTGGGACGCTGGTGGCGCCGTGGGTTAAAGCCTCAGCGCCTAGGGCTTGCCGATCGAAAGGTCGGCGGTTCGAATCCCCGCGGCGGGGTGCGCTCCCGCTGCTCGGTCCCAGCGCCTGCCAACCTAGCAGTTCGAAAGCACCTCCGGGTGCAAGTAGATAAATAGGGACCGCTTTCTAGCGGGAAGGTAAACGGCGTTTCCGTGTGCAGCTCTGGCTCGCCAGAGCAGCGATGTCACTCTGGCCACGTGACCCGGAAGTGTCTTCGGACAGCGCTGGCCCCTGGCCTCTTGAGTGAGATGGGCGCACAACCCCAGAGTCTGTCAAGACTGGCCCGTACGGGCAGGGGTACCTTTACCTTTACTTTTTATGTTCTGCTGGAATAAAAACACAGCTTCATAACTCAAGCTTTACTACAGTGAATAGCTTGTTTGGGTTCAGATATCACAATAAACTGGTATAGTACTGTGTGCAAATGAGGAAACTGCATCATCGTGTTTGCTCCACTAGCCCATATATCACTGTTTCTATTTCTGGGAAGAGCTGAAGCTCCCTAGTTCAATACTTGACATTTCCAAGTAAGGCTGGAAAGACTCCGGCCCGATACCTTGGAGAACAACTGCCAGTCAGATTATTAGACCATAGTTTGTTAGATATATCAATGGAGTAACTCTGAATATGGCTGCTTCCTATGGCTTAATATCAGGCACTTCCCATGATCTGCAAAGTGAGCGGCTCATTTGTCCTGTGGAGCCCTTTAATGAGTGCCATTGCTAACGCAGTCATGGTGTTGCTGTTCTAATGAGTCAGACTGTGGTTCTTTACCAAGGTTATGTTCCATTGCAGGTGTCGATTTTGAACACCACTGCCATAGCTTCAGAGTACTTTTAAAGGATGGTGTTCTTTGGGGCAGATGAAGAGTGCAAACATGGTGTGTAGTTGACCTGCAGGCTTGGAAAAATCATTTTGCTGCCTGAACAACAGCACTCAACAACTTTATCCGGCTCATTCCAGAATTGTTTGAAAACAATGGGCAGCAAAACCCGTAAATTATTTCACCTTCTGTCTTACGGAACTGCTGCTACTTTGCTGACATTCACAAAGCTGGTGAGCTCTGATGACAAGTACCGCTGAATGCACTGCTGGCAGAGTTTTAGTACTGTTAAAATTGTTATAGTAGTCAAAACATGGAAAATAGTAGAAAATAAACATTCTGCTTTTTGTGAAAACACAATGAGGCTGATTTGGCTTTATTGCTGTTTTCAAATGAGCATACAACATAAACACACAGTCACTGGAACTGAATCAATATTCATGCAACAGGGATATAAATTTTATTCTATCAAATTGTTTATATGCACATTTTAAAAAGTTTTTAACAATGAGTAGGAACATTAGCATTAAATCCCTTACACCTTAGCCCAATTGCAAGTATTCTTGCCTTATAGCACCTTGACCTTTTCCTCCCCCGCTTCTCTTCTAGAGGCATTAATGCCACAACAATACGGAGTAGGAGGCAGGGAGAGAAAATGGAAGGAAAAAAATGGAAGCTGGGAGAAAAAAAAGATTCAGAGAATTTGGACCACTTCCTATTTTTGAAACAATTCTACCTGTCAGAATGATTCCCTCCCCCTTAACTCTAGTATACCAAGATGGAAGAGCTCTACATTTTGTTTGAATTTCTGAATCTCTTAACCCTAACTCTTTGCAGTCTGGTTGTAGACGCACAACAAATTTTAGACAACTTGGTGCTGTGAGCAGCCCTCACTTTTCTTAAACAATGCAACTAGTTTTGTTTTTAAGAGAGTATTTTATATTCATAGGAGACTTCTTTTAAGATTGCACGGCATTTAACTTAAGCATTATGCCATTTCACTTTGACACATATTTTTGCTGTAAGCCTCCTATGACAGTGAGCAGATGTTTTCAATGTCCATTTGCATTTCACTCTGAAATTAAAAAGACATGAATCAACAGCTAGAATGGCTTTGAGATCTTTAGTAACTAGAAAATGTCGCCTCAAGGGAAAACTATAATTCAGCTACATTAGAGTGTACCACCATTTCTTCCCTTTAATCAAGCAATTTATTTTACGTAAATCAATGTCTCTCTTAACCACTGGCCTGTGGACCAAGGCATGCCTTCAAACGGCTTTCTGGCTGTGCATCAGCGGAGTTGCTTAGTGGAGAATTGTTGTAACATTTTGCAAGTTTAGAGTCAAACCCAGCAGCTGCCTTGATCATGATGGAGAAGTGAGGCTGAATATGTGCAAAACGCAGCTCATCTTGTCTTGCTATTGGTTTTGACTCTCTTTCCATTCTAAATGAATAGAAACCCTGCTGCAAAGATGAAAGAAAGAATAGCTCAAAAACTCACTTAAGCAAGCAGAGATTTTTTTGCAAGGATATTCTTTTGCGGTTATAAGTACGCTAGGGGAAACGGGATGGAAGAGGTCCCTTGTGCCAAACTGGAGGACTAAAGTCAGAAACAGACCACATCACACCTTTGCCTTCTTGTCATTTGGAGGGAAGTACTTGAAATTCTCAGATAGAATGCCTTAGACCAGTGGTGGCCAAACTCGGCCCTCCAGATGTTTTGAGACTACAGTTCCCATCATCCCTGACCACTGGTCCTGTCAGCTAGGGATGATGGGAGTTGTGGTCCCAAAACATCTGGAGGGCAGAGTTTGGCCACCACTGCCTTAGACCAAATAAACATGAACATCTATAACTGATTAGAAACCTTAATAATGCTTCTTAATTTCACTGTTTATAATATAATACAGCTTAACTCTCTTGGGACACACAGTCCATACCAGCAGAAAACAGAACAGATGTTAGCATGTCATTTATATACCACCCTTTTCACTATCTCATCTTTGGGGAAAACACTGATAGTGTTACAGTCCCACCAAGGAAGCAGAAACTTGTCCCAGGTCCCTCCCTGGTTGGAAAAGATGCTCTGCTGAGGTGAGGAGCTGCCAAATGCTACCCTCTCCCCCAGGCTGGAAACTCATTGGAGACAAGGGAAGGTGGCAGCAACACTTTGGCCACCTGCAAGTGTTTTGTCAGGATCACTTGGAAGTGTGTACAAAATATGAAGCTAGTCATAGTTGGCTTATCAGCCTCAGCTGGAGTGCTCTGTGCCATGGACAACACTTGACCCTTTAAGGATAAGGCTCCATCTAAATGCAAACTAAAGACAGCTTATTAAAAATACAACTCTTGCAGAGATGCATGAAAATGTTAGAAGAGTCTGAAAGATCACTGTTCTTGCACTATTATTGTTGTAACTTTTAAACTTAGCCCTAAATATACCTTACAGGAGGAAAAAACAATGTAGCCTCAAGGCAACTTACAAAAAATCAGAAGATACAAGAGAACATAAAGCATAAATCATAGCCACAGTATAAAGAAATGTAAGAATACACACACACACACACACACACACAGAGAGAGAGAGAGAGAGAGAGAGAGAGAGAGAGAGAGAGAGAGAGCATAAACCCCTAAAAGCCATCTGTCACGGATGCTTTAGTTAAGATTCCTGCATTGCAAAGCGTTGGACTAGATGACCCTCTGGGTCTCTTCTAACTCTACAATTCCATAAGACCCAATCGTCATATGGGAACTACACGCACAATCCAGAGCAGGCTGAACACGGTGATGTAGAAAGTCACCCATGTTGCTAATCCTTCCTCCTCTGTTGCTTCATCCTGACCCTCAGTCACACTCTTTCTCCCTCTTCTTACTCCCAATGCCCCTTTTGAAATTCAGCCTACTGGTTATGGGTTTGTTTGTTTTTTGGGGGACAACTGGTTGCTTTTGTTGCATTTTTATAGATTGCTTTTGTTGTGTTTTTATGGCTTGGATTACAGGTATTGTGTTATGTTTATTGTGAGCCACCCTGCGACAATTTTGGTGAAGGGAGGTATATAAACCCCAGAAAGATACCAATAAATACATTCAACTTCCCATCTAAAGACCTCACTTTTGAATCCCACTCTTTCCTTTTCCATGTCCCATCCATGTGTCAACATGTGTGCATGCTCTTTCACACTTTCCCCTCAATGCATGCACTGTAGATAGCAAAATGATCTTTTTTAGTTGTTTGAGTTGCAAATGATTGAGAATTCTGTATAGGCTGATCCCAGCAACCCATTAATATTTCACAGCCAGACAGAGGATGACTGGCAGTAATTATTCCACAGAGCAGTTTTTCAGTCTGTCATGCATCTGGCCATCCATTATTTGTTCATGGCTTTGACGGTCTGATAGTTCCAATTATTTTTATCAAGTTTTGGGTGTTTCAGCACTTTTGAAACTACCCCGTTCCTCCTCCTGACCAAAAAATATAGATAACTAATTGGAAAATGTGATGTGTGTGTCTCCCCCAGTTAAGAAATCAGAACTTTTGTGTATATTGGGGAGTGGATAGGATCTGGCCCTGTAGTCTTGTTTTATTGGCCGATTGAATTAGAAAGCCCTCTTTTCCGAACGAGGCACTGACCTTCGTGCACTTTCAAACTAGTTTAAGTTTGCTTTGCCCCACCAATTTTCCATTCAGACTGGTTTGATATTAGACATGAATGTCCATTCATCAGAGGTGAGACCAGCACACATATGAGAAAATAAATGGTTTTTACGAGTGCTTGCTAAAGGTATGATTCATCAGTTGGACACAAATGTTTGAAAAGGACGGCGATGATGATGCACTGCTCCATATTCCATTTGACCTCTGTGCAATTGAAATGCAAAGGTAACAATGCAACTCTTTCACTTATATTTTATATTGTCATGGTTGTTGTTTTTTATTCTCTAAATAAAATACCACTCTCCCAGGGAAGCTGAACTTTTACAAGAGCAAGGTCGAAGAAAACAGATGGAGATGGAAGACAAAGAAACAGTTTCATGAATCAATTTACTAGCAAAAGCTATCATTCTCTGGTACATGAGCAGCTCAAGATACAAAACATTCACTGATGAAAGTCTCACTAATATGAGCAGCCTTAATTAATCTACCAGGGGTTTCAAAATCAGGTTTTGACTCCATTGGACAGATCTGATAAGAATAAGATGGTACCGTTGTTCATGCATTTTTAAACAAAACTTTAAAAGAGCTATAGCCAATTATTAATATATATTCAGTATATTTATATTTGTTATATCTTATAATATATTACATTGCAATATTTTACACTAAGTTCCTTGTTTTCATTTTGCAAATTGATGGGATATCCTGACCAAGATATCCCAAAAGAATTCATCTGTAAATAAATTCTCCTATATACGGTATATATGTAATACTCCTTCATTTTTTATTTTATTTAATACATTTCCATCCCACCTCTCTCTCAAAAATACATAAAAAAATAAAACCTGGCAACTTACAGAATAAAATTAACTTATGTAAATCTATGTCTTCTTTATTGGTGATATCTAAATGGCCACCCTAACGGTGAAACGAAACATCACCAAGGGTCCAAAGTTTTGTAATTCTGTACGTTTCCCCAAAGAACTTAGTGTGCACTGGCTAAAGATTTTATTTTACACTCTTCACCACCATCAAAAATAATTACCACCCACTGGAAAAGTTCAGTTGATTTACATGTTGTGTCTTCATTTAGGAGTCTTTGGGATCCTTTGTTAATGGGCAAGCTTGCCTACCACAGGAACATAGCGTGTCTAGGCCCACATCCCCACCTTTGATGAATAAAACACTTGGACACCAGTATTTTAGGTTAATGGGCTAATAAAGGCCACAACTTTATTGGTTACAGAATGTGAGTGGTATTGGCTTAGGCATTGGACCCGAACTGACTATATCTGACTCCTGCCCATCATGCAGGGAGTCTCACAAGGGTTAATCACCAGTAGGGGGAGCCCTGTTGATGTACATCAACTCAGAGCTCCCCTCAGGGTCACCGGAGAGGTCGTGCCATGGTCCTACCCTCTACCTAGGCTTTGGACAGGAACCATGACCCCCAGACTCCTTTAACGGAATACCCTTAAAGGGGGAGGGGCAGGTGATGGCCACAACCTCCCCTTTCATCAAACAAGCTTTACCAATGCCTAAACACCAAACCTTACAAAGTTGTGATGATTTGTTACGAGGTAGGAGAAAACCAAATGGCTGGTGCCAATCTGCCAAGTGGAAAAATTCCTACCAGGCCCCTTCAACAGGTGACCAACCAAGGTCCATAGCAAGGTCAAAGTGTCAAATGCAAAAAAATAGGGTGGGAGATCCAATGAAGCAAGGAGTAGCAGGAAGAGATCCCAGCCGCGCTGCCGCTTAAATGCGGCTAGCCATGCCCCCCAACTAGCCGGATTGGCTGGCTGTGGGCATGACGTGGGCCCGGACCCTCCAGTGACGCAAGGACTCTCCCCGCCCCTGCTAAGCATGGGAGAATGGGTGGCCTGACCACAAAACCTGAAACATTTTACATAATACAATTCCCATTTTGGTGGTATGTCTAACATACATCCCAGACCAAAGTATCTCCATATGATTATAGGTGAAAGCCAACTATGTTTTACTCAGAATAGACTGGTTGAAACTAATCTGAGATGGAATCTGAATGCAGGTCCCAGTACTCTTGCCATGGTACACTGGCCTTCCACTGGCTCAGTTAATATCTTCGCAATTGCTCCCCACTATTAAAGCACTGCTGAGTAACACCAATCACTGTCAGACTTCTGCTAGGGTGAGACTGTTCACCACTGTCTTGGTAGAAAGGTTCTTCTGCACCCACATGCCAATTCTTTGAAAGAAAATTAGTTATGCTAACAGGGTACATTCCTGACCTTCCACTCTTCACTTGATCCGCAAATGTAATTGAGATTTTGTTCTTCAGTAGGTGAAAGCTGCTTTCAACTGCATTGTAAAATATGCATTACTTATTATGGCTCCCACTGTTCTCCTATATACTATGGTTAATAAAACAACCCCATGCTTTTATTAGAAAAAGATATTCAAATGATGGCCATAGGCTCAGTCACAGATGCACATTTAAGAACACTGATTTCCATGAAGAAAACACAGTTTCTGATACAATCATTCTGAGGTACCAAGGAGAAGCTATGCAGAATAAAATACTCCAAGAGTTTTCAAGAGTTTCAGGGCATCTTAGTTCAATTGTAAGTTAATTTCTCAAAGTCAAAATATAACATTGGCTAGTATTTTCATATTACTACAGTACGCCTACTATCCTCTCCGTACAGGTTCCTCATAAGACAAACAATTAAACCAAATGTGGGATACCAGGAATTGGAAGAATGACAGAAGCAAGAGGGAGCAGGTTCCATGTTATAAATAACTGAGCCAATGACTAAAGAAACTGGAGAGTATCCAGCTAAAATGGCAGCCACCAAGAAGAATATGAGAGTATGGGAAGAAGACAGGGGCTGAAGGGTACAGAGGTACTAGTGCCCACCATAACTTTATTATCTGGACTTTTGTTGGAAGACAATGTAAGCTTCAAATGAACATGACAGTACTCTACTGTTAATTTTAATTTGGAACACTTTAAAAGTGTGTCTTCTAAAGGAGACCTAATGCTGGAAACAACTGCTATGGCTTTAAAACATTCACAAGCACATAATGCAAAATCAAACTGGAATAATACAACATTTTTATTTTTCCTATTATGTACTGCATGCACAATCAATTGTCCTTTATGCTTTTTACACCTATACAGTTAATTTCAGATTGTCTCATTATTTCCAAATAAACTTGCATAGCTCTCATCTTCCAATATGAAACAAATTCTTTTTGTATATACCCTTCTTGAGCAAAAGCTTATTAAAGCATGAGTGGCAATATATTCAAACTTGATGTACTTGGCGCAAGATATGAATACTTTATTGTACATAGATAATTAAAGGTAATGTGGGTTTTGCTATATCTATAGCAGAAATGAAGTCAACCAGGAAACATTAAAATTAATTAGCATTGATGGAGGAGAGATTTCATATAATACAGTACTAGCAACCGTAAGTATGCAGAAAATCATGAAGAAAAAACTAATATAAAATCTAGAGCTGTAACCTGATTAAAGAAATTGGGAGTCGATCAATCATATGCAGTGCAGTTGATTAAACAATTCACTAATTAAATGTGCATTAATTAGCTGTAAAGAAAAAAAGCATATATTATTTGTTTTGAAGTGGCATATGTATATGTTGCAACAGGAATCATAATAGAAGAGGCATTTCGAGGAAACAATGTCTCTTCTAAATCTATTTTCTTGATACACTCAATAACCGATGTGTGTGTTAAGCTGGAAGGGTAAACCAGCTTCATAAACAATAGCTGAAACTGGCTTATTTCCCCAACCCATTATTAAGATTAACCACAGTTTTTCTGGGTTTGGATGGCAGAACAAACTTTGGCTAATCAAAAATAGAAACGAAAGCTTCTGCACAGCCAGGCCAAATAAACAGGCGGAATGTGAGAGCGGGGCTGGGACTGGAGGACTGAATTGTTCTCAATGCTCAGCTATAGCTTAGTGATATACTTGAACCAACATATTGTTGTCATGGAGTAGGGTTACTATATGTCCGGAAATTGCCGGACATGTCCTCTTTGGGGGGTCCTACATGCACATCCGGGGGGTGTGTGGATTTTACATTTTAAACCAAATGTCCTAGATTTGGAGTTTTAAAAAGTTGTGTGCACACGCAGGCGGCTCTGGTTCAGGCATAGGCGGCTCAGTTCAGGCATAGGCGGCTCAGTTCAGGCTCAGTGGCGACAGAGGGCTATTGGGCGATTGCCATAAAAAAGCTTTAACAACTTTCTGTGTCCAGATGTTACCTCTTGAAATATGGCAACCCTATCATGGAGCAAATCTCAAACCGAAGAGCTAGCCTAAGCATGTGTGCTGAAAGAAAGTTTGTGGTATGCATATCTTATGTTCTTTATGCATGTCAGTAAAAATTAGTCTCATTTGTTTAATTTGAGTTTCTATGCTTATGGCCTTGGGGACAAATTTCAGTGCATATTAGTACACAGTCAAGTTCTATTTACATTTGATGTCCTTATACTGTATATATTTTAAAACAAGCAGCCATTGTCCCCAGTCCCTCAGGCATCACTTTACAAAAGTAGAGGGTCAGTACAAATGTGCACATTGTGGCCCTTTCTTGATTCTTAAAATTCTCTCCAATATTTCTTCGTTTAAGTCTTTAGAAAAGACTTACTGCATATCTTAAATCTAAGGCAATTTGCAAAATGGTCTTTTTTGAGGTCAATAGGGCTGATGAGTCAGGAGGTGCAAGAAGGGCATGGCTCTTGAAATTCATGCTCAGCGAAAATCATCCTTTTCCAGGGTGCAGAGATCACAAAGGTCACAGAAACCACAACAGACAAACTGATCTCTAAAAATGAAGAAACTATGTTACCAAATGCTAGGGAAATTTCCAGAGTGGCAAGCTTGCTAGTACAGTGGTACCTCGGGTTAAGTACTTAATTCGTCCCGGAGGTCCATACTTAACCTGAAACTGTTCTTAACCTGAAGCACCACTTTAGCTAATGGGGCCTCCTGCTGCTGCCGCGCCGCCGGAGCACGATTTCTGTTCTCATCCTGAAGCAAAGTTCTTAACCTGAAGCACTATTTCTGGGTTAGTGGAGTCTGTAACTTGAAGCGTATGTAACCTGAAGCGTATGTAACCTGAGGTACCACTGCATGTTAAAGGAAGTAGGGGAAACACCCCTGAAAGACTAACACATTTATTATGGCATAAGTTTTTGTGGAGCAGAGTCTATTTTATCAGATACATGGAATGTTTTTTCAAGTTGGAATATTATACACACAGAAGCATTTGGCAAGGCACGGCACCACCTGCTCCTAATATAATAACATACACACGTGTTTAGAGGGGGAGATAAAGCTAGCAGTGAGGTCAGAGTGGAATAAAACGCAAAGAAATACAGACTGTGATAATTGTGCTGAAGTTTAAATAAAATGAAGAAACAACGCAGCACACACAAACTGCTGCCTTAATTCACATCCCTGAAGACGACGCCCTATGCCTCATCTAACATTTACAGAAATCCATGGAAGTCTCCATGTTTACTGAACAAGGGTCATTTCCATGCAAGACGTAATATGAGGAAAATAATGACAATGAAATATTGACAGTGAGCACTCTCAGCTTAGAGGAATACTCCATTCATCAACAACATGCTGACTAATCAAAAGTAAAAGAAGAACAAGCATAGTAGGACTACTCTCCTATGTCTGCAAATACTGACAGGAATGCACATTATGGCATGTCAAAATGACTGGGAACGAAGTATGTTCAGAATACCCGATGGGCACCTGGATTACCAAGAGCACTGTCATGGAACGAATAAACGTGCCTTTTTTAAAAAAGGTAGGAAAGGAAGGAAGGAAGGAAGGAAGGAAGGAAGGAAGGAAGGAAGGAAGGAAGCCAGTGACAAAGTATCTACATCACTTATCGTTTCTACAGCAGCTCTCTGCTATGTTTAGGAAAACTCATCTAAAGCCATTCATGGCCTCTTCACTTTACCCAACATCATGTTTAACAGAAAGTATATCTGAAAGAACTCAGTGCCTCTTCTTCTTCTGCAGTTCCCTCAACCTCTGGGTCTAGAATCCCTCATCCCTCAGGACTGCAGTGAGCTGACGTGGGGAGGAAGGAGCAAGAAGGTCCTTTTGTGTCAAGAGATTTCTACTTGCACAATTCTGGATCCAACCCATCTGCTTTTTTTCTGTTGAAGCTGCTTCTATGACATTATTTTGAATCCTAGCTTAACATCATCCAAAATATGCCCTAAAACTGTGATCTAAATGTGAGTCATACAATTACTCCCCCCCAAAAAAAACACTAGTACCAGTTGAGAAATGGTCTTATTTCGACCCCTAGACCACTAGCCTACTTGCTCCTCAATTCTTATCAGGTCAGCTGGTGCTATACTCATAATATTAAAGTCCTCTTAAAGGACTACACTCCTTTGAACAGCTCAAGAGCATAAAAGTCACCCACACTTCCATTTTTCTCAATTCAGATATTTGGCGTTTGGCTAACCTTTAAGCAAAGTGTCCTTTAAATTCATATCACTTTAGCTATAAAATACTTAATGATCAACATTTTAAAGCAGAAAGGAATATAACCAAGTTAGACATCTTGTAATAGGCCTTTTGACTAGAGCCATTAAGAACACTTTGGTTCAATTCAGACATAATTTATCATTCTGAATGGAATTCACCTGAAAAGCAAGCAGATGCTTCTGCTTCTCTCCTCCTCTCCTTCTTTAAGCATAAAAAAAATCCATTCAAATTTTCAGACATCTAAAATAGCCTGAGGTTATGAATGACAGAAACTTTCCAGTTAATCATGTATCATTGTCTTAAAGGATCCAAACTCTCCAAACTGTCATTTCCCAAAAATAAATATAAGCTAGATGGCAACATGGGCAATTTATATGTTGATTTCCAAGAAGAAATGAAAAACAACAATAATGACACCTCTAATTTCCACCTCCACTACAGCTATTTCAAAATACTTGCTGACAGAAATGTGTGCACAGAATGCATTAATAAAAATTGTATGAGAGTGAACTCTTAACAAGCTGGGGAATGGCCATAACTCACTGGCACAACACATGCAAAAAGTCCCAGGTTCACTCTGTGGCAGAGCTTTTCAAACTGTGTGTCGTGACACATTGGTGTGTCTGCTGTGGTGTGCAGGTGTGTCACGCGAACCCTCTTATAAGGGGTTAGTTTAACCTCTGGCTTGCCAGTAAAACTGAAATACTGTGCCGTGAAATGATGCGTGTCTAAAAAGTGTGCCGCCAACATGAAAAGTTTGGAAAGCTCTGCTCTATGGCACCTCCTGCCTGAAAACATGGAGCGTCACCATTCATCAATGGTATAAGACAGCATCATAAAGGTGTGTGACTGTCTCAGTACAAAGGTAGTAAAGGACCCCTGACCATTAAGTCCAGTCATGACCGACTCTGGGGTTGCGGCGCTCATCTCGCTTTATTGGTCAAGGGAGCCGGCGTACAGCTTCCGGGTCATGTGGCCAGCATGACTAAGCCACTTCTGGCGAACCAGAGCAGCGCACGGAAATGCCGTTTACCTTTCTGCTGGAGCGGTACCTATTTATCTACTTACACTTTGACGTGCGTTTGAACTGTTAGGTTGGCAGGAGCAGGGACTGAGCAATGGGAGCTCACCCTGTCGTGAGGATTCGAACCGCCAACCTTCTGATCGGCAAGCCCTAGGCTCTGTGGTTTAACCCACAGTGCCACCCGCGTCCCTCAGTACAAAGGTATTCCTAAGCAAATCCAATCACAGATTGCTACACTTTAAAGCTAAAAAGAACTAAAGAGAACAACAGTCAAACTGTTCTCTTACGCTGAAATATCAAGCCCAAATCATGGACATGTGCACCAGGACCAGATCACATTGGATTTAGGACATTATGTGGATATTCTATTATCCTCAGAATGTAATTCACACATAGGAAAGTTCCCACACCTTGCTCTCATCTACTCAACCTGGAATCCTGAGTTGGACAAACACTTCAGGATGATCAGACTATCAGCATTATTTATTTTCTTAAAGTTGGGAAAATGATTATGCTGTTCCAAGACCGTTCTGCCCTATAGGAAACTTTAAAGAAGTTTGGTTCACATGCCATATATGGGCATTTCCATTAAAAAAAGTGCCATTCCAGAGTCTGCAATTTAGAGGGTGAGCTATTGTACAACCTAATCAGCATAATGAGTAAACCAGGGCCAGGGCACTTTCCAGGTTTAAGGTACAGTACTCAGTGGGCCTTAGAAAGCACGGCTAATAACAAGGCCAGTGGAAGTGATGATATTCCAGCTGAACTATTTAAAATTTTAAAAGATGATGCTGTTAAGGTGCTACACTCAATATGCCAGCAAGTTTGGAAAATTCAGCAGTGGCCAGAGGATTGGAGAAGATCAGTCTACATCCCAATCCCAAATAAGGGCAGTGCCAAAGAATGCTCCAACTACTGCACAATTGCATTCATTTCACACACTAGCATGGTTATGCTTAAAATTCTACAAGGAAGGCTTAAGCAGTATGTGGACTGAGAACTCCCAGAAGTACAAGCTGGATTTCAAAGGGGCAGAGGAACCAGAGACCAAATTGCAAACATGTGCTGGATTATGGAGAAAGCTAGAGAGTTCCAGAAAGACATCTACTTCTGCTTCATTGACTATGCAAAAGCTTTTGACTGTGTTGACCACAGCAAACTATGGCAAGTTCTTAAAGAAATGGGAGTGCCTGATCACCTCATCTGTCTCCTGAGAAATCTCTATGTGGGACAAGAAGCTACAGTTAGAACGGGATATGGAACAACTGATTGGTTCAAAGTTGGGAAAGGAGTACGACAAGGCTATATATTGTCTCCCTGCTTATTTAACTTATATGCAGAATTCATCATGCAAAAGGCTGGGCTGGATGAATCCCAAACCAGAATTAAGATTGCCGGAAGAAATATCAACAATCTCAGATATGCAGATGACACAATCTTGATGGCAGAAAGTGAGGAGGAATTAAAGAACCTTTTAATGAAAGTGGAAGAGGAGAGTGAAAAATATGGTCTGAAGCTCAATATCAAAAAAACAAAGATCATGGCCACTGGGCCCATCACCTCCTGGCAAATAGAAGGGGAAGAAATGGAGGCAGTGAGAGATTTTACTTTCTTGGGCTCCATGATCACTGCAGATGGTGACAGCAGTCACGAAATTAAATGACGCCTGCTCCTTGGGAGAAAGGCGATGGTAAACCTAGACAGCATCTTAAAAAGCAGAGACATCACCTTGCCAACAAAGGTCCATATAGTTAAAGCTGAATTGGCACATAAACATTGACTTATATGCAAAAGAAAAATGACTGAAGGAGATATAGTTGTTGTTATTGACATTATTGAGGCATATTGCTGGGCAATGAGAGCACAGTAGTGCATTGAGCCACATGGAGATGCATTGCCTCACATCCATTCAGCCGTAACATAAGGCCTGTGGGAGGAGAACATAATTACTCTGCTGTCATTTGATTACTGTACAGACTGACAGATGACAGGGTATAGATATTGTCCTGAACTTGCAAAGTTAATTAGTTCATATACAACAAGACAATATCAATGTCAGCATCCCACTTGATATATAGCAGTTTCTAAGGTGGGAAGTTTAACAGAAAAATTATCATATATAAAAAAAGCCACCACCCTGGAAATATTTTTTTGAAAGGATAATAATAAAAGCTGCTAAGTATGAACTTTATATCCTGTTTCTGTGTATCTTCAATAATATTATTTTATAATACTGGGTCTTAAATATGAAAAATAGCAATTGTTTTCTCCACATACAGCTTTAAGTAACTAGTTTCCAGGGCTGATTCACCAGTTTAGAATACTCACATCAACGTAGTTTGCACATAAAGGTAAATGGACCCCTGACCATTATGTCCAGGCGCGGATAACCTTGGGGTTGCAGCGCTCATCTTGCTTTACTGGCTGAGGGAGCCAGCGTACAGCTTCTGGGTCATGTGGCCAGCATGACTAAGCCGCTTCTGGCGAACCAGAGCAGCACACGGAAACGCCATTTACCTTCCTGCCGGAGTGGTACCTATTTATCTACTTGAACTTTGACGTGCTTTTGAACTGCTAGGTTGGCAGGAGCAGGGACTAAGCAATGGGAGCTCACCGCATCGCAGGGATTTGAACCGCTGACCTTCTGATCAGCAAGCCCTAGGCTCAGTGGTTTAGACCACAGTGCCACCTAAACCATGCTTTAGTGTGAACAACAAAACATGGGAGTTTCCAGAGTGAATACTGGAGCTACTGCAGTGTTCTCCTGGTCCAACTGCTGTCATACTACCCATGATTAAGTCATGCTTTGATAACATTATGTCTGAACTTGGGCAGATAGGTCTGGCTCACTCCATTCAAACCATAAGTTGTTTCCAAGGTTTGCTCCCGATTTACCACTCATTGTTTGTCTGTGAGGAGACAAGCCACAAGCCTGTGTTCACACATAATTCTTGGCCAATCGAGGGTTTAGCCCCAGATAGCCAAGCAGCGCAAAGACTGAGAACAGGGATTGCAGAGGCAACAATATTTGCTCAGGGAACATGCACATTTTTTCACTTACACTAAGTAATTGTTTGGTTTAGTGCTACATGAAAACGAAGCCACATGGTTCATCTTATGATGAAAAATGTTAGAATCCTCACATTAATAAGACTGGCACTGACAGCACTGATTGCTTTTTTATATAATCGAGGGCATTAATAAACCATGCAGAAACATGGGTTTTGGGTTCCTTTTTGCAATCCATAGTTAAACATTAGAAAAAGTCCTTTTATTCACGTGCAATTTATACTTTTTGTCCAGTGATGTTTCCACTACATTTCTGCTAAAATGCAGAAGCTGGAAAAGAATCTGGAGTCCTTGTGACCATGGCGGCGGGCAATTCTGGCTAATGGCTCTATTGAAAAGAGAAGCCTAGAAGCAGCCATGCAATAGGAAACCCATTCCTAGTGCATCCGCAGAGATAAACTCAAAGAGTGCATCTAGATATATGTTTAAAATGGCCAGCGTTGATGTGAACACACTTTAGGCTCTTTTTATCATACATGTGGCTGTCACATTGAGCCCTGTGACGCATGCCTCTGAACCGGCTGGTTGCCTTCTCAGCCCTCCCTCCTGTTGAAGGACACAAGCAGCTGGTTGTCTATCATGGGCGGAGACTGTACCACTTTCATCTCTTTCTGAGCAGCAGTGAGAGGCAGTGATGACAGCAAAAGGTTGTGAGGGGGGCAGATGAGGAAAACAAAACAGTGAGCAGGGAAAGTAGATGGTTACAGGTTGATCTACTGTCAATTTTCTTTCCTGCCTTGCTTTGCTTGCCCCCCACAGCCAAGCACCTGAGATGGAAGAAGGGTGTCTTCCTCTCATCTTGGGTGGGTGTTGGGTCCTTAGTTTCCCAGCAGCAGAAGAAGGTGGCAACGATGGAGCAGTGGGAGCCAGTGGGAAACAGTATGTACCAATGTTCAAACTGCTGATATAATTGGCTGTAACCCACACCTGCGTTACAGAGAGAATTTAAAGTGCCTTCACAGCACTAAGAGCTGCTTTTAAATGTACATCTCGATGCTTCCAGGATCTAACTATGGATGAGCCAAGCACCCAGGTCGAAAAGAAGAATGCCAACTATGTATACTTCTAGAAAATATAATTTTGCAAAACACACACAGCTAAAAGAATCTGAATAGCTTGAAAACAGGACTAATGGCCATAGAAGCCAATTCAGAATAGGGAAATACTATGGGAATTAAATTATGTTCAACTACATCCCATCTCTTTTGACTAGATAAACTTTTATGACAGTAGATCAACTTACAGAAAATCTTTATAGTTGTTTAGCCATAGGCTATTATAACTTATTAATGAGCGACTACCATAGTATACAATGAAAGATCCTGTCTGTCTATCTAAAATCACACAGTGAACTGAAAGCCTAATGTGACCATTTCACCTTATGAGAGGAAATGATTTTGTCTGTTCTGGCTTCTCAGTTGCGAGGGCCTCAATTAGATGCAATTACCCAAGATGTGGAGGTTTGTTTTGAGGTAGCCTGTCATTCACTTACTCCGACGAAGCCTTTCATTTATCCAAGTAATTATAAACTTCATATAACAGATCGATGTAATCTACTACATCAGTGGTTCCCAAACTACCCCCCACCCGGAGCTGCCTGGAAATTATTAGTTTCATGGCAGATGACTAAATATGTTTTTCTGCCTGTTGTAGCAATTGTAATATAGAATTGGAATTGTAAAATCAATATGAATATTTCATGTGGACATGCCATAGACCAGAGGTGCACAACCAGACACCCTCCAGATGTTGTTGGACTACCTCTCCCATCATCCCTGACCACTGGCTATGCTGGCTGGGGCTAATAGGAGTTGTAGTCCAGAAACTTCTGAAGGCCCACAGGTTGTGCATCCCTGCCACAGACCACCTGAACAATGTTTGTGGATAGTGGTAGTTCTTATGGTCTTCTGGACTCAATTTTTAAATAACCACGCAAATGGCCTATGTTCCTTCAGCAACATTTATGGTACTGTCAACAAATTATAGCACAGCTTGGCATAACGTTCATTTACTGTAGAAATGTTACAGTATGTTATTAGCAACTATTGCTATCTAAAACACAACTCTGCTTATTAGTTCAGCTAAGTCACAGCCCCTTTCCACTAGCTCAAGGCCAGAGATATAATTTCATCCCAAATTTGTTGTGGCAATTACAAATATATATTTTTCCAGCAATAATTAGAATGAATGTTTGCACACTGACCTTTTATAATGGTCTGCGCCTTTATTTTTACTTGGTCTAAGGATCTTAATGCAATGCAAATAGTGATCACCACCACACAATAATTCTCTTCCCTTGTCATAACAGATCTGAACTCCTTATGAGGCTGAAGCTCTATATTAATTCACTACAGCTTTCAGTAGCACACTGTTTTATTGCATTAGTATTAGGCCAAGTCAAAAGAAAAAGGGCAAGCAATTGTAAAGGGCCAGCGCAGACATCTCATTATGACTGATATGCATTTTTTTGGCATTGTAATCTTTCATTATGAATTTGGGACAGAATCCCCCTCTTTCTCTCAAGAAAACAGTGCTAGGGAAAAGCTGTCATTAAGTTTAGTGGAACCTAGTAATTTTGGCTGTAGAGTCTATACTGGGTTATATCTAATTGTTACCTTTCACTCACAGAAGGCTCTTTTGATTACTCACAAACTGATGGAGGAGCAATTTTTGCTGATTCCTCCTTCCCCCTGCTGCACCCTGCACTGCCAGAACTGCTCCAGAGGGTTAAATGACCCTTTGGGAAAGTGTGGGAAGTTGAGTGAGATGCTGCATAAGAAAAAAGGGGATTGGTGAAAATAACACCCCTCCCCATTGCCTTCACAGAAGCTTCAGCTGGAGCAAATAGCCACCCATGAGTGGAACAGCATAGCTGAGTACTTTTTTATGAGGAGCACATATTCAAGTCTATAAACTGAATATGGACTTACACATTTTGATAAATCTCTGGCTGTGCTATTTCGGTCATCTTTCCATGCTTGCTATCCCTTCAAATTGCTACTACTTCTTTACTCACTGGCCCTGAGTTTCACTGACATGTGTTCTAACATTAGTGGGCATTATGGTCACACACAGAATTTTTTTAAATGGCTACTATATGGAAACCAATGCACTGGTTGCCTGCTCATCGCTGAGCCCAAATCAAGGTAATACTTTTGATCTTATAAAGCCTGCAGCCCAACTGGATGAACTCTCCCCATATATTCTGCCTGGACTTTGAGACCATTTGGTAAGGCACTTCCAGTGTTGCCATCTCTGAATGATATGAAAGGAGCTCAGAGGTCTTTCTTAGCAACGGCATCCAAGCTCTGGGGTCTGCTTGCTGTATTTCAATTGGTGGCTACCACTAGCTGGTGGTGAAGTATGATTTGTAGTCAAAAAATGAACCAGCTCGTATACCTCTTCAGTGTGTGTTTCTGTTTATCATATTTCAAATTGTTATTATGCACCCTGAGCTGGGTTATGATGAAGGACAGGACAGAACATTTTCATACTGCTTAATGAACCCAGCAAGAAGAAAAATACTAAGTGTTGCTAAATCTAAAATGCCCTGGAAATTTAAAATTGAGGAGAATAAAAATCTTTTCACTGACACAGAAATGTAATAACTTAGGAGGCAGGAAAACCTCTCGGCGGGGGGGGGGGGGGCTGTTCCATAAGAGAGACGCCACCACTACCAAGAGCTTATTCCTACTGGGCAAATGCCTCAACTTGTCAGGCAGGGGAATCTGGAGAAAAGCCTCTGGTGAAGGAGCAGGTAGGGATATATGGAAGGAGGAGGTCCTTCAGGTAATCTGACACCCAGTCATTTAAGGCTTTAAAATCCAGTCGTGTTCTTTACCTTAAATGTGTAATTTATTTTGCCAGTTGCTTTTAACATTAGTGCTGAAAACCATGATTCCATAGGCCTGACAGCTTAAAAGTTTGGCACAAAGAGGAACTACAGTAATCTGTTTTGGCAGAGTGGGGAAGCAACAAAAACAGAGCTAGCTATTTTCAATTAATGCTATGGTGCTTGAGGTTGCAGCCAGGCAACATATTTAAAGAAATGACCTTTCGCTGTGCTATTCTGAGTTTATATTAAAGTCAACCCTTCCTTGGTCTTTACTCGCTTTATTAATTCCCAGATGAAAATGAATTTCAAAAAAGCTAGAAGACTTTCCCCTCAGACTCCTCATGTATATGATAGTATTTATTCTGCTTCCAAATTAGAATACCTGCATTTTTATGTGCATAATCTGTAAAGTTCAAAGCAATGGATATTTTTTGTCTCAGATCTTATCCTCACTCTTTCACATTGTTCTGGCAACTGAATTCTGTGGAGTTAATTCCCACTTATACCAATGCAAGTGGAATCAGAATGTAGGCTCACATCTCAGTTTCTTTCTGTCTTGCATGTAATTAGATTAATCCCCTAATTCTTGATGCTGTATGGAATTTTATCAATCCCCTACTCATTTTATATATTGCTGAGATCAGTATCTTCAAATTCAACTACAGTGGCTTATTTTATCCCAAGCCCATCTCACACCCCATTCTTCCAGTCTATAGACTGTGCCATTCTCTTGCAAAACAGCATTTTTATGTATTAGATATATCTTCCTATGATTACTATCTTCCCACGAGGGGATGAAGAGAGCACTCAAAATGGAAAGCAGCAGCTTAACTAAGGGCAGGCATAATGTGCTCCTACACCTGTATAGAAAGTTCAGGTAACATGAAAGTAGTAAAACAAAAACTAGAATTTTGGGGGGAATGGGTGAATTAAATAAACCACTTCTGCTCATTAAACAAACAAAGAAAAACTGCCCTCAATTGTTGTTGTTTTTAAAAAAGAACTCTAGCCATCATAGGTTGATCTTTAAGAAGCCACACAAAAAATTGTTGGTATTACATTCCCCCCCCCAAAAAAAAAATGAAAAGATGATCTGTTGGGGGGGGATAGGGCAGATGCCATAAATCACAGAGCACCCAGAAGCATCACAATGAAAAACAACTTGGTTACCCAATAGACAGAAGAAGTGAGGACCAGAGCTGGAGATGGGGATAAAGAAATGTTTAGAAGACAATAAGCAGGATCAAAAGCAGGCAGCAATTTCACAAGTGAGCAGAAGTGAAGAAGGTTGAGGAATGCCAAGCATTGAAAGCAAGGTAAAGGACCCCTGGACAGTTAAGTCCAGTCAAATGTGACTAACGGGTGTGGCACTCATCTCCGCTTTCAGGCCAAGGGAGCCAGTGTTTGTCCGCAGACAGCTTTCTGGGTCATGTGACCGGCATGACTAAACCGCTTCTGGTGCAACGGGGGAGATCGTGACGAGTGCCAGAGTGCATGGAAACACAGTTTATCTTCTCATCACAGCGGTATTTATTTACTTGCACTTGTATGTTTTCAAACTCCTAGGTCGGCAGGAGCCTTGGACAAAGCAATGGGAGCTCACCCCGTTGTGTGGATTCAAACTGCCAACCTTATGATCAACAAGCCCAAGAGGCTCAGTGCCTTCCTTGCATTGGAAGCAACAAGACATGACAAACAGCACTTTACGTTTTAAAAGGATGCATAAAGGGTGCTTTTATATCGTGATTTTATCCTGTGAACTGCCCTAAGACCTGCGGGTATAGGGTGGTATGCACATAATAATAATAATAATAATAATAATAATAATAATAATAATATCATTGTAGGGTAATGCATTGGGCTGCCACCAATGTCTGCTTTGAACCAGATTTGGTCACCATCCACAGAGATTATGCTTGCTTACAACATATTAACCATGGATGCATGCAAAGAATAAAACTGCAACACCTGTGGTACATGACATTTCTTCTCTTGAAAAGCTACATTGCTTTGCCCCAGTCTCCTTAACAGCTCTTTAACCTGCTGTTAAAAAAAAAAAATCCAAGCATTTTTCACTATTTCTTTAAGGTCAGCTTAATCACCTTTCCAAACAGTTAGTGTCTATTCCCAGTCTTGTGTGGTGTTTAGGGTCAGCTATATGCTTCAAGTGACACAGAAGAATGTACAAAATGTTATAAATGAAACTTGAGCTACTGTTCACTCTAGTTTCTTAGTACTGAACAGCTGAGCTATATATATTCCAGAGTGGCGCCAGCTCTCTTTAAAGGAATTGTTCCTTTAAAGGTCTTCTTTCGACATATTTTCATGCTGTGTGTTTGTGTACATAAATGTACACACATACATACACCCCTATATTTATGATGAAATAGGTCATCCATTGGTGGATTTTTCCAGGTAGATCAACAGGAAATAGTAGACTGATCTCATACCCATCAACATTTCTCATATCAATGTCCAACACCATATGATATATTGCAGAAGGCTCTACAGCACCTCCTGCACACTGTATTCATTTACCGTACAACTGCCTCTTTCCTACCAATTTAAAATCCATAAGGGAGTTTGTTCATTTGGTTAAAGGGAAACGTTAACTGTCTTACAATAGACTGTAAGATACACTTTGCAAATGCAATGTGTAAAATGATAAGCTGTGCACTAACTGGTAATCCATATCCTCATGAGCAAAACTGGGGTAATCTCCATATGCAATAATCTTCATATAGATATATACTGATACCCCCCCATCTACAACAGACTTAGTACAGATCACAAATTCTAACACAGAGCTGCACAAAACCTGGTCAAAGGCAACTAATTAATACTCATATTTGACAGGAAAGGATCATTAAAGCGGAGAGCAAGCATTTCACATACGTTGAGCCACAGTAAATGATGGTGATGATTACAGTCATACCTCGGGTTACAGATGCTTCAGATTGTGTTTTTTGGGGTTATGGACCACCGAAACCCGGAAGTACCGGAACAGGTTACTTCCAGGTTTCGGCAGTCACGCATGTGCAGAAGTGCTAAATCGCGCTTTGCACATGCACAGAAGCGCAACCTACGCGTGCGCAGACGCAATGCTGCAGGTTGTGGACACTGCGGGTTGCGAACGTGTATCCCGCACGGATCCCGTTGGCAACCCAAGCATCCACTGTATTGGCAGTTTTACTTGTTGCTGCATTATTAGAAACCATAAACTGTTGTTGATCTGCTGCAAATCAGCCAGAGATCTATTAGTAGATGACAATCTATATTCTGTCCATTACTGATCTAGGCAAGTGCTCATTATTCTAATGGCCAAACCAGACAAGACACTATCCACACAATATTTGCTACCTGGATTGGAAGAAAACCTTCCGTTGCTGTGAATGGAGCTTTTATTCAAATGGAAATCATGGGCAGAGCATGGATCCAAGTACCCAATCCCACTTAAAGCAATTCACACAACAGCTCATGTCTATGGGAATAATGTTCTAACTAGTTTGGCCCTAGCAGGAATCAGTTATCCAAGGTCACAGGAGACGCATGATCCAGGACTGTCATTGTCCAGAGGCTCTACATACTTAAAGACTTGCCTCAATCAAAAATTGGTATGCAGGAGTTTTAATTTTAACGTGTAGATACATAAATAGGTCCTGGTTTTGGTGTCCTCGGGTGTCTTCCCGTGTAAAAGTTGGGGTGTCTAGGCGACGTTTCGACGAGGTCTCACTCGTCATCTTCAGGCTGGTGCTTTCGGCTTCTTGTTACTGGAACAGAGCAGGATCTCAGTGTTTGAGTTCCTATAAATACTGTTGAGGGGGTGTGGTGTATAGCCTCTGCAATCCCTACACAGATCTGGCTGACACAGGCCACAAAACCACAGCTCGCCCCTATACACGAAGCCAAGCCAGAGCACAACTAAGTGCAGTACAGCCATCTTCTCAGAAAAACTCTTCACAAAGTTCAAGAGGTCAAGACACAAAGACTTTAGCAACTAATCCACACCTAATGACCCACCTAAGTGGTACTCAGGATATCACTCAAGAAATCACTCAAGATATCCCTCAAGTAATTAAGGAACAAAAGAAGAAAAGGCACACTAGCCTGGGAACTTCCTCTCTGCCCAGAACATTGGAGGCTATACACCACACCCCCTCAACAGTATTTATAGGAACTCAAACACTGAGATCCTGCTCTGTTCCAGTAACAAGAAGCCGAAAGCACCAGCCTGAAGATGACGAGTGAGACCTCGTCGAAACGTCGCCTAGACACCCCAACTTTTACACGGGAAGACACCCGAGGACACCAAAACCTGCATTCCTGTACCCGTGAAAATCTACGAAAGCATAAATAGGTCCTATAACTATATCTTAACTTGGAGGTTTGGGGGATTATGCTGTTTTGTGAGTTAAGTTTGTATTCCTTTTGTTTTGACTCAAGAAAGCTAGCTAAGCATAACGCAGGGGTCAGCAAACTTTTTCAGCAGCGGGCCGGTCCACTGCCCCTCAGACCTCAGACCAGGGCTGGAATATATTTTGGAAAGGAAAAAAAATGAATGAATTCCTATGCCTCACAAATAACCCAGAGATGCATTTTAAATAAAACCACACATTCTACTCATGTAAAAACACGCTGATTCCCAGACCGTCCGCGGACCGGATTTATAAGGTGATTAGGCTGGATTCAGCCCCTGGGCCATATTTTTGCCTACCCATGCATAACAGTAATATTCTTGCAGAGGTAGTAACTGTACATTAAGAAGAAACAGTAGCCAGCCCATAAGTATTAGAATCTTAAACCAAAATCACCAGTGGGTTGAAATTAACTTTGTCCAAGCAGCAAAAGGTTTTATTACAGATCTATCAAAGGGCAGAAGGTAAGGAGGAATTGTAAAAGGGTAAGATTCACATGCAATACAATTCGAGCTGCAAGAATAATTAGGGATTTATTATCTGATGTAGATGCAGGCTTCTAATATTTGTAAGGAATTAAAATATAAGAAGGTGAGCAGGATAACCTGAGTGTAAGGTTGCATAGCAATGTGGAGCTATGGACTGCAATGTAAATATACTCAGGTTTGCACAAAAAGAACATGCTTAAACAAAGCCGATATTCAAGTGTGTTGTGCAAATGTTCGTACCTTTGGCCAGTCAACATAAGCAAACAGGTAAGAGAATTTTCAGGTTGCCCTGAACACAGCACTAGAGGAAAGAGTGGCCGTTGCATCTATATTGGAGATTTAGAAAAACAAAAAGTCCAAAGAACAAAATCCTCATCACACGAGAAGAAGAGCATGGTCATTTTTGCTGGCTCTGCCCCTCACTGCTGTATTCATGCCAGCCCAACCCAGCCCACCCATCCATACAATGGAAAAGAAATTTGAAGAGAAGAGGAGAGCCTGTTCTACTTAAGATGGATCCATATGTAATTTACAACCCTATGTAATCAAGCTCTAAATCACCCATCCCCAACACACTGGACATGGCTGAGCCAGATGACAAAGACACAACACGGAAGATGGGGCCAGAGAGCACAGGTGTGCTCTCTCCTTCATGTTATGGTAATCTTGTAAAGGCAGGATAACTGTATATAGCTTGGGAATTTTATATAACCAAGGCTCAGATGGATAGACCTCTCCACAAAACTATTTTGCAGAGAGTGTGGATAATACATAATTCTTGCAGAAATTATGCCAGTACAGTGGTACCTTGGGTTACATATGCTTCAGGTTACATACGCTTCAGGTTACAGACTCCGCTAACCCAGAAATAATACCTCAGGTTAAGAACTTTGCTTCAGGATGAGAACAGAAATTGTGCTCCGGTGGTGCGGCGGCGGCAGGAGGCCCCATTAGCTAAAGTGGTGCTTCAGGTTAAGAACAGTTTCAGGTTAAGAACGGACCTCCAGAAGTTCTTAACCCGAGGTACCACTGTACAGAGGCTCCAGTACAGAGGTTTCAGTGCATGCCATCAGCTGACTAGTTTTAGCCAATTGATTTTGGTTATTATTACAGGAGACAGAACTTTAAGCTTTAAGTGCATGCCATCAGCTGACTAGTTTTAGCCAATTGATTTTGGCTATTATTACAGGAGACAGAACTTTAAGCTAAAAAACTGAAGCATTTCCCTCTATGGCAGTGCCGTCAAAGAAAAATTATTTACTGTATTCTTAAGGTGGCCCAAGAGAAATCATTAACAGGGGAGCAATGGCTCCATGATCGTATTTCATTTAGAAGGAATTTTTAATGAAAAAAATAATTAAAACAAACCCCATTACTTTCAATAATTAGAGAAAGTGACCTGGATGGAATTTTTAATCTCCAATCCATCTTTGCCGCTACATTATTCACCTACTGTTCTTGCATAATTAAAACGTGGCAGGTAGTTTACACACAAGAGGGAGTAATTGTATTAAAAATAACTCTTCCTAACCAAAGCTCATTTTCACCTATGAAATAAAGCAAGATAATAATACCACAGTTGACATTTATATAGTGCAAATCAGCATTCTATTTAAGAACATTTAAATATAAATTTCAGCTCGAATACAGAAATGATAGCCTGACAGTGTGCATATTTACTTGGAGGGGAGTCCCACTGAGTTCAGTGAGGCCTAGTTCCATGTAACTGGGCAAAGGTTTTCCTTTTTGCCTTGCTCATCAGGTACTTTTAATTTGAAAGTTTGCTTGCAAACAGTATTCAGGACTCAGGTGATTAATATGTCTATTGTTTTCTTTAATGCCACAAATGCAAATTGGTCTCAGCATTGCAAACCAGTGCAGAAAGTACCTCTTTATTTGAACCGCGATATATTTTCCTGGGTGGAATAAAAATGCTTAATCAGTTTTACACCACCAACACAAATGATCCATTGAAGGATATCACCGTGTGAAACATTTTAGATCCTATCACTGAACCTCACCATGTCTCACAGCAAGGGATGGCTGAGCCTCCTCCACCTTACTCTGAAGATTAATTGGTTCTTTAAAGCATTCAGGATAAATACTTGAGTAAAACAACCCAAAAAACCTAAAGCCTTAAAATATGCTTAACTTGAACACCCAAAAGACTGTTTCATGTTTTTGCGAACCTCACTACATCCACCACTTTCCCTGACTCCCTGTGAGTTCAGTTTCCCAAAGCAGGGGGCAGGGGAGCATTTCTCTTGTGGGAAGCAGGATGAGAAACAGGCAGCTGATGGGCATAGGGGAACACCAGCCTCTTACTGACTGCAAATGATGCACTTTACTTGTAGTCAGGCCCGCCCATGGTGCTTGGCAGGAAATGACATGTGAAGTATGCCATTTGCAGCCAAGGAGATGTATTCTACTATTTTTCTGCCATCTGTCGTCTGCTTCCTCAAGATGAGGCTTCCTTCTCTCTTGGGAAAGGAAGTGCTGACAGGGGAGCAGTAGAGATGGGGATGCAAATCCCATTTTGTGTAGGACCCTACTTGAAGGTATTCAAACCTGTTTCATGTATGGTCAGAATAGTCAAGCAAGGAGAGTAGTTCAAATTCAAAGCACCCTCTACCCAAGCAGACCTGTCCCAGAGCAACTATGACTGCACACTAGTAAAGAATATGCAAACAGAGTGTGCTGTACCATCTACTGCTGGCTTGTCTTCTACATGCGGGGTTTCTGGAAGAGTTTGGCTTCCTAGAGGGACCAGAAAGGCCTGACTCAGCAGTTTTCAGCTAGCAGGTTCTGCCCTGATTTCTTCAGGGCCTCAAAGGACTCCTGTATTAAGTAGTGAGCCCACCAATGCCAGGGCCACCACTGAATGGGCAACACCAAAGGGAAGCATCTTTGAGGGGGATTGCTTTGGGAGCCATAAGGGCAAAGGCACCACACCCTGTCAATTTTGTTGAAAGATATATACATACAGTGGTACCTTGGTTCTCAGACACCTTGATACTCAAACAACTTGGAACCCAAACACTGCAGACCCGGAAGTAAGTGTTAAGATTCTGGAGACAGTCTCAAAGTTCAAGCCTTCTGTCAGGCTAAATGCAATTACTGCAGGAAAGGGAAATACTGGCAGTGGGTCGGATACAGACTAAACGATGCCCTTGAATACCTGCAGATAAAAGTCATTAATGGGTGGAAAGCCATTCCTGAAGCAGGTAAAACTGAAGAGTCCTACATGTCTTTAAAGTGCAGGCATCTCAGCATTTCTCTTTCATCCCTGAGGCTACCCCAGAAAGCTTGAATGAGTTCAGCACCACAGGACAGTGGTGCCACTCATTAAAATACAATGAGTGCTCATTATACCCAATAAGTGCTCATTGTATTTTAATGAGCACAACAAACATTCTGCTGGAAAAAGCTCAAGGGTGTAATAAGTGCTGATAAACAGGCATAAGGAAAAGAGGGAAGGGGAAGCCTTGGAAAAAGTTTTATTTCCTACAGCAGATGATGCTTCCCTTGTTGTGGTAAGTGACTTCAACTTTACACATTGATCATTCCTGTCAAAAGATCACATGACAGCGTGAATATGTATATGTAGTTGAAATCCAGCAGTAAATGTAGAAGATTTTTATTTTCTTCTGAACTCTGTGTTGATGGCTTCCTCCTTAGTTACTGAGTAAGTGAGCCTTAGAATAACTCAATGCATGGCTCACCATAGGTCTCGGGCATGGTGCAACTTGCAACCTATCAGAAGAGTTGAAATAGACCACAACAAAGTGCTACAATCTTGCAGAACCCACCAAACACTACATTGCTGCAGCCATGGAGGCTATAGTAGCCCATGTGTGGGCAATGAGGGTTAGGACACAGTTTAGTGGTAGAACCCGTAAGAAGATCCTTAGAACACCCAACTGGTCTAGCATCCTATTCTCACAGTGGCATATCAGATGCCTACAGGAGGACCACAAACAAGAAGTGAACACATTGGCACTTGTGTTCCAAGCTACTGGTACTGAGAGGCATCCTGCTTCTGACAGAGGGAACACAGCCATCATGATTAGTAGCCACTAATATCCTTTATCCTCCATGAACTGTCTAAACCTCTTTTGAAGCCATCCAAATTAGTAGCCATCACTGCATCTTATGTGAGAGAATTCCATAGTTTAACTATGTGAGGAAGTACTATCTTTTGTCTGTCCTGTATCCTCTAATATTCAGTTTCATTGGATCTACTTTATCCACACCATGCCTAGACTTACACACCATGTTAATGTCCCTCCACACTCACCTTTTTTCTAAACTAAAAAGTTCAAAAATTTTGTTTTGTATTTTGTGGACCATCCTGGGATCCTAACTATGAAGGGTGCTTTTAAGATTGACTAAATGAACGAGTAACATAACACAGAGGCCAAACAAACAACTAACAGCAGAATCCAAGTACACAGAGGTCCCATTGAGTGCAATGGAGTTTACTCCTAGGTAAGTGAGAACTGGAATGCAGCCTAATAAAACAAAAACAAAGGGGGGGGGAAACAAAAACAAAAAACAGGGCTACTACAAGAGGGGATAGACTTGCTGTTTTTTCACTATTTTTTAATATCCCCATATTTCCTTTAAAAAACATACTGCATGAGTGCTGTGCATTTTAATCATTCAATCTTTGAACATTTTTGTTTTGTGATACATAAGCTTTTGAAACTTCACAAAATTAGGAAGGCATAGTTCTGTCACTGATAATCAGTGGTGTCATGGAGACCATCAATGCCTATGCCATTCCACGTGCCACTCTCTCTGGCAACTGACATAGCAGCAGGGTTATGAGGAAGGGAAAATTACCCCCATCACAAAATACTGGAGACAAAACACTAGGGAAAATGAAACGTCTTTGTATCCGAAGTGCAAACACAAGTGTATGAGACCTGCACAACAGTATAATGATTGTACATAAAATAAAACCATCTGGGAAGGCCTGAAGAATCTGGCTTAAAAGCCTGTGAACATATGGCATACTGTTTGAAGTATTGTTACATATTAGCCCCCCAAAAATAATTCAGAAGAAGTCTTCACAGCATCTTGCAGGTTTCTGCACAACTTTATATGATCACTCTGTATTGCAGGAGTTTACTGTGGGTTTATCTCTTCAGTGAGGATGAAGTGCAATTCATCATTTTAAACAATATCCCACTGGTTTCCACAACAAGATAGGTGACCTGATCTGCCCTTCAGTAGAAAGAAGGGAAGTGAAAGGAAAGGGAGCAGATGCACTATAATACAACTATTCAGGTGAGAGTCTTCTACAAAGAAAGAAAAAACCCAACACGGCTACTTCTCATAAACCAACCAATGAAAATCACCTTTACGGATTAGTGATAGGAATGTATTCGCTTCTTCCTGAAGAAGTTTCATGCTCTTAAACAATGAACTGATTTTATTGCTTTATTCTCTGGGGAATAGTGTGTAGAGTAGTTTGTATTTAAAGCTGAATGACAACACACTCCATTCTCTTCCACTGCATACAGCAGTATACTTCCTTTTAAGAACAAAAGTAAAACTTGTTTCATGCACCTTTTAGGTCATGTTTGCCTGGAAGAACCAATACCTCTTAGAAAGGAAAGTTATTTATACCAAGTTTCTTCTCTGCAATAAGCCTTGGCATGTGGGCAGATTTTAAGATTGTTTCTATATGGTCAGAGGAAGATAGATAACAGTAACTTTCCCTATGCTGGCAACTAGGATTTTCAGTTTTTGAAAAAGTAATATGCAGATCTTTGGAAACTGAAACAGCGACGCTTTCTACATTTTCCTCCAGTGTTCGATTATTCTGATATGGTGGACTCATGTGTGTACTTGGGACCCCAAAACATTACAGCACTGCAGCTGTATGTGCTAACATTAAAGCGAAATACACTTCAAATGTAGCATCCTCTACTTACAATTGTGAAGTTCATAACCTTGAGAATCCAGATGGTCATAGCAAGGTTCACCAGAATTAAAATCATTAGGAGTAGCACAAAGAAATAGAGGCACCTCTTGCGCCAGCCATAAATCCCCACTTTGTATACATGGGGTCCTTCTGAGCTCTGCATTGTGCTTCTGTGTGCGTACTGTTCCTGAGGCATCTGGGGGGGAAACACAACCAAACATTAAAAGGTATAAAATAAGCTGCAGGATAAACACAGACAATTAGGAGACTATGCTCATACATTGTAAAGGATTTTGAAAATACCTGCTGGATAAAATGTCTCTCTCTAGTTTGTTGTTGTATTATCCCTCAGTTTATTTTATATACAGTTAATTATAATGCAGGTATATTATATACATTTCAAATCACAGAGAAATTTCCCATAAAAAAACCTCATCTGAAATGTATTTCTTAGCAGCTCCAGGTTTTTGCAAGGCGGGCACTCTAGGGCTCCTCAAAATCCTAAGGGGGAAATTTTGCATGCATTTTGCAAAAGGAGTTGAGTTCAGCACTTTGTTTTGAGGATGCAATATTACTTCTCTGAGGCTTTAATTCACACAAAAAAATCATATAAAATAAAACTATTCCTGGCACAGAGGAATGGCACTTGGGATTCTTTCCCTGAAGCAATCTTAGGACGCAATGTTTCTCTAGCCACTCATACACACTCATATTTTTGGTTCTTAAATGGCGTTTGCCATGCTTCTATTGGTGCAATGACACTGTTGAACAGCAGAAACATGGTGGTTAAAATTCTTTAAAAGAGAGGGAGAGGGGAGAGGGAGAGGGAGCAGGGAAAGGCAGAGTCAAGGATTACAGGTGGTCTTCATTTTCCATGAGAATTTGTGTAGTGTGGTGCCTGAGAACCTATGGATGTATACACATTAAAACACAGCTAGGTTATTCGTTTTCTCAATTTGGGTCGAGGCTGATTCAAGGAAAATGCATCAAAATACAGCATTTCGTAAGGAATGACAGGATAGATATTGATTGTATAGCGACCACGTTGATATACAAATAGTTTATGAAAATATCAGTATACACAACCATGCGACAAGATTACATAGGCACAACTCATTAAATGTACCCTGGCTTGAAGGCTGTGTTATTGTAGCAGGCAGTTAGTAAGCATATGCTGCAAACAGATCTTCACACATGCAATAATAAATGCTGTGTGGACCATGTTTTGCTTTCTTCCCTACCTACCCTTGGAGATCAGCATCACAGCTGGTCTAAGACATGGGCTCTAAGATAGCAGCAAAGACCTACAGTACATAATGATGAAATACTGTACTGGACAAAACCAGCTCTGTTTGAATAGCTATGTATTTAAAGGGACGTCTACACATAATGATTTAATATTATTTCCACATATCAGGGAATATTGGGAATGGGCCAACTACGGATTTCTAATAGGATTCTCAGTACCTTATCGAGTACAATTATTATAATTCTTTGGTGAAAGCCAAGACAGTGAAAATAGTATAAAACCTACATAATGTGTTTTTGGCCTACAACTCCCATGATCCCTAGCTAACAGGACCAGTGGTCAGGGATGATGGGAGCTGTAGGCCAAAAACATCTGGGGACCCAAGGTTGAGAAAGGCTGCTTCTGAGTCTGGAAGAGAGAGAATGCTATTACTTGCATATCATAGTTCACTTGAATGTTTAACTGCCTGTTTCTTATCACTGCTTAATACTTTTTTAAATAGCAGATAGGAATGTTTGCTGAACAAAACATGTGCTGCACAAAACCCTTCTGATTAGTTTACAACAATTCCACACAACTTCTCCTTCAACAGCCATTTCTTATAGAAATAGGTAAGAAGGATGAAACTAAGGTGTTTAAAATCCCTGCATGACGACTTGTTTGAAGCATGCTTTGCAATTAGATGGTCTAAATGCCAGATAAGAAGCCTAAAGCACTGGGAAATGATGATTTCTTGATTTGGTTATCTTTGAGGAATCTGGCTGCACTACAAATGGCAAAAAAAGATTTTCTTATTTGAAAGGCATATAAAATTAGCCAGCAATGCATATTTGCTACTGTGAGTTTGAAGTGTTCACCTGCTTATATATATGTAAGTAGTATACAATGGGTTGTATCCATGCAGAAGGAATTCCCTGCTCTCTTCTCCCGACTGCAGCCCCTAAGCCGAGCTTCCTCAAACTCAGCCCTCCAGATGTTTTGAGACTACAATTCCCATCATCCCTGACCACTGGTCCTGCTAGCTAGGGATCATGGGAGTTGTAGGCCAAAAACATCTGGAGGGCCGAGTTTGAGGAAGCCTGCCCTAAGCCTTCCAACACATTATCTCCTGAGCATAAAGGAGTTCTCAGGAAATGCTTTGGATGTGGCAAAGTGGGGGCTGCAGTGGGAGGGGAAATTGTGGACAATCAGGGGAAAACATCATTGCTTCTTTCACACATTTTGTATGGAACAGCCAAGTAACATTTTTGTCTCTTTCCATGCACTTGACACTAGCACTCCTTTTGAGCATGTAATATTTGGAAGGGGCAGATTCCATTCATCAGTGGACAAGATGGTTGCTAGAATTTTCCCATTCCTATCACTTGTGACACTGCAGAAGGGAGTGAGGAGCACAAAAATCAATCAATCAATCAATCAATCAATCAATCATATATGGTAGTGGACCAGCAGTTGACTGTCACTGCAACTAAGAAATGGATTTTAGCTTCTCAGAAGTCCTTATTTCATAGCAATTATCCAGCAATTATCTAAAGTGTATCTTTAAAGCATTTCAAATATTCAAATGTATGCACATTTAAACTGGTTGTTTTTTTTACTGAAGAAATGTCAGGCAAATTAATAATCTTAAAATTAGCTGAGTAAACAAGATTTTGGTCTTTACTTTTCCAGAGTGGGCTCATCGTATGTCGTTTCCCTTCCTGAGAGCAGAATGCAAAAGGGTTTTGCCTGTCATTCTCTGGACTGAATGTTTTCAACAGTTCGTTTTAGGGGGTCGTGTGATATTCAGCACAGACAGACTTGCCTATGAGTTTCTTGAGCAACCTTGAGCAAGCTGAGTTGTCGAGGTTTGTTAAACATTGATGCTCATAGGTCATCTCCAAGAAATAATAGAATTAGAACTAAGGTGCGATTTGCCTCAATGCCTAAAGCACTCTAAAATAGCTTACATCCATAAGCCCCTGTGATCTATATCTATGAGCCCCATATTCCTATGCCCAGTGGAAGGCTAAAACTTACCTAAGGCCATCAAGTGAGCTCCTGGGTGAGTGCATTTCACCCACTTTGCGGCCTGTTAGATACATGCTGATATGGTTCCCTGAGTTGATGGAACATGCTGAATGCCAGGAAATAATGAATTCATCCCATTGCAACAGTGTGATGGGAGCAAAGTTATCAGAGCAACATCTCAAAAGTAAAGGGTACATTAGAGCTGTGACATCTGAAACAAATGACATCCATTCTGTTCTCTGGAAGGGTGATGTGTGGAAATAAGGGCAGCCATTAATTTTCATGGGGCTGTGATATATATAGAAAGAGGAACAGCCCTTTAAGCTGAGTGGAAGGAATACCTACAACACTCAGTGGAGATCTATAATACCTCAACTTTCATCAACCAAATCAAAACCACATATATGGAACTCATTCAGTTATGTTTTTACTAGACATCTACAGCTGAGCAGGCCCTTGTTGCTATGCAATAAAGCTATGTAACACACACCACGCACACACACGCTGCTTAGCAGAAGAGAGCAGTGAGACGTAAAGGCACTTCAACCATAAAACTTAAGAGAATAAAGTTGTCTTGAAATGGTGGGTAATGGTTAACTGAGCAGTTGTCATACAGTTTTCACTTCAGAGAGTATTCCACAACTGGGGTACCATCACATATAAGGCCCCCCCTCTCTCTCTCTCATTACCAGCCTAATCTCCCAAAGCAGAGGTGATCTGCAATTGGTCCTCTAACAATAATTGCAAAGAAAAGCCATATTTATAGGTCACCCTTTAGATACTTCTCTTAATCTATACAGTATTTTATGGGTCAAAACCAGGACCTTTGATTCAGATATAAAACAAACTGGAAACAAGTGAAGATTTTTCCAATACTGATGAGACATAACCTAATCAGAAGTGCCAGTCATTAATCTGGTGGCTATATGGTTGTTCCTTGGTTGTTTAACTTAATCCATTCCGAGAGTCCGTTCAACTCTGGGAATCCTTTGAAAACCAAGGCGTGGCTTCCGATTGGCTGCAGGAGCTTCTTGCACTCAATTGGAAGCTGTGGAAGCTGCGTCGGACATTCAGCTTCCGAAAAACGTTCGCAAACCGGAACACTCACTTTTGTGGCGTTCGGGAGCCAAAATGTCCGAGTACCAAGGCGTTTGAGAACAAAGGTATGACTGTATTCAGAAATAGCTGAACTTTAAAGTAGTGTTGTATGAGTCTTGAAGTTTCCAAACTGTTAACAGTATATGGCCAATAGGAATTCAATGCCATGGGCCACATGTCACTGTTTCAAGACAACCCATAATTTGCTGATACCATGTGACTGTTTAATCATGAGCTTCCACCTTGAAGTAATGGTACAAGTGTAGAAACTGTGGTAAGCAACTAGAGAAAATGGCAAGTGAATGAAACCTGCCTGCTTCTGAAGAGTTGCTTCATTCCTCATGTTCCGAAACCAAAGGATTCCTTGCCATCCTCCTATCAATAGTATACCTCTCTTCCTTCTTTTAACCCACTCTTAGTTGTCATTGTATTATATTAAAAACATTTTCAGTTTTGACTCAAATGTGAATTGGTTTGCTTTTCATAATCCTGTTACACATCACCCCAATCTCTGAGTGGTGAGACACTCCTGGGGTTCAGAGCACTTTTCCAGGGTTCGGTTTCCTCAGAAATGAGGCTCAACAGAGACTGTGGTGTCTTTGGGATTTATGGTTTTATTTACACATATATAAAACTTGAGCATATGATGGAAGGGCTCACAGCATTAACACCCCATCAGATCTTGTTTCTTCATTTGGTTTCTGGAGAAGACCCAAAGTTCAGTACAGTACAGAGCAAACATGTCTCAATTTCTCCAGCTTCTAGCTTGCTTCCAGCTCACCCACACAACTCTGGCTATTGTTCTTCTGCCTACCAGCTAGGTGATGAAAGGCCCATTCATTTATTTCTATGGTTACCTATTTGGCTTGTAAATCAAAGTAGTTAACTAGCTAAGCAAAGTAATGACCTTAACAAACAAACTGGTTTGGCTGGTTACCTCTTACAGGTACCCACTTTCCTACAGAATCACAGGTTTGGAAGGGGCACAGGATAGCATTCAGACAGAGCCCTCCTCCAAAAGAACTCATAACAATGCATTAGCAACTAGTACATAAAAGCTGTACATAAAAGTATGTTAAAGCTATGCTTTTCCCAGTAGTGAAGTATGGAAGTGAGAGCTGGACCATAAAGAAGGCTGATCGCCGAAGAATTGATGCTTTTGAATTATGGTGCTGGAGGAGACTCTTGAGAGTCCCATGGACTGCAAGAAGATCAAACCTCTCCATTCTTAAGGAAATCAGCCCTGAGTGCTCAATGGAAGGACAGATCGTGAAGCTGAGGCTCCAGTACTTTGGCCACCTCATGAGAAGAGAAGACTCCCTGGAAAAGACCCAGAGGTTGGGAAAGATGGAGGGCACAGGGAGAAGGGGACGACAGAGGATGAGATGGTTGGACAGTATTCTCGAAGCTACGAACATGAGTTTGACCAAACTGCGGGAGGCAGTGGAAGACAGAAGTGCTGGCGTGCTCTAGTCCATGCGGTCACGAAGAGTCGGACACGACTAAACGACAACAACATAAAAGCTGGAGGTGGCCAGCATCTTCAGCATGACTGAGCAATTGGGAAATAAAGCCGTTTGGGGAGTGGAAACTTGCTGGCTATGACTTCATCATCTCATTTCAACAGCTGGGGGTGGTGAGGAGCACTACAGTAAGACCCAAAGGATCATGGAATATTTTCTTCCTGCTCCCTTTACTGGCACTAAGCTCTCAGCTGCATCATGGGACATAACCCTTGTAGCCTGTGCATAATCACAGAAGTTTCAGCAATTATAGCCTGGTTCTCAATGGATGAAGCACCAGCTGGAGAGTGTGATTCTTGCACTCTTTTCACCTCACTAGCGTTCTTTGATGAAGGTAAGGATAAAAATGCACGAGGGCTATGTTATAAGATTTTCTTTGATTTCAGAGCATAAATGTAATTCCTATACAATACACAATAACTTGCTTTTTTAACTAAACGATTGCTTTTCCAGTTCTCCTATGCAAATAGTAAAATCACAGCCAACCAGTCCTAATTTCAAACTATTTCAGTTCTAAACAATCTGTGTGTATCCAGGATAATATTTCCTTATCTCCGCCTGCTCTCAATTCTAATCCAAAGTACAGAAGAAAATGCTATGCCCAATTTAGGCAAATAATCTGCAACACACAAAAGTTATACTGGCACAGAGCAAACAAGAACGAAAGCAACTCTGCTCTAAACAAGATAAAATAAAACTGCAAGGAGCACAGGGAAATTGATTTAGTGGTCTGATTCAAATATATAAGAACATGGGCAAAGATCTACACTGATGGCATACTATGTGTGCGTTTTAACTGGTGCATGTTTTTCTTCTCTTCCCCTGGCCCCTTTTCTAAAGGATAAGGAATAGTGGTGGTTAGTGCATCAAGAAACATTATAGAGACAAGAGGCCTAAAGAGCATTGCTAGACAGAAAAAAATTGAAGGTATTACTGTTATCCATAATCTCTTCAAAGTAGAACAGGAAAAATGTTAAGAGTTTACATCTTGACATATTTCTCAGCAGTTCAACTTCTCAAAAGGAAGCTAAGCATCTAGAGACTGTGCTACTTTGAAAATTGAAGTGTTTCTCGTGGCCAAAGTTTCCCCCGCCTGGTCTAAAAGATTATCTCCTTCCACATCTTACATGGAGGCCGTCCTCTGCATCACAACATGCTTGCATGCTAGGTTAGTCAGGATATGCAACAGGGCACAAAGTCTGCACACGCACTGGATTACTGCTCTCTGGGATAGGGGTGAATTGGGTTGTTGTACCGTTCCCATGAACTGTTTCTTTCCCACTCTTTTGCACAATACCATGAATGTATACAGCAGTGCAAACGCTGCATTTGAGCCACCTTAGAACATCCTGCTACCTGTACCTGAGCAACTAAGTGCTGTTTGGGCTTTGTTTAGCTCCCACCATAGCCTGAGATTCTTGAAAAAAATGTTCTACAGTCATACCTCGGGTTACAGCCACTTCAGGTTGCGTTTTTTTGGGTTGTGGACCGCCGAAACCCAAAAGTACTGGAACGGGTAACTTCCGGGTTTCAGCAGTCGCGCATGCAACTAAATTGTGCTTTGCGCATGCGCAGAAGCACCGAATTGCAAACCCACGCGGGTTGCGAACGCTGCAGGTTTCAAACATGCATCCCGCACGGATCACATTCGCAACCCGAGCGTCCACTGTACTAGGAAACACTCAGTTCTAGATATTCTGCTAGTGACCCGCTTGGTCCTTCTTTCGTTTTCATCTCTGTCCAGGCGTGCTTGATACAGCTTTGTATTTATTTTCATAAAGTTGATACACTGCTTGATTGTAAAAACAAACAAGCAAAAAACCTCAAAGAGGTTTACGAAAAGATAAAGCAATAAAAAACGAATAACAATTTACAACCCTACTTCAAAACACACAAAAGTTAAAATACTAAAACAGATTAAAACTACCTCAACTTTCTAAGCATTAGGGTAGGCTTGTCTAAACAAGAATGTTTCTAGCAGGTGCCGAAAAATGATTTTGTTACCTGACTTGGCTTCTGCCAACCTAGTCAGCCCATTTTTTAAGGTACATTGTAGTCTGATTTTACAGTCACCTACCTTCACCTCATGACTAAACCCACCAAGTTTACCCAGCTGCCAACCTTGATTCTTATCCAGACAGATTATTGCCTCCTTTTCCAGTTTCCTGACAGCAACTTAAATATTCTTCTCTAACTCATGTAGGTAGTAAAATCTTTATCATTCTATCCCAGTCTGTTTTGTACTTGATCCTCCATGGAGCCTCTACCCTAGCTCTGTACTGGGCTATCATTTTGTGCATTCATCATGATGGAGAGTATTAATATCTGCATGGGGTACAGAGAGAAGCAGCAGGCTTCAGTTTGTATCCCCTGACCTTACTGCTGCCAGCTGAAGCAACACATTTGGATTTTCTTTCCAGAGCATAGCTCAGTTAACTCACTTTTTTATTTTTAATGTCCTTCCATTTAAAAGAACAAGAAACACCCAGGACCAGGTGAGGGGAGATCTTTCACACATCCATACAAAATAAGCTTTTGTGTACTAGTCTGGCTGAGGTAAGGCAAATAAAAAAGGGATAAATGCTGTCTGACAATACAAGGACCCTCGTACTTCTGACTTTTTCATGCTTCAAAAAACCTACTGTGCAGTTACTTTCAAATCACACACAAACATGCCAGGTAAGGTTCATTGGTCACTGCTGAGGAAAGGCACTGTACACTAAAACAAATGGCAACAAGACATACAATTGGTAGTCTCTCTCCTTCCTTAAAAGTTTCATGATTTATTTGAAAAGGAAACTTCATCAGGAAAGAAGTGGCAAGTGGAATGGAAGTATGTTACTTTTTTAAAAAAACACTTATTCTTCAAGATACAGAAAAACTGCATATTGCAATGTGTTTCCTAGTATTTTACTCCAGTTTGGGCAAAATGAAGAGAAATAAACACAATAACTATAATACCAAGACAATGTCCTTATATCTTACAAATGTGTACACCAAGCTATTTAGTCAAAGCTGCTTCGAAACTTCTCAGCAATAGTCTCAGTCTCCTATATGCCTCCTATATACGCATATATTACATCTGCATTTACTACAATTATGACAAACTATATATTAAACCATGGTATGGAACTTCATCGAGTTTGTAGTTATTCAGCCTTGATATATATTTAACAAGTGGCATTTCCACAAGGGGAGGAATAAGTTGGCAAATGCCTGTATAAGGAAGAGAGAAAAACACCAAAGCAGTTCTCCCTGTACGAGCAGAACTTAAGAAAAAAGTTAGGAAAGCGGCAAACCCTAATTATTATTATTTTGTTGTTGTTTTGCAAACAGCCTGGCGGATTTCCAACTTCTCCTCCTTCCCTTTAATCAATGAACTGAGTACAAATAGTCCCTTCTACATCAGAACAAAGGAACAGAAATGCCTAGCCTGGAGAAAGAACAATAGCTTCTTACCTCTCTCTTTCAGAAGTCAGGGGAAACTGCTACATCCAGGGACTCTGGCAGGGGTGTGGGGGAAAGATGCAGTGTTGCCTTCAGAGCTGCACGAGGCCTACCCTGCGTTTAGAAGCTGTCCCTGTCAGATTTTCCAACAGCAGAACTGTGGCCAAGTCCCTGCCCATGCCTGAAGAATTTCCTGAACAGCATTCCCGTTCTTTCTCTAACTGCTTTGAAACCACACTCTGTCTTTTACTTCAATAAGGCTTTGTCAGGCCAAGTTACAGCTACTGGTCTGGCTCCAGATATCAATTGAAAACACATGTGTTTTGCATTAAAGAGCCCCCTTTCCCACATACAATCACTCCTCTGCAATAAGCGCTGGAGCTCAAAATGTTTCGCATTTGGAACTATAATGCAAATCATTTCTGCAGCAACTGTGGACACTGGTAATATTTTGGCTTCGACGAGGGGAGTTTTATTGCCTTTGCCGCTCGTGTATCAAAGATCCCAAGATAAAATTAAGGCAACTTTCTCAATCTCACGAAACCTAGTAAGGAAAGGAATTCAGATTTCTATTCAGTGCCAGCCTCCCTTTACCTATGCTGCTGTCTCATTTTAATTTCAGTTGCGAAAAGGGAAGGCGTATTTTTAGAATCTCTAGGCTCTGCTCAGCACATTGCTGCTGTATTCTAATATTGACATGCACGGCTGTAAGCTGCAGATGCTAAAAATACTACAATTATGTCTGAGCTCTCTCACTCTTTTTTACCCTGACAGTCCCCCAAACACACACACACACAAAATCCTACATTTGTGTGTGTGTGTGTGTGTGTGTGTGAGAGAGAGAGAGAGAGAGAGAGAGAGAGAGAGAGAGAGAGAGATTGTCCCGTTTGTCGGAATGAGTCCCAGTTCTTGATACTTTTCATTTCCAGATGATATCATGGATTATGATGCCAAATAGCTTTCGCTGCTTAAGATGTCATGAAATTGACATGTGTTTGTGCAGGGGGATAACAAGTAACAATCAAACCAACAGAAACAGAGATCTGTCTGCCCCCTTCATACCTCCTCTACAATCAATTAAGTGCCACCAATTTGGGGGGCGGGGGAGGAGGGAGGGAGGAGCAGCAGAGTTGTCAAGGTAACCATACAGAAAGGAAATCCTTTACAGGAAATAATGTTTGTTTTAGAAAAAAAAGTTAGAGGAAATCAATCTCAAATAGGTCATTTTTATTTTGGTCAATCCATTTTTCTTTTTACTCCTAAATATGTCCTTTCACGCTTCCCCAAAATAGTTATTAGAAAATGTTAAATTGAATTTGCCCCTATAGCTTCATGAGCTCTTAAACAGCAAGTTGTTGTTCTTAAGAGCATGCATGCTACGTATGAGTGTGTAGCCTAGTATTTTGGTTCAATGGGCTCGTGCAAAACATCTCCATGTTCATTGTGCTTACAGGAAGCTGGAGAATAAAGTCTTCCTTAAACTAGAGGTGGGAGGACAATTCTGTTCAACTTTAGTTTATTTTGCACTCTTTCATATTAAAGCAGCTCAACTACTTTTTCTACCATCTGATTATTTTTTTAAGTCTACTTCTGCATGTCACTGTCATATATTGTTCCATGTCTTCATTAGTTTATATGATTGTGCATAGTGTGGAGAAAATGGATAGGGAGTTTTTCTCCATCTCTAATAAACCAAAAATCATCCAACAAAGCTGAATTTTGAAAGGTTCAGGACACAACTTCTTCACAGAACACACAAACTACAGTGGTACCTCGGGTTAAGAACTTAATTCTTTCCAGAGGTCCATTCTTAACCTGAAACTGTTCTTAACCTGAAGCACCACTTTAGCTAATGGGGCCTCCTGCTGCTGCCGCGCCGCCAAAGCAAGATTTCTGTTCTCATCCTGAAGCAAAGTTCTTAACCTGAAGCACTATTTCTGGGTTAGCAGAGTCTGTAACCTGAAGCGTATGTAACCTGAATTGTATGTAACCCGAGGTACCACTGTATAGTAAAGGCTTCCACTAACATGAAAAGGGTTTAAAGGGATTAGGCAAACTCAAGCAGACAGAGTGCTGTTGAGTTATGCCCTGCACAGGGACTTCCCATAGGTTTCTGGTTGGCCAATTCCAGAGCAAAATGTAGGATTAGATGGGTCTGAAACAAGGGCCTTCTTAGATTTTCATGAATTTCCAGAATTTCAGACTTCCAGCTGTATCTGGAGACAACAGGGACTAAACCCTAAATCTTTTGAAAGCTACATATATGTTCTACCTCTGGGCTATGGGTCCTCCCCAGTCTTTTATCCCTTCCTTCCTTGACTTACAGTTTCCTGCTCTCTTTGTGATCCCTTCCTTTGCTTATATGTGCTTCAGTCATTACTAACTGCATTTCCTAGTGTCGGGTCTGATGGCCTGCACTCTATCCAGCCTGATTCTTCTCAATCCAGTCTTCCCATTGTACACTGTCACTTTCTTCTCTTCTACTTTCTCCTCTTGCTGTCTTTCCATATTCAGATACTATTTTAATTCTGACCTTCTAAGCATCATGTGATTGCAAGGGAGAAAACGAATTTAACTATCAATGCTAAAAGTGATTCATCCACCACACCCAAACATTCAGTACAGACACTGCTTATCCTGTCACCCTATTTAAACTGAATCTTTGTACAAGAGCCAAGCCAGTAACATAAAATGAAACCAAATCAAACATGTTATGTACGAGGAGAGCAAGATATAATGATGAAATGCAGCCAGATATATTTTCAGTTGCAAGAACTGATAGCAAAAAAAAATGAGAGAGAGAAAGTGTGTGTGTGTGTGTGTGTGTGTGTGTGTGTGAAGCATGGAACGAACAGTTATGGTACACTATCTCTGCAGCAGGATGAGTCTACATGGAGAGTCTCCTTACTACAGAAATAAATTGGCTTGCCAAGTACATCCTTCTGAGCATGAAGAGCATTTCAATGTCAATGTGAAGGATCTCATGTTTGAATGCTTCCCCATGTAGAGACACTCTGCACATATTTGCTGATGGACTGGTCATCTGAATAATCCAAAAGGGACCAAAAAATATTTTCAAAGTGTTTGCAATGAGAAAAAAAGCAAGCACAGATGGGGAGAAATCTGAAAGAATAGCTGGGTGAACTGAGTCCTAGGAAGGCTACCAACTTGTCTAGCATGCAGAAGCAGAAGAGGAAACAGAAGGTGCCCTTCAGAAAACCAAGGATATTGCAGTGCAGTAAAAGCAACTGAGAAGAAACTTAATAACCTTTCAAATACAGAGTGTCAATGAGCTAAAACTGTGTCAAGCTCATGCTCTGTAAATAATGTGTGGTGGTGGTGGTATTTTTGTGTATTAGACTTGGTGGTTTGAATCATAACAAGTTGGATAAATTTCTCCTAGTATGCTCTTTCTTTGCTACGAGCACTTTATCTAGTCAACACTAATCCTTTATAAAGGTTAATCTTAGAGCATTTACAATATTGGGTACTCCTAAACCACCTTTGCTATTTTTTAAGGGGTGGTGGCGCTTCCGTGTGCTGCTCTGGTTTGCCAGAAGTGGCTTAGTCATGCTGGCCGCATGACCCGGAAGCTGTCTGTGGACAAACGCTGGCTCCCTTGGCCTATAGAGTGAGATGAGTGCCACAACCCCAGAGTCATCCGTGACTGGACCTAATGGTCAGGGGTACCTTTACCTTTAAAACATCTTTGCTATTTTTAAAGGGGTGGTAGTGGTGGTGAAGTACTTTATTACCTATCCTTGATGGATTCTTTGGGCCATGAATTATTTTCATCATTAACTCTGCCAGCTATACAGTATTGTGCAGTCACGTCCAAGTGCAATATTGATGAACAGAAACGATATTTGTGGTAAGATGTTCATTTTAACTTTAGCTATCTTGCTGAGCCAGGATATTATATATTTTCCCATAAGTTTTCAGATACAGCCAGCAATTCCCCGTGTTTATATTCTGTTAAGTCGTTTAAGTTCATGGTTTACCCAATACCCAAGTTCTTGGTTTCTTAGTTCATGTGTAACCTGCTAAACACCATCAGCTGCCTTCAGGTTTCAGAAGGCATATTGACTGAACCATTTGGTTTACAATAAAGCAGAATGTATTGCAAAATAGGTAACTTCCCATTCAAGCTAAATTCCAGAAATACCTTTATTATTTCTAACTGATATTGTAATTGATTCTAGAAAAAAATGGGAAATAAATTGTTATTCTTGCACAAAAATTGTTATATTTTTATGTGTGCATTGGTGTGTTTTACAATAAAAAGCCAAGAGAAGACTGTTTCAACTAATAAGTTTAACTCCAAGTATATTTCTGTTTCTACATATACCTGTATGGAGCATTTAAATAATCCTGCAATAATTGATTCAAGCTGGCATGCCAGTATAGGGAGTACAGTATAATGGTTCAGCAGATACTACTGCTCTGAAATTAGTTTTGCTTTTATTGTTGTGTGTATGTTTGTTTATATGAGAGGGAATTGTGTTTGATATTGACTGAACAGCAATACAGAATCAGAGAATCTTAACCAGAGGGTCTCTGAAGGTTAAAGTTTATGATAAACAGCTAAATAGAAATTGGTTCCCCCACTTTCATATTTCTTCTGTGAGTTTTTAAAAGAAAACAGAAGACCCCCACCATGCCAGTATAAGGAGGAGTTAGACAACTGGCTTGTTTGTTGCAGTGAAGATACAGTGCCTCCTTGCCCTTTGCCACTTCTGTGGTGACGAGTAACATTAAGAATGATCTATGTCAATCTTGTACCTCAAGAAGTAAAATCTACTCATGAATAAGTTATCTACAAAGATCACATTTTATCTACACTGTGCTGTAGAATTTGCCCCAGAACCTGAGCTGCAAACTGACCTTCCAGCCAAATGTACTCCGCCCCTGCCAATCTTAGCCCTTACCCAACTAATTAGCCGGATGGCTTTATCATTTGCAGGCTCTTCTCAGAAATAATTCAAGACTTCCAGGCTAACAGAGCTTATGATTAGGTAAAATAAAAATTGCTCCTTTTCATTTCTCAGGCAAACTTAATGTTAACTACCTTGAATGACTTTTAAACTACCAGGGCTGTAATTTTTGAGGCCGCATTACCATTCTGAAAGAAAATCATATGCAATATGGCAGGTGTTTAATGAGAAAGGGGGGTGAAAGGAAACATGATTTGTGGTATGAATGGCTTCCTCCAGGTTTTTATTCCAAATGGGGTCTGCCTTAAACCCACAAAAATAAAATGTGCCGAGGATATGCTTGCGTATTATGCAGATGTGTGAGCTGATATTCCCTTGGCAAGGTCAGTAATGAATTCTCCATTAAATCTTAATGTGTCCACATTTGTTACCCTTATCTGAGCAACTCTCGCTTTTGTTCACTGACAATGCAAGTTGCATGCTGCTGCTCTTCATCCTAATATACTGCCCTGATGAAGGAAAATTGCCACCTCAGCCTGAAATGATGATCAGTTGGAGCAAAAAGTTGAGCTTCCTTGCTGTTTTACTGTGATCTTATCAACACAGAAAGGCGATTTATCAAAATAATAATAATGATGGCACGGTTGTTGGTCAACTCAAACCTGGCTGTTATGAACCGCATGCCCATTCATTTCTTGTCATCATCATCATGTTTAACTCTGTTTAGGATACAAAGCATAACATGTGTCAACTGCTGACGTGTGATTTTTGTTTTAAAACACTGGGTACATAAACTGACACATCTGAACTGAGCCCATGTGCAGCGTATCACAAAACAATTTTAATAAGCTCATTAGCAAGATGCTTGTAGTACAGTATGTAACCATACAGGCCAGCCAGAAAAGCTCTGTGTCTATGGGCTAACAGCACTGGGGATAATAAATGCTATGTTAAGGAACTTAGGGAGGGTGATGTTTACATCTTCAGAAACTGCCATGGAAACCACAATTTTTATTCAGTATCCATTCAATCAGAGCAGACATGACCTCAGCACAGTCTGTCTTATCCAGGAAGGAAATGCAACCTTAGTTCTGTATTGTACCTATATTGTATTGTACCTATATTGTGCAGGATGTTTTCATTTTTGTAGTCTTCCCTTCACAAACTCCAAATGTCCTGAACGTACGATTCGAGAACATAGGAAGCTGCCTTATACCACGTCAGACCATGGTCCATCTAACACAGTATTGTGTTCACTGAGTCCATGGTTTCAGACAGTCTTTGCTAGCCCACCCTGAAGATGATCGGGGTTGATCACAGGACTTTTTGCATATGTACACCAAAAGGTGGCTTGCTTTTTCACATTGCACTTTTGCACATATCGGTCTGCGATTGTAAACACCTTTGCACAATAACATCATCTAAAGTGGCAGCTACTACCTGTGTTGTTTCTACACACAGGTTTTCATATTTTCAAACTAGTGTGCAGCTGTGTTATTTATTCTCTTTCTTCGCCTCTGCAGTTAGTTTAAACAGAACTTTCTTTCCTTTTTTACTTTTTTGTAGTCTAAGGGACTGGAAACTAATGAGTTGATATACAGCAATGACAAACCTAGACAGCATCTTAAAAAGCAGAGACATCACCTTGCCAACAAAGGTCTGTATAGTTAAAGCCATGGTTTTCCCAGTATTGATGTATGGAAGTGAGAGATGGACCATAAAGAAGGCTGATCGCCGAAGAATTAATGCTTTTGAATTATGGTTCTGGAGGAGACTCTTGAGAGTCCCGTGGACTGCAAGAAGATCAAACCTCTCCATTCTTAAGGAAATCAGCCCTGAGTGCTCATTTGAATGACAGATCGTGAAGCTGAGGCTCCAGTACTTTGGCCACCTCATGAGAAGAGAAGACTCGCTGGAAAAGACCCTGATGTTGGGAAAGATAGAGGGCACAAGGAGAAGGGGACAACGGAGGACGAGATGGTTGGACAGTGTCTCAAAGCTACGAACATGAGTTTGACCCACTGCGGGAGGCAGTGGAAGACAGGAGTGCCTGGCGTGCTCTGGTCCATGGGGTCACGAAGAGTCGGACACGACTAAACGACTCAACAACAACATACTGATATACAGAGAATATATATCAAGTACAGGTATAGAGAGGTGGCTAAGTTACTCTGCTGTTTCCTATTCTACCTATTTCATTCACAGATACATTAAACACGGTGAGAGACAGTGGCACAGCGCTACAATGTCAGTAGATCTGCCCCAATAGGTGGCGACCTGGGAAAGTGTTCTCTGTGTACACATGATGGCAGCAAGCACTTGAGAAGTACATTCTTGGTACAAAGCAGGTTATAAATGTTCCAGCAGAAGGCGCTTTAGATTTGCAGACAGTGTGGGACAGAGACGACATGGAGATGATGTTGAGTGTACAGTAAGGTTACCAGATGTCCCCGTTTCCTGGGGACAGTCCCCGGATTTACAAATCCCCCATACAAAATCCATTGAAGTTGAAAAGTGTCCCCGGATTCATTGGAAAAAATCTGGTAACCTTAGTGTACAGTACCCCCAAAAGGCACCTGCATTCAGCACTGAATAAGACATTATCACACAGTGTATCTTTCACCTAAGTGGTGAGAGGTTCTGCTATACAGGAGAGGGCAGATAGCAATAATTTTACAGATGTTAAAAATATGTATTTTGGGAGCACCAAAGCACACACACAGGTAGAGAGTATGTGATTCTAAGAAGCATTTGTCCAGATATCTTAAATCAGAGCTCTATGGTAAAACCTTTCAGCAATTGTGTCAAACAGCAAATCAGACAAGTTAATCTACCTACCCTTGCTCCCATCTCCTATCCAGATCAGCATTTGTCAATGGATTTTGAATCAGAGTACATTTGGGGAGCTGATTTATAGCACTAATTGTCTATTAGTTAGATATCAGGTATCAAGGTAAACACCTATTGTCAACAGAATTGCACTAAACCACACAATCCCAACAACTTCTGTAAAAGGGGACCCTTTCCAATGTTGGTCTCATCCTGCTCTTATCCCAATCCTTCATATCTATTTACGTCCCCCTTCTGCACTGATTTGAGGAGTTCAGAACCTCTTACATATTAGTCTAACGAGAATTTATAAATATGTGGTGTGACCCCGTTTAAGCAAGGGAGATATTATTAAGAAATGTCTTTACATTCTTATGTTAACATTCTGTCCCCTTTCTTGCTTAGAAAAGCTACCAAATCAGTCTGTGTCTTCTAGTGATCTTAGTGTTTAGAAACATAACAGCTTGACTCTGCCTTGTAGTGGTGAAATTGACTCAATTCTGTAAGTTACAGATTCCCTATGCAAACATAAACCCATAAAAGGCCCGTGCCATTCTACACCGTGGATATAAACCAACAGCTATCCTGAGTACAATGCTGATAAATAAACAAATAAAGCTTAGATTTGCCATATGTGGTCAAAGTGGAAGGAGGTGCCTGTTGCAGTATACGACCACTCTAAAGGTCAGAGCTCAAGAATTTCACAGAAACCTATTATGAATGACAGATTAAACCACCATTTGGAAGAAGCAGCCCTCACATTCAACAAGCACTGAACAAGAATTCTTGCTCAGCTACAGTTCTGGCTATTCATGGCCTGAACAAATATATCACGGGACTACAATAACTTCAAAAATGCTGCTCCATTGAAGACTCAGAGAGGTTATAGCATTGCAGTTTCACAAAGAAGTGCAAAATGTTCTACTTCCTCACAGAAATAATGCAGGCACCAGTGGCCTTTAGAAGGAAGGTGAAATGGAATGTGTGTGTGTAGGGGGGGATTCTGAATATTTTCTAACAAACTTCTTACAGGTCCATTGTCTGACACACATGTACCTTCTCCAGCTATTCTTCCCCCGTAGCCTCTTTTCACTTGCCTATTTTTTATTATTCCATTGTAGAAATGCCTCTGCAAATCTTTCAAAGGTTAACAGGCCTGTCCAGAAAGCACAGGAACCAAGTCTCGGTACAGCCTATGAATTTTAATGATCCACATTACAACAAATGTGCTATTTTTATACCTGTTCGGTGTCTGCAATCAGAAATATCTCAGTAAATGTATAAAATATGACACAGACCAAGTGATAAAACAATAACAGAACTGCACCACAGCCAGGCCACCATTAATAAGGGTAGACCACAGTGAACCTGGAAATGGAGCAGACCACAGGAATAATATAAGGAAAGGCATAAAAAGGATTCTAGAGAAGGACATGCATACATACAGATACATACAGCAAGTAGAAATCTTGTGATGTTCTAGGTGAATGCACATGTTAGTTGAGCATCACATGCTTATAGTTGCCAGCTCTCATGCCATCATGAGCTATGAAGAGAATTCTAACACTGATCTTCATCTGATAAGAAACCCAGGGAAGCAGACAAAGTTCTCCCAACAGACTATTAGAGTACCATATAGTTTTGGCACTTTGAGGGCATTCAGATGTGGCAAATATTAGTTGTTTATAATGCTAGTTCTTATATCCTGTTTTCCAGTGTTCCTTTCACACTGCTCCTGGGCTGATCACCTTCACCATGCACAAATATATGCCCCACAAGTATTTGAGCTGAGTAATATATGGGTCAGTATTTGCCCTGACATAATTTTTTTAAAGCAAATTTGAATTCTGATACAACAAAACCCAGCACATTTAAAGCACATAGCTTCCCCCAAAGAAGCCTGGGAAGCATAGGTTACCCCTCACAGAGCTGCAGTTTTCAGCACCCTTAAACTATTGTTCCCAGAAGTCTATGGAGGATGTTATGGGCTTTAAATGTATTGTGTTGATATGATCTGGTTGCAATGACAACCTGAAGAAATCAGGCACATGGCTTTGCTGATCTGTGTCAATAAGTGTTAGACAGTATTACAATCTATAGATTCGTTACAAATATTTCAATCACAAAGCTGCTCTGAATAGTCACCGATTTAGAAATTACAGCAGTGCTTTGATTCGAAGTGCGCAAAATGACAATGTGCTTGAATTTGAGAATGTGCTGTGAATGAAGTTTCCATGATGACAAAATATTTTGCTATTGCCAATGTTGTGGCATTATTTCCAGCTTGTTAGCAGGAGTCTAAGCCTATCTTACTCATTAGATGAACACTCTAAGTACAAATCTGCCCGGTTTGTTTTTAATTGCTGTTTATTAACATATAGTAGACAAATAATGAAAGCCAACCCTAAAAATTGTAAGTGATGGCTCCAGTCTAACTTCCCCAGGGAGGGAATTCCATAACCTGGGTGCCATTCACCAAAACCAAACCACTTTAGGATGTGCTGTATGCAACAGGACCTTAGAAGAAGAACTCAACCTACAGGCTGGCTTATATGGGAGGGAATGATGTAGGGCAGCTCTGGTAAGAACTAGTACCTTGAATTGCCGCCCCCCAAAAGGGAAGCCAGCTCAATAGATACAAGACTGGTATAATATGGCTTAGAAACATGTACACCAGAAACCAGCCTGCTTGTCCCATTTTCAACAGCTGCAATTTCTGAATGTTCTTCAAGAGCAGTTCCACATAGAGCATGTTGCAGTAATCTAACTAGTTCCTATTTTCAAGGAACAAGATGAACAGCAGGGATGGAACCAAGAAGGTGAGAATTAGATGAAGCCTGTTCTGTTGAATATCAGAATCAATATGATGCAAGGCTCTTGTTCATTGAATAGAGACGTGGGCGATTTTTAAAATAGAAGCACTCTTTTTCTATGGAATGAGGATGTGACAGGAAATGCTTGCTCATACAAAAATCCTACCTGTTCTCCATGCCCAACAACAGAACAGGTAAATCCAGGCCTTATCTCAGACAAATCAGAGCTCCTTCATTTGGGTATTCTCAAGCCATGACCAGCATCACTTCAATTGCTAACCAGCATGCTTCTTCTCCTTGGAAGTTTATTTCTAATTAATGGCTAAGAGAAATCACAAGCTCCTGAATTTATATAACCTGCCTTTGGCACCGCTATGCATTTCCTGGTGGCTGCATATATGTTTATCATTTGCAGTACTGTAGGTTGCTAAGAGAGCTGGTAATTCCCCCCCCCCCAAAAAAAAACCCATAGAATTGTTTCCTTTTAGGATCTACGAAGCAGGCAAAATTCATCAGGAGCAGATTGTTCTAAGATTATTAGAAAAATGCTAGTAACTATACAATAAGGTTGTAGATGTCATAGCCTCATTGTTGAGCAACCACATGCAGAGCTCAGTGGAGTGGGAGGTCTGTCAACCAGAAGAGTCTATGAGGTCTACTCGCCTGGAGTCAGAGTCAGCATCCAAAGTCAGGTCCAACCTAGGGTCAGGTCAGATGGTCTGGGTTGACGGAATTCAATGATCAAGGGTCAAGATGTGCAGGAAGCAGCAAGGTAGGGCCAGTTACCACAAGCATTGTTACCAGCATCTGACTGCTGCTGGAAGCTCTGCTTAAGAAGGCTAAAGCCAGCTGGCTCTCATCAGTTCCCTCTCCTCTGTGTCCTTGAAGGTTGATCAGCTGCAGGTGGAGTCACTTCCCCTTCTCCCCCTTCAGGCTGCTATTCAGCAGGTGAAGCTGACTCCTGGCCCATGACAATATGGCACAAATAAATATACAGTATAAAGTCCCAGGTCCATTCACAACTTTGAAGAATGTAACAGTTTGGACAGCTACTATCAGTCATTCAGCAGTACTCAGTATTGGTCTACTTGACCCAATGTTCTACGCCCTATAAGGGCAACTCAGTCTATTGAATCCTTATATCTTTCTTTTGCCAAATGGCTTTAATAGAATAGACGCTTCAATATAGAATTTAAATGTACCTAAAATGAACTTGATTATGCACTTCAAAACTTAAGACAGCAGTTTCCAAACCTTTAAGGACTCATCTCACCCATATATGCCACAAGCACAGACCAGAGTGCACTTCAGTAAGTATGCCAAACAGGCAAGGCAAATGTCATAACACATGTTTACATATTCACACTTTAATTTGTATTATTATCTGCCTGGGCATACCTCTTTATGTCTGATATGTTAAAACTGGCATCTTTGTCATATGTCTTTGAATCCTAAAACCTTCACTGGCATAATTTATACCAGTGGAACATCTGACAGCAACAGTGGTAAGGCAAAGAACTGTAATAGTGTGTTTATAATAATAATAATAATAATTTATTATTTATACCCCGCCCATCTGGCTGGGGCCCCCCAGCCACTCTGGACGGCTTCCATAGAAACCAGGAAACACTAAAATATCATACATTAAAAACTTCCCTGAACACATTCCCTGTTTAATGTACAGGCTCTCTTTTCAGTTTTTTAAACTTTCTTTTCTGCGGGAGGTCATGCTAGGATAATTAAAAAAGGAGATACAAAAGCACTATTAATTAAAGCATAGGTAGAAATTAATTATAGAATGAACCCAATGGTTTCCCCTGAAAGCTGATTTTGCAGATAGCATATCAAAAGCAAGTATGCCATGGGGAGATGAACTGATATGAAAAATATATAGAAGAGAGGAAAAAGACTTTCAGTGGATATTTCTTTCAAGGGTTCGATTTCTTAGCTCAACTGGGGTTCCATTTCACGTCACAAAACTGCAATCTAGCAGCACATAGGCATCCATATAAAAAGCCAATTAATGTGTTGTCAGGAGAATATGTAGGATACCAAATCACAGTATTATCACATAATGTTGTGTATTTCAGTCACTGGAAGGAACAAATTCCATTTATTTTTTGTGGTACAGAAAAGAAAACTTTTGTCATTTCATTGTAAAAAATATTTCAATTGAATAAAGATAGTTAAAGTGGGAAGAAACTGCGAGTGATGGAGAGGAGATGAAAAAACCCATCACCTGAGACCATCTGGACACACCTCTGCCATGAGCACTATTGTTCTCTAGGCCACTCTGGGAGCCCTGCCACCCCTCTAGTCAAGTGAATGATGGAGAGAAGAGGAGACAGAAAAGGTGAAAGACCAGAAAAGGTAACCACCTGAATTGCTAGTAAGCCCATCCCTTTTGAGACAGATTTATAAATATCCTTGGCAAGTGATCACCTTATCAAGCAAGGTTGACACTTAAGTGCATTGTCCCTCAAATGTGGGCCTTTGCAGGTACTAAGGAAGATTATATTAGCTTTAAGCAAGGTTGATACACACAACAATGTGTATTTAAAAGATACACAAACCAAGTGGTTTACTGTCTTCAGAAGAATCTCCAAAGTCTGTTTGGAGGCTTTGAGGCCCCAAACCCACTCTTTATTCATAAGAGTCAAATATGTATTTGCTAGCACCCATAGAGAGCCGCATTAGAAGAATACATTTAAATGTCAACTCTGTTTGATGTATCAGGGCAAATAGTTCTCTAGAAATATGGAGTCAGCTATGTTGCTAACAAACTAAGAACTAAGTTAATATTTGTGCAATTTGCAGAGAGTTAATGATTTAGGAACTGAAAGCTGGGCCCAGAAAATGTCCTGCATATTATACCAGATGCTGCAGCACTACTGAACGTAAGCAGGGTGTGAACTCAGCAACCTGCATGGTAGACAGAAGGATAAGATCAGAATATACATTTTGATGGGGAAGCTGACAAAAAATTGCTTTCTGTTTGCCTGTCACCAGCAGAAGACTCTGATGACTCAGAATCCTTTCTGTGAATGAACGCTCCTTTCTTTTATCTATACCAGCTTGGATTCCATGTGTGGATGAAGATGCTGTTTTCAGAACGTTAAAAACAAATCCATAAATAAAATGCATTATGTGGTGGCGGGCGGAGGTGTATTTACAAGGGTTATACCTTTGATATCCTTGACATTTTCCACAGGGCTGTCATGGTCTAAGGCACATATCCGTACAGATTTTCTGTTTTTTCTCTTCTTCCCTCACTGCAACTGAGATTTAACCCTTCCTGAATGGTACTCGTATGGGTATTTTCCCAACATTGTTATTTGGCATTCTTTCAGATGTTTGCTGGTTCTGTGTTTATTTGACTGTTGGCACCCCATGATTTATTATAGGGACAGAGCGACACATCTTCTAGGTGATTAGTTTTTAGGTGCTTAAAAACAAAGAGTTCATGGTGGTTCCTCATGGGAGAAAAAATACTGGGAAATGTGCCTCCAGCAGAAATGATTCTATATAAGCAAAGTGTGTGTGTTGGCAGAATGTCATATTAACATAATTTCATGCATTTAAATTTCATAAGATGTTTGCAGAAAGTGAATAGCAAGGAAACTTTCAAAGGTCAGAATCTATGAGCTCTAACCTATTTGAAAAGATTGGGGAAAGGACAGATGTCTCATGACGGAAAGTGTCAGAAAGGGTTGACAGCACACTTAAACAATGAAATTCATTACTAGTGCTTTCTTGCCATCTTGAATATGATTCCTAACTATTGAAGAATGCTAACTCAGGAAACTTTTCAAAGTGTAACATTTCTTTACACAGAAGTAAGTCTCATTTGGGTCAGTGAGATTCATTCCCAGGTTGTAGGGTAAAGGATTATAGCCTAATGCAGTGGTTCCTAATTAGTGGTTCATGGACCTCAGAGGGTCCATGTAACCCACCCAGAGGGTTCATGGCACATACCTGTCAACTGTCCAGAACATCCTGTTTTGGGGTGCTGTGCGCTCTTGTGTGGATCACATTTCTTGCATGGGAGAGCAACCCGGAAGACATGCATCCTGGTTTTGTGCTGGGGCATGTTGAAGAGTATGGTGGCACAATTCACATAACAAAAACTACCACAGAGATATCAACATTTTCAAAAGTAGGGGGTCCATGACTTGGCTTTTGAAAAACAGAGGGTCCACAATACTTAGCTAATTGGGAAGCCTAAGATAATAAACTGCATATGATCACACTGTTATTTACTATACAATACTGTACGCAATCTATTGAGGTCAGTTGTGTGTGAGCTGAGCAGCTGACAGGTGGATCTGCAACTGAAGAACAGAAGAGCCAAAGCTGTGACTAATGGAGAGAGAAAAAATCTATTGGGCTCTTAGGCTCAGGTGTAAGGTAAAGGTAAAGGGAGCCCTGACCGTTAGGTCCAGTTGCGGAGGACTCTGGGGTTGTGGCGTTCATCTCACTTTACTGGCCAAGGGAGCTGGCATATAGCTTCCGGGTCATGTGCAAATAAACCACATATCCTAAAGACACCCCAATTCCCGCTGTTCCTCATTCCAATGAATCTCCCACTGCTTGGAAATTGGGGTGGCATGAAACAATATGTACCTTTTGATAATGACACATATTGAGTAAATCTGAACCACACTGTATGAAACTTATCAACCTCTGACCCCTTTCTCTTAATAAGTGAGATTTTTCATTTCCTTACATAGCCACATTATTTCTTATTTAGAGTTCAGTTTACATCCTTCACGTGCCGTTAAACCATACAGTGGTACCTTGGGTTACAGACGCTTCAGGTTACAGACGCTTCAGGTTACAGACTCTGCTAACCCAGAAATAGTACCTCGGGTTAAGAACTTTGCTTCAGGATGATAACAGAAATCATGCAGCGGCAGCGGGAGGCCCCATTAGCTAAAGTGGTACCTCAGATGAAGAACAGTTTCAGGTTAAGAACGGACCTCCAGAACAAATTAAGTTCTTAACCCGAGGTACCACTGTACTTCCAGCTGGCCACTTTTTTCACCTTACAAACAGCACCTCCATTACATCTTAAAAATAAATAATAAATTTCACATGTGTAGTCCTTCATATACATTGTTGTTCTGGACCTGGTGTGCTGGGAGATTTAATTACTATCTTCCATTGTTCAGTTCTTTGCAGTGTTTATCTAGATGGTATAAGATCACATTCAATTCCTTTCGCTGCTTACAGACTAGAGTACAAGCTGCAGCCATAAATAACTCACAGAATGCATATCCAAACTCCGCCATTAAAATTCTGCTCTGGAGTTCTTCCCCAGCACACAGTTAAAAGGAAGATCTTTTCTCAAATTCAGACTCTTTACAATATCTGTTCGGCAGCAGTTCACCCCCCCCCCCACTGCATTCCTCCAACAACAGTCCAGGAATAATATTAAATAAAGTCCATTCAGCCTTGGACAAGGGGGGTATACTGAATGAGGAAATGATGATGATCATATGTTTGGAACAAGAGCGGAAAACCTGATTTTAAGAAATTGTATTAAATTAAATTGAATTGGTTTGATTTGTAATAATTTGGGAAATTAATAAAAAGAATTTGAAAAAAGTGTCACATACCTTGCTGTACTTTTAATTGTGGAAGTCAATCACACCATAAAATATGGTTCCTTATAAAATCATATTTATGCTACCTAGCCATTAAAAGTAAGTTCTGCAAAGCTGAACAAACAAATAATGCTATCTGTGAACATTTCAGGCAGGATGGAATTTCTTATTCTCTTATTATGCCATAGAATTTTCTTTCCTATATGTGAAATACTCTGTGTGCTAATACATTATAATAATAACATTCGGCTTGCAAAATGTGACTCTCATTCCTATATGTGGCAAATGCAATTAACATACTTTCTAAGAATATGCCTTTCTCTCATAAATCTACCTGCTGCAAAGATTGTAACAGGATTTTAACTCAGTTTTACTTTCTCTTTCTGTTGAAAAAATGTATCAGTGGATAACTCCCAAGCGTCCTCAAATCCTCTGAGAATCTCTCTAGTCTTCAAGGTATCACTTAACTAGGGTCCCTCAATGCGTTAACCACAATTTTCTTGATTTAGTTTTTCTGAGACACAAATCATTCGCCCGGAGGGGGAGGGACACACAGAACCCCACCCTGCTGCCTTCCAGCTCACAACATAAATTAGCTCACCAACTACTTTTGAAAGCAGAGGGGGAAAATCATTCTAACTTCATCATTCTGATTATAGAGGAGGGAATAAAATCTCCAATGACCACAGATGATTCAAGGCTTCAGGGATTTCTTTTTACAGCCATGTAAGAGAAAATACATACAGACAACACCGGCAAGTCAGGAATAAAATGTAAAGCTGACTCACAATAACTGCCTCAAATTATTAATTCCTTAACCCCTTTTTGGTATAATATCTTTGGCAGACTCAGCCTTTCCAGGTTTAACTTGGAATGTGTACCAAACATTCTGTAAAGCCCCAGTATTTGTTTTAAGAACAGTACTGCAATGGGTGGAAACACACACTTATCACCACACAACAAATGCTTGGTGCAAAATGCCTGCAGCCTCCTTCTTTAGGCAACAGTCGTAACGGAACAAGGAACCAGTGCTTTGACTGAGGGTACTGCCTTGAGACTTGCATCATCTGACATCTGGTGCCACATGTACAGCAAACTATGGACACATGTAGAACATTGATACCATAGCGAACAGAGTCCGTCGTCATGTGGTACAAATAAGTTACTGGTACTATATATGATGGCGGGTGGCGCTGTGGCTGATCGGAAGGTTGGCGGTTCAAATCCCCATGACGGGGTAAGCTCCCGTTGCTTGGTCCCAGCTCCTGCCAACCTAGCAGTTCGAAAGAACAGCAAAAAGTGCAAGTAGAGAAATAGGTACCGCTCTGGCGGGAAGGTAAACGGTGTTTCCATGCACTGCTCTGGTTTCGCCAGAAGTGGCTTAGTCATGCTGGCCACATGACCCGGAAAAACTGTCTGCGGACAAACACCGGCTTCCTCAGCCAGTAAAGCGAGATGAGCGCCGCAACCCCAGAGTCGTTCACGACTAGACTTAACTGTCACGGGTCCTTTACCTTCTTTTAAAGCTATTGATAGCTACTCTGTTTTTCATGAATTTGTCTAATCCTCTTTTAAAGCCATCTAGGTTAGTGGTTGTCACTAACATAGTTGAACTATGTGCTTTTATCTATCCTGAATCTTCCATATTCTAGCAAAGGTTTAGGTATGCAATCATTCACGAGTCATTCGCGACTGGACTTAAGTGTCAGGGGTCCTTTACCTTTATATGATAACACAACTGTAGCAATTCCATTATACGTGGGTCATTTCCAGTTGAGTAGGTGTAGATACTGTGCTGTCCAGCCCTAAGGAGTTGTAGAATAATATGAAACAATGAAGATCTCTTTTTGTGCCCTAAACAATAGTGGCTAGCTTTAGATTAGCAAAAATGAATTATTGCTGTGTCCTTGTGATCATTATGGAGCCAAGATGCTTTGTCCGTGCTGCTCTAAACATTTTAAAAAATATTTAGAGCAAATAGACTAGACTTCTAGAGAACAGATGGTTCAGCTGACACACTGTTGATAGGCCTGACATTGCTTTCTGTTTTCTCTGTGTTAGTGGCTGGCTAAAAGACAGGTGACTGAAAAATAATAGGAGATAAATGAACCACAACACAGCAAATTTGATCCTATGCTTGTCTCCCATGCCATAAAACTGTAGCAGGAATGTATATGCTCGCAGTTTTCCAAGACATTAGCACATCTTATCAAACAAAATGTTTGGTTTTTAAATTAGGAAATATTTAACACTGTGTTACATATTTATGAGTCTTTTTAAATGCATAAGGGCTGCTTGAAAGAAAGTACATCTAACGTGGCAGCCTGTAAGAAGGACAAGAGAGAACAACTCTGTGATTCTAAGACTGAAAACAACTTTTGCTATGAAGATGTGTATGGATTTATTTTTGTTGAGTTCCATGAACTGAGGTCTCTACAAGAAAACTGAATCCAGTTTTCTGATAGTCATCTCTAGGCACAAATGGGAATTTCTTCCCAACGCAAGAAGCTTCAGAGGAAGGTTTTCTTCTGGACTACAGCAAGGGAGGGATGGGTTAAATCAGGCATAGGCAAACTTGGCCCTCCAGATGTTTTTGGGACTACAACTCCCATCATCCCTAGCTAACAGGACCAGTGGCCAGGGATGATGGGAACTGTAGTCTCAAAAACACCTGGAGGGCCAAGTTTGCCTATGCCTGGGTTTAATTCTCTCTCTCTGCCAGCTTCAACCCCACCCATCCCAGGAGAGATTATTTGCATCCCACCCCCAAGCATATATTGTATTTAATGGTATCTTTAACTTGGCCTTCAGAAAAACTCTTTCCATGTTGAATCCTCAGCTGCAGTACTCTTGTGTGTTAAATAATCTGGAGCACATTCTCCGTTTGTGCCCAGTGCTTTCCCTGTGGCTGTTCACTGCAAAGAAGGATTAACGCTGATGGGCAGCTTGTGTTGGCAGTTCAGATTTTCTCACTGCAGAACGTCTGAATGTAACATTTCTCCCTCGGAACGTATTTTTAAAACTGCTGCCTTTGTTGAAGATCACACCTAAGACCTCAACAAGGTGCAGAACATGTTCTGTTTTTCAAAGTGAGATGTGGGCTTCAGAATCATTTAGGCACTTATCTCGAGACTGAGTGTACTTCAGTTCCCACATCTGCAAAACAGGAATTATCTTGCAGAAGAGTTCTGAGGCTTACGTATTTAATGGATTAATTAGTGTTAAAGTGATTTTTTTCTATGCACCTTTGAAGTGCTGTTAGTTATCCTTAGTTGTTTGAGCACTACTACTAACAAGGTATTTCATTATCATCATCATCTTCATCATCCTGGAACCAAGCTTTGGTGGCAATTACTGTTTGCACTGTCATCCTCAACACCATCTGTAAAATGGATGAATGTGGGGAGGGAATTCATCTCACAAAGCAATTGAGTTATGGATCAGAATACTGAACAGCAAAACAGGCATCATACATTATCTCTCAAAAATGCCGTGAAGCTTATCCATTGATTAATTAGCGTGCAGGTATTTTTCACTCTCTACCTTTAAAGTGCCGTTAAGAACAGTGGTAGATTATGCTGTGCAGTTATGCAAGCTCTTCTGCCAATGTTTTCTTATCCTGAAAGCAGTCTCTAAACATAATACATACAAGCTGTAATAATAATTATTATTATCTTCATCATATCCATTCCCAAAAATATTTATGAAGAGCTATAAATGCTTTAAACACACACACACACACACACACACACACCATGTCATACAGAGTGCTAGAACTGAATGGCAAGTCTCTTGCGTTTTTTAATTATGAATACTGTTGAGATGACACTTAGCAATATTCTTTAGTTGAAATATTCAGTGTTGGAAGATTAATTATATGTTTCTGGTTGAGAGTGATAGCTATTAAGTTATATGAAACATCTTCATGGACTCTGTGTGTGTGTGTGTTTGTGTGTGTATGCTTGTAAAGCATAAAGAAGTTTTATGCAGAGCTTGGAAATAGATGTTTGCTAAAACTCTATGCAGTTCCACTGCACTTGAACTGCATTGTTTTTAACAGAATACTAAGGTGGTGTTATGAATATGCAATATTTCTGAAAGCTACTGGCATAGGGAATTGAAAACAAACTTGTTGCTGAATCCCATTAGCTAACCAGACAGGTATTAAAGAATTTGTAGTCAATAGTAACTTTGCTGCTGCTTTTAATGGAGCCAGTCTTTCATTCCAACATGATATTATCACAATTAAATTTTCAGTAAATTGCAGATTGGTTCACATTTATACATGGGCCATTAATCCGTGATCCTATATTGTGTGACGAAACCTCCATCTTTCTCCATTTAGACACAGAATTCACTCAATCTCATATATGGGAGAGAATTGCCATGTCTCTTATTAAACCACCTACACTCAACATCACCACCTTTTCATGAAAAGGTATATATGTCCCTGTAACACAGAGAATCGATTCACTCATTACTCTCTAGTTATTTTTGCAAGGCTGATTCTCATTAGACTTAATGAACTTTTTTTTTGCAGACTCCAACACAAATCAGGAAATAATAAACTCCTAAAGATTGTAAGTGCCTGGCGTGCTCTGGTCCATGGGGTCACGAAGAGTCGGACACGACTAAACGACTAAACAACAACAACAAAAATTGTAATCCTCAGCGCTTATGCTCCTGAAAACAGTTTTTTATCTAGCCAATTCTTCACTTTGAAAAGTGAATAAGCCAGTTCTCATCTCTCCCAGATTTACAGGGCTCATAATTTTTAGCAACAGTGAACCCCCTGCAAAGACTCCTGTTTTTCCTCAGATACTTAAATCTTCTGTTCTTTTGATTCTACTATAACACCAGGAGAAACATGTGCTTGCACCAGGCAGCTGCAGCTGGCTAGAAACCCCTTCAGAAATAAGCTGTGGAAAAATTATATAAACATCATCAAATATTTATCTCTCAGGAAAATATCAAGTGGAGTTTTATTGCATGACATGCACTGTATATATATTACATAAAAATAATGATTAGCATTTCTTTTGCATAAATTCAACCTGCAGCTATTCTTATAGCACTGGGGAAAATTAGTTACTACATTCTGGTAATTTATTTATGTTTGGGTTTTTGTTTTCTGCCAGTGATATACAATAAACTAATCTGATAACGGCAGGCAGATGTTTCACTCAACTGGAGGGAGAACTGTCCATTAGAGCTCTGGTGTCAACATAGTGTACTTCCCTTTCTGACTCTACATAGCCCAGATGGAAAACAACAACAACCAGGGAATTGAGAATGGACTACTTATAAACCCACAGTAACAGCTTGCTGCTTCTACCTCCTCATGCAGAATATAGTTAAACTATGGAACTCACTCCTACAGGATGAGCCAGTAATAGACACCAACATGGATGGTTTTAAAAGAAAATTAAACAAATTAATGGAGGACAAGCAGCTATCAATGGCAGCTGCAATGGCTATGTTCTGCCTCCACTGTCTGAGACAGTATTTCTTTGAATGCCAGTTAATGGGACTTGCAGGTGGGCAGAATGCTGTTGTGCTTGTGTCCTTCTGGCAGGCTGTTTTCAGAAAGGGATGCTGGACTAGATGGGCCACTGCCCATCTTACATTCTCTTCTTACATTCATATATTCCTTCAAGCTCTTCTTACATTCATATATTCCTTCAAGTTGCTTGGGGAAAGTGCTTGAGAGCTGTATATGTGGACTCTGGAATGTACAGCATCTTCTGGGGATCTGCTAACATAGACATAAGCCTTTGGCAAGAACAGCATGGCAAAGGCATGGCAAAAAATTCCAAGAAGGCCCATGCTGGCTTTTAGCTCTCCAGATACTTGTCTTCCACCTAAACTATGAAAACATATCCCAGTATTTTCAGAGATGCTTTCTGTGCTGCACTGAAATGTATTGATGCAGATCAGAAGAGCTACTTTCTCTATTGTGGATGATATTCTATTCTCTGGACAGCAACCTACAAATTAGAATTGTATTTTGCTGCACCAACAGAAGGAAAGACAACTTCTTCAAAGCACATAATTTGGGAGTAAAAGTTTCACAGATATAAAGCATGTAAGCTCAAACATAATTGAGTCATTACACACAAAATCCTAAAGAAAAATATAATACATTGAATCCACGAAATTAATACATGTGGTCCATTCATTTCACCGGGTCTACTATGAGTAGATCTTAGCTGGATACAATCCAATGACATTAGCACCTATTCTAATTCCTATTTATTGAAAATATTTCCCTTATGAATGAAACTCTATTTACTAATGCAGGTGTGTCTCCAAGACAAGAGACACAGCCTCCCATGCAGGCCAACCTGGGCATTAGGACTGGATGCCTCATTAGCCAATCCACCACCCTTGGGGCTTCATGGCATACTAGCATGCAGAAAGGCTCCCCAGCTCTCAAACTCCTTTACATGTGCAGTGGGTGCCAGTTCTGTGATGTTTACAAGCATAGCTTTACCCAAGCTTTGGGGAATTCTGATTGGCTGTCTACCACTCTGTCTGGTAATTTTATATGGATTTATTTGATTGATTTGATGCTATTATTATTATTATTATTATTATTATTATTATTATTTATGAAGTACTGTTCTTTCCTATTCTGCAACTTGCCCTGGGACCGTTTGTGGTCTAAACCACTGAGCCTCTTGGGCTTGCCGATCAGAAGGTTGGCGGTTTGAATCCACGCAACGGGTTGAGCTCCCGTTGTTCGGTCTCTGCTCCTGCCAACCTAGCGGTTTGAAAGCACATCAAAGTGCAAGTAGATAAAGAGGTACTGCTCCAGTGGGAAGGTAAACAGTGTTTCCATGCGCTGCTCTGGTTTCAGTGTTCTGCTATACCAGAAGCAGCTTAGTCATGCTGGCCACATGACCTGGAAAAACTGTCTGCAGACAAACACCGGTTCCCTCAGCCAGTAAAGTGAGATGAGCTTTACTTCTGCGATTGGACTTAACTCTTCTTCAATTGGACTTAACTGTCAGGGGTCCTTTACCTTTTTTATGTGTAATAAACGTAATTATTATAAATAATATATAAAATTGCTTGGGGGTATGGATAAGGCATAGAAGCAGCACACTTTTTTTTTTAAAAAAAAAGCAGCAACTAAAGAACATGACAAAACACCAGTGTGGAAAGAAGTAGAATGGCCTTTAACTCTCTACGGCCTTTTAAAAGAGGGTGGGATTTTTAAAAATGTATTTCTAATTCCTCTTGGTTTTAATGAATCCTGTGTGGGGTTCATTGTCTGCTTGTTTGGTTGTAAGCTGCTTTGGGTTGCCCTGGGCAAGATAAAGCGATTAACAAATTTAATAAATGAGAATGATGATGAGAATGATGATGATGATCATCTGCAGTATGGCCTAGCTGAGAAACTAAGATTAGAAACAGTCTGAAATCTGAGTTTTAATGCAAGCACCTTACAGAAATCCATCTCAAAACTCTGAGCAGTATAATGCATTTCTTCAAAAGGGGAGCAAGGGTGCAATTCAAAATCACTATGTTCTCCTTATGCTGTTTCATTATAGTGTTGTTTTTTAAAAAAGAGACTGTCAGAATCATGACTTTTAATTACTTCATTTTATTGCTATTTATTGTGAAGGCATAAGCTGTTTCAGAGATGCGCAAATGTCTGCCTTCATCCTGATAGAGCCTGAAATATGCCTTGTCACCTTCTCTAGCCTCTGGGCATTCTTGCAGATCTTCCTGTTGTTTTGCTACAATTTGCTAGTGCTGTGCTATGAAGGCAACAGTGACAAAGATACAGAAAGAGGTGGAGGAGCAATCATTTAATGTTTTCTGGTGTTTCTTTTGTTTGTAAATGTATCAATAGGTTTCTTCCCTGCTCACATTGTTACCCAAGGCTATATTACCCAGGGTTGGGAACATGAGACTCTTAAGTCCTATGACTGCCAGCCAGCTTTGCCAATGGTCAAGGATGATGGGAGGTGGAGTCTAATAATGTCTGGAGGGCCACTGGTTTCCTACTGCTGCTACATACCTATGATTAGATTTGAAATGGGGTAATTTAAAGCTCTGTACTACAGACTGATTACCTTGAATCCATCTATTACCCCAGTGTTGCCTTACACAATTATGTGTGGGTGTCAGTAATCTGACACAATTCTTCTTTAAGTGCTACATTTTCTGAAAGGACAATGCACCTGAAGACCAAGGGGCTGAAATGAGTGCTTGGAAGGTTGCGTGTCAGAGCCAAACTAGATGTGCACTTACATATGTCAGTAACATAGCACAAAATGGAACCAATTCTCACTGTGAAGGCAATGCATATCTGGGAAGGGAAAACTTTCCCACATGATGCTAGTGAGGACTCCACTCTCCCCGGCACCAAAGTCTCTTAGCTGTGCATAGGGGAGGGGTGATGGCAATGTCTAACAAGTTTCAAGCTGGAATTAACTGGAATAAACTGGAATTGGGGCTGCAGCCTTCAGAGAGCTGTACCCCCAAAGAGTTGCTCTATGGATATTTTAAAAGATATAGATAGATAGCCTAAGTTTTCCATTTAGGGCTTCTCTTCCACAAAGTAAGGAAGGGCAAGAATTCCCTGAGTTGCCTTAATGCAATATGAGAATTCAGGGACAACCACCATTCTCCTCTCCCTAATTTCCAGAGGGGTAGTTTTGCTAGTCTCTTGAAGCAAAACCAACGAAGAATCTTGTAACAACTTTTTTGATTGTTAAGGTGCCACAGAACCCTTTGTTCTTTTTTCTGCTTTATTGAAGATGTCACTGGCTGTTCAGTCCTTAACTTCAAACATCCCAAATGCAAAGCAATGGCTCGCATGTCAAATCCACTAAGGACAACCATTTGACCTTGGCACAGTGCATGTTGTCAGAAACATAACTGTCCAAATAAATGATTATTTATTTAGACAATGATGTTCCTGAGAACATGTACTGTGCCAAGGTCAATTGGCTGTCATTAGTGGGCTTGACATGTGAGCCAATGTTTTATGCTTTGAATGTTTGAAGTTAAGGACAGAAGAAAGGAGTAACACCCGTACTGGAGGCAAAGGAATTTGAGCCATGAGATTTCACCAGTGGTAAGGAAATAGGGGTGACAATATGTCCCACAACCATGAATATAAACCTAAAGGGCTCGCCCAAACTTCTGCTTGCCTCACCACTTTCCCCTGGCTAGAGCTGCTCTTTACCACTGAATCAGAGCAAATGTCAATCAGGTTTTCTGTGGGTTGACATTTGCTCCAACTGAGTGGTAAAGAGTGGGATTAACCAGGGAAAGCTGTGGGGGCAAACAGAAAACCAATTGGACTTGACCCTGGAAAACATCTCGAGCCTATGATTTCTAGGCCCAGGGTGCAGCAGAAGTGTGAACAAGCCCTTAGATAGCTTTTATAAATTCATGTTTTGGTGGGATTTGCCTCAATGGGAGAATGCACAAGAGTAATACATCTGTAATTGTTCTAATTGATGGTATGGTCAAGGCCCCATCTAAGGCTGCAGCAATGATAGATTTGTTTGGATGCCCTTGAAGCATAAAGTGGTGGTGTGACTATTGTGTTTTCATTGAGCCTGTGGCTTTGGTGTTGCATTTGCTTCTTTCATCCAGAGCTGGTGCTTTACCATTTTTAGCACCTTAGTCTTCCCAACTTTATCTGTAACCTTACAGCACTTTTGTCTCATCAGTGACAGACTAATAGGACTTCCCTGTTTTGCAAGGTCATCTTAGGCTTGCCACAGTTTGGTTGCTGAATAGGGCTTCTCTTTCATTAAAGGGCACATCAGAATATTAGGCATATCCAACATTGCCAAAAGGGAGGTGAAGAACCAGGCTGGCTTCATCTAGGGTGGTTTATGAGGCAGATGCTTTCTCACTGTTCTCCAACAAACACATCCAAAATATGTCATTTACCACAAACCTAGAGGCAGCTGCTATTAGATGCCCATTCTTGGTACAGAAACTGTTGATGCACAATGAAGTATTGAGGCAACTGCAGTGTTATAGAACTATGCATATTCCTTTGTTCAGCTGGCTGCTTAAAATATTGCTCAGGGCTTGTTTTATACTGCACAGCAGGGCTCCCAAAAGAAAGCATCAGCTCCTTGAGTTGTGCTTCTGCAAAGCACGAAAGCAATTATAACACAGTTTTAACATGCAATTAACCCTTACTCTCTGTGAGGCATCTGCCAAGCTTTTCAGGTAACTATAACTGCTCTTTTTAACACACTTTAGGGAGTTAAACTATAAATGTTTGTTTCTCTATGATGACAATACCCTGAATTAATTAGAATATTTCCTTTCTACCTTCTGCTGCTTCAGTCCAAACCACACTGACAGTATTAACATTTTCCAAGTGAAAGTAGCCCGGCAAATAACAAATTGCATCCTTTTCAGGTAATACAAGTCAAATTCTGTATAGTTCTTTGCTTAATGGGTTTATTGCTGAGAACAGAACCGTAAGTATTTGTTCCCATTTATCTAAAATAAATAAATAAGGCAAAAACACTTTCATAAGGTCACTGTGCTATTTGAAAAACAGCTAATTCAATCACACTGCCTGAGGTACAGCATTACCTCAGAATACATGTGGAGGATTAATTATTTGAAAGTGCCTTTTCCCCATCACAATAAAATAAATCTATGTACATGTGAAAAGCTAACATGAGAGCACAAAGGTGACTTTGGAAGCATATTTGAATTAGAATGTGAGTTAGATGATGATGTATTGAAATAGTAGACAGTGAAGGATACTGCCCAGGCTTTGAGTTGGAATCGCTTATTAATTTGCAATCACATGCTTACCAGTTGGCCAATGATTTGTATTGGTACAAGAGGTTTTTAAAAAACTTTTTATACCTGACTGGGAGTTTAGGGTTAACAGTGGAGTAACCAAGTTGGCTGATGATACCAAACTATCTAGGGGTGCAAGGAGCTCCAAAAAGATCTCTCCAAACATTTCCTATTTGAACTATGGAACTCACTACAATAAGGTGCATGGAATACTGTCAATTTGGATGACATTAAAAGCCGATTAAACAAAATCATGGAGGAAAAGGCTATGAATGGCTGCTAATCGTGATGCATACATTATTATTTGTGATCATTATTTATATCTGACCTCTCAGGATGCAGCTCCTTCCGAGGTGGAGACAAGTAATATGAACACACTACACACACACACACAGAGAGAGAGAGAGAGAGAGAGAGAGAGAGAGAGAGAGAGAGAGAGAGTAATAATAAGTAATCAGGATCCTGGAGGTAAAGATGAGCCAGCACTTGTGATGATAATACTTTGTTAGACCTAACAAAATATGATGCCTGAATTAAGCTTAAACATAAATTAAATGTCATGGAATAAAAAGGTAGCAGCCCACCTTGGAAACCTCCCATCTAGCAATACTTCTGTACTTGTAGGCACGAAATATTGTTTCATTTCATGCAACTGCAGAGAGAATGCATACTGTGTGAGGACGAAAAATAGAAATAGAAACCTGAATCTTAATTATATTAAAGTCATTTGCTTATGAGGGATTATTATTAGTAAATTTAATTAATTCACACACACACACACACACACAACATAAACACAAACACACACATAGCACTGCTTGGTAATTGTGAAAACATCTTCCATTCTGCCTGAGGAGACAACTGCATGAAAGCACTATTCAGAATCACTATCTGAACAAGTTAAAAAAAATAACGAGGCAAACTCCCAAGAGATACTGCTGTATCTCTGAAGTAAAGATCAAAATCCTGAAGAGAAATTGTTCTGTGGCAAACAAAAAGTCATGAAATACATATCCATAAAGTCAGAGCTTTGCTAAGCAAATAACAAATAAAACAGGAAACTCTCTTTCCAAAAGTCTTAAATCATGCTGACAGTTACAATATGTGTGAAGCATCTGAAAAAATGAAGTGTCTGGGGTGGGGGGAGAGCTGTCTGCCTTCAAGACAAAAATGCAGTAGCTTGTATTTCCTTCAATATATTGATTCTATTTTACACAAAAATATACTCATGAAAATATGATATTGCTCAGGTGAAAGAAGTGAACACAGCTGCCTTTCTTAATTTAAATGTAGATATATTATGGGTTCCAAATCTCAGAATCAGTGTTCCTACGTAGGTTTTCATAGTGAACATGAATATTATAGTCAGGTCTGGATTAGGACCTTTAGAGGTCCTAAACACTTAAAAGATTTTTAGAGTGCCTTATATATCTAATTCAAAACAATAAACAATAATAAACCATAAAATAAAATTTTATTTTGCGTAACGAAACGAAACCGACAGTAATATGGAAAAGAATGTTTATTTTTGTATACTTCCACTTTACATTTGGGGGGGGGGAATTCTCCTCCTTTTTCTAATTGCAAAGCATTTGATAAGATCCTCAAAACTAATCTTAGGTAACACTCCTGCTTCTATACTTAATAGAGATAAGGCAGTCAGCCTGCCTTGCTGCATAGTTCTGTAGGGATTTTTAATATACTTCAGCTGAGAAAATGAACATTCAGCTGAGCAATTTGTGACCATTAAAGTTAAAAATCCAAGCAATGGAAAATTTCTGTGGTGTTGCTCTTCCCTTGATGCCCAAAGCACATGCTTATTTTTCTTAATGGCTAATCCAGCCCTGGTTATAGTCCTATAAAATTCTAGAACAGGTTATCCTATTCTGCAGTGTGGAGAAGGAAAGTACTATGGGGAACTGAATACTTACGCTGAGCAGTATAGCTGTATAATCTCAAAGATATTCCAGAAGTCCTTTGTAGAGATAAATAACTCTTCACAGTATTTCAGCACAGGAGAATGCTCTGATTTTCTAGATTTTTTTTTAAAGTCAGATCCTTAAACAGGAGCCCCTTGAGCATGAAGGACACAGCATGTATTGAAAATAAGTGTCTAATAGGAAGATGTTTGTCCTGGTATTACAGAGTTAGAGTCAGGGGTGAATCTCAGTGCAGATAGTGTTTCTTCTGTATGTTTTGCATGTTGGAGGAGGAGACCAATACTAGCTACTTCATCAATGCTGTTGTCTAAAATCTGCCACATGAGCCAGCTAGAAAAGAGAGTGGGGTTGGTTTACTTCTAAGAGTCCAAATAGTTTTGTTGAGAAGGGAAGAAGTAGTGGACCAGAACCTGGATTTTTAAAAAATCTACACTGCAAAGGCTTAACCTGTACTTAGTTCTAAATCAGATATCCAAGTCCTTCTGGGCAGTGCCAGAATTATGGGGTCCCTTTATGAAATGTATAAAAAACCCAAACCAAATTTGCTACTGATACGATTTTAGTATCTAAAACCAGTGGCTAAGCAGACTGTTGCAAAAGATAAAAGGCCTGGACTATCTCTTTCACCCCCTGAAATCCAAGCACTGTTGTGATTGATTTAATTATAGGTTCAGCACGTGCTTATTAGTTGCCAGGAGTAAGCAGCTAAGCATGCAATGTTATTTATTATAATGTTACATCATGGCGAATAGACACAGGCAGTGTCTGAACAGAGAAATTCAGCTGAACTAACAGGAGGTCAACGATGTAGAGAGGAAGAAAAATGATGGGAGGAGAAGGGTCTAAAGGAGAAACAGGGAGGCTGAGGACAAGCCAAGAACAAAAGCAGTGAGCCAAAGAGGAAGTGCCAAAGTGTAGCTTTGTCTGGGTAAAGAACTAGGATTGACCTTGCATAGCCAGGTTAGGAAAACCAACATGTCTAGGAGATGGGTGTATGGAGAGTGAGGCAAGATCTGTGCTAGGAGCACAAGACTACCCTTTTCTTCTTCTCCTTTGTGGCCACAAGTAATTCTCCATAAGTGAAACCAGTACACACATCAGAAAGCTTGCAGTTTAATTCTAAAATTTTGGTTGATCCCAACATACCTACTAAATAAGTGGGTCAGTATGTTGTTTTCTTACAACTTTATTGTATGGCAAGTAATTATGGAGTGTGTGTTCAAATATATAATTAATTTTGTTTACATTGGTGAATAACTAATTTACAAGGCAGGGGTTTTCTTTTTAATTCCTATGCAAAACCACAAATGTTTTAAGTGGTACACATAGCTGAAAACAAACAAAAAAAATGTTTGGTACTAACATCACCTTTAAAGTAGCCTAGCATCTAGGTCCAGAGCAGCCAATATGGTGCCTCCTGACTACAACTCCCCACCCCCATGACCATTGGCTATGCTGGCTGAGGCTGATGGGAGTTGTAGTCCCAAACATCAGTAGGACACACTACACTGACTATCTCCAATCTAGTTGCTTGAGATTTTTCCTTCTTTGGTTGAATAAAAAGTTGAGATTGGTTCCTCTGAAGATCTCATTCTTATGGTTCATGAAAGGTAAAAACATATTTCATATCTAGGGGTTGGTTCACTCAGCATATTTCTCATCTACGCTAGGTGTCTGCATTCTCTGCGTATGTACTATGTTGAGAAATGTAATATATTGAAATGTTAGCCACAGACAGACCATTCCCTGTGACTGCAGTGGCAATCTGTTTTTGCAGTGGAGCCGTTTCTGTTCTCTCTACATGCTCACTTTCATCATTTAATTCTAGCCCATTGCCTTTCATTCCCTTGATATAGAAAGGGAGACATTTCTGATAAACACAGGATTTGTTTGTTTGTTCCTAGGAGTGCAGAATGATGCTTTCTTTTATTGAAGCTTGAAGCAGAAAGAGTCAATAGATTGCGGCTGATGTTTTATTCTTGGTGCAAAGTCCACTAACTCGTTCACCAAGTCTTCTCTCTTCACAGTTATATAGACCCATTAACATAGTATCTGATGCCACAAATACTTTAATGCATCCTTGCAAAATCCCCTTGAAGTAATGAAGTGCTTATACGGAGGCAGAGAAAACTAAATGACTTGTCCAAAATAATCAGGGAGGCTGTGAAACAGCTGTGTGTGAATTAAAGCTACTGCTAAGTCAATCGCTTGTGTGGAATGCAAGGGCATGCTGAAAAATCCAGCCTTTAGCTCACACTAAACTTCAGCAATACCTCTTACCCAGTGGTGTCCTGCTTTGTGTCATTGTTACCTGCAGTTGCTCCTTTCCCCCTACAGCTTACAGCTCTGTCTTCTAATCAAATATTCACTTTTATGTTGGCAAATCACCTTGAGGTCATGACACCCCACCAAGAGAAACACATACCAAAGAGCCAGAAGTGGGGAACAGGTGAGAAGAGCCTGTGAAACCTGAGCCTGTGTTTATTTCAAAGGTAAGTCCAATTCACTCAAGGGTAACTGAGACCAGGGTGACGACATAATGGGTGAAAACATCCCTCTGTCTGGGAGGAAAGAAATTGCCTCTGGTATCTTCCCTCATCAGTACAAAAATCTTACCCTAGAAGTTGTGTCTTTCTTTGTAAAGAAACTTACCTCAGAGCTGGGGTGTATGGGGTGTTAGAAGAGGGTTAGTACTTCTGGTCAGGGACATTCTGGGGTAGCTTGTCCACCTTAGGCCCCCATTCTTCTCTCAGCTCTCACCTGTGGCTCTTAGAAGCTGTCAGCATGTGATAGTGGCCACACCTTGGGAACAGCTTCAACAACATAAGCTCCATCTTTATGAGAATGCTTATTGATGCATTTAGACTTAGCAGAAATAAATAAAGCAATTGATATATGGGAGAAATGGGCTATCTTAGAAGGTGAAGTTTGCCGAGAGCTTTGTCAACTATTGGAAAATGAACTATGAAAATATGAGACTTGAAAGGATTTCATTTTTGCAGATGATTGCCTTACATTTTTTGTAAAGTTTCACTTATATAACAACAACAACAACAACAACAACAACAACAACAACAACAACAATGAAGATGAAAATATTTGGGGCAAATCATACTACATTCCCAGATTAATTTTCTTTCTTCTTTTGTGTTTATACTCCCAGGTTAGTTTGAAGTTCAATGTGTTGGTTTCAGTTGAAGGAAATCAATCACCTTATCCTAGTCTTGTCATGCGTCTCACAGCCAAATAGCATGCAAAAGCATTAATTTATCTTTCATTCTGACAGTCAATTTGATCATTTCATCCTCTGGGAACTTTGATTAGGAGAAGATTCTAGAAATCAAACTATCAAACCACACAACCTATGTGGAAGCAGAAGTGAAAAAGAAAGGGGAATTGTAGATCTATAGATATGATTTGCCCCAAATAATTCTAGGTGGAACAGGAAAGGTCTAAGGGGTCATCATTGGGGGGAATGTCAGCGAGAGTGAGCCATGGGAGAAGAGTGAAACTGTGGGGAATGGTGGGTTGGTAATAGGAGTGAGCGATCTGGTGGCAAGCCCTATATATTCTACCAGTGCTAGTCGCATTAACCTTGAATGGCACTAGGATGAGATGTAGAAATGATGAAAGAAACAGTACTTCTGTGGAATGCTACTGCTTAAAGTTGCGGGGAGAACCACTGCCTTAACTGAGCTGGTGCTGGCAGCAGCAGATCCCTAGGCTTGTCAGCCTCCTTCCTCATGCTGCCCAGGCCAACTCTTGATTCCAAGTGGCAATGATGGATCCCCAGGCTAGACAGCGACGGCTCTTCCTCCCACAAGCCTCTCCCTTACCTGGGCTGGCAGCAGCAGGAATGGATCCCAAGGCTGGCCAGTGAGGAGGAAGGCAGACTGCAGTAATGCCAGCAGACCTGCACTACTTAAAGAGTACAAGCATAACTTTAACTTTTTAGTTGTCCTACAGAAGTCTAACAAAGCTTGGCTTGTAATCCATGGAGCCACCTAAAAAGATGAAAGGCATTACCCTTGCAAAACACCTTCATTGCTAAGCTTCTGAAGCCAAAATACGTATTAAAATCAGTCATTTGGACAAGTGACTGACAGTTGATAAAATTAACTGTAATAGCATTTTTAGGCTGTGTTAAATTGATTTTGAAAAACTGCTTAAAAAGAGAAATGTGTAAAGCGTAGTGAGAACTCCCTTGTGAATTGCTCTGAATTTCTGGAAGGGAGAGTGGAAATTTATCCTTAAAAAGCTAATTCATTTTACAAATCTGATAATTTCTCAACTGCTTTGTTGGATTGTGTTGGTTTTGATAAACCAGTGCTCGCTTTCCTTGTCAATCTAACTTAGCCTCAAACAACAATGTTCTACCTTGCTTGGTTTGTGGGTATTTTTATACAACTTGGGATGTTGATTCTCACCACAGTTTAAGAAAGAATATTGGCAGGCTGGAGCCGGATGGTGAGGGGGCTGGAAACAAAGCCTTGTGAAGAACAGTTGAGAGATTTGAGTATGTTTGGCCTGGTGAGGAGACTGAGAGGAAATATGATAGTCATCTTCAAATATCTAAAGTGCTGTCACATAGAGGATAGACAAGCTTATTTTCTCCTGCTCCAAAGGATAGGACCTGAACCAATGGCCTAAGTTACAAGAAAAGAGATTTCAACTACACATCTGGAAGAACTTTCTGACCATAAAAGCTATTCAACAGTGGAACAGAGGTGGTGGACTCTCATTCCTTGGAAATTTTCAAGCAGAGGTTGGATAGCCATCTGTCACGTATGATCTTGTTGAGAATCCTGCATTGAGAGGTTTGGACTAGATGACCCTTGAGGTACCTTCCAAGTCTACAATTCTATGGTTCTATGATTTATGAAATTTAAGCAGTTCAAAGGCAAGTGAGAATACATTATGATCACTTAGCAGCTCTTCTACATGTTTTTTTTTTAAATTCTTTTTATTAATTATTCCGTGAAGAAAAACAGAGACTGACACACAAGTAAAAGAGAGAAAAATACAAAAAAGAAAAAGATAAAAAACATACAAAGAAAATAAGTAAAAAGTGCACAAAATTATTGTTTTCATAACACTCCTATAACATAGCCATTTCTTCCAGGACTTCCTTCAGCTTGGCCGCAAATCATTCGAAGCAGTAAATAAAGTTACACGTTTCATCGTTTAACATGTAATAGAGTTTAATGAAACTTCAGAAATTGTCCGATGAATGGAAGAGGCAGACCAAACCATTTCAGGAAGAAAGGGCTTATGGGTGAAACAAGCAAGCAAGCAAGCAAGCAAACCAACCAACCAACCAACCAACCAACCAACCAACCACAAGTGACGTCATTTAGTCAGCTATATTAGCTTTAAGTATAATTATTAACAGTTTTGGTCAAGCTACACCACCTGTCCTATACATGGCATCATATATAGCTGGGCTAAAGAATGCTTTGCAAGATGCTTTGAAGCCTCAACCATCAACTGATTGTTGGGGCTTCAAAGCACAGGCCCAATGAGCAGTTGGATCTCCCCAATGCAGCCGAGAAGGCTGGGGAAAGCAGCTTAAATTTAAAGCTATTCCTCCAGTGATCTTAATTCAAGCCATTTTCTCTGGAAAGACAGAAAATGCATTTAAAACTAGAATTTTTATTTTATTTTTTACAGAGAGATGAAAAGTTATCTGAATAAACTTCAAACGGGCTCCCTATCACAGCTGATCAGTGATTACATTATTTGAAGACAGGCTCCCAGGGCCAATCAGCTGATTGATGCTGAAAGCACATTTTTCAGAGGAGGTTGTTGTAACCACCAATCAGCAACCTCCTTTGAACAGTCTGGGCAGTCCCACCTATCTATCAAAGCTGCTCTGGTAAAGAAAAAGGTTAACAGCAACAGATTCAGGTTGGCCTTCCTAACCTGCCAGGGGTTGGGTTTTGGGGGAGAGCAAGATAGATTTGTTTCAAGAAAAGAAGGAAAACGTTGAATGAATTTATGTGGGACAATCGTGTTTGCTGGCGATTTGTACTAGTACTGAAAATGGATTCATGTAGGCCATGCCCAGGAACAAATGAAGTGTTTGCTGTACATAGGTGAGTAAAGAAACCAACCAGATACTGGGCTAGAGAATCTGAGTAATAGAAAGAAAAACCTTCTGTCCAGGAGTTTGGAAAAAACAAGAGTAGAGATATAGATAGATATAGACTGAGGGTGGGAGGGAAGATTATGCTTTTAGTTAGACCATATAACTAGCAAGAAAAGTGAAGCCAGTATTCATTTTTTTGAATTTAACTATAGGGACTTAGACCTGTGTGGAAGCCATGCTATCTGTCACATAACCTCTTCTCTTTCATTGTGACATGATGGGATACACTTACTCAGTAGAAAGAGAAAAGCATTATGCTTATGCTCAAGGGGCTTTTTTTTTTTGTATGTTCCTGCTGGCTAGTAGAAATTATTGTTGGCTACCAATGCCAGCTGCAGTTTAAAGATCCATGATAATCCATCCATTATAATCCAGCACTGAGGTTCTCTCACAGACCCCATTGAATTTGTCATTTGACTGCTAGCTCTGTAAATAATCCATAGATGAGTTGGTGGTTTACAATTGCAGTCTTAAAAACCAACCTGTGAGAGGTCCTCAGTACTCCTCTGTGTAAACATGCTTTGCGAAAATGTTTTTAACACACATTATGCTGTCAGAAATGGATTTTCAAACAAAAATCTCACCCCCTGTCAGTCCTAAAGATGTTCATTTATAGCAGTGCCAAGCGATTGAAGTAGCAGTGTTGGTTCCCGTATATATATACTCTGATTTAGCCTCTGCAATTGAATCCCCTTTGAAGCTTTCATTTAAAACTGTGCCTCCAAGCTAGCAGCCATGGATAGTAAACAATACAAAAAAACTACTAAAAATGGAAGCAGAACAGAGTGATTATGGCTGGTGGCTTGTTTGCAGTTTTGTGGGGAAGTTTCATCGGTCTATGAAAGGTGCTGGAAAGTGTGCACTCATCTGAGTCAGGCCCACTGCACCACGCTGCTCAGCAGTCTGTTCTCCTGTGGCCTCATTAACTGATATCTCACAAGCTAGGCAGCAAAGCGGTGTCCCAGATTTTCACCACCCAACTCTGACATTTATAAAGTACTTTCCGTCTTGACAAGATCAAAAACTCAGCATTCTTTCAAATTTCATAATAACTCCCAAACACCCCCAGCTCACGAAGGAGGCATGGGAGAGGGGGGTGATGCTCTTATTAGATAAGAACTTTGGAAGCAAGGTGTCTTCCCTTTCCTTGCAACTGGGTGATCATTTGATTTTTGCAATGTTCTTTGTGCTTAGAACACACTAGTACAAGGTGTGTAAGAATTATTTGCAAGCACTTGGTTCTTTCATTCCAACCCTGTCAGCTCATGGCTTCTCTATCAATCTTTAGTCTCACCCCCTTCAGAAATTGTACTTAAAAGAGCTCCTAAACTGGGGATGGATAGCCCGGTCTCCTCTAGATATTACTGCACTACAGCTGCCATTATCCACAGCAGGTGGCCAGGGTGGAGCTGATGGGAGTTAGGAGTCTGACAGCATCTAGAGGGCCCCAGGATCCCTAGCCCTGCCCTATCAGCTCCTGAAAACTGAGAGGAAGGGGGTGGAGGAAATAAGCATTTGACACAAGGTCATGACTGTCTTGGACAGGGGATGCTGGGTGAGGACACAGCAGTTCACCTTGAAATTCCCCCCTCCCCCTCCTGACCACTTCCATCCTTCTGAGATGGCACTCTAGCTAGCCTGAGCTGGTTTACTGTCTTGTCTAGTTAGCTTCTCTCAACAGATGGCACCACTGAAACCCCTGGCTGAGTGAAGAGGCAGAAGGGCAGCCAGGCCAGGACACACACTCCAGCAGGATTGCAGGATTGCTGGTGCTTTACTGTAGCATTCATTTGAGCAGGCAGCAAGGAGGGACTAGGCAGTGCATTGAGCAAGTGGTGACAAGGTGTTGGGGAACAGAACTATGTAGAATGTGGCCTGACCTGCACCCCTAAATTAGCCTGCTGCTCTCAAGCACTGTGGAGGGTGCTGTCCCATCACTAGTACTGAGGATTCACTTGTGAGTCTGGTTGAGGGTGCCTGCCTTCCCTCCCCTCGGCATCAAATTGTATTGGGCTGCCAAAATCGGGAACAACACATTTCAGCATGCAAAACTGCCCTAGACTGAGTCAAACAATTTGTCTATTCCCAGTCTGCCTGATGTCTTTAAACTGGAGAGGATGGGAGCTGAGCCTGGGACCTTCTGCATGCAAAACTCTACCACTAAGCTAAGGCTATTCATGCACTTCTAGGATCCCCATGCAAACAACATATATTATTGCTCATCACACATCAGTATTGTTCATTTGTTCAAATTTATTATTATCGTGCTTCTGCTATCTGTATTTACTTACTTGCAACATAAAGTAGGTTTTTTGGTGAGTAAATAGTATTTTTTTTTTAAGTTATGTTGCTAAACTTCGGCTTGCAGAAATGATGACTCAGGTAGTCATTAGCTATATATCTTTAGTGGAAAAACATTCTTAACTAGTTTTATAGATATGGCTTAATATTTTATGTTATGCATTAAGAGCATTAAAACAAAAGATATGTGTGTCACTATTTTATGTATGAAGCCCTGACCACCAACTTCAGGGAGCATGAACATTTAACAATGTGAGGAAGAATCAATTCACGGTGTTTTACATATTGTTCTTTTATTTTAGATTTCAATCAGTTTTAAAGCTCACAGTAATAGGCTGTTTCGGGTGCATTTACAACACAACTGCCATTTCAAGTTAATTATCCTGAGCTGCAATCACCAAGCCTGCAACTATATCCTAGACTTCAGCAGGCCAAGCATTGCAGGACAGTTCTAGGGGTTAGCAAGGACCCGCTCAACTGTAAATCATCCCACTCTTCCTCATTGCTCTGTGGACCACTCAGAATTCCAACCTTCCTGCTGTGCCAATTATTACTCATTTTGTAATGCACTCACAGTAGTCTCTGGAAACTAGAAACTGCAGCATGAGGTTAGAGGCAGCAGCAGGTATAAGGACAGAGCATGAAGATTTTTGCACACCTGTATGTCAGCCACTGACCACTGCTATCTGTACACCTGCCTACTCTTACCAACTTAGACTTGCAACAAAAGATGTGCAACTGTGTTTACTGCAAGCCAGCAGAATTCCTTTCCCTCTTGCAGCAGAGTGTAAAAGCACCCTGGGCGGCATATTGCCTCCCTAACAGTGAGAGGTTTTTATTTTGTTTTCTTCATGTACTATAACAGTAAGAGTACCTTACTTTGTCAAAATGAGCCTAGAAATGTCTTGTCTAGATCAGTTTTCTTTTTCTGCTGTTCAGCTTCCCCGCCTGCAAGATCTCTCACTGCTTTTAATAGGCTGGGTGGGAAGACAAAAGGAAACAGGAAATTGGGCAAATAATTAAGACCTAGAGCCCTTAAAAATGTCCCAAAATGCTGCCTTGCAACACTAGACCTGCTGGTCTAGGATACTGATCTTCAAGGTGTCCCATACCCTTTTTATTGGAGTTGGAAATAAACTGTATTCCATGGTTAGAATAGCTTGTTTATATCACTTGCGTTGAGTACAAGAGAGAGGTTTCTGCATTTGAAAATCACATTTTTGAGGCAAATGTTCCCATTTGAAAAGACTGCTACCCTGTGCACAACACGGAGAGCCTAACTGATTCCAGTAAGACCTTATTCTAATTAAACATGCATGGGATTGCATGGAAATAGTTGATACTCTAGTTTTCTTGCTTCATTGCTTTTTCCTTAGATCCTCCAACAATAATTTTATGTCAAATTACGACTCATGCAATATGAATCCTGCATAGATATGTAGGGAAATATTCAGCTAGAGTAGAAACAGTCAATAGACAGTAAACTGACACAATCAAAGGAACTCTGTAAATGTAAAGCATGTGAACACAGATGAATCAGAGACCTAAGCAAGTCTTTTTTGATAGAGGGCTTCACATAAAATATATGGCCACAACTCCCGTTGCTTTGGATTTTAATAATTTCCCTCCTTTTAAAGGAAAAAAAGTAGTCTCACCATGTGTTTTTAGAAATTTCCATTTCCCCATAGTTCTCGGTTTTTAAAACTGAAAGGTCTTTTAACAATAAACCCAAAATAATGTGATAGTTATATTTCCACATGATGAACAGTGTGTTAGTACGATGAAATGCTGTCTTGTGTTCTTCAGTAGAGAAAGCATCCAATATTAAGGGAGAAAAGAAAAGCTCCTGTTAGACTCTAATTAGGAGATGCAAAACAGAGTTTCTTGCTCCTCACTTCTAATATCACATGCGCTGGTTTGACTTACTAAAATGAAACCCTTCAAATCACAGTAATCAGTGAAACTGTATCAATAACAATGCAAGATCTTGTTTACACAGCTAAATAATGATTAATGCGTGCCATATGGAAGCATGCGCTAACACTAATGAACAGTTCTCTGTATGGCAACTGGTAATGGGTTTGCGAAACAGACAACCTGGCACTTGTTAGAAGAACAGGATAAAAGATCAAAGCATAATATTAACCAACTGGCTAGCAACTTCAAAATAGCAACATTTACAATTAGAATGAATACAGCTTTCAAATGAAGGTTCAAATAGGGCAACACTGTTTGGATAGCTTTCTAAACAGATGCTTTGGATAGCGGAGTTTGTGTTTGTTTGTTTCTTGGCCTGCAATATGGGACTAAAGCTGCACTTCAACAAAGAAATTTTGTAATCTGCTTGAAAATTGCCATTAAAGGACTGAATATTGTCTCAATGGAAATTGCTTGTAAAGTGGAGCAGGTGCACAGTTAAGAGGGAAGTACCATCACATTAAGAATCAGAAAACTCCCATCACACAATCCAGTGAGGGAGATCAAAGTACAGAGGAGATTCTCCCTGCCCCCATACACATTGCAGCTGGTGCAGATATGGATCCACATCTGTATATACATTGCAATAATTAATAGCACCCAAATGGGTTTCTTGGTATTTTGTATGCATTTTGATACTGTTGAAAATCTGCAGCCCTGTGCTGCATGCTTTAATGTTGGAATTCATTTCCAATTCATACCTAAATTATTAGTTTAAATACATATTTTGTAGCAAAAAATTATCTAAATATGACTTTTTCATGTCAGGTTTGTTGAAAAATTCAGATTAATGAGACTGCTTGGAAAACATCCTGGAGAGGGGTGGAAGGCGGGGACCTTCAGTCCTGGAAACTGCTACATAGGGCAAGGCCTATTGGGAAGGGTTGCTTAGGCCACAAGGTTGTATATTTGTTTCCATAAATAAAGAGTTAACTTCACTGGCAGAAGTGAGTTACTGCCTTTATTGCTGACCTGCGCTTGACTCCTGCCCTGACACCAGGTAAGTTTCAGATGCTAGTACTGGGGAAGGGCTACCAGTGACTGTTTCCCCAGGACTTACCTTGCCTACTGTTTTACTAATTCCCTAGGAAGGGTGTAGCTTGTTCTGGACTGAGGCAGGAAACCCCATCCTATAGCAGATTACTATGGTGGTCTGTTCCCTCTCCCCTGCCCCCACGTGCCTCTCCTTTTGTCTATCTTTAGACCTTGCAGTAGGATGCTGGGACAATGTTCAGCAGTGCCTCACAGACATGGATCAGAAATATGCTGAACTGTTCATACCAATTGACCAATAACTGCACAAGCATGTATTTATTATATATTTAAAACTCTGTTACCCTTCATTCTTATGGCTACAACAGGCATGAATGAAAACATGCTACAAAAACACAACACAATACAAGTAACAGGACCAACAACCATCACAAAACAATTAGAAGCAACTGAAAGCAAGCAACCTCTCTGTGCAATTTTATACACAACTGCAAAAGTGAAAGTTACATTAGCTATGCGTTGTTGTTGTTTACATGATGCACCTGTGAAAGTATTGGAGATGGAGGATATTGTATTAGGTTATTGGTGAAATACAAGTTCTGATGGGCTATTAATATATTTGTATAATTTGTAATGTTCACAGTGACCACAGATCCCATTTTAAAGTCCGCACAATCCTTTCCCCCTAACCATGTATACTAATTCAAAGCAAGAAGAAAAGGAAGGTATTTCCATTCAGCAGGGTTGCCTGGGTGCTTGCAGTATATGAGATGGAATATTCCTAGATTATCTTGGATGCCTACTGTAGGTTTTCTGATTAATAGACGAGAGATCTTTCAGCAGTACCATGAAACCAATTCACTAGTTCTAAGTGAGAAGACAGCCTGACTGGCAGCTTCAATCCCCCTATCCTTTGGTAGTCTTTGTAATTACTCTGCTTCCACAGTGTGCTTTTAAAAATCCCTACAGCGCAGAGAGAAATAATAGCTGGCAAATTGTTCACGGTATCTTTCACTCTTTTGGGAACTAACAATAAAACTTGGAACAATAATGACTGGAAGAATGAAATAAGATGGTAATGCTTTCAAGACCCCAAAAAGACTCCAAAATTTTAAAAAGCACACACATATACACATAGAAAGCATAGTTCAAATGAAATTCTTGTCTTCATTCTACAAATATCACTATGCTATAATAGAGTGAAGCCATTCATGGGCATCATGTTATTGGTTTCAGGGGTTCTCTAAGGCAAGAGGCTAGTGTTGGCAAAAGTAAGTGAAGGAAAAGGGAGTGGAAGGAGAGGGTGAGACAGTGGGGAGGTTAGCATTGATCAGACACACAAATGGAAAAGCTGAATTTCCTCTACTGGTGCATCTGGACAGCGCTGACCTCCTCACCACTTCACCCTTCCCAGTAAGCCACAGTAATGCTAGTGCCAGGAAGCAAAATACATGTTGCCACTTGCACCTTGCTGGCTTCTCCTGGAATGAGGAACATAATTATGATTCCTTCCAGAATCATAATTCCAGAAGAAGAAGAAGAAGAAGAAGAAGAAGAGTAGTTTGGATTTGATATCCCACTTTATCACTACCCTAAGGAGTCTCAAAGCGGCTAACAATCTCCTTTCCCTTCCTCCTCCACAACAAACACTCTGTGAGGTGAGTGGGGCTGAGAGACTTCAAAGAAGTGTGACTGGCCCAAGGTCACCCAGTAGCTGCATGTGGAGGAGTTTGGAAGCGAACCTGGTTCACCAGATTATGAGTCTACGGCTCTTAACCACTATACCATACTGGCTGTAAGGGGCCAACTCAACTACAACCTTTTTAGACACCGCTTATGCAGCAGCAGCAGCAACAACAACAACAACAATAACATGGACAAGTACCTGAATCCCTTACCCATTTTTGTCAACACTAACTGCTTGGGGTGCTACTGAAGCCTTGATTTGCTGCAGTACTGCTGGGGCCAATGCTCAAAAGAGGACGCAGCCCCAAGTCAATATGGCAACTGGGGGGAATGATGCAAGGACAACCAATTAAGAAAGTTTGGTCAAGGGCAAGTAGTTGTATCTTGCCCTCTCTCTCCTATCCAAACTTGGGATCTAAAACTGCATCCCAGGAAGTGTCTCTGCTTTCCCAGTCTTTACTTCAGAATAAGTTTCACAAATATAAGTGGGATATTTTTCCAGGTATGTGGGTTTAGCAACCTAAGGCTAAGTCCATGTGACTCCAGTATATTTTGCTATGCAAAGCTTCTACTTGCTCTTCTATTTTCCGCTAGTGTAATGAGCAATAGGGATGACAAAATGGTACCTTCCATCTTTTTAGCACTTTAGAAAATAATAATAATAATAATAATAATAATAATAATAATAATAATAATTTATTATTTGTACCCCGCCCATCTGGCTGGGTTTCCCCAGCCACTCTGGGCGGCTTCCAACAGAAATGAAAAATACACTAAAATGTCACATATTAAAAACTTCCCTGAACAGGGCTGCCTTCAGATGTCTTCTGAATGTCAGGTAGTTGTCCATCGCCTTGACATCTGGTGGGAGGGCATTCCACAGGGCGGGCGCCACCACCGAGAAGGCCCTCTGCCTGGTTCCCTGCAACTTGGCCTCTCGCAGGGAGGGAACCGCCAGAAGGCCCTCGGAGCTGGACCTCAGTGTCCGGGCAGAACGATGGGGGAGGAGACGCTCCTTCAGATATACTGGACCGAGGCCATTTAGGGCTTTAAAGGTCAGCACCAACACTTTGAATTGTGCTCGGAAACGTACTGGGAGCCAATGTAGGTCTTTCAAGACCGGTGTTATATGGTCTCGGCGGCCGCTCCCAGTCACCAGTCTAGCTGCCGCATTCTGGATTAGTTGTAGTTTCCGGGTCACCTTCAAAGGTAGCCCCACGTAGAGCGCATTGCAGTAGTCCAAGCAGGAGATAACCAGAGCATGTACCACTCTGGCAAGACAGTCCGCAGGCAGATAGGGTCTCAGCCTACGTACCAGATGGAGCTGGTAAACAGCTGCCCTGGATACAGATTTGACCTGTGCCTCCATGGACAGCTGTGAGTCCAAAATGACTCCCAGGCTGCGCACCTGGTCCTTCAGGGGCACAGTTACCCCATTGAGGACCAGGGAATCCTCCACACCTGCCCGCCTCCTGTCCCCCAAAAACAGTACTTCTGTCTTGTCAGGATTCAACCTCAATCTGTTAGCTGCCATCCATCCAGCCAAGTTGGCTAAATGGGAACTGAGCTGTTGTAAAACATGGCATGAGCAAATAGGCTCACATCTGGGATAGTCAAATCCCATCAATTACATTCATATTCCTGCAGTTATTTCCTCATTTAGCACAGATTTACCTAATGCCCTGCTCAAAGGACTGTTAAACAATGTGAGTGAACAGCCACTCCATTTTAAACATGTTTGTATGCTCATAAAATCAGTAAGACATAAATCAATCCAGGAAACATTCAGAGACATGCTCTTTCCCCCCAATATTTCTTTGAGCTGTGCTTTCTTTATGACCTTTTTGTTTCATTTCCTTTTGCTGGACTCTGTTAGGATGCTCATTTGACACAATGGTTTTTGGGGTAAGTGAAATCTCCTGCTTTTCAATCAGAATGCATGTGGAATAAATTTTATTAACTGATTGCCGCATTCATTATACCCTATTTTATATGTTATGTCCTTCGTTCCTTGGAGATTTGTTTTAAAACAGGTGGTTTGCTCTGAATTTTTTAGACTGCATTCAGTTGTCCATGTCCTTGCCATGTGAGGTATTTATTATACCTTTAAGCTGCCTCTTCTTTTTGTTTTGTTACTTTTGATAAAGCATGGAGATAGACAGGCATATATTTAATTACAATGATAAATGGTAATTTTTAAGGGCAAAGGGAGCCATTAAAGTGAATACACACAACTCATAGCACTAGGTTTAAGTGAACAACAATATTATTTAATTTCAAAGGAGATATGAAACAGATTCATTTAACTTATAATTCCCTACCTATCATCCAGGTGCAGTAACCAAGTGAGGTAGGGGAACTTGCCTCCTACTTTTTCAGCTTTTTCAGCACCCTATCAGCATTTAACACCTGTGGTCAGAGACCTATGCTGGTTGCCAATTTGATACAGGCCAAGTTCAGGGTGTTACTATTAGTATATAAAGCCCTTAACATTTTTTGGACCAGTTTTCCTCCTATATGCCCACTTGGCCATTTTGATGTGTGGAACTGGCACCATTAGAAGTGCCACTAATTCTTGTTCCACACTTGTAATAAATTGATCTTTTAGGGTGACAGCACCCTATTGACATCAGGCAAGAGCCTTCATTGTACTATTTTTGGCACCTGCTAAAAACATTTTTGTTCAGACAAGCCTACCCAGATTTGTAGAATTTTGATATGTGTTTTAATCACAGGTTTTAATTATTTATTTTGAATGTTTTAAATCGTTGCTTTCAACTGTTTTTTACTGACAATTTATTGTTTTTCTAAACACTTTGAGGGTCCTCCCCACCCCAATCTAGCAACTTATAAATATTATGAAATAAATCAATCAATTGGCAACCAGTATTCACAACCATTCCTATGTGAAATCAGTACAGGCCAGTAGGCCTAACTTCAGGCATACAGTAAAAATTGGCATAGAATAGTTTTGCTAGAATTGAGACCTATCTGGCAGCATTGGCAAGGGGTACACATATCCAACAAGGGCAACCTTAGCTAGTGACTGATACAGAACCATTTAACGGTTCATCTAAAATTTCATATGGTGCTGTTTTGCCTACTGCTGACATCACAATTCTAAATTCTAATGAAAACTGTGAACATGTTACAATCTGCTTAGAAAACTGTTAGGAATATTTTGCCTGGGCAAAGAAAAAAATCAGCAGACAGTTGTGATTTAACACAAGGGATTCCGATATTAAGCAAATATTTTTAGTCAGTTGAAATACACTATTGAAATCCTACATGGCCTGGGACCCAGATCACAGAGGAAATGTCTATTCACACATTAAGTTGCCCTTACACTAAAAAATTCCTCAGAAGATCTCTTTTGATTCCTTTCTCTGAAGTGAAATGTGTGCCCATATGGGGGACAGAGCCTTTTTAGTTGTGTATTCCACATGCCATTCTGTCTCTACTGGAAGGCTCAGCTTGTGCCTATATAAATGTACTTTTGGGCATCAGAAAAATACTTTTCTATTTCCCCAGGCTTTTAACCTCTATTACATATATTCTGTTGATTTTGCTTTTAGCACCACCTTCTACTATTGAAAACTGTTTTGCAGGGTCATTGAAAACTACCCAGGAAATTTGAAATTTAAGAGCAATAGAAATGCATGAGCTGGAATGAGGACAGCAGGCACAATGCCTCTCCTACTTCTATACAAATTCATTGTAACACAGAAGAGAGCTATAGACAAAAATCAGATGGAATTCTGCCCATAAAGTGAAGAGGCTTATATGACTAATAAGAGACCATGAAGGCTTCCTCCACTGAGCACTCAGGATAGAATGCAAATGTATTCACCAGAGTATTATTATATTCAGAGATCATGCAACAGCAATCCACTCTCAGCCGTAAGCTGCAGTACTTTATCAATAAGTAGTTTTAATATTATACACTTGACAAGCTGTGACTCTGAGCAAAATCACAGAACCAACTGTCATGATAATGTGGGTTGGGAAGATATAGATGAGTTTTGTATGTACGGAAGAGGTTTGTGATTTTGGATGCATTCAGCCAAAAGTTTAGGAAAACAATGTTGTGTTTGCCTAAACTTTTCTTGGCTGATAATTTATGCATTTTATATTATATTTCACATGACATAAAGGCCACTTCTGGAAATTTAGTGGAAGTTTAGTGCTCATTTCTGCTTCCAGAAAAAAAAAATCCATTTGCAGCCCCATTAACCTAAAGAATCATAGGATTAAATTGATAAAATATGGGAACCTATGAAGCTATGCAATTTTTTCCTGCCTGGGACACGGATGGTGCTATGGTCTAAAACCACCGAGCATCTTGGGCTAGCCGATCAGAAGGTCGGTGGTTCAAATCTGTGCGATGGGGTGAGCTCCCATTGCTTTCTCCCACCTTCTGCCAACCTAGCAGTTCAAAAGCACACCAGTGCAAGTACTGTTGTACCTTGGAGGTTGAACAGCGGAAAGGTAAACGGTGTTTGCGTGTGCTCTGGTTTCTGTCACGGTGATCCACTGTGCCATAAGCAGATGCCATCCCCCCTTGGCCTGAAAGTGAGCAATACACCCCATATTCTTTAACTTTAGCTGGACTTTAACTGTCCAGAGGTCCTTCCCCACCCCCTGCCATTTTCATAGGGGAACAGAAGTGTGCATGTGGAAAGAGTGAGGGCGTAGTGATATATCCAATGTCATTTGCTGTTGTGTAACACCATGTCCACTGCTGTGAATGAAATCCTTTTGTAGCCAAAGAAAAAATTTACTAAAAATTATTTTCTTTAAAATAGTTTGACATGTAGTATATTGGTTAAAAAAGCCAGAATTCCATAAAGCACCAGGTACTTTAGTGTGAAAGTAATATTACAAATTGTGACAGAAACGGTACAGTGGTACTTCGGGTTAAGTACTTAATTTGTTCCGGAGGTCCGTTTTTAACCTGAAAATGTTCTTAACCTGAAGCACCACTTCAGCTAATGGGGCCTCCAGCTGCTACCGTGCCGCCGGAGCACGATTTCTGTTCTCATCCTGAAACAAAGTTCTTAACCCGAGGTACTATTACCGGTTTAGCGGAGTCTGTTACCTGAAGCGTATGTAACCTGAAGCGTATGTAACCCGAGGTGCCACTGTCCTGTTATAATCAGTAAAAAATAAAGCAATAATGCAGCCTGAGTAAACAAGCATACGGGCCACTCGAGCCGCTTTTGACATTCATAATATGAGCATGATCATTTGAACTGGTCCTCACTTAAACATGAATTCGACAACCAAGAGAAGAACTGCATGTGCTGCCGCTTTGAGCTCCCTGGAGAAAAGGTGAGCTATAAATGGTGGGAAATAAATCAACAAGTGGACATGAGAGGAGTCCGCAAGTGGTTCCTCACATGGTTAGGACCAGCACAAGTGAGAACTATACCTCACCTCACATGCACCCACAGTAGCATTGCACAATTTCACATTTACAGTGGTACCTTGGTTTACGAACTTAATCCATTCCGGAAGTCCGTTCTTAAACTGAAACCGTTCTTAAACCGAGACACGCTTTCCCTAAAGAGGCCTCCCACCGCAGTGCCCTTCCATCGTTCGGCTTCCGTTCTTAGACCAAGGTAAAGTTGGCAAACCAGGACACTACTTCCGGTTTTGTGGTGTTTGTAAACTGAATAGTTCGTAAACAGGGCTGTTCTTAAACTGAGGTACCACTGTACTCTGTGTGCATATGAATAATGAAACTACATAGATAGGGCTAACTGCATGGTCTTTCCAACCCAGACAAAATGGAAAGCAAAGTAACAATTTATTTTGTATCCTTTTTTAAAAAGCATAAATGTGTTAACATTTGTTAACTTTGCTTGCTGTTACTGTTTTGAAATATTGTATATAAGCATGGCCAGAACCAAGCAAGAAAAACTGAGGAAGATACTACATTGGAAACATGAGATTGTCAGCTGCTCTGTGAACATCACTTGGAAGAAATGAGAGCATTGAGCGGCTTCTTAGAAACACTTCATGCTGAAGCATGATTTAGGGGACATTTGTAGCATCTGCTTGATTCTCACATTGAAGAAAAAAAAAGAAAAGAAAAATTCTCTTGTGTGAGCCAGAAATTATTGAGTGAAATAAAACATTATTGTCAGGGAACTGCCATCTAAAGCGCCGGGGGCGCAAAGGCTCACTGAGGTTGAGAGAGGAGTAGCAGCGGAAGAGGGAACCAGTAGAGGGCGAGCAAGAACTCCAAGGGAAAGTGAGTCGGAGGGATGGCTCAGAGACGCTTCCAGCGAAAACAGTGGGGAGGTCTCAGGACCTCCTATAGGGACACCCACACCTCGCCGGAAACTGTCACGCCGAGAGGCCAGACGACGTGTTTCCGTTAAAGAGCTTTTATGTTGGAAACGATTCCGAAAGCAGCCACTTTCGGATTCTACTAGTGATTGACGCAGCCATGCTGGAGGGGCTCCGTCACAGGCAGAGGTTTGAAAACCTGATCAAACTCTGAGGGACTTGCATTTTACGCACAAGCAGCTCATCGTCCCATCACAGCAATCCGAAAGTCACCGAAAGCCAGCTTGTGCAGGGAGAAGCATCATGAGCAACCCAGCCGGAACCGGAGGAGCAGGAGCAGCTGGAGGGGGTCCAAGCCTGGAAGAAAGGTACAGGGCGTTGGAGATCCAGTTGGCGCTGCAAACGGCGAGGCTTGAGGAGAGGAGGGCTCAGGATGCAGAAAAGGGAAAGGAGAAAACCACCCCGCTCGCCAGAAAGGTGCCAGGATTGGTGCAGAAATTCGGGGGGGATCCCAGGAACTATCATGCCTTTAGAACAGAGATGCAATACGCTCTAAACTTGCAGTTTGATGACTTCCCCGACGAGGAATCGCGAGTGGCTTTTGTGATTGGCCATCTCGAATCCGGGGCGAAGGATTGGGTTAGACCCCTGATGGCAGCGAATAATGAGATCCTAAAGGACACGAGGAAGTTTTTTCGTGCCATGGACCTGATGTTTTCCAGCGATATTGAGCAGGGGGTGGTGCGAAGGCAGTTAATGGCTTGCCAGCAAGGAAGCAGATCTGTCCGTGAGTACTGGACTGAGTTTACTATGCTGATTCATAAATTGGGGTGGGACCTATCGGCGGAGCCCATCCAAATGCTTTTCGAAGAGGGGCTTTCTTCAACCGTCAAAGATGAGCTTTCCCGGGGGCCCAGGGCGGAGTCTATGGATCAGTTAACCAAATCTGCGCTGTGCATAGGAGCGCGCCAGGAGGCGAGGGCTTTGGAAAAGCGGGAAGGGAAAGGAGACCGTTGGAGGGAGTTCCGCATTCCAGACATTCCAGAGCCACCTTTCCCGCCGGCAGAGCCGATGGAAGTTGGAACAGCGCGGGCGCGCGCAGTTTCAAATCCCAGTGAAGGGCGGAAGAAGGAGGGAAGGAGCGCCAAGAGATGTTATCTCTGCCAACAGCCAGGGCACTTTGCCAGAGTCTGCCCACAAAGAAAGGAATGGCAAGGGATGGCAGGAGCTGTTGGGGGAAAGGAAGAGGAAGGCAAGGAGCAAGTAAAAGCCAACGCCTGGCTGCCACCGTCGGGGCACAGCAGCCAGGCCAAAGAGCAGTGAAAGTGCCCATGCCGGAACCTCCCAGACCCGCTTTAGTGATAGAGGTGTTACTAGAACTGCCAAACGGACACCCACTAAAGATCAAGGCGCTTTTGGATTCAGGCAGCTCCTGTAATTTCATGAGTAAGGAGTTTGCAGCTGAGCACCAGATACAGACCATCCCTTTAAGTAACCCCTTGCAGGTGACTACGATTGACGGCAGAGAGCTGTTGGGGGGAGAAGTTAGCCAACAGACTGTCCCGATGATAATGAGGGTGGCAAGGCACACCGAACAGATAGCGTTTAATGTGGCCATCCTGGGAGGAGCGCCCATCATTTTGGGGATGAGCTGGCTGGCGCTACACGATCCGCTAGTGGGCTGGCATCAGAGGGTGGTCTCCTTTGGGTCAGCGCATTGCCTAGAACACTGCAAGGAGGGGAAGGTTTCGGGAGGAGACAGAGTCACCCTAGCCGGGATGGAAGTAATGGACAAAGGGAAGGTGCCCCCGCAATACGCAGATCTGAGCAACGTATTCAGCGAAAGGGAAGCAGACAAACTGCCACCGCATAGACCCTTTGACTGTCAAATCAACCTACTCCCTGGGGCCCAACTCCCAGTAGGCAAGCTGTACGCCATGTCAGACAGGGAGATGCAGGAGCTGAGGGAGTTCATTGACAAAAACCTGAAGCGAGGTTTCATCAGAGAGTCCCGAGCGGTGGGGGGCAGCCCAGTGTTTTTTGTGGACAAAAAGAACACAGACAAACCGAGACTGGTGTGTGACTTTAGGGCCCTCAATGCAGTGTCGGAGCCCCTGGCTTTCCCTATGCCCCGAATTGATGACATTTTGACCAGAGTAAGGAAGGGAAAGATTTTTACAAAGCTGGACCTGCGGGGGGCGTACAATCTGATACGCATAAGGAAGGGAGATGAATGGAAGACCACCATGTTTACCCCTTTGGGAGCCTTTGAATACCTCGTTATGCCCTTCGGTCTACAAGGGGGCTCCGCGTGTTTTCAAGCTTTTATAAACCACGTTCTGGGACCTTTGCTCTACAAGAATTGTGTGGCCTTTTTAGACGACGTGTTGGTGTATTCGGAAGATGAGGAACAGCATGTGAGGGACGTTCGAGAAGTGTTGGGCAGGCTGCAAGCCAACCAGCTGTGGGTGAAACTGGAGAAGTGCCAGTTTCATACCAAGGAGGTGGAATTCCTGGGGTACCGCTTGTCAGACAAGGGATTGGCCATGGATCCAGGCAAGGTCCAAGCGGTACTGGAATGGAAGACACCGAAGACCAAGAAGGACGTGCAAAGATTCTTGGGGTTTGGGAACTTTTATCGGAAGTTCATCAAGAACTTTGCCCACTTGACGGCGCCCATCACCGACTGCCTCAGCAGCAAGAAGAAATTTGTTTGGACGGTAGAGGCGGATCGAGCCTTTGAAGAACTGAAAAGGGCTTTCGCCTTGGAAGAACAACTTCTGCATGTGGATTTACGAAAACCCATGAGAGTGGAAACCGATGCATCCGACCGGGCGGTAGGGGCGGTCCTTCTTCAACCGGGGAGGAGTGCGTCGGAGTGGAGACCGTGTGCCTTCTTCTCGCGGAAGCTGAATAAATCCGAGAGGAATTACACGGTGTATGACAGGGAACTACTTGCCATTCACGAAGCATTCCGGAGGTGGAGACATTTATTAATTGGGGCACAACACAAGGTGCAAGTGTGCACCGACCACAAGAATTTAGAGTATTGGAGAACAGCTCGAGTGCTCAACCAACGACAAGTGAGATGGGCACAGGAATTCTCCAAATTCAACTTTGAAATTTGTTATGTGCCAGGCCCAGAAAACGTCAGGGCGGACGCGCTCTCACGCAAACCAGAGTATTGGGAAGGGGAGGGGGTGATCGAAGAGAGACATGTCATCCCTGAGGACCGCTGGGTGTGTGGGGCGGCGCTGGTGGGGCAACGAGAACTGGTAGAGGAAACGGAAAATGATGAATATGCCCAGGATAAGCTCAGAGGTCTCAGGGGGGAGGGCGAGAGCCCCGGAGGTTTTGAGGAAAGAAATGGGGCATTGTATTACAAAGGGGCACTGTATATACCCGAAGGTGAATTGAGGGGGAGAGTACTCAAGCAGTTGCATGATAGCCCCACGGCGGGACATTTTGGACAACACAAGACCATGTGGTTGGTTACCAGGGAATTTTGGTGGCCTAAGGTGAGGGAAGATGTAAGGGAGTATGTAAGAGGGTGTGACCAATGTCAGCGAGCCAAAGGGGAAAGAAGGGCGCCGGCAGGGTTATTAGAACCATTACCCACACCAGAACGGCCTTGGGAAGCGATATCAATAGATTTTATGACGGATCTGCCAAAGTCCAAGGGGAAAACAGCCATCATGGTAGTAGTAGACCTGTTAACTAAGATGTGCCACTTTGTAGCATGCTCACATGCAGTCACAGCGGAAGAAACAGCGAAGTTGTTTGTAGAACACATCTTTAGGTTGCACGGGGCTCCCTTGAGGGTGATCTCAGATCGCGGCAAACAATTTACTTCCAGGTTCTGGAGGAAGCTCATGAGCTTGCTGCACGTGGAAGTCAATTTTTCAACTGCCCGGCACCCTGAAACCAACGGGCAGGCGGAAAGAGCAAATGGCATTCTTCAACAATATCTGAGGTGTTATGTCAATGACAGAGAGAACGATTGGGTCGAAAAGTTGGCGTTGGCAGAATTTGCCTACAATAATGCGGAGAATGTGTCCACAGGGATGAGTCCCTTTTTGGCTAATTACGGGTGTCACCCCAGGGCATTTCCAGGGGAAGGAGGGGAGAGATGGAGCGTCCCAGCGGCTGAACATTTTGTAGAAGAGATGGAAGCGATCCATCATCAGCTCCAGCTCAACTTAGAAAGGGCTAAGGCACAATATAAGAAGCAGGCAGACAAGAACAGAAGGGAAGGTGAAACCATAAGGGTGGGGGATCAAGTGTGGTTGTCAACCCAAGGGTTGCCGTTCAAAGGGGGTTGTAAGAAATTGAGGCCCAGAAGATTGGGACCCTTTGAGGTCATTCAGCAGGTCAACCCGGTAGCTTTCAAACTCCGATTACCCAACCACATGAAATTGCACCCAGTGTTCCACAGGTCGTTACTGTCACCATACAGGGGGGGACGTGAAGGGGAGTACGTCAGGGGACCAGCCTTGGAAGAGAGGGAACGCCGCAACCATGTAGCGGAAATCCTCGATTCCAGGTGGAAGGGAAATCAGGTGGAGTATTTGGTGGCGTGGGAAGGGGAACCGGAGTCAGAAAACACCTGGGTGAATGCAGAGGAAGTCAATGACGAGGTTTTAACAGAAACGTTCCACCAAAGGTTCCCGAGGAAACCTCAGCCGATAGCAAGGTTTAGGAGGGAGTATTTCGGCACCACCGATGAGGAAGAGGAAATGGAAGGGTTCGCGGAGTCGGAGTTGGAAGAGGGAGTGGACTCCGATGACGAAGATTACCGAGAGAGTAGGAACAGCAACAAGTGGAGGGAAGTGTTCGCGACGTCGGAAGACGAAGGAGGTTCTTTCAGGGGTTTTACCTCCTCACCGCCAGTAGGGGAGGAGACGGGAGGGGGTGAAGGGGGCCCTGGAGGGGAGGTGGATGTCAGGGAACTGCCATCTAAAGCGCCGGGGGCGCAAAGGCTCACTGAGGTTGAGAGAGGAGTAGCAGCGGAAGAGGGAACCAGTAGAGGGCGAGCAAGAACTCCAAGGGAAAGTGAGTCGGAGGGATGGCTCAGAGACGCTTCCAGCGAAAACAGTGGGGAGGTCTCAGGACCTCCTATAGGGACACCCACACCTCGCCGGAAACTGTCACGCCGAGAGGCCAGACGACGTGTTTCCGTTAAAGAGCTTTTATGTTGGAAACGATTCCGAAAGCAGCCACTTTCGGATTCTACTAGTGATTGACGCAGCCATGCTGGAGGGGCTCCGTCACAGGCAGAGGTTTGAAAACCTGATCAAACTCTGAGGGACTTGCATTTTACGCACAAGCAGCTCATCGTCCCATCACAATTATGTAGCAAGAAACTCAGGGATGAACCTTGAACGATTTTTTGGAGATGAAGTGGGGGCAGCCACCAAATTTCAGAGTTTCAGGGCAAGGTGACATTAGTACGCTGAAGACACTCAGCTCTATTTCTCCACAGCATCTGAATTAGGAGAGACTGTGCTGTCCCTAGACCAGTCCCTGGACACAGTGGTGAGTTGGGTGGGGAAAAAGAAATGTGGGTTTGCCATAAGCATCTGGTTGGCCACAGGATACTGAACAAGATGTCCCTCTGACCAGATCCAGAAGGGCTCGTCTTATATTCTTAATATTTTTGTATTAAATAAACTGTTATATTAAGACTATAAAGCACACTTCTCACTTGAAGCTGCCAAAAGATGCTTCCTGAAACTTCCCCACACAACAAAAAAAGCAATGTGTATTTTTACAGAAAGAAATTAGTTGTTACAAGAGCAGAAAGGGGAGACATCTATTACAATTATGGCAAAGGGTGGGAGTTATTAACAAGATTCTATCAAGCACTGATGCTGATGAAAGTCGACATTAATATTCTTATTTACATAACACATAATCTCTAAAATAAAATACGTGAGCATCAACAGCATTGCTAAGCACTGCTGATCTTAGCTCCAAGTTTTCCTTAGGTGACTATGCTGTCAATAAAGTACTAACCTCTGGAGCACCTTCTATTATTTTTATTTTTTTCCGATAAGCAAAATTAGAGTCTTCTAAAAATTCTGAGCAAACTTATACTTCATTCTTACACTGTTAGCACAACTGCGTAACAATAGGCTTTATGTAAGAAATCCCCATTTCCCATCTTAATTTCAAAAGGATTACTTAGTTCCAACAGAATTAAAGTAATCGGCCTTAAATAGCAACTTTTAAATAAACAAAATATAATTATTTAAGATAGTATTTACATATGCCTTAATCTTTTAGATTATTAAGCTTGTTGCACCACTGCTTATGCGTTCTTACCAATAATGTGTTCAAAATATTTTTTTATAAAATTTCTTTATGTGATACAACAATAAAGACTGGTTATTTTAAGAATATGCAATAAGTATCTTTGCTAGCATATTTAAGATAGCAATAAGTATTGGCTACTGTCTTGTAGCATCTTAACTTTATCATAGGTGTATGTTTTCATGGACTAGAATCCACTGAAATCAATACAATATTGCTGAAAGAAAGGCAGTATAATTGAAAGACCATTGTTCTCTTCCTGTTGTTCAGCTTTGGGCTGAAAAACTCATTTTTATTCAAAGTACTAAAAATAATCCTTCCATATCTCAATTTTCATATACTAAGTACAGTACAAATGTATTTGTAGTTATAGCTTCCATTGTGACTGCATTTAGATGCATCCACAGAGTTTCAAGATGATAAATATGGTTACTGGAAGCTTAGTTATGATATCAAATTGTATTAACTCCTCTTCCACAGCAGCAAGGAATATTCAGATGCGCAGCAAATGTAAACTAGTTGTTTTGGTATAACAACTGTGTCATTGAACTGCATTCTAGAAATCAGTTCAGGATTATTGAAGAGTTTCCTAAAAGTCACTCTATTGTGGCTTTATTATGCCAGAATAGGCACATCTCTGAAACTAGCTCAGTGCAAGACAGAAGGTAAGTTCTTTGAGTACTTTGAAAAGATGAACTCTTTTATGGGTATGTCCTCAGGAAACCTGAGAGACAGCAGCCTTTGGGTCAATGTGAAATTAAAAGATGGTTACAAGTGTTAAGAACACACAGTGTGTGTTTACACAGATCACCATGCTTAGCAGAAATGCAATGTATTAAATATGTATAACTACCAAAGAATTGATCTATGCCTACCTTCCAAATCTGCTGTAGACAGAGCTTGGATAACTCTGTAGGCTTATATATACAATGAGATATAGAAGATGATACTGCTTACAAGAAGAATCTTCTCATAGATGAGGCAAGGCAATTATTAGCATTATTTTGAGAGAGAAGCATTATTATAAACTTTTCAGGTTCAAGAATTCGGAGTAGACTGGCTAGGAAGTCTGGATGAAGAAATCATTAGCGCTAATGGAGCTATGATTAATATTTATTAGTGAGAGAGAAAGAGGAAAGCGGGAGAGAGAGAACATGCATCACCACCCATAATTCCTTTCCTGGGCTTGTAGCAAACCCTCTAGAGATTACATGCAAACCTGAAGGGTATTGTGATAAAGATGGCAGAACTTTATTTTCTCCTGAAGATTTTAATGTTTCATTGTGTCCTCTGAGAGAAAGGAAGAGGTTTATGAATGAGAAAATGAATGTAGGGGGCAGCTCACTCCCCTCTTTCCCAAGACCCTTATTTGTTGTTGTCGTTTAGTCATGTCTGACTCTTCGTGACCCCAAGGAACGGAGCACACCAACTGCCTCCTGCAGTTTGGTCAGACTCATGTTGGTAGCTTCAAGAACACTGTCCAACCATCTCGTCCTCTGTTGTCCCCTTCTCCTTGTGCCCTCAATCTTTCCCAACATCAGGGTCTTTTCCAGGGAGTCTTCTCTTCTCATGAGGTGGCCAAAGTATTGGAGCCTCAGCTTCAGGATCTGTCCTTCCAGCAGGAACCGGCAAGACAATCCAGTATCCCTGCCAAGAAAACTCCATGGACAAGAACAACAAGTATATAAAAGACATGCAATATATATAATGTTGCTATGGGAGAACAGAAAGCATTCAGAGAACCAGAAAAATGCTGGGTAAAGGAACGTACCCTTAGCCTTGGGGGACTCGGGGGTTGGGGAAAGACCCCCTCCCCCACATTTGGCAACTGCAGCAGAAGTATCATCCTCTCTGATAGAACTTAGCACAGTGTAAGAGGAGAGGAGAGTTTATCTAAGTGATTGCAGAATTTAGTACTTAACTTACAAAGTGAAGGAAGCAAATGTATCCCCAGCAGAGACATGCAGCAGTCAGGACAACTGCAGAGCAGCTAAACATTTTGCCATCTCTTCACATCTATCTCTGCAAGACCACTACTGGAAGAAAACCCACCCCCACTGATTGACAGCAATTGCCTTAAAGCCAGATTTATGAGTGGAATAGGGAATTAAAAACTGAAAGACAATAAAAAAACAAGGAAAAGGGGGGGAAGAAAGCTGGATTGACTCTTCTGGGGTAGGGACTTCTGGACTAGGAGTATAGTTTTGTTTTTTGTTGCTGTGCTGCCAGTGTTGTTAACCCTATTATTGGGAGAGCTGTGTCTGTGAGTACATCTATATTGGAAAAGGAGTATGACAAGGCTGTATATTGTCTCCCTGCTTATTTAACTTATATGCAGAATTCATCATGCGAAAGACTGGGATGGATGAATCCCAAGCTGGAATTAAGATCGCCGGAAGAAATATCAACAACCTCTGATATGCAGATGACACAACCTTGATGGCAGAAAATGAAGAGTAATTAAAGAACCTTTTAATGAGGGTGAAAGAGGAGAGCGCAAAATATGGTCTGAAGCTCAACATCAAAAAAACGAAGATCATGGCCACTGGGGCCATCACCTTCTGGCAAATAGAAGGGGAAGAAATGGAGGCAGTGAGAGATTTTACTTTCTTGGGCTCCATGATCACTGCAGATGGTGACAGCAGTCACGAAATTAAAAGACGCCTGCTCCATAGGAGAAAGGTGACGCCAAACCTAGACAGCATATTAAAAAGCAGAGACATCACCTTGCCAACAAAGGTCCATATAGCCATGGTTTTCCCAGTAGTGATGTATGGAAGTGAGAGCTGGACCATAAAGAAGGCTGATCGCTGAAGAATTGATGCTTTTGAATTATGGTGCTGGGGGAAACTCTTGAGAGTCCCATGGACTGCAAGAAGATCAAACCTATCCATTCTTAAGGAAATCAGCCCTGAGTGCTCACTGGAAGGACAGATCGTGAAGCTGAGGCTCCAATACTTTGGCCACCTCCTGAGAAGAGAAGACTCCCTGGAAAAGACCCTGATGTTGGGAAAGATGGAGGGCACAAGGAGAAGGGGACGACAGGGGACGAGATGGTTGGACAGTGTTCTTGAAGCCACAAACATGAGTCTGACCAAACTGCGGGAGTCAGTGGAAGACAGGAGTGCCTGGCATGCTCTGGTCCATGGGGTCACGAAGAGTCAGACACGACTAAACAACAACAGGTGGATGGATAAACCACAGCAATGCCTGTGATTAAGTAGCCAGGCGTTCCCATAGCATATGATTCTATCTGGTAAGTCAATGAGCTAGCTCTGCCGCGAAACACTGTGCATGATGTCTAATATCAGCGTCCCAAAAGTCATTATTTGCATTCTTTAAAGTGTTGCCCCTCTCACTGCTGAGCAGAAGCATCAGCTTACTAGGGCAATGGGGGAGGGCTGGCACTGTGTGTGTGATGCTGTGATGTCTGGGCATTGGGAAGAGCTGGAGCAGAGCCAAACATGGCAGCTGCACGACTTCAATGACCAGTGGCTCCCCCTCTGCCTCCTCCTGGTGTTGCCACCGGCAGGAGGCTGCTTCGACCTGCCTTCCCCTCCACAGCAGGAGGAGAAGGAGGAGGGGTTCACAGATTTGTATGAATGTATTTAAATATGGAAATGATAAAAAGTATGGTTGGGTAGTGCAATATATTGCCTCATAGATGAAGACTTTTTAGCTGTGCTATTTCCACAGTGAAAACTCAACATGCTCTCTTTTTCTCTCTCAAATATCATATGACTTTGCAATTTCTGCTTTATCTATAAGGCCTTATATTATACTACCCAACCATACTTTTTATCATTTCCATATTTAAATACATTCACACAAATCTGACTATTTTAAGGATATTACATACAGGCCTGAAGAAAAAATTGTGTACATCTAGCAGGCTGGAGAACCTGTGGCCCTCCAGAGGTTGCTGGAATTACCTACCTCCCATCATCCCTAATCACTGGCCATACAACAACAATAACTGCAGGGCTACATTATCCTTCACGCATAGTACCAGGAATGGCTTGCTAACGGCACCCCATATGTGGTGCAAACCAACAGGTTGGGAAAAACAGATTCACAGATCCAGAGTTAACAAAAATGAAATTATTGCAGTAGTCACTGATGTAAAATGACCCTTACCAAAAATGTCTCTCACTTTTAATCGACAAGGTCTAGGTTAATGCTGTGAAAAGTCCAATGAAAGCATAGCCTGTGGCTCAAAGTAATTGTCAGCACTGAGCAACCATCACCTTTAACCTATTATAGATTTATTACTCCATGTGCACTGTGCTTATGGCAAGGTATGTTTGAGTTAATCGTTAGCAGCCAGAAATTCTTCCTGGAGAGAAAGCGGTCAAGATGTGTGTCTGTCCAGCATCACTTTTAGCTTCTGCTTGACCCTATAAGGATGCCAACAGCAACTGTAAAAATTCAAAACCTTTAAAAAAAAAATCCCTTTAAAGCATTTTTAAAAATATGTGATTTTGCAGTGTTTCCCAAACCCGTTTTTCCCATGGACCACTTGAACATTGCTAAGGGTTTTGATGGACCACTTAATGATTTTCCTGCTGAAATTACTGAAAGAGCTTCGTTTAAAGACAATTTACATTGTTGAAAAATACATTTAGTTTTTGTTGTGAGCAATGCAGATAAGAATCAAAAGTCCTCAGCTGAACTTTGTAAAACTAGTTTAAGCCCATACTTTGCATAAAATGTCCTCATTTAATTGCAAGTCTCTGTTGAGACCCTAAAACCACATTCTTTTAAAAAAAAAGCTCACTCAGACAATTTATATTTGCTGTAATTGTCAAGGAACAATCACTTCCTTCCAGCCCTCCTCCCCTCTAGTTGCCCTTCTCCTCTATTACTGGTATATTAAAAGAACCTTATTTCGTTTTACCCTCTTTCTGCAGACACACAGCTTGGTTTAAGAACACAGCTTGGTTTAAGAACCTAAGAAAAGTCTTCTGGGTCAGGACCATGACCCAGTTCTGCATCATGTCCTCACAGCTGCCAGAGCAATCTCCCCTCCCATGGTTTCCAGCAACTGGCATTCAGAAGCATACTGCCTCCAGCCTTGGATGCAGAGCATAGAATTGTGGCTAATAGCCATCGATAGCCTTTTCTATCATGAATTTGACTCATCCACTTTCAGAGCTATCCACCTAGCACCACAACTAGGTGTGTGAAGTTCTTGACCCTGACACTCATTCCCAGCTTCATAAATGATGGCTAATGAAGCTGGGAAAGATCATCTGAACCCAATCCAATGTCGAGTAAATTCACATACTGGCCAATAATGCATTGGAGCTTTCCCCTGGGTGTTATAGAGCATCATAAACAACAGACCGAAGGGTTGCAATCAGATTTAATTGGCTCTGTGTTTGGCTCAAAACAAAAGAAATGCTTCTGGAATGGTTGCAATAAAATTGCAGGGCAGGTCTGACTCACTTTCAATGTAACTTCATCATTGATGGGTTTTATGGAACTCAGATGCTGCAATTTTCATGACGGTTGACAGGTTTATTTTATTTGCATTTGCTTTGTTTTGTTCCTGTAAGTTTACAATGCACACAGAGACTCAATAGGTAAGTCAGACATAAAGCCAAAACCTGAACACCTGTAACAACTGAGATTGCAGCCTGAAGTTTTCCAGCTTAACTAAGTTTTCTAGCGCATTTTCTCCACCATCCTTTTTTGTAAGGTTCATGTTATAAAATATTAGCTAATTATAACCGTGTATTATGGTCTCTCATCACTAACCAACAAAAATGCATGAACAATAACAAAACAACCACCCTAAAATAGAGAAAGCAGCAATATTCGATGATCAGAGAGTCACTTGGCTACTGTGTACCTGACTCCTATTTACACAGCTAGGCTTAAGGCACCTAAAATACAGACCATCACTATACTGCACTAAACCTACTATGCCTGCTCCCACCTGCCTCTTCCTTTAGTCAGCAGTTTGCTTCATGCCCAGAGCCGCTGGGAAAGATGTGAAGCAGTGAAAGGGCTGGTGAAGTAATCAAGTAAGAGGCTCATCAGCTTCTTAGATTCTTGGTAGGAAGAACGAGGCAGTCCATTGAAATCTGCATTACTAAACCACCATATGAAAAATAGCAACTATTTAAAATAAAGGAACCTGTTATGGTTTCAAAATATTCTTGAAACAAGTGGCATAAATCTAATATGGACATTTCAGTATGCAATAATTATTTAGTGTGGAATGTGGTCTATATATAAATAGAAATGTGTGGGCAGGGAGGAAGAAACTACATAATGGTTATTTATTCACTGCTGTTAAGTGAGCATCACCATTAAATATTGTTGGAAGATGCACTGGAGAAAAGAACTGAATGCCACCAGGACAGTTTGACAGTGCAGTTGTAGGAAGACTTCTCCCTACCTTTGGATCTCTTAAGGAGGGTTAATCAGCAGCTGATCTGGGAGAGTTTTTGCCCATTAGGATGCTGACCTGCCAAGCAGACTAACAAAGGACAAGATGAGGGGTAAGTCAGCAGGACACAGAGTGTGGGTTCTGTTTAAGGAGACACTCATGCAAAAAGGTAAATAAAGCCATACTTAGCTAGGCCAAGCTTTCATATAACCGAAATGACACTGGGCTCTATTAACATTGTTGTTTTGTTATTAAATTTATTACCTGCATTTCACCAGCAGGTCCCAGGGTTACAACAATTTGAAATTCAATATTAAAAATGCTTAAAACAAGTTAGCCACAGGGATAAAAAACATAATCACTTTGAATTGCTTTGTTCATCTTATGGCAATGGACCTATAGAAATACATGCTTTTATTTTATTTTTATTTTTATGAACAGAACAGTGACTCTATTAAGTAACTAGTAATAGAGAAACTCTGTACATGTTAATTCAGAAGGAAGTTTTACAGAGTTCAATATGGCTTACTCCTAGGTAAGTGTGCATTGGATCACAGGACAAACAGTAGCATTATATCTTCAGGCAAGACTGATAAAAGGGCTGTTACATTTGCAAGGATTTTTGGTGCTCCTCCAGCACATACAGGACAAGGAAGAAAATGGTGATGTTGTAAGTCTCCAATCAGACAACATTGGCTGTGAACTTAGATTAACTGCCAGTGAGGGGAAAACAAAGCTACTACTAAAATCCTGGCCAATGAGCTCTTGAGTCGTCTCTTATAAAGCAGCAACCTATGGGGTTTCTGCTGGCTCCTTTCCCAGCAGTTCTAAGGAAGACATTGCTGCAAGCATTGCACAAAGGAATGCCAGCACACGGCTAGCTTCCTAACCCTTTGCCTCTACCAACTATAAAAGACATCCTAAACCATTTTTGTGTCATTGTTTCTCATTTATCATACCGCTAAAAAAGAGATTCTTCTAAAAAACCTTATACTTCTAAGGAAAATAGTGCACAGAATCCTACTATTATTTAACGTTTATTCTTGTTTTACTGCTCCCCTCAAATTTCTGTTGGCTACACTACCATCTTAGGAAGAAGGCTGAGAAAAGAAGGAAACATCGGCATGCATTTTATCTTCAAATCATTACAGTGGTACCTCGGTTTACGAACTTAATCCTTTCTGGAAGTCCGTTCTTAAACCAAAACTGTTCTTAAACCGAGGCGTGCTTTCCCTAACAAGGTCTCCCACCGCCGGTGCCCTTCCACCATTCGGATTCCATTTGTAGACCAAGGTAAAGTTCGCTAACCAGAACACCTACCGTATTTTCCCGTCTATATGATGCCCCCATGTATAAGACACCCCCCCCCGTATTTTTGGGAAATCAATTTTAAGAAAATGAGGGGACATGGCCCAAAGTTGTTGAGCTTCTCCTCCCACACAGCTGCGGGCAGGAAACACTCCCTAGATCGTTTCCCACTCGCAGCGGCATGGGGGGAAGTTGCGCTCCCACCAACCGGCTGGCTGGCAGGCGTGCCACTTCTCCCCCCCCCCATGCCACTATTCATGTATTGGACGACCCCAGTTTTTTGCCACGTTTTTTGAGTCAAAAAAACCTCCTCTAATACACAGAAAAATACGGTACTTCCAGTTTTGTGGAGTTCGTATACCTAATAGTTCGTTAACAGGGCTGTTCTTAAACCGAGGTACCATTGTACTATGTTTCCATTTTTACATGTGCTTTTGCAAATAAAACATAATTGGACTATGTGCTCATTTAAAAGAGCTCAAATGTCCAGCAGCATATTCATATGTGTATTCTTTTAAAAAAAAATCAGAAAGGATACATGAATTTTGTAAAACTATGGTTTGCTATGTGTAAAGGTGAAAAGTTTTGTATTCTACCTTGAGTTTACAAAGCAATGGCATCCACAACAACTAACACATGCATATAATGTAAACATGAATGGGACTACTTTTAAAAGCTGTGTACAATGTATTTTTTTTTTTAAGTCTTCCCATTCATGTTTACATTATATACATGTCTGAGTTGCTTTGGACACCATTGGTGCATACAACGTAATTTAAAGGGAGTGGGTGGCGCTGCGGTCTAAGCCACTGAGCCTCTTGGGCTTGCTAATCGGAAGGTCGGCGGTTCGAAACTGAGCAACGGGGTGAGTTATGCATGCCACAAGTCCCAGAAAGCTGTCTGTAGACAAATGCCAGCTGTCTCGCCCTGAAGCAAGATGAAAAAAACCCTGCATATTTGCCTTTGTCTGGATTTAACTGTCCAGAGGTCCTTTACCTTTTTACCTTACCTTTACCTTGCAACATAATTTAACATCAGAGAAATGATCTGCAAAAGAACTTACAAAATGTACATGGGCCATTCAATCTGTGAAGTGCAACACACACATACACCAGGCGAATAAGCCCTTGGCCTTTGAACAGACAGTTGCTTCACTAATATGGCATTAACATCTCACTAATATTTAGTGCTCTAATAACACTACAATGATGATGCAGGTAATTAGGCAGCTTGCAAGGAGCCTAAGATCCATAAAGATGTGGCAATTATTTTTGTTATCCTTAAGACAGCAGGTTCATTCAGGGATACAACCATTCACTTATGTAATTAAATTTTAGAGCCTATACAGCGTCTGTCGAGCATTTTAATTATGTTCACCATCAGTTGCCAGCATCTTGGCTTGTTATGGGGCAAATGAAATGTTATCATAAAAGTTTTCTCATTCTGTTTCAAATGTAACTTTGGAAATGCAAATTGCTCAAAAGAGTAAGAAATTTTAGACTTTTTATTTTTATTAAAGGCATTAACCCCACAGAAAACCCCACACAGGTACATTCACAAATAATAAAAGTATTCCTAAAATGGAAGCACCTCAAGTTGATTTTTGCCATGCTTACTAACTCGTGGCAGAAGGAAATAGGCTTACGGAAGTGCCACAGTAATATATTCAATTGTACCAACCAGTCAAATGTTTACTGTATGCCACAAATATTAGTCCATGTACTCCTATATTTAGTTCATCATGAAAAATTTTCCATGATGCATACCTTACACATTCTATACTTGTAGGTTTCACCTGAGCTGTCAAAGTTATATCCTAAAGGTCACATATTATTTAGGATGTTACTCTGGAATAATTGTTCCTTGATTTTTTTTTTTTTAATACCAAGATTGTAAAAGGGTAAAGGTAAAGGACCCCTGACAGTTAAGTCCATTTGTGAACGACTCTGGGGTTGCAGCACTCATCTCACTTTAACGGAGCCAACTGTTGTCCACAGACAGTTTTTCCGGGTCATGAGCAGCACATGGAAACACCATTTACCTTCCTGCTGGAGCAGTACCTATTCATCTGTTGGCAGTAGGTACTGCTCCAGCGGGAAGGTAAATGGCGTTTTCATGTGCTGCTCATGACCTGGAAAAACAGCTTACCCTGTCATGGGGATTCGAATCATTGACCTTCCGATCGGCAAGCCCAAGGCTCAGTGGTTTACACCACAGCACCACCCACATCCCTAGAATTTCTTAATCTTTTAGCAATTTGAATTTCCAAAGTTACATTTAAAACAGATTGTAAAACGTAAAGGTAAAGGGACCCCTGACCGTTAGGTCCAGTCGTGGACGACTCTGGAGTTGCGGTGCTCATCTTGCTTTACTGGCCGAGGGAGCTTCCAGCTCCAGGTCATGTGACCACCATGACTAAGCCACTTCTGGTGAACGCGAGCAGTGCAATGAAACACCGTTTACCTGTAGTACAATTATCATCAAGAGCAAAACATACCTAGGAGGAATTTTTAAGCACTGTCTGAAAGACTACATGACTGTCATCATATTATTTGCTTCCTGATGGATTTATTTTATGGCCCATGTTAGTTTTAGACTTCAGTTTCTTATTTTCAGGAACGTCAACCCAGTTCTGCTGATGCTATCATGAGTTTTTGTACAGAGATATTTGTTATTGGAAATTGTGCTTCAGTATATGTCAAGGTGATGGATTCAGTGAAAGCTTTGTCAGGACAGGTTGGGTGAAACGGGCTGCAAAAGTGATGCTACACCACAAGACTTGATATGTTAACAGTGAGTCTGCTGATCTTGCAACTTGGCAAGACAAATACAAAGTGCATCACTTTTGGTATCGAGGTCCCAAAGCCTTGAGAAGGACTTAAGAAGATTCATAATAAGCCACACCTCCCTTGAGCAGTGAGTAAATGCCTAGGAAAGACTCACTTCTTGCTAAACTTTAAATATTCTAAAACATGATCAGCAATACTCTGCTTTTATGCATATTTTCTAAACTGTTATGAGAGCCTGCAGAGAGTTAGAATCAGAGTGAGAATGAATCTCAAAGGTCACCTTTCAGTGCAGGAAATCCACTACTATAGCACCCCTGTGGGTCATTCAGCCTCTACTTAAAACCTGCTAATGAAAGAGTGTCCATCACCTCTTGTGGCACTGCCAAACAGCTTGCACCAGCAGGAAGTTCTTCTGAAAGTTTAGTCAACAGTGGTTTGGGTCCTACTTTCTGGAACAGTAATAATAATAATAATTCCTCCATCGCTTATCTTACACTCCTTCAAATATGTAAATATGGCTGTCATATTTTGGGTTACTGGGTTGTTGGTGCTTTTATTTTTATTATGTTTCTTGTAGTTTTATATTTTGATTTTATTCTGTGAACTGGCCCGAGACCTATGGGCATAGGGCGGTACATAAAATAAAAAATAAAAATCTCCAGGCTAAATATGCCTAATTCCTTTGAACTTTTCCATTGAGCTTGATTCCCAAGTTCCTCACCAACTTCATCACTGTACTGTCAACAAACCTTAAAGTGCAGCTAAAAGCAGTCTTCTTAACATTTCCATTTGTTTCATTTTATGAAGTGACCACTAACTATGCCTGAAAAGTGTGTTTTCTTGTAAGGTGGTTCAGGCTTTGGAATTTTCAGATTAGCACTATATACTTTTCATTCTCGGAACCATCGTCTTACTGTCAGATAGTGTTTAGCCAAAATCAGAGAGGTGTGTGGCATAGTGTTTAGGCACTGGCTATAGACGCTTTTGTTTAGGAAGTCTTTCCTGTATAACACAGTCATTTATGGAAGATCAATTTCATATCTAAATAATGGATTTTTGTCATTTTTAGAGCTTGTGTGGATGGTTTTGTTGTTTTTTTAGAGGAAGATGATTTTATTTTATTGTTCTTAAGAGTTTGGGCTTCTGTGTTTTATCCTGCTTTTACATTGCTTTATGCCATGGTGTAGTTTCTAAATTTGTTTAATAATAATAACAAATAATAGCTGAAATATTTGGGTAAACGTGGAATAGGAAGCTATTGAAGGAACAGTGAAGAAATATTGTAACACAGAACAAATAAAAACAGATAGCTGTTTGTAAATGGCAAAAGGAAAATTGTGGATAGATACAGGCAACATATGTATTCAATATACAGTATATGGCATCAAAATCACAATGAATGCACAAATTGCGCAAGTAAGCAAATCAATTAAAAAGATGCAGTGTGTGTCTGAGTGAAATACTCCTTTTCCTTTTACATTAGGATGTGGATGACAGTCATATTGATATTTCCAAATTAATACAGCAAGCCATGGGGATAGTTCTAAAAAGGTTTTCTAACTTTGTGTCACATGACCACCAACTGCAATGAAAGCCCCGTTCATTCCAAGCAAATAGGTCTATGCTAACAAAACATGCAAGGTGCTGTGGGTTAAACCACAGAGCCTAGGACTTGCTGATCAGAAGGTCAGCGGTTCAAATCCCTGCGATGGGGTGAGCTCCCATTGCTTGGTCCCTGCTCCTGCCAACCTAGCAGTTTGAAAGCATGTCAAAGTGCAAGTGGTGCGAAGGTAAACAGCGTTTCTGTGCACTGCTCTGGTTCACCAGAAGTGGCTTAGTCATGCTAGCCACATGACCCGGAAGCTGTACGCCGGCTCCCTTGGCCAATAAAGCGAGATGAGCGCCACAACCCCAGGTCACGACTGGACCTAATGGTCAGGGGTCCCTTTACCTTTACCTTTTAACAAAACATTTGCATTGCCTAATGACACAGTGTATCTGTGATACATTGTTGATAGGGAAAAGGAGGAGTCAGGGCTATGCTACATATAACAGTTTTAGTAACTGTGATACTATTTCAATTTCCATGAGTATAACTGGCAAAAAGTGTTTACAGAGCGGCTTCAAGTTAAACCAACCATCCAAGTGCTGTATGCAAGAACCAATCTTACAAAAACATTGAAATTTGTAAGGCACATCACATAAACACTACAGATCCCTTCACTGAACCTTACAAAATTAATGTACTTCATGGTTAGTTTTTAAAAAGTTAAATCTGTGTATTACTAAAGCACAGCCCTTTTCAAAAAAAAAAATTAAAATTTGATGCATAAGAAAAAGAAGCATTTGAAATGAAAAAGTGTACACATAACCTTCAATTTGATCTGTAAACAATACAACACACTATGTACATGAAGCTTGTAATACCATACTGCAATATTCCAGATGTTAGACAGCCCTGGCCATGAGGCAGCCATAGGTCTTGAACAGTGCGACACTGGAAGTCAGTTCTCTCTCTACCAGCTGATGAACATTTGCATTCTTTCTTCTTCTTTTGTATTTTGAAAAAATGGAATTTATTTTTCATCTTGTACTTTAGTCAGATACACACTTCTGATTACAAAATACATGAAAGCTCCACTGAAAACAAATGGTGCATGCTGAGTGAGACTTAGACAGGCATTCCATTAAAAAAAAACAAGGAAGTACTTCTAAGGCAATCAATCCTAATTCCAATTGGCTGCAGCTAGTATGACCAATGGCCAATGATGATGGAAGCTTTAGTCCAAAGTGTCTGGATAGTATGCAGTTGGGGGAGACTGCTACATACCATTTCTCTCTCAAAACATACAGCAGTGTGGGAGCCAATCCTTTGCCTGCTGAAATTGCAGCTCAATTACACCTGTTCAAACTCTATACGTGCACATTTCCATCTATAACTCCCATCACTTCAGAGAAGTCACTTAAACATAGAAGACTGCATACATTTCTCCATAACGACCCCGTTTTTTAAAACACGTTTCAGATACAGGAAGCTCTTGATTACTTTTTGGGTTGCTTCAACTCTTGAAAACAAGCTGGAACAGTGCATAATTTTTATGTCATGTATAAATCTCCATCTTTGAACCAGACATTTAAGATAAAGGTACTCATGAACCATGTAAACAATTTATCATTCAACAAAACTCAATTAGTTCAGGCAACTAATTCATTCTCTAGAAATAATCTGGCCCAAACAAAAATTGTGGAATTATGCAGTGTGAGCTCCTCTGTATCTGTTAGAATAAGCTGCTTGCTTATGCTGTGCAATTTCCTGTTCCCCAAAAATGATTAAACACAATGTGCCTTTTTCTTATCTCTTCCTGCCCAGCCAAGTCAAAAGGTATAGCTCTGTGTCATACCTGATATGCCACACAAAACCAGCCAAGTCTCTCATACTTAAAATCACAGCAGTAATGGAACAGTACAGGATATTTCATTCAAGGTCAGGAAGGAAATAAGATCAAGATAATAACTTCTGACTGTGTGATTCCTTCACCTCTTTTTATAAATATTTTTTTGAAAAATGTTTTTCAGGCTGCTGATGCCTGCTTGTGGTAAGATCAACTAAGCTCCTGGCTACCAGTGAAATCAGCTGAAAACAAAAATCACATAAACAATGAGTTAGCACCAGTAAGTGCTTAAAGGAACCAAGTCTTATGATTTTATATCAATGAGAAAAATATGGGAAAGTTAACAAAATAAGAGATGCTTACCTTGGCTCACCTGATGGTTCAGAGTTTTTGATACAGTTTCCACGCCCCTCAGAGCAACATTAGAGAGAAGACAAATTCCTCAGGTTGCTGCCAATGAACAGTCTCAAGTTCCACACAGTCTTAATCTTCTGCGTATACAGACATGTAGATTTTTCCCCTGAGGATGACTATAATGTCCTCAAATTCTTTAAGAGTCATAAAACAAAAGAGAGAGAAGAAAGACAGAAGGTTTGGTGTTAAATTCTAGGGTTGCTTGTTTGGCTGATTCAGAGCAGAATGTAACACAATACTTGATGGGAATGAAGTGTCATGCAGGGAGAAAAAGCCTGAAAATCCATCACCTTTTGAGGGAAATCTTTGAATTCAAAAATTGTGGCGCTTGTGTTATTCTGCCTTCTCTGTGATACTAAATTAGGAAATTGACGTAGGCTAAAATGATGTGCTTTATTATAATCTGGGCTGGTCACCGTAAGATGACAATGCTAGAAAACATTTACCAGTAAATAGAGCATTAAATGCAAATTGCTGTGTATTGCTCAAACGGCATGGTTCAAAATAAGAATCAACCTAGAATAACTAAACCAGAGTGAACCACTTCTACAACAACTTTCATTCAAAAAAAAAAACAGTGTAGTTATTGTGACACTTTTTTGAGGCAATGATAAATAATCACAATGCATAGGGAAGACTTAAATGGAATCTTTATAGAGAGAATCCTATAATGCAGTGGGCGGAATTGTAAGGGGAATGCAAGCAGATTAGTATTTGCAGAACTCACCAATTTAACAGCTAAAATAAGGGACCAGGATGAAAAAAAGATAAAGGGCTAATAGAACTCCTTTTGGGGACTATTTTAAAAAAAATATGACACCAAAACTAGACTAATAAACTGATATGCAGTATCACCAACAATGCCATGGAAGGTCAGGTTGGAAAGTCGTTATAAAAATCATGTATGACAGTGAATTATGACCTGTAAACAAAAAAAAAAGGGGGAAATGCTAAATATATAAATAAATGGGAATGCAAGCAGAGAACAATTTACAGAAGAGTAAGAAAGGTTGGAAATGCACATTCAGTCACATTCACCATACATACAGGCCCAGTCAGCAGAGGGTGGAGGGTTCTTCCCCATTGCAGAACTTAGCTATGAGGAGATTGTTTCAAAAATTGGACACCTATTCTTAACTGAAGATTCCCTCTGGAACTGCACCATCGTTAGAAGGACTTAGCCTTAGTGAGGGGAAACATGAAGAAGAGCTCCTTCCTGTTTCCTGTGCCTAAGTGTCATGCTAGAAGAAGTAGTGCTTTTCAGAGTTAAGAAGTGACAGCCAATTCTCTAAGAGTGCAGTGGGTGTGTGGATTTGCCACCCCTACTTATTCCTGCTTGTGGGTTTTTCACAGGTATCATGTTGACCACTGTGAGAAAAGGATGTTGGTCTAGATGAGCCTTTGGCCTGATCCAACAGGCTCCTCTTACGTTCTTATATTCTTATGTGATTGCTATGGAGCCATTTTTCACAGATATAATCCCCCCCCCCGCTCCAAGTGGGCTTCTTAAGGGCTTTCCAAATTTATTTCTTTACAGTAAATGAACAGCCACAGCCCCTCATTTTGTTGTAGATCTCATATATGCGAAGTTCAGAATTATTGGAATACAAAATGACGAGCTCATAATGTTTAGGTATATACACACTGAACATCATTTGCCAGTCAACAGTTCCCTAGATTGTTTAACAATCCATTTTGCAGACTGTTTGCTTAGCTCAGTGTGAGCTATGATTAGTTCCATGGCTGCACCAAAAAAGATGGAATGTTAAGGCAATAAAATATGGTTCAACCCCAATTACAAATCAAATCAAATACAAATGTTTCTTTGCGGGGGTGGGGGGTGGTTAAGAGTTATCTCATTATGCTTGTAACTGCTAATTCTGAATCAACCTGAGAAGAGTTCACCAACCAGAGATCCAAGACTCAGGTTTTTCTGGAAGCACCATAAGCAGCATAGACCCCTCCCTGTGATCAGCAGCAGACAGCAGAGGGGGGGAGAGTGTCTTTGGCATGATCTTGATACAGTTCCATTCCTCCAGAAGTAGGCTGGACTAGATATACACCCAATACCTGAGCCTACACCTGTAATCAATAAAGTGGTGGCCATTCTTAATTCCAGACTGCTTGGCTTTCCAGATGTTTTGGCACTACAGTTCCCATCATCCCTGACCACTGGTCTTGTTAGCTAGGGATGATGGGAGTTGTAGTCCCAAAACATCTGGAGAGCCAAGTCTGGCCATGCCTGGTTTATACTCTCTCACTTCACCACAGTCTTAGAGCGGGGAGGGGAGGCACTGCAACTGGGACCACAAAGCAAACCTCTAGGTCCTGAGTACAGGAATAAAGCTTCCTTCAGACCTTGCCACTACCATGACAGGGATATAAACACAGCAGCAGAGATCTATAAAGTGAATGCCAACCATATTTCCAGAGTATAAACTCAGTACGGCAAAATTTTCATTATTCACACAGAAAGTTAAAGAGTCGTTCCCATCTCTCACCAGATAAAGCAGGATCCACAATCCACAGTATAATCACATACCAGCTATGGTCAACAGGCAAGTGAACATAAAAAATTAAGAACTGTTTTGGTGGATCAGGCTAGATTGGACTAATTCACCTTCTTTAAAAGATTAAGTTGTTGACTGGTATTCCATTTTCTCATTTTATAAAAATTATCACAAAAATAAATTCACACGACCAATTTAAAGCATCAAATCATCTACCCCCTCCCCTTCCACCCTTTCTGTGGTTACTTATCTTTTTTTACCTCTGCACTGGTTAATTTCTGTTTTGTAATGTGGATGGCAAAACTACTAAAATGGCTTAATAAAGCATGCAAACTGGATTAATGAAAAACTCAAGAAAGCAAATGAATTAACTTTGCAGCAGGCGTTACATTGAATGGTGATAAAGATGCTGTGTGATTTAATCACTAGATGGCACTGGAGTTAACTGTGGAGATAGGAGTAACTCATGGCAACCATAGACATAACTAGAGAGAACAAACATTTAGTACAGCTGTGGGAAATCTGTATTCTTTCAGATCCTGTTGGACTCCATCTCCCAGCCCCAGCCAATAGGTCTAATGGTCAGGGATGATGGGAGTTGAAAATCCAGGTTTATCAAATACAGATGGTGTAGCTGATCCACATTTTGAATCCCTGTAGCTAAAGCCTCTGAGGCTGATTTGGTTGTATCTGTTGATATGAATTCAAGCGAAGCAATGTTTGCTTCTTGAGGTTTTAAACTCTGTCCCCACTCTTCTGAGAGATCCTTGCCATGTTGCTGGAACAGCAATTTTGCTTTGAATCAATGCAGCTATGTCTCCTCCCTCTGCAAGAGGTTGCTCACCTGTGAGCAATATTCCCTCTGCCATTGCCACAATTTGAGCAGGTAGGAAGAGACTGTGAGCATTCTTAATGGGGTGGGGAATGGACCGTGCCAACACTATGGTCAGTGATGTCACCTTCTCCTCACCCCATAGATTATTGTAGTGAATCTATGTGGAGAGCCAGGGTGGTGTAGTGGTTAAGAGCCGTAGACTCATAATCTGGTGAACCAGGTTCGTGTATCCACTCCTCCACATGCAACTGCTGGGTGACCTTGGGCTAGTCATACTTCTCTGAAGTCTCTCAGCCTCACTCATCTCACAGAGTGTTTGTTGTGGGGGAGGAAGGGAAAGGAGACTGTTAGCCGCTTTGAGACTCCTTAGGGTAGTGATAAAGCAGGATAGTAAATCCAAACTCCTCTTCTTCTTCTCCTTGACTTGAATTAATAGAATCAGAACTGTAGAGTTGGAAGGAGCCCCAAGGGTCATCTAGTCCAATTCCTTGCAATGCAGGAATTTCAACAAAATCATAGATGACAGGTGGCCATCCAACATCTGCTTAAAGATCTACAAGGAAGGACAATCCACCACCTTCTGAGGGAGTCCGTTCCATTGTCTAACAGCTCCTACTATCAGAAAGTTCTACCTGATGATTAGTTGGAATCTCCTTTCTTGTAAACTGAAGCCATTGGTTTGGGTTCTCTACCCCCTGGAGCAGGAGAATCAAGCTTGCTTCATCTTCCATGTGACAGCCCTTGAGATATTTGAAAATGGTTATCATATCTCCTTCTTTTCCAGGCTAAGCATACCCAACTCCCTGAACCGTTCCTTATAAGGCTTGGTTTCCAGACCTCTGATCATCTTGGTTGCTCTCCTCTGCACATGTCCCAGCTTGTCAATATCCTCTTAAATTGTGGCACCCAGAACTAGACGCAGTATTCTAGGTGTTGTCTGACCAAGGCACAATAAAGTGATACTATTACTTCTGGGCAATATACTTCTGATGATGCAGCCTAGCACAGCATTAGCATTTTATTTTATTCTTTTCTTGCTGCATCACATTGTTGACTCATGTTAAGTTTGTGGTCTACTAAGATCCCTGGACCCTCTTCACATGTACTTATGGCAAGCAAAGTGTCCCGTCCCGTCCCCCCAATATTATATTTGTGCAGTGGGTTATTCCTGCCTAAGTGTAAAACCTTGTATTGTCCCTATTGGAATTCATTTTGTTAGCTTGGGATCAGTTCTCCAATCTGTTATGTTCATCCTAACTACTGAGTCAGAGAGATATCCTGTACTTAAGCCCACTGATTTCAGTAGACCTACTTCGATTTTTAATAGCACTGAATATCACCCTCAGTCACTTGATGGCACACAACCACACTTCCCTCTTATTCCTCAAGCTTCCACAGTACAGTGGTACCTCGGGTTAAGAACTTAATTCGTTCTGGAGGTCCGTTCTTAACCTGAAACTGTTCTTAACCTGAGGTACCACTTTAGCTAATGGGGACTCCTGCTGCCGCCATGTGATTTCTGTTCTCATCCTGAACAAAGTTCTTAACCCGAGGTACTATTTCTGGGTTAGCAGAGTCTGTAACCTGAAGCGTCTGTAACCTGAAGCGTCTGTAACCCAAGGTACCACTGTATAGGACATTATACAAGCCACTGCTCTATTCTCTCTTGGGCCCATTTCATGTATACATCCATGCAAGCCTAAGTTTTCTATGAGGTATATAGCCTACAGCTGGTTTCAGAAAGTCACAGCCCTTTTAGTGTATTCCCTATGTAATTCACAACTCCATCCAAACCAGGTGATTCCTTCCTCTCCCAAGAGCTTGTTCCCCATACCAGATTATCCAGGAGGGCTCCCTGGCCCTCCAGAGAGGCATTTTGAGGGAGCAAAGATAGCTGCAGGTGTAAGACAGAGCCAGGAATGTTTCCTTCTGCAAACACTTATTTTAGGCTCCAAACATTTTTGTCAAGAAAGCAAATTTGAAAATAACACTGAAACCTCCCCCATTGCACCAGGAACAAGGTCCAGCCATATGCTATTAATCACATTGAGTCATCATTAAACATAAAGAATACAAGTGACTGTGTCACTTTGTTGTTCTGTGAACATCTTCTCTTCTCCTGAACCTGAATGGCATAAAAAAGGCGAGCCTCCAGTCCTAGGGAAGAGCAGATAATTAAACTCTCCATGAAATTGGCAACAAGTAATTGGAAAGTTTGATGGCTCTAGCTGCTTGGCAGGTCAGACTTATTCTGTAAAATTAATTAATTAAATTATGACTTTGCCCTGCAAGAAAATGACAGGAAGGGGCATGGATCTACAGATATGAATCTAATGAGGTGCTGCAATTCTGCTTTCTTTCTTCTTTTATGTCATTAAGAACACCCCAAAGGTGCCTTGAAACAATGAAATAAAGACACAGGTTAATGGTGCTCATTATTTGATTTCATTCTCACCAGTTTCATGCATATGCCTTCTTCCCAAGAGAGAAAGCACTCCTACACTGATGAGGAACAGGTATGCTTGTGTTTAATTAAAAATTAAATCTTAGAAGTGTTCTATGCATAAATGTAGAAAAGTCAATATGCACATGGATAGGGGTGGTTTAATAGACACTAGGCACTTGGACTTTCCAAAAGCTTTTAATAAAATCTCTCATAAAAGATGCTTTAGTAAGTTCAGTAGTCATGGGATTAGAGTACTAGTCACAGAAGGATCATAGATGTCTCATAGAATAGTAGTATTGGAAGGGACCCAAAGGATCATCTAGTCCAACCCCCAGCAATGCAGGAATATGCAGCTGTCCCATGTGGGGATCAAAATTGTGACCTTGGCATTATCAGCACCATGCTCTAATCAGCTAATGGAGCCATAATGACTTCAGGAATCAGAGAGTAGGAACCAATGTCCGTTCTCACAATGGAGAGATGAAAGAAGCGGGGTTGCCCAAGGATCTGAATTGCTACTGGTGCTTTTAAAGTTTTTCATAAACGATATGGATTTAAGTGTACACAGTAAGATTGCTGAGTTTGCAGGTGATATTAGATTGTCCAGAGGAGTAAAAACAAAAAGGGATTGCAAGGAGCTTTGAAAGTATCTCCCCCGAACAGGCATTAAAATGGTTAAGTGATGGATATTTGTGCAAAAACTCCTAACTTCACATATGTGTTAATGGAGTCTGAATAGGTAGTGACTGACCAGAAAAGAGATCTTGGGGTTGTGGTGAATATCTTAATGTTGACTTGGTGTGTTGCAGCTGTCAGAAAGGCAATTTCACAATGGCATTATACAAATCTCTGTTGTCATCACACTTGGAATACTTTGTGTAGTTGTTGTTTGTTTGTTTGTTTGTTTGTTTGTTTGTTTGTTTAATTTCTATACCGCCCTATACCCGAAGGTCTCAGAGCGGTTCACATAAAGTTCTAGTTACCTCAGCTCAAAATGGATACCCACACTTTCAGATGAGAAATCTTATTTGCAAAGCTGAGTAAACTTAGCATTCACATTCAATCAAGAAGCAACATAGGTTTTGCCAAGAACTGTCTCTGAGGTGGGGGGAGGGGAGGAGAGGGAGAGAGATGGTTGAAGGGAGAAATAAATTTCTAAGAAAGCCTTATAAACAACGAGCAATACCAAACCAAAACACCAAACTGAATATTGTGGAAGAAAGTAAACTCTGCTTAACTTTTCTGATTGCAACTATGATAATGTGTTACTTATGTGAAGGGGTTTCATACCAAGGCTAGCTGCATGCCCCTGATGTCCACACACTGCGGATTTCATATTTGACATAGCTTTCTGCATGTTTTCCACATTTATCTCAGACTGTAAGACACATAAATAGAACTTGTCGGCTTTAAACCACATGAGATTTAAACCATTATTAGCCTCTCGCCAGGTAATCAGAGAAGTAATTCTTAAAAGAACCCCTCTTTTACAACTATGACAGAGTTGGTTCTTAGCCAGAATCTCAAAAAAGCTCAGCTTGTGATGAACTCATTTTGAAGATCTGCCCCAAAGTATCACAATACAGAAGCTGCTGGGTGTCAAGCTCTTTTGAGCATTTTGCTCTATACTTGTCCTATTTTTGCATTTGGTCAAGAATAGCATTTCCCCTCATAATGTCAGGTCTTGCTCTGGATTCTGACATCCCTTGTATATCCTTGTTGGGGGGTCTCCTAGCACTTTACCTTGCTACACTATTTCAGAGATACATACAGCTATTCAAGTCTGGCTGTTAAAACCTCTCAGCAGTATGTTCATGAGGAAAAGGATTTCCATTGTAAGAATCAGACAAGAAGTTTTAAGGAATTCATCTTCCTTACTATAAAGATACTCTCACCTACTTTGTACAGCAAACAACAAAAAGGAGTGGAGGAATAGTGTGATCAGGCTTAACTTGAATCTGGTTTAGTTTCTTGTAAGTCTGGGACAAGGGGAACAGGCAGGCAAGCCCGTGACCACCTTTATCACAAAAGATGATGATGGTGGTGATGATTGCTATACTGGTGTGCTCAAGTCAAACTCTGATCATGACAAGGGGGTGACAAGGCATAGCCACATTGCCAGGGCCCCATCATTAAGTATACATTTTCCCTAACTTTTTTGTCTTTCAAGTTTTACCAGTTCATATTTTCCCAATTCAGAAAAGAGGGACAAAAGAAAATAGTTTTTGGGGTGGTTTTTTTCCCTCCCTCCCAAATTGTTTTTGGTCATGTTTTGAAATTGCAAGTGTTTTTAAAAGTTTTAGATGGATAATAATAACTGAGATTAATATGAAAGTAGACAACAGCGCATGCTACACAATGCAGGGAAAGGAAGACATCCATTAATCTGTAGAAACAGGAGCATTTAGAACCTCTGCAGTAGGAAATACTTCTTTTGAAATGCACAGCCAGCTCTTCACGGCTGATTAATACCAATGTGTTTCCAATTGATAACTAAAGGTGGGACATGAAAATTAGGATTTCCATAATTGCATCCCCCACTACTTTCCTGTCATATTTGGTGTCCCATGCTATGTTTCAAACTTAAAAGCATCCAGCGTAAAATGATTCAGCAAATGAACAACTCCAGTGGACAGCTAAATAAGCAGCTCAGCTTCTCTTCCGCATGATTCATTACAGTCCTGGGTGTTATTTGACTAATTAACCCTTCACTGCTCTTTCCCTTGTAAATAACTAAAGTGTGTTGAGGAACCACATAAATGCTCATCCTTAGGTAAAACTAATGACAAAAAAACAGAATAGCAGGCATCTAAAGCCTCCAGTGTCACAAATTGTTCTGCAAGGAGATCCTAACAGAACTGAACAAACTACGGTAACTTTGAACATAATTTGAACTTTGAACATTGCTAATACTTGGAGGCTTTTTACATGGCTATTCCTTTCCAAAGAAAAAAGTTCTGAAAGCATATCAAATATAAAGAAATCAATGTAGAACTGTAATGCTGCATGCTTTAATGTCAGTAGTTAGCATAAATGTTTTTCAAGGAGCAAACTTTTTCCCCTAGCCACTCACCCTTGAACAATCAGATACGGCTAAAAAGAAGCCTACAGCAATGTATCTGCATAGTAACTACTCCAGACAATTCTCAGCAACACTGAAATAAAGTTTACTGACCCAAATTCATCTCAGATGTAACTTCTGACTTCAGCATGCTTTTCCCAGGGAAAAAAAATATGTGCCTAGGGATAATGTTCTTTCAAACTGCAATGCTATTACAACTTGTAGAAATGTCAATGAATGCATGTTCAGTAGACAATAGCTGCTAAGTTGGTCCCAAAGATTAAGGACTAAAAATAGGCAAAGTGATGTATTTAATTGGAATAAATTCTTTTGTTTCAGGAACATACAGTGTCATCATCTCAGGGTCAAACAGTGGCCAAGACACTGAAACAGAGGCTGCAGAGTCCCTAGCTAAGGAGTCAGAATGGGTTCTTGGCTCTAAGCCTGATGTTGATGAACAGGGAGCCACTAACCCAGAGGTTGGCAGGTGAGAGTCCCACAGTACAAAGGCTGAGAGACCCAGAACTGCTCATTGCCCTTCTGCTGGGTCAAAAGAATCAAGTGTCTCCCAGACAGTCTTGTGAGTCCGACAGCTCAGGTGGCAGGTCAGGAGTAGGACTCGCCAGCAGGCCAGAAGGATGACTCTTTACGGACTGTACTTCTCACAAAGGGGCTGCAGTCTAGGAGATAAGGGGAAACAAGATCTGTTTTCCTTTCCCCTCCCTGAAGTCTCCCCCTGTGGTGCTATGTAATTCAAGAGCCCCAAATCTTAGCATGTTAAAGCTATATACAGTGGAGCGTGATAGCAGTTACGAGATTGCGGGCTGGAGAGAAGTCAACTCTCCCAAGAAGCACAGAAAGGCTTCAGAAGCAGGAGAAATCATATTTCTTCACCAGAAGAGGCGGCAGTTAATCCTCTGAGTCCCAAGAGCAGACATATGGGAAAGGTTTTAGACAGGAGACAAACCAATAAACGGAGGGGTCATAGATTCAGGATATTCTGCAGAACCAGGAAGCATTCCTCAGAAGGGTCAACTGACTTGTGAAGTTCGAAGGCTCCGGTAGAGCCTCTGAGACTGATTGTTTGTTTTGCAATAAATCTTCAAGTTACTTACGACTTGAGTGCTATCTTATCGAGATGGCAGCCTGGGCTCTTGAGAAAGAGAATGCTTCTTTCAAGCAGTGAAGCAGGCAGTGAAAGGAGACTTAGGCAGGCTTGGTGGTGTCCCAGCTGCAGCAGGCCTAGGAGGAGGGTGGTGGAGAGCAGGCTGAGGAACCAAGTGCAGACTTTCCCAGCCGCCTTTCCTTGGCTATGGAGCCAAGGAACTGGCAGGTCCCGGGACAGCAGGAGGCTCTCCTCTCCATGTTCCTGCCACGGGGTGCACACCTCGCTCAAGAACACACTCTGGGTGGGAAGCCCCAGGGAAGGACTGGAACAGGCTGGGAAAAGTCTGGGTGTCCCTTCACTGACTGTGTGGAGAAGGAAGAGGCTCCACTACAGCCCCAAAGGCCTGGTTCAGGAGTGGCTCTCCTCCACGTAGGTCCAGATAATGGCAGTCACATGACCTTGGCGAGAAAGCCTGTTGTGGGGGTGCTGGGTTGTCTTCTATACAGGCATTTTGTAAGGACTGGTGAGATAAGGTGTGCAAAGTGTATTGACCTATGTAGTGAAAGTGCTGCATAAATAATAATATTGGTGCAATGCTTGATACACAGAAAAGGTTTGCCATGCAATGATCCATTATACAATCTAATTGGTAGCAGTTAAAATCACATATATCATCAGTTCCTGAAATAATTTGCTTGATTACATTTATTGCAGAGTATTTTGTTTCATGTTTTTGTAATGATGAGGAAAAACAAATGTACATCTACACAGTTGGTATCGCCATGAGCTGAGCTCATTTGATGTGGAAACCTAAAGTTTAATTGCTTGATTTAAATTTGGCTAGTAAAAAATGCATACTGAAACATTACTCTTTTAATTATATTAATTTATAACCGAAGAGCGAAATTTACAAAGGCAATAAAATTAATTATTTATTTGCCCATTACAGCTGCATATATATTACCCAGTTAATTAGCTTCCTTAAGTCTCTCCCCCCCAAAAAATAAAATAAAAACAAGCTTAAACACTGATTTATATAGAGTACACACTGCCTCCTTACACAATGCCCATTCCAGCTGGTTTCTTGCATTTAACTCAGCTATATGAATTAGGCTTCAATTCTATATACACTTAACTGGGAGTAAACGGGACATACTTCTGAAAAGGTGCATATAAGGTTGTGTTGTAAAACAGTTTGACAAGGGGACACAGTCTTTGGATATGTAAATCATTTTGTCTCATCCAAATCCCAAAAGAACTCATTGCTCTAATTCGAAATATGCACCCCCAGGATTTGCCATTACATGCCAGCATTTTTCCTCACCTTTCAAACTGTATATCCAAATGGGCATCCGTGCTTATTTCCAGGGCCCTTAGGAAACTCTCTGTAAGGCATCTCCTCAACATGGCTATGCAACTCCTGGACGGTTAAGTCCAGTCAAATTCAACTATGGGGTGTAGAGCTTTCAGGCCAAGGGGGCTGGCATTTGTCTGCAGACAGCTTTTCCGGGTCATGTGACCAGCATGACTAAACTGCTTCTGGCTCACAGAACACTTTGACGAGTGTCAGAGCGCATGGAGACACTATTTACCTTCCCGCGCAAATTTGAACTGCTGACCTTCTGATTGGCAAGCCCAAGAAGCTCAGTGGTTTAGACTACAGTGCCACCTGCACCCCATGTCCGTGAAGTAACAAAGGCAGGCAGAACATGAGACCCTGGGCCTTTGGAGTGCAGCCGCAACAAAAATGTTGCACACGTGAATGTAATACTAATGAAAAGTGGGTTGTGGGTGGTGCTGTGGTCTAAACCACTAAGCCTCTTGGGCTTGCCGATCAGAAGGTCAGCAGTTCAAATCTGTGTGACAGGGCACAGGGTGAGCTCCTATTGCTCTGTCCCAGCTTCTGCCAACCTAGCAGTTCGAAAACATACCAGTGGAAGTAGATAAACAGGTACTACTGTGGCAGGGAGGTAAACAGCATTTCCATGCACTCTTGCACTCGTCGTCGTCCTCGATGTGTCAGTAGGAGTTTAGTCATGCTGGCCACATGACCTGGAAAGCTGTCTGAGGAGAAACACTGGCTCCCTCGGCCTGAAGTGAGGTGAGAGCTGCACCTCATTTTGCCCACCGTCAAATGTTCTCAGAATAAGTCACATACTTTCTTGTTAAAAAAATGACAGGTGTACATTAATGTTGAATTTCCATAGTGACACAGTAATTCTAAGGTAGGTGACTGCCATGACATCTGTTGAAGTGACAGCAGTTTTTTAAATTATTATTTATAATTTTCGATTATAACAAAAAAGAAAACATTTCACAAGTCATTCAACAGTAATTATAAAATTCTGAACCTTGACTTCCCTCCCCTTCTTTCTGCAGGTACTTAAAATTATTTTAATCTTTCCCTTCATATCCCAAATTGTCTCAACCCATTCTTTTATCCATCTGTTATTATGGGGTTTTTTGTTTTTTTAGAAACTGCAAGTTTTTACAGTAGTCCTGCTAATGTCTTGATCTGTTTGTAATTTGTTTGTAAATATTCAATAAATCATTTCCATTTCTTAATAAATAGTTTGTTGTCTTGTTTTCTTATTCTTGTGGTAAATTTCACCATTTCTGCATATTCCATTAATTTCTGCATGAAGTGACAGCAGTTTTGCAAAAGATTTGTGTCAGCGTCTGACCACAACAAGAGCCAGTTTGTTAGCCTTCTAATTAACACTCCAATGTAATTTCAAAAATTCATAGTGTACTGTAACTGAGTGCAACATTTTCATTAATATTTTAGCTTTCAATCTCCTTGAGCTGGATAGCTAAAATGTGCAATGAGTATTTATGTAGGGATCCTGAAGACAATAAAATCAGATTATTAATGGCTACAGAACAATTAGTGTTGCATTAATATGTGATGAAAAACTAATTTGCACATTGTCTGAAAAGATATTCGAATTCCATTTACCCATGCCTTTAAATTTAGCTGACAGAGAAGCACTCTATTCCCATGGGTGTCTCTCTGTGTAAACTACATCCTTGAATGTGCCTGGACAATTTGGAAGATTTAACATCTCTGGTGTTACAAGACAGAACACAACTAAAGTGTTTAAGGGAAAATAGACATTTCCATGAAAAGTCATTATACAGATATGTACAATATTATGCGGAGCAAACAACAGATTAATGCACAAAACAAAACAATGTGAGAGGAATATAATAGTTACTGACAACAGAGTACTGCAACAGGGTGAGATGTGGGTTCAAATCACCCGTCAGATATATACCCGGTAATCCTCTTGGCTGTGAGTCCTGGAAAACCTGCTTCCTGCCTTGCAGGCATTTTTCCACCTGGCCTGGATGGGTAAGGCCCTGACTGACTGTTCTGAGTTCTTGATAGGTGGGATGAAAAGTAATAAATAAAATAAATTATATATAAACACTCACATTGTAGTAGGCCACTGTCTACAGAAATTTAGAAGCAGTGCACACAAAAGCTCATACCAATAACAAACTTAGTTGGTCTCTAAGGTGCTCCTGGAAGGATTTTAAAAATTTTGTTTATACTAGAGATGCATGCATCTAGCCCCATTAGTTACACAGAGTTTCTGCCCTAGGTTTTCAGATATTCATGGAAAACTTGCTGCTTTGCCTGCATGCTGTTTTGAATCCCAGTTTTTTCAAATGCCTGCATAAATATTTTTTTAAAGTACTCAAAGACCAACTATGAAAATTAATATACATTTTAATTCAGGGCTGGCACACGTCTTTTGGCATTATACATGTGCAATATCACTGGCTGGTCACAAATGCTTTTCAGCACTAATAACCCATTATCTGCAATGCCTTCAGAAAGCAGCGGTGAAGCGTCCAGTTTAATTTGAAGACCTTTTTAAAAAAAGTTTTTTATTTATACAACAAGAAAAAAACACATGCACAAATACCAAATTACACACAAATTACAAAAATAACCATAGACACATAATTTTCTTAGCAAACAATAAAACATCTATTGGTCTTAACACTAAAGACCCAACCTCCCGTCTATTCCATATTTCAAATTCATATTACTTTTTGCTAGTACATGCTTTTATCATAATTAAACTTATTCTCAATAAATCTAATTTCTTATATCTACCTTGCAAGTATTACTGAAGTTCCTCGAATGCTGCAACAGAATTTAAACTACTATATTTATTTTTCAGATAATCTTTGAAAACCTCCCATTTTGAAACAAATTCCTGTTTTGATTTATTCTTTATTTTTTCTGATAAACCATCTATTTTGGCATATTCTGTCAGCTTTTGGATCCAATCTTGTATAGAGGGGATTTCATTACTCTTCCATTTTGCTGCGATCAAAACTCTTGCTGCTGCCGTCGCATATAAAAAGATACCCTTCCTCTTTTGTGGAATATCCAAATCTGTTATTCCCAGGAGGTAGGCCTCTGCTTTTTTATTGAAAGAGATCGTTAGCATTTTTTGCAGTTCTACATGGATACTCTCCCAGAATACCTGTATTTTCCTACATATCCACCACATATGGTAGAATGTTCCTGATTCACCGCATCTCCAACAATTACTTGACACATTTTTATACATTTTTGAAAGTTTCCATGGTGTTAGATACCATCGATGTTGCATTTTTTGAAAGTTCTCTCTAATCGTGTAACAATTTGTGAATTTCCAATTGATCTTCCATAAATTTTCCCATTGGGCCATGGTTATTGAATGGCCAAAATCCTGGGACCACTTCACCATTGCCACTGTTACCTCCTCCTCCTTGACTGTCCAGTCAAAAAGGAGTCGATAAGTTTTGGAAAGTTTTTCTTTTAGAATTTACAAGATCAGATTCGAATCGAGAAATTTCTGTTGAGAACCCCTTTTGTTTGTCAGATTTAAATTTTTCAAATAACTGATGGTATTGGAACCAGTCTGAGATGTGTTCTCTTATTTCCTCAAAGTTTTTTAATTTTATTTGGTTATTGAAGACCTTTTAACTGTAAGGATGAAACTGAAAAAAAGTTTTGGAACATAGGCAAGGAGAAAGATTGTCAATTTCTTTACAGCCTTTGTGCATAATTCTTTACACATCCAATAATATATGTTTTTTTCCTTACAACCAGCATCCACAGCCGTTTGAAGATCCAGCTTTTGGATTCTTTCCTGCCCCTCCATGTAAACACAAAAGATATTCAATCAGACATGATATAAATTGCATCAGGAATTCTAGTTCACTTGAACGGAACTGCAACAACCAACTAGGCAGATGACATACATCCCTTTCTGTGTTGAGTACCCAAAGTTGTCTAACGCGTCACAATATTTCCCCCCCCCCCCATGCTTGCACTCAGACATGCAAACTTTTCTTATTCTGCTGCAGCCACAGTGCATGCCAATAGGTAGCTTTGCTCCCTATAACTTTCAGATTCTCTGTATTTAATATTTAATCACAGCTGGGAACATGGCCATTGTTCTGTTGCCTGGTGCAAGAGAAGAATAATCATGTTCTGAGCTATGGGGGGTTTCAAAAGATCTTAGCAGAGAGATTTAAGATATTCTTCACACATAAATACACTAAGTACAGATTGAGATTTTTCTGACACAACAGCTTTCCTTCACAGAAGCATAGCGTAATCACTCCACTTCATTTCCCTAGCACAATCATGTAAACAAGAAGCTCCCAAAGTCCAGAAAGGAAAAAGACATTACAGGTGGAAACAGTCCCCCCCCCCTCCTGTTTTTAAAACTTTGATAAAAGTTAAGCGAGAGCTTGGCTTCAAGCTCTGCAGCTGAGCACTTTGGAATCTAGTTATCGGCCCACAAATTGTGAAATTTGCAAAATGATTATACCACAAACAAATAATCTTGCCATTATCCCAATGATCCAAAGTCAATACAGTGGTACCTCTAAAGTAAAGGGACCCCTGACCATTAGGTCCAGTTGTGACCGACTCTGGGGTTGTGGCGCTCATCTCGCTTTATTGGCTGAGGGAGCCGGCGTACAGCTTCCAGGTCATGTGGCCAGCATGACAAAGCCGCTTCCGGCGAACCAGAGCAGCGCATGGAAATGCTGTTTACCTTCCCGCCAGAGTGGTACCTATTTATCTACTTGCACTTTGATGTGCTTTCGAACTGCTACATTGGCAGGAGCAGGGACCGAGCAACGGGAGCTCACCCTGTCACAGGGATTTGAACTGCCGACCTTCTGATCGGCAACCCCTAGGCTCTGTGTTTTAACCCACAGCGCCACTGTGGTACCTCTAGGTGCGGACTTAATCCATTTTGGAGTGCTGTTCGCACCCCAAAAAGTCTGCAACTAGAGCGCCTCTTCTGTGCATGTGCACTGTGTGATTGAGTGCTTCTGTGCATGCACGAAGCGCGCAGATCGCTTCTGCAAATGCACGAGCAGCAAACCCGGAAGTAAACACTTCTGGGTTTGCCATGTTCGTAAGCTGAAAGTCTGTAACAAGAGCAGAATGCAACACGAGGTATGACTGTACAACTAGCAGTCTGTTCAGCACAGGTCCCCGTGTTTGTGTTTGATGTTTGAAATAGGTTTAGCCAAAAGGCTGGTAATTGCTAGTTATATTTTCAGATACGTTTTTCAAGAATTGTCCTCAGATCACCCCACCAACATCACTGCAATTGTATTTGTTTATAATTGTAAAAGAGTTTATTGCATGTGATATTCTGCTGAATTACATGCTACTGCCACAGGCAAAAAGATATTCACTACAGAGTATAGAGAGAGCACAGCAGCCTGCTACTATTCTTAAGATACTATGCTTCGAAAAGCAAAACTCATTGAACTATTCTGTTCAGATTGAACAGAGGGTAGATTAGAAGCAGAAGTGCTGTTAGGTAGCTTTATTTTAGAAGGGGAGCGGTTAAGTTTATCTCATTCTGTTTTCATTACTGTTAGTTAGCTGCCTTGAGCTTCTTCGGAAAAGTTGGTGGGAAACTAAATAAACAAATAGCCAACATTCTTAAAAAAATATTTTTAAATATAGAAAACATCAAAAAAAAGGGGCTACTAATGGGGTTACCAAGGTGTGCCAGCTGCAATAGCTGCAGTTAAACGTGCAAGAGGTTGGATGGAAAGCAAGTTAATGGGAAAATGGATAACTTTTATCCTATTTTGCAATGAGAAAGCGGGGGGTGATGTAAGGCCGCATTCATTAAAGAAAATATGACTATATATATTCATGTAATAAATGTTTGTAATCATAATAAAGCATTAACCTCTCAATTTGTTAAGAAGAAAAGATGAACAAGACATTTCAGGAACAAATGTGGAAATTGGGAAGTAAGTGACCATGTGATATATTGAATATACAATGATACCTCCGGTTGCACACGGGATCCATTCCGGAGCTCCGGTCGAATCCTGAGGTGTGCATATCCAGAGATGCAGCTTCTGTGCATGCACACGGCACGGTTCAGCACTTCTGAGCATGCATGCATGGCAAAACCCAGAAAAATAATTCAGGGTTTGCCACGTACGTATCCCGAAGGATACGTAACCAGAGGTGAACGTAAGTAGAGGTACCACTGTATTCTCAATAATAAAACTGATTTGGTCCCAAAAGCCATATCAGAACGCATATTGGTATGGGTCAAAATGGTTGGATAGTGTCTTCGAAGCTACAAACATGAGTCTGACCAAACTGCGGGAGGCAGTGGAAGACAGAAGTGCCTGGCATGCTCTAGTCCATGGGTCACAAAGAGTCGGACACGACTAAACGACTAAACAACAACAACAAGGGTCAAAATAATCAGTATAATCCAAAAAAGTGCCCTCTCAAACACCTCCAAAATTTTGCCATATGCCACTGGATCCTGGGTGAGCTTTTTCAGGAGTGGTCATAAGCACCTCTCCTTCATGGCAGTAAGAAATACCTGCCAGATGTAACATACATTAAATGTGCATTTCTTAGTGATGGAAATGGAATCCCTGTACACCTCAGTCCTTTGACCTATGCTACATTCTTTGCAAACAATCCATACATCTGGTGAACTGGGTAAATAGTTTCCATGCTGTCCAGTGTTAGAAACTCAGATATATAAGCTAGGCACCAAATGGCTCCTTAAATCATGATTACAGTCGCCAAAATGGAATGGCTAGTTGCCATTTTGGGGCCAGATGGTCTGAAAGTCATATTTTTCAATACAACTTTTTGGTTCTTGAAATTCATTCTGATTGTGCAGATAAAATATCACAGAGAGAATTCTACAGGATGTGTTGCCAGTGTGTGAAAACAGTCAAGAGCCAAGGATTCCCAGGCATGCACTCCCAGATGATGGAGACATCAGGTTCCATCCTGGTACCCAGGCTTCTTCACTTGGTCACAAGTGGCCGACAGCTAGGTGCAAAATGCGCCTGGGGCCTGGCAAATTTCGAACACTGATGCTGTCCGATGCTCCATTACATAATTCTACTTCTGTCTGTAGGGATATCGCGGAGCGGGGAGTGGGGTCCAGAGGGAGCACACTCCCCACCAGCAGGCAGCCACAATCTGCCTGCACGCGTGACCTTTGGGGTGCAGGGAAACACCCCCCCCAGACAAGCCACAGCTGTCTGTACATCGTTTCCTATGTCTAACCTTTTGCGGTCTCAACAGTCGGCGGTGTCCTGTCTGTAACCTTTGTCCCTGAAACCTTTTGTCTCCTTCGTCATACACTGTGCAAGGGGAAAATGACGCTGTGGAACAGGTGCCAAAATAACTTTGTACCACCCCACGATCTCGGGATGGAAGATGTGTAAATGTCACAGCCCAAAATGTATCTGCCTGGCTTGCATATTTGTTTCAATAAAAGGAGGCTCCACAGGAATGGCAGCAGCTCGCTTCAGACCACCTGTGCGCAGCTCACATGATGATCAACACCTGTCTTGGGCCTTCACTTCATCTGTCCCTGTTCTTTTCTATACAGGAAGACCGATTGGTTCAAAATTCAAATTCGCCTCCTCACACAAGGCCAGTGGGCTTCTGAAAACTTGCGCTCTGTCCCACAGAAAAATGTAACACAGTGAAAGTTTCAGATATAAAATGAGTTAATGTTCTGAAACTATTTCAAATTGCTAAAAGAATTTAAAAGAACACAGTGTTACATTCACAGTGAACATTACTTTCTCACAGAAAATACTGATGACGTATTTTCTAAAAAGAAAACAAAATACATGGTACCAAATTCAAAATACCTATACTCTGTAAGATCTGTTTTTCAGGCAGCCAGCAACCCCAATGTGTTCTTTACCAGCCACATTGCTTTTAGCCTTTTCTTTCTTGAATACTGTCATATCATCAATTTACTATTGAACAATTTGCATTTTATATGCTTCAGCTTTGACCTCTCTTAAATCTCTGCCTTACTAATGGATTTAAAGGCCATTTTCCTAACCTCTATTTACACTTTATAACCCTTGAGACCTTTTATCATCTTTTTAAAGCTATGCCCATAATTATACTAATACTGGAAGATCAAAAGAAATTAACAAAGGAACATAGCTTAACATAGATTTGTGGGTGTAAGATAATTTGCTATACTCTGTCAGATGGAAGAAGTGCAGAATACTCGGTTCAGGAAGTGCTTTGACTGGCTTCAGGTCAATGAACTAATTTAAAAGGAGAAAGCTTTAAAAGAGTTCAGGATATTTAATTCAATAGTAACTCAAGAGCTGTCAGGTCTAGCCCAGAAATGGAGTCCTCAGAAGATGAAACAGACACTCCATAGGTTGAAGAAAAGCATGCAGATGATCCCCTTGTGGGGTTTCCTCTCAGTTGAGACCTGCTGGCAAATCCCTTGGGACTCTGTCAGATTCTGCCGTCCCCTGTTACTGAATGAGTACCCTATGAGACCAGCATTGGACTGTTTCCTGACTTTGCTTCTGGATCACATTTGGATCATGACTGAATTCCTGTGCTTGACCTAGGACTGTGCTTGACCAGTAATTCTGCTTGTGTCGGTGTATACTTTGGTGAGAGGCTTTTACCCCATGGGACTGGGACCCTAGCCCCTGAGAGCACTCACTAGAGTGTGAGAAGTATTGGCATTGGCATACAGATTTATTTATACTGTATATTTATTTGTAAAAGGTGTGTGCACGTACGCACATGCACCTCTTCCTCCTCCTCATAAAATACTAGGGAAGTGTGTAACAATATGCACACAATTAAAACTTGATAATTCCTCCATCACTGTTGCTGTCATTTTCTTCAAACTCTTGCTGATCCTTAACAAGTTCACTGCAGGACTCATGGGCTGTGTTTGGACATCACAATACAGGAATAAATATTGTTCACAATACAGGAACAATACTGTTTTTGGATATCACAATACAGAAACAAGCTTTGGGTTTACATGCCTTTCACCTCTGCCCTGCCTGGCATAACCATGAAGTGATAACCAGAAACTTTAATTTTCCATTTTTAGTGTTGCATCTGAACCCTAAACTGTGATAAAAACTTAGTCTTATTGAAACAAGCAGGCTTCACAATGCATTTTTAAAAGTTGGTGTGCTCCAAACGAAACAATGAGCCACAGTTTGTGGCAAACCTATGAAATTACAAGCTACTGTGAATTTTAAAAAAAAGGAAGGAAAAGCTTCCAAATTTGTCATGACCGCACTATAGAATGAGAGATGGGAGAGTGCAAGAGTCCAAGCCGTGCACAGGTTAATTCTCATCACAATAAAATGTGGCTTGTAATGATAAGCCAAATGCAGTCTGTACAGGCAGGCACTTTCAGGTCTGTGACTAGAATTCTTTCTGCATGACTATTGTCTAGTAGCATGAAAGAAAAGTAAGGAAGCCTGACGTTCTAGAAAATTATAGATGCAGGGGATCTCTGCTTAGAAGACAGCTGGAGTGCTACTTATGTGAGCATTTAAATTCTCACATAAATAAGCTCCACACAGTCCAGAATCTATTTCTATCAGTGGGATTCACTAGTATGGAAATGAAAGCTGGAAATAGAAACTTATAAACTTAGTCTGATGAAAAAAGTCTCCCTGGCTCCTATTAAATTATGCCAAAAACAACAGTTTATTTCCCTGTTTTCTAATGGCAAATGTTTTAGGGCACTCTATTCTTTGAACAGTTTCTATAAGACTGAGAAATGTCAAGGGGGCAGAAGAAGTCAGGCACTATCTAATATGTGTTACACAATTTATGCAGCACCTGCAGTCAAATATTGCATATAAATATGAACATATGAATAACATGCTTATTGCCTGTGAAAGGCAGATGTAATACATAAGTGTGAGAACTCTCTATAACTTAAAAATTTGAAAATATGGACAGGCTTTTTATTGTACATTCATTAAAATGTAGTATGGTTGGTAGGGATTAGCAAAAACTGAGTCAAGGAAATTTGACACATCCACCTCCAGCATTCTTAACTGATGCTCAGGACAACAAACAAAACGTATCCCTTTTACCACTAGCAATGCATGCTGCCCTACTGGGGTTATTTTATAAGGTGGGTTTTTGCTTTGCTTTTTGTTTAAAGAACTACAACAGGGATGGGGAATCCAGATGATGCTGGACTCTAATTCCAATTAGGATTATAGTGTCAGAGTGATAAAAGTGCTCTCTCATTTATGTGGTATTTTTAAAATATAGAAATATACAGGTTCACCTCTCCTAAATATTAGAGAGAAATAAGGACTTCATTCCCTATTTTTACTGTTCAAACCACTTCTACTTCCGCAGCTTTTTCACTCTTAGGTTTGCAAAAACCCTTTCCTAGTTATCTTTCGGCTTGCCCAAGAATTTTTACCTTGTGACTTTGATTGTTGACTATACCCTGCCGGAGGCTGAGAGAGAAAAAACAAATACGGTATATGAATTGAAATTACACTGAACAGACTCATCCATTCTATTTGATTCATGAGGTAGCCTTTCAACTAGATAGGCAATGTCTTTTTCCACTTTTGGTATTTCCGTTTACTTTCATTAAACTGATATAAACCCTGTAGTTCTGTGTTGCCATTCTGGCATCTAATTCCCCCATCCCACTCTAATGTCCCCACTCCACCCTTCAGGATCATGGTGCCTCCAAGTCCCCCAGACATTAGCAACACTTCTGAAGGAAAGACGTTGTTGAAGTTTATGGGGGTGGGGGTGGGGTTAGTAAGTTCATGCAAAGGATATATTAAACTTTCCTACCTTGGTTGCAGAAGCATTTTTTTAAAAAGGGAGAAACTGGTGGGATCAATCTGTAGCAACATTAAAAAGACAAGGAAGTCTTTATGGACAGTTCTGCTTTACCAACAGATACAAAAGGAACTAGAAGCATTTGCAGTCATGCACCAGTTAGCACAAGGAAAGTGCCATGCATCAACAGAGAGAAATTGCTCTCAGAGCTGATAAAAGGGGTGCCAACAGCATTTGGACTGCAATATTTAGCTTTTCCCAACACTTTTTGATTGCTGTCTGAAGCCTGGACTTTGAAAGGCTACTGCAATCAACGAATGGCAGACATTTTAACAGAAAACTAGAAAAAAAGAAGCAAGCAGCCAGAAGTGGGGAAACAGTAGTTTGTTTTCAGTTAGACTGCATTCCGACAGCACTTTATTCTGTTTTCCTAATGTTTTCTTACTGATAATTTCTGTGCTTTGTGTGATCTTTCATATGACATAAAAGCCATTTCTGGAAATCTAGTGGAAGAGTAGTATCATTTCCAAGTTAATTTGTTTCCAGAAAAAAACTGGTTGCAACCCCAGTAACTCAGAAGAGGAAAGTTTGGCATTGTTAATTCACAAGGTGAAATCTGGGGTGGTATTCCGGCACAAAGTTCTTTCCACTGTTTAAAATTAAGTATGACGTGGCTATATCTATCTCTCTCTCTATCTCTCTCTCTATCTATCATCTATCTATCTATCTATCTATCTATCTATCTATCTATCATCTATCTATCTATCTATCATCTATCTATCTATCTATCTATCATCTATCATCTATCTATCTATCTATCTATCTATCTATCTATCTATCTATCTATCTATCTATATCTATCATCATCATCTATCTAATGTCACAGTTCCATCAGGGATGAGATATATGTGGCTCTCCCTTCAGCACAGCCAATAGTCAGGGAAGATGGAAATTATACTCCAACAGGATCGGGTGGAGGGTGGGGACACACACAGGTGTGTCTGTTTCCTTATTTTCCTTCATGAAGAAACATTACAAATCAGGAGTGGGGAATAACTTCATTCTCCCACTCAGATAAAATTACAGTGCTTCCTTGTTTCTGGTATCTCCTCTCTTCAGCAAGAGTAGCTCCCATACAAAGCAGATATGACTGTTAACAGAATTATCCTCCCTACTTTGACTGTCCTCCTTTAGCAACATTTTCATAATAAATGCTAGCATTCCTGACAATCACTTAACTATGTGTTCCACTACATTTTTCCTCCCACAGCTCTGCAGTGAAATTAAATAAAATTACCATGGCACACTTTTTAGCACCAGCTATAACAAAATATATCCTCTGCAGATTGTTTGCAGAGGGAAGAACAAGCCCCACTCTCCCTGGACTAGAGCAGCAGGTGTTCAGTACTATAATGAGCACCCTGCAAGCTAAAAGGGGACAGGTAACATGGTGCCAACATTTGTTTTAAGTGGAGTTTATGTTATTTTCACATCTACACTAGTCTTAGAACAACAGCTGTAGCAAACAATGTGCACCATGTTGTCAATACCATTTTGAAAGAGTAGAAGTTTCTAGTTTCAAGGGAATTTACTCAGGGAATCACTCTGACCACATGGAGAGTGAATTTTCCTGGTGCTTGAACATTCTCTACTCGTTGTTGTATATGATCCAAATTAACACAGCCACACAGCTCATCTTCACCATGATTCAACACTGATTAACACAGTAAGGAAAGAACTGTGTAGAGAGTTTAGTCTAGGATCATTGGCAATTTCTGGCTAACACAATTATTTTTCTTTAGCCTTGTGAGAGAACCCATTAGTTTCAATTATGCTGTATAAGTGACAGCAAGGGATGCGTCAGGGGTCCAACTAAATTATTAAAGTTTCTATGGACACTTGAACAGGCATTCCCACACAAATTAGGACAAAAATAGGGATTAAGAATAAGTATTTTAGCCAACACTTGGTGTATGGAATATTACTAAGAAACAGTTAAGATGGAGGTTGAACTTCTTGTTGGTATCCATCTGTCTTGACAATGGAGTGTACCCCTGGGGTGAAGTCAAACCACTGGAGAATCACAGTGCCTGCTATGGCTGCTGAAACCAGTAAAACAAAGGGGGAAGGGGGCAGGAGATCAGGGAAGCCTCAGGAGTCACGGGCGGGCGGCGCACCATTGCCCAGTTTTTAAAAAACTCTGCACATTTATGTTTCACAGGGTGCGAAAGAAGGGCTTTGCACCTTTATACAATATGCATGTGTGCTTGGGCCCAGAGTCTTTTGCCTCACCATCCCCACTACTGACTCCCTGTTGCCTCAAAAAAGGAAAAAGGGGGGAGTGTTCCCGGATTGATTGAAAAAAATCTGGTAACCATAACCATAGGGACGCGGGTGGCGCTGTGGGTAAAACATCAGTGCCTAGGACTTGCTGATCGTAAGATCGGTGGTTCGAATCCCCGCGGTGGGGTGAGCTCCCATCGTTCGGTCCCAGCTCCTGCCCACCTAGCAGTTCCACATATCATATCAATTCCTTTATTCGACCGATAGTCAGAAATAAAACACAGAAATAAAACACAATACAGAATTATGAACTAAAACACCCACCTAGCAGTTCGAAAGCACCCTTAAGTGCAAGTAGATAAATAGATACCGCTTTATAGCGGGAAGGTAAACAGCGTTTCCGTGTGCGTAACTGGTGCTGGCTCGCCAGTTGCAGCTTCGTCACACTGGTCACGTGACCCAGAAGTGTCTTCGGACGGCAACAGCTCCCGGGCTCTTGAGCGAGATGAGTGTGCAACCCTAGAGTCAGTCATGACTGGCCCGTACGGGCAGGGGTACCTTTACCTAACCATAAGCTAGCACCTGTCCTTACAATAAAAGGAGGGTTATTACTACTGGACCTTCAAACAGCAACTTTATCACTCCTACTTAAAATAAATGTTCCATAATTTGCAAGTTCTCTTGGACTGACCCAATTATCTTGATTCATTCCAATACAGGTTCAGGCCTGGCCTAATTGACTACCTTTAACAGAAGGCCAGGGGGGCGTACAACCTTGTTGTTCTTACTTAAGAACATAGGAAGAGCCTACTGGATCAGACTCATGGCCCATCTAGTCCAGCATCCTGTTCTCACAGGGGCCAACCAAATACCTGTAATGAAGCTTTTAAGTAGGACCTGAGGGCAACAGGTGGCCCTCGATACAATTGACCATGGTATCCTTCCAGAACTGACTCTGTAAAATAAGACATTGGGAGCATTTGCTTTACAATGCTTCCATCTTATCACTGATGTCCATTTCAGAGAACAGCACTGGGTTACTATCTCTTGATCCTCTGGAAATTGGGCTGCAGGGTACCATTCTGCCCTCTGTTTTCTAAAACATCTACATGAAACCATTGGGTGTGCTCATTAGAAGACTTGAGAGAGGTGCATCAGTGCCTGGACTTGATACTGGGCTGGATGAGGGACAAAATGATGGAGGCAATGTGATTTAGCAAAGTCTGGTCTACTGGCTGCTTTGGATAGGGTTTTATGCCCCACTGAAGGAGCAGGTTTGTGGTCTAGGGTTTCTCCTAGATTCATCTCTGTCACTAGAAGCCCAAGTGACCTGAGTGGCTAGAAATGCCTTTTACCAGTTTCAGCTGGTAATACAGCCATGGCTGCTTCTGGGGTGGAATTAGTTTAGTGTGAAAGCACCTGCCCTTTGCTGCTGCCTCCCTTTGCTTTCCAGCACTAGTTAAAACATTTCTTTAAAACAAGCTTTCAAAATGGAGGTTCTATCCCAGTCACTATCTGTACTGAAATTTGTTTTGATATATGCAATAGCTTTATATGTGCTTGTATACCGTATTGTGGAAATCAGTTTGAGGTGCTTCTTATGGAGTAATTCATTAAATAAATAAATAAATAGCCTCTTAATTTGGATAGATTGTAGTTAGGATGTCACGGAAAACACTACAATTATGATATGGAACCACTTCTACATGCTATGGTATTGGAAGCTTGAAACTAGAGATATTTCTACATGCCATGGGTACCTCATCCATTATCCCTTTGGTCCCAGACAGCTAGGCTAAGCTCATAAGTAGTATCCCTTCCTATACATCAGATTTTAAGATCTGTCAGATAAGTCCTTCTCAGCACCAAAACACCACATTCTTATATACTATGTGGTGATGCAAGAGAGGGTCTATTCTGTCATGGTGCCACAGTTACAGATTTCCACCTTCTCTATAGTTCCAGTTACAGATAGGTAGCCGTGTTGGTCTGCCATAGTCAAAACAAAAAACAAAAAAACAAAAACAATTTTTCCCCCCCTTCCAGTAGCACCTTAAAGACCAACTAAGTTATTTCTTGGTATGAGCTTTCGTGTGTATGCACACTTCTTCAGATACACTGAAACAGAAGTCACCAGACCCTTCTATATAGTGAGAAGGTGGGGAGGGGTATTACTCAGAAGGGTGGTGCTACTGGAAGGAATTTTTCCTCCTCTATAGTTTGGCTCTTGCCACCTCTGTTAGCATTTGCATATAAGCTCAAAACATGCTTTTGTTCATTTTTTAAAGTTCAGCAGTAATTTTTTGGCTAAGCAGCTGTGTCTGATGGTGTTATTCATTTTAAATGGACTGTTTTTATATACGTTTATTGTTCCCCGCTTTGAGATATCAGATTGCAGAGCATGCTATAAATATTTTAAATAAATACATAAATATGGCTCCTTTGCACCATAGTTCCAGAAGTGCCAAGTCCCAAGGATAATGGTACTCATACGGGAACAATTTTGTTATGCCCCTAATGTGTTCCTGTTCCTTACTTTCAATGTGCCTAGCTTCAGCCAAGACTAGAACTAGAATTTTCTGCTATTACTGGATGGGATCCAAAAACTCTGACCTTTCCATAATTAGTCCCTACACTGGCAGAAGGAAAGGAAGCAAGGTAATGAGAAATGCTTTACATGACAGCAGAGGGAACAGAATGCCATCAGTTAGGAAAGAAGAAACCACAGAGTAGTATCCTTTATCCCTACTACTAATTTTTGCCGCACTCAGGGCTTCAGGTTCTTCTAGTATCTATTGCATTACTCTCATCTCTCCCCCGTCCCCTTGGCACACACAAAATATTTTTTCTCTTGTTCTGTAGTCCTGAAACCCACTGTAATAAAATAAGTGCAGTATGGTGGTAACTGAAGCATTTACCGCTATTGCAGTTGTATTAGCCAAAGAAATGGTTTTTGCTGTTCTATGCCTGGCGTTGCTGTGCTGTCCCTGTTCCTTCCCCCGCTTTTCATGGGCTGATTTGGCTGCTCCTGTCACACTCGGCAGTTGGGATAAAGTCACTGACAATTGTTATTTCACACATGAGGAGTAATATTTTCATTTTCTATATCTTTTGAAATAAAAGCCTCATGGGCTATTAAAATAGCATGAACAAAGCTAGAACTAAAAGCAATTCTCTTACTGTCATTCTGAAACCGTGTTCACAGCATTCCACAGGCCTACTTACTTTGAGGTGCTATTCCATTTGTCAGACATGGTGATGACTTCCAACCATATGTCTGAAGTGGCAAAATCCCCTCATAAAAGGTGTAGCAATTGCTATGAAATAAGGCAGCAAGAAATGGGGGAACAAGCATGGAAAGAAGAGTCTTCTTCTGCTAGTCACCCCACCTGTCCATTTTCTACTACCAGACTAGCTTCCATTTGGAAATACCGGTAGTCATACATTGATGAAAGTGCTTTGGGTGCCAGCACAAAATGGCTGCCATGGGCAGAAAAAAGAGAGGTGCTGGTACTCTGTTCTGGTTAATACTGTCAAACTGGAAACCTTAGATTCTGCCTTTTTATATACTGGATATTTCAAGCATGCGCTGCCATCAGAAACACAACAAAACCAGACTTCTAAAACATCCTCGTAATGTTACTGCAGAGGCCCAACGTAGGGGTAGAGAAACTTTTACCATCTGACACATGCATTACTTCATGCACAACCTTCTGTGGGTCACATACCAGTGATGGGCAGAGGCAGAAGCAAAGGTAGGCGGTCACAGATGTGAATCTCACATTTACACATTCCAGCCATACAAATGCCTTCTTCTACATGCCTCTCCATCCATGCACAGAGGAGGCATAACCACAGTTCAGGAGCACTTTTCAGCCACACAAAAGCACATAAAGATGTTGTGGAGCTAGGCTGGTGAGGGATGTGGCTTGGGAAGAGATAGCGTGTGTTGGACAAGTATGGCCCAGGCTGGGTTCCGAGGGGCCTAGATACAGAGGCCTAGAAGGCCACATCCAGCTTTCAGAACGGAGATTCTCAACCCAAGGCCTAAAATGATATTCATAGATTCATAGAGTGGGAAGGGACAATGAGTGTCATCTAGTCTAACTCCCTGCAATGCAGGAATCTTTGGCCTAGAACCCACAACTCTGAGACTAAGAGTCTCATGCTCTACCTAGGTATCATTTAGATACATGTAGACATCTCAAAAGCGATCGCTGAATTCAAAGCCACATGCTATTTTAATGTTAAATCACAATTCTCCCATCTCTTGAACACAAGCTACAGAAAAGTGTTTACCTTGACAGAAGGCATGCCTGGGAATTTAACAGAAGACCCAACACAGTTGAACAAAATTTTCACTGAAACTATGTCCTTGTTTCCATTATAATAAATCAACTTTTTCTTTGCTTTTTTACTGGCTATTCTTGTGCACCAGCAACATAGTATTTAGCAAAATCTGTTCAAGGATAAGCATTTTGCCCATATAGTTTTTTCGCTCCATTATGGAGGACATTAACATTTTATGCTACTTCAAGCCTTTGTGATTCTTCAGTGTTGTAGCAAGTCCAAAAGAGAAACATCAGAAAAACTAACATATAAAAACTATATGCAAACAAGTGGGATGCTAGAATTCATCTAATGGAGACAGAACTAAATTCTGAAGATATATAACAATGTATTTTCTACAGCTCAAGGATACAGACTAGAAAGCTTGACAAAATGTCTTGCACATATCAGGGCAATCCTATGACCCATAACTGATTCCGACCCTACTTCTCCAAACAGCAGTGTCAAAAGCACAATAGCAGCAGTATAAAAAAAGAGTCAGTACACTAACAACAATGTCAACTTCCTAATAAATCAATTGCCATCCATCAGTCATGCCTCCATGTTAGCTTTCCATGGAAGGCACTAATCAAAACGTAGTGGCAATATAAAAAAGCATGATGCCATCACAACTCATTCCACAGCTCCTCCTAAACCACCGTAAGGTTAGTAAAGCTGCAACTAGCACCTGTAGTGGAGGTTGCTAACATAGACTTTCATTGGATTCAGGGTTTCAAAAAAATAATAAAAAAGTAAGCCTCTGGCAGGTACCCATCTAAGCTATTTCTCTGAAATGTGCAGGTACCCATCTAAGCTATTTCTCTGAAATGAACCAGCCTAGCTGATCCCATCTGTCAGTGTTTTTACCCTATGAATGAAATCAGAGCTGTGATTGGTAACAGGACCTGATTGCTGTGCCAACTCCAGGCTGGTGCAGTGGTCTTACTGACACTACCTGACACTACTTGTGGCCCTGCCACTATGTAAAGCCCAGCCAGGAGGGGTGGGTGGGACATTATGATTATGATATATAAAAAGTGCTTAAGTATAGAAAAAGTTTGTACAAGTTATCTGTTTCCCTTCATATGCATATTCTGGGAATCCAACAGGAAGGAATGTGCATATGTGATCATTATATCTGAGAATCCAGCCATCACAATGGGAATGGCACTGTCATGATATTAGCATCATTCCCAGAGGCATTTCTAGTTTTTATAAAGGGGGTTTACCTCCACTGGCAACAATAACCCTTGGAGCAATATTACATTGTGACACAGCACTGTTCACTCTGTTGCAGGAGACTGTAATGTCACCAGGTTTCTATTTTGTAGATCTGCACCACTTGAAGTAGTGGATTATGAAGGAGCTTTTTGAGCTGAAAAATGAATCTTCTGCCACCTCTTCTTGAAGTGGTGAAGCTCACATCCAGATTTTTATTTTTTAAAAAAGTTTTCCCCATCAACCCAAAATAATGCTATTATTTGGCATTTCTTATTGGCCTGTCTCTCAAAATGGGAGGAAAACCTATGATTAAATACCTCACCACACACCTGTTTGTAATATTGGTACTGTTCTTAGCCTGCCTTCGATGATGTCTCCCTTCTCAAGATGAGTTACAATAGATCACTACAACACAATATAAAATTATACATTAAAGGGTTAAAAACAGCAAAATAAAACATTAAAATAGCAGAACACCAGTTAACATACAGCATGGTAAAATCAACCAAATGCAGACCTGAGACAGGAAAACAATATTTAGGGTTCTCCTAAAAGCCAACAAAGTATGAATCATACATTCTCCCCCTGGGGATGGTGCTCCAAAGGTATGAGACAACCACGGGGAAAAATCCAGTTGCCAGTACTAGCCAGTCTAGAAGCTTTTTACCAGCAGAACAAATAACAAGGTCTAAAGTATAGGCACTGAATAAAGTGGTGTCAGTAGGGAGTCTATTATCCTTTCTTGCACATCTCAACACCTCCTTATCCCCCTTGTTTTCTTCTGTGGTAGACGATAATGTGCATCACCTCACTCTTCCAAAGAGGTGGTGGTTAAATAGCATAGAAAAATAAAAGATTTTATATCCCTCCTCTGCCATCCCAGTAGTTTATTCTCCTTGATAAAATTCCACATGATTGTTCTTATCTGCCAGATCTTGCTGTTATATTCCATATTACAGACACAGGAATGTGGTGGAATGACAAAATCACCACTACAATGTCTAGATGAAAGGCCATTTGGAAACCTGAAAAGGAAGTAATATTTGTTTAAAAATGCATAATTGAAACTCCCATTTGAGTGACAAAATCTATACGGTCACATGAAGCAAAGTTGCAATCCAAAAAAACGATGAATTAATGTTTCAATTATGTCTGCACAAAAGTATATCCAAGGCAAGGTTCAGGACTACTGCAGCGAAGCATTAGTTTACAGCCCCAATTCCATAATGGAAACAACTGTTTCTTTTATCTTCAGCAAATTCCTCCCACAGAGTAATCACTTTCACATCTCACCATGGAAGTAACAACTTGCATTTTAAATGCCTTTCATATCACAGTAGAGAAAAGCAGGCCCACATGATAAAGATTCAGTGATTTACTAGATGATGGTGCAATCAAGCCTGTGCCAAAAGATTGAGGGAACAACTTGCAGATGGTAAATTTGAAGTGAGAAAAATGGAGAAAGAAAGAGAGAGAAAAACAACCTTTCAGTTACTCTTTCTCTGATTCACATTCTGTTTCCTCTTAATTCATATTTTTGTCAAAACTACATTTTGGATAAATTAATAAGGTGAAATCCTGAAGCCACTAGGAGTCTGACCAGTCATCCAATATTTGTTATAATTTATTTGGTCGAAGAAGGGACAGGTGAAGGGACAGGTTCATTCATCCAGAACAGCATTGAATGCATAGAAGTGGTGGGGATTCTAATACACTTTTAACGATCATGACTATAATCCAGTTATATGATATGTAGCCATCCTGGGAATGGCAACTGGCCATAGAAGGCTAGACTGACCAAATAACCAACTAACTAACTAACTAACTAACTAACCGACCAACCCTGGTGTTCTGATAGAATCATAGAATTGTAGAGTAGGAAGGGACCCAAAGAATCATTTAGTCCAACCCCCTGCATTGCAGGGTCATGTAATGAGTTTCTTTCTGTGGTGGTGCAATGTTTATAGAATGGCTTCCCCTGTGGGAACATTACGCTGTAACACTGCTATCTCTTCCTAGGCAGATGAAGACATATCCTTTTGTCCAGGCCTCTGGAGAGCAAGAAGGTGCATTGTGATTGGCTTCTGCTGGCTGTATTTTCTTTCCTTGCTGCTATTTGATTTGACTGTTCAGGATGATACCTGATTGTTTTGATTTGATATACTGTTTGTCTTGATTTTGAAACATTTGTTCCACCCCACCCAAAGCCCATTAGGTGAAGGGCAAGTTATGTTAAATGAATGAATGAATTCACTTTGAACATCCTAAAATAGGTTTTAAAATAGTTTGAGGTTCAGAGGGGGCAAATGTAAATATAACTGACTTTGACACTTTAGATGTCTGTTACATGTGCACCTCTGGACTAGAACAATAGACTAGTAGTATTATTCTGAAGTTAGTTACGCTTAGTAAAATTGTAAATGCCCCTGGACTGTTAAGTCCAATCACAGGCGACTTATGGGGTATAGCGCTCATCTCGCTTCAGGGTGAGGGAGCCATCGCTTGCCCAGAAACAGCTTTCCAGGTCACGTGGCCAGCATAACTAAACCGCTTCTGGTGCAATGGGACACCATGACAGAAACCAGAGCACACAGAAATGCCGTTTAGCTTCCCACCACAGTGGTACCTATTTCTCTACTTGCACTGGAATGCTTTCGAACTGCTAGGTTGGAAGAAGCTGGGACAGAGCAATGAGAGCTCACCCTGTTGTGCAGATTTGAACCGCTGACCTTCTGATCGTCAAACCCAAGAGGCTCTATGGTTTAGACCACAGTGCCACCCATGTCCCACTTACGCTTAGTACAACACTTTGATCTTGCATACATGGCACAAAGACACCCCTCCATTCTCAGTGACTTTGAAATCTAATACTATGTTCCCCCACCTTCAGTATCCTAATTTTTACAATAGTCTCAACAGTATCAAGCAACAGGAACAGTAAGAAGAAATAACAATTGCGGTGAAAGTCTGTTCTTCAAAAATCAAATATCAGTTCTGTGAAGCTTAAAATGTTCTCAGTAATCCTGAAAAAAATTGAGGATGCCAAAGCAGCAGTTTTAATTGAATAAAATTTTAAACTATTAAATTAATTTATACTTAATACATTCAAGTGCTGCACTGTGTTTATACAATACTTGATTTAAAATATATTTAGACAGCTGACTAAAGAGTACATGCTGATCTATCTTCAATAATGTGATTTTAATATTCAATTGACATTTAACTTGCAATCGCTTTTTATTAACTGTATGTGATCATTATCACAACACCAAGCTTACTGCTGCCATACTGAGAAGTAAATTTATGGAAGCTATTCTAGCTATCAAGTTTTACAAATTTTATGTGCTGCTCCTGTAATTATAGCGCAGTGCCTTCAATAGCAGCATTTCATTGTGAGTGAAAGGAAAAAGGACATGCATGGCTACCACAGACCTTTATTTATTTATTTATTACTCTGGTCCAGTCTTTATTAAATTTCTCATAGATATCACTAAGGTCAGGAATTCCCACTGTTTTGTATTATGAGAATCCCTTCTATAGAGAAACCAAATCACATCTTTGTTCTTAGCCATTTATTGTTAAAAGCTTTTGTAGCTTCCAGCAGCTAACTCCCAAGATATCCCACTGTCATTTTACTATTTTAGGCCCAATTCATGTAAGTTCGAAACAGCGTGAGAACTGCTTCTCAATAGCCTGGAACCCATGCTGCTGTGGTAACATTTAATCATTACACTACACATTTCTATAGTAGTTTCTGAATGTTCAAAAGCCATCTGCAACACTCTGACAAACAGAGATCCATGCCTTGGGCAGACAACAGGAACGTGCTGCTTGCCTTGCCCCCAGGGTCACATGCCTTCCCTGGCACTGCCAGTATCCACATGTTGAGCATGCACACCTGTAACAGGGTTACCAGTGCAGTGTAAGCTGATACACATCAATATCAATGCATGTAGGTTTCGCTTTTGCAGGCACCTAGGCTCTATAGGGTAGCAGAGTCAGTGTGATGTTGTGTATAGGGAAAGCAGTGTAGTACCCCACCTCTTCAACATGCGGATCCCACCCTGGGAACCAATGAAGCTGCTACATAATTTGTGTTTTATGGTCCATGCAGCCTGCACCAGTCAACACCCCAGCATGTTGTAGTTTATTGACACTTCTCAAAGGCACCCCCATGCAGATTGCATTTCAGTAGCCTAGGCGCTTCCATTCTGAAGAATGGTTGAAACCAGAATATCTTGTTATTTAAAAAGAAGAAGAAGCCGTGAAAGTACATTCATTTGTCCTTAACAGGATTTGATCACGTCACTTTATAGCAGTCTTAACTTTGTTAGAAACCTCTTAGTAAAACATGTGCTGGCTAGATGTTCAACTTTGCTGGCTGAAGAGATCAATCACAGTTCCATTAGAAGAGAGAATATGAATACTCTGCCAAATACAAATAGAGAATTATTTGTGAGCATTTAAAAAGATGCTTTCAAATAGAAGGGTGCTGAATGCTTCCACTAACGTGCAGTGTTCAGCTCAACAAAAATTAAAATGTGAATGCATTACAAAACACACCCCCATTTTCTGAATTGTTACTTGCATTTTTAAAACACTATTTATAAATATACATTGGTTGAGATGCTGTCAATATGATACAGCAATTTCAAAAGTTTAAATAGCACCATGGAATCAAATCGCATTTTTCTGCCCTAAATGGACATCAGTATAAAATGAATGCAATACAAAAACAAATTCACATATATTTCTTCCTGGAACTGTAAAAGCAATGCAAGGTTTGACCCACCTTTTTCCATACAGATTTCCAATTTTCGTCTCTGCCACTGAAGCAAAGGATTCAATGACCTATTTATCTTTCATTGCTCCATAGAAAGAATTTTGGCAGATATAGCCTGAATTGCCTTTTTGCTAATCTAATCCCACTATGCACTCTGACATACAGACCAAGGAACAGTTTTACAAGGAACTAGACTAGGTAGTCAGGAAAGTCCTAAACTATGAACACCTATTCCTGCTGGGAGATCTCAGTGCCAGGGTTGGGGGTGATCATCACACATGGGACAACTGCACAGGCAACTTTGGTATTGGAACATGAACGAAAACAGACAAATGCTGCTGAAACTGTGCTCGTATCACAGTTTCTGCATCGTGATAACGCTCTTCTCTGCCAAGGGAAAACAGCGAGTGCCCTGGAGACATCCAAGGCACACTGGACTTGACTGTCAACAAGCCATCAGCACCAAACTATGTTCATGTCACATGGAGATGCCACAGTGAGGACTGTGACAAAGATCACCTCCCTGGTGGTGAGCAAGATCCTTCTCCAGCCATAGAGGACCCATAGCACAAAGCAGAAAGTACAGCCATGAATCAACACTGCCAAAACAGCCATATCTGAACTTTGTGAACACTTCTCTGATTTTAGTTACAGATAGGTAGCCGTGTTGGTCTGCCATAGTAAAAAAAAAAAAAAAAAAATCCTTCCAGTAGCACCTTAAAGACCAACTAAGTTAGTTCTTGGTATGATCTTTCGTGTGCATGCACACTTCTTCAGATGCCAAACATCTTATCTGAAGAAGTGTGCATGCACACGAAAGCTCATACCAAGAACTAACTTAGTTGGTCTTTAAGGTGCTACTGGAAGGAATTTTTTTTGTTTTTTCTGATTTTGTCATGGTACAAGCTCTACTCATCTGCCCCAGAGACATTGTTGAAGCATGGTCAAACTACATTAAAGAGGCAACCCACAACACAGCTTTGGCAAAGAAGAGCAGCAGATCCCTGACTGGTCTGAGGTCAACATTAAGGACATGTAGCTTGTTATTGCTGCGAAGTGCGAGGCTCTTGTGAACTACAAGTGTGTGCCCTGAGGGAAGATGCTTTGCAGCACATTCTCAGCATGTTCACTCTCTTGTCTCAGCAACATCTACACTGGCTTGATCATGTCCACAGAATGGAAGATGGCAGGATCCCCAAGGATGTGCTCTATGGGGAGCTGGATTTTCTGTATTACAAAGATGTTTGCAAACATGACACATTAACTCTGTTATGTCAGGATCCCTTGAAGACAACCACAGTGCCTGGAGACAATCAGCAGTAACCAGAGGAGGAATAGCAACTGGAAGAAGCACAGAAAGAAGAAATGTCATGGTACACCTACATCAGCACAACCGGATACCTTCATCTGCCCCACCTGCAACAAAACATGTCTCTCTTGTATTGGTCTCTACAGCCACAGCAGGCACTGTAACTCTCAAACAGCTTGACTTCACCCCTGAAGGCACACTCTTCCATTGTCTCCTGAGACAGATGGATGCCAACCAACCGGAATAAAAAAGCTCCAAATGTCGTAACCTTTCCGTGCATGGAGAGCTTATCCATTCATGCCTCTGTTTGCCCCACCATTTCCCTCTGAGAAAACCCATGGTTTAGAGCTGAATTGGAACAAACCACAATCAAATTTTCTGCAGATTGCCATTTGTTCTGATTTAGCACTAAAGAGCAGGTTTTCCAGGGTAAAGCAGTGGGGCAAAGGCAAAACTGCTTGGCCTACAAAGTGTGGAACAAGGGAAAACTACTTGGATCTGTGCTTTCTAGGCACAGGACAAACAGAAGTGTGACCAAGCCCTCAGTTGCTCCAACCCCCAATCAGTGATAATCCTTTTGTGTCCAGTTTTCAGATACCCATATCTGATGCTTTTTCAAAGCATCAGACTACTTTGAAATATGGTGTAAAATGGGACTTTTAGTGGCACTGAGGAAGAACAAATATTCCAGCCTCCCATACCATTGTGCAATAAGGCCACTTGTATTTCTATTTTATAATTATTAACTAAAGGTGGAATATGGTGAAAGAAACCTAACAAGTCTATAAATGAGCTACCTTCAAGGACATTTTCCTTTTGCAACTTAAATTTCAGGTATCAGTTTTGGCAATAAAATGAATATGAAAGTATTATCATTCACACAAGCAGCTTTCTTGCTAAATTCATAATAAAAGTTTTAGATTCAACAGTCAAACCAAAGTCAAAGTTGCAAACTCATCCAATTCAAAGTTAGACAATTCACAGTGGTTGTGAAATCTAATACTCAGAGCTTCAGTGTAATGATAAATTCCCATATCTGCAGTAGTCACTTTTGCAATAGTACTGTATATGAACTTTAATTGCATTGGGCCATAGAGTGTTATTCTGGCTCAATATAAGGTGCCAAGGAACCAATCTAGAAGTGTTTCCTTGTGGGGGAACAAGCTTGATTAGATCTTTCACTTGAAGCAAAGGAAACTCCCAGCTTTGTTTGCCTTCTTGGGACTAAATTTTCATTCCCAATCATAAAACATCATATGAAAACAATAACTTTAACAAAAGTAGATTGTATTGAATGTTAAACAAGATTTTGTATATTCCCTCCCATCCACCCCCCTCCACTAGTGGAGCCTTTCTTAACCTGGTAATCCCAACATGTTTTAGACAACAGCTCCCATCATCCCTGACTACTGACCATGCTGGCTGTGGCTGTTGAGCTTTGGAGAGCTGCAACATCAGGATGGCATGAAGTCGGGGAAGTTTTTACATCATATATTCCCCCTCCCTTGTCTCATTTTATTGCTTTGTCTATTCAACAAAGACAAAACTGTAGGTTCAGTGGGGAGGGGAGTTAAAATGCTAACAACAAATTATTTATTTCAGGCTTAAAATATAGAAATTACAATTCACAGGCACATATAAATTTTGAAAAGAAAACAAGGTATTATTTCGGTTTTGAAGACTTCAGCCAAGAAGACTTTCTTGCCTGAGAAGGCAAGAAAATTATGCAGCTAGTTCACTTTTTCCTTTAAGCTATTTATAAAAAATAATAATGGAAACATTCAAATTTTATGCTTCCTTTTTTCAAAAACTAGGCTACAACTAATTCAAGACATTTTATAGACTAATTAATATTATTTTTATGCATAGATTTGTATTAGCCAATTCTAAGGCTGTGGACCAGATGGGCCATCGACCTAACTCAACAGCAGAGTTCTTCTTATGTTCTAATGTTAAGACTACAGTCTTAAGACAGTGTGACAACAGGCCTAGTTTTTCCAGTCTTCTGTGCTACCCATAGGCCATAGCCAAATTTTGTGTGACCTTTGGCACATCTAATAAAATTGGAAAGTTAAAAATTCAAAGAACTGATCAACAACCAAGAGATGGAGGTAAAAGATTCTTTACTAAAACATGTACAGAGGAAGGTAGCCAAGATCGTCAAGGGTCTGGAAACCAAGCCTACAGTTGAGGCAGTTGGGTATGTTTTGCCTGGAAAATAGGAGACCGAGAAGAGATAGTAGCCACCCTCAAACATCTAAGGGGCTGCCACATGGAAGATGGAGCAAGCTTGTTTTCTCCTGCTCCAGAGGGTAGGACTCAAACCAATAAATTCAAGTTACAAGAAAGGCGATTCCAACTAAACGTCAGAATTTTGGACAGAGAGTGCTGTTTGACAGTGGAATGGACTCCCTTGGAAGGTGGTGGACTCTTTTTCCTTGGAGGTTTTTAAACAGAGATTGGATGGCTAAATGCCATGTAGGATTTAGCTGAGATTCTTCCATTGCAAGGGGTTGGACTAAATGCCTCTCAGGGTTTCTTCCAACTCTACAGTTCTACGATTCTATACTTTCAGATTTCTTGGGGACATAGTAAGACACAGGGACATATATTTTATTAATGCAGTAGCAAGGTTAACTTATCATATGGTAGGGTAACTCCTACTGTAACCTGCAACACATTCCTATTCAAACTCAACACAGGAATTCATACAGCTTTGGAGGCTATGACAGAACTACCCCCCCCCTTGTAACACTGGGACTGTGCCATGTTGTTTGGATCTGTTGTTTTTGTACTGCTTTTAATGATTTATCACTGTTTGAGGGAAATATTGAAAGCTTCCTTGGATGCTTCTTAAACGGACCAGAAAGACACAAACTTTCTTCTTCTTCTTCTTCTTCTTCTTCTTCTTCTTCTTCTTCTTCTTCTTCTTCTTTTAAAAAAAGTATTAAAAACTAGACATAGGCACTGAAATTCAATCAGGAACCCAAGTGAAACTTCTTTCTGCTACTAGGTGAGGAGACAGGTATCAATTCTTTGTCCGCCCCTTCAACCACACCACAACTTTAATTGAAGACTTTATTTGGAAATACGACAACTAAATATATAGCTATCCTAGGATTTCAAAGGGGAACTGCCTGCCCTAAACATTAAATGGTTCTGTCCATGGGAGAGTGGGCAGACAGATGACCCACCCTTAGCCTGGCCACATGTCTGTAAATAGGTTCAATCCTAGGTCAACTATTCACAAGTTGGGAGATAAAGGTGAAAGGAAAAGGCATTTCAAGAAGCAAGGACCCCTTTAGGATTTCCCAGTCTTCACCACCCAGGATAGCAGGCATTCTTCTGAGCCTCTATTGGTCACTCTGAACGTATCCTGACAGATCCCCCTCCCCCCAAGATTTCAAAGTCTTAAAATAAATGAAGTGTACTTTAAACACTCCTACATACACACACACCTAAACAGACAGTTTGTGAAACATTACTCATCCTTTGTGCCATTTCTATGAAAGAAACTAAAAGAAAACTTGTTTAAATCAATCTGAAAGCCACACAAAACCCACAATTTATGTCAAAGCAGACTTGCTGTACACTATATAACAAACTGTTCTGTCCTCTTTGTAAATAAGATTCAGCCTGAGCAAGCCTGCTCCTTGGGGAACCAATGCTTTAGTGTGAATTGCTACCACTCAGAAGTAATGGAGTGAGATTGCTCACGCCATTACTTTAAATGGTTTGAGGCCATACAGTCCCCAATTTCATTAGTTGCATTTATATATACAGACCTTCCTTAAAGCTCTTGAATACAGAGGTGTGTAAATGTTAGGATGTTGCTTTTCCCTTGTCATAAGTGGAACAAAAAACAGTGCCAAAGCTCTGTAACAGGTTAAAGAACATTAATCAGAAGCTCTGCTAGGCTGATTTTACTCTACAACCCAGTTTCAGCTATAAATTTGCAAGGGTGATCTATTAAAAGGCAGAATTCTTTCAATGAAGGGTCATCTGAAATTCCCAAAGAACTGAAAGGGATGGATCTAACCTTGACTGAGGCTTCTGAGCTGAACAGCATCTTGGCCTGTAAGCTGACTGCTGAACCTTGAAAGCTACCTTGTTAGACATACTACAATCATATTACAGACTGACATCTGAGTTAGGGACCTCCAAAGTCCATTTCAAGCCAACCTATATAAAACTTGTCCATTTTAATGATGTGTTATACAGAGAACCAGCAGATACAATCAATAGTTCATAGGTAAAAACTTCATGAATATGGTCTCAGGACTGAACTCAAGCAGTAATGGGCTAGATTGTGAACTTGTGGTGCTGTGGCATACTAGTGTTTGAAGTGTTTCAGGAATTAACACAATTAATCGTACCTGTACAAACTGTTATGTGATTTAATTAATTAATGGAAACAAACAATTCACCAGTCAGAAATTTCTATGCTACCGTCTTTTACACTGGCTTAATTACAATACACCAACATTATGTGTGCAATTTAAATAGCAGAGAACAAATAATGGAGAGAAGTAGAACTTAATAAAACTGGCTCAATTTATATACACAGAAGTATTTATAGGTCAAGGGCTTGTTTCATTTCAACCAAGATCAATGGGTGACAATCTACTAAAAATGTTGCCGCTCTGAAAATGGTAACTACAATATCATGTTGTTGTTTTGTCGTTTAGTCGTGTCCAACTCTTTATGACCCCATGGACCAGAGCAAGCCAGGCACTCCTGTCTACCACTGCCTCCTGCAATTTGGTCAAACCCATGCTGGTAGCTTCGAAAACATTATCCAACCATCTCGTCCTCTGCCATCCCCTTCTCTTTGTGCCCTCCATCTTTCCCAACATCAGGGTCTTTTCCAGGGAGTCTTCTCTTCTCATGAGGTGGCCAAAGTACTGGAGCCTCAGCTTCACGATCTGTCCTTCCAGTGAGCACTCAGGGCTGATTTCCTTAAGAATGGATAGGTTTGATCTTCTTGCAGTCCATGGGACTCTCAAGAGTCTCCTCCAGCACCATAATTCAAAAGCATCAATTCTTTGGCAATCAGCCTTCTTTATGGTCCAGCTCTCACTTCCATACATCACTACTGGGAAATCCATAGCTTTAACTATGCGGACCTTTGTTGTCTTTGACAAAGACAACAGACAAAGACAACAATATCTTAACATGGCCTAATTTTTGCAATTCTAATACCTTTACAATGAAGCATCTAGATATATCAGCACATTATAACATTTGAGATTGCATAGTTCTAAACATAACATGGTTGTCCTGAATTACAAAAGATAAAAAAGAGGGGGGAGTGATCCACTGTATCTTCAGCTAATCAATTACTATGAGCTTTCATTTGGATGAATACTCTTATCTTTATATTTAAAAATGAAATGGTATGAAGCATAATAAACAAGGTATTAGAAGAGGAGCCCTGCTGGATCAGGCCAGTGGCCCAGCTCACCCAGTATCCTCTTCTCACAGTGGCCAACCATATGCCTATGGGAAGTCTGCAAGCAGGATCTGACAACAGCAGCACTCTCTTCTCCTGCAATTCCCAGCATGGTGTTCGGAAACATAGCTCACCTGACTGCAGAGGTAGAACATATCCACCAGGATTAGTAGCTATTGATAGCCTTAGTCACCATTGATTTGTCCATCTTCTTTTAAAGCCATACAAGAAGCATAACAAACATGTGTGTATTCACCCTACCAACACACACACACACACACACACGGGGTGGGGGCAGGGAGAGAATTTTTATAGCAGCAACTCAGGGCCAAATTGGATGTGACATTGGAAAGCCTGTGATTGAATTTCCCACATTTGTTCATTTACCAAAAGAAAAAGCAGTTGGAGCAGTTGGGCTGAATCAGGTGGGAGATATCGTGGGAATGGGGTTTAACCCCTTTATCCCCCTGTACCATTTCTCCAGTCTGAACTGCCAACTATTTAACTGTCATTATTTCATGATATACAGTAAGTTTTGCCATACAATATGTTTGGACGTAGAAACCTGGCAAAGGATTTTTCTGTGCAGCTACCCAGTATTTCTTTATACATTTGGTTCTGCCCTGAGAAATGAAGACCAGGCCGTGGACTTTGCTGCGCCCCAGTCTTGCTTCAGCTTCCATTTAAAGACTGGGTGCCTCAGTCCTCAAGGTTTCCATTCCCAGCTTGCTAATTTAAGACCACAGCTTGAACTATATGTTCACAATGATATACACTCATTTACAACTTAAAAATAATTTGCAATATCCACTTCAGACTCTTACAAAATGAATAAAATAACATTTATAGGCAAGACCACTGTCAGATTAATCTGGTGGTTAAGTTTCTTCTCCAAGGTGACCAGACATCATAGTCATCTGTCTTTTGGAGATCCTATTGGCAGAGCTTGTCAAGACACCCATTTGTCATATGTCGCCTCATGAAATGGTCCTTGAATTGTACATATGCATGAAAACAGAGCAGTAATTCAAACATCAATCTTCAATTCATGGCAGCTGTGAAGTACATAATCCAAAATAACACAGACCAGTTCATCTGAAGTGCAAATGACTGGTCTGAAAGCAGCACAAAACTCAACAAGGGAGTTTCAAGCAGTCTTGCATGCATTGTGATAGAAATTCTGAAGATGGAATGAGAATTCCAGGGTGACTATCAGCAGCTTTGTACTTCACGTTGCATTAGCAAGTTTCAAATTACAGTGGCAGCACAGGAAAAAACAAGTTCTTCTTCCCTTCCTTTCAAAAGAAACCTTGTGTGATCCTTAATTATGACGATTTCAGTCTGAATTCCTTTTATCCTTTGAGAAAGATGACTATTACAATTTATAAGAGCTAGAGACAGGACAACCTCTACAGGATAGGAGAGCCAGGGTATTAATCTCTCAGAATACAGAAGCACATGCTTCCCTCATGCCATATGATAATTAAGTGGGTGTGTTGTGTTTGGGTTGGACGGCTGCCCAGGTGAAAACAGGGAGAAGGCAGGAGGGGGCTCCTTCATATGAGGGGGAGGAGAGAGAAACAATACATGCCAGAAAAATCATAGTGTTTTTTTTAAAAAAGCACCCCCTGGAGATAGTGGACTGTGCAGTAGACATCAGTGCTGAGGCACAGGACGCTACTTAAAAGGGTGCAAGCAGCATAACCTGCCTTTGGACATTCTGCTTCACATCGCCAGAGGCCAATGGCACTCCACAGGATACCTAAAACTGCAAGAATGACTACTAGCTCTGTATTAAAGAGATTTTAGTATGAGGGGAAATTCCTGAAAGATACAGTCTGTGGCAATTCCTCTGTGTGAGGGGTGGATTGATTCAAAGTTTTTGATTTGAGAATTAGAATTGTTAATATTTGACAGCACTTCAATTAAAAAAGAAATCCCCACAGTGCATTGTTATATACAGAGCAGCAACAGCAGCAGCAATTTGTGCAGACTGGTCATTTTTTATGCACAAGCTGCCATTCTCATTTTGTTACTTGACACAGTACATGGGATCCTGACCTGGTGAAAGGAACTTGTATTAAGCTGTCCCTCTGTGGCTGGTATAGAGACATTCTGTGCTTAAATAGATGCACAATCTCCACAGTTCACCTGCTGCCTTAAGAATGCTATAAGGGAACCAGGGGAAGAAACTCTGTAAGTCTAAGAGCATATAGTATGTAAGTCTTACAACATATAGTATAGTGAAGACTAAGATATACATCTTAAATAAATAACAGGAGGCTCCCTGAACCTCAGCAACAACTTTTCAGGAAAGCACAAGAAACTAGAAGGTTTTTTTTGTGTGTGTGTGTGTGTGTGTGTGTGTTTTTTAAAAAAAGAATATTCAGAGGGGGGAAATGTGCATTTCTGGAAGTGACTTCAACTGATTTGACATTTTCTTAGAGTCAAGCCTATAACTAAAATACAACTGTATGCAGGACATATATCAGGGATGAGGAACCTGTGGCCCTCCAGATGTTGCTGAACAACAGCTCCTATCATACCTGAATACTGGCCATGCTGGCTGGGGATGATGGAGGTTGGGAGTTCAGCAACTCTGGAGAGTCACAGGTTCCCCATCCTTGCTATATACAGAAGCAAATGGGGTAGAGATAATCTTGTAAAATGGCTTCAGTCCCAATAAGGTTTCTCCCACAATGGCACAACTAGTTTTAACTACAGTTAAATATAACCTGCAGCATTGGTCAATCCTTTATAATGAACATGTATTTCCAAGATGTTCAGAACTGAAGATCATAGCCTCCATACCACTCCACTGGCACTAGCTTCAATGAAACATAATGGACCTTTCATATCCAGGTCACATATGTTCCCAAAATATGTTATCAACCTTCCTAAGAGTACTTGGTAAGTTGCTAAAAGAGCTGCAAAATCCCCTTTCTTTCTTTTTACAAATCTCTTTGGAGCCCAAATACTATCTTTCCTGTTTATATTAGATCAACAGGATGACTTTCTTCCCCTTTCCTTCATTATGCTCAACATTGTGAAGCCCTGAGTACCCATAAGTTAGATGGCAGAAATGTGGGGTGATCTACAACATATTGTTACAGATCTGGTGTTTGGAGATTCAAGGGCACCTATAACTGCTAGAGTTAGTTAATATTAGAAATTAATTAATGGCATAATTTAGAAAATATTTGGAATAGTGACGGGAGGACAGCAGGCCAGTGAGAAATAGAGGCTAAGTTTCTTTTCCAGGTCAGGGTCTTGCCTGGGGCATTAAGAATGACAAAAGGTGGTGGAAGCAAGTCATTGATTAACCAATCAATGGAAACCATCAAATAGGCAAGAGGCTCTGCTGATGAGGGAAGGAGATTGTCAAGGTGACAGAGGCCTGCGAGGTCCCACAGAATAAAATGTGTCCTTTTGAAATTTAAAGGTTGAGGAAGAAGAGTGAGAACTGATGAGCTGCTGTGAAGGCCAGAACCATAAAGGCAGACTAGGAGAGAGGCATGGAGATATCTTGGAATACAATGCAGGACAGGCTTCTTCTGAGGTGTGAATGTGTGAAATATCTCTCCATTGAAAGTTTCCAGTATGAAAATAAGTATGGTAATATTTCAAAGACACTGGTTGAGTGCCAAGACCCCTTGGAATCTTAAGCACTGCTCAGCAGAGATTGGGGTGGCCAGTAACAATATCCACTGCTTATGCCTAACTAGGAAGCCAAGAATAGGTTTTACTATTTTACCTCTTACTGCATAGAACTTTTGAATATGCAGCTCTGAGAATATGAAGCCACTTAATAAGACTCATTTGGAGATATTAGAGCATATGGTTGAGTTTTTAAGGTTCAGTAAAGATCAGAACGTGTTTCTCTTTACAGTATTTACAACACCCTTTGCAATCTGATTTGTTTACAGATAGATACGTTTCACTGAGTCTGCATCAAGCAAGCCAAAAGGAAGGAGATATACAGTCCATTCATTCACAATGGAATGTTCATACAACCATCTCATGCAGCTGGATACTCTGTTAAGCGTCATAAGTAAATCATAGTGGTCCTGTTAAGAATTGTTAAAGCAAAATTTAGAAGATTGGATGCACACATTTTACAAGGGGAAAGAAGCAGACATGTTATTCTCTTTCCATGTTCATGAGCAATGGATGGAAGAAAGAAGCCACACTGCAAACAGGCACAGATAATTTCCTATTGTAATGGAAGCCTTAAACAACCTCAGCTACTTATTCTATAATTTCTTTGGATCCTAGCAAATTGCAGTTATTTGTTCAAAACAAAATGAAAAGGCCCATGATATAATAGAGCAATTTGAGCAGTGAAGAATGCAACACCTGTAATTCAATTTCATGGCAGCTGGTTTCACAACATGCTTCCATAGCACAGTTATGATATAGGAAACTTCTCTGAGTGTAACAATTCTTTCCCTAGCAAGCCAGGCTCTTAAGACACAAGTGAGCTTTAAATAGACAAAGACTATAAACAACAAGCAATCTGTATCTTACTTCCGCTTCCCTCAGTTGCTCAAGCTTTGCTTTCTTGCCTACCCTTATGTAAACTGTTTTCCCACTTTATTTCACATAAAGAAAATAGGAATTACTAAAAAGAAAATCTCACCCTTTTTTAACACTGGAGATATTTCATGCTATATATTTATTAGGACTAACCCAAAAGTCACAAAAATATGGTAAGTTTCCAGAACTTTTCATCACACAAGATGTTATCAATGTAGTGAATGAAGGATGAAAATTCAGAAAAGGAAAATAAAAAACAAAAAGTACAGAAATTAGACTGATGCACTTGGACTTGTACAAGTGGGTAGGTTTCCACTTTGAACTAGGATGGAACCAGAGTGCGGACACTTAAATAAAAAAGGGGTTAAGCAGTTTTAAAACTGATAATGGGAGAAAGCCCTTGGTTTGAGTTCTACCCTCCAGAGCAGGAGAAAACAAGCTTGATCCATCCTCCATGTGACAACCCTTCAGATATTTGAAGATAGCTATCATATCTCAGTCTCCTCTTTTCCATGCTAAACATACCCAGCTCCTTCAGTCATTAAGGCTTGCTTGACCTCCTCTGCACACGTTCCAGCTTGTCAACATCCTTCTTAAATTGTGGTGCCCGGAATTGGACACAGTATTCCAGGTGTGGTCTGACCAAGGTAGAACAGAGCGGTACTATTATTTCCTTTGATCTGAACTTCTGTATACGTCTGTTGATACAGTCTAGAATAGCGTTAGCTTTTTTTGCTGCTGCATCACACTGTTGACTCATCATAGGCTTGTGATCCACCAAGATCCCAAGATCCTTTTCACATATACTACTAGTAAGCCAGGTTTCCTGCATCCTTTATTTGTGCATCTGTTTCTTCCTGCCTAAGTGCAGAACCTTACATTCCTCCCTACTTAAATTCATTTTGTTAGTTTGGGCCCAGTTCTCCAATCTGTTAAGGTCATTTTGAACCCCCATTCTGTCTTCTGCAGCATCAGCTACCCCTTCAAATTTGGTGTCAACTGAAAATTTGATGAGCATCCTCTCAGTTCCTTCATTCCTTCATCCTTCATCTTTATAAAGATGTCGAGGTGGTAGCAGTCTGGGCATCAAAGAGAAATCCTAAACTAGTAAACCCCCAAAGAGGAAGAATCCACCACAGAATTGCTATGTGTTTCAATACAGGGCCCCAACAGTAATTTAGTGCTATTGATATATAAAAGGGATCCTCAGGGTCCCTTTCAACTCTATGATTCTAAGGTGTTGTGGGTGCCAGTCACAAAATGGCTGTTGTGGATGTATGACATAACGAAGTGGCTGCTATGGGTGTATCATACTGCAAAGTAGCTCCCATTAAAGCTTGGCATCCTCTCAATTCCTTCATCCAAGTCATTAATAAAGACGTGCCACAATGTCTGCTACATTTAAAAGGGCAGAAAAAATGGTGCTGGCATGCCTCCCTCAATCATCTGCCCATCCATGGGGAAAAGGCACCGCCATCAGCTGCTACTACCACCCTTGTTCACAAACAGAAGCCCTTTGTGTTAAGAACCTGCCCCTAAATTTCTGGGGCAGTGTTCTTATTGATGCAAATTATTCTAAATGACCAGGGATTAAAACCAGCCCTGTAAGGTAGTATTGCTGTCACCAATTATGCGAATGACGCCTGAGCCCGGAAACTCTCAGGTCTTAAAGGATATCCTTAGGTTTTTAAGAAAGGCTTAAAAGTCTCCCTGCTTCTGGAGCCCTAAGCAAATCACAGTTATACAGTAGCAAGTTGACCAAAAGGCTAAATCACTGGATTTAGAGCCAAGGCTTAATCCAAGAAACCATGCCAAAACTGAAGAGGTAGATTTTATTAATAATAAATAAATATCAGCATATAAAAATAGAACTGGTAAACCAACAGAAAAATAGAAATGAAGAATATAAGAGTACAAGACACAAAACAACAAATAAATAATAATAATAAATTTTATTTATACCCCACCCTCTCCGGCCAGAGCCGGGCTCAGGGCGACTAACACCAGTAAAATTACAATAAAAACATAATGGGGGGATGACAACAATTTAAAATACAGGTTAAAATTAAAATTAAAATGCAGCCTCGTTTTAAAAGTAGCCCATGAATCAAAACTGTAAGGGGAGTGAAAACATAAGGGTCAGGCTGAGTCCAAACCAAAGGCCAGGTGGAACAGCTCTGTCTTACAGGCCCTGCAGAAAGATGTCAAGTCCCGCAACGCTCTAGTCTCTTGTGACAGAGCGTTCCACCAAGTTGGGGCCAGTACTGAAAAGGCTCTGGCCCTAGCTGAGACCAATCTAACCACCTTGCGACTTGGTAACTCCAAAGTGTTGCCGTTTGTGGACTTAAGGTCCTTCGCGGGGCATACCAGGAGAGGCAGTCTTGTAGGTACATGGGTCCTAGCCGCATAGGGCTTTAAAGGTCAAAACCAGCACCTTAAACCTGACCCTGTACTGTACTCCACTCCGTACATTACTAATAGAGCAAAGACATCAAAGAAACACAGAAAGTAGCACAGATGTCAGAAAGAAAGTTGTAATCCAAAAGGGAGGCAAAATTTCAGGCCACAAATGTATTACACAGATTGTTGAGTATCACACAAACATGCTATTTAAAATTTTCATTTTTCATTTTTATGTTTCTGCAAATGTGCTAGAAACTATAGTATAAAAGCACCAATAACAGGCAGCGAAAATAGCAGGTTTTCTAACTGGGTTGTGAAATTGACCAGAAGATGTTTTCTAATAAAATCTGATGCTGAAATTGACTCAACAAGGGCTCAGGTATTCTCATTTGAAATCCATACAACTTACAGCCTCATCTGCAACTCAGAAGTAATCTTGGCTGTAATTCCCTTGGTCTGTGCTGCAGGCACTCTTCTTACAAGCCTCCCCACTTTTCTGCAATTATAGTGCTTGAGAAATGTAAACATCCACCTACCCTAAAAATAGGGTTTGAACCATCTTCAAAACAGCAGAAGCCAGCATAGGTAGTGACCAATAATGGACTGGAAAAGGGTAGGGGACAACTATGTCCATAGGGCTATGCCATATTGACCATGTGGATGGAACACACACAGGTGTCCACACCAAAAATGGCATTAAACTTAGAAGCATAGACCATAAATTGTAATTCCAATTTTGGCTTACATAGGAAAAGAGCAATTATCAGTAGCATTAAGAACCCTTTGTCCAGACAAAGTATTGGAGTGGGTATCATTAGGCATGATGGGAGCTGTGGCCTAACATCATTTGAAGGGCCATAGTAAATACGCTACTTATATTTACAGGGTGAGCCTACCTGCATTACCTATGTGGGTTGTTTTTTAAGTACCCATAGAGTCTTCTCTGAAAGTCACATCATTAAGCTTATTAGAATGTTGAAGCATTAGGCTAAATATGTGTTGGATTTTATGACACTGATACAACACTGAAACTCCCAATAATATAACTAGGCTGAAAGTCAGAGACTAATTCTCAGCAGTTCATAAAACTAATTACCCAACAACCCCAAATCCTTCCTTTCTGAAAACTAAAGTTTCTTTACTTTTACCTCTGTTACTAAATTTGTGTAATTAAACCCATTGTGAAGATCAACACACAGAGAGAAGAAATTAAAGTCAATTAAGCTTTGTTTCATCCCACAGCACTTGATTTAGTTTATTCCAAAACCTACAATGTAATCTGGCTGAGTGTCACACAGACCCCTTCAGGCCTGAGTGAAAACAGTTCCTTAAACTCAATAGGAAACGACTGACTTTAAAATCTAAAGTTCCACAGGTCTATACCCATCAGTGCTTTCCGTCCATAGCCTCTTAATTAACTCTGTGGTGTGCTTTGTTACAAATATGAAAATCCAAATGAGCAACAGAGCCCTCTTACAGCTTTCAAATTCCATGTATGATCAAAGAGTTCTGTGCCCAAGCTTTAAAATTTAAAATGATATTCTACCGTAGACTGAAGAGCAGCAGCATGCCATCTGTACAGATCCAAATTCCTGCAATAGGCAGGGTCTTTGTTTTGTTATCAATGATCGGAGAGGGGAAAGAGGAGTTCTGAACTGAAATAACTAACTTCAGAAATTAACTCAATTTCAATGGTTTTAATTAAAGGGAAACCATGGCTTAGCATGAGCGGACACATTTCCCAAATCAAAATCATGCCTCCTGCACTCCTCCCCAGACTTGCTACAGCTGTGCTGCCTGGGGCAGAGCTATGGTTTAAGTCAGTGTTATGCCTGAACCCAAGTTCATGGTCTGTCTTGCTCCAGACAAGCACCAAGGTGTGCACTACTTTGACAGTTTATCAACAGAATCAAAGGAGGAGTGCAGTGCCTGCAATGTGCTTGTTTGCAATGTTGACTAAGCCATGGTTTGGCTTAATGTTATATGCAAACTGGGGTCATGTGGATGAAAACTCTATTGCAGTGGCATATACAGTATCTGAGTCAGTCAAAGATGGGTTTGAGAGATTCCAAAAAACAAATATGAATTTACGCAACATAGTTTTTATTTGGTGTTATCAGTCTGTATTCCATTACTTGAGTAGCCAGAAGCAACTGTATTTTTTCTATCCACTGGTTCACTGATGATGAAAAAATTCTTACTCTGACAGTAATCTAGCTTTAAATAAGCCAGCTGCAGTCTATAATACCATCCTTAGCAAACTACTCATCTCTTAAGATGGATTTAGCTGGTGCAATAAACATTATGAGAGCCACATCACATACATGAATACTTTAGTATGCCTGCACCACTGAATCAACAGATGGTTCATAACATATACATAGTGTGATAAGTCTAGCAAACCACTGGATGAACAGATGGTTCATGCACATACTGCAGAAGCCTAGAAAATGATAGATTTCTGAAGTGTGATAGGCTTTCGGGCTCTGATGCAGACTGGATACTAGCAATCTTGTGAATGGAAGCTGCAGGAAACAAACACATAACAGAAGTTGAGATCCATTTGCATGTGTGCATTCAAAGATGGAGTCATGGATCTACTCTGACAATGCACGGTGATGCTCTGTTTGCAGTAGGATCCCATGTTAAGTTATCTGCATGGAATGCAGATTGGATTTGTCATTTTCCTGCATGTAGCGGGATCTTCAGGGTAACTACAGGTTCAAAAATCCAACTGTGTGGGATAGAATATCAAGGTGATTTACCATGAAAAGTGGTAAATCAGAAAAATGAGAAAACTGAAAATGCAGATCAGAGTCCCTTGGAAACAAGTCAACAGGGTTTAAAACCACAAGTTATTTTCCCCGCAGTCCAACAGACATATTTTAATATCAATATTCATATTTCTACATTTTGGAAGAAGCTTAAATGAATGTGCATTAGGAACACAGGTGACATCTAACCACCTATTTCATGGATACACTTTGTAAACACACCTTTCTTTAAAGCAAAGCATTTTTAATTACAGGAAAAACAGACCTGTAGAACAAGCATCATTGTATTTCACCACTACTGAGTACATATGGTAAATGAATATATTCAGGTGGCATTCGGATGAAGTATGGCAGATTTGGAAGTAACTTATTCTCTACTAAGATCTAACCATGGGAATAATCCTTCTATCCCCTTTCATCTTTGACAATATTTTAAATTAAGGCTAGATGTTATTGCCAATGGTCCAAACAATGCATAGGAGTCCTGCTTGTGAATGGATTTCCTGCTGCCTTCTTATGGAAAGGGATCCATATTCTTCACACAGGCATTCAGCACAGGGCACTTGAAATATTTTTCCCCCTTAGCAAATAATAGGAAATCTATGTGAAGGGCTTTAAATCATGCCAATCACTGACACTGAACAAAATCCACAAAATATCATTGCTGCACAATTCTCATTAATTTGTATGAGTTCTAGATGAAAGCGCTACTCGTTGGACTGAACCCAGTATGAATTCAGCAGGGGATCAATGTATTTTATTTTATTTAAAATATGCCTTTCCTCATATTGTACAAGACTTTCCTGTGTGGTTTTCTCTGTGAAAGAGGTCAGATTATGTAACACAAGGGCAGTATCCAGCTTAAACAACAACCATATTTGAATTTGTGCTCCTCTTTCCCCAAACAAAGAACTCCAGGTGGTTTACAATAATCAAATATCAAATATATGATGCAAAACAGTAATACATAAAACAGCCCTAGTGAGCATTTGACATAACATTTGACATAACAATAGCATTTGACATAACATGCAAACAATTTCATCAAGTAGTAAGAACAACAATTCATAAAACAACAGTAGAAATTTTAAAAAGGAAAAAGCATTAATATGCCATACAAGAGAAGGAAAGAACTCAATTAAAGCTTTGAAATGAGACTGGAATCAAACTGGCAACTAATGACAATCAAGCAGAACAAGTGTAATATGTCTGAAACGTCTTGTTCCAGTCAATAGCCTGGCAGCAACATTTTTGCAACAGTAACAGTTTCTTAAAGGTTTTCAAGGGCAACCTCACAAACAGGCATACCTCATTCTATTGCAGTTTGTTTCATTGTACTTCACAGATACAGTATTGCTACACTTGAAGGTTTGTGGCAAGCTTGTATCCAGCAAGTCTATCAGCACCATTTTCCCAAAAGCATATGTTTACCTCGAGTTTCTGTGTCACATTAATTAAGGTACGCAGATTGGGTATTTTTTTTAAAAAAATACATAATGCTATCGCAAACTTAAAAGACTGTGGCGTAGTGTAAACGTAACATTTATATGCACTGGGAAACCAAAGAATTTGTGTGACTTGTTTTATTGTGATATTTGCTTTATTGCTGTGGTCTGGAATCGAACCCACAATATCTCCAAGGTATGTCGGTAGCTTATTCTGGAGCTAGCTAGGTTCTGAGTAACTGCAGTGGGGTTCTATTTCATCAAGTAGGCCCATAGCTGATATACCAGCCAAATCTGGTAAAGGCACTCCTTGCCACTTATGCCACTTGTACATCTAACACTAGCGCTGTGTCAAAGGGCAGTGCAATCTCATTCAAGACATGCTGCCCCCACATGCTGTCCACTTTGGGCTCTAGCTTCACACACCCATGTATGTGCCCCCCTCCAAAAAAAAAAACCCAGATCAGCCCTGAGGGGATGCAATCCTCAACAGAAAAATGGTTTCTCACTCCTGTTTTAGGCAGGTGGCAAAGACAGCTACAAAAGTCATTTTGGTGGTGTTTTTTTTTAAAAAAAGCAAGTCAGTTATAGACCTTGGAAGGACTCCTTCAATTCATCGAAATGACTCTTACTGAGAGAAGCTCCTTTGGGGGACAAGTGGGAGACAAGGTGATTCTTACCAATTCTGCTTTCATCCAGTATCCTCCAGTGCTACCACCTCTTGTTATTCTGGAGCATGGGTAGGCAAACTAAGGCCCAGGGGCCATAGCCAGCCCAATCACCTTCTAAATCCGGCCCGTGGATAGTCCGGGAATCAGCGTGTTTTTACATGAGCAGAATGTGTGCTTTTATTTAAAATGCATATCTGGGTTATTTGTGGGGCATTAGGAATTCGTTTATCCTCCCCCCCAAAAAAATATAGTCCAGCCCCCCACAAGGTCTGATGGACAGCGGACTGGCCCCCTGCTGAATATGTTTGCTGATCCCTGTTCTGGAGGGTCCCCAAATCCTCTGCTGCAGATTTTCAGATGGTTCAGGGGGAATAACTAAAATTTGCCTCCCCCCTTCCACCAGTGGGAGTCTCCCTCACAGGAATTTATAATCCAATCCATTATATTTCCCAGCTTTAAACTGGATTAAGTATTTGTGGTAGAACTTAACATGAATATGAAGTAGAAGCAGATCAAAATAGCCATGCATACCTTTACTGTCACTTGTCAGCAGCAACAGGAATTAACAAGTCTCAGTACTGGTATCCTACTATACACAGTGAAACTCCCAGTCACAAATCCTTATGTCATCTTCACGGTTTCATTTATTATTAAACCGGTCATTTGCATGTTTTGTTTTTCTTTTGTAAACAAACTCAAAATAAGGCTGTTGGGACCACAAAATCAATCCGAGGAAATTTCCTAAATACACTTATCCTAGGGCCATTCCGATGCTGCTTTCAGAATGACAGCTGGCACCTGTGGCCTTCTGTGAAATGCTTTCTGACACTGATGGAGTGGGACAGGTGGCCGAACTGGCAGAATGCGCTGCATTTGATTGATAAAGCGCTACAAGTGTCACAGGCTTATAGACTGTCATTAACATTCAGCAATTCCTCAGTGTGGGAGGTTCATAGACAAGCACAACACACAGGCAACTCTAAGAGAATGGGCAGTGGCTGGGAGTGGGGGTAGGAGGCGAGTGAAAATCTATGGAGAGCATTCTTTGATTTTCCTAGTTACTTTGCTTTTTTACCAAAGGAAAACAAAAGTAAAACCAAGGATCACTGCCACCTTTCCCTTTATCTTGGCATGTTTGTCCAATGTTATCACAAACATTTTAAATCCCACACTGAGCTGTTTTGTTTAACAGCTGCAGACGGCACCATGTCTCAATGTTACTGCACAAAATTGTTTGCTTCTTGATCAAAATAACTACCTTATTTATATATTTATAAAATTACTTCTGTACCACCATGTCATAAATTTTATCATGGCAGTGTACGCTGTAAAACATCATTTAAAAATGCAGATAACGATTTAGGTGACAAAAATAAAAGTGATGCGGAACTCTGTTGGCACCTTCAACTACTGAATACACAAGCAAGTTTCCTATTATGACACAGGCGGACTACGGTTATTAAAAAAACCCCACGGGAAGCTTGTATTTTGGCAAAGATTTGGGCAGCAAAGTTTGTCTGATGGCATAGCAACTGCCTTTTATTTCAAACTCTTTACATTTTTTAATAATAATAATAATAATAATAATAATAATAATAATAATTTATTTATACCCCGCCGATCTGGCTAGGTTTCCCCAGCCACATTTAAACCTACCCTCTTTAAAAATGATTATTTATGAGTTATAATTTTAATGTTCTCCACTCAACTTCATATGTATTTTCTCCTAACCTAAAATGTAATAACTTTAAATGAAAACATCATACTAAGAAAAAAACAACAACCTAAAATCCATATATCAATCCCAGTGCTGGGATGCTAAACAACCCATGCCAATTCATGTTCTTACTATTTCCTCTCCTTTTTATAAAATTATTTATATGCTACATTTGGGGAAAAGCCTACTCAAGGCAGCTCACACTATCACGAAAACCACAGTAAATACAACAATCTAACCAAACCAACAAAGACAGTTATTACAACCACTTAAAAGAATTAATCACTTATATTCTATAATACAGCTCTGAACAAAAATCCTTATTTGTTGTGGGGGGTGTCTCTAATTGGTCCACAGACAAGTCATGATTTACAGTTTTTGATCACGACCCTATGCAACAGAGAATGGTATTCTGCAGGTGGCTTTGAGAAAGCTTAAAAACTTTATTTATCTCTTGTTAGAAATACGTTCCTGTACATTCCTGTACAGAAAATACATGAAGATTGGGGGCGGGGGGACGACACTTTCTAGGCTTTGAAACTACATTCAAAAATGTCTGTTTATGAATCAAGAATTCATAGTCCTTTATTTTGAATACTCAAAGTTTGTCTTCTTTAGCCTTTTCCCCTATTCCTGGATTTTTTTTCAAAAAGAAAAAGAAAAAAGAGGGAGAAGAAAAAAATAAAAGAAAAAGAAAGCCTGGACCATTTCAGTGTAGGGGTGCTTTTTTGTTTTGTTTTTTTGAGCCCAATGGCAGGGGGAGCCAGAGCCAATGATATAGAGGTAACTCATTTAAATTTTGTTCCATCAACGCAGAGACTAAAAAGAAGTTAATGTAAGGAGTGATTGTAAGAAGACAGGCAAGAAGGGTGGGGGGTGCTCACTGAGGGCTGACTGATCCATTCACTCTAATGGATCAGCCTCCTCTGTTTTTAATGTGAACTGTACAGTAAGTTTTTTTCTTAAGTATTTTACTTTCCTCCTTGACCCCAACCAATCAAGGATCGTGTAGCAAACATGATTATGTCATAGCACCATAGACCCAGTCAGAGTCAGCTACAGTAGGTGTATTCACTGGGGGTAATTAACAGTTCTCACTTTCTCATTCTGAATGTTGGTGGTGGTGGTGGTGGGAGATGGAATGCATTCATATTGCCAGAACAACCTGGCTGATACATAGGTATCTTGCCACACTGTACTACTTTCATTGATTGCCAATAGTGTACTATAAAAAACTTTTCATCCTAACACATCACTCAGTCATAGTCAGTTATGCATAAAGAGTTGAGGCACAACAGGGATGAAGATTTGGATGTGTAATATATTATGAATGGACAACATCCCCATTTAGATGTGCATTTACACAGCATTATTTTTCAGTGTGATATGGCTTTCAATGCACAGTGAAATGTACATCTCAATCCATACTCTTGCCTAGATGGGCAATGTCACATGGGCTGCATCTGAGTAAAGGATTGTTGAATTGGTTGGATCAATAATAAGGATAATTTTATATCCTTCCATGGCTCCTATCTTCCTGTGAACTGTTTCATATCCTTTTGCAAAGGAGTGCAGAAAAACAGCAAAAGAGGGGCATTAGAAATTTATGTTTATGTGCAATATTTGGGAAGATGTGGTGTTCGAAAAAAATAATCTAATGTATGACCTATTCCATTTACCTAATATATTTACTAACAAACATTGATTGCTCCTCACTTCAATTCCACAAGGGCAACACAACAAAATTAGGCAACTTGGCAATGGACAGCACTTCATGTTCCATTTTCTATTCCTTATGGTAGAAATGCATATAATTGCTTTGGCAGCATACATGGGGAAAGAGGGTGTGCAGGAAATAACTGACCTTTCAAACAGTCAGAAAGAAGCTCAAAGATGCCTATTTACTGTAGCTCTCTTGGTGATTGATATTAACTATGATAGCCTCCATTCAGGAAGGAAGAATCTAGTCTTCTTATTCTAGGGTTTATAATAAGTGGGTTTTTTGGCTATCAGTAACAGGTTTTTAATGTTAACACTCAGCCGATCTGAAAGCATAGGTTCTAGCATTCTGAAACATGAAAGCAGGCTGCTGAATTTATGCCAGCATCAGCTAGGAGTGCCACATCATAATGGCCTTGTCTCTTTGGATCTAATGGAATTACCTGGTAGGTACTATTTTTCTTCATGTTTTAAATCAAAATAGTCCAATAAGGATCGAGCTTGCTCCAAGTATCTGTAGGGGATGAGGACAGAAAGTCAGGAGGGTATTTTACATTTCTTTTCTTCCATGTTATATATTTTTGTGTTTTTATATTGTAAACAGCCCAGTGAATAATCTTGGAATCCAAGGCAGCGTACATAGTCCCCAATCAGTTTCCTATCCAGGCACTGACCTGCTTAGCTTCAGCAAGATGGGGGCCTCATGTGCCTTCAGGCCACACTCTTAAAATGAAATGGAGTGTCCTGGAAAAGGCCCCAGCTGGATGAATGGTGAAGATGGGGAGCACTGCATATTCCAACATTTTGCAATATTGTGATATTAAAAATGCCGCTAATATCCAGGATTTGTGAAAAGAAGCATTAGTAAAAAGCAGGCAAGTTTTCTCAAAGCCTGTGAGTTTGCTCAAAAGCTGTCTTTTTGATGAGTAGACACCTGTTAATCTTTCAAGTAGATGAAGCCACATGGTGCACTTATCAGTGACAAATAGGGAGAAGGAAAAACCATTAGAGATAAAAGTCTGAACTGAAAGATGATAACATTTCACTTACCTAGGACACTGCCATCCAAGCTTGTAGATATCCTGGCTCAGATGGAGGGCATCTCTCTGTTTAATAATAAAAAGGAAAATAATTACTCATTTGGTGACAACAAATATTCCACAGTATTTTCTGCCTTCTTTGGGGGATGCTGTGCAATGCAAAATGGTTTTTTAAAATCCTGTCATTTAAACAGTTCGTATTATTCTGTGATGGCAGTGATCGACTATGAAGCATATCATCATCACCTTGCATGTGAATTCACTATGCAAGTCACTATGCAAAGGTTTTGTTTCTTTACCCCTGTCCAAGGGTAAATGGGTTATAAGAACATTGACAGGGATGATGTGAAAATTATGACTGCATATAAAGTATGATGCGAGTTATCATTAGGAGAAAAGGAAAGCTGAATTTGATTTATGTGATAATAAGCAGCAATGTTAAGTAGTTGAGACCGCATTATCTTGTGCCTTTTTAAAAGCTTGGCAATGGGCTGTGCTGTTTCCAGTTGTTTAAAGGCCCAGAAAGCACACAGCTAATCGTTTCTCATTTTGTTGCAGGCAAAATCTGTATTCCACAGACAGAACCATAAAGCTCATCTGGAGATTACACAAGGAGACCTAATTGAACAGGCTCTTCAGAGCCAACCCATAAAAGCTGCATGCTGATTGACAGGACTGAAAGAAGTCTTGAAGCAGTTTTTGGAGAAACAAGCCACTGATTTATATTTAGCAACTTTATTCAAAGGTTTTGTTTAAATGTCCTCTCCCAATCATCAAGACTTCATTTTACTAGGATTCAATTTTACCAGAGAGATCATCTAGATTTTCAGTGCAAGATGGAAACATTTTTTCCTGTGTGAGATGTACATTTGCAAGTGCATCTAGAGCAACCATCTTCTCACTTAAACACAAACTTTCCATATACATAAGCAACAGTGTCAAAGCCTCAAACTCATCTATCATTCATAAAAATACACGTATCTCCAAAACTCAAAACAAAACACTGACCATTACAATACTTTAGCTGGAAGTGTCTGGAAGGATCAAGTACAACAAATGAAAGTTCAAAGCAGACACATGCTAGGAGTCTCCATCTGTTTTCCAGAAATTCAGGGCCCAAAGTCTGCAAATAACTTAGTAGTTTAAGAGTTGCAACCCAATCAAAGCCATTTCAATTGATACATGCTCAGATTTTAAATCCAGTAATGTATCCCACAGGCATCTGGTTGGCCACAGCGAGAACAGGACCCATTGGACTGATACAGCAGTTATTGTGATGTTATATTGTGTTGTTATATTCTTATCAATTACACCAGCATTTTGCATATTTAAACCATATTTGCATATACACACACATCTAAATTCTCTGCTTCTCTCAGATTAGTCCTGGAACAACTTTCAACTAAAATAGTTTTCAGCTTTATAGAGTCTTACCTCCCATGTAACACATGACAAACATATACAAATGCAGATATGCATACTTATCTCTGTACTCTGTACCAAGCAAAGAAAGTGATGTTTCACACTCAAGAGACAAATAATCTTTTTTAAGTGGATAAAACACTCCGTCTCATACCAGCAACAGCAGTAGCTCTTCACTTCCAGTTGGATCAACCTACTCTATGGAGACTCACACAAAAAAAGGCCAATTCTGCTTAAGTGTGGAACCTGAAAGACCAGGGAGGGCAGTAGGCAATTAGTCAGGAGAAAAATGTTGACAGCAAGGTAAATATTTAACAGATATTTTTTGCAGGCCCGATGAGTGTGGCACTGTGGGTTAAACCACAGAGCCTAGGACTTGCCAATCAGAAGGTCAGCGGTTAGAATCCCCGTGACGGGGTGAGCTCCCATTGCTCAGTCCCTGCTCCTGCCAACCTAACAGTTTGAAAGTGCAAGTAGATAAATAGGTACCACTCTGGCGGGAAGGTAAATGGTGTTTCTGTGCACTGCTCGGGTTCACCAGAAGCTGCTTAGTCATGCTGGCCACATGACCCAGAAGCTGTACGCCGGCTCCCTCGGCCAATAAAGCGAGATGAGCACTGCAACCCCAGAGTTGGTCACGACTGGACCTAATGGCCAGGGGTCCCTTTACCTTTTTAAATAGGAAATTCTAGCCTTAAGAATAGTTTGCACGTACGGTATTTATTTATTAGCAGTTAAGAAGGGGTTCTCACTATATACTGCTTCCTTACAACAAAAACCAGTTAAAACATATAGTTCCACTATTGATCTTTTAATAAAACATTGCTGCAGCAAACTGTATCCTTTCAGATAATCATGCAGAATAGATTGTGTTAAGAGTATGCAAAATCTCCCCAAACAGAGGACATTTCTTATAACTTATTGTCTGCTCAGCAGTATGGGGGGGGGGGGGAACGGACCTGAAGCAATATAGGTTGGAATTCAGTATTTCCTCATTGGACTGGATCCAGTGGCTACTGCACTGTTGGAGCTCTCATTGCCTTCCTGCTACAGGTGAGGAGATGACTATGAGAAAAGAAACTATGCAACTGATGCCATCCTCTCTGAAGCCGAGTGGCCATTTGAATCAGGAATTGGTGGCCCAGGAATATAAAGTGCAATCGGAATGTTAATTTCCAAGAACATGCCAAATTTATGAATCCATTGATTTGCACCATACGCTACTGAAGGAGGCAAATACTGGCATTTTTGCAAAAGTACAATCCGAGAAATGAGACAGGTTCCTGTTTGCAATGGCAGATTGCTGATGTGATTTTTCCTTGGTAAATATCCAGCTTTTCATAATTTAGCATCAGCTGTTTGTACTTATGCCTCTTCTGCTCCTGGGCACCAGAAACACTTTAGGGCAGCTTGACAGCAGGTGTGTGAGCTCAGCAGTGAATGGAACCAGATCTTAAATTAGCAGCACTTGGCTAGCCAAGGCCTGTAATATACTAATCATAAGCTGAATGCTCCTATGAAGCAGCTTGATTTATCTATTTTCACCTTTGGATGCTTAGAATTTTTTTTTTTGAATTTGAACTTATTTTTCATTAAAACTTAGGTCATCAAAATGCTTAAGAATGGGTAGAAAGTAGTACACTATGTCATCAAGTAGCTAAACAAGTACAAAACTAAAAAGAGAACAGGGAGTGGAAAGCAGGAAGTGTCTAAACACTGAGGATGGCATTTTCCCTTCTTTTCAGCATTTCTCTCCACACATACCTATGGTTCCCTGCCCAAATCCATCCTAACAAGATCAGTGGAAGCAGCCTTATCACACTTTTATCACCTTTTGGATCAATGCAAATGCATACTATCTACACCAGGCTTCCTCAACCTAGGCCCTCCAGATGTTTTTAGACTACAATTCCCATCACCCCTAACTACTGATCCTGCTAGCTAGGGTTCATGGGAGTTGTAGGCCAAAAACATCTGGAGGACCGAGGTTGATCTACACTGTGTTTCTTTAAGTGAGATGAGCATTTGGGCACATATTCAAAGGCACATCCTTCTGAAAGCAATGCAGTGCAGATAATCAGCATCTATAAGTGCCTTGTTCAAGTAGAAAGGCTGGCAGTGGGCTTATATATATTTGATTCCATGGTGCTGAGTTCAGGGAAATGAAGATGTATTGCACACTGTATCCAGGAATATCCTCATTCAAGAGAAATGAACTGCAGCTACGTAGCCCTTTCATGTCATCAGGAATATGTGTTTACTTATACACTTTCTCTCTCTCGCCTGCACGTACACCCAGCTCCAAAACTATCTTGAAGCTTGGTTCAGGGCTCAGAGGATCAACACCGCAACAGAAGTTCCTCTCTTGGGCAGAACGTAGCACTGAGCTAAAGGTACATGTGGGAGCTCTTTTCATTTTCTTTTTGACATACAGTTATCATGGAGGGAAGGAAAAAGCTTGCACTCACAGAATGCACACCATGGGACATTGCATTCTCTGATGCCACCCCATAATCATTTAAATTGCAAATGAAGAGTGCCCTTTTACAGTTAATACATCATATGAGGAAGAGAAGTTAGGCTCAAGTCTAGTTTCCCACTCACCAGCTTTGCCCAAACCAACTGAGAATTTTACAGCCTGCCTGCTGGGTGGTTTGTTTGTTTGTTTGTTTTGCTAACAATATCAGAGGTCAGCATGAATGCACAAGGACTCCCACTAGCGCCGTAGGACTTTGATTCTATTTTCTCCCATCACCTATCTTCTGTATTGGCTTCAGAAGAACCCCCAGAAAAGTGCCCAGGGGCAGGAGAGGGTGACTGTTCCATCAGCAAGCAAAAATAAAAAATGCTTGCTTTGGCAGAGTGATCTGCTTAGTGCTACACTGAATTCTTCCCAATGTATGTTATTATTCATTTCATTTCTATACCACTTTATACTGTTAAAAAAAAAAAACACCAAAGCAGTTTACAACATGTTAAAACACAAAATAAAACATTACTGAAGAAAGTCAAATATAAAGTATACTTTCAATGTAGCATGTTTAGCCCCTTGTCACTGCCAGCAGACAGTTTTGGAGAAGCCAGAGGGGCTTTTTTAAAGGAAAAAAAAGCCTGATATGCTTCAGCAGGCCCCCTGGTATGCTGAAACCTACTCCTGCCATTGCCTATGTGTGGATATATATGATGCCAAAATAGGACAACCGTGAGCAATGTCATTGATTAAAGTAACAACAACAAAACAGAATGAGACTGGAATAGCACGTGAAAGATGTTCCATAAAGAAAATGTAAACCTTCAAAATGATCCAGTGTAATGAGTTAGCACTCCACACTGCAATGTTTTCCTATAGTAGATTCTAAAATATCACTATAAGATACATTTTTTAAAAACCACATTTGGATTGTAACCATCGTGTTACCATATTTCCCAGGAAAGTTGCCAATGAATTCACACAGTCAAGGTAAGAATTTTGTTCAGAATATTGAAATATATTTACTCAATATAGCATACCCTACAGAGTCAGTAAACATCAGAGTGGATGACATGTTAGGTTCATCTTATGCAGCATCACATTCAACATTTGTATTTTTCTTGGTTATAGCCAATTTAATTGTGATGAGCAAAGCGTCTTCAAACGTTGTATTAGATAATGCACCTGTGGGGACTTTAGGCATACAAAATAATTTGTATGTATCTGTGTAAACATATGTTTTCAAGTGCTTAAGGACAAACTACTTGATATAGAAAAAGAGCCAACACTCAAATCCCTCTTCCTCAGATAATCACTCTTTCACCTTTACAATAAACAGAAATTGCTATAGGAACTCCCTTTCCTGTTATCCCACCTTCTCTATAGATGTGTTCCACCCATTTCAATTGCCTTGTTAATACCTGTTAAGATAACACGGCAAGCTGCCAAAATAATGGCATTTCTGCAGGCTTGCCAAAGGCTTCCTCTAGATTACATTTTGTCTTTTTATATATGCGAAGAGAAAATATGTGCATTTCAGCAAACGGACGAACTGCTGCCAGGTGAACTGTATTGATTTAGCTTTGGCTATGTCAGGAAAGTATTCTCAGGATGGTAGCAAATGCTGTGCTGAATTAAAGGAAATCAACACCTTATACTATATTCTGTAGTGTTAATGTGGAACAGTGCTACAATTTTTTTAACCCAAACCACTCTAATTCCATCTCTGTAGAAAAGCACAGCATAGGTGTTAAGACTGGTTTCCCTAGCCTCTTGGTTTACAAGGTGCATAGTACTCACAGGACTAAGAGTGCTAAGCAGCTGATCAGTGCTATAAATACACTTCCAATTAAGATGACAATTTTCAGCAGCTTACCCAATTTAAAAGTCGCTGCATTCCTGACCTTGTGATACCCTTGTCAACAGCCACACTTCTCACATCTGTCTGCTAACATATTGCACCTGCGCAACAGTTTGCCACTTTCTTTGACCCCAGAAAAGGGATACATCAGTCCCATGATTGCTGTTCTTTCCCCACTTTTTGCCCCTGTCCCGCGTCTATTCTTAGCTTCTTCATGCTCAGCCCCCACCTCTCATCACTTCAGGCAGAAATCAAAGTGCAATGGCCAGAATTTGAGCTTCAATTCCCAGAATTAAAAAACATAACTTTTGAAGAAATGGTACAAAGGACCCTGCCATATTACAAGTGAGAATACTAGTCCATCTAGCTCTGTATTTGTCTGAGTGCCAGAGGCTCTTTGGGGTTTCAGGCAGGAATTATTCCCAGGCTTACCTGGAGGCCCCAGGCATTGAAACTGGGACTTTCTGTATGCAAGGTATGTGCTCTTCTCCTCAGGTCTAGCCCCATGATTCATAGGAGTATGAGAAATACCTTAGAGAAGCCAATGAAACTTAGTCATCTGGGGCACCTGGGAATTTGCAGTCTTGCCTTTACTTAGTTACCGTAATTAGGGTTGTTTATTTATCTATTTAAAAGATGTGGATCTGACCTAAATTCTGGGGCTTCCTTACCTGAGGTGAAATGTGAAGGTGCCACCCCAACCCACCAAAGCCTTCCTTGCCTAGGTCATGTGGTGCTGCCCGCAAAGCAGCAACAGTGGGTTCCAATGCGATCTCACGAGAGCTCATGGAGTGCACAAGATTTCATGAGACTTGGGTGAGATATCATCAGAAGCTGCCGCCACCATCACTTCCCCAGCAGCAGAGGCAGTGGAGCACCCATGGTGTTCCACTGCCTGAGATGGCTGCCCCCGCCTGCCTCATGGGTGGGCCAGCCCTGCCTAAATTAATAGACATGCTTGGTAAGCTGTGCTGCTAATTAGTTAAGTCAATTAACTGGCAGATATTTTTTTTTAAAAAAAAAAAAATATTTGAATTTATCAAGAGTGTTCACCTGTGGCTCAGCTATTACCAAACAAGAAATTGGAGTTGTCCAATAGCAGATGATTCTCCACATTTTACGTAATGCGTTCCACATATACATAACTAAAAGTAATGTGATTTTTCTACAAATATTTCAAAGTGGTAAAGAATCTAACTTGAAAGCAGAAGGTCCCCAAGTCCAATTCTCAGCATATTCAGTTAGGCTGGAAAAGCTACTGTATCTGAAACTCAGGTGAGCCATTGGAAGTTAGTGCAGACTATATTGAGCTAGATGGACCAAGGAGTGACTTGGTATAAGACAGTTTTCTGATTCATTTCAATTAATTCAATTTTCTTTCTCATTCTTCTGTTGAACAACAAACAAGAGTAAGATATTATTTCGAACATAATGGCCTACAGGTTTGGGTTTTTTGTTTTCTTTTACAAGATTCAATGATTGTCCAAATATGTTATTCTTCCTCCAGTTCAGTATGTGGAGTACAGATGCAGTCAAAGGCTTTTGTTATTCTGTTATTTTATTTTCCATGTCCAATTATGCACTAACGGGAAGGAATAGATTTGTGTAGCTACTAACACCTAAAACAGGCACAATGTTTGATAAAGCTAGACATTAAGACCCCAGGAAATCCGAGGGGGTTGGAGCAATCCTTGCATTCTAAGTCAGAAGGTGGGTGAGATTTCGTCTTCTTCTATTTTGCTGCACCAGCTTCTAGAAGCAGATATGGAGATATGCAGGGATTTAAACAGAGGCACCGCATGCAAGTGCCAGATTCTGCAGCTCCAGATGGTAGGCCTTGAACCAATGGATTCAGATTACAGGAAAAGAGATAGTGACTAAGCATTAGGAAAAACTTTCTGACAGTAAGGGGTACAACGGTAGAACAGACTACCTTGGAAGGTGATGGACCCTCTTTCACTGAAGGTTTTAAACAGTGTGTCATAGAATCACGTACAGTTGGAAGGAACCCCGGGGGTTATCTGCCCAATCCCTTGCAATGCAGGAATCTCAACTAAAGCATCTATGACAAAGGGCTGTGTGTGTATCTGTGTAGATTGGACAGACATTGCCAGAGGTTCTTTAGCTGTGATTCCTGCATTGCACAGGGTTAGAGTAGATGACCCTTGGGGTCCCTTCCAACTCCACAGTTCTATTATTGTATACATGTGGTTTGTTTTGTTTCTTCCCTGACTTTCTTCCATGATGGAACTTAAAAGTTTGCTCTCCAAACAGTGATTGGCACAAACTGATTTTAAGCTGTATTTCAGTCAATTGCTGGATTTTATGTTTTAATGTATTATATACTTTGATGTTAGCTGACCTGAGCCCGGTTTGGCTGCGGAGGGTGGGATATAAAATTATTATTATTATTATTATTATTATTATTATTATTAAACTTGATTACATCTTCAGCAAGGTCATAATCAGATCCATAATACATAATTTCAGTTAAATAAAAAGAACAGCCAAGGATCAGCATAGGACATGTGCCAATGTCTCTGAAACAATGTGAGGAAATTCAGCCACTGCATAAACTTGTGGTTTACCCTTCCTACACTATGGGTCCTCTAACCTTGACAAAAGCTTGTGTTTTCTGAGAGAAAACACGCGACTTAGTAATGTTAGAAGTGATTTTAAAGAGCAGTTTTTCTTAAGGTTGCCAAGGTGACATGTTTGCAAACAAAACATGGGAACTGCATCATAATATATTGTTAGTGCAACAGATAAGTAAAGCCTCCAAGCAAGATATAAAGTGGGGTTTTTTGTTGTTGTTTTTTACTGAACTTGCAAATAGATGTGGCTTACTTGACTTTACTGTATCATTCATTTCATCTATGCAGTGATTCCATGTTAAAAAGTTTGTGTGTATGTGTGTTTAACGGTAGCCCCCAATTCCCATGGGGGAATTGGTGTGATAAATTGGCATGCAAACCAATTTATGTTGTCTTAGAAGCCAGACTATGTTTTACATATAATCAGGAGGCCTCCTACAGTCGCAAAGGCAGTGTGGTGAATTGCCCCAGAACTATACATTTTCCATCATTATTCAGCTGGTTCCATATAAGTATACTTTTCTAAAATACACTTTAGAAACAAAACTTTGTCAAGGAAGTCCAAGTGAAATGAGCATATATCTATCAATACTTATAGCTTATTACACCACTTATTCCTAATTGGCCAAAGTATTAGACTTGTTTTAGATTCCGAGCCACCTTTAGTTTACCTTCTTTGAAAAATGCCTATTAATACAATGTATCAGGAAGTAGACTGAAAAAGTGAGGTAGATTGCATGGAGTATCCATCTTAATATTGGGTCATTTCTCAGTAGGTTTGTTCTTGTTACCCAAGGAAAGTAAATAACTTGGGAATTAGCAGCAAGGTGACACTGCCATGCACCTACCCCCATAAGCAAATCCCACAGCATTTACAAAGGGGTAAAATATTAAGATTGTAGCACATAAAAGCAACATTCTTAAAGAAAAACAGTAATTAATCATTGTATTTCCTTTTTATGAAATTAATTTAGTTACTGGTTAGAAAATAGAGGTAGAGGTAAAGGACCCTGGATGGTTAAGTCCAGTCAAAGGGGACTATGGGGTTGCAGTGCTCATTTCAGGCCGAGGGAGCCGACGTTTGTCCACAGACAGTTTTCCAGGTCATGTGGCCAGCATGACTAAACCACTACTGGTGCATGGATGACCGTGACAAGTGCCAGAGCACATGGAAATGCTGTTCACCTTCCCGCCATAGCGATACCTATTTATCTACTTGTACTGGCATGCTTTCAAAATGCTAGGTTAGCAGGAGTTGGGACAGGGCAACGGGAGCTCATCCCGCCATGGGGATTTGAACTGCCGACCTTCCAATCAGCAAGCCCAAGAGGCTCAGTGTTTTAGACCACAGCACTACCCATGTTCCTGGAGGTACACATGCCATTCATTTCCATTTAAATGAAATCATTTTAAAACAAGTGTGTTGTGGTGTGTGTTTATTTCTAAATTGTCCTGACTGGTATGCCATATAAGGAATCTAAGGGTCACAAATAGCTTAAATGGATGACAATTAATGAGTACAGTTTACCAAAAATTATCACTGCAAATTTGTAATTTTACAGGGGCCTTTTAGGAGATCCAGAACTACATGCATAACTCTGTCTAAAGAGAAAGGCTTTTAATGCTGAAATGTATGACTCAAAAGGTGACACAATGCCTTCCCCTTTTCTATACAAGAGTAGGACATCCCACCTTTAAACTAAAACAATCAAATACAATGTCAGTGCTATCATAAAATATGAATTTTGTGAGCCAAGCAGCATCATGTGAATTGCATGCAAATCATTACTGGAGACAGCAGAAAATAATATGGCTAGAATTTACACTGATTAGGCAGATTTAAGAGCAATTGTGAAGTTATGGATTAATTTTAAGTTGTGATTGATTGTCCATGGAATGCAACACAACCTTATAGTGATGGAATTAAGAAATGTAAGACTTTTTTTTTTAAAAAAAAGAAGAAGATAAGACAGATTGGGTATTATGCTGCCTTTTTCTGTAACTGCAGCAAAACTTCAGTCACCAAGCCTTATTCTAAAGCATCCTGCAATCTGTAGAATCTTTTCACTCATCAGCATCAACTGTGTCTCATTCTTGGCAGCTGCATGGTGGTACATTCCCTAGACTGTGTCATGCTGAGCATCTGGATCCTCATCTGATGCTCAGGTTTCTTCCCATCATCTCCAGGATACAAACGAACTTTGGGAGTCTGACCAGACCACTCAAAGGCTATTTTTCATTTAACGGTTGAGTGTCTGAATATTTCCCTTCTCCCTTCCTCTATCTGGAGCCCTCTTTAGAAAGGGTCAAAAGGAAATTGAAAAGCAAGCGGAGGAAAATTAGCAACACCCCCCCCCCAAATATACATAATCGCTTTTCCCTGTTGTCCACTATATGGTCTCTGCCACATCATTCCTTTTCTATCAGCATTGAGTCCTAGTACCAATCCAAAACACTTTATTCTTGTTTATTGTATGCATTAAAATATATTGATTTCAGTGAATGGGAAGGTTCAGATAAAAAACAAAGGGGAGTGTTTGGGTATGCACAGTGGATATAGCAGTAAATATGATTCAAGAAAGCAGTTAGAATATTCTAACAGGTTAAAAGGAAATAATAAACCTCTATTTGTAGCTAAATTACACACCCTATTAGATTCCATGTAGACCTCATCTTCTGCTACTGACCCACTGACTGAATAACATCATGCCATGCAAATTTGCTGTTCTGGAAGATGAAAAGACACCTCATAAAGGGGCAACCTGCAATTAGAATGTATAATTATACCTTGGGGCAGAAAGGAAGCAACCAGATTGCATTCAGCTACTCATATCTAAAGACATTGTATGGGGTTGCGATGTGGGGAGGCCCTGTGATTCCCACTTTCTAAGCCTCCTCACTCAGAACTCTGCTCCTCATGCCCCACTCTTAATTAGAATACTGTAACTTACAGTTCTGTGTACTTCTTTGCAATGGGGTGCAATTTGTGGGTTGGGACTGCCAGCTCCAGAATGACAAGGGACGCCTAGTCACACATGGGATTTTGCAGGGCCCTACTTGTTTCCATATGCCGCCCTGCCATCCCCGGAGGGGGCAGAGCAGAGGCCTTTTAAAAAAGGGATTACTGCATGTCACATCAGACTTCTTTCCTCATCACACCTCTCCACTTTGTAGTGGACCAGGTTTGTGCTTGGCAGGTGATGGGAAGAGACAAATACAAGTGGTGGGAGGCAGCTGCCACAAGTTAAATCTCTTGCTGCTACTGCCTCTGTCCCCAAAGGCTTTCTCCTGGCCAATATGGGTAGCTTCATTCCCAAAAAGCCTTGCATGCTCATGGAGACAATGGGGAGGCAGGATGTCTGATTCAGATAAGGAATTTTATAATCACCCAGGTCCTACTAGCATGTTTTTCCATGACTATTATATGCACAAGTTATTGAGAAATAATTCTCCTGTTTTACATCTATTTCCATGATTCTGAAAAGAGATTAGTCCTCCTGAATGCAGGCTACTCCATTCCACACCCAGGGCATCTTAGCCTCTACCTAATCACAAGATAAGAAAGTAAATTTCCCCTTCCACCATTTTATGAAGAATGGCTTACAGTATTCATGATTGATGAGAGAACAAAACTTATTAAACAGGACAAAAGCACTGCAATGTCCTAAGTTGCAAAGGTACAGTTAAACAACAAGGTTACCTATGTCTATCTGGAAATGAAAATCCAGGATGACACTTTCCTTTTTCAGAACATCCTTAACACTGGAAAGCACCATTTAAAAGTCTGCAGAATCACTTCATTAATATTTACTGCACATACCTTACTAGCAACCACTTACTGAAGATTAACCATTATGCTCCAGCTAGTGGTTTCAGAACACTCAGAATTACATTGTATGCTGTAAGTATTAAAATTAACTTAGAAACATGTAGTCCATTAGCTTGCTCTCTTTACAACAATAATCTAATTTTCATTCCCACAGTAATCTCATGTAACTGGCCTCCTTACTCCCTACACATGCACTGTGAATCTACTTTCTGGGATCTTGCAAAAGTGTTGCTGTTCTCTTTTCTCTGTGTGTTTTCAAAAAATCTTAACCCTACTAAAGGTAGGTTGGTACATTGGTTGGTTGCTTTGCTGTTAATGTTCATTAAGAATAATATTTGAAAAGATGGCAGAACCAGTTTTTTGAGGGGAAGCTAATGCAATTAAAACTGAAATTACTAATTAAAATGAAAACTACTGCAATAAAGGTGACTTGCACCCATTGCCTATTATTATTATTATTATTATTATTATTATTATTATTATTATTATTAACTTGGTTGCTAATAACACATTTATCAGCACATCCAGCTTGGCCCTAACTTACAGGAAATAAGCAGCTCTCTGATTATGTACTGCTTTAATTATGTGTGCATGGCCCTGGGACACTTAATATTATGTGTATGGTGTTTATGTTTGGTTAAAACTAGTATTGTTGAAGAACTTGTGAGGAATTGCAAGATCAAAACAACAAAACATATGGTGTATTTAAGATTCTGTTTTCATAGCCAGATGACTTTTGTTAGCTTCCTCTGAGTAAGTGTTCCGCTTCCCACTGAGTTTGCTAGTTGCATGTGCCACCTCTCTTTACAGAGAAGCACTGCTGTTGTGATGATTAAAATTAACTTGCTAAAGGAGTAATATTAATTAACTGAAATCAACATCCCATTCATAAGCACAAAAAACCCTTACAAACCACTCATTTAATCTCAGTAATAATTAACACATAGAAATATGCATAACCCTGATAGTAGTTATCCAATTTTGTAACAAGAGATAAAAAAGTGTATTAGCAGTGAACAACTACCTTGAACTGAAGGTGTGCAAATGAATGTAAAACATTTATAGCAGAAATGTTGGTAGAATTAATTCTACCCAAATACCAGTGAGTATCTGAATGGGAGGTTTGCAAGGCCAATATATTCCTGATCTTTTGGGTAATGGTTAAGTTCTTTCTATGGAATCATAGAATCATATTATTGTAGAGCTGGAAGGTACCCAAAGGGTCATCTAGTCTAACCCCGTGCAGTGCAGGAATCTCAACTAAAGCATCTATGAAAAATGACTATCAAATGTCTACTTAAAAACCTTCAAGGAAGGAAGTCCATCACCTCCTGAGGGAGACAATTCCACTGTTGAAGTGCTCTTACTGTCTGAAGGTTCTCCCTGATGTTTAGTTGGGATCTCCTTTCTTGTAACTTTAATCCATTCGTTCAAAACCTCCAGAGCAGGAGAAAACAAGCTTGCTCCATCTTTATTGTGTCAGTCCTATAGATATTTGAATATGGCTATCATATTTCCTTTCAGCCTTCTCTTTTCTAGGCTAAACATAACCAACTCCCTCAACTGTTCTTCATAAGGCTTGGTTTCATAAGGCTTCATAGGGTCTTGGTCGCCCTACTCTGCACATGTTCTAGGTTTTCAATGGTTTTCCATGTTCTTCTTAAATTGTGCACAGAACTGGACACAGTACTCCAGGTGTGGTCTGAACAAGGCAGAATAGAGCAGGACTATTACACGGGTGGCGCTGTGGGTTAAAGCCTCAGCGCCTAGGGCTTGCCGATCGAAAGGTCGGTGGTTCGAATCCCCGCGGCGGGGTGCACTCCTGTTGCTCGGTCCCAGCGCCTGCCAACCTAGCAGTTCGAAAGCATCCCCAGGTGCAAGTAGATAAATAGGGACCACTTACTAGCGGGAAGGTATATGGCGTTTCCGTGTGCTGCGCTGGCTCACCAGATGCAGCTTTGTCACGCTGGCCACGTGACCCGGAAGTGTCTCCGGACAGCGCTGGCCCCTGGCCTCTTAAGTGAGATGGGTGCACAACCCCAGAGTCTGTCAAGACTGGCCCGTACGGGCAGGGGTACCTTTACCTTTACCTTTATTACTTCTTTGAGCTGGGCACAATACTTCTGTTGATGCAGCCTAGAATGACATTAGCTTTTTTTGCTCCTGCATCACACTGTTGACTCATGCTAAGCTTGTGGTCTACTAAGACTCCTGGATCCTTTTCTCATGTACTACTGGCAAGTCAGGTGCCCCCCCCCAATCTTATATTTGTGCAACTGGTTTTTCCTGCCTAAGTGTAGAACCGTACATTTCCCCCCATTTAAATTCATTATATTAGTTTTGGCCCTGTTCTCCAATCTGTTAATCCATCTTGAATCCTGATTCTCTCTTCTGCTGCATTGGCTACCCCTATCAATTTTGTTTCATCTGCAAATTGGATGAGTAGTCCCTCAATATATTCATCCAAATAATTTATAAGGACATGCAACAACGATGGGTGCAGGGCAGAGCCCTGCAGCACCCCACTTGTCACTTTTTTTACAGTAGGGTGAGGAACCATTAGTCAGGGATCAAGACATTACTCAAAGACCACAGACTCTCCAGTTAAGGAGCCAGACCAAGTTCTGGGCTCTAGGTCTGATGCACATCAGGATCACTGCATTTGAGACTACCAGACAGGAGACCGCAGAAGAACCTCCCAGGCCACCAAGGCTAGAACCAGGACCCTCACAGGAATTTTTCAACATTTTTAAATTGTCCCTCAGGTGCCTTGGCAGAAAGGTGGTATATAAATCACACACACAGCTCCCCCAAATTACTACTTTTGCATCAAACATGTTCATAGGAGAACATTTGCAACAACCTTTGCACAAATGAAGCTACTATCTTTGTCACAGTAGTGTCTCCAGAAAGAGCTACAAATTGGTCCTGCATGAACTCCAGGTTCTCCCGCAAGAAGAGGAGGCACCGTCAGTGCAGCAACTCTGGGGATACATGGTACAATAAAGTTTTAGATCTTTGTCTTAAAGAACTTCATCAAGACTTTTCAGTTGTTTGCAAGAGTTGGTTTGGTTTAGTTAAGGAAAAGTTTACAGGTCATGGAATGAAATACTGAAGGCTGTTGCTACTTGAAAAATAAATTCCAATTAGGTTTTTCAGTCTAGAGGTAAAGATAAAGAAGAAGAAGAAGAAATGAAAATCTAATCCGAATTGAGGGAGTTTGCTTAGCCAATTCCGCATAGTTCTGCACAGCTGGCTAAGCTAACGGATAAACTAAGAGAGGAGGACAAAAAAGGACTTTAAAATTAGAGTTTGGGAACCATTTACAGTTTATTTGCAGAAACAACAAAATGGACTGGACTCACTGGCAGGGTTTGAATAAACGTTCACAACTTTATTATAGTAACAGACATTTTAGAGAATGATAAAAGAATTTATTTTGATACAAAGCAGGATACAATAAACAAAACCAAGTAACTCAGTAGAGGGGGAGTTGAGCGAAGTCTGAAGGAGGAGAGGTAGAACATTTGTATATATTTTTCTGAATGAGATTCGCAATTTTTATTTGTTATAAAACCCAATAAATATTTAATTTTTTAAAAAAACAACGAATTGAGGGAGGGAGTTTAATTTTAGCTGACACAACCAAATATCACATCTGCCAAAAGGCAAGAGTCAATCTGATTGTACTTGGATCTCCATTTAAAGCTGTGTAGACTAATGGCGGGTGGCGCTGTGGGTTAAAGCCTCAGCGCCTAGGACTTGCCGATCGAAAGGTCGGCGGTTCGAATCCCCGCGGCGGGGTGCGCTCCCGTCTTTCAGTCCCAGCGCCTGCCAACCTAGCAGTTCGAAAGCACCCTCGGGTGCAAGTAGATAAATAGGGACCGCTTACTAGCGGGAAGGTAAACGGCGTTTCCGTGTGCAGCTCTGGCTCGCCAGAGCAGCGATGTCACGCTGGCCACGTGACCCGGAAGTGTCTTCGGACAGCGCTGGCCCCTGGCCTCTTGAGTGAGATGGGCGCACAACCCCAGAGTCTGGCAAGACTGGCCCGTACGGGCAGGGGTACCTTTACCTTTACCTAGACTAATGGCAACCAACCAGAATAAAATGACCAACTGTGATACTTGTGATCAAGTTGCATGGGATCAACTGTGATCAAGTCAAATGATATTTGAGTCCACCCAAATGTTCAGGCATAAATCTACCTGCCTTTGTCATTTGGACATTGTACCCATTTCGTGGCTATTGCCCCACAAAAAGCACACACAAGGGCCAGGCTTCTCAGCTTACTGGAACGTGGCGGCTATTCATGCAATAGCCAGTTCTGCAAACTGCGGCACAACCTGCTGGATCTCTATTTTAAAATGCCTGCCCTTTAAAAATAATTTTCTGATTCCTAATCATTTTTATAATATACAAGAAGGTATATTTGCATCTGAATTATATTCTGAATTAAATAACAAGCTATGGCTGGCAGAGCAGACTGACCTTTTAGAAATGTTCAAAATATTTCCAGCAAGCAGGAGCAATAGCAGAAAACATATCTTTAAAAGCCAGGCACACACACTCTATACTCCACAGGAGATAAAGAAGAACAGAGTGTCTTTGGTTCTGGCAACCAATTCTTGCAGCATATATTTATTTATATTTTCAGGGTCGTTAGCCACTCTGTACCAAAAAGATTAAATATTATATTTTGATTAACTCTTTGATTCTTGTACTCAATGTTCCATGTAGGAATTTCCCATTTCAGTATCTTCTTAAGTTAAAAATATCCCTATGCACTAGTCACTGAACAGTGTACTTAAAATACAGCCTTAAGAAAGATCTGGCAAACAGGAGTAAGCTTCCATAGGTCTATGTGGTATGCAGAACTTGTCTTTCTCTAACACGGTAGCAATTGCACACCTAAGAAAGCAATTTCTCTCTTACTAGTGTTTTTTTTTTTAAAGCAAACAAACAAACTTCCTGATTGGGGGCAATTAGCCAAGAGCTAACTAGTCAGCTTTGTAGAACACTTTATAGTGTTATACTGTTCATTTCTCAATCACTTGATCTCTAGTGTGCTTATGGCAGCTTCCCAAGTATACCCAGTTATTAATCTACCTTTCCTTGACAAACTCTCTCTCTCTCCCACACCTAACCTCTCTCCCCCACACCAGAATCCTCACTGCAGCCTGTTTGTTTTCCATAAAATGGGCATTTTTCTCACTGAACATAAATCTACCATCCCTTCTAGTCAGAATCTTTAACATGTCATAAATATTAAAGCAGTATACAACAACACAGGAACACAGAATGTCAGAAGATACCTTAAACCAAAGCTTTCCATACAGTGTGCCGCAACACGTTAATGTGTTGGCTGCAGTGTGTAGGTGTGTTACACAAATGCTTCTGGGGCCTGAAAGGGGTTAGTTTAACCTCTGGTTTGCTAGTAAAACTGAATTACTGTGTTGCAGAATGATGCATGTCTAAAACGTGTGTCACATGAAAAGTTTAGAAAGCTCTGCCTTAAACTTATTCACAGTCCATAGGGCAATCTAGCTTAATATTGTCCGCTTTCCATGATTTCACACAGTGCATTCCCAGTTCTACCTGGGACCTTCCGAGTACAAACCACTGAGCTACACCACTGCCTAAAGGATCACACGGTACCATGTACCTTGCCATTAAATAATAATAATACAGCAACCTGGTTTCTCTTTCCAAAATTAGGACATTGGAGGTGTAATGGAGGTGGCAGCCAGACGCAGAAACAAGTGGGAAGAGCTTGGGAAGCTAGACCTGGAGAACCTTGAGAGGGTCTCAGTGGGATGGAGGTAACGGATTCCAAATCACAAGAACTGTCAGGTCCTGGGGAGGGTCCCAGAGCATGGGGTGGCAGAGATCCACCCTCTCAGGCAAACTCTCACAAGTGCCTCCCATTACCTTCATTCAACATACGCCCCCTCAGCTTCTCCAGCTGAGGAGTGTTCCCATGCGACCTTCTCCTGTTACAGGAGCCTCCCCACCCTGCCTCCATCTCCTAGTACATGGAGATGCCAGCAGCACAGCACACTTAGCCAGCCAACTAGAAGTACCTGTTTGTCTGCCCAGTCTCAGGACTCCAGCCACTTACAGGGGCAAAATGCTGTGACTACCTTGACCTTCAAAAGGAAAGTGCAAGGTGTGCACCACTTTTTCAATGTCTTAGCTTGTACCTCGCCATGTCTTTGACCTCTCATACAACTGCTGATCCTTGCAATGTGTGTCTTGTCATATGTATTCCACTATGAATATAAAAGCCTTTGGCAAAACCATGAGTTCTGCCAGGAAGAGCCAAGATAGACATGGGTAAAAGATGGACAGATGTTGCTTATACTCTAACGGGGCCTAAGCTAGATGATGATTGGAAATGAACATTGGGGTTGTGGTGAATATCCAATGTCAACCCAATGTATAGCTGCTGTGAAATTATTCATGTTGAGGATCATTAGGAAAGCAATTGGAAATTGTTCTGCCATTCATGCACATCTATAGTGCAATCACACTTCTAATAAAAAGGTAAAGGTAAAGGTACCCCTGCCCATACGGGCCAGTCTTGACAGACTCTGGGGTTGTGCGCCCATCTCACTTAAGAGGCCAGGGGCCAGCGCTGTCCGGAGACACTTCCGGGTCACGTGGCCAGCGTGACATCGCTGCTCTGGCGAGCCAGAGCCGCACACGGAAACACCGTTTACCTTCCCGCTGGTAAGCGGTCCCTATTTATCTACTTGCACCCGGGGGTGCTTTCGAACTGCTAGGTTGGCAGGCGCTGGGACCGAGCAGCGGGAGCGCACCCCGCCGCAGGGATTCGAACCGCCGACCTTTCGATCGGCAAGTCCTAGGCGCTGAGGCTTTAACCCACAGCGCCACCTGCGTCTCACACTTCTAATACTAGGTACAATTCTGGTAACAGGATCTCTGAAAGGATATTGTAGAAATGGATCAAGTTCAGGAAAGGTCAGCCAAAATTATCAAGAGGCTCTTCAATGCAATATTGCAATGTGGCTCTTAAGTTTAGAAAAAAGGCGAGCAGGGAACAAGATGGAGGGGTGGAAAGTGATGAAGGGTGTGAATTGGTGTGAGAGAGGTTTTCTTCCTTCTCACAATGCTAGAACCCAGGGTCATCCAGGAAAGCTGAACGATATGAGAGTCTGAAAATAGAAAAAGAAATACTTATACACACACTGCACAAACTATTGAATTTGCTGCCACAAGATGCAGTGTTGGCCACAAAGTTGGACTGCTTTAAAAGGGGATTAGACACCAGAGGCCTTTCTCCTGGGTATGGTCGGCCAATTGGTGCCAAAGAAGGATAGAACTTTATGTACGCTACAACAGCAGCAAGAATACTCATCGCAAAGTATTGGAAGACACAAGATCTACCCACCTTGGAAGAATGGCAGATGAAAGTGATAGACTATATGGAACTGGCGGAAATGTCTGGCAGAATCTGAGACCAGGGAGAAGAGTTGGTGGAAGAAGATTGGAAGAAATTTAAAGACTATTTGCAGAAATATTGTAAATTTAATGAATGTTAAAATGATGTTGGATTGAAATGAAACGGCTTTAGCAACAAGGTTAAAAAGAATATGGAATAATGGATTGATAATCAGACGAAAATACGAAGTTATAATATGTTAAGATATAGAATTAAGATAAAAACAATGAGGGAAAGGATTTGCTGAATTAACCATGTGAACTGGAATACAAAAAAGGGAGGTGTGAGGAGGTCAGGAAACAAGTAAATGAAATATAAGACATGAAAAGATTGATCTGTTTTTAATTTTTTAATTTTTTAATTTTTTTGTATTTTTCCTTTGTATTTTTGTACCTTTGTTTATTTTTTTTGGTAACTTTTTTCTGTCTGTAAAACTTCAATAAATAACATTTTCCAAAAAAAGGGGGGGGGTTAGACAAATCCATGGAGGATAAGGTTGTCATGGCCACTAGTCATTATGTTTATGTATTACTTCCAGTATCTCGGGAAGACTCCTGAATGCCAGTTGTTGGGGAACATGAGCAGATGGGTACTATTGCCCTTTTGTTCTGGTTTCAGTATTCCCATAGGCATCTGTTTAGCCACCATAAGAACAGAATGCTGGACTAGATGGGCTTTGGTCTGATCCAACAGAGTAATTTTTATGTTCAGTTTTCTCTCAGACATTCTATAAGGAGTGAAGCACTGTTGATCTTATGTAGTGGACTGTCAAGAGAGAAGAAATGAATTTTGAAGCTATTTCTCCATAACCAAGTCTGTGTTTCCTTGGGAATGACACATCCAACAAAGCTTTTCCTTTGTGAATACTTCTTTATAACTTAGAATGTTACTTAGAAACATTTGCACTAAAAACCTGCTCAATTTTAGATGGTGTTTACTGGAAAATCTAATTAATAAATGTAACCACTGTCTATAATACTAGAAACACTGGTCTCTCTGATGCAATTTTCTTCTTGCTTGTATTAACAAGGCACTTGAGTTACCTCAACATTTTCACTATTCCACTAAATTATTATTTTAATTACTAGTCAATTTTTCAACTTTGGAAAGCAAGTTATGCTTACAATAAACAGTTGTAAAGGGGGAGAGTTTGTGACTCTGGTATTTACTCCATAGTTTGAAGTCATGGATTACCAGCAGTTAATACATTTTTAATTAATATTTGTATAGTATCTGTGGCATTGAAGTTCCTGGATTTCAAGGCTCTTCCACAGTAACAATAAAAAGGGAAAGTCCATTTCATAGCCTCTACTGAGAAACCAGCTCCACTGAACATTTCCTCTCCCTCAACTGTCATCCAGCAACAGAATGGCCAATCCATCAGGCTGCAGCAAGGATCAGAAGAGAAGCAGCACCATCATCAGCTGAAGGCAGAACCTTAAGGCTGTGTCAGGCTACTATTAGCTCTGTCAGGCTTCTTCCTCCATCATGTGTCACCTGGCAGAAGCCGTTCCATCAGGCTGCAGCAGAGGGAGAGATGGGAAGCAGGATCAGCAGCTAAGACACACCAGCAACTTTTGACTCATCTTCTCAAACCCGTTTCCATTCCAGCTGAATTCCATTTTGCGTTTGCTTTTTCTTCCCTCTTTTAGTGTCACATATTCTAGATTGTTGAAAGAGTAGGACAAAATGCTCTAAATAAATAATTTCCAAAATATTTGTGCATTCCCACACAGCAACTGTATGGCATATCCTCCTCACTCCCACCAACCATTGCTTCACATGGCCCTGCAGTTGAACCAAAAACTTGTAGCTTTTACTGCATTTTTATTCATTACAAGTCATTGTTCGGTGGCACACAGAAGAAGAAAACATAAAGCACAATAAGTAAAAGGTCAAAGACATAGGCTTATTCAATTCTCCCCTGGCTTCTCTTATGCAGCACCATACTCACTGTACAATTGGATATTTCAGGAGGTTTAACACTTGACATTTCAGATGAAATGTCAGGAGCATTATTGTGAATCTCCTTTTGATGTTAAATCTTTAGCACTGCCCTACTCAGTCCATTCCCTTTCCTCTCATATCCTAGTATAAGGCAGGAGGGCAGACATATTACTACTGCCTACTTGCTGTAGCAGGTACTCAAGATTTAATGTTTTTGTGCTCTTTGAACTGCTCGCACCTTCAGCTTGTCCTGTCTCTAATACACTGCAGCCTTTTCTACTCATAGGAGACGTGACATGCCTAGAGTCTCATGTTGTTTCAGGAGACGAGGAGAAAGTCTTCTCCATTGCTCAGCAACTCTCTATGGATTTCGGCTTGGGCTTCTACATAGGATTATACTGTAATTGGTTTTTTTATTGTTATATATTCTATTTTAACAGCTGGGCAGAGAACATCTGTTATGGTGCAGCACAGAAATATAGTTAATAAATCAACAATAACAGGATTGCCAGGTTACAACCCAGTGATGCTGCCTGATCATTTAAAAATGCCAATGGCATGAGAGTGTATGCAACTACTAAGCTTCACATCCCCTTCTGGAGATCGAGAAGAATTTCAAAAAATTGAGAAGTGTCAGAAACCAGCTCCCAACTTAGCCATTATAAGCTTAGCCCAATCCTTCTCCTTGGCTCTTACTGCTCAACACCATGTCTTCTACTCAGCACCCTCCTACTGATTTACTTTCCCAGACAAACAACAAAAAGGGAGAAGGGAATAACGCCTCTGCTAAAGCCAGAAGGTGCTTAATCTGTTCTTGAATGCTAAGCTGTTTCCTGCAGATGTGAATGAGAACTACTCCTTTTTACTTTGAGATGGAAGAATGAAGGTTACCAAGGTTAACCTGAGGGTTGTTTCTTCTAAGCAGTTCCTCACTTTGTATTGCAGATTCTAAGAATACTTGGAGCTGAATCTAAGAATACTTGGAGCTGAATCTCTCTTTATAGTGTGGCTTTATTCCTCCCCACTCATTTATAGGAGGATTAAATAAACTACAAATAAACTACAAACTACAATTCCCAGAGCTCCCGTGGAAAGCAAGGGTTTGAGCAACCTCAAGATCTTTAAGACACAAGCTTGGAAACTTAAATTGGGTCCTCACTGCAACTCATACCACTGCAACACACACACAACTTTTAAGTGCCATGGAAAAATGGGGAGGTGGAAACGAGCAAAAGTGAAAGCTGGTGACACTGAATAACACCTATTAAGTTTCTTCAGAGTATTTTTCCAAAAGTCTCCAAAAGATTCACCATGCTTCAAATTGGTATGGACAGGTTTCATAAATCTTTAACCCATTCAATCCATTTCCCCCTTTGCTGACCATCCACACACAAGTGACACACAACTACTACTATAGCAAGCATGATCTCTGTTATGGCTTTAAAAAGGTATGAGAGAGGGATAAATGTAGATAAAGTTGCAGAAGAGATCATGGGCAGAGTGGCAGTTCCTGAACACATATTAGCAGATACCCATTGGTCAATTAGTGTAACTACCATATTCTTGGAGATTATCTGTAGACAATGTTGCAACTGAGTTTCACCAGTGAAATTTAAAGAGATTTTGGTCATTCCTGCTCAGGAAAAAGATATGGGAACAGCATTTGTCTTATTGATGGGTGCATTCATTTACAATCAACTTTTAAAATTATCTTGGAACCTATCTGAAGAACCTGTACAATATTTACCAGAGTAATACCAATTTCTGATAAATACCAAAGCTGACTGTGATAAGAATTTCAGGAGGTGGTTGTCTACTGAGTTTCACACAACCCTATAGAATGTACATGACTTGCAGATCTTCAGCTACACAATTTTTCCCATATACACTTTGAGATTTTGGGTGGGGAGCAGTGGACCATCTCTTAAAAGTCTAAATGAGAGGAAGGGCCATAACAAGGGCTAGAACACTTCATTAATATGCATAAGGATCCAGCTTCCATCCCTCACATCTTCAGTTACAAAAGGTCTGAGCCCTGCCTAAGACCTTGCACAGACGTTGCCAATCAGAGTAGACAGTACAGGCTAGGCAGACCAAAGGTTACAGAGTATAGACAGAATAGACAGTATAGACAGTAATAACAGGATGCATTTTAAAGGAGAAAAAATGTCCGATTCAGATATAAATTTTTAAGAGATATTGCAGATACAAGAATAACTTCCACATACATGCAAAAAAATGGTTTTGCAAACCACTGACAGGCAGAGCTCGCATTTGGTCATTTAGAGAAAGGATTTGTCCATGAGAAAGATGTGAATCAGCCACCCATACATCACATGTGTTGAAGTTGAGTGATTTCACACAGAGGACAAACAGGAAGGGAATGAGGCTTCTGTAACCTCCCCCCACAACTCCAGCTAACCTTTGCTGTGTTTTGTTTTGTTTCCATGCCAAGTCTACCAACAAGCTTTATTTAGGAAAGAAAAGTACATGAGCAAATATACTTAGAAACAAATCCTGAAGCTACTGTTTACAGGTAAGAGAAAGAAAACAAATACAGGTTCCAGCTGTGTGTGGTGGTTGGGGGAAGCAGAAGTCTTTCATGCCTGCTTTTCATTTTTTTAAGAAGGTGAGGAGATTCAGCATGGATTACTTTAGAGAGAAATTAAACAAATACGTTGTTCAGGTCTATCCATGTAAGCTCCATCCTGATAACGGAATTGCCAGAAGCTTCCAGCCTGATTCAGCCCACCTCCAGTCAATTTGGCTCTTTTGTGGTTGCTTGGCTGCTCGCTGCCTATTAGATGAAGCTTCAAACTGTTCATTACCCCCTGCCTATTTATGTAAGACACAGCTGTGATTGTGTCTGACATTATTAAGATGTGATACCTCGTCTGGGACCCTTGAAAAGCTAGAAGAACATGACAGCTTTAAATGGGGGGGGGGGGATTTAAACCAGAATTTGTTTTTATTTCCTTCCTCCAGTGCTGTCCTGGAGCATGAGTGGAATTTCTGGAGGGGAATTACCGGTATAACACAGTTCTGCAATACTACCAGAAAACTGTGAAGCAAGTCTGTTGTTGTATCACCTAGCAAAGGAAGGTTCCAACTCTTTGAGGCATAGGGAACTGTATTGCAGTCTTTAGGAGACCTACACTCAAGGTCTGGTTTGGGTCTTAAGTTCAGATACATTGTTAACTGGGGAAAGGGTTTTTTTTGGGGGGGAGGGAGATACTGACCAGCGGGATTAGGTTTCACTAAGGCTGAATTACATTTGCCTGAATGGAACCTGCCCAATATATTCCCCAAACCAGCACACCTTGCTTTGGTTTGGGAAGGGCAAGTTATCAATTAAGCCTGCTGGAGGTAACAGGAAGCAATGCCAAAAGGAGTTTTACCTTTGGAGTGTGACAAGAGTGAGGCTTGCCTACTCCTTTCTAAGCCAGAAAGCCATGATGTGTATTAAAAAAAACTAAAAAAACAAAAACTGATCCATACTGTGTCTTGGTTTGAGGGATTGTTTAGTTGCTGGGCCAGAGAGACAAACCAGGGTTGCTGGTAGTGTATTGCCCACCTTGCTGCACTACAACCTCTTTAACCAAGTTGGCAGAGGTAATATTGGATTTGGTGTTGGGGAATTTCAATTATCCATGCTGAAGTTGCCTAAAATGTACCAGCTTGGGACTTCATGGTCTCTAGTACAACCATTGTTGTTATCTCAAAATATTAATGGATCAACACATGTGGCTAGGCATATTCCTTGATCTAGACTTTGTCACAGATAGGACTGGTAATAATCTGTTCATTTGGGTGGGGGCGCCTCACTTTATGTTCATTTTCATGGACAGACCATTCCCTGGTGAGGTTTGGGCTGAGAGTACCTACTCCACTCTGCAAGGAAGGGGGAGCCTGTTGAAATGGCCTACACCCACAGACTGGTGGAATCTGATGGATTCCTGAATGCTCTATAGGATTTTCTGGCTGGCATTCTTGTGGAGGCTCTTGTTTTAGGGTGAAATGGTGAGATACACACATCCATTGACACAATTATTCTTGAGTGCCCTTGCTGTTACTATGGAGCACACATTCACCTTGGTACCCCAGTGACCTGTATGCAATGAATCAGGAGGGCTGGTGGCTAGAGCACAGGTCTGGACTTGACCAAATATGTGTGAGGCTGCACCACTGTGCCCACTATGTGACAGCAAGCAAGGAAAACTTACTTCTCCACTACCATTGCATCCACAAGTAGCAGTTTGGAAGGTCTTTTTTGAGTGGTGAAAGAACTTTTGTCATCTGGCCCAGAAGGCTATTGCTCTGATACCCTCAGAGGCCTTCTGCTACAGTGTTGAAAGAAAAAGAAAACATATGTTCTCAATCATGGTAAGTAAACTTTAGATCTCCTTTCACCTTAGCTTAATTTTAGTTTCTGAAAGCCAATATATAGGTTGTTGCAATATGCAGGGCTATTTTTTGCCAATGTGCTTATCATGAAATATTTGTCACAAAATTGTTGCAAAATTGTTAAGTTTTAATGGCTGTAAACCACCCTTTGAGATACAAAGTGCTTTGTAAAGGTAGGGTGTAGATTTTCTAACACCACAGTTGCACTCCTTACACAGAAGGGATGTCACAGTGTGTTACATTACTTTGCCAGTTAATTTATACTTCTTTGCATTCACTCAAATTATAGATTTAATAATACTTTTTAAAAAATGTCAACACTGCTAAATAACAAATATTCAACCACACCATATTTATACAAAAGATCCACTTGTAAATTCTACCTTAAGCATCTATTTCTAGGTTGGAGACCACTAAAAACACTGGCACATGACGGCGTTGCAGATGACTATAACATTTGGAAGTCATGTTTCCTGTGGTTCACCTGGCCACAGGTATATTCTCCACAAAATCATTCTTGACAGCTGCTGGCATTGTTGGGGTGGGGTGTCTCCAAAAGATTAAAGCAAATCATGAACAAAATACCTTTCAGAAGATTGCAACTGCTATACATATAGAGTATCATTATGTAGAAGCAGTTTTCAGTGCCCTCTGTGTAACATTTGAAGCAACCTTTTGAATTCACAAAGTCGTTATCTGACGCTATACAAATTAATTTGATCAAAGCATCAAGAATACGTATTTTATTTATGTGACTTCTTGGCATAGTGCCCCCTGAGCAGGTTACAGCAACATAATCAATCAAGTGGTTATATAAAAGAAAAACAGTTACAATGGTAAAAATACAACAAGTAAAACTGTTCCAATCAAAACAGAAAAGTATGATGTGGGGGAGACCTCCACAAATAAACTAACATGTCCAAAAGGCCAGGGTTTAGAGATATGTCTTCAGCACATGGCAGAAGCTATGCAATAAGGACAGACCTGTGTGGGGAAGGAGCTTCACAATTTAGGGGCTGCCACAGAGAAAGCCCTCTCGCAAGCCACTATTCTCCGTACTTCTTAGGGCGGCAGAAATACCAAGACAGACCCTCCCCTGTCCGAAGAGATCTTAACACCTGTGTGATATGGAAGCATTATTTCAGATACTTGGGACCTAAGTCCTTTGGGACTTTAAACACAAAATTGGAACACATTGAATTAGATCTAGAAACTGACAACCAATGCAGAACTCTAAATGGTAAAAGGTAAAGGTACCCCTGCCCGTACGGGCCAGTCTTGACAGACTCTGGGGTTGTGCGCCCATCTCACTTAAGAGGCCAGGGGCCAGCGCTGTCCGGAGACACTTCCGGGTCACATGGCCAGTGTGACATCGCTGCTCTGGCGAGCCAGAGCTGCACACGGAAACGCCGTTTACCTTCCCGCTGGTAAGCGGTCCCTATTTATCTACTTGCACCCGGAGGTGCTTTCGAACTGCTAGGTTGGCAGGCGCTGGGACCGAGCAGCGGGAGCGCACTCCGCCGCAGGGATTCGAACCGCCGACCTTTCGATCGGCAAGTCCTAGGCGCTGAGGCTTTAACCCACAGCGCCACCTGTGTCCCCTAGAACTCTAAATGAGCCAAGGCCAATTGAGAGCACAATGCAATAGTCCATTCTGTTGGTTAACAGAGAATGGAAGTCTGTGGCAAAGTCACAAGAGTCCAAGAAGGACCACCTCTGGAAATATGTACTCCTACCCATCAAGGGCACCTGAGCCTCCAGTGACAGCACTGGATCCTGGGGAGTGCAACCCTGTTCATAATAGGATGTCTTCCCATTCCCTGGACTTGGAACATATAATGCCATTGTCTTTTCAGGATTCAGCTTCAACTCACTGACCCAACGACAATTCTTAGATCCATCACATTTGTGTTTATAAAGGAAAGCACAGTATATATTTTTAAATAAATATATGCATTTATCTCACACATCACTTTACATATACCAACCAAGTGCAATGTTCATGATAATCCTAAACAGAGTAATGCAATAAAATTTTAATCAGTTTCTCTAGCTTCCCAGATTCAGTGTGTAGCTAGAAAGAAAGATTAAGATTTTCTGTGCAATTCTTAAAACCAAAATATGATTAGCTACTACTGTTCACTGTTTTAATTTAGTACTGAACAATGATTGAAATAGGTACTTTATATGCACAGGCAACAAAGATGCCAGGTACATTTCTAATGCCTTATAATCAAATAGTTAGATATCTTCCAATTCACCTGTTTTCTAGTAATCCAGTAATTTGTGGCTTTCAACACAGCATCTAAAATCCGATTATCAGTCTATAAGACTTAAAAACAAAAAATTCATAACTAACGCCAAGCAGACCAGAAAGCAATAGGAAAATCATATGCAAGACATCTGACTTGTGATGCCAAACATAAATCATATTGTCTAAATGAGAAGAACTGTTTTCAGCCAACAATACATGAGACTATTCTTCTTGTGCTTTTTCAGAGCTATGAGTACAATGTAGCACGTTGGGCAAACTGCCAAGTAAAGCCATCTCACAACATGGAAAGATGTCAAGGATAAAAGAGAGGCAGCAATTCCTCATAGGGAGAGAATAATTCAGAAAGGATCCTTCTCTAATCCTCAGGAAGCAGTAGCTCTGCATGAAAAAAAAAGGACAGCAGATAAAATATTAGCTTCTGCAAAAACCCATTGCTTCCATATTAAGGTGGGCTATATGAAATGTGAAAAGCCATTTGGATGCTTGCCTAAAGGTCTCCAGTCTTATCATCAGAGGCAGCCACCACAGTGAAATATTTCCCTACATATCTAAGTGGAAGGTTAAATACAGGCCAGACAGCAGTGTGTGTGTGTGTGTGTGTGTGTGTGTGTGTGTGTGTTTTAGGAGGTGGGATGTGATACAGTTATTTAAAACTGCAATAGTTTGGTTTCCAACTGTGGCAATTAAACAAAATTGAAGGAGCTGGGTATGTTTAGTCTGGAAAAGTAGAGACTGAGAGGAGGTATGATAGTCATCTTCAAATATCTCAAGGATTGTAACATGCAAGATGGAGCAAGCTTGTTTTCTCCTGCTCTGGAGGCTAGGACTAGAAGCAATGGTTTCAAGTTACAGGAAAGGAGATTCCAACTAAACATCAGGAAGAATTTTCTGTTAGTAAGAGCTGTTCGACAGTGGACTCCCTCAGAAGGTTGTGGACTCTCCTTCCTTGGAGGTTGTTAAGCTGTGGTTGGATAGCAATCTGTCATGGATGCTTTACTTGGCATTCCTGCATTGCAGGGGGTTGGACTAGATGACCCTCATTGTCCCTTCTAACACTACAATTCTATGATTCTATGAAAAGTGTTTTTAAATTGATCGTTTACATCCTATTACTAGGAGCCAAAGAGAAACATTAGGACCAGCACCATGGACAGTGGAATGTGAAAACAAAACATATCAAGGTGGCTACTGGACGAAGAGTTTTAAGTACCGGTACTGGCCACTGATTGTTCCTCACTGTAACTTGCATAAGTTTAAATGCTTTGGCAAAAATATCCACCTATCTACAATCAATGTTTACTCATTGACAGGGGAAAGAGTGTTAGTTTCACATTAAAACACCTAGAATGGAAGTACCTCAAGACCAAATGAGCAGGTTGCATAATGGCTCACTGAAATCTATCTTTAACAGGTTCTAATAATGTCTAAGCTAAAGAAGGGCTAGTCTAAAGGAAGCTAATGCTGAGATCACCAGGACAGCAGATGAACAGATGAGGCCCTCTTTTACTGCATTCTGCCTCTCTACTCCACATACCGACTGTCCACCACACAAAGCTGATGGCTGAATTAATTTATTTGGGCCTTAATCTATACCAAGCTTATTTAACACTAAACAGATGAGAAAACGATATTTTTGTAGTGGTGTACAAGGTCAAAAATCTCAATTTTACAGAATTTATTTACACACACCAGATGGCTAGCACACATCCCACTTGTACAGCATTGCAACAGTTATCCACCCTCTGGTAATATCCTAGTAGTATTATTGCAATGAACTGTATGTTGGGCTGCCTTCAAAATGGTGCAGAATCTCCACTTGGCCCAAATAACAGTGACTGGTAGATATTAGCATATTACATCATAAGAAGCAACCTCTGGTTTTAGCCATGGCCACCGACTGGTCAATAGGGAGGGTATGCATCTGGGGAACAGTGAGCTGCTAAAGAAGGCACTACAGGACAGTGAGCTGTGCATCTGAATTCCGTCACCACACTTGAAACCTGTCAGGAAGGACATTGGTTGTCCCTATACCTTGGTCCTGCTCAGTAGTGGCAGCTGAATAATACTTCCCACTCCACCTCAGTTAATCACATCAAGTCAGCGGTGGAGTACGCTCCTATGGTGACTGAGGCAGGTGCCCTCACCAGGCGCTCTTCAGTCTCAGGCTTCAATCCCAAGCAAGTCTGGGATCGCTGTTTGTGTACTTCTCTTGTGTTCTCCCTGAGAGGGTTTGTGAGGAGTGTTTCCATGGTGGGGTGCAGAGAGTGAACAGATCCCGCTGCACCAGGCTGGCCCTCGTCAATGAAGCAACACCAGCTGCTGCAGTGACACTACTTGGTGCTGTTATCGCCTTGGCAGCGAGGGCTGGCCTGGGATAGTTTACCCTCCATGCTCCATCATGGAAACACTCCTTGCAAAGCCACCAAGAAGGGTGCATGGGAAGGACACAACAGCCATGCGTCCTTGATCCCAGCCTTCTCATGCTGCCCTCCCCAAGCAGCTTTGCGAGGCAGATCCCAGCCTCACAAAGCAGTGCAGGCCTGGCTCAGGGACGGCGGCATTAGCCGCTCCTTCCCTGCCCCCGCAAATGCATCCGGGGGCAGTTGCCCTGGAAGCTCCCACAGACACCACACCCCCTGCATCAAGTTGCTATGGATTCGCTTTCTAATGGGAAGGAAGGTACAGTATAGACACTTAAATGAATTACGTGGTCTTGTGCAGATTTTACTTTGAGAGGTCTATATTCCAGGTAAATTCCATTGTCTTATTTCAGCTTCTACTTTTCCCCTACATGTGGGGGAAATAAATAACAACAACAACAACAATAATAATTTATTTTTACCCAGCCCATCTGGTTGGGTTGTACATTTTAGGCATATTTGAAATACAATTCGGAGGAGTAAGTACATTTAATTCACTTCAGTATTAGCTTGTTTTCTCTGGTGGATCCCCCCCCCCGAAACTCTTCTGCATCAAAATATTGTTAAATTCTTCTCTGTCTCCTTTTTACCTTCTTCACTTTCGAAAAATGGTCCCCAATGTTTATCTGTTGTAAAGCATGGCATTATATATGTTATGCATTAAATGTTTTGTGTAGCTATCATTATTTCCTGGGTGATATTTGTTTAATAAATTGTTTATAAAATGTTTTAAAAGTGATTGCCTAATCTGTCATAAAGCCGAAATCTCTTACTGAAGCTTTGCAGTCTGGGGATTAGCATCTTTCTGTGGATTCACTCAAGTATAACAGTATAAGCTTTCTTACTGACATATTTGGGAATAGTTTGAGTAGTTCTACAGAAAGGCACAGTTGGGGAAAGAATTATTTATACATCAATTTAAAATGTTTTAAAAGCATTTTTATAGTAGAATTGGCAGGAGGGTCAGCCCAAGATATTCTAGCGCCTGATGAGACCCACAGATGGCACCCCTACCAGTTTAGTGGTATCTTTGTATAACACCTACGCAACACAGACTCTCACCCTGGCCCACTGTACAGGGTTGTTGTGTGGGCTGCTTGTGCATTCCACTTTGAAACCTCCAGTCTAGAGCACTAAAGGGATCCCCTGCCATGGATATTTTATGGCAAGTTTTGAGACGGGGAATGAGCAAAGTTGGCACCAGTTGGCAAAACAAGCAAGATGCCTCTGGTGGCCTTTAAATAAATACTCACGTTTCCCTCCACGTCAGAGAGTCCAGTCCAGCCACTGTGGTATAGTGGTAAGGAACTGGGAGACCAGGGCTGAAATTCACCACTTGGTCAGGAAACACTCACTGTTGACACAGACACTGCCTCTCAGCCTGACCTACCTCACAGGGTTGTTCTGGGGATTAAATGAGAAGGGAGGTAGAACCGCATATGCCACCTTGTGCTCCCTGGAGAAAAAGGTGGAAAAGAACTGCAATCAATCCATCAATTCTCAAAAAGGATGCATGCAGACATCCCTCCTCACTGAGCAGCATAAATCCAGCTGAGGAGGTGCATTTAGTTTCTCCAGCCCCTGGCTTTGAGACTTTAGAAGGTGAAAAAGAGCCTGACCAGGTCAACCCCTACACACACACACACACACACACACACACACACACACACAAATACATACAAACTGACAGGGCTCTTTTCATTTCAAAGAAAAATCAAGGACAGCTCTTCTCCAGCTTTGCCAACAAAATAAAAAAAATATGAATGCAGAGCTCTTCCTCCCCCTCCACCCCTGGCTTTTCTCACTGCAACCGGGCAACACACCCAGGTGCCCCACAAAGACTGGGCATGAAGCCCCAAGAAGGAAAAACTGTGTCATCCAAAGAAAGCAATATGAGGGTAAATATTGCAACCAGATCCTACTGATTTGGGGAGGAGTGTGGTGGCACTCTGCACAGAGAAAGCAGACTACTTCTTTTTTTAAGGGGGCACATGCACACACAGGCTCTTTCCTCCACCAGTAAGTAAAGCTGCTTCCCCCTTCCTCAAATCTCATGGCTTGGAAGCTTCAAGGAGCCTGCAACAGAAATGCAGCTACATTGAACAGAGTAGCCTGGGATGCTGAGAAGGGAGGTGGTGGAAGGTTCTCCCCTTCTCTCTCTCCTCTCCAGTCCCCAACTTATACACACCATGTAAATACTTCTCCACATCTCTGCCAAAGTTGCCCACTACAACTGTATCTCCTCCTTGACTGCTGGTGGATATCAGCCTCCCTTGCTTGGCTTCCCTGCCAAAGAACACAAGCAGCAGGTTTCCCTTTGAGATCAGAACACGCCTCTCTAGGAACCAGAGCTTGGTTCATTTAAGTGGCTGATGTGACTTACATCTATTATTATTATTATTATTTGTTGTTGTTGTTGTTATTGTTGTTGTTTAGTCGTTTAGTCGTGTCCGACTCTTCGTGACCCCATGGACCAGAGCACGCCAGGCACTCCTGCCTTCCACTGCCTCCTGCAGTTTGGTCAAAATTATTGTTATTATTTAAAATCAGCATATACCGTAATACCACGGGGGAAAAATAAATTCATTTAAAGAAATGGTGTTTCCATACAACATGCAAAGCACAGCTCCCATCCCAGTACAATCAAATGAAGGTTTGGCAGCACACCAACAGGAAAACTCCTCGTCCAGCCAGCTACTACCACCACTTCCTATGGCAGGGGCTCAAAGAGGGCAAGGCAGAGGTTGTTTCAGGGTTCTCCTCCATGCTTCTGTGGGGGGACGGGACAACTGCTTCCCTCAGCCTAATCAGTGGGGTAGACCTGATTGGCAGAGACAGTGGGGAGGGACTTGAAACAGGAGGAAGATGTTGAGTAAACAGAGCTGGGGAGCAAACACGCTTGTCTGTGTGTCTGAGGCCACCACTCATTTTTCAGGGCATCAACCCACTATGGTTCAGCCATAAACAATATTTGTGAAATATTAAAATGCCACAAAAGAACAGCTATCTCCTATATGACCCACAAACAAAGGTACAGGTACTACTACTACTTTTATTAGGTAGTTTCTCAAGAAAGCCCTCAAGAAAGCCCAACATACCACATCATCCCAGTAGTGTTGTCCCTACCCTGACAATAGCACGGCGCCGATAACACACCCCAGCCTTCCCTCCTTCGCCACTTTTATAACACTTGTTCTGAACTGACAGTGCATACCAGTCGTCTCTTGTGGTTATCGGGTTTTCTATCAGCGTCAGCTTCTTCTGGATGAAAAGTTTCCATGATTAGCTTTCTGAATGTCAATCGCTTGCTGTACTCTGAATGCAGACTTGTTCATCACTTAGTAATAACATTCCCTGCTGAACTGAAAATGTGTCCTGAATAAATGCTGGGAAGAGAGCAGCTTAACCACTTGACAACACTGGTAGACTACATTTTTCATTTCAGGAATGAGAATGTGAAATATATTTGTAGAATTCTGGTAAAAAAGAGAGATACTGATAGCATCATAGTAATGATCCTTTGGCTCGTACAACAAACTACAACTCTGTATTATACTGCTCTGTATGCAATTAATGGAAGATATGAGGTACAGATGAAACTGGGGGTGGGAGAGTGAAATGGGGGTCAGAATAGCCAAGCTATACAACCTCTCTGTATTCTAATTTAAAAGATTAACCTGCAGTGATTATCATTATTAGCATTAGCCAATTAAAAACCAGGTACTGTCAAGTCTGGCAATTTTTGAAATTGGGGGGGGGGGGAATCCCAACATTCATTATACCATTCTTTTAAATGTGGGAGTAATGCAACTATCCAACACTGAGTCAATAACATCTGTGCAGATCTTAACAAATCACAAATAAGTTCATTATGTTCTTTCTTTTTAGTGGCTGGCATATAACGCTATAAATACTGGATCTAAAATAACTTCAGAAATTCTAGTTATTTTAATAATCATCTTCCAGCATTTTTGTGGATAAGTACATGTCCACTACGTATTATAACTTGTTTCATATGCCACTTCCTTGATTACCCATCTGTGCACTTGTCTGCAAGCCATTCAGTTGACTCTTAATTGGGCTAGTGAGCTGATCAGTAATCAAGCACATGGTAACTTGGAGGCTTATGGTGTTGTTCCATTTTGGGAAGAAAAAAACCCCGAGAGTTTATATCATACAACCTACAGCAATTCACATGCAGCAGGTCACTTACTAAATGTAAGCAAGTATCAATCTGAACGGGCAGAGAGTTGAATCCACGTCAGTCAGCTGGTCTGCAGGACAGTGTGGCATAAAAAGACACACCTAATTTGGTGCTGCGCTGCCCCATGAATCAGCAAGCTTGCACATGTCTTTTGGTGCTATGTGAGTCAACTGATTCAAGCAGCAGTGCAGGCACCCTAAGTTGTCTTTTGATGCCATGCTGCCCGGTAGACCATTTGCTTTACAATCTTATAAAAAGAAATGTGCCTAGATATATTGTTGTGGTGACCACAGCCTAGATTTAAGGTGCCATTTGGCTCCTAGATTTTATATCTCAGTTTCGAACACTGACAACATCGGTCATTTTTGTTTCTGCTCCCTCATTCTTTTTTCCTGTAGTGACAAACTTTACTTCTGCTTTAGGTTTTAAGTATTGAACAAATTCTTGTCCCACTTGGATTACAGCTTTACCTGATATTAGATTTTGCATTTGGAAGTCCCTTGAGAGAAAATGAGACAGCCAAACACAGCCTGAGCTGTGGCATTTCCCTATAGGAAATAGTGGTAAGCTGTTTTTAAAAAAGACCAAAAAAATATTTAATTGATCAGTTCCTGTGGCTGACAGCATACAATGTTTTGAATTACAGGCCAACAATTATTATAAAATACTATCTTTCTTTTGGGAGCTGAGAAGTAAATTTGTTCTTATTTTCTCTGACACGGGAGTTCTGTGCAACTCAAAAGCATATATTATCATAACTCACTACAGAAAGTAAGATGCTATCTCCTCACCTACTTTTTATTTCTGGAAAGGCAGAATGACTGAACCCAGTCACAAACTTCAAAAATAGTGGGGTGGGGGACAGATTATATAAGAAATTAAGAGGAAATGGATGCCTTCTTCATTCAGAAACAATCAATAAAAGAATGTGCAAGGGAATAACCAATGATAAGCTTAGAATATACTCCTAATCTTCCTGCTGATTATTTAAGTCTCCTCTCTATTCATGTCAGATCTAATAAGACAAAATAAATCTCCATAAACTGAAATGCGCCTTTTCTCCTCCTCTCATTTTGCTATGCAATCACTATTTCTAATAACTAATCAGTAAATTATTAAATCAACTTATGGAGTTTGAATTCACTCAGCGAAGTCAATAAGCTACATTGGCAGATGTAAACAGTTAACATTAACTGAGATTGGAGAGTCAAGAAAGTGAGTTACTGGAAACCACACACATTCACTCTCACACATGACGCGCTTTGCTTTTCCATGGGCAAAAGTTGGATTCAGTAAAAATAATAATGATCCTCTTGAATTTGCAATGCTTTATATGGGATCTCCCCCCTTCCCCATGACCACCAAATTAAAGACTACAGTAGTAGACTACACAGAAAGACAAAGCCATTGATCCAAAGCATTAATCCTATCTTCTTGATCATTTTACTTTCTGTTAAGCTACCCAGGTCCCAACCCAAGCCTTGAAAGCACATAGAGGTGAAATGCCTTGGGCCATCTGTCTTCTCAATGCTGGACCAACTGAACATGAGAAGGGATTGATTTCCTTCATGAGTGTAAATCACCATGGATGAGCTAATCGTAAGTGAAAGGGCAGCTAAGCCAAGTGTTATGGTAACAGCCCAGTGCCCCAATTGTATCTGTGGTTAATGTGTATCAGCTCAGTAGTCAGTCTATTTGTCTGCAGTTTGTCTGTTTATTAGTCAGTTAGCCAGTCGGTGTTACTTGCCTAGTGTTACATCTTGATTTGCTGAACTTATTTAGAGCAATGGAGATACTTTGTACTATGCATCTGTAGATATCTGTATCTGCAGAAGTCTACAAGCTGTATTTATCCACATCCAGAACTGTTTAACTAAGCCTTATCTTCTGCAACAGTAAGCTATCTGAACCTCTGCTTCCATATGGTGAAGGATACTGGGAGCAACTTCCACTGCATTGGTATCTTACCTGAATTTGCCAACTGCTGTCACATATGTCAGTATCACAAGGTTATAGGAGAGGCCCTAAATGCTCAGGAAAAACGGGATACAACCACTCCCCAAAATGTAAGGAGCTCCTACACTAAGGCACAATAGTCCATCAGAAAAAGTACTGATAGCCCCTTTGGTCCAGCTATCCCCCTAGCAACCCATGTGACCAACACTTCCCTCAACTCACTCCCCCCTTTAATTCCAATGCTGATCTTCACTCCTCCGTTCAGATCATGATGTTGATTTTGAATCCCCCCCTCTCAGTGGCTGGGGGCATCATTTAGTGGTTCTCCACAGGTACCAAAATGTCTTGGGCTGCCCCTGCCCCTGAACATTGGCCATGCTGACTGCAGCTGCTAGGAGTTGGAGGTCCAGAAATATCCAGAGGGCACCACATGGGCTACTGCACATACCAGTTTTACATAGGTAAAATCCAGTCTCTCCTACAATCTCCGTGCATGTGAGCCTTTGATTTGCTGGATATGCCCAGAGGTGGAGTACACTATCAAGTGCAGAGCAGCAAGAGAGATGAGATGGGACTGGGAAACAGTAATATGTATGGCTGCTTGTCACCTTGCTCCCCAGCCCTCCACCTAACATCAAATACTGACTGCATGGCACCAGTTCAAGCCCTCTATGTTATGTACTGAAGTTCTCACCTTGGGCCAGCAGGGGAATACTGTAGATAGTTCAGGTCCACATATGCAAATAAGGGATCGAAAGTGACATTCAGTGATTGGATAGTTACAGAAAGTTGTTGCAATTACGTTGTTCTGGAGCTCTATATAAGCAGGCTGGCTGAACCCTTCAGTTCAGTTCTGTTCTGGCCTGTGAATAAGCAAGAGCTGTTTGAAGAATCGCTATGTCGTCTGATATATTCACCCACAACTTAACACTCTATATGGAAGAAGAATGCACTCTGCATTTCTGTGAACAGGGCCCTGAAATGAAACCAGAATGACTAAGCTTTGTCTTTTCTTCCTGAATAATTATAATAAAAAAACCTGTCAAAGTTTTAGCAGAGTTTAAAAATAAGCATTATCAATAGGGCAACCAGCTAAGGTTCTCTTCAGTTGTCATTTTGACAAGTCATATCTGTACCAGAGAGGTAGTTTGTTAATCTTATTCTGATGGGGATTTTCTCATGGCTTCTGTGGCATGCAACTCAAAACAGCTTTTAGAAAGTCTGCAAAGGGGCAAGCAGAAGTGCAAAGTCAGAACCGTGGCATAAATCCAGAACGGAGAGAGACACTGACTATGCAAGAAGGGGAACTGAAGAGACAGGTTTTCCCCCAAAGCGATATTTTAATTCAAATGGAAACCTCACTAATCCCTGGGAAGATTTATTACCTGTATAGAAAACAGGACTGCAGTTGGACTATACAATAAAGCACTGGTTTCCTAAGGGGCAATTTAGAGTTTAAAATGATGGAGGACCAGACTTAAAAAACAAAAGTCAGCTGGAACTTTGTTCTTACCTTTCATTTGATTTAAACACTCCATAAGGCAGGAAACGAAAGTGCAGCAATAAGGGAAAATCTACAGCAGAAGAACATATCATGATAAGCACCCCTGCAGGCTAGAAACTATTCCCCCAAGTATTTATGTGAAAGACCTTTCCTTCCTGGTAAACCTTGTCAAAACCTACCAGCCCCTAATTGTAAATTTCCCTTCTTCTCTGAGAGACAGAAGTGAAATGGCCCCCACAAAACCAGCCCTCTTACATCCACAAGGCTGGGAAAGATGTAGGGGTGGGAGAAGGGAGAATAAGCTTATCTGGCCATTTAGCCAAAAGGAAATAAAACATAATAACATCAAGGCATAGATTATTTTGTTAGTAAACTCACATTTAAAGTTTGCCTCTGTGGTGACAGTGCTATGTTGCATGCTTCACACAAAAGTAATAGTTTAAGTGGATTGATTCATGAGACAAAATGGATATGGCAATCAATGGCACATAAAAAGCGTAGTATGCTTAATTTTGGAAAGAAAAGAAAGGATTCAATAAAAGCAGGCGGTATATCAGTCCTGGTACTATTATCAACATTTGTCTTGACCATCTTTGCCAAGAATGGCCAACCAACAGCACCTAGGGCCCATCCAGGTGTGCTTTTCAGTACACATTCATGATGATTTGTGTTTATAATGCTACCAGGGGTGGTCATACGTTGCCCTGCTTTCAGTATTGTTTGCACTTGCTAACATTTTGGGATGGTCACACCGCTTCATTTCCAGTCAGTACATATTCTGTAACTTCCTGCTAAAATCCCATAACTTTTTTAAAATTACACCATTGTACTGTTGGTTTTGGTTTTGGGAGTTTTGTTTGTTTGTTTGCTATAGCCGCTCCAGATTGAAATACTGTGATAACATTAGAAAAGAATCACATAACAAATTAAAGCTGACTAAATCCACCACTAATGTCAAGAACATGTTGAACAATATACCCACAACAAAACAAAAAACAAAACCCCTAAAAAGTTGTGAATATCCCTGTTTGTTTCCATGATGGCTCTGTTGAACAAATAAAGCATTTTCCAAAAGCAGGAAATTGATTCTTAAGCCTGAAGAGAGGGTGAAGTGAAAGAGTGCAGCAGCAAAGGCTATACCCTCGGTTGATTTCTAGGCCTTGCCACCTAACCGCTCCTTCAAAATGAGGCATAAACTGGCCATGACTGTAAACAACACTAATACATATGAGTTAATATGACTGAATAGCAGTTCCAGAAGCTAATGTCTCTCGCATATGTGTGCTTCAATTATGACACCAGATTGAATATTACTACTCAGAAAGCATGTGTACATATGAATTATTCCACAACTACACTCCATGGCATAATCAGTTACTAAGTTTCTACAGCCAAGTTGCCACTGATGCAGCAACATCATGATTAATGCAATGATGGCAACAGCAAGACAACACACAAAACCTAGATTGTTCAAAGCCATAGCTTGGGCATGAAAGCACAAGATGGGTATGCTAATTTTGTAACCTTGGTTATTTTAAAACAGACATTATTAAAAGTTTGTGCATTACAGGAGTTATTTTGTGCACTTTAGCCTCATGCTTCAAGAATGATTATCCTGAAATTCCTCTAGGTATAGTAGCTCATATGCTTTTCAGGTATGGTCATAGCTGCAACCACCAGAAAGGCTGGGGGACATCTCATAGTGCAAGAAGTAGAGAGATTAAAATAAATGGCACACTCATGTTTCCATGCACAGGTAATGTGGTATAACAGGACTGATGGTACCAATGTGGTGTACCATGTGAAGTGCTGAATGGAAAGACCCAGGTTCAAATCCCAATTGGCCATAACAATCACTGGGTAACACTGGACATGTCACTATCTCTCAGATTGTTGTGAGAATAACACTTTCATGATCTGCTGAAATTCAAATACAACAACAAAAGTTGCAGAGTACTTTCTCAATTTCTATAAGTTAATTGTTTAATGCACTTGTTTTCTCTCTCTTATGAGGAGAAATTAGGCCCATCTTATTTGAACTCAGGGAGCTAGTCTGCACTTGCTGAACAGGTTACAAAAGATCAACTCTCAGACCCAAAGAAACAGTGTCCTGATATTCTCCTGATAGAATATTTATCAGTAGCAAGCCTCGGCTCTAGGACAGCATCCCAACAGCACAGTGAAAACAAATTTAACACTTTTTTCTCAAAAATAGGAAGGTAATTCTCTATACCCCTGCTTGGTGCAGTCTGCCAAACACATAAGATGGGCACAGCAATAACCTATTATTCCACCAAGAGGACAAAGAGGTCCATGATTTGGCCTGTAAGACAGGCAACAGACTCCACAAATTATTATAGAAACATTTCACAGTTTTCCTATAATAATATGTATATGTTTTAGTTTCTTATTATCATCACCACCTTGAAGTAGTTTATGTTTGACCTCCAGGAACAATAATAGATAATGATCATTCTATTTATTGCTTCAGAGTATACACAGAAAGTCAAATAATTAAACAATGTGCATTAACTTCTTTAGGAGGGAAATTAATGGGTGGTATTCAACTAAATTAGTTGTTTGCATGCAAGAATTGCCGCTAGTCAATTGAATGTTCCTGCCCTCTCCCCCCCCCAACCATCCCCTCAAAATCTGCTTTGGAGGGTTATGAGAACCTCCCAGAATGGATTTACGGGGGGGGGGGGTGTTAGAGGGAGTAGAAGAGAGAATGCTACATTGTACAAGGAAAAATCATTGTGCTGAAATAACCAGAGACGTGGTGCTACACAGAACACAACCCATTATTGTTTATGTGATCAGTAATATATATCTCTGGATTCAATGGAGTTTGCCAGGCACTTTGTGCTGGGTACTGTAGATGCATCTTTCCAGTTTAAAACATTTTGCTGAACCAAACCACAGCTGTCAATTCACTTCTGAGTTGGATAAAATATTTCCCATAGCAACATGCTATACTCAGTAACTAAACTGCATTATTCATGTTAAAACATACATTCTACATATAACCTATCAAGGAATTGAAGGGATGCTCATCAAATTTGCAGATGACACCAAACTGGGAGGGGTAGCTAATGCTGCAGAAGACAGAATTGGGATACAAATTGACTTTAACGGACTGGAGAACTGGGCCCAAACTAACAAAATGAATTTCAATAGGGACAAATGTAAGGTTCTTAGGCAGGCAGAACAAGCTGTACAAATATAAGATGGGGAACAAATGGCTTACTAGCAGTACATGTGAAAAGGATCTAGGGGTTTTAGTAGGCCACAAGCTTAGCATGAGTCAACAGTGTGATACAGCAGCAAAGAAACAAATGCAATTCTAGGATGTATCAACAGAATATTCTGCTTTGGTCAGACCATACCTGGGATACTGTATCCATTTCTAGGCACCACAATTTAAGACAGATGTTGACAAGCTGGAACGTGTACAGAGGAGGAGGACCAAGGTGATCAAGGGTCTGGAAACCAAGCCTTATGAAGAATGGTTGAAGGGGCTGAGTGTGTTTAGCCAGTAAAAGAGGAGACTGGGAGGAGATATGATAACCATCTTCAAATATCTAAAGGGCTGTCACATGGAAGATGGAACAAGCTTGTTTTTGCCTGCTCTGGAGAGTAGGACTCAAACCAATGGCTTCAAATTACAATAAAGGAGATTCAAGCAAAACATGAGGAAGAACTTTCTGACATTAAGACAGTCTCCCTTCGGATTTTGTGGACTCTCCTTCCTTGGAGGTTTTTGTGCAGAGTGTGGGTGGCTACCTGTCATGGATGCGACAGCTGAGATTCCTGCATAGTAAGGAGTTGGACAAAATGACCCCTGTGATCCCTTCCAACACCGATTCTATTATCCTTCTTTTGGCCACCATGCAAGTTGGTACACTTAGGCTCTACTGCTTTCAGCAGGGCTTAAGCACAATTAACTGTGCATTGAATTGTGGCTCTGGTCAATAGTTGCCTTAAATTGTCCTCTCATAAAAAGTAATGAACCCATGCATTTTTATCTGAAAGAATGTGGAAGAATACCTCTGCTGTGTACAACCAAGCATAGAATCATTCCGTTCCAAGTTATCATAGCTTTGTCCTTTGCCTTGAGCATCCTAGGCCTTAAGGCTTGCACAGATGTTTTATCCTGCTTTTCAGGAATACATCCTCACAAAGCAACAAACACAATATACAAACTTAAAAACATACAATGACAATATAAAAAGAGGACAATTTAAAGCCCCCATTTGGGGAAGGGGCCATAGCTCAGCGGGATGGCATCTGCTGTGCATGCAGAATGTTCCTCCACACTGGTCTGCCTGGATCTGCTGGTGTGCGAGTTCTGCCACTGCAGAATTCCTAACTATGCTCACCTAAACCACAGCTGGGCAGAATCTACCATTGGTGGTATCTTCACTGTCAGTAGCTTGAATATACTCTTGAAATAGGGTGTTTGGGGGTGGAGCAGAGTGGAGCAAGGCCAGCCAAGGATCCACTGAACCCTAAGTCAGGCCAGCTACCAGGAAGAGGTCTGATCCAGGCCAACATGTTGTGCTAGCCAGCAGTTGGTGCAGTGAAAAAATGAAATCCTCCCTCCACCCTGGCCCTGGATGCAGAGGTCTCTCTGCTGCCACTGCCCCACACCAGTTTAGATTGCTTCCTAAGACATCAAAGAGAATCTGCAGCTATTATCTACTGTATCTCAGAGACGGGTGCACATAAATGTAAACTGAACATATGCAAATGAATGTGCACAGATAGAGGGACCATGGAAATACAGGTGAAGTGCTTTTAGATATCTCACATGCTGCTAGAAAAGCACCTCATCAGCAAGATTTACCTTAAAGTGAATCAAAATGGTATCATCTGAAAGTTGCCTCTCACATACTTCTTTGGTACAAGCTTAGATGACACATGCATTCTGCAATCTTATTTTCAAGTTGTTGTTTTTAAATAAAATAAAAACATGTCATTCAACAGCAGTATCAGTTCAACAATATATGTCTGAAACATTATTAGACGCTCATTGGAAATAGCATATTCTTTAAAGCTTTAGCTGAGGCAGAGTAGACATGCATTTACATATGTATAATATATAGTTTATCTTCTGCTAGCTTTGTCTTTTAAGTTCAGCAGTTAAAAGGGGGGCAGGTAGTTGATATGGGTCTAGAAGAAAAGTAACTCAGCTTGATGTCTTAAAATTTACTCATGACAACATTCCTTTGCAAAATCTTTATCAAGCTGCAAGCTCTTTGTAATTAGGAAACAATACCCGCTGTTGGCACACAAGTAATGCAGATGTCCAATAGCTGGAATAAATATCTATGTGAAAAGCGGCTGCCTCTGACTTTTCTGTGTGAAACACTGACTTCTCGAGATGAGAGCATATCCAACAGGAGAACAATATGTTCTAAAACAGAAGTTTTCAACCTTTTTGAGTCCACGACTCCCTTGACCAACTACATTCTTTTGGAGACACCCCTGTGAGGCTTAGGAGCCCAGTTTTATCATCCCTTGCTTGCAGAGCCAATAGCCCCTCACCCCTTTTTGAACACCCTCCCTTGCGGAGTGTTCCACAAGTCTCTTCTCCTTTCCCCTCTCCTTGGGAACTGGTTGAAAACCACTGCTCTAAAATATACTGAGAGCACAAATCTAGTACCAGCTGTGGAGTCTCAGCAAGACTTTCCCATCTTAATCGTGCAATAGAAAGAACATTATGCAATTTTGCAACCAGAGCCCAGGGCTTCACTAGCCCCCATTTAACAGCAGCTTTCCAGTTGGGGCAAAAATTATAGTTCTGAGTGTGCAAAAAGCAGTATTGTTGGTATGACATACCAAACTATAAAGCTGAGCACATCCAAGTTTGGATGGGGCAGGGGGCAGCACTGACAGACTAGATGACAAATCCATGGCATCTAGTCATTAAACCAAGGCTGGATGTCTTCTAGGATAGAAAAAAATTGCATTCTCTCGCTTGTAACACATTCTGTATTGGAATTTCTTAAGTGGAATTCCATGACCTGAATTATGCAGACAAAAAGGATTGCCTAAAAGCCTTCAAAGTCCCTAGGTCTAGCTTAATTGACTATTATGAAGTATCACATTTGTTTACTTCCATTGAGAGTTTCTGAAGCATCATACACTTCTATCAATTCCAAAGAAAGATTTTAAAAAACCTTCTATTAGCATCCCTGTGCTACAGAAAGCTCATGGGAGTTTAACATGCATTTAATTACAACCTCCAGCTTTCACAGCAGAGGACATGTTTTGAAAGCCCTGTCCTCTTATAGACTACTGTAGTTTTAATTTCTCATACATCAAAAATGCATCCTGCTGTCATGCAGGTCAAGTCTTCCTTCTCCCACACCCCACCATATAACAATACAGTGATTCATACACTAACACCACTGGAAGAATAAATTCCTCCATGCATACATGCCTGCAGTAAACATACTAAGAAGTGCAATTTTGATACTTTCTTACTCAGAAGCATGCAGTCTTAAATTATGAATGTAAAAATTTAACCATATGCTAAAATATTGAGAAATCAACTGTGTTAGGAGAAGATAAACATTTTAGGACCCAGAATGTTTCCTACAACCAGCTTATTTTCTCCAATGATCAATCGGTCCCATGGCACAATGGCATTTAATCCCGGATAGAAACTGTAGAAGCATTAAAAATCACCATTGTTCTCCCCAGAAATGGATAATGTGTATCCAAAAGCTCTCAGAAGCCAGGCCTTACTTAAGATGCCTAAATAGAAAAATGCATCTTTAAGTAAAATGACTGATCGGCTATTTCTTAAGACTTGCAGACAAACAGTGAATAGTGTTTATCACTGAAATTCAGACGGTAAAAATGAATTACTCAGACAAATCTTCCCTTCCCACAAGTCACATGGCAATTATTTCTGAATCAAATCTTTGTGTCTTCCCCCCTCCTTTATTTTACACACACACACACACGTATACAAATTTAAAACATTAGGACCTTTATTTTCAGACAGCCACATTCTTGTTATATTTTATTGCTTCATGTGTGCCTTCCTACAGATATTTGCCTAAGGCAAATATTAGCTAATCTAATGCAAGCAATACAAGTGATTGAAGCTTTAGCATATAAATAAAATTAATTGCTTTCTTTCTACAGACAAAATGTGTCTACAATTTCCACAAGGAGAAAAATAGTACAGTGTGAGCTACAATCCAAATCAAATATAAAAATTCATCAATGCCAGAACCTCTTACTGCTTCATCGGGACAAATGTAATTGGGAAGAAAAATAATCAGCTATGATTACCCTATTAATATTTAATTAGTAACAACTGTTAGCAAAACAGGACTATAAGCAGTAAAATGACTTATATTGTAGGCCAGTAGGAAGCTAACAATTTTTAAAGGACGTTGTCTCTCCATAAAACTCAAATGTAAAAGCACAGTCTAGTCCTGTTGTGCTGGATGAGTGTCAGTTAGTGAGGCTCAAGGATGTGGACAAGGTGCTTAAATTGGTCAGAGTCACTTGTGCTCTGGACCCTTGACCCTCTTGGCCGATAAAAACTAGATGGGTGGGCCAGGAAGGTGATTAATGCCTCTTTGCAAGAAGGGGTGGTCCTTTCCCTACTTGAAGCTGGCTGTGGTAAAATCACGCCTTAAGATATTTCCTCTAGACTCAGAAAATCTATGAGCCAGAACTAACTTGGGCAAGGTTCTTGAGGGGGTGGTAGCAGAACCAGATCCAGGCACTCTTGGAGGAAACTGATTTTCTAGATCCATTTCAATCAGGATTTAGGCCCAGTTTTGGCACAGAAACTTCCTTAGCCGCCCTGTGTAATGACCTCAGTCAGGAGAGAGACAAGGGAAATGTGTCTTTGTTAACGCTCCTTGATCTCCCAGTGGCTTTTGATATTGTTGGCCATGGTATCCTCCTAAAGTGGTTATCCAAGTTAGCAGTGGGTGTCACCGCTTTGCAGTGGTTCAAGTCCCACTGGAATGGTCATTCCCAGAAGGTGATGCTTGGGGAGTGCTTTTCAGCACTGTGGAGCCTTCAATGTGGGGTTCCTCAGGGTTCAGTTTTATCTGCTATGCTATTTAACATCTACATGAAACCACTGAGTGGGGTTATAAAGAGTGATACACAGCTTTGCTTCTTTACATCTGCAGGCATGACAATAGATATGGTGGACCATTGTCTTGCCTGGATGAGAGCCAACAAACTGAAGCTGAATCCAGTTAAGACTGGGGCACTGTTAGTGGGTGGTTCCCTAGACCAGGTGGCTAGGTGGTTTCCTGCTCTTGATGGGGTTACACTCCCTTTGAAGGAGGAGGTACATAAGTTGTGGATACTTCTGGATCCTTTGCTGTCACCAGAGGTTCAGGTATTCTCAATTGTGCAGAGTGCCTTCCATCAGCTTTGGCTCATGGCCCAGCTGTGCCCCTATCTGGACAGATATAGCCTATCTACTGTTATCTATGGTCCAGTAACCTCTAGGTTAAATAACTGCAATGCATTATACGTGGAGCATCTGAAGGGTTTTGAAACTTCAGCTGGTGCAGAATTCAATGGCCCAAATCAAAGTGCTGCTTTTGACCTATAAAGCCTTAAATGGCTCAGGTCTGCAATACTTCAAAGACTGCCTCTCCCCATTTGAACTAACCTAGCCCCTGCAATCACCACCAGAGGCCCTTCATCGTGTGCCTCCTCCACAAGAGGTTCAGAGGGAGACAACTGCAGTGGCTCCTTGTTTGTGCAATGCCCTTCCCCAAGGAGGTTCACCTCATGCCTTCATTATACATCTTTAAGTGCCAGGCGAAGATGTTCCTCTTCAACTAAGCCTTTAGCTGATTGACATCCAATGTCCTTTGGGGGTGGCGTGTTGGGGGTGGCATGTCTTTGCTTTGTTCTTGTTCTTATTGAGTCTTTTGTGATTGTACTTTGTATTTTTATGCTGTGAGGCCCCGTGAGTTTTTCAGATGAAGGGCGGTATACAATTTGTGTCTATATGTATATTCTTGTAGGAGACCAGGGTTCAAATTCCTGCTCAGTTACGAAGCTCACTGGGTGACCTTCAGCCAGTCACTGTCACTCAGCCTAACGTACCTCATGAAGTTGTTGTGAGGATAAAATGAGGAGTGGGATAAGATAACCATGTACACCACCTTGAGAGCCTTGTAGTAAAGGTGGGGTATAAATGTAATAGTAAAAATAATGTCAAAATATTAATAACTACATCCCGTCTTCTCATTTGTGGTTGAAGCAGTTCTTTACATTTTAAGTGTTTCTCAAAACCTACAGATGAAGTATGGCTTTTAAAATTATTTCTGGCAAGTGTGTATTTTCCCCTGAAAGGTTCTCTTTGTCTGTCAACATTTATTTAGAAAACTTTCCTCTGCCACCAACTGAAAAGATTTGCCTTGATAACATTACCTTATTAAGTCAACAATAACTCACAACATTCACTTTTTCTGGAAGGCAGGGGTGGGTGGCAATGATCCAAATATTAAACAACAAACTAACAACACTAGAACTGGCTTATGAATATAAAGAACAATTTTACTAGAATAAGTATATAACCTCATAAACCAACTAGACAAAGAGCAATGTGCATAACCAAGCCTGCAGATACTCATAAACATACAGTGTCTCTCTCCTTGCTGTACTGGTTATGTATGAGATAAGTATGTCATAACACAACTGGAGCAAATAGTCGTTCACTGGAAGCACAAAGCCATAAACGTAGGAGCAGTTGCCATAAAGCATTCTTCAAGTAGTTGTTAGGTAGAAGCGCAAAGTCAAATGGTCAGCTGAAGCCAAATAGATGAGACCTGTTCTCCGGAAATTATCCAGGTTTCACAGCAAGCTTCACCAGTCCATAATGCTAATCACTCAACACGGTTCACTCAAGACAAAAGGTACTCACAGGCACCTGATCTGGTGGCTTTTAGGTCCTGGATAACAAGATTTTTGTTTGCCAGGCATTAGCATGTAATGGACTTCATTAAAGGTGAATTTCTTGCTGCTGAAACTGTATTGTTCTTTTGTTGGTTTTTGAAGGAGGGGTGGCAAATTTTATTCCTGTGTTTTCTGGGCTAATGGAAAATGACGAGTTGGGCATGTTTTGCAGCTCCCAAAATTTATTACATTTCTGAAACTCAAGCCAGAATATTTTTATTAAAACTTTTTCTCTTATAAAAACTTGAACCAAGGTTATTGAGGCCAGTGGAAAAGGAAATTCACAAGCGTCTAGCATGCTTCGATAGCTTGCTAGAATTGCTAATTTTCAGGAAAGACATCCAAATCCAAAGAAGTTCACCTGCAATTTCATCCAATCCAAACTGAAAAGCCACTGTGTCAACAAACCTACTGTAACACAGAGCTTGTTAAATTGTAGCAACTACCGGTACTTTCCATTTTGTTCAGCCCATGAGGAAACAGACCAAAGGAGGATTAGACTCTGTTTTACTATTTTAAATCCAAAAACATAATGACCACAGCCTACATGCCATTTAGAAACTCTGCCATGTGGTCCTCAGAAATTTTTCAATCTCAGAGTAAATGGGAATATGCCATATATATATATATATATATATATATATATATATATATGCTTTCGTAGATTTTCACGGGTACAGGAATGCAGGTTTTGGTGTCCTCGGGTGTCTTCCCGTGTAAAAGTTGGGGTGTCTAGGCGACGTTTCGACGAGGTCTCACTCGTCATCTTCAGGCTGGTGCTTTCGGCTTCTTGTTACTGGAACAGAGCAGGATCTCAGTGTTTGAGTTCCTATAAATACTGTTGAGGGGGTGTGGTGTATAGCCTCCAATGTTCTGGGCAGAGAGGAAGTTCCCAGGCTAGTGTGCCTTTTCTTCTTTTGTTCCTTAATTACTTGAGGGATATCTTGAGTGATTTCTTGAGTGATATCCTGAGTACCACTTAGGTGGGTCATTAGGTGTGGATTAGTTGCTAAAGTCTATACACCACACCCCCTCAACAGTATTTATAGGAACTCAAACACTGAGATCCTGCTCTGTTCCAGTAACAAGAAGCCGAAAGCACCAGCCTGAAGATGACGAGTGAGACCTCGTCGAAACGTCGCCTAGACACCCCAACTTTTACACGGGAAGACACCCGAGGACACCAAAACCTGCATATATATATATATATATATATATATATATATATATATATATATATATATATATTCTTGCAGTACTTTACACAAGCAACATACTCAGCTTAAGCATTAGAATGGCAAAATGTTGAGATTTATAGGCAGTAATAATCTTGGAATCACCCAAACAGAGTAAGTATCTATCATAGTGCAAAATACTGCACATAATCAAAAGCAGACAAATATAGAAGAAAGATAATTTGAAAATAAATGTTTTTAAAAACACACAAATTCCCTGTAGCCCACTGGTATATTATTTTCTAAAAGCTGCTTAAGAAATAAGGTGTAGAAGTTTAGTTACCACTTTTGAAAAGGCTAAGGACAAAACTACATTTTGTACTAATGAAAGCTTGTCCTCACTTCCGCTTGTCCTGTGCCTAGAAAGCATGACCCCCAGCAGCTTTCCGCTTGCCCCATGCTTTCAAGGCACAGGTCAGAGTGGTTTTGCCTTTCCTCAGCTACCTTCCCCCAGAAAACATGCTCTTTAGTACTAAATTAGAACAAACAGCAATCCACACAAAAAACAATTGAACTAGTCTTGACTTTAAGTACAGGGTTTAGCTCAATATAGATCAGGATTCTAGAATGTGAGTGGAGGTGGTAGGGAGTTTTAACCCTTCATCACCTGTTGTGATGCCAATCTAGATCCCCTCCCTTTGCTTTAGGATGGGGGTAGGAACTCCCATTAACTTCAAATAGAAGCATTTTCTGTGAGTAATTTGTAGGTGCAGGGGGCACAGTTCAGATGGGGAGACCACAGTGGAGCTAAAGCACACCTATAGTCACACTAGGATCAGATGTAATCTGGGATCACAGCCGCCCGCACATCCCAGTTGACAATTTGTGGGGAAATGTGTGCAGCTTGACCCCAAGGCCCTACTGTTCAAGGCCAGGAGCGTGTAAGCTTGCCCAGAACAGAGGCAACCTGCCCACCCTCCATTGTTCAAGGGCAGCCTTCCTCAACTTGGGGATCTTTCAGATGTTTTGGACCACAATTGTAGTCCAAAAACATTTGGAGGTTAGGAGAGGCTGCTCTAGGTGAAGGAAATAGTACCCAACCAGCAGAATGCAGGAACAAAACATCTGATGGTGAACAAAGCTGGTAGTTTACTTGTGGAAACTCACTACAATGGAGATGACAGACTGGTCATGTGTATTTTCCTTTCAAGTGATGGTGAGAATCTTACATCATTCTGCATTACGGTGCACTGTGAGACAAGTTTTTCCACATCCCCTGATAGGACTACAGAGATGTCTGCCTTAGCAGTTATAACCACTGGCTTACCAGTTCATAACCACTTAGCAAATGGTTGTCTCTATTCACTCATAGTCCTTCCTTGTAGAGTCTCTTCAGTCACAGAACTGGTCATATAGCTTCAGCTCTTTGGAATACAGAACCAAGAAGATCCTTGATGGCATAGGCTGCGTTCACACATCATTTTATCCCATTTCTCTGCTGCTTCCACACTGAATCTGAGCTTTCACATGACATCCAAGTCACTTCCAGAAAACTAATGGAATAAAGCACCTCTTTCATGCTCATTTCCAGGTTACTTGACTCCATAAAAAGAACCGAAGTGTTTGCAGTCCCCTTCACCAGGAAAACTGCTGGAGTAAAGTGATGAACTTTGGGTAGTATACTGGCATATACTGTGTTTTTCCATGTATAAGATGTCCCCATGTAAAAGACGCTCCCTATTTTGGGGGACTCCAAATAAAGAAAACACCCCTCAGCACTATCCGTGTATAAGACGAGCCCCAATTTTAAACCTAATTTTTTGGTTAAAAAACACCTAGTCTTATACATGGAAAAATGCACTAATTGTTTCCTGCTGTTTTCTTGGTGGAAGAGAAGCACACATGTGCAGAAAGGGTAGGCAAGTAGTGACATTGTCAAATGACATTCATTGCTGTGCTGTGCCGTGCCCACACGTGTGAATGATGTGACATGCTACTATATAAGTCAAAAAGCCACAATTCCATGATACAACAGGTGCTGCAGTGTGAAAGAGACTGTAGAAAATGTGACAGAAGGGCTAGCATTTATTTATTTTTTGATGGCATCCATGTGTCCTGATAGACAATGCAGTGTGGCTCCGGGAGTGAAGTCAAACCACTAGAGCGCCTGCTGTGGCTGCAGAGAACTGTATCTCAAAACTGCTACATCCTCCATCGTTTTTGCTGTGTTAGCGGCACCAAAGTAACCTCTCTGAGGTGGTGTGTATGGAGGTCCTAGGAAACTAATGCAGTATCTTCCCACATCTGACAAACCCATAGTGAAAATACGCTAAGTGGTTCAGCTGGTTACACGTTCTGTTTAAACAGAGTAGAACAACATAATTTTAATTGAGTTCTCAGGAGGAGCAAGGAAGGAGAAAAGCATTCAGAACTGCCATTAATCAAACCATTTGCCTTGTCTGGGGGGAAATTGCCTGGTAGAAAAGAACGGTATGTGGATTGATCCTGAAAGTTGAGGAAGGTGAAGAGATTAAGAAGCTCACAGGCTCTCTAGCAGGTGAAACATCTCAGCATCAACATTGCAATGGTAGGTGCCCACTTCAAACACAAATCACCCCCTGCTGGCTTAACCTGGGACAAGAAGAATCTTTTTGACATGTCACATGAACCAACCGTTACCTAGCATGGCAGACTCAATGGAGTATGGAAATATAAAATCCAGTACTGTAGACTGGCAATAACTGAATGGTGATAACAGGACAGTTCATAAACTATATCCTGAAAAATATTAAAGTTCATGAGGGCTGACGAGGAATCAGAAGTGATTGAAATGAATGTAAAGGTAGCAGCTCATCTCACAATTCTAGATTATAAGTGACGTACAATTCACTGACAGCTTGTCACAATGTTTTATCAAATATCCAGGGCATTTTTTAAAAAAAACACTTATATGCTAATTACATCCTACAGATGTTTTGAATAATCTGTAACTATGCTGGTTCAATTCAAATAAAATAATTATCACCTGACTTGTCAGTCTGCTGCAACAGAAAATGCACATGAAACACCACAGAGATCACAGTCAGACCCAGCATCAGCACACAGCATGACTAGTTCATTGTCATGAAGTCCCAGATGCATTCTAAGGCTCCCTCATCTAGAACTGCTCAGCTATCATCCTGTTATCTGGAGTTGTCCCATCACCCACCTCTGTTGTCCATGCCCACTGTTGGCACCTGCCCATCCATAGAATCATAGAATTGGAAGGGGTCCCAGGGGTCATCTAGTCCTACCCCTTGCAATGCAGGAATCTCAACTAGATCATACATGGCAGATGGCCATCTAACCTGTGATTAAAAACCTCCAAGGGAGGAGAGTCCACCCCCTCACATGGGAGTCTGTTCCACTGTCTAACAGTTCTTCCTGTCAGAAAGTTCTTCCTGATGTTTAGTCAGAATCCCCTTTCTTGTAACTTGAAGCCATTGTTTGAGTCTTACCCTCCGGAGCAGGAGAAAACAAGCTTGCTCTATTTTCCATGTGTCAGCCCTTTAGATATTTGAAGATGGTTATCATATCTCCTCTCAGTCTCCTCTTCTTCAGGCTAAACATACCCAGCTCCTTCAACCTTTCCTCATAAGGCTAAGTTTCCAGATCCTCAATCATCCAGATCCAGCTTGTCAATATCCTTCTTAAATTGTGGCACCCAGAACTGGACACAGTACTCCAGGTGTAGTATGATGAAGGCAGAATAGTGCAGTACTATTACTTCCCTTGATTGGGGCACTATACTTCTGTTGATTCAGACTAGGACAGCATTAGCTTTTTTTGCTGCTGCATCACACTATTGACTCAGGTGAAGTTTGTGGTCCACTAAGACCCCTTGATCCTTTTCGAATGTGCTACTGGCAAGCCAGGTGTCCTCCATTACTTAATAAACTGATAATAAAATAATAATAATAATAAATAATAATAATAATAATAATAATAATAATAATAATAATAAAGACATAACTTTATTAACATGCAACTCCACAGGAATTCATTCTTCAGGAATGTACTATCAACAAGCACAAAGAAACAGCAACAATGTGACATCCTTCATGATTTCTCTAATATCATGCATTTGATCTGAATCTTGATGTTAAAGACCCATCTGTATTTGCTGCTATCTCAAAAAGCTATCAGAACACTGATGTAACACTAACAAAAATATCCAAAATTAAACAAACTCTTTTTAAAGTATGTTCCCATCAGCGCAGAGATGGGAAAGGAATGACTGGGGAATAGCCAGAGTTGGCCTGACAGAAAGAATCAGAGAAAAGCAATAAATACAAATAAAAATAACATCAATGGGAAATAGCCTAAGGATGTGCTCATCTTATTCTTTAAATTATATACTAGGGAATTTCTCCTGGCTTCAAGAATAATTGTTTAATAGAGTGTCCTGTGAATGTGTTTAAAAATATCCAGATGACTCATTTACATCCCACATATATGACAAAAAGGCTTACAATGAATGCCAATTTAAATCATAGAATTGTAGAGTTGGAAGGGACCCCAAGAGTCCTCTAGTCCAATCCCCTGCAATGCAGGAATCTCAGCTAAAGCACCCATGACAGATGACCATCCAACCTCTGTTTAAAAACCTCCTAGAAAGAAGAGTCCACATACTCCCATCAAGTTCACAGGCTATCACCATCTTAATATACAGTGGTACCTTAGGTTAAGAACTTAATTAGTTCTGGAGGTCCGTTCTTAACCTGAAACTGTTCTTAACCTGAGGTACTACTTTAGCTAATGGGGCCTCCCGCTGCCACCGCATGATTTCTGTTCTCATCCTGAAGCAAAGTTCTTAACCCGAGGTACTATTTCTGGGTTAGCATACTCTGTAACCTGAAGCGACTGTAACCCAAGGCACCACTGTATTTATAAACTTTCAGAATGCACCACAACCACCACTCTGGGTAGATGGTTAAATCAAATTTATCCCAACAGAATTCAGCCAAGACATAAAATTTCACTCAGTCAGCACCAAACTCAAGCCCAATACATATGAAGGTTTTGCAGCAGTTTAGATTTGAGCTTCAGTTACGGTAATCCCCTGGACAAGAACCCCTGGAGAAATCTGCAAATGGGCCCTGCTCTCCATACTTTACACAATATTCCTGTAAAGGATATAAGATGGGGTAGGTAACCAAATATAAATGACTTCGGTAGTTTCTTCAACAGGAAATGCATTCCCTGTGCCCTCCTCGACACTGTTGATTCCTAGACACACCCCTTCTGTGTCTTGGGTTTAACCTAGCTCTGCAGCAGAGCTGTGATTCACCATTGTTACATGATGTACAGCAGTGGAAGTGACAGATTCTCTCCCCCCCCCCCACTTTTTACTTCTCTCCTTGACTTCATGGGCTTAGCCAGAGTTCCCCCCGCCCCCAACCAAGTAATTAAATATACTTAACTGACCAATTGCATCACAGATAGCTCAGTTCTTCCCCCCCCCCCGCAACAAAATTCATGCCCCCTCCCAACAAAAATCCTGGCTATGCCCATGCTTGATTTACTAATTTCAACCTCCAGAAAAATTAATTCAATAGGACAAATCTTAAACTAACATCATAGAATGATGAAGGCATGCTCAGGAACAGGAAGAGGATTTCAGTTTCAACATAATGTTCTTTGTTTTGAAAAACAGACATATTTCATCAAGCTCACCCCACCAGATCTACACAAAAAAGCAATAAAAAGCAAACTAGGAAACAAAAAAAGTGTTTCCAATCAACTATAGCCTATATTGTGTACAACGGAATAAAGAAAACATGTCCTTGGATTCAGCGTATGTGAGGCCTCCTCTCACATTTCCTTCAAAGTGGCTTCTTCAAGTTACTAAACATATACACATTCTTCAACCCAAACATTATTCTGATTTCCTGTTGATATGTAAATCAAGAGGGAGCAGCATCTGAGCCGGCATCAACAATAATAGTCCAACTAGCAATAGCAAACTTCAGTTATACTGTAGGATGCTATTTGGACAGCTTGTGCCACAATTATAAAAGAGGAAATTACAAGGCTGCTGACCTAAGAAATGGCGAGTTTCTAAATAAACAAGGAAGAAAAGGACAGGTGTAAAGCACACTGGATATTCTGAAATATTTTAAAGTAGCAGTGGGAACCTGGCAGCCCACAAGCTGAATCTGGTCTATTGCTAGTTTTGGTCCGTCAGTCACTTTATTCCTCTGCTACTTTCTGATGTTCAATGCACTTAACAAAAGCAAAAAAACAAATACATTAAACATCAACAATATATTACTATCCACACTATCCCTCTACAGAAGACAATATTGCACAAAACTGTTTCACAATAGGAACCTAACAAAAACACCTCTGTAACAAAATAATTCATTGCTTGCAGGAAAAGAGTAAAAAGAGAACCTCTGCCCTTGAGCTGATAGCAGAATAAGCCCTTTTAAAGGAGTGCATAGAAAGGCAGGGCAAATCTTCAGTCTGGGGTGTTTCGGGAGTGGGGTGGAACAGCAGCAGCAGAATCAGGCATCAAACCTCATTCAAAGCACAAGCGGAAGAGGTGCTACCAGCTGAGGTGGACAGCCTGACTCTTGGTTCTCAAACGTTTTCAGCAGGGGGCCGGTCCACTGTCCCTCAGACCTTGTGGGGAGCCGGACTATATTTTTTTAGGAGGGAATGAATGGCGACGGAGGAACAATGAGCAGCATGCGAAAGGGCTCCGGAGAGGGGCTGCTTTAAATGGCGGCTGCTCAAGAGGGGCGCTCAGCCAACCACGGCTCCTGTGTCTTGCAAGCGGCAGGGGCTGGTGGCAGCGGCAGCAGCAAGATGAGCAAAGTGAAAGGGCTCCAGAGAGGGGCTGGCAGCAATAAAGCCCAGCCCCCTTCCTCCTCTAGGCAGGATGGAGAGAAGCCAGGAAGAGGGAGGGAGAGAGGAGGTGCCACCGCCGCCATGTGAGGGAGAGGGAAAGAATGTGTGCGCTGGCAATACACGTGCTGGCGATCCATGCAACGATTCCCGGACCATACATGGGCCAGATTTAGAGGGCAATTGGGCCTTATCTAGCCCGTGGGCCTTAGTTTGCTGACCCATGCTCTAGGCTGTCTTGCTGTTTGCCTGAGCAGCGCTAATTCCCAAACTAATCACTTGGGAAATTCAGTTAGCTCAGTTGTTTAGAGTGTGGTGCTGATAACACCATGGCTGCTGGTTCTAACCCAAACAAGCCAGCTGCATATTCCTGCATTGCAGGGGATTGGACAAGATGACCCTCGAGATCTCTTCTAATTCTATGATTCTATGAAAAAGGAACATGTGAAGCCATCCTTCTGAGCCCCTTGGAGTCGCTTCCCCAGCAAAGTTGTTTCTGTATAATGAAGTTTTATTTTTGTGTCATAAAGGATGCTTCAGGGGATGGTGTATCTACCCTCAGGGCAGTCACAGCTGGGGTCATCTGTCACTAACTGACTCATGTGGCTACTGCCAGTTTACTATAAAAGATAAAGAAAGCCTTGCCACAGCCATCTGAAAAAGTAACAATGCTCTAGTAAAAGAGATGCTTCTGTACTAAATTAAAGGTAGAAATTCTTGGGGATCCTCATAGTGCAAATCACTTTGACGATATTGTTCCCTATGAACACAGATTTCACTGAACTTTCTTCTCTGCATGGCATGTTTATCATATGAAATAACTCTCCTATTTCAGGTCCATTTTCCAATTCCCTCCTTTCCAAACAAAAATACTCTTTAAAATATTGCAGTTTTCGAGAGGCGGTATTAAAGGGACTGTAAACTCACACATAACTCTCTCAGGGCCTTATCTTCTGCAGAGTGTATTGTCAGAAAGCAGAAAATGTAGTTTGTCTCGCATTATCTGTAATAAGATAGACAGTCCTTCATTTTAACAAGGTGCCACTGCCAATATCAGCCCTGCTGCGTGAAAAACCAGTGCAATGCTTTCTTTATTTATACAAGTGGAATGAAACCGAGGGAGACCTGAGGCAATTGGTGATACTTTCCACCAACTGGCACATATAATGTATTCAGTTTGTGCCTCAGTTTTAAAAAAAAAAACAGCAACAGATTAGAATCCAAGAATCAAGAAGTCCAGTGACCTACTTCCGCCAAACTGCCAACAATTAGTTAATGGAACCTTGCTTCAAGTCACATTTACATGGGAATTGCCAAAGGCAGCATTCAAATCTCTTTGAACCAATTTCTGAAAAGTGTGGAATTCAGACACCACAGAATGATATTGCTTGATATGCAAATCAAAATCCTTGTTTAACTATCACCTTATGTAAGCCCAAAGATTTATCCTCAAGGCTAGGAGGACAAGACTTGGGGAAGCAGCTGTGATGAGCAGAGTCCCGAACATCAGTTTCCCCTCCCTGCCCAGGACAGATGGTCATTGCTCTTCTCAGAACCAGAGAGAAGCAGGCTTTGTTCACAGGCTGAAATGAGAGCCTCCCTTGGCTTGCACAGAAGATCACTGCATTTTTTTGTATTATATGGTGTGTTCCTTTTATAATGAAAAACTGGCTTTTTATGAACATTAATTCATTTATTTATATACGGGACAAGCTTACGGGTTATTTTAAATTGAATCATTCTGTTTTTGAACAGATATTTGCTTGTTAGGTGATTATCTAAACTACACCAGAGTACATGCAGATCTACTTGTTTGAGTGGAGGAAGGTTTTAGATTTTTTTTTTTTTTTTTGCAATACATGGTAAATGCCATTTTCAGTCAGAAGGATTAAGGGTGTTTTTTTTAATTAAGCAAGAATACAGTACAAGGAAAAGCAATCTTAGAAGTATGATTTAAAACAATATGCAATTTAACAAAAATAAGTCTGAATAATTACAACTTCTGGACTTATTTTGATGTTGTCATTCTGAATGTTAAGAAATGTCACTGAAGAAAACTTTTCAGCTAAATCTAGCTATTTTCAGTAGTTATTTTCATTAGAATGCTTATGACTATTCACAACCTTTATCAAGAGACTATATTTATTCTATCCACCAATATTTTGCAAGAACATCATATGTACTAGTTGATTGTCACTTGTAGTTGACTACTGAGAAGTTTGTTTTTTATGTGAGTAGTGTTTTATTATTGTAGTTGTATTGTTTTAATTCATTATTACATTTTTTGCACATGTAAAATTTACAGTTGTTATCTTGTCTTGTCTAGTGTTTCTGTGTATTGGTGGTCAGAAGACTTTCTTTCTTTCTGTTGTTTCCATGCTGGACACTTTCTCAGACAAATCCTGGTGCTCTTCAAGTGCTTTGATAACAATAAAAAACCCAAAATGGAGTTTATGCTAAGGAAGTGCTATTTTCAGAGGTTGATGGGGACAGAATAGTCCTAATGAGTTCAGACATTTGGTAGTTTAATTTTACCATTCTTTCAATATGGATAAACTACCGCATTGGCCCAAATATAAGCTGTACCCAAATATAAGCTGCATCTTTAAAACTGGAGGGGGGAGAAAAAAACCCCCAAATATAAGCCACTCCACTCCTCCCTGCTCCTGGCTGCCTACTGGCAGGGGGGGGGGGAATTGTGCTGCGTTGCTGGGGGCCTTTCCCCTTCTTCATTCTCTCCCTTCCCGGCTGTGGGAGAGAGAATGGGGAACTATGCACAGAGCGGACGCCGCTGTGCCACACTCCTGGCCGCATAACATAAGGTCATGAATATAAGCTGCACTTTAACTTTTCAGTCTGAATTTGAGGGGAAAGTGAGGCTTATATTCAGGCCAATACCGGATATGCCCTGATAGCATTGTAAGTTGAACATTTTAAAAAATAAATAAAGAAGGGGTTATGGAACACCACTCAGCTTAATTGTTGCTAAGAATGTGGGATACGAAGCGGTTTAAATTTGCTTTAAAAGTTTTGTGATTATTCCAGACATCTCCAATTCAACCAACTGACTTGGGTGTCGGTATGCTACCATGATCACAGCATAAGAAATGTTAAGTGAGAACATGTGTGCAGGAGTGACTTCAACAATGGTCACTGGTCATGATGGTTATGTACAACATTTAGGATTAGTGGTACCAGAGGTGCCAACTCTATGGGGCCCTTTGCCCCCTCCCATGAAATAATTAGGGGGTAAAATTTTATGCAAGTTGGCACCTATAAGAGGTACCATGATCAGAGACCTTGCAGCATTATGACTGCCTCCATTAAGCTTTTCTCTTCATATGGTTTCTACCTTTCTGTTAAATAACCAGTATTGGTGAAATTATTGAAACCTGCAATACACTTTTAGTCTCCAAGGTTCTCTGTTCAAGCCAAAATGACAAGGAGTGATACTCAACTAAGCTACACAGCCACAGATGTTTGTGGGTAAAGAAGCAAAACACTAACAAAATGCTCTGTTCATTGAAGATGCACAAGTCCTCTGCAAACAAACACTACCATTTACACATCAGGTTTCCTCAGGTTGACAGCCAAGAGTGGGAAATTACCTGTACTTAAAGAGTGGCTGGTGCATGCTAGCTCTGTCCCCATTCTCTTCCATGTGTTGGAGGGTGGCTGTCTAGTCAAATTGTGCTAGTACTATCACTAGGACGACTAAGACAAAAATCCCCATGTCTAAATATACCCTGCTTCTCTTCTCTTCATTCATTGCATATATAGGTTTGCATCCTAACTGGGCATCTGTGAACATGAAGGATCCCTGTGGCAGGAGGATAGAACCAACTATCAGCAATTCTCACTTTCCCTTGCAGAGCCTATTTTGCTGACCCAACCCTTCAGAACAGATTTTGGTGTGTCACAAGGGGATCAGACTTATGAGCACCACATGGCCACAATTCCACTCATGGAACACTCCTGTAAGTGGAAGCCCAGTCGGGGTCCAAGCCAGAGTCTATCTGATGCAAATTCTTCACAACTGCCTTATTTTCAAGCAATCGGTACAATACTTTTTGAAATTAAGGAATTCTGTTTCTCTCCTCAAAGCAACACACATAATCCGAACATATTAATACAAAACATATATTTTAATTTTCTCACAGAAATGAAAGCACCAGGTCACCAGGTAGAAACATAGTATAAGTGACAGTGTTACTTTAAATTATTTCTCCCTTCCTCTGCTAATTTCCACAAAAGTCTCCAGGATACACATTCCTTCTAAGCTATGATGATATCATTAGATGTCAGTGGTTTTTATTTCAGAAGTATCTTTTTTCCAGAAGAGAGGAGAAAGAGATTCTCATAAAGCTTGTTATTTCTAACATGAAACGAAGGCAAAATCACTTTGAGGTTTAGGCTATGTGTAAAATTAAAGCTTGTAACAGCATGTGGGGCTTCATGCCACATTACTGATATTGGCCCTGATTCTCATTAATAAGATATGAGAGAGAGACTAGTTTGGGCAGATGACTCTCAAAGTAATCTCACTGGTTTTTAATATCTAATAAAATGAAATGAATAAAAACCATGTGTGGGGTGGGAAATTATGTAATACACATAGCAGGTGGTACCAGGACTTGCAATCACATCTTCAACAAACATAATTTTGTGGCAATTAATTACTCTAGTCCCAAGCCTTTACCAATGAACCTGAATAGTAAGGGAAATTGACAACGAGAAGATTGCAACAGCCAAATGTTCACTAGGCCCTTGAAAGGTCAATTTATGGTGCACATCTGTGTCTTCAAATTTATGAAGAGATTGTTTTCTCATGCAGACATTGTGCTTTACAATTAACAATGTGGTTTCCTGATGAGAGAATCTCATGGCACCCTATCATTAAATACATATGTTGCACATCCATTTCAATGTCCTACAATATTGCAATTAACAATATCATTTAAACGTTTAAACATAAACTTTTGCATAAAAGAGTGCACAGTTTAGCTCAAACAGTCATAACTTGATTGCAGAGATATATAAATGAGATTAGATAATGGTCATACATGCAATATGGTCCATATTAATCATCTTATTTTATATTCAAAAGAAAGTTTTGACTTTCCAACTGGATACACATTTTTTTCCACATTGATCTTTACCATGAGACCATGCTATATGACTAACCTTGGAGCTAAATCTTCTCCAAGCCCTGACAATGTTAACAAGGATGAGAATTTCATTCCAATCCTTGTGGCCTGTCCTAAAACACAACTTGGACCAGGAAAACAAGGTTTAAGTGACACACTGCAGCTTTGCACAGACTTGAATTTCACCAGAGGACTGAATATGCAAGGAGCTGATTTCAATACAATATCACACAGAAAAGCCAACTTTGAAATCCCTTGTACCTTATTTTCCAAATTAGGCAAAGCCTTTCATACCTGGTTTTACAGATTTTCCTACTGTAAGAAGTGTTGTCACAATTTTTTCTACTGTACATATAAAGGCTACAGTTTTCAGAATGAAGCTTTAAGTCTTATTTTTGGTAGCAAGCCTCAATTGAAAAGCTTGAATGAAAAACATTTTCCCATGCATGTCTTTCAAAGACTTCAGAAATTATTGGAGTGGGACAGAGTTTTATGAAATGCTTTTTATCAGGAAAGGAGTCTACAGCTCAAAGCATTTCTCTTTTAATTAACTCTTAGCCAAACAAAGTTTGCAGGAATGCCTATTCATCCTACACATTCCACTGTGCTTCAAACAGCAGTAGCTGCAGCCCTCAACAGCCATAATTTTAACACTCATTATTTCATTATCCAGTAGTGAATAAACCCAACCCATTATGGTGGTGTTTCTCTTGCCATTATAATCAGTTGGATATGATAGCTGTTTGCTTCTAACAAGGGAGCATCAAATATGCAAAGGACATTTCTTTAGCAACAGCAGCAAACCTATGAACAAATTTTGCACTTTTATTTAAGGAATGTGGAGTTTGAAAAGAAGTCGAGAAAAGTATTGTGTGTTCCATTATTACTTATGAAGGTAATTAAAAATATTTTCAACTGCTGCACAATCTTTATCAAACCTTGTGTGTTTGCTCTAGTTCAGGGTGTGTGTGTGATAAGTTATTGTGATAAGGATTCCTTGACATTTTGAGAAGAGCTTGACTTCTACCTTCCCCTTAGAACACATTCAATTTTCTATAAAAATTTAAAATACCACTTTCATTTATTTGTATTCACTTTCATTAATTTACAAAGCAAAATCACAGCAAAAGAGTGCCACATTTTTGTTCCTTTCCACTTAACCTGTGGTCCTTCTTCTGCAGCCAACACTATAAAGCCGGTCTTGGGCTCCACTCAGCCTTTGGTGGCATATTATAATTCCACAGACAGTTGGGCCCTGTTTTTCCATCGGAACACAACACTTGTAGTTATGAGCCTCTTGACTTTGTCACTCTGGGGCATGCCAGTAAGTAGGCGGGCTGGGATCAAAGTAAAAGTTAAGGAAAAGGACCTTGACAGTTAAGTCCAGTCACAGAAGACTCATCTCATTGGCATTTGTCCGCAAAGATTTTCCAGGTTGTGTGGCCAGCATGACTAAGCCGCTTCTGGCAAAACCAGAGCAGCGCACAGAAATGCTGTTTACCTTGCCGCTGGAACAGTACCTATTTATCTACTTGCACTTTTTGGTGTGCTTTCAAACTGCTAGGTTGGCAGGAACTGCGACCAAGCAATGGGAGCTCACCCCGTTGTGGGGATTCGAACCACCAACCTTCTGATTGGCAAGTCGAAGAGGCTCAGTGCTTTAGACCACAGCGCCACCCGGGTCCCTGGAATCAAAGTAGAGTTCCTATAATTTGGCAGCTCTAGTGAAAAAATGACCTTCTCCCTCAAAGCCATTGAGCACTTTGGTTCATTTTTATTATTACACCCAATTTTTAAATGTAATTTAAAGTCACTGTTTGGAAAGTCAAAGAAAGTAATGGGGGGGGCATGGGATTTTATGTTTGCTAAAAGGGGGCATGGGTTTTTAAAAGTTGAGAAACACTGCTCCATGCCATGTACTTGGGCATGACCTCTCTTCCATTGTAATGTTAAAACTGTCCATCTTAACATTTTTTCAACATTTAAATGAACCACAAAAGGTTTAGACTGCAAGAGTTTCGGGTGCATAAACATTTTATTTCCAAATGTCAGTTATCACAATAAAAATAATGTATTATTTGCTAGTTACTTTGAGCCTGCAAGAGTAGCGATGTCAAGCATTTCTATTTATTCCTAAAATAAGAATTTAACCATTTTCAATTTCCTCATAAATCAAAGTTTGCCATCAATACTGCCTAAAGTAACATGTCAATAACTTTCAGGGTGCGGGTGGGGACACAAAACAGCTTGTCAGTTACTATTTTAATAATGCCGGAATAAGTGTTTTTCATTTTAAAACTGAGCCCTGTTAAAGCTGTCTTTTCAGTTTTTTGTTACCAGCTACCCATGGCATATAAGAACTAGTGACATACACATTCCTCCTGGCAGTCAGAATAAGTTGATTATGATGAAGGAGGAACTTCTCTTGTACAGAAAGTACACCCAGTCACTTAGTATTTTAGTACACATACAATTTACAGTCTTGATCCTGTGACGGGCAGAGGCTGATCCTCCAAACTATATGCACTCTCATTCTACCCATGACTTTCCTCCCCTTTTCCAGTTTAATATTAGCCACAGTTTGCCTCACTTGGCAGACTGTGGAAAGCACTTGCCCTTCAATAAAGAATTAAAAATAAATAAATCAAGCCATGGTTTTCAATTCTGGTTAGGAGGGTAAGCACTAAATGCAGCCTGCCAATTTGGACTGAAGGTAAACTATGGCTATTGCTCAACAGGGAGCAGAAAGTGCAACCACTCAGGGGAAAAGGAGCACGATATTTCATGGTTTGGGAGAATCAAGACTTCCAAGCAAGCCCATGGCTCACGACGCATTTCTACACAAGTCAAAGTACAACATATTATCAACTAAATATTACAGAGAATAATTATTTAACTTCCTGAATTGACAAACATGAAAAAATCACAATGTCACAAGAATAATCTCTATAATAAAGATTGAACAAATTGCAGTCTTAAGAATATAAGAACCCTGTTGTTTCATGCCAGAAGCCCATCTAATCAAATATCCTGTTATCAAGATACCTAATCAGAAGCCCCAAACCTCTTACATGCAAAATGTGAGTTGTACCACTGAAGTTTTAAATTTATGTTTAATATACAAAAAATGCTACGTTTGAATGCATTGCATTTAAAATGTTATGCAAAGCGGTTTGCATTAGGCAAACCATCTCTAGGTAAATGCAGCAAGGAGAGGCTGGAATATGCTAATTGATGACTCATCCCAGAAACCCAAACAGTTCTCTCTTCTGGAAGGTGAAACCTGAGAACCTAGCTCTAAGTCAGCCCTTGAAGCTCTGTGATGATGAACAAGCAAGTTGCTTAGGACAGTGTTTCCCAACCGGTGTTCCGCGGCACACTAGTGTGCCGCCGGACGTTGCCTAGTGTGCCGTGGGAGGGAGGCGGGCGAGTCGGGCTAATCCTCCGGCCCCGCTCCCCCGGGGAACGTGCCCCGTCATCCGCTTCTGCCTTGCTCCCTGTGACAGGAATTCCCCAAACTGCATCAGCATCTGCCGCTTGCCCAGCAGCCCCGGCGCTGCCTTGCGCCCGGCGCCCCCGCCATCCTCGGCGCAGGGAGCGAGGGGCGCGCAGGCAGGCGCTGCCCGGCGGAGCGACGGCTCCTTCCGAGCGGCTGGCAGTGTCTGGGCATGACTGGCCTCCCGCCTGGTCCCGCGGCAGCTGCAGACGCGGCCGAAGCAGTGCAGGGAAGGAGACGCCCGGCCGCCCAGCCCCGCCCCGCACGCTCCCACTCTCTCTCGGCGGCCGGGGAGCGGGGCCAAAGCGGGCCCCCACCTGAGTGGCGGCTGCGTGAGCCAATAGGCGAGCTGGGGCAGAGGGGGAGGCGGGGCTCCGGAGAACAAAGGAGGGAGGGGGCACCCGGGAGAAGGGGGCGGGGCGGGAGGAGCGGGGAGCGCGGCGCTGCGCCCGGGACGCCCCAGTTCCGCCGGGTTAGAAGCCGGCGGCCTACCTCTGCTGGCCGTGGAAGGCAGCCGGGTCTGGGTCGCGCCCCGAGAGTGGCGGGGTCCGCGCACAGCCTGCCCTCCAGGCTGGGAAGTGGCTCCTAGGCTCCGCCTGAAGCCACGCAGAGCCCGCAAGGCGCCCTCGGCGCAACTTGGCCGGGGCAAAAGGCGAAGCTCTGGAGGGAAAGGCGGCCGGATTCCCCTCCTCGGCGGGTCCGGTGGTCTCCCGCCTCCTCTGAGGAAGGGTCTCTTCTTCAGCTTTTCTGATCCTTCGTGGCCCCGTTGGGAGAAGCCGAAATAAATAATGGCCGTGCCATTAAAGTTCTCTCTTTTATAAAAGGGATCCTAATAGAATCGTAGAGTTGGAAGGGATCCCCAGGGCTATCCAGTACTGTACAACCCCTGCAGTGCAGGAATCTCAGCCATAGCATCCATGGCAGACAGACATCCCACCTCTGCTTAAAAACCTCCAAGAAGGGAAAAACCTCCCGAGGGAGACCATTCCCCTGTTGAACAGCCCTTACCAGCAGAAAGTTCTTTCCCATGTTTAGTCAAAATCTTTATTGTAACGTGAATCCACTGGTTCGAGTCCTACCTTCTCTACCTTCTATGCTGTTACTATTTTTTATTTTTTTTTACATAAGTAAAAAGTGACCTTTCCCCATCTGGCATGGTGGTGTGCCTCGAGATTTTTTTCATGAAACAAGTGTGCCTTTGCCCAAAAAAGGTTGGGAAACACTGGCTTAGGATCTCCCTCTGGAGCTGAAGAAAGGAAAGTTTATTGACCTGTGTTAAGGACTAAAAAGAAGTCTGAATCACATTGCTTGTTTGTTATAAACAGCAATGTGTTACAAATAAATAAAGAATTAAAATTAATTAATTTAAAAAGTAATTAATTTCAAAGTAACTATTTTAAGACTGTTTCCAATAAAGGTTTGAAACTCATTCTTGTGGTGGAGAACAGAGATTCCCTTTGCAGCAACTCTTAAGATGAGCTACAGTATTTTATATGTATCCCTAAATTATTGAGAAGCAACACTTCCCTCCCACTAGTTATTGTACATAACTTTGTAAGCTTTCATGGTCAACTTTATCCCTTCAAATAGGGAAAGTAACACTCTTTCAATCATTCTGTCTATGCAAGAATTCTTGTTTTTCAGATGATACAATACCTGACACCACCATTGTGAACCAAGGTAAGGGGGTGCTGGGGGGAGGAGATGGGGAAAGCCCCATTGCACAGGTGGAAGGCCTTGCACAGGACATCTACTGATGAGGGTGGACAGGTGAATCCCACCCACCTACACTAAACATTTTGAGATAATTTAAAAAAATGAAATTGATTGTAAAAACAATCACATAAATAACAATCAAAATCATCAAGTGTGGGTTTTTTGTATGGGCCTCTGAGTATAGATCCAGGATGTTCTGAAAAAAGCATGATATGTGGACAATTTTCAAGTTATCTCTTTCCTTTGTTTTCCAAAATCCACTAGTATACAATTTGGAAATATGGTTGATCCATGAGCAAAATGAGAATGTATTTTTTTAGTCCCAAATCTGAAGTTCAAGTCATTAACGTATAAAAACCAAAATGGGGAAGATGGAACTGAGAATATGTCTGTTTAATGTTGTTGTGCTACATTTTAAAAACCAATTAACATATTAAATACAAAGTTTATTTGTATGGCAACTTTTCTTGGTAAATCACACCCAAAGCAACTCCTGGTAAATTATAAGAGCAACATTCCAATACCATTCATTAACACTTCAAAATATGTTGGCGAAATATCAGCATCGGACCATATTTCAACAAATGCATGAAAACATTTCATGTTAATAAATTCAGTATTACACTAAGGCAAGGAGTAAAACCTACACAAATCTGGAGTAGAGTCCCTAAAATGGTTGGGTGGCTCCTTGTGGTGACTCCTGTAGCCATGCTAGTGCAAAATGTATTGCTCTGATTTCCTTTGGACCACATCAGCAAGGCTGGGGGTTGGCAGGTCTTGTCATCTGGGCAGCCCAGGACCTCCATACACACTGCCCAGACTTGCACCTCAGGAAGGTCACTTCAGTGGTGCTAATGCAGCGGTTTGACTCCACGAACACCCCAGATGCACTCCATTGTCTTTCGAGATAGACAGACATGCCAAAAAACACTAAGGCTAGACAATCCACTAACAATTCATACTAAAGCTCAGCAAAATAAAATAAAATACTGAGACTGAATCTAGACACACAGCAAAGTAATACATTAATAAGAATGCAGTATGGAGCAAAAAGATAAAATCTCATTTCTAGCACTTCATTTCGAACAATTCAGTAAAGTTTAAATAAGTCTAACAATCAAACCATCAAAGGCCTCTCATTCCAATGAATTCAAAATTGCACTAAATATTAAACAGCCTACTAACAAAGCACATTAATAGAGCTGAACAATAAAATACAACCACCTGTCCAGAATTAGCAGCAAAAAACCCTCAGCTGTAGCCACTCACACAAGCCACATTAAACCACGCTAACTCCAAAGTACAGGCACAGCTGTTATCTCTCTGAAGATGAAGCCTCACCAGGGTCCTACTCTGGTTCAAAAAAGATACCTCTATATGAGGCATTTCAATAAAACCTACCCACCACCTCTGGGAAGAGACCCTCATCTTACCATTCTTCCATATCCTAAGCCAAGCACAGGCAATCTCAGCCCTCCAGATGTTTTTTAGGACTACAACTCCCATCATCCCTGAACACTGGTTCTGTTAGCTAGGGATGCTGGGAGTTGTAGTCCCAAAACTGGAGGGCCAGGTTTGTCTATGCCTGTCCTAAACTATGAGTGCTGATCCTTCAGGCCATGGGCTAAATTAGATCTGACGTAGGTGCCAATTCGGTTCATTAGTTGCTTTACCCCAAACTGTAAATGCTTTTGCATCACTGGCTCCTGCAAAATTGTTGGGGTTTCTTTACACTGGATCACCTGTCAGCAATATAACAGCTTGTGACTTGCTGGTCAGCAGCCCTATCCAGTCAAAATGGCTCGCGTGGGATGTCAGGATCCAGCCCACAAGCCGGAGCCTGTTCTCATCCTAAACCACAAAGAAGAGGGGACCCTCACCATTGTGTAATGTATGATGGAAACAGTATGATGTGTAAACAGAAAAAATGTATAAACAAAAAGCCTGGGGAACAATGCAGCACTTCTAAATGGGTCCTGGAACACAATATATATCAATCACACCTCAGTTATCTATATGGACCTTGAGCTTTCGTAACTGAAGTGATTAAAGGCCTGTTTTCTCAGTAAAAGTGGAAAGGCTGGAGAAAGAGAACAAATTCCTATAGGATTTACAACCAAATGTTCCTAGGTCCTAACTGGTATTCTAAGGATATGAGTTTTGAATATGCTCAATATCAGTCCCTGCTATCCTAAATTCTGTGGTATCTGACTAATCAGTTAATTTGTAACAGCACAATAATCTACATGTCTACTCTGAAGTAAATCCCACTGAATTTAATCCCACTTAATCCCAGTGGATTACATGGGCATATGACCGCAGCCTAAATCATTTTTCTTAGATTTAAGACCTTGTTACTGCCAATACAGCTTGCTGTCTGTTGTATGTCATTCTCTACTTTAGAACGACTCATCTAAAGGTTGCCCAGCATCCAACAGGATTTAAACTTGGCTAGAAATGGATGAAGAGTTGTGTCCTCAGCTAGTTTGTTGAGCCAGTTTTCAGAGAGCACCATTATTTTCCAGATCAAACAGAGTGTGCTGTGATTAAACATCCTCTGAGAAGATATTTCAGGATGCAGCAAATCAAAACAAACATGCACAAAATCAACATGCCCAAATCGAGATTGAAAAAAGCTTCAGTATGCATGCCTCCTAGGGGAAAAAATGGCTGCATGAATCAGCTCTCAGGCACGATCATTTGCTTGTATAATGTAAAGCGTAGCCGAGGATTAATATTCACAGATGTAAAGCAGAATTTAGTCCATTTCTTTTTGCCATACTATACCATAAACACCACATTGCACTGGGCAAGGAAAACATTTCACAAAAACTGCCCTAAACTTTTATGACTAGCCAGTCTTCAAGCGAGCCCAATGATAGCTTAAACATTTAACTTTCTCTGCTAAGTCAACAGAGGTAGCCTTCAACACGGAGTGTGCTATTGCCACTCTGATTGCAACAGCCTAAAGTCGCAGAATCTTTGGGAAAGAGATGATAGGAGATTGGGTAAAGAAAATGCTTCTGCAGCATTCATCCAGTTCTGCAATCTATGTCTGATTATTAGTAAGGATTCCTCCAAATACTCCCATCAATGCTGCAACATGGGCAATGTGTCATTGCAGCCAGGAAGGCACCACTGTTCCACTGGAACTATAACTACATCTACATTCTAAACATAATTATTTAGAAGTATATGCAGCTGAATTCAGTGGGAGTTCACAGCAAACATGCACAATACATAATCAATGAAGTCAAAACAAAAGTGATCAGTTACAATAATAGGTATCTTCAATGTCTAAGGCTGTGATCTTATGCACAACTATTTTTAAATAAATCCTACTGAGTAAATATTAGAACAATCAAGGATAGGGCTACAACACATTTTAAAACAAATATATAATGCTTTCTAAAATTGTGAGCAAATGCCCAAATCCTTATTCCAAAAGCAAAGGGCTTTTCAAGAACTGAGCCTGAAGAAAACAAAGGTGTTTGAGGCAAAAGGAAAAAAGATGAGTTAGCCAACTTCTGCTTAAGCCACACTACTACAAAAATAAAAGAGATAAACCACTCCTTTGCATTTTGACTTCAAAGTCAACTGAACACTTTACTTGCCAATAGTATTTTACTCATGATTTCATCCAAAGATCCATCAGGGTGTCAAGTTGTGAAATAGAGCCAAGATCCTTTGTTGACAAATGCAGTATAACTTCTGAAACTTAGTGAGTAGTTAAAAGACCGTGAGCATCAGGGAAGAACGAAATAGAAGACCTAAAGCCTTACCACTCACACCATCTAGGTCAGAAAGTGGGGGCAGTTGTTTTATTTTTTGCAATGCCAGCTCCTGTCCAAGAAATATGTCAGCTTTGGGTCCAACAGATCCATTGGCAGCCCTGCTGCACCCACAACCCCACAATCCCTGTTATGCTCCTTTGGTGGGGGGGGGGGGGCTATGACGGAACAGCATTGGCAGTAGTGTGTGCTCTACCACAGTTCCGGCAGGTACAGTGAGAGCCTTCACGGCAGCAGAGCCCACCCTCCCTACTTGCACAACATGGCACAGGAAGACTCCCACCTTATTCTTAAGCCTTCCAGCAGCACAAATCAGGGTTTAGAATTGTTCTGTTAACCAAATACAATGGTCATGGGCTGAAGAATTAACACAAAACCAGCATGAATGGTGCTTCCTTCACAGAGCACTGCCAAGACTCTTTGAAGGGAAAGCGTGCAACAAGATTTCTACACTTGTTACAACTTTTCAGAGAAAACAAATCATTTACTCCACAAGAGTACTCTACCACTATTATTCCAATAATGGTCTCTGCTGCCTGGATATGGTGCTGACATTATACTTTCTAAGCCATTTGGCAAGATTTCACCAAAACAATTCAACATAGATCTTGCCATGCCTTAAAATGACAGACAACGGCTGAAATACAAAGCAAAAATCCAGAAATGCTAGAATAGAATGAACTGACCTGAACATATTTATACTTAAGCCCTAAATGTTTTGAGATTTTTATTTACAAATCAGTATTTTGTATCATTTTCCCCTTCTTTACTATGTTACTCTACCAAAACAACAACAACAATAATAAAGAAAAGACTATGATACACTTTCTTGGTGTTACATTTCACATGCAATCTTCTTGAATCAACTACAACTTCAGCAGGACATCAGAAAATTATTAGGTGTGTTATCAAAAAAACGGTCAGCAATTCAGAGTTCTACAATTCATGGTTGAAAGATTTTATGACTGAAAGGCTATTATTTTCCAAGAATGGTTACTGCTGCAGCATAACATTGTTCTGAAAGCAAGAAAACACACACATACACTTATGAAACCCCTTGTCTGCAATCTAGTTCCATCCCTTCAATCTAAATGGCAGTTTGGCTGCCCCAAAGTTTGTGTCACCCTTCCAAGACAATTAAAGAGATTCAGCTGAGTGTTTTCTGTTTCACAGCAGTGCACCATCAGAAATGTGGCATCTGTAGACAGCACATATATGAGCACGACTAAAAAGATAGGCAAGTCACGCTTTTCTATTTGCCTCTGCTAAGATGCAGCCTGAATCTATGACACTTCTCAACCAGCCACACTACTGGAAAGGAAGCTCTTTTGCTCATCTGTCAAAAAAAAAAAAAATCCACTTGTTGATGGGTAGCAACAAGAACCACTGCCTGAACCTCTTCACCTGGATTAGCCTTTTCAAATTAAAAAAGGGAAAGGCACCTGTGTCAAGAGTTCCCTTACTCTGGTAGCGATGTGATAGTTTTGATTTGCTCACCAGTGCAATGACCTCTCTTGTTGTACTCATACTATACATGCAGCTTTTTACTTCTGCTGTTGATACTGTCATCTAAACCCAGGACGACTGTTTCCAAACTCCTCTAAGGGGCGAAATGGGGGATAAGGCTTGCTGGAAAATGCCTTTGGATGGCGTTCGCCACAGAGAATTACAACATCCCATCAGTGCTCATGAGAGACTCGCTTCTCCCTCTTGGAATGCAAATCAGGAAGCCACACACTCCAGCACACGCGCACGCACACACACACACACGGCTTTAGGAACCGCCTGGTAGAGCAGGAAGACAGTTCTTGCTCTCTTTTATGGTACCCAGAATGTGCCAAGCAGGGAGTCACTGCAAATCCCAAGAAACTTAGTGCAACTGGACAGCAGCAACACGATGGATGCACTAGGATCTAGCGCGAAGTGTGTAGGGTGTGTGTCATTTACTACAGGGGGTTCAGGGGGGAGAGCCTTGTATCCCTCCTCCCCCCCAACTTCCTCCCATTCAAGGCGAGGTACTCACCCCACCCCTGTGGTTCGAGGCTCTGCCAGCTCCAGCCGATCCCCTCTGAAAGCATCCAGGACGGAGCAAAACGTGCACTCCTTTCTTGGCCGGCGCTCTGGAGCTCGCCGAGCAAACACGAGTTCAGCAGCTCCAACTCCAGCCGGCGGTGGCGGGTAATTCCATTGGAACGGAGGGGGTGGGGTGGGGGGAGGAAAGAAAGAAAGAGAAAGCGAGCCAGACTCCCCCGAGCCGCTTAGGAGATCATGGTGCCTCCTGCTGTGGAGCCAGCACCGCCGGACAGCAGCTGACCAAGCCGGGGCAGCCAAGCCTGGCCACGGCTCCCCTGGCCAACACTCGCCTCGCCAGGTCCCGGCGGGAGAAGTCCTCAGGCGCGCGCAGGACGGGGCATCCTCTCCCGGCCGGGTGCTGCATACACGGAGCGCCCCCCGCTCTCCCTCCGCCGGCCCCTGCCTCAGCTCAGCAGCGCGTGCCGGACTCAGCCGGATCCTGCCGCCTCCCTGCGCGGCGAAGCATTGCGCCGCAGAGCGCACATCCAGCAGCTGCCGCCGCCGCCGCCTGGCCGGCAAGCTGTGAGGAAAGGCAAGGCAGGGGAGATTCCCGCTCGCCTCACCACCGAGCCTGCCGCCGCCGCCGCCTCACTTCGGTGCTGCCAGGCTTCTCCCCTCGTGCCGCGCGCCCTCCCCTGCCGGCGTTTCCAGTGCTCTCTCCTCGCTTCGTGCTCGCGGGGTTCCTGGCGAAGCTGAGCGTTGGCAGCGGCGGCTTGAACGCCAAGCTCGCCTCAGCAGGGGCGGCAGCAACAGAAGAGCCTCCTCGGAGCCTCCCACGTGCCGCGTCTTCCGCGTGTGTGTGTGTGTTGGCGCGCGCGCCAACGGGCCAAGGAATAGCAAGGGGAGGGGCGGCGCAGGGTGTTTTCTCGCGCGCGCGCGTCTGCTCTCTGCCTCACGCTGTGGAACCGGGACTTTCCCTCGCTGCCAACTCCAGGAATCCCGCTCCGCCAATTGAGCCTTGCGAAGTAAAGCAGCTGAGGAGAGACAGAGCGGCGCGGCCCTCGAGCTGCAAGATGCTGAGGGCAGGAGCGAAGCGCTACCTCTCCGTAGCGCGCGCGCCCGCCCGCGCGCGAAGGGAAGCACCTGGCGAGCCCCTCTTTTTTCCTCAAGCGAATCTCGCGCGCGCTCACCGGCCCGAGTGGAAGCTGAGGCGAGGGTTTCCTCATAAAATAAAATAAAATAAAATAACACAAGCACGGGATATGGTAGCGCTTGACTAAGTTTATCTCAGCGAACTTACCAGTCCAGCTCTTGCCATTTTAAATGTTAGCCTAACTTTTTTTTAGGCTATCCTCCCCACATTCCTCCGACATCCTGTTCCATAATACATAGTAACATTACTGTTTATACCCCTGCCCATCTGACTAGGTTGCCCCAGCCACTCCAACATATATAAAAGCAAAATAAAACATTAAACATTAAGATGCTTCCCTATACAGGACTGCCTTCAGATGGCTCAGGGGTCGAATACCTCCATACCCTTCAACATTTCTCTGATGAAAACAGGGACGACCTACCATACCATCCAATATTTCTCTGATGAAAATAGAGATGTCCTAAGGAAAAGCAGGATATTCCAGGAAATTGGCTTCTGTAAATCTGGGGCTGGCCCTAGAAAATAGAAACACTTGGAGGCAAGAGTGCCAACTTGGCCCTGTGACCGTGGGCACCCAAAACCATGGGTGCCATGCAGAATCAATGGCCCTGGCACCAAAATTTGTGGGTGCCTGGACCCTCCATGGGGATTTTTTTGGTGCAAGGTGAAGACCATGTTATTTGCTCAGGTTTTTGAACAGCTGTTATGATGTGTTTTCTCTTACTGGTCCCAGCTTTTAAGGTACTCTTTATTGTGGGATGCCTGTTACAGGCAATTAAGTCTTTACACTGGCATCTTCCACAAACAGCACTTAGAGCATCACTTAGTTCAGGCAGACTTGAACACAGCCTTGTCTCTGAACTTGTATTTCCAGAAATAAAATTAAATAATACCTCTGAAGCAAACTTCTGTGCTAGTTTAATGGAAGAGATAATGGTTAGCATGTCTATAAATTATTAGATCTCTTTCCATGACCAAACTGTTTAAAATAACATTGTTCTCTTTGATGCTATTTATAATTTTTAATAATATGTTCTTTAGAGCAGCATACCAGATATAAAGGATAGTTTATTAAATGTGTCAGACAATTCTTCTGTTTAGTATCTGCTGGTCTCAAAACACTTAGCACTTAATACACATTGGATGCAAATCATAGCTCAGTCCATAGAGCATGAGACTCTTAATCTCAGGATCATGAATTTGAGCCCAACATTGGGAGAAAGATTCCTGCACTGCAGGGGGTTGGACTAGATGAAACATTAAAGTGAGTGTACTGTACTAGTAAATGTTTAGCAATCAGAAGGAAGAGATAGCTGTTAGGTGAGGTGGAATTATGGTTTTGCCAAATTAGTAACTAAAGAGGAAACAACCTTATATGTGTTCCTAGGTTCAAATCAGGAAACAGCCAACTGTGTATAGTTCAGTGACATGCATTGTCACTGAAAAATAGTCCAGCAGTGCTGTCTTCAGTATTGCTGATGCTGAAACTATAATTGTTCCGTTAGCACATTGTACATTCAGGACAATGGGAATGGAATAGCCAGCAAACTGATTGATCTGACCTGAAGAACCTTACCAGAGTCAATCTAGAAAGAGTTTTACGGATTGCTTGCCTCTGCTAGGAACACTTAAATTCTTCTTTCCTCAAAAAACAAAAACAAAAAAGGGAAAGATTTTAAGGAACTGAAAAACACCTTTCCTTGAATACAATTGTCTGGGACAAGAAGTCTTGGAAAGGCTTGTTTGCACAGCATATGGCCAGGGGAACTCGACAAATGTTAACACAGCTGAAACAAATACTTTTGGCCCAGTTTACAAGCTAGCAAGCAAATGAATAATGGATTTGTCTCCTCTTCCACTTTGTAGAGTCCAATATTACTCATCCAACTATGTTTGTAAGCTTTGGTGACTTTCCGCAATAACATAAATTATGGTTGATCTCCTGCACATCATGCCTACAATTAGAATGATAACAACATGGATTCCACATTCATATCCTAAAGACCTTACCCAATTTTGTTGATAATTATGATATAGAAAATACATCATTATGAGGATGGGAATTATGAAGCAATAACTGCAATGATAAACCTTGACTATAGCAATGACAATACTCATGACATTGATACTGTAGGACTGTCGAATTATAGTGAAGGGATCAGGATGTAACTAGTATCTCATCATGAAATGCTGTGACTTAATAGATCCACCTCTGTGTAGCAAGTTCTAGATACTAGGGATTTGCCACAGATTTGGATAAATACAAATCAAAGTAGACCACTTTGGACATATTTAGGGCTTGTATGAGTTGAAGTGGAGTCTTTCTGAAGTGCCCCAAACCAAATTGAGGACCTCTGGAGCAATCTGTGCTGCTTCAGTAATTGGGATGCAAACAAGAGTCTATATGTGCATTATTTTTGCATAACAACAAAACACTAAGGTGAATGTTCTGTCAGCACAAGGATTTATCCTTACACAACAGGATCTTCTCCCTCTCTCCTCCCCCCAAGCACCTGCTCTGTTCTAGTGTTTCCTCAAACCTCGGGAGCAGATTTGGGAAGGGCATGGGGGGAGAGGGGAAGTCCTGTCGCATAAGCAGAAATTATTGTGCTCACAGGGCTCATTAGTAGAATACTACCTATGTGGACTTAGAGGTAAGGTCAAGCTTTTAGTTCTATGCATGCAGAAAAGTTAGCACACAAGCATCCGTAAGGGCCCCTGCAGTTGGGACACTCAGTTGTGGGGTGTCTCTATAATGCAGAACTCCTACCAACAAACAGGAGCCTTGAGGTGTTGAGCTTTCCTTACAGATAGCTGCATGCAATTCATGAGTGCTCCAGGAAGAAGATGCAAAGTCAAGGATGGGGCTAAAAATATGGTCCCATTCTTGTGTAAACATATGCCCTGCATGTGAGTAATCATCATCATCAAACCTTTTATTGGCATCACACATGTGTGAATAGGGTTAGTATGTCTGTTAAAAGAAAAGCATTTCTCTCCATGCTTGAAAATGCCAGGGTGAAGAGAAAAGGGAAGGATAGCTGTTTTGTGACTGACAGGTCTCGCTTATAATCAGGGGAGTGGTTTTTACTGGGGGTCTTAATAGGAGCAGCTGGCCAGTGCTATGCCACTGCCCTCCTGACAGCATTGTCACTGTTGCTTACTGTGATGGGGGGGGTAGGGTGGCAGCAAGGTTGCAGTTGTGTTGGCACACAAGTGGGAGTGCTGAATTAGCCCCAGCAGTGCTCCTGCACAGCCCTCACCCCATCACTGCTCTGCCCTCTCTATGTACCATCCGGGTAAGCAGCAGTTAAGTCACTGTCAGACCATGCTGTTTGTTCCTGGCTCTCCACTCACAATGCTTTGGAGGAGGATGTTGAAGTAATATATATCCTTGTTCTTCTCAATTGCGTTAGTGATGTTAGCTTGGAAGATGTTGGCTGATCAAACCCTTTGGCTTCTGCCACATGCCTCCATGCCTCCAATCCTGTCACATCAGTTTTTGCAGGAAAGTAAACAGATGAACGGGACGCAGGTGGCGCTGTGGGTTAAACCACAGAGCCTAGGACTTGCCGATCAGAAGGTTGGCGGTTCGGATTCCTGCGACGGGGTGAGCTCCCGTTTCTCGGTCCCTGCTCCTGCCAACCTAGCAGTTCAAAAGCACGTCAAAGTGCAAGTAGATAAATAGGTACCGCTCTGGCGGGAAGGTAAACGGTGTTTCTGTGCGCTGCTCTGGTTCGCCAGAAGTGGCTTAGTCATGCTGGCCACATGACCCGGAAGCCGTACGCCGGCTTCCTCAGACAATAAAGCGAGTTGAGCACCACAACCCCAGAGTTGGTCACGACTGGACCTAATGGTCAGGGGTCCCTTTACCTTTACTTTAAACAGATAAACAACCAACCAAACAAAAGATCCAAGACACATAGATCATTCGTTTGGCGGTTCATCCGATCTCATCTGTTTTCTTTTACATAATTAGAGACCTTGTCCTGTGATTTGGTTGGACTATACTGGCAACAGGAGAACTTGCTAAGAGCTGCTTCTTGAAAGATGTTTGCTGTACATAACAGATTGTTAATAAGATAACAAAAGGATTCAACGCCAGCAATTTCCAGGAGAAGGCCGCCTCAGATGGCCAATTTAACTTTTACATTTGAATCAAATGCTATCAGAAACAACATGACTTTTTGTAAGAATTCTTCTGGCTACCAACTGGGTGTACAGCTAAGGATACATTAAAACAGCAACTTCCTGGCTCATAGCTCAGAATTAGCAACTACATTACAAGAGTAGGTCCAACCCTTTCCCATAATTGTTATGCCATTCCATGATTATGCATTTTGCATGTGATGGTTATCCAGACAGAGATAGGATTGATCTGTGCCCTCAAGGAGAATTGATTATTCTGCATTACACTATTAAAATGTCCTCTCATTGCTAAGCCTTGCTTCAACATATAAGAATGCTATTTTGTCAACAGCTTGTACTCACAAGCTAAAAGATTAAATCTCTGCTAAACAGAAACAGGTCAGGCCTCAAGGAAATACTCTGAATTAGATTTGGGGACCCAACAAAAAACACATGGGGGACTTTAAAAAATTGCATGTCATAATTTATTTCCAGCAACGGCAAAGAAAGAGTTCTTTAAGGTAACTTGTCTTGTGTCATCTCTAGCTTGATTAGTGAAGAAAAATGCAGGATCATAAAACTATAACCACTGGAATCAGGCACACTGGAAACATCAGCAGACCTCATGCTTTTTAGTTATTCTGATCAATACACAGACCTACTGGGGAGGAAATATTTTATTACACAGCAAAATGCTGATGAACAGTCATAGCAGAAGCCATGTACTCCTTAGCTGACTCATGAAAATGGCTGTGCCAAATTTTATACATGTTTATTTTTACAGGGCAACTTAGCAATGTACTTCTTTTGAATTTTGTGTATGACTGTTTCCAGCTACTGCATTTTCTATTTCAGTTGCTTTTTTGGCACCATCCCCTAGAGTCTAGACCAGACTTTCTCAACTTTGGCTCCCTAGATGTTCTTGAACTACAACTCCCATCATCCCTAGGCACTGGCCTTGCTGGCTAAGAATGATAGGGATCCTAGTGCAACAACTTATGGAGACCCAATTTTAAGGAAAGGCTGATCTAGACAGTGTAGTTCAGGCATAGGCAAACTTGGCCCTCCATATGTTTTGGGACTACAATTCCCATCATCCCTAGCTAACAGGACCAGTGGTCAGGGATGATGGGAATTTGCCTATGCCTGGTGTAGTTCCACATGCTGATGACATCATTATAATATGGCTGATTAGAGCGTGTCCAGACGAGGTGCGGGCCCCCCTGGGTGATATCATCAATTTGTCCCTTGGCACCGGGATATTCCCAGGGGAACTGAAGGAGGCAGTGGTGCGTCCGCTCTTAAAGAAAACATCATTGGATCCTTTAGATCTATCCAATTACCACCCGGTTTCGAATCTTCCATTCCTGGGTAAGGTGATTGAGAGAGCGGTTGCTGAACAGCTTGGTAGGTTTCTGGATGAAACATCGGCTCTCGATCCATTCCAGTCCGGCTTCCGTACTGGTCATGGGACCGAGACGGCTCTGGTCGCCCTAACACATGATCTCCACAGGCAGCTGGATCGAGGCGGGTCGGGGCTGCTGATTCTTCTCGGCCGCGGCTCCAATCTGGTGGAACGCTCTGTCACAAGAGACTAGGGCTCTGCGGGACCTGACATCTTTCCGCAGGGCCTGCAAGACAGAGCTGTTCCACCAGGCCTTTGGCCAGGGCGCAGCCTGACCCCCTCCTCTGGCAACCTGCAGACAATTTTGCTTGATGGTTGCCATTAATTTGATTTTAATTAATTTTATAATGAATGTTTTTAGAATGTTGAACTATTTTGACGGTTGTTAGCCGCCCTGAGCCCAGCTTCGGCTGGGGAGGGCGGGATATAAATAAAATTTATTATTATTATTATTATTATTATTATTATTATTATTATTATTATATACAGTGGTACCTTGGGTTAAGTACTTAATTTGTTCCGGAGGTCCGTACTTAACCTGAAACTGTTCTTATCCTGAAGCACCACTTTAGCTAATGGGGCCTCCTGCTGCTGCTGCACCGCCCGAGCACGATTTCTGTTCTCATCCTGAAGCAAAGTTCTTAACCTGAAGCACTATTTCTGGGTTAGAGGAGTCTGTAACCTGAAGCGTATGTAACCTGAAGCATATGTAACCCGAGGTACCACTGTATAGCCAAGTAATTTAATGATGTCACTGTGGGCAAAGAAAGGTGCATTTTCTCCAAGTTATATTAATTATTTACATTTATAAGATTATAAGATTAAGATTATGGAACTAATATTATTTTATTATGGGGCTTAATGTTGTGACCTGCCCTGGGATTTTAGGATGAAGGGCGGGTAATAAATTATTATAATTGTATTCTGCTTTCCTTCCAAGAAGCTCAGTGCAGAATCTAAATTTCTTCTTCCCATTTTATTCTCACAATACCCTCATGAAGTAGATTAGGTTGAGAGAGAGTGGCTGGCATTATGTCACCCATTGAGTGTCCTAGCTGGATAATAATTTGAATCCAGGAACTCTTGGTTCTAGTCTGACTGACACCACATTAGTTCTGCATCCCTTTGGCAAAAGAAACTGAGCTGATGCTCACAGCAGAGATGTCATGGGACACACCTTAACTTGCTGCACCCGTTTCGTAGCAGTGCAATGCAATGCAATGCAGCAAAACAGGAAGCATCTATTCAGTTGTCTTGGCAACAGAGATGTCTCCCTTTCCTCCCCAGTGACACTTTTGATTAAAGAAGCATTGTTTTCCAGGGAACCAAAATATTCACAAAAATTGTCCCCCCTGTTTTGGCTCAATCCTATTCGAATCTCCATTATCTGCTATGTATTAGTGCTTACTTTTCTTTGCATCTGAAGTGAGTATATGCAGCGATATGCTCATTTTTAGTTATAACGAAATATTGGTTTACTATAATGCAAACTATAAAATAACAATCTTTCCCAATGGATGGGCTTTTTTTTAATTAATATTGACCCATGTCTTTTTAACTGAGCTGTGCAGCAGCCTCATGCTATGAAATCCATCTAGTCTTCACTTATCTCTTTCTCTTCATTTCCATTGCAAAGATCTTTCATACTCCACCCCCCATCAATGCCCTTAATATTGAGGAATTAGTTCAGCTCCAGAAACAGGGTTACAGATTAGTTCCTATATTTGTGCTGCAATTCTAACCAAGTTTACTTTATTCTTTCCAGCTTTGTATTTTACAAACGTATCCATATGTTTATACAGTGTTTTTATGTGTTCACAGCACTTTACTTTGTTGCGTGCATTATCACAGAAATATTTACCCCAAATTTATAAGACACATAAGTTCCATATTGTAGAACTGAGATGGAATTACACTAAGAGGTACTTATTTCAGCGAGTTTATGGGTACAGATAACTGTATTTCATTCATAATCCTAATATGAAATTTTGTAGAATACGAGCATAGTCAAGACATCTCAAAATAAATAAGAGTTGTCTTGCAAAGAAAAGGGTATATTGTATCAGTGGAAATGAGGCAAGCCTATAATAAGAGAGGATTTCGTTTTGATTATCGCCTGCAAGTCATTAAGCTTATGAGATTTTAAAAAAGTTAAACTGTCCACTGCGCCATGTAATTTTCCATGTGTTGCCATTTGTCCTATATTGGCAACTTTCACTGAAAAGGCAAGGTTTAGAGCCTACTCCTAAGTATATTTACATGGCAAATCCCATTGCTTTTCAAGAAAAATGTGTTTAGTGCTGGAGATGATTCAGAACTACACACTTTCTGCATTTTACAGTAAATGTCCAGAAACTGTTTATAGCATCTTGTGTCACAGCAGTTGCCTGTTGCCTTTCCTCTTTTAGAACATGTTGCACTTGGCCAAATAAAATAAAAAAACACCTTTCTAGTTAAGGTGTACAATTCACAGTTTCCATTTAGGCTGTGGCTGCATGTGAATTGCATTGATTTCCACTAGCTGATCACTCTCTTCCAATAATACAGCAAGCTGAAAACAGCTAATTGCACTCCTAAATGCACAATCCCATTCCAGCTAAAGTTTATCCATCAACTGCTAAGGCAAACTTCATCCATTAAACAAGAACTCAACTCATATTAAGGAGACCAACTCAATTTCTTACCTTTGGAAGCTGACTGTATACATCCCACTACAAGTTCTATTTTAAGCTTCTCTTGAGATACCATATGAGGAGAACAGCCCCCACCATAAAATTACTAATCTGCCTAACATAGCAGCAGGACACCTGATGCTGGTGAGTCATGTTTTGCATGCTGCAAGAAGTGTGTGCATATATATATGAGTGTGTGCGTATTAATTTCATAAAAAGGAAAGAAAAGGTCAACTGCTTTCTTTCATTCTCTCTCTCTCTCTCTCTCTCTGTCTCTCTAGGGGTTCCTATGGCCTAGGGGTTCCTATGGCTAACAGTTCTACCCCTGGAATCCTGGTGAGACTTCAAGCGATCTTCATCCTGATTAGCTACTCAGGAAGAAAAACACACTATCTGGTGCTTCAAAAGGCTGCTAGGTGTGAGATCAGAGACAAGAACCCTGTGTCAGGAACTGGGCCACTAGAGGAAGAGCTGAGTGCTGCCTCATACCTCTCTCCAGAACAATCAGATGCCTCAGCAAGCCAGTGTCTGGTGCCTAGATAGTAGCTGACCTTTCACTTTCCTGCCAGGAGACCTTGGGTTGTATTGAATGAAGTCTGGGGTTTTCCCCAGTTCTTTAGAGCAGATTTGGAGGGTGCAGGGGGAGGAGAGAGAGAGAGAGAGAGAGAGAAAGTGCCATTGTGCAAACATAGTGACTTTGTTGGATTCACCCCACCTGACTGCCCTGAATACTAATCGAAATTGCTTTTGAAGTCAGCCATTTTGGACCTCAATAAATCATCAAGACTGATCTTTACAACTGTGCCTCAACAGTTTTCTTCTTAAAAAGTGAAAATATAATAAATACTGACTTGCAAATTGAGTCTTGTACTATCTTTCTTGATAAGCTTATCTAAGGGACAGATAGACCCAGTTTAACATAATACTCATGTATTCCAAAACAATTTTATGACTTAAAAAAAATATGACTACATAAAGAAGATGAAGAAGAGGAGGAGGAGTTTGGATTTGATATCCTGCTTTATCACTCCCCTAAGGAGTCTCAAAGCGGCTAACAATCTCCTTTCCCTTCCTCCCCCACAACAAACACTCTGTGAGGTGAGTGAGGCTGAGAGACTTCAGAGAAGTGTGACTGGCCCAAGGTCACCCAACAGCTGCATGTGGAAGAGCGGAGACGCGAACCCGGTTCACCAGAATACGAGGCTACTGCTCTTAACCACTACACCACACTGGCTCTGATTCTGTGTTGTTTATAGATAGGTCAATGAACTATTTAAACATCTTGAAAGTGCAAAATGCCTGCATCAGGTGAAGCATAAATAAGTATTTGGGTATATCACATATGTATGTGTACTTCTAGATTTTCCCATAAGAAAGAACATCTTCACAATATAAGAGCCAGCCTCATTAGTCCGATCTAGTCCAGCATCCTGTTATTGCAGTGGCCAACCAAATGCCTGCAGGTATCCTGCAAGCGGGACCTGAGCAGTCTTCCCTCCTGAGGTTTCCAGCAACTAGTATTCAGAAGCATTTATGCCTCCATCCATGCAGGCAGAGCATCTACCTAATGCAACCTCTGCCTTGGAATGCGCAAAAGTAAAATTACTGGTGGGCAAAGCCTATTCAAAGCTTCTCTAATCTTGTGCAGAATTTAGTAGCCTGAGGATCTAAGCTTTCTTTTTAAGTTTTGAATACTCACAATTATCAATATATTTAGTGATGAACCAATACCATATTTTCTGCAGGCAAAGAAATGCAAATGAATCTTGTTCAATGGTCAGGGTGCATGGCTTCTGCACATTCCAGTAATACTTGGTTCTTGCACTGGCTTTATTATGCATCTGCCTCCTCTCTCTTTTCCCCCTCTCTCATATCTTCATCATTCCTAAATCTGAAAAAAATTAAAATGTTTTCAACCATATTTGTGAAAGGTTTTTCTAAATTTAGCATTTGATTGCAAAATAGGATTTCTTTGATGAAGAGCTTGCTCTGTTTTGAAATATTGCTGGGCAGCAGCTGCACTGAAGCACAACTCAGTCAAAAGCGCTCTGCCATATATTGTGTCTATTTAAAGCAACAAAGAAAGAAAGAAAGAAAGAGGATAAGCAGTACCCGACCAAGGTAGATAAGCCGTCCTTTGCAACATGTAAAGCCCTGTCAAATTAATTTATGTTGAATTCAATTAAAACATGAAAGGGTACCTGTCCATGCATTATGGACATTGTATGAAGTTAACTCCCTAATGTGACCATTGGAGAGAACCATCATAAAACCTTGTACTTCCTAAATAATCTCATAGGTAAAGGTAAAGGTACCCCTGCCCGTACGGGCCAGTCGTGTCCGACTCTAGGGTTGTGTGCTCATCTCGCTCTAGAGGCCGGGAGCCAGCGCCGTCCGAAGACACTTCCAGGTCACGTGGCCAGCGTGACGAAGCTGCAACTGGTGAGCCAGCACTAGTGCCGCACACGGAAACGCCGTTTACCTTCCCGCTATAAAGTGGTACCTATTTATCTACTTGCACTTAGGGGTGCTTTTGAACTGCTAGGTGGGCAGGAGCTGGGACCAAAAGACGGGAGCTCACCCCGCCGTGGGGATTCAAACCGCCAACCTTACGATCAGCAAGTCCTAGGCATTGAGGTTTTATCCACAGCGCCACCCACGTCCCAAATAATCTCATAGATGTCTACTAACTAACAAAATGTGACCAATTAATAGACAATAACTGTTGGGATTCACAGGCTGCTGTGTAAGTAAGTCTGCAGGCTTCAGTTTGCTAGTTGATGCAACAGGCTGATGCAATACTCTCTGTGGAGGTGCTGGGTCATAATGACTCAGCAGTAATGTGCTGACAGTTGATTAGCTGTCACCGGTTTAAAAGGGAAGCCTGTCCAGTAGTTGGTGTGGTGTAGAGGAGTGTCTTCTTTTAGCCTCAAGGTGCAGCCAGGTACTCTGTCTGATTATATGAACTGCTTCTGTAGATATTTGTATATATATTTAGCTCACAATAAATAATTACTGCACTAAAGAACCTGGAACTCTGAGCATTCTGCTAAAAGCGCCACGAGGAATTCGCGACAATAACATCAATGCCTGTCAGCCAGCCAAGACTTAAAGGTGATGTGAATATGTGCTCACCTATTTTTTAATTTTTTTAATGCTTTCAAGACCTTAGAAGACCCAGATGTTTGGGACAATGGGAGTTTTAGTTCAAAATGTCTGGCAGGCATCAGGTTGGAGAAGGCTGATTTAAAGGGAAACAATGGGATATTTCTTTAGTAGCTCTGAGGCAGGCATGGGCAAACTCAGCCCTTCAGATGTTTTGGGACTACAACTCCCATCATCCCTGACCACTGGTCCTGTTAGCTAGGGATGATGGAAATTGTAGTCCCAAAACATATGGAGAGCCGAGTTTGCCTATGCCTGCTCTGAATCATCCATAGTACTAGCTAGGTTAAACAAACCATCCATTTGACCTTGTGCAGTAGTTTTTAAAGGTTTTTGTTTTTCATTTAACAAGGAGTGGCTATTGTGGTGAGGTAGCAACACGGTGTCACCCTCCTGACAGTGACTTTGCTGCCACTTGCCAGAATAGTGCAAGGGCACCATGGCGGCAAGGTTGATGCTGCATGGGAGTACCAGCAGAAACACCATATTTGTTCAGATGATGGACTCATGCAACCCTGACCTCACCTATATTTTGCCTTCACATTGTCCCAGTAAGCAGCAGCAACATTGCTGTTGGGCAGTGCAACATCATCCCAGTGTGCTGACCACACCCATCAATCTAAAGTAATGATAATTTTTTAACCATTCCAAATTTGGTTTAAGTTTTTAGCGCTCATTTTCATTTAGCTTGGCAGTATCTGCTGTGCAACATGAAGACCCAAGAACTAGAAATAATACCTTGATTTTGTCATCTATGATGTAGATTCTACGTAGCGATGTATAAGGTTTCACAGTTATCTGTGTGTATACAATATTAAGATACTTCTCAGAGTTTCATAGACCACACCAAGACCAATAATAAAACTGGCCATTTCTATGCATCATGCTTCAAGTTAATCATGGAGAATCAGCACAAATTCAACTTCCCGTAAGTCTCCACACGGCCCATTAACCATAGCAAGAAAGATGGCAGTGCTATATTTATCTGCTGAAAAGAAGAAGAAGAAGAAGAAGATAGCATTTGTGTCTTGAATAGCAAATAGCAAATAAATTGTTTGGTTTAATTTGAAATGTATTTAGATTATGGAGCATATATTTCCAATGGCTGTTTTGTATTTACAGCGTGGCTGTCTAGTTATACGGCAGCAGTATAATTGTTTGCCTGCTGAGAATGATAGCAGCAAAGTTACTTTGGGTACCATTACAGCTAATTATAGTCTTGCTTTGGAATTTAAGGGCTCTCCTGCAAGGCTCCCTTCTTGCCATTTACACACAATGGACATGAATGTATTTTGACTGCTGCGTGTAATTCTAGTGATTGAGTTCCTGTAATGCCACTTCTAGATGCAAAGCACTGAAATTTATTGTAAGGCTTTGTTGCCAGAAATGTATTCCAAGTTACTGGAATCCAAATGGAACCTGAAGAGATTATTCCACAAATGATACAATGTGTCTATCATTTCCCAAGATCCAGAAGGTCAATGCATTCCCAGGTGACTCTTTCTGCACCTGGTCCGTGTTTTATGTAGACAATGTTATTCATCGTAATGTCATGCTTACTTTTCTGCAACTGGATTGCTTTTGTGTGGTTGGAAATATATAATTGAGAACTATAAGAGCTTAAAAAGTTGTTTTTTTAAAATGAAACGATGTCCGTAGCCTGCACTAGGCACGCAAACAACTTGAATGCAATGCCTTCTCACATAGCACCATCCCTGTTCCCCTAGCCATTCCTGTTTTACACTGCAGAATAATAGGAATGTGGCTTATACAGTGGTATCTCGGGTTACATACGCTTCAGGTTACATACACTTCAGGTTACAGACTCTGCTAACCCAGAAATAGGACCTCGGGTTAAGAACTTTGCTTCAGGATGAGAATAGAAATTGGGCTCCGGCGGCACGGCGGCAGCGGGAGGCCCCATTAGCTAAAGTGGTGCTTCAGGTTAAGAACAGTTTCAGGTTAAGAAAGGACCTCCGGAACGAATTAAGTACTTAACCCAAGGTACCACTGTACTGAGTCAGACCATTTGTCTATCTAGGTCAATATTGTCTACAATGACTGGCAACAACTCTCTGGGGTGTCACACAATGGATCCCTATCTGCAGATGCCAAGGACTGAGTCAAGGGCCTTCTAGATGAGCCATTACTGAGCTTTGGCCCTTCCATAACATGTTACTGCGTCTACCACAATGTCAACATTAAAAACACAAGGATTGTTTCCCGTTTTATAGCAGTTATGGAAGTAGATGCTAGCACAAAAAGCCCTATGAGTAAGCAAACATGCAAAAACCGAAGTGCACAATTCCTTTACCTGAGGGACTGAAGCACTTTTACCAAAGCAGACATCTCAAGCAGTAGAGGAATATCAGTCCCAATGAAAAAAATTGACAAATGTGAAAGAGACCCCCCCCCTAATCTAGCTACTTTTCTAACACAGCTCACAGCTCAGATGGTTCAGCCAGAGGAAGAAATGAACTGCACAGAAACTTGTGTTGTTTTTTTAAAAAAAAACCTCAATGGTATTTTCAAAGGAGCGTATTAAAAATGTATGAATAACTATGAACATGCGAGAATGCTCAGTATCAATTGTATCACTATTTTAATGCTGGTTTCTGTTTGCTTAGAGGCAGGAAGGCTTTCTTTAATGCAGGATTCCAACCAGAAGCAGTAATTCCAACATTTTGTATATAGCCTTAAAAGGGGGGGGGGGCTGTCTTCTCAATTAAAAATGTACTTCATCCTTTATGCAGCCCAATAAAATAACATGATCCAAGGGAGATGGGACATACAAATATATTGTAAATAAGTGATTTGGAGGATGCCACCCACAGACAAATTTTGCAGGAGGCTCTGACCATTTAAGTACAAACCTAACACACCATGTGATAAGTGTTGGGCAGCTTCACAGTCTGTATCTATTTCCTGAGGTGCATAAAATATCTCAGTGGGCCAGAGGTTGCCTAGCTTTTGCAATTCCCATTTCTTCCAAGTTGACCCTTTATAAAATAATTTATTTCTAATGAATAAGTTGCTTTATTCTTTATTGCTTTAGATACTCAAAGTATTTATTTTTTTAAAGAGCTCTTTTCTTTAGCTCACCTCAGCAGCCCCCAGAGTAACAAAACAGACTTCTAAAAAGGGACTTGGTGATGTGCAGGTTTCTCACGTAAAGCCCCACGGCCTCACAGCTCTCCCATCACTCAGAAAGTCATGCATGATTTCGGCTGAGGCACTGAGCAAAGCGAAGTACATGACTGAAACTCTATACTTCATCAGGCACACCTCATTTACTCCACTGACAGTCACTCAAAATCCAAGAGGGAGGGGGGGGGGAGAAGAAATATAAATGATATGCAACCAACTGGATGTATCATTTAGCTTTTGGTGAACCAGTCACTTGCGAAGCATTTTCCATCAACTCTTGTAAAACATCCTGCCATTGAGTTTCACTCAAGTTTTATTAAACTGTAGTCTATCGTGGGGGTGGAGGAGGGAAGATGGGCAAAATCAGAGCCATTTTTAATTGCGGACAGGAGCCCTGTCAGCATTTCTGTCCTGACTGTCATTGAAGTCTCGATTGCTTTGTTTAAATATTTATGACTTGACAGAGCCCATATTTTTGCTTTGTTTCAGTATTACCGTAAACTACCGAATCAACTTTTTTTTTATTTAAAAAAACAACAGCAACCAAAGGGATGCAAATCATGCTCGGCAGTAATGCTGAAGTCCCATGGGCTTTTTGACAAATGATTAAAATCAAAACCAGCTTCAACATGAAAATGTTTTGTATGTTTTTGTTTAAATAGTGCAGAGTAATTGTAGGCAGGTGGAAGTATAGATTTTTTTTTTTTTTTTAGAATCAGAGATTACAGAGTTTGAAGGGACCCCGAGAATCATCTGGTCCAACCTGAAAATGCCCCTGCCCCATATGGAGATCGAACCTGCAACCTTGGCATTATCAGCACCACACTCTAACTAACTGAGCTATAAGGTTGAAACCATCCATTTAGTTTATTTTACCCCTGCCTTGTTTTCAGCTTCTTAATACTTTATCCAGATCTCAATATGTGGAATGGTGTCTTAAGTATGATCTATTTGGTTATGTATTTAACAAAATAATAATAGAGTTCCAGATTTCCATTGTCACTTTATTTATAAATTGACCTGTAATTACATACTAAGAACATTTATTCCCCGTAAAGGGAAGTTTTTAATGTGTTATTGTAGCACCCTGCTTGTGGTTAACGCTTAGCTGGAATGAAATATTCAACGCAGCAACAGAGAAATTAAAATAATAATTTATTTGTCAGACAAATAAATGAGAGGCTCAGTGGTATATGGTTACCAAGCTCTGGCCTGCCTCCTGCCATTATGGCCAGCACTTATATTCCCTTAATCCAGCCCCCTTTGCTCCTCCTTGGGCTGCCTCTGTTCAATCAGCCTGGTTGGATTTCCTATTGGCTGATTGCTATAACTAATCACAAAAAGATACACCCATATCCTCCTGTCCTTATAAGGGAGACAAAGAGCTATATATATGACATATAAGTAATAATATATCTTACATGGAATCTTAATTACCAGCTCACCTCTTGCCCTATTGCCTTCTAAAACAAATGTTTAATCTTACATTTTTATGTTCAACAGATGTCAAGGATCTTGAGTTCACATCAACATTGAAAGATTTCCTTCATTTAAGGTTTCTAAACAAATGCCTGACAACTATATATCAAGAGTGCTTGGATGGCGTCTTCTGTCTGGCAGGGGGGGCTAGGCTCATTTGCCCCTCTGGTCTCCTATTGCAATATGACTCTATGAATCTAGCATTTCTTAAATCCTTTGCATAATTACATTTAAGCCAATATATTTAAGCTATTATATTTCATACATTATCATAGGTAGCCTTTTAAAAGAATAAAACCTTTGTAAAGTAAAAAGGAAGGAACTCAGTAAAAAACAGCTTTTAAAGATTTCCCAAAAATGCTCTCATTCTTCCAGCCAGTTGCCTTTTTCACTGCTCTAATGAAAGGCCCATGGTATCATTTTACTATTTGCCCATTTAATTTAGGAACCTGATCAAGATATAAGCCAATATAAGTCTTGATTAAAAATGCAGTCTATATTCAGATGCCACATTCCCCCCTTTCAAGCTCAAGGACCTTGCTTACCAAGCGTCCTTGATAGCTTGATCTTCATCATATTCCTGAGGTAAAGCTCTGTATAGGGCCATGATATGAGGTAGAGTTTCATTCGAAATCATCTTGCTAATTGTACTTCTAAAACATGAGATGATACATGGCACCATACATAAAACCATTATTACTACCGTCAAGAAAAACAAGCAAGACAATAATATCCCTTTGAGTCCCGCAACATTAGGTAACCAATTGGTGAGCCATCCCATATCCCATCCTTCCCATGTTTATACTTGGACATGTGCTATATTCTCCATCTTTGTAGCCAACACACGGATTGCCTCACCATTATCAGAAATGTTAAAGCAACAGGCATTCCCTGTCAAGTTCAAGACTCCACATAGGCCTCCCTGCCTGGCAAGTACATAATCCATTCCCATTTTCAGCTGCATAATGGCGGCTCTACTTTCATCCAACTGTTGTGCAATAAGTCTCAAACTCTGGGCCGTTGCATTGGTTACAAGTTCCACTACTGCTTGCAATCGAATTATTCTGTTTAGATTATAAATAGGATCCCGTGCCCCTTGTATGAGCTCACCAGGATTCCAGGAGGCAGGATCATAATAGGCTATAATGCGCTCTGGCGGCCAATCATCAGTACCGCTCCAACTTTGGGTACTTCCTCCTGCTATACGAGAAATATCAGCATTCCTTCGTGTTTGCTTAGCTGAACTAGTGGGCATAATCCACATTGGTGGTAATACCCATCCCAGGAAACAAGTCCCACTCCATTTGGAAGGGAGTTTCTTGTATGCCCATTCTCCACATATCCACCACAACCATCGGGTCTGAGGTTTTTGGTACGTGGAGTACAGAAGGCGAAAATATCAAAAGAGGTAGAGAGTTCACAGTGCAGTATGTTAGATTGCCTTTTTCTGTCACAGTTATGTTCCATACCACTTTCCATGCATAAATAAAAGGAGGTGCACAGGGCAAGGTATTCCGAGTTCGATACGTAGTACCGTTTGCCCAGGTTTGACTATTCTTAATATAATCCCAAGTATAGTGGCAATGAGAAGAGCCTATCATGGTAGGGTCAGCTGCATCTGATGATTTATGCACACAGATTTCCCCTTGCACAGGTATAACTCGTATTGGTTTAGTTGAGTTCCAACCGGGGAAATTCTGTACTTCTGTTTGGTGTGGCATTTCGCTTACCATACCAATGGCACTTAATGGTATTGGTAATAAGGGCATACCTCCCTCTGAATCATCTGGCCCAAGAGAGCAAACAAGGCAATTAGTCCTATTTGCAACATTGGCTATCATCTCAGCTAAGCCTACCCACATATTGTGGTCATGGCGGAATCCATATTTAGCAAATTTGGTCAGATTCATGGACCCTTCCCCTTCCCAAGGGATCAGGATTAATAATAAAATCATGTTGATGTCTAGCATATGCATTCCTTCCACAAAAGATTACCTTATTGTGATAGCAAATAATTATTAGTCCCAATATAATTCCCCCAGTGACAGAAATGGGGAACCACCAAGACCGAAACATATATCCCGAGGATCCCCAATGAGTAATATCACTTATAATTGTTCCACAAGGGGGCAGTCAATCAATTGTATAAGAGAATCTTCCCGTTCACAATTGCTGGTTTAGACGCTCCTCAAGCTTCAGGCGTGCGCAGGTCAGCCAGCTTCCAGGTTGTGGCTGCAGCAGGCCGGTCGTCAAATGTTGCCCGTGACCTAACCCGCTCCCGGTAGGGCTAGATACAGGGGTTTTTGGAGAGAGTCAGTTTTAAAGGATTAGAGGGGTCACCTTTGCATGTCCAACTGCCTTCAGACTTCTTTCAAACGAGAGTGATGAATCCAGGGGGTCACCTCAGCTACCTTCACCGCTGTTAGAATAGAGAGCAGGACGGTGTAAGGTCCACGCCACTTAGGTGCAAGTGGATCACGTTTCCACTCTTTCACCCATATGCTATGCCAGCCTGGAGCTGATGAATCGGCTTGGCAATGCTGCACGGCGTGTGCTTGAGGGCCCACCTGTTAAGATAAAAAAACAAACAAACACGGGAGAGAGACAAAAACACGGGAGAGATTGCACTTGTCCCTGTGTCACATGGTCTCCTATTTGTTTGAGGTCAGTTGGAATATCCTGAACAAAGGAGGGCGGCCTCCCATACAGGAGCTCAAAAGGTGACAACTTAAGTCTTTTTGTGGGTGCGCACCGAACACGAAACAGTGTTATGGGTCAGCAAGCACATGGGGATATTAAAGCAGCCTGTGCTTTTCCTTTGCAGGCTTGACACAGCCCGGCCTGGTCCCTGGGGTGCAGGGCCGTAAGAGATGGAGGCAGGCTGGGCCCTCTCCCTCCTGGGTGAAGCACCTGCCGGAAGCCTCGTGGCAATCATCCCCCCCCCGGGGGCACACGCAACAGACACTGGGGCCAACGGAGCGTGGTGGGTTAGGGTGGCAAATGCCTCTCTGAGCTCCGCAGAAAAGCTGAACTTGCACCAGAGCCGCCTCTGACCCACATAATGGGCTATTGCCAGCTTGTATTTTAGGGAGCTGGTTTCTTGTTTTCAGCCTTGCAGCAGCAGTACCCGACTGCACACACTTAATGTGATCTCACAACAATCCTAGGAGGTAGGCCATGGTTATTCCCATTGTAGAAGAGAGGAGAAACGGAGTGATATAATGCCAGCAGTAGTATAAATATGTCCCCATACATGCACCATACAAATAAAGAGTGGACACATAGTCCTACAGATACAACCGGCCCTTTGAGGGTGACCAAACTGTTGATGCGGCCCCCGATGAATTTGAGTTTGACACCCCTGCTTTAGACATATTAGTGGGCTTCTGGCATGCCCTGCAGATGCCTTGCACAAGCGTCTGGCGGTAGGTAGTAAGCCTGGCCAGGTGAATTGCATTGTTTGGATCCCAATTAGGATCTTCCAAGGGAAAGTTGTCCTGGAGATGATGGTCAATATTATAAATATTTCCCACTCTGGCCTGCTCACGCAAATATATCTGTGCCTTTTCAATTATGTCTCTCCTTTCCTCAGTGGTGAAAAGAGTATTCAGGAGCTGGCGACAATCTGTCCAAATAGGACTATTACTATTGAGGTCACCAAGTCCATCATAGCCTGAGGTTTTTCTGCGAAAGATGGGGTGTTTTCCAATTCATCAGATCTGTAGTTGTGAATGGAATACATTGCAGGGTCGAAGTTCGAGGTGGCCGTGGTCCAGGTTGCCCATTAACCAGCACAGGCTCCTCAAGTGCATCAAATACTCTTCTAAGAGGGGCTACTACGTGACCTTTTTCTTCACTTTGCTCTAGGGGCCTCAAATCATAGGGGATGGTATTTGTCCCAAGGCGTTCTTTTAGCAGCTTTATACGCCTGGCTGTATTGCTTGCTGACCGATTAAGGTCTCCCTGTAACTTCTGTAATAATTCTCTAGGACTTGGATGTACAGGGGTTTGGGGTAGGCAATCAGTTGTTCCACTAAAAGAGACTGTAGATGGAGTTCTACTGGGACTCACAGGTGGAATAACCACTTCTGCTTGGGCTTCATTATAGGACTCCAATGCCTCCTGAAGATATTTATCATAATCTATCAAGGAATCAAGCTCTGTGACTCCACCCCCATTATTCGTTCCACTTTCTTGCCTTGGGGTTACAACTGGTGGAGGGTTTGAATTAGGCTCCCTTCGATGTGGAGCATAGGGGGGAGGTGGAAGCACCTCTTCCTCTGGTCCCTCAAAAATGGGTTTGAGTTTATTTGGCAAGATTCCTTTCCTAGCTTCGGCTTTTACAGCCAATAATTTGCATCGTTGGACTTTGCATTCCCTTATCCATGGAGGATTTTTTATATTTAATGTGCTCAGCCAGGAATCTATATATGAAAATTGTTCTGGGCACCCTCCAGTTTCTTTGGTGATGTTAGACCAAAGTTTGCTTACTAAATTTATATCAAAGGTTCCCTGGGATGGCCATCCAGTACTTTGTTTTGGCTACCCTAATTCACATAACGTTCTCAAGCGCTCTGGTGTCATTTTGACTCCATATGCCCCTGAGAAGGCTTTCTTAAAATTATTTAACATACATTCAAGAGGTGTATTTCCCCCTTTGAACCCCCAACTCCCATTGTATGGCCCTGTGAAGTATCCACTCAGTCACTCACACACACGCCTTACTGGGAAACGAAGTAGTACTCACTCCACACTTAGGTCAGCTACACATTGTACTTTCTCACACATGCAATGCACTAGATACTTCAACCACACTCTACCTCCCAATCTTCCCTTTTCCCTACACCAGATCACCATCTGATGTACCCAGCCACCTAGCGTACTCAGTTCCCCTTTACTGAGACGCAGAAGTTTGATCAGGACTTCTCTTCCTCCCAATTAATTGGAGGGCCAAAACCCCTTAGTGCACTTACCCTTAGCTGGTTGCCTGTTTATTTCTCTGGTCCCCCCCCGGTCCGTCGCCGTCAGTGGGCAGGGTATCAGACAGACGAGACTTCTGCGTTCCCCCTGGAAAAATTTACCAGTGCGCGCTGGGAAGCAGTTTAGAGATCCTCTCTCTTGTACCCTGTCCAATAGGGCGAAGGGGCTGCGTTCCAGCAGACCACTTATCCGAGTCGCAGGCACCATAAAATGTAGCACCCTGCTTGTGGTTAACGCTTAGCTGGAATGAAATATTCAACGCAGCAACAGAGAAATTAAAATAATAATTTATTTGTCAGACAAATAAATGAGAGGCTCAGTGGTATATGGTTACCAAGCTCTGGCCTGCCTCCTGCCATTATGGCCAGCACTTATATTCCCTTAATCCAGCCCCCTTTGCTCCTCCTTGGGCTGCCTCTGTTCAATCAGCCTGGTTGGATTTCCTATTGGCTGATTGCTATAACTAATCACAAAAAGATACACCCATATCCTCCTGTCCTTATAAGGGAGACAAAGAGCTATATATATGACATATAAGTAATAATATATCTTACATGGAATCTTAATTACCAGCTCACCTCTTGCCCTATTGCCTTCTAAAACAAATGTTTAATCTTACATTTTTATGTTCAACAGATGTCAAGGATCTTGAGTTCACATCAACATTGAAAGATTTCCTTCATTTAAGGTTTCTAAACAAATGCCTGACAACTATATATCAAGAGTGCTTGGATGGCGTCTTCTGTCTGGCAGGGGGGGCTAGGCTCATTTGCCCCTCTGGTCTCCTATTGCAATATGACTCTATGAATCTAGCATTTCTTAAATCCTTTGCATAATTACATTTAAGCCAATATATTTAAGCTATTATATTTCATACATTATCATAGGTAGCCTTTTAAAAGAATAAAACCTTTGTAAAGTAAAAAGGAAGGAACTCAGTAAAAAACAGCTTTTAAAGATTTCCCAAAAATGCTCTCATTCTTCCAGCCAGTTGCCTTTTTCACTGCTCTAATGAAAGGCCCATGGTATCATTTTACTATTTGCCCATTTAATTTAGGAACCTGATCAAGATATAAGCCAATATAAGTCTTGATTAAAAATGCAGTCTATATTCAGATGCCACATTATGTTTTACTGTGGTTTTATAGTTTGCTGGAAGCCATGGAGAGTGGCTAGGGCAATCCAGCCAGATGAGTGGCACATATAAAAAATGTTGCTCCTGTTGTTGTTGTTGTTATGAAATGTCAGACAGGTTGTAGTGTCCCTTCTCTTGTATGAAAGGAAATAAAGCTTAATAGGAGGCAAAAATGGACATGTCACAGAGAAGGTTGAGAGAAAGAAAATCCCTTGGAAATAGGGCTGTAGGCTAGGTGTGATGAGCTGCATTACTCTCATATTCTCAATTAACTAAGTGATCAGACTCACACACACACAGATTCTCAACTTCATCTTTTATGGGTTATCAGTGACATCAGCCACTTTAGAGATGAAGTAACTGTAGGCCTGTGATACCAATAAGATGAGAGATAAGAATTAGCATTCTGAATGCTTTCTAAGCAGCCTCCAAGCCCAAGATGCAATAAAAGAAAAAGCTTTTAGATCTCTCCAGGCAGAGGCATTGGGAAAGATGCCATATTCCCACAGGGAATAACAATGGTAATCCATATCAGGATTCAGAAATAATCTTCCGCATAAAGGCGTTTAACTTCTCCAGAAGCTAATCTACTTTTTTTCTTTTTTTTTTAAGGGCTACTCTGTGTTGATACACCGAGAAATAAGAACCACAGAGTTGGAATGGATCAAAAGACCATCTAGTTCCATCTCCTGCCCCAAACCATTTGCCCACTAGCCCCACTCCAATCAGTGCATGCAATCCAGAGCACACTGTGTTGCAATCAAGGAGTGTGGAAAGCTGCTTGCAGAGTCAATAACTCCAGATCTCAAATACATGATCCAAGTCACACATGAAAGAGCAACACCACCATAACTGAGTTACTTAAGGTTCTCCATAGGAATTGGCATAGGGAAAACCAGTATAGGGGAAACCAGTAGGTTTTTCCCATCCCAAGTTTAAAAAAGCTTTTGGTGCTAAACTGTTGCTTCCTACTTTTCTGCTTCTTCTGCAAGGTCTAAAGTGCAGGTTCACACATTTCCTCTGTGGAGAGATTTGCATGCTCCCAATGTGAAGACATCATACACCTCAAAATAGGGGCAATGCACAAACACTTCAGATGTGAGAAAAGAAATGGGTTTGTGAGACAGTTCTACTTCCTGTTATCCATTTGCAAGATATATTGTCCACAGTTAACATCCTGCTGAGAGTGTCAATGGCAAATAAACTCATATATAGTTGATGTTAGTTTCTGTTTTGCCACTGAGCAGCTGCTTGGAGTCACAGGACTCTGTTTACATTCCAGAGACCTTCCAGACTATTGGAAGTTTCACGGGAGAAGGGAGACGGATGTGACGTACTGGTTTCTCTGTTCCTTTGTTCCTTTGTTTCAGTTGCTCTCTGCTTTCACAGAGAGAGGATGTATATTTCTTTGTTGTCTGCATAGTAAGAAATAAAGCATAGCAATGTAGCCATAAATCTCATCACTTCTGCTGTTTTGGAAACTCTGCTGAATGGGGGAACGTGCCTGAGGCCTCATCAAAGGCTCAGGTCATTAATTATTCATCAGAGGGTGATTCCGAAGGACTTGGCCGGAAGATGAGCTTTATCAGCTTGGCCGAGTGGAGATTCTGACAGTTGACAGCTTTGTCAAAGGCATACAATGTACCCACCCATGCATCCACAGGGGGCGCTAAACAACAAAATGCAGGGACCAGAAGAAATCTGTTGAAAGAAAACTGTATCTTTAGATATGAGGGAAATGTAGTGATTGACAAGAATATGTCCTACACCTGTTGGTTGCAAGGAAAAGAAATAGGCATGAAAAGCAGAATTTCTGGATGCCAAGATTCAAGTTTGGGGCAAGTGTGCTTTGGTGAGAGAACGCCACACTCTGCCACCAACGCAAGAAATAAAAGCTTTCACAGCAGCGCAGCTGCAGACGATGGGACATAGTGCTGGGGGCAGGGCACGTCAAGATCGCTCAGGAGCTACAGGGGGATCTCTTTTTTGACTCCCGCGATTGACCTGGATAACCCTGGTGATCTACCTGTTGATCGCCATCGACCGGTTGAACATTGCTGCCATACAACATTCAGAAAAAGTTGCACAGGCAGTAAAACTTGGCTTAGTTACAGTGGTGAAATTATTGACATAGCAACTCAAGAGTGGCTTATAAGAGGCATGCAGTCTGAGCTGCAGCAACCAGACTTCACACGTTGATCTTCTCTGGTAGACTGAGGGGGGAGCAAAGGCTTGATTACTTTGTCCCTCCCAAGGTGAGCCAAGCCTGGTGGGACAGCTTACCATATGATCTTAAGCCCTTCAAGCATTAATTAGACTTAAGCATGTTGATTATATGAGGCTGGTTATTCTGTAACACCGTCTATGTGTTTTAAGGCCCGCAACAGAAGATACAATTAAGCAGAATACTGCAATGGACCTGTCAGACTCCAATGTCCTTATTCTGGTCACATTTTGGCAGTTGTGGTGGCATCAGGCCCAACCCAAATATAACCATACAGTTCCTTCACAGATGTCTTCAAACTGGTGGTTAGATGAGCCCTGATTTATTTTCAGCAGTTTTCCAGATTCACATAGCTGGTATGAGTGCAACTGAAGCCAGTCCTTTTCCCTGTGCCTATTTATTTGGTTAATTCCTGTGGAATGAATAACAAATAAAAATGATTGCTTGTGCCATTATTCAAGCTCAGCAGAGCTGCTGTGCATAGACTGCTGGCACAGATAACTCTTTAGCAAATTTAGCCTTTTTCAGGCCTGCCAACTCTTTGGACATTTTGGACTCCTTTGACTACCATTGTAATGATTGATCTAGTTCTCCCCACCAGAACGTATCCAGAATGTATCTTTTTAAATACAAAAACTAAGCAGCAAATCAATTAAAAGAAGAGCAGAACAAATGAACTAATAATAGCATTTGTTGAAATGAAGGTTAAGGATGTTCAGGGACAGCATAAGACATTTTCCTTACAATTGGTACCTCCCTCTGTCCCAAATCAAGGTGCTTAGTACAAAGCTATTTTGGCATCTGAAGCTGAAAACCCCACAAGTACCTCTCACTGTCCCTGGCAGGAAAAACGCAATCGTAATAAATCAAAGACTAACAATTTGCTACCTTATTGTGACACCCCATTTTGCTTAACGGTAGAGCCAATGTCATTTTGTCAGTGTTTTGCTCTATGGAGTTACAGACCTGCCTCATTGGTAACGTTCATGTTACCAATGGACTGTTTTTGTAAATACTTGTATATAGCTCACATTAAAAAGACTGCACTGGGGGGAAAAACCCTAGGACTCTGAGCGTTTCGCTGAAAGCGCCGCGAGGAATTCGCGACAAATACTACCATATTCAGAGGTGGTGGTTATGGATGCTTACAACAATTTTAAAAAGCATTGGTGTGCCAATAGGTTTATGATGCTTATTGCTTGCCAGTGGTAAAGTGCACCACAATAGTTATAACTACTGCTAATAAATACTGCAATGCTTGGCCATGCATATGTTAGAAAGAACAGATGTCAGGAACCTTGTGAGTGCTCTCATTTGCTCATTGCCTTTAACAGTTTGGGAGGCCAGTACATTTCATAAAAAATCTACCCTGGGGCTTCAGGCAAGGGGCCTGGAGTGATACAGCACATGTTTTTGTGTGTGCCCCCCCCCCAAAAAAAATATGTTCTTCTGGGTGGCTTGTCAATAAGTTCTCTTACAGCAGCTTCATGTTCCCCTCTTGAATTCAGCACTTGCAGGGGCTCTGTGGAGTCTCTGTCCCTGCTCTCAAGTGCTCATGCAGAATTTACAACTAATTCATCAGAATCTCTTAAATATTGTACTTAAAATCTCACCATACATCCATATATTGTTCCAAAAATAACATCTACATGAAAAACATCTCTACAGGTATTTACAATTTCTACAAAAATAAAAGCAAAAAACTAAGAAGCTAGTAGATATAAAAAATAAAGGAAGCGATACAAAGAAACATATTCAAAAGGGAAAAGGAAGTCTGTGGCTGAATATTATTCTGATATTTGCTGTTCCTAAACATTGCAAATAAAGTTCACCTTTCAATTTTTTGTGATGTTCATTAGTTATTCTCCTACAATATGTTGTTAAGAGGGTGACATTCTATTTCTTCACGAAAAAATGTTGGCCATATTTCCCACGTCCGCAATTAAAACAATATCAGTGTAGGGTGGAATGTATATCTGACTTTAAAACGTATCCATTAGACGTTTTGTCCCAATTACCAAAATTCTTATGTGAACACAAACAACAGGTAAAAGTCTAAAAAGCACTTTTAATGCTACATTGAAAACATGCAGAGATTTCCCACTACAGTGTTAAAGTCTTCTTTAAGTGCACTCGCGTCCCTTCCTGTGCTCTGGAGACCAGGGCCACCCTCTGAGCCCAAGTGCTACTTTCCAAGTGCTCAACACAGACAACCTTAGTCTTTGGTAGAATCAACTTATTTCCCAATTGGACCTCACTTTCTCTTACTTAAGTCCTGCTCACTTTCTCCATATACTTCATATCCATCCATATTATGCTAGTAAGCCTTACATCAATTGTGTAATGCATTCTTATCTTCATTTTACAAGTGGGAGGAGAAGCTAATAAATAATGGTTTATTTTTACTGAGCTGAATCAGAAAATTGTGGAGTTGGAAGGGACCCTGAGGATCATCTAGTTCAACCCCCTGCAGTGCAGGAATATACAGGGATTGAACCTGCAACCTTGGCATTATCAGCAGCACACTCTAACCAACTGAGCTATCCAGGCATTTTAGTTTAGGTCGTCCAATGAGTAGCCATGACTGAGCTGTTATTTGAATGGACCCAAGGATATTCAGTTCATAGCTCAGACTCTTTAGCCATAATGCTATCCAATGTGTTCATCCGTAGAACAGGCAATCTGGGCAGGAAGGAGGCTGAACTTATCACTACTGAAGATCAAGAATAATTTCTCAGTCTTATCTGAAACTACATTGTCAGTTCTGTGGCAGCCTGATATAACCAAGCTAGATTCTGTTTCCCACACTGGAATGATCAACCCTAGATATTTTCCCAGTTTGAAAAAGTCAAAGGGACAGCCACTGTACATTCTGGACCAAAGCTTATTTTTAATAGCACACAGAAATGGGTGTCGAAGGCACAAAAACTGGGCCAGTCTGAAATCTGTACTCCCAAAAACTTCATGATAATAACCAGCCTGTTCTACTTCCATAGCCATTCTGCCACAAACCCATATACTCCATCAACTGAGAAAAGAGAAATCTCCCCATATGAGTTGCAGATACAGTTCCCACCGAAATTAATAGAAATCCAATTTAATGAATTTGGGTCTGGGTGACAATCCACAATTTTCTTGTAATATGTGTATCTGGAAACCCATCTGGCACCCAAATGGAATTTCAAAAAATTGTGGATTATGGTGAAGGTATCTAATGCTACATAACATCTGTGCATGTTTTCCACATGGTGTATGATATATTTGTTCAGTTGTCTTTGTTGCCAAAGTGCACAGTCTGTATTTGCACACTTCAAACTAATATAACAAGTGCCAAGTTGGTCCTTTCAAAATTCATTTTTTTAACACATGGAAACCTGGACAGTTTTGTGTACAGAACCAACAATGTGTCTAAAATGTAGAGGCACAGAATCAAAGCTGTACCATTGCAAAAATCCAGATTTCAAGACTGTGCTGAGATCTCTTTGAAACTTAGGCTTTGCACTATCCATGTACATGACACCATTGATCTAACAAGTGAAATATGCTGTTATTGGTGTGTGATGTTTTAACTGAGAGTATAAAGAAATCCATAATGTATTGAATTACGCAAAAGTACTTAGGACAAAACATTCCCTTCATATCCTCTCAGAGCTCAAACTTCAGATTTGGAAGCAAAAGATTTGATTACTTTCATCTTAGCATGCAAATCTACAAATATGAATGGTCTTGATTTACTGAATCTCCATTAATAAAGTTGGAATATTAAACTATGTAATCTCCTTTGTCTGGAACTGTCTGTGAAGCCAGGGAGTGCATTACTAAGTCAAACAAGACTTCTGCATATCTTTGCATATTCAGGAGTCACTCAAGGGAACTTTATCTTTTAAAAAACCCCTGTGAGAAGTAGCCTAGATGGGATTGGTTAAAGAACTGATGTTACTGCCTTCTAGAATAGGGGATCTTTTAAAGGATTAGAAGACCTGTAAAAAAACACTTCACCTCTAAACAGGTGAAATGCATGAACATTTCAACATAACTTGAAATGGAAGCTCATTTTTCGCAAAGGAAGCCTCAAGAAAATTTGCATCAACACAAATTGTATGGGGTGTTCTTTTTGGTAATCAAATAACAGAAGCACTGTTAGAGTATTGTTAAAAGAAAACAAGCTATTTGTTTCCATGTTTGTTGGATGTATGCTTTGGCCCAAGTAAAATAACAACAACTACCGTAAGTACTCAAGCAGCTTACCCAGTTAGGTAAATTCACAATGTAAGCAAACTGCTGCACTAGATATGAATTGAATGGATACTGGATAACCTGGTGTCTGTGATGCATATGGTTTGCTTTACCATTTGCTTAGATTGAGATTCATCCATTGCACACCTAAATTTATCACGCAACCACGATGCTTCCAGGAATGAGTTGAACCCATAAATATGGATTGAACAGCAGGTTGAACACTGGGAAAATGAAATAGAGTCTGAATACAGCCTCTGTCATGTATTCTGCTGGCTGCAGCAAACAATTAAGGTAAAGCCTAATCATGCAAACGTTTGAATTATAATGCTTCACATTTATTGTCATTAAAAGAAACAGTAATAGCTGCACATAAGCAATCATAATAAATGGATCTAAAGTATTTGTTTTTATATAAAAAATAGGAATTCTGCTGTTAAAGACAGCTTTGACTTGAGATTACCTCCCATCCGTCCTTTGCATAAATATTGCATCTGGCCACTTCTCCTCTTGCATCTAACCTTTATTTCCCTTTTATTTTAAAAGGCTGTTTCATAATTCCCACACTGTATACTGGCACGCTGTACGCTAACATGTTGCCGACACTCTCATTGGCACTACACGACTATATATTAGCCACAGGAGAACTGGAGTGGATATTCAGGCAGAAACAAATCTAAAAGCAGTGAACCATCAAATGTGAGGAACTCAAGAGGAAGTTGGCAGATGAAAGGATACTGGCAACTCCCTATAGTCAAAGCACATCTCTGAAAGGCACTTATTTCAAGAAAAGTGTATAGTGTCCTTCCGTCCCTACCCCCCGTTGGCTAAAATGACCGTATAATTCATACTCCTTCGTATTTTTTCTGCAGGCGAACAAGTGTTTCCAAACAGTATGGAAAAAGGAAACTGGAAGGAAATGCCAGGGTAATTGGGAAGACTTAGACCATCCCTATCAATTCATTGTGTTACTGTGCTAGTGCAGGCTAAAGATACCCCACTGCTGCGGAGTGCAACCCCTGAGCCCCTCAGATTGTAGAGGACATGTCAGTAGGACCACAGACCAAAGCTAGTCACAGTAACAGGATCTGAGGAAAACCATGTGAACTGGCATATCTAAGCACATCTGAAAGCCTTTGCAAATGAGCCTACGGGAATTCCAGGCAGCCTGACTCTCTGCGGACAAGTCACAGATCTTCCTAGTCATGGCTGGGCAACGATTTTGGACCAAAATCAACTAAGTTATTGCACTAGAGGAAACCAATGTAATCAGCCCCACTAGCACAACAGGACTTCCACCCCTCTCCTCCCTGCTGTGCCCCCTGCAGTCTTTCCATACTGCTTCAGTTGGTCAGGAGAATACCCCAGAATAGTGTATGAGAGGGGGGGTGGAGGAGATCGTTCCGTTTGGCAAGTAAATTGGTGGAAGAATTGTCCTAGGACAATGTTGACTTCCACTCACAGTTATGATGCCCCTACTTGCTTCACCTTTCATTCTTACAGTATGGCATAGAAGAATTTCCAGGCACGTGAGAGACGCTTATGGGAACAAATCCAGAATGCAGAGCAGGGTTTCAGCTTAAGGTGCACAGACAAAATGGTGGAAGGTTTTAAGCTGGACTGTATCAAAGAAAACAAAATATATGTGATACCTGTCTGAGTCTTACATGGAGCACCACTCACCACCTGGGCTGAAGCATTCGGCATCAGTCGCAGCCTCTGGACCAGTTGCAACCCAGTCTAGAACAATTCTCAGATCTGGGAACCACTTACCTGCAGTGTCTCTCAATCAGCAGGATGCAGCTTCAGCGTATTAAACTGCATCCAACTGCAGCATATCCTCCAACATTTCTCTGATGAAAATAGGGATGGCCTGTTCCAGAATGATAATTTTACTATTTATACCCCACACATCTTACTGATTTGCCCCAGCCACTATGGGAAGCTTCCAACATATAGAAAAACACAATAAAGCATGAAACATTAAAAACCCCTTCCCTATATAGGATTGCCTTCAGACGGCTTGGGGGGTTGGATAACGCCATACTCTCCAAAATTCCTCCAATGAAAATAGGGACATCCAATGAAATAGGGACATCCAATTTCATCCCAATGAAAATAGGGATGTGGGTGGCGCTGTGGGTTAAACCACAGAGCTTAGGACTTGCCGATCAGAAGGTCAGCGGTTCGAATCCCCACGGCGGGGTGAGCTCCCATTGCTCAGTCCCTGCTCCTGTCCACCTAGCAGTTCGAAAGCATGTCAAAGTTCAAGTAGATAAATAGGTACCACTCCGGTGAGAAGGTAAATGGCGTTACCGTGCACTGTTCTGGTTCACCAGAAGTGGCTTAGTCATGCTGGCCACATGACCCGGAAGGTGTACGCCAGCTCCCTTGACCAATAAAGCAAGATGAGCACCACAACCCCAGAGTCGGTCACGACTGGACCTAATGGTCGGGGTCCCTTTACCTTTAAGGAAAAGTGGGACATTCCAGGATAAAATCAGAAACTGGGATGGCTTCTCTAAATCAGGGATGTCCCTGGAAAAATAGGAACACTTGGAGGGTCTGCTGCAGGCAGGCACTAGTTCAACATTTGCACGGCCTTTCACCTCCAGTGAATGTTTAGAGGTAGTCTCAGTTTCCTACTCATATTGAAATACTGCCCCTCAATGAGGCCAAACTTAGATTCACAAAATGTTTAGGGGTCTGCATACCCCTACGTCCCCACAGAAAAAAGCGCTGCACTTGCCACTGTTTTTATGTCCTTTAATGACTGCAGCAGAGTTACCCTGAAAGGCACCAGTTCATCACAAGCAATCTTTTCATGTATCTGAGCTCATTAGGTTAGCATGACTTTTCCCCGAGCTTCAACTTCATTTAGTTTTGGTAAATCTATCAATTTAGCCCTTGCATTTCATTTCATTGCTAAGCAGGATGGCAGCCAAGCAGAGAAAATGCCAAATTTGTTCGGCAAGGGTTGAGCCAGAATCCCTTAAGTTGGTTTATAAAAAAAGCTGACCTAAAATGAAGATTGTGACCTTTGTTAAAGAAAAGGAATGGGTGATCGGCCTATATAGTTCTGCCTGGCTTCTCAAATGTAGAACCTCATATCTCAATTGACCACCTTTTGCTTCTCATTAAGTTATAAAATTTATTGCCACTCAGTATGTTCAGTCCGCTACACTCATCTGCAGGTCTCTGCTTTTGCCTTGTACCCTTCTAGTGGATTTAATGCAAAAGTGACTGGACCTTAATGCAAAATTGCTGTAGAAGCATTAAGTGGGCTACCTACTGGGATTATGCTGAGGAATTCCAAATGTCACTTTAATGCTGCTGGGAGTAACCAGTTAAAATCCATTTACGAAAACCTCCAGCTTTGGGGATGTTAGAAGGACAGTTTGTATGAACCGTGTTTAGCATCACACAGAAAGGACAGAATTTCCAGACTTTTAAATAAAAGGCTACCTCATCTTCTTCTTCTTCTTTTAACCTCAAAAAGAAAGATAAACTGGAAACTGTGAAGCTTGCATAGTTTTGCAATTTGGATGACCCTGGAGTTGTGCAAGAGGCTCAAATACTCTCTAGTACAGCTGCGAAGAGCAAGATCAGATTTCCTTGAGCTCAAACAACCTGTGGGAAATATTAAGCCTTGTAAATCCCAAACACCCCAAAATAATTATCCCAACTCCCCTTTGATTTAAAGATTTTCTGTGTATCACTGAATCTGCAGAAGAGCAACTTCTTCACTGATTAGTGGAAGATGATTTGGCACTCTGTTGTCAAATCCTTTTCCCAACAGGGAGAAAATGGAGGATATGTTGAGGGGTGGAAAAGGGCAGTCAGCAACATGAAAGTAATATGCTCTCACAAGAATGGGTAGATACCTTCTTTTTAGGGAAGAAGGGTGCTATGGAGTCCACAGTGAAAGACAACATTATTCTTGGTGGAAGGGGCAGTGCTGATGTTAGAAAAGCATCATCTCTAGTTTTAAAATATCAGGGCTCATTTGGACTTTCAGAACCTCCTGTAGTTTTACTGGCTCCACCCCTGTCCACGATAGAGCTCAGCCTTGCAATGAACTTCAGCCTTCTGCATCCTTGTTTCTCTCTCTCTCAAAAGTTCCTGTGTGTGGGAATTCCAAAGTGTGATAGTGCCAGACGCAGGCAATCACATGCGGAGAGAATGCCATTGCATTCAAGGCTTCTTCATAGCATCTGGTTGGCCACTGCGAAAATGAGACCCTGGAATGATAGGCTTTTCGATAGATCCAGCAGGGCTTTTCTTAGGTGACACTGATCAGCCATCAAATGATGTACATCTGAAAAGATTTGGTTGGTACCACAGTTAGTCAAAGCTAGCCTAATTCAGACCCTGCTTAGGACCCTGTCACAGTCCTGATGTTGTCATAGAAAGTATGATGCTTTCCAGTTCCTTTCCACAGCCTACAAACCTACTCATCTGCCAGCATCCCTCATCTTTCCTTCATCCTTCTTGCCTTTGCTGCTGCTCCATTCAATGAAGACCAGATATAATCTCACCTCCAGGTACGCTTTGTGCATGCAACTCAGGATGAATGCTCAATAAAGAAGCCATTTGGAGGGACCCATCTTGCTATGGTAGGAAGAATTCCCTTATTCTAGCATAGCGGTAGGCAACCTAAGGCCCATTGGCCATAAGTGGATCACAGGGGTTGTTTAACCAGCCCATGAACTGCCCCAGAAATCAGCACACGGGGACTCGCTTCCACGGCGCTGGAAATCATGTCTGCACAGACTCAGACGCTGGAAATCGTGGGCACACGAACTATCCGGCCCATGGAGGGATCTCCACTGGAGTTAACTGGCCCACGTGAGGTAAACCTTGCCAACCCCTGTTCTAGCATTTACACTTAGAATATATGTCATTATATTGAAGAGCTTTGGATCTCTCTGAGATGCAGACAGTTTCTCAGATTATATAGGAAAGGTCACTTGCTTTATCTTGGTCACAAAATTAATGCGATTCAAGCTATGAGTGTCAATGTGTATTTATCTATTTTTAAAGATGACAACCTAACACTGTAATTGTCAAGGTTTTGTATGTATGTCTACCGAGTTCATTGTTGCCACTGGAAACTATTCACCATCCCACTGACAGAGCAAGGTGCAGCTTTTCAGAAAGAAAGAAACTGTAATCCATCTTTTAAAAAAGAAAATATCACTGCTTTTGCTAACACCTCCTTTAAAATATTGCCTCTTCGGTTTGGATGCATTCATCAAAACCTAAGCTGCAATGGTGTGTATAATGCAATGAATGAGAAGAGCTATGAGCTATCTGGAAGCAGGAAACTTAAAAACTGTTATCTGGCGTTCCTGGGCTTGACCTCTTGTAGTGTTTTACTGGATAAAGAACAATATGGTCCGAGAGAGAGCAAGAGTTTGAGTCTAAGGGAGCTAGTATCATTCAGCAACCTTGGACAAGTCATGTGGCTTAATTTTACATTGGATGTGCATAGCCTTCCACTGAAATTACAAAGTTGGCTTGTTCTGCACACCAAAAAGGAGCCATTGGTCATCACCTACGACCTGCTTGCCAAACCACTGAAACCACTTTACTGCTGAGAGGCACTGTAATGTGGGAAACAGAATATCATGTTTTGATTAATTTTTAACAATTTTTATATCCTCAATAGGTTTCCAAGATGACCTATTATAAAGCAACTTTACATGCCTCTAGTTAGTAGAGGGTTAGGGTTTCCCTTCAGATGTGAAGGAAATAAGCAGCTATCTTCTGGTGGCCCCTTCGCTGCAAGAAGCAAAGTTACCGGGAACCAGGTAGAGGGCCTTCTCAGTAGTGGCACCCGCCCTATGGAATGCCCTCCCATCAGATGTCAAGGAATAAACAATTATCTGATGTTTAAAAGACATCTGAAGGCAGCCCTGTTTAGAGAAGTTTTTAATATTTAATGCTGTATTGTTTTTAACACTTGATTGGAAGCCGCCCAGAGTGGCTGGGGAAACTCAGCCAGACAGGCGGGGTATAAATAATAAATAATAATTAATAATTATTATTATTATAAAACCCCCAATCTCCTCCTGCTCCTCCTGCTCCTCCTGCTCCTCTTCTTCTTCCCCTCTCATGCATGAAGCAGCCATGTATCCAGCTTTTACTATGCCTTAGAATTTGAAGCCATCCTTGTAAATAGGAAGAAACTGTAAGTAAATAACCTTTTTTTGCCTTTACCAATGGGACATCAGAGTGTCTTTAGGTATTACTCTTTTAAGCAGTGCTAGTGATTTGTGAATGAGACCGAATAGGCAGTGGAAGGACTGAGTAAATCCAGCTTCCAAGTTACTTAAATCGGCTTCAAACTATAAAACCAACCAATTTTATTTTTAAAAAACCCAACTAGCCAAGGTAACATAACATCAAGAGTCCAAAATATTTACCATGGCATGTGTTTTTAGGTTTTTATTATGTTACTTTTTTTTACTGGTTATAATGTTATTTTTGTAGGTTGCTTTGGGTTACTTTAAAAAAAGTTACTAATAAGTGCAACCACCACCTAATAATCCCAGGAACTTCCTTAGAGGAGGTCATGTTAACACTTATTAGCACTACTAAAGAGTTGGAACCCTTCAGAAGATATTTGTGCATGATACCACATTTGCACACCACATGTCTTTTCACTTATCGCCTGTGGCTGGAAAATTTGGATCCAAGTAAAATACTACAGTCCAAGTGGTGTGTTTGCACCACACCAATGTTGTTGTGCCCCTCCCCATCTCTGTTCTGGTATGCTGCAGGGACTCAGCTGGATGAACCATGCTGTCCCATTGATGTGTCTAGTCACTTGCAGTTAGTTCGCTATCACTAGTCCTCTCAGGGGCTGACTTAGGTGATTTTTCATAATATGGCACCCTGTGCAAGACCAAAATTTGGCACCTCTAAATGGATCTTCTCACTTATAGATCTTCTCAATTTTGTGCCCCCTCATCTCGGCACCCTGTGGTGGCGGGGGACCGCCCACACCACCCTAAATCCGGCACTAGTTCAGTGGTTACAGGGCCAGCAAGAGATGCCATAAGCTGCAATCCCTTCAGTCCCTGTGCTTTGCTGGAGACCATTTGCTCAGGGATAAAGTATAAATGTAAATCAATCCTATATGAAACTGGAGGGGTTTTGAGTACATGGAACTGGTCTGTGAATTTATGTATTAACAGCAGCTAGCAATGCCACACATGCCTCAATTCAGGAAAACAATCTTCAGAATGTCTGACTGTGCTTATGTTAAATGTCAGTTTAGTAATGTGTGACAAAGAGAGAATTATTCCCCTCTATAGCAATGTGGCTTCACTCTGAACCCATTTAATCACACCAGGCTTGTGCAAGCTCACAGGACACATCCAGGAAATGCACCTTTCGTAAATTGCTATCATCATTCTCTGAATCATTCTCAGCCCAAAATGTTTTGTGCTTATTCCTTACAACTGACTTGGCTGCCACCTTTATATATATATAAAAGCTCTACCAAAGGCGCAATCAGTTTGAGTTTCAGGTTAGTTCTTTTTTATGGCTATGTTGCAGAAATCGCTGTGAGTCTAGCCTCAAATGCACACTGTACCTTTAAATCACCCCCCCCTTAGACTTTTAGGTAGAGTTAAGGTAGAGGTAAAGAACCCCTGGAGGGTTAAGCCCAGTGAAAGGCAACTATGGGGTTGTGGTGTTCATCTCGCTTCAGGTGTCGGCATTAGCCCACAGACAGTTTTCCGGGTCATGTGGCCAGCATGTGATGGCCTGGGATTCCGATTCAGAGGATGAACCAGAGGAATCCCAGCCTGCACTGGAGTCCCCGCCTCCAGGGCCGGCTGAACTGGGGCAAGGCCTAGATGCTGAAGAGCCTGCACCTGTGTCAGAGCTTCAGGAGCTGGCCCCAGGTGAAGCCCTTCTGGCCCCAGAGGGGCTTGACGACTCAGTGGCCACAGGTGAGCCTCCTCCAGGGCCCAGTAACCCTTCGGCCTCTCCTGATCTGCAGAGGCTTAGGGCAGAGAGGCGAAGGGAACTGGTTGCCCCCAGGAGGAGTGCTCGCCTTAAGGCCAGAGGAGGCGGGGCTCCTGGGGGCCGGGACCGCCCCCGGCCTTAGAAGAGGATAAAAGCCCAGTCAGCCTGGCCCCAGGTTGCGGGAGCAACGTCGTTGTTGGCTTCGGACCTTCCTGTGTTCCTGATCCCTGCTCGGCCTCCTGTTCCTGACTATCCGGTGTTCCTGATCCCTGCTCGGCCTCCTGTTCCTGACTATCCGGTGCTCCTGTTCCCTGCTCAGCCTCCTGTTCCAGCGTTCCTGTTCCCCGCCCGGCTCTCTGCCTTGGACCTCGCCCCTCTTCGTGTGGACTCTGCTTACACCCATGGTACCTACCCCCGGGACCAGCACAGTTTGCTCCCGCCCCACCCGCACTCCCCCTTCGTTGGGGTGCGTTCGGGAAGAGCCAGAGGCCATGGCTGACCAGGCGGCTGCGCTGGAGGCTTTGGCCCAGGAGAACCAGGCCTTGACCCACACCGTGCAGCAGCTCAGCGACGCGGTGACGGCTCTTCAGCAGCGCTTGGAAGCCCCACCGGCTCCTGGCAAGTACCCAGTGGCTTTGCCCGAGAAATTTGATGGGGCCCCGGCCAGCTTTCCCATGTTCCTCGCCCAAGCCAAGCTGTATATTCAGGGGCGAGCCCGGAACTTCCCTGACGACCGCACCAAGGTGCACTTTTTGATTAGTTTGTTAAAGGACCAGGCGGCCAAGTGGGTGTTGCCGCTACTCAGGCAAGACTCCCCCTTGCTGGCAGACTATACGGGGTTTTGCAATCTCCTGGAGGCCACGTTCGGCAACCCCCTGAAAGGGAGTCAAGCCAACCGGGCGATTCGGCGGTTGGAACAGGGCAAGTCCACGGTAGCCGCATATACCACGGAGTTTCGGCTGTTGGCACAGGATTTGACCTGGAACGACTCGGCACTGCGGGACCAGTATCTCGAAGGGCTTTCGGACGAGATACTGGACCAGCTGGCCACGATGGAACGCCCCACCACGCTAGACACTCTCATTCAACGGAGTCTACAGATAGACGACCGGCTGGAGGATCGTCGCCAGGCCCGGGGCCGACGACACCTCCAGTTCTCGGCACCAGTTTCTTCCGGCAGCCCCTCGGTCACAACTAAGTTATCGGAGGAGCCTATGCGGCTCGGGGCAGTGCGGCCAAGCCTTTCCCCCGTAGAGAAGGAGCGGCGTCGGGAGGGGAATCTATGTCTCTACTGTGGCGGAAGTGGACACTACGCTCGGTCCTGCCCTGAGAAACGCCGGCCGCAGGGAAACCGCCAACCCCCAGTAGCTGATGGTCCTAGCTACCGGGGGTCCCAAACAGCGCAGAATGGGCCCGCACCAATAGACTTGCAACATCTTATGGTTCCGGTACGTTTATACCCTCCAGGTGGGCCCTGGATTCTTACCCATGCTTTGGTGGATTCAGGAGCAACCCGTTCTTATATGGACGCTGCTTTTGTGCCCATCATCAGGTGCCACTTCGGAACAAGCCAGAACCGGTCCAGGTGGAAGCAATTGACGGACGGCTTCTACGTTCGGGAGCCGTTACTCAGGAGACCCAGCCCCTGGTCCTGTGTCTCCAGCAGCACCGGGAGTTGCGAACTTTGGACATTGCCTCTATGCCCCGGTTCCCCCTCGTGCTCGGGATGGACTGGTTGGAAGCTCACAACGTTCAGATTGACTGGGTCAAATGGACTGTGCACTTCCCAGACCCATGTTCCCATGCTCAATCCGAGACGCTGGCGGCCGCGCCCACGGAGCAGGCAGCACCCACGCTCCCAGCCGTGTACCAGGACTACCAGGACGTGTTTGAGGAACGGGGGGCGGACCAGCTGCCGCCGCATCGGCCTTTTGACTGCGGCATAGACCTCCAACCCGGAGCGCCTTTACCAGTGAGTCGCTTATATTCTCTAACAGAGCCAGAGCGCGAGGCTTTGCAGGACTTCTTGCGCAAGAACCTGGAGCGTGGGTTCATTAGGCCTTCCACCTCGCCTACCGCGGCACCAGTGCTCTTTGTTAAGAAGAAATGTGGGGAACTCCGCCCTTGCCATGATTACCGAGCCCTGAACAAAATTACCATCCCAGACCAGTACCCCTTGCCCCTTATTTCGGAGTTGCTGGAGCGGGTGCAAGGGGCACAGGTGTTCACCAAGCTGGACCTCCGGGGGGCCTACAACTTGATTCGGATCCGAGCCGGTGATGAGTGGAAGACAGCGTTTGGGACCCGGTACGGGCAGTTCGAATACTTGGTTATGCCCTTCGGTTTGTGCAACGCGCCTGCTGTATTCCAACGCTACATCAACCACATGTTCCAGGATTTGTTAGACAAGTACGTGGTGGTGTACTTGGACGACATACTGGTTTACTCCCGTGACCCGGCTCACCATGAGGGACATGTCCGGACCGTGCTGCAGCGCTTGCGTGAGCACCGTTTGTACGCAAAGCTCAGCAAGTGCGAGTTCCATCAGCGGACTGTGGACTTCCTTGGTCACCGGCTCTCTCCAGATGGGGTGCAGATGGACCCTGGGAAGGTGGCAGCGGTTCGAGAATGGGCGGCACCCCGGAACCGCAAGGACCTACAGCGTTTCCTGGGGTTCGCCAACTACTACCGGACCTTCATCGCAGATTATGCTCATCGCACCACCCCGTTGACCCGGCTACTGCGCCCAAAGACGCCGTTTTCCTGGGACAAGGAGGCAGAGGAGGCGTTTCAGGGGTTGAAGGCCTGTTTCCAGAGGGCGCCGATCTTACAACATCCTGACCCCTCTCGACCCTTTGTGGTGGAGACTGACGCCTCCAGTACGGCTCTCGGTGCCGTCTTGTCTCAACAGAATGGACCTGAAGCGCCACTCTTACCCTGTGCCTTCTATTCCCGCCAGCTCCTACCAGCGGAGCGTAACTATACTGTGTGGGAGCGGGAACTACTGGCCATCAAGGTGGCCTTTGAGGTCTGGCGCCACCATCTGGTTGTGAAGTCTGCCGGCGCGCCAAGGGCCCTACCGGGCGACCCCCCGGCCTACTTCAGCCATTGCCAGTTCCACCGCGCCCTTGGCACACGGTTTCGTTGGACTTTGTAGTGGACTTACCCCCGTCTCGTGGCTGTACCTGCCTTCTAGTTTTCTCCGACCATTTCACCAAGATGGTGCACTGCACCCCCTGCCCATCTGTACCCACAGCCAAGGAAACCGCTCAGCTGTACCTTCAGCATGTCTTCCGCCTGCATGGCCTACCTGAGCGCGTGGTGTCCGACCGGGGCGTTCAGTTCACATCCCGGTTCTGGCGAGCATTGCACCAGACCCTCGGGACAGAGGTCTGCCTCTCGTCAGCCTACCACCCACAGACCGATGGCCAGACGGAACGGGCGAACGCGGTGCTGGAGCAGTACCTCCGGTGTTACTGCAGCTACCAGCAGGATGACTGGGTCGACCACCTGGCATTGGCGGAGTTCGCCTACAACAACGCGGTGAATGCGTCCACCCAGCAGACCCCGTTCCAGGCCAGTTACGGTTACCATCCACGGCTGTTTCCAGATGTGCTGCCGGCATCCGCGGTCCCGGCGGTGACGGAGTGGCTTCAAGAGCTCCAGTCCCAGCAACAGCTTTTGGTGGAGCAACTGCACCAGGCCAAGGAAGCGTACAAAGCCCAGGCTGACCGCCACCGCCAGGTGGGGCCGGAGCTTCGCGTCGGAGACCTGGTTTGGCTCTCCACTCGCCACCTCCACCCCTCTCGACCTTCGCGGAAGTTGGATGCCCGCTTCACCAGCCCGTTCCCTATCGTGGACCAAGTCTCTCCTGTGGCATTCCGCCTCCGGTTACCCGCAACCCTGAAGGTTCACCCGGTCTTCCACAGGTCCCTTCTGAGTCCGGTGGCTCCACCCGACGAGTTCCACCCGAACCGTCCCCGACCGCAGCCGGTGTTGGTTCAGGGAGAGCCTGAGTACGAGGTGGAACGCATCCTGGACTCCCGATACCGCAGGGGAAAGCTGCAGTATCTCATTGACTGGAAGGGGTACGGACCGGAGGACCGTTCCTGGGAACCAGCGGCCAATGTCCACGCACCTGCCTGCCTCCGAGAGTTCCATGCGACGTACCCCGGCAAGCCGGGTCCGGACCCTCGGTTGAGGGGGGGGCCTGGGAGGGGGGATGGTGTGATGGCCTGGGATTCCGATTCAGAGGATGAACCAGAGGAATCCCAGCCTGCACTGGAGTCCCCGCCTCCAGGGCCGGCTGAACTGGGGCAAGGCCTAGATGCTGAAGAGCCTGCACCTGTGTCAGAGCTTCAGGAGCTGGCCCCAGGTGAAGCCCTTCTGGCCCCAGAGGGGCTTGACGACTCAGTGGCCACAGGTGAGCCTCCTCCAGGGCCCAGTAACCCTTCGGCCTCTCCTGATCTGCAGAGGCTTAGGGCAGAGAGGCGAAGGGAACTGGTTGCCCCCAGGAGGAGTGCTCGCCTTAAGGCCAGAGGAGGCGGGGCTCCTGGGGGCCGGGACCGCCCCCGGCCTTAGAAGAGGATAAAAGCCCAGTCAGCCTGGCCCCAGGTTGCGGGAGCAACGTCGTTGTTGGCTTCGGACCTTCCTGTGTTCCTGATCCCTGCTCGGCCTCCTGTTCCTGACTATCCGGTGTTCCTGATCCCTGCTCGGCCTCCTGTTCCTGACTATCCGGTGCTCCTGTTCCCTGCTCAGCCTCCTGTTCCAGCGTTCCTGTTCCCCGCCCGGCTCTCCGCCTTGGACCTCGCCCCTCTTCGTGTGGACTCTGCTTACACCCACGGTACCTACCCCCGGGACCAGCACACAGCATGACTAAACCGCTTCTTGTGCAACGGTACACCGTGACAGAAACCAGAGCACACGGAAACGCCATTTATTTTCCCGCCACAGTGGTACCTATTTATCTACTTGCACTGGCGTGCTTTTGAACTACTAGGTTGGCAAGAGCTGGGACAGAGCAACGGGAGCTCACCCCGTCACCGAGCTTCCAATTAGCAAGACCAAGAGGCTCAGTGGTTTAGACAACAGCGCCACCAAGTCCCTTTTTTAGGTAGAAGAGTAGTATTGACTGACATTCCTAGTGGATTATGGGTCTTGGATGCCCCATGCAGATTTGCACAGATCGGTGCCTTTTGTATGACAAATCAAAGTAATAGCAAAAGTACAATTAACAAAATAGAAGCAAGGTAATTCAAGGTTACGGCTTCTGCTTTTTCCTGGTTCTGCTGTGCTTCACAGCAATCATGCATATTCAGTATTAAGAAGCTTATGTGTTACCTGAAGTGTTAGTTGAATAGACGGCCAAGCATGTAGTTGAAGTGTGAAGGCTTTTCATTTGGGTGAGGTGTGTAGGTGAACCTTCTGATCTCTTGAGGCAGGAAACGAAATTCTTAAATGACAACATCTAGGAACTGGCAATAAGTCTTTTGATTGTGCTTCATTTAAATTCTGATCTTCTTGACTCCAGAGCTTCGATGCTGCAGCATTATACACTATGTCATGAGCAGCGATTTTGAAATAACCCAAAGATGATGAAGGCTGCACCTTAATACTCTAAATGTCATTAAGTTTGATTGCATATTTCTAGCTAACAGGCTCCTTACAGCTTCATCAAATGGTTAATGTTAATCAACCATTTATGCCAATACAGAAGTGACAGGTAATGAAAAAGAAATGGCAGTTTCAGAGAATGACATGAAGCTTTCTTCCTTCAGTTGCTGGATGAGGTCATTTGGAAAATCTGATCTCAACCATCCCTATTCTTCCATATTCTTTGTCCTGCCGTAAAGGGTTTTCTTATTATTGCAGACATTGCCTAGCATTCCTGCCAGTGCAGAATCCTGGTCCATCCTGATTTCTATTTGTAGTAGATTATCAACAGTTATATATTTTATTCCCAGCTTGTGACTTTATTTACTTTTGTGGCAGGACTCTTGCATCTAACAAACATTTAATGCTCTTGAGGAAAGATGGTTCTGGAATACCACTAATGCATGAGTAAGGACTTGTGATAGTCATATATAAAAACGACTGCTGCTGCAAATTTATGGGACACCTTTAATTCAATTAATATGCTGTAAAGAACAATAAAAGTGTCAACACGTAATTGAGACACAATGAATGAGTGGAGAACAAGTAAATGGCGAAAACTGAACTTTTGACAGTCACCACACATTTCAGCTCAATGCACAGGAAATATTCAGTGCCAGGAGTGAATTGGATGAATACATCTCATTTCTGTGGCATAGTCAAGTGAATTGCAGAGCAGCTGCTGTCCACAAAATAGCTAGCCATATCAGCAATTCTAGACCTGTCTATTCAAAAGTAAGGCCCAATGAGTTCAGTGGGACTTCATATACCTAATATATATTTGAATGTTATATAATAGCAGCAGCAGCAGCAGCAGCAGCAGCAGCAGCAACAACAACAACAACAGATACCACCCAGAAACAATGTTTGTGCCTTACATGGTTATAACTTTTATGGTTATACACGGTTTATTTACTATAATTAGTATTCTCATTTCTTAAAGGTCCTTGCCTTGTGGATCCTTCCCACTTTACTTTGTTTTGGCGAGCTGCTGTGACATGAGTTCCTGCTTTGGTAAAAGAGGAAGAGCTGAACCATCTGAAAAGAACCAGCTGCCTCTGTACTCTGCCCATGCCAACCCTGTTCCAACCCTCCTGGAAACTGGGCACAAGACTAGTATGAGAAGCAGCTGTGTTGTGGCTTCCTTCCATGTGACCTGGAGTGTCTGACGTTACCCTTAAGTCAAAGGGATGGGAAGAAGCAGCACTAGAGCCAGCAGCTCCTGCCAACAATGATAAACATCATAAGTGGTCCTCAGTGATTGTTTTGCCATATTACTGCAGCATTCTGGAAAGCTCCATCTGTTCAGCTTCTGCTGTCATGGAGCTGCTTAAGCTCATGTGGGCAAACTGCAGCCTCCACACACCCCTACTGGGCCTTCCTTATGGACCATTGCAGGTATCCAAACTGCTACTAGATTTCCTCTCTATCTGGTTTCGAGTTTTTCTGCCTGGTACGGGGAGCACAGTTGCTCTCAGTGGGCTCTCTGTAAATCCCACTCCCCCAGCTGTTGGTTTCAACAGGGAAGAGGACACTCAGGGACACATGGAAAACCTTCCTTCCCGCCACAACTGCGTGAGGATGTGTGAGAATGAGTGCATGTATGAAAATGTGCGTGTGAATCTGTCTTGTCCACTACTAGCTCTGACCACATCCACCGTATTGTGACTTCCAATCCCCCCCCCCCCCCGGTGCTGAAGTCTTTCCACAAATGAAGGGCAGCAATCCTATAGGTGTTTGGACTACACCTGGTATGGAGTGATTGCAGTTTGCTATCCAGCCTAAGTGGATTGTATTGTCTCACTTGTAATTCCCACACTTTTTTCCAGGAGTGGTTATGACTTCTGTTTACAAAGTTTTCTCTTCTTCCTCCTCTAATAGCAATGCTGCTGCTGCTGCTGCTGCTACTGCTACTACTACTACTATGCTCATGTTGCTATGCCTGTTTCAGAGACATGCTTTTTACCCAGAGCTCCATTTAACCCACCTGCCAATTCCCCTAGCAGTGATCCCCCCCACCCCAGCTTTCAGAAATGAGGCATCTCTATCTAACTTCCAATTAATTGTCAGATGCTAAAGTGAGAAAGGGTGAAATGAGAGGATAGAAATTTTTCTTCCAGCACAAATAGCTAAAATAATAACAAAAGAAACAGGGATGAACACCTGGCAAACACAGCTTTGTGAACTAATTTTCTCCTTTCTTTTCAGCCTGGTATTATATCTGTTTAATGACTCATTCACTCATGGCCTGTATAGAACAGAGGTTTTGAATCACACTGTAGGTCTTTCTCTTTTTAAAGTTTCTTTTCCTTTCTCATTCACATCCTCAGCTAGCTGGTGTGAAGTCATTCATTGATTAACTCTGTCACAGGCAACAGGATTTGAATTGCCCTTTATATTATGTTGCTCAATATCCTATTGTCTGGTAGGGGGCGAGTTGAAATCATCTCACGCTTCAGGTTATTGCCTAAAGGAGTTGGCTTATAACATGGTTCCTGATTAGAATTACCCAGGTTTGCATTAAATACAGGATTCTTAAAGCCAGCCTGTTTAAAAGCAAGTGCGCCAAATTAATAAATGTTAGGGAAAGTTATCTACTTAATTGTCTGGGAGAATCTGCAGCCTTCATTTACAAGAAATGAGGAATATTCATCATCATAGAGTAGACGTGACTGCTATTTAAGGTCTGCAGTTTTCCTGTAGGGAAGGGGTTGGGTGTGGGGGGGAGAGGGGAAATGCTGTGATGGCAGTGGGGGAGCCATAACATTGAAATGCTAATGTTGTTTCATTAAATGAATTGTGGAGGCTGAGATAAAATCAGCATCCTCAAAGTATAATTTCTTTAAATACCTTGTGCTCAAGATTCCCCTCCAGGCAAGTTTTCATCTTTCTTCATTTTAAAAAAATAGCATTAAATTTTATTAAAGAGTCCCAATTAAGCTGGTAACTTGCTTCAAAGAACATGCAGGCTTAGGGGAATATGTTAAACATTAACACTGATGGGAGATTTGCCCATAAACCCATTTTTTTATTTTTTAAAAACAGCATCTCCCCAATTGGTGCAATTTGGATCACTTCAGGCATTGTTCCAAACCTGATTGATGCTTATTTTGGGAAATGACACATAAATCCTCAGTTTTAAGGTCAAACATCATGGAAAGTTGACAGGTTTGGTTGAAAACTTTCCTGCCTGCCTTTGAAAAAAACTATCAAGAGCAGCTGTATTTGCTAGCCAGCCTGTTTCTTTTGGATCAGAAGACTACTTAAATTTTAGGTTGAATTCAAGCCCAGATGTGAAACTAATGGCATGGATGTAGTACAGGAGACTATATACCATACATTGCAAACAGCTGTAGCTGAATGCATTTTCACATTGATCAATCAATTCATTGACAAGGTCTACATGATATTGAAGCATGATATTGAAATAAAGTATATACAAAAAGGTCAGATTTCCCAGTGCTGATCACAACGCTGGCATGAATGGCAGGAGGTGTACTTAGTACTTCATATACGTAGGTATTGTTGCATGCCACCCAAATCTCCAAGCAGTGTGAGATTCCAGGGGTTCCAGGTGTTTACCCAGGGCTTATGCTTCCTTTTGGAAATGAGGCACAGTGGAGTTTGTAGTGGCTTTATGATATATGGTTCATTTGCATATATATACAACCTGAATATTACAATAATAAAGGACAAAAGTGGAAAGGACCTAACAGAAGCAGAAGACTTCAAGAAGAGGTGGCAAGAATACACAGAGGAACTATACTAGAAAGATATGGATGTCTCGTACACCCCAGGTAGTGTGGTTGCGGACCTTGAGCCAGACATCCTGGAGAGTGAAGTCAAATGGGTCTTAGAAAGCACTGGTAATAACAAGGCCAGTGGAAGTGATGGTATGCCAGCTGAACTATTTAGACTTTTAAAGGATGATGCTGTTAAGGTGCTACACTCAATATGCCAGCAAGTTTGGAAAACTCAGCAGTGGCCAGAGGATTGGAGAAGATCAGTATACATCCCAATCCCAAAGAAGGGAAGTGCCAAAGAATGCTCCAACTACCGCACAATTGCACTCATTTCACACGCTAGCAAGGTTATGCTTAAAATTCTACAAGGCAGGCTTAAGCAGTATGTGGACCGAGAACTCCCAGAAGTGCAAGCTGAATTTTGAAGGGGCTGAGGAACCAGAGACCAAATTGCAAACATGTGCTGGATTATGGAAAAAGCTAGAGAGTTCCAGAAAAACATCTACTTCTACTTCATTGACTATGCAAAAGCCTTTGACTGTGTCGACCACAGCAAACTATGACAAGTTCTTATAGAAATGGGAGTGCCTAATCACCTCATCTGTCTCCTGAGAAATCTCTATGTGGGACAAGAAGCTACAGTTAGAACTGGATATGGAACAACTCATTGGTTCAAAATTGGGAAAGAGTGCAACAAGGCTGTATATTGTCCCCCTGCTTATTTAACTTGTATGCAGAATTCATCATGCGAAAGGCTGGACTGGATGAATCCCAAGCCGGAATTAAGATTGCCAGAAGAAATATCAACAACCTCAGATATGCAGATGACACAACCTTGATGGCAGAAAGTGAGGAGGAATTAAAGAACCTTTTAATGAGGGTGAAAGAGGAGAGTGCAAAATATGGTCTGAAGCTCAACATCAAAAAAACTAAGATCATGGCCACTTGCCCCATCACCTCCTGGCAAATAGAAGGGGAAGAAATGGAGGCAGTGAGAGATTTTACTTTCTTGGGTCCCATCACTGCAGATGGTGACATGAAATTAAATGAAGCCTGCTCCTTGGAAGAAAGGCAATGACAAACCTAGACAGCATCTTAAAAAGTAGAGACATCTCCTTGCCGACAAAGGTCCGAATAGTTAAAGCTATGGTTTTCCCAGTAGTGATGTATGGAAGTGAGAGCTGGACCATAAAGAAGGCTGATCACTGAAGAATTGATGCTTTTGAATTATGGTGCTGGAGGAGACTCTTGAGAGTCCCATGGACTGCAAGAAGAACAAACCTATCCATTCTTAAGGAAATCGACTCGGAGTGCTCACTGGAAGGACAGATCATGAAGCTGAGGCTCCAATACTTTGGCCACCTCATGAGAAGAGAAGACTCCCTGGAAAAGACCCTGATGTTGGGAAAGATGGAGGGCACAAGGAGAAGGGGACGACAGAGGACGAGATGGTTGGACGGTGTTCTCGAAGCTACGAACATGAGTTTGACCAAATTGTGGGAGGCAGTGGAAGACAGGAGTGCCTGGCATGCTCTGGTCCATGGGGTCATGAAGAGTCGGACATGACTAAACGACTAAACAACAACAACCTGAACCTATGGGGGGTGTTCCATAGCATTAATAGTCCAAGATGGTCTTGTTTCTCCCATAGCCGCAGCCTTGGATTCAAAGAGAAATCAAACATTGCTTTCAAACGTTGCTCAGACTCTCTCTCCTGCTTGCTGGTTTTCTCTCTCGCTCACATCACTGCAACTCAACTCTAACTTCTGGCTTCATCCTTCTAACTAACCATGAGCTGGAGAGTGGGCTACCACACACAGAGCTCCTTTCCTTTGTTTCCCTTAATAAACCATCACCCAGGCTATCACCTCAACACAGGAATGTATCCTGGCTTATGTTTTAACTCTTGTTGTATCCAGGGGTTAGAAGGGTCTCTCACACACAGCCTGCGCCCTCCCCTGCAAACTCATAACACTATGAAACATATAAGTTTGGAAAAAATAGGTCCCAGTTCTGGGAGCTCCATTTGTAGTAGAGAGAAGGGAAGTCACTAGAAGTCCTGCTTTGATGGATGGTTTATAGCCAGTACATCAGCAGAAAGAAAAATAGAAACATAGAATTGTAGCATTGGAAGGGGTCCTGAGGGTCATCTAGTCCAACCCTCTGCAATGCAGAAATCTCAGCTAAAGAGCAACCATAAACCCTGCAGGTAGCTGTATTTCTGCCACTCTGGGTCAAATTCCAGACTACCCTAGGATAGCTTCTCTATCCAATCAGAAAACACTGTGTAGTTGAAATTTGTGTGCTTTGGTAGCTGCAGATTCCAGCCGCTTCAGCAACTGGACCAGAAGTAACATGTAGTCCTTTACAGAGTTGTCCCACCATCCTAAACAAAGGGTTTTTTAAATTGGCATGGTGGAAATGGTAGCTTCTTAGGACTACCCTAAAGAGCGTAACATGAAACCTTTAAGGGTATGCCTTCCCCCACCCCAACTATTTGATAAAGGACTTATAGAATTTGGTGAGTCCATAGACTATTACCGGTACTGCCCAGTCAGGATATTGTATGCAAACAGGTAAATTTCTGAAAGAAAGCAGAGCTTCACATAATGCAACAGGCATATGCCGGAATGGACCTCCTTCTCTGCCTTTGGACAGAGAGGGAGATCCATTCTGCTCTGGGTCCCCTGGGATGCTCTCTCAGGGACCATAGAATTACACATTAATTATCCACTATGTGGAGAAATGTTGGCCTTGTCTGCCCTTGAATCTAATGCAAATCAATGATCTCTTGGAGATAAATTATTCCGTACAGTAGCAAGGAGTGAACAAGGGGTAACAGAACTGTATTTAGCAACACAAATCACATGTCAGGTATTAATTTACATCATGGGGTCAATACTCTGATGATTTCCTGAAATAGGTGTTTTTTATTTCTGTTTTTTAATCCTTGTATGTAATAATGGCTAATACTTTGGAGGGTGTTATATAAGTTTGTCACCAATGCTACCAGAAATGCAATTATGAATTCTACTTCATGCTCATGCTGACAAGGGATTTATAAATGAATCGCACATCATATTATATATAATTCTACATTTGTTGTTTGCAGGCAACATGTTCCAGTAAAGTAAACCGTATGTGCTGTGTGTACTTTAATAATAAATATAGGCTCTGCTAGCAAGGGAACGGGGATCAGAGTAAATCCGAGCTGACATTTCTGTCAGATGGGACTTCTGCCTCTTTCCAATATGCTTTTTGCAGCTAGCAATACACCCAAGGTGTAGAAGGAATTCAGCTATGCAGGCTCAATAGTAAATACCACAGCGAGAAGCTATAACAAGGCATACTTCAGATGGGCACATCCAAAAGAATGGCCTTTCAGTTTTTTAAACTTTAAAAACTGGTTTAGAAGATCAAATTTAATGTTTTGTTACATTTCCTTCAGCTTATTATTGTCAGCCCTGTTGCAGAGTCTGGTCCAAGAAGTCCTCACAACCCCACATGGTCACTTGTTCTGAGAGTGTCCCCCTGGTGGGGATCTTACTCAAAGAGTTCCATTGTCCTCTTCCATCCCAGGACCCCACCCTGTCTTGTCTGCCTTCCCTTACACAGTTATTCACCTGACTCCCCTTGTACCTATCCTGCCTACTTTTTTAGCCCTCTTTTTAGCCACTGATGGTGACAACCCTGGTCCCTTCTGTCCTGTCATTCATCCTCCTCCCCTTCCTTGTGTTTGCTGAGACAACCCATATTCCTTTTGTACGTCACTTCTTTTCTTTGTTTGCAACTTTCCTCCATCGCTCCAGTCCCCATTCCTCCTCCTCCTCCTCCCTGCCTAGACTCAGGAAGCGAGTTCTCAGACACTGGCCTTTTATCTCCTGAAGGGTGCTCAGCTTATCTACTACAGGCTCCCACTCCTCAGCTGTGTGTTGGCTCAGCATTGGTTGGAATCCCTTCACAATTGTATCTTGATCAGCAGTGAAAAAGTGATTTCCAATACTCATATTATCAGAATCTTATGATGTGTCACTTTTTTCAGCTACAGCTTGTCCTGTGGCACTCTGTACTAGAACTATGCACAGTCCCCCCCCCCATCTGATTCACGGCCCAATCTGACACTTTGGAGTTGCCAACATTGAACCTGGGGCCAAGCCAACCTGGTTCTAGGCCCTCAATCAATTTGGGTTTTTTCCACAGTCATGTAGTCAGGGGTGGGCAGAGGTGACCTGCTTCTCCTTCTACCCTCCCTCTCCTGCCCATAATCAGGGTTTCAAACCCTAATACGAATTGTACTATGGACATAAAGGATATATAGTTATTCAGAATAAACCTTCCAATTAGCTCAGATTCTAATTGATGTAAATAATTTTGGTGTATATATTCCATTCAAATTCCGTTCTTTGGTTTTTTTAATTGAGATATATGGATAAGGACTAGGAAGAGGAAAGCAACATGCAAGCAGGAGCAGAGGAGACTAGTAGGACTAATGATCCCTGGAAAGAGAAAGTGTGTGTTCAGAATCCATCTGTTCAAGGCTCACTGTGGTTAATTTTTGGCTTCTATTTCCAATAATCATGAAGTAGATCTAAACACTCAGAATTCCAGCCCCTGTGATAGACTCCAGATTACATAGCTCTTTGGGGCATGTGTAAAGCTGCTGAATACACACAGCACCAGATGTACTGTTGGCAAAATAAAAACTTTCCTAAATATGGTACAAAATATGGTTTCCATATCCAGTGCTGAGTAGGAATTGCTTTACATGATATATGTCTTGCGCAGCTCCCGTGATTTAGCATAAAACAATTTGGCTTAGTGTGTTTCTTCCTATTTTCCTCATGGAGATGCTTAAAACATAAAAGGACCTACTAGTGGACCAGCAGAGTCTGATCCAGTCCAAGACATTCACTTGTTTGCTGTCTTAACAGTAAATATTTATTAATGCTTCATGAATGAAGGCTAGCTGTTCATAACAGTGCGAGGAATCTGTGGCCCTCCAGATGTTGCTGGACTACAACTCCTATCATCCTTGACCATTGGCCATGTTGGGTGATGCCGATGGGAATGCGAGTAGTATGACATCTGCAGGGCTACAGCTATGCTTTTATTCTGCAGGACATTTCTGTCCTTCCCCAAACAATGAAAAGAAGCAGTTGAGATGAACAAGCTCTGTACTTTCCAACACTAGTGAATCTTGGGCTAATCATTCCCAAGGGAACAAAAAAGTAAGAATTAACCACAATGAATATGCTAGACTAGGCACATGTACCGTGATGCCATCAGTGCCCAGAGTTTTTCTGTACAGTATAGTATTGTTACAAAAATTGGATGCTACCTCTAATCTCTGTTGAACTGTGGCGAGATACCAGGGGGTTCCACATGCTCACCCTGGCCAGGGTCGTGTTTCCATTGAGAATCAAGACTCAGCAAAGGCTGCCGTAGCTTTAAGAAATATGATTCACTCACATATTTACACCTGAATTTAGTCCAGATCTTACAGCATAGTCATCTCAAGATGGGCTTGTTCCTCACAGCAGTGCAGAACTGGAGTCCAAGTCATCTCTCCCAGCCTCCTTTCAGCCAGCCTACCAAGATCATTCTGGCCTTTGTTCCCCTTCTTTTTCCCAACACACCTCTTCTCCGACTCCTCTCCACCCACCTGCTATCCCAAGTCTCTTTTTAAAGAGGAATGTTTTCCCTCTGAGCACAGGCTAACTTTGGCAACCCTAGTCTGTCCAGGCCCAAGGATTCCTCTTTGATGTGGGTCATCAACACTTTTTGCCATGTTAATGCATCTATCCCAGGTGAGGCCCTGGTTTGGAAAGGAAGCTTAGCTTGTATTTTCCCTTGGCATGGCATATTCCCTTCAATGCTCTAATTATTAGCTAGATTCTGGCATTCACTCATTTCTTGGGTTTAGGGGACGGGTTTCCTTCCCTCAAAATTTATAACAGTATTCTGTAATGGTTTTGCTTTTTATTATTGAATGGGGCTCTTAAATTTTATGCAACATTTTCATTCATGTGTGTGTGTGTGTGTGTGTGTGTGTGTGTGTGTGTGTGAGAGAGAGAGAGAGAGAGAGAGAGAGAGAGAGAGAGAACTGACAGCTTTCAGAAATATCCCCCCCCCACATTTTTGACATAGTAGTTTGACATGTTTTTCTCTTCTAAAACAGCCCTTTTAGAAAAAAAAGTAAAATGTTCTCTGGCGCCCCTCAAGCAGAACCAAGCCATAGACTCAATAGCTTATAATGCCATTGTTCTTTTCTGTACAGTTTTGCAGTCAACATGGCCTTCCAGTTCATTTGATTCTGACTTTAAATTCTGTAATTAGGAAGCTATTGTTCTTGACCATTGCTTAAAACAGAACAAAAGCATATATTTCAAGGGAAATATCACTGGTCACACAGTGACTGTCATTTTCTTGCATTCCTGGCACACTCTCTAAGCCCATCTCAAGTGCCAAATTATATTGGGAGAAATAAAATTCTGCAACTACTTGTGACTTTGAAAACTAGTGAATTCCATTTTCAACTACCAGCAATGAATGTAAAGTAACAGTTTTGTTTTTCTGCAGGGGAAAGATGATGGAAGGGACTGTAAATTGTACAAATCTTATGCAGGCAGGACAACAAATTGCTAAAAAACCACATTGTTTGGCCTTTTTCATCCTGTTTTGTAACAGATTGTTTTGCTTTTACTCTACTAGCAACTTAGAAGACCACCATGCATCTGAAAAAAAGAGTTCTGGTCTTTAAAGCTTGTGACATTGTTGTAGTTCATTACTCATTCTTCAAATTAACGTGGTGTCTCATCTGGAATTTGTTGCTAAAAGGCTTTGTTCTAACAGATGCAGTAGATCTGTTTTCTTGGGGTTGTACAACTTCAGACTGCAGGTTTGCATGATAGAATGCTCATACAAAAGTATTGGACATTAGAAATGCTGTTTGAATTGAAACTAATTAGATGTATATATTTGCCAGAAAGGCACTTGGAAAATCATTGGCAAATAAAGACGGTTGCTTGTCTTTCTGAAATAATGCTCAATATAAACAGAGAGAAGAGAGAAAGAGAGATGATAATCAGGGAAGGAAAGTCAGCCTGCACGTTAAAAACTTAGCTTTAGTGCTGAAAGGAACATCTGATTCTTGGTGACCTCTGCCCATTAAACAAACAAACAAACAAACAAACAAACAAACAAACAAATCTTTATTTATGAATGACCTGGTTCAGAAATAAAGGAAAAGGTACCCCTGACCATTAGCTCCAGTTGCGGACGACTCTGGGGTTGCACGCTCATCTTGCTCTATAGTCTAAGGAAGCCGGCGTTTGTCTGCAGACAGCTTCCGGGTCATGTGGCCGGCATGACTAAGTTGCTTCTGGCGAACCAGAGCAGCGCACGGAAACACCGCTGGAGTGGTACCTATTTATCTACTTGCACTTTGATGTGCTTTCAAACTGCTAGGTTGGCAGGAGCTGGAACTGCCCGCCACGGGGATTTGAACCGCCGAACTTCTGATCGGCAAGCCCTAGGCTCTGTGGTTTAGACCACAGCACCACCCGCGTCCCGGTTCAGAAATAGTCATAGGCAAAAATGTGTGACAGTTAACCAGAAGCATCTCTTTTCATGATCAGGTAATCACTGCCTGCAGGGCCTCTGGAGAACAAATTAAGATATGCTCTGCTGTCTGCATGTCAATGCATAAGGGAAGACACACAATACATTGCCAACATCCCCATATTCTTACCTAGCCAGCTTACCTGAGCTTAGCAGCATCCCAGTGTTGCTTGATGTGATGCATTTGGAAGAAGAATCTCTGGGTCTGCCTTCCCCATTGCACAGTGGAAATCACCCAATTCTGTAGGCACAGAAATGCTACTCTACTGTGTGCTTAAAACAGTTAAGACTAACTAAGAGTCAACATCTATGTGAGGAATATACAAGGGTTTGGGAAAGAAAATAAGCTAAAATGCTTAAAACGTATTATAAAATTTTAATGTATAAAATCTATCAGTTTAGAAATAAGTATATAGTTTATTATGGAACTTCAGCCCATAGCATGTCTGCAACAGCTCACTCAAATGCCATTAACATTTCTGCTTTAACATAATTTTCTGAAAGAAAGAAAAATACATAAACCACCTTTAATGTTATTCACTGTCCACAGCTGCTGATGATTTCCTAGAACACACTTTACCGTTTGTTTAAAACTCTCGAGGCTCTTTGTTTCTATCTCCTTTGCGTACTTCAGATGTGTTCACCTAGATAACGAAGCTGAAATTGCTTTAGCAATACCCCAGAATTCCTTTGAGAGTCTAGGGAGGTTATCATAGAGTACAGATTGCCATCAGGGACAATAAATGCCTATAGATAAGGGCTGAGCAGCCCATAAAAGGGAAGCAATTTAACAAGTATAGCCACAAGCCGATCATCAATATGAATTAGAGTTTATCTATAAGAGCCATTTGCAGGGACCTGTTTCTCAGATATATGGTACAAGTGTAAAGAATGAGAAATTAGAAGGAACAGAAACTCAAAGCATTGCTTAAATTATTATTATTTTATCTTTTGTTCAATCTTAATGAAATGTAAATAGTTTTTTAAAAAATTCATACAGAGGATATAATGCATACAGACCTGTCCATTGCATAATTGCAGGCTGCCCTTACTCACTGAAAGTCACTGTGCCAACTATAGGGTGCCCTGGGTGTCTGGGCACCCACAAAAAATTTGTTGTACATGCTCAGCACCGACACGGTGCGGCCTCCAACATCACTTCTGGGGACTTGCAAAGCACCAGAAGTCACGTTAGAGGTCCTAAGGCCTCCGGACATGGCTTCCAGGTTTTTGTGAAGCACCGGAAGTCGTGTTTCAAGGCCTCAGAGGTGGCATTTGACATAACATGATGTCATGATGTCACATGACACTGGGCACACATAATCTGGGGCCCAAGTTGGTGCCCCTGTTCTGCACTTAGGCAGGGAGAACCCATGCACAAAATATGGGGCACTCCTGTGAAAAAATCTAGGCATATTAGTAGACCACAAGCTTAACATGAGTCAACAGGATGATGCAGCAGCAAAAAAGGCTAATGCTATTCTAGGCTGCATCAACAAAAGTCTAGTGTCTCGATCAAGGGAAGTGCTTTAGTCAGACCATACTTGCAGTATTGTATCCAGTTTGGGAACCACAGTTTAAGAAGGCTATTGAAAAGCTGGAAAGTATACAGAGGATCAAGGGTCAGGAGAGCAAGCCTTATGAGGAATGGTTGAGGGTGTTTGGTATGTTTATCCTAGAAAAGAGGACAATGAGAAGATATATGATAGCTATCTTCAAATATCTAAAGGGTTGTCACATGGAAGATGAAGCAAGCTTGTTTTCTTGTGCTCTAGAGAGGGTAGGACTCGAACCAATGGATTCAAGTTACAAGAAAGGAGATTCTGACTAAAAATCAGGAAGAACTTTCTGACAGTAAGAGCTGATCAACAGTGGAATGGACTCCCTTGGAAGGTGGTGGACTCTTCTTCCTTGGAGGTTTTTAAGCAGAGGCTGGATGGCCATCGGTCATGGATGCTTTAGTTGAGATTCCTGCATTGCAGGGGCTTTGTCTAGATGACTCTTGTGGACCTTTCCAACTCTACAATTCTATGATGATAGAAATTCGCACTAAAACATTGGGGAGTTGTTTGTTTGTTTTAATTGCAGATTACTGCAATATGTGGTGAATTGAATTTAAGATTGGAAAAATGAGAAACTGACAGATCCTTCCATCCTACTTCTGACTAAACAAGGTGGGATTAGGCTCAAAGTCCCATAATTCAGTCAATTTTATAGTTTACTCTGCCTTAGCGATGGCTTAGTTGGGAAAGTGGCTGCTAAACAAAATTTAATATAACTTCTTTATCTGAATGAAATTGCAGCAAAAGGTGATGTGATCCCACTGGAGCTAAATTTTATTTTGCAATAAAGACGTAGCCCACCCTTTCCTGTCATCATTCAAGGACAGCTACTTTCTTCCTAGATTTTTCAGTGTGTTTGCTCAGACCTTGTATATTCTCTGCCTCTTTTCTTGGTCTGTGTCACTTTGGCTACAGCAGTACACAGCATGGGGCATAAGGCAGCCCTATCTGCCCGTTCTGCATCTTTCCATTGTGCTCACACAAATATTATTTTCCAGGAAGGGAGAGACAGGAGGTATACAGATGGCTCCTATTGCCCATAACAGGCAGGTATCTTACATCCCAGGGTGGTGCAATACTGTACAAGGGGAGAGGGAAAACAGGTCTGTTGTGCATTGGAAAATAGGAAGCTGCCTTGTTTGTTTGCTTGTTTGTTTGTTCAAAGGCCTTTCTGAACTGCTGCTCTCCTGACTTCTGTATGGCTAAGTTGATGCAGCATAGCAGTATGGAGCAGAGGAGGGACACAGCAGTGAGGCTGGTGCAGTGCAAACATGCTGATAGAGCCAATCAACCTCACTACAAAATAACGTACAAAACATAGAACAATACAATAAGCACAGTTAAAACATCATTATAAATCAGGAACAGGTAAAAACAGGAACTAAGAAACAACAGTCTCCAATCTTATGGGCCAGGAAAAACTAATAGTTGATACTTTATTTAGAACAGAGGGGATGACATCCCATAGTGCAGGGGCAATGGCAGAAAATGCCTGTTTTTGAGTTTTTAGTGTTTGATGCCACAAGAATCCCACCCCCTCGATGATCCAAGTGCACTTACAGGCCTTTACAGGGCAGGCAGTCTAACCAAGTCAGATCATGGGTCTAGCTAGCTCAGTATTGTCACTATACTAACTAGCAATGGCTCTCTGTGGATTACCAAGCCAGGAAAGGAATTTGGAGCCATTTGCATGCAAAGCATAACTACTGCACTACAGCTCTTCCCAACAGTTACATCTGCACTCACAGTGGCTGGACAAAGTTTATCTCAAGCAATCTTTAATTAATAACCTGATCCTTTCTTTTAATTCAAGCAATTATATTGTACAATCATGACATACCACACATAGTATTTTCCATTTCTTCCTATGCTTGCACACCCAACAGGAAAAGCACATCTTTCTCTAATAGAAGATAAGGGTGTGCATTCAGTTTCAGAGAGGCACCTAGCTAAAAACTTTACCTGGCTTTTTAGGATTTAGGAGCCTAGGGCATATTTAAAAGAAAACTTGCATCTTTGAAAAGCACACCAACATTTAACAGAAAATGCCAAGGAATCAGCAGGTGCATTCCTAATATTTCACCATGTTGTATCATATACAAGTTTGTTACCTAGATCCTCATCCCTTTTGTATAAGCTATTAAAATGCAATCTTCACCACACCTGCCTGGAATATTCCCTGGAGAATCACTGTTGACACTGCTTTCTAATTTGGTGTCAGTCTATTCATTTCACTTTCAGTATAGTTTCCCAAACAAACGTGTGTTCATTGATTATGGCTTTCTTCTAGCTTATTATTCTTGATTTCTTGGGGTTCATTGGGGGCTGTCATGTTGCATATGCCCAATAATATAAATGATCATATCCTAGCTTAATATATAGGACAATGAACTGTCAATAAATATTGGCTTTTGAGCCGCTATCATAGACTTCAAATCCCTTCCAGTAATTGAAATCCCATTTGTAATTATGCTACTCTCACTCTTGAATACATTAAAGGTAAAGGTAAAGGTACCCCTGCCCGTACGGGCCAGTCTTGCCAGGCTCTGGGGTTGTGCGCCCATCTCACTCAAGAGGCCAGGGGCCAGCGCTGTCCGGAGACACTTCCGGGTCACGTGGCCAGCGTGACATCGCTGCTCTGGCGAGCCAGAGCTGCACACGGAAACGCCGTTTACCTTCCCGCTAGTAAGCGGTCCCTATTTATCTACTTGCACCCGGAGGTGCTTTCGAACTGCTAGGTTGGCAGGCGCTGGGACCGAGCAGCGGGAGCGCACCCCGCCGCGGGGATTCGAACCACCAACCTTTCGATCGGCAAGTCCTAGGCGCTGAGGCTTTAACCCACAGCGCCACCTGTGTCCCCTTGAATACATTGGTGTGGCTAAATGCAATGGTTTGGATTAAGAGAAGCACCAGTAGGAGAAGACAATGATTTTCATTGAGGGCTGAGGGTCCCTCTTGAATGGTGTAAGCTGCGGTGCAATGGGATGAGGCAGAAGAGGAAATGTGTTGCTGAAAATAGGACAGAGACACCTTCCATAATTTTCTATCATCTTTATCCTGAATCTGTGTTCTAGCATCATTAGTTTTCATATATATACTGTGCGAGGACTGCTTACCTTCGTATGATGGCGAGTGGTCATTGTGGCTTGGCGCAACTGAGTATTGATCTTGGACAAGCTTCTGGTCCCCGCATGACTGTTGGGGGATGATGTTCCCTCCTCCTCTGGCCATGTGGGTTGTCGGGGGGCTTGCATTCAAAGGCACTAATCAGGAGCATGCTGAATTTAAGTAGACCTACATCACGAATGAGATGAGGGGGATTGGCTTGCAGGTGAGAATGTCAACCCTTAGTCTTCACTCAGGTCTGCTCACAGGGCATAGCATGTAAAGAAGCCTTGACTGGACCTGTCCGCTCAGTTGGAGCAGGAAATATCCGTCCACTCACCCCATGTACTATGTTCCTGCCAAATGTAAGTAAGACCTTACTATGGAGATATTCAGTCACCGTATTTAGGACTAGAGAGGAATTTTCCTGTACATAAATTGGGCCCACCTGGAGGTTTCATTCACCTCATATAAATTAACACAATTTCTTAGCAGATAAGGCACTGGATTGGATCCAGGGAGGGAGTGTAGTTGGGATCCCACCCCCACCCCACCCCACTTTAGGGAATTAGGGGGTACCCCATTAAAGTTCAGTGGGTTTTACTATGTTTTTATATCTACTGTAAGCAACCCATGGGCGGGGTATAAATACCGATAATAACATTTATTATTATTATTATTATTATTATTATTATTATTATTATTATTATTATTCTGTCCAGAAGCTCAGTCAGGGGCCAATAGGCCATAGCACCTGTCCACCTAAAAAAAATGGTGGTCCTGGAGGGACTGTCCCTATATGATGTACAGTTAAGATCCTTAACCCAGGATTAGTCCAGCAGTCAGGCTGGATGATTTGAGATACATACCCAGTGCCTATGCCAACGCCTACTTACATCTGTAATCAATATAGTTGTGGCCTATTTCATAGAATCATAGAATTCTAGAGTTGGAAGAGACTGTGAGGGTCACCTAGTCCAATCCAATTTCAAACTAGAGCATACACAAAATGACAAATGGCCATCCAACCTCTGCTTAAAAACCTCCAAGGTATAAGAGTCCACCACCTCTCATGAGACTCTGGTTCACAGTTGAACAGCAAGCTCACCTCTTCTTCACTTCTTGATCCTTTGAGAAAAAAGTTACACACACACACACACAGAGAGAGAGAGAGAGAGAGAGAGAGAGAGAGAGAGAGAGAGAGAGAGAGATCTGGGAGAGGGGAGGAATGGGATCTAAGCTCTATGCAATGGAAGACCTGGCACAGGTTGCACACGATACATTCCATGGCCCTTCTCCCTTTCTATTATCCCCCCACCAATTTCTAATGAAGGTATGAATCAGATGAAGTGCACTCTAGTCCCTGGAAACGTACAGCACAATAAATCTCTTGGTGTCACAAATCTCTCTGCCTCTCCCTCTCTTGCTTAGGAGTAAGGGAGTCTCTTTTGCAAGTGTGATATTCCATGGAAAACATTTTTTTTTTTAACAGCAAGGGAAGAGTGTGATAACAACATGGTTATCCTTGACAGTGATCACCCTAAATGCACAAGCACAATTAGATACGTTGGCTGCTGGCTGACTGCTCAGACTGCAGCATGTGCCAATGGATATGAGATCACTGCAAAGTAAAGCATGCCAGATGCTAACATATACCAAGTTAATTAGTGTGTGTCTAACAACTGGAGGTTGCTCAGCTCCGTACACTGAAGAAGGATTATTGCCATAGCAACAGCTTCATCCTGGGCCTCCTCCCCCCCCCTTTTGCAGCTACAGAAAATAATCTACACATTCAAAGTGTTAGTTATGTAGGGTATAGCAATTAACCCTTTCCTTTCCAATGTACAACTCGTGGCAGTCTTGGGCATACTGTTCTCTGCAATGATGTAAATATCATGGGACGGGAAAGTTGTCTGCATATTTTGTGGGGGACAAATTCGATTCAGTTTACATTAAAAGGCAAACCTGTCTAATTCACACTTTTCAAAACAATAGGACAGCCAAAACTCAGTGATCCTTTGAAATTTGGATTTCTCAGTATCTGGTGATGAAGTTCTTCAACCAGCCAATGTTTACCAAAAAAATTAAGTATTAAAGGATAGTGTATGCTAAAATGAAAATATTAGTGAACATAGCATACACAATGCATAATATTAGAGAAAATTCCCTGCAAAAATGAGTACATCAGTGAAAATGCCATACAGAAATGTGTTTATTAGGATAAATTTGTATTAATATGCTGCTGAATTTTCATGGGGATTTTTACTTATTATTTTTTAAAATGGCATAGTGCTGCAGAAATGTGGAGAACTTAAGACTGGAAAAATGAGAAATAAAAAATAATAGATCTACCCATTCCTGATTTCTGTATATGAAAGTTATGCAGATTGCATGCATTAGAGGTATACATTCCCTATGTATCAGATGGGAAAGGGATGCTGGGATACTGTGACACTTGTGAGGCCCCACAGAGACTCCATGCTGAGAAGATTTCCCAGCCAACATCCTGTTGACTGTACTCCAGTGGCTGCATATTTTGTTTCTATCAACCCTACTATGTAAGAGGGGACTTGTCCATTTCTTTGTAGACTCCAGAGCCACTAAAACATTTATGTTGACTGATGTACCACCATTCTGCATGAATGCCACTTGCTTTTCCAGAAACAGAGAAGATAAAATGGTTTATGTAAGGCCTATTATTAATAGGCTGGGTCTTTACCGTTTCTGCTAACCTGCCCCCAACTGCAGCATAGTTGAGTAATTAAAGAGCTCCTGCAGCCAAGATTGGTCCTTGGGACGACACACAGCAGCAAGTGGCTTGTTATGAGCTTGTCTTTGATACCTGAAGGTGGGGGATGCTGCTAGGAACAGGGTATAGAGTATGTGAGGCAGCAACTCAAATGGTGAGGGTTGACATCTGTGCCTGTGCAGAAGGGTTTCTAATTAAACTGAACAAATTGTTTCTAAATAAAGCACCATCTTTCCCATCCCACTAAAGGCTTTTTACTACTGAATTTCCATTTCCGTCTATTACACGCTATTAAAAGGAGAATTGTAATTTAAATCTAGGTAGTAACAATCTCTCATCAACATGCCTCCATTCTGTGCAAATAAAATTTAGCAGAACAACTGCATTTAATTAGACCATAAATTATCAACTGCTGCAAGTAATTTTCTCCCTCCTCCACCCGCCTCTCTCTGTGCTATGTAGCTCTCAGTGCAGTGACAAATCATGGCAAGGAGGGTGAAGTAATGCAGCTCATATTGCTAAATAAGTGGATGAGAGAAAATGCATCATTTCATCCAGTGACACCCAACCCTCCTTTGGAAACAGAGGGCCATAATCAGTTATGCCACCTGCTAGGGTTCAAAAGGAGCAGTAGAGGGCAGGTAGTGTTGCAGAGGCCATCAGGGGGATTCTGCAAGTTGATCGGCTGAGGACAAAGAAGACTAAGAGCAGTTTTAGTAGAGGTGGGGAATCTGTGGCCCTCCAGATGTTGCTGGACTCCCATCATTCCTGATCATTGGCCATGTTGGCCAGGGCTCATGTGAGCTGGAGCTGAATAGATGGAGGCCCACTCCTAAACAGACAAAATATTAGGATAAATGTAAGTTGCACAATAGGGACGCAGGTAGTGCTGTGGGTTGAACCACAGAGCCTAGGACTTGCTGGTCAGAAGGTCGGCAGTTCGAATCCCCGCAATGGGGTGAGCTCCTGTTGCTCGGTCCCTGTTCCTGCCAACCTAGCAGTTCAAAAGCACATCAGAGTGCAAGTAGATACATAGGTACCACTCCGGCGGGAAGATAAACGGCGTTTCTGTGTGCTGCTCTGGTTTGCCAGAAGCGGCTTAGTCATGCTGGCCACATGACACGGAAGCTGTACGCTGGCTCCCTCAGCCAATAAAGCGAGATGAGCGCCGCACCCCAGAGTCGGTCACAACTGGATGTAATGTTCAGGGGTCCCTTTACCTTTTAAGTTGCACAATACAATGCTGCAAGTCAAAGAACTTCACAGTTAGTGATTTGATCCTAATGGCACCTCAAATATGATTCCTCCTACCCAAAAGTAGACTCTAATTCCACATAATCTACTGCTTTGAAACCAAAGAGAATTTATTCTTTCATCCAGTTGTGTTATGGTTGGTGATAAACTGGCAAATTTTGAAGTGCAGGAGCCCATTTCAATAGCCACACCTCCAAAATGCAAACCCATAGCTATGCTGCCAAGGAGAGTAAAACAGTTCAGGCAGCCGTGCAACGAAACCTTAATACGAAAAGGAAAGAATAATGACTAATCTTTCAAAAAGAAGTCTCATGGCACCACAGAAGTAAACTTTGTTTGTAGCCTGGCTTTAGTCCGGTGCATAGATACCCGAGAGTATTTATGCAAGTACTACTGAAGTCAGTGGCACTTACTTCTGACAGCGTAGGTTAAACTTGAAAAATACATCAAGCGTTAACAAAGATAGTCAACCAGCTGAAATGCTGCCTTTAGCTTTTAATGAGAAATTCATAATTCTACCATTTAAATTGCCATCATGAAGCAGAAAAAGGACCCAAGAGCCTTGTTATCATTTCATTCACTTGCCAGGACCAGCAGAGACCACCAATCACCCTGGTATTTCAGCAGATGATGTATATTGCTCCCGATTTGAAAAAAGTCCTGGACCGCACTCACCTGTATTTCCTTTCCACTACTCTATGGCTATGGAAAGAGTGGGGAACCTCAAGCCTGGGGATGAAATGCAACCCCTCTGGCCTTTGGGACTTTCTTCAGGCCACACATCATCTCCCCAGGCCATGTCCCTCACTGACCTTGATATGCACTCTAAGTGGAATGTGTCATAACTCTGAAAATGTCCCTTCTTTGCGTGGATGGAGAACAGATGGGGTGCTTGTGTGACTCTCTGTAGAAACTAGCATAGTGCCTGTGGCTGTGTTCACAGCTTTGCAAGTGGTCATCTGAAGATTGCCCCAAAAGAAAAACAACCCTCAGGTTGAAACAGTTTCATGTCTGTGGGCTATGGCACAGAGCTAGTTGTGGATCCATTTGGATCCAGGTCAAAAGATTTAGATCTAGTTGTATTTGACTCCGCATTGTTTCAGCAGCATCTTTCTTATTTCTGCAAGTCACTGGAATATACCTTGAGAAGCAGCACACAAGGCATGAATTAAATGACATTTTTGGCTTATAATTTGTCTAGGAGCACAACCCATTTAGACTTCTTGCTAACTTGAGATCTATCCGATCAATGCAAAAGGGACTTAAACTTTTCTCTGATAATAATAATAATAATAATAATAATAATAATAATAATAATAATATTTAATTTATATCCTGCCATCTGGCTGGGTTTCCCTAGCCACTCTGGGTGGCTTCCAACAAAGACTAAAAATACATTAAAATGTCACATATTAAAAAATTCCCTAAACAGGGCTGCCTTCAGATGTCTTCTAAATGTCAGATAGTTGTTTATCTCTTTGACATCTGATGGGAGGGCATCACTACCAAGAAGGCCCTCTGCCTGGTTCCCTGTAGCTTTGCTTCTCACAGTAAGTGAACCACCAGAAGGCCCTCAGCCCTGGACCTCAGTGTCCAGGCAGAAAGATGGGGGTGGAGACGCTCCTTCAGGGATGCCACAGCAATGCTGTAGAACAGAGAGTGAGTGGCAGGAGGGCTTAATTTTAGGGTCGCACAGGGCACCACTGAAATTTGAGAGCCCAAGTCTGCCACTGTTTTCCTCCCTAATGGAGCTTCTATCCAAGTGCTCTTAACATATTTCTATAATACGCCTTTAATGTAGCCAGTAGCATTCAATCTAGCTAGTAGCCTTTAATCTAGTCGGTAGCAAGTAGAGTAGTTCGTCGTGTGGTTCATACACAACTAACTTTTGGTCAAAAATCTCCTTTTTAAAAATTGAACTCCCCCCCCCCCGCAACCTGTGGCTCAATTTCCCCCATAAGTCAAAGAGCATCTAGAGATATGGAAACATGTCATGTGCCCATAACTTTTGAAAACAAATCTACCAATGAAATGAATCCTCTTCCACTTGCTGTTGCATGGGGATTCCAAAAAGTGCCAGAAAAACCTGCCAAGCAAAGCTGTGCTTGCTGTGATTGAGAATAATTTCATTTTAATTGTGATCATCACCTTCTAGTCATCAACATCCAGTGTAACAGATGTGACCATATTGCAATTCCATGGAAAGACAGCAAGCAGAAGATTTTTTAAAAGGAGCATCAAGACACTTTGCTGACTGTCACAACTGCTAGATTACTACTGCACTATGTTTTTCTGCTTAATTAACTAAAATTGTAATTTACCAAGCATACACTCCTAGTGGGAGAATCTCTTTTTTATTTCATTCAAGCACTCCAGTTTATAACTAGTAATAGATTTTATTTTCTTGAGGATAACATTACATGAACTCAGCAGAACAATCATCCTTATTAGTATTCTTCCTTGTTTTCTTTCTCTTTCTCTTTTTTTTGATCACACAATTGTAAGGATATCAGGGAAGACAGACTAGCATTCATGCTGTGACTGATACAGATGAGGCAGTCTGGAACTGGATTTCAGGGCATCAGACATGGAAATATTTTGAGATTCGGAAATGGGTCATGTTGCCAACAGTGGGTGTTGAGTACAACACACCAGAAGGAATGACTTTGCCTCCAGGTTAGGGGTTAGAATCTGTACATTGCACCCAAAACCAAAACACATAACTGAGATACATTATGGACAGTTTTAGAAGAGGGGGTTCCAACTCCTGCAATCCACAAGTAATCTTAAGTATGTTGTGTCAGTTCCCTGCTACAGGTCATACCAGTTGGAATGGTAGGAAGTGTGCCTTTTGATAGTGCCTTCTTTGCCCTGCTTGTTGTACTTAAAGTTTAGCACACAGGAACAGAATAAAAAATGTAGGATGCTTCTACCTACACACACCTTTGGAGTATATTTTTATCACAGTATTCTCACCAGGAGTAATTGCATCAAATGCTATTCCCATGGTAACTAGTTGTTTGCAAGCACACATTCATCCCCATAAGACTGAAGGCTTGAATCCTTGCCATTCCCTTTGCTACCATCCTCTGTGGGTAAACTTAGGTGAGTGTAAATAGTTTGGTAGTCTCATGCAGCCATTTAAAGCCTCTAGGTATTTTCCAGGATTGTTAAATGTAATATACAAGTGGAGAGGGCTGGAGACTCATTACATTTTCTAGAACTGCTGGGTGACTTTAATCAAACATAGGAATATGGGACGCTGCTGTATACTGAGTTGGGCCATTAGTTCATTTAGTTTAGTATTGTTGATGCTGTGTGGCTCTCCAGGGTTTCCGGCAGAGACTCTTATTGAACCTGTGACTTTCTGCATGTGGTGCATGGGTTCTCTGTCACTGAGCTACAGTCCTTCTCTTTCTCTTTTCATATGCACAATCATGCACATTGCAGTCATCTGCCTCACACACACATACATCGCCATTGTTCTTTGTTCACTGACAGAGTCACTTACATACCATTATCTGTCTCTGGCACATCAATTTCTCTCAGATCAAGGACTCTTTCTCTGGCATTTTCACATAATCAGTCTCAAGTCTATAGAACATGTTTATTAGCCCCCAAGGTTGTTGTAGCTCCACCCTTGCACTTTCCAAATTTCCTTCCATTATTCAGCTCTAGCTTATTCAGAGGACAGGGTTGCATTTAGAGAAAGAGCAATCCAAAGGGGAAGACAGATGGGCAGAGAATTGGCAAGGACCTCAACGTGGATCTTTTCAAACAGATGGTCAAATTTCCAAACTGAGTAGAAGCAACTGGTTCTTCATGTGTCCAGGAGAAGCTGGCTGTTCACAGTGCTGTTCAAAGTGCTGCTCACAATGTTGATTCACCAAGTCCTGTGACAGTCATGAATCTCCCTCCTTTCCATTCAATTCCTTTCCTTTCCTTTTTCCTTTCATTTTCTTTCCCTATCCAGCTACGCAGAGTGCTGATTAGGTGCCTCTTGTGACAATCATGAAACCATCTCCCTCCTGTCTCACCCTCCAGCTGTGCAGAGTGACAGTTACATAGCTGCACCAGCTAGTAGTGAGGGAGGGCCATGGGGGCGGTTGCTGGTGCAAAATTTTTATGGCGCACCATTTCAACACCCAGTTCTGCCTCAGTACAGCCATATTTTTCCGCTGCTGGGCTCCACTGAAAACAGCTTCTCCATGTGTACCAGGAAGTAACTCCACATACAATGGAAATACTCTTCTTATCTCTGCATCTGTGATCTCCTGTGTCTGCATGAAATTCCCGCTTGGCCCCAGGTGCTGGTAACCCACGCTATGCCACTGATGCGAGCCCCCTTCACTCAAACCAATGTTTCAAGTTAAAAATAAAAAAAGTAAAAGTCAGTGACTTGTAAAGAAAACACAATGGGTCAACAAACATCCTGCCCATCTGAAGAAAGAAATATATTTTTCAAATGCAAAGGCTTGCCTAAAGCTTGGGCAAGGGAGGTGAAAATATATATTGGCATCAGACCTGCATATATGTGTCTCAATAGAGGGGGTAAGGTGAGAAGCAGCAGAGCTTGCCTACAACCATTCCTGGAGGGAGCTGCATCTCTTTTCTAATCATGTATCAGTGTAGATACATGGATGCTGTCCCAAATGGCAGTTCTGCATCCAAGTACTGTTTAGGCATACCTATGTATTTTCCCATCCTCCCATTTCCCCCTTTATTTATTTATTTACTTATTTGATGAAATTGATTGATTGTGAAAGAAAGAAAGAAAGAAAGAAAGAAAGAAAGAAAGAAAGAAAGAAAGAAAGAAAGAAAGAAAGAAAGAAAGAAAGTGCAAAGTGGTTTACAAAAAGTGTAAAGCGATAAAGCTACAGTGGTACCCCGGGTTACAAACACTCGGGTTACAAACGCTGCTAACCCGGAAGTAGTACCTCGGGTTGAGAAATTTGCCCCAGGATGAGAACAGAAATTGTGCGGTGGCAGTGGGAGTCCCCATTAATGAAAGCGCGCCTCAGGTTAAGAATGGACCTCCGGAACAAATTAAGTTCGTAATCCGAGGTACCACTGTATTGGTAAAAAAACAGTTAGAACAACTGTTTAAAACACTCAAAAAAAAATTATTATCACCAATCAGCAGTCTAGATAACTGGGTGAGGTTGTCTAAACAGGAAATACTTTTAGCAGGCACTGGAAAGTATATCAATAGGTAGGAAGCGATATCATAGGTAGAATAGCGATATCAATAGGTAGGAAGTTCCAAAGTGCGTGTGCCACCACACTAAAAGGTTGATTTCTTACAAATGTGGGGAAGGGTATTATGCAGCACCTGTAATAGTGCCAGTTCCGCAGATCAAAGCAGTCAAGTGGGCATGTATGGGGTAATGTGATTCTAAGTTTTTAAGGGCTTTGTATACTAATAGTAACAGCTCGAATCTGGCCCGGTAGGAAATCTCTGAGCACAGGTGTTATATGCCCTTCCGCTCCTCCCCTCAGTGCCAGCCAATGGAATGGAACAGAAATGAAAGAGGTGCATGACATAATTTCAAAACACATGTCATAATTCCTAAGATTGCTAAGAGGGTGATGAACTTGACAGGGGATCCTATTTGAATCCAGTGTGATATCTAATTCTGCCTGAAATTATTAGAATATAGCTTCTCTTTCTACCATGAGCTTGCATGTCTAGTTTTTTGCTAAAACAGTTTCCATTCCTAAAATCAGTTTATTACTGCTTAGCCTAATGTAGTAGGATGGAATTATCTGAAAGTTAGGATAACCCACATAGTTTATTTACAGAAGGAATGAAGGTGGAATTAATAAAATTAGCATTCATTATTTGCTTGTGCATGGTTAATGCCTCCTAGATCCTGTGTAACCTCTTGGAATCTCTGATTCTCTGAGAGCATATTTATTTGTGAACATCAAAAGGAAATGATGGCCCTGCAATCTCTTTCATTTGAACATAAGAAGTTGACACAATATTGTGTCTCTCTTTTCCACGGTTCAGTTGTAGGATTAAATAGTTTGCTTTGTGCTTCCTAAGCATGGAAATAAAAACAACATGCATTATTCAGTTATTCAGTGCTTTTCGTTTAAAGTTCGGTTGCCTTTCCATTGAGCAAAGGAGGAGGTCTACTTTGAAAGAAGATGCCTTGCAAACCTCCCTCCTAGGTCACTTGCTATGTGTGCAGATGGTCATCCATCACCCATATTACAGAGTCCTTGACACCACTTCTATTTGACTACAGATATAGAAGGTTCACTGCCCAGTTTTCAAGAAGCAAATACCTGAGGCAAATTACCTGTGTAATAGGCAGTTGTGTGTATTGCATGTTTAAGGGCTAGGGCATTATGGAACAGCAGATGACTTGCTGTACAAGTGAATGTTCAGCTTCTAGATGATACTGGGGTGTGGGGTAAATTGGAGATTTTCAGTGTCCAATTTACAGAGCACAACGGATGTTGGCTGATGTTCCTAAATGTTGGACAACTGGGGTTCAGAAGGTTAACCACTAATGCCTTCCAAGTTGAGATAATGGGGCAATTCAGATGTAAATGAAACCATAATTGATGATTAAGCGGGGGGGGGGGAGTACTGAGACAGTGTGCTTCCCCCCTCCCTTTGTCTCTTCCTGTGGTACTCTGGCATTGGTGCTTAGGTGCCTGTTACATCTAAAATGGGGGACTGTGATGTAATATTTGTTGTTGTTGTTTAGTCGTTTGGTCGTGTCCGACTCTTCGTGACCCCATGGACCAGAGAACGCCAGTCACCTCTGTCCTCCACTGCCTCCCGCAGTTTGGTCAAACTCATGCTGGTAACCTCGAAAACACTATCCAACCATCTCGTCCTCTGTCGCCCCCTTCTCCTTGTGCCCTCCATCTTTCCCAACATCAGGGTCTTCTCCAGGGAGTCTTCTCTTCTCATGAGGTGGCCAAAGTACTGGAGCCTCAGCTTCACAATTTGTACTTCCAGTGAGCACTCAGGGTTGATTTCCTTCAGTATGGAGAGGTTTGATCTTCTTGCAGTCCATGGGACTCTCAAGAGTCTCCTCCAGCACCAATATTTACTAACCCATATATGGTAATAAGGGGTGCAATTCAATGTAGCATGCACAGAATGAGGTCCACTCATGCAATGAAACTTTCCCCCCTTTCTCCCCCCCCATGTGCCCCCTACATACTGTGGGAGGCACACAGAGGGAACTGAAGGGGGGAACATCCCATTGAATGGACCTTGTTCTGTGCATGAAACAACATAGTTGAATCCTGCCAAAAGAAGTGTGACTTAATTTAACCAGGTTTGCAAACAAAAAAACTGGGGCATGATGAGAAGGGTGCCCAATGTTTCTTTGCAGAACCTAAGTTTCTAGGAACCCAGTGTTTGGAAGCAGGGGTCATTGTGCCAGAAAGGACCCAATGCCTTTTGAATCAGAACACATTCATATATCCCACCTTAATTTTATTGGTTGAATTCCTTAATTACATGCAATAAGCAAGCCGAAAAAAGGGTATTGGAAACAAGCCTTGTTTGGGTGTTCTACATTAGGTTAAGTGAACTCATGAGGGACAGCCATGGGAATGGGCATGGTTGCTCCACTCCCAAGTGCCATTCCTGTTGTTCTCCATGAGCTGGAGGGTGAAGGTCTGAACTGGGGAGCCTTGTGTACTTCTGGAAGCTTCCTACGTGTTTTAGAACCCTGGAAAAACATACAGGAAGCTGCCGCACTACAGAACTTGGAATGGTGACTGAAGAATGGGAGGCAGAGCTTGTGTGCTCATCCCACTGCCTTCCCTTGCATGTTTATTTCCCTTGTGTATAATGTCTGAAGAGAGCCAAAGACAAAATCTGTGCTGGACACCTGAGATGGGACGATGAGACCCCTTGGGATCAATTAGGTTCTTTCTTCTGAAAGAAGGATAAAAAAAAACAGAGCAGCTAGATGAAAGGAAAAAGAGAGAGAACATCCTGACATTTCCTGTCTCTGCCTTGGCTTGATATAGCTCAAGGAAGAAGCAGACGTAAGTAACATTTTGGTGGCTATGCTGTGCTAGCTTAAAGCCTTAGTGAAATGAAAGACTTACAGGTAGGCTGAGGGAATTAAAGGCAGAAGTGCCAAAGGGAATTAATCCATGACTGAGCAACTTGTCAGGAGAGCAGAAGATGCATTATATTCCAATTTTTGACGTGCTTGAGAATTTCCTCCAGGGCAAACTACTGCGATGTACCATGTCTAAAAGATGTGGTCCAAAACAGACTGTGTTCACCCAGTTAGAACCCCAATGCATCTATACTCCTACATTATTTATTTCCCAGCTGGTTCACACTGGTTGCAATCCACACACACACACACACACACACACACACACACACACACACACCACCTTTATCCTCTCTCTTCTCAACTTCAGTTTTGTGGTGGAAACAGCATGTTTTAAGTCAGCATAATCTTCTTCCTTCCTTTGAAAACAATAATTACTGCCATGAAGTTTCTAGGGTTTTCAAGGCAGTCTCTGGCAGTACTGTTGCTAGACTAATTCATTCACATTGTGTTATTTAATGGGTCTTTAAAAAACGCTGCTTTTAAGGCTCCTGGTTAAAAACCGAGAAGTGCTTCCACTTAGTAGGAATATAACAAACACAGATGATTCACCCCTTTCAGAAAGCCATGCTTTGCTTTTCGTTCAAAACCTCTGAATTTCCTCCCCAGAGCAACTTGGCCTCATTCAGCAAGTGCAGCTAGAAAACTGCCTGGGGGAGTAAAAGTGTCACAGCTGCCTGACTATAGAAAAAGGTTCTGCGAGAGCTTGTTTCCACAAGAGGGCAGCCTACAGTTTTGTGGTGTGCTAGCAGCAACTTTTCAATCTAGATCCCCTACTCTGGCTATATTCAAAATGTGGACTTCAAATTATATTGTGGCTGCAACAATATGAATCACAAGTACACTGTGCACTACATGGTTTGCTCTCATATAAAGAAAACATACCACTCAAATCTAAAACTTCTGCTGTTCTACTCCCTATAGTTTAATATCTTGAATGTCTTGTATCTGTAGACATACTTGCTGTCCAGTCAATATAGGAAGCGCAGAGTAGCCCCTGAAACAGAATGCAAGCTGATTAGGGATTTCCTGGTTGAATTTTATTTTGTTTATGAGTGACATCTAAGTTGAGATGACTCTTACAAGTGAGCAAATGCCTGTCTGAGACGTGAAATAAATTTGTTTCTAGACACTGGTGGCTGGCCCCATGGAATCATAAGCAAATTGTGAGAAATCTTTTTCCTCACAATGTACAAAAAGGAACAATTTCAAAAGCAGAGAGAGTGAGATATATAGACCACTGTCCTAGGAGGCCATGCTGCCAACACTGATTTTTATGTTTACACTGTGGAAATGGGCTATCAGAATTTCACTGCCTTAGGCTAGAAGCACTGAGCAGGTTGTTTATGAAAATATCATGAAATTCATTTCTTTCATATTCCTACATACATCTGGGTTGTTGTATTTTTGACAGCCACTTGCAAGTAGTATCTGAGCAGGAGCACCAACTGCTCTGAAGTTATCTAAATCCCTCTTGGGAGGAACCTGTTCCATCTAGTTCACCTGTTTCTACCTTCTGTATTCCATCTGCTCCTTCCCAGAGGTTACTAAGGTTGTAAACAGGATAGAATAGAATCAGCTGGCAAGCTGAAATGCAGTACAAGTGAAAAGGTCAATAGCAACTACTTCTTGTCTTTCATAGGGCAGAGAGAGAGAGAGAGAGAGAGAGAGAGAGCACATTAAAATTCTAATACCACTACCCACAGAGTACAATAAAATAGCACAACACAAATCTGTTCTTGGGAAAATAATTGTGACAAGTGAAAGAAACTATACCAGGCAGATTTTACTGAGCTTCTCTCCACCTTAAATTTTTAATCTACTGATATTGCCTTGGATAGTGTATACTATCCACTCATCGCATGGGATCTTTTCAAGGACCATAGGGATGATTACTTGGGGGAAAATATTTTAAATCACTTCAAGGCCAGTCCAAACTCCAAAGCTATAAATTACCTGATAATTCAAGTAAGCAAGTTTCAGAAGTTGGAGATCCAAAATTAGTCTGAACCATCTACATTGTTTTGTACTTATCCCTTGAACTCTTTGTTCATCCTCCATGATTCTCAGCCATCCCACAACACAGCCACTCTATCTATAGATTGCAGGGGCTTGGCAGGGGGTTGGACTCGATGGCCCTTGTGGTCTCTTCCAACTCTATGATTCTATAGATTGGAATATGCTTGGGGCAGGACCTGACTTTTGCTTATGCTGGAGTCAAACTACACATTACCATTCATGAGCAATATGAAGCTACATATCTTGTGATGTGGACCCAATTGTTATGAAGATCACAGTACACAAGAGAGGAGGCTCATATTCCTCCCACCAACAGTCCTCCTCCATGAATATCAGATAAATATGTCTATCTCCAGATAAAAACATCAGGTAACAGGAGATAGGAAAGATCTTCTGCCTGAGATATTGGAGTTCTGTTGCCTGTCAGAAGGGTCAAGAGTAGGCTCTACGGACAAACAAATTGACCTAGTATAAGGCAGCAACCTGATGTTCCTCATCCTTTTTCAAAAACCTTTTAAAAAAAGCTTTTTCATGTTTTTAGTGGAACATACCACCAATTTTAATTTGGGGGGAGGGAGAATACAGAAAGGAATCCAGGCATTTGGGAAGCCCTGAACCAATAAATATCTCTACCTAGGCTCTCGGATTTGAAAGCTTTGTTAGGTTTTCATTCGTATCACTTAATTCTTTCAGTAATATTCTAATGTACAAGTGCCACTTTTCAAAGTGTCTGTTGGATTCTAGGATCACTTTGGGAAGGAACCATCATTAACTACCTGAATTAGAAAGCAGCCATAACTTCTTGACAGCTCCACTCTCAGGAGACCGTTTTCATTTCTCTGCTGCTTCCTTATTCATTCCTCATTTATTAAAAAACTGAATAAAATGCTTAGTGCATGGGCTTCAACTTCAAAGCTGAAGGATGATGTATTTTTAGCTAATAACCTCTCTTTTTTAGATACCAGGAATAGGGGAGGTGGTAGCATTTAAGCAGCAATATAAGTCAGTAATTAGTGAGAATCAGATGGGACCTGCGGGATGATGTAGCTGAGGAAGAAAGGGAACAAAAGAGGCTGAACTGGGCACAAAAAAGAATGCAGAAAGGTAGTGGAAACAACACTGAAACCATAGGAATTGCAGAATTAGTGAGCTGTTACCAAACAATAAGAAATATATTTAAACCAGCAGGAAAAGGCATAACAGAGACCAGTGGCTGGAGACCACCAACAGAGGCTGTTATCCGCTTGGGCACTTCTTTCTGGCACATCTTTCCAAGAATGTGTGGAGGACAGCTGAAAATCTTTGGAAATTTGTGAATTTGAATAACAGAACATCAGATGCAAAGAGGGCTCCTTGTTAAATTCCTTGTTGAGCTTAAATCAAAAGCCTCCGCCCTCTTTTCCGAAGTAGCAAACAGAATAACATAACAACAGCTACACGCGTCTCTTTCTTTTTGCAGAGGAGGACAAGAAGAAAGGAGACCATGTGAAAACCATAAGAAAGCACAAAGCACCTTGTCCTCCCTCTTCCTTTCCCAGCTGTTGTGAGGGCTCTCAAGTTTCAAATAAAAGATTCAGATACCTTCAAAGAGCCAAACCCAGTCCTTTTGGCAGCTGACTGATTGCAGCCTATTAGCATATGTCAGTCCAGGAGTGCCTCTTGATTAATGCCAGTTGTCCAAATTATGGAGGAACCTACTACAAATTGGAGGCTTGTCCATGGCAGGGACACACTCCCAGGTCGCACCTACTCCACCTTTCAAGTTGGCAGAGACGGGCTTGAGCGGCACAGTGGGATGCAGTGAGTTGCCCAGACCCCACTGGAGAACATTGCCAGGATTTTTGCCTTACAAATCCTGGCTTTCCCCTGCCTGAACCTCCTCACAGCCCTCCATGGTAGCAAGGAGCTACAGCCATTGGGTTCATGACATAGCCGGAAATTTATTAATGTTTTATATTTGATCCTTGGTTTTTTCTTTTGCCATAGAAATTTTTCTTTGTCTTTTTTCCATTGTATGAAGCAACTAGAGTTGAATATTACTGGTAATGATTGAAACAAAAAAATCATTTTAGGGAGGACATTCATTTTGATTACTGATATCTTGCCCAGAAGGGATAAGTTCAGTCACTCCCATTTTTGAAGCTCTTTTCTCATTTCCGTTCATACTCTATTATAATTGTCTTGAAATAAGTTTAATTTTTTGGGTGTGATCCACACACCTAGGTATTTGACTTTCTTGTCTACTTTATTTCCTAAATCAATTTCTAGTCTTTCCTTTATCTAATTGTTTAAATTCTGTTTTAGCATTTTGGTTTTATCTTTATTGATGTAAAATCCCACCATACTACCAAATGTTGTAATAAATTCCAAAGTTATTGGTAGGCTTTCCAAAGCATTCTGTACTGTAACGACTGCATTGCCCACAAAGACTTAAAGTTTATATGTTCTCTGTCCTATTCATATGCCCTTTATTCTCTCTTCCTCCCTTATCTTTGTTGCCAATGCTTCCAATACCAAGTTAAATAGTAATGGGGATAAGGGGCATCCTTGTCTTATATCTTTTTAACTTTGAAATTCTTCAGTGACATTATCATTAATAATTATATGTGCTTTCTGTTCTCTGTATATTGCCTTGATTCCATTCATAAAGGTAGTCCCAAAGTCCATCTGCTCTAAAGTCTTTATATTGAAGGCCCATGAAACATTATCGAAAGCCTTTTCAGCATCAGTGCTGCCTGCTACTCTGACCTTTTCCCCCCAAATACTCAATTATATTCAGAATATTCCTGATGTTATTTTTCATATGTCTGGATGTCAGAAAGCCTGCTTGATCTTCATGGATTACCTTGTTCAGCACCACCTTCATTCTATTTGCCATAACATTCGCAAATAATTTTTAATCATTATTCACTAGGGATATTGGTCTAAAGTTTTTTTGGGTGTAAAATTCCTTGGTCTTGCTTTGGAATTAATGTTATAATTGCCTTTTCCCATGAAGGTGGAATTTCTTATCCCTGAAGGATTTGGTTCATTACTCCCATCAGAGGTTGTGCCAATATTCCTCGGAAAACTTTGTAGTACATCGAGGATAGCCCATCCGATCCAGGTGATTTCCCCAGCTTAGTTTGTTTTATCGCCGTAATTATGCTAGTGTTATGCTTTCTTAATCATCTAATCACAGAATTGAACGTCTGGTTTGGGAAGGCAATTTCAGTTGAAGGCCCTTGAATGCACCAAGGAAGTGAGCAAATGTTTCCTAGAGTTCAGTAAGTTTTTGGGTTCATTGTGTGTACTTGCCCAGATGTGCTACTGTTGGGGTTTGTTTGTTTTTACTTTCAGCGTGAGCACAAAATGATGCTTTTGGAATAATTCAGACCCTCTTGCTTCCCAGACCCTGAAGCAAGCTTTTTTAGACCCACACCCTCTGCCATCTAGCAAATAGATTTCTTGTTTGTGTTTTGCATCAGCTCTTAAGGCTCCTGTTTCAAAATCCTTAAACTTTGTAGGCTAATGGAAAACACTAACACAACCAAAAATACAGTGGTGAAGGATCTTATTTCTGCATTTCTTTAGATAGTGCTGGACCATGAATTGAATATGAATTGCAAATATACCTGTCCTTCTCAGTAAAGTTATTTAACACAATTAAAAGCTGTGAGATTTAAAAGGTGAAATATAAATCATCAAGCCACATGTAGAAATATTCATTTTGTTTATCCAGCTGTGAATTTCTGTGGTGCTCATGAATGCCCCTTGCTTTTAGCTGTTTGGATTTTTTGTCTCTGCAATCCTAGCCACTGGACACTTTTAATTGAAAAGTTCTAGCTCAGTCACAGAAATGGCCCCCTGTGGATTATGTTCCTTGTAAAGATAAGCATTAAAATTAAGAGAAGCAAGTGAAGACATGTTTAGTAGGAGGAAGTGCCACATGGGGTGGGGAGGGACAGGAGCAAGAAATAATGATGGCTGAAATATATTCCTCCCCCCTTCTCCTCAAGATTTTTTTAAAAATCAAATGCCTGCAAAGTAAAATCTTTTAAGATATTCACCACCCAGCAATTATGCATAAATGTTGCAATTACTTTTATCAAAGCAGCTTAGTGGCAGGTGGGGGCAAAAAAAATTAAACTCACTTAGGTGAAACAAGCTCAGCAGATCTGCAAATGAACTAAAATCACACCAGCAACTTCCTTTTAAGTTGGAGAGCCCAGAAATCAAAATTATTTTCAAAGTTTTCTGCCTCCCCTTCCTCCTGCCAACTCCTAGCAATTAGGCTGCAATTTGTGTCATCTTTCAAATCGGCCGTTTTGCATTTACTGCCTGTCTCCGAAAGAGGTCACAGCCAAGATTGTGTATAGGACTAGCAAATTAAATTCTCAGTGAGCAGGGCAGCTAGCATTACATTCCATACATGGTGCCAAAATTGATGGGGTTACCCATGTGAATATTCCCAGAGAAAAGAAACTCCTTCTCTCCAAAAAGGAGAGGAGGTGCAAAAGCAATAGGAGAGAAAGGATAATAAATGAATAATGGCAATTAATTGGAATGGAAATTGTGATTGTTATATTCCCCACCTTCATGTTTAGTAGCCTTGAATGCAGAATTTTCAACCTGAGAAGCAAAATGGGTGGCACTCATTGATTACTTTAAAAAAAATACAGCGATTTAACATTTAATAGGATTAAAAACATCATGCTCTAAGCAAGCCTTGTGAAAAGGAACATCTTCAACCAGCACTTTAGTAGGAGGAATAATTTTAAAACCAGTACAGCACAGAGCTACAATGTGCACAATACTCATACGTACTTCACCAACTGTAAACTAATAATATTAATAAACAACCATCGCGATCATAACCATAAAGCCCCATATATGTTTACAGCATTTTACAGAAAATGAGATCCTTGCTTCAGTGACATAGCTTTAAAAAGATACTGAAAGCTGCTACAACAGTGAACTTGCTTGCTATTTCTGTGCGTATCTATATTTAGATTATTCATTTATATTGGAATGTGCTGTTTCTGTATTGACTAATGCTGCTACACTTTACAACACTTTCCCCTGAACTGATGCAAGAGGATTGAATAGCTTCCAAATGGATGCAAATGACAAATTTTATTATACACATCCATTTTGTGGGGATAAACTTTTAAACAACAATTTTGATCCCCATTGAATGTACTGAACTTCATTGAAAATAATGCTGTTGATGACTGAGGATCCTTTTAATTTTGTTTTTCCACTGATTGTAGTTTCCATAAACCATGCTTCTTTTCCTTTTACCAAAGGGCTCCACACTTTACAATAAAAATCCACCAACAAACAACAGGAATGTATTATGAGGTGTTAAGCAAACAAGGATTCCAGAACAGTAAATTAATTTGAAAAGAAGGCAGATGCATTGTTGACACAGATTGTGGATGCTAGGATTTCTAATCCAGGTGGAATTTCCTCCCGATCTCCTGCTGCTGCCAAGCCATGGACCCAACAGGCAGGTTGCCCTACACCAGGCATGTCCAACAGGTAGATTGTGATCTACCAGTAGATCATGGGATGTCTGTGGTAGATCACTGGTAGATCAGTGCCCCCCCCCAAAGAAGCTAAAAAACTTTGGCTCCCCTAAAAAAAAGGCTCAACAACTTTGAGCTTGCTGTTCTGACTTGCCTGTGAGGTTTGAGCAGACAGGCAGAGTTAAATGAAACTTTTTTAAAAAAATGAAAAGAAATATGGAAGTTGCATGCTGTACCTAGTACCTACACAATAACTGCTAACTGTGAAGATATCTTTGCATATTTGTAAATGAATGTTATTATTTTATAATCTAAAATTTATAAATATAATATCCTTTTCCTCAGTCCATGCATCCATGTGTAAACTTGCTTCATATGCTTAATCGTTGAGGAAAAACTGATTGAGATTTTGTGCATTAAAAAAATGCCTCCAATCTGTATATTCTAAAGTACTGTTTACATGGACAATGAGTCACAAATTGTTTTTCAATCAACATACTTGCTTACTATCTTGGCTCATTTTCTTGATTTCAATTGTTTGCCAGAAATGTGAATTCCACCCACATCAACATAGTGGCCTTGCTGTTGTTTGCAACATAATTCATCTCTGCTTCCTCACAGGATGTGTTGAGAGAGGTATGGGTTATATTGTTCTCAGGATAATATTGTAAAAATCAGCTCAATGTAAGAAGGCACTTTCTAGGCCGTAAAAGACAGGGTTATATAATTTTAAAACCTTGTATTGGATCCAGAATCTCCTTCCATTTGCAGACAGGACTGAAATCCAGCAGTGGTTCTTGCTGGTGGGGGGAAAGGGGAAGCAATTTTGGCTGGTTTCTTTCTTTTTGCTCCATCTCTTGAACTATTCCAGATAGTCACCCCAACAGAGTATTATTAGGATATGCAGGGGACTGCAGAGGGAAGGAGAAACTGACAAAAACTACCACTTCCTTCCTCTGATTGGAGTGTCATTTCCCATCCCCCTCCTCTAGCAGGAGCATTCTATGTGTATAACTTTTCTCACAGGAAGCTTAGATCTCTCCCTCTCAATAATTCATAATTATTTGGGAGAAAGGAAAGAATGCTTCCATATCTATACATTTTGCCAGGTTGGGATGTTTCCAGATGAAGAGTTTCCTGTGGAATGGATTTGACCTGTCCCCTTACCTTGATCATTGACTATAACACAGTGGAGAACAGTGTTTGTTTATACTTACATTCTTTCAAACGGAAGACATTCTTGATAGCATAAACCTCGTGAGAATCAACAAAGCTTAACTTTCTTTATTGAATCTCCGCTGAAACTTGGACTTCTGAGTATGACCTTTGAAGAAGAAGAAGAAGAGTTTGGATTTGATATCCCGCCTTTCACTCCCCTTCAGGAGTCTCAAAGCGGCTAACATTCTCCTTTCCCTTCCTCCCCCACAACAAACACTCTGTGGGGTGAGTGGGGCTGAGAGACTTCAAAGAAGTGTGACTGGCCCAAGGTCACCCAGCAGCTGCATGTGGAGGAGCGGAGACGCGAACCCGGTTCCCCAGATTAGGAGACTACCGCTCTTAACCACTACACCACACTGGCTTTGGAAAGCAGCTCTTTTTCGTGCACAAATCAAGACCCACCCCTCCCTTAATGCTCCTTGTTCCACAGCCCACAATATAATTCAGTGAGTTATTACTGCTCCAGGGATCGCATGGTAATTAGAGAAGGCACCAAATGGTCCTTAAGGCCCCAGTTGTCAGAGTGGTTATTGTGTTTGCCACACTGGGTCCAATAATGGTTGAAATGGCAGTGGGGCAAATAAAAAGTAAAATAGAATGATCTGGAGACATTAACAGGTTTTGCAATTATTCAGTAATTTGGAAACCTGTGGTTCTGTAGCCTGAGAACAGAATCAGGATCAGATATGCTGGAATCAGGATCAGATATGCCGGAAAAGCCATCCTGGATAAAATGAAAACATTAACCTACCCTCAAGATACAGCACATATAAGCAGTGAGGCATGTATGGATAAATATGCTTCACATCTGTCCAATTTATGTACTGCAATGTAGACACCAAGTTCACCATTTTTGTCAGCTTTACAAGCAATGTTCTCCTGGTCACTGTCCAAAAATATGGCTGTAAATGGCCAAATGAACAAACCAAAATTCATATTAGTTGGGAGGATCATATGTTTCAGTAATGCCTAGATTGTGATTTTGGTGCCTTAATTCCCAGGAAATGAATCAAGGCACATAATATAAATAAGTTCTCTAAGTGTCGTGAAAAAGAACATGAAATGATCGAAAGGGGTTGAAGAAATGCAAATGTTGTGCATAAACTGAATTAGCAGCTTGCTTCTGTTCTAACACAGTCACAGCTTGTAGCCATTTGAATTATCCTATGTTTTAAATTACATATGGAAATCACACACACACACATATATTTGTTAATATGTTTTCTTTTTTGTCTTTTTGTATTTCCCATTAGGTAGAAATTGCATTGCACTGTTTGTCACATCTTCCTTCTGAACAGAAGTCACGGGTGTCTTTTCAGTGACATGAGCTCCTGGCTCTCCAAGAACAAATTTGTTCCCCTAAGGCCAAAGTGGCTGACCTAGAGAAGCTGAGAGAGGCAGAGAGGTGAGGTGTCTGGGGACATTGTAGCTGTGTCCCACTCCCAAAATGATAGCTCTCTGGCTGTCATGGAGAATGAGAATGTTGAGGAATTACAGCTCTCCCCTATGCCAGAAAAAGCCTGGGTAGTGGATTGCATTGAAGGAATTGGTAACAACCATGTGCCTTGCCTTTCACAAGGAGAAGTGTTTCTGACAGCACAGAGCGACTATTGGATGCAACCCTGAGTAATTTATTAAAAAATCAAGAAAACAATAGATAAATTATGAGTAACATGACAAGGGAATAAAGCAATATTGTCTACCTAGTCATTATGCTGGGGATAAATCCTAAAGTTAATCAATAACTCATATGAGAGTGAAGCATCTTTATGTAGACCATGAGCCTCGGCTCCATGGGTGGGGGGATTACACAGAGTTTTCACAGGCAATGAAGACATACAAAATCTTGTACAAAACTAGCAATTTTTACACTGGGTGTCAAGAAAAGGATTCGTATGGATATTAGCCAGAACCAATTAATCAAAGAGAATTAAACTCTCCTTGGGACACTTAAGAGACATTTACAAGGGATCCACCATTAGCCTTGGTCAATGGCCCAGCGAGGTGTATCAAAATGTATGATCTGTTCTTCATGATGTGAAGAAGCAGTCCTCATGTTACAATTTTTCATTCAGAAAAATAGTGAGTGATCATGACTTCATTTCCATGTTTATCAAGTAGAACTGGTAGTATCAGAAAGCTCAGCTGATTACTTATTATGATTAAATTATGTATTATTTGCTTATTATAAAATACAGCTTTCATTTATCACACCCCCCAGGTTGGTTTTATCTTGTATTTTACTCTTGTAAGCTGCTTTGGGTGGTCATTGCCCATAACTATTTTAATAAATAAATAGTAAAAATAAAAATGGGAAACTAAGGTCAGCATGAATTATTTGATTTCATGTGGTTCTCTGGAGGTGGAGAGGAGAAATGGGAGACAAACTTAGAAAGAGAAGTTGGATAACGAGCAAGTCACTGCTTTTAAGCAGGGATTGAAACACAACCATGCGGTATCAAATCCGAAGGCAGACACAAGCAGTTAATGGATTTGCAGGTAGAAAATCTCTTCAGTCTCTTAAGTCAGAAGATCCACTCTTCTGCTTTATCCCCTGATTTGAGGATGTTCCAAGTTGCAGCTGGAATTGGCAATTGGGAATGGATTAAGCTGAGTTGGGGCTTTATCTTTAAACCTTGAGCATTAACTGCTCAACATACCAAGGTTTTTCTGCTAGAACTACTTGTAAGTCCATTCTGTTGACAAGCTGTCCATTTAAGTTATTGATAACAAGTGTCCACACTGACCAAAAGTAGTCAACTAAAAAATAAGGGTGTGTCTTGCAGAAGGAACCAAGGACAGGCCAGGACTTTCTGTGCATAGCCTCTTATTATATAATGCAACATGTAAGCTTCATCACAGTGGATCTTATTAGTCACTAAAATATTTATTAGCACCATTATTGTTACATCATTTTAACAGCTGTCTTCTCTAAAGAACTGCCACAACTGTATCTTGACCCCCTGCCCCATTGTTAAGCTCTGCAAATATTACAGAATAAAAATCTGAAGTAACCTAATTTAATTCTGTATGTGTATTCATTTATGTCAAAACTGTGTGTGCATTCAGCCACTAGATTTCTGCTGCAAGCCGTCAGAAGGTCCAATGAATTAAATTACTGTTCTAAGCTATTTCAATATTAGACTGCTTCACAATTATGATTCATAAAGAATAACACGTTTACAACCATGTCTCCAATGTCATGTCACTTTGGCTTCCATGACTTTTGTAACTTGTATATAAGAAGAATATACCCCCTCTCTTGTAAAGTCTTACTTTATCCACATTTTTGCTATAGGTGGTAAGTGTTGCTTTTTATTATCTACTATACTTTCGAAGAGGAAACAATCACTTTGTAAACATAAGCAACAGTGCTCCATGAGACGAAGGACATTTGGAGGGTAAACTGTCCTTCAAGGTTTGCCTTCTAGGTCTACTTATATCTGTAACAGCTATGGGGATTTTCCCCCCAGGAGGCATTGCAGTTGGTGCATCAACTGAAGTTAGAGAAAGGGGAAGTTAGAGAAAGGATGAATAAACCTGTCAAGTTTGGTTCCCCTCAGTTTCTCATTGTTCCAGTTTTAAGTTCAGCTCACTCACAAAAAATCATATCGGCATTACGGTGTGCATTTCTCCTGATACATATTTTCATATGCAGTGTTACCTAATATGCACATTTTATTGCAAGCAATTATTCTCTACTATAAAGCATTTTTGTACCTTATGTTAACTAATAAGCACATTTTTGGGTTGGCGAAGTGCATTGAAAAATTCAGAGAAATGTGAACTTCAAAGCATAACTGTGTTTCAGTTCAGGCATTGTTTCAGGAGGTCAAATTAGATAGGTTTACATTAAAAGTACATGGAACCAATTTTCATCCCTTCCCTAGCCACAGATATTGCTTGAGCATTTGTAAATATCATAAGCAGGAGTTCAACCCCCTCTAGAACAGATCTTACTAGCGTATACTTTCTATAGCACACACCTTCCAGAAAAGGTTGCTATTTTTAATTTTCCAGGATACTAGCGTTCCAATCCTCTGAATCTTTTAAAAAGCAGACAGTAAAAGCAGACAGTTGTCTTAGCATTTAGGTGGGAAATAATAATGTTTTTGTGCCTGAGACTGGAAGTGGTTCGTATTCCCAGATGACACAGCCATGCTCTGCTCATCACATCAGAACATATGCCACTTTTAATCAAACTAGCAGCTTCTTGTTTATTAAGCTAAACTCTTGAGCCAATATAAGAATTGTGGTTGGGAATAGGGAACCGTGAAGCCCAAAGCAAGTTTACCAAGTTGTTTAATAAAACTGTAAATCACAAAATCAAGTGCCTTTTGGAAATTAATTGGGCACCCACTGGGAATTTGTCCTTCCCCTCTTTGCCTCCAAAATAATATTGATGATAGTTAGAAATACTTGAAATGTCCATTGACTGACAACTGACTGGATAGGAGTGATACAGTCGCATCATACTTTTGCAAACCATGGTCTGATCAAAGCATTCCTCTCTTTGATAAGTGCTTTAATTCACTTGAAAAGATGAACCCAACGGCTGTGTGTCTTGTTAAACCTTAACATATCATCGTTGGCATTTCTTCATTTCATCAGCTGTTTCCATATCCCTTATCAAACAACTTACCTGGGCTGACATAGGAGTGGGGTTGCCAACCTTTTTAGGTCCACGAGCACTGTTGCAAACCCAGAGAAACTTGTTAGCACATGCACACACCCTACAAGCCATAATCAGGTCCAGATGACAGACATTTATATTGGCTGCAATAGAATCCTTCTTTAAAGCACTGTCTCAACAGCTGGAGGGGAAGAGGAGGGGGCCCTGTGGACATGCACTTGTGTGTGTGGAGGCATTACACTGATGACTCAAGACATAGGGTAAGGATAACAGAATAGTGCCCACTGCTGCCTTCCATGCACAGTCAGCAAAAATTCTGAATCATAGACAAATGGTGCATTCATCAATTCTGTATACCTGATTGGCATATCTGATGCCTCGTCTAAAAAGAGTTCCTATAGTCAAAGCTACATGTGAAGATGTTTGTCAAAAGGCATGCTTGTAACTAAATTTCCAAATTTTACTTCATTAGCTTAAGTACTAAAGCACTGGCATTGGTTTATCTCAGATTGCTGTGAAAGAGTCTAGAGCAATGGTTCCCAACCTTTTCTTGGCCATGCCCCACCTAAGCATCTCTAAAATCCACCCCCCCTCCCTGTGACATATAACTCTTATTATTCAAAAAGTGACCTCCTATTCACATGGAGGAAGCCTAAAAGGCCATTCACTGTTAATAACTCATTCTCGAATTGCCCCCCTTAAAAATCAAATTGCTCCCCTGTAGGATGTGTGCCCCATGTTGGGAACCATGGGTCTAGAGTCTGGAGAAGAGAAGGTTAATTGGGGCTGAATAACTGCCTGGTCAGTTACTGCTAGATCAGACTCCATACGTATATATGTGAAATTAAGATATATATTTTTTCTCCAGTGTGCATTACTTTACAGCTGTTTATAACACATTGAATTGCATTTGCCATTTTAGCTCCCCATTCACTTGTTTTGAAGTGATATTTCTGGAGCACTTGATAATCCTTCTTTGTTTTAACCACCTTGAAAAATTTGGTCCTGGGGGTGTGATGCAGAGCAGTGGATCTTCTTAATCATCATAATGCAATATTCTCTTGTGATTATCCAGGATGTTATAGAATGAAGCACTGACAGTTTTAAAGTGCTCATTAAATGTATCAGACCACATATTGAGAAGGGAACAGCAAATACCTCCACTTCAACATATATTTGATTTTACAGTGTATCAAATCAAGGTCTACACTGCAATTCTGTTCAGGGGATGGAACTGAACATTTTCAGTCTAGGGAGTACCAGCTCTGTGCTCACATTTTATACACCTGCTGTGCTGATAATTTGGATTTCTTATGCTCTGTCATTAAAGTTCATTGTTACACATACAAGGCAATATCCAACTAAATAGTTACACTACTGCAATGGCTTTTAACTGCAATGTCATTTCTCTGCTCCTCTCAGTGCATGCCCCTTACACTTCCTTTAAATCTGCTGTGGTGTAACTGTTTAGTTAGACACCACCCACTATTAATTTTGCTGCTGTTCCTAGGGATTAGAAGAATGGCAAGTTTGCCCTATAAGATGTTTTGATGAAAAAAAGAATGGATCTATCCCACTCTGTGCAAATTGCGGAGTGCTGTAGCATCCACAATCGATGCCACAATCCATTCTGGGCTACCCTGCTGATACCATCACTAGCTTGCTGTGTGAATGTATTTTCTATCATGAGAAATGCTCATAATTGAACCTGAGGACATTCTGGACATTCATCAATCACCAATGTCTGGAATAGTCTTGAAACTCAGCAGAAAACAGTAGGTCCTGGGTCTGTTCCATAAATGCTTCCAGCTCAAACAGAAAACATAGTTCCAGACCAGATTGTAGCTGCGAGAGAATTCTGCCATATCCCTAGTTGCACATCACATGCTGAAATGGAAATTTTGCCGCTGAAAGGAATGCAGGAACCCTGGCATTGTAGCTTCATGCTATTTTTTTGATACAACTCCTTGTACCACGTGGAAGTTCTTCCCTTTTCTTGTAACTTGAACCCATTGCTTCAGGTCCTATCCTCCAGAGTAACAGAGAATAATCTTGGTCTGCCATGTATATTGGGATGAGGATGGGTGGTGGGCCAGATATTTACTTTCTCCAATCACCTTCACAGGCCAGAACTTATTTCTGAATAGACATGGCTACCATTGCACTGTCTAGCTCAATATGAAAACTGGAAAAAGTACCCCGAGATGTTACATTACCCCCAAAAGAGTTTTAGAGGGAATACAATAAATAGTATGCACTAGGGTCATGAAAATCAATAGACCTGGCTCTTTCAAAATGTAGAGCTTAAATACTTTTTAGCCTGAAGAGTTCATTGGTTCCCAGATCCATTTCATGGGATGTATATATAGCAAGAGATTTGAGACCTGTGTTTCTACACTGCAAGGCATTAGAGCAGTCAACACATTTCACAGTTCATGAGCAGCGAGAGATTAAAATGATTAACAAGGACGCCAGAGCTGTACATAGGATGAGCTTACAGCTTCGGACAGTGAGAAATTACGGTGATTAGCTATTCAGAATGATTAGAAGTTCACAGGGTAAATTGAGATCCATGGACATAGGGAAACCATGATTAAGTGGGACTTGTCCACTCTATGGGCAGAGGGGAGGACACTGATCCATGGACAGCAAGATGGTTATTAGCATAGCTACATCAATAGTTATTAACCTGGTTGCATCAATATTGCTCGCAGAATGAACTTAGCTTCATAGAGAGTGGAGAAAACGATGAACAAAGGAACTTAGTAGTGATCTCTGGACAAATTAAGATCTATGAAGAGTGCCCAGGATTAATGCAAATGCATCAGCGTTGACTTCCGGTGAACGAGTTCATGGACAGAAGACTCACATTAGCATATTTCTGCCACATCAGCTCCTCCTCTTTACTGATGTGCTTATGAAGGTTCTTTCCCCCATAACTGAAGGTTAAATTAACAGATACAGCAGTCTTGAAGCTAAGCTGAATTTCCCATTCAGATAGTGTGGCAGTTCTTAACAGAGAATTAACCTGTTACATCAAAAACGTTTGTGTGCACAGATGTAGGAAAGTAGAGAAGCACTTGGAAAAACCGAATATGCAGATGTAGGCTTTCTAGGTTGTTAAATCTTAGGGTCAGTTCACAAGTGGCTGACTGTGCCATGCCTCAGTGAGCATGTAACTTTTGATGAGAACTGTAGCCTTTGCACGGTGGAACTCCCTGTCTGTTGACAGTGTTTTCACTGCATTCTGTTTGGCCCCTGACTAAAACATTTTTGTTTAGGCTAGCCTGTCCAGACACATAGAAGTTGAAGTGTCTTAATCTCTTTTTACTCTCCTGTTAATTTTAATTATCTTTTCCATGTTAGTAATAACTTGTACTGAACTCTTTCTTTATTGATCATTTTAATATTCTGTGCAAATTGCTCAGAGGCTTTATTACAATCAAGTGGCATGTAAGTTTTGTAAAATAAAAATAAGAAAAGAACAAATGAACGTCCTGCTCACACATTAAAAAGCATCCAAAGGTTCTTCACTGCATAGCTACTTAAGTGCATTGGCTTCTGTTGCGATCCAGAAGTAGATGGATTATAAGGGAGGATGCATGTGTAGAAAACTCACTCCTGCTGCTTCCCAGGTGATTTAAAATGTAGGACCAGGGTTGTGTTTGAGTTTGTTCTCAGATATTATAACTTATTATGTGTATTATAACATATACACATATGAGAAAATGCTTGTTTTAGGGAGTCAATGTCAATATTTAACTCATCAATATATACTGAATATGTTTGAATATTTTAATATTCAAAATTGGGTTGCTTTTGTTTTGTTTCCACTTTTGGTATTATGGGTTTATCCATTTGTATCCCACCACTCATAGAATAGTCTTTTCTCCAGTAGCTAAAAGAGGAAGGGATTTCCCCCTTTCTTCTTCTACCCTCTGAACTACCTCCCATGCTCCTCTGGAGAGGGTGACAAAAGGAGGGGGTAATGGGCCTCCCAAAATCACATTACCACCTCCTGTTCATAGAAACCCTCAATGGGCTAAAGAGCCTTCGGTGAGTGAAGAGGCACAATTTGACACAACTCGTGGCTGCTAGTGAATGCTTACTGTCAACTGCACTGTCAGTTAACTTTTGTGGAAATGAATCTGGACACTGATAGATTTTGAAAGGTCATCTGGTCCTCGTCCCCGTTCCCCGTCCCCCCATACAGACCTGTTTAGAACTGAACTATTTTATTTAAGACTTTTTACTATGGACTACTTGTAATTATGTCCCAACAACTTTCATATACTGTATTGCGATTTCCTCTAGGCCAAGTATAATTTTGCTAGTTTTACATCCTGGTAATTCACACTAATTGGCAGCTATGCTGAAGTCAAGGACAAAAACATGTAGCCTAGATAGTATTAATAAGGGGTATCTTGAGCTTAGATTATTTATGAAACTTGCTATCTGCAGAAGGCAAAAAAAGAAGGATAGATTGTCTTTGTCATATGCTATCTCCTCCTCAGATATTCAGCTGTCCTAAGCAAACCACAGCAGCTAGGTATTAATAAATTGTAGCAATGGTTATGAGATGTAATTGGGTACAGTGCATGATATGTCACTCCTTTTAGGACGACTCTCATTTTATCTCTCATCCTCTTCCTCTGCAATCCCTGTCCAGCATCTGTTGAAGGGCTAAATGATCAAAGGGCTAAATTAACCACCCATGCATTTATTGGTGATTCCCCCACTGCCCTCACTACCAAATGAGGTAAAAGCCTCTGTACACTTTTTAAAATGTGGGCAAAAGGGGGAAAGATATCAAAAGTGGTAATGGAATATGGAATTTTACCCCGGAAAAAAAAGAAGAATGGTCCTAGGTCTTACTGCAGATTGTAAAGTAAGAAGGTGGCATACAAACAATGTAAATTAAGTGAATACATTCTTATACAATAATGCTGTGTATATTAGTATTATATAATTTAAGTGGAGCAAGCAGAAACCCAACATTACATACAATGTAGAAACCACTGGCTACTGGATAGTAAGGGGATAGTATCCTGGAGAAAAGTGGTCTTAATATCTTGGAACTTCTATGATTTCTAACAGTATAGCAATCTGCTGCTACAACCTTTAGTTTTAGGAATTCATATGTGAGATGGGGGAAAGGCTGTCTGTAATCAACAAGAAAGTCTTCCAGTATAGAACTAAGTGCATAAATAACAACTAGTGTACCAGCCCTGCCCCACCCAAACACTTGAAGAAAGTAAAGTCAACTGGAAATGAGAAACTCTGCAGAAAGCAACCTCTCCAAGGAGAGGAACCGTGTGGTTTTGTGTATACAAACAGCATGCTAATTATTTCTCTCCCTCATATCAGCAGTAGCTGACCTGATTAAAATCATAAATCACTAAACACCTTTATTTTTGTGCCAGGAGAGCCCTCATCTGCATGTATGGGCATGTTAATTAAGAACGCACTTCGTAATCAGAAACATTTGTTGCGGATAGATAGAGATTTTATAACCTGACAAACAAAGAAGTATAGCAGGATATCGCTTAATTTCTGAAATGAGAGGTTCCAGAGCCGAGGCTTGCTAGTTTGTCAGCTTGGGTTTCTCTGAGTTTCTTATTTATCCATAATTAAGTTCACTTCTCCACATCAATTTGTGATTTTTAAAGATACCATTGTGAAAAGTAACCACCAAATTTCTCCTGCTGTGCACATTTATGTGTGAAGTTTTGCCTAATATACATATTTTTTGCAAAGTAATTTTCTCTAATCTAATGCATTTTTGTTTCTGATTTTCACTGTATGCAATTTAATGCACGCTTTCCCCTAGTATATGCATTTTTGTACCTATTACTTGCTGGAGAACCCCTATGAAAATTTTGGAGGATGGCTGTGTTTTAGTTTGCATATTGTTTAAAATGGGAAGGATTCATTTTTTAAAAAATGTGAAACAATTTCAAGTGGCAGATTTTGTTTTATGACCTCATTTTCTTGCACATATGGCCCAGATTTGACCTTGCACTCTTAAATACAGATGTAGAGTAGGTAATCCCCCTGCATCCCGTGAATTAATTCAGATTGATTACCATCTGCATATAAGTTATGCCTATCACAGTTTTTCTTCCCCACAACTTCACTTTCAGCATCCTTTTCCTACTAAATCCTTATCACCTTGCCTATGTCACAGGATCTGTATACCTGTATAGCCTTCTGTATACCCTTATAGTCTGCTTTATGTTTATTAATCATAAAATACCCGGCATCATTTACAAATTTTGCCACTTGATTGTCACAAATCTATCTGCTCTCTAAAAAACACAACTTCCAATTCAGATCCTTTAGAGAGGTATTCATTATTTATCTCTGTCCATTGCCATGCTCTGTTCATCTTCTATTTCTTGCCATTTGATTCAATTGTGGGCTCACAAAAGCATATTCTTAGTGGTTAATTGCACACACACACACACACACACACACACACACATTTTGAAAAGCCCTTGGTGACAGATTTATCAATGGCTTTCTAAAACTCTTAGTGATGGGCATTTGAATTGCTTCCAGACAGGCCATAGCCAAGTGCAATGCCCTAGCTGCACATTTTCCACCACTGTGCTCCTGGGCTGGACTGCTAATAGAAGTCAGAAATAGATCACTGAGACAACAGGACAACACATCCAACTGCCAGCAAGTGACCATGGCAGCTTTGGGCATTTGGCTGATGATGCAGGAAAAGTAACACTTAAGATGTGATTCTAAACCTAATTTATTTAGAGGCAACGCCATTGAACCCAATTTCTAAGTGACTGTATTTAGGGTTGAGTCTGGAGACCTGTCATAGTGCTCTAAGTCTGGTCCATTGATATCAGTGGTTCTACTCTGAACCATTGTTGGCTGTCATCCCGTGGTCTGGATTCAACTAAACCAGTGTGCTAGCAAAAGCCAGAGCAAGGGCTCCTCCCTGTCCTCTCCTGCATGCTTCTTACACCTACCCCAACCCCGCCCCAGAGATGGGCACCACAACAGCACACTGAGGGATGAAAGGTAGGATCATGCATCTAGCAAACAAAAATGTTAGTGCTGACTGAATATTCAGAGGAGTGTGACTTTGAATTCCTCCCTGTGTTTCTGGTTCCAGGGAGAAATCAGTTCATGAAAGAAACTATTCACATATCACATAAATGACTTCGTGAAGATCTGGATCTTCTGCCTCTATCTTTGTCACAGCTATTAACAGAGCAGCTAGGCAATTCAGAATGAGTTTGGGGCTGGGGGCTTTTTGAATGTTTGCAACATCTTATTCTGCATAAACCCAGGTATGTTTGTAGAAAGCATATGTGAAAAAGAATGAAGCATGTAGTTGAGTCAGGTTTCACTTTAAAAATGAGGCAAATATTGACAGACTTCCCCCTAATTTACTGTTTACTCCACTCTAGCAATGAAGAACTGTCTATAGGATGTGTTCCACTTCTGAACTGTTCTGCCCAACCATAGCAAAGCAATATTTCTGAAAAATTTCCCCATTCTAAAGAAATGAGAATAGTACACAGGAAAGCTTTGTAAAATTAATGAGGGAAAGCCAAACAGACTTTTAAAAGGATAGCAAGGTTTGTTGATGTGAAATGCCTTGCACAGTACAATACACATGAGACACACAAGTACATCATGTTTCTGAGTACCGCACAATGTATTTTGTTGCTTTTTCATAAAAATCATGTAAAATGTTAGTCTGGTCTGCATATAAGATCATGCAAAATGTATAATCGATACTGTTTACGTAAAGACAAATCAGCTTCTTGTTTCTGACCTGCTAATCTTCCAGTGAGTACAGATATATTTCTCCTTGCTTGCTTCCACATTGGAGCTGCATTGCATTGTCATGGCATTGCTTTTGCACGATTAGCTAGATGTGGGAATTAAAATAGAGGTCCCAAAGAGCATTTTATAAAATATAAAAGTCAAGTTGTGATTATGATGTCAACACAAATATAAGCATGGGAGTAAGTGCCCAGTGTCTCCACCCATTGAGCAAGAAGTGGGTTTCTAAGTCTATTTGTATTGACATCAAGCAGGTACTTTCACTGTATTCTTCTTGGTACCTGCCTATTTTTGTTTAGGAGAGCCTGTCTAGACACAGAAGTTGAGGTGTCATGCTCTCTCTTTAACCCGCTATTAATCTTAATTCTCATTTGTAATAACTTGTTCTTAACTCTTTCTTTATTGGTGGTTTTAATATTTCATGCAAACTGGATTTGTTGCAATCAAGTGGTACATACATTTTGTTAATAATAAGAATAATTAATAAATTTTTATTTTTTACCCCACCCTCCCTGAGGCTCAGGGCAGCTAACATCATAAAACTAACACAGTATACAAAGAAAAAAAGAACAAAAACAGGCAATTAATTAAAATGCATCTTAAAATTAGTTCAGAGCAAATTAAAATCTGGACAGATGGCAGCCCATGGGTAAAATTTAATAATAATAATAATAATAATAATAATAATAATAATAATAATAATAATTTATTATTTATACCCTGCCCATCTGGCTGGATTTCCCAGCCACTCTGGAAGGCTCCCAACCAAATATTAAAAACACAATACAGCATTAAAAATTAAAAACTTCCCTAAACAGGGCTGTCTTCAGATGTCTTCTAAACATCAGATAATTGTTTATTCCTTGACATCTGATGGGAGGGCATTCCACAGGGTGGGTGCCACTACTGAGAAGGCCCTCTACCTGGTTCCCTGTAACTTTGCTTCTTGCAGCGAGGGGACCACCAGAAGGCCCTCGGAGCTGGACCTCAGTGTCCAGGTTGAATGATGGGGGTAGAGCGGCTCCTTCAGGTATACAGGACCGAGGCCATTTTAAATCAAAGTTCTGCTCACACATTAAGAAGCATTCGCAGCGAAGTCTCTTCAGCTGCTTCACTGCATAGCTTCATCAGTGCATTGGCTTCTGTTGTGATTCAAAATTAAATGGATTGTAAGGGAGAATGCATGTGCACATAGATCCACTGCTACTGCCTTCCAGGTGATGTAAAATGTATGATCAGGGCTGTGTTTGAGCCTGTTCTCAGATATAATAACTTATTTTCTATATCACACATATGAGAAAATGCTTGGGGTTTTTTTGAAAATTTTCTGAAACTTTTCCTGAAAAATCCACCCCCCAATTCTAAAGAAATGAGAGTAGTGCACAAGGAGGCTTTGTAAAGTTAATGAGGGAAGCTTTTAAAATATGTTGAGGGCAGGGATAGGGGAGAAAATTACTCAGGTTCACATTTAAAGGTGAATTTACCTAATTCACACTTTTTAAAATAAGAAGTGAACCACAAGACAGCTATCCTTTGAAATTCCCACTTCTCTGAATTTTGTAATAGAGTTCGCCAGCCAAGGGATGTGTACAAAAATGTGTAAAAAATGTTTCCCAAAAGCATATATTGGTGAAAATTGCCTACCCAAAAAAGCATTATATAAGAGAAAATTCCTTTAGGAAAGGATGCATAATAGGAAACATTGCTTACAATGCTGATGAATGTTTATTATGACTTCTTAAAAATGCAAAGAAAAACCCCAACAACATGTCGAAATTTGTTCCCATTGCCCTTTGAATTGTCCTAGTGTTTCTGTTACCATGGGTGCAAGAAAGGCTTTAATGACTGGTATTCCTACTTACAATTCTCTTTATCCACAGAAATAAAAAATATAACTAATACCTTCCTTTCTATTATTCAAATCAAAATTCACTTCAAATAAAAAGTAAGCAAAGAATATTGTGGAAAATGATTACATACCAAACTGAGGTGAAACTTCATTATATATCTATATATTTTAATATGGTTCCAATTTGCTCTGCCAGTGCCAATGAAAAGCACATCAAATTAGAATCATTTAAGTATGGCATTTGACCCTTGTAAAATTAAAGGAGGTCTATCTAAAGATGTTGGAAATGCAATTTCATCAATTCTGAAATTAATGATGAGATGGGCATGTGGTCCCATTGTGGAGAAATCAAATACCATAAACTGCCATTAACTAAATTATACAATAGGAAGATTCTACTGCCCTCAACCGCCGCCCCTCCTTTTGGTGCCCCTTTTACATGTGAACAGGGGATATGTAAATAAACAAACACTGCTGCATCACAAGGCATAATTAAATTAAAATCTGATTTGTTTATTTTTAATGGCTAGCTTTTTTAAAATAAGAGAGAGCATGGTGGCCCCATAAGGGATTATATCACTAGCACAGTGGATTGCTTGGCATCATGTTGATTCCTTTTTAGCAATCACTTTATTCTCAGATCTTTTAACATTTGCTGTTCAGTTCTGTTTCAGTTCTCCTCTTCATTCTACTGATTTCCCAATTTTGTTTTAAGTTTTGAGGTTTTATTTCATTCTTCTAATTGTTTATCCCTGCCAAATAAGCTAATAAGATGTGCAGGGGGTGGTGAAGAACCTCATAAGAAAGGAATGCAGATCGTTGTAATATTTCAAGGAGCTAACATCTTGGTTCACATTCTTGTCCTTTGTAGTCTATGAGCTAATTAATTTTAATTTCCAGGCACATTTTTCAAAGGACTCTGGTTTCCTTTTGTGAAACACATTGGGAGCTCAAAAAGAGAATGATCATACAGAGAAATGTCCATCTCTGTGTAACAAACCCATTTTGTCCATAATTATTTTTCTACATGAATTCATTGGATCAAGAAAGGAGTGAAACAAGACCTGAAAAGATGCTTCTCTCCCACCTCTATCCCATGTGGAGTTTTTGTCTTTGGAAAGGGAGGATGTGGTAGAAGACTAAGCCAAGAGAGAAGAGAGGCATAACTTGCAGCAAAACAAAAGAGGGAGGAAGCAGATGGGAAAAGGATACAGACAAGAAGACACCATACTTTTCTGTCCCTTTGTACCTCCCATCTTCAGGAGCCAAAGCCTCAGGAGATGGTACAACATGGCCGCCAACTGCCAACTTTGCATGCCAGCCATATCATTTTTGCATAAGGATCCTATGGTTTATGAAAAGCTCAGGATGCCCTCCCTCATGAGCAGTAATGCTATCTGATCTGAGAATCTCAGACAAGCTGAATGATCATACCCAAGACCCAACGAAGAAAAATGGCTCCCAGGTCTGTGTTTAATCACTGCGGTAGATGAAATTCTGTAAGACAGAAGTGCCACCCTGATGTCTAACTGAGACCCTGTTCCCTTGACAGCTGCACAATTGGCAGAAATTTATCCAGCCCAGCACTCTCAACATATTTCCCCCCTTTGTGGAAGATCATTGAAAGTTTTGTTTTGTTTTGTGAAAAGTTTCCCTTTCCATTCCAATATGTGAAATTCATTTTTAGGAGTTCCCCGCCCCCACCCACTTCCCAAAAATGAAACTGCGTTTTCAAAAATAATCAACACAAAGCAGAATAAATTATTTTTGCCATGTTTTTAAAAATAGGCATGGCTTAACTTATACAACAGACATCAACAGTGAGAAAACGAAGGCTAGGCAACTTGAAATCTTCATTTCCTCTGTGCCAAATAAAGTTTCATTGGCAATGTCCCTGCAAGCTGTTCTTGTTTCTTTTTGTAGCAGGAAACAATAAGACATCCACACTCACACACTGCATGCACAATGTACTCTGATGTAGTAATTTCTTACTGATGAAGATAGTTTATCATAGTGGGGAGGATATTAATCCTTCGATCGGATAAAGCCTTTGTTTACCTTCAGATTAAATTTTAAGTTTTTCTGAAAACACTCCTTCCTTTCTCTTATGGTTACTCTACTGTGCGAAGTATTAAGTCGCCCTTTCTTTCAAATGCCGCATGCTGTTTATTGCTGAATATTCTTTAAAAAAGACTGATTACTACATTAAAACCTAGGACATAAAAGCTAGCAGTTGTCCTATACAAGCCACACAGCTGGAAAAAAATTAATCTATTTCTGCTTATGCTGGAAGGAAACCAATACCTATGCTGTGACAATAAAGCATAGATGCACACTGTAAAGGATAGAACTACTCCTTGCAATTGTTTCTATCAAACCGTGCTTGAATGAGTTGACGCAAAATCCATATATGTCACCCTATTTCTGCAGCAAGAAAGAGCCAAAAAACTGATCTTTTTAAAGAATAACATAAAATAAATTTAGACTCTTTACAGCAAAAAGTCAGACAGGATGACATTGAATTGCATGATTAGGGAGTGTATATATTTATTTAGATTTGTATCAGGCCCTATCCCAAGGACTAAGGATGAATGGTAATTCTAAATGGTCAATAAAATCAGATAAGAATTAAATTAAAATCCTAATTCATTGTAATTTGGCCAACAAATGCCAGCTTGAATACAGAGGTCTTAGGCCATTCCTAAAACAATCAGACATAGTCTGAAAAATAACAACAAACCTATGCTACAATTGGTCATAGTGCTAGATTGAGCTATAGTTATCAATAATCTTGGGGTTCTTTTATCCACTTGAGGTTCTCTTTTATCCACTTGAGGTTCTCTGTAGAGGTTAGGGGACTGCATTAATGAAGTGGTAAGAGAGGACACTTCATAACAACTAACAATATTCTCTGTTGACCTGTTATTTCTAAGTTTAATTCTGTCAAAGATAAAAGCAAAAAAGACAATCTAATAACGTCCAGGACTGAGCCTTGCAAAGAAGACCAAATGCAAATGGCGAACTAGAAGAAGAGCAAACTGATCTCAGTATAATGTCATGTTCTGAATAGATCCATTCATCAGAGCACCCACTTCCAGGACACAAATTCACTTTCAATACTGGGCTGATTTTTATTTAACCCTGTGGTTGTCATAGCGGCCATTAATTTCTGAACTGACCCTAGAGAGCCAGTGTTAGCATTAGCGATGAATTTACTCCAGGCAATAAATACGACCCCCATCCCACCATGCCTACTTTGGGTAGGTAAGGAAATAATTAGTGCACCAGGTTTTAATTGAACCCCCAGTGAGGTAATTGCTAGAAATCCTTCTCTCGGCAGGTACAGTGCTACCTCGGGTTACATACGCTTCAGGTTACATATGCTTCAGGTTACAGACTCTGCTAACCCAGAAATAGTACCTCGGGTTAAGAACTTTTCTTCAGGGTGAGAACAGAAATCATGCTCCAGCAGCCCGGCGGCAGCAGGAGACCCCATTAGCTAAAGTGGTACCTCAGGTTAAGAACAGTTTCAGGTTAAGAACGGACCTCTGGAACAAATTAAGTTCTTAACCCGAAGTGCCACTGTATATGATGGAAAGGACCTTAGATAACAAAGAATGAACTCCAAGAATCATTTACTCTCTACTGCTTTTTATTAAAGAGAAAAATACTGGAAATTCAGCATGAAATATGGAACAATGGGAAGCTCATAATTGCCCATAGGGTGCATGAGTGATAGCATTGTGTTTTTGTAACTTAGAGAGACGTGTGGATAACTACCTTGAAGAATGCAAGGCCCTCATACAGCATGGTGATGTGAGGAAGAACAGCTATCACTACCTAAAATAGATATTTACTGTTGGTGTATGGTCCCTAGTGGCATTTGCAAGTAATATTGCGTTTACGTGCTGGGCCATGTCAACAAATATTAAATATTCTCCGCAGCTTTTATCTTGGAGCAAGAGGAAAGTAAAGCAAAAGAAAATCATACGGCTCCATGGCTGCATTCAATAACCACTACATCCGTGAAGAATAAACCGAGCAGTGCTCTGGGAGTTGCTATTCAAAGCCCCTTTTATTTAGATTCACTAAACGTAACATTCTTTAGGCAAATGACTTGGATTCCCCTAAGTAACTATAATAAATAATGTGTGTTAGTAATAAAAATACTATCCTCTGAAAATTACAAGGCTATTCTTTGTGGGAATAAATGGCTCTGTCTTATTGCCTTAAAATAAACACTGAAGCAATTTAATGCAAGAGTTTCTGCAGCGTGGGATCCAAGAGAGATTTGCTGTTGCTTTTTCTTTTTTTAAAATATAAATTAAGAGTAAAGCAAAACAAAAACTGATCCCTGCTTTTCTGGCTTACTGTGGATTTAAACTAGGATAGGAATTTTCACTAACAGCTATACAAATAATATACTTTATTTTATTATTCTAACTCCTCATATAAAACCGTACAATAAGAAATAGGAGTTAATGAAAGTGAGCAGATATTGCGTGGACAGGCGGAGTCCCCAGATCCCGCACGGTCCCCCCGTCATGTGGAATAACGACTCAAGACAACGTGCTATGGGATTAAATTGGCCATAACTTTATTAAATTTCAAATGTGGGTAGACCTTGGCTCAGGCATTGGGCGTCCTCCCTCCCCAGTCCCCAGCCGGGGACCTAGGGAGCATCAGGGTTATCCAGTGTGTGGGGGGGGGATGGGCTGGCTCTGGAGAACATATGTTCAAGCAGAGATAGCCGCCCCCGTAACGCCGCCGCTGCAGGGGAGAGCAATGACGACCTTCCGGCGTACGGTCAAAGCCTCCCTTCAGAAACCCCTTTAACGGGGAACCCTGGTATCGCCACCGCAAAGAGGAAGATGGACAAAAGGATTCCGCCCAAGGCCTGATACCGCCAAAGTTGTGACATTTTTCTACGGGAAAGGCGAAACCTGCCAATGCAGGGAAATTCCTTTCTGGCCCTTTAACAGCAACCTTAACGTAGCAGCGCCCGCATACCTGTGAAGAAAAATTAACCTGCAAAACCTGTGAGGAAAATTAACCTGCAACATAAGACATTGACTGAGGGTGGGTAGGGTGGGAGAAGCTCTGGAGCCAAGTGAGAATTCCCAGGTAAGATCCTCCCTCCTTTGTGTGGGCAGGTAATCCCTCCCCTACCTGGCCTGGTCTCCTTGGCAACTCTTCCCCCAGGTGGGATTGGACAACTGACTGAGGTAGGCGGAGACCTCCAGGTATCCCACCTGAGGGAAGGCAAAGCCTAGCCTATGCTGTTGGAGCCGCTCCAGATCTAGGGGCTGCACGCGTCCACGCAAAGGGCGCCCCTCGTTTTAAGCGGGGAGCGGTCATTGCGTGGACAGGCGGAGTCCCCAGATCCCGCACGGTCCCCCCGTCATGTGGAATAACGACTCAAGACAACGTGCTATGGGATTAAATTGGCCACAACTTTATTAAATTTCAAATGTGGGTAGACCTTGGCTCAGGCATTGGGCGTCCTCCCTCCCCAGTCCCCAGCCGGGGACCTAGGGAGCATCAGGGTTATCCAGTGTGTGGGGGGGGATGGGCTGGCTCTGGAGAACATATGTTCAAGCAGAGATAGCTGCCCCCGTAACGCCGCCGCCGCAGGGGAGAGCACTGACGACCTTCTGGCGTACGGTCAAAGCCTCCCTTCAGAAACCCCTTTAACGGGGAACCCTGGTATCGCCGCCGCAAAGAGGAAGATGGACAAAAGGATTCCGCCCAAGGCCTGATACCGCCACCCGAGACCGCAAAGATTGCGGTCTCGCCGCCAAGACTACCTACATCTGAAAAACACCTTTGCCATCCTCCAACCAGTCAATCAGGCCATGCCTGATGTCGCTCAGCCAACGCTCGTTACCAAGGTCCGATAGGTGCACGCCATCAGGCCGAAATAGCTCCTGCATGTAAACTTTAATGTTGGGGTGTTTCACGACCCGACCTCCCATGCGAGTGGTTGCAGAGCGCACTGCCCTATTGATTTTTTCCACCGTGTAATTCAGTCTAGTGGGTTTGATGTTGCCACGCCAATGCAAGCGTGGCAGAAGTTCGGACCAGAAAATTGTGATACTGGGGTGAGTGGCGTGTATGCTTTCCAGGTCTGCGATCGCTGTTTTGATCAGAATTATGCTTTTACGCACGACCAAGTCGTTTTCGCCGAGGTGGAGCACAACCGCGCTTGGCGGGTGGCGGAACGCAAGTTCGTGACGCAACCGAGGGAGCAGGGCATCCCACCGCATTCCTCTGGAGCCAAGTGAGAATTCCCAGGTAAGATCCTCCCTCCTTTGTGTGGGCAGGTAATCCCTCCCCTACCTGGCCTGGTCTCCTTGGCAACTCTTCCCCCAGGTGGGATTGGACAACTGACTGAGGTAGGCGGAGACCTCCAGGTATCCCACCTGAGGGAAGGCAAAGCCTAGCCTATGCTGTTGGAGCCGCTCCAGATCTAGGGGCTGCACGCATCCACGCAAAGGGCGCCCCCCGTTTTAAACGGGGAGCGGTCATTCTCACTGTGAGGTGTGAGGTTACAGGGAACCAGGCAGAGGGCCTTCTCCGTAGTGGCGCCTGCCCTGTGGAACGTCCTCCCATCAGATTTCAAGGAAATAAACAACTATCTGACTTTTAGAAGACATCTGAAGGCAGCCCTGTTTAGGGAAGTTATTCATATTTGATGTTTTATCGTGTTTTTAATATTCTTTTGGAAGCCACCCAGAATGGCTGAGGAAACCCAGCCAGATGGGCGGGGTATTATTTATTATTTATTTATTTATTTATTTTTATTTTTATTTTTATTTTTATTTTTATTTTTATTTTTATTTTTATTTTTATTTTTATTTTTATTTTTATTTTTATTTTTATTATTATTTAGCACCACTTGTGGTGACTTAATACAGCCATCATTAAGTGAGCTTGCACAAATGGGTGATATAAAATGAAAGCAAAATAAGACAGGGCAAAGAGCTAAAGCAGGGGTCAGCAAACTTTTTCAGCAGGGGGCCGGTCCACTGTCCCTCAGACCTTGTGGGGGGCTGGACTATATATTTTAAAAAAGAAAGATGCAAGAGCACCACGAGCCCCAGTGGCTGCTTACCTGTGTCTTGTGAGTGGCAGGGGCTGGCAGCGGTGGGACGATGAGCGGCGCACAAAAGGGCTCTGGAGAGGGGCTGCTTAAAATGGCGGCCACTCGAGCGCTGCTGCTGGCACCAACAAAGCCCAGCCCCCTTCCTCCTCTAGGCAGGGCAGGGAGAAGCAAGGAGGAAGGAGGAGGAGGGGCTGGTGCCGCCACCATGTGAGGGAGAGGGAGGGAGAGGGAAAGAGCATGCACGCTGGTGATCCACATGGCAATTCCCGGACTTTCCACGGGCTGGATCCAGAAGGCAATTGGTCCTGATCTGGACCGCAGACCTTAGTTTGCCTACCCATGAGGTAATGCAAACCAAGGGCCATTTGAGCTGGACATTTTCCTTTCCTTTCCTGGTTATCAGCTGTACAACACTAATTCTGAGCCTGGAATCCAGGATCTTCAACTGGGAAAAGCTATTTAAAACTAATGGCGTATCTCTTTTTGATCAACCAACTGATTGGCAAGAAAAATATCAGCAAAAGTCATAGTTCTTTGACAATGTCTGCCTTAAAATGCCCAACTCTGCTGAGAAAAAGAAAGAATTAGGATTGAGGGTTTGATCTAAACATTTGACTTAAATAACAGAAACACATACTGTACAAGCCTTGGAAGCTGCAAGCTCTATTTCTGTAGCTCTTTCACCAAAAGGAACATTGTGCATTCCATGTACCCCAGACAGAGAATAAATGAATGCTTAATTTCGGCATCTATGAATAACAGGCTGTGAAAATGTACCAATGGTAGCATCCCAAAATAGACCTGGAATGGTATAGTGCCACTGATTACTCCATTAAGTTCTATATATGCCATATCCCACCACCCCAGCCCCCTGTCACTTAGTGCCAGACTTCCAAGTTCTGTGTTCTACAAAAGTTTCCCTCTTCTTCTCCAATTCCACAGACCCTAAGCACAGTTTAGAAATTGACCTCATTTCTGGTCAGCCTCCCAAAGTAGGTGGACTAAAATATAATAAACAACCCAGTATGAAAAAAATTGCTTCTTCTAACTCTTAATATAGCCTTGCAACATATGATAGCACAGCTGGTTTTCATATTTTAAGAAATGTTACGTTAAATAAAAATTAAAATGGTAGCTAGGTTCCACCCTGTTGACTCTAATTGGAAATATAAAAACAGCTATAATTCTTTTTCTTTTACTTGTAAGTGGATGAAATTTGCAGAAAACAGAGCGCCTCTAGAGTGGATTAATCCTGCTAAATTCCATGTAGTTTGAGCAGGTTTTCATGCAGGGAATCTTTACATTAAAAAAATTAAATTAAAAAGGATTGGATGCAAATTACAAATATGGTTGTCCCTTCCGCGGAGGTGAATCCTGGCAGATTTCAGAAAGGTGGATTCAGTGGAGTATTCCTTAATGGATTTGTGAGGTTAAAAGTGGAACCGAGAATACACCCCCCCCCCCAATGAGGCTTTATATCCAGTTCTTATTTATTTTAATGGCTTATTCCCTAGGGCTGATTTTCTTTTTAAAATAAAAATGAATCTACTGGGGAGGTATAGCCTGGTTTTATTTCTGCTTCATTTTCAACTGTTGTGAACTATGAAAACCTATTCCATTCCCCGCCCCTCTCTTTTGTGCAGTGGTGGTTGTTAATAAAGTAATTTTGTTCCATTCATGGCTGGACATTGTAAACAAACAGCTTCACAGTTGGAGCTCAAGATAATACGTACCTAATTTCCACCTGCAATTTTCAGTAATAAAATTAGTCCAGGTATATTTGGAAGGCTGCCCCATAATTCCCAGTATTGTTCTGCTACTACTCCAAGTCCAATTATAGATCATTTTTTATTATCTAAGCACCTAATCATACACTTTTTAGGGGATTAATTCAAAGTCAAAACCTCACCTTTGCAAATGCTGATGTTTATGAACAATTTCAGTGTTTTGTGTACTTATTCTATGTCACTGTGCAATCAGATCGCAATCAAATCATATTTTTTCCATCTGCCTCAAGAAGTTCTAAAACTATTTACAAATTATAGGGTGAAAGTCCTTGTTGATTCTCTCTCTCCCTCTCCCCGCTCCTCTTTCTCTCACACACTCCTCAGCAGTTCAGCTTGGAGTATTGGCACCTACATGGCCAGTAGACCAATCCAAAATTTATTGCCCCTTGAGGCAAGCTGAGGTGTTCGGAGGTGGCCCAGGGAAGCTTAAGGGGCTGGGGCAGAAAAATGGCCAGAGATGAATAGGCAGTGACAGCAATGACTGCTCTTTCTCGGCCACCGGGCCATGGGTGACAAAAGCACAGAAGATGGCAAGCCATTCACTCTTCAGAGCTCCAGATCTGCCACCCTTCTAGCTGTCCCCAACCTGCTGCCTCAGGCAACTCCTTCACCAAGGGTAATGGGTTCACTGGCCTGATGGCCGCTGTCTTCTTGGAGCTGATGCCTTTAAGGTACAGAATCTGGGATTAGCTTTGATTCCTGAGCTATCAAGACAGGATTTGTGAATAAGCAGCAGGTAGATGCCAAGAGAAGCAAGTGTTCCATGTGACCTTCTGGCACGATTCCTAATATTGTTGGTTTTGTACTGTAGATAAAACAATGCACCATTTCTAAATTTGAGGGCACTTTGCTATATCATTTGCTAGTTAATTATTGTTCTTCACCTCTGCTTGCTACAAGCCTAGGCCCAGGCTGGTAATTACACACAGGGCAGATCAACTATCATGTTTCTGCTCATTCACTTCCTCTCAGTGTGATATAATGACAGCTTTATATAGTTTTGGCAGTGGGTAAAGGTTATTTATTTATTTATATGTTTGCGTTCAAGGGTTCTTTCAAAGAATGAATGTCATTTCAATATGAACTGTGCTGAAAACCAGAGGGTGTGGGTGGGTGTGTAGAGGTTTTCTAGCAAATTTTCCTGGTTTGAAGCTTCTCGGAAAACTACATTTTAGATTGGTTGGTCATTTAATTTCTATACCGCTTAAGTGAGGGGAAGATTGGGACAACTTGAGAAGGAAACCCATCTAGGAGAAGGAAAACTCTGATGCTAAACTGAAGCAATAGCACACAACTGAAACAAAAGATTACGAAAACATGGTTACACCTAAAAACGTTACGGCAACACAAAGCTACTAATATATATGTAAATCAATATCAATTCATTTCCCTTCTGACACACCTTTCCTCTCAGCCTCCGGGTTCTCACCCAAGGTGCAAACAAATTCTCAGCTTACCCACTTAAGACATAAGTCTCACACCAATAAGAGATCCTAGCAACCGTGGATATCACCCTAATCTCTCACCTAGCTTTTTGGGGGCAGGCCCAAGCTGGATGGTACTTCCTCAGGCTGCCCAGACCTGTATCCCATTCAGCTGCACTCTCCACAGCCAGTTCCTAATACAGCAGGTTTATTGAATTTCCCAGGGCATCCAAAGGAAGGCGAAAGGACATCTCTGTGACAGAGAAAAGCTAACGTGTGATTTCCACAGAATGTTCAGGACCTGGACACACACACACACACAGTTGGGCAATGCCCATACAATGATACAATGGAACTGCCTGAGGTGAAAAAAGACTCTGGGCTCAGATAAAAACAGATACCTATATCATAAAATCATAGAGTTGGAAGAGACTGTGAGAGTCATCTAGTCCAACCCCTGCAATGCAGGAATATTTTGCCCAACGTGGGGCTTGAACCCATGATCCTGAGATTAAGAGTCTCATGCTCTACCTATATGGCGAGAAAGATATAATCTGTTTCTTATACTGAGAGAAACCAAACCAAATCAGTGTGTCTGATGTAAGTCAAATCCGTTGAATTCTGAGGACTCTTAATTATAATCTCAAATTGTAGGATTTGTGTAACGATTATAAACAATATATCCCATCTTCTTAATTTGTATTGCAAAGACACTTAGGAATGCAAAGCTGGTGATAAACAAACAACCCTGGAACATAATGGATAATTTAAACAAGGTAAAAAAAAACACACCATGAAACTCAGCATTCTCATGATGAGGGAAATGAATTAAGAATGGAGTAGCACACCCATTTCTCCCTGGGGAAAGAGTTTCCCACTGAAATCACTTACATATGCTGTGCATAAATAAAAATACAACACACAGCAATGCTACATTTCTTGACACAGTTGCCCAGTCCAGAGATTCTTTGTAGGAAAGGAACATTTCTTGTTCATTTTAATACTGATGGGAAATTAATGCCCCTCTAGATATTGTTTGACTACAACTCCAATTATTCCTGACTATTGGCTATGCTGGCTGGGGGAAGTGCTTTGTAAAATTTCAATAAATGCAAATTTTGAAGGATAGTTATGTTTCAGTTCACATACTGAATTTTTCATTTACACAGTTCAAATTTGAGCAGAGTTTTGAGATAATATTTTTTAAAACTGACTTACAGTGAAATCCTATACATACATACATACATACATACATACATACATATCCTCTCCCTTTTAATTCCAGGCAACAATTTTTTAACAGTTTGATGTACAGACAAGTCAGATAATCTCAATATAATGCTCTTGCACTCCTTAGAAAATGATCAAGAAGAAAAATGATCAAGAAGGTAAAAATTCCATTATGTTGAGTGCGATTTATGCCCAGGTAAGAGGATTGCACTGAAAGATTTAACATTGATGATTACAAAGAATACTGTTCTGTCCATGAAGCCAGATACACAATCTAGGGGAAGGGAAGATGTGAAAAATAACAAGGCCGGTCTTGAAACTTTAATAGTGGTGTAGAAGAGGAAATTTCAGCTGGGGTAACATAGAAGAGGCAATTTAAGAAGGTATAGATTGCATGTCAAGCCAGATGAAATTCCCTCCTCTACATATCTGTTCAGGAGCCCTGTCTTCTTTTGCATTTAGCCACCCTAATGCAATAACATTCAGCACATAATACCTACAGGAAAAAGCCTGATGATTTACAGGTTTATCAAACTACTGTCTAGCCTAGGTGTCACCAAACGTTTTGAAACAGTGGGCACATTTCAAATCTTAAGAGTATTGTGGGGTGCCAGTCACAGAATAGCTGCCATGTGGGACATAACACAAAATGGCTGCCATTGGAGGATGTGGCATAACACAAAATCAGAAACACAAGCACCACTGACAGCCTTATGTATACCATGCATAGCTCAGTTGGTTAGATCATGGTGCTGATAACACCAAGGTTGCTGGTCTGATCCCCATATGAGACAGCTGCGTATTCCTGCCTTGCAGGGGGTTGGACTAGATGATCCTCAGGGTCCCTTCCAACTCTACAATTCTATGACTGTGAGAAATCAGTTATGTTTTGCTGGTTCTAACTGTGAAGATAACAGAGGGAGAGACAGTGTTGTTATCTAATAACAACAGGGAGCATTCCTCAGTAGCAGGAATAATATACAAGGTGACCACACTGCATTCACTCTCATTTCACATAAATTGCTTAGAAGTTACCTGCATGCTTTGCCCCATAATTTGCTTTTTGAAGAGCAAAAGCTCATTTCCTTCAAAAGTAAGTTTGTTGCATGCTCGCATCTATGGATGCTTTTCAAAGAGCAAGTACTTATATTGGATTGACAATTTAGGAAGAGTTGGTCAGTTAATATGGATATGGCTTTTTAAATCAACTGCCACCACTACTGCAAATGTTATGTAGCAGGCCCTGATCTTTTCTAAGACTTCACTAGGTGATGCTCATATATTCCACACTGTTCACTGTAACTGAATAATTTTGTCTTAGAGTTCTTATTTTCATTTTATTCTTAATAGGAAGGCAGTGGAGGATGCTTAATTCTGTTTACAGAGATCAAATTCTATGTTTGTGTCAGGGAACTGACATCTAAAGCGCCGCAGGTGCAAAGGCTCCCTGAGGTTGAGAGAGCAGTAGCAGCGGAAGAGGGAACCAGTAGAGGGCGAGCAAGAACTCCAAGGGAAAGTGAGTCGGAGGGATGGCTCAGAGACGCTTCAAGCGAAACCAGTGGGGAGGTCTCAGGACCTCCTATAGGGACACCCACACCTCGACGGAAACTGTCACGCCGAGAGGCCAGACGACGTGTTTCCGTTAAGGAGCTTTTATGTTGGAAACGTTTCCGAAAGCAGCCACTTTCGGATTCTACTAGTGATTGACGCAGCCATGCTGGAGGGGCTCCGTCACAGGCAGAGGTTTGAAAACCTGATCAAACTCTGAGGGACTTGCATTTTACGCACAAGCAGCTCATCGTCCCATCACAGCAATCCGAAAGTGCCCGAAAGCCAGCTTGTGCAGAGAGAAGCATCATGAGCAACCCAGCCGGAACCGGGGGTGCAGGAGCAGCTGGAGGGGGTCCAAGCCTGGAAGAAAGGTACAGAGCGTTGGAGATCCAGTTGGCGCTGCAAACGGCGAGGCTTGAGGAGAGGAGGGCTCAGGATGCAGAAAAGGGAAAGGAGAAAACCACCCCGCTCGCCAGAAAGGTACCAGGATTGGTGCAGAAATTCGGGGGGGATCCCAGGAACTATCATGCCTTTAGAACAGAGATGCAATACGCTCTAAACTTGCAGTTTGATGACTTCCCCGACGAGGAATCGCGAGTGGCGTATGTGATTGGCCATCTCGAATCCGGGGCGAAAGATTGGGTTAGACCCCTGATGGCAGCGAATAATGAGATCTTAAAGGACACGAGGAAGTTTTTTCGTGCCATGGACCTGATGTTTTCCAGCGATATTGAGCAGGGGGTGGTGCGAAGGCAGTTAATGGCTTGCCAGCAAGGAAGCAGATCTGTCCGTGAGTACTGGACTGAATTTACTATGCTGATTCATAAATTGGGGTGGGACCTATCGGCGGAGCCCATCCAAATGCTTTTCGAAGAGGGGCTTTCTTCAACCGTCAAAGATGAGCTTTCCCGGGGGCCCAGGGCGGAGTCTATGGACCAATTAACCAAATCTGCGCTGGCCATAGGAGCGCGCCAGGAGGCGAGGGCTTTGGAAAGGCGGGAAGGGAAAGGAGACCGTTGGAGGGAGTTCCGCATTCCAGACATTCCAGAGCCATCTTTCCCGCCGGCAGAGCCGATGGAAGTTGGAACAGCGCGGGCGCGCGCAGTTTCAAATCCCAGTGAAGGGCGGAAGAAGGAGGGAAAGAGCGCCAAGAGATGTTATCTCTGCCAACAGCCAGGGCACTTTGCCAGAGTCTGCCCACAAAGAAAGGAATGGCAAGGGATGGCAGGAGCTGTTGGGGAAAAGGAAGAGGAAAGCAAGGAGCAAGTAAAAGCCAACGCCTGGCTGCCACCGTCGGGGCACAGCAGCCAGGCCAAAGAGCAATGAAAGTGCCCATGCCAGAACCTCCCAGACCTGCTTTAGTGATAGAGGTGTTACTAGAACTGCCAAACGGACACCCACTAAAGGTCAAGGCGCTTTTGGATTCAGGCAGCTCCTGTAATTTCATGAGTAAGGAGTTTGCAGCTGAGCACCAGATACAGACCATCCCTTTAAGTAACCCCTTGCAGGTGACTACGATTGACGGCAGAGAGCTGTTGGGGGGAGAAGTTAGCCAACAGACTGTCCCGATGATAATGAGAGTGGCAAGGCACACCGAACAGATAGCGTTTAATGTGGCCATCCTGGGAGGAGCGCCCATCATTTTGGGGATGAGCTGGCTGGCGTTACACGATCCGCTAGTGGGCTGGCATCAGAGGGTGGTCTCCTTTGGGTCAGCGCATTGCCTAGAACACTGCAAGGAGGGGAAGGTCTCGGGAGGAGACAGAGTCACCCTAGCGGGGATGGAAGTGATGGGCAAAGGGAAGGTGCCCCCGCAATACGCAGATCTGAGCAACGTATTCAGCGAAAGGGAAGCAGACAAACTGCCACCGCATAGACCCTTTGACTGTCAAATCAACCTACTCCCAGGGGCCCAACTCCCAGTAGGCAAGCTGTACGCCATGTCAGACAGGGAGATGCAGGAGCTGAGGGAGTTCATTGACAAAAACTTGAAGCGAGGTTTCATCAGAGAGTCCCGAGCGGTGGGGGGCAGCCCAGTGTTCTTTGTGGACAAAAAGAACACAGACAAACCGAGACTGGTGTGTGACTTCAGGGCCCTCAATGCAGTGTCGGAGCCCCTGGCTTTCCCTATGCCCCGAATTGACGACATTTTGACCAGAGTAAGGAAGGGAAAGATTTTTACAAAACTGGACCTGCGGGGGGCGTACAATCTGATACGCATAAGGAAGGGAGATGAATGGAAGACCACCATGTTTACCCCTTTGGGAGCCTTTGAATACCTCGTTATGCCCTTCGGTCTACAAGGGGGCTCCGCCTGTTTTCAAGCTTTTATAAACCACGTTCTGGGACCTTTGCTCTACAAGAACTGTGTGGCCTTTTTAGACGACGTGTTGGTGTATTCGGAAGATGAGGAACAGCATGTGAGGGACGTTCGAGAAGTGTTGGGCAGGCTGCAAGCCAACCAGCTGTGGGTGAAACTGGAGAAGTGCCAGTTTCATACCAAGGAGGTGGAATTCCTGGGGTACCGCTTGTCAGACAAGGGATTGGCCATGGATCCAGGCAAGGTTCAAGCGGTACTGGAATGGAAGACACCGAAGACCAAGAAGGACGTGCAAAGATTCTTGGGGTTTGGGAACTTTTATCGGAAGTTCATCAAGAACTTTGCCCACTTGACGGCGCCCATCACCGACTGCCTCAGCAGCAAGAAGAAATTTGTTTGGACGGTGGAGGCGGATCGAGCCTTTGAAGAACTGAAAAGGGCTTTCGCCTCGGAAGAACAACTTCTGCATGTGGATTTACAAAAACCCATGAGAGTGGAAACAGATGCATCCGACCGGGCTATAGGGGCGGTCCTTCTTCAACCGGGGAGGAGTGCGTCGGAGTGGAGACCGTGTGCATTCTTCTCGCGGAAACTGAATAAGTCCGAGAGGAATTACACGGTGTATGACAGGGAACTACTTGCCATTCACGAAGCATTCCGGAGGTGGAGACATTTATTAATTGGGGCACAACACAAGGTGCAAGTGTGCACCGACCACAAAAATTTAGAGTATTGGAGAACAGCTCGAGTGCTCAACCAACGACAAGTGAGATGGGCACAGGAATTCTCCAAATTTAACTTTGAGATTTGTTATGTGCCAGGCCCAGAAAACGTCAGGGCGGATGCGCTCTCACGCAAACCAGAATATTGGGAAGGGGAGGAGGTGATCGAAGAGAGACATGTCATCCCGGAGGACCGCTGGGTGTGTGGGGCGGCGCTGGTGGGGCAACGGGAACTGGTGGAGGAAACGGAAAATGATGAATATGCCCAGGATAAGCTCAGAGGTCTCAGGGGGGAGGGCGAGAGCCCCGGAGGTTTTGAGGAAAGAAATGGGGCATTGTATTACAAAGGGGCACTGTATATACCCGAAGGTGAATTGAGGGGGAGAGTACTCAAGCAGTTGCATGATAGCCCCACGGCGGGACATTTTGGGCAACACAAAACCATGTGGTTGGTTACCAGGGAATTTTGGTGGCCTAAGGTGAGGGAAGATGTAAGGGAGTATGTAAGAGGGTGTGACCAATGTCAGCGAGCCAAAGGGGAAAGAAGGGCGCCGGCAGGGTTATTAGAACCTTTACCCACACCAGAACGGCCTTGGGAAGCGATATCAATAGATTTTATGACGGATCTGCCAAGGTCCAAGGGGAAAACAGCCATCATGGTAGTAGTAGACCTGTTAACTAAGATGTGCCATTTTGTAGCATGCTCACATGCAGTCACAGCGGAAGAAACGGCGAAGTTGTTTGTGGAACATATCTTTAGGTTGCACGGGGCTCCCTCGAGGGTGATCTCAGATCGAGGCAAACAATTTACTTCCAGGTTCTGGAGGAAGCTCATGAGCTTGCTACACGTGGAAGTTAATTTTTCAACTGCCCGGCACCCTGAAACCAACGGGCAGGCGGAAAGGGCAAATGGCATTCTTCAACAATATCTTAGGTGTTATGTCAATGACAGAGAGAACGATTGGGTCGAAAAGTTGGCGTTGGCAGAATTTGCCTACAATAATGCGGAGAATGTGTCCACAGGGATGAGTCCCTTTTTGGCTAATTACGGGTGTCACCCCAGGGCATTTCCAGGGGAAGGAGGGGAGAGATGGAGCGTTCCAGCGGCTGAACATTTTGTAGAAGAGATGGAAGCCATCCATCAGCAGCTCCAGCTCAACTTAGAAAGGGCCAAGGCACAATATAAGAAGCAGGCAGACAAGAACAGAAGGGAAGGTGAAACCATAAGGGTGGGGGATCAAGTGTGGTTGTCAACCCAAGGGTTGCCGTTCAAAGGGGGTTGTAAGAAACTGAGGCCCAGAAGATTGGGACCCTTTGAGGTGATTCAGCAGGTCAACCCGGTAGCTTTCAAACTCCGATTACCCAACCACATGAAATTGCACCCAGTGTTCCACAGGTCGTTACTGTCACCATACAGGGGGGGACGTGAAGGGGAGCACGTCAGGGGACCAGCCTTGGAAGAGAGGGAACGCCGCAACCATGTAGCGGAAATCCTCGATTCCAGGTGGAAGGGTAATCAGGTGGAGTATTTGGTGGCGTGGGAAGGGGAACCGGAGTCAGAAAACACCTGGGTAAGTGCAGAGGAAGTCAATGACGAAGTTTTAACAGAAACGTTCCACCAAAGGTTCCCGAGGAAACCTCAGCCTATAGCAAGGTTTAGGAGGGAGTATTTCGGCACCACCGATGAGGAAGAGGAAATGGAAGGGTTCGCGGAGTCGGAGTTGGAAGATGGAGTGGACTCTGATGACGAAGAGTACCTAGAGAGTAGGAACAGCAACAAGTGGAAGGAAGTGTTCGCGACGTCGGAAGATGAGGGAGGTTCTTTCAGGGGTTTTACCTCCTCACCGCCAGTAGGAGAGGAGACGGGAGGGGGTGAAGGGGGCCCTGGAGGGGAGGTGGATGTCAGGGAACTGACATCTAAAGCGCCGCAGGTGCAAAGGCTCCCTGAGGTTGAGAGAGCAGTAGCAGCGGAAGAGGGAACCAGTAGAGGGCGAGCAAGAACTCCAAGGGAAAGTGAGTCGGAGGGATGGCTCAGAGACGCTTCAAGCGAAACCAGTGGGGAGGTCTCAGGACCTCCTATAGGGACACCCACACCTCGACGGAAACTGTCACGCCGAGAGGCCAGACGACGTGTTTCCGTTAAGGAGTTTTTATGTTGGAAACGTTTCCGAAAGCAGCCACTTTCGGATTCTACTAGTGATTGACGCAGCCATGCTGGAGGGGCTCCGTCACAGGCAGAGGTTTGAAAACCTGATCAAACTCTGAGGGACTTGCATTTTACGCACAAGCAGCTCATCGTCCCATCACAGTTTGCATGGCAAAATCAAAGATTTTTCAGAACACAGAATATGGTTTAAAACATCTAGTTTAAAACATTGCAAACTATTCAGATGCCATGTGGTCTAGGTCAAGGATAAACAACATGGTGCACTCCAGATGTAGTTGGACTATAACTCCCATCATCCCTGGCCATTGGTCATGTTGTTTGGGGCTGATGAGAGTTGTAGTAATATAATAATAATATCTGGAATAGTATAATATAATAGTAATATCTAGAAGGCACCTGATCTAGGGTCTGCAACTGGAATTACGGATTGCAATCTGAAACTAGGTCATTCTCAAGAACCACATCATTTAGAGGAATATTTCACCTTGGAGATGAAAGCAGTCACTAAGCAGACTGTCAGAAGGGATAGGATGTTTTGAGAAATACATGAAATAGAAAGGACAATCTCTTACATGGATATTGGCAGGGCTTCCAGAGATCATTAGAATAATGACACTTTGAGAGCAAATGGCATGGTGCCTTTTGCGTTCAGTATTGTTGCCAACATTCCTTACAATTTAGTATCAGGGATGCAATGTCCAGAAAACTGAGGTAGTGCCAGTTGATGTTCTGCCCTGTTGCTAATTCTGAGTGAAAGTCTTGACTGCAAGTATGGAAGGGCTTCTAGGAGAAAACTTGATATTAGGATAAATGCAAATACAAGAGGCGAAGGTATGGGGAGCAAATGAGCTTCCTGGGCTTACCGATCGGAAGGCCGGCAGTTCGAATCCCCGCGATGGGGTGAGCTCCCTTTGCTCTGTCCCAACTCTTGTCAACCTAGCAGTTCGAAAGCATGCCAGTGCAAGTAGATAAATAGGTACCGCTGTGGCAGGAAGGTACACTTTCTACCTACTTCCTATTTGACCATGGAACTTTTATGTTTTGATTGTGATTTCATATTGTACTGCATATTTTGCTATTGTTAGCCACCTACTGCCTCATTTGGTGGAAAGTCAGGGTGCAAATTGGCACATCTTTTCTGCTTGCTGCCCTTTTAGGTCCATACACTTATCTCTCTTCCCTAGACTACTGTAATCTTCTCCTTGATTTTCCATTCTCTCACCTTGGTCTGATCATCTGAAACCTTGGTAATTTTTCCTCTTTTATCTACCAACCCCATGAATGTCAAAGAGTCTCTATTTTATGATTTGCAGTGTTTAAAGTGTGACAGCTGAGAAGTTTGACCATTTTTTAAGCTATGAGTTACCAGCTGGATTATGGTCCACTAATGCCATTAGGTTTTTGCAAGACAGAAGGCTGCTTTTCTAACCATTTGTTATTTTAATGAAGAAGAGTCACATCATAAGCCTTGTTAAAAAGTCATTTAATCAATTGCAAAAGAAACAAAGATGTTTGAAAGTGAACATTAAAAGTAATCTCTGTCCATCAGAGCAGAAATCATAAGCTTTAAAGAAGCTTGAAGGGACGATCCCAATAATAAAACAATTATCCTGCTAATGAAATTGCAGCTATTTTTTTTCATTGTTTTGGACACTGAGAAGTCTCTTCAGACATTTTAATACTTGTTATAGATGAGACCAGAGAGGACAAGGAAAGAAACTATTGCAAATATATAGGCATATCTTTATCCTTTAGCGCTGGTCAATGTGCACAGGATAGGATCTTTAAAGTTAGGTTAGTCCCTGAAGCAGCTGACTAGCTACTGAGCTGGGATTCCATCAAAAAAAGTTCAAATGTTGACATTATTTATCATATGCAAGGAAAAATTACAATGTAACAATATAGTATTAAAAAATCAAAGGAAGCTGTGTGTTGGGCCAGAAGAAGAAATCATAATCCAACAGTTGGGTAATACCCTTATTAGAATCAATCAAAAGACCACAAAATTGTGAGCAAGCTTTTGAGTCCTCCAGAACTCTTCAGCAGATTGGATAGGAAGTGAAGCCAGGGTTGTGAGGAGAGAGAGAGAATATCTACCTTGACGCTGAAGCCACAAAGCCTATATTAGTCAGAGTCTTAAAATAGAGGGTACGAAGAAGAGCAGAGTTAAGTGGATTAGGTGCTACTCTTGGTGCTTATGCAGGTTTCAAGTTGCATCTAGAATTGTTGAGACAAAGAAGAACTATTGATCCCTGTTTGATTTCGATATGGTGTATTACAAATTGACAGATTTGCCATGTTCCTATGAGTTGATCTAGACCAGGAGTCAGCAAACTTTTTCAGCAGGGGGCCGGTCCACTGTCCCTCAGACCTTGTGGGGGGCTGGACTATATGGGGGGGGATGAACGAATTCCTACCCCCCACAAATAACCCAGAGATGCATTTTAAATAAAAGGACACATTCTACTCATGTAAAAACATGCTGATTCCCGGACCATCCGCAGGCCAGATTTAGAAGGCAATTGGGCCAGATCTGGCCCCCAGGCCTTAGTTTGCCTACCCACGATCTAGAATGACAGGTGGCCAACCTGCCCTATAATACATCACCTCCTTCTTCCAGTGTGAGTTTTCAATCTGGAGGGCCACAGGTTCCCCACCTCTGATTTATGCTAATTGATTATATCTAACACCATTAAATTTGGATGAGATTCTTACTTGGTTTGTCATTCTATTGTAGTTATGCACTATTTTTGGTAACCGGTAAACCTGTTCTGTGTATTAAAAACTCACATAAAGAGGGCTGGAGTGTTTTTCTTTCTTTCCCTTAATGCATTATTTTTCAAAATGCTACTTGAAATGGCTTACTTCAGTCTATCACGAAATCATGTCCATTGAATCTGGTCAGCATATGCCCAAAAGACAACAGTCTCATTTGTTTCTGCACAATTTATCAAAAAGATGACAAACAGATTGAGACAGCTCTGAAGCCAAGGACTGAAACATGCATCCCCTTTAAACACACATTCATAAAAGCTCTTCAATTTGTTCACCCAGGCTAGCAACATCTTCTGCAACGTGATACCCATTTAATGAACTATACCCGCATTAACTATTTGTAATTGAAAGGTCAAAAGAAAACGAGTAAATCTTGGTTTGCCAAGAGAGAATTCTTCTCCAGTTGTCTGTTTCAATCTGGAGAGGTAGATTTGTTTTAGCTGAGTGAACTTGACAGAAGTGCCTGCTTTGACCACCAGGCAAGCAACTAGCTTGATGACATATTCTTGCCTTCACCTCAAGAATTGCTTCCAATTGTCAGTGGCGACAGAAGCGGAAGTAGATTGTTGCTGACAATGGACTGTAACATCATATCGACTTGTGTAAAGATTTCCAATTCATAAGGACTTTTGTCATGTGTCACTGTTACTTATATTAAGAGATCCGTGAGGGGTGCTGTGATCAGAGGAAAGGTCAGCTGTCACGCTAAATACAAGACGTGTCACCTTCATTTAAAGGGAAAAAGCACCAAACTCTTAAACTAACTAGGGGGGATGACATCTGTATTTTATACCCATTGGACATAATTGTTCTGGCATGCGTGCTTAGCTCTAGTCAAGTGTGCTTTATTTTCTTTTTAAATATGATTCCTGTTGCACAAGCAGCAACAAGTGTTACACTCTTAATTTCAACAGGCAATGAGAAGTTCAGCAATGCTTCCAAGTTGCTGGAAACCACAAGAGGGAAGGCATCCTTTTGGCCACTGTAAGAACATGATGCTGGACTTGATGGGCCCATTGGCCTGATCCAGCAAGCTCTTCTTATGTCCTTATGTTCAGGATAAGCTTTGTAGGGCCTGCCTCTGTTGAAAGACTGGGAAATGAAGTGTCTCAGTAAAATATTTTTTAACATAAAAACTTGCAAGCTGGGGAAAAAGCAGCTAACATAAGCCACTTGCTTAAGTCCCATTGAACTCAGTTGGGCTGACTTCTGGGTAGCTGTGGATGAATTCATCACTTTAAGTTTATCTCAGTTTTTAATTTTTCCTATCCTAAATCTATTTCTCCTCATGAATATTCACCAGCCATTTAGCATTTCTCCTAACTAACATGTTCTTGCATGCTGTTTTGACTAATATACACATTTCAAAGCAATTTCCCTTATTATAATTCATTTTTAATGTTATTTTCACTAATATGTGCATTTTATTCATACTTTTCCCTAATATATTATTTTGGTCCACATTGTTGGCTGCAGAACAGCATTGCAAAATTTACAGAGGTGTAGTTTTCAAAGGATAGCTGTATTTTGATTCTTGTATTACTTCAAGAAGTGTGAATTAGGTAGGTTGTCACAGGATTGCACTGTGAGTCTCAGATTCTTTGGTGTCCAGACCAGGCATCTAAGCAGCAGAGAATAACATGGTGGGCTGGAAGCACTTACCTGAGCTCTCAACAGCTGAGTCGCTGGGCAGGGAGGTTGGTGTGGTGTAAATGCACCAGCAGGAGCACCATATTGGCTCTGCCAATGTGTTTACATTGCACTGACATTCCTCTCCACATTGTCCTTCCCTTTGTTCCTCCCAGTAAGCAGCAGTGACTCATCTGTTGGGAGGTTAGGGAAGTGCCCACCCACCCCCACCATGCCCTCCAGTATGAAGCTATCCCACAGGCTGGCATCTATAGGTATGTCTCTTACTGGTGCCAAAACTCTGTGCATTCTACATAGGCAGTCAGTGTAGGATATAAGAGCATAATTCTTTAGCTCTTCTTCAGATGACCAACTTGAATTATTCCTGCAACTCTTAAGAAGCGTTCCAGAAAGGTGGTGGCTTTTTATTTATCTGCCTGTTTCACCAGGAAAGACTCAAATACTCAGGCTTGAAATATGACTTCTTTGAAGGCCAGATTTCAAGGTCCTGTGAACAACATATCCAAGTATTTCTTTCCACTTATGCTAATGTGTGTGTTCAGTGGTGCAGTTAGGCAATTTTAGAGCCTGGATTTAATGGTTTCACATGCACTCACACCCCACCCACCTTAGATGTAAAGTATGTGACTTCAGTTGGGAAGCATTTGGTGCACATTTCTCTCCCAACCCATTCCACCGCAACAAGCACACACAAAGCCAAATAAAGCAAGCGCCAAACATGCTTTGAGTGCTACACTCCACTCATGAGAAAACACACACACAAGTAGTTTCCCAACCTTGAAAAGCAAAACTTACTCTGAGCATGTGCAGTTTAATATTTTAATTCCACTCAACACTGTTTTTGCTTATGGCTTTGGGCCATACACACACACACACACACACACACACGGGTGAAAAGACAATGTGTTAGAGACAAATAAGCACATACAAAGCCAGAAAAGCAGGCACACCCATCCCGTTGCATGCTTCGATTGCTACCCTACACTTCTGATATTTAACAGCAAAACAGTTTTTGCCTAGCTTGACCAGCAAACAATGCAATTTCACATTTCAAACTCACTTAACCTCTCTGCTATGAACCTACTTGGATCCTTAGATCTTCAACCTCCAGATGCCTTTCTGAGGGAGGTTTGTTGGGTGCCACAATGGAGAAGGCCTTTTCAGTTATGGCTCTCCATCTGTGGAATGCTCTCATTAACATATTTTCAGCTCCGGGTAAAACCTTATCTATTCTGCCAGGCATTTGACTGATTATGATTATTTTGCTAGATAATATGTGTTGTTGCCAAATATTTTTTTTTTTTTTTGCTGCTGTTTAACTGGGTCTGTTTTGTAGACTTTTGCTGGTTTTTACTGTAATGCATGGTTCTTTTTCTTTCTGTCTGATTTTATGTTATCCTTTATGTCCTTAGCATGACTCTATGTAGCAAGTGACTAATAAATTGAATGAGTAAATGAATAATAAACAGAATAGTGTTGTGAGATAGAACACAGAGTGAAAATCTAACATGTAAGAGCAAGCCAGCAAGATCTTTTGGAAGCAATTCTCTAGGTTTCTTTTCAATAGTTAAAAAAAAGAAAGAAAAATGTATCTTTCCAACCCATCTGAGATAAAAATTCAGATATGCTTGAGGGTAATGGGAGCGGAAAACCACATTTCATTCTTGATTGATTTTTTTCTAGTCAATAGAATTGCTCATTTAATTGTTTTTTAGTATTTGACCTTTCTATTCCATTTGGTTAATCTCCATGATTATTAAATAGCATTCATAATATGCACAAAGAGTAGCTGTTAGGGAGCTGGAACATGAATGCTGATTTCCCTAGGATACCTTGCTATCATCTGGTGTGTGAATGAAAGTCAAGGGAGAGTAGGGGAGAAGCCACCGCCTGCGTTTGCAGCATTCTAATGGCTCTAAAGAGGGAAATAATTGATGCCTAGCCTTTCCCATGGAAGATTTCTGGCTCTCAAACTAGGGAGGGGACACAAGGGTGCTGGCTATTCTAAACATGAACAGCCTTGCACATGGTGACTATGCAGATGGAGCTGTGCTTAGTGGGCAGTTTTCTTGAGGCGAAATTCTGGTCATGTTTCTGATCTCTGGGCCATCCTTTGTGCAGAAGAGCTGTAATCTGAAAAGTCATTTCATTAGCATAAGAATGTCACACTTCGTCTGTATGGAGCTAGAGCTTTGTTGCAATGGGAGTTGCTGAAACGATTAACACAAGAATAATCAAAAACATTTTTTTCCTGGCAAGGTTTTAAACAAATCTATTAGGTTAAGCAAAGACTACCAATTATTTTCAAACAGTGTGATGGTTTTACTAATGACTGTACATGCTGGATGAGGAGCAAAAGCAAAACTTGCATTGTGAAGATCAATATCTCCTCTTTGTCTCTCTTAATATACAGCCTTAAAGGTAACTCAAAAAACTCAGACAACCATGAGAATTACAAATAGTCTTGCAGAAAACTACCAGATTCTTCACCTATGCAGTGGTGGTACCCAAGACTTGAGGAAAGGGTAACTTGTGAGATCCCTTGGTGTTACCTAAAGAGAGGAGAGGCTCTACAAATGTAAAAATTACATAAGACACACTTTACCCAAACAAAAGTCACCTCATTGGAATTGCTTTTGAAAGTCAGAGTAAGTGCAGTATAAACATTGTGATGGCCTGGGAATCTGATTCAGAGGCTGAACCGGAGGAACCCCAGCCTGCACAGGAGTCCCCGCCTCCAGGGCCGGCTGAACTGGGGCAGGGCCTTGATTCTGAAGTGCCTGCACCTGTGCCGGATCCTCAGGAGCAGGTAACAGGTGAATCCACTCTGGCTCCGGAGGTGGTTGAGGACTCAGTGCCTACAGGTGAGTCTCCCCCTGGGTCCAGTAACCCTCCAGCCTCTCCTAAGCTGCAGAGGCTCAGGGCAGAGAGGCGGAGGGAACTGGTTTCTCCCAGGAGGAGTGCTCGCCTTAAGGCCAGGAGAGGTGGGTCTCCTGGGGGCCGGGACCGCCCCTGGCCTCAGAGAAGATAAAGGCGAGTCAGCCCGGTCCCAGGTTGCGGGAGCAACGTCATTGAAGAGGTATTTTGGCCAGCACCCTGTCCTGTTCTTCGAGAGTTCCTGTCCTTGCCCTGCTCCTTGCCCTGGACCCCGCTTTGCCCATGGAGGACTGTCTGCCGACCCTCGACTCAGGTCCTGGACCTCACCCCACGGTAACCTCCCCCTGGGACCAGCACAAGCATACTGATATTATTGTTATGAGTTTGAGGGCACTAGAACCCCCTAAAATCCTGGATCCAGTAAAGGGTTAGAGTATTTGCCAGTGGGTGTGGATCAGGGGAAGGAGGGCTGTAATCAGGAGAAGGGGTCAGTGATTTGTACCATCCAGGAGGCAAGAGTTGGAGGCAGGGGAAGCTTCAGAGCTGGAGGGTGGAGCGCAGGATGAGTCGGGAGAAGAGGAAGAAGAGGCAGGTCAGGCAAGGAAAGGGCCAGGTACTTCCTCACCCTCTCCTGCACCAGTCTCCCAGAACCAGAAGGGGTTTGATAAGGGATGAGCAGAGGAAGTGTGCATGCAGGTATAGTCTCCAGCTGCGGGTGTGCATCCCTTTAGGGGAAGGTAGAGGGGAAGTGGTAGAGGGGAAGTATTCTCTGTTGCTGCAACTGCTCCATAGACTGTGGGCCTGGGAATAGCTGCCTAGATGCTAGATTGGTGTACATGGGTATCCATTGTTGTGGAAGTGACCGTAGGTGTTATCTTTGACAAGAAAGAGTTAACTATTGGCTGTGTTCATTCCTTTGGCTGGGAAGCCAAATTGTCATTCTGTGAGGGGAATAGAGGTCTCCTAACAACTCTCAGCACCCTTAACAAACTACAGCTCACATAAATCTTTGGGGAGAAGCCATGAGTGTTCAAAATGTTACCACAGTGTTTTAAATGCATGGTGTTAAATTATAATCAGAGTAGACCCATCCGGCTCCTCATGATGCTGGTTCAGGGTTTGTGTCACTGTAGTGCTATGGGAGAACCAATTCCTGGTTCCCCCCCCCACAGAAACAACCATCTGTACCCATCCCTAAAAGCCTCGCTAGCATTTATTTTTATGCCCAATATACTTTTACATGCAACAACAAGGAGGGCTTTTATTATCTTTATTATTATGTGTATACAAGCACTTGACAGAACGGAATGAAATAAAGTGACAGTTGGCTGACAGTCCTCTTATATACTCCCTTTCCACTTTCAAACTCAATTTGAAAACGAAAACAAAAAAGACATCAGTGACTCAAACGACAACACTGACTCCACAGGCAAATTGTGGATTTGGAGAAATAGTTACTTTGCAAGAAATCACTTTTGACCCTGGAGAGAGTCAAAGAACCAAACTGACAGCTGTGGAACTTGGGGCTTTAAATGCTTTCTTGTATCTCTGATGTGACACGTAATGGAGGCATGATTATGTTTTTATATATATTTAAAGTGTCAGATCTACTGAAATTCATTCTTACATTGCTTGGTTGGAGACTGCTTTGTGGTCACAGGTCTCTTTAGCTTCAAAAAGAGAAGATAAAGTAAAATAAATGTTTATGAAAGCAACATAGCATGTAGTTCCTAATATCTGAAATTCATCAACAAAGATATGCGCAGTGAAGGATGAAACTTGTAGCCTTGAGAAAAGAACGTGGTAAATATGACATGAATGCCACTGTTTCCTATTCTAAATAGACAGGAGTTGTTCTATCTTCCCTAGGTTTTTCAAAGAGTCGAGGGAGTATTTTCCTTGAAAGTATCCTATTCAAGGAAGAGTAGTGTGCCAAAGGTTATCGGCATAACACTAAATTATGCTCCGTCTGTGCCTCCAAACTTGTGGTGAGAACAGCCCATGAATCTTCCTGTAAACTCTTCGCGGTGAGGTGCTTAAATTTATCTGGGCTCAATGTTCATTAAAATAATCTTTAAAAGGAGTCTTTAAAAGAAATAAGATAGTCTTTAAAATAGTCTTTAAAAGGGGTAAGAGAGAATAAAAAGATAAAAAGATAAAATCAACGGGCTCACATTAGTAGAGTGCCGGTCGCCATCTTGAATAGTCCCGTCACTCAGTTCCTAATATCTGAAATTCATCAACAAAGATATGCGCAGTGAAGGATGAAACTTGTAGCCTTGAGAAAAGAACGTGGTAAATATGACATGAATGCCACTGTTTCCTATTCTAAATAGACAGGAGTTGTTGTTGCGTGTCGAGGTCCCCAAGACACCCCAAATAAAAACACAATGACACTTAATTTTTGTTTAAGGTTTTTGGCATAATTTTGGCCACAACTTTATTAAAATTACAGCAATGTGAGTGGTTGTTTAGGCATTGGTAGCACAAACTGCCCCCGCACGGGGACAGCTCTGACATTCGCACCCCCCGCGAAGTCAGGAAGGGTATGTCACCTGGGGAGAGAGACAGGACTGGGAACCATGCCTCACCTCTCCCCACCATGCTCCCAGGGGCTTGCGTGGCCCTAGCCCCTTGCCAGGGGGTTTCGGACAAAAGCATGGTGAGCCCCTGGGTTCCTTTAACGAAAAACCCTTGCAGCAGCAGCAGCATTTTGGAGGGGCAGGCACAGCCAAATCCATACCCCTCCACCAACCAATTCCCAAACCAATGCCTAACCGCAACCTTACAAGTTGTGACGATTTGCTACACAGTAGGCAAAAACCAAATGGCACCAGCCAATCAGCCAAATGGACAAAATTCCTACCGGGCCCTGCTCCAAAGCAGACGACCCCATGGCAGGCATGGCAAGGTCAAGCAAACAGCCTAACATTAGGGAGGGAGGGCGGGTGATCCAAAGCACGCAGCGAAAAGAGGAAGTTCGTCACTGCATGCAATGTATTTAACAAATAGGGCTGTCAATCACTAAATGGCAACATATAAATTTCCCCAGTAACAGCCTACCCCTGCTTAAAAGATGGCCAAACCTTTTGCCTAGCAACAATGAGGTATCTTGTCAGCCCCCACCGCAACACGTGCTCTCCGTGAGGGAGAACACGCTTTGTTGTTTTGGCAGACCCCCCCCCCAAAAAAAACCCCAGATTCCCTCAGAAAGGAGAGAGCATCCTCTTGCCTAAGTTTCTCAGTTGGCAGGAACTGAGTATTCATAGCAGATGCTAAGGCCCTTGAAAAGTCTCTCTGCAAACAATGGTTCTGTTTCTGGGAGGCTAAAAGTTTCTACTTCTCAACTTCGGCTTACTGAGAAGAGTTTTGTCCCAGGGTACTCGAGTTCAAAAGGGTGAGACGAGACAGCTGCTGCTACCACTTCCCAAACTCTCACTTCACCCAAACCTCTGCAGCACTTGTGAGTGAGCTTACATTCCAATACACCATTTGCATTGTATTATAATGGAGCAGAACTTCTTCTGCTATTCTTTAGAATCAGGCGAACCTTAAGGCCAAAGCCACCCTTGAATTGAAAGTGTTTCAGTGATCACTTGGGGCACGTAATGAAGTTTGAAGTTTTTGTAAGCACAACAAAGAGTCTTGTGCCACCATAAAGATTAACACATTTATTGTGGCATAAACCTCTGTGGACTATAGTCCAGAGCAGTGACGGAGCTAGCTGCTCAGGCACCCGAAGTGACACATTTGCTGTGCACCTGGGGGTGGGGTGCAATTGGTGCAGTAGATCACCAACGGGGGGGGTTGTTAACCCCCCCAGATGACACCCTTGCTTTTCCTGTTTTAAGTATCACCACATCACATTCTATCGTGCTAGCTACTGTTAGTGGGCTCATAATATGCAGAGTTAGACAAAACACGCTTCTGCCCTTTCCTATATACAACAGCTTGCCCACAGACAAAAATGGAAATCACTTACCAACTTTTAAAACCAAGGACATGTTTTTTTTTGAAGTTCACAAAGATACATAAAATAAGAGGGGCACATAACCAATACATGGTCCCATACACTGGGCTTGTTTGCAGAGAGGCCCCTGCTCATATGTGTAGGTTAGCTAGGCAGTAAGCAGTCAGAAAAGTGGAAATGCCACCAACAGAAAAAGAAGAATGTGGTCTCTCTCTCTCTCTCTCTCTCTCTCTCTCTCTGTGTGTGTGTGTGTGTGTGTGTGTATGAAAAGCAAATCTGGGAGAAGCAGGTTCTTATTAGGAAATTGGGTCCAGTCTGAAAAGACTTCAATCTGTTCCACTGAAGGGGAAAAAAACCAAACCATGACCAGCTTTAATCAAAATGCTGATGAAAAGAGAAGGATAACCTTGGGGCAAGATGCTCTTTTCACTTAGTTCTTGGAGCATAAAATGTGAAACCAATTTAAAAACAGACAGATTTTTTTTCCCTTCAAAAAGGAATGTTGGACGACATCACAAGAAGGCTTCTATCCAACATGGTAACCTACCTAAGCCCCAGTTCAACAGAGTTTTATATGAGCAAAATGCCTGTACCCCTGGGGTGCATTGAGGAACATGGGTGGATTATTTCCCTACACTTTGAAACAGAAAACACTGCGTGGGAAGCCCCTGTATAATGTGGTGCTGTGCCTGGTGTGCAGTGAGGAAGCCCTCATGGTTCAGAAGAGAATGAGGTGGGGTGGTGATACATACCTCCTGTGCCCTGCTGGGTCTCATGAAAGAAGAACTGGTAGCTGATTAGGTGTGTCAATCAAACTACATTTGAATATGTAAAGCCTGACTGTGAATGTAACAACCTGTGGATAATAAGGGGTTGGCTTCTACTCAGTAAGACCACAAGTCCATCTAGCTCAGCACTCTGTGCTCTAACTGGAGCAACAGATCTCCAATAACTCACACAAAAGTCCTTCACAGCCCTGCTAACATGAAAAATAAGAAGTGAGGGCATAGTTTATGATGGACCACGTGCCTTGCATGCAAAGTAAAGCATGTTTTCCACCATAAACTATGCCCTCATGTTTTATTTTTCAGTTACATAGTGCTGTGTACATAGTTTTTTGGCTCCATCTGAAATGTAAAAGCTATTGTATATTAAATTTTGTGAAGAGGAGATGAATGGTAACAGCATCAGGAAAACAGCATTGTTGTGTACATGTTATTGTACATGTATATACTGGGAATTAGTCATGCATGGTTCATTAGAAACCAGAGTGCACACGGCACACCGATGTACCTCTTCAAACTCCGTTATATATAAAAATGTGCCCTCACTGTACAGTGTAAAGGAAGAAAAGGCATGGGCCAGCTTCCTTGGTGTCTCTATAACATTTACAGTGCAGGCACGGTCAGGATAAACAAACAGGATAGGCTCTGTGCTGTGCAAAAGCTCCTAGGCAGAAGAAAATAGACATGAAGTGCTCTATGGAGCAAATATTATTTAATGCTTTTTCCCCCCTGAAAGCAGAGTAAGTATCCTGTGCTGGATTCAACTAACTGGCTAACACTAGCCTCCCCTCCTCCCACCACAGTGGGCATTGGGGGCATTGGGAAAAACCCCAGAAACATGCTCAAGGGACATCATCCCATCAGTCCAAGCAGAAATGCATGCACTGATGGAACATTTGTAACAGAACAGTGTTGAATTCCTACTACTGCTTACACTATTTGAAAAGCTGAGGCTGCCACCCGTTCCCCTTTACCCAAGCACAGTAGGCATTACTTCTGATTAAACATTTATTGGATTACCAAGGGGGTTAAACCCTGCACCTCACCAAAGGCACACTCCTCCATTGTCTGTCAAAACAGACAGATGCCAACATAAACCATATTAGGCTGTGATCCTCTATTCACTTTCCTGAGACTAAGCCCCATTGAACAAAACAGGGCTTCCTTCTGAGTAGTCATAGAATCATAGAATTGTAAATCTGGATATATAAAGGATTGCAGTATTAGGCTCTTGCAGCAAAAACAACAGAGGACTATAGGGCTGAATCCTGTCAAAGACAATGCCTGAACAATGCCTCAGTTAACAAGTAACACTAAGCCAAACAATGGTTTAGCACAAACATGCTAAGGTGGAAAGGCGATCTGCTCCTCAGATTTTGTTGCTGCTGTACTGTTGCCAGAATAACTTGATTGGCCTGGGGAACAATACACCTTGGCTAATGCTATGGAGGAGCACGATTTGCTGCTCCCCAGTCAGGTAGCAAAATGTCTTAAGTTGGCCCTGACACCAAGGATTCAGTGTTGAAGCACTCCTGAGCCATTAATCACCTTACAATAGGAGAATACATTGAGTATGAAAGACACAGCTTGGGGGATGTGTGTGTGAAGTTTTACATATTTTCTGAGACCTATGAGGACCACTTTGATGACCCCAAATGTGTAGGATGATTAAAAACAGATTTGTCGCCCTGACCACTGTACCAGAAAACAAGTTAATAAAGAGCAAAGAGTGCAATAAATCGTTGCTGTCTTAGTAACTGTCTCATTCCCTACTGAATCTATCATCTCTCTCTATAGTATGGTTACCTAATCCATCTACATCTGCCAGCCTAGTGTCTGTAATTTTGTCTCTTTCTGAGCATATTTCTATCAATGAGACACCAAGAGCTTTAACTATGTCAAATGCAAAATGACTTGATAGATGATGTGCACCACTTCTCTCTACACAATGAAACTTGTGGCCGGACAGACTAAACTCCATGTGATGTATAGTTGAATTTAACTTGAACCCAACATTTATTGAAGGAAATAAGCCAAGAGAATGCACTCTTCAGTGAAGGATCTGAGTGCGTGGAGGAAGGCTCAACCTTTAAAAAAACAAAACCAAACCTATTTCCTCTCTCTTTTTCTTCTTTCTTTCTTTCTTTCTTTCTTTCTTTCTTTCTTTCTTTCTTTCTTTCTTTCTTTCTTTCTTTCTGATGCTCAACTCACAACCCGCTTGCCTAAGGTGCTTTTCTCCCTTCACAAAAGAGGTACTTTTTATCATAAAATAATTTGAGGGAGGGGCAATCCTGATGATTAAAAATGGCCCGTGGGGGGGGGGGGGGAGCATGCAGCTTAACCTTGACAACAGATTCTCATATTTCAATACTATGGTTTATCTTTAGATTGCATCGCTCTTGCTTTACACTAAATTATTATTATTATTATTATTATTATTATTATTATTATTAATAATAATAATAGTAATAATAATAATAATTCAGCATTGTACTGCTTCTTTTCATTGGTAAAATAGTAAATATGCATTGGAAAAGCTACATGCATCATAGGTAGGCTGGCCCTTGAAAGACAATTATTGCTGATACAGGACATCACCCTCACTCCATCTCCAAAAAGCTTAGGAAAAGAGCATGCATTCTTAACATTGCAAGGGTTTGGGCTAGATGACCCTTGGGGTCCCTTTGGACTCTACAATTCTATGATTCTATTTTAAAAAAGGTTACCAGAATGCTGCTATTTTATTTTTTAATCAAATGGTTGGTATCTTCAGTCAATTGCATTATTCTCCCCAAGAGCTACACTGTTGAGTTAAGAAGCAAACCTCATTAACCTCTGAATGCGGAAATCAATAGTTTGCAATAAATTTAGGCAAATTTGATGCCAATAAATCTAAAACACACAGTAGGCTTTATAATATCACATGCTCTGGGACTTTTCCAGAGCTGCGGGATGTTGCAAACAATCACACACACCAAAACCAAATAAACAGTAATTACAAATCATACCTGAAGACTGTATGCATATGTAAACAGTGCCACCACCATACAACAGCGTACAATAAGACAGAATAGAAGTTATAATAATTTATATGCATGGTCGCAATTCATTTAATTTACTACATCTTCATTTTCCTTGCAAGTGAAACTGGGCACAAAGCTTTGCCATGAATTAATTCCAGTTTGGTAAGCTAGACAAAATTGCCTCAGGGCAAGATAAAGCCCATGAAGCTTCCATTGCAGAACCCTACACCTATGGCCACATAAATTAAAGGAGCCTAAGAGACTGCAACCCTATGTTCTCTGAGTGGGTGTCCCAGGACCAATAAGATGTTTTGGACCTCCTTCTCTGAGGGCAGAGAGAGAGGGGGGTTCATCCTTGGAGTGGGATATCCAAGCCTGTAAGGCCCTTCTGCAGCAGTGCAGAAAGTTCTGTGCCCCTTGCCTTACCAATATCAGTGGAGTCAAAAAGGGACATTCCGGAGGTGGATTGGAGGGAGGCATGAATCCAAAGGATCCAGAGCTTTCTCATTCCCCAAGTAAACCACTGAAATGCAGGGAAATATACGCCAGTCTTGAAGCTGGTTAAGAAGGTGATGGTGAGGAGGGAAATGCTATTCCTACATTCCTTCTGCCTTTCTACTACAAGCCCAGTAGGACTTTGAAAGATACAGATCCTCTGCTCTTGGTTCCCCCTTTGACCCACCGGTAGGGGAAGCCCCTTTAAAATCATTGGGACTTACTTGCAAACTGACATGTATATGATTGCACTGTTGCAAGATGATAACATAGTTGTCACAATGCTACTGCGTGTTTTAAATGGAATTTATTTGATGTGGTACTTAAAGGACTTCAAAGAGCACACACACACACACACAACTCTAAAAATGCTTTGATGCAAAACAAAGTGCTTTCCAGGAAGCTCCCAAAGAGGAAGGAGAAGAATTTGCATGCCTGTCAGCTCCTTTCTAAACATGCTGAGTGAAAACATACAAACAACAAACAACTATGAAATGCCGGTGGGAGGAAATGATTCATGCTAAGGTGCTAGCTTTGCCTAATTGCTCAGCTAAATAATATTTTGGTTCAGGGCTCCTATGATGACAAGGTAGTCAGCAGCTCTCCCTTGTCAAGTTTGAAGAGAAATCTCATTCAAGTACCACAGGGAACCCTCCCCTCTTAAGTAGCAGACCAGAATAAAAAGCACACAATTCAAAAGCCTTTGAAATTGGGATAAAATGTTTTGTTATAGATTCACTTCAAAAATAGGGGGGATGGGAAGCTCCTGTGTCTGATTATTGGTGGTTTCTTAATAGTCATTTTAAGAATAGCAAAGTCATTTTATTCAAAGAGTAAATACAACACAGGCACAGCAAAAAAATCCCCACATACACCTCTGCTTACCATTAGCATTTTCAAATATTATCCTCTCATTGCACCACAAGCACTTTGTAACCTTTGGGCACATTCACAAGATTATGCCTTTTAATTCTGGCTTAATTAATGTAGAATATTCACTGCCTCTAGGTTCCGTGCCCATGCCTACTAAAATAAATTAAAAACCAATGTGCCACACACAGCAGCATTGAAAGGACTTCCAACCTTCGTAACACTGACTTTCTTGATGTATATTCAAGTGGGTAGTTAAAATGGATCAAGGGGTGATCTGCGCCAAGTAATCTGATAGTGATCTTTACAGCCTGATCCCTTCCATGTTTACACATACATTCCCAGTGAGTTCAATGAGACACAAGCCACAATGATTTATGACTTTGTATTTTATCATTTGTAGTTATTTTATTTTGTATTCACTTGCTTTTTTTAAAAAAAAATATTTATTACTTTTCCAAAAATTAAACACTACAAAACAAAATAGACAATACAATACAAAAACACCACACAACACTAACACATTAGACTAACACAACAAAATAAAAACAGCTTAAAACACATCATACAGTTTCATCATCCTATCCTTCATTCACTTATTTCAACGACCTCCTCACACCTCCCTTTTTGTATTCCACTTCTGTTAATTGTTTCAGCAATTCCTTTCCATCTTCCTCGGTTTTCTATCCTATAATTATCTTAACATATTCTAACCTTATTTTTTCTTTTGATACTCTAATAATCTATTTATACTTAATTCCTTATAACATTTCTACTAAAGCCATATAACTTCATTCCCACATTTTTTCTAACATTCATTAATTTTACAATATTTCTGTAAATAGTCTTTAAACTTTTTCCAATCTTCTTCCACCGACTCTTCTCCCTGGTCTCGGATTCTGCCAGCCATTTCCGCCAGTTCCATATAGTCCATCAACTTCATCTGCCATTCTTCCCGGGTGGGTAAATCTTGTGTCTTCCAATACTTCGCTATAAGTATTCTTGCTGCTGTTGTACTTAAAAAAAGTTCTATCCTTCTTTGGCACCAATTGGCTGACCATGCCCAGGAGAAAGGCCTCTGGTTTCTTCAGGAAGGTATATTTGAATACCTTTTTCATTTCGTTATAAATCATCTCCCAGAATGTCTTAATCCTTGGGCATGTCCACCAAAGGTGAAAGAATGTACCTTCAGTCTCGTTACATTTCCAACGTTTCTTTTCGGGCAAATGGTAAATACAATACAAAAAAATTACCATTTACTATTTTGTATTCACTTGCAAGGTAGAAAGATAGGACAAAAACTGTTTAAGAAACAGATAAACGTAAATGAGTCCCACTAGCCAAGGAGCAATGGGGACAACTATTTCCTTGTAGTCAGTCCTTTACCTAATCCAAACCTTATGTCAGGTGTTGGGCAGGTAGGGATGGTTTGGGGGAAAATAGCCTTTGGGGCCTACTTATACCCATGGACCAATTTCCCCCCACTTCTGCCCTATTCTCTGCCCTAACAGGCAGGTTTGCCACTTTTGACTGGCAACTTATTACTGTGTCCTTAACTACATCTTCTCCTTGACCTCTAATATGCTGCCTCCTCTTGATTATTACCTGATTATTACCCTCTGACCACTCCTCCTCCGTCTCTTTTAATGCCGGTTTCTCTTTTCTGTTGCTCCCTGTAGGCTCCTATGTACCTCCTATTTTCCTTTCCTTTTGCACATTTGGGATTTGTGCATTCATCCATTATACGGCCGCCTTGACAGTTTTTATTCCCAGCTCTTTATTTTTACCCACAACTTCCTTCCAGTCTTGTGCACACACACACACTCTCCCTGGCTCTGCATCCAGGGTGACCTGGCCCCCATCCTTTATGTCTTTCCTCAAGCTATTTGTCATGTCAGGGCTGTGCTGCTGCCTGTGGCTGAAACAGCCTCCCACTCTGTTACTGTATCTGACACTTACTGTATCTCTCCACTCCCCATTCCGATCTCCCTTTCTATTCCTCACACATCCAGGCTCATCCTGCTCATGTTACAATAAGAACATAGGAAGAGCCTGTTGGATCAGGCAAAGGGGCCTTCTAGCCCAGCATCCTGTTCTCACAGTGGGTTACCAAATGCTTATGGCAAGCCCAAAAGCAGGACCTGATCGCAACAGCACTCTCCACTCTTGTGATTCCCAACAACAGGCATTTAGGGTCATCTTACATCTGTCAATGGAAGTAGAACATGGTCTAGGGTTACCAGATGTCCCGGTTCCAGGGACAGTGCCCGGATTTGCAAATCTGTCCCTGGGGAACATGGCAGCAGCAGCCTCAGCAGCCCATAGCCAGCCTGGTAGCACAGTTGGCTCTGGCTGGCTTCAGGAGCTGCTTGCTGCCGTGGTGCCCGCCATTTTTCCTCGCCGTAAGTCCCCATATGATGTGTCTTATGCACATAGGATGTGTCTTGTGTGATCTCCTGCCCCCTCCCCCCTTTGTTTTGACTGATCAGGGGAGGCTTGGGAGTCACGGGCGGGCGGCACGCCATTGCCCAGTTTTTAAAAAACTCAGAGCATTTATGTTTCGCAGGGTGCGAAAGAAGGGCTTTGCATCTTTATACCAATATGCATGTGTGCTTGGGCCCAGGGTCTTTTGCCTCAACTCCCCACTACTGACTCCCTGTTGCTACTCAGCTTCAAAAAAAGAGGGGGGAGTGCCCCCTGATTCATAGAAAAAAATCTGGTAACCATAACATAGTCATCATGCCTAGTAGCCGTTGATAGCCTTGCCCTCTATGAATTTGTCTAATCTTCCTTTAAAGCCATACAAGGTAGTGACCTTCACTGTCTCTTGTGGGAATGAATGTCACAGTTTAGCAATGTGCTGTGTGTATTTTCTTTAGTCTGCCCTGATGCTTCCAACATTTGACTTCACTGGATGTCCCCAAGTTCTACGGTTATGAGAAAGGGCTCTGCTACTATGATATGTTGTTTTCCCCCATTTCCATTTCACTGCTTTGGGCTTCAGTGTGTGTGTGTGCGTGCGCACGCGCGCATGTAAGTGTAATCTTGAGGAAGTACTACTGTTACTTGCAAATGCATGTATAAGAAGAATCTATATTGGCAAACAAATGCCAGTTCTTGAATACAACAGGGTACTATGCTGAAGCTTCTTCAGTGGTCTTTAAAGTTCTACCTATCTATCTTTCAAAAGAGATGTGTCTTATATGAAATAATAGAATGGCGTTTTAGTTATTAATCATTTGGCACATTGCAAAGGAATTGGGTATGAAAGAATTCCAGTTGCCAGCTCTACTTAGCTTTGATAAGGACACATTCTGGCCCTGTACTTATTCCCAGCTTAGTTCTTGAAATCCCATATCTGACACATGGATGCATTGTCACCTGATGGATGATACATTCTTCTATGTGCTTTCAAGCATAGAATAGGCCATTAGTTTGAATCCTAATGCATACTCTACCATTTCTCTAATTTATCATCTCAGTGCCTCACCGTTTTTCCAATTTGAAAAGGAAGAAGCTTCCATTAAACGAGCTTCTTTTGCTACCCAAGGCAACTAATGTGGTGCACTTTAAAAGCACATCAGGTCAAATTAAACTAACAGACTCAACATCATTTTCAAAAGAGGTTGTTGGGTTTTTTGTTTTTTTCCCCCATGCATCATTTCCCTCTCTCTCCGCTACCCCTTTTTCTTTTACTGCAGGAGCCATAACAGGTGACTGAATGACTTGGCTTTACAACCAAGATTTCAGGATTATTATCCTGCCACTACTCTCCATAAGTAGCATATATGAGAAGCACCTCCTTTAGGCTTTGCTTGAAGAACTTGGGCAATGGAAAATACTTTTTCAGTGACATATAAATCTTCTGTTAAGCAGCAAACAGCTATGGATCTAGAAAGTGGGAACACTTAACTATTTGAGAAGGATAAAATAAGACAGGTTTAGGTTTGTGATCAGGCCCTTTTGTTTCAGAAATCTTATGGAAGGAATATAGATACGTTAATCAAGAAAGGCTGTTTCCTAATTAGTTGGGGTCCTTAAAATTTCTGTACTGTACTGATAAAAGAACCAAAAATCTAGAACTCCCACTAACCCTATGTGAAAAAGAGAGAGATGCTCAGAACATGATTCAATTTCCTGCCCAGAGTCTCATGGTCCCTTGCTATGTATGTGGCAGTATTGTTTTTACCCATATGAATCAGAAGCAAGGGGTTGCGGTGAGACTTGGCAATTTCTCTGTCACGTTATGAATCTCTGCACCTAGAAGACAACACATTTCCTGGGATATCCTGTCACCTGCCTCTGTCTCTCTCAGCAGGGATTCACCTACCAGTACCACACATTTTTTTCCTCCTATGGAGAGTGGCATGAATCATTTGATGGATCAATCCATCAACCTATGATGTATGATATAGAGAAGGATTGGGTCCAGCATCACTTTCACTGTGCGTGTGTGCCAGTATCCAAACTCAGCAGAGTTACAACTCAATGCAGGTAATGAAGGTACACACAGCAGGCAATAAACACTTGTATAAGGATTCAGTCAAGTGTAGACAGGCATAAAAGTATATTGGTAGCAAATATATGCAGACATTCACCACTGCCGTGGTCAAGGCATGCTCAGAGTCCAACACTGCAAGGGACAAGCAAGAGACTCACAAAAAGTTACAACAGGTTACACAGAACCATTGTTATCAGTACTTCCTGTCACACAGCACGTGTCCAAGGAACAGTTCCCACAAAAAATGTCCTTGCATAGACAAAACAATCTCAGGCTTCTGCTGCTTCTTGAAACTTCTTCTCTGTTCTTCTTTGAACAAATGATTCTCAAACACACAGAAAGAATACCCAACATCGTTCTATATGCTGCACCTTCCACAGTCACCGTCGTGTGTTCTGACGTCTGCAGCTGCTCTCCTTGCTCCTCTGGCCCAGAATCTATGTCTGAGGTGAGGGCATGGAATCAATTTTGCAACTCCAGTGACACAGCATAGCTCCTGTCAGTCCTGCTTCTTTGTGTCTCGTCCCCCAAGTGTTTGTCTTCTGCAGTGGGTGCTCTTCCTCCTCCCTAGAGGCAACCCACCTGCATTGCTGTCCACTCTGCTCGATCAAGAAATTCCTCATTTGCCCAGTAGCTTGAAGTATGCATAGGTGAGTCTCAAGTTGCTCTTCCAGAAAGGCAACCATCTGGCATTTGCTGCAGATGCAGTTTTGCACATTCTCAGGGACAAAGGCATACTTGACAAAGGTGCTGCAGGTCACTGCAGCTGCTCCCTCATTGTCCATGTATCTTGGACATCATGTATGCACATCATGAGACAGCACTCCACACCTCTCCCTCAAACTCTCCCACTAAACGGCCACACAAACACCTCTGTTTACAAGTCCTGGTCATGAGCTCCCAGAAGTTGCATTCAGCTCAGCAGAACTGCTGCTGACTGTGAGCTCCCCCACCAACTTGCTCCCACATTCAGCCTGACTTAGAATCATAGAATCATAGAATCATAGAGTTGGAAGAGACCACAAGGGCCATCGAGTCCAACCCCCTGCCAAGCAGGAAACACCATCAGAGCACTCCTGACATATGGTTGTCAAGCCTCTGCTTAAAGACCTCCAAAGAAGGAGACTCCACCACACTCCTTGGCAGCAAATTCCACTGTCAAACAGCTCTTACTGTCAGGAAGTTCTTCCTAATGTTTAGGTGGAATCTTCTTTCTTGTAGTTTGGATCCATTGCTCCGTGTGCGCTTCTCTGGAGCAGCAGAAAACAACCTTTCTCCCTCCTCTATGTGACATCCTTTTATATATTTGAACATGGCTATCATATCACTCCTTAACCGCCTCTTCTCCAGGCTAAACATGCCCAGCTTCCTTAGCCATTCCTCATAAGGCATCGTTTCCAGGCCTTTGACCATTTTGGGTGCCCTCCTCCGGACACGTTCCAGTTCGTCAGTGTCCTTCTTGAACTGGACACAGTACTCCAGGTGAGGTCTGACCAGAGCAGAATACAGTGACTTCCTCTCAACAGTAGCCGCTCAGATCATGTGCTCTAGCAGAGCAAATGGCCATACCCTCAAACACACAATCAAGCCTCAAACAACTTAGACAAGCAACCAGCTTTAATCCAAAATACACAAGCTTGCTTTCTTCAGTCTCCACCAAACCCTCACAGATGCTCCTATTTATAAGTCCTGGTCACAGGCTCCCAAAAGCTGCAATCAGCTAAACAGAATGGCTGCTATCTAGGCATATTAGGAAAGCTTGCATGGACATTGAAAGCTACTTCAAAATTTGTTATATTTCAGGTATCACATGGAAGTTAAATGGAAATGCAGGGATGGGAAACACTAGCCCTGCTGAATTTCTGACACCATCACTCAGCTGTTCAAGGTGCAAGAGTTCTTCCACATAAAGGTATGGCAGCTTGTGTCCCAATAGCTGGAATTCATTCTTCTTTGGGCTTAGAAATTGTCTATTAGAGCTTGTCAGTACAAGAAGGTCTTTTTTTGTAGAAAAGAAGATAATAATAAAGCTAATAAATATCTAAATTTCAGATTGTGCCTAGTATGTGTTCTCCTGTCAGAAGCAAGCTGCAACCAACCTTAAACGGAAATAAGAAAGCAATGAAGACATTTTAATGGGCATTAGCATTTTTGGTTTAGCATTCTGCCCCATCCTTGGAGCTTCAGAAGCAACAGACTGTGTCCCAAAGCAGAATTAGATTAAAATGAGCAACAGAGATGTTCTATCCTCCATGCCAACATATTATAGCAAAGACAGCTGCAGTTGGAGAGTCTGTAAGCTATGTACATCTATTGCAGACGAATGGGGCTATAACAAGTACCAATCCATATACTATAACCTATATCACATGAAGTAAACATTGCTCCCATAAAATGTTGTGAGACAAGTCTAATGTCTCTACCTCATTACATAGAGAGTCTTCACACCAGAAGCCACCTAACATAGTGATGCTGGTATGGAAACCTGGCAACAAATAAGGGTGTTACACCTTAAGAAGTGGCAAAGCGAATATGCAAATACTGCTTCCAGCTCTAAGCAGCAGTGTGCAAAAGAAAATGAAATCAAAGTAGTCAGAGCACCATTTCATTTAATAAAGCATCTCCAGCTTTAGCACGTTATTTCTCATAATGTCCAGGAAAGTATCAAATTGCCTATTGATCATTAACTTTTTTGGGAGGTGGGGCATGTTTTGCTCTTGTTTGCTTTTTCCCCCTAGTGGGAAGTTCTTCATGTCCCACAAATGCTAATAGAGGTTGGGGAACTTGTCAAAAGCAATAGTTTTTCAAATAGAACTGTAAAGCATTATGGTAATTCTATGCAAATTGTATTAATAAAGGCTGGTGGCAACTGAGCTGGCTTGTTTGCCTCACATGTCGCACTAGGTTGCAGGCTATTAAGAGTACTTTTCATACTATTACACTGGTAATTGTGAAGATTTAAGCAGTCAAAGTAGGCATTTGTGCCCATAATCTACAGCAGTGTCAGGATAGCTCAGTTGTGTCCTTTCCACCATTGTATGTATTTGACTTGAAAGGGTGAAAAACAGCCTGCATACTTAGCTCATTCTTTTCCCATTTACTATCAATTCTTGCCAGATGGAGAGAATATATGCTACAGGGAAGGACTCCTCAACAGATGAAATACCAAGTATTATAATATTGTGTGGAAAATCAGAAGTAATCCCTCCCCCATTTTTAAATATCTCTGAAATGTGGAGTCATTTATTTCCAGTAATTCTTCAAATATTTGGGTACAACTGTAATCCCACTTGAAGGACAGATCCTGAAGCTGAGACTCCAATACTTTGGCCACCTCATGAGAAGAGAAGACTCCCTGGAAAAGACCCTGATGTTGGGAAAGATGGAGGGCACAAGGAGAAGGGGACGACAGAGGACGAGATGGTTGGATAGTGTTCTCGAAGCTACCAGCATGAGTTTGACCAAACTGTGGGAGGCAGTGGAAGGCAGGAGTGCCTGGCATGCTCTGGTCCATGGGGTCACGAAGAGTCGGACACGACTAAGCGACTAAACAACAACAACGTAATCCCACTTACTTGGGAGCAAGCCCCATCTAACTTAATAAGTTTCTGCATGGGCATGTATCATGCTGCAAACCTTCAGCCATTCTCAGCAAAATAGTAGCATCCTGCACTTCTCAGGGAGTAAGTTACATTGAACTCAGTGGCAGTTATCTCCAAAGAAGCGCTTAGAAGGCACTTAAACACAGACTTAATTTAAACCCTCGCAGCCTGTTTAGATGCAGAGCGACTCTTTGCCAGGTCAAAGAGCACCGCCAACACTATCATTTTCAAACTGTATGCCAGGGCACACTAGTGTGACTTGAGACTAGAGCACCTTTAATGTGCTGCATGAAATAAATGAAACAAATAAATGGAGCCTCTGGGCATTCCTCCTTCCAGTCAGGAGAAATACCCAGAAGAGAAACACAAACAGAGATCCAGCAGGTGACCTCTTTTGAGGGATGGCAATTCTTCCAAACCTTAGCATGCACAGTCTGAACAGCATGCCCAGGGTGAAATAGATCTCCAAGTTTTTGTTCAGAAAAACAGTGTGCTACAGCTCTCAGTCACTGGGTTAACAATACTATAAGCAGAAGCTGAAGGCAACTGTGCACAGTTATAATAGAGTCAAATTCAAGAGAACAGGGCTCTGTCTATTGGTGATCAGTGATATCATATAAAAGAGGAAGAGCTTCCCACTAATTCCGTAAAGTGAACAAGCCTATTCATGTTTATTTAACCCTGCTTGCATCCTGGGCAGGTCTCTTCAGTGTTGCTAACACAAGAGAAATAATGCAGGAGGCAGCAGTTACAAGTCACAGATCTCTGCAGCCATAAGTGCTGTGATTCTCCAGTGGTTTGACGTCATTCCTGGAGGTGCACTCCATTGTCTCTCAAGACAGAAGGATGCTAACCACAACATATATTAAAACACTAAAGTACTCCAAGATCAAATACTAACAGGAGAGTCTAAATTGCCAATGAAAGTCTATTGTTGCCTGCCCAGCATACAGCAATATCACATTCTTAGGAACAAGATACAAAGCAGATGAGGTCTTCTTCACCTCCACAATTATTTTCTTCTAGCCAATATCTTTTCAGATTTTGTCTGAGGAAACAGGGACATAGAAAGCTCACTTATACCAAGACAGACCCTTGGTTCATCTAGCTCAGTGTTATCCTATGGTGTCTGGCAGCTGTCCTCAAGGATTTCAAATGGTTTCTTCTCCCAGCCCTGCTTGGAAATTCTGGAGATTTAATGTAGGACATTCTACATGCAAAGCAGATGCTGTACCATTGATGCTGGGGAAATGGCAAAGACTGTAGCGTGGCAAGCTGCCAGTCGGGCATGTGTCTCTGCCAGGGTCCTACTTGAGAGTAGGACGAGCTCCTGACAAAGGAGTGGGGGCTTAGGGCCAGTGCTGAGGACCGTTTTGCTCTTCAAGTTGGACTCCCAGCTTGGTTATGTGGCATATCCCAATTTAATCTTCTACAGTACCCAATTTAATGCAATTTCAGTATGTTTATGAATACTTTGCCAAGGAATGGTGATGTGTTGCTAAACTGGGACCAGGCTGCAAGGAGCTTCAGAGGAGCTTTTTGAATGAAAAACAAAGGAGCTCACTTCATGGAGGTCAAAATTCTTTACATAAAAATAAAAATTTATTAGATCTCATTTAAAGTTGTTGGAGGGGGGAGGGGGCTATCAAAATAACAATGTTCTAGCATTGTTTCTGAAAGCCACAGGGTGCACTATCAACATAATTAAAATGAAAGCATCTCAAGCTACTTCCCTACCTCCTTTTCATGTTATTGTCCAATTGTTCAGAACGTCTGTTTGTTACGGCAATGAAGCAATTAAGCACAGCACGCTGTAACAATAGGGATCGTAAAGTCAGAGTCGGCTACATTAGGCACACAAGCATCAGCACAGGAAAACGTTAGTGAAAAGATCATGATTGCGATTGAAAATAATTAGATGACACAGCTCATTTGGGCAATGTTGACATCCACTGTGCACTTCGGTGCTCTTCAACATGCACCGGCAGCTACCTCTTCACCTGAGCCCCAGCACCCAGCCTCTCTTGTTTCTTCCAAAATAGAAACCCACAACTAATCATTATGATACACTGTGGCTTGATAGTTCAAAAGATGTTGAGAAGTGATTTGCAAAGGATCTGTAATTAAGGCCATGAACTACAAAGAGAAATAAATCTCTGTACTACACTTAGGAGGATCTGAACTACATTTTTTTAAAAAGAAGAAGACAGAAAATGTTACATAAACTAACCCTACCAGAACTGAAATCTGGGACAAGTATCCCATTAATTTTACTAAGCAGGTGTCAACACAATACTGTCTTGACAATACACATGGAAAATGCCTGGTTGACAAGAAATAAAGCTAATAATACTATAGCCACCCAAAGATTTTGTTCCCTCACGTTGATCTATTTTTTTTAAAATCAGATTTCTATGAGAAGCAAATGTAAGCATTTCAGTGTTTTTACTAAGAATACTCAACCTCACAGCTACAGGCTGTCAGAATCATCTGTCCTACTTTACCCATTTGATTTTTTAAAAACAGAGACTATTCTGAGCAACCCATTCCTTTGGTACAGATGATTGATATTCCACTGTGTGTCTGCTTGCATAGAGTTTAGATAGATAGGTCATATTTATATTTTGTTTTATGTACATAATACCATCTCACCCACACTCTTGAATATTTTGCTTTAGCACCAAAGTGGCCCCCGAGGTACTGTACTGATGACCCAAAAAGGTGCCAGAACATTGATGTGCAATTCAGTCCCATTCCTAATCATGGAGGTCTGACTTGGTTATAGCCTTGAGCAGCAAGAAAAATAAAACATCAAAATCTTATGTAGAGAAAAAGCTACCAGCCATAAAACAAACATGGAGTTTACTAAAAATGTGCTGCTGTAGAAGTAGACTGTTTGCGAAGCTAGCCGGGAGGTAATACTACAATGGTCCACTGACTACAATGACCCCCACAAACCTTTCTGATCTGAGATTATTATTATTCTTTTATCAATGGACTGACTAGTTTTTGTTGCAAAGACTATAACCTTTCAGCTCATTATGTGCTTTTCAAGCTGCCTCTAGATGCTTCACCTTTTGATTTCACTGGGAGATGAAGTTACATTGCTTTAAGTGCAATTTTATCTTAAATGTTGGTATTCTCTGACTGAAGAATCTGTTAACACTATATGATTGCCATCTTATGCAGGAGCAGAACATGCTACTAAGTAAATTAACAGAGAACCAAAGCTTTTAAGCTATAGAACAGAAATTTCCCATAGGGAATGATCACAAGTTTCAATGTGTGAGAAATCTCCAGAAATAAAAATAGTATTATTATTAATAAACTAGTATGCGCATTTTGCATCCAATTTCTCAACTGAACATTCCAAGGGATGCAAAAGGGCATATGACAAAAAACAAACAAACAGGAAACTGAATTTTCAGTGCAAAATTATACAGTGTATGACCATATTCTCTCAGTCTGAGAAGGGCAGTTGAGGAGAATGAGAAACAGAAATGAGAGGCCATGGGGGTCATTCAATAATGTATGTGCTTCTGTTGGAAGGTGTTCTGTTTTGGATGGATTTTCTTTGCAAAACATAACATCCTGAAACATATTGTCTCTTGCAGACTCTTACACTCCAGGGTTTTTCTTTATACTGCACTGACATATACAGTTGGGTGCTGCAATGAAGTGCACAGTTGTGTTCAATAAATGGGCCAGTGAAAGAGACTTACCAATGAAAAACCTATAGTGCAAATCTCACAATTCAGCCTACTCTCCTTTCCATGCATTAAGGGATGGGGTGAAGAACTTCAATGCTTGCCCATTATTCATAATTTGCACAGCCATGGCTTTATTAAAATTGGAGAATATAGTGTGAGGGGAAGAGAGTGCTTGCTTGGGAAATTATTTAACAATCTGAAGAAGTTCAACCTAGGCATGCCTTTTTTTAAGTTCTTCTGTCAGGAGGTTATTTTCAGTCGACAGGTTCTCTTCAGAGGAACTGGACTGCCTGACACGTCACTCTAATTAACATTTTAAATGGCCACTAGCAAGTACAACTGCAAATAATACAGGTATAGAGAAGAGGTGCAGAAAGCAATACCTTCAGAAGAAGATACAGTACATTTATGGAGCACTGTGATGACCTAACCCCACTGCTGTCCAATTTGCTGTGTGGATTTTTGGGGTCAAGTGTGGGAAACAGTGCAGCTGTCTTATGGCATGCAGGGAATGGATTTTCCATATGATCACACACTTTTTAGACTCCTCGGGACTCTGTGTGGTTATGTCCTTAGCAGGAATGGGGGAACCAGCAACCCTGCAGAATTTATTGGACTCCAGGTCTCATCAGCCCCAGCCAGCATTGCCAATGCTCAACAAAGATGGGTACTGGAGTCCAACAACATCTAGAGGGTCACAGGTTCCCCATTACTGCCTTAAAGCCAAACTTTATATAGGATTGTTTTACTGCACAGAAATGCAAAGTTCTGTTACCCATTGGTTTCCTCTTCTGTTGAGACATCTAGTCTAGACAGCTTATGTTTGTTTCTGTGGTATGTTTCTGTGGTATCTGCCATACAGGATATTCTGCTATGTACCTGGCATGAATATAATGCTATGGATAGAATTTCCTTTAAAAAAACAAAACAAACTCAAACTGCCCTTAGACATGTTTTGCCTTCAGATACTATGAATTATAATCAGTCTTCACAGCGAGTACATGCACGTTTACCCCCTCTTTCCCAGTGAGAGAGTTGATGTCTTGGGGCTCATTTGCACATGAATGTATGCCACTCTACTTATCACTGATTATTTATTATAAAATGACTCAACAGCTAACATGAGAACTACCTCCACACACCCACAAAGGAACTGTCAGGTGAAAAGATGAAATCTATCAGGGGAAGGGGGAGAATTGCAGTAGCTACAATTAAACCCTCGAGCAGCTAAACAATAGGTAGCCATCTTCACATAGCAGGGGATGAGCACTGAAACGCCTGTGAAACAGACTCTTGGCAAAATGAAGTGACTATTCAGGGTGGAAGGGCAGCTCATGGATCACGGAGCTCTGTGCCTCGGTCACAGGCCTGATAAAATGGTTTGTGTTTAAATTAGGGGCAGTACTTCCATTAGATTAGACAGAGGAAGGCACCCACCTGCTGGAGGGCAGTGATGGCAGCCCCACAACTGTTTCTCCCATAGCCAATTCCCCTCTGCCAGATGACAGGACTGCCTGTACATAAAAAGACACAAGTGTGGAAGTGTGTGTACAAACCCCCTCTTTGTGTAGTGGCTTTAGGCAAGTAAGTCCCTCAGCTTTTACAGGATACTTGTGAAGGAACAGCCGTGTGGGTTGCTTGCAAAAAGCTCTGCAAACAGCTTGGTAGCAAGCATACTCACTGGCTTGGCTTTCTTCTTTAAAATATTGCTCCTGTTACCTAAGAAAAGGAAGGTGAAAGCACACTCTGGAAAATACCGTGCAAGTATTCCAAAGAGATTCAGAATGCCAGAGCTGTGACAGCACATTCTGAGAAAAATGCCCAGTGAAGACAAAACCTGAATCCACAGGAACAGGTGAATGGTGCCTTCCTTTGTCCTGTCACAACAGCTCATGTTGAAATTGAAATCTTCTTGATGCTTCTGAATGTGCAAGAAGTAAAGGAGAAGAGAGAAGATTAATACCTGCCCACTCATTTCCACTCAATAAGTAATGATACCAAATAGACAAGTCATAAAGTACATCAAGAAAACACTACAGAGTGTTTTTATTGTGCAGGGCAGTTTTATGGAACTATTTATCTGAACGATGCAAAACAGAGGTCCATAAACTTGCATTTATTCACCCATCTGCAACATGAAAACAGAATATGTCAAGGCCTGGCATGCCAAGTTTCTGTATGAAGAGTGAAAACCGACCAGTGAAGGAATCCAGTAGGTGAAATATTAAACAGAATCCATGAAAACTAATTAACGCAAATCCAGGGAATTCAGCAGGCAAAATATTAAGGAAGTGTAATCATGCAGCAGCAGTTTCAAAGCTAGGAACTGGACAATGAAGCATGTTGCACTGATTGACTGGAACATACTGGGCCAGCCCAATCATGAGGCAAGGTGATGCAACTGCCTCAGGCATCAGCCTCTGCAGGGGAAGCAGATCTCAATGTAGGTCTTTATTCCCCATTTGTTCCTAATGTTTTATTCAAAGCTTTATTAAATAATGTTTTATTTAATGGTTTATTCCCTACTCACCCTTTCTCCCCTGGTGGGAAGGGAGTGCTATTCTGTGGTTCCCTGGGCACCAAACTGTCTTGTGCTGGCCCTGGGGACGTGCAGCAGAGTCTCCTGTGGAATCATTCCAGAGATTTTCTGCTTATAGATGACTTTCTCCTCCATGGATCTACATTCACAGTCTGGAAAGCTGGAGTCTTCAGTAATGAATGTTTGCAAGCCCATGCACTAACCCCCCTGCCCGGGAGCCAGCCCATAAATAATGAGACACGACAATGATGTATGGGATTAAAATAGGCCACAACTTTATTGATTTCAGATGTAGGAAACCTTGGGCTTAGGCATTGGATGACATCCCCCTTAGCCCAGTTGGGTCTGAGGATATGCAGGGCTGACAGGTGTTGTGAGGGAGACTGCAAAACGAGAATTTACGTAGCATGCCCCCCCCCCATTTCACCTGATGTAGATTTTGACCTAACGCCGCCACTCAGGGCCAAGGACTTCCACAACCAACCTTTTAACAGACCCTGCAAACGCTGCCACATGGGGGTGCATAATAATGCTACCCCCCCCCCGCATTCTGAAGACTGACTAGGAGAGGATTGGCTAGATCCTTCCCTTCCCTGGTCCTCGCTCTGCCCCCCAACCTGCAGCCGATTGGCTAGCTGAGGAGGGGGTGGAGTGATGGCCCAGCAAACAAGATGGGTGTCACCCAGGCTCGGGAAGCCCACGCCAGGTCGCAAACCCTGCCCATCGCTTAGATGGATAAGCGATAATTCTCACCCTCTAATCTTGGCAAGCACTACAGCAGAAAGGTTCCTTCCATTATCTAAATATGATTATCATGGACCCTGCATCAGTCAGTATCTAAGCAGTTCTTTACAGAATGACTAAATGACAGCCATCAGTGGACTGGGAAAGGATCCCCCTATGTCAATGTTAGGGAATGTGTGACCTTTCTGAAGTCTATTTTTGAAAATTTATAAACTATATGTACAAAAAAATGAGAGTTGTGTATAACATGTTTGAGAGCAAAGTATGTAAGTTTTTAGATTCCAGCTCCCATCATTCTCAGCCAACAAGAACAATGTGTGCTGTAGCTGTAGAAAAACAGGCGGCCACAGAACTCAAAGTACCTTGCTCTTCAGTGCAACCCACAATAGCACCAGCAGTAGGTTAGGCACCTCATGGCAGACGAGATAGAATCAGTACCAAGGCGAAGATATGACCAGGGCTGGATCTAGACACATGAAAAAAGCGTTTCAGAAAAATGTTGCAAATTTCTTAAAGGGAAACCACATGGGCGAAAGACAGGACACCACAGTGCCATCTGGTGACACAATGTTATAACACATATCAAGCACTTTTCCTTTACTAATGTAGCTGAGTCCCAGGTGTCTAAGAGCAGCACAAGGTGTAGCAGCAGCCACAGAATCTAGAAACTCTGAAAAGAAGAAGAAGAGGAGGAGGAGGAGGAGTTTGGATTTGATATCCTGCTTTATCACTACCCTAAGGAGTCTCAAAGCGGCTAACATTCTCCTTTCCCTTCCTCCCCCACAACAAACACTCTGTGAGGTGAGTGGGGCTGAGAGACTTCAGAGAAGTGTGACTAGCCCAATGTCACCCAGCAGCTGCATGTGGAGGAGCGAGGAAGCGAACCCAGTTCACCAGATTATGAGTCCACCGCTCTTAACCACTACACCACACTGGCTCTCACACTGGGTGTTAAAGGGTCAGAGGTGACAGAAACATTTAAATAGCTGGCACCATCGAGTCATTTCCTGCAACAAGAAATAATAAACTGATGAGGAGCTTAATGTATTGTACCAGGATCTCCTCCTCCTGAAGATAGCGTTCATCCCAATAGAACCTTCTTTTAGTGTAGAACCTTGACAGCTGAGCTGTCCGGCAGCCAAACAGCACTTTTCCTGGGTATTTGGGCTTCCCATCTGATCCACTGTTGTATATGCTCCTGAGGCCAGATCAGTGATGGAGGGCGAATCAGGTTTTAAGATTTTGTTTGGGTCGTTGGGGGGCCCAGGCAAGGTAGGGCTGTCCAGGCTGCCTTCTGGGATGCTGAGGGTTTCTGTATGTCTTCAGTGAGAGTGGAGAGGTGCATGGGGTCCCAAGTTTCTTGCTTCTGAAGAAGTCTCTCCAACATCTGGGTCAACCAGGATCCTGGTAACTGGGCAGAGGTGGAGCCATCAGTGGGAAGCGACTGAATCAAAACAGCCAAGCCTACCCTTCAGTTGTTGCTGGTGGTGGAATGGACAGCAGGTTTTCAGAAATACTCTTAAAAAAAAACAAAAACCTGCATGCTAACAGCCTGAATGCCTTTTCTCAACTGCAATCAGCCAATCACTTCACAATAACCTATCATTTGAACCAACCTTGTCAGAATAAAACTCTGATGCAAAAGAATAATCCTGTGCAAGAAAAACAAGTGATTTCCCAACTCTCATTTGCTAACACATAAAGTTCTCAGCAGACAAGCAGTTACCGAGTTGACTCTGCTGTGAAAGGGCCCTTAAACCCAACTGCTTCAGTCTGCGTTCTGGCAGAGGATGCTGGACTCTCTCCTCTTGCATTACCATGTAATTTTATTTCAGGAAGCCATTACACGATTCACTTTTCTTGATGGAAGCAAAAAGAGCCTGGATAGTGAGAGGCCACTATAAGACTTAATTTGTTCATTTGACCATGGAGTATTTGCAACTGACATGGCTGGTATTAGCAATTCAAACAGGCAAGGCTGTGGGGGTGACTCACACTGAGTTGATTGTATCAACCACAGGCTGGGCCTGCATAAAATGGAATCTGTAGGTGACTTGGAGTTTGTTTGTTTGTTGTGTGTGTGTGTGTGTGTGAGAGAGAGAGAGAGAGAGAGAGAGAGAGAAACCATAACTAGAAGCTGGAGTGTGCAACATAAACTGATAGCAATAAAATCTAGTAATGTATTTCTGTCCTCTTGTGGATCCCATTGACGTCCAAATAGAAGAATTTAATTTCTTTCAAGGTTGGACTATTTCTATTTTAGATTATTGCCAAAGGCATCCCTTAACTAATTAGTGCAGTCATAGCAACCAACCTCTTGGTATCAGCTTGTCAATCTATACTACTTTAAAAACTATAAGTACCTTCTTCTGCTCAATTATTTAAGTACATTTTCTTCAACTGCTCACATGGGTTTATATTTGTTAAATGTATCTTTATGGGAGATAGAATTAGTGAACCTGTGAGACGAGTCCTGCTAGTAGCACTATGAAGTCTCACAAAGGTTAAATCAAAGTTAAACTAAGGCATTTATATTAAAGGAAAAATAAATGCCAAGTGGACTATTCCACTGGCTGTCATCTGGCTAAATCCCCCCCCCCCCCCCGATTGTAAAAATACTGGGACAAACACTGCAGATTCCCTTAGTGCCTCACTTAGTAATCAATCAATCAATTAAATATTTATACACTAGTTTTCTCGACCAAGTTCACCCAAGGTGGTGGGGAAAAAGTACAAGAAACCAACAATATAATTAAACCAGCATAAGAAGCTTGGCAAAACATGAATAAAGCAGCAGCATGACCAATAAAACATATCCATTAAAAACTATATAAAACAGGTGGGTTTTCAAAGTCTTTTTAAATATGGCAGCCAAGGGAGTCAATAGCATATCCCTTGGGAGGGAATTGCATATAGTGGGGGCCACTATAGGAGGAGTAGTTATAACCCAGGACTGGGGAACCTTTGACCTTCCAGATGTTGTTGAAGTACAGCTCCCATCGTCACTAGCCATTGGCCATTCTTGCCCCATGAGACCAATGGGAGCTGCAGTTGAGCATCATTTGGAAGGCCAAAGGTCCCCACATGTGAGCTATACACAAGGGGCAAAGAGCAATCCTATTCAAGAGATAACATTGAAGGGAAGGAGTTGCAGCAGAGAGGTAAAGAGGTGACATGGAAGAACATATTAAATGAGTTCAATCCTTGGGGGCCTGATAAATTACATCCTAAGGCAGCAAATGAACTTGTAGGTATAATCTCAGGCCCTCTGTCCAATTTCTTTGGAGAATTCTTGGTGAACAGGTGAATTACTGCAAGACTTTTCCTGTACCCCATGAAGAAATTCAGCACTGGTTTCTCAAGAAAAAGTCATTAAATTTATTTCACAGTTTCTTGAAACAATTTTGCAGCACAATAGAAACATATATATAAAACAATTACATATAAAAAAATTATTTCAAATACGTTGCAGATTCTGACCAAGATAAAAATTTCCAGTGAGTTGGCTTGTTGAAAGAAGAAAGCTCTCAACAGGTGCTAAAAGACCATAGAGACTGTCAGCCTGATCTGTAACAGGACAGAGTTCCACAGGGGAATTGCCACTACAGTAAAGGCCTGATTTGAGCACTGGGCAGAATGGACCCCCTGGTAAGAAGGTATCTGTCTCCTGCAGTGAATTATAAGTATATGAGAGATGAAACAATTTTTTAAGATATCCTAGTCGTGGCAGTCTGCTCTTTCTTTCTTTCTTTCTTTCTTAAATAGAGCTACTAGTTTCGTAGTTCAGGGAAACGCTTTGGACATATCTTGATTGCAGCAAGGCTTTTGACAAAGCCCTCAAAAATTCTCATTGACAAAACTAGGGAAATGTGGGCTAGACAATGCTACTGTTTGATGGACTTGTAGCTGGTTGATAGAATGACCCCAAGAGTGCTCCTAAATGGCTACTCAATCCTGATGGCACAGCTTGAAAACCTGCTGGCACAGGCTGAAGAGATAAATGTCCTATCAGAAAAAGACATTAAATGCTGAAAGGTATCTGGTGAGAGTGTGGATGGTATCTGCAAAAGTTTTTTTAAAAAAATATCAAGTTAAACTTGATTAATTTGGGCAGCAGGTGGGCAGGGAGGGGTGAACACTTTTGACAAGCTGAGGCATTTGTGCATACAGAAAGTTCTGTTGCTGATCTGTCACCAACACAGGATGTGTCCACAGCACATTCCTTGTTATTAGAGTCACTCACCCTTTTGGATCATGACTACACAATGCTCTGAGCGGCAACTGAGAAGTGGTGGATGATTTCGCAACTATGTGGACTTTGTTTAAGATGTACAGTGGTACCTCAGGTTACATACACTTCAGGTTACATACGCTTCAGGTTATAGACTCCGCTAACCCAGAAATAGTGCTTCAGATTAAGAACTTTGCTTCAGGGTGAGAAAAGAAATCGTGCTCTGGGGGTGCGGCGGCAGCAGGAGGCCCCATTAGCTAAAGTGGCGCTTCAGGTTAAGAACAGTTTCAGGTTAAGAACGGACCTCCAGAACGAATTAAGTACTTAACCCAAGATACCATTGTCTTGTTTTTCAAAAAGCAAGTTTTTAAAAATAAAAATCACTTGCATTAAGCAGTCAAAAATGTATGTCTTGATTTCAAAAGTTATTAAATAAATGTTTGTTTTCCTCCAAAAACAAAAAACTCAGAGCAAACCTCATTGCAACCCTTGTTGGGGTAGGTTGAGCTAAGAGATAGTGACTGACTGAAGAGCACACAGTGAGCTTCACAGCTTAGTATAGATTTGAAGTTGGGTCTTCCTAGTCTGGCATTCTAACCATTAGATCATCATAGTGGTAATAGTTGCTAAGTCATAGTTCTTAAGCCTCATCCCATAAGTTGCCTCCCAAATAAGCTTTCTACACACACTCATTCATGAGTTATCATGCATCTCTGTTCATTTGCCAGCCAACAGAATGGGCTACCCAAGTTACGTGGGCCCGAAACACATACAAATGCCAAGATTCTCTGCACATCTATTTTTTTTATAGGCATCTATGGGAGATAGTAGACTAAATGCAACTCTATGCTGCATCAACAAAAGAGTGTGTCCTGGATCTCAAGAAACAGCAGTACTACTCAATTATGCTTTGGTCAAGCCTCGCACAGAGCACTGCTCAGTTCACCACAGTTTAAGATGGATATCCATAAAGTGGAACATGTTTAGAAGAATGTGACAAAGGGAGGGAGAGGCATGGAAACCAGTTCCTATGAGGACAAGCTGAAGGAGTTCGGTAAGTTTTGATTGGAAGAGGAGGCAATGGTAACTATCATCTCAAAATATTTGAAGGGCCGTTAGATAGATGATGGAATTCATTTGTTTTCTGCAGAGTAGGATCCAAACATAAATGTTGCGCACACACTATTATTAGAGGGGCCCAGGCTGACAAGCATCAAAGTATTTTAAAAATACTAAGTAATTAAAGCCTCCAATACTAAGTAATTAAAGACCTCCAAAGACCTTCTTTGGAGGTCTTTAAGCAGAGGCTTGACAACCATATGTCAGGAGTGCTCTGATGGTGTTTCCTGCTTGGCAGGGGGTTGGACTCGATGGCCCTTGTGGTCTCTTCCAACTCTATGATTCTATGATTCTAAAGCACATAACTTCCCTCAAAGAATCTCTGGGACCTGTAGTTTAAGGGTTCTGGAAATTGTACCCCTGTGAGGGATAAATACAGTTCCCAGGAATCTTTGTACGAAGTCATGTGTTTTAAATGTATGGGCCATCCTTCTTTGTAGTGCAATGCAATGAATTTAATTTAAATTCCATAGTGACATAAAGCTGGGGTGGGTATTTTGATATGTATCAAATTTTAATTGGGTTATATAACCAACCTTTGACTGACTGAGGCAATAGTACTGTTAAGGAACAAGAAAAGTATTATTATTATTATTATTATTATTATTATTATTATTATTATTATTTGTTGCTGTTGTTGTTGAGATCTGTATACTGCCCTTCATCCAAATATCACAGAGCAGGTCATAACATAAGAATACTAAATGAGAACACAGGATACATAAGAAAAACAAAAACAAACCAATAACCCTCTTCCCAAAAACACATTTAAAACAGCTAATAAATATTGGAAAGGAGGGCCTTGGAAGTCCCATCTATACACAGCATGGGAGTAGCCAAGGGGGATGTGGAGGGGCAACTGCCCCCCATCAATAAAAGTCAATAAAAATGGATAGGTAACTGAGGTTCTGCCCCCCCTAACGAAAGACCTGCCCCCCCTAACAAAAACCCTGGCTACGTCCATGATACACAGAATGATATTGTGAAAGCCCTGCTTTGTAATACATCTACATTAATGAAAAATCACATATTTCTATGGTTGCAACAAAACATATAAATTAAATATCCCAAAATAGCACAGTAAAGATAAAAAATAATGGTATGCCCAGGATTTCTCCCACTACATCCTCTTACCTATAAGGCAGATTAGGCTGAGAGATAGCCACTTGCTCTGTGCTGCCCACTGAATTTCATGGAGGCATGGGATTTGAATCCAGAGCTTCCAAGTCCTATAGGTAACAGGCCAGAATTACACCAGAATCAATAAAACATAATCACAAACATGTCTAGAATTGCAACCTAAATATTTAGCTGCAGCCACACTAGTGGTTTTTGTAGTGTTGATTGTCTGAAACAGCTTCCGTCATACAATGCTTTCAGGTCAAACAATACCCTAACAAGAAAAATACTTGGAAGACAAATCTTCATTAGAACAACTGACATTACAAAATAAAATTTATCTGTATTCTGCACCAGCCAGTCACATAATGTGATGTTCCCAAACACCAAGTGTAAAAAAAAAAGCATTAAAAAGGATGAAAAAGCACAACTCCTATAATCATATAGAAATTCACACAGAAAAGATATGTGGGACTGAAGAAAATTAACTTTGGCTTCGGTTCAGAAAGGCATACATTTCTTTTTATATTCGTTGATTTGGAGGTTAAAAATCTTTCAGCTATAGGACAAACAGCTGTTACCTGGCTGGCATTTCCTCTCCTTGCTGTGTTATAGATATCAGCTCTATTGAGCTTTATACAACTTCAGTATCCCCAGGTCCTGGGTGCATTATCTGTCAAACACAGCGGAACCTGTTTTGCAATATTTCCCTCACAGCTTATCCAAGCTTTTCAGGCCTTGAGAGAAATGGCGATATACAGCATAATGACTTTCCAATCATCTCTCCCTTCCTCTACATGCACACACAAACACACACACCCTACCTTTCCTGAGGCAAGAAAACTTGTACAAAATGATACCACTCTTCTCTTTAAAAATGTTTATATTAAAATGTTAAATGCCTTTAATTGAATCACGTCCACTTCCAACACACACCTTAAGCCAAGATACAGCAGCTAAAGATAGCACATTGTCAAATCACCAGCATGGTATACAATATTATGCTCTGTAAAATATGTTTTTAACGAGATATACTGCCCTGAGATCTTTTGATAAAGGGTGGTATATAAATTGAAATAAGAGCAATAATAGTAACAACAACAGAGAAATTGATAAACATACTAATTTCTTGTTGTTGGTAAGCCAGTGTTATGTTCAGTATAAAACTTGATTGCTGTGTAGTTTCTGATGAGACGAGGGTGCATGTGGTTAGATTTGTGCTACTGTGTGCCAGTCCAAAACAGGCAATTGGTTCTACGTATGGCTGCATTCTCCCTGCCTTATGGGGTAATCACATAGTAAGCCACTGTCTCTAGCTGCTTAATGAAAGCTCTGTTACATGCACAGACATCCAATACAGTTTCACACAGCTACTCCCAGATTCATTTGGAATTAAGTACATCCAAATGTACACTGTTTGAGAGCACAGACCACAGTGAATGAAAATGCAATTTTATCTTCCAATCTTTGTTGCTCTTTGAAAAGCAGTTTCACTTCACCAGCCTAGGCAACAGATCATCTGTGACTTTAATGGCATTGTTTCCGTTGTGTTATGTCATCTCATTTCATGTTACTAGTAGGTAGCAAGAAATATGATAACATGACATGCTGTACCGTGGAGTGCTGTTGAATAGGATGCATCACGTCAAAAACATCATGGGGAGCAGGCTTCAAAATGAATGGGGAAGGTATATAAATGGATGCATAACTGGTGGAGCTTAAAATGTTCAGAAGTTCATGTGGGGGGGGGGGGAGAGAGAAAACAATAGTTAAGAAGTCATCTCATAAAATTACTGTGCCATCTACCCAACAGTCTTCAGTACGTTTCCAAGCACAATTCAAAGTATTGATGCTGACCTTTAAAGCCCTAAACGGCCTTGGCCCAGTATACCTGAAGGAGCGTCTCCAACCCAATCGTTCAGCTTCGAGGGCCTTCTGGCGGTTCCCTCACTGCGAGATGTGAGGTTACAGGGAACCAGGCAGAGAGCCTTCTCGGTAGTGGCACCCGCCCTGTGGAACACCCTCCCATCAGATATCAACTATCTGACTTTTAGAAGACATCTGAAGGCAGCACTGTTTAGGGAAGTCTTTAATGTTTGATGTTTTATCGTGTTTTTATTATTCTGTGTGGTCTGTTGGGACCACAGCTTCCATCGTCCCTGACTATTGCACATTATGGTTGCGGTTGATGGGAGTTGGAGTCCAACAACAGCCGGAGGTTTCCCATTTTGGATATAGTTACAATATATAGAGGGACGCAGGTGGCGCTGTGGGTTAAACCACAGAGCCTAGGACTTGCCAATCAGAAGGTCGGCGGTTCAAATCCCCATGACGGGGTGAGCTCCCGTTGCTCGGTCCCTGCTCCTGCCAACCTAGCAGTTCAAAAGCATGTCAAAGTGCAAGTAGATAAATAGGTACCACTCCGGTGGGAAGGTAAACGGTGTTTCCATGCGCTGCTCTGGTTCGCCAGAAGTGGCTTAGTCATGCTGGCCACATTACCCGGAAGCTGTACACTGGCTCCCTCGGGCAATAAAGCGAGATGAGTGCCGCAACCCCAGAGTTGGTCACGACTGGACCTAATGGTCAGGGGTCCCTTTACCTTTACCTTTACAATATATAGAAACATCTATGCAAGATCCACCTTATTAAGACTAACAATCCTGCTATGGAAGTTAAGCAGTAAAAAAAATTACTCATCTACCTATGAGAAGTAATAAACATGATAATTATATAGATAAGTCTTTAATAAAATATGTATGCATAAGAACAGCTTGGATACCTATCAGCAAAATACCGGTACTTATTTATTTGGCCCAGCATATGCAGATTACTCATTCTTCTAAGGAAACAACCTGTGGCTTGGGGTGGGGGTGGGGATAGTGAGACAGCCTGAGAGGGACAACAATTTAATATTTCAGAAATCCATGAGGCTTGATATCATAACCTCAGCATTTGAAAGTAGCTGGAACAAATGCCAAAGGTCATAGGGGTGAGAGAGTAGCATATCACAATATAAATTGCTAAGAAAGTAGGTGGGAATGGAGCTGGAATGCAGCCCGGAAAGCCATGGAGTGATGTAATAGAGAGACAAAGCAACCAAGGTTGTGCCTTTCTTGAGCAAGATGTAACTGAGGAATCTGCAACGGAACTAGAGCTGGAATATATGTGAAATTTGCTTACAAATATGTTTATTTCCTTAATAATGCATACATGACCATTGTTCAATGCAGGCATTAGGTGCTTTTGCTGTGTGAGAAAAGTGTCAGCAGCACTACAGAAAACAACCCACCATGAAAAAGCTTTTTGCACTTCTAGAAAATGACAGAATTCTCAACTTTGGAATAATAGTCTAAGATATTTCCCTGCATAACAAGGCTCTCCATAATCCGATTTCTATTCTATTTTGTACTAGGGGCAGACCATGGTGGTAAATAACTCGGTGGCACTGTTTATCCATCACTTTAAACCATAGTTTAAATTAAACTACTTTAAATTTCAATTAAGCAGTAAATCTTGTCTGAAAAATGTGCCTCAATAGGAGGAGACTATATAAGAACTTACAGTGGTACCTCGGGTTACAGATGCTTCAGGTTACAGACTCCGCTAACCCCAAAAGAGTACCTCAGGTTAAGAACTTTGCTTCAGGATGAGAACAGAAATTGTGCGGCGGCAGCGGGAGGCCCCATTAGCTAAAGTGGTACCTCAGGTTAAGAACAGTTTCAGGTTAAGGACGGACCTCCGGAATGAATTAAGTTCTTAACCTGAGGTACCACTGTAGTTTGCTTTATTATTGCTTTATTATTTCTGAAAGTCAACCTCTGAGGGTGCCTAAGTACATAGTGTTGAACCAAATTTCTGACAAGTTCTGGGGAGTGGGGTAGAGTAAAGCTGAGGCAAAGTAAACTAAGGCAAAATCACTGTATCCTGGTGTCAGGGAACTGCCATCTAAAGCGCCGGGGGCGCAAAGGCTCATTGAGGTTGAGAGAGGAGTAGCAGCGGAAGAGGGAACCAGTAGAGGGCGAGCAAGAACTCCAAGGGAAAGTGAGTCGGAGGGATGGCTCAGAGACGCTTCCAGCGAAAACAGTGGGGAGGTCTCAGGACCTCCTATAGGGACACCCACACCTCGCCGGAAACTGTCACGCCGAGAGGCCAGACGACGTGTTTCCGTTAAAGAGCTTTTATGTTGGAAACGATTCCGAAAGCAGCCACTTTCGGATTCTACTAGTGATTGACGCAGCCATGCTGGAGGGGCTCCGTCACAGGCAGAGGTTTGAAAACCTGATCAAACTCTGAGGGACTTGCATTTTACGCACAAGCAGCTCATCGTCCCATCACAGCAATCCGAAAGTCACCGAAAGCCAGCTTGTGCAGGGAGAAGCATCATGAGCAACCCAGCCGGAACCGGAGGAGCAGGAGCAGCTGGAGGGGGTCCAAGCCTGGAAGAAAGGTACAGGGCGTTAGAGATCCAGTTGGCGCTGCAAACGGCGAGGCTTGAGGAGAGGAGGGCTCAGGATGCAGAAAAGGGAAAGGAGAAAACCACCCCGCTCGCCAGAAAGGTGCCAGGATTGGTGCAGAAATTCGGGGGGGATCCCAGGAACTATCATGCCTTTAGAACAGAGATGCAATACGCTCTAAACTTGCAGTTTGATGACTTCCCCGACGAGGAATCGCGAGTGGCTTTTGTGATTGGCCATCTCGAATCCGGGGCGAAGGATTGGGTTAGACCCCTGATGGCAGCGAATAATGAGATCCTAAAGGACACGAGGAAGTTTTTTCGTGCCATGGACCTGATGTTTTCCAGCGATATTGAGCAGGGGGTGGTGCGAAGGCAGTTAATGGCTTGCCAGCAAGGAAGCAGATCTGTCCGTGAGTACTGGACTGAGTTTACTATGCTGATTCATAAATTGGGGTGGGACCTATCGGCGGAGCCCATCCAAATGCTTTTCGAAGAGGGGCTTTCTTCAACCGTCAAAGATGAGCTTTCCCGGGGGCCCAGGGCGGAGTCTATGGATCAGTTAACCAAATCTGCGCTGTGCATAGGAGCGCGCCAGGAGGCGAGGGCTTTGGAAAAGCGGGAAGGGAAAGGAGACCGTTGGAGGGAGTTCCGCATTCCAGACATTCCAGAGCCACCTTTCCCGCCGGCAGAGCCGATGGAAGTTGGAACAGCGCGGGCGCGCGCAGTTTCAAATCCCAGTGAAGGGCGGAAGAAGGAGGGAAGGAGCGCCAAGAGATGTTATCTCTGCCAACAGCCAGGGCACTTTGCCAGAGTCTGCCCACAAAGAAAGGAATGGCAAGGGATGGCAGGAGCTGTTGGGGGAAAGGAAGAGGAAGGCAAGGAGCAAGTAAAAGCCAACGCCTGGCTGCCACCGTCGGGGCACAGCAGCCAGGCCAAAGAGCAGTGAAAGTGCCCATGCCGGAACCTCCCAGACCCGCTTTAGTGATAGAGGTGTTACTAGAACTGCCAAACGGACACCCACTAAAGATCAAGGCGCTTTTGGATTCAGGCAGCTCCTGTAATTTCATGAGTAAGGAGTTTGCAGCTGAGCACCAGATACAGACCATCCCTTTAAGTAACCCCTTGCAGGTGACTACGATTGACGGCAGAGAGCTGTTGGGGGGAGAAGTTAGCCAACAGACTGTCCCGTTGATAATGAGGGTGGCAAGGCACACCGAACAGATAGCGTTTAATGTGGCCATCCTGGGAGGAGCGCCCATCATTTTGGGGATGAGCTGGCTGGCGCTACACGATCCGCTAGTGGGCTGGCATCAGAGGGTGGTCTCCTTTGGGTCAGCGCATTGCCTAGAACACTGCAAGGAGGGGAAGGTTTCGGGAGGAGACAGAGTCACCCTAGCCGGGATGGAAGTAATGGACAAAGGGAAGGTGCCCCCGCAATACGCAGATCTGAGCAACGTATTCAGCGAAAGGGAAGCAGACAAACTGCCACCGCATAGACCCTTTGACTGTCAAATCAACCTACTCCCTGGGGCCCAACTCCCAGTAGGCAAGCTGTACGCCATGTCAGACAGGGAGATGCAGGAGCTGAGGGAGTTCATTGACAAAAACCTGAAGCGAGGTTTCATCAGAGAGTCCCGAGCGGTGGGGGGCAGCCCAGTGTTTTTTGTGGACAAAAAGAACACAGACAAACCGAGACTGGTGTGTGACTTTAGGGCCCTCAATGCAGTGTCGGAGCCCCTGGCTTTCCCTATGCCCCGAATTGATGACATTTTGACCAGAGTAAGGAAGGGAAAGATTTTTACAAAGCTGGACCTGCGGGGGGCGTACAATCTGATACGCATAAGGAAGGGAGATGAATGGAAGACCACCATGTTTACCCCTTTGGGAGCCTTTGAATACCTCGTTATGCCCTTCGGTCTACAAGGGGGCTCCGCGTGTTTTCAAGCTTTTATAAACCACGTTCTGGGACCTTTGCTCTACAAGAATTGTGTGGCCTTTTTAGACGACGTGTTGGTGTATTCGGAAGATGAGGAACAGCATGTGAGGGACGTTCGAGAAGTGTTGGGCAGGCTGCAAGCCAACCAGCTGTGGGTGAAACTGGAGAAGTGCCAGTTTCATACCAAGGAGGTGGAATTCCTGGGGTACCGCTTGTCAGACAAGGGATTGGCCATGGATCCAGGCAAGGTCCAAGCGGTACTGGAATGGAAGACACCGAAGACCAAGAAGGACGTGCAAAGATTCTTGGGGTTTGGGAACTTTTATCGGAAGTTCATCAAGAACTTTGCCCACTTGACGGCGCCCATCACCGACTGCCTCAGCAGCAAGAAGAAATTTGTTTGGACGGTAGAGGCGGATCGAGCCTTTGAAGAACTGAAAAGGGCTTTCGCCTCGGAAGAACAACTTCTGCATGTGGATTTACGAAAACCCATGAGAGTGGAAACCGATGCATCCGACCGGGCGGTAGGGGCGGTCCTTCTTCAACCGGGGAGGAGTGCGTCGGAGTGGAGACCGTGTGCCTTCTTCTCGCGGAAGCTGAATAAATCCGAGAGGAATTACACGGTGTATGACAGGGAACTACTTGCCATTCACGAAGCATTCCGGAGGTGGAGACATTTATTAATTGGGGCACAACACAAGGTGCAAGTGTGCACCGACCACAAGAATTTAGAGTATTGGAGAACAGCTCGAGTGCTCAACCAACGACAAGTGAGATGGGCACAGGAATTCTCCAAATTCAACTTTGAAATTTGTTATGTGCCAGGCCCAGAAAACGTCAGGGCGGACGCGCTCTCACGCAAACCAGAGTATTGGGAAGGGGAGGGGGTGATCGAAGAGAGACATGTCATCCCTGAGGACCGCTGGGTGTGTGGGGCGGCGCTGGTGGGGCAACGAGAACTGGTAGAGGAAACGGAAAATGATGAATATGCCCAGGATAAGCTCAGAGGTCTCAGGGGGGAGGGCGAGAGCCCCGGAGGTTTTGAGGAAAGAAATGGGGCATTGTATTACAAAGGGGCACTGTATATACCCGAAGGTGAATTGAGGGGGAGAGTACTCAAGCAGTTGCATGATAGCCCCACGGCGGGACATTTTGGACAACACAAGACCATGTGGTTGGTTACCAGGGAATTTTGGTGGCCTAAGGTGAGGGAAGATGTAAGGGAGTATGTAAGAGGGTGTGACCAATGTCAGCGAGCCAAAGGGGAAAGAAGGGCGCCGGCAGGGTTATTAGAACCATTACCCACACCAGAACGGCCTTGGGAAGCGATATCAATAGATTTTATGACGGATCTGCCAAAGTCCAAGGGGAAAACAGCCATCATGGTAGTAGTAGACCTGTTAACTAAGATGTGCCACTTTGTAGCATGCTCACATGCAGTCACAGCGGAAGAAACAGCGAAGTTGTTTGTAAAACACATCTTTAGGTTGCACGGGGCTCCCTTGAGGGTGATCTCAGATCGCGGCAAACAGTTTACTTCCAGGTTCTGGAGGAAGCTCATGAGCTTGCTGCACGTGGAAGTCAATTTTTCAACTGCCCGGCACCCTGAAACCAACGGGCAGGCGGAAAGAGCAAATGGCATTCTTCAACAATATCTGAGGTGTTATGTCAATGACAGAGAGAACGATTGGGTCGAAAAGTTGGCGTTGGCAGAATTTGCCTACAATAATGCGGAGAATGTGTCCACAGGGATGAGTCCCTTTTTGGCTAATTACGGGTGTCACCCCAGGGCATTTCCAGGGGAAGGAGGGGAGAGATGGAGCGTCCCAGCGGCTGAACATTTTGTAGAAGAGATGGAAGCGATCCATCATCAGCTCCAGCTCAACTTAGAAAGGGCTAAGGCACAATATAAGAAGCAGGCAGACAAGAACAGAAGGGAAGGTGAAACCATAAGGGTGGGGGATCAAGTGTGGTTGTCAACCCAAGGGTTGCCGTTCAAAGGGGGTTGTAAGAAATTGAGGCCCAGAAGATTGGGACCCTTTGAGGTCATTCAGCAGGTCAACCCGGTAGCTTTCAAACTCCGATTACCCAACCACATGAAATTGCACCCAGTGTTCCACAGGTCGTTACTGTCACCATACAGGGGGGGACGTGAAGGGGAGTACGTCAGGGGACCAGCCTTGGAAGAGAGGGAACGCCGCAACCATGTAGCGGAAATCCTCGATTCCAGGTGGAAGGGAAATCAGGTGGAGTATTTGGTGGCGTGGGAAGGGGAACCGGAGTCAGAAAACACCTGGGTGAATGCAGAGGAAGTCAATGACGAGGTTTTAACAGAAACGTTCCACCAAAGGTTCCCGAGGAAACCTCAGCCGATAGCAAGGTTTAGGAGGGAGTATTTCGGCACCACCGATGAGGAAGAGGAAATGGAAGGGTTCGCGGAGTCGGAGTTGGAAGAGGGAGTGGACTCCGATGACGAAGATTACCGAGAGAGTAGGAACAGCAACAAGTGGAGGGAAGTGTTCGCGACGTCGGAAGACGAAGGAGGTTCTTTCAGGGGTTTTACCTCCTCACCGCCAGTAGGGGAGGAGACGGGAGGGGGTGAAGGGGGCCCTGGAGGGGAGGTGGATGTCAGGGAACTGCCATCTAAAGCGCCGGGGGCGCAAAGGCTCATTGAGGTTGAGAGAGGAGTAGCAGCGGAAGAGGGAACCAGTAGAGGGCGAGCAAGAACTCCAAGGGAAAGTGAGTCGGAGGGATGGCTCAGAGACGCTTCCAGCGAAAACAGTGGGGAGGTCTCAGGACCTCCTATAGGGACACCCACACCTCGCCGGAAACTGTCACGCCGAGAGGCCAGACGACGTGTTTCCGTTAAAGAGCTTTTATGTTGGAAACGATTCCGAAAGCAGCCACTTTCGGATTCTACTAGTGATTGACGCAGCCATGCTGGAGGGGCTCCGTCACAGGCAGAGGTTTGAAAACCTGATCAAACTCTGAGGGACTTGCATTTTACGCACAAGCAGCTCATCGTCCCATCACACCTGGCTATCCTCCTGTAGTATACCCACTAGGTGTGATTCTTGCCAATTGAGCGAATAAGTGTCTGCCTAGTCCTAACCCAATGTGGTCAGCAAAGGAATGTCATCTAAATCTTCCATGCTTCATGCCTGAAGCACTGGGGGGGGGGGAACCCTGGCAGAAAACACATTGTATTTCACAATCAGCACCTTTAATTTGCTTTCTACCCCAATATTTCAACAAACTGTAGAATATCTATTGGGGCAGGGGTGGGAGCAACTCCTCAGGTAAAGTCCATGGCACATATAAGTTTAACTTGCCATCCTTACAGGCAAGTTGTAACTGCTGCAACTTAATGATGGGACAAAAAGTCAACAGTGGTGAAAAATGCTTCTAAGAATTGCTCGGTCCCTTGCTGCTCTTGTTTACCTACAACAAGTATGTTACTTGCCGATAAATGAAACAAAACAGAGAAGAACTGGGCACGTATGCCCCACATTTACTCACCAGCTTCATTGTTGACAGAGAGGCCCGTGGGCAAACAAGAAACCAATATAGCCTTGCATGCTCAATTGAAAGTTGACAACATCAGTAATATTTTTTTGTCAGCCGACTGAATGTGAATGAACCAACACACTAATTACATTAAAATGCTGCGCACAGTAACCGAGTCATTTCCTAAGGCAAACAACAAAATAAAACACATACCCTTGATTCCTTGTGGGCAGATGTAACTACAGGTACATCGTAATAGTTCTGGTTTGTTTTTAGTGTGGTTAACACCACCTGAAAATCAATGGTCTTTTAGTATGATTTCTTTTTTAAGGATGTGGAATTCACGTCCCCAAGAAGTAGTGATAGCCAGCAACTTGGATGTCTTTAAACTATCAAAAGTTATCAAAGGTTACTAGCCACAATAGCTATGTTCTGCCTCCACTGTTGAAAGCAGTATGGGGGACTCACAAGTGGGGAGAACGCTGTTGCACTTCCCCGAGGCATCTGGTTGGTTGCTGTGAGTTTAGGATGCTGGTCTAGATGGACCTGATTCAGAAGGCTTATATAACGTTCTCAAGAAAGACTCACATTCAATTAAACTTGGATTTCATTTCACATCTTCTTCTTTTTGAACTATATAGGAAATAAAGAGTCATGCTTACTGACCTTTTCCCAGTGTCAAGATTATCTGAATAACATTTCTGTTTTTCACTTCTTTAAAATTGACTTGCCATTATTCTTTCCTTAAGGTGCCTTTTAGAATCCAACTAGATGTGACATTAAATGCACCTGTATTTAGCAGGCAGTTTTTTAATACTGAAAATAGCTGTGAATGGACTGATAATTATTGAGAGTATAGCAGACAAGGAATGGGAACTTTAAGGCTACCTCCTTGTCCTGCAGTCCTAACTAAGGAGGGGGAGGGGTGGGAATATGACTCAATACACATTTGAAGCTAAGTCTAAGAAACTCGCACTTTATGAAACAATATGTGAACTGAAACAAATCTATTCTTCAAAATTTGCAATTATCTGAATTTTGTGATTCAGTTCTCCAATCAATTTTTACAAAAGCAAATATTTTAGGAAAAACTTTGCACAAAAATGAAGGTTTGAGTGAAAACTACATAAAGAAAAGCATTATATAAGGGGAAAGTATCTGCAAAAATGTGTACATTGGTCAAAACTACATATAAAATGTGTTTAATTGGGAGAAAATCATGCTAAAAGGCTGATGAATTTGCCATAAAGATTTTTTAAAAATTCACAAATTGCTGCAAAATGTGGGGAACCAAATCTGTTATTGGAGCAATGAGAAACTGAGATAACTGAGATTAAAAAAAATACTCATTTGAAGCTCCTGTATGCCTTGGAAGGGAACACTCACATCTGCCTCAATTGGCTCCAATGCAATTTTCATCAGGATTGCATTTTTGTCAGAGCTGTGACAGGAAGGGAAATCCTGCATTCCTACCAATCACTATTTTTATTTAAAAACATGTACATTGCATATCTACCTTAGCCCTAAGTTGGCCGCAAAGACCTCCGACTTCATTTTATCTAAAACAGATGCATAATTGGTTGTACAGTAGTAATCTCAATCTATGTATTCGTAAATGTTTACAAGTGCCTCTTTTTCATTATACATTTTAGAATGGACAGGCCTACATATTGTAGAAAACACTGTCAGAGCACTTTGGCACATTAGGTAGATAGTGTTGTCTGGTTTCTCCTCTCTGCTCCCTCAAAATTCTAGCCAACCCCAATCCACTCATTGATGTTTTTGTGCCACATATCCATCCAAGCCTAGATTTTGATGCTTTTAACAGCAACAACAACAACAACAACATGCTTTTGTACCCAGCATATCTGTCTGGGTTGCTCAGACACTCGGGGCAGCTTTTAACATAATATACAAAAATGTTTTAATTTTTTTATAATGGGCTCTTTTCTAATGCTATTTTAAAATATGAAATAACAACCTTCAGAATATACAATATGTATGTCATTTAAAAACTGCTAGGTTAAGGCTGCCATACGTCCTGGACATTACTGGGACTTCAAAGGTGGAACTGATGTCCAGGGGAAATTTCCAAAATCTGGTGCTTTGTTAGGCAAGTCAATTAAAAAATTGGGTTTGTCTTAAAAAATCTCAACAGCTTTTGGGGGGTCCTATGCTAGGTGTGACGACAAAAAATGGCTGACTAAATGTTTTCATGAGGAGGGAGAGTGCTTTGTTTGTGGGAGAGGGCAAAATGGTGCTTGAAAGTTTGACAATAAGCCAGCTCCCATCAAGAATAAGCAGATATTCCCTGAAGTCCAGCAGATGTTCATTCATTCCTTTGTGTGTCGGGAAGAGGTATTTAAGGTTTAACTTGGGAGACAGAAATAATCTCTCTCCAGACTAACATTCTATTGTTCCATTGATTTACCTGAGAAAAACAAATGTTTCCTCCTTAGCTGTGGATTTCTTTCCTAATTAAAATGCATGAATCACTTTAGATTATATTTACCTAAGGGGATATCAGTGGTGCCCTTTAGTATTATGAAATTTTAAAATAAAATACAGAGTTTAAAAAGTTGTCAAACTCAGCATTTTTTTTCATTAATATCGCTTGGAAGCAATATCAGAAAAGACACAGGATATTAACACTGCAAGCCCATCAATAAGCACATGTCAAAGATACTTTATTTCAGCAGCTGCTTTTGTGAGGATGCTTAAGGAATTGAGCTCTGAAATTTAAGACTTTACACTTGAAGATTTTATCATGCCAGAAAACGTGCAGCCAAATATCAACATATGAAATTCAGAACCTGAATAGGTGACAGCCAACTGAAACTCTCAATCACTTATATAAGCTTATACACATACATTTAAATAGTATCATCAACTAAACACTGACATGGAGTGTGTATTTGCACTGTCAGAATGTAAGGGCCCATACAAGAGGATTCCTAAATCATCAAATGTGTGTGTGTGTGTGTGTGTGTGTATGTGTGTGTAGTGTAGTGTACAATGAAATAATTAAAAATCATAATCAGATGTCTGTCTTTTAAATGCCTGGTGTACAAAGCAGTGTATGAAACCTGCTTATTTTGCATTGAGAGATGTTCACATAAGGATCCAGGGCTGGTTTTGTTATGGGGATGGAATGCACATGCGTGCGCGCACACACACACACACACACACACAGGGTTCTGGACCCTGGTCAAGTTGGCAGGTGGGGAAACAGGTAAATAAAATATTCCACATGGCATACAGTCAACTTGCCACTTCACAGAAACTTTAGCATATTTACAGTGGAAATGGACAGACATCTTAAAGTGTGGTCGTGGAAGTGGTTTTGACACATTCTCTGCATTCCAAGGCATTTGTTTTCAGGGCAGGGGGCGTGTGGCAAAATTACTGCCAATGCATTCAGAGTGTCTGTCTGCCATTATGACTCATCAATCCTCAGGCAGTTGGGTGTATGCCATCCTTATTCAGATATTGCCATTTTCTTTCTGCAGGCATTAAATTTTCATTGTGTCCACTACATGTCCTTTCCCATCACCTGGTCTGTCGGGCTTTCGTATGTCTGTCTTCCTCTGTCTTCTTTCAATGAGTGATTTTCTGATAACCTTTTAATGATGAATTTTGTGGTGGCTGCACCGTGTCCTTCCTGTGCTGCTGAAAATATGGTTGTTACTCTACATACCTGTAGGTTCCGACCAAACCAGTGCTGTGGACTTCTAGATAGTTGCCATCAGTAACTATCTCTTCATTTCACAGCTGCATAACAGCAAAAGAGATCAACTCTTATTTATGCTGGTATATACAGTAGTTTTCTTTGGAGGAGAAATAAGAACGAAATCCATGGAAGACTGGAAGCTGAAGAAAGATGACAAGATTTATAGTGTAATGGAAAGAGACCAGCACTATGGGTTAAATATAGTACAACTCATTTGTCTAGATGTACTGGAGACTTACACAGCACTATCAAACCTATAGTTACGCAAATTTGTTAGATGTACTGGAGGGCAGCCAAAACATCTGAATAATCAGGAGGTTACAGCTTGATTCATATGGTTGATTTCTGACTTCACAAGGTGATTTTGAGCCATTGGGTTACATCTACATAGAGAGTGGTGGTGGCAGTGGGTTGGGGGTCAGGTCTGCATTGGACTACCTTGGCATTAAGCAAGCAAAATCTTTTGAAGACCAGATTTGCCAAGCAAGTGATGGAGTAGATCCATTCATAGGACTCCTTTGTTATGCAGTTTCTCCACAGCAGACAGAAAGACTAATAACATAGTTTTTGGCAGAAGACAAACTGCAGTGGAATGGAAGCAGTGCTGCAGGCAGCAAATACAGAACAGAAGAGGGACTGATGCATTCCTACATCTCTACATCTAGCCCAGCATCATTTTCCCAAAGTGACCAACCAGATGTGTATGGGAAATCCTCAAGGAAGACCTGAGTGAAACAGTGTACTCCTCATCTGTAACTGCCAGCAACTGGTATTCAGAAATATGCTGCATCTTCTTTTCTTATATATCCCAGCTTCCCAACACAGGCAACCAGAAAGCATTCTGGACCAGCTGGTAAGGAACTAAAACAGATCCACTTCAGCAACAATTCATTTCCAGTTCAGAAAATCAAGAAGACTGTAGATGGCCCAGGGACCTGCTCAGAACAAGGAAGAGCATTTCTGTTCATAATACGAGACAGACAGACAGACAGACAGACAGACAGACAGACAGACAGACAGACTGACTGACTGCTGGTACTTTTTGAAGCTAGAATATGGCCAGAATATTTTAAGATCCTCTAGCAACTGTTTTCCCTTCCCACTGTTGAATTGCTTTGGGCCAAATTTCCAGAGTCCCTCCTGCAGTCTTCTTAACAGAAAGGATTTTTGTTATTATTATTAAAGTCCATTTTTTACACTAGTAACAGACAACTTGTTTCCTCCAGTTCTTTAATGATTCAGACATATAATTACTAATGGAGATAAATCTGCCTGATGAATGTCATCTTTTAAATAATTCACATCTCTTTGATCTGTTTTCAAAGGGTTACTTACTCTTCTGTTAGAATTACAGGTTTGAGTAGGTCACTCTGTTATTTAAAGACACATTTTTTTCTTCCTCCTTTGGTGTCATAGCTGTGTTAGGATAATGACAACCACCCAACTGTCAAGATGGCTAACCTTTTCAGAAAACTGCATTCCACAGTTGGCTCTCACCTTCCTTCACCTTCCTACAATCTTCTCTGAATTCTGCAGGAGTCCCTGTTGCTCAAACAGCATAAAAATGTTTCCAAAGGACAAATGCATCCTTGCAGGTAGCAGCCTACTGTGTACATTGTGCACCCTGTAGGGAAAAGATGAAACAAATGAAGTCTGCCTGGACCAGCATGAACTTTTCTTCCCTCCAGGTGAGCAAAAAACAGCCACCACCGCACAGTCGACCAAAGCATAAGGTACCCATTTCACTACTGGGATTTTGTTTCTCCTCTGGAGGCACAAAGCATATTGTTTCAAAATCCTGTTGCTTCAACAAGACATCCCTTCACAATTGTGAGGCTGATAGCTCTGCTCATACATAGCAAATCTGAAGCACACTTAGGAGCAACAACAGCAAGAGAGAGCAGATCCACACCATAAATTCAAGGCACATGATTTCCCCCAGAACTTGTAGATTTCCCCCCAGAGCTACAATTCCCAGCGTCCTTAACAAACTACAGTTCCCAGGGTTCTTTTGGGGAAGTAGCATACTTTAACTGTGTGTTGGAGATGCTTTAACTGTATGGGGGTCCATATGCTCAAAATCTTGTGGCACCTTAAAAAGTAACACCTTGGCAGAAGTTGCTTAGTGGTTGACAGGTGTCTCCTCCCTACAGCACATAGATAAACTGACCTGCTGGGAACCTGAAGGGCCCTGCCCTGCCTCTTTCCACCTGGCTTTGGGCGGGGTCTGGAGGGCTCCATAAAGGGCGGCTGCTGCTGCTACTGCTCGACAGAGATGGCTCCTTTTTAAAATTGTTTTTATTTTTTAACTGTGTCATTTAAAATTGTTATTCATATTAATGTTATATTTTTTTAGTTTTAGATTTTATGATTTATGTGGAAATTGGTTGTGTACCTTTTGATGTGCTTTATTTATCGTTTATGACTTTTGTTATGTTGGTAATTATATAAATCTTGTCATGTTGTTAGCCGCCTTGAGCCTTGTTTTAACTATGGAAAGGTGGCATACAAATAAAATGATGATGAAGATGATGAAACTATGACCTTCAATCCCACAAAATGTATCAATGGTCATCAACATGAATGGCATCAAAAGGGGATTAAACAAATTCATGTAGGATAAGGCTATCAATGGCTACTAGCCTGGATAACTCTGTACTACCTACAGCATTGGAGGTGGCATGTGTATGAATAATACTTGGTGGGAACCAGGGCTGGCCACCCATGAGGCAAGTTGAAGCTGGCAGAATCCACAGGGGTAGCAGATCCCAACCCAGATTTTTATTTTCCCCCCCCTTTGTTCCTGATGTAGATCTTCACTTGCTCCTTCTTCCCTGGTGGAGAATGGGGGTGCCATTTTGTGGTTCATCTCAGATGCCAAAATGTCTTGGGTTGGCCCTAGTGGGAATTGTAAATGAGCAAAGTGCTCTTGCACTCAGATCCTGCTTGTATGTTTCCTGTAGGCATCCAGTTGGCCACAAAGACAAGATGCTAGACTAGATTAGTCTTGGGTCCAAAACTAACATGAACATGCTCCTAACTAAAAGGAGTTAACAGCAAGTTCTTATATATGTCTATTCAGAAGCCAGACTCATTGAGTTCAATGGGACTTAATCCTAGGTCGGTACGATTGTAGCAGAATTAGAAACCTGAATATAGAATCAGGGCTTGGCCTTTATCGTGGCTTGATTAACACAGAACATAAAGATTTGATCATGAATACTTGCATGGAGTATGAGGAGTTTGGGCTCAGATATGTTACACCGTTATTTCATTCATTTCCAAGTTATGTAAGTTTGGCCCTCTTTGTCTTGAGATGAGGTTGACTTGCATAGATTTGATGAATGCATCTAATAAAGTAGTCTCTTATCCATGGAAACATATACCACAATATATCTATCAACCTTTGAGATGCTTATTGTTTCCCCCCAGAAACAGACTAGCACAGCAGCCCCTCTGGAAGTCATAACAAAATTGGGGGGGAGGGACAATATCCCCTCCTGTAATTGCCTGTTTTGTGAGAAACGGCTAGTATTGCAAATACTCTAACCATGTAAGTCCCCTCACTCCATGTTTTGTGGCTATGAATTCATGCCTCTTTAGAAATTATGCTGCAACATGTATTGATTATCCCACGTGGGCAGGTTTTAAAATAGCTTCCCACTCATAACTTTAAATACTTCAGCTTCTGTATCTGAAGCATGCTGAGCTCTTCCATAAATCCAGCCCTAGATGATATAATGGCAGCAGTTAGATGCTTAGCACCTTTCAAAATCTGACCTAAAATTTCAATGCCTGAGAGCAGAATCCTTTTGAATATTTAGTCTTTGATCTGTTTGGCCTGAGACAGACAACACAATCTGCCCCCTTTCCTAATCAAGAATATTAATGTAGGAGAAGTAGAACACAAACCTACATTTTGATGCCACTCATATATCGGGTTGCTTACATTTTAGCAGCCTAGCCTTTTATAGCAGCTTGGCATTAATCAAGTAGTCAAAGCTTTCCCCATAACTTCACGCCGGGAAAAACTTCACCTGCTAAATTTCTTTGGATTAGGCTACTAATTAAAAGCACAGGAACAGGGTTCTCTTTTTTTAAGATAGTCCAGACAGTTATCAAAAGGTATGATGTGATGAAGATGTAGCAAAAGTAGCATGAGACCACTGAATGAATTCTGAACATCCAGTACATTTAGCACACATTTAAAGCCCATGGTTTCCACCAAAGATTCATGGGAACTGTACAGAGCTACTGTTCTCAGCACGCTTAATAAAGTGAACTTCCCAGGATTCTTTGGTGGAAGTCATGGACTTTAAATGTATGTTCAGTATGTATGGGGTGGATGAATAAGTCAACAATTTCAAACTGTTTCTAGTTATGGTTGCCAACTTTTTCAATATCTCAGGTTCTTGTGCCTTTAACAGCAGCCTTTCAGGCAGGGTGTCCAGATGTAATACAGGACAGGGCTCCTGTACCTTTAATAATTTTGTTCTGAAGGCTAGAATTGCCTATTCTTACAATGCAGGTGAACAAGCCAGCTTTTTTTTGCCTTCCAGGGTATCTGTTTGTCAAGGCTGAGTAGGTATATGATAAGGCTAGCCAGGACCATTCTTTATTTTAGTGTGTGTTTATTCTAAACTGCTGGTTTATTTAATTAGTCAGTGTAGGGCATATTGCTTTTCTTATTCCAAATAGATTTTTGCTGCTATAAAGGATTAGCACTGAGAGCCAGTGTGGTGTAGTGGTTAAGAGCAGTAGACTCATAATCTGGTGAACCGGGTTCGCGTCTCCGCTCCTCCAGATGCAGCTGCTGGGCGACCTTGGGCCAGTCACACTTCTCTGAAGTCTCTCAGCCCCACTCACCTCACAGAGTGTTTGTTGTGGGGGAGGAAGGGAAAGGAGAATGTTAGCCGCTTTGAGACTCCTTAGGGTAGTGATAAAGCGGGATATCAAATCCAAACTCCTCCTCCTCCTCCTCCTCCTCCTTCTTCAGAAGGAACTCTGATTTCCAAGTCTAGTGCCCAGACTGCTGGTCATTGAGGCTGTTGGGGAATGAGTTTTTCCCTTTCTCATGCTAGCTGCAGGCACAGAAATCTGTGCTTAGGCACGTGTGAACATCTGGGCTTTCTCAGGGAGCTACAATTCTGTTCTTTAATCCCCACTGGCTGGTAAAGGCAGTGGGTGCGGTGGGGTCCAGATGGCATTGCAGCCAAGAGGGTATTTAATTGATTTAGAGGCTCTCATCCTGACACATAGCATGGAGACAAAATGATGGGCAACATGTCTGCAGGTTAATTTCTGAGTATCAGGCTGATGTCAAAAGCATAGCTTTGATAAAGGTGCCATATTTCCATGCACAACTGGATGCAAATCAAAAGAAAGAAGAAAGCCTGCATCTATCTACATCAAAAGCAAAGTGCTCTGTTAAAGGGCACAGTGGGTTTTCTGCACCCCTGGTATGATAGCCATATGGAAATAAGGATACCACACAGATAAAAGAGCATCCCACAAGTGATTTCTATTTCACATCTTCATCCACGATCCAGATCGCCAGTAATAGAATAAAATCCACTGCAGGCTCCAAGGCAAGTCTGGGTGGCAGTGAGGAATATGCTTTACACCACCATAAAATTTAAAAAATGCCATATCCAGTCAATCGGTTATGATTCCAACTTAAATGGCTTTAATGTACGGTTCTTACAGGGCCCATCAGAGTCTAGGAAAAGTTGCCAGGAATTTATGCAAATGAGCCTCATGTCAAAGAATGGAGGCCAAGCTGACAGGCTGCACTTTCCTTGAAATAAGCTCCATTAAACACAATTTACTTACTTCAGAGTAAACATGTATAAGGTTGCATCATACAGATCCAGTTACAGACTAGCTTTTGCTTCTATGTGATGCCTGCTGTTGGCTGACGCATCAAATACTGACCTATTACTGACCTCTTGAGTTAAAAGATTGGTGTTTGTGCAAACTGAAGTCACTGGTTCCACTGAAGTGCTATAGAGACAATGTCTAAAGAAAGTGAACCCAAAATGTTTCCCTCTCAATCTGCTGTTATCAGAAGTTGATGAAGTACCCCAGTTAAAAGCCTTCAGAGGCACTGAGCAACTGGTGCTTCAATAAGATCACAATTCTCAGATTAAGTTAGGGGTTTTGCCCCAACGTGTATCGTGTTGCATAAGCAATGTGTTCATAGTATGTGCCCAAGCTGTGTTGCAGCTTAATTTTGCAAGGGCTTTACATTTTAGGCCCCACCCATCCATGCAAGTTAAATGGTCCTTCTGTCAATTTTCCAGGTGATGTCTCTTTCCCACCACTAGATTGGGGTGGGGGGGTTGGGTCTTTCCATGAGATTTGTAGCAAGGTTTCATTGCCACAAGCACAATACAATTTGAGACATATTCTCTAGTGTGTATCAGTGGAGACAGGTATTCTTTGGGAAATGGTAGCGCAAATGGCATGGAGACCAACAGTAGGTGGCGCCAGAGCAAACAACTGTTAGAGCCATAACCAATTCATTCTGGTTTTGTCCCCATTCTCCTCCCTGCTGAGTTCTTTAAGAGCAACACTGAGACAAAGGAGGAGGAGGCTGACAGCCAGTGCCACTTTAGTTGTAATAAGACAGACAAGTGGGGCGGGCGGGCTGTGAGCAGACTGAACTTTTGCCATAATTGACCAGCCTCCACTGGCATGTATGTAAATAGATGTATTCAGTGTACTCTTCTGAATTGCAAACAATATCAACTTACAAAGTAACCTTCTCATTCCTACAGTTCAATCTATAGTTCTCACTCATGCAATCCTTTTTAGGCCTCTTCATTTCTTACAGAAAAGTTTTCTTCCTTGTAATGCAGGATACGTCAGCCATGAGAGCTGCTCTTCTATTCTAGGCATGTTCCAACGAAGACAGGGGACAAAAATTACTTCCCCTTCTTTGGAGGATAATTTAAACGACGTAACACAGCTAATTAAATGTCTGCTGCTGCTATCTTTATTCAGATCTTTTTGCAACATGGAAGGCTGAGAGATGGGTTTGTGGAAGCTTGTAGCTAGATTGCTTTCTTTGGTTCCCTGTGGCCTTTCAGCAGTGATGTTCATCTAATAACAACCACCTTTTGCACTGCTAGACTGCGGGCTGTTAATTTTGTGTCGGTAATGGTAAATCACTAACTAGATGGGTGCCTTTCTGCTTGATGAAGTAATGGGGGGAGTAGAAACAATACTTCTCAATTAAGTTTGTCAAGAAAGTAATCCTGTCTTCGCTTACTTTGGAGTCCCATTCAACTCAGTGGCACTGACGCAGGGAAACATACATAGGATCAGGCTGGAAGTGCTTTAATCAATACATTTGCAATCTCATATATAGAACTTGAAAGCAGAAATGAATACCTAATCAATTCCTGCTGCATCAGAAGCAAACATGACAGAGATTTTCTTGGTCAGCAGACAAGCCAATGGCTTTGGCCCTGTATACATGAAGGAGAGTCTCCAGGCCCTTTGTTCAGCCCAGACACTGAGGTCCAGCTCCAAGGGCCTTTCTGGTGGTTCCCTCATCGTGAGGTGAAGTTACAGGGGTTGGCCCTCAAAAGCTAGTGACATGTAGGTGTAGTAATCTAGGGACGCAGGTGGTGCTGTGGTCTAAACCACTGAGCCTCTTGGGCTTGCCGATCTGAAGCTCAGCGGTTCAAATCCCCATGATGGGATGAGTTCCCATTGCTCTGTCCCAGCTCCTGCCAACCTAGCAGTACAACAGCATGCCAGTGCAAGTAGATAAACAGGTACCACTTCGGCAAGAAGGTAAATGGTGTTTCCGTGCACTCTGTTTTCCTTCACAGTGTCCCATTGTGCCAGAGGCGGTTTACTCATGCTGGCCGCATGACCCGGAAAACTGTCTGTGGACAAATGCCAGCAGAGGCGTAGGAAGGTCAGGTGGTACCTGGTGAGGAAAATTTATTGTCACACACACACCCCACACACACATTGATATTTATTTATTTATTTGCCTGCAAAAATGGTTTTACATTATTTCATATTTTCTTACAAAGGAATGTGGATTCTGGGCCTTTGATAACAAGTAGGCGACTATGGACAGATACTTAAATCTACAGGATGGGTTGTGTTTTGGCTTGTGTTATTTTATTTATATTTATTGTTTATTTATTTAATAAAAATTATTTTTTTAAAAACCTGAAAAGTGGTTTGCCAAAACAAAAAAACACCACAGCAGTAAAATCAAGAAAAATTAACAAAGCTACTTTAAACCATACAAAATCTAAAATATTAAGATTAAAATTACTTCAATTTCCTAAGCATCTAGGTATGCTTGCCTAAAGAATGTTTTTAGCAGGGGCCCGAAAAGAGTCTAGCAAAGGCACGTGCTTTGTTGCAATAGTCAGGGAGTTCCAAAATGCAGGTGCTGTCACAGTAAACAATGCAGTACAGATATTATGTGGAACATGTAGTAGTGCTTGAAACTATTGAAGGGGAGGTTTTATTTATAGTGATTTCACCATGCTCTGTATTATCTAATCTACCCGGCCTAGTCTCATTTTCTTCACATAGGCTGACTTTCCAGGACCCGGGAAGCCCAGTGGAGAGTAGGGCAGTAGGGCGGTTCATTAAAAAAAATTCTTTTTAAAAAAATATGCCTGCTCCAAAGGTCTTATCTTACTAAACTGGGGATTATATAGCTATAGCTGAAATTTCATGCGTATCAGTTAATATCTTGACTCTGCTCCACTGAATTGAAATTTCAGCCTTCACAACATATGAAAAGTGCCAAGTAAACAGCTATTTTTGTGGAGGAGGGTCACAGATATTAAGTGATATGCATGAAATTTCATATATAGCTATATAATCTCTAGTGTAGTAAGATAAGACCTTTATAGCAGACATTTTCAAAAAAAAGAAGGGTTTTTTACGAACCGCCCTAGTAGGGCAGTAATTGTTCCTTGATAATTTGTCACCCCCCCCCATCCATGATGGCACCTGGAGTGTCCCACATCCTGCCCCCCCCCTTTCCTAAGCCCCTGAATGCCGCCTCCCTCAGCCTGAATGCGAGATGAGCACTGCAGCCCCATAGTTGTATTTGACTGGACTTAACCATCCATGGGTCCTTTACCTTTACCTAGTTATCTATATCTATTCAATATGGTATTGCCATTTTCCTTGTATTTCCCCCCTCCTAAAATAGTTGATGGGCTAGAAGCAGGAATACACAAACAAAACCCATCAAAATTATTGGCTACTTTTGGCCTCTGACCACGCTAGTATGCATTCATTATTCACAGGAAAGTTTTTCTCTGTAAGCTTTGGCATCTACTGCTAACCCGTCAAGTGGCAGCTGCAGGCAGGTGTTGTTCAAAATCCTCTGACACACTGATGTGCCAGGCTGCATTATTTCCCCCGACACACTTCAATGTGCTTGCGTTACATGTCAGTGGTCACCTTTGTTGTTCAATATTGATGTGTCTCTTTGAGGACATGTCGATGCATCTGTTGATACAAGTGGCTTAGCCATTTCACCTCCCAAAAGCCTCTCTGTATGATGAACGGTGACCTGAAACACTGAAAGAAATGCTCAGGTTCTCCCCGCTTCCTGATCTACAGGAGGAGGAACAAAACAAATAGACAATTCAGGTAAATGTCACATTTCTGTCGCCGGCTGAATTGTTGCTGTCAGGGCACATCGTTCAGTAGTTAACAGATCTGATGATACCGGCCTGAAGTAAACTCTCCACTTCAGAATTGCTCAGCCGTGCTGAGCTTTCTACAGGAACTTAAAGGGGTTTTAAGAAATGGACAACAGGATTTGTAGCTGAAGTGTCATGACCTAATCTGGGGCGCACCATACAAACACAGATAACAACCCGCAGAGATGTTATACCCCCAAGGGATTGTGGGCTTCCCTATACATGAGAGCCACTTTACACTTCAGACAGTGATGACAGCGTGTATTTTGCAGTAAATAGAGGCATAGACCACCCACATGATCTGCCTCTATAACAAAGTTTCCTCCACCAAACTGTTAGGGCTTCACAGGCTTAATAGCCATGCATTCAAGCAGAATATCATATTTACAAATTTTGTGCATATTACTCACAAAACAGATGTTTCACATTTCAGTATTAATCTCTTTTTAGGATTTTATATCCTAAAGAAAGATGTAACCCTGAAGTGTGAAATGTCTGTTTCGCATGAAATATTTCTTTAGAAGGAAAAACTGTTTACCAAACCTTGATTAAAATTTATTAGGGACAGCGGGGATTAATGTTATTAAGGGATTTGTTGTTTGCCAATTGTATTATGAACTGACCTGCAACATACATTCTGGATTTGTAAAAATGTGGGTCAGAATGCAGTTGGATTCTGCACTTCTCAGAATTTTGTGATGGAGTTTTTGACTCCAAAATGTACAGAAATGCATGTGAGATGCATATTTTTAAATGAAGTATGTTTAGAAATACATACTTAAACTATATTTAGAAATGTGTATGTACATTGTTGTACAGTTTGGGGAAAGACCTGAAGACCTATGTTTTTAAACTGGCCTTCAGGTATGATGTTTATTAGCTGGGTGATGGTTTGGTTGAATTATGATTTTTTTCAGTTCTTTGTTTATTTTTAAGTGGAATTTTGTTGAGTTGTATATTTATTTTGGTATTTTTTGCATTACTCTTTTAATCCTTTGTTATTTTTATTGTACACCCATTTGGATGGGCAATTTGCCCAGAAAAGTGGCCCAAAATAATATTTTAAATATATATATATATATATATATATATATATATATATATGAGAATGTTTTTTGTGGGGATATTTTTAAAAAGTGTAAATTAATACAGAAATGGAAGGGAGTAAACATGTTAATATGACTAGGTTTGCTGTTTGTTTTTCAGTGTTCACACTTGGTACATGAAAGAGCTGATGAATTGCCAAGATCCTATTGCAAGTTTCTGTTGGAGAAGTTGCAGCCAGCTCTGGCTGATGAGATGCTGTGCATGCTATGGGAAGCTTCTGAATCCTTCGCTGATCTGCTAAAATAGGAGTGGCCAAATTTTAGGCTTAGCCTTGTGAAGTCTTCTTTATTCTTTCTAGAACCCTGACATCCACCTACTGGAATCAGGTGAAAAATAGTGTCTCAAGAAGACATGTTTTTCGAATGAAAACTATTTTTAGGTAGTACTTTGTTAGACAGTTGTGAGTCAGAAACCCCTGCTGACATTGCAAACCTCTCTGAGATTTAGTTAGTCAGTAAGTTAGTTAGTTAGTTAGTTAGTTAGTTAGTTAGTTAGTTAGTTAGTTTAACACCCTTCATCTGTAGTTCTCAGAGTGTTTCACAGTATAAAAATACAAAATAAAAACACAAAGTACATAATAAAAACAAGATCAAGAACATTACCAACCCATAAACCCCACCACACACTCATATGCATTAAAATGCATATATATATATATATTAGAAAGGTGGGGTACACATTTTTATATAAATAAACGAATTGTGCTGTTCATACTAGTAAATCAGGAGTTGCAGCACTCAGCTGGAGACTGGGACTTGGCATAATCTCTGCAGTGTCAAAATGGACTTGGCTTAGAGGTTTCTCCAGCCTATGTGTTGTGGGAAAGGACTGTTAACCTCCATTTCAAAACATGGGCAGAACTGGTGGGTAAATCTGGCTAGCTAATCTACAACTGTCCACCACCTGCTTATCTGTTTTCCGATTGTTCTCTTTCTTTACCATTTCCCTCAAATAAAGGATCCAGGTCACTGAATCTGTTCTAAACTGTATAGTACTGTGCACTGTAGGTAGGAGATAATCGCCTTCCAGAGCATCCGATTATCACTGCCTACCACTGAGGTTTCTGGGTGGAGACTTGTGCCAGTCTTGATAAGAGCCCAGTTCTTGTTGCTATCACAGTTATCAACAGAGGAGTTATGGAAGACACAACAAAAGAAAACAACTCCCAACAACTTTTCTGACTGTTGTGGCTGATGCTTCCTTTGCACTTAGCTGTCAGGGACTAAAGACATATTCTAGCGAGCTGCAGTTTACCTATGCAGAAGAGCTGTCACTGATAGCTCAGAGGGACTAATTATGAAAACATGGTTATAGTGGATTAGTCACTCTGTCAATCAGAGAGACATGCATCTGGTAACAAAAAGGCAACAGGTGAAAATGCCACAGGATTGGAGAATTAAGTGCTATGGGTTAAGTACCTTGCTTATCTACTGGGAAGGAAAGGCACGGTTGTTCAGGGGAGGATAAGGCAGCGTATATAATAAGGAACTAGTAATTGTCTCTGTCAGAGAAAGAGTGAAACATATTTCTCTATCTGCTCCTTATGAATACCATAAGCAAAGCTACACAGAAAAAAGAAGGAAGCCAGGACAAGACTTGCACACTATTAGTACACCATCAGTCCAAATGGTAACTGCTAGGAGTGGGCATCAGTTCTCTGTGTACCCTAAATAATTAGGAGAATGTGGGTTGTTTGGGATAGTGTTTCATGTTACCAAATTGAATCATGGCATTAACAAGGTGCATCTAGACAGATCAGGAAGTGCCAACCCCCCATGATATTGTGAGCCCCATAGAAACTTCTTGGCAGGGCTGGTCAGGGGGAAGGAAATTTCAGGTGAGAATGTGGAGTTGGACCTTGCAGAAGGACCCTGTGGTTTGGGAAGCACTGATCTGGATGCTGGAGAGGACCCAAGTGGGTTGTCAGGAGTCTCCTGCCTCAGTGTCATTGGATAACTTTAAGGTGGCGGTAGAGTTGTGTGGCGCAGCTCCAAGACTGCCTCTCATCAGTGAAGTTATCCCCACCCCTGGGGATGAACCTGAGACCAGATTAGATAATGAGCAAGCCATCTCATCTTCATTGCCAAGGATGTGGCAATGACTACACCAGCATGAAGTCTCAGCTCACTTGCCATGCCTTGGGATTACAACCATGTGAATAATTGTGCACAACCTGCTCTTCAAAAGGGGAGCTCAGGGTGCAATGTCTTAGCTTGTGCCTAGCCATGCACTTTCAAACTCTGCTATGAACTTCTGAACCATGTAACTTGTAACTGCATCTACGTTTGGGCATTGGAGTGAATTTTGAAATAAAGCCTTCGGCAGTGGCGGATCTTGGCATCTCAAATTTCAGTGGTGACCTGTGTGACGCCAAACTCTGCTGCCCCCCCCCCCATATCTTGCCTTCCATTGCATGTCATAGTTGTGGTGTCTGCTGCAGTGCCTCAGAAGCTCCACACCTGATGTGACTGCAATGGTCATGCTCCCATACACCTGCCTTTGTCTTTTGCAGTAGTTGAGCTGAAATTATAATACCGCATCCATGAGTGGGAGCCAGGACACATGTTGCTCAGTTTTTCCATACAGTGAAATGTTGTTGTTTAATTTCCCTTTTTTGGAAAATGAAACCAAACTCACTAGGGTAGCACACAGAAGGAGGGCTGTAGAAGAAAGGGGGTTCTTTTGTTTATTATTTCCCCAGTGCACTCTTGTCACACTGATGGGGGGGAGGTGAAAAGGAGACACCACTTGCTATTTTCTTCTGAGTTTTGGCTGTGAACACGGCATAAGCAGCATAGTTAGACTACTGGGGTGGCCTGCTTTTTTCCTGAAATGGAACCTAAAGAAAACTTGGAATGGAACATTTAATTCCATCCCTCGTATAAACAGCATTCACATTAGCAGCCTGGAGAGGAATTTGTAATTATGGTACACTTCCGTTATATGCTGAAAAGAAAGAAGAATGTTCAAGGACTTGTAATCATTGATTCTTCAATATTTGGCACTGCAGTAAGACTGCTGGCATGCAGAGAACCTTTGCTCGTGTGATACAGCATATTCATGTTGCCGGAAAGTAAAGATTTGTCAATACTTTAGGGTTGATTTTATTTTTCAGTATTGCCAAATGGGCTACAAATGACTAAAATAGATTCAATAAAGTCATTTAGAATGAGATGACCAATGTGCTGAGTGCATCTGCAATTGTTGCTGATGAGCAGTTTAAATGACTGAATAAATCATTCATAAATGCAGCAGTGTTAAGTGTCAAGTAGCCTGTATTTTACTGGCATTCATATACTGGAATGGAGAAAACATGGGTTGTTCCAAGATGAATTGGAGAAAGCACCTCATTCAGTCTAAAATCCTCTCCAGCACGTAATTAATAAGGAGCAGAAAGGCCTCCCCATTCCAAATATTTTATATAACGACAGAAAGCTGTACCTTTGGTACAGTGCAATGGTGGCTGACACTTTTCCTGTGAAGGGTGGGGAGGACTGCAGCAACTGTCAAGTCCACAGTATAAGATAGCACCACTCTAGTGCACAATAAAGTACACTGTACTGTGCTATGCTGTAGTTTTGTCTATGGTCAACTAAGCAGCAGGCGGCAATGCATCATGGGATATGCAGTCAACAGTGAAGACCTCTGTGGATAGTGTCATTATTTAATTTAGTCACTAAGTGGTGCTGGACTTAATTGTATATTGGTGGAATTTAAAGTGTCCTGTTGCTATTCCATTGCTGTTTAAGAAAAACAATGAAGTTCTTGTTTAGCCTCCTGACTACAGATGCCAGCCTACTTATGTGTCCTGCTTCCATCCCAGGGTGCAATAACTCTTCTGTCTGTGGTACCTTTGGCACCCAGGCTCCCTCACAGTACACAAAAAATGCTATACTGATTCATGCAAAGTAGCCCAGATAATCAGTAAAAAAATCAAGAAACCATGAAACAGTTTTGCTATTCATGCTGGTCCCCCAATAATTGGATTTAGTCATCGGATACTATTCAATAACTCTTATCAGAGTTGTGAGCACACTTGGTTGGAAATATATCCCATTGATTCACATCATCAAAGGGCAATTTGTGGAGTTAGGATTGTCTTCTCTCACATCATACTTGAAGATCTGCTAAAGAAGCCTTGTTCATGCCCTCATTTTCAGGTGTCTGAATAGTTGTGGCAAGATCTAGGCACTTTTCAGTCTGGAACTCCCCTCCGAAGAAAATGTGTGTGACTGATTTCTTTTAAGTCCTTATGTAGCTCGTAAAAAGGAGCTATTTAGGATGGCTCTCACTGCTTGGGTTGAATGCTGAGGGGGTTGGGGTTTTTTTACACATCTTGCTCTTATATCATGTTGTATTTTAACAACAGATTTTATTGTGAATTTGCTTGGATACTATTATTATGGTGCACCGATTTCATGTGGTAAGCCATTTTAGGAACTTGTTATGGGCTAGTCAATCAGGTTTTGCATGGAACAAACCAAAAGAACCTAAGAAGAACCCTGGCCATCGATCAAGCCATCTGGCCATGTTCTCACATTGACCAACTAGATGCTTATGGGAAGTCCACAAACAGGACCTTAGTGCAACAACACTCTCCCCAGTTGTGCTCCCCACCAACTAGTATTCAAAGACATGCTACTTTGGATAACGGAATCTTTTTAGTTTTTAAGAGTAATTTTTTATTAACCGACCAATCACATCAAATCAAACCAAATTACATAAATTCCAAATTACACAGCCGAATTTTAAATTTTTGTTGGGGGTACCCATATTTCAAGTTCCGAAGGGGATCCAATCAACTTCTTGCCTCTTACTGCTGTTTTAATGTCCACAAATCTAACCTTATGATGTTCACAGTACTATCCAGTCCTTTCTTATTGTTTTTCCACATCTCTTGTTGTTATTTTCATATATTTTTCCTTTCTCTTTGTGACCTCTGATTGTCTCTGCAAGCTGGTTAGAACAGTTTGTAATCCTGCGTGGATATTATTATTTTTATTGGATAACGGAATCTGAACACAGATACAGCCTTGTAGCCAGGGTTGGGCAAATGTGTGTGTTGCTGCTGCCCCTGAGCTGTGTTTCATATGCGCGCTCACATGATTTAAAAAAATAATAATTCTCTTTTTAATTTGTGCATGACAGTTACAGCCCCCATTTAAAGACCACTTACTTGAAGAACAGGAGAAATGGGACCCTCTGAAAAATTCAGTGAATGAGGCAGGATGAGTGCACATCAAAAGTCTGCTCAGTCAAGACTTTCCCTGACTAAGGGCGGATTTTTGGCAGGTCACAATTATGCTAAGATTACTTTAGTGAGTCTGAAAAAGGCAGCCTATATGATCCTTAAAGAATTAAATATTATAACTTTGAATTGTGGGCTAGAGCTAGACTCCACCCTTTGGACTTTCCTTTGCTCTGCTTTTGAGCTTCAGTTGTGTTCTCTACCAAGCCAGCAATAAAGAAGCATGTTTGTTTGCCTGCAGTGAGAAATAAGAGTTTGTTTATTCTGCAATTATTGTGACGAGTAGAGCAGAATTGGGTGCTTATTGCTGAAGGGTGAGATAAAAACTGAAAGTGATTTGAAAAAATATATACCCTCGGTTATCCTTTACTCTTTTAAAGTACTCACTATACTGATTATCATCGTGGCTATTTTCCCTTCTTTTTCTTGGGTGCTTGATGGCAATGGATGAAAACAGCCCTAGAGGAACAGAAGCACTGCCGTTTACACTACAGGTAGCTGACTGGCAGGTTATCTGAGCTATAACTCAGGCCTAATTTCTGCTTATCCCAATGTGTGCTGCTCAGTATGATGTGTTTTCAGGGTTTCTGGGCAGAAAAACCAACCCAGCATTTTTATAGTGCTCCCAGTAAATACACTTAGGGCTGACTCAAATATGCCCAAATTTCAACTGATGACATGAAGCTGAACATATTGACTGCTAATGTATTTATTTATTTATAGGAAAAATTATATCTAGTGCCTATGGAATATTCAAGGCAGTGTACAACAATTAAACCCAACCATAAAAAATACAATACAATTTAAAAAAAACAAAAACACAGAAATCCAATGTAATAAAAACAGAGACAAGTGCAACAGATTAAAACAAAAGCATTGGATATAAACTTATATAGCCAATTAAACCAATATTTGACTAAACTAGAAAGATTTTGCCTTATGGTGAGCATGCCAACTCTGCTTCCTGGTGCACAGAGTCCCACAATTTTGGAGTGACTGGCCACAGAATATTGTCTGATATAGGGTTCCACCCCATTCTCAAAGTTTGCAATGGATGGTATTTGTCTTGCATGCATCTTAATGGTCCCCTGGACACACTATGAATGAAAGTAACAGGACAAGAAAAATCTGGTTAGCAGCTTCTGGTTAGCAGCTTGGTCACAGATTCAACAGACCCAGCTTCTAAAATAGATACCATTTATTCATTCTCTTCCATTAATAGCAATGCAGTAAAGTGTCGATGCCAGGTCTTCAAGAGGATTCCATTGCAGCAGGGATATGATTAGTATTAACGAAGACATTAAAGGTGTAATTACTTAAATGTTACTATGAAGAGCTAGTCTTAAAAATGCTTGATCATTTTACCTCTTGAAGAAAAATAACACACAGGACTATAAAAAGACACTTTCATCACTGTAAATCAATTATAAAAGTGTTAATGAGGTTGTGTGGGCTTTTTAAATGAATAAAATAGTTCCTGCAGTCTTCTGTTTTCTCTGTCTTCTCTTTTAAAGCAAGTATGATAGATTAAAACTTTCAGATAGGACTTGAACCAATGAATGGGTTCAAATAACAAAAACAGGACAGTGGTACAGACGCTTCAGGTTACAGATGGTTCAGGTTACAGACTCCGCTAACCCAGAAATAGTACCTCGGGCTAAGAACTTTGCTTCAGGATGAGAACAGAAGTCGCGCAGCAGCGGCATGGCAGCAGCAGGAGGCCCCATTAGCTAAAGTGGTACCTCAGGTTAAGAACAGTTTCAGGTTAAGAACAGACCTCCAGAACGAATTAAGTTCTTAACCCAAGGTACCACTGTATTTTAAGAAAACATTAGGAAAAAAACTTCCTTGCAGTATGAGCTGTTCAGCAGTGGGAAACGCTTCATTGAAAGGTGATGGACTCTCCTTTGCCAGCTATTTTTCACAGCAGAGGCTGTGGGTTTCCTCCCCTGCAGGGGTTGGTCTGGAATGATACTGGAGCTGTAGACCTACCAAGTGTCCCTATTTTCCAGGGACGTCCCTCATTTAGAGAAACTGTCCTGGTTTCTGATCTGATCCCAGAATGTCCCACTTTTCCTTAGGATGCCCCTATTTTCATTGAAGAAATGTTGGAGGGTATGGAATTATCTGATCCCCAAGCAGTGTGAAGGCAATCCTGTAGTTTTTCTAATGTTTTCTAATATATTTATATATAGTGGAAGCTGCCCAGAGTCGCTGGGGCAAGCCAGAAAGATGTGTGGGCTATAAATAGTAAAATTATCATTATGGAACGGGACGTCCCTATTTTCATCAGAGAAACGTTGGAGGGTATAGAGCTGTTGTCCAATTCTGTGATTCCACGAACCTTCAGTTTGCACATTTTGTTGGCACTTTCTGCTCATTCACCTTGTGTTACATTGCTTGCTTCCCTATTCTTTACTGGTTCTGTGCACGTTTGCTTGTATTTCAATTTTGCCTTTCCATTATACATGTTTGCCTCATTTCTTCTCCCTTTTCTTTGCTCTTCCAACACTCAGTCCTAGCTGACCTCCTTTCTTCATCAGCTGAAATATTTTTTGATTTGGCCAATGCCAATTAAGAGCTTCTGAAAAATCAGTTTACTATCTTCCTTGTGCAATCCAATGACTTTCTGCTGCCTCCCGTTGATTTGCTCCACCAAATTGCTCCTGTGGACTACTTCTCTCCTACAGTCCTACAAGCAAAGCTCCCAGAATCTTCTTAAATACAAAACAACAACATCTCAATTGACACGCCTTTCCTCCCTTCCTTCTGTCTTCCTCCTTTGCCTCTTAGCTCTTTCTCATTATGTACTGACTTCCTATTTCTCCAGAACCAATCCGACAACTTGCTCCTCAGCCCTTGCCTTTTGCCCCCTCCATCTCAGTTCTCTCCAGTTAACTTCAGTGTCTTCCTCTGGCCTCTGGCTCCTTCTCATCTGCTTTCAAGCACTTGGAAATCTGTCCAAACCTTATTAAAAACCTTCTGTCCCCTCTGCTGCTTCAGGCTATGATCACATTTTCCTTCATCCCTTTGCTGCTGAACTACAGTGTGTGGTCTGTTCTGCCTCTTCCAATAATATCCCCCAACTCTAGTTCCATCCCTGTTCAATCCATATCTTGTTGATTATGATTTGCAACTTTCAGGGAGTGGGGACATGCCAAGAAGAGCTTGTATTGCATTATGTGTATTTTATGAATGACTTTATTGTCTTTTTTAAAAAAAGATTCAACAAGCTGTTTCTGTGTAAAGATGTTGGGGGTAAATCCCTTTCTTTTGTCCTCCATATGATCCAGTAAGTTGAAAGGTTCCCAATGTATCATCAGCATAAAAACTCTTCGGGATATGCATGACAGCATCCGTTCAGAGCTTTGGTGACAAAAGAAAAATACATTTCACTGGTAAGATTTCATATCCTGTTATGTTCCCCCCAAAATACATCTTTGTAAAATCCCACTTGCAACTTTGAACATTTATATGCAATCTAAAGCTGTTTTGGGTTTTTTAAAATAATAATAAAAGCTTGATGCAAATTGGTCTGAATAGGAAGATTATACCTTGAATCATAGCACTGTAAAAATAGCAGAAGCACAAAATGTTAAAAGGAATGTGGCTATGTTTGAAATGGGGTGGGGTTATAAATCTGTCTCAGGAGAACTAGCTTGCCCTTTGAACTTTGCATTTTCAATCAGTGCTTCTAAAATGTTTCTCACTTAAAGACAAATCCAAGTACTCACACAATATGGACATGGGTGGCTCTGTGGGTTAAACCACAGAGCCTTGCCAATCAGAAGGTTGGCGGTTCGAATCCCCACGACGGGGTGAGCTCCCGTTGCTCGGTCCCTGCTCCTGCCAACCTAGCAGTTCGAAAGCACATCAAAGTGCAAGTAGATAAATAGGTACCGCTCCGGCAGGAAGGTAAACGGTGTTTCCGTGTGCTGCTCTGGTTCACCAGAAGTGGCTTAGTCATGCTGGCCACATGACCCGGAAGCTGTACGCCAGCTCCCTCGGCCAATAAAGCGAGATGAGCGCCGCAGCCCCAGAGTTGGTCACAACTGGACCTAATGGTCAGGGGTCCCTTTACCTTTACCTAGCACTCACACACTGAAAAGCAATGCATCTTTCTGAAGGGTATGTTTGAGGAGCTGTAAGGCAGGATGGGAAATTTTCCCAGCTGCTCTAGTTGGGTTCCAGTTAGTTGCTTGGTGCTCTCAAGTTCTTCCCCAGCTTGGTTTCTTTATCTGAACCAGAGAGGAATTTCCCCCTTTCTGCTTTCCCCACCCATTTGGGTGGTACATTGCTTGTACTTGCGAAAAGCAACAAAGGGAAATGGAGAAGTCTTCTCACTCACACACTCTTTCCTGTAACTGGTACACAGTGTTTCAGCCACAAGTTGCCCCTGAGAACGGTAGCTTCCCCAAAGGTTAGTGCATCATGTATCAGAATAAGGAATAAGATGTCTCACCACCACCTTTTCTCTTCACTTCCTGTTAGAGCTACCACTGTTCTCATCTCCCTCTCTCGTTTTCTCTCCATTGCTACCCAAACAAATTGTTGCCCCTCTGCTGAAGTAGAGTGTTGTACTTGCCCAGTAAGTGGGATAGAACATGATGGCAGAAAATAAGCTGATGGGGGCTTCCCTCCCAAATTTAGACTGGGGGGGGGATAGCTTGGCTTTATTTCCAATCTACTATTGGGGGAGCTCACCCATCAGCATTCTAGGCTGCTGTTGCACTAACAAGTCAACATTTCCCCAGATCATCTGGTTCAATGTGGAAATGACTCCAGATCTGGGCAAATTCAAATTAGCGTATTGGGTTATGAGATGCTGCTTGCTTACTGAAGGCAGATTAAATTGCAAATGAGAACATATCTACCAGAAAAAAGAGCAAAAGAGTTTGGGGCACTTTCAGTGATGCTGGTGATAGTAGTGCTGAAATTAAGTATGTTCCTGGATATTCTGCACCAGTCATTGATGACCGCAAAAGGAATCTCTCTCAAACTCAGTTCTTATCCCCAGCAAGGTTAAAGTACAGGTTTAATGTATATTCCCCAGAGCAAACACGAATCAAGACTCCAAGACGTCTAATGTTTTCAGTGGGCAGTGCAGGGCTAAGAGCCTAATAAAATCAGCTACAGAATCTCCTAGACTCTTACTATAAAACTTTGTCTACCTTGCTTTTTCCTATTGGGGCCACATATGTTCTGGATATCTTCTCAAGTACACAGACTTAACCAGGTACTAACTATGTACATGATAGAGAGCATAACTCCTAATTTCCACAGCTCCTTGGCTGGTACCATGCTCACCATCCACCTGCAGTTAAAATGACGACTGTAAAATAATTGTTGGGAGCTCTTTGAACATGAAAAAAGAAAGCAAAATAACAAGACTTCTTGCCATGTAGATCCAGGAGAATGATAGTTGGAAAATGAACAATTGTGCCCATTTACTATTGATGTGCACCATCCCAAGCCTCTCAAACGACATAGGCAATGTTGAATTATTCAAAGTAGCTTATAGTTATGTTGACACGCTGACCAAGCTCATTAATATGGCAAATATTTCAGACGCTTCAGGTAAATAATCTCTTTGGAACACTGAAGAGGTGTTAACAATTGTATTAAAGGGGTGGGTGGGTTGTTTTATATACAAATGGTGGCTTATGAAGTCAACAACTCTATTTAAATACAGCACAGTTGCAGGATTTCTTCCAGGACCAAAATTGAAGGGCCACAAAATCAGACACCCAAAATCTTTGCTGGAGAATAGATGTCAGGTGCCCAAGCAACGCATGTATTGACGACTTCTTCTTCTTCTTCTTCTTCTTCTTCTTCTTCTTCTTCTTCTGCTTCTGCTTCTGCTTCTGCTTCTTCTTCTTCGATAAGGTAAGGTAAGGTAAAAAGTAAAGGACCCCTCGATGGTTAAGTCCAGTCAAAGGAGACTATGGGGTTGTGGCGCTCATCTCGCTTTCAGGCCAAGGGAGCTGGTGTTTGTCCACAGACAATCTTCTGGGTCATGTGGCCAGCATGACTAAACCGCTTCTGGCGCAATGGAACACCATGACGGAAACCAGAGCGCATGGAAATGCCATTTAGCTTCCCGCTGCAGTGGTACCTATTTATCTACATGCATTGGCATGCTTTTGAACTGCTAGGTTGGCAGAAGCTAGGACAGAGCAACGGGAGCTCACCCCATCATGGGGATTCAAACCGCCAACCTTCCAATCAGCAAGCCCAAGAGGCTCAGTGGTTTAGACCACAGCGCCACCAACGTCTCCTTTATTATTATTATTACCCATTCATCACCCTAAGATCCCAGGGAGGGTTACAACAATTAAAACAAAACACCACATTATCATCAAAACATGACACAATATTAAAATCAACTTTATTAGCTTTACATTTAATGATTATGTAAGATCCCTTCTTTTAAGAAAAGGATTTGCTCCTAAATACATTGTGCTTTATTCGCAAAGAGTACTTTTCAAAATTGGAATCATGCTTTACGTTAAAATAAGAATGATTCTGGACAGTGCAATCCACAAAGCATTGGTTCTCAAACAACCTCCCTGCCACTTCCAGTTTGTTTAAAAATCGGGGTGGGGGAGCAAATGGTAAGGAAAGCTAGTTATTACATAAGAATAGGAACACTAGTCAGTAGTAGTATAAAGCTAATAGGCTCACAGCTGTTGTCCATCATTTTTAAGCCATCTCTTAGGGTGCCCCCTTGTACATTCTGGAAAGGAACTATTTTAATTCATATGGGAATCTCCCATGTTTTTAACAGAATAGAGAATATATTTTAGATCCACCCTGTTTTCCCTCAACATGTTCCGGTAGCTGAGCTAGTATCAGCAGGGATAACACAAACTTTTTCATTTTAACATGAAATGGAATTCTAAATCATGCCCTCTGGGTTTTTCTATTGGATTAGGTTCTATTTTAGCAACAGCCAAGAGCATAGTGCCTAGGGCACAGACGACAGAGGGCAAAGATGCTAGTTTAAGGTGCTCTGCAACTTCTGGCTGTGCATGTATTTCAAATGATTTACATCAAAATAAAGAATAGGAGAGCTAAAGCTGTTAAGAAGATCTAGCTGCTTTGCAGCAAGCAATAAAAAAAAAATGCTGGAAAGACTTTGAGTTTAATTTCCACAGGTACGATCAAGGCTTTTTGTCCTGATTTGCCATGAATGCACCTGAACTGGGAATGAGCAAAGCTGGGAAAGGCCAAAGGCTACATTTAGACACTTGAATGCTCAGTAGGCAGATGGCTCTACTCCAGTAGGTGCCTTGAAAAAGGACGAGAGAACAGACCCAGCTGCCATAACACACAGCTATCTCCTATGGGGGAGAAATTCAATTCAATTTGCATTTAAAGGAGAACTTGCCTAATTGGCACTTTCTAAAACACTATGTAAACCAAAACACATCCAACGGTCAATATTTTCCCTTTGCCAAATTTTCCAGCCAAGCAATGCGTACAAAAATGTGTACACTAGAATGAAGTGTATATATAAATGCACATGTAATTGAAAATATCATACAAAATGCATTGTCCTGGAGAAAACTATCTCAAAAAAAATGTCAAAACAAAAAAAATTCTTTCCAGTAGCACCTTAAAGACCAACTAAGTTAGTTCTTGGTATGAGCTTTCGTGTGCATGCACACTTCTTCAGATAAGATGTTTGGCATCTGAAGAAGTGTGCATGCACACAAAAGCTCATACCAAGAACTAACTTAGTTGGTCTTTAAGGTGCTACTGGAAAGAATTTTTTTTGTTTTGACTATGGCAGACCAACACGGCTATCTATCTGTATCAAAAAAATGTGTATATTGTGTAAAACCTGCATTAAAAATGTACAGGAGATATTTGCACTAAAATGCTGAGGCTTTCTAATTAGAACTTTTAAAAAGGGAATCACAGGGTGATGCAGAAATGTTGGGAGCTGAATTTAAGATTGGAAAAAATGAGAAATTAAGAACGTAAGAAGATCCTGCTGAATCAGGCTTATGACCCATCTAGTCCAGCATCATGTTCTCACAGGGACCAACCAGATGCCTGTGGGAAGCCAGCAAGCAGACCATGAAGAAGAAGAAGAAGAAGAAGAAGAAGAAGAAGAAGAAGAAGAAGAAGAAGAAGAAGAAGAGTAGTGGTAGTTTGGATTTTATATTCTGCTTTATCACTACCCTAAGGAGTCTCAAAGCGGCTAACAATCTCCTTTCCCTTCCTCCCCCACAACTAACACTCTGTGAGGTGAATGGAGCTGAGAGACTTCAGAGAAGTGTGACTGGCCCAAGGTCACCCAGCAGCTGCATGTGGAGGAGCAGAGACGCGAACCCGGTTCACCAGATTACAAGTCCATTGCTCTTAAACACTACACCATGCTGGCTCCATCAGCACATGACCCTCTCTCCTCCTGTGCTTTCCAGCACTGCTGCCTCCAACTATGGATGACCCTCTTCTCCATGAATTTGTCTAATTGTCTTTTAAAGCCATCTAGGCTGATGACCATCACCGCTTCTTGTGGGAGAGAGTTCCACAATCCTACCCCATCTCCAGTCAGTTCTACTACAAGTAACTCACATTTCTGCCATTGATCTATATGAAAGGTCCATTTAAAAAAATGGCTGTGATGTTTCCTCCATTTCTTCCCTGGGACTGGCATAAAGGTTGCCTTGGAGGCTTTTGATCTCAGGCAGCCAAACATACAGAGCTAGTGGGGGAAGAGGAAGATAACCAGAAAAGTAACAGTTGGAGTAGGCTCTGTGCAAAAGTGTGAAATCCATGTCCCATAAAAACCTGGCACTGTTCCTGGAGCAGAACTGCATTCCAGCTGATTTTCATCCAGCCTGACCAATTTTATTACCACTTGGCTTTCAGTGTCACACACACACACACACACACCAAAACCCCTCAGTCTCAATACTATGCAACAGACATCTGCATTTAGCATATGAATTATTACATGTGACTGAGCAACATCTGGGTATTTTTAAATGGAGTTCTGAGCTTCTGCTTCAGCACATCTTGAGTTCTTTGGTGCCTCTGGATTCATTTAACCAACGCAAGCCTCTGCTGGCCACAGTGATAAAAGCTGTGAGGAGCAGAGAATAGGAGCCCAAGAGCCAGAAATAATTTGCCGCCAAGGATCATCAGAACCATAGAGCCTCACTTCTTTCTGGAAACAGGTTCACGTTGCAATGCCGTGTGTAGGTTGAGATGGTGCACTTTCTGCACCAAGAGCAGAAGGAAACAAATGGCGGGTCTGTGTGCCTTGAACATAAAAATTTAGAAGTAAAGAAGAGGATCTAGTGAATTATATTTTATTCAATTAAACCCACTTTGGGGTTATAAAAGCCTTTATGGGCCAGGGCTAATGTACCATGTAGTACTCTGTGTGTATCTACTGATGTTCCAAAGTTAAAATTAATGTACTAGAACTCACTTGTTACTTGCTTTCTGAAAGTACTAGCTACTATCTCTTGACTGCCTCTTCATTTAATTAAACCAACTATGTCCCATATAGAGAGAGCCTTAGTGCTCACCTCCTGGGAGATACCAAGTCAACGACTGATTCAGAGCAGAAGAAAACTGTAGAAGATGGTGCTTCTCTGCTTTATGCTGCTGTACCAGAACAGCACATTTGTGCAGTTCCCCATCTGTTGGCCAGACCCATGAGCAAATTTAACAAATGCCTCCCATCTGGATGCCAGATGCATAGTATTTAGATCCTGTTACACATTACAAAAGGATAAGCCAAGTTCTGTAGGACCAGGAAGACCAGGATGCAGGGTTTGCAAACATGCAGAAATAAATAGACAAACAGTGCTGCCACAATTGTTTTAGTTCAGTCAACATCAAGAATCACCAACCTCTCCAAGTTCTGTGAGTTTGTGGGGATGGAAAATCCCTCTTGCTTTAGCCTGAGGACCCATTGTTATAGGGGACCTGCAGGCCATGGGAGGACGTGGTTGGCACAGCTTCAGTAATTTTATCTGCCCCTCATTTTTTAAGGGGACCCACTGAAGGACAGGAGAAATCTAGAGCTGAGAAATATCTTGCATTAGCTTTTGACTGCCATCTTTGTTTGTAGCATGGTTTGATATGTCTGCAAACATCTGTGAGATATGGTGTCACCATCACAACTGAAAACTAACCCCTTTTGAGCCTAAAATGATTTCATTTGTTCCCATTCTCCCTGCTTCCTTGCCTATCACCCTTAGTTCAAGAGGTATTTCTGCCTTTTATTACCCCGTCCTTATTATTTAGTTGGCTTTAAGCAATTCTGAAAATTCTCCGGATTCACCTTGATAGTCTTCATGATGAGAAATAAGTGTTTTAAAAAATGCAAAGGAGGCTTATTTAAAAGAAAGAACATAACTGGACATTTGAACAGTTTTCATGAGATGTTTTGAAGGACAAAATCATCAAAAGCATTCAAGTCTTGCAAGGAACAGCCCATATCCTTGAATGTCGCACTTGACATAGATACATGATGAATCATCAAACATGAGCACTGGAAATAAAGGGCAGGTAACCAGAATAAAGGGCAGAGCAAGAAGTATGGAACAACACCTGGACCATCTTTCTGCCTCTGAGACTAGGCTAACTCATATAATCAAATTTACCTCTTAAATGTGTGAGCTTGAGTGGACCCATGCAAAATGGAATGGTCATGTCCAAGTTGCAGATCAACACAGATGCATAGTTAAGCCTATTATGCGCACCTGGGTATGGATGTGATGCATGCAGACTCAGCTTTGGGACTGTGCACCATGCTCGCCACATCCTACAGTTGTACCAGTGAGTGTTTCTGTACTGAAAATGCAGCTGAGACCAGATCTAGACAGAATGTTCTGTCCTGAGGCCACTGCTCTACTGCTTCCTCCTCCAAACACCAGCTGTGGCAGAATGGACAGTTTCCATTGGTGTAGCGGGACTGATGGCTGCTTCTCTGCCTGCAATGGAGAGGTCACCAGATCCCAACTGTGCCTTTGCACCTGTACACTAGATGAGCATACTGGATCATGCCAATGACCCATCTAGTCCTGTTCTCACCGTGGCCAACCAGATGCCTGTGGTTTGTCAAATTCGCCAGCCTATGAAAATTCCCTCCAATATAGTTATCTAGACATTCACATGAGAACATTGTGTTATATTACCACAGCAAAACAAAGGGGGTCTGAATCTTTGAGCACAAAGCAGCTGTAGAAACTGACAGATAAGAGAGACACAACCAAAGACTAGCAGGGTTATAGCAGAACTTGAAGCTGAGATGTGGCGCAAAAGAGGTAGGATCTTTAAGGCCATCTTGTTAAAATAACTACAAAGAAAAACAAGACTTGATCTTGAAAGGAAAAATATCTGATAGAGATGGCATATGTAGTCCACATCTCCAGGACAGAAATGAAGAAAGCTGTTTCCACCTTCAGTCTCATAGCATATTTCAGGCTCTAGTAACATTGTTCTGAGCACCGTTACCTTCCATAAGTTGTCATACTGCCCTGCTTGGTATCTCCCTGTCCATGCCAAGGGATACAGGTGGCTTCCATCTTTTGCTGTAATGCTGACCTTTCACATATGAACTAGCTGAGGATTTTGCACCGGTGTCACAAGCTCCTGTTCACCTAACAGTTGTTACTACGTTATCCCAAATCTTCTGCTAGGGGCTCATCTGCATATGTACAAAATCCCCAAGCGCTGAAGGTCTGTAGTGTAGACCCCTTCTTTCTAATTCTTCAGTAAAACTCATTTATGTGGTTGTCTGCGCTCACCTCCTAGGCAAAAAATCAAGTATTGTACATAGGAACATACAGAGCTGCCTTATACTGAATTAGACCATTTTGTCTAACCAGGTCAATTTTGCCTATACAAACGGGCAATGACTCTCTAGGGGGCTCTGGAATTAAACATGGGATGTGTTGTATGCAAAGCAGATATTATACTTGTGAACTGTGGTCTTACTCCTAGGTAGCATTTTGGACTCTAGTGCCCTAGCAGGAGATGTATTAAAGTGCACAGCAACTGCTGTGCCCTAGTAGACATGGATAGGATTCAACTAAATAATGGCACTAGTAGGAGCCACTGCAGCGAGCCACTGAATGGGGCTTCCATCCCTTCTCCCCCTCCCCTCCCCCTCCCCCCATCTCCCCAACAAGACAACCCCTGGAGCACACAGGGGGAGGGGATATAATTTCATCTGGCAAGCAAAAATATTTGCGCTGATGGAACAATTGCCTTAATGCAACATTGAATTTCACTCACTGTAAACAATTACTTCTTAACTAGAGGCACTGGGGGGAAATGAGAGGAACCAAAATACACCGTCATAATAACCAGCAAACCACCTCATAACTACTGCTTTTTTATTACTATGGGATTCTAAGGAGCTGCATTGTCGTATAACACAAATATATATGTGTGCATGTTTGTGTGTGTGTGTGTGTGTGTGTGTGTATCTCCACACCCACATATGGACAGCATGCTGCAGCAGTAGGATTTTAAAGTGGAAATTCTATAAACTGATCATACAGGAATAAATTACTTCTTCGTATAAGCTGTAGCTTGGCTACGTCTTGCCATCCTAATAAAATATTGTTGTAATGAAGTGGGGTCTGCACCAGCTCATTTTCACAGCAAACCCCATTGAAATGCTGCTCTCTGAGCCACAGCTGCAGAAGAATGATGATGCAGCTATGACCTGAATTCTGGAGCTGGCAAGTTCTCTTTATCAGCAAGAACCACCATCGTATATCTCCTGGCTTTGTGAGTCCCTCTGTGAGGCTCCTGCTGCCCCACTGTTTGGACTCCTACCTGTGTTCCCTGACCTTTTACAGTATAAAGTGTGTCAAAGCAAACAAACATCTCTCTTGGGGAGTGCTATTCACAGATAAAAATAGCATTCCGCACAATCTAGGCCACAGACTCTCCAATGATATTGATAGAAAGCTTATTGAGCTCTGAAATAGGAAAGCAGAACCATTGTGGTAACAGGGGTTATACACTTTTATACAAGAAATAACAGCCCAGATACTAACAGGAAAGAGAGAGCAATGAGTTCTCTCACACAACCTTTCCTCCGCTCCACACACGCACACTGCCCTGCCTAACAACACTTCCAGATTTGTGTAGAGTGATTTGCCACCAAGTGTTTTTCAGTTGAAACAAGCACAGGTAAATCCATCTTGGACTCTTGTGCTATTCTTTGTCCTCACCCTAGAGATCTACCTCTTTGTCAGCCACTAATTAAGTCTTTTCAAGTAATTAATGCAACTGAAGCATATTTGCGTCCTTTCAGATGTATGTTCAGCAGTATAGTGGAAGGGAATTAAGAGTAGAGACATGGAGTTCTGGGAATCAGGACCACCCCCTTAGCAGGTGTGCTAATATCATCAGTTTGAGCTCCAGAGTAATTGATAGAACCTCCTTGCCCTGGCCAGGGAATGAGGTGGTAACAAGGCTTTCAAGCTTGATTGTGACAAATACCAAAGAAGATGTCAGAGAATAAGGAAATAACCAACACAAGGTTGGATATTTCTTTCTTTTTCTTTCATGGGCTTTCTCCTGGCACTTTAAATGGCAAAACTTCTTTGCAATACAGTTTGCATTTCGAATTAACAGCTAATGGCTAGCTGAAGGTCTTTTGTTAAAGCCTCACAAATTGTTCTACAAATTGAACCCGTGCACCAGAGGTAAGTCCCACATAGCTCAATGGAGCTTAGTCCCAGGTAACTAAGCACAGTAAGATTGCACGCAAGCTGAACCTAATAAATGGGGTATGTGTAATTAAACAAAAGAGGTCAATACACCTGCCAGCATTTTTGGATTTTCCTTCAAAGTGTGGCTATTATGGCTGTCAACTGTGAGCTCCTGCACGTCAAAATGTATCACTCTATCCCTCTACCACTCTACGCATCCACTTCTGGAGCCTACATGTGTTGCCCCCTGTGAAGAAGCTGTAGGACAAGTTATCTGAGTCAGAGAAGAGGAAATTAAATTAAAGCTCCACAACTTCTCACTCCCCTTCTGACTCTTTTCTCTTTAATTAACCTCTTGCCCTGTCTTTTATATATAGTTCACTAACCGCTCCTGCTTTCCAGCTCTCTTGCCTTGATCACATGTAGGGCATTGCCCATGAGCAGGTCTTTTGCAGGCTTCCGGAAGCATCTGGCCGGCCACTGCTTGAAAGAGACTGGCAGACTTGCCAGCTATATCCTTTGTCTGATCCAATAGAACTACCTTGAAGTTAGCATTGTGTGGGAAACAACTGCATGGAACAGAAAAGACACACCTGCCAGCACTATTTTTAATAAACAAGCAGAATGAAGGTGGAAGACCTTACTCCCTGTGGAAGCAAGGTAATCCTGCAAGTTTTGCTTTTAGATAATTGGTTTAACTCTGTTGGGCACATTTACGTTTCTGCCCAAACCGGCAGAAATCTTTGTGCTTTCCCCCCCCCCCAAAGTGCAGCCCTCAAGGGAAGCTTTGAAAAATCATGCGGAGTTTTCCTGGAGTGGCTGTGTGTGTATTCAGCTCAGAAATGGTCTTTATCCTAATTATCTAGGAACTCAAACATGGCTAAAGAAACAGTTGTTAGATCAAAATTGTTATTTAAAGTGGGGGGGGGCTTTTGAAAAGCCACAATTTTTTTTTTAAAAAAGGTAGGCTGCTCTTCCGGCCAAATGCTTCTCCATGCATGAACAGTTAAGTCCACATGCTTTCTTAAAATAGACTCATAGAATTGTAGCATTGGAAGGCACACCCAAAGCTCATCTAGTCCAACCCTTGCAATGCAGGAATCACAGCTAAGAATCCCTCTCAGATGACCATCCAACCTCTGTTTAAAAACCACAATGGCCTTGTTTGCACATAACGTGTAGCAATGCATTTGATACGAAGATTTCAGATTTGTCTTAAACCAAGCAATGATAAACCATGTTAAATGGCTTGTTGGGACTGAGGTGCATGCTGCTAAGTGGTCTCTGTCTTGCTCCTGGGAATAATCCTAAAGCTGAGCATGATGCCAGAGCCAATGCAAGGTTGGGGGTGAGTAGGAGTGGGGGGAGAAATTTGGTTTGGTCTACACCCTAAATCAAATCTATCTAAATTGCTCTTCCATAAATAATACACCTAAACATGGCTATCCTTTGAAATACATACATCTCCAAATTTTCTAATGCAGTTCTCCAGCTAAAACTTGTGTCTTAAAATGCATATATTGGGAGGTGGGGGTACACATTAAACATGTGTAAAATGCATATTTTAGCAGAGGATTAAAAATGTGTTCTATTAGGTGGAATTGTTTGCAAAAATGTGTATACTGGGAGAAATGAGAAACTGAGAAAAACTGAAATTGACAGATTGGTCAGTCCCTAGCAGTCAATACAATTTTTACCTGGCTGTTAAGGACACCCAAAAATTATGGGCTCCTGATTTTCTTAACAGAAGAAAGGGGGCAATGAATTAGGGGAGCATGACCCAGTAAAGCAGAAGTACCATGGGCAATACCACTTTCAAGTGAAGCATAAATTCACACTATCAGTGTTGACATATGGTGACAAACGTATCCATTTTTTTTCCAATCTATTGCCTATGCACCAGCCTGCCATGTGTATGTTACTCTAGAATTCTAATCATGATAAACAATATTCATCATAGAAAGCCACATTCTTCTATTCAAATGAAGTATGCATATTAATAAACATGTTTTAATCTACATGTGCTTATTTTGCGTAACTTATTCTGCTTCTGTGATCTCAGATTTGCAAAAGTTTACCTGGACTGCCAATCCATGGACTTCTAATCATGGTGTTTCAAAGTGGATGCTGTATCTTTGGTCATGTCACATAACCAGGTATGCTATGGAAGGATAGAATAGCAATTCCAATAAAACAGATAAAAGATGCAGAAAATATGAGATGTATTATAGCTCCCTTCATATTTTTTGAAAGTGGGCTCATGCAAAGTTAAGAAGGAATGTCAGCACCAGAAACAGCGAAATAGCACAATGAACAAGCTATGTGTCATTCTAAGGTGATTAGCCATGCTTTATCTTGATCAAACTAATTTATTTTCTGTACTGCATGCCTGTGAAGAAAGAAAAGACTGTATTTGTTTCTAGACAGGTAATGCTCCCTTTCGATCCCTGGTCCTTGCTTTTCCCACTACAATTTTATCCTGGTTTTTTCCCTTTCCACAGGTCCTGCAGCTTCACCTCTTCTGTGACCAGCTGCAAAGATTTGATGGACAGGAAATCTCATTATTTTGTAGTCACCCTCTAACTTGAAAGAGCTCTGTCTGTCTCTCTCTCTGTGTGTGTGTGTGTGTGTGTGTGTGTGCGCGCGCGCGCAGGTGTGTAGATTTAGAATGGTGTTAGGCACAGTCTTCTATGTTAATTAGTTAAGGAAACTGACTAGCTGTTCATGCAGAGCAGGAGGAAAATGTGACTAATGAGGAATGACTTTTGCCCACATCAAAGAAGGTGAAGTTGTTGGTGTTGGGGTTTTTTGTTAAAACCACCATAGGTTCGCAAACTCCACACTTCTTATGTTGAAGAACATACCATGTCCAATTCCGGGCACCACAATTTAATATTGATAAGCTGGAATGTGTGCAGAGGAGGGCAACCGAGATGATCAAGGGTCTGGAAACCAATCTTATGAGGATTGCAGGAATGAGCTGGGTATGTTTAGCCTGGAAAAGAGGAGACTAGGAGGAGATATTATAACCATCTTCAAATATCTCAAGGGCTGTCATATGAAAGATGGAGCAAGCTTGTTTTCTCCTGTTCCAGAGGGTAGGACTCAAAACAATGGCTTAAACTTACAAGAAAGGAGATTCCAACTAAACATCAGGAAGAACTTTCTGACAGTAAGAGCTGTTTCACAATGGAATGGGCTCCCTCAGGAGGTTGTGGAATCTCCTGCATTGGAGGTTTTTAAGCAGAGGTTGGATGGCCATCTGCCATGAATGCTTTCGCTGAGATCTCTGCATTTCAGGGGGTTGGACTTCCAACTCTACAGTTCTGTGATCTCTGAATGTATTAAAGAAAGTGCCTTAACTTCATCCCTGCTGTTGATCCCGCTGAAATATGTCGTTGGAATCTTTTGATATCTTGACCACCCAAAACTTGCTTTGGGAAGGTGAGGTCTCCATTTACCCTTGAAATGGTCAAAGGACTATATTGGAAGAGTAAGCCCATACAAGGCCTTGTTAAAAGCATTCATGATGGAAACCTAGAGGCTTACATGGAAATGGTCTTTACAGAGTCTTTTTGCCACAATTTGTCATCACCTAAATCAGGGATGGGGAACCTGTGGCCAGCCAATTGTTGTCGGACTACAACTCCCATCAGCCTCAAACAACACAGATGATGTGTAAGGATGGTATCTTGAAGGGTGATATTTTAGCAGAGGCTTAAAGATGCTGTACTTGCATCCTGCACAGAGTTAGACTAGAGGACCTCCACAGTCACTGGAGGGACAACTTCTATGATCCTTTTACGAATGGAGCAGAAGAAAACTCAGGCCTTCAATTGGTTGTTGTCATAGCACAGCAGTGGACAAAACAGAAAAGTGAAAAGAGCATCATGGACAGTAGCAGGGTGGAGCAGTGATGGCACTTACCAGACCTCCAGAAGGGGGTGGGGAGGGGCATGGCAGCAGTGAGGTCAGCACTGCTCAAATGCTCCAGGAGAGCCCATATGGTGCAACAGTGACCAATCTGCTACCCTACCCCACCATTCACTAATGGTCACAGAGTCTTGTCCAGGGGTAGGGGGTGGGAGAGAGCAATGTAACAGTATTTGAGCAACCCTCACCCTGCTGCATAGTAGCAAATCCTTTCTGTCACCTGAAACTATTTCACAGCCTGGATAAATTCACAGAAGCTACAAAACAATATTATTAAATATACATGTTTGTATATCAAAGTAGAAACACATGCATCAAGGAGATTATTGCATGACATATTGTAACGTTGAATTGCAAACTGTGAAGACATCTAGCCAACTGGATTTATTTTTTCACAGGTACAAATCAACACTGGCAAGCAGATAGCTGATTTTAGCATCAAATAAAGCATGTATCGTTATTTTGACTTGCAAAACAAAAAACCGGAAAAAAATATGCTAAGAAGCTGCAGTGGACCATCTGTGTTTTAATTTTAAAGCAAAGGCCACAAGGACTTCAGGAAATTTAGAAAATCTATCTGCCTAAATGAGCATTATTTTTAACTTATACCATTCCCTTTGACTTGATTTGCTTTTTGGGTGAATATCCAGCCTTATCAGGCAATATATCATACACAACACTATTCCCCTTCATGCATTACTCCCACAAAGGAGTCTCTTCACACAATCATGCCCCTGAAATTGTATGGCTTCGACCTCATCCCCTGACACCCATGCACTGAGCATAGATATCTGCCAAAAGGCAGCCTTCATGTGTGGAAGGCTATTGGGAAGTTGTGTGAGAGAGCATCCTTCTTGCAGTCACCATGTGGATGTGCAACTTTGGGGTGAGTCAGGAGCAGCACCATAGCATCCCTTCCTGGCATTGTGTTGAGACCCCTCCCTACAATTGACACAGAAGGGGAGGAGAGGGCATATCCCTCCTGTCTACTCACTAAAGTTTGCTCATAGGCACCATGCACTTACTAAATTAGGAAGAACAAAAATGGATGGAGAGTTGGAAAACATTTTATTGCTACTTAACATCAACTCTGGGCTCTTCCACACTTCTGTATGTGCTGTACCTAGAAAGCACAGGTCCAAGCAATTTTCCACTTGACCCACATGGGCATGGGTCTCAGCAGTTTTCCCCTTGCCCTGCTCCTTTCTGAGGGAAAATCCACTCTTTAGCGATACATCAGAACAAATGGCAATCCAGGGAAAACCTGAATTGCCATTTGCTCCGATTGAGTGCTAAAGAGTTATTTTCTCCTTGGGTAGGGGGAGCAGTGGAACAAGAGGAAGTGTGGATAAGCCCTTAATCTTAGTCCCGATATTCCACACTAAATTCAAACTACTCTGCAGTTTAGAATCGGTACATAATTATTTTAGTAGCCCTCCAGCTGCTAAGCTGCCCCTTTCCCTGCTCCCACTGAAATGGAAAGGGAATACAAAGGTGGGGAGATGGAAGTTTGTAGCAGAAGGGGTTGGGGCCAAAGAAGTCCCAGGGCCTTGATGGTTTCCCAAAAACCTTATTTGGAGCACAAGACCTTGAGTTTGGATTGGGCTTAAGCTTAAAATGATCTGAGTATCCATCTGAATCAGGTGCAAATTAGTTCACTTTTGATCACTCCATTGCAAATTGACCAACTGATGCTTAGCCTTCAATAGCAGGAGTAAGGTTGTGGCAAACCCCCATAGGAACAGCTTTCTTCCCATTAATTATTGGTGTTGTTGAGGATCCATATGTCAATGTGGGTGCCTCTGTTCATGCTGAATGCCTTCCTTGATTACGTATGAAGAGACAAGAGCTATCTGGAGGTGGTGAGACATTAGAAAGTCTGTGTGTGAGAGGGGGGGAGAGGGAGAGAAGGATGGAAGGAAGGAAAGGCAACATCAGTTCCCTGCTCCCTCCCCAGGTGAACTATCTCTCACCTCCTACAGGATGATTCTCCAGCAAATGCCCTGTTGGCTGAGCACATGGGTAGGTGAACAGTGTCGCCACTTTGCTACACAGTGAAATGATAGGAGGACACCAGTGCTTTAGACCTGCGCCTCTGACAGGCCTCCCCACTGACTGGTTTCTGCTTCAGTTTCTTAAAGAAGACGAGCTAAAGCCATCGCTGCCCCCCTGAGGCTGCAGTGTATGTGGAGATATTGGCTAAATTCAATTGTCCAGCTCAATACATAAGTTAGCAGATAAAGATTTGGTAGGCAAAGATTTTGACTATCATAGACCTGAATGATCAATTGGCTTCACTCCATTAAAACTTTCACTTCAATCCTACATCCATACGCAGAGGATTCTTCCTCAAGCATTCCGTCAATGGATCAATAAAATGTTATTTCATGGGGGAGATGTTCTTTCCCATTAAATGTGGAAGGGAGAATGCCTAGATATAGATCTGTGGTTCGTTCTGCATTTGTTTTCATCAAATGCCATGCTTGCTGTTAACCACCACAGCAAACGTTAGCAGATGGCCATCTTAGGCCACTCCCAAATTGCTCAGCAACAGTTTGCAGAATTTTCATTCTGTTACATGAAGTCTCCAGTGATAGCAGGCTATTAAGAAATAGAGCACAAACATTCACGATTGTAGCCAAATGTTTTCAGAGTTAACATGTTGGCAGTCCTTGTCAGTGCCAGCTCTGTGCAACGTTGTAAGCAATAACGGCAGCTTTCAAAATTTATAATAGTTTGTTGAAATAGGCCAGTGAGTGATTGGCATTCATCAGAGTCTGCACAAAATTTAACTGACCACTGGTATGCGTATAGTTGACTGAAGGGAGTAGAAGTCCATAGCAATGTAATGCTTACTCAATAAAATGGATCTGAAAGACTCATCAACTGAAGAGGGTCTTGAAAGAAGCTGCATCTCATAGTTCTCCAGGGGTCTTGTTCATATTTACTAGAAAGGAAATCCAAATGGATTTACTTAGTCTTACTCTCAAATAAGTGTATATAGGACTGCAATCTTAGCATCTTTTCAGGGGGAATATGTGCAGAGGCAACACAAAAGTTCTCAAATTGCTTGGAAGGCTCAGTCCCATAAAATATGGCACAGACAGGGCCTGGCCAACCGTATTCTAAGCCACACCAAGGCACTGGTCTCTGGTGGCAGATTGAAAGGGACCAATAATGTCCAAATTATTAAAGAAGGCATTATTGTCAGAATGGGAAACTAAAGATGAAGAAGTCAAGTCAGTAATGATTAAATGGGCACAGGACCTGGATCATAATACACAATTTGAGGACTGGATAAGACTTTGGAAAGTGAATTTGAAATTCATGGTTTACATATTGTTGAAAGAGAACTACATAAAAATGATGTATAGGTGGTACATTACATCAGTAAAACTGGCAAAAATGTATACTACAGAACAAAAGAATTGTTGGAGGTGTAAAGAAAGGGAAGGTACATTTCATCATATGTGGTGGGATTGTAAGACCATTAAAAACTTTTGGGAAATGATATATAATGAATTTTTAAAAATGTTCAAAATAACATTTGTCAAAAAACCAGAAGTGTTTTTGTTAGGTATTTTAGGACAGGAGTTGCTGAAAGAAAAATGGACATTATTTATGTATGCTACAATGGCGGCAAGAATAGCTCAGAATTGGAAAAATACCATCCAAAACACAATGGCAAGAAAAGCTGATAAACTATGCAGAGCTAGCAAAGTTAATGGACAAACTACAGGAAAAGGACAACAGTGATTCTGAAAAAGAATGGGAACCCTTTGCAACATATTTGCAGAAACAACAAAAGGAAATGGACTCACTGGCAGGATTTAAATGAACATTTACAACTTTATTTACAAAGAATAAGAAGCATAACAATGGGATAACATACTTTTATATACAAATAGCAGATTGCCACATCTGATGTAACAAACCAGAAATGGAAGTTGAAGGAAGTCAACAACTAGGGAGGGGAATGGAAAATGAATGTTTAGTAAAGATATTGGATGTTTGTTTTGAGAAAAGAAAACTAATAAAAATTAATTAAAAGAAAGAGAAGAAAGAAAGAGACCACGGAATGAACACTCCCCTGTGTATACTGAAACCTTTTTAGAACTGTCTGAATGAGTCCACCCCTTGCCCGATTCAAGCCCCTGTTGCCAGCAGCTGAATAGCTGCTTGGACAAAGCCTCATGAGCTGGGCTTTGATTGCATGTAACTAGGCTCCTTGATTCACACCTTCATTTTCAGATTTGTAGAGCACTGTAAACTGAAGAAAAGAGAATCGCTGGAGGGGACAGGGACACCTTGGCCCCTCATGTTTGCTTGCATATGAGTAAAGCTAATGTCCCGATAGGGCTAGTGTGAATGTGCATTCCGTGAATGCACTTCTCATTTTTATTTATTTATTCATTTATTCATTAAATTTGTTTACTACCCATCTGTAGATCTCAGGGTGGTTCTAAACGTAAAATACAATATTGTGTTGCCACTCTCCAGACCTCTCATGGAAGAGGCACACGAAGAAGGGCCTCAAATGGTGATCTTAGCGTCCAGGTAAGTTCATATGCAGAGAGGCAGTCCTTAAGATATTTAGGCAAGACAACAGTCCAGCACCTCCACTGCCACACCTGCCGATGTAAAGGAGAAGTAGAGCTGTGTGTCATCAGCATATTGCTGACAACATACTCTAAACCTCTGGATAACCTCAGTCACTCTGGATCTTGTTTTCTTAGCTGGGCAGGAAGAGGGTGATCTGAAAGTGGGGGGTATTGACATCAGTCTCTTGTCAACTTCCTGTTGAGATTTAGTCTTTCAGCACTTTTCCCCCTCTGCAGAGACAGAGGACTTATGAGGATGGTCCACCCTCAGAGGATGATAGATCCAGTGGGTTTCCAAACAGCTTTGGGGGATTTTCCAGCTGATATGACTGATGCTCCTATCAAAGCCCTGGCTGACCTCTAGAACAGTCAAATGGCTCAGGCCGTTGATGCTCTCTCCCACTTCGTAGAGCCCACTTGCCTCCCTGGTATACTCCAGAGCTTAGGGCAAAGAAACAAGCTGGAAGATAGCTCAAACATGACTGGAAGAAAGAGCCTTGGATATAAATTTTGCATTTTTTTCAGTATCAGGCAAAGAGTTTATTATTATTATTATTCTCCCAGGAGTTTAATGAGTTTTGAGGTCTGGGCTTTTTAAAGTTTGAAAAACCCATTTGTATTTAATTGCATTGCTTCATCTTTGCTATGCTATGCTTCATATCGCAACGGCATCTTATTGTTCTTGTTGTCTTTTACACTGTGATTTTTTATTGTTATTTTTTTCTATAAGAAAGAATGTACACATTCCAAAGAACTGCAGTTATGAGGCAGCAGAGAAATGCTGAAAATAAATAAATGATTGATTTTAAGAATAATAATACTTGGTCTTATGTTTGGAACAGCTCTAATGATGAAGGCAAGGATCCAACCCGGTGTATTTGGTAGACTCAGGGGTGAAGTTCAGCATTTTTATTTTTTGTGCATCTGAGGACAGATCCCAGAGCCATACTTTCATTTAAAATATACATGACTGAGAAGCAAAAAAGGCCTTTTCCCTTGCATGGCCGATCTACAACCATTATGTTTTCCACTGGATTTTGCCTCCTTTTTCCAAGATGGTGGAAGCTGAATTTTTATATCCACAAAAATGCTAAGGAGCAGACTTCAGAGAGCCGATGTATTTCTTTCATATTTATTCAGCTAAATTTCCACTTAAATGGAATCTTGTGCACATTTGTGTCAAATAGGTGCTTTGGCCTTGTTAAAGAAGGTAAATGTTGTTTTGTTTACTTATTTATGAAAAACTTTGCATAATTTAAAGACATGAGTAAGTTGTCCATTTACTTCCCACAAGATCCTCATATGCTTAAAATGTTAATGCCCAAAGCAGTGGGAGAGAGGGTGACATGAATTCATGTATATGTATTTTATACCCAGACATCTCTCTGAAACCAAGAAAATAACCAAGAAAATTCTTCTGTACAAAGCTCTAGGGAAACAACAGCTGCATAAAACGTTCAGCATTCTCTAAGCACCCAGAAAGCCTTGTCATTTGCTGACTTACGGAACCTAAAGTAATGGAGCCTAGTGGAGTTATTGGGCATTATTTCCATAAAGAGCTGCTATTACAAGCCAGAAAGCATGGGTAAGTATTGACTAAATAGGTAAATATGATCTACAGTGGTACCTCAGGTCACAGACGCTTCAGGTTACAGATGCTTAAGGTTACAGACTCCACTAACCCAGAAATAGTACCTCGGGTTAAGAACTTTGCTTCAGGATGAGAACATAAATCACGCGGCGGCGCGGCGGCAGCGGGAGGCCCCATTAGCTAAAGTGGTACCTCATGTTAAGAACAGTTTCAGGTTAAGAACGTACCTCCAGAATGAATTAAGCTCTTAACCTGAGGTACCACTGTACTTCATTCTGATGTTTACCTTTCTGATGTATAACTTTTGCACTCACTGCTTCCAAATCCAGGAGTCCAAACCAACATAGGAATATATTAAGCTGCCTTAAACTGGCTCACAAGGAGAAGATGGCAGCTATTTTGCACCTCCCTATGCTTTTTTGGTTAGTGTGGAACGCCAGCTAAGTGGAGGTTTGGCTTAGCGTGTCATCTAAACCCAAGACCATGGTTAAGGTCTTTCCTCCTTAACCAGCACCTGTAACCATAGGAAAAGACTGCCATTTATGGTTAAGAAGGGAAGACCTCCTTAGTTAATTTTTTAAAAATATTTTCATTCACAGCTGATCCCTAAATATATATTAAAGTCCAAACATTGAAAAGGTTGGTCATCATGTGCAGTAGTAGAGTCAAATGCTCTCTATGCCATGGACAGCTGATGTGGTGCCCTGCAGATGGTGATTGGCTGCAACTCCCATCAGTCTCAGCTAGCAAGGCCAATGGGCAACGCTGCACCATGAGGGCACCACAAGGGTTACTCCTACTCTACCCAAGCATATTCCAGCTCTGTTGTGCCCATAAATATGTGGAGATAATCCCATGATACGCATATAGACTACTCGGAAAAGGCCTCCTCCTTGTGAGCTTGGCAGGTGCAGCTCCAGAAAGTGCGTCAAGCCTTATTCATTGAAGGATTTACTTGTCAATGGATGATTTAAGGTTACTGACAGTTTTATCAAAGCCTTGCCTGCAGGCTAAAGGAATAACACATCTTTAAATTCTTCTAAACGCATGAAGGTCATCAAGATTTATGGTTTACCCATGTGTAAATACCATTATTTATAGCTGATCCCCTTGAGGATGTTCAGTAACCTTTCTGCTGTGGATGCAAGTGAAGTAATCAGCCACGTTAAGAAATCTTCACACATTAATCGCTGAGAGCTGTGCCCAGAAATTGACAGCCACAATACCTCCCCCCCATCTCTCCCATTATCCACGAGCTTGTTGTAATGAAGGTGCTTCATTCTCACAGCAGTCACTGAACTCTAAATGAACTTGAGAGGGATTTTTGTCAGCCAAGTACCACACCGAGCTGGTCTTGAGCACACAGCGGGGAAAGCAGTGTTTGTACATTGGGCTCTGTGGAATCTTTGCCAGAGAAGCTCTCTCAATGACGACCTATGGTAAGTAATAAATGTTACTTCTGAACTGGGATTGCGCCGGGGAAGGGGAGAGAAGATGCAAATAATGGCTTTGCTCTGTTTTGTAGCGCAAGTAGTGATAGAATCGGTTCATTTCAAATTGGAGAAGCTGCTCGCCTTCAGTCCCTTGAGGTTACAATTTTTAAAAAATGGGCTGGTCCACACTATTCATTTAAACCATGCCCAATGCACATTTAAAGCATCTGACTCCCCCCAAAGAACCCTGGGAACTATAGTTTCCCTGTCACAGTGCTAATATTTCCAGCACAGTGTTTATGGGGTTTTTAAAAATGTTTTTTTCTTTTTAAGGAATATGTTTGCATCATTTTTACCAATAGAAATAAATAAAGCTTGTCAGAAGAGAATGATCTTTTTAAAAAACTATTATCAAACTCGTGGGGAACCTTATTAATCAGGCAAAGACATGGCTATAGACAAACATTTTTGCCTGATGGCTAAAGATACATAATGGGATGCACAGGATCATATTCACAGCCAGGAAGTCCCTGCACAATCTGGGGTCCCATCTATGCACACAGAGTCAGCATGTGTATAGCTGTATGTACATTAAGCCTATTCACATACATTTTGCAAAGATGGAGGGTGGAATCAGTAGGTGTGATCTCACTCTTCTCACTCCCATTCAGTCAGCACAAATTAGAATAGCGGTATGATCTCTCTCAGTGTGTTTGTTGTCAAAATACGCCTCTAGGGGCCCACGCAGCCCCTGGGATGAGACAAGCCTCTCTGGGCATGTTTCTGGTGTTGCACAGCTCCGGGACGTTCATAAATCATCAGTCCTGGGGCGCTCCAGCAACACATAGCAGATGCCTATGTGCATGCACACTCTGCAACAGGACAAAGCGATCATGGTATTCTCTCACCTCAGCGCCAAGAGAGAAAAGGAAGTGAAAAGTACAAAAACACAACAGAGTGGAAGAGATAAGGCTAGCTTCCATTCTCAGGCTTTCAGCCTAGAAAGTAATCTCAGACATATGATGTGATGTAACAGTCACACATCAGCAACAGAGGAGTGAAATGCTAATGTGTGTGTGTGTGTTTACACACACACATGCACACAAACATATACTAGGAGCTGTCACTCCTGCTTGCATTGTTCACCAACCCTGTCTGCTCTCATCCCTCAGCCAAACCCCAACCCCTTACACCTCACCCAAACCCCACAGCTCATTCCACCACCACCCCCAGCCAAGTTTCACAAAGTGACACATGCTTAAGGATGAGAAGCTGGGAGTTGCCTGACTGAAGCTGAACCTGAATATGTCACAAGGATTGTCCTACTTGTAACCACATTGCACAGAGAAATCACATGTTCACAGTCCAATCAAAGTTCAGCACTTTTAAGCCCAATTGACCTCAGTGGAATAGTAAATTAAAATAGTAAAATACTAAACCTTACCTAGGAGTAAGTCTGATTGAACTCCATTGGACTGTAAATAACCCCAACTTCAGCCAAAGAGGCTTAAAAGTCCTTATCTTAGATTGTGATAAGTAACCAATGTGTTATTTTGTACTATACTTTAGAAAATTACTTATGATGGCAATCTAAGATAAGTGCTTTTCAGATAAGCACTATTGTTACAGGGATATCAGATTTCCCAAACACTCAGAAGTGCAGTGGAAAATGTGATGACTCCGGCAAGAAAAGCGCTACTTGGAGTAAAGACGCATGAATTGTGTGAAATGAACGTGCATATTACACTTACACACACACACACACACACACACACAAACTTCCAGTGTGAATGAAGAGTAAACACTGTGTCCATGTCAGTAACAACAAGATTATCCAGGCCTTGAGCAATTGTAAAATTCCTTTAAATTACCATAATACATGCCATTTGAGTATACCTCAAAAATGCAGTATCATTATCACTTATTGTTAAGCTGAACCTGGAGAAGCCAAGGAGATAAACACTACCCTTTATTGGCTGGGGGGGGGGGGAATTAAGGGTTTCAAGTTGAGATGCAAAGATGAAGTCCCCAGGTTGAAATTATTTCTGTCCAGGGTTATTGTGAAATTGTTGTTTTATATATGAGATTGTCTTGCATAGTTCCCAAGGCAATCCCAAACAGCTTCCAAGCCATAGGCAGTTCAGATCTAAAGCCCCTTTTGCAAAACATCTATGGTATGTCTTTCCATGAAATTAAATCCTGGCCAGGAGCCTCCATCTATGATTTCTTGCATCTGGGGATGCAAACAGCAACAGCCAGGGGGAGGGAGATGAAACAGCGACACTACAGTGCATCCTAGGATCCATGGGGAGGGAGTGGCTGGATGGCTTGGTGCTAGCATGGACACAGCAGCTCATGGAGGCAACAGGTGAGAGTCAGGAGTGGGGAAATTAGCTGCCAGCCTAGACAGGGAGGAGGTGGAAGATGTCCAGGAGCTCCCCTGATGGACAGAGGACACACCTGGCCCAAAGAATTCCCTGGTTCTGTGACCATGGGTGGAGACCTAAACAGGGTGCTGGCCATGGGGGCAGCTCCTCCTTGCTGGCTTCCCATTCCCCCTCTCTGTTCCATGATCCAAGTGGTGCTGGTCATTGTGATGGGGGCAGGTAGCTCATGCTTATGCCACCAGTCCCACTGCTGAGGGAGAGGGGTGCCTGAAAGAAGCCTGTGCATGTGTTTCAGGATCCTGGTGGTCTCCATGTGCAATTATTTACATGGCTGTGCTGTGTTGCATGTGGCTGTGTGATTGGTGGAGCGTGTGGTGGGTGTGGCTGGGGTCCATGGCATGCTTGGCTGACACATGTTGCTGGGGACGCCACACACATCACTCCATGTGTTTATATTCCTGTGTTGGTGTTCTCCTGCTATGGCGCTTGTGCTATTTCTGCATGGCATTGCAGTGCATATACACCTGATTAGGGACTTGGGAACACTCTCCTATGTGTATCAACGGATGGCTGCTGTTCCCATGCTGATACCTGCTGAGTGGCCACTCTTTTGGTTTCCTGGGGTGTTAATTCCTGCTCCACCAAGCTAGAGCTGGCTCAGCTGGCATTTTCCGGTCCCTGGGGCTCATCATAGGGACATTCTAGAGATGTAGAATCGAATGTCCCTATTTTCTGAGGGATGTTGCAGGGTATGAGTCTGGTGTAGGCCTCATTTACATGAGCTTGCTGTGTGCCAGTTCCTTGTGTGTAGGACTGTCCTCTCTGTCCTCTTAATTGTACTTGTATAATGTCCCACAACACAAAGTTGTCTGGGTGGCTTAAAACAAACAAGTCCAATGCAAGTTAAAACATAAAACCATAATGAAAAGCAACACAAATGCAACAAGAAAACAAAACTCAGCATAGCCCCTGAGCTGAAGCACAAACAGAAATGGCTTTCCCTTTCAGCTGAAATAAAACCCAGGACTGTTAATTCAAGGGAGGTTTGAATGCATGGCAGGCAAAAGCCTCCTAAGCTTCTCCCCCTTCAAAAAAAAACCCACAAAAACATTTAAAAGGTCAAAGATGCAGTTTACCCAAGTGTAAATACCAGCCACAGTAAGCAATGCTGCAAATGCTAGGGCTGCTTGACCTTTTGCCAAACATGGTGCAATAACTGCTGCCTAAAACAACAGAAAACGTTATGCAGAACATTGTAATGCAGCAATTAAAAAAAGGCCGCCACTAATCTTCCTATGAATGTGTGCTCCTTTCCGTTACCCCTCTATGCCATGGAATTACAAGATTGGTTGATGATTCTGGTGCGTTTTCCTCAAACCATTTCTGCTTCTCTTAAATGTCATTTTTCAAATGGGGAATCCCACTTGCCCTGTAATATTTGTGAAATGATGCCAGAGGAGATTCAAGTGCACAACAAAGGAACTTAGCACTGCTGGGCAAGACTTACCTCAGCAGAGGGATGGTATGAAGACACATGAGGCCATTTCCTTCCCAAAGCTAAGCAGGTCTGAGCCAGGTTAGTACTTAGATGGGAGACTAACTAGAAACCACATTGCCATGGTTCCATGATGGAAGAAAAGTGGGTTATAGTTAAAGTAATATGACTAGTCCATGTTTCCACATCCATCCAGCCAGAGGAGGGACAATACAAGCTAGCTGTTAATGAGTAGAGCTGAGCTGTGTTTGGGGAGCTTTTTACATTTAAAGCATCAGAGCTGCCACTGTGGTCTGGAAAGACAGTGTGGAGTGGGGAAGTGGATTTGGTTGTCCATTGTACTGTTTAAGATGAGTTCTCCTGTGTGTATTTTTAAAGAAACTCTAGAATTGGCCTCTACCCAAAGAAACCAAACCTAAGTAGGCACTGCACCCCTAGAATGTCATCCTCCCAGAAAAGAGGAGAGTGTAACAGAAGGCATGGGGAGAAATTTGATTCATTTCCCATTTATAGGCAAACCTACCTTTTCACTTTCCAAAACGATACAATAACAAAACATAGCCATTGTTCAAAATGTGCACTTTCCTGAATTTTGTAATACAATTTTCCAGCCAAGTAATATGTACCAATGATATATATATATATATATAGAGAGAGAGAGAGAGAGAGAGAGAGAGAGAGAGAGAGATGATAGAGAGAGATAGCGATAGCGATAGAGATAGAGATAGAGATAGAGATAGAGACAGATACAGATACAGTGGAGTAAAATGTTTAAAGCAATGCATATCTTGATGACGATAGCATGCAAAAAATGAATTATTTTAGGAGAAATTTGCATTGAAAAGCTGAGGAATTTTCATGAGGACTTTAAAAGAAATGCAAACTGATATGGAAATGTGGAGAAGTTAAATTGTTTTTATTTTTTTAAAAAACAAGGCCGGGCTGATCTATTTAGATCTACCAATTGTTACAGATCTGAGGTAACAGAGTTTGAGCACACAAGGGCACCCATAACTGTTAGCGTTAGTAAATATTAGAAATTAATAAATAGTAGATTTAGATCATCTTTGGTGTATTGAAAGGAAGAAGCCAGACCCTCAACTGAGACAGAAGTCATTAAGAATAGCAAAAGGTACTAGAAGCAAGTCATTAATCCATCAATGGGAACCATCAAACAGACAGGACACTCTGCTGGTGAGGGAAGAGGTTGCCAAAGTGATGGGGGCAGGCTGTGCCCACAGTATAAAAGTGTTGTTTTAAACAAGGCTTGGGTTTTTCTGGCAAGGGTCTTTGGGCAGGAGAAGGGTGGAGCCAGAATTCTAGGCAGGGGCCATGTGGGGCAGAACCACCTTGGCAAGCTGGGACAGAGGCATTGATGCTGCACTGCTGTGCTCTGTAATGCACTGAACTCTTTCCAAAAGTAGATCTAGGTATAAATATGTGTACGATAAACCATATTTCTTAAAGACTCTAGTCTCTGCTGTGCCTTGATTTTGCAACAGAGGCATGACCCTTGGTGAGTTCCTGGAACACCCAGGAATCATGCTGCCACTAGGCAGATGGCACACAACAGTTGTAACCCTATATTTGACCATGATAACTGGAAGAAGCAAATGCACCCCCTCAAACTTGTGATCTCATTTGAATCTAGGCTACAAATTCCAAAAAAAGGGAGGGGAAAAGGCAGCAAATTCCTGGGCTCACCATGTGCAGCACTCAGAGCCACAGGTGTGAGTCACAATAATCACCCATCCTTCATGCACAGTCAGTGGAGCTTCTAAGTATATCACAGTTTAGTCATCCAGATGGAAAATGAACCATAAAGGGTCAGAAATATGGCAGTGAACTGGATGAGGACTCTGTGTGCTGTTGTGGGCATTAAGCTATCAGAACACAGCACCCACCAGATGGTACTAAGTGGTAATTTATATGCCCAAGATGTCTTGAACCTCTGAAACATAGAGCAGTGAGTATCATGAAAGAGTCAATGCCAAAAAAAACCCCCAATTTCTTTCTTTTTTTAAAGAAAGAAAGAATAAATTATACTGAGTGAACAGCTATGATAGGTCCTCTTTTATCCTGTCAGAACCGGAAGGTGAACTGACAGAACTGTATCATTGGTTCTTCCTAACAAAAGTGATTCAGTAATGGCAGCTTACTTTTACAATAAGGAATGTTCCAGAATTCCTTTCAAAAATGATACAGCGGCAGCTGGTACCCTTCAAAATATTTATTGGTTCTCTAATGTATATTATCTTATGCATAAGCACAATTAACCTATGCATAGACTTCACATAAAATGAGCATGTAGGGCTTCTGAAGAGATATGATGTAGGGTTGTTGAGACAACGAACAGGTAAAAATCTAATATTTGGCATGCACCCCTTATTTTTTGTTAGGACATTAGGCACTCATGTGTTTTATTCAGTGCTTTTTTCTGGGGGTATTCAAGGCCACACCATACCAGCAGTTTCCCCCCGCCCCCATGTTAAACATGTGACTCTGTAACAACTTCATGGTGAGTACCAGCAGCATTTTTCCTCTTAAAAAAGCACTGTTTTTATTCATTATTTTGGCTTTCATCATACTGATGTTGCACATTTATTGAGATCTTAAGGCATTGGGTTTTTTTTAAAAAAAAAGCTATAAGGAAAAAGTATGTTTTAAAATATATTTATTAAATATTCATCTTGCTTTTTAATAGCAGCTTCTCGTCCTTTTGCTGGCAGCAAATAGCAGCTTCAGAGAAGCAATTTTCATTGGGAATATAGTGCAGGAAGCCCCAAGGCTAAGGTCCCAAATGTGGCTGCCCAAGGCACACATTAAATGTATAGTGCATTTCATGTATCATGTCTTTTGGCCCAAAGTTTCCTGCTTTTATGGAGAGGCTCTTGTAGAAATCACCTCTCTTCAAACAGAGATTTTTATGGATTGCCATCCCCTTGGCCTCTTGCCACTGGCATCAGTAAGGAATGGCAACTTTAACTCTGGAGCTACAGTAATAGATATAATTTCTTTTTCAAAGGTCACAGTAGCCCATTTCCTGCCCAGCCAGCTAGAGCAATGAGGATTTCCTGCATCTCATGCCCTCCCCCCGTCCTCCGCCCAGAAAGGAAAGGAGAAAGATTGCTAAGTTTGTCTTGAAAGATGAAAAGGCCAGCTAGACCTACAGCCATCCCAGTTTGAGGACTGCCAATGAAGAACTACAGGCCCCATAGAATTAACTGGACTGCTGACCTTTTAGTAGATGCTGTAAATTATTTCATTCTCTAGTGAATTTGTCTCTCAAGCAAGCCAGCATCTATGTTTGAAAGAAAATAAACCATGCTCTGAATTCTGTGCAATCCTTCCTCTCTTTGGCAAAATATTAAACTAGAAGAAGAATATTCTCCAAAAGGGGCATACAACTTCATGCTTCCTAAATTACAAAATGGAGATTTAGGAATAAGGAACCTTCTTTCTCAATAAGCAAGTGTTATCTTTGATTGCTTGCATTTTTAATGTTTTTGCCAATAAGTCTGGAAAACCTTTGGTTTTGCTGTGAAGCAGCACCCTAAGAGCAGCACCTCACATTCTGTTGAAGTTAATTAATTTGATTGGGCTAGCCTACTGGTTTAATGGCATATGAGACACAAACTATGGTGGTCATGTGCACACCACCAGAAAAGAGGAGATGTATCATCCAAAAAGACATTTATGGTTTTAGAATCGGTATCAGGGTTTTTTTCTTTTGCTCTGGGTTTCAAATTCTCCAAGCTCTTTTATTAAGAGCAAAGTTAAATTTTAGTACTGTGGACAACTGGGAGGGTTGCTGTCAATCCATGATACTTGCTGATTGTTTTTTGTGGTGCTTAGAACCTTCCTTGTACCAGGGGAAGTGGAGAGATGGCACCACCAATTGTTCTGACTCAAAACCTATTGAACCACCCTGATCTAGCTACTTAATGGCCTCAACTCACAGAAGGCTCTTGCCTGAAGTATCATCTATGAAGAGAGCCTGCATGAATCAATAATGCATGGGGTGGGGCACCCGTGACAAGGAGAATGTGCTTTTGACTCAGTCATCTGGAGTCTCATGAGAGAATCCAGCCCATTCTCAAAAGCCAAGTGAGTTAAACATTCTCTCAGAGCTATAGGGCCTCCATGCAATTACTCTCCATTTAAATTGCAGTCGTGGGATTTGTTTCCTTGGATGGATTTTTCTTGTTCCTTGTTTCCCAAGAGCAATGTAAAAGATATCAGATCAAGCCGCCACTTAGACACACTCATGTGCGGCAAAGAGCCAACTTGACTATGGAACTGTGCAGGATAATCACCTGCCATTTCTTCCTTGTCAAAGGTAGGTTCCACATGGAAGGCTGAGCAGTATTGTCCATTGGTTCACAATGTCAAAATAGAAGGTACAGGTAGATTGCTAAGTTCTACCACTTTCCAGGAGAGCAGAGGGTCTCAGGGTGTGAACTGAAGGCACATAAACCACCATCTTGTTGGAGCTAAGCATTTTATTGTGGAGCTGTGGGGAAAGAGCTTGCAAAGGAGCACCCTGCACCCCACAGGATCAAATCCTCCACTCAACAGCTGTTGACCCTGTTTGATTCTGAGGGGCGCTGCTTCAGGGGGTGGGCATTGGCCAGGAAGGAGAAGTAGGCATTGGCCAGGAAGGAGAGGTAAGGTAGGAAAGATATTAAGAGCACCCAAGGGCATCTACATGCATCAACACCCACCCACCCCATGCTTGTCTTCCTTTGGGAAGAAGCAGGTGGCTCAGCAAGTACCTATCCTTTCATTCTATGTCTTTTTGCTGCTGCTCCTACTTCCTGGCCAACAGCTCCTTCTTCTCTTCTGCATTGAAAGGAAATGTCACCTACTAGCAGTCAGTGAGTCAGGGAATGTGGAATGGCATTGCGTGCCTGGCTTCTGGAAAGCAAGCATCACTGCCACTTACTGAGAGGGCAGGGGGCAAGTGCAGGGAGTGAGGTGTGGGGCAGGCACAGCAGCAAAGCCAATCTGATGCCCTGCTACTGCACCTACACCGTGCAGAATGTAGAGGTGGCAGAATGTAGAGGTGTCCTCCATCATTACCTGGGACATCTGGAAGTTTTCCATACCGTCTGCCTCCCGATATTTGTACCTGTATTTCCAGAATGGATTCTGTTGTTAAGACTGCAAAGCAGCAGAAGCCACGATATTTTCCAGAGAACAGCCATTGATTGAACACTCTTTCTTCACCCATTTATCACCACAGTGCTGCTCAAATTACCCACCCCATCTCTTCATATCTTTGTCAGCTGCAGCTGAGTGATCTGCTAAAATTCCAGCAGTCAAAAGGTTAATAGCAATGGGACTATAATTCAGGCTTCTCTGACAGATGAAGTTTCGGAAGAGGGAAGAGAAGGAGAGAAGTTTCTGTTGTGAATAGTCATTCTATCTTCTCCTCAACTAATCACCTGAGAAGTGTGATTATTAAATCTGTTCTCCGGGAACACTATCACATACAAGTGCAAAGTGTGCTTATCAAATCTGTTTTCCAGCAGCCCTATCATACACAAGTGCCAAAAGATCATCATACTGACTGAAATAATCAGAAAGAAGTACATTACCTAAGCCACAAAAGCCCAGAGAAAACCAGAAAAGGCAGTATTCTCCAATATAAATAAATAAATTGTTTATCATTCAGCACATATTGTGAAAATGCATTTCAGGCACAGGGAACAATGTTGTTATAGCTGCAAGATAGTCTCCTTGCAATGTTACTCTGGGAAAATATTGCCTAAAATATTCAAAATATCTTCTTAATGTTACCACCAGGAAAGTTCTGCTATAATAGACCTCTAGAGCCATTCTAGTGTGGAATTAATGGTTTAAAGAGAGCAATTCAAGTCAGTTGAGCATGACTCCTGCACTGGGACAAGGGGCCTACAAATCCTATTGCTAGCTGCTTAGGTTATATAGGATTTCCTTGGAATTAAATGCAGACGTTTAAAAAATGGATATTCTCTTGGAAAGTCGTGTCCTGAACATAGCTAACCTAAATGTTGAAAATAGAGACTTGTCAAAAGCACAGGTGCTCCTTAAGCAAGTAAACTCTATATAGTTTTACCTTTCAATTAATTTTGGTAATAATAATAATATGCAAACACTTCAGGTTGCATTGAACTAAGTCAGACTCACAGTTGGCCCATTGAAAAAATGGACTTAGGTATCAAGTAAAAAATGGACTTAGGTTGAGTTCAATGGGCCTACCCTGAGTGTGCCTTAGTTCGATATAACCCACAAACGAGAAAAAGCAAGACTGTCAGCAGTGCACAGGTAGTGAACCTGTGACCTTCCAGATGTTGTTGGACTTAAACTCCCAGTCAGCATGACCAATAGTCAGGGATTCTGGTAGTTGCAGTCCAAGAACATCTGGGGGGCCACAGGTTCCCAGTACCTGCTACAGCTTATCAATTCTACATTTCAAATGCCAACTGAATATTCATTGAGATGAGCTGTGACACTGTAAATGGTACTGTTATCAATATATCTAAGACAGTCAGACTGTATATTACTATTATAAAATAAAAAAGTAAAATTAATGTTTTAATGTATGATCTGCTTCCATTTTCCTTATTTAGTACGGCAAATTGCACTTACCAGTCCAGACCTATAATTCATCTCTATTCCATTTCATTAAGAGGGTCATTAAACATGCGGCACCGTAAACAGCAAGTTTTAATAGCATTTCTTCTTGCACAGTGAATTAACAGGGATGGAAATGATCAAAAGGTACAAGCCAATGAGCAACTTCTAATTAAGAAGGATTTGTAATGTGAGCCATTGTTGGGAGGGGAGGCATACCAATAGGCCTTACCTGCCTGAGGAATCTCTTTTGCTTTCAGTCCCTCTTCCTCACTCTAGATCTAGATCCAATAAATGTGTTAGTATACGTGCAGAAATGTGTGTCAATTTCCTTCATGCCCTACAATTTCAGCCCAGCTTTGGGTCAGTTTGTGGCAACAGTATAAAGAGTTATTGGGAACTTAATTGATGTTTTGCAACATCTCAATATTTACCAATGTACAAGACGGAGCAAGTAGCAAACAAGGGGAGGTCATAAGCAGCAGCTGAAGCCTGAAGCCCCAAGAACTTCTTTTTTCTGGCTAAATTAAAGAATGTCTCAAAAGTGTTATGGAAAAACATTTAACGCAAATGCTAACGCAAACGCATCTTGCATATTGCAGGCAGGCTGTCTGGGGGATTTTAAACTTGCTGCAAGGAGAATGTGCTGCCTTCCAACCTCTTTGGTGCTTTCAGAAAATGTTTATTGAGAATTTGCATTAAATATTAGTTTACATTGAATGCTTCCTAATGTTTTCCATTAAAGAGAAAGAAAGAACCTTCATCCATTTTCATTTCTGCTAGTTCAAACTGCACTAATTCACCAAACTACTTTAGTGGCAAGGTGTATATGGTAAATTCAAGGAGCTGGAATAATTACCTCCCATCAAAATGTGTTACTGATCATCACCTTATCATTCACTATCAAGTACCAAGCTGCGCAAAACCTAGAGTGCCCATTGGAGAACAGGTCTGAACACTTCTTTCCCTAGTATTCCTTGTAGTGAATCTGTCATAACAAATAACTGTGGCTACGACCCTGAATTCAATTACCTGAATTCAAAGGGTCTTGCTCCTGAGTAACATGTACCAAATGCACCTGCCAAATTGGTAGCCAGGTCAAGTGGGTATGAAATCTTGGGTATATATTCAAAAACACTTTGCACCAATTATTGCTTTTCCCTTTACTCTATCCTGACTGTTCATAGCGACAGCGATAGTCACCCTAATCGAAATTCCAGTTGTAAATCTTCTCATCCCATCTGTTATCCAAATAGGCACACCAAATTGAGTCTATGTCCAAGAGATCTGTGGCCAAATGCATTGTCACTAGCTCCAAGGCCCCCATGGGTATTTATGATATTATGAAAAATCAAACCAGGAACATCTTTTCCAATAGGTATTCATGAATCTAGCAGGCAGCTCTCCCCTAGCTCTTTGTTTTCTTCTGGTCTTTTTTTGCTCTCTGGAGATTGCAGTGCTAGTGTGTTTCGGTCCTCGGAGCTTTATAAAGGCTCAAGGGACTCTATGCTCCTGAGGCTGAGAGAAAACAAGAGAGAGCCTTTCTTTTTACTGCAACAGTCACTGCACTTGAATTTGTCACTATGGGTGAACTGAAAAGTGACAAAAGACATGCCTGAAATGTACAACAAAAATTATTTGGGCTTTTCTAAAATAGAAATATTGATCTCTTGTTTTTGTAGTTAAAATGGTGCATTAATTTTTGCAGTCATAATCTGACTGTCTGCTACACTGGCTCTCATAGATAGCCCCCAAAAATACCTTCCCTCCCCCCCCCTCACCTTTTCCCTCTATATGATTCCAATGCTTTTTAAATATTTGTTGCTGCTTGTTTGTTAATTTGGTGTTTTAGTAGTTGGATTATAGATGCTTTTATGTTTGTATTTTATTTGTAAACTACTTTGGGCAGATGACTGGAAGGGGTAGCAAATGCCGTAGAAGACAGAATCAAGATACAAGATGACCTTAACAGATTGGAGAACTGGGTCCAAATTAACAAAATGAATGTACTAGTACTGTAGTACACATGAAAAGGATCTAGGGTTCTTGGTGGACCACAAGCTTAACATGAGTCAACAGTATGACGTAGCAGCATCAGCATAGTGTCCCGATCAAGGGAATTAATAGTGCCACTCTGATCTGCATTGGGCAGACCACACCTGGAATAATATGTCCAGTTCTGGGTTAGGAGGATATTGACAAGCTGAAACATGTGTGGAGGGCAACCAAGATGCTAAAGGGTCTGGAAACCAAGCCTTATAAGGAATGGTTGAAAGAGCTGGGTATGTTTAACCTGGAAAAGAGGAGATATGAAAGCCATCTTCAAATATCTTAAGGGCTGTCACATGGAAGTTTGAGCAAGTTTGCTTCCTCCTGCTCTGGAGGATAGGAGTTGAACCACTGGCTTCAAGGTGCAAGAAAGGAGACTCCAGATAACAACAGGAAGAACTTTTTGGCAGTAAGAGCTATTTGACAGAGGAATGGACTCCTTCGGGAGGTTGTGGACTCTCCTTCATTGGTGGTTCTGAATCAGAGGTTGGATGGTCATCTGTCTTGGATGCTTTAGCCAAGATTCCTACATTGCAGGTGCTTGGAGTAGATGACCATTGGGGTCCCTTCCAAATTACGATTTTATGATTCTGTGAAATATAGGCTTTGCCTTTCTTGCTATATGCTTCTCATGTAGATGGTTAACAAGCAACAAAAATTAGAACTCTGTTATTTAAATCTAACAGGCTTAACTGATGACAGATTTCAGGCATGCACTATGTTTAGCTTTCATGGTGAGTATAGATTGGTAAAATCACCCTGGCCCGTTGTCAGGCCCTCCCCTCAGCCATTCAGGAAGGCCATTATAGGAAGACACCATACGAGGAGAAGAAATGCCCATATGGTTCTGGGTAGCAGGAAACAACAGAACAGCCTTTTTTCATTGCCAGTACTATGTAGACATATGAGCCAGGTTTATCCTGCCTATCCTGCACAAATTCCCAGGACGTACAGAACAACTCAACATTTCCCTACTACTACAGGATGAAAACCCAGATGTTACATACTCAGTTGCTAGATGTTGCGCTGCCATGATGGATATTCGCAGAAGGATGGTTTGTGCTACAAACTGGTCCTAAACAGAAGGCCCATATTGCAAGACCGTCATTCCCCTAAGCTCCACCCCTTATAGTTGTTTTAACTGTGTGTTTTCTAGTTCTTATCTGTTTTCATTATCAGTTCTTATTCATCAATTATCTGTCTTTAATCTCGTACTCTAATCTCATTTTATCCTGTGCTTGTTTCTTTGTTCTTATTTGCCTTAACAATTACCTGTTTAAATCCTAACTGCTATTTTTTTCATTTGTTTCTCTTATGCTGGTCTATTACTGTAATTCTTATTCTTCTAAAAAAAGATTGGTAAAAAGTGCTAAAGGCATTAGGAATTCAAGCCAATGTCCACCTGACAATACTCTTTTATTAATACAGTAGTACCTCAGGTTACATACGCTTCAGGTTACATATGCTTCAGGTTACCGCTAACCCAGAAATAGTACCTCGGGTTAAGAACTTGCTTCAGGATAAGAACAGAAATCGTGCTCCGGTGGCACAGTGGCAGCAGGAGGCCCCATTAGCTAAAGTGGTGCTTCAGGTTAAGAACAGTTTCAGGTTAAGAACGGACCTCTGGAACGAATTAAGTACTTAACCCGAGGTACCACTGTAATAGTACAGTGACAGGACCTAAATAACATAAGAGTTTTAATAAACACAATTGGGGTTGCAAATACAATGCATTCTTTCTCCTTCAAAAAGCACAGGCATAAACTCACTATGATTGCAGTCCATTTAAATCAGCCATGTCTGTTGTTGATTGTAGTCATTGTCTTTCATAAAAGGCATCTATTTAAATGGACTTTTTCATTGAACCAAGGAGTTGCCAGGTTCATTTCAGTATAAGCAATCGGTAGATTAGATGTGTAACTAAGGCCATTCAGATTGTGCATTCAACAGTCTACTATGCACATTTTCTGTTTTTATTGTACTGATTTTTATGGAGATTGTCACAAATCACTCTGGAATTTCCAATGAAGGGCAATATGCAGATGAATACATGAATAAGCCAATTTGTTTTATATACAGTACTTAATTTAGGCAAAGAGAGCGAGAGAACCATGAAGATGGAATGTATGGATACTTTCTTGGGCTGTAGAAGAAAGATACATGCTTAAAAGGTTGAAAAACGGGATAATCAAATATTGCAGCCAGCCAGTACCACCAGTTTGTGAGTGTACGCTAGTAGTTGCCATTACTGGTGCAATGGGATGGAGTAAGAACACTGAATTCTTAAGCCTAAGAAAGTACTTGGACAGAAATTCATAGATGGGAGATAGGACAGTGTATGTGAGTGGGTAGGTCCAGAGAATCTTGAATCTGCAATCAAAGTCAAGCTTTGAAGTCCATGCATGACCCACTCTTCAAGCTGCCACAAACATATTCCTAAAAATTGATGGTTTCTGCCAGCAGACATGCTTGGGCTTGAGAATGTAAAGGAGCCCTTGTCATCAGAAGAGTGCACCTAGAAGCCTAGGTATGACCAAGTGTCTAGGCATTAGGTGGATCTAAACTAGACATGACTAAATCTGGATGCAGCCCTGTGTGATTTCTGTGCCTCCCACGTATCTGCTGTGGACCATGGAAAAGGTTGAACAGCAAAGGATTGTCAGTAATTCTCTACTGAGCAGAGGGGTTGTCACTGCTGATCCATGAATTGCTTTGCACAAATAGTCCATCAGATCTTTAAATATTAAACAAGCAGAACAAACAAATATTAAAGAAGGAAAAACCAACTAACCAACTTTACTTCTTCTTTTCTTTTTCTTTTTTTGCAAGGTGCAAGCACATATTCCCTTCAAAGCTTTATCTCCTAGAAGCAGCAATTTGCAGGCTGCTTCCTGTCCACCTATGCACATCAGAATTCAAGTCAGAGGGGTAACCTTTTGTGCCTCTTTGCCCAGGTGTGGATGACAGTAAGCATGTGGGAGGCGTTTTCTTTACTGTTCAAATTCAGGTATACCAGTGAAGTACTTTGCTTCTAGGAACACAGGTTTTTTCTTTTCTTTTCATTTCTTTTTTTTTCTTTTTTTCTTTTTTGCTTTGTTTTGTTGGTTTTTTTGTCCACGGAGAAATGGAGCTGTCAGAAGCTAATATGCTTTCTGTTTGTGAAAATCTACGCAATGGCGCAATTCTTGCTGGGCATCTTTTATTTACTTCTTACCTGGCAAAGACCAATTACTGAGAAACACCATGACTGATTCTGCTGGGCATCCCAGGTGACAGCTGGCTTGGTGGAAGAAAATCAGAGGCTTTCATGGAAGGATCCATTATATCCGCTAGCACTAGGCAGAGAGAAAAAGGAAAACCCTCTGTCCTGAGAGGAAGGGCATTTGGGAAAGCTTGTTTGCATACATTTCATTAACCGTATTGCTTCAAGCAACATTTCATTAAGCTAATCATTGCACTCTGAATGCATTGTGTTTAGATCCAACACTTCTCTAGTTTAGAGTTATGCTCCCATTTTTCCCCAGCAGAAGCAATTTTTCTTTCTGTGTTCGGGGCATTCAAGGTGGAATATTTTTTCCTCATCTGTAATGAATGTATATTTGGTGCTCCACTAACATTTCCAGGGGATTTGGTTGTCTTTCCTCAAAGCACATTCTAGAGTTTCTGATGTGGGGAATATTACTTTTTTCCCAGATCCCAGAGCAATATTTTGTGTTTGGGGAAATGCACTCTTCCTTCCTACATATTTGTTGCTCTACCACCGAGACTCTGGAGACTGATGTGGAATGTGGTTTTGCAAGAGTTAAAGGCTGCTACTGGACAACATCCACGACATCATCACTGTAGTAGTACATACCCTCCAACATGTTGAGTCCCAAAACCAGGACTTCACATCCGTGCTCCCACATGATTTATGTGACCTGCACAAGATCGCAACCCTGAAATCATGTGAGATCACAATGCCCCAAATAGCTGCTGTGCTCTTGCAGGAGAAAACAAGATGTTCTGTTTTTTTCTGGGACACTTGCAGGACATGGTAGTATGTCATAAATCTCCTCCACCTTGGACCTATACTATTTTGTGAAAATTAAGTTTTATACTAGGAGACATATTTGAGATTCCTCACAATGCTCTTTGGAAGACAGGTTTGGGATTCCTCACATTGCTCTTTAAAAAGGATGAAGGTTTTCCCTTTCTCCTTTATATTAATTCCTGATCATCTTATTTATTTTTAAAAATATCACTTTTACTTAGCTCTTTGAATACATGGAATTCTTCACCCACCCATTCCTCCAGTACAAGCTGCATAATTCTCAGTTCCTAAAAGGGGCTAATTAGAGTATAGGTATATCTCTGCAGCAGAAGTGCCCTGCCTTTTGTTAAGATTATGCTGCTCTCCTTTCAACAGGGATGGGTTTTGTGTGGTCTTCGATCATGATCCAGAGAGGTCACACAACTACATGTTTGCACTTGGGGATTTGTCTATAGTCTCCCTCAACAAATGCTTACAATCCCACCATCCCAACTGTAAAAAGGCTTTTTGATATGCCAAGAAAGTATGCATGAAAAAACAGAAGAGAAAGCCTGTTTGGACAGTTAGATCAAAATAATTTACATACGCTATTGGTTATATATACAGTGGTACCTCAGGTTAAGTACTTAATTCGTTCCGGAGGTCAGTACTTAACCTTAAACTGTTCTTAACCTGAAGCTCCACTTTAGCTAATGGGGCCTCCTGCTGCCGCCACGCCACCGGAGCACAATTTCTGTTCTCATCCTGAAGCAAAGTTATTAACCCATGGTACTATTTCTGGATTAGCGGAGTCTGTAACCTGAAGCGTATGTAACCTGAAGCGTATGTAACCTGAGGTACCACTGTAGTTGACATAGCCCATTTGGCTGGGTTTTCTCAAGTCTTTTGTGTCTGTTTTGCTGCTTGGGCTGTATCAATACAAAGCCAGAACATGAAGTACTGCTCACACGTACCTGAACAGTGAGCCTTAAAGAGCTGTTTTTAAAGGCTTACAGGAGCTGTAACTTAATCCATAAGGAAAACCTCACAGAATCTCTCCAACCCAACTGAACAAATGCTTAGGTACCCTACCCGACTAAGTCCTCATCAGGCTTTTGACCAGGACAGAGGATAGGGCTAACAGTAGTCGTGTGGGATTGGAGGATTCACTTTAAACATACAGTATTTACTGTGTGTCACACAATCCAACCCCATGCTACAACTTTTCTCTCCCCACAGTAATGCCAAAGGAAAGAAATGCTGCTTGAATTTTTCTGCACATCCACTTCCCTGACTGCCGCCTTGCCACCTCACTGAATGACTGACTGGCTGATTTGGAAGAATAAACACAAGCAACATCTGCTCTGTTTTCTAAGTGCCCTCACTTCAGAATATGGAGACAGCTGTTTATGAGAAGACAATGTGCGCTTCATTCCCAGATGCAGGTTTTTCATCCCCATTTTACTGTTTTAAACAGCATCAAAGAAGCTACACGCTAACAAAACTTGACATAACAGATAGACAAGGAAAGAGAAACATTCGTGAAAGAACAGGCATATTGAACTCTGAGATGAATTGAAATAAACTATGGTTGAACTTCTCCTTAGTTTCCAGGAGCAAGGTTAGATATCAGTGTTTTTACCTTCATTGTTGATCCAGAATAAATCCAGAATTCAACCCACCACCTGAAAGGTTCTTCTGAAAGTGTACATAACAAAGAATGAAAGAGAGAGGTGGGAAGTACAGCATACTTTGTCTGACTGAAGGCCTGCTCTAAGATATGTATCAATATTCAATGTATCAATACTCAATGACTGGACATTCATCTTTCTTAGGTAATGAAGGGCTTCCTTTGGTTAATTTTTTTCACAGTATCCCCACAAGGTGAGAGGCAATCTTTTAAACACCTATTTTGAAGGGAGGGAACTGAACCATGTTATGTCTAAAACCTCATAAACACAACCAGCATTTTATTTTGCGAGTGATACTACACTACACTCTGAAAAAATCCTTTGTGTGTTAAAAATTCAGCCATCAGAAACCTGTATGTACTAATCTCTTTTATTTGTCCATTAGCTTCTTATCACATCTAGAACTATTATTTTTTTGGTTCACTGTTCTTCTTCATATGTTTTCTCATAATAGCTATACCATCCATTTGTGTGCTCTCTAGATGATATGAACATATCTAGTTTCTTCCTTCTTCCATTTTCATTTCCATCTCTTCTGCTGTGGTGTTCTCCATGCCTGGAAAAACTTTCCTTTTGTTATTTAAGGCACTTACTTCTCCTCTATTTAGTGATAATGTATCGTGCACATTCAGATAGAAACACTTGTTATAGTTCATTTAGGAATCTACCACCAGAACAAATGTGGAGGATCACATGACTTAATCCTTACAAACTTCAAAAAATCCCTACCCCTGCCTAGTATGCTGGAATAATTCTAGTCTAGCCATTTGTTCTGCATTCTGAATTGGTACAGTCCATTGGTATGTGTTTATTTCACATACTTTTTTCTGAGGGTGCAGATCAGGTTCAGAGTTCACTTAAGGAAATACCCTCCTGAAAATTTGTGCACCTTAAATACAAGGCAAAATATTACAAAGAATAGAATAGTGTTTTTCACTTGAATGTATGTTGGTCAAGGCTATGCCTTTTTTAAAAAAAGAAAGAAAAAAGAAAAGGTAACCATTTAATGATAGGCACCATTTCAGACTCAAGATAACATTTTCACACTCTCTTTCTCTCTCACACACACAGAGCCAAAGCCAACAGATCTGTTAGAATAGGTGTAATTAGTTAGCACCCAAAACAAATAAATGGCATCAATCAAAGTCAGTAGCCAAAATTAGAAAGAAAGCTTGCTCAGATAGGAACCATTCTCTAAAATAGAGAAGTCCAAAATGAATGTGTTTCCACCAAATAGAAGAGTCGAATATCTGATCTGCTTCACTGAGAGGATAACAGACACTGTCATGTCCCTGAGCTAAAGAAGAAAAAAATAGCCTAATTATTGTCTTAACACAACAGTTTCGTTTTAAATCAATATCTTGAGGAAAGAGCAACAACTTCAATCAAAAATAAGGAAAAGTCTGTAATGGAACAGATTCCTAAAACTTTTCCTTGTTAAAAAGCAAGGTAAAGAAAAGATTGTCTTCGAAACTAAGTTTAGATCAGTGAGGGTTACTTCTGAAACCTTTGATTAAAGCACATTGTTAAAAACCTCAAGATTGCAGTGAATTTATTTGGTATCATTTAAGAGCAAGCTTAATGTGGTCTGTTTCTCAGAATTACATACATCACCAGTCAAAATAAGATTCTGCTTTTATTAGAATCTTGAATGTGAATCTGACAGAATTTTTGTAATTGCATATTAGTACTCAAATACGATACTCATTTGCCAGAATTTATTTTAGGTATTTTTACTATCCACCATTTTCTGAAGGTACAACCTGGTTGTTACCCTAAAAAACTAAAAGCATTGTAGAAGGAGGTCAGAATTCATTGAATTTCCTCTATCTAACTCCTGTGTCAAGCTAGCCATATGTAGAGATCATTTACATAAGAAGAGCCCTCTTGGATCACACCAAAAGCCTATCTAGTCCAGCATTTCAGGGCCTATGAACAGCGACTGAATATGAATAGCATGGAGGTGCTGTTGGGTAGGCACTTCCCATTTTTGAGAATGAGGAAGATGATAAATCTTGGGGGGAATTGCACTTCCTCTGATGGAAAAGATTCATATAGGAAGAAGAAAGAACCATTGAATTCAAAGAAGTGCTGCATTACTTCTTTATGCTGCATAGGAGAAAATAGAAGAGGCAACAGGCACTAAACTCAACCTTGTCTTCTGGGAAAATGAAATCTAGTGTGGAATTTACCCTTTTCTTTACCCAGATATGTGTCCTAGCAGGCAATCACCAGTATCATAGTGCTGCTATGTTGGGGCAGGGGAGGTAACACCTGAAGTGAACTTAAGCACCTCTGTATGATGGTGACAGCAGCCATGAAATTAAAAGACGCCTGCTTCTTGAGAGAAAAGCAAAGACAAACCTAGACAACATCTTAAAAAGCAGAGACATCACCTTGCCAACAAAGGTCCGTATAGTTAAAGCTATGGTTTTCCCAGTAGTGATGTATGGAAGTGAGAGCTGGACCATAAAGGAGGCTGATCACCAAAGAATTGATGCTTTTGAATTATGGTGCTGGTGGAGACTCTTGAGAGTCCCATGGACTGCAAGAAGATCAAACCGATCCATTCTTAAGGAAATCAGCCCTGAGTGCTCACTGGAAGGACAGATCCTGAAGCTGAGGCTCCAATACTTTGGCCACCTCATGAGAAGAGAAGACTCCCTGGAAAAGACCCTGATGTTGGGAAAGATGGAGGGCACAAGGAGAAGGGGGCGACAGAGTACGAGATGGTTGGACAGTGTTCTTGAAGCTACCAGCATGAGTTTGACCAAACTGTGGGAGGCAGTGGAAGACAGGAGTGCCTGGCGTGCTCTGGTCCATGGGGTCACGAAGAGTCAGACACGACTAAAAGACTAAACAACAACAAAAATGATACCTGTATATTTTGCCCCACAGAGCAAATAGCAGTTTGGGGGAAGGTTTTCAACCAGGATAACAAGGATAGGAAAGGGTTGTTGTTGTTGTTTTGTTCTTGTTGTTAAAAAGATATACCACAGAGTCATGGTTCTGATCTGAATCACACACATCCGTGCAACTATATCTGCCATTTTAAAAGTTCTAATAGACCCAATCATAATTTTCTGCTGTCTCATCTTAGTTCACTATATCCTCATATTATATCGGGGGAACCCCAGCCAATCAATGTTTTATTATTTCCTCCTGCATTTCTGTTCTGTGCTACTGTTTTGCAATTTTGCTGTTTTATTTTATTATGTTAATGTAAATTGTACTTCTTTTAATTCAAACATTTAGTGAAAGACAGGCTATAAATACAAATAATAAATGAATCAATTCAAGGTTTTTGAACACCAGCCTCCTAAGCTTGGTATTCTATCCTCAGGCTCAGAGGGGCTCTTGAGTAAACAGTTCTATGAAAGTTTCAGCAAAAAGTTGGCTGTTAAACATAGTATAATGTGGCCTATTCTTTCATTAATTGCTTAATCCCTAAATGATTAACCTCTAATTATGCTTTTATGCTTTTATTACATTAGCAACATATCCTCTGTTCTTTCCAATCAGAAAAATGGCTCTGGTGGGTGGGAATTTACCTCAAAGACAAGGAAGGGAGACATTTGGTTTTCAGAGTTAGTATTCTCCAGAGGATTCTTTACTCAAAAAATGGACCCGGATGTGTGGCAGTAAATGAAAGCACAATGTGCAATTAAGATTTAAAATGCAACTTCATATTGTTTGTGGGGGTGGGGGACAAGTTCAGCATTTATTCCCCAGTTTGTTTGGATGGAAGGGGTAAAACCTGTAATTTAAACAGACCTTTCTGCATGTCAGTTAGATTGATTACAGTTTCCTGGGAACAATACTCTTTAAACAGATCTTTATAAGGTTTATATTACTCCCAACATCTTTTCCCCATTATATGAAAAACCCCTTGCTAACAAATGCAATCACATTTCTATTCAGTGCCTTTCAAAAATCTCCATCCTTCATTGTCTGTGGCCACCTGTTAGCACTTCCTTTTCTGTTTTTAGCTCCATTTGCTTTGCACTGTAACCTTTCCCTTCTGGTCTCCTGCCGTTGTTAGCCTAATTTTGTTCTCACTACAATAAAACTATGGACTGGTTTATCCTTCATCCAGTCAGAGAAACATTATTTAAAAGTGTCCCTTCCTTTTATCAAATTGGTTTCCCTCAAGCCTTAAATGGCAGCCTGCCCTCTGCAAAGAACTCACAGGCTAACTAGAGACACACTTTTATCCTTCTTTATTTTGAGCTCTTGTCCAGCCTATGCTCATAGGCTACATTTCTAAGATCTTGAAACAACCGTTGTATCTTTTAAGATCACATCTTCTCTGTCCATAGTGCTTTATAGCACTCATTGCTGTGGTGCCCCTATCACTCACAAGTGTCTCTTCTTTTCTTTAAAACTCTCCTGTAAGGCCTGAAAGGTGAGAAAATAAGAGTACTGTCATTGTTTGCTTGTTACATTTTATCCTGCTATGTTACATTTTATTTCTTCAAGAAGCTCAAAGCGCTTTGTGTTGATTGGGAAAGAAAAATAGGTATATCAAAAGAGAATTCCTGTGTGCCTAGATCCAAGTTTGGGGCAAGTACTCTTTGGGGAGAGAACCCAAGCAGATATTTAAAATCACAAAATATGCAGCAAAGTAAAGCATAAAAAATATAAGCCGTTAGACCTTTACAATATCCCCTTCTAAGTAGCTTCCAAAGTCCTCCTCTTCCCTCAGCATAGAAAGAGACCACACATTTCTTAAGTTAAAAATGGTTTCCTTACAAACTCTTCAAAGGTCATGTTCATGTTCCTTTTCCACACAGCAGTCAGAGAAACACAGACAATAAAACTTAGGTTCCAAAGTGGTGAGTGTTTCTAAATTATTTGTAAAGAATTATTTGATCTGAGCTTGGAGCAACCAGTTCAGACCTCTTTACTGGTAGAGTTCACAAGGTGGAATAGAAGAACAAAGGCATGGTAACCCTTCTTCCCAAGGTGAGGGGGAGTGACCTAGCTAAGTTTGGCAGGGTAGCTTCATCTATGGGCTCAATGCCTTCATGCATTACTTAGGCTTAAGCGTGTTCGTTATATGAGGCTGATTATCCCACACTGTACCCATTTTATACTCACAACAAACCTATCCATTCTTAAGGAAATCAGCCCTGAGTGCTTAATGGAAGGACAGATCCTGAAGCTGAGATTCCAATACTTTGGCCACCTCATGAGAAGAGAAGACTCCCTGGAAAAGACCCTGATGTTGGGAAAGATGGAGGGCACAGGAGAAGGGGATGACAGAGGACGAGATGGTTGGACAGTGTTCTCGAAGCTACCAGCATGAGTTTGAATAAACTGTGGGAGGCAGTGGAAGACAGAAGTGCCTGGCGTGCTCTGGTCCATGGGGTCACGAAGAGTCGGGCATGGCTAAACGACTAAACAACAACAACTCTGTGAGGTAGGTGAACCTAGAGTTGGTAACTGGTCCAAGTGAGCTTCATGGCTGAGTGGGGATTTGAACCTTGGTCTCCTCAGGCCGACACTCTACATCACAGCTTTCTTATGTGAAATCATTCCTATTGGGTAGGAAACAAGGCACTGAAAGATTTAACATTCCCAGTGTCCTTGCTGTTTGTATTTCTTACTGTCTACTTCAGTAAGGACAGGCAGGCCTACATATCACTATGCGTAACAGACTGGGGAGGGAATGCATGTGTGACAAACACTATATTCTGAGCAGAGCAACAGTACCTCCTAAAGCATCTGTGATCAGACCACTTCTCTGGAAACCCTCCACAGACAAATCTCTTGTGTTTTGTTTCGGAAGGCACACTTTTTGCTTAATCCCTTTCCCACACTGCCTCAGCTAGTTGAAAACTGTCCAGTTATTTATATGAGTGCAGAATCATTACAGTGGTGGACCTAGCCTCTAAATAAATTCTCATGACAGTGAGAGACAGTCATGCCAGATGGTTGAGAACTGCAAAAATCCAGCAAATTTAATTAGTAAGTTCTGTGCTTGAGAACCAGTAATGGCAGCCCTTGATGGGACAACGTTTTCAGTCTAAAAGATGGGTGAGAATTGACTCCTGATTTCTGGCTCTTCTGGAAAGTTGCATGTCTGGAATTACTTTCATTGCCTGTTTTCACCCAGAATAATGTCATGGTAAGTTGGATAGTAACTTAAAATAAGGCACTTTTTAGTCCAAGAGATGCCTAAACAGAGAGAAAGGTGAAAGGTTCACCCATTCTTACATCATTTTTTAAATGAAATATGAGCTGTTACCAATTCTAATTGAATGGAGGTGACATAGAAATTCAACTGCTGTTATTGAGCTAAGACTAGATTATTAATTTTTTTTATCTCTTTGGAATGAAATCTCAACAATTTATTTATCAGTTTTACATACCTCCTGTAAGATAAGGTGATTTACAGTGGTACCTTGGGTTAAGAACTTAATTCTTTCCGGAGATCCATTCTTAACCTGAAACTGTTCTTAACCTGAGGTACCACTTTAGCTAATGGGGCCTCCTGCTGCTGCCGCGCCGCCAGAACACGATTTCTGTTCTCACCCTGAAGCAAAGTTCTTAACCTGAGGTACTATTTCTTGGTTAGCAGAGTCTGTAACTTGAAACGTCTGTAACCTGAAGCGTCTGTAACCTGAGGTACCACTGTATATCAATAAAAATATTAATATGATGTCACGGCCACCCAGGACTGGTCCCAGCTCACAAGAGACCTCACTCCGTTGCAGCTTATTTACAGGAAAAGTTTATTGAAGATTTCTGCTTCTCATACAGTTCAGCATTGTGGCCGTACGTCTGCCACGTTAGACCGCTGAAGTCCCCTCTGACTCCTCCCCTCTTCCGCACCAACTTAATAGCCTGGCTCTAGACCACCTCTTCCTCTCCTTTCTTTTCCGCAGGGTCTTCCTGCCCCCCTGGGTTCCCTCTCTCCGTGACTCGCCTGAGGCTGAATCCTCTGCCGCCTCTTCCCCCCTCTTTCTGGCTTTAGGGCCGGGCTCCTCCCCTGAGCTCTCTCCACTTCCGCGCGCCTCTACGTTTGAACTTGGCGCGCGTACGTTGCTGCTGACCTTTCTTTCGACCGCTACACCACCCCCTGCTCTGCTCTCCACCCTTTCCGGCTGAACACCCTGCTCCAACCCCCTCTCTCTGTTCTCTCCTAATCCTGCTCCCTCCGAGAGACTGACGACTCCACCCCCTTTACTCCGTTCCGGCTGAGACGTCTCTTGCTTCCTCTGTCTTCCACTGGGCTCCTCTCCGCTTCTCCCTTCTCCTCCCCTTTGCTTGATTAAGGTAACCCCCTTTTGAGAATCCTCTGACTCGCTGCTCAGACTCGTGGATTCCCTCAGAATTCCATCATCTTCTTCCTCATCCTTCTGCCCCTCCTCCCACTCGCTCTCCGTCTCCTCTGTCATCTCCTCCTCTCTCCCAGAAACCCTGACATCCATCCCCCCCTCGAAGCCCCCCCTTCCCCCCTCCCGCTCGCCGGGGACCGGTTGTGGAAACTGCGGCTCTTCGGGGGTAGGCTCAGGATACAGGTCGTCTACGTCAATGTTCCCTGCTGGCAGTTCTGTGTAAGTGTATTCGAAGTCGGGTTCTTCCCCCAAATGCTTCTCAGTCTCTGCTTCCATCGCTACTTCCTCCGGTGCTGCCCGCCAAGGACCTATCAGCCACCTCTTACGCCATTCCTCCTCTGGCTGCTCCTCCCACCAATAAGGGGTTTCCGTGTCCACCCCCGAGCACGATCCCCTGGGCGGGCTTGATTCTGGTGTTCTTTCCTCGGGGGAAGAGAAACCCCTGAACGTGCTATCTGACAATGTGGGTGTGAAAAGCCAGTCATCAAAGTACTCAGCTGGCATGGGTCTATGTGGGAAAAGTGCATGGAACTCTTCCTTCAAAAGGGGTTCGTCTAACTCGTAGCCTGGCACCCAACTATTAGCAGCGGCTGGTGTGCCCTCCCTGGCGAGAAAATATTCAACTCCCTCCTCCCCCCATCTCGAGTCCAGTATCTCTGTGACCTCGTTAAGAGGTCCTGGTCTTGGCGATTCCCCCCTCTCAGGCGCCCTCCTACGTGGCTCTGGGGGTGCTCCTGACTCTTGAAACCTGTGTGGGGTTTTGTAGGGAGTGAGCACCGACCTATGAAAGACCGGGTGCACCCTGGAACCTTCCGGAAGGGCTAGACGAAAAGCCACCGGATTGATCTTAGCCTCAACTTGATATGGCCCTAGCTGCCTGTGTCCTAACTTCTTCTTGGCCAATGACCTGGCCGGCATCGCGTGGGCTGCTAACCACACCCAGTCCCCAACCTGGATGTCCTCTCCCGCCCTCCTGTGCTTATCGGCCTGCACCTTATACGCCTGTTTTGCCAGCTCCAAATGTCTCCGCAGCTCCTCGTGCACCTCTTGCAACTCCGCTGCAAACTGGTCGGCATCTTGAGGCCCCCCCCCTCCTGGTGCCGCAAATCTCGGGAAGGTTCTGGGATGACGGCCATTGTTCGCGAAGAAAGGCGTCACCCCGGTGGAAGCGTGTTTCGTGTTGTTGTAGGCGAATTCAGCCATCGGCAGATAGTCCACCCACGCCGCAGGTCGCTGGTTGGCGTAGCACCGCAGGTACTGCTGCATGATCGCGTTGACCCTCTCCGCTTGACCGTTGGTTTGTGGATGCCTCGCCGATGTCAGGTTGATTTTGACGTGCAAGATGCCCAGAAGCTTTCGCCAGAAAGTGGAAACAAACTGGCGCCCCCTGTCGGACAAGACGGACTGCGGAAGTCCATGCACTCTGAAGACGTGATCGATGAAGAGCTTTGCGGTCTGTTCTGCCGTCGCCACCTTGGCACAAGGGATGAAGTGCGCCATCTTGGTGAACAAGTCCACCACCACTAACACCGCCGTCTTACCTCTGGAGCTGGGCAGGTCTGTAACAAAGTCCAACGCTACCCTCTCCCATGGTTGCTGCGGTGTCTCCAGCGGTTCTAGCAATCCCGCCTGCTTCTGGTGCACTGGTTTGGACCTCTGGCAGATATCACACCTGGCGACGTAGTCCGCCACCTCTCCTCTCATCTGGGGCCACCAAAAGTCTCTAGCCACCAACTCCATCGTCTTCTCTTTGCCGAAATGGCCTGCACTAGGGGCGTCATGCAACTGTTGCAGAACCTTGGCTCGAAGATCGTCGGTGGGCACGTAAAGGGCACCCTTACGAGTCAAAAGTCCATCTTGTAATTGAAACTCATCGTTGTGTCGCGACCCTCCGCGTAGCTCCTCCATCTTAGACTGTGCAAACTGATCCCTTTGCAACGCGCGTCGCACCGCGTCCAGGTCGACTGCGATGGTAGCGCACGTCCACGCCTGCGGTGCGAAAATGTGCTTTGCTGCGATTGGAGCTGCTTCCTCCAAGTATTGCGGCTTTCGGGACAGCGCGTCTGCAATAACATTGGAGTCTCCTGGGATGTATTCTATTTTGAAGTCGAAGTCCGCAAAGAACTCCGCCCAGCGCATGTGTCGCTGGGTCTGCAACTTAGCCGTCCGCCAATACTCTAAGTTCTTGTGATCCGTGCGGACCTGCACCGTGTGCTTGGCTCCTATTAAGAAGTGTCGCCACGCTTTGAAAGCTGCATGAATGGCCAACAACTCCCTGTCCCATATGGTATAATTGCGCTCCGCCTTGCTGAGCTTCCGGGAGTAGAACGCACCCGGTCGCCAGTTGCCTTGTGAATCCTCTTGCAAAAGAACGGCCCCAACCGCTCTATCTGACGCATCGGTCTCTACCCGCATGGGTCTGCCGGGATTCACGTGGAGCAGCTGCTCTTCGGAGGCGAAAAGACCTTTAAGCGTCCGGAAGGACCGCTCCGCTTGTTCGGTCCAGACGAACTTCTTCTTCTTGGAACTGAGGGTGTCAGTGATCGCCGCCGTCGCGTTCGCAAAACCTTTAATAAACTTGCGGTAAAAATTGGCAAAGCCGATGAACCTCTGGACCTCTTTCCGATTTCGAGGGCTTTTCCAGTCCAACAGCGCTTGAACCTTAGCCCTGTCCATGGCCAGTCCCTCGTCGGACAACTTGTAGCCAAGGAAATCAACCTCTCTGACATCAAACTGGCACTTTTCCAACTTGGCGTACAGCCTGTGTTCCTTCAGCCTCTGCAGGACCTCCCTCACGTCCTTATCGTGATCCTCCGGCGATTCCGAGAAAATCAGGATATCGTCGAGAAAGCAGACACACTTTTTGTAGAGGAGACCTGCTAGCACGTGGTGCATAAATGCTTGAAAAACGTGGCTGCCATTTTGGAGGCCGAAAGGCATGACTCTGTATTCGTATGTGCCCAGAGGGGTGAACATGGCGGTCTTCCACTCATCTCCTTTCCGGATGCGGATGAGATTGTAAGCTCCACGTAGGTCCAGCTTGGTGAAAATCTTGCCCCTCCTGACGGTCGCTAAAAGGTCGTCAATCTTGGGCATGGGGAAAGCTTTGGGCTTAGTCAAGCTGTTGATGAACCTGTAATCCACTATAAGCCTTTTTTGGGGCGTGTCCTTCTTCTTCACAAAGAAAACAGGGCTGCCTCCCGCTGCTTTAGATTCCTGGATGAAACCTCGCTTGAGGTTATGGTCTATGAACTCCCGAAGCTCTTGCATTTCGTCCTCCGACATGGAGTACAGCTTGGCAGCAGGCAATTGCGCCCCTGGCACTAAATCAATCGCGCAGTCGTAAGGTCTATGAGGCGGCAACTTGTCAGCTTCCTTCTCACAGAAAACCTCCAAGAATTCCTGGTACTTGTGAGGCACTGTTTGCACCATACCCAGATGCAATGGCTGCTCAGCTTCTCCTCCCTGATCGGTCTGAAAGCAATGCTGAGCACAATACGATGAACAAAAGTTGATCTGCCTCTGGTACCACGCAACCGCGGGACTGTGCCTCTCCAGCCAACTCATGCCTAACACGATGGGTGTGTCCGATAAGTGGGTGACATTGAAACTAATAAGCTCTCGATGGTTGCCAATCTGCATCATCATGGGAGGGGTTTGCTGCACCACTTGCCCCCCCAGCAACTTCCTGCCGTCCACCGTGACCACGTTCAGAGGCGTCGTTGCAGGCAGGAGCGCCATGTTGTGCTGCTTAACGAACTGCAGTCCCATGAAGTCGGCGTTGCTTCCCGAATCGATCGTTATTGGAACCTCGAGGAGTCTCCCATCAGGCAACTGGAGTGTTGCTGTGAGCAGAACTGCCGGTTTGGGAGGCAAAGGGTCCACGCTCTGCAGTGATGCTGGGGGCTTGTCTACAGATCCGCCTGGCTGAGCCCCAGTAGCTCTGCTTCCAGCCAGGCACTGTCGTTTCCCTGAAGCTGCTCCCCTGGTTGCACCTCTGCTGTTACAGTTGCCAGCGCTGCAGTGTGCTTCTGGAGCCTCTGGGGGCACTCTTTCGCCATATGGTGCGCACTGTCACAGATGTAACACTTCCTGGTTCCTCTAGGAGGCTTCGCTTTGGCTGCACCAGGGACAGGGCTCTGGGATGGCTTCTGAGCCCTAGCACCACCAATCTCCATTGGCTCCTCTCTGTCCTTCCCCATTGGCGAGGGGTGCGCACGGCTGAAGTCCCTGTGCACAAAAGGGAGAGTCCTTGCTTGCGCACGCGCTTGGGGCCCGTCCTCCTCGTGCCACGGACGCCCCTCATGTCGAATTCCAAGAGCTAAAGCCCGTTGCACCACGTCTTCTAGGGTCTGGGGTCTGTCCCCCCTAGCGATCTCATCCTTGATGGGGGGGCTCAATCCCTCCCAAAAAAGATCTCTGACCGGTTTACTGTCCTTTGGCCAATCTAAGGCGGTGAGCAATGCAAAAAATTTAGAGTGGTATTGGCGCACAGTCGCTTTCCCCTGCCTCAGCCCGTGCATTTGACGGCGCGCAATGTCCACATCCACAGAGGATTGAAAACAAGAATCCATCGCTTTGATGAACGCAGTTGAATCGCGACGGGCCGGTCCATCTTCGCGCCACAAATTGCGTAGCCAAGCCGTGGCCTCCCCATGCAGGTGCGAAACAATGAACCCCACTCTCTCCTCCTCATCTTTAAAATCGTGACGGAGTAAGTGCAGTGCATATACAACGTCCGCTCTGAAATTGGGATAGTCTTGCAAGTTGCCATTAAAATGCGGAACTAGGGCACCCCCCCTCCGTCCAAGCGCAATGCCCTCCGCTCTGGATCCTGGGGCCCCCGCCTTGTCCGCGCGCTCCCACCTTGCCTGCAAATCCTGGCACGTCTTCTCCAAGTCGTCATTCTTCTTCTGCGAAGCAATGACTGCCGATGTGAGAGCGGTAACCTGATTCCGCAATGCAACCAGCTGCTCCTCAGCGCTCATGGCTGCTCCCGTTCGTGAGCTTCGCAAAAAAAAATTTTTGCTTTCTGAGAGGGGACTTACTGTCACGGCCACCCAGGACTGGTCCCAGCTCACAAGAGACCTCACTCCGTTGCAGCTTATTTACAGGAAAAGTTTATTGAAGATTTCTGCTTCTCATACAGTTCAGCATTGTGGCCGTACGTCTGCCACGTTAGACCGCTGAAGTCCCCTCTGACTCCTCCCCTCTTCCGCACCAACTTAATAGCCTGGCTCTAGACCACCTCTTCCTCTCCTTTCTTTTCCGCAGGGTCTTCCTGCCCCCCTGGGTTCCCTCTCTCCGTGACTCGCCTGAGGCTGAATCCTCTGCCGCCTCTTCCCCCCTCTTTCTGGCTTTAGGGCCGGGCTCCTCCCCTGAGCTCTCTCCACTTCCGCGCGCCTCTACGTTTGAACTTGGCGCGCGTACGTTGCTGCTGACCTTTCTTTCGACCGCTACACCACCCCCTGCTCTGCTCTCCACCCTTTCCGGCTGAACACCCTGCTCCAACCCCCTCTCTCTGTTCTCTCCTAATCCTGCTCCCTCCGAGAGACTGACGACTCCACCCCCTTTACTCCGTTCCGGCTGAGACGTCTCTTGCTTCCTCTGTCTTCCACTGGGCTCCTCTCCGCTTCTCCCTTCTCCTCCCCTTTGCTTGATTAAGGTAACCCCCTTTTGAGAATCCTCTGACTCGCTGCTCAGACTCGTGGATTCCCTCAGAATTCCATCATCTTCTTCCTCATCCTTCTGCCCCTCCTCCCACTCGCTCTCCGTCTCCTCTGTCATCTCCTCCTCTCTCCCAGAAACCCTGACATATGATATAAATAATTCTGTAACTCAAAGATACAATAGGAAATGGCAGCATTACGCTACTCTATCACTTCCATATGAATCTAACTGTTGGCAATCAAGAAACAATCCTTCATCTTATCCTTCCTTCAAAAGCCTGCCAAAAATGATTCACCCCAGCCTGCTTCTTAAAAGAATGTAATGAAGGTGGCAGATACATATCAGAGGGCATGGAATTCTACAGACCCAGGGCCAACACCAAAAAGGCATTGCCTAGCCCTCCCTCGTAGTATGCTATATGGTTCATCTCTAAACACACCATAACATGTCCACAGGAGCTTGGGAAGCACATTGATTGATGAGAAGGTAAGATTCTCGGGCTAAGATCATTTTTCAACATGTTTCTTGGAGCATAACATGGTTATTATTTATTTGTTTGTTTTGTCACTCTGTTGAAGTTGAAAGAGCACTAGAGCCCCAGCTCAGTTCTTGGCCTTAGTGATTTACTGGAGCATTTATAGTTATCAAGATCAGTGGTTGAATGGATGCTCTACTTGTTGCCTGCAACTCTCTAGGGTTGGATGGCCAGTTGGCAGATATAAACATAGGGAGCTGATCAGATATTCAATGTATTGTTCAGGGGGAAAGAAAGAAAAGTGTATGCAGAATGAATAAGACCCTTAGCAGCTCTGACTTTAGGACAAAGCCATTCTAATAGGAGAATTTTGTCAGCTGCCATTTCTCATCAAGGATAATAAATGGGGGAGCACATTTATGCCACTGAATGATGAATATGTTGCTCTAAATCATTTCACTTTGTTTGTCATCGTCTCCATTCTTTGTGGCATCTTCATCTAAGTTAACGGTATGAAATGGAACTTTCGTCTTCAAGGCTTAGAAAACCCATTATCAAAGATGGTGAGGTTATTTATTTATTATTAGTCATTTCATTTCTATATCGCTTTATATTTTTAAGGGGGAAAATATCTTAAAGTGGTTTACATTAAAACAAATAGAAGATGTACCGAAAATGTAAGTCCCGTGCAGTTGTTCATTTTTTATTATATGCTGAAAAGAAAAGAGATAGGGGGTGGTTTCCCACCCATTATCTGTTGCCTGATAAAAAAATAATAATGCACAGGACGTTTTACATGAATTTGGGTATATATGCATAGGTCCCTTTGTAAATGGCACCTTGAACACGTGTAGACCAGGGGAAGAACCAATGATGGAATGATTGACTGCTCAGGGCTATGGTTTTGAAATGGCAGCAACTGGGTTTTTAAGAGACATTCAAAGCATCCAACCAATGGGACCTTTCTGGATGGCACTGGGAATTTTTATTTTTTCAAACCCTTAATATTAATTGCTATGTTAGACAAAAGTTGGATTTCAAAAGGATCGGAAGTGGCCTTTATGTATTTATGAGATTTCTGAGCAATTGAGAATGAGAGGCAATATGACAGGTGCGATACTGAAGTCCTAGATTAATGTCTTTTTGTAAATAGTTGGGGTGGGTTACAATGTATGAGTATTATGGGTGATATCCAATGGTAATTGTGCACAAGCAGAACAGAATTCCACTCACACAGCAGAACATCACCTCCCTCTTCTCCCATTGCAAGAACCTCACATGATCCCAAAATTTGCTCCATAGGGTTGAAGGATCCTCCAGAGCAGATTTGGGAATGGGGGAAGGAGAGGAAGTGGGTGTACTGTTGAGCAAGCAGGAGTTCACTCTCACAACACTGATCTCACCCCAATTATAATGTGGCTATAAAAAAGGAGGGAATGACTCGTTTCTAAAAGTGGACACTCATTTATTGTGTAGAATGTTCCCCTATAGTTATTGGTTCTGCTGTTGTGATAAGGGAGCATTTATGGAAAATACTTTTAAGGCATGGGAAGAGAAGTGCTACAAAAGCGTTGAAACTGTCCAGGATTGCTAACCCACTGGCCAAATTAGCCAGTATCAATTACATATCAAACCAGTCACTTCTATTCTGTGGAGTGAGTGTCATTGTCAATTTTCATGCTTCCCCCCACCCTGCAGCTGTCAAAGTGGGAAGGGACACAGAAACTTACTGTATAATGGTGTCATTCCAAACGTTAAGAGACAGGGTACTAATAGCTCACCATTTCCCAAACAGTGAGAGCAATGTGAGTGGCAACTCATGTTGGACTGAAGCAGGTCATGGCACTTTGTGTATGTGCCTAACATGAAGAGCCATGCTCTTTGGGTTCTATGCCTGCCTTTAACAACAACAAAAACCCTTCTGATTCCTTTATCATTCACGGTCCGATTGATGTTTTCCGTGAGAAATGAATACAGATTATTCAGATCATCCAAACAGCCTATGCACTATGCTGACTTCTATTCTGTGGAGTGAGTGACAGAAAATGTGTTTCCCCCTCTTCTCCCTCCACCCCTTCTATTAAACAGTTTCTAAGGTGAGTCCTTGGCAAAAGGCTGTTTGTTAATTCCAAGTGCATTCAGGCACATTCTGTAGTTTGACGTGACCCTATGTCACCAAGAGCGACACGGAGCACCAACATGGGCAACAGGGAAGGATAATCAAGATCCAGACCTACATGGAAGGAATTTTATTAGCGGCAATCTGAATCATTTCAAGACTAGTTAATGTGTACACTTGAGATAACATCACTGTGCTCACACAAGGAAAGATAACATCACTATGTTCACACAACTGCTAAATTCCTTTTGCATGTCATGTTTGCTGTCTTACTAATCTAAAACACATTTTGCCAACTTTTAACTGTTACACAACAATTATAAACCTTCCTGGAAAGTACAGAGCCTTGGACTATTTTGATTGTTGTTAGCCGCCCTGAGCCCAGCTTCGGCTGGGGAGGGCGGGATATAAATAATATTTATTATTTATTATTGTTGAAAATCTAAGTATGGGTCAAATTCCAATCCCTGACAAGTAGTAGCAAGATTCCAGGAGTTGCCCATACTGTTTCTTCGTTCCCCAACACAAAAGTATTTCCCGTGTAAAACCTGAATATTGTCATCCTATGTAGAGCTGATGATACTGATGATAAATGGTGGCGTTCTCTGTAAATCTGATGTGTTGCTAGGCCATGTCCAAGGTCTTGTTACTGGAATGGAATGCCCTGAACAAGTTAGGACAAGGTTACCTGTAATTCATGGCTGGCATCCATCTGTCTCAAGAGGCAATGGAAGTGCACCTTCGGGGGTGAAGTCAAACCATTAGAGGGTTACAGCGCCTGCTGTGGCTGTAAAGACCAATATGGAAAAGACATGCTTTGTTGCAGGTGTGGCAGCTGAAGGTGTCCATTGTGCTGATGCAGGTGTACCATGAATTTCTTCTTTCTGCACTCCTGTCTACAGATTTTTAAAATATTAAGTGGTTTAGAAATGCTTTTAAATAAATTATAATAATCCCTGTATTAACTGTTTTATACAGGCAGAAATAATTAAGACCTGGAAACTACAGTGCATGGCATGAAAGGCCACTTCTTTAGCACACTTGTCTATTGTTATTTTTTTTTTAAGTGTGCAAATCAGCCCTGCCAGTTGCACCTTCAGTTTTCTGCTCTAACTTCAGAGGGAGGAAGAATGCTTCTATTCAAAGAAGTCCCTCCAATTCACTCACTTCTGCAGCAGGTACAAGTAGAGAAGGCATTTTTATTGCACCCAGACTACCTGGCATGACAGCAGACATTGGTTTAATTTCCTTCTTGTTTCTGCTCGAAGCCAAAATGAGTCATCTTCCCCATGAAATACAAATTTGTACACAATGCTGGCTGTTAATTACATTCCCTGTCTCCATTAAAGAGTGAAGTGACAATTTCAACCTGTCCCTGGGTGGCCGTTGTGTGTATGCTTGCTCACTTTCTCTCTCCTACCACGAAAGCTGCTGTTGTAACTCAAGTGCCACTTGGAATAATCAAACTAGCATTTCAGAAGGCACATCACAGCCAGCAAGCTGACAATGCGAAGGCATTGCTGGGTAAGCACAAACCATTTATCCTTCCAGCATAAAACAAATGTCGAGGCAATCTAAATAGATCTTTCTGCCCCTCCCTGCTTTCCCCTAGGAGCTAACCACTTCCCCAGGTCTACATGGAGCTCATCAGCCATGCACCATAGCAGTTTAGGAGAGGGTAGCTGCTGTGAGCACTTGAAAAAGCAGAGATAATGAACTGCAAGCTCTTGAAGAGACCAGAGTGAGGGTGGTAGTATAGTCCTTCCACCATAAGCTACATAAAAAACCCACATGTCCTCAAAGTTGTGATGGTGTTTGATGGATGTTTGGAGATTGCAAGTTGGCTCTAATGGGAACAGGGGAAGTTGTAGCATATAGTGTTTATAGCCCATATTTTTCTCCAAGGAGCTCAATATGATGTACCCCTCCTCATTTAATCCCCTGCTTGAGGTAGGTTGGAGTGAGAGGCAATGACTGGCCTAAGGTCATCCACTGTGAGCTTTGTGCCTTAGTTGAGATTTGAACCCTGGTCTCCTAGGTCATGGTCTACCATTGGCTCTGTTTGCTCAAGTGGCATTGCAAAAGGAAATGTTTTAAGACTCGAGCGGGGAGAAAGAGTGGCAGCTCTCATGCAAAGGTTCTTTTGTGCAGAAAATACACTGCTCTGCTACAATCAACTGGACTCTTACAATCGACTCAGTCTATTACTGCAGTTCCATGTGGCACATAATACAGCACTGTACTGCTTACAGACCCACAAAAGCAAAGAAGGATCAGTTTCCCAAACTTTTCATGTTGGCGTCACACTTTTTAGACTTGCATCATTTCGCAACACAGTATTTCCGCTTTACTAGCAAACCAGAGGTTAAACTAACCTTTTTCCAGCCCTGGGAGGAGTGTTCTCACGACACACCTACACACTGTAGCCGACACCGTAATGTGTCATGACACACAGTTTGGAAAGCTATGAGCTCGATTACTGCACCAATCATAGCAATCCCAAGCAGATCAGCTCCATATAATTTAACTTTTACATCCACACATTTCCATTCTGAATATATATGACAAAAATAAATATAGGGGAAATGCCAGTTCTTGGGGAGGAAGGCACTGTGCCTATAGTTTGCCTATAAGGCCTGCTATTCGAGTGGCTTCGCAGCATAAGACATTCAAAGCAGAAACTAAAAGGCAAAATATGTATTAAAAACACTACCAAGAGTAAAAAGGGCAGCTACAGTACAACCATCAGCTAACTATAGTACAACCATCATCAGCCTTCAAAAGCTGGTCAAAAAAGAAACATTTTCAGCTTGAAGCAATGACAACAAGCAAGGATGGGAGAGACCGGAGAGGAATCCTGGTGGATCTCAACAGGACAGATGTTGCAGAGAGGGCAGGAATGTGCCCTCCAGGTATTTTCTGGACTCCAGTTCCCATCAGCCCCAGCCAACATAGCCAATGTTCAGGGATGATGGTAGTTTTAGTCCAACAACATCTCAGGGCCACAGGTTCCTCACACCTGAGATAGAGTAAGAGGACTGGAGCAGTGACAGAGGTGCAAGCTTATTGTTTTGCTCGAGTAGTTGTGTCTTCAAATGTTTGCAGCAAAAATTAAAAAGAGCACCTCCACCCCCTGGACAGTAAAATAATTGATGAATAAAATAAAATGCACAAATGATAGCAGGTGGTGGTGGTGGAGTGGGGGCTATATACATGCATGCATGCATGCATACAGACATATATTGTACATATACATATATATATTCTAAATGCTTGGTAATATCCCATAGACAATAACAAAAGTAAACATATACATCAGCTGTGGTACACAAAGATTTGAGCTGCAGCTGTTTGAAGATTGCCTACTGTGTTGGAGGCATTTGGAGAAGTCGTGTTAGGGTAGAAGAGAGCAGGTGGGAGGGAGGAAGATGTCTGGTGAGAAGGGTTGAGGTACAGAAATGGGCTGGAGAGGTTTTGGTAATATTTTGTAACGTTATGGATGGTTGCAGGGCTTGATTGCAGCATTTATATGGGGCCAGAAATGAGAGCTAAAATACATGAGTACATGTTCCGTTGGTATGCTGCCTCACCATATGACCGAAGGAGTTTACAACATCTAAAATCATTTTAAAACCACACCTAAAACATTAAAATGGTCTTGGATTCCCTATCTTCCAGCTTGGCAGGGGAGCTGTCCAGCACAGCAAGGAGCTGGTGTCAGAGCCAGGCTGCAGAAAGCAGCTGAGGAGCTGTCCAGGAAGGTAACTTAGAGCTGGAGTCTCATGACAAGAAGCTGGTTAGAAAAGATGTTGCCTTGTTTTCTGCATGAGCTAACTATGATTAGCAGTATATCTGTGCCAGGTTGAATGCTTACAAGAATGAACTTTAAAGCACCATTTGAGAGCCATTTCAAACTATGGTTTGAAGCTATGGTTTGAAATGGTTTTTTAAAGCTAACTCTCATTGTGGGTTTGATGCTAAGCAATAAAACACACATTGCATGAAATTGGAAGGTTTTGTGCCACTCCTGCTCACACACCTACCTATGCATACACAATGTTGTACAGAAATGCGTATTGATGCATGTGCATAGATGTTGGGACCCAGCAAATTCAAAAGCAAATGGTGTGATCAAGTTCTGAAACAGGCAAGCAATGATCCAGAGGACCAGAGGCAGATGGTGTTGCCAAAGAAGGATTGTGGGTCTAGTTCCACGACAGGCTAGGCAAGGTATGGCATGGCAAATCTGTTTAGCACATTATCTCATCAACATATTTCTCAGACTGAGGAATCAGGTCAGGTACAATAGTTATACAGGGTCAGTAATTATTATTATTTATTTATTTATTTATTTATTTATACCCTGCCCATCTGGCTGGGCCTCCCCAGCCACTCTGGGCGGCTTCCAAAAGAATATTAAAATACTGTGATACATCAAACATCAAAAGCATCCCTAAACAGGGCTGCCTTCAGATGTCTTCTAAAAGTCTGGTAGTTGTTGTTCTCTTTGACATCTGGTGGGAGGGCGTTCCACAGGGAGGGCGCCACTACCGAGAAGGCCCTCTGCCTGGTTCCCTGCAACTTGGCTTCTCGCAGTGAGGGAACCGCCAGAAGGCCCTCGGTGCTGGACCTCAGTGTCCGGGTAGAATGATGGGGGTGGAGACGCTCCTTCAGGTATACTGGACCGAGGCAGTTTAGGGCTTTAAAGGTCAGCACCAACACTTTGAATTGTGCTCGGAAACGTACTGGGAGCCAATGTAGGTCTTTCAAGACCGGTGTTATATGGTCTCGGCGGCTGCTCCCAGTCACCAGTCTGGCTGCTGTGTTCTGGATTAGTTGTAGTTTCCGGGTCACCTTCAAAGGTAGCCCCACGTAGAGTGCATTGCAGTAGTCCAAGCGGGAGATAACCAGAGCATGCACCACTCTGGTGAGGCAGTCCGCAGGCAGATAGAGTCTCAGCTTGCGTACCAGATGGAGCTGGTACACAGCTGCCCTGGACACGGATTTAACCTGTGCCTCCATGGACAGCTGTGAGTCCAAAATGACTCCCAGGCTGCGCACCTGGTCCTTCAGGGGCACAGTTACCCCATTCAGGACCAGGGAATCCTCCACACCTGCCTGCCTCCTGTCCCCCAGAAACAGTACTTCTGTCTTGTCAGGATTCAGTCTCAATCTGTTAGCTGCCATCCATCCTCCAACCGCCTCCAGACACTCACACAGAACCGTCACCGCTTTCACTGGTTCTGATTTGAAAGAGAGGTAGAGCTGGGTATCATCTGCATACTGATGAACACGCAGCCCAAACCCCCTGATGATCTCTCCCATCGGCTGCATGTAGATGTTGAATAGCATGGGAGAGAGGACAGAACCCTGAGGCGCCCCACAAGTGAGAGCCCAGGGGTCTGAACACTCATCCCCCACCACCACTTTCTGAACATGGCCCAGGAGGAAGGAGCGGAACCACTGTATGACAGTGCCCCCAGCTCCCAGTCCCTCAAGACAGTCCAGAAGGATGTTATGGTAGATGGTATCAAATGCCGCTGAGAGATCCAGCAGAACTAGGAAACAGCTCTCACCTTTGTCCCTAGCCTGCCAGAGATCATCAACCAGTGCGACCAAGGCAGTTTCAGTCCCGTGATGAGGCCTGAATCCCGACTGGAAGGGATCCAAATCAAAATATTTATTTAGCAAAATATTTATTTAGAATATGGCTGGACTGACAAAACCATGGTGCTGTCTCTGACCATTAGAGGAGAAACACTGAAGTGAGGTCGGAAAGTTCTGTCTAGAGCTACCTAGGTGACACAAAGTGTAAGGCAAGGAGTAAAGAATTCAGGGTCCTCCACTTGATACCCCTAGTGCCTTACAATAGATCATGCTGAATGTGCATATGTGAGGGAACCCCTGGCACCATCCTGTTTTTCCTACTCCCTGTGTGTGTTCAGCATAATGTGTAAAGAGACCTAAGGTTAGTGCCGAAAAGGGAAGCAAGACGAAGTTCAACACTGAGAGGAAAAGAGAGGCATAGCAATATGTATCACTTCTTTCCACGCTGATAGTTCCTTCTTTCTTCACAAAATACAGTTACAAACCCAGCATAAGGTTCTACTACTGTATGGAACAAGGCTGAGGTGTCCTAATGGCTGTGCATTCAGAGTAAAAGGAGCAGCTGTCTTTGGTGTCTCCAGATCACTTAAAACCTGGTCCAAGTGAGATGGTCCAAATTCACAACCCTCCATCTTATTTGCTGGCCAAGTTGAGCTTTCCAACTTCTCTAAAACGGTATCAATAATGCATCCGGACTGTTGGCTGGATGTGCTCATGAGCCAAGGCTTCCAAACCAAACAGATGCTTTGTCATAAGCTGCATTAGGAATTGCTTAATCACCATGTGCAATAACTCTGCTGTGAGCTTTGAGCAATGCATTTGTCACTGGATGTTCTCCATTGCGTCCGTGAGAGTTGCAGAGGCAGTATGTTATGCACCAAGTGTGACCTATTTAAAATGGCTATTGTTAAACTGACCAATCAGCCTGAGTGAAGGGAAATTCAAGCATATCTCTCTGCACACCCAGATGTAGGTTGCATTAAGTCAGGCTGTCCATGAGGCAAAATGTGTAAGCCAAATGGATCCTGCAAAACTTGAATGCTGTGAGTCAGGAGAGAGCACACCCCAAACTGTCTCAGAAAGCTCAAATAAGCAAAAGTCAAAGAGGTGAAAGTCATATCTGTTCAAGCCAGTATCAAGATATTCAGAAAATTGGATGGGTTTTTAAAACTCTGTGCTGTGGGCAAAGGAAGTGATTGGCTCAAAACAGGTTGGGTGATAGCAGCCTCAGGTGCTCTGTATTGTAACTCTGCTAGAATAATTACTTTTAAGGTCTCTGACCTTCAATAGTTTGCACCACAAAAGCAGCAGCAGAGGATATACAAGTGGTTAGTGCATTTTTGTCCTACACTTCTGGTGTCTCCTGTGAAAAAGAAACTTTCCACTCGCAAGGTAAGCCATGCAGTTTCTCCATGTGGCCTAAGGGAGTCAAGATATCTTGATTTCCCACCAGGTTTCAGTCAGAAATATTATAGCAGTTCTTTGTTCACTGCCAATGTGCAATAAAATTATTATTATGTACAGAACACCTAAGAATTAGCTTGGGGGTCGACATGATTTGAAAAGTTAAGACAGTTCCCTGCATTGTAAAGGAAGAAAAGGAGAGGAAGGAAGGAAAGAAGGGAAAGCAATGAGGATTATTATTTCAAAAAAGTTGGAGAGGGAGAAAAAGGATTCTTAAGAAGAGGCAAAGCAGAGATCTGGTGACAGAGAATTATAATGACAGTGAGAAGCTAGAGAAAAGGGACAGAGGTGAGAGATGGCAAAAATAATTCTGGATTTCACAATGAAATTGGTACCAGTGGATTGAAAGGTACTTAAAGAACAAGGGGGAAAGAAGCAGAGTGAATGGAGACATTTGTGTGTCTTGAAGAAGAGAAAAGAAGTCAGGGGAGAAAGAGCATAAAAGAGAAATAATGCAATTAGTCTGACAAATGGTAAAAATTAAGCAGATTTAAGAAGTAAAGAAAGCGTGGGGAAACAGGGGCCAAAGAGCAGGCAGTCACAAAAGTCAAGAACATGCACAATGGCAAAGTAAATTACCCTACACTGTGGTGATATAAAAAGGAATGGAATTCTGGGAATACTGAGAAGTGTTGGGATTTAGTTAGCAACAGACTGAGTGTTAATGGGAAAGTAGAAATATGGGAGCAGGGCTACAGCTTTTTCTTTAACACATGGTAGGAAGGGAGAGGAACAGACAAGTTCTCCTTCTCAGAAGCCACTCACAAAGGATTGCTGCACTGGAAAATGGGAGGATTCAATCCTGCAAAATGCTGTCGTTCTGCAGGTTGGAGCAGTAACCAGCACTATAGAGGATCAAATATTCCCACTTATGAGAGGATTAGATCCTGTACAATCCTGCTTCAGCGGACAGTAAGGAGAGGTCAACTAAGGAAAAATACTAATCCTTACCTTCTCCCATGAGGCTGCAGCTGCCCAGTAGGTCCATCTTTTTTTGCAGTTTCTCCTTCTTCCTGTTTATGCCCACTTCTCCTTCCTGTCTGACATCCTGCCCACTTGCAGCCCCAGTGCACTCTGGGCCACCCAACCTGACCTGTAGAAAACTGGTGTCTCAACCTGACTTGACTGATGCTCAGATCCCTCCAGAGAGGCCTCATTTGGTTTACTACTCAGCAGAATCTGGTACACAGCCCTGCTAGAAAGCATATTACGAAGCCACTGCCCGTGAATGTAGTGATAGCCATATTAAGGAGAAATAGATTGCTCAAATAGAATGCTGCCAAGATGCATTCTGCCTAATAACTAATGACTACTGCCCTTGTGTGTATTCTGTGACGCAGAGCAAGTCGGGAGACAACTGAGCTTGGTAAAGCAGGCTTGTAGTAATCTCTACAGCAGAAACCCACTTATTAGTCAATGATTCATAGCTTACTTTGCACTTGAGATGTTCTCAGGAGCTCTAATGCTTGAGGGTAGGACTGAGAGAATGCCTTGTAACTGTCACGTTTGGCTCTAGTGGCACCATCCGGTTGATGTGCCCTCTTGTAAGTGTCACATTCACTTTGAGAACCTGCCATTTTCACCATCATTTGATTCTGGATGAAGCGAGCAAGGCTTTTGCTTCCAGCTTGGTGTGACAGAAACAGTGATCTTATTCCTATATAGTAGAAGTAAGCAGCAGAGGCCGTTCTGCAAAAAAGATTCAGGAAGGAGGTAGGGGAAAGTGCTTCCATGTAACACTAATTAGCAATGTGTTTTTTTAAATATTGTTGCTCCCGATTTCTAGTTATTCTGGAAAGAAAAAGATACAGAGGCACAGCTGCTCCATGTTCTCATGTAGATGAACATTGATTTCCACAACAAGGAAGAACACACATATTGCATGAGCATTTCGTGAAACTGAAGTCTACTGAAAAATACTGTTGCCCTGCTCTCACCGCAATGGGAAGAAGGGAAGGGAATTGTGAAGCTCTACAAAGTCAGTATAAGATCTGAACAGAGCCTGTGTGTGTGCATATTGTACATGTTCTCTCTCAAAGGGGAGAGTCTCTGATTAGGTGTGCAGGACATATGCTCATGTTAGGCTCTGTTCAGACCTTTGGCTGCATGCCTGGGGGTTGGGAGTGGTGACAGTGATCCCTCCCCCTCCAAGCATTCAGAGGTAGAACTGACAACAGGCAGGGAGCATTGGTTTGGTTTCTTTATGTTACATATTTTTGTGTTTTTATACAGTGGTACCTCAGGTTACCACTGTATAAAAACACAACAATACGTAACATAAAGAAACCATATTTTTGTTTTTATACAGTGATACCTCAGGTTACGACGCAGGTGGCGCTGTGGGTAAAACCTCAGCGCCTAGGACTTGCCGATCGCATGGTCGGCGGTTCGAATCCCCACGGCGGGGTGCGCTCCCATCGTTCGGTCCCAGCGCCTGCCAACCTAGCAGTTCGAAAGCACCCCCGGGTGCAAGTAAATGAATAGGGACCGCTTACCAGCGGGAAGGTAAACGGCATTCCGTGTGCTGCGCTGGCTCGCCAGATGCAGCTTGTCACGCTGGCCACGTGACCTGGAAGTGTCTGCGGACAGCACTGGCTCCCAGCCTATAGAGTGAGATGAGCACACAACCCTAGAGTCTGGCAAGACTGGCCCGTACGGGCAGGGGTACCTTTACCTTTACCTCAGGTTACATACGCTTCAGGTTACAGACTCCGCTAACGCAGAAATGGTGCTTCAGGTTAAGAACTTTGCTTCAGGATGAGAACAGAAATCGTGCTCCAGAGGCACAGCAGCAGCAGGAGGCCCCATTAGCTAAAGTGGTGCTTCAGGTTAAGAACAGTTTCAGGTTAAGTATGGACCTCCGGAACGAATTAAGTACTTAACCCAAGGTACCACTGTACTGTAAACTGCCCTGATATCCTTGGATACAGGGTGACATATGAATTTAGTAATAAATAAATAGCTAGAATGGTTAGCAGTGGAGTCAGTTCTCAAGCTATTGTATCCACTGCTACAATCCATTCCTCTCTTGCCTACTGAATCCAGTCCTGGGGTCAACACATACCTGTGCACATATGCTACGTTTTCTCTCACACAAAAAGATGGAAATAGCTGCATTTGAGGGGAGCTGGGTTATACCCTTTATCTTTACCCTGTCTTTTGACACCTGAGATATTTATTTTTAGGAAAGTAGTGAATGGCACCTGCTACACACTGGACTGGAGAGCCAGAGAAGTGAGGTGTTGAGGCCAGTGCAGTGAAAATGCATGGGCAAGAGGGCTGAATTGGCTCTTCCAATGCATTTGCAGCATGCTTACCTCACCACCGCCTTGCACCTCTGCCTTCCAGTAGGTATCAGTAACTCAAATGGAAGGTTATATGAGTGGCACAGCCCCACTACAGTGCCCACACCTATTTTAAGACACACCTCATTCTCCTGACTGCAATTTGTTTTGATATTGCATTTTTAAATTGTTGTAATCCACCCAGGTACCTCACCCTGGGAATGGGTAGATAAAGGCCTGTGTTTCTTTCTCGGCCTACATGCCTTCCTTGCAGATAAATGCATGCATTGATCTTCCGATATAATGTTTAAATAAGATTATAGATACAGGAGTAACAGTCGAAAAACACAATATGCAAAATGGCTCTTAGGACAAGCAGCTTCATATTGAAACAAAAAATGCATCCCACCCCCCACCTTTGCCCCTGATAATCACCTACTGGCATGTCATCAAGTGACAACAATGTGGCACTAACAGCCCACATAAGACTTGTTCAGCTGACACTTCTGCCAATAAATGAGAGTGACACAGCAACCTGGCAAGTCACTTAGAGAATTAAATCATGGCCGGGACAAGCAGGACCGCTGCCGAAGCCATCGTGTGTCCGTATTACCTTGTTTGACAAGAAGCAGGTTTCCGTGGCTGTTGCATCTTTAATGTAGCAAGAATGCTGTTAACACTTTCTCCTGAAACCTTTGCTCTCCAAGAAACACACAACACTGGAGATCACATTACCAGGGGTAATGGAGTAAAGACATGTGGGAGGGGAGTTTTGTTGTTTTTGTTTTACTATTCACTTGGTTTTTACTTTGTATTTTTACCCTGTGAACTGCCTTGAGATCATGAGATGAAGGGTGGTATATTAATCTAATAGATGATGATGATGATGATGATGATGATGATGATGATGATGATGATGGAGTTTTCCCTGTGAATTGCTGCTTCTGCCCTGTTGTCCATCTATACATATTATGAAGAGGAGCTTCTCCTAGAACAACTTTCAGTCAAAGTTGTTGTTAATATTATCACCACTCTGTCATCATCATCTATCATCTTCCTTACCCGTGGCTTGGGTGCCCTTCTGCAAGGAGAAAGACTCTTATGCTCATTGAAAATGTTGTTTGTAGCACAGAGAGTGACATGGGGGAAAATGCATTTTTATACAACACGTAGTCCTTATTAAAATATTATGCAATTCAGAAATGCCTTTGATTAAAATTAGAATCAGGATAAAGATTCTAATGCGCTCAGGCCACCTGCACTCATTTTACACCACGAAGCATGGTGGCCACATTTTCCTCTCTGGTGGCCAAGGCTCTGCTGTGAATGGTTGCCTCCTCATTTCCAGCATCTTCCTCCTGTAAATCACACCCCAGAGCAATGCTTAAGAGGAGACACCTAAATCACAAAATAAAACAGGTCAAAGTTGCAATTATGATCAGCGAAGCAGGCACCAGTATGTTGTGCATAATTAAAATGACTGTAGGTCTTCTCCATAAATTTCAGCCAGAAAAAAGTGCCTCTTCATACATTGGAATAATAACAAGATGTGGAGGGAAGTGTCTTACTCCACTTCATGACTTTGGAAGAACTTTGTTGCCTCTGTGGCAGACTAAGCTCCCATTTGTTAACATCTTAGAGGACATTCCTCTTCTGACCAGGCTGAAAGGGGGCTCAGAACAGTAACTATTGCATAACTCTGAACCTGGGAAGAAGGATCTGGAAGGTGTTCCCATTTTTGAAGAGCTATTCATCTAAAGTGACATGCTTAGGAGCTAAGATGCCGTACTGGCCCTTCATAACTCCCAAGCTAGATCTGATAGGGAAACCTGTCAGAATGAGAAATTAGACTCCAAGTAAACTCTCATCTTACTGCTAAATATGTTTGAAACTAGTTTACTGAGTACTGGTATACAACTTAGGCTCATAGTATTTACTCATTGTCAGAATACCTGAATATTAGCTTTTTGCTCTTGCACAAATATCTCAGCCCTTAATTGTATTAAATATAAATATATTGCAGCTTTAAGTTCCAGGTTAAAGTGAGGATAACCCCAGAATTCAAGAAAAAGTCTCAGGTTTTAAAAACGAAGGAAATTACCAAGCATGCACAAAACCATTATGTCACAGAAGAGTCTCAAGTGAAGGAAATAATTTCCAGAGGAGGGTTAATTGAATTTGCATTCCACCCTTCAGTCCTAAGGCTCCCAGAATGGTACATAACAATATATTGAGATATACAAACAAACAAATAAATAAAAGCAACACTGTAAACAAATATAAGAGCACAAAATATGCACACACACAAATAACACCAAAGTTTGGGCTTTGGGCATTTCACAAGCAACACTTAAGGCTGAAAAATTATGATCCCTATGATAAAGTTAACTGACTTTTAACTGAAAAGCAGCTTTGAAATTGTATTTCAAAATTGTAAAGAGGGAGAGAAAACTCTGTGACATTTGCATTGTTGGCGTGCAGGATTATTATTTTTTACACGCTTATCTTACATTTGAAGTGGATGGTGTATATTTCATTTCTACAAATAATCTTATGAATGGGCTGTACTCTGCAGTCTTCCTGGGTTCTCACACTACAATCAAAGCCCTGGAAAAGACTTCATGAGGTAACTCCTCCTATGGGTTTTTTTTTTCAGAGAAGGAAGCATGGGCAGCCAAGAAATGGAAGCCTCCCATGCTAAGAAAGAAAGCTCTCCACTCTGGAAGACAGGTTTTGGCATAGCACTAGTTCAAAGGATCTGAATACTAGGTCCTGGGGACAAATAACAGAGGTTAGCTGTTACTTCAATGACCTCCTCATCACCTCCCCAGAGGCATCCAGCTCTTCACTATTGGAAACAGAATACTGTATTTGACTGGCTAGCTATTGGTATCACCCAGCAAAGAAAGTCTTATATTCTCATGATTTATTAGGTTACTTAACATATATTTGATGAGATGCTAAACTGCATAAAGAAAAAAGTGTGAAAGACCTTTCAAAAGTGGTTGGGTTCATTTTACACAACTCAACAGTAAGATTACAAGGTTTATATCTTTACTGGACATAAAGAATAGTGGTTCACCTAACACAACTATCCACTGAAAGCAGATGTAGTGGGCATTAAATTCTACAAGCATATATAACACATGATTTATTAGTGCTGCATGTGTAGGTCAACATCTCTTTTTTAGGTGTTACATTGCTAAAGCTTCTGCTGGGAATCCTTCCCAATAAATTCAGTTTTATGTTCCTTTTTCAATCCTAGCACAAAGCGAATTTATGATAACAGAGTTTGGAAAATCCATGTAATGGAGCTGTAATCTCTATCAGAAGATACAGTTGGCGGGTCAAGGCTGTGAGAGACCACCTCCTACCTTGAAGAGTTGCACAAGAAAGGAAATTTCCACCAAGTACAGGTTCTTCCAACAGTATAGTAATATGATGAGAAAAATCACAACTGCCAAAAAATTCCCTTCCATTTCTTGTTAAGAAATGAATCTTGAAACTCAAAAGGAAAAAGAAGTCAATAGGATTATCCAAGTGTAGCAGGGATGCCACTGTGTAATTGGCCTCCATTTAGATTTCAGCCCTTGATTCCTGATCTGAAAAAGCCCCATAAGGGGAGAGCTCCATGTGGGATTCTGTATGGTCCCCCAATCAGTGATCTGATGTGAGGTCATGGTGCTATCAGGATGCTGATTCAGGTGTTGTAGAAGGTGTCTTGGAGTCGGTATGGACTGATTGTAGGCTAAAAATCTGAAACTCAGTGCAGGGAAGATGGAGGTGGTGATGGTGTTCAAGCATTACTTTAATAGGTCTGTACTTTACCTTAAGTTTCAGGTTTTACTGTCAAGAGATGCTGTTAGACCCAGCTGTTCCCAACTGATGCCATAACCAAAAGTGCCTTTTATCAAGTCTGGCTGGTAGCAATGGTGGCATCTAGGCAAAAAAGAGTAATTTTGCTACAATAATTCATACCCAGATAACTTTCAAGGTAGAAGACTTTAATGTGCTTTGTATTGGGCTGCCTCCGAAAAGCAATTTCAGCTGCTTCTCAATGTGGTGACTAGAAGTTCACCTTTCTTCTCATGACAATTCCTTTCCCTTGGGATGCATATGAAAGAGCTGTCCATCTTATGGAAGCTGATACCTAGGGTGAGTCTGTGTCCTGATCTTCCAGACTAGGGTTTGGGTTGCATTCCATTCCTGAGTCTATAGATTCACATTATGTTCTAAGTGTAACCAGGCCAGCATGTCTCTTAGTTCCAGATTACGGATATAAGTCAGTCCTGCCTACAAATGGTTTCTAGCGTCCTACATTATCAACTTCTCTGCTGCACCCTATATCTCTTGTGTTCCCTGACTTGTGGAAAACTTAATTCAAGTCAAGTAATAGACACACACACAAACACAAAAGAACTTTCAAACCCTAATTTCCTTTTAAACTTATTTACAAGTTTTACCATTAAACATTATGCAAGCCCTTTGCAATCTTCCCTTAATTCCCCAACTTTAATTATATAATTGAACAACTCCCCCCCTCAAAAAACTAATTTTTTCCAGGAAACATTAAACATTACCATCTTAATGAAATTCTTAATGAAATGGTCCACTTTGAATGCAAATGAGTGGTTGTGGATCCGCCATTTGCTCATCATGCTGTGACGCAGAAGGACAAATGCCCTTTCTTTTGTCAGTCACTAGGAGTGACAGCCATTTTGTAAATTTATTTTTTTGCCAGCAGTTCCTTGGGCGGGAAGAGCAGAGAGAACAGTGGGGTTGGACAAAAAAAAAGGTGCAAATGAAAGTTTACCAAAAGCTAAGAAAATAAGAACTAACCAACTTAAACCAAACCAGTCCTTTCCCTAAAATTTACATGCTTACTGTTTTTCAGCTCTAAAGTTTTACCCTAAGTTGCTTTGCAACTACTGCTCAGGCCAGTAACTAGGCAGAGATATATTGTGGCACTGTGGGTTAAACCACGGAGCCTAGGACTTGCTGATCAAAAGGTCGGCGGTTCGAATCCCTGTGATGAGGTGAGCTCCCGTTGCTCGGTCCCCGCTCCTGTCAACCTAGCAGTTTGAAAGCACGTCAAAGTGCAAGTAGATAAATAGGTACCGCTCCGGTGGGAAGGTAAATGGCATTTCCATGCACTGCTCTGGTTCGCCAGAAGCAGCTTAATCATGCTGGCTACATGTACACCGGCTCCCTTGGCCAATAAAGCGAGATGAGCGCTGCAACCCCAAAGTTGGTCATGACTGGACCTAATGGTCAGGGGTCTCTTTACCTTTACCTAATGCAACTCCACTTGCTTCCATGATTACAAAAAACTAGTGTGGACTTCCTGAAAATTTCTTACCCCATTCTATCTTTCAGGGAAATGATGACAAGGAAATAGCTTCCAATCACGTTCCATTGGCCCAAGATCTCAATTAGAAGTGGAAGAGCACATCCTTGTATGCATAAATTCCTAGGTTCAACCCTGGACAGCCACTGTCTTGGTATAAGGCATCTTCCTATGTTCTGACTCTGAATATTCTGGGCAATTCCACATTCTGCATCTTTCTTTTTTTCTTTCTTTCTTTCATTCTTTCTTTCTTTCTTTCTTCAAGCTCTAATCCACTAAGACTGCACAGAAAGCACATTTTAATTAAGATGCCTCTAATCTGCAGTATCTGCAAAATGCACATCAACACCTGTTGTGGATTGAGGAGGATGTAAATGCTATGGTGAAACCAAACGTGCTATTCACCTTTATGAGATGATATGGCATGTCTCAGTGCTTCCTCCCTGCAATGCTCCTGTCACCATTTCCTTAGTACAAAGAGTGATATTCACACCTTTGTGAGCCCACTTTGCATTTGATTAATGGAGCTTTCCACTCTTGCTATAGTTTATTTCATGATAGTATGCCCATTCAAATTTACCATATGACTTACTAAAGACGATTGAAGGTTGTTGTGATAGTGCTGTCCCTCTATATGCACCATTGAACTGTTTTCAACACACATTGGAGAGGAAACAAAAGGAACCAATTGCATTCTAGGTGATATCCACCATAAGCCAATAATATTCAAACAAACAATTTTTTAAAATGGAATGCACACAAAACACGGCAAGCAGCAGACTATGAAAGGCAAATAGGCCATGACTGATGCACGTTCAAACTGCATAAAATTGACTCTAGTAATGTTGCAGTACAGAAAAAAGCTGTTGGTGGCTCACAATTGCTGTAAATGTTTCTCTCAGAAAGAAAGTAACATATAAATGTTACGTGTGTGTCTTTAAGCACCTGTTTACATATACAAGACAGCACTGGTAGGGTTAGGGTTCCTCAGCACAGAAGCACGGCTGTTGAAAAAGATGCAGATATATCATCCACTCTGTATGTGTTTGCTGCAGAATACCCACACCAATCATGTATGCCACATCAAGTGGGGAACTGCCCCGGAGCATCCCTCATTGATTTCTTGTCTTGAATTAAATTGCCGGCATTGAAATACTTGGCTTCCCATATTCCAGGGCTTTCCAGCGCTATACCCTTGTAGGCATATCTTCCATGAGTCTATTTGCTGTTAATCTCCCTCTTGCATTGTATTGAGCTCTCCCAAGGTGAAGAAATTCTGCCATGAACCCTGCAAGGCAAAACAATGTCTTACATTTAGTTCATGCCTTCTAGTCCTTGTGTTTGATAGAAACTTAAAGGGCCTGGGAAATGCCTTTAATTTCAAATCCAGTCACAAATGTGCCTTTCAGAAGGAGGTCACCTTGGCGTATCTGTAGTTTCCAAAGTTTCAAACATAGCATGCCCTTTTGCTCTGCTTTCAGGTTCAGAGCCTGGATACTGAAGGTGTGAAGGTTATTCCTCTTCTCAGTGAAGCTGCCCTTTATTGTAAGATGTTTGAGAAACCTGGATGTACACTCGGTTGTTTACTTGTATCAAAAAGGCTGCATAGCTGTCTCACAGGCTCTTCCAGCTGACTAATTGCTACCAGCTACACCATATGGTACCCCTGCCTATAATAGTGAACACCAAGACTTCAACTTGCCAAATGCAGACACTCACAAACTAAAGTCTGGTCTACATCTGATATGAAATATCCATGTCCAGGTGCACTTTGGAAAGTACTTCCTTTAGTTCCAGATATGTACTAAAGGAGCCTTTGTAGAATGAAATGTCATACGGACATGGAAGATAATCTCTCTGCTAGATGCCACAACTGATAAATGCAATGGAATGCCTCCCAAGTCAGAATACATAAACGACAGTTTTCAGATGCTGACATGGATCTGTTACGTGCTAATCTCTCATTGTTGAATATGTCTGCATGCACTCCTTAGAGCAGGGACCAAAATAGTTCACCCTGCAAATCCCACTTACCTATGCTCTGTAATCCGCAAAGGTTCTAGCAGCCTTCCTTAATTAAACATAGTTGTACGTTCTGGAGTTTGTCTTCTGGATTTTTAAAGTTTACTTTGTTAGTATTTGGTGCTCTATCCACTGAAGGACACATACCCTTCTCATGTTTGCAAGATTCTTTTGTTGGCATAGTAAAAACAATATCCCACATATAAATACAGCTGACTCCATTTTTCTTTTTTTAAAGAAACCTCATTGTAAACATGGACAATTATGGTTAGGTTTAATATCAAACTAATGCTCCTATTTTTAATCTTTTGTGTTTTATCCTCAGTTGCTCATTTGTGGCAAAATGATGAATTCTTTATGTTTTCATGATGTACTCTCTTCTGTTCTGTAATTTTGTGGTTTTGGTTTGTTGTAATACCTATTATTAAGATGTTGTTGTTGTTGTTTAGTCGTTTAGTCGTGTCCGACTCTTCGTGACCCCATGGACCAGAGAACACCAGGCACCTCTGTCCTCAACTGCCTCCCGCAGTTTGGTCAAACTCATGCTGGTAACCTCGAAAACACTATCCAACCATCTCGTCCTCTGTCGCCCCCTTCTCCTTGTGCCCTCCATCTTTCCCAACATCAGGGTCTTTTCCAGGGAGTCTTCTCTTCTCATGAGGTGGCCAAAGTACTGGAGCCTCAGCTTCACAATCTGTCCTTCCAGTGAGCACTCAGGGCTGATTTCCTTCAGAATGGAGAGGTTTGATCTTCTTGCAGTCCATGGGACTCTCAAGAGTCTCCTCCAGCACCATAATTCAAAAGCATCAATTCTTCGGCGAGCAGCCTTCTTTATGGTCCAGCTCTCACTTCCATACATCACTACTGGGAAAACCATGGCTTTAACTATACAAACCTTTGTTGGCAAGGTGATGTCTCTACTTCTCAAGATGCTGTCTAGGCCGGTCACTGCCCTTCTCCCAAGAAGCAGGCGTCTTTTAATTTTGTGGCTGCTGTCACCATCTGCAGTATTATATAAGATAAAATTCAATAAAAAAATTTTTATAAAAACACTATGCCAGTCTCCCCTCCCTCTGGATTTATTTTCTTTATGAACTGGCTTGCCCCGTGACATTGAAAGGGAGAATAAGCACTAAAAACTATGGAACTGCAAACCATAGGGTTGATGCTGCAGTGCAATTCCATGTTCATGGCATGGGTAAGCCTAGCATTGGCCAAGGAGAATGAACCGTCGGCCACCAGTGTCTGTGGACACTGACCATATAAATGCCTGCAATAGTTATTGTTAGCTCTGCAGGACTACTTCCAGATGACCTGTCTATTGAGCATTCATCCCAATTTGTTTACCGCGACGTTAGATGGCATTAGCTATTAAACACATTGTAAACTTTGCGTGAGAAATCGGGTTGGCAAAAACATAACTGTACAGCACCATCTGGTGTCACAATGTTATAATGCATACACAACGCATATAAAACGCTTTCTCTTTACCAATCTAGCTGAGTCCCTGGTTTGTCTGTGGAGAGGTTATATGACATTGCATCAAAGCAAGTGTTATCCCACACTTTCCTCTTCTTCCTCTCCCTCCTATCATTTGAAAGGTTTTGCTGCCATTAATATGGCAGCATCCTGTCAGTCTGACTCTGCCTCTTCCTCCTTTCTGCCTCACTCCGAGTGAGGCATTCTAGGTGAGGTGACCTAAAAGAGTCCCTGTGCCATCAACACTTTTCTGCAGCAGCTAGAAAATCTCTTTTAAATTTTCTTAAAATTGATTCTGGAAATGGCCTGGCTTTCAACGGTTTTTGCCTAAAGTGACCCACGATGGGAGTTAGGGATGTGACACAAAAAGGACCTTTATGCTCTTTAATGATTGGAAATGTTATTGTTTTTTAATGGACAATGTATGTGAAACATAGCAGCAGGTTGGCTGGGGGACTGATACTAGGGCTGAGCAGAAGGGGGCAGAGATGTGTTAAGGCTGAAGCTAAAACAACTCAGGGTACAGAATCTGTCTTCCCATGAAGGAGTCTGGGAGATCTGCTTCCAATATAGGAGAGTTCCACTTGAATATTTGTAAATGATGCAAATATCATTATGGAGAGCTCCATCAATTCCAGGAGTGCTCTCAACTGAAGGAAATTAAACCCTGCACAGCTGCCCCTGGAAGGCTTAGGGAAGTGATAAGTGTGTGAACAGAATATTTAACACATCTTGCTCATGCTGGGATCCATTTCAGTTCCCAACACTAGGCACAACCATCAGTTCTGCTGCGCTAGTGCTACAGCTCACCTTCTGTCTAGCTCAACTGAGCCACACAAAAAGTAGGTTGTCGTTGTGTTGTTCCCCCCCCCCCTTTCAGGGAGAGAAAGGAAGCATTTCATTCTTGATGAGGCTGCAGTTTGGCTGTGGTCCAGATCCTTTTCCATTACATACTCCTTAACTCCTTTACCACTGAGCAAACCTAGTGAAATAAAGTTAGGAGTTGAAAGATTGTTCAGCAGTGTTGATCAAGGAATCATTCAGACTTGGGTAGGTTGAGGGAATGCCTCATAACTAACATTTGTGCAGCAAATGGATCGGATCCAACACAGACAACAGTCTTAAAATCTATTTCACAGTAGTCAGGGAGGAGACTGTTATTGACTACAATGGAATTTAGATTAGCACTATCCAGAAGGGTTTTTTTATGCAGAACGTAAAAAATATGAACGAAACTAAAAAGGTGTATAGTGTCCTCTATAACCCAAGAGCCTTATGTGTCTCAGAGTTACATTTTTCACAACATGATACATGCTGTACTTCCTTGCAGTATCACCTTCATCATTCTTGTCCTTGGCACTATTCCCTTTCAACGAATGACAAGAGTTCCCCGCACCCTCCGCACACACTGCTCTTTATGAGTCATTCTGCGGTGGAATGCTCTGAGCTATTTATTAAAGTGTCTATTATAGTAGTATTTGTCCTCAGAATTTCAGTTCTCTGCATCTTTCTTGCCCAGAGGGCTCAGGCATAACTAGACCAAGCGGCTTAGCAAACAGTCCAGCTAATTTTAAGAACTTCTAATACAAACTTTTCTGACCAGCTAGGGGGTGTGCCTCAGAGCGTTGTTGGGTTTTTGATTTTGTTTTGTTTTGTTTTTGCTTGTCAGAGGCAAAGTGGAGTCTTTACAAAGGAGCACAAGTCAAAGTGAAAATCCCTGAAGTGTTTCGTCATGCCTCAGCAATGCATAATTTTTGAGATGTGGTGAGGTAAAGTGGGGGGGAGGGGAAATGTGTCAAAGTTTGCCATAGCACCCAGATGGGCTGATGAGGGAATACAGAGCAAACACTAGAGAGGAGAGAACAATGGCTCTGTGTGTGACTGACAGGCCTAGTTTATAATCACAGGGAACTATTTTACAGGGAAAGCAAATGCACTTAATTCTTCCCACCCCAAAAGCAAACCGGAATCCATTTATAAAAAAAGTATAATGGCTTGTTAATAATTTTACACTTGTTGGAATAATTGTGTTATTTAGATACCCATATATTGTATCACAACTTCAAGTACAGTGGTGCCTCGGTTTTTGAACGTTTCCATTTCGGAACTCGGACGCCGTAAACCTGGAAGTGAATGCTTTAGTTTTCAAACACTTTTCGGAAGTCAAACATGCCATGTGGCTTCCATTTTGAGTTTTCCGTATTGTATTGAGGCTTCCGTATTGAGTTTTTTGTTTTCGAACATTTCAGAACTCAAACGGTCTTCCAGAACAGATTATGTTCGAAAACCAAGGTACCATTGTATTTCTTTTCTTTTCACTTTTTCTTTTACTTTACTTACTCACTAAATATTTCCAGTAATATTTTTTTAAAATATTAGTTTTTTTAAAAAAAAATACTTTAAAATAGTTTTTAAAATAGTTTTTAAAAAACCCCAACAACTTTAAACTTTAGCGCAACTTTAGGGCCTAGCACTAAAACCCTTGGACCTAGGGCAGATTCAAATGGATCCTGAGCCAAATTTGTCAGTCTACAAAGTGCTTTGGCCTGAGGTGAGCTATTCTCCAAAGCACTGAATCCAAGCAATTCTTGTACCTACATACTCCTAGTTCAAATCCCCACGAAAGTCAAGATATTCATTGGGTGACCTTGGTTTCAGCCTAACTTGCCTCACAGTGTTCTTGTGAAGATAAAAGGAAAAGGTCGAGAGCTATACATACCACCTTGAGCTTCTTGGATAAAATGAAATATATAAATGCAAAAATAAAAGAAATAATGAAGTCTATGATCCTAAACATGCTTTCTTAGGGGCTATTCTGGATCAGGAGAAACATGTATTTCTCCTAACGTAATGTATATTTCTCCTAATAGACACGTTTGCATGCACTTTTGCCTAAAATACACATTTTAAAAAGCAATTTTCTCTACTATAATTCTGCATGCTATTTTCACTAATACTTGAATTTTTAGTATACACATATTTCTGCACCTAACTTGGCTGGAGAACTGCACTGCAAAATTTGGAGAAGTGAAAATTTCAAAAGATAACTGACACAAATTTGGTAGGTTCACCTTTAAATACAAGCCAAATTGCATTTCTCCCCCATCTCTAGCCCTGAGTCAGGAGGGAACTATACAGCCTCAAGCAGCAGTCAGGTTATAAATGATAACATAGCAAACAATTTTATTAAAAAAAGAAATATGCAGGTGGGAAATTCCTCCATCCCATATAAGTTTCTCAAAATGCACCAATCAGCTGCCTGGCCAAGGCTTTTACTTTTCTTTTGGGTAAATGTTTTCCAGTTAAATAATCTAAATTACAGTGACAGCTGCTGCAAATGTTCTGTAGCATCCCCTTCCTTCCTCATACAGCATGTCAAATTTATATTCACATTGGCTGACTCTGCTGCCAACTGTACCTTTTGTTGTCCGTTACCAACATTAAAAAAAAATAAAATTGGCTTACATCTTTACTTTCTAAACTGGGGCCCAGATCCTCACAGCTGCTGCAAGCACTGAAAATTACACCGAATGGATATGTGGACATTTTGTTCTTGGGCTACAATCAAATGATCATGGCCAGGTCATTACAAGTTTGGGAGTTTGCCAGAAATTACCTAAGTGATGCTTTCGCTGGTGCTCTTCCCTCTGAATTGGCGATGAGACAGATGAATTCTCAGCTTAGCACTAAGACAAAATGGTGTGCAAGACTTTGTGTCCAGAATGATTCAAATGGAACTGGTCCAGTTAAAAAAAAAACTCCCTCTTAACTCTTATTCGCAAAAGCCTTTGCATACAGGGACCCACTTTCCTCTCAAAGCAGGATTCTGTGGTGCCCTTGCAAAGAGATTGTACAAGCACTGTGACACAACAAAAACTGTGTTACAGTGCACCACTACAATCAATTATAAAGTTGGTTGACCAAGGACATGTGGAATTATCATTTGCACTTGCGGGACAGTGGGTTGGGTCCAGATTCCCCATGGGCAAAGTTCCATTCACATAACCGGTGCCCCTGGTTGGCTCATTCTAACAGGAGGATGAAAATCAATTAGGTTGTTGATGATTTCTCCTCCTTCAAGGCTCTGTGCCACCTCCCATGGAGTTCTGACTGTCTGGACAGGATTGGGATGGGGGGAGCACAGGAGGCTGCAGAGTGTCAGGAGGTTGTCAGGGAGAGCAGGTTCCTCAACAGGTCAGAAGGGAGACTTAAAGTAAAGTTGTAATAATAATAATAATAATAATAATAATAATAATAATAATTTATTTGTTCCCCACCCATCTGGCTGGGTTTCCCCAGCCACTCTGGGCGGCTTCCATAGAAACAAAAAAACACTAAAATATCAGACATTAAAAACTTCCCTGAACCTTGTTAGTGGTTTTATTTAGGAAATTAGTACAGTGGTACCTCTGGTTAAGAACTTAATTCGTTTTGGAGGTCCGTTCTTAACCTGAAACTGTTCTTAACCTGAGGTACCACTTTAGCTAATGAGGCCTTCTGCTGCCGCGCAATTTCTGTTCTCATCCTGAAGCAAAGTTCTTAACTGGAGATACTACTTCCAGGTTAGCGGAGTCTGTAACCTGAAGCATTTGTAACCCGAAGCATTTGTAGCCCGAGGCACCACTGTATACAATAGAGATCACACAGGCATGTCTGCCTCCATGAAGATGTTGACAAGACTGGCTCTTGGCACCTCCTCCTCCTGCTACCCCTCCTCTTCTGGACATCTTCCAAGCAGTCACTAACTCCAGCAAATAGGAGGGCTCCCTCCCTTGGGCTTTTCTAACTTTCTGTTCACCTACATGTAACACTCTGCAAGACCTCAGAGTCAAAGGGAGCTCAAGGCAGAAGGATCAGGCAGCTGCTGTGAAGCTGCTGCAGGGTCTTCTCCCTTTCTGTCCTCTCCTTCATATTCTGAGCTCAAAGTGTTTCCCTCCTGCATCCTGTCCTTGCATAGCATCCTGCCTCTGACCCTTCTTGTTCACTCAAGCCTCTTGTGTCTTTCACCCCCCAGCTTCCTCATCTGATCTGTCTTCTGTGTCCCACCACCACTACCCTGGGTCTGAGTCTTCTTCCTCTGTGGCTTCCCTAGGGGGTTCCTCAGCTGTCGCCTCCCACCATTCTTGGTCATCCAGCCAGCCCCCGACACAGAGGGGAATCTACAAAAACCTTTAATTTGTTTCAATTTATGTCCATCTTATAAAACAGCAAAACAGACAAAATTAAAACAGGCCACACAACCTCATTATAACCATAAATCAATAAAAATCACCACACTACCCCCACTTTCTATGAGCAGAAGCCTACATCAGCTGGAGCAAAGGTATTTGTGACTGCAGTATGAGTCCTTCCATGGAAACTTGGGATCCAGCTTCTAACAACTCCTTCGCACACTTGAATCTGAGCTTTCAGCCCTTATATAAAATAAACAGCCCACCAGACACATACGAGTTATTATTAACTGGTCCTTAGTTCACAGGGATGGGTTTAAACTATGCTAATAGCCTATTTTGTGCAGTGCCATTTAAATTTCAAGTCACTCCCATGCCTAAAATTGTAAGCAACAAGAAATAAAAGGGACTAGCCCAAATGTGATATTAAAATGTCATTAATGAATTCATCCACAAGTAGGGATGTCAGAGAATTTTGACAAAAATGGAAATGGGAGTGGAAATTGCCTTTGTTCACTTATTTGTCCTGTGTCTGGAATGGAAATCAATCCAGCGATTGCAATTGGCATTCACTCTTGTTTTCCGTCTGCAAATGATACATAGGTAATTTGCACTGTTTTTTGCTGGCACTCAAATTAATGGTGTGGAATAATGTAATGACAATGAAATTAATTATGTCAGATTTCACCTATAGCAGACAGCGAGTTGAAGAGCATAGAGGGTTTTGGAAGCTGAATTGCAGTGGAACAGAAACAGGCTGCATGTGACCAATACCGGGCAGAATGGAAATGGAAGCCAAGAAAGAGGATATCACTCACACCAAGTTAATGTTACCAGGTATAGAGTAGAAAGATAATGAGCAGCAGCAGCTCTGTGCCTCTTGGGACATCTTATTTTGCCCTCAGTTGCCTAGTTCATTATGAGTCACTTTACCAAACTGTTCTACAAGTTGTGCCTGGTTCAGTTCCATAAAACTGGCATTTCCCAACCTTTTGAAAGATTGGGTACAGTGTTTTTGAGGAATCAGACCAGATGCACACTTCACTCTTATCATATTTTCTTAATCATATTCCAGAACAAAGGAAATATATCCTCCTTACAACTATGGAATAGCCCCATTAATATTGCCTCCCAGGACTCATTGTGCATTAGGTCAGGGCTCAGGGGTTGGGTTCATACTTCCTGGGGCAAAAATGATGCCTCTGAGATTTCGCCACAGCTTTCAAGTGTAGACTGCAGGCCATGCCTAGGAATCTCTGTGCATTCTTACTTCCCCTGATGTGGTGTGATGTGTGGGCAAGGCTGGAATCACTGCTGCTCAGGGACTTGGCACTCTGAAGGGCACAGAAGAGGGCCTGGTCCAGAAGGCTCACAATGCACTGGGTTTGGTCAGTGCTTGGATAAAATACAGCCTGGGAACTTTTGGTGTCCTACCTTGAATCCTATCATGGACAAAAGAGGGTGATATAATGGTAATAAATAATCAAACAGAGGCCCTGAATTTCCCGAGGCATTGCGTCTTCTCTTGTGGCATACAGTTAGGAAATTATGGGCATGGATGGAAATGGACTTTTATACATTTGCTTGCTTCCTTGCTTTAAAAACAACACCCATAAGGAGATTTTGAGAACAGTTGGAGCCGTTATGTAGTAGTCTTTAGAACAATGGGATGAGGCATGTTTAAGGCATCACAACCGGTTCCACTTCAATGGGTGCCAAGCCTAATGGGTACCATAGGGTGTTGCAACTGTGATGTAGTGAATGGAAGGTGAGAGGTGGGGGGGTCCCAAATTTGGGGCTCACAAAGGGTGTCACTGAAATTTGAAATACCAAAGTCTGCCCCTGCAATAGGGGCAGGGTATTCTTGGAACAGCCATTCTGTAAATATTGTTTAGTTTGCGTGGGATACTGTTAATTACAGTAATTTATCATACTGGCACAAGGTAGGATTCACAGGCATAGAACGTTTGTTCCTCCCTGCTGTTGGAATCCTATGGTTGTCGTTTTTTTAATATGAGACAGGATAGTGCTAATTGAATTTTCACTTGGATAGATAAAATCTTTAACAACTCTGGAATAACTAGATGCTCTTTGTTTAGTGAAGTGGATCAGAATGATTTACAACACCTTTCACGTAATCATGCTAATTTTGCTTTCATATGATTAATTAAAACAATATGTTATTCCTTTGTAAAATGGAATTAGCACACCCAAGGAGACAGGTTTTATTGCAAACTTCTCTTTCTTGTAATAAAGCAATTTTCATGCATCGTATTGTGTTGTTGTTTTTTAACAAAAGTAAGTAAACATGCTTAACTGGGCAAGAAAATAACTCTGGGGGCCAAATTAATCCATCATGAAATAATGCTAAATTTAGTAGTTATCATGCCAAAAATAATTTGGACCACAATGTGTATGACAGCAAAACACAAAGGCCATGATCCATAAGATGGGAAATAACTGCCTCTGGAAGCCTACCGACTCTCTTCCCAAAATGTTCATGCATTGGTAATCAGTTGAGAGAGATATAGAGAAGTACTAATTTGTTTCCTCCAGCAGAGCAAACAGCAGCTTTGGAGTAGACATTGGAGTAGACATATGAAAAATGGGGTAAGGGGAAGTCTTAATTCCCCACTCCTGTTCAGTGGTCATAATCCAGTTACCCCCACTCTACAACTGCTCTGGTTTTATTTATTTTTTTAAAGTAAATATAGAGAGATTCAATCATGAATCTCATAGCTTTCATATAGTGTGGCCCTCAAACCATCTTGAGCCTGTGATCAAACAACTTCAGAAACCTCTCTACTACAATGAGGTACTTTCAATGAAACTGAATAGCATGAAAAGTAAAATAGAACACTTGTGTGCATCCTCATTGTCCATGCACTTTTACTGCTAAGCATGGATAAATCTCTCAGATTTAGCAAAGACTAAACTGAATTTCATGCCTGGTCCTATTTCCTTCCTACCTTGTGAGACCCCACTCACAGGACAATTATGCAGAGGTCATATTTCAGTACGGTGGCTTGGCTGGAAAACCTCCTTCCTTACTTTCGCTTCAGGGATTTCTGTAACTCAGGCAGTGTAGGAACATTTATGTATTTCTCAAGTTCACTTAGAATGCAATAACCATTCCGATTTGCCCATCTGGTTGTAGTGACGAGGGGAATGACGTGACAATTCACACACTTTTGAACTAAATCTAGACATTCACTGGATGCTGCATGATAATGACAACTTGATACGAAAGAGCAGCAAAGCATATTCTGTGGTGAGGCAAATGATCACCACAATGTCAGAAGAGCCAAGAGGGAGTCTCAGAGGCACTCCTCACTGCCCCAAGAGGATCTTTTTACAGCTTGGTGCACAAGGAGACAACAAACCCACTGTCATTAGTAATAAAAGCGTTCAGGTTGGGCAGCTAATGACACCTCACACCATACAGAATATTTGTCTTCTAAGCACTCCTTTGTGTCTCATTTGGCTTCAAGCATGGGTGGAGGTGGCAGTCATAAAAAGTTACCTGTTCAAGGTGTACTTGAAGCAAATACGGTGACCTAATCATGTGTATGTCAGTAAAGCTTGCCCTATTCCATTAACTAACTAATGCGGGGAATATAGATAATGTTTGTTCATTTCTTGGGTTTTACAATAGAAAAAGTGCCTATAAACTTTGTTTGTCCAGTGGATTACAGTCAGGTTTCTGCTGTTCCTCCATTTTTAGGTGTAGGTCACAGTAGGTCTCCAGGAGATGTCAATAACACAGTAGAATCCCTGAATAAAGTGGACTCCCATCCATCAGGTACGGTAGGTTGACAAGCTTAAGCCTCTGTAATGCCTTGAGGACAAGGATTTTAACTATGGTGATAGCAAGCAAAATAGAGAAAAGAGCAACCAAAAATCACCAAGGGGGTGAAGCAACTCTCCTAGGAAGAAAGGGTGCAGCATTTGGGGGGTTTTCGTTCAGAGAAAAAGTGACTAAGGCGCGATAGAAGAAAAAATGGCATAGAGAAAGTGGATGCAGAAAAGTTTTTCTCCATCTCCAATAATGTTAGAACTCGTGGACATCCACAAGCTGAATGTTGGGAGATGCAGGACAGATAAAAGAAAATACTTATTCATGCAATGCTGCATTTTAATATTTTGTTGGAAGCCCTGTCAGATGGGCAGGGTATAAATAATAATTTATTATTATTATTATTATTATTATTATTATTATTATTATTATTATGCATAGGTAAACTATGGAAATTGCTCCCACTGGAGGCAGTGATGGCCACCAACATGGATGGCTTTAAAAGAGGATTAGATAAATTCATGGAGGAGAAGACTATCAATGGCCGTGAGCCATGATGGCTATGCCCTGCCTTCACGGTTGGAGGCAGGAATGCTTCTGAATACCATTTGCTGGAAACCACAAGAGGGGAGAGTGCTTGGAGGTTCCCCACAGGGACCTGGTTGGCCACTGTAAGGTGGTGAGACTAGATCATCATCATCATCAAACCTTTATTGGCATCACTTACAAACATACAGAATAAATAAGCCAGTGCGATCTCGTCACCATTTCAACAGTACAGTCATTTGCCAAAGGGAAGAAGAGGCAAGCAATCTATTTCATCTCTGTACTTTGGCAACAAAAAATCAAATAGAGGAACTTAGCTACTGTCTTGGTGAACTCCTGGTCTCTCCCCTATAATAAGAAGTGTATAACCTCTGTCTCTGGTTTCCATGTTGGAATACATAGATGGTCTAAAAATTGTCGGTGGAGATCATCAGACATTTTACATTAAGGGCCTGTGAGCTAGAGTTTCCACCAGGTGGGCATCACATGGGCAGATCCTATCTCCTTCTGCCATACCCGCAAACCTACCCCAAAGGAGGTTAGAAGGATTAGAATTGAACCTAGCCAGCGAAAAAGCCCTTCTTTCTTGCAGGTTAAACAAAAATTGTAAATAGTTAAAGTTAATTTCCTGTGCCCAAGAGAGTCGACAATAAAGAGGGGAACATGTTTTTTCCACTGCTGAGATTAGTTCCTGACGATCTATGAGTGGGACTAGATAGCCCATTGGACTTATCCAGCAGGATAAGTGTTCTGATATACTAACCTAAAAAATGTGTTCTGATATACTAACCTAAAAAACAAAACAATTCTCCATCTTGTAGCAGATTTGGTTAGGATATTCATTAGAAAAAACCGATCTGTAGTTAGTTGTGAAAAGCTGAACAATTCTTTAGGCTAGCACGGAAAGAGTCATAATGATAGTCTTCATATCTTCTATCCATCATGAGATCTGATAGGTAGAGTCAGTTCCCAGAGTGTCGCCTTCAGAAGAACATAAGGCACCTGACCATCCCTGCTCTGGAAGAATGTCAGCATATGCTTCTGTTATTGTGGTATAACCTCATGCTGGGCACTACTGAGCATTCCGTTGATCTAGCCTGAAGCAGATTTTTATCACTGACTATCCTGAAGGGTGATAAAACATGGGAAATGAAAGCTCAAAATATATCTGTTAGTAGCTTTGGTCTAAGAACTGCTTCATATGACTCTTTTTTATATAATTAGTTAGGGAAAGTGTGCACCATTCATACCATAAGGTATGAATGAATATATGACATGGACTATTTTTTGTTTGCTTGCTTTAAAAAAAGAGGGGATAGACCTTCTGCTTGGACCCTAAAGGCAAACAAAGTATGCCGTGGTCTGTCTTGGCAATCTCCACTGAGCTCCAGTCCAATTAATTTAAAGCATTTCACAGGCCATACACCATGTCAGTGCTGTCTTCCTCTAATGCTCGGCATTTTTCTGCTTCTGCAAAATTAATTTGATGACTATGTTAAACTAATAATTGCCTAATTTCCACAAATGGTCTCCTGGTACACTCCACTCAGAACTTGTTTCTCCTGGGAGATGCACTGGGATCCAAGCGTATTATTTATGGAATCGCAGCTAATTTAATTAATTTTAGATGGAAAGTATTCAGTTTCACATACTATTGCTGCCTGCTGGACTTCCTAACAGGGGCCACATGCAGACATTATTGACTTCTCTTTGTCTTTTCCTGTGAGTAGGCGGTAAAACCCAGATTAACAAAGTCACCTTTTTTTTTTTTTTCATGCATAATTTTTATTGGTTTACATAAATTAAAGTACAAATCAAAATACAAAACAAACTATATCAGTACTCTTATTATTCCACCAAAAATATAAAAGAAAAAGACTTCCTTCGGTCTTTCCACGAATCGTCCATACTGTTATAAACAATAAGTCCGCATTTCTTTGTTTGTAATACCATAAGTCGTTCTCATTCATTCCTTTTCTTTTGGCATTACCCTTTGCTTCTTACAAAGCACCTTTGAAACCCGCTAGTGTTATCTGTTCTTCGGTTAAGCTTTCCAGATATTTCGTAAGACTTTCCCAATTTTCAACAAACCTCTGATCTTTTATATATCTAATTTTTCCTGTCAACCTATCCATCTCCACATAGTCAAGTAATTTGGATCTCCATTCCTCCATTGTCGGTAGAGTCTCTTGTTTCCAGTTTTTAGCTATTAGGACCCTTGCTGCCGTTGTTGCATATTGGAACAATTTGTGATCTTTTTTCTTTATCTCCATTCCTACCAAGCCTAGCAGGAACGCCTCGGGTCTTTTAACAAAGGTGTATCTTAACATTTTCTTCATTTCATTATATACACTCTCCCAGAACCCTTTGACCTTTTGGCATTCCCACCACACATGGTAGAAAGTCCCCTCTCTTTCCTTACACTTCCAACATTTGTTGCAGGATCCGTACATTCTGGCTAGTTTGACCGGGGTCAGGTACCAGCGATAGAACATTTTCATTAAGTTCTCTTTGAGTGACACACAGGCCGTAAAATTAATGTGTTGTTTCCAGAGTTTTTCCCATTCTTCGAAATATATATTACGGCCTAGGTCTCTAGCCCAGTGTATCATTACCGCCTTAACCTCCTCGTCAACTAAGTGCCAATCTAGTAGATGCTTATACATTTTTGATAAGATTTTTGTATTATTCTCCAAATTAACAAAGTCACCTTGAGAAGGAACCTGCCTTTGGTTTTTAAGAGCTTCTAGTGATTTACAGTTCACTAGAATTCTGAATTCCTTACATTTGATACAGCAAATTGCATTTCTAATACAGTGAAACACTCAAATGATGTTCATTTCAATGCTGTCTCTTTAATGTGGAGAAATGGTGCCAAAGAAGTAGGAAAAGCACCACATCTCTCCACTGAAGATTTATTGCCCCTCAATCACAGCATGCATCCAGTTTCCTCCATTTAAAAGTCCCATCAACATCTTCTCATTCAAGAGACAAAACCAATTCACTGGGTACAACATCACTTTGGGAAATAAATTGCTATTGTAGAGGCAGATCTATATGAATGTGCAAAGCTGCCTCTGCCTCCAGTTACCTACCTTCGCTGAGGTTTTTGATTTTGTGGACCTGATCCAATCTCAGTTTAGTACTACTAAGCCTTGTTGGTTTCAATGAGAGAATAAGCCTGTGCTTAAATCTTTTCAGTAGAAATCAATGGGGCTTAGAATCACTTAACTTTGGCCAGATGATGCTTAGCATTACTATTAACAGCGTAGAGAAGAGCAGCTTTGCAAGTGCTGCACTACTAGAGAAAGTGAGAGCTCCTTTCAAGACTCAGTTGCATGGAAGGATAACAAGAATAGTAACTGAAGCATTGCAGATGTCTTTATTTTATCTAGCATACTATTGCATTTATACGATCCTTATTTCCATGGAAAATAGGAGACTACCTTATGCCAGGTTCGACTGTTTGCCCATCTAACACAATCAACATGACACTCTTCTGGTCATTCCAGCACAAACATTTCAGCTTGCTCCACAGAATGTTTTCCCCTCTCCTCACTATATGCACTGTTCTGGGAATTCTCCAAACTCCCCAGAGCCAATTTTGAAGCCAATGTCAGTAACATGATGTAACTAGGTCTAATGACAGCAGGTTATCTATGGTAAATGGGTTCTCAAAATGCTAAGCCATGGACCATTGCTCTTAAGATATAATGAAACCAAAGAAAACAAGGTTTTGAATTGTTGCAAGAGGCACAATAACACTTTGGCAAATGCATCTCCCCATACTTCCTATGGAGTGGGTGTGTATGGCAAAACAGAGATGAACAATTCTGCTAGGATGACTACGCAATGTGCCCAAACCAATATTAATTAAGAGCTTGGGGCCACACACTGCCATAATTTTATATGTACAACTGCACTTAATAAAGAAACCTTTCAAATGAGGCAGACTACCATAGCAAATAATTAATTTGGTGTAGCTGTCATGGATCATACTCTAACAAGAGCTGCCACAGTGCTGTGAAAGTATGGGAAATTAGTCGTTGGAGAGCAAGAAATACAAGAAAAGACAGGGGAAATATTGACCTGCCAGTGAAATGTTGTGGGGCACTTCTACCACACCCCGCCATGTCACTTAAAGATTGCTCAGTGGCTTGAGCCCTCCATCATGTTCAAATGCAATACAATACATAAGTTGAGGAAAGAGTTCCATCTGGCAGAGAAGTGGAAATAAATCCAACGGTAGTTAACACTGTGGCAGCCTGCCTCCAAACTTTCCAAAAGGTGTTAAGGTAAAGGTAAAGGACCCCTGGATAGTTAAGTCCAGTCATACTTGACTATGGAGTGCAGCGCTCATCTCGCTTCAGGCCAAGGGAGCCGGTGTTTGTCCACAGACAGCTTTCCGGGTCATGCGGCCAGCATGATTAAACCGCTTCTGGCACAACAGGAAACCGTGATGAGTGCCAGTGTGGTTTAACAAACAATTTCTCTTCCCAGGGAATTCTGAGAACTGTAGCTCTGTGAAGAGAATCTCCTAGCAACCCTCAACACTCTTAACAAACTAACCTTCCAGGATTTTTGAGGGGTAGCCAGGGCTGCTTCAAGGGGAGGGTTCCTCTCAATGCAAATTGCTTCCGAAGAGCAATTTTCCAGATAATAACACTATAGTAGGGAAGGGAAGGGTTAAATTCCCCTGCCTCACCTGCAGAGATCCTCATCCTTATCAGCTTCCCACTTTCACCCCACAGAAGCTATTTGCATTTTTAAAAAATCCATGTGTAAGGCAAATAAGCACTTAACATCACAACTAGTTTTGCTGTCAAGCAAATCAATATGTGCCTCCTTAAAATATGGAGTGTTCTACTTCTGTTTCACAAAATGCACCTTTCACTAAACTGGCTGAAGTTGAGTTTAACAGAGGAGATATGAAATTAGGGATTTTGTCAGTCAGCAAAAAGGGGGTAATCAATCTCATTCTTCTTGTATTACAGACAGAGAGGAATCGCCATGCAGGACAGCTTAGCACTGTAGTTTCCTGCCAGTATGTACTGGTACATCTCTCAAAAACTTCACTTAAGTCAAAAACACTTGGGTATGAAATTCATCCATGCAAAGAGGGTCAGCGCACTGCTCATATATTAATGCTGCCATTTGTCTGTCTTGAAAGACAATGGAAGAGTGTGGCATCCGGGATAAAGTCAAAACATTGGAGTGTTATACTGCCTGCTGTGTCTGTATTTTGAATTATGGTGCTGGAGGAGACTCTTGAGAGTCCCATGGACTGCAAGAAGATTGAACCTATCCATTCTTAAGGAAATTAGCCCTGAGTGCTCACTGGAAGGACAGGTCGTGAAGCTGAGACTCCAATACTTTGGCCACCTCAGAAGAGAAGAGAAGACTCCCTGGAAAAGACCCTGATGTTGGGAAAGATGGAGGGCACAAGGAGAAGGAGACGACAGAGGACGAGATGGTTGGACAGTGATCTCAAAGCTACCAGCATGAGTTTGACTAAACTGCGGGAGGCAGTGGAAGACAGAAGTGCCTGGCGTGCTCTGGTCCATGGGGTCACAAAGAGTCAGGCATGGCTAAATGACTAAACAACAACAACTCTGTGAGGAAGGTGAACCTAGAGTTGGTAACTGGTCCAAGTGAGCTTCATGGCTGAGTGGGGATTTGAACCTTGGTCTCCCTAGGCTGACACTCTACATCACAGCTTTCTCATGTGAAATCATTCCTATTGGGTGGGAAACAAGGCACTGAAAGATTTAACATTCCCAGTGTCCTTACTGTTTGTATTTCTTACTGTCTACTTCAGTAAGGACAGGCAGGCCTGCATATCACTGTGTGTAACAGACTGGGGAGGGAATGCATGTGTGACAAACACTATATTCTGAGCAGAGCAACAGTACCTCCTAAAGCATCTGTGATCAGACCACTTCTCTGGAAACCCTCCACAGACAAATCTCTTGTGTTTGTCAGTGGAAGACAGAAGTGCCTGGCGTGCTCTGGTCCATGGGGTCACAAAGAGTCAGGCACGACTAAATGACTAAACAACAACAACGTGTCTGTATAGACCGATACAGGAGAGGCATGTTTTATTGCAGCTGGGGCAGATGAAGGCATCTATTTTGCTGTTACAGGTGCACCATGAATTTTCTTCTCTTTGTGCTCCTCTCAGATGTCATTTCTGGTCACAGCTGTGGATGTGCAGCCTGTCTTCAGGCACTGTGGTCATCTGCAAGGGATTCCCACATGGCAGGGTTAATGTTGCCAGCCTTCATATCACGTTTGCAGCCATCTTTAAAACACAGAGTTGGTAAACCAACAGGCCTGGTACCTGAAGCCAGCTCCCTGTAAAGAACATCCTTGGGGATCCTACCATTTTCCATTCTGTGGACTTGACCAAGTTAGCGTAGACATCCCTGAGACAGGAATGCGAACCTGCTGAGAATGTGGGTGTGATGGCCTGGGATTCCGATTCAGAGGATGAACCAGAGGAATCCCAGCCTGCACTGGAGTCCCCGCCTCCAGGGCCGGCTGAACTGGGGCAAGGCCTAGATGCTGAAGAGCCTGCACCAGTGACAGAGCTTCAGGAGCTGGCCCCAGGTGAAGCCCTTCTGGCCCCAGAGGGGCTTAACGACTCAGTGGCCACAGGTGAGCCTCCTCCAGGGCCCAGTAACCCTTCGGCCTCTCCTGATCTGCAGAGGCTTAGGGCAGAGAGGCGAAGGGAACTGGTTGCCCCCAGGAGGAGTGCTCGCCTTAAGGCCAGAGGAGGCGGGGCTCCTGGGGGCCGGGACCGCCCCCGGCCTTAGAAGAGGATAAAAGCCCAGTCAGCCTGGCCCCAGGTTGCGGGAGCAACGTCGTCGTTGGCTTCGGACCTTCCTGTGTTCCTGATCCCTGCTCGGCCTCCTGTTCCTGACTATCCGGTGTTCCTGATCCCTGCTCGGCCTCCTGTTCCTGACTATCCGGTGCTCCTGTTCCCTGCTCAGCCTCCTGTTCCAGCGTTCCTGTTCCCCGCCCGGCTCTCCGCCTTGGACCTCGCCCCTCTTCGTGTGGACTCTGCTTACACCCACGGTACCTACCCCCGGGACCAGCACAGTGGGCTTGGGAGAGTCCATGTTTGTTTGAGACCCTGTCCTACCATGGGTTGCCCCAAATTTTCCTGACAGAGCGCATAAGGAAGGCATTGAGGTGTCGCTCCTGACAGATGTAACTTGCCCATACCTCACTTCCATAAACTGGCATGCTCAACACACAAGCCTTGTAGACCATCTTGGGATTGGATGTGAGCATCACATTCTCCCCTACCCTTTCAGAGATATGAGCTATTGGCATAGCTGCCTTGCCAGTACGCTTGTCCAGCTCAGTTCCAATGGAAAGCTTGCTGGTTATGGTGCAGCCCATGTAAATAAAATTGTTTATTGTCTCAAGCGTGCAGTCACCAAAGCTGAGGCATGGAGTGCTGGTGATGTTCTGACCCAAGATGTTGGTCTCTGTAAGATGATGGTGAGGCCAAACTCCATGCAGTCTTGGGCAAAACAGTTGTTGAGTCATTGTACAGTTTCTTCGGAATTCGCTGTCAATGCTGCATCATCTTATCGCAGACAAGAACCTGCCACACTTTTGTCTTGGCTTGGAGATGTGCCAGGTAAAACAAATCCCTGTCACTCCTTGAATGGAACTGCACCCTGTATTCAGTTAAGCTGAATGCATATGAGAGCAACAGGGAGAAGAATATGTCAGAGAGAGTTGAGGTAAAAACATAGCTCTGTTTCATACTGCTCTTTTTAGAGAAGGTAAAGGTAAAGCGACCCCTGACCATTAGGTCCAGTCATGGACGACTCTAGGGTTGCGGCGCTCATCTTGCTTTATTGGCCAAGGGAGGCGGTGTACAGCTTCCAGGTCATGTGGCCAGCATGACTAAGCCGCTTCTGGCGAACCAGAGCAGCGCACAGAAACACCGTTTATCTTCCCGCTCCAGTGGTACCTATTTATCTACTTGCACTTACGCTTTCGAACTGCTAGATTGGCAGGAGCTGGGTCCGAGCAACAGGAGCTCATCCTGTTGCGGGGATTTGAACCGCTGACCTTCTGATCAGCAAGCCCTAGGCTCTGTGGTTTAACCCACAGCACCACCCACGTCCCTTTAGAGAAGGTATCTGAGGGTAAACCATCATACTGGATGGTACCATGTATGTTCTCATGAAAGGACAGGATCATCTTGTGAAGCTTAGGTGGGCATCCTCTCTTGCTGAGCAGAGTGAATAGTCCTTTTCAGTGGACAAGGTTAAAATGTCTTCACCAAGTGTATGAAGGTGATGTACAAGAAGCATCTCTGTTCTCAACATTTCTCTTGCTGCTAACTAGGTTTTGGGAAGGAGCCTTCATGCCTCCTTCTCAATGCTGTCTTCTGGCCAGAATAAATCAGGGCACCACGGCAGCAAGGCAGAAACCGTGATGACTTTAGGAGAATCGTGGCCATCCAGACTGTTGAGGGGTATGGGTAGGTCTAGCAGAGACCCCCATGTGTAATTCTGGGGAGTGGCTGACAGTCAGTGTAGACAATACTGAACTAGATGGACCAATGGCCAGACTTGGTCTAAGGTAGCTTCCTAAATAATTCTATGGAGAGCTCCCCATTATGTGTGGGCTTCCTGTGCTCCCTAACAGGCCTAGCAATAGAAATAAAGCCTAGCACTGATATCTGTATTTCATACTGTCTCCCAACCTGAACTCAGTTGCAACCTGTCACCTGAGGACCAGGTAGCTTCTCCACTTCCATTAACACATCTCAAAGCAGCTTTTCAATCCAGAAATGTTCCATCCAGACACTGTTACATACTCTTGCCTGTATATAATCCACACATTTAAACCCTTACACTGTGTGTCCACTTGGAAGTAAGCCTCGTTGACACTCAGTGGGACTTGCTGCCAGGTCAGTGAGTGTAGGGTTGAAGCCTAAATTCTATACCTAGGACACAGCTGGAGTAAACCACTGGTTTTTCCTAGGCTTAAGATGGTACACTGGCTTCAGGGGATCTTCTAATAATCCTTTCTCCGTGTTAAATAGTATATTTGGACTGGTGTGATTTTGAAGGTTCCCCACCCCGCCCCCACCTTTTAGGTTTTCGGAAAAGATCAAGAGGCTGGAAAGGGAATGAAGCCAGAGGCAGAATCTGCTCCAAACATCAGCACTTCAAAATAGCTGTTAATTTATAGAGAAGAAGTCTGGAGCTTCTTCTTCCAGAGCCATACATCACAGCGTCTGCTCACTGATACCTATTGTTATTTGGCCTTCGCGGTATAGGCCAAATGGGATTTCTTCCGTTCCTGAGCTCCTGGGTAAGCACGAGACAGTATATGATTTATTGCTTTGAGCATTCAAAATGCTACACACACTAAAAATTTATTGTGACCTTATTACTTATTTTTTAAAACAACAGCAGCAGCAGCAGCAAAGTAAATAAGTGCATCGGCTAAAGGTTAATGTACCAAATAAAGCAGATACAAAACAGAAAGGATGAAACTTCCTTGCTTCTTAACTTAGATAGGAACAAGGTTGTTCAGCGCTGCTTGTTGCAAGGGAGAAAAGAACCTGAGTTGCAGGGGGAATCTGACAAGGGAAAGAGATGAGATGGAGAGGGGCAGATTCTTCAGTGATGAAGAAAAAGCCCTTGTATACAATAACTATCTCTCCAGGAATACAAATAGGTTATAGTTCATCTTTTCTTTTCCTTTCCCTTCTCTTTTTTGCAAGCTGAATGCTGGAGGGAAAACAGAACTCCTTTGTCAGTTGATTTCTGACCAGTTCATCTTTTATGAGCAAACCAATATAATAGACAATCTGCATCAACATAGAACCATAGAATTGTAGAATTGGAAGGGACCCTGGGGGTCATCCAGTCCAACCCCTTACAATGTAGGAATTTCAACTAAAGCATCCTACTCAATCTCTACTGAAAAACCTCCAAAGAAGGAGAATTTTCAAGTTCCTTCCACTGCTATACAGCTCTTTCCATCAGAAAGTTCTTCTTGACAGTTAGTCATCCAAGTAATTTATAAGGACGTTGAACAGCAATAGGCCCAGGACAGAACCGTGCGGCTCCCCACATGTCACAATAGTGAGAGTACTATTTATGTCCATGTGCTCAGAATAAGGAGACAATATGGACAAAATTGGGCCACAGCTTTATTAACATTGCAAATTGTTAGCTGTGCAAGAGCTGGCTTAGAAAGTGTCATGGGTACCACACACACACACACACACACACACGTATTTGTTACACACATAGCAAACTTAATTGGAGGGAGGGTGTGATCTTCCTTGAGAAGGGAGGCAAGCATTAACCTCCCTTCCCCAGCTGCAGTCCCTGGGATTACAATACATACATACATACATACATACATACATACATACATACATAAACATGCACCCCTTCATGTTAGGTTTTAGCTGGGGAGATCTGGGTTCACGGCCCTACTCCACCATGAAGTTCACTGTGGGAGCTTGAGCAAATCCCTGTCTGAACCTGACCTAACAAAGGGATCACATGCCAAGCCCAGCTGCAGCTGGGCACCTGGGGCGGTGCGTGTGCCCTGTGCCCAGGGGCGGGGCCAGCCAGGGCAGGATGCTCTGCAGGGCCTCTGAGGAGTCTGCCTGCCTCCTCCCACTCAGCCGCCCTACAGCTGAGGGGGAGACGGCGGGCGGACCATTTGGGGCAGGAGAGACGTGTGGCTCGGGCATGCTGCAGGCTCCGCGGTGAGTGCCAACCAGCATTTTGTCACACACACCCCTCCAGTGGTGACACCCGGGGTGGTCCACCTCCACTGCACCCCTCTTTCTCTGCTCCTGCCCAGGCCCAGTGGCAGAACTTAGCGTCTCAAATTTCAATGGTGCCCTGTGCAATGCCAAAATCCAGCACCACTGCCCCCTTCTTGCCTTGCATTTGATGTCATAGTTGCAACGCCTGTTGTGGTGCCCCAGAAGCTCTGTGCATGCTCTCTTAGATCCACCTTTGCCAAGCTATTCCTGGTGCAGGCTTTATGCACAAACTAAGTAAACTCCAGTTTAGGGCCTCAGTTTATGAGGGGCCTCTAAAATACAGGAAAAAATTACTTTCAAGTTTTATAAAACTGGTTAAAAAAATTAAGGAAACTGGGAAAACAGACTCCAAAACAGATGACATCATTCTGATAATGACAAAAATAGGCTTAATGACTCCAGAACTCTTTGTCATATTGTGTTCACAAAGCTGTGCAAGAGTAACTATACATTCATATACATTAATAAATCATAAGGTATTTTGGTTTAAAGGTATTTCATATGCAACTAGGCTTGTTGCAAGATATACGTTTTAGATATTTAGCTTTTAGCTGTATCATCGCATATGCACATATAAAAGTTTATATTATCTGTATTAGGGCTGATAATCTTTTTTTAGATGTGACAAGAAATAACATTTGTTTGTATGGAGTGGTGTTCATGGCTGCTCCACCCCTCAAGAAATTGGATCAACTTCCCAAAGGGTGTCTTTCTGGAAGAAGATGCCTAGGATCCTATAAAGCAGAAACTTGTCAATAAATATTTCAAAAGAGACTAGATGCTGTGAAACACTGAACAATATCCTCTGTTGTTTCAAGGCAGGCAATTGTGTATTTGGAGTGGGTGTCAATCAAAAGTAACCTTGTCTCAATTTTTTCCAAAAAGTGTCTGGCAGGTTATTCCGCATCTCAGTATAATGGCCTTTTGTTTGTCCACTAAGCTAAAAAAAGAAAAAAAGGCTTTATGCCATCACAAGATCTGTATGGCATCACCTAAGAAGGAATAATTAATGAAATCCCATTTTCTCCTTTGCTTTTGAAAAGACAAATTGTCATTTCCTTCTGAAGCGCTCTAAATTATAAATGTTAAGAATCTGGTACTTGGAAAGGAAATCAGTCATAATAATGGACTGACATTTCTATGCCAAAATGTGTTTTTCCACCAAGAGGGCTTTGGACAAAAAGCTCTTTTGCCTGGCCTGAGGTCGCCATTAGGAAATCACATGTGCCAAATGACAAAGTCTTGCTAAATTTCCTGTATTTTTAATAGTGGTGTGTCAGACTTGATCTAACATTTTGGACAGTAAACAAATCGTCATCATATGCCAGTATCAGTCAGTACAAGTCAATAGCCTAGCATTTTATTTTCTACCTCACAAAATAACAGCATTTTAAGATATGGCGTGTAGACTGAAATATTGGTGGCATTGTTTAGGGAGGTTTCTTGCTATTGATTATATTATTTTTTGTATCTTTATTTTTAGATCTTCTTATTTATGTGGAAAATGTTTTCTTCGCTCCCCCTACCCTGATTAAATAAGATTGTCATTACCTATTGTATCTTTAATCTTCTTCTTAAAGAAGCCTCCCGAATAAATCACAGTGTTGAAGAACAAGTCGAAAACATCTGTAGCACAAATCACTATGGAAGTTGTAAATATGTTTTAAGTGAGTTGCCATCATTCAAATGGAAGTGGAACTGGATTTCATGTTAAACTCTGCAATTTGCTTCCACAAGATGTAGCTTGGGTATATTTTAAAGAGGTTACATTAATTCATGGCGGATAAGGCTATCAATGGCCACTAGTCACAATGGCTATGTCTTACATTCTGTAGCATATGTTTCTGAATATTAGCTGCCGAGGAAATTAGTTGGCCGGTGTGGAAAAACAGTTTGTTGGAAATTATTGAGGGAAAGGTTCATGGAAAGAGGTTCATGAAAATGGGGGCAGGGATGGGGTGACAATGACAACAGACTACACAAAGAATAGTACACAGTTCTCCCTCTTGATTACAGCCAATATGTAGATTTGATGGATGCTTGAACTGAGGGGAAGTGAATTCCAAAGTGTATGTGTGGAAAGGTCAGGAGAGGGACATCACACCAGTTGGGCTGATAAAGGTTGTGAGCTGTTTGAATTACGAGACTTGTATCTGAAGCCTGGAGCGATGCCGCAGAAAAGGAGAGGAAGAGAGAATGAAGGAAGGCTAGGTTACAGAACAGGTGGCAGAACATAGCGATACTGACAGGGGAATAACAACCTCTCTGCACAGATGGGAAACCCAAATTAGGGAGAATATCTTAGCAGAAGAGTAGTAGATATTGAGAAGTGTGGAAAGAAGTATAAGGAGAGTTCTCTTGCATCAGGCCTTTAAAAGCCCATCTAACCCACCAACATTTCTGACAGCGGCTAACCAGATCCCAATGGGAAGTTTTCAGGCAGAGTGCCACAGCACTCTCCCCATTTGTGAACCCCAGCAGCCTGCATGCTCCTCAAAAATCCTGCTCTAATAATCAAAATGTATGAAACGTATGAGCAGTATAGATAGATCATAAGAAGAGCCTGGCTGGATCAGATCTCATCCAGAATCCTGCTTTTAAAAACTGGGCAGTGGGCCGAAATTTCACAGCAGTTTAGGTGTTCAGAGGAGAAGGATTCTCAGAAGGAAACTCTCCTTAAAAAATGGTGGTGATAATAATAATAATAATATGTGGAAGACATGTAGATGGTGCACTGTATACATGCCTCTTCTGTATTTTGGCCTGACTTTTTTTCAATTAGCTCTTGCTACTTTTCAGTTAGCTCTTGCTACTCCCAACCCCTATGGTTGGGATGCGGGTGGCGCTGTGGGTTAAACCACAGAGCCTAGGACTTGCCGATCAGAAGGTTGGCGGTTCGAATCCCCGCAACGGGGTGAGCTCCGGTTGCTCAGTCCCTGCTCCTGCCAACCTAGCAGTTCGAAAGCACGTCAAAGTGCAAGTAGATAAATAGGTACCGCTCAGGTGGGAAGGTAAATGGCGTTTCCGTGCACTGCTCTGGTTCACCAGAAGCAGCCACATGACCTGGCTCCCTTACGCTGGCTCCCTTAGCCAATATAGCGAGATGAGCACCGCAACCCCAGAGTCGGCCACGACTGGACCTAATGATCAGGGGTCCCTTTACCTTTTTTACTCTATGGTTAATTTCAGAGGGTCACACGACTCGCCCAGTAGCCTGTCTCAGTTTTGGGCCTGGACATGTTGGAGGGTATGCCTTCCCAGTCTTGTTACTGCCGAGCTTTTAAGTGGAGAAGCCAGGCATTGAACCTGGGACCTCTGGTCTCATACATGCCAAGTATCTGACCTATTGCCCTTAACCCTCAGCATGACTGCCTTCCTGCTTTCAGTGCAAGGACGCCCTACGATGAGAGAGTGTGCCTCTATTTTTAGAGATACCATATTTAGCCTGCAGGAGCCGCACAGCCTTTAAAGAGTGCTCCACTCTTGGGGGCTTTTCCCCAAGGAGGGAGAAGGGACTGACTGGCCGAGTCAGTCCCTTCTCCCTCCTGTGGGCTTTTGCAGGAGATGGGGGGGGGGAATCATATATTTTCCCTTGATTTCCCCCTCTGAAAACTAGGTGCGCCCTATGGCCAGCCTATGGCGTCACGGGCCTTCCCACTGCCCCCAGAGCCTGTGGGGCTGGCGGTGGGGGGAAGCATTGCTTTCCTCCACCACCAGCCTCAAAGACCAGACTCTCTTGGCTTCAGCGAAAGCAATGCGAAGCCTCCAGAGTGCAGGCTTCAGAGGCTTCGCGTTGCTATGGCTGAAGCCAGCATTCGCTCCATAGGACGCACACACATTTCCCCTTAATTTCTGGAGGGGAAAAAGTGCGTCCTATAGAGCGAAAAATACAGTAAGCCGCACCTTTAAAATTGGGGGGGAAAGAGAAAAAGAAAAAATACCCGAATATAAGCCGCTCCATTCCTCGCTGCTCCTAGCTGCATACTGGGGGGGGGGAGGGCTGTGCTGTGTTGCCTGCGGCCGTTCCCCTTCCTTGCTCTCTCCCTTCCCTGGCTTGGGGGAGAGGAAAGGCCACTATGCATGGGGCAAGCACCGCTTTGCCATGCTCCTGGCACTGTTTGCCCCACGCTCCTGGCTGCATACCGTAAGGTCGTGAATATAAGCTGCACTTTAACTTTCCATGGTCGGAATTTGGGGGGAATGTGCGGCTTATATTTAGGCCAATACGGAACTCTCCATTTTACTGGTTACCAAGTGACTGGATTGGTAGACAAATTTTATTCTGTCATACCATCTTTCAAATTCTGCGGCTACCTCCTGTGCTTCTCTTTGTCTCAAAGCCATGCACTGCGGCCTTCCTCATGGTATCACCTTTCATTTATATTGGCCTCAAACTGAACACAACACACAGCTCCTCTTGCAAATTAAAACAAAAAAACAAAAACCCACACACTCCAAACCAGTAACTGTATGTTTAATCAACAATATCTTTATACACAATAATTTCCTCTAAGCGCTGAGGGGTTCTTTGCTGTGAAATTGCTGTAATTACCATCAAAAGTATGCATGAATAATATTAGACACTCCCTTTGCTTTTTTAATTTGGCCGATTTGCATGAAAATATTTCCTGCTTTCCCACTGTTCTTGCTTTATCTGAATGTGTGCAGTTTGGCTAATGCCTTCCGTGCCATGTTTTCCTAAAGAACAAAAGGGTACGAGCTGCCTTGTAATCTATGGCAAAACATTCCAATCTGGCATCTATTTAAAATTTCTAAAGAGGAGCAGATTGTCCTAAAAGCTATATTCAACTTACTGGGAAATAGATTTATTGCTTCTCTAGGCAGGTTCTCACCGAGGTGATCAAGGGCCTGCTGTAGACGTCTGCGACAACATCCAAACCAGCTGCACATACCTATCATTCATAAAGTAGACCCATGTGAGTTCCCAAGTTAATTTCATCCCTGAATGAAGAGTCGTTCTGCACCAGTAGACTGCAACAGGCTACATGAAATAGATTTTATTTACAATACAGCAAGGCCACAATAACTGCCACTTCAATAGCTCCAGTTGGGCAAACCTTCCAGGGGACGCTCTGCAAAATTCACCTGAAGTTCACTTTAGTAATAAACAGAGAGTCAAGAATGCAATTGTTCTTACAAAAGAAAAACAGTTCAATATAAACGCCAAACTTATTCAACACATTGGGGAAATGGGAGAAGCAGAAGAGATGGGGGAGTCTCAGAGGCAAAGAAACAGCACAGCCTTTACTTCTGGTCCTTGGCATTTTCTTGCGTACTTCAGTACAAAATACACACTATGGCATGTCCATTATGAATGGCACATTCAGTGAATGTCATGACCCACAACCCAGAGACCATGCACTCAGTGGAAGATGAAGCTACAACTTTGTCTCTGGGGAAAGAGCAGCCAGGATGGTCCTCAAGACCCTCCCAAGCAGAGGATAGAGCTTTGTTGTCCTTCTCTGATTCTGTTTCCCTTCATACCCCTGCAGAATCAAAGACTGAGAGCCCTGAAATAGCCAGCCAGCCCGCAACCCTTGGGAGGCAGGTCTTACTGCACTACAAGTCCAGACAATGTCAACAAGGCTTTAGTTCTAGCTAGATGTTTACACAAATAACACTTGCACCCTGGGAGCTCTTCAAGGTCCTGTAGGTTGCCTTGAACTCCTGACAGGACAGCACTTAGGACAGGACATGGTTTAGGACAGGATACCATGACTAGGAATAAAACCCCAGACACCAACCCTTTGGTGCCCTATATCAGCTGAATCCAAATGAGCTTCCTCCCTCATTTTTTGAGGAAGAAACACCTGCCTCCAAACAAATGATGTCCCACTAGATCAGGCTTCCTCAACCTCATCCCTCCAGATGTTTTGAGACTACAATTCCCAGCATCCCTGACCACTGGTCCTGCTAGCTAGGGATCATGGGAGTTGTAAGCCAAAAACATCTGGAGGGCCGAGGTTGAGGAAGCCTGCTCTAGATCCAGCCCTGTGACCAGCAACTTAGACCAGCAATGGCCAGAAGACCAGAAGTTGCAACCAGGCCACACCATGATTCTTGCAGGGGCTGACTTGAACAGTGCAACCTTCTTCAACAACTTTGTTCCAAAAAAAAGTGCTGGCCAAGTCAAGCTAGTGGCAGCCTTCCTAGCACAAAATGAGTGGGAGAGCTATAGCCCAGCTTTGCATGCAAAAGATACCTGGCATCTCAGGTAGAGCTAGGAAAGACCCCAGTATGAAATCCAGGAGAGCCATTACTAGTTGGTGCAGACAATAGGAGTCAATAGATCCTGGAAAGGCATTGTCAGATAATGACCGCTCCCCGCTTAAAACGGGGGGCGCCCTTTGCGTGGACGCGCATAGCCCCTAGATCTGGAGCGGCTCCATCAGCATAGGCTTGGCTTTGCCTTCCCTCAGGTGGGATACCTGGAGGTCTCCGCCTACCTCAGTCAGTTGTCCAATCCCACCTGGGGGAAGCGTTGCCAAGGAGACCAGGTAGGGGAAGGATTACCTGCCCACACAATAGAGGGAGGATCTTACCTGGGAATCCTCACTTGGCTCCAGAGCTTCTCCCACCCTACCCACCCTCAGTTAATGTCTTATTTTGCAGGTTAACTTTTCTTCACAGGTTTTGCAGATTAACTTTTCTTCACAGGTATGCGGGCGCTGCTACGTTAAGGTCGCTGTTAAAGGGCCGGAAAGGAATTTCCCTGCATTGGCAGTTTTAGCCTTTCCCGTAGCAAAACGTCACAACTTTGGCGGTATCAGGCCTTGGGCGGAATCCTTTAGTCCATCTTCCTCTTTGCGGCGGCGATACCAGGGTTCCCCGTTAAAGGGGTTTCTGAAGGGAGGCTTTGACCGTACGCCGAAAGGTCGTCATTGCTCTCCTGTGGCGGCGGCGTAACGGGGGCGGCTATCTCTGCTTGAACATATGTTCTCCAGAGCTGGCCCATCCCCCCACACACACACACTGGATAACCCTGATGCTCCCTAGGTCCCCGGCTGGGAACTGGGGAGGGAGAACGCCCAATGCCTGAGCCAAGGTCTACCCACATTTGAAATTTAATAAAGTTGTGGCCAATTTAATCCCATAGCACATTGTCTTGAGTCGTTATTCCACCTGACGGGGGGGACCGCTCGGGATCTGGGGACTCCGCCTGTCCACGCAATGTAGATTATACTGAGCGAAATAAACCAGAGGTCAGACACATTATACAGTGGGTTCCTGCATATTGCTGGAAATGGACACCAAAAGGCCTTCTATACGCTCACAGAGGTCTCTGGGACATCCTCTCTTTAGTACACAAAAGGTTTGTCATCCTGAGGCATCATCGGGGTATATATGTGACATGTGAGATTTTGGTCAGGAAGGAATATGGTCCCCAAACAAGTTGGCTGGGGGGTATCAGTTGTAAAAACCCAGCATCACCTTAGTGCTAGTTCATTCATCTGGAATAAATACATTTCAAAAAGGAACTTTCATGCCACACTCCTGAATCCAATTGCCTGAAAGTCTAATTCCATTTTGAAAGGGTCTATTTTTTACTTGAAGCATAACATTTTTCAGGGGGTGGAAATTATTATTATTAAACACCTTTTTATTCTAAAAAAGACAAATTTGTATCCATTGTCTCTGATGTGCAGAGTGCACTTGAAATTGGATCTTAGAAAATTAATCTCGAGGTACTAGACCTTAGTCTTTTTAAAAGAACAGATTGTTTGTGCCATTGGATCATAAAGTCTCATTCACGCTATATTGACAGATGTCCTATTTATCTTCTTGCAGCACAGCTTCCCATGAACTATGCTCTACGGAGGCGGCAGAGAGCAAATTCATTTCTGCGATCAACGCACCACTTTGTTTTTGTTTTCTACGCACAACACCAGACTAACTGTAGCATTACAGATGGATTGGCTGGTTGCCAGCTTCCCACCTTACCATTGTGTGGGCCATGCTAGAGGAAGAAATGAGTGCTATTTACAACTATGTCATCATTTTGGATAGTGAGGGCTTTTTTTAAAAAAAAAAAGTGATTTGTTACCGACTAGGGCTGACCTAAATATACCAAGTGCTTTAGCCAGCAAAATTGAGCTGGAAATCTCCCCAGAATCGACTTCTGATTTTCTGTCTTGCCAGCATCAGCCAGATGCACCATGAAATCAACTTTAGAGATGCATCCTTAATAATGAATAGGTGGATGATGTGGTGATGATATGAAGAGGAGGAGAAGGAAGAAGATTGTGCAAACATTTCAGCTTTCTGGAGTATATTCAATAAGGGAGGATATTGGTTCTAAATCTGGAGAGTTCTATACCTTATTGTGCCCAGTCTGCACTGCCAAGTTAAGGAGGATGGGGTCAAACAAATTGGCTTGAGTTTGACAAAGGAGACAACTTTTTCTACTTCTGTAGGGGTCCATTGTTCACCTAAATAAACCCCTTGGAGAAGTAGCATTTTGATGAGTACATCCCATCTTGTATCCCTCACATACATTGAAAGAAAACCCTAATGCAGAAAGTGAAACTGCTATGTGGTAACTGCAGACCATGTCTTGAGGGTCCTTTACTGAAATAGAGTTGCTCTGGTCTGATTTGTGTTTCATTTTTTAATTTAGAGGCCAGAGGGGCAATGCCGTTGCTTTTGCTATTTCCCAGGGGAGAGTGGCTTGAGGTACGCTGTATGAAATAAATCAAAATAGGGAAGGTGGAAGATATTTTCTGCTGTCTTAGCAAAGTAAACACACACACACATTTTAAAGTCATTAGGTAGCACAGGGAATGACTGAATTATTAAAGGACTCGGGGACAAACCCAATCCACACCTGTTATCAAAAATGGCCTTGTTTCCAATCCACCCTTCCTTGCATAGGAAGATGCCTTATACAGTCCATCTAGCTCAGGTTTGTCTGATGGGCAGCTGCTCTCCAGGGATTCAAGCAAGTGTCTTTCCCAGCTGCCCCTGGAGTTGCCAGGGATTGAACCAGGGATCAGCAAAGCTTAATGTTCCACCAAACAAGCTATGCCCTCTCCTCATCAATGATATCACATAGGCGTGATATCACAATGTTTTGCATTGCCCTCTACCCCATTTCAGCAGTTCTCGGTGCTTTGTATCGCTGAGTATCAAAGGGTTTTGATCAGTACCAATAAAGGGTTTTGAACAAGATACACCTGTTTGGGCAAGCATTCCCCTCAACTGAAATTCTGATTTGATTCTTTCAACTGTTCCAATTGTTATCATAGAATTGCAGAACTGTGTGGGATCCCAAGGGTCATCTTGAAATGTAGGAATCCCAACTAAAGCATCCATGGCAGATGGCCACCCAACGTCTGCTTTATAAACTAAAATGAAGGAGAATCCACCACCTTTCGAGGGAGTCCGTTCCACTGTTTTTAAACTGCTTGTTTTAATGTACAGTTTAATTAAATGGTGTTTTAATATTATTCTGTATTTCAACTGTAGATTGACATAAGTGGTAAATAATAATAATAATAATAATAATAATATGCTCAAAACCTTTTTTATTATTCAAAATTATGACAAGACATATTATCCAAAAACATATCATCCTTGTCCCCCCCCCCATTTTTCCTCCCTCCCCCCAAAACACCCCCCCACCCCGACCTCCCTCAGTTCCAGTCTTTGGTTTCTCTAAGAATGCTGTTTTCTGCATGTTACAAAGTTGTATAGATCCTCAAACTATTTAGCTGATTATTATCAATAAAAAGTTTATGAATGTTTATTCAAAACCTCCCAAGGAGTCCAGTTCGCTTTGTTGCATCTTCAGATACTTTGTAAAGGGTTCCCATTCATCTTTAAAGTCACAGTTATCCTTGTCCCATAGCTTATATGTCAGTTTTGCCAGTTCTGCATAGTCCATCAATTTTTCTTGCCATGATTCTTTAGTTGGAGTTTCTTCAGTCTTCCATCCTTGTGCTACCAGAACTCTTGCGGCCGTTGTCGCATACATGAAGTTGTCGCATACATAATATGCTCAAAACCTAAGCCCAGAGCCAAATGTAAGATTGATGGTGTGACCCAATACAATTTACATACAGTCGTACCTTGGATCCCAAACACCTTGCGAGTTGAAGGTTTTGGATCCCGAACGCCACAAACCCGGAAGTGAGAGTTCCAGGTTGTTAACATTCTTTGGAACCCAAACGTCTGACGTGACTTCCGCAGCTTCCGATTGGCTGCAGGAGCTTGGTTTCCGAACATTTCAGAAGTTGAATGGACTTCCAGAATGGATTCCATTCGACTTTCGAGGTACCACTGTACTAGTAAACCCAAATGGGGGTGTAGTTAACTATGCATTTGGCAGCATTTCATATTTTAGTGGGAGGAAGGCGGGCAAGGTGAAAGATCCTTTTTCTAACGCCTCTGGAGCATGCATCTAGCCCAGTTTATAAAATATTCAATGTCCCCAACCATGGAGTTGGCTATTAAAATAACAGGTCCAGGATGGAACCATTATGAGTCCTCTGCTTCATCGACTGGAGTGTAATTATGCAGTGTACCAAGTCACCATGGTTCATGGGTATATCTGGATGTTCAGTCAGTCCCCCCCCTCCATCTGTTTGCAGGGATGGGGGAACCGGTAGCAGAACTAATGTGGGATTGTCCACATAATCCAGGATGCAGTGCCAGCTTTGGTTTCTCCTGGAAGCAGGAGAAGCTCCCATTCAGGTACCCTGTAGCTTTCATCCTAACTTAAAAGCAACACATTCTAAAGACTTGCCTCCCAGGATGATGGTATCAGAATGTGGAAGAAGCAAAGATTTCCATGGCCCATCATAAAAGGGTAGCTGTATGCTGATTTAAAGAAAAAGGTTACCAAACGCTCTAGGATTTTCGACTTCTTCATGTAATTCCGACCGGTTTGTTTCCAAGGAATGTTGAGACCTAAACATAAGCGTGAAAAGGGGCCTGAATGGTTTCTATTGCGTTTAATAACCACTTCATCTCTGTCACAGGAAGGAAGTAGTACATCAGGCTGTTTTGCTGCTGACAGCACTGGGGAGCTGGAGGACAGTCTTCAATTAGGAAGATAATGCCATTTCCTTTCCCGGTTGAGGAAGGATGGATTATGCGAGTCAAACGGGAACAGAGCTAGGCAGTTCTCAAGGACCTCTCAGTTATGTGCTTGTCAGTTCCAAGAGGGCAGGGATGGGGAACCTCTCCCTGCGGCCCTCCAGATATATAGATATATATATTCATCCATTCATTTATTCATTCATATCTTGCTTTTTAGCCCCCAAGTGGTTAACAAATTAATATGAAAGAAAATGCAATGAAAACACAGCCACTACAAGTAGAAAAGTCCAGTAAATAAATACAACAGATCAATAAAAATATGGCATAGCAAAAAACAAACAAACCCAGATTTACCATCAATCACATACATCTGTGAACTAAATTTGTGCTGTCCCGCAAACATACCTCTAGCACTGACTTGGAAATCAGATTGAATCAAATTTGCCTTCACCCACCCCGACTTCTCCCATTTCTTATCTAGGAGCAAGCCGACCCACAAACAATTGTCTAAGGGGGGTGCCCTCACTCTCGTTACACACAGCCCCCAAGTAAATAGGCTTCTCCCTGGAAACAGCTGCAACCGTGGCAAAGTTCTTCCATTTGCTTTCCATGGGCGAGATTGCTTCCATTTGCTTTCCATGGGCTGCTGTCATTTACGTCTACCCAGAGAAAGGTCTCTAATGATGAATTAATCTTGCTGGCCCTCAACACACTGAAGCCTCTTACTTTTGCAATAAGGAAAGTGATGGGGGAAAGTGCTGGATAAGACTTGCTCTTGAAGCAGTGTTGTCTAGTCTCCCTGCAAACAAATCAGAAGTAATCCTCCTCAAATAGCCACCATCATCTAATCTCCCTGCATACAAATCTGGGTGAATGCTCAATAAACAGGCTGCCTGAAAGAGCCCCAAGAATGTTTTCACAGAAAACATTAAATAGGAGTGATTTTCCATCTATTTCCCATTACTCGAGCCATGCAATTATATAGAACACCGGTTCCCAGTCTTTTTGGTATGGTGATCCAGAAGTCCAAATTCACTTGGTATGATGGCTTAACATTTTATTGTCCCATGAATTTGGATTTAAGTCTTCAGCAGCCATTGGTTTTGTGCATTTTAACTTCAAGATTGCCTATTTTATAGCCGCTACATGAGGCGGAAAAACTGTCTGCGGACAAATGTCGGCTCCCTCAGCCAGTAAAGCGAGATGAGCGTCGCAACCCCAGAGTCATTCGTGACTGGACTTAACTGTCAGGGGTCCTTTACCTTTAACATGAGGCATCCAAGCAAATAATGTCCTTAACACCCCTATTAAAAATGAAATTTGTTGAAATAGTTATAGTACTTACAAAGTTATTCATTGTTCTGTTCATTATAATATGCCAGTTTGTAAAAGGGATTCGTCACACCAGTTAAAGATTGCAAGCCATTATTTTGGGTTACCCACTTGCAGAGGCTCTGAGATTCTCTTGTAGGTTGCAGCCCACAGATTGGGAAATGCTGGCATAGAAGGTAGGAAAGAGAAAGGGGATGTATGTTGTTGCCAGCGCTTTGTGTTTGTACAGTATTACACAGGTGGATTTAAGTCCTACTTGTGAAAACGCCCCAACCATAGCAAAGAGAAGCAACAGATAGCATCACAATCTGTTAAGACCCTTCCTCCAAGAATGATGAAGTGACAATCCTACAAATGCTATGCGCCTAATTTGAAAGCATTTGCACAGTGACCCACCACGGCTGGCAGGGCACTCAGAGCCACATCACACTGATCTCTGCTAACAATCTGATTAAAACCCTCCACCGAAAGAAGGATGAAAATCCCTGTGCTCTCCATCAAGACAAGATGCAAAAGCTGGCTAAGTTGCGGGGAGATTACAGCTATCAAATGAATAAGTCTAGCATGTGATAGATAAAACAAATACTCATTAAAATATAAATCTCTCCACACTGAAAAGAGGGGGGAAATATCCCCAGTCTATGCGCAGAAGGCCCCTAAGACGCAAATATCTGGCAGAAGAACAGATGGGGAGAGACAAGCAAAGTAATCTGTTCAAATCCAACTACCCCCACAGAATAAAGAAATATGGGACCTGATGTGACACTGATATGCTCCAAAAAACGGTACAGAGAAAAAATAGCTCATCTCGTTGCTGCTGGAAACAGGCAGCAATTTCCAATTTTCAGTGTAATTCATTGAAAAGTAAACCAGACTGGTGAAGTCAAGCTCCCTTTCTCCCCCCTTTTATTCATTTCTTCTTTTCCTTTTCTTTTTTCTCTCTGCATGCTTAGACCATAATTTAGATCCACATGACCAGCCAAGTTTAAAACTATGGACGGGAGGCTACAAATCCATTCAAGGTGCAGACTGGAGGGAGGCAGAGAAAACCCAGGATAAAACCCAGGTCATCCTTTAGGCATAAGTAAATGGGATCACCAGATTTTGGTCTGTTGGCAGTTTTCTTTCTCAGAGAGGAAAGGAACATGACAGAAATGTGATTGGACATGATGTATATACTCCAGGCCCCTCTCCTCTCACTATTGTCTCTGGAACTACATGGTGGAAATTAGCATGAGCAAATCATAGGCGTTATTGATGTCTCCCATCACAGTAGTTTTCAAACTGTGTTCCCAGGAACCTCTGGAGCTTGTCAGAGGTCTTATATAAAGGGCTTGGTGATGGTAAACAAGCAGCCTTAAACATCTTCCTCTGCAATGCACAGCTGCCAGACCCCAAAGCCTCCTCATGATTTGGCTCCCAAATCCTCTCTAACATACTTCCATGTCAGATCTTCAGGAGTTTCTTCTTTGAAAGACATTCCTTCTTTGATGTGAAAAGGTTTCCATAAGGATAGAAAGTTAGAAAGCCAGGTGCTTTAAATGTATGGTGATGGTTTTTCCTGTTACAAGGCAAGGTAGGAAGGATGTTTGAATAAGTACGCTACCCTAGGGCCCTTCCCCTTTTTATGAAGATTACCCGCTCTGGGATCCCACAGCTAATTCTCCCCTGGTCTCCTCGCTGGCCCAAATAGGACTAATTTAGCCAGCTATCTCTGGTGATCATCTAATGTTTCTTGGATGGATTTTCCCTCTAAACTGATTTTTGAATTCTGAATTTATTGTTATTCACATTTTATGCTGTATTTTAAGCTGTTTTTTGTTGCATCAATGAAGTGTTTTAAATTTGTTGTTAGCCGCCCTGAGCCCAGTTTTCTGAACAGGGAAGGGCGGGGTATAAATAACAAATTATTTATTTATTATTTAGAGCAGGGGTCAGCAACCTTTTTCAGCTGTGGGCCGGTCCACCGTCCGTCAGACTATGTGGTTGGCTGGACTATATTGGGGGGGGGGGAATGAACGAATTCCTATGCCCCACAACTAACCCAGAGATGCATTTTAAATAAAAGCGCACATTCTACTCATGTAAAAACACGCTGATTCCTGGACCGTCCTCAGGCCGGATTGAGAAGATGATTGGGCAGCATCCGGCCCCCGGGCCTTAGGTTGCCTACCCCTGGCCAAGAGGCAAGGAGGGAACATTATCGGCATAATACAAAAGTTACTCATTTCTGTTCAGAGAATCAAAGCATGCTAATAGAAAAACAGCACTGATTTTGGACCTCCGGTTGTCCATTGGGTAAACCAAGATGAAAGGTTCTAGACCTCACACGATGTTAAGCTGCAAACGCTGCATTTCACAATACATTACAATTAGAAAAATCAGAGCATTGGAGCTGGGCTTGTTAATGCCTCCTCCGTTTTGAGAAATCTAGCACAGCATGAAGCACTATGGCTCATGCTCTCAAGCTGTTCTATTATGCTTGATTTATGGCATGACAGCCCTTGTCCTAACCCATAACCTTGAGCTTGTAAAATGCACAGGGGGGAATTTACTAACTACAGCATTCATCTTAATGCCCTATTGGGAATTACTGTAGAGAAGAAGAAAAAGCAGAGAGAGGCACAAGGTGTGCGGACACCTTAACCAGTAAATTATGAAGAGCAGTCCTCTAACAGCCAGTGTCGTAGATCATGCAGTCCATTCTGTTTTTCATTTAATTCAATCTTTATTTATGCAGGCAGTTTACTGAAAGAAGGGATTGCATTTGCCATCTTCTGAAGCAAATAATTAATGAGAAAATGTTACACTCGGGGACTAATCACGCAGGTACAGAAATACTTTCAATGCTTTTTATCTCGTTTTTAGCAGTGTCGTTGAAATATATGTGTGCATGCATATTTATACGCATAGCCACTTATGAGTTGGCTTTCTAAAAATTATAATATTCAAAATGGATAAAATATGAACTAATTTAAGTTAAAGCATTCAAAAATATATAGAATGAAACAAGATATGTGCTGCAAGATGTGTAGTGTATACTTAAACGTAAGTCCCGCTCTGTTCAGTCTCAGGCAACCATGTATCGAAATCACTGAAATAGCCAAATAGCTAAAATGAAAGCACAAAATAAACAGATGTAAAAGCATGCTTAGCAACATGCCATCAGATATTTAACAGATAACCAGCTGAAGCGCAACCCAAAATAAAAATGCTTTAAACTGGTTAGCAATAAAGATCAAGGGAAGAGAATGAGTGGACTTCTCTAGGGCTCCTGAGTCTAGAAATCGGATAAATGGTTAGTTCTGGGAGAAGGTTCCCATGAAGAAACAGGTATGAAGTTTGGGAGTCCACCTCAATTCAAAGTGGTCAGAAAGTAGCAGGTGTAGGGGTGGGAATGGAGGCGCTTACCTAACCTCCCAGCAGGTGAATAACTACTGCTTACTGGGAAGGGCAAGGTGGGAATGAGGTTGGTGTGGTGTGAACACACAAGTGGAGACAATGCAACTGACCTCTGTACCACCTCATTCCTCTCCCTTGTGGTTAGCAGCAGAGGCTCCTCTGCTAGGAGATCTCCCCCCCCCCCCGCCATCTGCTACCGGCTGCCAATGAAGGTGCAGGTGTGCACTGCCCATTTCCTCTTGCCATTCCATAGTGAGACGAGACCAGGGCTTCAGCAGGACCATCAGCTTTCTGGAAAGTCTCCCAGAGCGTTCAGCAATCCACCAGTCCCTGGGGGCAGCCCATCTGAACAGGTGTACTGCCCTTGCAAAGCGGAATTGCCGCCGCCAATCCAAGCTTCAACAGAAGTTGGTCAGAGCACGACAACAGGATGCACTACACACACACGCCAACCTTCAGGCCACCCCTCATATCACTTGGGGCAAAGACTACATGAATTGTATTCCCTACCTGGGCTGTTGACCATTTGAGATAGACCCTGTATGGTTATCATACAGGCCATTAAGTCCCAACCCAGCTACAGTGCAAGTTATGGAACTCTCTCCCTTTAGAAATTCATATTTCTCCCACACTACATGCCTTTCAGTGGTCTGTAAAGACCATTTTAGTTCATGGGGCTTTTGGTTTGGAATTATTTGTCCCCTAGTTCTTTATTGTCTTCTTCTTTTTTAACATTCTATCTTGTGTTATATGCTTCAATTTTACTTCCTCGCTCCTGCCACACACACCCGCCCCCCACCATGGATTCTGTTTTGTTTCAAGTTGATTTTAAATTGTTTACTTTGTAAGCCACTTGGCAGGCCCTCAGGTTGAAAAGCAGCCTAGAAATATTAATATAAACCAACACAGACTTTGTGTGTAGTGTACAAATGTGGCGACAAACAGAAACTCAAGCTGGCAGCACCATTTCCAGTCCCACAGACTGACGCATCAGGTCTGGGGTAAATCAGCAAAGAGGTGCTTAGACAGAGATTATTTTCCTCAGTGAGAGTCTCTGAGGTGGATGGCAGACCATCGAGGAGAAAGCACAGCTGTCCTGTGCCTGCTCCAGTCAATGGCAGCCTGCCCTTTGTATCTGGGCTTGAATTCTTGAAACAAGAAGAGATTGTTGATGTTGTCCACAGAATATAAAATCAGTCCTGTTGATGCAGCTCATGCCCTTGAGATATTCCAGTTCTTATTTGAGTGTTAATGTTCAACAAATCAGTCTCTGGCACCAGCTCCAAAGATTTACATTTTGTTGTTGTTGTTGTTCCCTTTCTTTTAAGTTATTTTCCCCAGGAAAGTCTCCAAGCAGTGACTTGGGTAATAACCAAAAGCTGCACTGATTATTATTATTGTTGTTGTTATAGGCTCACTTTTATTTCTGTTTAATTAGTAATTATTTTAAATTACATGTGGTTGAAGTGCAGCTGGATTAATGTGGCTCAGCCATCAGGATTTTGTTCTTGAGCGAGCCAACATTGCAGAAGGATATATTTCTGAGGCTTGTGGAGTGTGTGGTGACAGTTGCCCTGCTTGATTTCTGTTGTTCATTATGGATATTTGAATTGTATTAACCTTAATTCTCTAGTATGAGGAGAGAAGCAAATGTTGCCGGCCCATGAGGGGCTGAAATAGTAGAAATATTATAGTAATTATAATAAATATATGTAGTATTTATAAATAAATAAACCAGCTATGCTGGTTGCCAACTGCTTTGCAGGACCAATTCAAGGTGCTTATTTTGATGTTTAAAGCCCTAAATGGTTTGGGACCCAAATATATTATAGCCTAAATAACTGACTTTGTGTACATGTGTAAATAAACACACTACCACATGATTTGCATAAGGCCTCTTTTCTGTAGATGTACTAGCTCCCATTACTAGGAACACAGGGAGCTGCTTTCTATCATGTCAAACCATTGATCGCTGTAGCTTGGTAGATTTTGGCAGTGCCTCCCCAGATTTTTGAATCAAGATCTTTCCCAACCCTACCTAGAGGTGCCAGATGGAACAAGTGACCTTCTGCATGCAAAGCATGTGCTCTACCACAATTTGGCCCTTCACAAAATTGTGCTCAACAAGCCAGTGATTATTACATTCTATGTACGTGAACGGCTGTGTATTAATTCCTAGTGGGGGAAAGAATTTGCACTTCATCTACAATAATCAGTGCTGAAACTGTTGAACATCTGGTAACCACCCACTAGAGAAGTTGTGGAGATATGACTTCTTTCCCTCTCTATGGCTGAACTTTTGCTTTTCCTTTCCAGACACTAATGCTTTATATCCTTGGATCTTACTACTGTCAGTCACAGATACGAGCTGTAATCAAGGAAGCCAAAGACAACTCTTAAGGCCAGTGCATTTAACCAAAAAAACCAGCCCTGGCTGCTGAGAGAATTCACTGTGCATTAGAGCTTGCTGCACAGCCAAGTAGTTATCTGATTGCTCTTTTGTGGGGCCAAATTGATTTTCAGCCCATGACGAAGTGTGTGGGAAATACAATCAGTATCATTAGCAACTGAAAATAAATCTGGCCATGTGTTGTACTATAATGTGCATTAGGCTCTCTCTGTAGCCAAGCCCAGTTTTCAGCTACTCTGCACGTTGGCCCTTAATTAGACAGGCTCACTAAACTTGAACAGGAGTCAATCCCAGCGTGCCACTCATATCTAGCTAATTTGAGTTGCAATGATGAGAAGAAATGGAACCACCAGGAAAGAAAACTAAAATGCCAGTATGTTGTGGCCCATCAGTACCTTCTAGGGCACCCATGGAAGGTCACAGAAGGTCACCAATGGAAGGCCAGTGTGAGAACAGGATGCTGGACTTGATGGGCCATTGGCCTGATCCAGCAGACTCTTGTTTTATGTTCTTAATATGCCCTCAAAAATCCACAGTACAAGAGAGACTGTTTGCTCTTCCTCCTTGGTTCCTGTTTGCATGGACTCATACACCCCATAAACATGACCACATTTCACTGGATGCCATGACTGAATGCCCACCTTCCCATCTAGTCTGAACAGAGGAAAGGTGCAAAGGGCACTTGGGTGTGAGCATGGTGGTGGCTTATGCAAGTGCCTTTTCCTACTGATGGGATACATGCTCACCTCATTTTATTCTCCTCTTTTTCTGCTATTTTAGATGTGCCACCTGTTGGAGAAAAGTAAATACATTTCCTTCTCCTGAGTTTGCAGTCTATGCATATGTTACTTTAACCCACAAGAGGGCACTGTTGGTCTAGTGATCTAGTCACCCCATTTGTAGCTTTTCTGTCTGTTAACTTCATCCCTAAATGTTGAGCCATTTTGTTATTCTCTACAGACAAGATGTCTGCTGTTCCTCTCTCTTGTCTCTACCCATCCTATAAACAGCTTCTGCATGAGTAAAGCCTTTGAACCCCAGAAACTCTAAGTGATCTTTTTAATCCAATTTACCCAAGCTGCAAAGTTTACTAAAACCACCTCTTTGTGGCAGCCTATTTGTTTTATGTCATGCCTCACAGCAGCCATTTTGTAATATGCTATGCCCCTGTGGCAACCAAGTTATGTCTGGCACCCACAGCACTTTTTCAAATTTTCAAATGTGTCCACTGACCCAAAAGGTTTTGTACCCAAGCTACCTCACTGGGCTCTTTTGAGGATAAAATGTATATTAAGGTGATAAGTAACAATGATTACCAGTTAAGAATTGAAAATTGAGATGAGACCCAACTAAGTCCTGCACTGAGTTGTTTCAACGTCTTAGTCATGTTCAACTCTCCGTGACCCCATGAACCAGAGCATGCCTTGGAAACTCTCACTTTCTTCTCAAAGCTTCTCCTTTTTAATGTCCATGGAGTTATCTTGGCATAATACTGGAGTAGTTTCCCAGTTCCTTCACCAGGTGGATCACGTTTAGTCTAAACTCTCAGCTATGACCTGTCCGTCTTGGGTGGCCCTGTATGGCATAGATCACAGCTTCTTGGAGTCATTCGAGCCCCTTCGCCATGACAAGGCAGTGATCAATGAAGGGGCCTACACTGAGTAGACCCGCTGAAATCAATGGATTTATGTTTTTTGTTGGTAAGTGGTTAACAGTGTAATCTTGTAATAGCTATGCAGAAGTAAGCACTATTTAGTTCGTTGGAAGAAGAAGAAGAAGAAGAAGAAGAAGAAGAAGAAGAAGAAGAAGAAGAAGAAGAAGAAGAAGAAGAAGAAGAAGAAGAAGAAGTAGTTATTTATATTCCACCCATCTGGCTTGGTTTCCCCAGCCACTCTGGGCAGCTTTCAACAAAATATTAAAATACAATACTCTATTAAAGATTAAAAACATCCCTAAACAGGGCTGCCTTCAGATGTCTCCTAAAAGTCTGGTAGTTGTTTTTCTCTTTGACGTCTGGTGGGAGGGCATTCCACAGGGCGGATGCCACTTACCGAGAAGGCCCTCTGCCTGGTTCCCTCTAACTTGGATTCTCGCAGCAAGGCAACTTCCATATAGTTGTGCACACTACAATTCTGTATCAGTTTACTTGGGATTATCCTTCTGAAATCAATGGGACTTCTAAACAGACTTGCATAACATTGCATTGTAAAGGACCCTGATTTTTTTACTGGAGCATTTAAGAATGTCAGAGTTGGAAACAGAATTGAATGGAAGCTTCATTGAAGTTTCGTTTTTTCCTTCCATTAAACTTCATTATACCAAGCACAGTTTACAGCTTTAATCTGTCTCTTCTCAAAGCCTAGTCTGCCTTCATGCATGCTTGCTCTTCAATTTTTGTATGATCAGCAGATATACATAATGCTGAATCTACGTTGTTCTCTGCATCTGATTAATACAATTAGTAGGCAGTAGAGACCCAAAACACTGACCCCAGTAGGATCCTTCTTAAAATAACTCCTTTATTGGAGGTCACACTATTAATGATCACCGTCTGCTAAAGGTCTGCTACCATTCTTAGCAAAGGATTTTCTTCCATAATTAGGACTCAGATACTCAACTCAAATACAGACATGTTAATGACTGAGAAATTAGAACATCAGGAAACCTATCTCTGTGTTGTCAGCTAAAGCATATCACAAGGGAATAAAATATCTAGAACAAGATTCAAAATTGTTTGTTCCCTTGTCAGTTTAAAGACTTCCCCACTGACACTCCGGCTGAACAAGCTATGCTTTGCCATTGTAGGTTAAGAGCCATATGTTCCATTGTTCAGGTTTGAACATGATACACAGGAGCGTATTCATCAGGAGTATAGACCGGTCATGTATACAAGACGTTGATTATGATTTCCCTAAATGCAGCTGCAAGGCTTTGGACCAAGACCAAAAGGTGGGAACACATCTCACAAATGCACTTGGAATGTGATCTTGAAACCTCATAATCACGTTTATGTTTGCACCACTGAGAATCCAAGCTTTGCATTTTTCAACATTTCAACTCAGGGAAAGATGGCAAACTTGTTTTTATACCGCTTGGTTATTTTAAGCTTTTTATCCCATTCACGATCTATTTGCATTGGCTTTGAGACTGGAATACATTTCACAGGTTCTTAAACTTTAGCCACGGGTGCACTTTTGTGCACAATTTATCATCCTCGTCATTTCATTTTGTATGCTGCCTTTCCATAGTTAAAACTATGCTCCATAGTTCCGTTGGTTAGAGTGTGAGGCTAATAACACCAAGCTGTATGGGAACAGCTGTATATTCTTTCATTGAACTAGATGGTCCTCAGGGTCCCTTCAATCTCTACAATTCTATGATTCCATGATTCTGTAACAATTTAGAGTGGTGGTGCCCACATGGGTTGGGAACAGGGTATCTGAAGGTATGCCTGCCTCCACATCAGCCTGCTCATATGCTGAGATAATAAACTGAGGTTTCCGCTGTTAGAAGTGAGTTAGGGTGGCAGCATAGAGAGACCTTTCTCCATGATGGAATACAGAATACTCTACCCAGGAAGGCTTACCTACTAGCAACTTTGCTATCTTTTTAGGAAATACCTTTTTTCTGAGGCTTTTGGTAGTTAGGATTGTGGTAATTTTACTCCTGCTAGTTTTTATTCACTCTTTTTATGTTTTTTAATTTTGTTGCCTTATTTTACTTTTGTAAGCCTCTCTCTCTCTATATATATATGATTATACATGCTTTTATTTAGAAATAGGAAAATTTGAAATACAGTGGTTCCTCGGGTTAAGTACTTAATACGTTCTGGAGGACCGTTCTTAACCTGAAACTGTTCTTAACCTGAAGCACCACTTTAGCTAATGGGGCCTCCTGCTGCCGCCGCGCCGCCGGAGCACGATTTCTGTTCTCATTCTGAAGCAAAGTTCTTAACCTGAGGTACTATTCCTGGGTCAGCGGAGTCTGTAACCTGAAGCATATGTAACCTGAAGCGTATGTAACCTGTGGTACCACTGTAATACGCAAAACAAAAATATCTACAGTGGTACTTCAGGTTAAGTACTTAATTCGTTCCGGAGGTCCGTACTTAACCTGAAACTGTTCTTAACCTGAAGCACCATTTTAGCTAATGGGGCCTCCTGCTGTTGCCGTGCCACCAGAGCACGATTTCTGTTCTCATCCTGAAGCAAAGTTCTTAACCCAAGGTACTATTTCTGGGTTAGCGGAGTCTGTAACCTGAAGCGTATGTAACCTGAGGTACCACTGTAATAAGAGATGCCTCCAAAAGCTATGTGGTTCTCATCCTACCACATGCAAGATTTTGGAAAGCTTTACCACCCAAGTGGTATTCCATTTAACTGAACCTCATCCTCATTTGCAGGTTGCTTTTCGTATTACCATTACGAATACCCTTTTCACACCATGTATGTGCAGGCAAACACATATTCTGGAAAGGCATGGGCGTAGCCACGGGGAGGAGGGGGCAGCAGCCCCTTATCAATAAATGAAAATAACTAACTGAACAATTGTCAAAACAAAAAAAATTCCTTCCAGTAGCACCTTAAAGACCAACTAAGTTAGTTCTTGGTATGAGCTTTCGTGTGCATGCACACTTCTTCAGATACTGTGACAATTGTGTCACAGATAACTCAGTTCTGTCTCCCTCCCCACCAACATAAAGCCTGCCCTCCCTCACAAAAAATAAATCCTGGCTACACCCATGTGGCAAGCTCATATAATTTAGAAAACAAGCACACTGTGTGATATAAACAGCTTTTCAATGTTGAATTGAACTACGAGCAATAAACTACAGTACTGGTTAATCAAAGCTTATGTGCCTGACCAGTGACTAAAACTGTGCTTTTTAGTTGCATAAGAAGCACTTTAGACAACTTTCTTCCCTTGACTAGAGGATGCTAATAAACGCCTTAGGCTAAATGGGCTGGGTAATTTGATGGAATGTGATCCTCTTCCTCTGAAGTCTCATCATGCCGAAATCTCTCTGAGGTATGGCAATGCAAAATGACACGAGGAAGGTTGGCACTTCACATTTTTCCATTTTAAAAAATGTAAGTAAGAATACAATTTGGGGCAGAGATGTGCTTGTTAAATATAAACTAATCACATTCGGAGGAAAGATATTGCATGTTTAAGCATCTCTCAGATGGAATCAGCAGCCCTGACGATGAAAAAGTGAAATATACATGCCTCATCCAGATAGAACCTACCCATGTGGCAAGAACATTATAAAAAATATTGACCACTATTGAAGATAAGCTCAATGTATGTCAATATCAAAGAAAAATAGCTGAACCTTCTGAAATTGACTTTGAAAAACTGGATGATCAAAGAAAATTATGGATATTGATTGACAAGCAATTCCTTGCCGGAGCTGTTCTCATTAGGGAGTTTTTGCCACACGTGCACAGAAAATACGAACAAATTGCCTTTGCTTTCTGGCAAAATTGCTTTAAATAAAACATAGCCTAGTTTGTGGGTGATTATTAGAATAAGAATGCAGGAAGGAAGGGATCTATGAAAATCCATGGGTGGTACTTTCCACCACGATTAGCCTTGGGCAGGAAAGGAGAAATTGCTTTTTGGGGAGAGAAAGGATTTGGGCTCTAAGGATGCAGCCAATTATTCCCATCTTCACTTTACTGCTTGGAAGGCTCTTTCACACGAAAGTGATATTTTGGTGCAGGTGATGGAAGGCTTTGGATTCTTACGGATATGCATCAGAGGGCACAAATTCTTAAACACCAAACTCCTCAAACCTGCCCAATCCTTTTTGTATGAAAAAGGGCAGGTCCCCAAAGCAGCAGTGGTTAATCTGGGGCCCTCCAGAGGTTGTTGGCCTCCAACTCCCATCAGCCCTAGCCAGCATGGCCAATGGTTGGGGATGATGGGGAGTTCAACATCTAGAAGGCAGCAGGCTAGCCTCCCTCCCGCACCCCACTGTATAGGATCCTTTTGCAGGAAAACAGGTGAGAGAATGCAGAGTCCCAGTGGCTGGTTGTATTGGCGGAGTGCAAAATCAGCACCAGACAGCACACTTCTCCTCTCACTGTAGTCCTGAAGGTTTTTGAAAAGTATTTGTTTTCCCAGTAACAATGCAAGCAAGCAACATGATGCCTTATGTGTGCTTACTGCCTTCTGCTGCTGGGGATATTTTGAAGAAGTGGAGAGCTTGTTTTTACCTATTTTTCTGCAAGAATAACAGGTCTCAGTTGAACCAGGTGAGTCACTGGAATGTAGATCAGGTCCTGACAGTCTGTAACTGACTAGATGATAGCTAATAAGCTCAGCCCAGTCAAGATGAAGGTACCATTGATGATGGGCTTTAGAGATTGTCTTCAATCTGCTCTTGAGCAACGAACTCTCCCTAGAATCAAGTATGCTGTTTGCAGATGCTGTTAGATCCAGTGCTTCACTTATATTACCAAATAATATCCATGGCACAAGTTGCCTCATGGACAGAAGTCTTGCTACGGATATCCATGATCTAGTAAACATTTGAACTAGGTTGCTTCAGTATATTGGAACAGAGGGGAGGAGTGGACCTTCAAAGCTGTTTAGAAACTTAGGTTGGTTCAAAACACAACAGCCAGGTTGCTAACCACCACTGGCTATTTTGAACAGAGCTTGCCAGTACTAAAAAATCTTGACAAATTCTAAATTTGTTTCCACATTAAAAATGTTGGTATCAACTTTTAAAGCCCTACGCATCCATATAATCATCTAGCCCATATAGGCCCACCAGTTTGTCAAGATCTACATCAGAAGCCCTATTTCAGAGATGGGACCTTTTCAGTGATGGTACCTCAGTTGTAGATTGTTCTCCAGAGAGACACTTGGCTGGCAATGATTTTGCTTTCTGGCACTGTGTAAAGAGATCCCTACCTTTCCATGGATAAATTTTACTTCCACCATTTGTGTTTTATTGCTTGTGTTTTGCCATTTTTAAATTATTGCATTGTCTTGTCAGCTTCCTTGGAAGCCATCAGCTGAAATCAGCCTACCAACGATTAGCAAATAAAAAAACTACCAAAGATTCTATTTTTTCTGCATCATGTTTAGGCAGCAGCAAAACTCCTACAGACACCCCACTTTAATAATAAAGGAGAGCTATTTACAAAAGGGAGGATTTTTTTCAGTGGTGTAGCAGGCACTTGGAGAGGAGCGAAGGAATAACTTCTTTCCCCTCAGACTTTGAGAAGCTGGGTTGTTTACGAAAAATGAAGGCAACATGGAGCAATCTACAACTTTGTTGGAAACCAGTATTTAGCTTATGGTAGCTGGAAGGAAGGAGGTGGGGAGAAGAGTGTGGTTCTAGCACTGGATATAAAGGCTTTCTGTGGAGGATTCTAGCTAAAGGCCCGGAAGGTTGCCTTTGGTGGACCTTGACACCTCAAATTTCAGGGGCGCCTGGTGAAACGCCAAAATCCGGAGGCCGCCCCCCTCTGAGCCATCAATTGGAGTAATAGTGGTGGCGCCTGCTCCGGTGCCCCAGAAGCTCTGTACCTGGTACGACTCCCCTAGAACTGTCTCTGTTTGAGGGAGGAAGTTTTAAATCCTCAAAAATCAAGTTACCTGAGCCAACTTTTGAGGATTTCAAGCTTGCTCTAGACTAATAAAGGTCACTCAATAATATATAGGTCACACAAATTTCAGCTCATACAGCTATACGTTTTCTTTAAGCCAGCTGGTTACAATTGAACAAAAAGCTGAAAGTAGATTAGATTACCTCACCATCTAAAACAGGAGTGGGAAAACTTTTTTCAGACTGAAACCCACATTCTCGTCAGCGTGGTTGGAGCCCATGGCAGTGGTGGGTGAAGCCAGAGGCAAAAGTAGGAAGAGCAACAATTATAACTTTTGTGTATTAGGTTAGTTTTACACCCGCCCTGCTCTATCTTCCATCCAGATAAGCAAGAGGAGTTGTCAGAGTTCCAGGATAGATTCCAGCCAGGCAAACACTCAAAAATAGGGCTGGTAGGAAGTGGGACCTAGACAGACAGGTGCGGCTGAGGAAGTGTAGCCTAGGGAGAGTCACAGGGGCCCGATAGGCAGGCTTGGTGGGTTGCATTCGGTCCCTAAGCCTCCTCACCCCTGACCTGAAACAAAATGCATCATTATCCTACTTTGGAATAATGGAAGAGAAGGCTGCTCTGTAATACGCAGCTAAGAGCACAAAATGCATAGAGTGTAAGTTGCTTCCCATCAAAAATAAAGAACTGTATAATCACTGACAATTTCCTTTTGTAATCTAGGTGCACATGCTCTATTACTGCTAAGCATGTCATTTCCTCAGAGATTAACTGGCTTCTGCACATATCAGGGACTTCTTAGTGCAACTGAGTGCCAAGAGGCAACTAAGAAGGGCTGCAAGTTTTCAATATTTCTTTATGTACCCCCCAGAAAATGAACAGTAGCATTATCTGCAGTTACATTGTACTAAACTGAAATTTCTCCTCATTACTTGTTTACTGTGCAGCTGCTCAGAAACATCCCCCCCTTCTGCGATGCATGAGAAGATATCAAAAGCAATCATCAAACCAAATGCATATTCTCTGCCAATTCTTGTCAGTGAACAAAACTGACTGCCCATTCCATATTCTTTAATGAATTATTATGCAAAAGAAAAGAATGAAGAAAAGGCAGTTGCACTCACAGAGCTTTGCCTGCTAGTTGAACATGAACAGTTGGTGTTTTTGTTTTATTCCCTGCATTTCCTGATGGAATTCAAATCGTGTGTACATACAGTTCCTAGGCAAGTCTCTCATCCAGGTGCTGACAATAACCAAAGCTCCTTGACTACAGCATGGTAGCTGAATCATGTGCCTTCAGAATATATTGTAATTTGAGACATTCACCCCTCACAAATTTGTAACTAGCGTTAAGCATATGCCCCATGTTCAGGTTGGGACACTTTAATGAAGTAGATCTATAATGCTTTAACAGTGTTTCAACTACAGGGCGGAAATCTAAAATAGCTACAAACCCAAAACACCATTAATTGAACTAGGGCAGAATCCATTTACTATCATTCCAGTAGCTAAAAGCACTTCTGTCAATGCAAGCCCCCTTTAGATTGGATATCCCATTAAATCTTTTTTGCATTCTCAGCATGTGCTAAAGCATACTTGCAGACTAAAAGAACAAGAAAGGCAATACTCCCAGTGAAAGTGCTACTGGGAAAGATCCAAACTGAAAAATCAGATTGTAGCTTCCTCATTTGGGACCACTCCCTACCACTTTTCTCAAGTATCATCCAGAGCTGAGGCACTGTACTTGCCTAGTGCTTGGTATTCTTTCCTAGTCACCGTACACATTTTTGTGTCTATAGGAGACACCTGAGCCTAATTAGAAACTGATTTTTAAAATGTACTTTATTTACACGGTTATCACAAAAAAGGGAACAACGCAGTGGGGAATATTACAATGTGTTAGTAATAGTTCTGTTACGAAGCTGCTGCACATACTCCTTTGCGTGATCTAAAGCAGTCTTTGGTTTCTCTGGAGGTGGAGGTGGGCCTTCGACTAATTTCACAAAGTAATGGCACTTGACTTTGTCCATAATGCCAAAAAAGCCTTTACCATGGTAACGGATCCTTTTCAGGTAGTGCCCTTTTCCAGAGAAGGATTCAGCTAGAAGACATAAAATAGACGTTAAAAGAAAGGGAGAATGCAGGCCATAAAATAAATTCTATTAAAAAAAAAAATCTGGCTCACTCAACGCCTTGACAGACCTGGATTTCTCTTTTTAATGTACCACGTCAAAAATTACAAAACAAACCATAGAAAAATGTACCGGTCCTGTATATTTATCTGGGCCTACAATAAAGCTATATGCATATCCTTTACCTTCAGAATGCTCCAACCTCCATTTAGGCAGGCCACTAACTTTATTAAAGAAGTGTGGCAACAACATGGCATAGAAGAAATTAGTACACAAGAAAATATATATTTTTTAAAAATGGGTGAAAAAACAGGACCTGTGTCAACCAGCAGCAAAAACATTAAACAAATTAATGAAAACTACTACTGTTACTCATTTTTCACGAAGTATTTCACTAGGTATTTCTTCTATAACTGTGAGTTTCATCTATCAAAGGTTTTTGTGCAGCCAAAACCCACCCCACCCATTTTAAGCCTTCCCCTAGGAAAGCATAATTCACTAAGCTGGTCAGTCACTTTGCCCTAGAACGTCCACTCGAGGCGTTATGAATCATGACGAAGTGACATTTTATTTCCCCCTTTGCTAGAAGCCATTTCTATACTGCTTTTTGTCATCATATGTTTAAAAGAGAAATGAGCTTCCTATGACAGCAGCATTATAAAGGTAAGTTAAAAGGGTCCATTTGATATGGAGGACTCAGAGAGCTATACCTAAATGCCAGATCTAAATGCACTTAATTTAGAACCTTTTTACCTCAATTAAAGGTTGAAAGATGACCAGTTGCTGGGAAGTGAAGTGTGAACTGCTGGCTAACCTGCCACAGCAAAATGAATTACAAACCAACAGAAATGGGCTGATGATGAAAAATGGATTATTGTGTTTAAGACCTATATGGAATAATGCACTTTTCATGTATACAAATGCTAGAGCAAGTAATGTCAAACGACCACAGCTGCAAGAACTGAAGTTATACTTAATCCACATACAGGTTGAATAACTTTTCAAAGGTCTACCCTACTTTTTATGCAGCTATCAGTAAAGTATGCTGATTGTAAAATTGTTGCTATCCCCAACAGTGCTAGGAAATTAGAAGCCTATCTTTAATCTATTGGAAGATGTCATCAGGCAAGTCTACTTCTTGCCAGAATTTGAGAAATGAAATATATTTGCTCCAAGGAATCTGTACTCTACATAAAATGGCTAGTAGGCCAAGAACTCCCATTGAAGTTGAAAGTACTCAGCATAACTTGTGAAGTCTTGTGTATACAGGTAATCAGTAGGCTTTACATGTTGTGTTGATTAAACCTTTCCCCTATCTAAGCACACAGATACTCAAAATCAACACAATGAATCTGACATCCTCATCTTAGACATATCCCACTGATTTTTATGTAATAGCTCTCGTGACATTTCAGTACTTAATAAACCAAGAAACTGCAGGACACTGAGAGACATACAAAACCCTCCATTTTGAAGCTTTCATTGAATTTTTATGGGATTTTTCTTTGTGAGGGGGGCAGGAATAAAAAAAACACAACATTTTCTGGTGCCCTTAATCACCTGGGAACAGTAGGTTGTGTTTAGTAAGCATACTGGGGGTGGGGGGTATGCCATGTGTATTTTACTTGCTGTACAAATGGAAGTTTTTCCAATAAATAAAAATATTTGACCCAAAATATTTGATTGGAGTGTTAATCAATCAATCATCCTTAGCATGGATTACATTTTTTTAAAACCCAACATTTAATTTGAATTTTTTTAATGTGACCTTCCAATAGAGAAATTTTCTCATGCCAAGGCTATTATTAATTATTATTATTCCTCAGAGATGCCAAACTATGGAACACATTGGATACACAAAGCTCTGGTTGGGCCCTGTTGAGCAACGTTAGATGGACACAGGAAGTGCCAGGGGGGACAGACTTTCCTTACCTTTCAAGTTCATTTTTAGAACTCTGAGCTTTCACCAACCTCCAAACCTTATGTAACCCATCCCTAATTGTTCAGAATGGCCTGCCAACCTTCCAGAGAGGCTTTTCTAGGGGCAAAGGTGGTTGCAGGGCAGAGAAAGGGATGGCCCTTTAGAATATGTCTTCTATAAAAATAAACTATTTACCAATGTGTAAGTTGGATCTAAATTCTACATTATGCTTCCTCACCGCCATTTCTTGGGCTTCTAGAAGGACCTATTGTAAAAAAGGAAAAATTACAAATTAAGATTATGTAAATTTTTAATCCTGGAGTTTTCATATGTACAGTAATACCTACTCATCTTTAAATTAAAAAAGGAAACAATGTATTTATTCAACTTCCTTGCCTTAGGGTACTTAGCTTATTAGTTTCCCTACTTCATGGCAACATGTCCTGGGGCAGATTTTAACCCCAGCCAAATTGAAAACTTTCTTTTCCCACACAGAAGTAGGACTGCAAACAGTCTTGTACCCAAAATCTCTCTACATTCTGTGCCACTACATCCAGAGTCAGAGGCTTCCCTGCCACAGGTGCCAAACAATATAATTACACTTTTGCCAGCACAAAAGTGGAAATGCCGTTTCAGGCATAAAAATCCTGCCAGAAAAATTAGATATACCCACATCAACTAGCACAACACTGAGTGAGGATGAGAGACTTCTGCAAGATACTATGCAAGCTCTCAGCCACACACATCCGTGCGTGTGTGTGTGTTGCATTTAACGAAGTTCTCTAAGCAGTTCACCAACTTGTTCAAAAACACAGCATACAATCCAAGGCTTATAAAAGAATAAACCAGTTATAAACAATATGAACTAGCCCAGAAATATCATCTAAAAGATAGAAATATGGATTTAATAGAGAATGGCAAATTAAATTCTGAAGAAACTTGTAACATACCTCTTTTATCACTTTTGCTCCCTTTTTGTCATTGAATTCCAACTGAGCTAGTGCCTGATCTATGGACATGCCTCGTATCTGAAATGAAAAGCAACACAGAGATGGGAAAAAGTCTCAATACAGTATATAATTAATATGTAGTGAAACAAACTGCATTATAAGCATCAGTTTCAGTGTAGAAGAACTATGCAACACTGAGTTGCTTTACTGTTTTATATAAGTGCTATGGTACAAAAAACTAAAACACACAAAAACTCTGACAAAAACTCTGACAAAGACTCTGACAAAGAGCATTAAGGAATACCAAATCGATACCAAGAAGAAAAATTCCTAATCTCGAATGCACTGCAAAATAAATAAATAGAAAACTTCTGATGAATAAGGCTTTCAAATCTATTGTGCACATATGGCTAAACTGTGATGTGCCAAGTGCTGAAGGACTGCAACTCCTGTTATCCCTGACCGTTGGCCATGCTGGCTGGGGTTTTGCAGAAAGGAAAAGGCTATTTAAAACTATTTTCATGTGCAGCTGCTTGACACAGCAACCTATGCAATTGCTGTATGATCAGCCCCCACTATGTGGCTTGCCTTCACCTGGCATAAGCTGTCACTAAGAATGTTTTCCACACATAAATCATGGAGAGAGAGTCAAAAGGTTTCCACATGGAAACTGTAACATGGGAAAGCCATAGTCAACAGATACAGGTGACCTGTCCTGACCTCTGCAAATGATCCTGCAATGCTTTTTGCTTTTCCAGAGGAAATTTAAGCAATTCTTCATTTTTCAGTATTTGCTACACTCCATGCATCCCACCAAAAGTTTATGTTATCTAAATCTCCTCCTGGTATATTCCCCGCCCACCCCCAACCGGGACAAAATGGCAGAGCAGAATATTCTTGCACAGTAGCGCAAAGCATCCTCTGCTTCTTTAAGTAAATTTACACAACATTTTATCCAGGGATTTTACAAGGAAAGAGTTTTTTTTAAAAAAAAATCAAATACAACCACGTGTAAAGAGGGCACGAAAATACAACCATCACAAGGAAAGAAATCTCATAATCCTAACAAGATTAAGCCTACAAAAATCAATCCTCTTACCAGTTTTGCCAGGTACCACATCTTGTCCTTACTGTATTTAATGTGTCTTCGACAGTGGTATATTTCCTATATAAAAGAGATGTTTATGTTCTGGGGACAACAATGTATTTTTTCTCCCCACCACCCCCAGTTCCTCTACTACTTTGAAAACAGAAAACATTTTCTCCTTCACCTGCCAAAAATTATGTCAGACAGACTTTACATGGCAACAGGCAAGAATGGAAACAGCAAAAACTAATTCCAACTATGTTGTGTTATTTGTCTCTTACTACATAATAAATAATGCTTAGTATTTCACGTGGGCAGCTTTATGGTCACCAACTATAGTCTGCCTGACTTGTCCCTGCCTTTAAACAGTGCTATGCAATGACTTGGTGCAGATTAAAAAGGTATCAGAAATGGTGCATCATACTGCTGTCCCACCTACCCTACTTGGCAGCATCTCTCCAGGTTCTCAGGAAGATATATTTTCTGAGCTTGCTAGAAAATATCTTTTATTTTTAACTAGAGGTTGCCAGGAATTGAATTTGGGACCTTTTGCATGCAAAATATGCACTCTACCTCTAAGCTATAGTCCCTTCTCAGGTGGGCACACATTAGTACAGTGGTACCTTGATTTGCGAACAGCCTAGTTTACGACCATTTTGGATTATGACCAATTCAAACCCGGAAGTGAATGTCCCAGTTTGCATTTTTTAAACAATTACGGCCCATTTATTTTATTTTTTTTGGATTACAAACAATGTTTTTGGTTTACAAAGAAAAACATTTGGATTGCAACCTGGTTGGGGTTTTTTGGAGTCCCCATTGGCGAAAGCGCGCCTTGGCTTACAACCTGTTTTGGTTTACGAATGGACCTCTGGAATGGATTATGGTTGTAAACCAAGGTACCACTGTATACTGAAGCAGTGAAATTTAATACAGACTTACAGATAACATAGGGACCAGCTGACCAGCTGCTTGCTTTGTCTAGCTATGCACTGCCATGGGTCTTCCCTGACCCCACTATCTTCCAGTACTCTTCTCCCACCACAGTGCTGAATGGGTCTGCTTGTCTCTCCCTCTCCTACCTGCAAACACCTGTTGGTCTTTGCAGCTGGCAATGGAAGGAAAGGATCCATGCTCCACACACAGTTCACTCCGTGTTGAAAGGAATTCATCCTTTCCATTTTTCAGGTGCAAAAATTAGCCAACAGGCCTTTGACACAGATTTTTCTAGCACTGCTCAACACAAAGCTGTTCAACTTCCATACTAATTCTCAGCTGTGCCTCAGTCAGTCTTCATAGGTGAGATACATTTCATGAAATTAATGCACATAACATAGGGTTGGCATATGTCTGGAATTTCCCGGACACTGCCAGGATTCGGCCATCGGAAACAGTGTCCTGGCAGTAATTGCTGAAATGTCCAGGAAAATCCAGATGTATGGCAACCCATGCTCAAGAAGCTCAATAATTTCCGCCCCCCCCCCACAAAAAAAGCTCAACAATTTATTGTATGGCAACCCTAACAAAATAAGTCAGTGCAGGTTAAGTTCTCAATATACAACTGATTAAAAAGCTGCTTATAATAATCCCTTCACAACTATTATTTTGCTAACACACGTAAGGTCCAGTACCAGCTACAGAATGGGAATGCATTTTTATATATTTTTTAAAAAAGCTTTGTAAAAGAGAAGCAAAATTCACCCAGATACATTAATCATTTGAGAAGTGAAATTTCATGTGTGCTTTGTTGCTCAAAAATATAGTGTGTATACTTCAAATCATATTGCTCGCAGAGCCGATAAATGCGCACAGAAGACAAAAATGAGGAATTTAAAAATAAATACTGTATTTGTCTGCAGTGAAACCATTTTTCATTTTAGCTGTGCTCAGCAGCAAGCCAAACCATCTGACAGTAAATTCATTATTTAAAGGTAAAGAAAAGCTGTAAAAAATGCAAGACCAAGATTACTATACCTGATGGGAAAACTTGAAAGAGTTTTCATACAAGTCTCCCAAGTGCCCCATATATCATGCTACCAGCAAGTGATTTCAAGCTTTTTTAAAAATAGCATCTCTTTCCTGCAGTGACCAGCCTTTTAATATTTAGTTTATCTAGTTCCGCACACAATGGAAGCTGACAAGGGTACCACTATGGCTACAGTTTTCTAAGTACAGCCCAAGGCAGGAGAAATAAGGATGCAATCACAGTGAAATTCAGGCCAGAATAAACCCATTAGCTGTACACAGCAGACAGAATGAGACTCAATTTCTACAGAATTAGGGATACATATGCCTTATCCTATGATGTCTATTCAAGATCTAGCATCTATTTTGTTTACCAGAGGGGAGAATAAAATAAATGATACTTTAAAAACTTAGCATGATGTGCATGGCCATCTAGCCAAGCACACATATCCTAGATACTAACAGCAAACGCAATTTCCTGAGACTGGATCCTTATGTAGCTAAAATGTTTCAACATGTTCAGGAAAACCACAAGGTCTGCAGAAGTGCAGTACATCTTTAGTGAAACAAAAAAGCACACACAAAATAACGGCCACTGAGCTTTTTATTAATATAAATTCTAAAGTACAAACAAACCAGAAAAACATAACCACAGATACTAAGCAAAGTTACATCGTTTGTACTTTTGACCTTACTTTTTAAAAAAAAAAACTTTAAAAAAAATATTTTTAAAAAACCAGCCAGTGAGGACTGACATGCTAAATAGCAAGAAAATGCTGACTGGCTATTACAGAGGACAAAATCAAAATTGGAGGGCTGGAATTAATAATAATAACAATAACAATAATAATAATAATACCCTGTCTTTTTCCCTGACAGAACTCAAAGAGGCTTGTGAATGAAAACTGAGTAAGGATCCTGAACAAATCATGTTTTATTTCAGTCATTAATTGTGCCAAAGAGCTGCTGGGATATGGTAAGTCTGGGAGTCACTGCTTCCTTTTTTTGTGAATTAATTTTTATTTTTTTTATTTAAAAAATTAACTTTTTTTTTTAATGGGGGTCATTGCTTCCAACATTTAAGCCTGTGTGTTTGATACAAATGCGGTGCTAGCCTTGTTCTCGGAAATTACAGCCTTGCAAAAATAGACAAAATGAACCCCTGTTCATTGCTCTACAATTCTGTAATATATAGATGTAAGTCTTACTGCAGGTCTTCGAGGTTCTCCTGGTTGCTGTGGAGGATAAACAATCCTATTCTTCTTTTCCCATCTTCCAATATCCCCAAGAGATGCACTTGTATGGATATTTGACAGAAGAGGAACACTGCAAGGTGCTAGTAACCTGTGAGACAAGAATTTGTCATTCCACCAAGATTATAATAATCACTTAAGAGGTTGATTGCTAGATGCTTTTCATCCCAACTTATCAGAATGTGCTCTTTCATTGTCTCTCCTAACCAATGAGCAACATACTCCAAGATGGCTCAATTGCCCTGCTGGTTTGAGGGGCAGTAGGCCTAATGCAAGGAAAGGGGCCAAAGATAGCCCAATAGGCAGCATCCATAATGCTATCCTATTTATACATTATGGGCATATGCTCTTAATAATACATTCAATATCAATTACTAAATGAAGTGGTATTGATTCAGTTAGATACACTATATGGGCAAAGCTGAGCTTGAAGTAACTAACAGAAACCACACACTAAACGTTTTAATTTGGGCATATGTCTCCCAGTACTTCTCTTATTATTCCAGCTAAATGATTTAACTTCTGGACTGGGATTGGAGACAGGAAAATAAGAAACCTGGGTCTTTCTGGGGGGAAAGGAAAGAATTTCAGTGATTAGCAGTTTTTATAATTCAGCTTTGCTTACTTCCTTGAAAAAGATTATACACTGGTTAGTCGTGGGAGGGACACTAAAGCATTCATAGCATGAAAGGTATTATGAGAAGGCAAATTTCCAATGCATATGGAGTTTACCTTATTTGGCACGTACAGGTGCCATGTAGAATATGTGCAAGTTATTTATAATTTTGTTCAGATAATGACACAGACCTAGAATTTGTTAATGATACAAAGTGTGCATGGCATCTTCTTAAGACTAAGGCCCTTTAAGTTTCCCTCTGGAACACTGTAAGAACTTATTGATGCCCAGAAATGACTATGCAAGAATTCAGGCCCAGTTGTTCTTTGCAGGGCTACATCAGTTCTTGCCACTTGCAGAATGAGAGAAAGGTCCCTAGGCTGAATAAAATGCTCACATGGGGCCATATCCAACACTGCTGCTCCACTAGTGTGGTAGAATTCCACTTGCACAATTGAACATTCCCCTCCTTTCCCCGCACACACACCCTTAAAATCTGCTCCAGAGGGTTGGAAGACCCCCCCCCAAAGCCGATTTTAAGGGTGCCCGGGGAGAGCAGCAGAAAGGGAAGTCCTGTTGTGTGAGCAGAACTCCCCACATGCAGTGTAGGATGCAATTCACAGGCTGTGAGACGCAACCAGTAGTTCCATGTGATCCATTCACACAGCTGTCACCCGTAGAAATAACTAAGGCTTCTGCAGTATCAATGGTATTTAAAACAAGCAAAACAAATCCACTCGTTTCTGAAGCACAGAAGCTTCTGGAATATTGCAAAAAAAATTTATAGCCTCCTCAATTTCAGAAGCAAGGTGCCATATAGCATAGGAGAATTTCTGTCTGAGAAACACAACTTGGGCACTGGAATATTTATTTTTTCTTTAGTTTCTCTCCACTGTCTCCATATCCAGTCACATTTCAGCAGAAACAAATTCCGCATGTGCAAGAAACTGTTAGGTGATGGCACCCTCTAGTGCTCAAGACACCCCTATAGAGAGAACACAGGAAATACCTATTGCTATTCGTATTTACAGATACATATCTTTTAAATTATTTTCATAATTAAAAAAGCATTTATCCACCTTGGGTCTCAGCTAGTACTATCAAATCATGTTAATGTCCGTAAAAAGAAATATATATATATATATACATATACATATACATATATATATATATATATATATATATATATATATATATATATATATATCTACACATACACACACACACACACATATATATATATGTGTGTGTGTGTGTGTATGTATATATATATAAACCAAGACACAGAAGAAAACAATGGCATGGCCCTCCTTCCTTATATCAAGGGCACTACAGATAAAATTAGCAAAATCCTCCATAAACACAATATCAAAACAGCCTTTTGCACCAACCAAAAAATAGCCAATATCCTCAGAAACCCCAAGGATAAAATCCAGTTGGAAAACCAAGGGGTCTATGAAATACCCTGCAAAGTCTGCCCAGCCACGTACATTGGACAAACAAACAGACGAATAAATGCACGTATCGCAGAACACAAGAATGCCGTCAAAAAAGAAGAAAAAACTTCCTCTCTTTTCCAACACATGAAAGAAACAGGACACGAAATTAATTTTGCAGATTCCAAATTGCTCTTTAACATGGAACATCACCACAAGAGAATAATCATGGAAGCCATCGAGATAGAGAAACACCCTCACAACATGAACAAGCGTGACGACACATCCCGCTTGCCAGACATCTGGAAATTAGCCCTCCCCACAAAAACTGACACCAGATCCAGAGGCACACAGAACGCTATCACCAATCAACCACACCAGACCCAAACCCAGACCCTCTCCACAGATAAATTACAGACACCATCCAGTAGCCAAACCATGGTGGCACCTCCGGATGCTGCACCCCCCTGCAATCCCTACACAGATCTGGCTGACACAGGCCACAAAACCACAGCTCGCCCCTATACACGAAGCCAAGCCAGAGCACAACTAAGTGCAGTACAGCCATCTTCTCAGAAAAACTCTTCACAAAGTTCAAGAGGTCAAGACACAAAGACTTTAGCAACTAATCCACACCTAATGACCCACCTAAGTGGTACTCAGGATATCACTCAAGAAATCACTCAAGATATCCCTCAAGTAATTAAGGAACAAAAGAAGAAAAGGCACACTAGCCTGGGAACTTCCTCTCTGCCCAGAACATTGGAGGCTATACACCACACCCCCTCAACAGTATTTATAGGAACTCAAACACTGAGATCCTGCTCTGTTCCAGTAACAAGAAGCCGAAAGCACCAGCCTGAAGATGACGAGTGAGACCTCGTCGAAACGTCGCCTACACACCCCAACTTTTACACGGGAAGACACCCGAGGACACCAAAACCTGCATATATAATATTATATTATACATATCAAGTTTCCTGAAATGTTCAGTTTTTCCATCTGTAAAAATATGCACATGCACATTTGTATTTTGTGTCTTCACAATGGTATTCAAATACCAAGAGTCAGGCTGTAAAATTAAAAGCAGGCACAAGCTGTCTCCCAGCACAGCCCAAGTTTGTTAGATCCTATTGGTTGGACCAGTAGCAGAATTATTCCAGAAGAATTTCAACTCTATAATTAACTTCTGCAAAGGAAACAAATGGAAACTATTGCTTATTTTTGCCATTAGGATGCAAAATACTGGCTTTGGATTATACTCATTAAAGCCATCTTATATAAAGGTGTGATTCATTAACCATGCAGATAAGTGTAATCCCACTGAAATAAAATAAAATAAAAACTGTGCATGTGTTTTTATTCTTCCCAAATCTTTCCCCTGTGATTCTTCATTAACGAAGATCAGAGCCCTACTGTTCCTCTGTAATACCCTACTGAATGAGAATGGCTTCTCATTGTGCGGTAGAAGTGTGCTCCCTCCTGGTCACCTAATGAAATGCTGGCCTCCACTTTTCTTTCCTAGTAACTCTGCAGCTGAGGGACAAGGAGTGAAGTTTCATAAACATTTTTGTACCCTATCAAAGGCTCCTGTGTTCAGTGATGATGATTGGGGGGGGGGGGGAGCTTTCCAGAGTAATCACCTGCTGCACGTCAACTTGAAGAAAAACCTCTAATACATATCTTAACCACACGTGGGGAGACACAATCCTTTAGATATTTTGGTCCAAAATTGTGAAGGGATTTAAACTGAGCCCAGAAACTGATCAGGAAGCAGAGCAATTGACTTATAGTGCCTGATCCTTTCTGGCAATTTGGCAGCTGTAAAGGTAAAGGTAAAGGTAAAGGTACCCCTGCCCGTACGGGCCAGTCTTGACAGACTCTGGGGTTGTGCGCCCATCTCACTTAAGAGGCCAGGGGCCAGCGCTGTCCGGAGACACTTCCGGGTCACGTGGCCAGCGTGACATCGCTGCTCTGGCGAGCCAGAGCCGCACACGGAAACGCCGTTTACCTTCCCGCTGGTAAGCGGTCCCTATTTATCTACTAGCACCCGGAGGTGCTTTCGAACTGCTAGGTTGGCAGGCGCTGGGACCGAGCAGCGGGAGCACACCCCGCCGCAGGGATTCGAACCGCCGACCTTTCGATCAGCAAGTCCTAGGCGCTGAGGCTTTAACCCACAGCGCCACCTGCGTCCCTAGGCAGCTGTACTGTGAACTAAATGAAATTGTTGCACCCTCTTCAAAGCAGTCCATTCTAGAGGTTACCAAGAAATGACGTCCAAGGCATGATAACCTGAGAGTGAAGACGTTCTACACATACCTTCATTCGCCTAACTATTATCTGTACTCAAGCACAATCTGAGGGTGTTTCATTTCACCATCAGGTGGATACTCTAGATTGATTGATTGATTGATTGATTGCATTTATATACTGTCACTTCAAGGCTGCAAATTCCTCAGCCAGGCAGCCTAGTAGCTGTTGATGGAAGATGTTTTCTGTTCCTGCACTGATTTAAGAAAGCAGACACACAGAGGTTGGATGGCCACCTGTCATGGATGATTTAGTTGATATACCTGCATTGCTGGGGGTTGAACTAGTTGACCTTCAGGGTTTCTTCCATCTATACGATTCTGACTCCATGATTCTAGAGGCTGGTTTGGGTCTTGGAGGCACAAACAGCCTAGCCCTTTCTTTTCCAACTGACGGCAACAGCACTGCCTAAACCACAATCCCTATACAGTGGTACCTTGGGTTAAGTACTTAATTCGTTCTGGAGGTCTGTTCTTAACCTGAAGCACCACTTTAGCTAATGGGGCCTCCCGCTGCTGCCGCGCCGCCGGAGCACAATTTCTGTTCTTATCCTGAAGCACTATTTCTGGGTTAGCGGAGTCTGTAACCTGAAGCATATGTAACCCAAGGTACCACTGTACAGGGCTGTTAAATCGACCAACCTCTCTTAAACACGGGAGTACAGAAACCTTTGGAAGATTTGTTTAAGTCTCAGTGGTTACTGCTGCTGGTCATGCCCTCGAACTCCTGGATACTGACTACGACCAAAGTGCTGCATTGGGGGGCTATAATTCTACACCACCAAATGCACAAAAAGTGCCCTTAAGAGAAGACGACAGCTTTGCACTAGCTGTTTTCGTGCGCCAGGGGCCTCTTCATCACCCTGAGAGAAAGAGAGAGAGAGATACTGCGGTCTCCTCCGCAGCCACAACAGCGACCGGCCCCCAGATCCTTTCGCAGGGCAGACTCACCTCCCGGTCCGGACGGAGTTGAAGAAGCTCCACAATCGGGCGGCCCCTGAAAACGAGAAATGAGCCATTAAGGGCAGGAAGCTGGAGGTTTTGTTTTGTGGGGTGGTGGAGAAATGCTCAGCCCCCCTGGGCACATTCCATCGTCGTTTTCCTCTTCCTCCCTCCCCACCGCCAAACTCACCCCCGAGCATTGCGGGCGCCGCCATCTTCGCAGCCACAACCCGTCTGCCTATTTTACGACAGCAGAGAAGGGCGCTTCCCCCCTCCCTCCCCTCCGGAATGTCCTCAAACAGCCGCCGTAGCTCGGCGCGAAATGCTTTGCGACACACGCGGGGAAGGAGCCGCAGCTGGGCGGCGCTTTGCGGCGGCGCGGAGCGACGGCCGCTGCGAGCAGCGAAAAAGAAAACGTGAGAGGGAAGCCGCCTGGGAAGAAGGAGACAGGATGGCGGCGGCGTGGCGCCCCGGGGCAGCCGAGCGGGTGCTGACGGCCTCGCCCAACTGGTACTGCAGCCGCTGCAGCGACACCTCCCAGGACGGGCGGCTCTTCGGCTTCGCGGCTCGCAACAGCGTGTGCCTCCTGGAGATCCGCCCCTCCGCGCCCTCCTTCCACGGTACGGAGCCGGCGCCTCCGCTGCCTGCATCCTGCGCGGGGCTCCCATCAAACTTCGGGCTTTTCCTTCCGTGCGCGAGTTCTCAGGGCGGGCTTTCAATTCTGGGGGAGCGGCTGAAGTAGAGCCTCCTTGTCCAGAGGCAGTATACCAGATACAGTACTGGGGATCCCTCTCTTATTTCCAGCGTGCCCTACACGTAGGACCGCATGCGCCTTCCTTTGCAAGTGTGGAAGGTTCAGCCTCTGGGGGAAAGATCCTGCCTGAAGCCGTGGTTCCCAACTTGGGGGGGGGGGCAATTTGATTTTTAAAGGGGGGGGGCAATTCGAGAATGAGATTAACAGTGAATGGAATATAGAATTAGTCAAACCGATGTGGGGAAGGGTAAGAAGCACTATATGAGAATACTTCATTGAATAGCTACTAGAGCAAGGGTTTTTAAGTTGTGGTCCATGAACTCTCTAGGAGTTCGAAACCAAAAGGTTAAGAATAACCGTACTAGAGCATTTGCATAATTGTGCCTCCCTTAGCAGGAGATAGGTTGTAACTTTTCACAAATAATTTTTAAATAAAAAATAAGAGAGAAGAGAGAGTGCAGAAGATTTAAACATAATTTGGAAGTTATGCTAAAAGTGTGTAGACAATAGGCCTGTGTTAATAATAAGCTTTGTCCCCCCCCCCCCGCCCAAAAAATGCTTGAAACCCAACATTGCTTTCTTTTACAGCCATAATGTTTTCTCATCACAGGGGAGCTAGTCGGCCACACCGAAAGAGTTTCGGGTTTCTCGTTTTGTTCCTATCCTGGTCAGAACAGCTTCTGCGCCAGCAGCTCTGATGATGGAACCGTGAAAATCTGGGATACACAAACATTGACTGTCATGACTGAACACACGCTGCATCAGGTAAAGCAGTTGTCTGCGGTGCCACTGTCATTTGACAAATGGAGAATCAGGCGACATTCTCCAGGGAAACTGCTGCTGATGTCTACTCTACAGAACAGTGTATACAATATAGCTTTCCAAAAAGCATCCATGTTAATCTTCTTTCTCAATTCTCTCCCCCGTCCCCAAGAATACAATTTCTGCAGTGCACTGGTCGCCGAAAATGAAAGACTTGGTTGTGTCTGGTGATGAGAAGGGAATAGTAATTTGCTATTGGCATAATCGAAATGACAGCCAGCAGTTCTTCCCAGAGCCCAGAACTATATTCTGTCTCACCTGTTCTCTGCACCATGAGAATTTGGTAGCCATTGGGTAAGTATACTAAGGCTGCATACATGATTTATTGTGCAGCTCTATATTAAAAAATCTCATTATTTTATCCGGAAGCAACTCATTGGCACTTCTTAGTAGACATACAGAATTGTGCTACTAGATTATTTACTTGGCCCTACAGAAAGAGGAATACAGAATAACTGAAATTCTCACTGACTTGAGTGATTACATGTTTCACTCAGTTTTCACCAGGGGAACGTAGATGAAACTACGGTAGTTTGATCATCAGTGCCTGAACTTAAGGACTCAACTCTGTTCTTGGCATTCCCTAATCTGTGGTTGCCTTTTCCCCCCATGACTTTTGCTTTTAGAAGATGCCTATTGGGGGGCATTGGTAGAGAAAGAAAAAATGATTTGAGAGAAAATAATTTTCACGTCACATTCTAGATATCCTTATATATTTTGCACCTGTTTTTGGATTCTGTAAACTGCAATGAAACTTTTCAGAGTTAATACATCCTGCCAGTTTACTAAGTGGTAACTACAGGGTGGTACAGTTCTCACCTCATTTTCCTCAATATAGATGAAAAGCAAAAACATGGCAGAAAACTATACCACTTTGCAAGTTGGTCATCTGTATTATGCCAGGGTTTGTTCAGATTTTGTGTCACATAACACTTCTAGAGATTTTTATTCACTCCATCATAAGGCAAGCATCCTCTTCTGGGCCAGGATAGTAAGCATTGCTCCAAATAACTCAAAGTAATTTTCTTGTAAACCACTTGGAGTTTTTACTGCAGGCAAGCAGTGCTGTATATAAATTTTTGTTAAATTAATGGTTGATTTTAGCATTCTGACAGACCAGGGAAACTTAAGTTAGCAACCCCATTCACAATTCACTTTGTAGCAAATCCAGTTAATCACAATGGGACTTAAGTTGCAAGTACTGTAAGCATTCATGAATTGGGGTAGCAGTGTGTGTTTGTAGTTCTTCATGAACTGTTCATGAGCTGTTCTTCATGTTCTATAAATTTTTATATTTGCATCCTCCCTTATTGGGAACCAATGGTTCCAAAGTCTTTGCACCAGTCTGTGGGAGGAGGTTTGGATTGGGTGGTGATGCCCCTTTGCCAGGCTAAAGAGGTCACCACCAACAGAGTGTCTGTATCCTCTGAGTGGACTTTGAAGGGTAATGGCTGATCGGCTGATCTTTGGGTACATCAAGCCCCTTTGAAGGCACTTGCTGGTTACAGTGATCTCCTTTAAATGTTGACAACTGTCATTTGCCTGGCATCATTATTATGTTGGGTGGTTGGCAGTATTTTGTCCATGAACAGTGGGGAAATCAAGTATTCATTCCAGTTCCCCACCCCTGTTCCAGACATACGTTGCTCTTTCTTTCCTTGTATTATGGGAGAGGAGGAATGTGTTTGTGGAGGAGGGACAGTAGACTGCACAAAATATTTATGGGTTGCATCATGTGCTGACCTAACTTGGTAAAGCATTATTGATAGCTTGAGAATTCAGGCATCCCTCCCCTAACGTATGCCCTTTCTTTTAAGCTATAAAGATGGAATAGTGGTTGTGATCGACATCAGCAGAAAGGGAGAGGTTGTTCATCGACTGAGAGGTCATGATGATGAAATACACTCTCTGGCTTGGTGCCCTGAGCTTGGGGAGGAAGGTGTATGTGGTCGACAAGATGACTTCCAAGGTATGTTCCTGTACATGGGGCAAAGGGGTAGTGTTTGTTCTTGTGATCATCATCCTGTATGTATTGGGTGCTCTAAGGGCGCCTGAAGACTATGTAGAAGATCTTTCATTCAAAAATAAAGTAGTACTGTTTAACTTGATTTCATGGTACTCTTGGAAGAAGACACTCCTGTTGGAGGTGTGACGGAAGAGGCAGCTGTAACAAAAGGCTATTACTTGGCATCAGGAAGCAAAGATCAGACTATCCGTGTGTGGAGCTGCACCAGAAGCAGAGGTAAGTGTATAAAAATTTGATTTGTTTTTCTTTGGCAAGGCATGCTTTGTGCATGTTTCTCAGTTTGCTTGAAGAAGAAGAAGAGAAGAGTTTGGATTTGATATCCCGCCTTTCACTCCCTTTAAGGAGTCTCAAAGCGGCTAACATTCTCCTTTCCCTTCCTTCCCCACAACAAACACTCTGTGAGGTGAGTGGGGCTGAGAGACTTCAAGGAAGTGTGACTGGCCCAAGGTCACCCAGCAGCTGCATGTGGAGGAGCGGAGACGGGAACCCGGTTCCCCCAGATTACAAGACTATCGCTCTCAACCACTACACCACACTGGCTCTGCTTTGTGCATCACCATTTTGACAGTTCACAGCATAGTACTGACATGTTGTAACTGCATTTAGCATTCCTGATATGCAATGTTTTGCTTCCCTAAGCAAGTATGCAAAAAACTCTTCGGATGCCGTTTAATTTCTGGCACTGTTGTCTTCCAAGACTGAGTGAAACATGAAGACAGAGCAATGCCTTGGTTGAAGTGAAGGAGACTCTTAAACCGAAAATGCAATCCTTTGCATGTTCAGTCAGAAATAAGCATTCTATGGATTTTCTTCCTTCTAAGTGTGCAAGAAATTGAAACCTACGAAGTCTGGCCTAGCCAGTCCTAAGTTTTGGTGCCTTGTACTCCAGATAATCAAGGGCCAGGAGTTAGATTGGATTCTAAGAACTGAGGCAAGAACATTTCATAAAGTTCCTGGTTATTCATAAGTGCACTTCAAATACATGTGAGGAGTCAGCTTTTCATTTTGAAAGATAGTTGTTTCGAGCTGTTCTCTCCCTTGTCCTGATATCAGTGGAGCCTGGCAGCACTTGTGGATAAGCATGCTGTAACCATTCCTTCTGTTTCTGCAGTGGTAATGACTCTGAAATTGCCTTTTTTGAAAAGAAGAGGTGGAGGTGTTGAAACACCTGTGAAAGAACGCCTCTGGTTAACACTACATTGGCCCCCAAGTCAGCCCACACACATCTTATCCAGCTGCTTTGGGTGAGTACTAAATGCAATGCAACAGTAATAGAAAACTCAATGCGAGCATGGGATTTGGGAATAATTCCTTGGCATTCTGGAGCCTCCCCGTTTCTGGAGACTTCCTCCTTTCTCGGCAGCCTGAGCCATATATAGAATGTGATGTGTGAAACTTGGTGTGATGCAGTCTTTCCCATTCTTAATGGAAGGATTTCATGTGCATTACCATTACCATGTCTAGTGTTTTTTTGCATGTCTTGCTATTATTTTCTTCACAGAGGTGAGCTGCTGCAGTGGGATTTGACTCAACATGGGAAGCGGAAATGGGAACTTCTGGGAGCTTCAGCCGAAGGACAAAACCACTCCAGAATAGCGTTCAATTTGTGTTCCTTGCAAGTAGAGGCTAGGCAGCTACTTCTCTCCATTTCAATGGACAGGGATGTAAGAACCACAAGTCTTTTAAAACACTCTAGAGTTTTATTGTTTTGGTGGGTTACCCTGCTAAGTTGCTGTCGGTAGCCATGAATCTGTTCCTAGCAAGCACCCATTCTAGCATTATATAAAAGCACACAACATCTCTCCAAAATAATTACAGTGGTACCTCTGGTTACGTACTTAACTCATTCTGGAGGTCCGTTCTTAACCTGAAACTGTTCTTAACCTGAGGTACTATTCCTGGGTCAGCGGAGTCTGTAACCTGAAGCATTTTTAACCTGAAGCGTATGTAACCTGTGGTACCACTGTAATAGGCAAAACAAAAATATCTACAGTGGTACTTCAGGTTAAGTACTTAATTCATTCCGGAGGTCCGTACTTAACCTGAAACTGTTCTTAACCTGAAGCACCATTTTAGCTAATGGGGCCTCCCACTGCTGCCGTGCCGCTGCACGATTTCTGTTCTCATCCTGAAGCAAAGTTCTTAACCCGATGTACTATTTCTGGGTTAGCAGAGTCTGTAACCTGAAGCGTATGTAACCCAAGGTACCACTGTATCCACGTATTGCAAATAACTCCGGAAGGGGAGGGTGCTGAATGAATTAATATGGTGTCTGTCAAGGGCATTTGAGGGTTAACTGTTCCCATAATTCACCTTGTCTCACTTTCCAGCTTTATTGTCTCATCATTGTCTCTGGACCTCCCATGATTTACTCTGGTCTTTGCCTTCTTCAGCCTTCAGTTGTTAACAGCTCAGCTATCAGTAAAACAGCTATCTGTCTTTTGTGTTACCTGTGGTTTTGGAGATTGTTTTCCGTCTTCTGAGAATTAGTTTCCTTGATAATGTTAATTTTATAGAAGCGAAAAGTGATTGAAAGTCCTGTAATATTTTAAGTTTTTAGCCGGGAAATAATCAGACCCAGCCTGGCCTCCCCCCCCCGCTTTCTTGTATTTTGTGGAGACAGGGAAATGATTTTGGACTGCAGGTTCTTAAAATTCCATATAGGGCCACTTAGTCATCTTTGGAGCAGATATCTGCTCATCAGCACTGCTCCCCTTTTGTAAACGGCATGCTTCTGGAGAAATGTTTTGTTAATTTCCCCCCTAAACCTTTAACTCCCCCCCCCCAAATCTCTCTCTTTAGGTGAAGTGTTGGGACCTGGCAACTTTAAATTGCTGCTGGACGTTGCCTTCTCTTGGGGGTTTTGTGTACTGTTTGGCCTTTTCCCCCGTGGATACAGGCTGCCTTGCTGTAGGAGTTGGGGACGGCATGCTTCGGGTGTGGAACACCACGTCTATCAACAATCACTATGATGTGAAAACCTTTTGGCAGGGCATTAAATCCAAGGTCACAGCTGTAAGTGTGTGCTTTGATGCTTCTCTGTTTTTTTCAAAAAGTTCTTCTGATTCCGAGATTGATATTGGTAGCAACCTAAATGGGGGTACGGCTAATGCTTGCTGTACCAGGAATGTATGGAAGCACCTAGAGTAGCAGAGTCCAATACCTGGCAGATTTGTAATAGTAAAAATAAATACATTTTCTAAAATGGCAAATCTGATCTAAAATGATTGACTTTCCAATTAAAATGTTCGCCTTTTGATAACCTGACGAATGTGGAAAGCAGCACCTTGTATGGATATAAATGAATCCCAGACATCCACAAAATGTTGAAAGCCTTGCGGCTCTTTGTGTTTGCAGTTGGCCTGGCACCCAAAGAAAGAAGGCTGTTTAGCTTTTGGAACAGATGATGGGAAAGTCGGCATCTATGACACCTACTCCAACAAGTAAGAAATGACTTGGCTTTTGTTGGTCTGTGTGAGTCGGCAGATTATAACCAAACTAAAGAAAAAAATTGAAGAAATGTTATAAAGGTGGGGGGAATATTTTTTAAGGAGATTATACAAGGTGGATAGGATAGAAGTCTACAAAATTCACATTCTAATGCAAGAAAAGGAACTGTGTGCTCCTGAAATGTCATGCCGAAAATATTTACAGATATTCCAGTAAACATAATTTTCTGAATAAAGCTTTGAATTTGTTTTGAATATAAAATGTAAACCGTTTTTGTTAAGCTGATTTACTTCTTTTAAAGTCATTCATAAGGTTAAAATCTGAGCAAAACTGACATTGGAAAGCTCACAGTGATTTACTATTCTCTGAATTGAGACTCGGCATAAAAAATTGCATATGCAAAACAGAGCACCAACAGTCTCCTAAAATTTGCCGTGGGAGAATGCAAAAGTATCTTGAAAAGTTCCGCCGTTCTAACTTTTGCTTCCTAATTTGCTTAGCCATTTTCACACTTTTATTTGTGTTTGCAATCTTTTTCAATTATGCTCTGCATTTTACACCAGATAATGCATGCTCGGTGAGCTTTCGGTTAAATATGACACCCATATTCTCCTTTAGGCCCCCACAGATCTCCAGCACCTTCCACAAGAAAACGGTGTACACGTTAGCCTGGGGACCTCCCGTCCTTCCGTTGTCCTTCGGTGAGTCTGGGGAATCCATCTAGGATCGCTGAAATAGCCTTTAAGAAGCTAACTAGCAGACAGTAGGGTGTCTATAGTCTCCAGTGTTAAGAATCAAAGCATAGTACAATACTTGTTTCCTCCTGCTCTGGAGGGTAGGACTTGAGGCAATGGATTCAAATTACAAGAAAGGAAATTACGACTAAGCATTTGGGGGAGGGGCTTTTTGACACAAAGAACTGTTAGACAGTGGAACAGACTCCCACGAGAGGCAGCGGACTCTCCTTCCTTGGAGGTTTTTAAGCAAAGGTTGGGTGGCCATGTGCCGTGGATGCTTTAGCTGAGATTCCTGCATGGTGCGGTTGGACTAGATGACCCTTGAGTCCCTTGTTTTATTACTTCTGATACATTCTGTGTACTGTATGCCTGTCCCTGCATTCTCCAACATTACTGTGTACAAAGAAAAACAATTGACATTTAAGGGTGGGGCAGTAGTGCATCTGGCTTAATTCTTCAGTGATTTTGTTGTCACGGGGAGAAGAGCCCTGTTGCATTAATGTAAATCATTGCATGGGGTTTTGCTAGCAGGATTTAGTTAGTTGAATCCCGTCCGATATGTTTTGCTAAGCTGGTTAGCACACTTCTTTCTGCCAGTTGTATTCAAGGTGTCTGCTTTTAAAAAGACTAACAGGTTTAATTTCTTTGTTTCTCTCTTGCAGGAGGGGATGGTGACAGACCTTCAGCAACTTTGTATAGTTGTGCAGGAGAGGGGATTGTCTTTCAGCACAATCCTTGGAAACTTGGTGATGAAGCCCATGACATCAACAAACTAATCAGAGAAACTAATTCAGTCAAAGTGAGTAAGAATTCACCTGTTAAAGTCTTCTCCATCTGTTCTGTGTTGTGCTCATGGTAGTGGAGCCTTTGTTCCATACTGATGGGCTGAGTTAGGTGTGCTGCTGCTCAGGGAACCGAACAATTTGCAGTACAGTTTCTGAAGGAAAAGAGAGTTGTCAGTTCAGCTAGAATTAAAACTGTGGGCCAGGAAGAGCCTCCAGGAGGTTGGGAAGCTGAGGGAGTCCAGAGGTAAAGAGGCTGAAGGAAGGACAAGGGAATGGCAGGGCCTCTGAAGACCTAGTACGCTCAAGTTCAGGAGGTGGAACAATGTGATCTGAAAAGCAAAGACCTAAGAAAAGGATTGGGGTTTGAAACATGGAACTGAAGAAAAGTGAAACCATGATTAAATTAGAACAGCAGGGAAATAGCGTAGGCATGAGGGGGAATGGGAATTGTGTACTATTGGAGGAAGGCAGTGGGAAGGAAAGGGAGTAAAAGGATCAAAGGACTGCTAGGAATCTGGAATGGGAGTTTGATGGAGGAGAGAGTGTGCACACAGTGTCATTGCCATGAGTGTGTATGGGGCTCTGAGGAAGGAGAACTATCTTTTCCTTCCTTGTTGAGCAATGAAGAATGAAATCAAAGAAGAGGTGCTGGGAGGAAGGCAGCCACAATTGAAGTCAAAACTGTCTAGGTTAATTGTAGGGACACTTTCTGGAAGACATCTTTTTGGTCTTCTGTACTACTTTTTTTTTTGTCAGGCTTTATTCTAAATTTTAAGCTATGGAATTTATTCCCACAAGAGCTAGTGATGACCATGAACTTGGATGACTTTAAAAGAGAATTAAACAAATTCATGGCTATTGATGGCTGCTGCCCTTGATGACTATGTATGTCTCTGAGGCAGTATGTCTCTGAATACCAGTAGCTGGGAAACTGCTGGAGAGGAGAGCCCTGTTAAGCTCAGGTCCTGTTTGCAGGCTTCCCATAGGCATCTGGTTGGCCACTGTGAGAAGATGATGCTGGACTAGATGGGCTACTGGACTGATCCAGCAGGCTCTTTTTGTGTTGTTTTTCTCTTTCCTTTCCAGCTTTCAGCTATTCAATTTATTATTAGTTTATTTGTATTTTATATAGCATTGCATGGATCAGTTGTTTTGTTGTAAGCCGCTTTGAGCATGGTTTTTGTGTGTGTGGAAAACCAGCATACAAATAAGATGTATGCCTGATAAACAAAACTTTGAGGTGTTGTTTTTCACTATATATAGGGTTTTTTTAAAAAAAATATTTTTGCCATTTATTTGATACATTGCGGACCATTTGGGGCACAATCTGGTGGAAGAAAGCTACATACAAATAGACAGATGAGTGAATGAGAGGGGAATGCCATCAGCTGGCACTACAGCGCTATGACTTAGTAACCCTGAGAGGATTACTGCATGAGCAAAGTAAGAGGCTGCTGGCGAAGGGGCTGAATTTCACACTTCCAGTTCTTAAGCTGCAGGCTGCTACTCTGATTTCCATCCATCCCACAATTGCAAATCTGTTGTAGATTTAGCACACTTGAAATTCCAAACCTTCAATTATGAACTTGAGCAGATGTTTTAAAGACCTCCCCAAACCTCAGCACATCTGTCCCTTGTTGGGGCTCTCTTTCTGCATGTTGGGGCATTGCATCGTCTCTTGTGGTGAGGCTGCCATCCATTGTTCTTACTCTTCTGTAACCTATTTGCACAGGAAAGCCTGGATGAACAATTGACATGCCTTTGGCTTCTGGGCCAGCCATGTGTTGGCTGGGGCTGGCCTGAAGCTTTTCATAGTCTATAAACACTCATAATTTAGTTTCAAAGCTATAGTGTGCGCCTCCTTCTTGGCGTGAGCAAATGTCCTTAACGCCATTCTGCCGAATTAAGGAAGTAAGGCAAGGAGATGAGAGGCCATAGAGCAGGGGTAGAACAGAGAGGTTTTGAATTTTCCCCCCTTTTGGCTTGTCAGACAATGGCGTGTCTCCTGAATTTTCCTGTTTACTTTTGTCATAGCATTCTACATTCAGGGAGAAGTTGCAGTTGCTTTATAGGTTCCACACGTATGCAGCAAGATGTATGGCTTGAAACTCCTTAACTGCTCAGAGGGGTTGTTTGTGGTTCTAGTTCCCTTGTGGGAAGAACAGTCCAGAACAGTTAAATCCAACTACAAATGGAAAAACATAATCAAATGGTTTCAGGAGATTGTAGGAAGGCAGTAGTTATATGGCCACAAATGGCTTTTCTGCGCTGGTGTATCTTGTGGCAGGCCATGTTGGCTGACTAAAATTGTTCACTTGTGAAAATTTGTGCAGGAATTTTATGGATTCCCATCTCCTCTGTGCCCCCTCTCTTAACCCAGGCAATTTTGGAAGAAACTGATTTTCTGGATCCATTTCAGTTGGGGTTTAGGCCTGATTTTGGTACAGAAACAGCTTTGGTCGCCCTGTATAATGACCTCTGTCGAGAGAGATGAGGGAATCATGTCCCTGTTCTCCTCAACCTCTTAGCAGCTTTCGATACCATCGACCCATGGTATCCTTCTGGAGCAACTGTCCAAACTAGGAGTGGGTGGCACTGCTTTGTGGTGGTTGCTTTGTGGTGGTTGCTTGGGGAACGCTTTTCAGCCCCATGGAACCTCCAATGTGGGGTTCTGCAGGGCTCAATCCTATCCCCTACATTGTTTAACATCTACATGAAACCGCTAGGTGGGGTTATCTGGAGGTTTAGAGTACGTTGTCAGCAGTATGGTGATGACACTTGGTTCTATTTCTCCTTTACATCTTCAGGTGAGGCAGTGGAAGTGCTGGACCTAGTGTCTTATCTCAGTAATGGACTGGATGAGACCCAACAAACTGACACTCAATCCAGATAAAGCTGAGGCACTGTTAGTGGGTGGTTCTCTAGACCAGATAGGTGGGAGATCACCTGCTCTTGTTGGGGTTACATTTCCTCTGAAGGAGCAGGTTCGTAGTTTGGGGGTCCTCCTAGATTCTTTGCTGTTGCTCAAGGCTCGGGTGGTCTTAGTGGCCCGGAGTGCCTTCCATCAGCTTTGGTTAGTGGCCCAGCTATTAGGACAGGGATAGCCTAACTACTGTTGTTTATGCTCTGGTAACTTCAAGGTTAGATTACTGCAATGTGTTATACGTAGGGCTGCCTCTGAAGACAGTTTGGAAACTTCAGCTAGTGCAGAATTCAGCACCAGGTTGCTCACCAGAGCCAGATGGTTTGAGCATATTACGCCGATCCTGGTCCGATTGCGCTGGCTACCAGTTAGTTTCCAGGCCCAATTAAAAGTGCTGGCTTTGACCAATTAAGCCTTAAATGGCTCAGGGCCGCAGTACCTCATGGACCGCCTCTTTAGATATGAATTTACCTGCTCCCTGAGATCATCTTCTGAGGCCACTTCTTTGTGTGCCTCCTCCTCGAGAGGTCAGGAGGGTGGCAACACAAGAACGGGCCTTCTCTGCAGTGGCTCCCCGTCTGTGAAATCCTGTCCCCAGGGAAGTTCACCTGGCACCTTCATTATCCACCTTTAGATGCCAGGCAAAAATGTTCCCTTTTAACCAGACCTTTGGTTGATTTGTTTGACATCCTATGCCCTTTCAAAATGTGGGGTGTGGTTTTTGTTTGGGGGGGTTATTGGGTTGTTTTCATTTTGATTGTGTATTTTGTGGTTTCATACATTGCTTTTATTGTTTGAACCGCCCTGAGACTTCTGCGTTTAGGGTGGTATATGAATTCTAATCATCATCATCATCAGTTCTCATGTATTTTATTTTTTGCTGGTTCTATAAAAAGAGTGTCGGAACTATTGATGTGGCTCTCTACTTCTTTGTCTATTTTATTTTAGCACAAACTACCAGCACACACAGAGATCAGCTGGAAACCAGATGGCAGCATCTTGGCTATTGGTAATGAAGATGGGTATGTACTGACATTTAAGTTCATGCTAACTTTATATATGCAGTAGGCATTGTGGGTTTAAGGTCAGCACAGGGTGTACTTAACAACCTTCCAAATCTAACTTAATTTTAAACATGACAAAAATAGAAGTGGCTTACTTGGACATACTAAGCTGTTTAATTTTTATTTATTTTTTTGCTAGCCTGAGGAGTTGCATATATTGTTTTGGGAAGGCAGGTGGCAAACATTTTTGTTTGCCACATTATTCAACTTGTTAATTGATCATCTCTTCCTTTCTCCCCCTCCTTTCTTTTTAATATTGCAGTTCTATTGAAATACTTCGGGCTCCTGACTTGAAACTCTTGTGCACCATCCAGCAGCACCACAAGCTCATCAATGCTATTCGCTGGCATCACGATCATGGGGCACAGCCAGAACTGAGTTACATGATAGCTTCTGGCTCAAACAATGCTGTCATTTACGTACACAATATCAAGAGTGTCATAGGTAACTCTTGCTCATGCTTTTAGAACCTGCCATCAGTCACTCTGTTCAGACAGCAAACTGGCGGTGCTGCTATTTCTCCTCTTCCTGGGCAATGTTGGTTCCTTCGTGGCTTCAAACACTAAAGGATTCTTCCTTCTCCGTTTGTTTGAGCAATGCTCTGTGTGTATGTGCGTCATTGCACAGATCTGCTTTTATGGAAGTGTCAAGCGATAACAGCAGCTAAGTCTGGCAACCTCGTTTTTTTGTGTGGTACAGCAAAAACCTGTGTTCCTGTGAAACTATTTTCTCAGTGAAGTTTGCCATTCATGGGAGATTTCTGAAAAAACTGTAAACTATATGATAAAATTAGCCTTAATGTTAGCATGTTGTCTTGGGTTTGGGGGGGGCACTGGAACTAATGGGGTAACGGAGAACTGAAATGATGACAGTAACAGAACTAGCATGTTCAGGAGCTGATTGTGCAGTCAGAGATTTGACAGAAATTATGTTATGCCCAACCAAAATTGTGATCCTGGACTGGTAATACCTGCTCAGATTAAACCATTAATCTTGGTAGATTCAAATTTGCTGAGCAAATAGGATGCAAGGAGTATATTGTTATTGAGTCACCATTAGCTTTGACCAGGAATAGGCAAACTTGGCCCTCCAGATGTTTTGAGACTACAACTCCCATCATCCCTGACCACTGGTCCTGTTAGCTAGGGATGCTGGAAGTTGTAGTCCCAAAACATCTGGAAGGCCGAGTTTGCCTATGCCTGGCTTTGACAGTACGCTTTGCTTCCCTTACGTTGTGATGGTCGCATTCCCCCCCCCCCAGTATTGTTGTGTTAAATCCACTGAAGTCAAACTCTTCAGAAATTCAAGCATTAATATTGTTGCTGTCTTGAGAGAACTGTGCAAGAAAACTATCCTTGGGAACACATTACTTAACAGCACATTGGTGTGTATGGCATTAGCCATTGTGACAGAAGATTTCTAGAGTGTGGACATGGGCTACTGTTCCCTTGTGTTTGTGCTGCCGAGGGTCTCTGACCAAATAACATTGGCACCTTTAGAAGCAATTTTTATTCTCTGACATGCCTTTAGGAACATTTGTCCAGCTGCTTCCAACACCATGTATTTTGTCTTTAGAAAACTCTCCAGAGAGACCTGTGACAATAACTGAACCTTTCCGTACTTTGGCGGGGCACACAGCTAAGATTACTAGCTTGTCTTGGAGCCCACATCATGAGGGGCGGCTCGTATCCGCTTGCTATGATGGCACTGCCCAGGTATGATTGTGAAAGGGTTGTGATTTTTGTACAGTTCTTCCCTCTGCCGCCGCTAATTAAATAGATAAGGGATTTAGGGATGCCTATTTTGCTCTTCTTTTTAATCAGGGAGAGTTGTATCTTGAATAGTGGCTTCTTTTGCTACATTTTGTACAGAGTACGCAATATGTGTGTGCTTTGTTAGGTGTTAAGGAGGCACTTGTGTAAATAAATGGAGGCAGCTGCCATGAAAGGGTCCTGCTTTAGGATATTTTGTAGGTGAAATCAGCACTTTTATAGACAGGTGCATTCTTGTATTTTGCCTTTCTTGCAAAACATAAGTAATAAGAAAAAAGATCATAAGTTTCTTCCTAAGTGTACTTTGGTGTGTGTGTGTATAGAATTCAGGAAGTGTAAATTGGGTGTGTGTACACACAGAGAGAGAGGAAACTGATCTTGTACAAATATGCCATGAGCAAAAAATGGCAAATTAAGAAAAATGGGATGTGGGTGAAGAGAATGCCTATACAGATAGTAGGCATTCTTTGCACAGACTCTGTTGGAAGTGCTGCCTGCTGTACTCCAAAGTGGGAGGGGTCTGGAGACTCAGATGCTCCTCCTTTGAGATGACCCAGTTGCATTAGCCTTCTTACTGAAAACAGGAAAAGTTTTGACTGCTTTTCTTAATGAGAGGTTATGTTTACAGGTTTGGAATGTCCTGAAGGAAGAGCCTTTGCACAACTACAGGGGACACCGGGGCCGGCTGCTTTGTGTGCAGTGGTCACCTGTGGAAGCGGACTCCATTTATACTGGAGCAGATGACTTTTGTGTTCATAAATGGGTAGCTACAAAGCAAGAGCACAGCCGCCCTCCCCAAGGTCAGTAGATTGCTGATGTGTTGACACCAGGGGGACTAGGAAGGGGGTGAGGGGAAGTAGATGCATTTGCTTCATTTAGTTCAGTGTTTCTCAAACGTAGCCCTGGGGAGTGTTCCTAAATCAGCAGGAATTGAGGCCTCATGAAGTGTGATGAAGATGAGAGCTCACCTGGCAGCATAGACAGAGCTCCAAAGAATGATGGTGAGCACAACTCGTCAGTGCAATTCGTCTGGGTGTGTGGCTATTCTCCCAAGCGCATTTTGAACGCACACAGCTTTTATTTTCAGGACATTTCTGTTATTTTGTAGGTAAGAAGAACATTGAATTGGAGAAAAAGAGAAACACTCAGCTCAAACCAAAAGCCAAGAAGAAGAAGAAGCCCTTGGGAAAGGTGCCTTCAATACCGGATGCAAGTGACTGGGTGAATGGTGGTGAGAACGCGAAAGAGTCTTTCTTAGAGGAGAATGGCCTGTCAGACCAAGAGGGAGAAAAGGAGCAACAGGAGCAGGATACAGTTGAGAGGATTTCCATGGAAGGTATCTACTTCGTTTGTATGTTTTCTTACACCATCTGTCCAAAGATTCCCCAGATCTTGTTTAAAGAGCAGAAGGTCCCTCTCTGGTCTGCAAATGGAACTGTGGATATAATCATTTTCATACTAGTTCAAAGAGCGGAGATTAACTTTTAAATGATTATGAGAATGTCTGTCATCTTTATTCATTTTATTTGAAATTTGAATACCGAAAACAAAGTAGGATGAACCCTTGACATCTGGCACAAGTAAGATCTCTGGGCTCTTAGTTTATGTAGCTCTGAAATAAGACTGTGTTATCTTTGAGGTAAACTAAACTGAACTGGAAGTTGGCCTACACTTCTCAGCTCTCTTACACTTTACCTGTTTTTCTTTTTTAAAAAAATGATTTTTATTAACAAACCAATCAAATCACATTAGTTCCAAATTACAAAACCGAATTTTAAATTTTTGTTGGGGGTACCCATGCTTCGAGCTCAGAAAGGGTCCAATCATCTATTATTTTCTGCTGCTTTGATGTTCACAGTTCTGTCCATTCATCTCTTTGTTATTTTCCTTTACAAATCATCTTTCAATTTTCTTGTTGTTATCGTATTTTTTTCCTTTCTTTATAACCTCTGAAAGTCTCCACAAGCAAGTTGAAACGAACGTTGTTATAGTCCTGTGTGGATTTTCACATTAATCCAAAAGTCATATTCAGACGGCAGACGCCATTTTGACATTTCCATAAAATACAGTCTTAGCATCTGCTCATTAGCTTTCTCAGACCTATTGCTCCGACATCAATCTTTTCAGGGGGTTCTGCCAGATCAAACGCAGAGTCAAATATGTTAACAAAACCGTGGCTTCCTCCCCCTCTTGACCATCAATCCTGCAACAGAGCCTGTCTTGTCATGGCAGTTCTCTTTTAGAACTGTGTCATCCAAAAAGCCTTCCATTTCCTTTCCAGATCTTCCACAAAGCAAAGCCTTTGGTTAATAATGCATTTCCACACAGGTCATTATTCGATCTCACTTGTTATCGGTAATTGCAACGGTTCTTCTTAGGGGGGGCTGTTAGGCAATCACATAGAGAGAAAAAAAGAAAAGTTCCCCCCCCTTTCCGCCGCGTTCCAACATACCGACATCTTTGATGTAGTCTTTTTTTATATATTTTCCTGTTCAGTCCAGCCCGTCGCTCAGCTTCACAGAGGTCAATTCAGTTAGCAATCAATACTCCCTTTCTTCACTTGAAACATGTGCATTTGCTCTTCCTAATTGTTTATCTTGAGCTCCTGCAACCAGGTCACGATCAGAAGTAGCGTCTGGGACAGCGAAAAAAACTCACACAAGGGCTTTCCGTCTAGTGCCCTCACCCCTTCCTTCTTTCGAACTCGGGGGTGATTTATAGGCAACCGCAGACGAGGCAGGGTTTTCCCAATCCCCCTGGGAAAACCTGAGAGGCTAATTACTCCCATATTAGCCTCTTAATTACCTCGTGTGAGCCGGAGAGATGGTATTGTCGGCCATCTTCCAATGCGCCCCTAGCGGCCCCCTACACTTTACCTGTTTTTCAACCAGCGTTGAAAGCCAAAGGCCATGAAATATTTCATAGGAAATAAGAAGCATGTGAACATCAGTTCTATTTTGCCCAGCTTTTATTTATTTTTTCAAGTTTCTGTTTCCATAGCATGTATAAAGTTGGCCATTTTTATGCTAGACATTATGCAAATATAGTTTTCTTATTCACTGTAGTTCATAAGGATTCTCCAGTGTGTTCGCCGCTTGCCTGTGTGACCGATATTCCAAAACCACCTGTCCACAAGACCCCGCTTGTGAGGAAGGATCAGTTTAAACCAGGTAGGTATGCATCCTGTAGGAGAAATCTAGGGAGGCTACATAGGATGGGGACATGTTAAGCCTTCTTTGCTTTAAAAAGGAAATACATTTGCTTGTATTACTAATTGTGGTTTAGCAAACCTGACCGTCAGACATGCTGCTTGGGGCTTATAGGAGTCTAAAATACCTGGCGAGCACTAGGTTGGGGAAGGCTACTTTAGCTCTTAAATAATGATACAAGCCTGTGGCTAGAGATTCCCACTTGTAGCCTAGAACGATATTATGGCAACTCTCTTCTCAGGATCAGATTCTTCTATGAAGAGGAAAAAGCCTCGCTCCATCCTACCTCTCAGCACATCTATGGACCATAGGTCAAAAGAAGACCTGCACCAGGACTGTATGAGACTAGCAGCTTTCTTGCACTCCAAAGGTATGGGCAGCAAATTCAGTAATGATGGCTACGCTTGACTCTGCTCAGCTGAAATGTGTGTGCTGTTAAATAACACGGGTTGAAAATATGCAAAGTAGGCCAGGGTGTCTTTAATGGATGAATACATATGAAACAGTAAATTGCCATTCCAGAGATTAAGCAGAAAATCTACTTGCGAACAAAAGGACATCAAACTGAACATAAGAAGAATGTGTGTATGGGAGAGCCTCAATCTGAGTGGTCATCTGGAATCTGTTCTTGGGCGGGGGGGGGGGGAGGAGAGTTCTTAAAGTAATTATGGTTTTAGGCCGGGCCGCAAACTTCACTGAGTTCTTTGTATATTAATAGTGCTTTATAAGTAATCGAGAACTGTAAAACTACTCAAAATATTTTACCCTGTCATGAGGAACATAAACGTATATGTGAAACAGAAGGTGATTTTGTTTTCTTTCTTACAGCTCAGAATGAAGATATATCCTCTTGTTCAAAGGATCCTATCCATTTGGGGCTATTCACAGACAGACCTGCCCTGTACAGAATGATAGAAGCAGAAGGTTAGTCCTTGAATACTAACTCAGGTTTTCCCACCTTCTTTTTTTGGGGGGGTGGATATTTGTGTGGCTGTTTAGTACCTAGTGAATCCATCAAGCTTTAACCTTGAAATAAGTGGCTCCTCTACATTCTCTTGTACGCTTGTATGACAAATTGCCTAATATTCATTCCAACTACAGAAAATAAGGATGGTGTGGGTAGGGTGGGTGTTTAAGGCAGCATGGTCTCAAAATGTCACCATTAAACTGAAGAGCTCATAGTAGAAAGCCGGTATAGACATTGTGTTCCAGTGGTGACTTGAATATTTTATCGTTGTTTTGCTGTACGCATTTTTCCATTCTCCTTCTGTGGTGCTAACCAGGAAACATGTTTTGTTTCCCATAGGTAAAAGCCACTTGGAGAATGGACACCCGGAATTATTTCAGCAGCTCATGCTGTGGAAAGGAGATCTGAAAAGTGCTCTTCAGTCCGCTGCAGAAAGGGGAGAGCTGACAGACCAGCTGGTGGCCATTTCGCCAATGGGTATGTTTTGATATCCCTCACCCCGAAAGAAGCACCTGCTACTTTGCTACCAAGCAGGCTTAATCAGGATACTCTGAGGGCTTAGTGGCTGGACTCCGGAGAACAGAATAATTCTAAAGTGGTTTCCTCCCCCACAGTTAAGAATCCTGCGTTATCTTTACACTAGAAGAGAAGAATGTTTTTCTGTTCTTGTAGGAAGTCCTTTCTTGTATGTGTTCACTTCATTGTTGTATTATAATTTTGCTGTCACTGTTTCAGCTGGCTATCAGACCTGGGCATGGACTGTAGAAGCCTTCGCAAAGCAGCTCTCTTTTCAAGAGCAGTACGTTAAAGCCGCGTCCCATCTCCTCTCCATTCATAAAGTGTATGAGGCTGTGGAGCTGCTGAAATCACACAACCTTTTCAGGTTACTATACTCCTGTTGTTTTGATGGGTTACAATGTAGAACACACACACCCCAGCCGCTTAAAAACTAAAATACATTAAATCCTAGTTATTAAAAGTCCTGGGAATAGTGAACACTCAGATCCATTCCTTCAGTTGCATTTCTGGATATGTAACGAAGGAAAATGTATTGCCAGATAAATCCATAGCTGGCAGCCTTTTAAGTGGCAGTGGGCAAAGATGGATATCAAGTTTAGCGCAAGGGTGTAATAAACGGTTGTGTTAGAGCTGCGTAAGGACTGATGTAGTTACTTTTCTCATTTTAAATAACACTGTATTCTATCCCACCTGGTAAAGAACCTGGCCCAATTCACACATGTGTTCAAGCCCCAAAAGATCAAGTGATTACTTGCTTGTACATGAACCATTGCAGATGAATGGTCATAGATAGGTCATATATGCCTGTTACTACGCAGATAAAATCCTTCCAGTGACAGTAATTCACACACACATGAAAGACTTGCCAACTTTTGAGCAATCGTGTGATTTCTCTACTGCTGTGCATGTGTATGTGAGCCTGTAAAGTTCACAGATAATGCAACAGTGCTACAAGTCATTCAAGTTAGACTCTTGCTGGTTTAGTGAATGCCTTGGCATCTGAATGAAGTAGAATCAATTCATGATCATTGTTAGGATCAACTTCCTTTTGAAGTAAACAGAAGCATGCTCGTTTTTCCTGTGCATTAGTGTGGTGTATCTAAATGGTTTTCTCATTTCCTCCAGGGAAGCCACTGCAGTTGCCAAGGCTAGGTTGCGTCCTGAAGATCCCGTTCTAAAGGATTTGTACACCAGCTGGGCAGCAGTGCTGGAGAAGGATGGCCATTATTCCATGGCAGCCAAATGGTATTGGTGCAAGCAACACTTTTATTACTTTAAATGAGAGCAGTTTTGAACCTAAGAGCCAGGATCTCCTAAATAGTTTGGTTGTTTTGGAGTGCCTTCCTTCCAACATGAGATGATGGAGGGCACAATCATTTAATTGGTGCAGAGTACTGTAGAACTGTGATCCACAGATTTTGGAATGTGACAGCCAGCTCAGTGCTGTTCACTTCAACCTGATCTTTGCCATCCTCAATGTGATGTGCAGTAATGGCCATGGTGAATATTGAATCACTTCCCTTCAGCTGCTTCTTAGGCAGGGGTGAGGAACCTGCAGGTTGCCTGACGTACTGGGCCCACAAGGTCATTTTTCCAAAATTCCAGCCACCTGCACCTGACATCATATGCAAGGTAGAAATGCCAGCTGCAGAGAGCAGGATGGATCTGATGCATGGGGAGTTGAATCCTGCTCCGTTCCCTCTAGGAATGTGTGGATTGCTCCAAGATTTCAGCAAAGAGCACTAAAATACATACCCCTATTCTGATTGCTTCTTTTGTGCAGGGACTTCAGTCCTGCTCAGTTGGGTCATGCCAGCCGGTTCCAACCAGGAAATGCTGCATAAAACAGGAATGAATCCCCTATGTATCAGTGATGGGCTTGAGGAGTATCTCCCCCCACCCTGGGTGGGCCAACTTTTGATAGGTGTGTAGCCCTGCTCACCTGTCAATAGTTGGCCCATCAAGGTCAAGGGAGATAAAGATTTGCCCCTTTCATGCCATAAACGAACCTGGGTCTTAGCAGGATGTCGCAGTGGTGGTGCCGGACATTGTTTGTTTGTTCAGCTAGCTTGATTCACATATGTATCTTAAATCTGATTTTGACTATCAGAATTGGACAAGCATAAGCAGTCATTTTAGTGATCTCATTTTGAGTCACCCAGTACCCCCTGAACCAGCCTTGATATAAAACCAGGTACTTCAAGAAAGTGAAAATGATTTTTTTTTCATTTGTGAATTGCTTCCCATATGTTTTAAAAATAAAAACAATTTCAGATTTGGTACAGATGTAGACTGGGATAAGAATCTCCATTTATAAACCTTTCTGGAAGAGGAAGGTCTTCATCAAGTGCTGTAAAGATAATAAGAGGGGGCACCTGCTGGGTGTTTCAGAGGGTGGGTGCTGCCACACTGGGTCCAGTTCACTGCAGTGTGCAGAGATTGGTTAGGTGTCTAGAGGGAGAGACATTCATTTAGGCATCCTAAAGCTGCTGTAGCACTTTGCTACCAGAACCAGCATGTTGAACTTAGCTTGGTAGCGAGTCCAATTCTTTCAGCAGTGTTTTAACATGGCATTGATATTCTACTCCAGTCAGCAGTTGAACCACAGCGCCTTTGCACTTGTTGTTTAGTCATGTCCGACTCTTCGTGACCCCATGAACCAGAGCACACCAGGCCCTCCTGTCTTCCACTGCCTCCCGCAGTGTGGTCAGACTCATGTTTGTAGCTTCGAGAACACTGTCCAACCATCTTGTCCTCTGTCGTGCCCTCAATCATTCCCAACATCAGGGTCTTTTCCAGGGAGTCTTCTCTTCTCATGAGGTAGCCAAAGTAGTGGAGCCTCAGCTTCACGATTTGTTCTTCCAGTGAGCACTCAGGGCTGATTTCCTTAAGAATGGATACGTTTGATCTCCTTGCAGTCCATGGGACTCTCAAGAGTCTCCTCCAGAACCATAATTCAAAAGCATCAATTCTTTGCACTAGATTAGACTTAACTTTTGACTTGGGTGGTTAAGTTGTCTTGAAACAAAGTGTCTGCTGGTGAAATAAGAGTTTCTTTTGTTTATGGTTCCCTTTCAGTTACCTGGGAGCTGCCTCTCCCTATGATGCAGCCAAAGTGCTGGCTAAAAAGGCTGATACCACCTCCCTTAAAGCTGCTGCTGAGCTGGCTCTGATAGCTGGAGAGAAAGATCTGTCAACAATGTTCTCCTTCAAATGCGCCCAAGAACTTATGTCTTCCAAGAATTGGGTTGGGGCACAAGATGTCCTCCAGCAGCATGAGAGTTTGTTGGTCAGTGTGTGTTACTCCTTTTACTGTTGCACCATGGATGACTGGAGTTGTATTACCTGTTCAGTCCTGTGCATATTTGTTCAGAGGGAGATACTGGTTAGCTTTGCAAGCCCAAGTGATCATTCCTACTCAGGGTAAATGTGAAAAAGTGATTTCTTTTTCAAAAAATCTGAATTTTAAAAGTGCTCTTTTGAATGTATATTGTGTCATTTAAAATAATTGGTTTAAATAGTATATCTCTTTGTAATTCGAATAACTTATTAAAGTCTACCATCTTAATTGCTTGAAAACAGAATCCATGACTACAAATAGAGTTAAAGCCTGCTTTTTCATGGAAAAGTTATCAATAACACAACTTATGAGATGAAGTATCTCAAATGTGACAAGTTATACAATACAGTCAACCATTCAACATGGTCATCTACTTCTCAAGTAGAAACACTGTTTTCACAACTATTAGCACTTGCCTCTGAAGTGTTTATTAGTTTTAGACACTTCATGCAGGTCTGCTTAGTTGTTGTACGTGTATATATACAACTAGAGCCAAACAGAAATCCTTAAGCTACAGTCCATATACATACTTACTAAGGAGTACTCTTCATTCAATGCAGTGGTCTTATTTTTTCCTTATTGTTGTAAAATCAGAATTTCAGTTCCTGCCATAGGAAAATTCTGCTAATAGGAAATACCTTCATTATTTAAGTTTCCTAAATATTCCTAACTCTCCCAAGAGACATTTGTATTTGTGATGTGACATCTACCTTTCAGCCATATAACCCCATTGAATACATTGCATCAAGTTTTACGAGAAACGTTCTGGATTGCTTTTCCTTTTCTGTTTAAATGAATCGGTCCCTGGGTGCCTTGTTCCTCCTGACTATGGTTTTAATCTACAGGGGCAAAGGCTGGTGTTCAGCGTCAACGAATTGCTCCAAAAGTGCCTTGCTGAAAAGAATCTGGTGGAAAACCGAAGCCCATCCCTACCTTGCTACCACAGCTGGACAGTGAAGCAAGGCTGCTCTTTCACAGAAATGGTAGCCGATGTGTGGCAGAGCATATTTGGTGTCGATACTGCTGAGCAGTCCAAGAACCTGCTTGAACAGCTGAGAACTATTGAGTATCCTCCCGCTACTAGCCATAGTCATCCCAGGCAGGTAATTTGTGTGTGGGCTCTGCCTGTATGGTCTCTCTGAATTGGAGAGAATGGTGAGGAAAGGTGATCTCACTGCCATGAGTACAGTGCAGGATTAATCATAGTTCTTAGCCATGCTTTTCCAAAATGGGTCAAGAAGTTAGTGCTGTAAATCCCCATTTCAATCAATCCATTTTGTTCCTTCTGTATTTAGGAAAAGTACTGGTAGGGCGACTTTATGCTTCATGATGTATGCATTGTGTGCTTTGAGAGAGAGCTTGCAGCAGTTTTCTTGACTTGCGTGTTTTCCATCATTTGGCGTTGTTTGCTAGGCAGGGGCGTCTTGAAGGAGTGAGCCAAGTGAAGAGACTCTCATCTCCCAAGGACTAGATGTCCCACTGGACATTCAGTATCCTGTTGAATTAAGTGGGACTTGCTTCTGAGTAGGCAGGCATGGATGTTGCTGAATATCAGGCTGGTTCTTTGGTTGCCAGCCCCTTATGTTAATGGTGCAAGCCTTCACATACTGTCTCCTGTGGACAGGCTTGCGTGATAGTTCATGGGGTGGAGAGACAGCTAGACAGAGAGAGCTTCATTTCCTGCTTCAAAACCGTATTTTTGGGGGTAAAAACGGTGCTTTTAAAACAGCCCCTGTGACCACCAAAAGCATCAAGCCACTTTCTACAGCAGGGGTGGCTGCCTTTTTTTGGTCCACATTGACTGACCCACGGTCAACCAAAGTGTCAAAGTCCACACTCTGGAGCTCCCAGATTGCCACCAAATGCAAACTTCACTTGCTAAGGAGCAACTGGGGGCATATTTTAAGACTCCTTGTTGTTCTTTTGGAGCCTGTTTCACACATGACATCACATGACACTGGGTCTGGGGCAGGTGGCTATCACTCAGGGGGAGGAACCAACTTGTGGAAACCAGATTAAGACCTCTGGTGGGCCTGATTTGGCCCATAGGCCAGAAGTTCCCCATGTCAGATCTTCAGAAACCTTTTGTGTTTTCACGGTCCCTCCCACCCCACCCCCCTCTCTCACTAGGTTTTGTTCCATATTTCCCACGATCTCACACTGGCAATTCTGAGCCATCAGACTGCTTCCTGGGAGGAGACAGTGAAAGCCACTCTTGCAGCTGTGACCCGTAGCTACGATGCTGGAAACTTCAGACTTATGCAAGAAATCTGCAACCTCCTCCTCCCTACAGGTATAAAAACTCATCCCACATTTAGGTCAGTTTTTATATAAATCCATTGGAACAGATCAAGACTTCGAGCCCCCCAACTTACAAAGTTCCTATCCAAGGATGGTATTCTGGTAACTTTCCTATAAGAATTTTGCTTTCTTGGATCCCATCATTGGCACCTCTGGCTTCCCTTTTATTCATTAAAAGGGCATAGTTCAATTTGTCACTTAAGCAATATTGAGCAGAGGCTGCATTTGCATGTAATGGGACGCCAAGGTTCTTGGGTTAAGAAACCGTACTCTGCATGCAACCATGTTCCTCCAGCTTTGATGCACGTTGATAAGCAAACCAGGAAAGGGATAGCTGTGTTGCATCAGAAGCTAGGACCATGAGTTTGTATCCATCTCAATCATTGCATACACAGAACACCTACTGTTGGGGCATCGGAACTTCCCCTGTGAGGGCACATGGAGGAGGAGAGGGAAGGAAATTTTCATCATGCTCACATAATGATTTAATTGGATACAACCCATGACTTTTTGCCCTGGTACACCACAATCCATAAGCTTAGCAGAGAATTAAGCAGTTGTACTGAACTGTTGAAAGGGAGAGGACTGCTTACGTCCTCCTTGTTCTATACAGTATGCAGATAATCAGCGCAGTGTTCTGGAGAAGTTCTGTTGTGTAAACCAAGGCATTGTTTTAAAAAATAACTAGCATTCCACTCTGTATCTGACCCTGATTAGGCTGGCATAGTGAGGCATCTACAAGGCCACTTCCAATGACACTTCTTGTATTTCATTTCCACCAGTCAAAAGGGAACTGGCCTCTGCTTAGTGACGGGGATGTCTTCTGTGTTTTACTTCTTTTGGATACTGCTAAGTTGTAGCTTTGTCACAGATGAAAAACTGGAGGGTATCTAGGGGGAGGAAGTTCTACATTAAATCACCTGTCATGTAGTCCCTCCTGAGTGAATCAGGGCAAACAGCCCATCACATGAATGCCTTCCTCACTGTGCCAGCCTAGAAGGTATGGTAAGTGAACCCATGTTCCTTTCCAACTGTGCATATATTATGTTTTGACAGGTTGCGCTCATCTAAGAGAGAAGCTGGACAGCACAGATTTGCCAAGTATGGCAGCCTGCAAAAGCCTGGAGGCATTTGTAGCTTATGGGCAACTATACGATCTCTGGTGGAACCCGGAACGTGTGGATTTACGTGTTGTGGAACAACCAGGCCTGACCTCTGAGGCTTGCACTTTTGAGCTGTCCACTCCTGGCCAGAGTAACATCGAAAGAGTCTCTTTGCCTGAAGAAACTGAAGTTGAAGATCCGCTTTCAAGAGGACATAACAATTGCACACACTCAGAGACTGATTCAGTAGCCAGCTCAAGCCTTTTAGTGGAAAGACAAGTAAAACTGAGGGGCTGTAGAGTGCTCCTTTCAGAAGAATATGCTGCAATCCAAAGTACAAAGAGAGAGATCTCTAGAATTCAGCAGACTTTGGCAGACATGATCAACCAACATCAGAAAAACAACCTCCACCAAAGTGCCACCAACAGCCAGGATTTAGCTGAATCCCCAGCAAGCCAGAGTCAGAAGTAAGTGGTGCATTTTAGTGATGATGGTAGTGCTCAAAGCTGGCTGTGGAATCCCATTGAACTAGGCCCCAATTCATAAATTTCTGTTGTGTGATAGTTGTAAAAAAACACCAAGCAAACCCTCAGACCTTCTGACGGTGTGGTTGGGATTACCAGATGAGAGAAGTTCTGTTGTACTTGCAGAGGTTGTTCCATGTTTGCATTGATTTAGTTGAATATGACACATGGAAAAGGTGTTAATAGTCTCTCCACTCAGTGTGAGCTTTTCAGGGAGACCTTGGCTGTGAATATTTGATACACTAACCTTGAGAGAAACCTTTGACACACTTCACAAAAAACTGATCTGATTTTTTTGCTTCAGACAAGTTGCTGCATTCCTTCTATAGTGGTATTTATTATACGGAAGTCATTTTCATAATGTTTAATGACACAAAGTTATCAAGCCTTATAATCACACTTTAATTTCTAAGTTAAAGTGAGTGGCAGGTTGGGAATATTTAACTTTTTTGTATTTTTGAAATTGTGATCTCTTAAAACTTCTTTACAGTAAGGAACAAGTGAATGAACCAGTTTCTCTGCTAGATTTGACAAAACAACTAACAGAAGCAAATCAGAAACTGGCAGAGTTCCCAGATAGTATAAAGGTAAGTCTGACTTTAACATGGAGCAAAATTCTTGTTTCTCTGCTTTACTTAACAGCACAAGCTTGTGGGAAACTCAGCCAGATGGGCGGGGTATAAATAATAAATTATTATTGTTATAACTTGGCAGAAGGAAATCAAGAGATTTGGGTCTCCTTGAAGATATGTTTGAAGATGCTTGTTTTGTTGTAGCAGTAGCTGGCTAACCTGTGGCCCTACAGATGTTAAGATTCGATTTCGCCAGGGAGAATGGGAGTTGTAGTCCAGCAACAGCTGGAGGTCAAAATCCTGTTTTTTACAAGATCAGTTGGTTTAAAAATCTGCATAGCACTCGTTTCAAGCTACCCTTTCAATGATGTCAATGACTGGTTGGCAAAACAACAGACTTGTACAGCTTCAAGTTGGAAAAGTGAATGAATTCTAAAATATGTGACCCCAGAATATACATGTGTGATAACCTATGAGCAAGCGAGTTATGTTCACCTGAAATATGCAGCAGTATCACTGAAGATACCCATGCAGCTGAAAAGCTGCTTACTGCAGCAGCACAGTGTAACTTTAAAATATTGTGCTCTTTGGAATAGCACTAAATCTGGCAATGTCGTTAATATTGATCGTATAATGCAGCTGGGAAATGTGGTAAGATATATCACCTCAGCTTGGAGTTATACATAGGAGTTTCCAGTGTGTAAAAATACAATTTTTTCCCTTTTTTCCAGGTTTCTCCCTTCCCAGACGTACTTGAGTGCTGTCTTGTTGTGCTTCACATGAGTGTCCAGCACCATGAAGTAGTTCCAGAATTACAGGAGAAGTCATTAGAACTACTTAGAAAATACAAAGGAACTCACATTTGTAAGGACGAAATATGTCTCATTCTAGAATGGATGAACAAGATACTTCTACATAGTCATGCCGGTCCGTGAGAGCTTTCTGAAATAATGTGCAGAAAGAAAACCCAACCTACCAGAAGTATCCATTTTTTTTCTAGTGCTGTCAACTTATTTTCTATTTTGAGGCAATACTCTGTGGAAGGATTCTCTAATGTACATTCTCTAACGTACATAGTTTCTATGAACTTTCTGTGCACGACAATTGACCAATAAATAGTATATGTTCTAAAAATGAAATTTATTTTTTCATCACTGCTTTCATAAGCAAATTTTGCAAAGATTTGAGGATGGATGCTGCCTACTGCACGAAGGGACCTGCAAGGGCACCTTTAAAAAATGCTAGTATGGATGATACAAAGCACAGTTGACCGCTCATCATTGCAACCTTGTGAAGATATCTTACACCAAAAGTAGGATGGGGAATAAAGAAAAAAAACATGCATGGATGGTGCTAATTGTAGTATGCATATCAATTAATCTTGCGTATAAGGTAAGGCAAGATATTCTTGACCTCCCCCCAGTATACCATTTTCTGTAAGTACAGTGGTACCTTGGTTCTCAAACTCAATCAGTTATGGAAGTCTCTTCGACTTCCAAAACATTCACAAACCAAGGCGCGGCTGATTGGCCCCGGAAACAATGCCGACAGCCGAAGTGGAGGTTTGGCTTCCAAAAAAATGTTTGCAAACTGGAACACTTCTGGGTTTGTGGCATTCAGGTACCACTGTACATTATATTTGCCACAAGTCTTAGGAGATCTAAGGAGACAGAAGCCACTAGCTGAGGGTGGGGTAGAAAACAGCAGCCTTTTAAGACCCCCAAAGATCCCAAAAACTTGCTTGATATCACTCATTGGCTAAAACTACTGAAAGGGAGGGGGGGTAACTTATCTCACAGAAATCAGTTAGCAGATTAAGGCATGCTGCCAGCTTTGCTTTGTAGCTTTTTATCTAGGAGACCTTTTTAAAACACAGTTTCAAAAGAAGTGTGGAAAAAGTCAAAAAGTCTCATGCCTTAAGAAAATTCTTTATTTTACAAAATTAAGAACCAATCATATATACATGAGCATTTAACTGCAACCAGTGAATACTTTTACATAATGGGGAGTTATTAAGCTTGTTAAAAATACCACACTATCAGGATTTTGTCTCTCCCTCAAACAGATTTTGGTTTTCAAGATTGTATGAAAATTGCTATTAAATGCACTTTTAGTCTGTAACCATTTAACAATTTTGGGTTGCTCTTTAAAGTACTATAAAAGGGACATCTAAAAGCTGAACTAGCCTTCATTGGTAGGTACGTGTGATTTTATCCATTTACTCAACAACTTGGTAGAAGGGTAACTTGGAATTAATTTTCGGTCCACATTGTTATTGTAGTCTCAATCATGCAGGCAGTTTTGATTCTATGGTAGTTAAGATGAAGCATACTGCTATATGACACATGGCCCGGCAATCTAAAAGGAGAAGCTAGCTATAATACAAGCCAGCACAACCCTTACGGCTGCTACTAAGATGTAAGCATCTCATGCATTATGTCTCCACCACCAGGGCTGAATGGATCACTTTCACAGAATTACTTACACAAAAGATAAAAGCTAGCAGAGGGCTTAGGAACACATCACCCTCACAGAGAGCAAAAAAAGGTTTAAAATAAGCTTTCAAAAGCCAAATCTGCAAGTGCATGAGAGAACTGCAGCACTGCTGAAAGTTCTGAAATGACCTGCGCCTTGCAAATTCAGCAAGTTTTAAAAGAAAACAGAGGTATATACACTGTAGTTTGTATCTGTTTTTACTTATGAGCATGACACTCTACCAGCCATTATGAAACTGCTGATTAGAATCAGCCAAGATTCATAGCAAAGATGCCTTTTGCCCTCTGTAAAAACGCTAGTTCTTCTGCCATGTGTTTGAGATGTAACACTTTAAAGGAGGAAATTTGCCCCCATGGACCCATGTTCTGTTGAACAGCATTCTGTTGTCACTGCTGCAAATTGTTGATAATAGCCAGAATACTCATTTTCTCTTGAGCTGCTTCTACATCTTCACTCTGTTTCTGAGCCACTCCCGTACCAAGGCCATAGAGTCTCCCACAGTACTTTGCATCATCAATTGTGTCCTCAAAGAACAACTGCAAAACAGAAAAAAATACACGTCACAAGTTGTTTCATATGACTAACCAACTGCAGAAACCATGGAAAGGGAAACTCTGTCTAGTCAAAGGAAAGCTGGAGATACCAAGGTGGTTAGAATTTGTTGGCAAGCTACTGCACACTCTCACTATTTGGTAGGAGACAAGACACACCTACCTCTTTCATTCTGAAGAATGCCATCCCAGTGAGTAGCGAGTCTGATCCAGCTTGGTGCTGCCGTCCAATCCGCTGTAAATCCAGCTGGTCAGCAACTTCCTGAAGGCCTCCCTGCAAGAGAGAAGAAATCAGACCTAATCCACCTCACTTCTTGTCTTCTCTGCCTATGACAATTATAGAATCATAGAGTTGGAAGAGACCACAAGGGCCATCGAGTCCAACCCCCTGCCAAGCAGGAAACACCATCAGAGCACTCCTGACATATGGTTGTCAAGCCTCTGCTTAAAGACCTCACAGCATTTTATAAGAATTTCAAATTGAAGGCCAAGGGTTAGACTTGTATTTATTAATAAGGTTAACCTTGGACAATAATAAATAGTTACTATACCAGCAAGCTTTAGAAACTACAATACAAACACAGAGCTATCAAACAAGTTCAATTTTGCTATCGGCATATCTTAGTACACGCCTCAGGATTAGCGTTTGGACATTTGCCTCCAAACTCAATTTGATCAGCCCATGAGTCATAAATTTAAGTGAACAGTAATAAAAGTACAGTTCACAAAATGTAAAACAAAACAAAAAAAAAATTCTAGGTTGCCAGAGACCAGTCGCAAACTTCTTTCAGAGTACCACATCAGATCACAGGAAGACACTGGTGTGAAAACAGCTTGGTGAATGAGGCATATGTGCACGATAACTCACACAGAGCAAGGATCGAGTGCACACTTCTGCCATTTGTATTGAATGACACCATGGTACAGTAGGTTGCCACTCACACAATGGTTGTTTACTGCAAGGAGCATGTGACACTGGTCATCAAATGGTAGGCCAGTAGCAGGGGACCATTTTTCTGTGGGCCATATTAACAGTGGCTGAGGCTGAGTCAGTGTCAGCTCTTTTTCTCCATCATTGTTTTCCACACCCTATACCCATCTCTAAGAAAGCATAAAGGCAGCTTGGTTTTATCTGCTTTCAGCTGTCCCCAACCCCCAGTCTCTCTTTCTGTCCCTTCTTCAGCTCTATTCAACCCTCCATTGCAGTTACCAGCCCACACTCCCTCTCAATGCAAGGAAGATTCCCACACACACCCCTCATCTTGGCAAAGCTCATCTGCTCTGCTATCAGGGAGATTTGGTAGTCTGGTTAATAGGAAGGAAGTGATGGAACACTGTGAAGATGCTGGTCATGTACCCAGCCCAGCAGTAAGAGGGAGTTGCAATTCAAACCAATCCTACTAACTATTTATTATTTTAAAAGCCATAAACCTACCAAATAACCCATATTTCAGATCACTTTGTTTACATCTGTACAAAGCAGCAACCAATGTATCTCAAATTTTGCAATTACAGTAAAATCAAGTACTGTACCTTTAGGTTTTTGCAGCTCTTCATGAGGTACTTAACATCATATATAGATGGAAAGAAAAGGTTCAAGATATGAAAGAACTCATGTTCTTCTTCTGGAAGCCTTGAATCTGTCAGAAGTTTTACCATATAACCGAAGTCATAGCCACTGAGGAAGGAATTATGCAAAGACAGATCAACCAGTGGTTTAAATGCATTATTTTCAAACCTGGCTGGTACAACTAAAATGCTGTTACTAGGAGATATCCTAGAAGCAGTTACTAGAAGGTACCTTGAAGCCAAGGTTATCATTATTATCAACATTAATTAACAGTACATGCTCAACGCTCAACTACTGCAGATTTCTGGCAGGGAAAGAACATTTCACAGATAGGGTCCTGTTTGGAATTTATAGTGAATCATGTACTTAATTCAATCAACCAGCAAGCACTTGAGTGCTGGTAGTTCTGAAAACTAAAAACAAGACAATGCTTCACAGAATTGTAGGATTGGAAGGACTCCGAGGGTCATCTCGTCAACCCCCTACAATGAAGGCATTGTTCTGCAGGGGGCCGACTAATAAGCTTATATTTATCTGCAAAGGGCACAGAACAGAGATGCAGAAGACTACACTGTGGAGTCTTACTTTAGCACAAAGAATTTCATCACCTTTCCCATCTCTCATAATTACCTCACTCAATAACCTGTTCAAGTTAAGGGACTTAAGCAGAAGAGGAGGGCGGAAAGCACTTGCTCCCAGCTTCTTTGTCAAAGGCCCGCAGCATAAGTTTTATGGGATATGCAAAACTCTACAATCAAGCATAAGTTTTTCACAACATAACGTAAAAGTGGCTAAATGTTAGAAGTGGAATGCTATTTGACAAACCTGTGAAATGAAAGCCACTTGACATTGTCACAGAGCACCACACCAGAGGTCATAAGTAGTTCAGCAAAATGCAAGGTATCAATCCCTTCCTCTTCATGCTTCTGAAACTGCAATCCAGAGCTTGCAAGAAGGTCTATTGAATCTTGAGAATACATATCTTCCCTAGTGAGAAGGGCAAATAAATGTTATATATCAGGTCTTCACTGTGCCTAAATGAATCAATGGAACTTTTATAATATTTATTTATAACCCTCCTTTTCTCCCAATGAGGCTCAAGACAGATTACAGATTAAAAACAAGAACCACTAAAAACACAGGGGAAAAACAATAATCTAAAAGCAATTAAATATTGATAGAATTAAAACTATATACATATATAAAATTAGTGTAAAACATGGAAATAATTACAACAGAAACAGCACGACAGTAGCCCTTTCATTAAAAGAAGTCAATTCCCAAAAGCGTCTTGGAGCAAGAAAGTCTTAAACCCACCCCAACCCTGCTTCAGAAGGACAGCAAGAAGGGAGCCAGTCTTGCTTCTCTAGGGAAGGTGTTCCCAAGTCTGGGAGGAGCCACCTAAGATATCAAAACCCAGGTAGGCTTGTATGAGGAACAGCTGCTATCTCTGTGCAAAGTGAGAGCACACTTCCAGACTCTCCAGCATAAACTCCTCACTGGGGAATGAGAGAGGAAAGTCCAGAAAGAAATAGGAGATTGGGAGTGTGTAAGTACAAAGGCCCCAGAACATTTGAGTAAATGCAGGGCCACTATGTCTACATTTACCATAAAAAATGCCAGCTTCTTGCCATATACTTGGGGTAAAAAAAAATGGAAGACATTTTTGTTTTGACAATATTTTCCAGCTGGATAAAAAAGTATCTCCTTTAGGTTTAAAAATAATAAACATTTGCCTTGAATGAAAATGTTTTATAAATGGTATATAACACCAGTAAAACTAGCAAAAATGTTTAAGACATGTAACAAGTGTTGGAAATGTAAAGAAAAGGAAGGAACGTTTTATCATATGTGGTGGGACTGTAAGAAAGTGAAAAGTTTCTGGGAGATGATATATAATGAGCTGAAAAGGATGTTAAAACGCACATTTGTAAAAAAAAACCAGAGGCTTTTCTTTTAGGGATCACAGGAAACGAGATAAGAAGAAAAGACTGTAAACTTTTCCAATATGCAGTTACAGCGGCAAGGATTTTACTGGCCCAGAAATGGAAACAAGAGGAAATGCCAACGATTGAAGACTGGAGACTGAAACTAACAGACTATGCAGAATTGAACAAATTAACTGGGAAAATAAGATATCTTAAGGACCAAAAATTCATGGAAGACTGGGGAAAATTTGTAGAATATCTGAAAAACACATGTGACGTTCAAACAACGCTAGTGGGATTTCAAGAAGCACTGTGAAAGCTGAAATGTATTGTTAAAAAAAAAAATAAGAGTAGTGGGAGGGAAGATCAATGACAATGCTAAGAAAGGAATGCGTAACTAAGAGGTAGAGATGGAAGATTGACAGAGAAGCTGAGGGAAGTCCAAAAAGAGAGAATTTGTTTGTCAAAGATTGGATAAAATTGAATATTTGTGTTGTAAATCAATAAAAATTATTATATAAACAAAAAACATTTGCCTTGAATTGTTTTTTTTGTGCTGCTTGTATGGCATATTTGCAAACTACCATGAGAAGCATGTAAAAGGCAATTCGTAAATTAAAAAGTTATAATGATGCTTACAAGAAATACTTTTTCCTGATTAGGGTGAAGGGCCTGCTAAAGATTTAAAGCCTGAACAATTTGGCAATAATCCTAGGTTTAAAAGTGATTTTTAATAACATTTTGACAAAAAAACCCATCATACTGTGCTGGCACATTGATTTGAAGCATAACCGCTTCATATTGAGATGGGATTTTTTCCTAGCTGGCAAGCAGCTCTTCCTCCTATGTGGGAACAACCTTTCGGAGAAAAACTGATTCACACATTCCCCAACTTTGAAGACTTACGTAAGATTGAACTTGAAGTTAAACTGCCATGTGTTGATCCCAGCAGGGTATTCGCCTTTCTCATTTGTGAAGGTCAGGCCTAGCTGGATGATTTTCAGCAGATCAACATTGCATCGGAGCAACTGATACTGATAGTCTATAGAGCTGCGAAATTCACCTATTGGTCGAACAACCACCCCAGGAAACTCTGTGTCCTAGAAAAACAAAGAGAAGTCCAACCCAAACCTTGTAAGTTCTGTTCACAGATATAACACACACCAATGCAATAAACACCACAACTATCTCCTGAATTCTGCAGTTGCCGGCATCAGCGTCACGAAAAGTTAATTAAGCATGCATAAAATAATGCCTATAGCCAACTGCAGTTTCTCTTTTTGTGGCCCTTTTCCTTCTTTGGTGAAACAACTGGGGGGCCCCCAGCCATTCTAAAATGGGAGATAAAGTGAGAGAATGCCTGCAGCACTACAACTGCATAGCCACTCCTCCCCCTGGATACAGAGGCACATGGTGATTCAGATGCCCTTGGCAGCTGTTTTTCCAGCCTGTTGCAGGCACTATCTGTGCACTATCTGCAAAGTGAATCCTTCATGTGCCATTGCCCCTGAATTCAACGGAAGGAGTAGGGATACAAGGTGACTGGGAGGGACAAGGGAATGAAGGACAACAGGAATGCAACAACAACAAAACAAAAAAAGGTTTTCTTCGCCTACAATTTAAACTGTAGTAGTCTAATTAGCTTAATAAAAGTAAAAAAGCAAACCTCAGACTGATTAGAGTCCTGCTACCCCAACTCTAAGCCATGTTCCGGAACATGTGAACTGTTCCTGACTGAAATACAATTTTTCAGTTTCACATAGGATTTGCATAAGATAAAGAGGAAGGGACATTGCTCTTTCGCACATGAACACTACATATTTTCAGATTCTGGAACAGTAGAACCTGTTATCTTAGGTTGTGGTCACTCCAGTGAACTAGAGACTATTTAATCTACATAAACTCTATAATCTTTTAATAACTAGGCTATGGTGCACGCTAAAGGCATCTTCACATACCATGTCTTTTATCAATCTGGGCTGTCATATGAGTTGGCTGGGGAGGAGCTTCTCTTAGGTTTAACCTCATTGCAAAAGGAACCTTGTACTTGCTTATAGCTTCATCCCCTACAGCCCAAACCAATGAAGCTAGGCATTTGCTCATCTGATATCTTAATCTGCATTAAGGACACTGAAAATCCTCCTAAATTTCATCAGGTGTTTTATCACATCTCCCAATTAGCTGAACACACTAATGTAAGCTATAATAACTCATTTGTCTACATATAAATCCTATATTTAGAAAGCTGAATACTGGAAGACATATTTACCATTGCGATGTAGCTGTAGCTAAGAACTATTTCCCGAATTTTTCTCATTTCTTCTTCTAGATTATTTGCCCATACTTCGCAGATCACCTGACTGTTTTCTGCAAGTGCTGCTGGCATCCTGAGGGATTTGCACCACAATCACAAGAGCAGGATGGGAGCGCCAAGATGTCAAGATAAACCACCCTAAATATGTAGGGAAAATAACAAGTGCTTATTCCAGCAAGATATTCATTTCAGAGAAAAACAGGGAGAAAAACATCAGGGACAGGGAGTCCAATCCTATACATGGTTACTTAGAAATAAGTCACAGATGGCAGAGTTCCACTCAAGACTTCCCCTTTCTCTCCCTGCATACCCTCAAAATCAGCTCTAGGGGGTCCCCCAACCCCCAGATCAGATTCTGAGGGGAAACAATAGCAAAGCTGTAGCCACTGTCTGGTGAGCAAGGTTATCAGTGGTTTATTACAGTATTTTGTATCTTCCTTAAGGGTATAAACACTAAAACTATTGCATTTTCTACATTTGTGTTTTGCTGTTTCGAAACAGGCGTTTGTGTAATTCTTATACTGACTGGAAGAAAGATCCGCTTTCTCCAGCAACACCCCAGAGACTATGCATAAGGCCTGTGCCCTGGATCCTTGTAGACTGCAGCAACTAGAGGCAGAAACAGGACATATTCCTTCAAGGCTCCATATATTGGCCACAGGATTTATTTATTTTTGAGCAGGCATTGTACACAATTCTGCCACAGCATACACATTTTCCAATGTATCTTGGATATTACAATTTAAATAGATCCATTCCACACAATGCAGGAATTGGGCCTTAAGTGTTGTGGCACTTACCCTTTAGAATTTCCTCCTCTTGAATATTAAACAAGTCTTCAGTAGTATTTTCAGTGACTACTGAAGACCTTCTTTCAACAGCCTTTTTAAGTTGAGATCTTTTCCAGTCTGATTTTGTGCATATCAGAACTGTTGTTAAGATATTTCTGAAGATATTTTTGCTGTTTTGCCTCTTGTTGTTTGCTGCCCAGGTTCCTCTGGAATGAAGGATAGGATATAAAATTAGTAAATAAATATGCATCTTGACCAGAGAATGTACAAAAAGACTGTTAAGATATGCACATTCCTAAAAGACTGGTATTTAAAAAAAAAGAAATTCAAAATGCACAAGGCATGCATTGCTGCTTCTGCCTCCTGAAAAAGTCCATTGAAAATCACTCTTATTTCTTCCCATGCAAAGGCAAAAGGCAAAGAACTTGGGAGAAGAATATTTATGCTGGGTTCACAGAACAGGGTCATTCAATGTGGCCAAGTTTGTGGGTGGCACCAATTTCTTTTACAGTAGTGAACACAAAAACAGATCACAAAGCATTTCGAAAGGATCTTTCTGAATGGAGTGAAACAACATAGGAATTGGCCTCCACAGTCACTTATGGACTCACTATTAAGACCATATTCATGGAAGACAATCTTACTCAGCTACAAGTGATCGCCAAAGAATAAGGAGGCAAATGAAGTTGTTAAGAGTAGTATGATGAACTCTGGTGCAAAAAATATCAATTTCATATATATATATACCAATGGAGGCTGAACTGGTAATAACTAACCAGGAAAAAAATATTTCCATTTAGAAAAAGAAAGATGAAACATAATACAGGTTTATAAAAACTAAACACGGTATAGAGAAATCAGAAATAAAAATACATTTTCCCTCTCTTGTAATACAGTAACAGAATGTTAAACTATGGAATTCACTACCACAAGATTGGTGACGATATTTACTTCCAGTCTCAAGGTCTAGTAGTAACTTGGCTTCCTCTCTTATGGTGCTATATTTCACACTATTTTGTCTAACCTTTTGACTATGAAAACTTTAGGCATCTCAAAATTGCTTGTTGTGAAACAAGGATTTTGTTTTAAGCCTGCTGCTCTGAGTGTCCCTAAACACAACCAAGTGAACATTCTTTTCACTATTTTATATTATTATTATTATTATTATTATTTTATTCATACCCCGCTCTCCCCAGACAAGGCCGGGCTCAGAGCGGCTTACAAACAATAATAAAAACAAGATGAATGATTACAACTTAAAAACAAAAATAAAATACAGTATTAAAATAATGGAACATTAAAATATTAAAATGTAGCCTCATCGCAGGAGGAGAAGGAAAAGAAAGGGGGGGGAAGAGAGGGAGGGGAATCAAATTGGCTCCAAGCCAAAGGCCAGGCGGAACAACTCTGTCTTACAGGCCCTGCGGAAAGAGATCAGATCCTGCAGGGCCCTGGTCTCATGAGGCAGAGCGTTCCACCAGGCCAGAGCCAGAGTTGAAAAGGCCCTGGCTCTGGTTGAAGCCAATCTAACTTCTTTAGGGCCTGGGACCACTAGGGTGTTGTTATTTATGGACCTTGAGGCTCTCCGTGGGGCATACCAGGAGAGGCGGTCCCGTAGGTACGAGGGTCCTAGGCCGTGAAGGGCTTTAAAGGTCAAAAGCAGCACCTTAAATCTGACCCTGTACTCCACCGGGAGCCAGTGCAGCTTGAAAAGCACTGGGTGAATATGCTCCCATGGCAGAGACCCCGTGAGGAGCCTTGCTGCAGCATTCTGTACCCGCTGGAGTTTCTGGGACAGCTTCAAGGGCAGCCCCGCATAGAGCGAATTACAGTAGTCAAGCCTGGAGATGACCTTCGCATGGATCTGCCAGGATCTTTTTCTAAACCCAAGTAAACTTCAGTAAAATTATCTGCCCTAAAAACCATGCCATTATTCTGAACATTCTTCTTGCATTTCCTTATTTATATTTGCTTTTCAGAGTAGCAGTAAAAGTACTAAAAATGCATAAAAATCAGCAGGATCATTTTTGCCTCACAAAAATGAGAAAAACAATCTTTGCCTTCCTACAGATGCTTCAAACTGTGCTTTTTCCAAAATATTCTCTCTATTAAACCAAGTTATATCTTAGATATTAAGAACTTTCATTATGTATAATCATTTTTAACCCAACAGTCTTTAAAGAAAACCTCATGTAACAATCTCAAAATTCTTAGTTCCAAGCATATTATTATATTTGTTAATTACTCTTCACTACAACACTCCAGAGTGTTACATCTAAAATAGGCAAGACAATACAGTACATCATTTTAATCAGACTGTTCTGCCTCATCCAAACAGCAGGAAATACTGTTTACTGATCAATCTAGGGTACTTCACATTCTGCTTTCAGTGAGTGCGACAATTCCAAAAGAGCAGGATTTCCAAATTATGCTCTGAATCATCCCTCAAACCCCTTTAACAAGGCAATCCACCCAGACATTTCTTTGCCAGAATTAGCTTCCTATACTCCACCCCAGAAGTTAAGAAATATCTGTATTTTCTTGCTGCCTTTGCTCTCCTTCTTTGGCCCTCTCCTTGCCCAGGAACCCGCCATCCATCCAAGCATCACCCGCATCCAACACCCTCCTCCATTCGTTCACCAGTACTTTTCTGCTGCTGTCTCAACTCTCCCGAACGGGAATACAGACTGGAATTTTAAAAATACCAATTTTCTGCTTAAATGCGAGGCCTCCTTCGATCTCCGTAACAGGGAAGGAGGCCGGGGTTAGAAATGTAAGGAAACACGGACGAAGAAACAAATCGGCTGAATAAAGAGCACAATATTCTTACACGCAAGAGAGTCTTTTGTCGCGACGAAATCTAGACCGACCTGGACTATGTGACTTCGCAGCAGAAGCCTCTCTCGTCCCTGATCCCTTCCAACAGAGAGGGAATATTCTCTCTCACGAAAGAAGCATTTGCAGGACAACTTGCGTGCGTGTGTGTTTCTTCGCCCGCCCCCTGCGATGCAAGAAAAACCTCTTCGCGCGGAAGTTTAGGCCCTCGCTTCTACGTGCCTTGCGCGGAAGGAGGAGGAGGAAACGACGGCGCCACAAACCTCTGAGGTGCTGGAGCCCCTGCACTGCCTTCCACACCTTGGGAGCTACGCAAGCGAGAACCGAGGGTTTAAAAAAAACACCACCCACAACCAGGAAATCCGGTCAGCAAACAAAGGAGCTTTCCCGCCCGAGACCCTCCAGAGGCTCCTCCCCCTCCCCGCCCTCTCGGCCCCCAACCTCCCCCCGCCTGGCCTAAGGCCTAAATGCGAGCCCAACGCCTCACCAGGAGCGCGGGGAAACCGAGCGCCGGGCCGTTGCTCCTTTCCGCCGCCTTGGTCTTCCTCTGGTGGGGTCCCTTCTAGGCTACCGATTTTCCATCGCTCGATGGTTTGCTGAGCTGGGCGTCTTTTTCTCTCTATCGCTCTGTTTTTCTCCCTACACGCATGCGCTCTAAGCGAGCCTTTCTGGGGCAGGAAGCATCCGGCTTTCCGTAAGAGACGCCGGAAAGAGGAAAGAGAGCGCCCTTTTGCACGTGAACACTGCCTGCAGCGGCTCCTCCTCCCCGCTGTGTTCCAACTGCGCCTGCGCCTGCGAGGAGTTGGGTAAACCCAATGAGCAACGCGTGTCCTGTCGAAAGGGATGGCTGAGTTTTTTGTTTTATGCGTTATGGAGCAGGATTCAACGGCGGCAGAGGCCGCCCAGAAAGGAGGAGAGGCAGCTATGAAAGCGATCGAGCTGTTTTGCTTTGATTCTGGCAAGCTCTGCTTCAGCAATTGAGGCAGCAATCGGAAAAGCAGCCTGGTTTGGGAATAATAATAATAAAGCTCCTTGAACCCCGTGGGATTCGTTCCCATAAGATTTATTCCCGAGTGAGAATGCATGCTAATACGCCATGACAGTAATGTTAAGCACACTTGAGACCTGGTTCTGGACTTTGAAGTAAATCCATTTCAGGTCACTGGGAGTCATTCCCAAGTAACTGCATTACAGTCTTTAACCACAAGGCATTTTGAAACCATAAGGACTTTGCTTCCAAGTGTTGTGTAGCAGGAACCCCCCACCCCACCCCCACCCCAATCATTCTGTTTGTACAAACTTCACACACACTCACACACTACATACGCCACACTTTTGTTATAAATTCATAGAAAAATCAGCCATACATCGGATTTGCACTGCTCCATTTTTATTTTACTCCATATGACAAGGACTATCAAAGGGGGATGGCTTGGTTCTGATCAGCCATAATCCCTTCACCATCCCAGCACATCCACAGGAGCCCTGCCCAGTTGCTATGCCAACCCTGATGATCCCAGACAGAAGACAATCAAGATCACAAAGAACTTGCATATGGGAGTGGATTCAGCATGGACTGAAACAAAGGACAATGATCAGATCTTCCCTCTGGGGGCAGGAAACTGCCAACTCCCCTTTGTCTCCTGGAAGTGACTCATGGGGAGGGGGAGAGAAGGGAACCAGCCAGGTGAGTGACAGGACACTCAGGTTACCACCACCACCCCTCCCTCAACCCCTCCTTTCTGTAATGTATGCATGATGTTTCTGGGGGTGGACTTGACTTACAGGATGGGAATTCCAAAAGTTTTTATAAGACCTTGCACACCATTTTTCTGGGTCTTTCCTCTCTCTTGCAAGTGAGGGGAAAACCCTGTTGCAACAGTTCAATAAAGGCCAAGCCGACAGGCTGCTGTTTTGCTCCAAGTTATCCTGGTTGGAAGGGACACAGGTGGCGCTGTGGGTTAAAGCCTCAGCGCCTAGGACTTGCTGATCGAAAGGTCGGCGGTTCGAATCCCTGCTGCGGGGTGCGCTCCTGCTGCTCGGTCCCAGCGCCTGCCAACCTAGCAGTTCGAAAGCACCTCCGGGTGCAAGTAGATAAATAGGGACCGCTTACTAGCGGGAAGGTAAACGGCGTTTCCGTGTGCAGCTCTGGCTCGCCAGAGCAGCGATGTCACACTGGCCATGTGACCCGGAAGTGTCTCCGGACAGCGCTGGCCCCTGGCCTCTTAAGTGAGATGGGCGCACAACCCCAGAGTCTGTCAAGACTGGCCCGTACGGGCAGGGGTACCTTTACCTTTACCTTATCCTGGTTGGTGTCTTTGTTTTGTCCAAGGGAGCCCTCGGATTTTTCCGGTAACAGTTGTAAATAAAAATATGCCCTTTTCCCTTATGGGGTATCCAAGAGCCCATATAGAGTCCTTACATTGGTTCCCTATTGGTAGGAGAAAATAACAGAGGCCAACCAGAGAATATTGAGAAGCAAAGCAGCTAGTAAGCTTGATCTTTATTGATCTGTTGCAACAGGGTGCTCCCCTCACTCGCAGGAAAGGAGGAGGACCCACAAAAATGCTGTGCAATGGCTTATAAAGACTTTTGAAATTCCCATCCTGTAGACCAAGACCACCCCCAGAAACATGATACATACATCACAGAAGGGGTGTAACCTAAGACCACCCCTCAGATACATCACAGAAAAGGTGGTCTTAAAACAGAAATTTCATGGTTGAAGGACTGGCTACTTCTTGAGAATACAGACATTTTGGATTTGGAAGGATTTGATAATAGATTCGGTTGGCATGCATATATTTGGTATGACAAGGTAAAAATCCATAAAGGATTTAAAAACCATATTGTTAGGAAAGCATTGTACAATGTCTGGATTCGATATAAGGATCTGTTGGAAAATAAAACTCCTAGGTGGTTGTCACCAATGGAAGCTAAGGAAGTGAAAAGACCTAATATGGAATCCAAATGGCCAAAATATTGTGAAATTTTAGAGCAAGAGAGTGGAAAATTTAAATTACAGAGTTTCGAGAAAGTAAAGTCAAAAGTAGGAGGTTGGCTTCATTATCACAAATAATGGAGGTGTTTAAACAAGACAGGAAAATTGGCTTCCAGTTGGAGAGATCCAAATTAGAAACAGAGCTGTTAGAACCCAATACTAAGAACTTATCAAGAATGTACGACTTGCTGTTGAAATGGAATACATTGGATGAGACAGTTAAATCAGTTATGATTAAATGGGCACAAGACTTTGGTCATGACATTATGTTTGCGGATTGGGAACAGTTATGGACCACCGGTATAAAATTTACGGCATGTAATGCCTTAAGAGAAAATATTATGAAAAAGATTTACAGGTGGTACATGACCCCAACCAAGCTCGAAAAAATTTATCATCTGCCCAATAACAAATGCTGGAAATGTAATGAAACGGAAGGAACCTTTTATCACCTTTGGTGGACCTGCCCGAAGATTAAAGCCTTTTGGGAAATGATTTATAATGAAATTAAGAAGGTACTTAAATGTACTTTTCATAAGAAACCAGAGGCATTTCTCTTGGGCATAGTCGGCCAATTGGTGTTAAAGAAGGATAGGACATTTTTTATGTATGCTACCACAGCGGCAAGGATCCTTTTAGCAAAGTATTGGAAGACACAAGAACTACCCACACTGGAAGAATGGCAGACAAAGGTGATTGACTATATGGGACTAGCGGAGATGACCGGCAGAATCCGTGACCAAGAAAAAGAGCCGGTGGAAGAAGATTGGATCAAATTTAAAGTATATCTGAAAAACTGCTGTAAAATTGATGAATGCTAAAGTGTCAAGGGAAAGGAAAATATAGAATTACAGCTCTAATCGATTAAGGGTTAGAAGAAACTTAAAGAGAAAATAAGTAATTAATTAATTGGTGTGTAGAGTTGCTGAAAAATTTTTAAAACAGAGATGCAGAAAAGGGGAGGTAAGGGGAAGTCCGAGAAGTAAGGTTATGAAAATAAGTTTTTTGAAATTATACATGTTTCTTTGTTTTGGGTTTGTTTTTGTGTGTGTATTGTTTTGTCTTTTATTTGTGTTGGAAAAACTAATAAAAAATTATATATATATAAAAAAAACAGAAATTTCAATATTGTTTTTCTCTTATCCTTGTTTGTTTTCCTGTCTGGCAGGTTACTTGATTGGATTGCCTGAGGAGCCTGGCCATTCTTTTGTAGTGATAAATAGTGATAAATACTTAGTTTCTGGGCCATGTCACAGGCTCACACCCTATTCAAACACATCAACATACCCCTAAGACAGGATTTGTGAAGGAAAAGACAATGGGGAGGTTTTTCCACTTTGACCATGCAGAGAAACATTTGCTCACTTTAGGAATCAAAAATGGCTTCAGGTCAGTCTTCCTGTGCTTGATCTATGTACGTGCAGTTATGAACATTACCATATATCTAGACCTCAATATTCCTATCACACAAGGTAAAGTGGGATCATTCTTCGAAATAGAGCCTGCAAGTTGAAAGTTTCCCTCACTACGATTTGTTGTTGTGACCCCATGGACCAGACCACGCCAGGTTTTCTGCTGTAGATCGCCTCTTCTATGATATATATATGATATATTGGGGGGTGGTCTTGAGCTACAGGGTGGGCAATTTCAAAAGTCTATATAATGGCTTGCACACCATTGTTCTGGGTTCCTCCTCCCTCCTGCATGGGGGGGTGAGCACCCTGTTGCAACAGTTTATTAAAGATCATGCTTTGCTGCTTTTGTGATAGGAATTTTATGGTTTTAGATATATGGCAACGTTCATAACCACATGTACATAGATCAGCACAGGAAAGCCAACCTGGAACCATTTTGATTCCTAAACTGAGCAAATGTTTCTCTGCATGGTCAAAATGGAAAAGTCTCCCCATTGTCTCTTTTCCTCACAAATCCTGTCTTAAGGACACATTTAAGATACAAGGTGTGAGCCTGTGACCTGGCCCAGGAAATAAGTATTTTACCACTACAAAAGAATGGCCAGGTTCGCCAGGAAATCCAATCAAGTAACCTGCCAGACAGGAGATAAACAAGGACAAGAGAAAAACAACATTTAAATTTCTGTGATGTAGGTGGGATGTATCTGAGGGGTGGTCTTAGGTTACACCCCTTCTGTGATGTATGCATAATGTTTCTGGGGGTGGTCTTGATCTACAGGGTGGCAATTTCAATAGTCTTTATAAGGCCTTGCAGGCCATTGTTCTGGGTCCTCTTCCTCTCCTGCGTGTGAGGGGAGCACCCTGTTGCAACAGATCAATAAAGATCAAGCTTACTAGCTGCTTTGCTTCTCAATATTCTCTGGTTGGCCTCTGTTATTTTCTCCTACCAATAGGGAACCTATGTAAGGACTCTATATGGGCTCTTGGATACCCCATAAGGGAAAAGGGCATATTTTTATTTACAACACTTTACTTCTCAATATTCTCTGGTTGGCCTCTGTTATTTTATCCTACCTATAGAGAACCTACATAAGGGCTCTGTATGGGCTCTTGGGTACCCCATAACGAAAAAGGAGCAGCTTTTTCTTAGAATCTGTTTATTTAGTGCTCTACGTGGGGCTACCTTTGAAGGTGACTCGGAAACTACAACTAATCCAGAACGCGGCAGCTAGACTGGGTGACTGGGAGCGGCCGCCAAGACCATGTAACACCGGTCTTAAAAGACCTACATTGGCTCCCAGTACGTTTCCGAGCACAATTCAACGTATTGGTGCTGACCTTTAAAGCGCTAAACGGCCTCGGCCCAGTATACCTGAAGGAGCGTCTCCACCCCCATCGTTCTGCCCGTACACTGAGGTCCAGCGCTGAGGGCCTTCTGGCGGTTCCCTCATTGCAAGAAGCAAAGCTACAGGGAACCAAGCAGAGGGCCTTCTCGGTAGTGGCGCCCACTCTTTGGAACGCCCTCCCATCAGATGTCAAAGCAATCAACAATTACCCGACATTCAGAAGACATCTTAAGGCAGCCCTGTTCAGGGAAGTTTTTAATGTGTGATTTTAGTGTATTTTTGGTTTCTGTGGAGGCAAACCCAGCCAGATGGGCGGGGTACAAATAATAAATTATTATTATTGTTATTGTTATTAGTTTGATCAACTATCTAGTTTGATCAACATGGCCCTGTCTGTGTCCATTCTAGGCAAACAAGGAATGTTGTATTTGACTGCTCCAATGGATTACATCCCACACCTTTGATACTGCCTTGAGCACTTACTTGATCTGATCTCCTCTCTCCTCCTCTGGTATGGAATTTCTCTGTGTGGTCATTACCTCCTCTTCAACAATGCTCATTTGCCTACCCTTCCCACATTTGGCCTCTTGCTCCTGTTACCTCAGTCCATTGACCCAGGAGCTTTCTCTGAAGCACCATCCTCTCCCTTCTTGCCTGTAGTTTATGACCCATTATTCCCAGTTTTCCTTCACCCTTTGTCTCCAAGAAATGGAGTATTTTGCTTACTCCAGTTTTCTGGAGTTTTTCTTCTCCAACTAACTTCTGCCCTCAGCATTCTATTCCAAAACCAAAATAATTGATAATTTCCTTGTTCTGTAGGTGAGGCTTTCAGTGCCACCTTTATGCTGATACCTCACTTCACTCCTTTCTTCCTTTATCTGTTCTCAAATCTCTAAATGCCCCTCTCATGTAAGTATTTTTCTAAATGATGTTTCATTGCTCCCTTGTGCTCAAAGAAAAAGGTCTTAACCATTCTTTCCACTCAATTTACTATAGCCACACACAGATAGATGACACTGGTGTATGTTTCAATGGAATTAAACTGGCTTAAATCCAAGGATTATTGACCTATGTACCAGATGAGGGTGTAGATTATCATTTCATATCAAGAAACACACACACACTGACATCCACTCCTTCAGCAAAATTTCAATGCCTTCTTTACATAGAATAGGAGATAGTTGTTCATGTGCTATTCTCGGTCAGTGAAAGAGTGAAGCATATGGGAAAGTGTCCATGATCTTAGATCTAGTGACACCCATATCACGTCATCTAATCACTGCAGATAAACTTATTGTTAGTTAAGTCAAAGTCTTAGCAAGAGATCAGCAAGTTAGACTTAGCATGAGGTGTCCCCCGCCCTTGAGAGCGATCAAAACAGAACATTTTCTGCTGGGTGTGCCTCTGCCCTGAATGGCATCTGCACTATGATCTGCAATAATTGCAGCATACCTCCACTTACAACAAAGGGACACGGGTGGCGCTGTAGTCTAAACCACTGAGCCTCTTGGGCTTGCTGATCAGAAGGTTGGCAGTTCGAATCCATGCAACAAGCTGAGCTCCCATTGCTCTGTCCCACCTTCTGCCAACCTAGCAGTTCAAAAGCATGCCAGTACAAGTAGATAAATAGGTAGTGCTGTGGCGGGAAGATAAACGGCATTTCCTGAGCCTGAGAGAACTCCACACCATAATGGTGAGTGTTGGACATCATCTGGAGGGGCTATTCCATAGAGTTCAAGAGCACCCCGAGGGACAAATGGTGGGCTGCTCTGCCATCATGGAACCCATAAAAGCTCCAGAGAACCTGAAAGCTAATTTACACCTCCTTGAGAGAGGCACCATAGAACCAGTTCCACAGCATCAGTGTTCCTCCAGAGTCTTCTAATGGTTCTCAAGAAAAATTATGATTTCTGCACCATTCTGATCTGCTTTCGTGAACTGTTCCATATAGGTCTGATCCATTTCAGAGGCTCTTCAGCATGGAGATTACCTCGTCTTAATAGGCTTCATGGAAGTATACCGCCATATGCCCATTTTACAACAGCCTAATCACTTCCTGCACTCTGCCCATGGCCAGGAGAAACTCTCCCATTTGACCTCTCCGCAGTACCCCAGGTTTTCACCAAATTCATGATAGCCCACCTATGCACCTGGTTGCCCACCAATGCACCTGATATGTTCACATCTGGACAACCTTATGGTTACCAAACCTTCTCAGTCATGGGAGCACAGAAGGATTGGGGAACAACCATCCACTGCCTAAAGGAACATGGCTCCATCATCAACAGAGGCAAGACCCTACTGATCCCCAACCAATGTCTCCAACATATAGGAGTGGTGATAGACATTCCAGGATGAGACCACTCTATTCAAATGTGCTGAGTGACATTTGACATCCATCTCAGCCATTCATGCGAAGAAGGGGATACTCAGCAACAAGGCCAACTGGCTGAGCCTCCAGCAGATTTAGCAGGATAAGTGGACTCTGCACAGGGAGGAGTCCCTCCAGATCTCCCAGAAGTGGGGCCTCCTGTGCATAGCCCTGTTCATTTCAACAACAAATATGCAAGTGAACAGGTACGTATTCCAAGTCCATTATCAGAGGGCAGAGGACATGGATGCCTTCACTGCCCTAATGGCCACAGGGGTTGTTGTGACCCCTCCACTTCTGCCCAGGTTTCTAAGCAGAGTCCAGGTTCTTCACACACAAGTGGTTCCAAGTTTCTTGGACTTGGGATGGACCTCAGCTCCATCCTACCCTGGTATCTCCCTTTGAGGTTACATCTCCTCTCTCAGAGGTCCATTCTTCATCTGGATCTGGAGTGTCCACAGCTTCATGCATGGAAACTAAACACCAGAGCCTGAAAGAGGGACTGTCTGACAGAGTCATCACCACTATCCTTGCCTCCGTCTGGGACTCCACCTAGTAGATCTATGAGGCTGTATGCCTCCTCTGCTTTTCCACTAATGCTTTCTAGAGAGTTGATGTCCTGTATTCTTATCTCTTTCCTCATTCCATCTCCTTTCACCCAGTGTCCTAGATTAGCACAGTGAATCTGAACATATTGTTTGTCAAGCCCTCTGTAAGATAACAACCCAAAGCCAATAGTGAAACCCACAATGAAAGTTCTACCTCACCAGCCCCAAAGAGCAGTGCCCTTCCCGAACAATGCCTTGATGATATGATGAATAATACAAAACAGCACCCACATAGAAACACCACCCCATTTCATTTTACCACACCCACATTCAGCTGCATCAAGCTTCAGAAGGAGGAATTGTATTTGAATATAGAAGCTTTTCAAGCTACGTCCCACATACTTTCCAGAATGTCAGGAAGCCACGCCAACAACACAGAAACCAATAAATTGCACTGCAAAATTCTAACAATCACTGCATTGTTACTATCATCAATATAATTATTTTTATTTCATTTATGTGGTACTCTTCATTTACAACATCACAAAGTAGTAAACAAAATAAAACCATAAAATGATGTATAAACAGGCACATAGACATCCAAATAAATCAACCCATAATCGCAAACAGCAAGTAAAATACATACTAGACTTCTTTGGTGATCACTCGTAGCCGAGTAAGAATGTCTTCCATAAACACAGTTTTAACAATGAGTCTGTAAGTGACCGTGGAGGCCAGTTCTGGATCCACACGTCCTTCCACAGTGGGGAAATTGGTTTCTATTAAGTTGTGGGTTGACATAGCAGCCGGCACAGCGATTTCTTCAAGTAGCTCTTTATTTTGTAAGCTGGAATAGAACTGACTGCAAACAGCTCAGCCGGCCTGCTTTTATAGGCAGCCGGCTGTCAACATTGTAACAACCACAGCCCAGAGTTCCCGCCTAAAATAACTGCTGCGGACCTGAGTGAAAACTATCTACAGACCTGAGTGAAAACTATATACAGTATCCCCCTGTTGGCCCAGGGTGAAACTACACTACATAACACCCCTCCCCACCGAGATAAGGTGTTAGTTACAATCGTAATGGTTTCCTTATATACAGCACTACGTGTAATGGTTCAATTAGGCACAAAAGCATATCGGTTACATTTCCCATACTTAGACCAACAGTGATACATGTCCAACAACATAGTCCTTTAAATAAGTTGGGCGCTTGGAAACTCTGCCAGACCGCCGGGGACTGGTAGCCAAGTCCGGAGGGCCACACAGTTCTTGCTGAGGCTGTGGTGCGACCCTAGGTGGCGTTGGAACCAACTCCCCTGGATCCGCTGCTGTGGGTGGAGCCTCCGCAAGTGGAGTGGTCTGAGTCTGTTCTGAAGCGGCTTGGTTCGGCTCCACGCTGGCAGTTTGCAAGGGAGGTGTAGGTGGGGCCTCGCCATCTGTACGTGTCTCTTCTGGAGCTGCAAGCGCAGTTGGGGGCACCTCGGTAGTGTCCAAGTTCCCAACCCTGCGCCTAAGCTGGTCTATGTGCCGTCGCCACAAGCGTCCATCTTCGAGTGCCACCTGGTACGAGCGAGGTCCAGTGACTCCCACTACTGTGGCTGGCACCCAAGGAATGTCCCCCACATAGTTCCGGGCAAAGACCTGGTTTCCTGGGACAAATGACCGTGGCGCGTTGGCACAGCCTGGGGGTTCAGCCACGGCAAAGTCCGGGTGTAGCCGGTCGAGCGGTGACCTGAGGCGGCGGCCCATAAGCAGTTCAGCAGGACTCCTCCCTGTGGCCGCATGAGGGGTGATGTGTTGCACGAACAAGTATTCGGCGACCCGCTCATGCCAGTCTCCCCGGTCCAGGCGCGCCAGTGCCTCTTTTGCCGAGCGCACCATTCTTTCCGCTTGCCCGTTGCTAGATGGATGAAAGGGTGCCGTTAGGGCAGGGCGGATGCCCAGTCCCAAAAGATACCGCTCAAAGGTGCCTGATGTGAACTGCGGTCCGTTGTCAGAGACAAGGACATCAGGACACCCATGCGTTGCAAACAGGCCTTGCAGCACCCGGATGACAGCTTCGGTAGTGGTGGAGGGCATCAGGGCGACCTCCAGCCATTTGGAATAGGCGTCCACCACTACCATAAAGGTCCGGCCGTGAAAGGGGCCAGCCAGATCGATGTGCACCCTCGACCAGGGTGTCTTTGGCGTCTCCCAGGTGTGTCCCTTAGCTGCCGGTGGTGCAGGCCTCGACTCTTGGCATGCTTGACAGGCGGACACCCAGGCAGTGATGGCATCGTCCATATTAGGCCACCAGACGTAACACCGAGCCAATGCCTTCATTTTGACAATTCCCGGGTGGCCAACGTGCAGAGCCTCCAGGACGCGCTGACGGAGTCCCTGGGGAATCACGACGCGGTCTCCCCACAGCAGACAGCCGCGATGAGCTGAGAGTTCATGTTGTCTGGTTGCGAAGGGCTGGAACTCCGATGCAAAAGGCCCTTGTGGCCACCCCCTCCACACCCAGTTGAGCACCCGGCTGATGGTGCGATCCTGGGCAGACGCGGAGGCCACAGTGGCAGCTGATACAGGCGCTGCCGGAAGATCCTCAATCAGAAGGAGCGATGAAGCTGGAGCCGGGTCTTCCACAAATGCTGGAAGAGGGCAACGGCTGAGGGCGTCAGCATGGCCCATCGATTTCCCCGGGCGATGGATGAGCCGGTAGTGGTAGGCAGCCAGGAAAACAGTCCATCGCAGCATGCGTGGCGAGAGGACCGGTGGAGTTGGACAATCACCGGCGAGGAGGCCCAGGAGTGGCTTGTGGTCAGTGATGAGGTCAAAAGTCCTGCCATAGAGGTATTCATGGAACCTCTTCACTCCAGCCACAAGTGCCAATGCCTCCTTGTCGAGCTGGCTGTAATTCCGTTCCGTCGGAGATAGTGTCCTGGAAAAGTAGGCGAGCGGTGCTTCTCTTCCATCTGGAAAACGGTGACTAAGGACAGCACCGATGCCAAAAGGTGAGGCGTCGCAGGCAAGGACCAGCGGCCTGGATTCACTGTACTGTACCAGCACACTGTCTGAAGAAAGGAGAGCCTTGACCGCGTTGAAGGCCGCCGTCTCCCGATGACCCCAGGCCCAAGGCGTCTTAGTGCTAAGGAGTCGGTGAAGAGGCTCAGCCACTGTGGCTTTGTGGGGCAGGAACATGTTATAAAAGTTCAGCAGCCCCAGGAATGCCTGCAACTCCGTTTTGTTCTTTGGGGTGGGGGCCTGCTGGATAGCGCGGATCTTGGATGTGGTTGGGTGAAGGCCGGAGGCATCGATAAGATAACCCAGGAACTCTACCTGTGGAACGGCGATCTGGCACTTCTCCCTCTTTACCTTGAGCCCGGCCTCTTGGAACCTGGTCAGCACGGCACGGAGGCGCTCGAACAGCTGCTGGTGTGAGTCTGCAGACACCAAGACGTCATCAAAATATGGTACCACGCCCGGAAGCCCTTGCAGGAGACGCTCCATAAGGCTTTGGAAGATTCCAGGAGCCACACTCACCCCGAACTGCAACCGGCGGCAACGGAATGCCCCCCGGTGGGTGACGATCGTCTGGGCTTCAGCAGTGGCATCATCAACTGGCAGTTGTTGATATGCTTGGGCAAGGTCCAGCTTAGCGAAGACCTTACCCTCACCCAGGGAATGCAGCAGGTGTTGGACAACAGGAACCGGATAAGCGTGCTGCTGAAGTGCCTTGTTGATCGTGCACTTGTAGTCAGCGCAGATTCTCACCGACCCATCTGGCTTGACAGGCGTGACGATGGGGGTTTCCCACTTGGCGTGGTCAACCGGCTCCAAAACTCCTTGGGCAATCAGTTTGTCCAGTTGTTCGTCCACCTTAGCCTTGAGAGCAAAGGGAACCCGGCGTGGCTTTAGCTTGATGGGGGCGACTTGTGGATCAAGGCTAAAGGAGATGGGCATACCTGTATATTGCCCCAAGGTGCCGTCAAAAACCTCGGCAAAGTCTTTGACCAGACCCTCAGTCTCTGCGTTAGAGATGCAGTTGATGCCGGTGACTTCCAGGCCGAGGGCATCAAACCAGTCTAGCCCTAGGAGGCTTGGCCGCTGACCTTCGACCACCACCAACCGGAGCAGGCCCGAAAAATCCTTGAAGGCGATCCGGAACCGGCCAACGCCTACCACGGGAATGTCGTTTCCCTGGTAGTCTCTCAGGTGTACGCGGTGGGAGTTGAGTTGCCTCTTGGACACTCTGGGTACCAGTCTTTTGATGGTGCTCCATGACACGATGGACAGGGCAGACCCGGTGTCGATCTCCATGTCACATGGAGCTCCTTCAATGAGCACCGTGACGTTCAGCTTGCGTCGCGTAGGCGAGTCGGTTTGGCCAATTGTGCTTCCAGACGGGCAGCGGCAGTTGGTGAGAGCGAAACAACTTTCCTTGGCAGACTGGAGTGAAGACTTGGACTTGCGAGTCGATGAAGGGGGGGTGTCAGACGGAGCCGATCGGCAGACCTTAGCGATGTGGCCCCTTCTGGAACACTTCCTACAGATGGCGTCTCTGAATCGACACTTGGCACGGGAATGGTTGCCTCCGCAGCCGGCACATTCCGGTTGGCCCTTGGACTTCTGTTGGAACTTCCTGCGCTCCCGCTTTGTCTGGTGCACATCATCGTCTTCACTGGAGGATGCCTCATCACTGCTGGCCTCTTCATGATGCACCGGAACTGGCTCCCTAGCAAGACGCGGGCTGCTGGACTTGCGGATCTCCTGGGCGGAGCGTTCAGCAGCTTCTGAGGCCACAGCCTCCTCAATGGCTTTCTGTAGCGTGAGGTCTGGCTTGGCTAGGAGACGCCGTTGCAGATGGATGTCCCGGACCCCGCAGACGATTCGATCCATCAGGGCATCGTCTAAGTCTCGGAACTCACAGTGCATTGCAGCCTGTCGCAGGGCGGTGGTGTAGTTGTTGATTGACTCCCCCTCTGCCTGGTTCCGGTGGTAGAACGCATGGCGGGCAGCAATCTTGGACGGCTTTGGTGCATAGTGGTTGCGGAGCTTCTCTTGGATCGTGTCCCATGGTGTTGCCTGGACTGCTTCAGGCGCAACCAATGCTCGGGCCGTCTCAAACACCTCAGGCCCACAGAGGCTGAGGAATAGGCCCCGCTTCCGATCCTTTGATACTGCTGTCAGCTCGTTGGCTTGGAGGTAGCAGTCGAACCGAGCGAGGTAGGAGTCCCATGATTCAGAGGCTGGCGCAAACGGCAGTAGAGGCACAAGTGAAGCCATGATTCCGATGCCGGCGTGAAGGGCGATGGATGGAACACAGTGTTCTAGCCAGAACAGTCAGCTCTGAATTGGTTCTGCCCAGTGATTTCGCTCAGTGATTTCGCTCTGTGATTCAGCTCAGTGATTCAGCTCAGTTCAGAGGCTGGCCGCATCTGGCTGTGCTCTGATGTCCATCCATCCCATCCTCGTCGCCAGTATTAAGTTGTGGGTTGACATAGCAGCCGGCACAGCGATTTCTTCAAGTAGCTCTTTATTTTGTAAGCTGGAATAGAACTGACTGCAAACAGCTCAGCCGGCCTGCTTTTATAGGCAGCCGGCTGTCAACATTGTAACAACCACAGCCCAGAGTTCCCGCCTAAAATAACTGCTGCGGACCTGAGTGAAAACTATCTACAGACCTGAGTGAAAACTATATACAGTATCCCCCTGTTGGCCCAGGGTGAAACTACACTACATAACAGTTTCCAGGCGGGAGTCGTTCAGTGTAGATTTGCCAAGCGTGCCTTCCTCTTAGCATGTTTCTCCCTTGCGTCCTGAGTTTGAGTGTCTTCAAAGCCCATGACACCTTTGGTAAATTGGAGGGGTCGCAGGCAAGTGTTTCCCAATTGTTAGTGTTTATACATTTTTTTTTAGATTTGCCTTAAGACAGTCTTTAAACCTCTTTTGTTGACCACCAGCATTACACTTTTCATTTTTAAGTTCGGAATAGAGTAGATGCTTTGGAAGACGATCATCAGGCATCCACACAACATGACCAGTCCAACAAAGTTGATGTTGAAGAATCATTGCTTCAACACTGGTGATCTTTGCTTCTTCCAGTACACTGGTATTTGTTCGCCTGTCTTCGCAAGTGATGTGTAAAAAAATTTGGGGACACTGTTGATTGAATCTTTCGAGGAGTTTGAGATGGTGTTTATAAGTGATCCATGTTTCACAAGCATACAGGAAGGTTGGTAGTACAAAAGCTTTGTAAACAAGAATTTTGGTTTCCCTGTGAATGTCCTACACCAACAGTGTAGGATTAATCCTACATTTCCCATCAGCTGCAGCAAGTGTGGCTGGTGATGATGGGAGTGTAGTTTAACAGCTTCTGCAGGACTAAAGCAGGAGCAGGCAACCTAAGACCCGTGGGCCAGATGTGGCCCATTCGCCTTCTAAATCCGTTCCGCGGACAGTCCAGGAATAAGCGTGTTTTTACATGAGTAGAATGCGTCCTTTTATTTAAAATGCATCTCTGGGTTGTTTTGGGGGCATAGGAATTCGTTTATTTCCCCACCCCCACCCCCAAAAAACATAGTCCGGCCCACCACATGGTCTGAGGGACAGTGGACAGCCCACGGCTGAAAAAGGTTGCTGACCCCTGGACTAAGGTTCCCCATACCTGTGATACAGCCTACTCTGCTCTGAATGCATCAAGAGGTCCCAAATGCCCTATTGAATAGGTGTGTCTTAATGGTGAAAGTACTGGCAAACCTCTCAAGACAGGGAGTTCCATAAATAAGGCAGCACCACTCAGATCACTGTTCATTACGTAATTATCCTACGGCAGTAAAAAGTACCACAAGAAGACTCCCCACAGCACATCTTAATGGCCAATGGGTAAATATGGGGAACAGAGGGACAAAACTCCATCAGATATTTGGGTCCCAATCCCTTTTTAGGCTTTATAAATCAACTTGGATTTCAAAACAAATAGGCACCCAGTGCAGATGAGGATCTATAGAAGGCATGCAGGAGAGATAGGAAAAGGAGGATTGAATGCAGGAGCCTTAGTGAAATTCATGAGGCTCCCTAAGTAAAGCTGGAGCAATGTTGGTTGTTTGTTTGATGCCATTGTCCCCCCACCCCACCCCCAATATAAACAGTTCTAAGGTATGTAGATATATGTTTGCACATAGCTGAAGAGGAGGGACAATTTGGCTGATTTGAATGTGCTAATTTCATCAGGAAAAGAGTCAGTTTTCATCAGACAAAATTCTAAAAAGCATTCTAATTTAGCATGCTTTTTAAAGCTTTGTTTACTAAATACAAATAAAACAGAGTACCTCATGTTAATCTCCCCCCCCATTATACGATTGGTATTTGACCTGAAATAAATATTGAGGGGGTTTTAAAACACACACTAAGATTTAAATTGTGTGTGTGTGTGTGAATATATATATATATGAATACTTGTATAAAGGCAAATGCATGCACTTCCCTTACATTGTTTACTAAACTTAAGGGGGGGGAGGTACTGAAAACTGCTGACACGCTAATACATGGATGACATGTTGCTATAACCTTTTACATAAGCAGCCATTCATGTTTGCCAGCACTAATAATGGACGTATCTGTTACTTTATGTGTAATTACTCCATGCATGATGTTTAAGGAAAGAGGCCAATTATCTGCTTGCTTGCAGGCTCGCCCCTCCTCCTTTTCCTTCTGCTCGCTGAATGCAGCTACCAGCAACAACAACAGACGAGACAGAAGGCAGAAATACTTGCCGGAGCAGTTGGCGAGCGCAGGTTGGTCAGGTAAAAAACTAGGGAAGCAAGAAATTGGAACGGAAAAAGCACAATTAAAACAGTTGTTTTCACTCTGGAGTACCTACATTTGTTTTAAGAATAGTAGCTGCGTTGCTTTGAGAGAGAGAAACTCGGATAATTCAACTTTTGCAGATTTGTAACTAGTGATAGGTGTTACGACTGCAGTCCTATAATTATTTCCTTGGAAGTAAGTAACACTGAACTCAGTGGGAGTTGGTTTTGAGTAAACCCGCAGTTTTCCAGTAATAACTGCCTACTTAGATCTCTCATTCATTTCACTGAGGCTTGTATTAGGGAATGACTATTATCCCCGCGGCAGTTTCCTGTAAAGCAGTAAGTTCTCAGAGTTTCTGTCAACTGAGCTGGGACAGTCAGGGGGGAAGGAGGCAGAGTATATTTTTAATGACAGTTTGGAAAATTTCTTTGCAGCTTGAAAGTCAGAATACTTACTCCACCTTAAACTAACAATATTATAGTGACTCTAGTTCTTTCTCGAACGATGGAGCTAGCTAGGAGGAGATTTTATCTTGTCCCTTATGCTTTTCAACACCTACCTGACATCCTTGGGGGAGGTCATTAGGAGGCTTAGGCTGCAGTGACTCCAGTATGCAAATGATACAGAATTCCATTTGCTAGTCCCAGGGAGGCTGTTGGAAATCACCACATCGTTCCGAGGCACTTTTGAGATGGATAAGGAGAGCAAGCTGAATCTTAATCCGGATAAAAAGGGTGTGCTGTTGGTTAGGAAAGCTGACAGACTGGGTGGTTAAACTGTGGCATTTCTTTCTAAACAATGTTAGCAAATTAAGAAAGATTAAAAAGGCGATTACTGTAGATTAAATTGTGCAGAATATTGCAGTTACTAGTTGGGATAGTTTTCAGTAGCCTCCAGCTACAGAGGCAGCATGCCAAAGATGCTTGTGGGGACCAAGCATTTTGATCTTGTTGTTGTTGTTTAGTCGTGTCCGACACTTCGTGACCTCATGGAACAGGGCACACCAGGCACTCCTGTCTTCCACTGCCTCCCGCAGTTTGGTCAGACTCATGTTTGTAGCTTTGAGAACGCTGTCTATCCGTCTCGTCCTCTGTCGTCCCCTTCTCCTTGTGTGCTCCATCTTTCCCAACATCAGGGTCTTTTCCAGGGAGTCTTCTCTTCTCATGAGGTGGCCAAAGTAGTGGAGCCTCAGCTGCAGGATCTGTCCTTCCAGTGAGCATTTTGATCTTACCATACCTAATAACATGCCAGCTTCTTTGGCTGCCTATGTGTTTCTGGGATCAATTTCAAGTCCTCATTTGGACCTCTAAAGTCTCAAATGGTTTTGACCAAGGTTACATGAAAGACCACCTGTCTCCTTATGAACCTGCCTAGCCCCTGGGAAATGGCATCAGAAGCCCTGCTCTCTAGCCCACCAACGAGGGTTCATCAGACTGATGTGTATGAGAAACTGTATCTTCATTGGTGCTCCCAAATTTCTAGAATCCTATCCCTATATGGCTTTGTCTGTATCTGTCTTTTTTTTCTTTTAACCCTGTTCATTCAGTGTTTTTGTGATCGTTTCACTGGTCATTAGCTATTGTTTTTAATCTGAGTTTTGGACTGTTTTAACATTGTATTTTATTGGGTTATGTCTCTGTAAGCCACCTCAGGGCGGTTCCCTCCAGCCTACCTGAAATGCAGTGTATAATTTAAAAATTACTGTGATCATGGGGACAATAAATCATGGAATAATTAAGATAATAGTTCTCATATGTTTTTGTGATAATTAAGATAATAGTTCTCATATGTTTTTGTGATAACTAAGCATGCTTACATTTCCTTGTGACAGCAGGGTAGTGTTAAGTGTCTTATTTGTTCATTTTTATTAATTGTGCCTCATAAAAATCCCAAAGCAATTATTAGGAAAGTATCCTGCATTTTAGAGACTGTCCCCGAGGTCATCTTCTTCTAGCACATGATATTTCGCTTGAAAGGGAAATACAGTGATCATGTGAGACCCTTAATTTTATCTATTAAAGCATAGGAGCAGTTTTAAAAAATGAACTGACTCTATGCCTGGTGTGGAGCAACAGGATTGGTTGTCTCAGTGTGTTAAACAATAGGAGGACTAAATTGGCATTGCAGGGGGTTGGACTAGATGACATTTGGGAACCCTTCCAGCTCTATAATTCTATGGCTTCTGGATTACTCAGAACTCTTTGACAGATGTACGGATTAAGGCTTTTGTAGAATGAACATTGTTGCACAGCTTAACAAAAGTTGACAAGCAAAACAGCTGGTTCGGTATGTATGTGCCTTATTTCCTTATAATACTAATGGCCTAAAAGAATTCAGCTGCTTTGTCCTCTCTCTGTAATCTTTTGATTGTGTTAGCATTTTTATTTAGAAACTGCCTTGTGTAGCTTTGCAGAAACCAAACAGACTCCACATCAGCAACTGCTTATACTAGCAACACCTGGGGGAGAGAAGCAGGCTGGTGGTATGTGGAATAGAGAGTGGGGCTCATACAGAAATGTTAAAACATATTCCTGATTTCCCACATGGGGAGAGGAGAGGACATATTCTCCCTTTCCCTTGTAAAAGAGATGCCTTGGCCCCTCCAGATGTCCTATTTATTGCCCATTCCTGGTGCTTTGTGCTGCTGCTGGCTCAGTCTTATGCAATCCGACTTCCAGTACTGTTCACACCTGCAAAGGTTTGGGGGCTGCTCCACTGCCTGGTTTCCAGTCATTGCATATCCTGCAACTTCTGGCTGAAATCCCATAACTTTTTACTACCACAAAATATTCTAGTTTATTTTTGCCTCGCTTTTGTTTTCCTATAGCCCCTCTGGGCAACAGCCTTGGTGAAACATCACAAAACTAATAAAGCAGATTAAATCCACCACTAATGCTCTCATATAGTGACAAAAGGAGCATGTTGCAGAATAGACACCAGTCTGGAGGGGGCGCACGGCTGAATGGTCCAGTGGGAAAAGAAACCTTTAAATGGTTCATAAAACGGCACTGGAAAGGGAGGAGAGGCATTGCCACAAGTCGCAAATGATGTGAGGGGCATTATTCCATGAGTGTTTTTGACTCTTCAGCATGGAATGGAGGTGTTGGGTAGAAAGCTGTGGTTGAAACTGCATTAACATACAATGTTATCATAACATCTATCAGCGCTGTTTGAATACTTGAGGAAATGTGATAGCCCAGAAATACTGCCTTAATGAAACTTGCATGGATTTTCTGTAAGAAATGGGTAACAACAAGAATTGTTCAAGTACAGGGACAAAAGGAAAGATATTTAAAATGTTGGCTAGCAGTTTGGGGAAGGAAGCAGCTAATGATGCTAGGGACAATACTACCTGCATATAGAGATAATTACCAGCCAAAATTAGACAGACCCCTGGTATCATGATGCCTGGGTACCAAAAATAGATGCCTATTTTTGCTTTAGGAAGCCTTTCCCTGAGGTGTCTCCAGAAATGGGTTTATTATTTAGAATTTAATGATGGAATTATTGTTTTTAGAGCATGTGTTTGGTCTCCTTCTGTTTCTACCTTGTCCACCATTTTGAAGGCTTTATGTCATGAAATGGTCTATAAATTTGTTAAAATGACAAATGTATCAGACAGAGGAATAAGCAAAGACGTATTTGCACTTATTTCCATTCTGTTACCGTCTGCTAGCATGGGATAGAGTTTTTTCTTATCCCTCTTATAAACGGAAAGGGAAAAAAAATCCTTCCAGTAGCACCTTAAAGACCAACTAAGTTAGTTCTTGGTATGAGCTTTCGTGTGCATGCACAAAAGGTGCTACTGCAAGGAATTTTTTTTGTTTTGACTATGGCAGACCAACAGGCGCTACCTATCTGTAAACGGAAAGGAGTCAGCTAAGTAGCTCCTGACTTGAATGAGGCCCAAACAGGAATTTATCCTTGACTCTTAGAGAAATTAATGAAGGGATCAGGTAGAAAAACGTAAACTCCCAGGTTTATTTTATTTTTTGCTAAGTATGCACATTCTTAAAGCAAACAGCTTAGCTTATCTTCTTTCAGAGATAACATATCTATATTTACAGAGAGCCCATCAATGCAATCTGCATTGATAAAGGCAGTATAATGGGCAAAGGGACTTATGGAAAATGAGGTAAAAGGTCTTTTTTAATCAAGAAAAAAAGCCTTACTTCAGCAGGAAGATTAGGCCTATTCTATGTAATTGAGTATGTTTTAGCAGATGTGTCCATACCAGAGCAGTTTCTCCTTTCCCTTTTTAAAGTTTTCTTTCTAGTGAAAAGCCTTTTGGCTCAGAAGATATGAGTCAGCAAACAGAGGACAAAGTTCAGAAGAAAACAAGTCAATTGTCACTTTATGGGCCTCCGGGGTTCTCTCGGACAGTTTTTGGTCCAGCACAGAAACCAGGCAGGTTGCACTTTTCCCTGACCTTGTATTTCTGTCAGGATTGCCAACACCTGGCTGTCACCTGATCTAGGGGCATGTCAGATGAGGTCCTTTGAAAATCCGTGTTCTGAATTCTGAAAGTGTACTAAAGATCAGACCAGACATCTATGCCTTCTAGGCCAACCACTTATTCTCCAGGGTGATCTTATAATGATATAAATTTTAATGGGTCTACTCTGAGGAAAACTTAGTTGAACAACATCCAGATCGTTTGTGTTATGAAATAATATATTCTGGAAATAATATATTCTCTTTGGTCCTTTGAAAATGCACCTGATTTTGCTCTCTGCTTTGTCCTTGAAATTCCGTTGACACAGAGGGAAATGCAAAAGGTTCAGGATTCAGAGAGAATATAAAGCACGTTCACAAAATAAACTACCCCCATATCTTCAAAATGACATCACCATTCATGCTCAAATGTTCATGTTGTCTAACCCACGTTCTTAAGTACAGGTGTACCTTGGACCTTGGATTCCTGCAGCCAATCAGAAGCCGCAATTTAGTTTTCGAACGTTTTGGAAGTCAAATGGACTTCTGGAACGGATTCCGTTCGACTTCCAAGGTACGGCTGTATATAGGAAGAGTCATAGGAGAACCTTGGGTGTGCATGTGTTTATGAATCAATAATGGGCATCTGAGACAATAGCAGAAGTGGGGAAATATGCATATGAATTTGTTCTTTGTGAAAATTGCTATAGTTTTGCCTAGAAGGCTGTTGTGTAATGCAAAGGGATGTTCGAGAGCCAGTGTGGTGTAGTGGTTAAGAGCGGTAGATTCGTAATCTGGGGAACCGGGTTCGCGTCTCTGCTCCTCCAGATGCAGCTGCTGGGTGACGTTGGGCTAGTCACACTTCTCTGAGGTCTCTCAGTCCCATTCATCTCACAGATTTTTTGTTGTGGGGGAGGAAGGGAAAGCAGAATGTTAGCCGCTTTGAGACTCCTTCAGGTAGTGATAAAGCGGTATAACAAATCCAAACTCTTCTTCTTCTTCTTCTTCTTTCTCTCCCCAATGGCACTGATACAGAATAGGTGTGAACAGTGTTAGAAAGTCAGATATATAAGCTAATCACCAAATGGCAACTTACACCTAGGTTACAGTCGCCACAACAGAATATCTATTCTAGGCACCTGTTTAGCAGTAGTGGTGGTGGTGATGATCATCATCATCATTATCTATACCACTTTGTTTATTTATTGATCTCAAAAAAATCTCAAAGTGGTTTACAACACAATAAAACATCAATGCAGAATAAAAACTAATTCAAGCTTCAAGGGGAATAGTTCAGATCCTTCTCTAAGGGACATTTTCCTTTCCCCATATTGATTTATTTACCTACTTAATTTATATAGCTGCCCTATAATAAAATAATAATAATGTTTATTTGTATCTGAGGCCAGGCTCAGAGCGGCTAACATCATAAAAAGAACACAATATGCATAAAAACAGACATCAATTAATTAAAATACATCTTAAAATTAATTCAGACAAGTTAAAATCTGGGCAGGTGGCAATTGTCAGGTTGGAGTTGAGAGTGGTTAATACTTTGCCAGGACCAACTGTTTTCACTGATCATACAAGGACCTGTGAGCTGGAGGCCTGGTGGAACAGTAGACGTACTCTGGGAAGCCCATATGGTGTAGTGATTAGAATGTTGGACTAGGACTTGGGCGGGGAATCAGGTTTCAAATCCCCACTCAGTCATAAAGTTCACCGGGTGACCTTGGCCAGCCAAAACCTCTTAACCTACCTCACAGGGGTTGTTGTAGGTATTAACTGAGGAGGGGTGCGAACCATGTACACCTTAGAGAAAAAAGTGGGCTATATATGCAATAAATAAATGCTTCTGCTTACCTGCTGACTGGAGGGGCCAGCCAGATAGAGATGTCAGTCACCAACCCGGTATCCAGAGATCTCCATGTGGTCACAATTCGACATTTGCCAGTCGCAAAACACGTCTGGATAATTTCTAACACTGGTTGCTGGGGATTGTGAGCAGCAGAGGGCTATAGTACTCGTATCCTGCTTACTGGCTTCCCACAGGCACCTGGTAGGCAAAACTGGCGTGAATGCCAGTAACAGAGCAGGAATGGCTTTCCTTCAAATCTCTTGTGGAGAGTTGTGTAAGAAATTGCTTTAAGCAATTAGGCAACTCCCATAATCTGACAATGGATTTTGAAAGAGAATTTTCTCAAGGCATGTTCTGTTCCTGAGGATGAGAATGGCTTTGTGTACTCATTGAAGATTGGCATCGTTTCAATAATTACAGAGGCGTAGTGAGTGAGAGGCATTGGGGCCATGGCCCCGAGCCAACATTTTTGAAGGGGTGCAATCAGGTGCCCCCATGACAGGCAAGGAACCCTGGCAGTGCGCACCCCAACCCCAGCTGCCCAGTCTACGGGGGGGGGGGGAGACCGCCCCAGGTGTCATCAATCCACGAGGCCGCTAGATGAGTACAGTGGTACCTCTGGTTATGAACTTAATTCGTTCCAGAGGTCCATTCTTAACCTGAAACTGTTCTTAACCTGAAGCACCACTTTAGCTAATGGGGCCTCTTGCTGCTGCCACGCCACCGGAGCACGATTTCTGTTCTCATCCTGAAGCAAAGTTCTTAACCCGAGGTACTATTTCTGGGTTAGCGGAGTCTATAACCCACAGTGTTTGTAACCCGAGGTACCACTGTATAGGCTTTTCCCATGGCCTTGACTGGCACAATCAGATTATAAGTCATGAACCCTCATCTTCAATCCCAGTTTCAGTTTAATTTTGTGTATTGATTTGCATTTCAGATGATGAAGGAAGGTGCTACATGCTGGGAACCTAGCTCTCGAGGACATCAGAGACAGGTAAAAGGTACCACTTGTTGAATGGTTTCTTTAAATGTAAAGGTTCATCATTGTTCCACTCGATGTGTATGTCTTCAAGGGGCCAGAGCAAGGGCCAGAGCAAAATGACGAGACCCAGCTTTACAGCTGTGAAACATAGCAGGTGCTGCTGAGTTGTATTGATTGGGTTGTGTCAGCAATTGGGTGTAGTATATAAGGAGCAGCACCTAGCTCTCCCATTACCCTGGGGGATGGGTTGATGGTTGGGTCTGGTTTGTTGATGTATTTAGTGTAAATGGAGTTTTTGTTTTTCTTATTAAAACCTTAAGTTATTTTTGAGTCCCTTTTTAATGCATGGTCTCCCCAGCAAGCTCTCTGCAGCGCTTCTAAACTGCAAATAGCCAACACCACTCCCACAGCTTTCAGTGGTACTGTTTTAAAGTTGATAGGGAAAGGTGCCGAATTCCAAAAGCAGAGAATTAAATCCATAGCTACAAAGGAATTTTGGAATGCGCTCAGAGTGCGCTCCTGTTGCTTCCTTTTGAATTCGCTGCATTATTTTTCTTTATTCATTTTTATATACCACTTATATCCCAAAATATAACTGGTGTACAACTACAAAATCAATACAGAATTAAAATACACAGTAACAGTTCCTTTGGGGCGTGCAGGCCTGGATTTGGGCAGGGAGAGCAAGATAGCTTTCCATTATTTTCATTTATTTCATAAAATGTATCTAATGCTTGATTGTATATATATTTAAAAACCTCAAAGAGATTTACCAACAGAATAAAACAATAACATGCACTAAATGGAGGTGCCAGAGAACCCCCACATACAACACATTACAGTAATCCAGTCTTGAACTATCCAATGCATAAACTACTGTGGCCAAGTTTCCCAGTTCAGGAATGGTCATGGCTGTTCTACCATTTTCAGCTGGTAAAAGGCACTTCTAGCCACTGAGGCTACCTCCAATGATCCAACTACCTTCTGGAGTTGGATCCAGAAGCTCCCTCCCCCCCCCCAAACTGTGAATCTGCTCTTTCAGGGGCATTGCAACCCCATCCAGGGTAGGTAGGCAGTTGACCAATTTCTTGGACGTGGAAACGATTACCCACAGTACATTCTGTTCCGATTAAGATGCTGTGGAGAGATAGAGCAGTTTGTCATTTGCATTCTGAGGGCACCTCCCTGCAAGATTCCTAATAACCATTCCCAGTGTCTTCTTATAGATATTGAATAGCAGTGGAGATTAGCTCAAGCCCTGTAGTTACCCATTTAATTATGGTGTGGGGGTGTGTGTGTGATTAACGAAATGGAAGCTAAACGAAACTAGGGTGTCACTTTCACTGGTCAATATAATTGGTGTTAAAGTTCACTGCTTATTCCAGCAGATCAATGCTAATAATTTCTCACCAACATTTCAGAACAATCCTGTGACACACCACCCCAATCTCTACAGCAGTGTGAGATTCCAGGGGTCCAGGCACTTACCCCAGGGCCTGAGTTTCCTTAGGAACTGTGGCACCATGGGGATTGTGGTGTCTTTATAATACATGGTATATTTGCACATATATACATACCTGAGTCTACATTGGGAGGTAAAAAACATTACCCTCCAAGCGGGTTCTGTTTCTTCCATGGCTGCTGCTTGGATTCAAACTGTCATCCCACATTGCTCTGATTCCCCTTTCTACAGCTTGGAAACTCCCTGCAAAGCACAACCGTTTTTCCTTTAGCTTACCGTATTTTTTGCTCCATAAGACACACTTTTTTTCCTCCTAAAAAGTAAGGGGAAATGTCTGTGCGTCTTATGGAGCGAGTGTGTGGTCCCTGGAACTGAATTGCCCGGGGCAAAAAGCAGATCGTGCTTTTTTTTTTTTTAGAAAGAGGGAAGGTGGTGTTGAAACGAAGCAGCTGATCGGCAGGGAGATAAGGGACTCTAGCAAGAAAGGAGGCTGCCTGGGAGTGGGGAGGTAAAGACAGCAAACTTGCAAGGAGAGGAGACAGGAATACAGTGGTACCTCTGGTTACGTAATTAATTCATTCCGGAGGTCTGTTCTTAACCTGAAACTGTTCTTAACCTAAAGCACCACTTTAGCTAATGGGGCCTCCTGCTGCTGCCGTGCCGCCAGAGCATGATTTCTGTTCTCATCCTGTAGCAAAGTTCTTAACCTGAGGTACTATTTCTGGGTTAGCGGAGTCTGTAACCTGAAGCATATGTAACCTGAAGCGTATGTAACCTGAGGTACCACTGTACTAAAACAAGCAATGAGGAAAGAAATTAGAAGAAAAGGAGGAGGATAAAACTGTTCCAGCTAAGGAAAAGATGCTAGGGCAAACAAGAGGGAAGGGGGTGTTGAAACGAAGCCACTGAGCAGCTGATCAGCAAGCGATCAGGAGAGAGATAAGGGACGCTAGCGATAAAGGAGGCTGCCTGGAAGCGGGGAGGTAAAAGCACATGGATCCTCAGGATTTTTGCATTGGGTCACCCCAAATTAACCATCAAATCACATAGCATGTCCATGCCTACAGCCTGCACCCAAAAAAACATGCATCCACTATTTTGTGGGGTCGCAATGGCACAAAAACGTGGTTACAAAGCACAGATCCACATGGATTCTCAGGATTTTTGCATTGGGCTACCCCAAACTCACCGTCAAATCACATATCATGTCTGCGGCCACAGCATGAACCACAAAAATTATACATCCACTGTTTCGTTCAGAATATTTTTTTTCTTGTTTTGCTCCTCTAAAAACTAGGTGCGTCTTATGGTCAGGTGCGTCTTATGGAGTGAAAAATACAGTACATTGTTGCCCACAGCAATCGTGAACCTACCCCCTCCCCACTCTGGCACTGTCTTTCTGGCTAACCCAGGGCTCAGGGCGGGGCTCTAGCCATTGCCTTGCACTTTATGGGCCTGGATTAATGATTCATCTTCCAGGTTATCACCAGGCTTTGCTTACCTAATAATCCACATAAGCTGCATCCAAACCACAGACTGACTCTCCAACCCTTCATTAATTCTAATTAGGGTGCCTCACACCCTACAAACTCACAACAGTACTCTGCCTACTGATATAACACTCGGCGTTCATGGAAGGAGGTTGAGAGCAAACACCTACAGAGCTTCCAGTCTGTCTTTCCCCAAGGCAAGGAGCAGTAGCTTTTTGGAGAGTGGATGAGCGGGGTGTAAGTTCTGTCAACCTTTCCAAGGTTTTATATAACTCCTTTAAAGTACATTCATACTTGCTTGATTCCCATATTCTGTGCCTCTCATTCTCTCCATTTTTTGGCTTATTGACATTGAATATGTCCTTGTGTTTTCTTGTATTCTCAGGTATGGAAGTTCTGGGTTTCGATGAAGATTGCTGCCTTTATTGACATTGCTGCCTTTATTGACATTGAATATGTCCTTGTGTTTTCTTGTGTTCTCAGGTATGGAAGTTCTGGGATTCGATGAAGATTGCTGCCTTTATACTGGGTCCTGCTCTGCTCATGTTTGTTGCTTTCAGGAACTCAGTCACATGGTAAGTCCACCAGGTCCCTGGAGCTCAATAATGGTTTGGCCAAAAGGAAAGCAGCAACTACTACTGTCACAGGATCTCTTTTGTGTTTCAGGCACCTGGAGAAATTCTGGGGAGCCTCTGGCTTGTTCTGGCAGACTCAGTGGGAGAACTTGTACCACCTCCTAGGGAGAAATGAATGGGCGATTTTCATAGTTTGTGAGTCACTTTGAACTGAAGTCAGTTATTGTCTGTGTTTTTAATGGCTCTTTCAATTCTGTTAGTATTTTATTCCATTTTAATAATGGTCTTTTCTATGTTTTTAACTTGTTCTATTTTATCTGTGTAAGCTGCCTGAGTCTCAAATTGGGAGAAAAGGCAGAAATAGTAATACTTATAATAGTAATAATAAGCTCATTTCTTATCTATGTATAAGGGTGGTTTTGAATATAAAAGTATTCCTGTAATATAATACCTTGTCATATCTGTTCACCATTGGGCATTGAACCCAAGCCTGCTGATACATAAGTTAGGCAAAACGTCCTGATTGACCAGTAATACATACTGTCCCTATTCCTCCTTTCCTTCACAACATGCAGAGTTATGTGAAGTGACTTAATTTAAAAGTTTGGGGCTGTGGCCAGGGCACAGATTAACTCTCCAACTCTTCATTAATTCTATTTTTTTTAATTAATATTTATTAAAATTTTAAAAGTTATACATATAAAAGAAACAACACAACAATAAACAATAAATCACAATAAAAAAGAAGAAAAGCAGAAGAAGCAAAAAAAAAAGAAAGAGAAAATTCAACAAGAAAATAATCCATTAAAAAAGAAAAGAAAAGAAAAAAAGACAGCCTTCCATAACCCATCTTTCATATCCTTATTTCTTTGACCTCCTCACACCTCCCTTTTTTGTATTCTAGTTCGATTAACATTTCAGCAAATCCTTTCCATCTTTCCAATTTTTATCCTGTAATTTGTCTTAATATAACTTTCCTTTCCCTCATCTCACCAATTAATAGTCTACTTTTCCATAAACCTTTATAACATTTCTGCTAAAACCACATAATTTCATTCCAACATCTTTCTAACATTCATTAATTTTACAATATTTCTGTAAATAATCTTTAAATTTCTTCCAGTCTTCCTCCACCAACTCTTCTCCCTGGTCTTCATTAATTCTATTTTTATTGGAACATTATGGTGCCTCACACCCTACAAACTCACAACAGTACTCTGCCTACTGATATAACACTCGTCGTTCATGGAAGGAAGTTGGGAGTCATTTTGGACTCACAGCTGTCCATGGAGGCGCAGATCAATTCTGTGTCCAGGACAGCTGTCTACCAGCTCCACCTGGTATGCAGGCTGAGATCCTGCCTGCCCACAGACTGTCTCATCAGAGTGGTATGTGCTCTAGTTATCTCCCGCTTGGACTACTGCAACGTGCTCTACGTGGGGCTACCTTTGAAGGTGACATGGAAACTACAACTAATCCAGAATGTGGCAGCTAGACTGGTGATTGGGAGTGGCCGCCGAGACCATGTAACACCGATTCTGAAAGACCTGCATTGGCTCCCAGTATGTTTCTGAACACAATTCAAAGAGTTGGTGCTCACCTTTAAAGCCCTAAACAGCCACGGCCCAGCATACCTGAAGGAGCGTCTCCACCCCCATCGTTCAGCCCAGACACTGAAGTCCAGCACCGAGGGCCTTCTGGTGGTTCCCTCACTGCGAGAAGTGAGGTTACTGGGAACCAGGCAGAGGGCCTTCTTGGTAGTGGTGCCCACCCTGTGGAATGCCCTCCCATCAGATGTCAAGGAAATAAACAACTATCTGACTTTTAGAAGACATCTAAAGGCAGCCCTTTTTAAGGGAGTTTTAATTTTTGATGTTTTGTTATTATGGGTGGGGTATAAATAATAAGGTTGTTGTTGTTGTTGTTGTTTGTTGTTGTTATGGTGCTGCATCTCACCAAGGAACCTTTTGCATCCCTTCCTATGTAGCCCATTGGTATAATGCAAATAGCAGGAGAACTTGTGGCCTTCCAGAGCAGGGGTCAGCAAGGTTTACCTCGCCTGAGCTGGTTCACTTCAGTAGATCCCTCCATGGGCTGGATTATGCACAATTTCCAACATCTGCGTTATGTGCAGATGCAATTTTCGGCGCTGTGCCGGTTTAGCGCAGCATGCGGGGACTCACCAAGCGGGCGGCTCGTGGGCCAGTTAAACGACCCCTGTGGGCCGCTTGTGGGCCTTAGGTTGCTGACCCCTGCTCCAGAGGATGTTGGGCCACAACTCCTATCAGCCCCAACCAGCATGGCCAATACTCAGGGAGTTGTACTCCAAGAATATCTTTAGGGCCACAAGTTCCCTACTCCTACTATGAAGCATCAGGTGTGAACGTAAGAGTCTCTAGCAACATAAGCTCTAGCAATTGCTCAAGTGAAAGCCACAATGAAATTCAGTCGACAAAAATAGAATTAGTCTCTCCCTTCCGCTTGTCCATTTGAATAACATCTATGACTGTGGTCTCTTCCCATGCTGCTCATTTCCTGCTCTTATCCTTTTCTTATTGAGCTGCTGTCCTCTGGTTAGGAAGTTTAGGTTCCATCTCTTGTGTCTGAGCCCAAAAGAAGCCCTCCTGTCCCCATTCACTCTTTCCCTCTTCTTGTACTACAGGCACTGGAATAATTCCTGCCCTGGTTTTCTGGAGCTTCAATGGAATCTTGATGGTAGCAGATGTGACTGGGAAGCCGAGTTTCATCACCCAATACCGCATTCAGTCGGGAAAGAATGATCCTGTGGGTATTTTTTTGCACAAATATGGCAGCCCTGTGTTTGTTTGTTCTGAGTAGGAGCTGTTGATTCCTCCCCATCACAGATAGCCTTTCCGGCCTTTGTCAGGGGATACATCCAGCAGTTAAAAATATGTTGATTTGGGTAGATATCATTTTGTTATTTTTATCTGTTTCTCCAGGAAGTGTCTTCTTCCCTTCGTTAGCTCTGTCCAATAGCGTAGACTGAGGATAGAAAGTGATTTGCCCAAGGTCACATTCAGAGTGAGCTTCAACTCCCTGCATAGGCCCTACGGAATAAAAATGTTTTCAGCAGACATTTAAAAATTGGAACGGAAGGCGGCAGCATTTTTAGTGACTGCTAGTTATTCTAACATTTTCTAACATGTTCCTGTGCCTTTATCCTAATTGCTCCACAAGGACCATGAAGCCTGAATATGCAGTGACTGAAGATTTAGAACTTACCGTATTTTTCGCTCTATAACATACACCCGACCATAACACGCACATAGTTTTTAGAGGAGGAAAACAAGAAAAAAAATATTCTAAGCGTAACAGTGGATGTATGATTTTTGTGGTTCATGCTGTGGCCACAGACATGTGATCTGATGGTGAGTTTGGGGTAGCCCAATGCAAAAATCGTGAGGATCCATGTGGATCTGTGCTTTGTAACCACGTTTTTGCACCACTGCGGCCCCAGGGAACAGTGGGTGCGTGGTTTTTTTGGTGCAAGCTGTAGCCATGGACATACTATGTGATCTGATGGTGAATTTGGGGTGACCCAGTGCAAAAATCCTGAGGATCCATGTGGATCCGTGCTTTGTAACCACGTTTTAAGTTGGGAGGGAAGGAAAAGCATTCAAGGGACAAGGAACATGCGTGGGGTGGGTGGAGAAGGATGCTGTTAATAATGCAGAAGAGGGGTATAAGAGAAGAAGGCTCTTATAGGAGGAGTGGGGAGGAGAGAGGGACAGAGAGCCTGCTTGCGAAAAACTTTGCTGTTATTTAGCGAGTGGGGAGGAGAGAGGGACAGAGAGCCTGCTTGCGAAAAACTTTGCTGCTATTTAGTGAGTGGGGAGGAGAGAGGGACAGAGAGCCTGCTTGCTTTAAAGGAGCCAACCGGACTCCTCTCCTCTCCCGCTTTGCTCCTTTAAAGCAAGCAGGCTCTCTGTCCCTCTCTCCTCCCCACTCAGTGGCTCTTCTCTTGCTTTGCTGTTTCAAAGCGAGCCACGGGGAGGAAAGGAAGGGGAACCATGGATCCTCTGCTCACGACTGCAGCAGATCCCCCCCGCCACCCGTAGGCATTCCCTCCATAACACGCACAGACATTTCCCCTTACTTTCTAGGAGGAAAAAAGTGAGTGTTATGGTGCGAAAAATACGGTAAAGCCTTTTTATTTGGCAAGTAGAGAGGAAAAGCCACTTCAAGCCTCTAACTGTAGCCAAGAGTCTTCCAGGCTTGCAGAATGTTCCTCCCAGCATAGGCGGTGCTGTTCCACATTTTGACCCAGGTTCATTTTGCCTCTCCCCCTAGGTGGACAGAAAAAAACTGCAGAATGCCATACGAACAGTCCTGTTCAATGCTTTTTTCATCTCTCTGCCCATGATTATCCTCATGCTCCCTATCATGAAATGGAGGGGAGAGCCATGCAGTTTGCACGTGCCCACTTTCCATAGGTTTCTTCTCGAGCTGGCAATCTTTACGCTATTGGAGGAAATTCTCTTCTATTACTCTCACCGGTAAGGCGCACATTACATTGGGGTAACATGCTGGGCTCCCCTCCTGGGAGAGCCAGTGTGGTGTAGTGGCTAAGAGCGGTGGACTCGTAATCTGGTGAACCGGGTTTGATTCCCTGCTCCTCCACATGCAGCTGCTGGGTAACCCTGGGCCAGTCACACTTCTCTGAAGTCTCTCAGCCTCACTCACTTCGCAGAGTGTTTGTTGTGGGGGAGGAAGGGAAAGGATAATGTTAGCTGCTTTGAGACTCCTTAGGGTAGTGATAGTCGAAGTGTATTCGAAGCTACAAACATGAGTCTGACCAAACTGCGGGAGGCAGTGGAAGACAGAAGTGCCTGGCGTGCTCTGGTCCATGGGGTCACGAAGAGTCGGACACGACTAAACGACTAAACAACAACAACAACAGGGTAGTGATAAAGCGGAATATCAAATCCAAACTCCTCCTCCTCTTCTAATGTGCAGCATTCTACAGGCTAGATTTAGACTGGCATTTTAAGGCTCCGGTTTCCACGCCTTCAAAAAAGTTATTTTCTAGTTAAACATAGCTAACAGGATGCGATAGATTAGATAGTGGTGGTGGTTGTTTTACTGAAGTGTAGTTGCCACAATTGCACATGTATTGTGAAGTAATCATGCTGTTATCCCCATACCCTTGTATTTACTCGAATCTAATGCTCACCTTTTTAGGTCAAATTACATTGCGAAAATTAAGGTGCGCATTAGATTCGATGGCACATTTACATTCGCCAGCAAATACTTTTTTTGGCTTTAAGGTTCTGAAAATTGAGGTGCGCATTAGATTCAATTGTGCATTAAACTCTAGTAAATACGGTAGCTGCCTTGCATGGTGCCTCAACACCAGCTGTTCTGCCCACAGATAAAATATGGCACATTGTCTCTGCTTCTTCACCTGTAGGCTTCTTCATCACCCTCTCCTATACAAACACATTCACAAAAAGCACCATGAATGGACCGCTCCTATCGGTGTAGTTTCTATCTATGCTCATCCAATTGAGCATGTGGTAAGTGGCACAACTAGCAGCTGAAGGAAATCTAACGAACCATTGCAACACCTGAGCTGCATGGCTTAATAAAGTTTCGGATTAGGTAATATTGGCAAAGCAACATCTTATTTAAGCAGCTTGCTTATATTGGCAAGTGTCTATTCTGGGAAAACTGGTTGCCCTTGATAAAATATTATTGAAAAAATAATTACCTCCTGCAAAAGAAAATTCAAGGTTTTGAAATATTTTTAGTAGAAATGCTGCAATTCTGTGTTAACTGAAAATTTCCTTGCATAATGAAGTAAAAAAAATTGAGTTTTGTTGATTATTGATAGTAAAGCACCTCTTGACGGTTAAGTCCAGTCAACGGCAACTATGGGGTGCAGTGCTTATCTCCATTTTCAGGCCGAGGGAGCCGGTGTTTGTCAGCAGACAGCTTTTCTGGGTCATGTAGCCAGCATGACTAAAATGCTTCTGGTGCCCAGAACACCATGATGAGTGCCAGAGTGCACGGAAACACTGTTTACCTTCCCGCTGCAGTGGTACCTATTTATCTACTCGTGCTGGTATGCTTTTGAATTCCTGGGTTGGCAGGAGCTGGGACAAAGCAACATTGCTCACCCCATTGCATGGATTCAAACTGCTGACCTTACTATCAGCACCCCCCCGAAAGGCTCAGTGGTTTAGACAATTGCTAAGTGCTCATATAAAAAATAAAATGTTCCAATATACCTCTGCATAGGCATAAAATCTATATAGACTGCACAGAGACCACAGAAAAGAATGTTCTTAGCTGTGAATCTTCTTCTCAGAGGCATTTCCGTCTGCTTCAGGAAGGTTCCTATGAGGTGCCAGTCAGACATTCCCATTCACTGACCACAGTGGAATGAGAGAGACGCAGGAGGATGACTCTCAAAACCACCTCTGCTTTATAACCAAAATGGTACGGTCTAGGTGTAGGACTCTACTTTAAGGCAAGGTGGAACTAAAGGTAAAGGTAAAGGACCTCTGACAGTTAAGTTCAGTCATGAATGACTCTGGGGTTGCAGTGCTCATCTTGCTTTACTGGCCGAGGGAGCCGGTGTTTGTCTGCAGACAGTTTTTCCAGGTCATGTGGCCAGCATGACTAAGCTGCTTCTGGTGCAACAGAACACCGAAACCAGAGGAGCGCATGGAAACACAGTTTAGCTTCCTGCTGGAGTGGTACCTATTTATCTACTTGCATTTTGACGTGCTTTCGAACTGCTAGGTTGGTAGGAGCTGGAACAGAGCAACGGTAGCCCACCCCGTCACTGGGATTCAAGCCGCCAACCTTCTGATCGGCAAGCCCAAGGCTCAGTGGTTTAGACCACAGTGCCACCCGCGTCCCTGGGGTGGAACTACTGTCCCTTAAAATATACAAACAAGTTTAAGTACTGCATTTCCCATTCTTTTCTTAGGAGACCTTAGTTGTCTGTTTGGGGATATTAAAAAGTAGTTTTATTGCAGGTGGGCAACATGACTCTTTTAGCCAGCAAGGATAGCAGTACTAATTATTGAAAACCCTCTGCAGTGCACTTCTGCCAGGGAGCTAGAAGCTGCCTCGAGTATCTCAGGAAAACTGGGAGGAACTGAATAACTCAGCTGGATGACCTAATGGGTGACCAGAAGGTAGCTGACTACAGATGGCCTTTGGGGGAACAGAAGAGAGATAGTGGAAAGGGGTGGGGAGAGCTGAAGTGTGAACATTCTTAAGGACCTCTCTAAGCCACTGCTTCTGGCTGGCCATATCCACAGGGAAGGGGCTAAGTGAACTGGTCTGCCCATTTGAGTTGGAACAGCTTTCCTTATTGAGTAAGGTGACTATTTCTAAAGTGACTCATCTCACCCTAGTACAGTGTTTCCCAACCTTTTTTGGGCAAAGGCACACTTGTTTCATGAAAAAAATCTCGAGGCACACCACCATTAGAAAATGTTTAAAAAATTAACTGTGTGCCTATATTGACTATATATAAAGTAACTCTCTTTAATAGGCATCAAATAAACACAAAGAAAGTATTTTATAATTACTTTATTATGAAATAGGACGCACCTACTTTTTTTTTGGGGGGGGGGAAATAAAGGAAAAAAAATTTCCCTTTATTTCCCCCCCCAAAACCAGGTCGGGGAACAGTGGGATGGCGGTGCTGCGCCTCCCCGCTGTCCCCTGAGCTTGTGGGGCTGGCCCATGTCTGCCTGGCACGAGGGGCGCTCTGCTTCAGGGCGCCCCGTGCGTCGGGCGGCAGGCTACAGTCCGCAGCATGGGGAACCCTCTGTTTCAGGGCGCCCCACGCGCCCCCGGGTGCGCAAGGCTTGCAGACACCAGCGCGGAGCACGGGGCGTCCTCCGAAGGGCGCCCCGTGCTCCGCGCTGCCAGCTGCCGCCCGCAAGCCTTGCGCTCCCGCCGCCCGACTCGCCCGCCTCCCTCCCACGGCACACCAGGCAACGTCTCGCGGCACACTAGTGTGCCGCGGAACACCGGTTGGGAAACACTGCCCTAGTAGAATTACGCAGCAACTTAGGTGATCCTGTAAGAACCTGTCTCTTTTGACTGTTTGAAAAAAATCGGAGGGGTTACAGGAATCATAGAATTAAAGAGTTGGAAGGGACCCTGAGGATCATTTAATCCAACAGCCTGCATTGCAGGAATAAGCAGCTGTCCCATCTGGGGATCGAACCTGCAACCTTGGTGCTATCAGCACCACGCTCTAACCAACTGAGCTATCCAGAATGATTTCCTTTTCCTCTGCTGCCTCAAAAGGGATCTCTCACAACAGGCTGAGAATAGATGACATATGTCATCTATTACGAGCCAATCATGGTTCTGGGAATAAGATGGTGTAAAATAAGGCATACAAAAGGTAGCCCTACTAGTCTCCTGTTCCCGCTTATGGACTTCAATTGCTACTCACCCACCCTGGCATATCAAGGAAGTATGAGGGAGACCAGGCCTACGGTTCTTCCTTTCATTAATTTGACACGGCTTCCTCTTTCACGTTAGCAAGTGCCCAGGGCAGAACCAGGTTAGCACTAAAGCACTTTTGGAGCGGGGGAGTAACGTCAAAGAAGATTTGCAACCAATATACAGCGTCAGATGTTAAAACGCCCAGCAAGATCTCTTTGAATAAACCCTTTTATCTGCACATAGAATATATATGACACTCAAAGCACCAGCTTTTCAACAGTGGAGCATCAGTCTTTGAAGCTCACCACCCTGTTTAGGAATATTTTCTGTGTACACGTTCACCATTATGAATCTGCACTTATATTCCAGGTTTCCAACATGCTGCCTGTGATGACTGGCCCAATCCTCATGGGATCTCATGTTATATCCATCATGGTTTGGCACTCCCTTGCCTTTCTGGCCACCACCATTTCTCACTGTGGCTACCATTTACCTTTCCTGCCCTCACCAGAGTTCCATGACTATCATCACCTCAAGTAATTAGATTTTGTTCTTACAGGCCACATTTCCCTCACTCAGAATGGGGACCGGGGGGCGGGTTGATGCATACAGCTGCTGGAACAGACTTCACTTAATTTTGTCAGCATTCTTAGGACCATTGTCTAAGCCTTGGCTGAAGTTCAACACACAAGAAGATTCTAACTTTTCGCCACAGCATCTCTGTAATATCTATTCTAATGCTTTCCATACCCCCCTCCCCCCCCAACCCACTATTATCCTAGCATATGAAAGTACTCAAAATCTTCAGGCATATCTTGTTTTCTGGGCTGGGGAAAATACTCTTCTGCGCTCTGTGCTCAGCTACTTATTGTGGCTTTATGTAACTGGTCTCACGCTGCCAGAAATGAATTTGGTCTAGGCAAACTATATTGCTATCCATGGGATGAAATATTCCCCAACAGGCACTCATATAAATATTACCTCTAAGGCAATCTGTGGCCCTCCAGATCACTGCCAATTCCCATCAGCACCAGCCAGCATGGCCAATGATCAGGGGTGGTAGAAATTGAGCTTCAACAATAGCAGTGTTTCCCAACCTTGGGCCTCCAGCTGTTTTTGAACTACAATTCCCATCATCCCTGACCACTGGTCTTGCTAGCTAGGGATGATGGGAGTTGTAGGCCAAAAACATCTGGAGGCACAAGGTTGGGAAACACTGATCTAGAGGTCCACTGATTTCCTACTCTGGCTCTGTGAATCACATGACAGTTAAGTGTAGTGTTTCTACTTTCAATTACAGCAGTGTTTTACTCTTCCCATATGCTCTTTGCAACTAAAGCCATTGCCAGAGTTATTTGTGTTGGGGGTGGGGGAAGCAGCAATAGAAAGTTTCCCTCCCAATGCAAATAGCAGTTTTATGGGGTTGGGTTTTGTTTTTTTGCAGGGTGGGGTGTTTAAAAAAACTTTGGGCTTATTAAATTAAAAAACCTTCCGTATACAACATTCACAAACCTGATAAGTCACTATTGCGCAAACATATCTATTTAAAACTAGAAAATTTAAACATGCAAGGCCCCCCACCTCATCCTGCTTTCAGATGGCAGAGAGCTTCAAAGCAACAATATGGTACAAAACAATATGGAGGATCAAAATTTAAATGATTAAGTCAGGGTTGAATGGAAGGGAAACACCTACATTATTACAGTATGTTCACCATTAAAAGTATGTAATTATTTCCCTTTATTTTTCACCAGATTCAATCAGTGCTATGGTGTCTTGGGTGTGCTGGACCGCCTGCATGGAACAGATCTGTTGTTCAAGCAATCAAAGGCCTACGAGAGACACACAGTTCTGTTGAGCTTCACCCCCCTCACTGAAAGCATTCCTGATGGTCCTAAGAAATCAGAGTGACCCTTAGGTGCAGCTTATTTCCTTCGCCGCCATCTAGATAATCACAAGAATCAGGAGATATCAGATTTTCTCGCAAGGCAGTCTACAAGAGTATTGTGGCAGGTTTCATGTTTTCATTGGCAAGAGACAGCTTGACCTATAACACAGCCTCTGAAAAGCATCAGGGTAACACTCATGTTTGTAGAGCACCATGACAGAAGATGAATGAATGGTAGCATCTACAGCAGGGGTAGGCAACCCGCGACTCCGGAGCCGCATGTGCCTCTTTTACACCTTTGCCGCGGCTCCGGGGCGGATACTAGCGAGGGGAGGAGGCGCATTGTGCGCCCCGACACTCCCCACTGTGGTGGGCGCTGTACTGGCTGTGACGTCACATGGGGCGGTGCTTGCGTTAGTCACGCACCGTCCCGACGTCAGATCGCGGCTCCGGAGGTATATTTGTTTTAAATGTTGCAATGGTTTTGCGGCTCCCAGGTTTTTTTTCTTCGGAAACGGGTCCAAGTGGCTCTTTTTGTATTAAAGGTTGCAGACCCCTGATCTACAGAAATGGTTGTGGTTGACCAAGGAAAGCAAACAGCTAAAAGTACTGTATAACAAAGGGTGCTGGAGGTGAGAGAATATACTTTCTGGCTTACAGAAAACAACCAACTCTCATAGAATTTCAAGTTAGAATTTCAGCCGGACTCAACAAAGGACCAAGAGCAGGGACATTTGAGAGCATTTACCGTATTTTCCTGTGTATAAGAGGATGTTTTTTGCTAAAAAAAAATAGGCAAAAATTGGGTGTCATCTTATACATGGATAGTGAATGCAGATGGGGACGTGTGATTAATGGAAGCAGCAAGCAGAAGATTGGCAGTGGCGATTGGGCAGGTGATTGGTGGCTGCAAGGCCTGCTGGCGATTGGCTGTGGCAACTGGGCAGGCAATTGGCTGCAGCAAGGTGCGTGATCAGCAGTGGCTGTGGCAAGTGATCGGCAGTGGCGGGCAAGCAATTGACTCCCTCCCCACACCCCAAAAAAGCTAAACAACTTAATTTCGGTTTTAAAAAATGGAGCTCGTCTTATACATGGGGGTGTCTTATACACGGAAAATACGGTATTCTTAATCTCAGAAGAAAGCAGGGGACTGAAATCTGCCTTCTCCCAGAGTACCAAGCTGAATGAATAGTCCTACTGAACAGTACAATGTAAGGCATCATGCTGTTGTATAGCCAAGAAATTCTTGTGCTGCTTAACTGTAAAAAAGGCGGTGGAGGGTAAAGTTTTATCACTCTATATGATCTATTAAAGATTTCTATCTATGTTTAATTGATTTTTTTATTTCTATTTTTCCTTATGTTTGCAGCTGTTTCTATTTTAGCTGTAGGGCACATTGAATCCATCAGGGAAAAATGTGGATATAAATAAATATCATTGTAAGCCATGCCTCTCCAAGTAACAATTGAAGATTTTTAAAGAGATAGTGGAGTTAATTAACATAGCCAAAGAGAGCATTATGATGATCTTCTTTTATACTCACTAAAACTCATTAGAAAAATTAGCTGTTTGGTGACCCTGGAATGGAAAGCAAACACAACCATTCTCGTTTTACTTCCACATGGGCCTAGTCCTCAAGGAACAGCAGATGAGGCAATAAATATCACTGTGCCACTCTAGGCAGAAGACATACAAGAGTCCTACAATAAAACATCCCTAAACTTAAGAGCTTAATTATTCATTCCTGGAGAATGCTACAGTACAATGATCTATTCCAAATATTTAGCTGTCGGTGTGCAGTAATACTTATTTTTGTATGGAGGCCCATTTAGTCATTTGAGTCTATAATCAAAAGTGGCATACACACAGGTTGCTTCTTTGCCTCATTTTTCATTCTTTGAAGAACTGTCTAAATAACGTAGGCAACCAGGAATCTTGCTAGAGTACATAATACTGAAAGTGCAAAAGGACATTCATCTTGAAAAGTAACATTTTTAGCACACTTATCCTGCCATTACATCATCATATCATGCATCTCCCAGTTCTCTGGTCCACATGTGGTTGCCATTAGTAGAAATAGCCTCAAGGTAGAAACAAGAGTGTGCAAATTGCATGGTCTTTTGAGGTTTTTATTTTTATACATTTTTGTATTAAAAAGGAAAAAGCATAATTACCACAAATTACAAAGGACTAAAGCACTACTAGAATAATGAGTCACATCAGCCTAGAAAGCAGATACTCTGAATAATATTACTGTTTATAATACAGGCTCTCATTCAAGTATTTTACAATTTGTTTCCTCTTCCTTCCCCTGTCCCCCCTCCCCCTCCCCCAATGTGATGATGATCCTAGCACATGGGTTAAGATTTACATACTATTAACAGATGGGATTGTGTATGGTGGGCCATATTAACAAGATCTTTTCCTCCCAGGTGATATACGGTAACAGTTGGTTTAAAAGTTCTCTCAATAATAAATACAGCTGAAAGTGATTACAAACACTTCTGGGGTTTTGTTTTAGCAGAAGGGGCAAGGTTGGAGCATGAATACATACAAGCCTGCTCAGGCAGAGCAAGCAAACCAAACAAACTGATGGTTCTTTTCCTACTGTGGTGGCGTTATCAGACATCTATACAAAACAATCATTGCATCTTTTTGCAGGTTCCTCATCTGAAGGGTTGTTTGTTTGTTTTTAGCAGCTTAACACAACTTCACACTAAGGAAGCTCCAACCACCACCATTTAAAGCTCAGTGTTGACTTCTGAGTCACAGTTTCATAGGCTGGAAATCCCAACCACCACGGTAGTGCACCACTGCAGGGACAAAGCCAACGATGATAGGACAATTCAGCCATTCCTGTTTTATAGCACATGGCAATACTACAGCAGGAAGGCTCTGGTGGGCAAAAGCTTCTGCCAAGGACATTGAAATCCATTTTCCAAAGGATATCAGTGACCCAGACCACCCTGTTGTACCAAGATCTATATTCTGGGAAGGAGGACAAATAGATACAGGAACAATACCATTGAGGAAATAAACAAAAAAGGGCAACAGAAGGCCAGACTTGGAAGAACAAAGTCTGTAAAACCAAAAAAGGATGGTTAAACCCATGCCCTTTCGATGCTTCCAACCATAGGGTGTCCTCATCACAGATACATCGGTCCTATGTTCAAGTGTCTTCAGAAAGTTAAAATGTAAACTAACAGAAATGTTATCCTTAGAATTTTTTAATTTAAAAAACCACTTTGTCCAAACCCATGTTGCTGAGATGAAATTTCCCGCCACCCCCCCATAAAACCACTCATATATGAAATTTGATTAAAAAAAATAACTGAGGCATTTAACAATGTAGCTACCCATCCCTTCTAAAAACCTAGCTGATTTTTAAAAAGTTATTGACAAATCCAAGTTTCAGAAGAGGATCCATATGGAAAGATTACAGAGCACGGCAGAGTTTGCTGCATTAACAGATTTGATTGTTTTTGCTTAAAAGAAAAATGAGCAAGGCATGAAAGATGGCTCCCATCCCATTACTCTATTAAAAACAACAACACAAATGTTATGGCAGAGTACTGAGGTTACTGTGTCATGTGTTAACGGTACATTCAACTAACCAACTAGAAGCAAGATGGACAAGTACAGAACTGGAGCAACCCAACAGCTGCAAAAGTGGGAGAAGGAGCAGAAAGGGGTTAAGGACAGACTGAGCACCAACACCTAATAAAGGTCACTTACTTTCCCTGTATGTCCTAAACCAGATTTCAGACCCCCACCCTATTACCCTGCCCAGAGGTCAGCTACCCAGGATGACACTTCTTTAAAGATACTGCTTACCTATAAGACTGCTTGAGTTCCCATTGGGAAACTCTTTTTTTAACCTAAGTCTCATACATTGGGCAATAGCTGGTGGCTTCCAAAAACAACACAACTAGAACTACCACTGCATATGTTTGAGGGACAGGATACCAGTGTCCATTGACTTGGTCTGCTTTAAAAACCAAGACATAACATTGAAACAAAATCGTTACTATACTCTCTTCCCAAAGTGTAGGGAAACTTTGAACCAGGGTGGTGAAAACTGAATGTACCAATACCCACACAGAAAGCTGGATACCATCTTTATAGGAATAATGCTATGACTTTCTGGCACTGAACAGCCAAGGCACTGGATGTGCATACTAACAGTAACGTGTCTACAAACACATGCGGCCATTGTCATATCAAGATGATGCAGGAGACTGACCCATCAAGGTTCCAAAAGGCTACGCTCCCTTCAAGTAAGCAAGTACCTTCAGCTTGTCGCTTGAACGGTAGGTAAGAACTTTGTGGTCCAATTTCATGGTATATCCTGGGACATCCACAGAGGAATCAATATGAGATTCTTATCTCCTCTTTCCACAAACTAACCCTGCATCCTTAACTGATCTCCTATACCACACCAGAATGCCTTTCTACACCACCAACAATTGTTTGCCTTCAGTTCTTCATCAGCAAAGACAAGCAGCTTATCATTGAAATGAAACAGACAAACCATTTTTAGAGCAAGACTTCAGCACTCATCGCCACTTGGATGAAAGTTCAAAGACCATTTCCTTTCAAAGATGAAACCTTTAAACAAAAATGCTCTGGTTAATCTCACTATGTCATCAAGCCTGAACACATACTCCTGTCTCACAAGCAGCAGTTCCCCAATACATGCTTTGCCTTATTCAAAACTGAATTGTGATCAAGTTACAAAAGTTAGGATTTCAGCCCATTACCAATTGAAATCCTGCCAAACAAGAAAAGCAGCTTCATTGCACCATGTTGTGCTAGCAAAATTAGAAGACAGTAGTAGTTCTGACTGCCAATTCCATGTTAACATGGTTCTGCTACTGCAATGCACTCGGCGAAGCTCACAGTGGGTATTCTGCCACACCTGGTGAAATGCTCATGTCTTTTAATGGTACCACAATGAGAGGCTGAGGGTTTGATATAATACAGGATCACAACTTATGCAGCAAAAAACTAGAACCACAGGGCACAAGTTAACTGCATGGTCACCCAAGATTGCTCCATAACAAACTCCCATTAATAGCATGCTTGACACAGCTAAAATGAAATAACATTAGCTAGACACAACAGGCTCTCCTAAGGCAGTAAGGCCCATGTCCTCAATTATCTACATCTGCAGTACCAACATCCTAGAAGAGGAGTGACAGAAATCAACCAACCGCCCTAGCATCATATCCCCTGCATTCCTAAAGTAAAAAAGTGTTGCTCCAACTGGCTGGGAATAAAAACATCCTTACCTGACACAGGCCTCATTGCCACACTCTTTGCAGCATGTTAAAAATCTGAGAAACAGGCCTAGAATGTAACCTCTAAAATGTGTGTTGATGACACACCTCTCTTCCTCTCCCCACCCCTAACAATGGTCTAGGATCCAAAGTAGTGTAAGGGTGCTCCTTCGCACCCTTTATGGCAATAAGTCTCCACACCCAGAAAAGGCTGTGGGATCCTCCAGAGCAGAGCATGTGAGTGGCTGCAGATAGGAAGGTATCAGCCTCCAGCATCATGGAAGTGCCTCCAGCATTATTGGGAAAGAAGGGTGGAGACTGTTTGGAGCCAGGCCATTGTGTGTAGGACCACATAGAAATATTGCCACCACCATTCATCCCTCTTTAGAGTCACAGGGCAAGCTTGGGTAGCGTAATGACCAAGCAATCGCAGCTCTTCCATCTCCTACTAAAATCTCTGGCTTGCAGAACAGGGACAGTACATTAGGCAATATAACAAAATGTAGGAAACAATAAAGCATGTTGTCAGAAACAAGTTGTCTGTACACATATGCTTCCATCTTCTCTGAAGTTCACTTCTATAGCTCCAGTACCAGCTGCTTTTAAGATGTCAAGAGCCATGCAGTCACACACTGCCAATAGTCTCAGACTTAGTTCCAAGCAGTTAACCCAAGAGCAGTTAAGTCAATCATGGTGCTTTGTATAAAGTTCTATGACACAGGATGAGTGGACATGGTTCCAATACATGAAGTGATTTCATGATGCAAGACAGTCAAGGTGTTGGTAGCTAGAGAAGAGTCTAAACACAGCTGGGTCCTCCGTGGCTACATGGTCAACCCAGGGAAGGCAGGCAGGCAGGCAGGCTAGCATGCCAGTAATTCAAGAGTCTACAGAAAGGGAGGGCCTGCATAGGGAAGTTAACACTTAGCAAGCCACCTCTTTTTTGGAAACCACCACACACAAAAATCCCACCTTGTTTGCTTTAAAGCTCATTTCTCTGTACACACATTCTTCAACCATATATATTAAAGAGCAAGGATGTGTGCCAGTGGATCTTCTCTGTGCAATTACCTATTCCTGGCACATCTGCCTGCCTACCATGGGATAGGAAGAGTTCATGAGATCAGCAGGCTAGTTCCTGGCCTGGCCTGCCCTGCCCTGGTGGGAGAGGGAGGAAAATGGCAGTGCACCTGGAGGTCTGAGTGAGGCAATAGCATGTGTAGTTGCTGTAGCAGGAAGGGCACTAGAAAAGTTGACACATTTACATCAGCACCAACTACACAATAGCAGAAGTCTTAGATTTTAGTGCTCCAGTACCCCCTTCTCCAGAGATAAACCGTCTAGGTGGCTTGAGACAACATTCACCTAGAAATCAACAGTACTGTTCCAGTCGATGCAAATCACAGCTGGGTCAGAGGGGAGATCACCAGTCATTGCAGACAAGAGTCACTACTGGACAGGGAAACAGTAGGTATTATCACAGCCCGGATGAGTCCCAAGCAGATGCCATGTTCCAAATTTGCTCAGAGAAGTCAGGGATGCCTCCAATTTCCCAACTCCACAATAAGGCAACTTATTATTTTCAAGGAAGGAAGCAAAGACAGACTTTTTTTTAAACAAGTTTTTTGTGGGTTTTTTTGTTTTTGTTTTGTTTTGTAAGAGAAAGCTGTTTTAGCGAAGTCTCATCATGAGAGTAGCATTCCTATGTGAGGGGAGACACTGTGCGAGTTTATGTTCTACCCATCACACAAAGGAACTGGGCGAGCCCAATGCGAGGTGGGCCCATGTTCAGTTAGGGTCCTTTGGTTGACTTCCAGTAGTCAAGTCTGTGATGGAAAAGGTGTGCAGCATGGAAGGGAAGCCGTAACAGAAGTGATACTTGTGATGGTGGTAAAGGGACTCCTTGTGCATTGTCATAACCAGAATGACAGGCGCCTGGTGGAATTAGAAAGCCGAAGGCAAATTCCAAATGGAACCACACTGTCCGGCCCACTGCCTCCAGCTTCTTTCAAGTGGGCTGCATAGTTGATCGGTGGGATGAGGAGGAGCTGGATCATGTCGCCGCATGATGCAGAATTGTTTTGGTTTATCCAAACAAACTTCTATCAATAATTTAAAACTTGATATAGATATATATATATTTATATTTATAAAAATCTCCCCCTTCCCAACCCTACCCCAGAAAGGCGCTAAGACGTGAAAATGTGTGGATGTGGCTCCAATCAGTAACTTAATCACAGCGAAGAAAAGGATGCTTTCAGCTTGCTTCGTCTTGTTTTCCCAGCCAACAAGAGAAATTGTGTGCGTTGTAGTCCCCACCTCTGGTAAGCAGCCTGGTTTTGGATGCCCACATTCCAACTCCCTCAAGTGTCCCTGCCCCCTTTCCATTGGAAGTTCTGGTGTGTCTTATTTCCCTATTGTTTGCGTTTCTACAGTCGCTGTAGAAACTGCATGTGGCTGGCTCAGGTTTTTGGCATCCTCCTGCACAGGCTGGCTAGATGAGGTGGGGACTTGGTTGGATGAGACAGAGACTTGATGGGATGGGGTCTGGGTGACAGGTTTGCTGGAAGACTGAGATGGGTATCGCTTCCTTCCATCGACTCCCAATGCTGCTGGGTATCTCTTGTGGCCACCTTCTTCCCCTATAGGGGGCTGAAACAGAAAATAAATAATTATGTAGCACTTGGGCTTCCCTCTCAAGCATGCTTCATTTAAAGTAAAGGTTCCCCAAATCCTGGTTGTTCACCAAAAACAAAATAGAAGATACTGTAGCTAACAAGCAGGAATTGAACTAAAGGTAACACACAATGCGGATAGCAGCTAAAGTAATGATGCAAAAGTACCATACAATTTGGGTTGGGGATAAGTACAGGAGATGAAAGATTCTCCCTACAGAGATAGAAAAGGGAGAGAAGGTAAGCAAGTGAGAATACCAGATACAATTAGCTCTAGTTGTGTCAGCTGAATACAAGGCTTTGAAGAACACCTCTCTGAGTAACAAAACTGCCCTGTGTGTTCTTTTAGGAAGGCCTTTTTGAGATTCTAAAGCAACGTTTATATAAGGCAATGGACAATATGAAGATATTAGGGGTGAAATTTAAGGAGTGGAGTGTGTGTGTGTGTGTGTGTGTGAGAGAGAGAGAGGGGGGGGGGAGAGAGGATGAATGTGAGAGGTGACTGAAATGAATTGGACTGTGCCTCTCAACAGAGCTGTAATCAGCCCCCGTGCCAGTGGATGCTGCTGCTACTTTACTTCCAATTAATCTGACCAACTACTTCTAGCCACAGGCTACAGAATTAAGTCGGGTTCAGGTTTGCCCTTGGGAACTGCGCTTTGAGCTTATGCATTCTTTGCACTATGATTTTCCACCTCACTTACCAGTTTGCAGCAAAGAGATTTTGCTGTGGCGTCTGAATTGGACAAACTACAGTTATCATAAACCACAGTTTGCCTTCAAGCCAGAATCATTAACCCATTTTTATTTCTGGTGTGGACGTGGACTATGACCAAATCGTAAGATGGTCACAATACTAAAACTGGGCAAATGGAGGGGGGTGAGAGAGCACATGGCTCCAGAGATGATTTCTTAATCAGTAAGACAGCAAAGAGATGGTTCAAGCAGTAATTTCTCCCCCTTCAGTGCAATACCACAGGGAGAGACTTAGGGTGCTGTTCAATGATGCACAATCACCTGAAGATCACAACAATGAATGCCAACTTTCATATAGGAATGAGCCATCAGAGATCTCAAGTTATATGGAAGTCTGTTACCTCAAACACAATGTTTTAGTAGTGTCCGCGCATTAAGGTTGGATGAGAATTTTGTTCCATTTTAAAGAGAATCGATCTCATTCACACCTCATAGATTAATATACTGATTAAAACACAAATATCTTTCAAATTCCACTTATTTTATAATGAATTGTAAAATGTGTGCATTTAAATATGCATTCTGTGCGAAAGGATAGGCACAATAACTATTTGATATATAAATAGTTATAAATATAAAAATTGAGGGTTCAGAAAATGTTTATTAACTGCCAAACTAACTTTTAAGCAGATTTAAATAGGTGGCTTTACTGAGATATTGCATTGTTTATAATATGTGATTATAAAAGTTGAGATTATATTTTTTTGTACACCTGAATTTAAGGTAAACTTTTGTTTAAAAGATACATTCACCATGGACCCCTGCAGGTCTACAATATGCATCCATTACAAGTGTCTAGTAGAAAACTACAAGAAACAGTTACTTCTACTTACATCCACTCGGAAGTCTTCAAGGCGTCGGAATTTGCTGAGGTATTCTTGCAATTTGCAATCAATGTCCAAGTTTTTGGCTTTGGAATATTTTAAGAAGGCCCAAAACTTTTCAAGCCCATAAAGCTGCCCTATTAAGACAAGGAGCAAAACAGACACAAGTCAGACCCTGTCATCAAAGAAGTTTCCAAAATCTCTCATTTAGCAACAATGGAAGGGAAAAGGAGGAAAGCTGTGACTATCGAGTTTCGGTAAAAAGCTGGAATGAATAAGCAACGGCAATCTAGCCAAATGTCAGAATAGAACTCTTCTGCAACTACAAATTGCTGCACGTTAACAGTATCTAAACAGTGCTAGAAACAGTGGTGCTGAAGGGAAAGAAGAGGGTCAAGAAATGTGTCAGTCCTTTGCTGGAAGGGAGACTTCTCTAAAAGCAAGAAGGGTGATCATGTCCCCACAAGACAGTCTGCTGTAACATGTTCAAGATCCGTTAATAAAGATTTGGATACCACGCAATGTCCTCAGAACCCCCATTATATTAGGGGTCTGGAATCACAGAAGAATGTTTTTAGTCGAAAGACAGGCTGAACGATTCAAGGCATCATTCCTCACAGATCACTGCCACCGCAATGGCACAGAAGGAAGCCCCTGGAATACCAGCCAGTCAGACCCCCCACTTACCAGCTTCATAATCTTTTATAGTTTCTTCTTGGAAATCCTTAAATATGTCAAGTCGGAATTTCTTCTCCAGTCCATAGCTATAATATCTGAAAAGGCACTCCAGTCCATACCTGCAAGACCATGACATCCACCTCATCAACATTTGCCTCCAACCGTACCCTTTTCCTCCCCAACAGCCTTCCACGCTACATTTCTCTTCCTGATTAAGTCCCGATAAATTACACATCTCATGTTTCCTGCAGAAGATAAGGGCTCCCCCATATTCACCAATTTAAGCTAGCCCACATTTCTCCTTTCCATCCTTTAATATGCAAGCCACCTTATGGTGGTGCTCTGAAGACACAAGGACCTACCTGTACCCTTCCTTTGCATCTTCCAAGGCCAACTGCTTGAACTCTTCGTACATTTTCTTGTTGAAATGATCACGAAGGAAAAACGACCAGAATCTGAAGAGCGTATTCATCTCCTGGGACTGACCAATGCCCAGTCGCTTCCGCTCTGTTCAAGGGGGAAGAGGCAAACCTCATAAGAACCAGCTTACGGTACACCCAAATTAAAACACTGCATCCTGTCCTGAAAGTGGGGATCATAAAATCCCCTGGTTCTCCATGATTCCATTGTAGTATCTCCCCTTTCAAACAAAAAAACCACTGGTATTCTATTTATTCCTTAGCACAGGGAATGCCCAAACCTTTTCCATATTGGAGTCAAGTATATGTAGATATTCCTTTAGTCTACGTCATCATTCTGCAAGGAGCAAAGACTAGCTACCTTTGAAACTATCCTATGACTACTGGAAATAGAATGGCTTTAAAATTAAAGAGAAACTAGATTTGCAAGGCTTCAAACGTCATATAATATAACCAACTCAGTCACATTCTTGTCACAGAACTGTGTAGAACACAGATGTCCTTCCTCCAGATTACTATAGTCCATGCCTGCTGTAGATCATGCAGATGTGCTGCTCACAGATCACTAAACTTCTTCAGAAATGCTGAAAAGCAGCTAAATTCAGCACCGGACAGTGTGCTGCAAAACAGACCCAAGAATGCAAGTTTTGGATGCCATCTGATTATCTGCTGACATTCTGCTAGAGGAGCACCAGCTATTCCTGCTCTGGTGAGTCTATCATTCCCATTCAGGAAGTATACCATATCATAAACATACAGTTCTAGTATTTGCCTTACAGTCAACTCGCATCTTATGCATGGGCTACGCTCTGGGGGTAGTGGGCATAGTCAGAATAACCCCTTGAAATCGCTCCTCTGTAAGCAATCTTACCTTCTGGAGCCAGCATGCCAAACAGGTCATCCTCCATGCCCCCAGCCCTTCCAGGCCACAGGAGGCTCTCACAAGATCTTGGACAGCCACACAAGATCTCACGAGAGCCTCCCAGAGCAAGGCAGAGCGCTTAAAAGTTACTTTCACATTGGGAAACCCTGCACAAAAAGCTTTCAAGCTCCCTGCCTTCTGTGCATTTAATTTGTGTGATTTCAACTGGCAGGCTTCCAGCTGCATAAAGCTGAAATTGCATGAGTTAAGTTACGAGTTGACTGTACTAAGAAAAATGATTGCTGTCTTCAGCACCAGCTTGACTGCTATCAAGGCCTGCATAAAAGCCAAGTATCTAGACAACTTCAAGTGTATCTATACAACTCACCATTAAGGCAGCGCCGGCGATACTTGTGGTAGACATGTTGTGTGAAGCCATTCTCCTTGAGGAGTTCATGGGAGGGGTGCTGGAACTTGGGCAACGATTGTGGAGTGCAGCCATAGCTGCCAATGGCTGGTGTGCCTTCTGAGGGGCTGGAACTGATCAAGGAGAAAACACTTGAGTCAGAGAAGCACTCAGAAGCATTACTGAAGGATTCAGAATGCTACAGAAACGACATAAGGTTCAACTAAACTTCAGAAGGGGATTTTCTCTGACTGCAAGCATGTTTCTGAGAAAATGCTGAAAACTAAGTTAATATGGAGAAGAGGGGGTGAAAAAAAACAGAGAACTTTTGCAAATAAATAAATAAATCTGTTTTCATCTGTATCTAATCCCCCCTGCCACCTGTTTTAAAACTTCACTGAGAATTATCAACTGCCTGTCTTTGTAGTACCTTATGGATGCAGTTCGAGGTCTATGCTCCCGGGAATCCATCACCCAACCAACATGACATTCCATTGGAGGATTTGAACTGTGCCGTGTCTTCCTCTTCCGGGGCGTCTGCAAGAAGCAGGGGCTCAGTTGACATAATGGAAACTGGTATTTCTTACAGTCTCCAAGTCAAGAAGAATCACAAATACATTGAGCATAAGTACATGCATTTGGCATAGGCAAAGCTTTTGGTATGCAAGACTTACCTTGGCATCTATCAACCTGCCTTCCTTAACCACTGGGTAAAAACGGGGCGTCTGTGTTGGGTCTTTCAGTTGAGGTGTGCGAGGAGTCCTGGGAGTCCTGGCATTGCGATAGTTTGGGGATTCTGGCACAGTTGTTGGCAATGATCGGGCAATGGTTGAAGGCTCTGGCACACCAAAGAGCTTATTTGCCAGAGCATCTGTAGGAACTAAAACAACACCAAAATCTCTATAGCTTCTCCTGCATATATGTCCAACAGCCACATAAACACACTTATTTCTGACTCTTAATAACCTGCCACAAGGGAAATTATAGTCAGGGCTTTTTTCCCAGCCGGAATTCACTGGAACTCAGTTCCGGCACCTCTCAGGTGGGTGCCATTGCCATTGTAAGAGAACAAGGGAGGAAGTTCATGGTGAGTTCTGGCACCTCTTTTTCTAGAAAAATAGCACTGATTATAGTGAATAAGTTTCCGGGGGGGGGGAGGGGGAGGGAGTGCTTTAAAAATAAAAAATAAAAGCACCACCAAAACAATGGATAAGGACTGTAAAGATAATAAACATACTAGAGTAACTTCCTATTTGTTGTTATTTTAACCAGCATGGTCATATGAACCACTGAAACACACACACCCCCACACACCCTGTACAATACATAGATACATTAAAACACAGTATCAACCAACGCACGCACGCACACACGCACACACGCACACACACAAATGAACGAATAAAAACAGGTTTTTATATTTCATTCCGAATTAAATCTTTACAGTCCCAATTAAATCTTTACATTTATCCTCAGTAAATGTTCCCCTCAATTTTGGTGCAGCAACTGCAAATCTCACAACTCTGAAGTAATTATAGTTGCTAGACTTAGCACGTCCAAACTCTGGAATAACAGAGCAGATAAGAGAATATGGAAATGTAACTTAAATGGTTGGAAGTGTTATTGGGCGAGACCCTCCTGCAAGCGAAACGATAACGCCGAGCATTCTGCAAAGGGTTTGGTCTCCTACCTTGTTGGAACCTTGGTGGTCCTGGAGGAACTTCCTGATTTGGATCAATGGGAGGCTCAGGAGTCAAAGTGTCAAACTGTTCTCGGCTGATCATATTGACCTTCTTGAAGTTCTCTACTTCTTGCTGCATTTGGGGGAAGAAGGAATCATAGAGAAATGAAACACTTATATCTGGAGGTGGTAGGATACATAATAATAATAATAAAAAATATAAAATATAGCTTATTATTCCATTTTGTGTTTTTCCCCTCCCCACCCACCACCCCAGGAAACGGCAAATCACAGGCTACATGTGTTAAAGAACAATGCACCAGTTTCAAGTGTGACAAAATCTACAAGTCAGTCCACTAGATGGTTGCAACATTTTAAAAAAATCTGGTGAAACAGCCACCCACATCACACAAAACTTCTTCTGAGGCGAAGCTTTCTTTATTGGAAGGCTAAACTTTCATTAACAATCCCAGTCATGGAGACAACCAGTCGGTCAGCTGAAACCCAACAATAAAAACGGGGTGCAGTTTACAAATAATTATATGTGGAACTCAGACATACTAGAGGCCACTGTATATTGAGTTGACTGAAGAATATATAGAGAATATACAGACAACAACCGTTTTGTGCACAGGTTGTATTTCGGTCCCGTGCACATCTGTGGAGCGCGTGCAAGTCTGCTCTGTTATGCGCCACCACTTTTTAAGACCACTTCCGAGTTGCAGCAACTTGTGTGGCCTTTGAATGAGCACAAGTCATTGCCTGTAGGAGGATTCATTACAACTCAGAAATACAGACCCCCATGTGCAGAGTTTGGTAAGCATAACCAAGCCAAAATAGGCATGGAGATGGTAGACACATTTTTATTTTTGTAAAAGGAGCGCACAGCCTAGCCCTCCCCTCCAGCTGTTATTTCTACTACTCTTTATTTCCAGCTCACTTCCAGTACCACACCCTACATTTAAAGTACACGGCTTAGCCTAAAGAATTCCGGGAACTATAGTTTACCCCTCCCCCAGAGCTCCAATTCCCAGCACCCACAACAAACTGGTTCTCAGGATTCTGCATGGGAGAAACTATGTGTTTTAAAAGTCTGGTGTGTATACACAGCCAGAGCCAGAACAGGGAAAGTGGGGCAAGAGTAACCAATTATGGGAAGTTGAGCCAGGGGAGGAGAGATGGTTCTGCATATTTCTCTCCCATGTTTTTCATTTACAAGAAGGCCTTGCACCCACAGGCCAGTGAGGCCTGTAGTTACGGTAATTTGCAATTTCAAATTGCACATTAGGAAACAGCTTCTAGTAATCTGTAAATGCTCAACAAAGCCTCCTTAGGCAGCCACACCTAACATAATTCCTCTCTGGGAAGCAAGAAGCAAAATGTATAGTATGCTTGGTCCTGATCATCTTTTTGTAAAGTAAGCCCTCAAGTAAGAAATACAGAAGGATTCTCTGATTTGCTGCAGCCAGCACTGAACAGCTGCAGTCCCTTCAGCAGCAACTCTATGTTCCCATCTCAAACATCTGCCACCAGATCAATCAAGGCCAGCCTTAATAAGGACTGCATATTTAAGTTGTAGGTCTGTGTTTAGTAGCTGATCTTTGCATGCTCTCAAATGTTGCAAGAGCTCCCTCTGGGAAGCAGCTGAGCAATTACCTCTGGCAGCTATTCATTTCTGAAAATAAGAGGCACCACAATCCGCTGGCTGGTAAGCCTGAAAGCCCTTCTTCCTTACCCGGATTACTCAGTGGAAAAGTGAATGGCATTTGGCATGTGCTCAGAGGCACTGTTTCACTGAGTGAATACAGATTCCAGAGCTAGAACGAGCAGAGTTCAAATAAAGTCTTAACAAACAAGTGGCATAAAATTGCAAGGGGTTAAGGAGACAAAGTCCTTATCCAGTATGTGCCGATGGACTACACTCATAGAATTTTGCACCTAAAAAGTCAGCTTTGCCAAAATTCACCGCCCCAAGCAAGGGAAGATGAGACAACAGCACAACATAAAGTCTTAAAAGCAATTGCTCCAGAGAGGAAGACAAGAACAGCACGTGAAAGCATTTGAGGCATAATAGGTTGCAAGCACAATGGCAGAATAAAGGCTGAAAATTAAGGGCCAGTTTAAACAATACATCAGAAATGTTTGGGAGGGGAGAATATTACCTGTTTGATACTACACATACTCAGACATATATAAACAGAGTATGCCAAAACATGTTAGTTTGTCAGGGACCAGAAAGCCTGCAATGCCAACATGATAACATGGCATGCACAAGTACTGTCAATTCAGATTCTAAACAACACATTGTCAAAACTGCACATGTATTATTTTTCAGCAAGTCCAGAATCTTGTTTAAAACTAGGCCTAAGTAACAAAAAAGCAAGGCATGGGTGTGATGCAAGGTGGAAGGAAACAATTACGTAGTGTGAAGACTTCTTACAAACAGGTGGTGGTACTTATTGTTTGGAATCCATAGCCAGGGCTATCATATTATACATATATTGAACAAGATACAAGAAAAGAAACTGAACAATACTTTCATACTCAAGATAAAAGCATATAGGAACATAGTTAATGACTGCTGGTTCCAATTCTATCTTCTTTCATCAGTCACTTCCACACAAAGGAAGCAGAAAAAGGCAGAAGAGACAACTTGCATGTTAGTTATGTTCCCAGGGCAAACAGATGCTTGTCAGATCCACTGCTTGCAATGTTCCCAACTCAGTTACATATAGGTGGGTTGGCAAGTGATTTAATACTTTTTGCGCAAGGCACAAGTAATATTATCTCATAAATTGTGAAAATTAAACCACCGTTGAACTAAAAATATGATCAAGACAAAGTACATGCAACTCCTTTTCCCGCTCTCAGAACACAACCATTTTTGTTTGCGCTAAGGTGGTGCACCCCTGGTTCTCACCTTTATCTGAGAGTACTCTGGCTCAAACTGCTCTGTCCACAGATCCTGCTCATAGTAGTACAGCCCATCATTGATCACCTTAGCCAACTCTGAGCTCATCTTCGCCCTGGATGTGTGGTTGCCTGTTCTATCTCCCCCCGGATGCCGACGCAGATAAGGGGGTGTCTGTGTTACAATCAAAATCTTATTCACGTCTCTGTCATCAATTTCGTAGTCTGAATCCTCATCTGACCAATCTGTAAAGGTGTTTTTTCGGCCATCCATCTGTTCCATCTCCTCATCAAACATGAAGTCCAGCTCCTCAGGCTCATCCTGATCTTTCTGCTTCACTGGCGTTTTGGATTCTTCTGGTTTCTGGTTTCAAAATAGATAATGCTGTTAAGACAGAAGCTGCTGGGACACTGATCACAGAAGACTTAGCTAGGGGATCCTATGCAGCAAAACAAGACAGGCACAGTTTCAACCTCAAAACAAAGGTCAACGCCTAACAAACCAAACACACCCTGGTCACATAAAGCCCAGCCCACCATATGACCATCTTCCACCCATCATGATCCTCCAGGCACAGCAACCCTTCTATAGATGCTCAGCCTTCAAGCATAGCAAACCAGCCTTGGGGCCTTAAAGTAGAACCGTGCACAGCTATAACTCCAAGAGACGTGAACCAGCATCTAAAGCTCACAAAATTCAATAGTACAAATTACAGAAAAAGGATAGATGGAATTATGATGTAGTCTGTGTGCAGGAATAACTCTTTTGGGAAAGAGCAGAAACACCATCTCCCTACCCAGCATGCTTGACACAACTAAGGAGAGAAAGTGCCACATAAACGTTCTAGAACAGGGGTCGGCAACTATGGCCCGGGGGCCGGATGCGGCCCACCAGGCTCGTAAATCCAGCTTGCAGACCCTGCCACCCGCTCAGTCAGTCCCCGCACTGAGCTAAACCGGTGCGGCGTTTTCTTGAAAAGAAGCCGCGGATGCCTCTGGGCGGGCAGCGACGCTAGCGCGGCTTCGGATTGGCTGCAGGAAGTTCCCACAGCCAATCCAAAGCCTCACCACCTGCACACTGAGGTAAATCTGGCGCGGCCATGGATGGAGAGGCCAGTGGGCAGGCGGCAGGTCTGGGCTGCACCATGGGCATTGTGACGGGCGCGTTGTGGGGCTTCAGCTGGAGCTTGGCATGCATGCTGGCCCCGTGCTTGGTTCAGCGTTGCCGCTGGTGGCATTATCGGCGGCTGAGCTGGAGCAGCTGGAGGATGAGCTGCACACTGCCCGCCCAGCGCTCTGCATGAGCGGCCTGCCCACAGACCTGGCCTTGGACGATGGGCCACAGCATGTGGTGCATACCGCTTGGGAGCTCCGCAGGGACAGGCTGATGGAACAGCTGCTGCTTGTCAACAATGCCGGTGAGCGGGCGGTGCTGAGACATGCTCCTGAGCACATGCAGAGTGTGTTCCTCCTCCAGGTCCAGAGGCAGCTGCAGGACCGGCTTGCAGGGTATTTCTATTTTTCAAAATATAGTCTGGCCCCCCACAAGGTCTGAGGAACAGTGGACTCTCCCCCTGATGAAGAAGTTTGCTGACCCCTGTTCTAGAACCTCCTATGTCTAGGAGCATTAAATGTGTCCAATTGCAGGTCTGACATACATGAGGATGTCAGCTAATGCAATTCACCAACTACCTTGGGTCTGATTGGAGAAGGCCTAGGCCTCTTCTTCACTTCAATCCATGCTTCAGAGTCCAAGTCTGGCAGGCTGGCAGAAAGGCCTTTGGGCATTGTCTTCAGATTACTAACTTCCTCTGTCTTCGTTGGCACAGGACTAGCAGAGCGGGGAGACCCAGGAGCAGATTCTGTAACATGGTATTTTAGTAAAAGATAAATATCTGTACATGCAGGCAACAACCCTTTACAAAACACCCACAAGGATAAGCCCGGTGCTGTGAATAGCATGTGCTTTGCAACAGAGTACGGGTGGCAACTTTCACTTCCCTTTATAGAGCTATCATGAACATCTGAGATGAGTGCAGAGCTTTGGCTATTTGAATATTTTCTACTTAATTTGTATTAAGCACTCATGAAAAATTGTTGGTTCTATTATATGATCCTTAGAATTTTTGCCTAAGCCTTACATAGCCCTGGCTAATTATGATATTCAGTGGCTTTCCTTTCACCAGCTGAGACTCCCATTTCTCTACAGGGAAGAATGCTAGAAATATATAAAATGTTTTCACCACCTGCCTGAAGAACAACAAAGAAGGGGCCAGTCTAACCATCCTCGGGAGGGAGTTCCAAAATGAGAGCACTACTACAACAAATGCTTGTATCTCCACCTAGCGCACCTGCCTTGGTGGTGCAATACATGGAAGAGCTATGCTAAAGATTACTGTAACTGATGGGCAGGTTCATACAGAAGCTGTTGAAATATCTTGGCCCCAAGTCACTTAAGGTGTTACAGTTATTAGCCAGCACCTTTATCTGGACCTAGAAATCAACTGAAAGGAAGTGCAATTTTAATGGTCAGAAAAAAGGAGCACCAGAAATTAAGTTAGACTAACCAATATCTACCAAGAGTGGTGGTATCCAAGGGGGGCTTTGTCAATAAAAACCTTACAACTGTTTCCTTTAATGAAGTTAGAAAGCAGCTCTCATGCAGAGAAGCATTAACAGTCTCTGCAATCCAAACAGCCAGCCCTCCTCTAGCACTTTTACTCAGCCAAGATGTATATGGATTTAAAACGCAAGTGGTTGGTCTCAATCTTCAAAGCGATTTGTCCACATCCTCAAGCTCAATATTTAAGTCACTAAAATAGCAGACGTCTTAGATCAGGTGTTCTTAACCTGTGGAGGTCCATGGAACCCCTACGTGGTCGATGGAGGGCCTCAGGGGGTGAACCAGGAACACACAAAAATTCCAATGCAATAAAATAAATTGTTTTGTGTGTATGTGTATTTTTCTGGGGAGGTGTTCCATAGTTTTCATCAAATTCCCACAGGGGTACATAACCCCAGAAAGATTGGGAACTGCTGAGCTATAGATTCAGCTCAGATATAAGCAATTTTATTGGCAAATTATTTTGTCAACTGGCCACAGCGAGCTGCCTAAGGTTCCTCCTCATTACCTTGGGGACTAGTATTTAATATTCCCTTCACCATTTAAAACAGCTTTGCTGGCCAATACTGTGCTCATCAGGCATACACCAAGAACAAAACAGAACACAATGCCTGCTCAGCAATACACAACACACTCAACTTGAGTGTGAGGCATAGGGCTGTACCTTTCAAGGTCTTGATCAATTATATTTCCAAAAAGTTCTCAAAGCCAGCACAATGGGAATCAGACATTATTTTTCTTAGAAGAATCTGTCTCCTAATGGATTGAGATCACGCATTATTTACATGACTGGATAGCAATACAGTCGTACCTTGGAAGTCAAACGGAATCAGTTCCGGAAGTCCGTTCGGCTTCCAATCGGAAGCCCCATCGGATGTTCGGCTTCCAAAAGAACTTTCGAAAACCGGAACAGTCACTTCCGGGTTTCAGTCGTTCAGGAGCCAAAACATTTGAGAACTAAAAAACAGGATGTACACATTACATGTTCAAGAAAGTCTTGATAGAACAGTGCAGTCAACTTTGTGTGCACGTGTTAGTTAAGTAAAGCTGAAGTTTTGCTAACCATTATGCAAGATACATAATGGTGTCCTGGTCTCAAATTCATCACCACCAACACAAATAAAACTGCTTGGATAGAGTTTCTAAAACACTATCAACAAACCTGTTTCCTTTTGGAAGCTTTGCCTGGGCACAAACTCTGGGCAGTTGATGAGCTGAGAGAAGTCAGTCTGTGCATAGTCTGTCATGGGAGGGCCAGGTAAAGGCCATTTTTCTGGTTCTTCCTTTCTCCTGATTTTCTGGTCCACAATCTCTACCACTTTGCTGTCTTTCAATGCCTGAAAAACAATCACTGTCAGCATTAATACTAAAGTAAGATACCCTTCTCCCTCTCTTCCTCCCACATGCCCTCTCCCTACTCCCCACAGAAACAGAGACGTATATTTAATACTGCTTCCTTTTTCTTCAGACCATTGTTTGTTTACAAAAAAAATTCTCTAACACCCTTGATTGTGCAGACAGAGAAATCCCAGCAGAAGTATGCAAATAATATCAATGCAGAACAGAGCTGCAAGCCCTGTCTTACAGCTATTTAAAGCCTCAGTCTTCAAAATGCAACTGCATCCTGAAAACTGCAAGCATGCAGTTGGCAGAATGCATGAACTACCTTTTGCATAACTGCAAAGAACACAAGTCTGCATAGACATTTGCCACTCTGCTTTGATCATCTTGCTCTGAGGTATATCAGGACATACCCAAGGGTCTGAAAAGCGCATTTCAGTCTTGACTGCCCAGCACTCCACTACAAGTGGCCCAAATAAGAAACACAGGGTAATTTTTTACCTTAATTATGAGGCCAACATCTGTAGTCAAGGCCTGCACCCGATGGAAACTGGCAATCAGAGTGATGGGAAGAAAGCCTTCTGTATCCATTTTCCGTCTCAGGAAAAAATCTCGTTCCAAGTTGTCAACACTGAAGTAGTACTCTCTGAACACAGCAAATAGTAGACGATGAAAATAACATACACACGCACCAGGTAACACTTAACAGAATAAATACCTCTGACCTCCTGAAAATTCCACCTCTCTTTCTGTTTACTAATACTTTACAAAAATAGGTAATACCCAAGCTCTCTTTCAGCACTGGATGCTATGGGGAAAATTCCAGGACCATAGCTCAAGACATGTCCACATGAATAAGTATATATTTTTATACTATATTTTCAATATTCTTAGGCCCCCTTTCAGGATTATTTTTCCCACTATGAAATACAATAATTAAAACCATTTGAACAACAAACTGCAACATTTAACAACACACATTATTACATCTATCATTTTAAAAGATTCTAACAGAATCCTTTAATATCAAAAATAAAATATAAAACAAGCAGCAGAAAATCCCCTGAATACTAATAAAAATATTGATTCAGCCCTGCAGAATGTATTCATGTAGGCAGAAGAAAACTCATCATTTCCTCCTTTCTTCTCTAGTTTCAACTAAAACTAGCCCAAATTAAGCTAATTCTGCATGAGTATAAGAAGCTGAATGACATTCTAATAAAAAATAACACCTGAAGGACGCAAATCCTGAATTCAGCTGTTCCAGGATTTGGTAAGTAGTCCAACTTGCGTGTCATGCTCTAACTAATGGGCTGCCAACTTCTGAAGTTTGTGGGAACCAAACACTTAGGGGCATCTCTGATTAGCTATGCAGTGCCCAGGGAGTCTAGGCTACCCCTTGAAGGGGAAAGCAAGGCTACCAGTCTCCTCAGGGCAGCCAATCTCAATTCTACCAGGTTTCAACACATGAAAAAGGTGATTCATTCTCTTCCTCTGCACATCAGGACAGAGTGCAGATACTGAAGGTGTAGGGTGCAACTTCCACCAAAAGGCAAGATTTCCTTTTCTAGGAAGCAGGCACTACTACCCCTGATTCAACAGAGGCATTAGCTGGCATCAAGTACAATGATATGTTTCTAGAGAGGCGATTTATGTCAGAGGCTGCTCACTTTTCCTGCTAGAGTCTTAACTGGAAGTGCAGGGCATGGCTATGGAGACTGTCACCGTTGATTCAGGGGCCAGCAAAAATCTTGCATATTTCCAATTGGCCACCCTGTTATAAACAGTTGTGCCAGTGTACCCACTGGCACATATTCACAGGCTGTGATGGTGGTACAAGAATCCCCATTCTATCTACTTTTTACTTTGTAGAACAGCAAGAATGAGGATGAAGACCATTGTCTTTGCAAGCACAACTCCCAACTTTTAATCTACTACAAAAAGGTATAAAACTAGCTACAACTCTTCAAAAGGCAAATACTGTTTGGTTAGCTACTGCTAGAATCAAAACCAACACTTACATCTGCCGTTTGATATAGTCCTTGAGCAACTCTTGGTCAACACTGTACAGCTCAGTGCTACTGATGTTGTCAAAATAGTAAGTGATATTACTGGTGTATTTCTGAGTGCGTGAGCCATCAGAGCCATCAAATTTCCGGTAACCGTACTGATAATCAAAGTGAGCTGCAGGGGGAAAGAAGCAAAAGGAAATTTCTTAAGACCTCAACTTTTCTAAGACCACTCTACGCTGTCAATATCCACAGATTAGGAGAACCAGGCTTGCAGCAGCCTAATTTAGGAACTGGAAAAGGCATTGACATTTTCTTTTGGAAAGACCATTTTAAACAGAATTGCAATGCGAGATCCACAGAAAATATGCATCTAGCACTGGCCAAGCAAAACAAAGTTGCACTATATAATAACAGAGGTTCACAACTAGCCACTTCTTGAATGACTATTATATTTGTAATATATATTTGAGAATCTACAAAAAGTCTGTTTTCTTAGTGTAGTAGCTTTTTAGTTCAAAATGCTCAGTTAACTAGTATGGTTGCATTTCCAGTGGCAATAAATTTACACAAAAATTACATGAACAATGCTCTTTAATGGTACACTTGTTTTAGTGCATCTACTCAAACTGTGCTGAGTCACAGTCCAGCCAAAATAATGCAATTGATCCCTAGCCATTGATATTCCAAGTGGGGGAAGAAATTTGTTGTCTGCCAGCTCTTTATCTATAGCATCAACCACATCCTGTACACAAAGCCACAATTATAACAAATATTACGGTCTTATACGTACAGCGAGTACCTCCTCTTCCTCGCCCTCTCCCTCGTCCCCGACCACGGCCTCTGCCCCGGAAGGAACCACGCACAGTTGCTCCCTCACTCTTGACACTAGAGGTTTCATCATGGTCAGGCCAGCTTCGTTCATGTTTGTTATCCAGATGCCAACCTACAAGAGAATGTTAGAGATGAGCATACCCCTAAGAGCCGAGAAATGCTTGGGAGATGCTGGTTGAATCATGGAGGGCTAGTGGATTCTATCTCCCTCATACACATTATGTAGACAATGACAGAGGCTTAGCCAGAGAACAAACCAGTTCCTTGAATGAAGTACATAAGAATTCAGTTGGGATATTATTTTGATTTTTTAAAAAGAGTCAACACCACCACCACTCAGAAGTATCAGTAGCATGCACTCATCTACTTGTAAGGGAACTCCCAGTCAAACTGCTAAGCCTTTGAGGCTATGCTACAGCCCACATGGAAATTAGAAGCCTACCCTATGAAAGAGCTGAAGGAACACGACAGCCTGAACATTACAAAAAATATAATTAAAAAATACATTACCAAAAATACCTTTTGAGTCACTTCGGTTGTTGGAAGGGTGCCGGTGCTGCTCATTCTGTCTGTTGTTGCGAGAAGCTGTTTTGTCTCTTGGTACCTCAGACTTCATGTCTATTTGCAGAGGGACCCATTTGTGTCTGCTACCTGCAAGGCATCAAGAACCGGCTGTTACAAATTTTTATGAGGAAGTACAAAACATCTCACCCAGGAAGGCAGAAGGAGAGAAGGCACATCATTCAGGTCTTCGTAACTGACCTTAGCCAGCAAAAAGTGTAAAGAACATAATAAAAGTTCTGCCGGATCGTACCTTGGACATACCATACGTCAGCCTTTACCAACGTGGTGCCATTCAGAAGTTTGGGACCACAACTCCCATCAGTCCCAGTTAGCACAGCTGGGCCTGATAAGAGTTGTAATCCAAAGAATCTGGAGGGCATCAGCTTGATGAAGTCCCCGAGATCCCAGACCACTGTGCTTCAGCACTTTCAAATAGTTTCTTTTTACCCTTCTTCTTCTGAGCTGATTTCTGGTTGTCATCATCTCCATTCTTCTCCTCCCCTGATTCATCTGACCGGGCTTTCATGTTCTCTTTACCATCGCTCCCTTCCCCTTTCTCCTGCTCCTTCATGTTTTTCTTAATAGGAACCTTCCGGAGAGATTGAGGCTTGTGTGGCAGCTGCTGAAAATGACAATCAGACATGCAAGCTGGGAATCAAAATGGCGGCTGAGCAAAGGTGGATCACAACTGACACAGCAAGTTCATTTAGCTGCCTGATGTGCTCACAATCACACCTGCGTTCACAATCACTCTTATGAGCCCACCCAAAGAGTCTAGAAACCAAGAACAATTGGTTACCCTCAAGAGAGAGCTCCAATTCATGAGCAGTAACTTCTTGATAAGGCACGACTTCAAGCTGAAGTAGTTATTGCATAGTTATATAGGAGCAGCATGTTCCAAAATTAAGGTTACAAGAGCAAGACTTTAGTCAAATTTGAAGGCAAGCGAGTACTTCAGGCACATGCACTGCAGAATGAATCCCAATGATTTATGATATACGATATCTTTATTGTCATTGTCCCTTGCCGAACAATCAATCAATTCCTTTATTCGACCGATAGTCAGAAATAAAACACAGAAATAAAACACAATACAGAATTATGAACTAAAACATCATAGGGGTACATGAATAAGGTAGGGCCACAGCACTAAACCTCTCACAGATAACCCACATCAAGGCATTCAATTGTACGTTTCCGACGCTTGAGTGCCAGGAAAAGGAACTTAGCCACTGACAAGGTTGTTCTCCTAGAAGACCCATTTAGCAGGCATGCTGTCTGCTTTCCTCTTTGTCGGGGACTAAGCTGGGGTAAGCATGGGGTTATAAGACACTGTCTCAAATCGCTGTAGAAGGGACAGCTCAGCAAAATGTGCTCTGTGGATTCTACCCCACCCAACACACAATGGCACAATCTCTGGTCATATGGGACTCCTCCATATCTTCCCTTCAGAACTGCCGAGTCAAGGACATTCAGCCTAGCCGCGGTAAATAGTCTGCGGTATTCCACGTAGTGGACATCCGCCAGGTAGCGAGCTGGAGCAGCTCGGTACATCTGTTCCCCCAGAAACAGCCCTGGTTTCACACGGGCTATGTCCTCCTGTCTCGCAATATCCCTTAATCTTTGGGCGATCACCGCCTTTGCGTGGCTATATGTCATGGACTCTATATAAAGGGAGGACAACCCGCACTTCTGCACTTCCTCCACTATCTCCCCTTCCCATGGAGATTTAAAATTATCCCTCAGAATCAAGGGGGCCAAACCTGCCGGTCTGAAACAAAGCTTAAGCCAAAGCCATAACTTCGCTTTCAGGGCCACATACCTAAAGGCTTGGCAACCGGTTTCCAGTCTCATGATCGCACCTGCCACGGAGGGGGGGATCCTGAGTATGGCCCTGAGGAATTGGGTTTGGATAGATTTCCAATTTTTCAAAGTCCCTACGTGAGCCCAAGGCAATGCCCACCAGTAGAAGAGGGAGGACTATACGATATCTTTATTGTCATTGTCCCTTGCGGAACAATGAAATTGAAAACTACATAAAACTACCACAAAACTACATAAAACTACATAAAAACTACATAAAACATTCAAAAACCCCTATCATTTCTGAATGATACAGAAACCAGACATGGTAAGTTTGGTGAATGAAGACAGGGCAGGACACCAGACCCAGAGAAGGGGCTGGCTGACAAGAGATAATGATGCTGGAAAGCTACTGCCAAAGGGGAGGGAATCCCAAAAATAGAAGTATGCTTTAAGCACTTCTGCATCTGTGCTGTGTCCCTCTTTGAGTGCTTATCCCACCCACCATAAAGCCATACAGCAGACAAGGCACTGGCTCCAGAAGCCTGGCTTGGTGCTAACCAGCCCACCTGCTTCATCCCCTCGTAAGAACAATCCCAGGTTTGCCTGAAGACTTGGTAAATTTACCTGCTCCGTTGTGGCCAGATTTTAGAATGGGCTCCAAGCTGATGTCCCAGAATAGCACCGCTGAGCTAGGGAGCATAGTGGGCAGGGAAACCCTAAAAGGAAATCATCTGCCTGGGATCTGTAATGAGCTATTCCTGGCTTTCTCCTAAGCAGAGATTTAGCACCCCCAAAAAGTGTTGCTCAAACTGAACTCTCAGCAATATGGGGGGGAAACAACAGACTCCGTGCCCCAGCATGAATTATCATGTTTCCACACTTCTTCACCCCTTCAAACATTCACCCATGCATACATCTTTAGGCGTATTTGACCAAATGCACTCATGGTAGGGAATATCACTTTAATTTATGACATGTTGGTTACATTAAAGTACGAGTAAGAATGTACAGATAAAATCGAACATAAACCATTTTTGCATATGTGTGCACGTGCGGGGTTTTTTTTGGGGGGGGGGGTAAAAGTAAGTATATTCTTGCCTTCCTTCAATTTAATCTTTAAAAATATAGCACTTTTTTCTTTTAAAGGAGATGAACTTCAATACTTTTAGTAAGTATACTGGGGGTTGCTCAAATAGCTCAATGCTGTAGGGTTTGCAACAACAAGGAAGCACTCAGCAGGAAGAGTGCAACCAAGAAGGGAATGGAATGTGACTCCTAGAAAATTGTAGCTTACCTGATAGGTAAACTAATTGTTCTCTCTTTCTGAACTGTATCAGGGGTGGGTCAGTTTGTGCTCATGCATAAAATAGGAAGAATTGGAATTTATACCACAATTGACACCCTATTTGCTTCCTGGTGATTCAACTGTGTTTTTAAACAAATTGTCAGGAATATTTATATGCCATCCAATAACCAAGTTATCTGGGCAGCTCATGCAGCACCAAACTAAAGTTCAAGAAGAAAATGCAGAAAACTGGTCCACCTGCAAAACCAAACTGAAAATCATTTTCAAGGACTAAAAAGAACTAAATAAATAAATGCTGTGGAGAGAATGGGAATTCCCTGGAAAAAGAAAATACTTCCTTTAATCTTTGCCATTTTGTACAAAGCACCATGTTGCAATTCTGCTATCGCAACACCAGCCAAAGGACAGTTGGCTTTCTCCACTTAACAGAAGCAGAGACAGTGGTAAATTCCCAGCAATTGAGAATCTGGTATTGAAAAGTGACACTTTGCCCACTGAACAAAGGGTTATTCTTTAACCTGCTTTGTAACTGATTTGCTGTATCTTTTTTATTAAAAAAAACCAACAACCTTCAGTGAGCAGGCATAAATACCTCTACAACCTACAGAGGAATTGGAATGAATTCAAATTGTTCTCTTTTTCTTCTTTTAAGTTAAGAAATGATCAAAGTTATATCCCAAAGCCTCGATTTTTTAGATGAACAAGCACAGGTCATTTCTCTAACCATTAGAAAAACAAAACAATCATCAAGTTCAAGGCATTCAATCTCATCCTCAGTCACTACAGGATTTGAAAGAAGACAAAAACTAGGATGTGTACACAGGCCAAGTTTCACCTTGTATCACCTGTGCACTTCAGAAAAAAATTCAGATGTTTCCATGATATTTTTCTTGAATCCACGTCTCAGGTTCCAAGTCACTCCATATAACATGAAGCTCTGTAGGCCAATTAACTATAATGGAAAATCTAAATATGGCAATATTTCCCCCTTTTGACCAAGCTGATGAAATTTACAGATGCAAGAGTTCCTCCAGTGCAGATCAGGCCTGCCAAGTTGCAGATAAACAGGTCCACAGGTTTTTTTGGGGGGGCGTACAAGGTAGTCATAATACTTTAAGAGGGAGTGGGGAGGTTTGTTTCTTGCTCTTTCTTATCTTAAAAAAATTAAGAAGTGTTTGAGTGGTATATATTCATCCTAGTACTGGTACTTTTTTAAAAAAAACAACAACTGCAGCTTCACACTGGCCTTAGGCTTTACTGCCCATGTGTGATGGTGTGCCTCACAGTTCTATCCTGTCCTTCATGCTATCTAATGTCTGTATAAAGCAATGGGGAAAAGCTATTCAGAGGTTTGGGCTGAATTGTCATTTGTTTGTGGATTAATATAATGCTCCACTTATTTTCAATCTATCCAACCTAGGGAGGCTGTGGAACTTCTGAGCCAATGCTTGAAGACTTTTTGAGGATGGATCAGGAAGAATACTGAGCAGCAGCTTAATCCAAACAAGATGGAGGTCTTGTGGGTAGGAGATCTGGCAATCTTGAATAGAGGTGTTCAACCTGTCCATGATGAGATTGCACTCCTCCTAAAGAACCAAGTTCCCAGTTTGGGGGTGCTGCTAGATTCCTTGCTGTTCAGGTCCTGATGGTACTGAGGAATAACTTTTACCAGCTTAGTCCGGTACACCAACTGTGGCCCTATATGGAGAGATCAGACTTCACCTCATTTATCCACCTATATGATATACGGATTGGACTACTTCTGTCCTACATACAGAACTGCCTTTGAAGACAGCACAGGTGCTTCAACTAGTATGGGATGTGGTTGTCCAGGGGGTCACAAGATCAGAACCCATTATATCAATTTTGTATTAGATGAATTGGTTACAAGTGCATTTCCAACCCCAATAAAAAGTGTTAGCCACTACTTTAAAGCCCTGAATGGCTTAGGTTCAGGTTACATAAATGACTGCCTTTACCTAACAGGAACTGTTGGTTACTAAAATAATTTTGTATGAGTATAAAGCCCGCTTCCAAAATGCTGATTCATTTTAAGCAAAACAATGTAATCTGTTTTATTCACTTCTATCTCTTTCCATCATCTATGGATATTGTATGTTTATATATCTGTGTGTACATTAAATCACCATTTTAATTGAGCTTTCATAATTATGTGATTTATTGCATCCAATAAACACTTTCAAACAGTAAATTGAGGGAACACCTATCTTTGGAGGCAATTAAGGTACCAACCCCCAACCCCCCATTTTTCTCAATTTTTATTATTGGGTGTAAGGGGACATAGTTCTTACCACCATATTACTTCCCTTTCAACACACACACACACACACACACACTAATCTGAAGGGATTTCTTACTCTATATATACTTTTTTTAAAAAAACATCTCAGCTTTTATTTAACTGGCAGGATTTAAGGAAGACTAAATAGACAGGTGGCGCTGTGGGTTAAAGCCTCAGCGCCTAGGACTTGCCGATCGAAAGGTCGGCGGTTCGAATCCCTGCGGCGGGGTGCGCTCCCGCTGCTCGGTCCCAGCGCCTGCCAACCTAGCAGTTCGAAAGCACCTCCGGGTGCAAGTAGATAAATAGGGACCGCTTACCAGCGGGAAGGTAAACGGCGTTTCCGTGTGCGGCTCTGGCTCGCCAGAGCAGCGATGTCACGCTGGCCACGTGACCCGGAAGTGTCTCCGGACAGCGCTGGCCCCTGGCCTCTTAAGTGAGATGGGCGCACAACCCCAGAGTCTGTCAAGACTGGCCCGTACGGGCAGGGGTACCTTTACCTTTACTTAAATAGACACTGCATTTATAGAAGGGTGCAAATGTTAATCCCGATGCACAGCAGAAATTTAAGACTAAAGTTATTCTGGGTTGCATCCCACTAAGTCACTGCAACACAACTTCCCCTTCTCTCCTCCCCCCGCATCATCCCCAAATCTGCTCTAGAGGGATGAGGGAACTGCCAAGAGTAGTTTTTGAGCTGTGGGAACACACAGAGAATAGGAGGTTTCACTGTGCAAGAAGTTGTTCTGCTCACACAATCACTTAGTTGGATATAACTCTGACTCTAAAAACCTTTTTAAAAAACCTTACTTCTAAACTAGACAAACGTTCACTTTGCCTAGGCATAAGAAAGATATATATCAAGGCTGCAATTCAACACAGTTACCTAGAGTAGGTCTCATTTAACTTAATGGGACTTCCTGCTCGATAAACATGAATAGGATTGTAATGCTACCATCATAGCAAGCCACTTCACTACAAGGAAATTCCCAAAGGCCCATGGAATTGTTTGCTTTTGCACAGAACACTATTCATTCACGAACCCTAGTCATCCACAATCATGCCAAAGAACAGAAGCACCTTCCTTCTCAAGTCAGAATGGGTGTTTTACCTGGACACTCTTGTGAGCTATTTCTCCTGGCGTTGGCCAGTTTGTGGCATCCCCAAAGTCACCAACCTAGTAAAACAAGCAGAGGTATCAAATCAACAGAGCATCATATATCAAGGAGTTCCCCTTTGTAAAACTGCAATATTTCTCCAGCAGGAGAACTTTTCATCTCCTTTAAAAATCCATATTAAGCACCTACTATTTCTGTCCTTTTTCATGGTGAACAACATTTCAGATTTCAAAGGCCATGACAGAGTACAGTAAATGGGCAGCGCCTAATCTTACATTCTCTAGAGAAGGGGTAGCTAGCATGATGCTCTTGAGGCGTTGTTGGACTACAGCTCCCCCCATCCCTGACAATTGGCTATGTTGCCTGGGCTGATGGAAGCTGCAATCCAACTTTCTCTAGAGGCCCATTAATCTTTGACTTTGTTACCCTGTGACACCAATTGCCAGAGAGAGTAATTCTTAAGACTATTTATATCAAGTATTGAGTGCAATACAAATGTACACAAGCATTTAGAAATTAAAACTGCGCAAAACACTTTTTAAAAAGAGCAGGTGTGTCTGCTGTAGCATTGCTGGGTACATTTAATCTGCCTTCTTTAAATTCTTGTTCTCTTGTCATCTGAACTGTTCCTGACACATTTCAATGCTGCAATTTCCACAGTCTTGTGTTCCTCCTTAAAATGCAATGGAAGGAGGGGCTTCAACTCAGTTTCAGCAATTAAGGCATGACTAAATGTTGTCATTGCAAACACAGTGCCACCTAGTGAACATTGTTTACACTAGCAACACAGGTGCTATGAAAGGTTGGGACGATAATTAATTCTGGGGGTGTGGCTAGCCATTCACATAAAACACCTATTTTGAAACAACTGCAATGGTTTGCTGATTATCTTCTGGGCCCAATTTAAGGTGCAAATGGCAAGATTCAAAGTTCTAAATGACTTGGACTCAAATATCTGAAAATACACTTCATCTCATACCAACTGGCCTGGTCTATAAAATCTTCTGGGGAAACCCTTTTGGGAGCTCCCACACCCATTGAGGTCTATGGTAACCAACATCTATGGAATTACATCCCCTCTGAGTTGTGTCTCACCTCAACACAGTTTACTTTTAAATGGCAACTGAAGACACACCTTTTCACCTTGGCCTTTGAGGAGAGATGAGGTGCATTGGGTATTGCTAGCACTTCATTTTGCTGTTGTTGCTGCTCCATGGCTTTATTGCTCTGTGTCTGTAGTCTAGATTATATGGTTGTTGCTGCATTTTATGTTAATTTTGGTTTTCAAATGCATTTTTCACACCTTTAAAACTCAGTGGAGGGCGTATTTATAAATGTTGCAAATAAACAAAAAACAAAATTAAATAAATAAACAGAAATAGTGATATTTGGGGTTTAAATGACAAGAATCTCATACATACAATAAGGAGAAATCTCAAAGGCCAATCCTAATCGATTTGGCCCAGATTTCTTGTCTTGTAAGGATACTTCAACTGGGGCCTAAAAGCAGTTTCACATATTTTAGAAAGCGCCAAAAGCAGATATGCAAGTGCCTCACACATATTCCTGTGTGTGCATTTCAGCAAATACACACAAGCTCAACAGATGCACATGCAAGGAGCATTTGTATATTCTCCTGGAATAATTCCAGCTGCCCTGGAATAATTACCGTATTTTTCGCTCTACAGGACACACTTTTTCCCCTTCAAAAATGAAGGGGAAATGTGTGTGCGTCCTATGGAGCGAAGACACCATAGCCCCACGGCTCTCTCCCGGCTGGAGAGGTAACGTGCGGCTATGGCAGAAGCCTCTATAGCCGCGCGTCACCTCTCCAGCCGGGAGAGCGTGCGCAGGGCTAAAGCAGCCCCCCACGACCCTCTCCCAGCTGAAGAGGTGACGCGCGGCTATGGCAGGAGCCTCCATAGCCGCGCGTCACCTCTCCAGCTGGGAGAGCGCGTGCGGAACTAAAGCAGCCCCCCGCGACCCTCTCCAGCCTGGAGAGGTGACGCGCGGCTATGGCAGGAGCCTCCATAGCTGCGCGTCGCCTCTCCAGCCGGGAGAGCGCGCGGGGGGCTAAAGCTGCCCCTCACGACCCTCTCCCGGCTGGAGAGGTGAGGCGCGGCTATGGCAGGAGCCTCTATAGCCCTGCGTCACCTCTCCAGCCGGGAGAGCGCGTGCAGGGCTAAAGAAGCCATAGCCCCACGATCCTCTCCCAGCTGGAGAAGTGACGCGTGACTATGGCAGCAGCCTCTCCGCTGCGCCTTTCCGCTGCTCCCTGACCTGCTCTTTGGGGCTGGTGGTGGGCTTCCCCCCGCCAGCCCCAAAGAGCAGGTCGAAAGGAACCTGAAGCCTGGAGAGCGAGAGGGGTCGGTGCGCACCGACCCCTCTCGCTCTCCAGGCTTCCAACGTAGCCGCCTGAACGCACCTTAAACGGCACCTTGTTTTAGAGCAGGAAAACAAGAGGGGGGAAATTCTCCCACTCTCTGCGCAGCGCTTCCTGCCGCTTCACTGAAGTGGCGCTGGGCAGAGAGCGGAAGAATTTTTTCCCCTTGTTCTCCCCCCTCTAAAACAAGGTGCGTCCTATTGTCCGGTGCGTCCTATGGTGCGAAAAATACGGTAAGTGGATCTCCAAGTCATTTGTGCATCTGTTTCTCCGCACTGTCTGCAACATGCAACATCACCTTAAGATAAAACTGACTTATACTATAGGTTTTCTTTTTTAAAAAAGGTTGACTTTATTCTTATGTGGATGGGGATATGGGATGTGGAAAGAGAAGCAGGTTTGAACAAGGACAGATGCTGCTTCCCAAGTAAGTATGGGAAGAAGGAATTCAGTCACTAGAAAAAGGAGGAAATAGCAAGCAATGATATCCTTACAAGACAGGGGAAGTTGCATGATATTGTACAATGGATTAGTCTTACACGGGGAAGATTTTGCTAGCCTTACACATGCCACGGCATTTTGTTTTGCAAAATTGGCTGCATAAAGTTAACCATCACCAGCTCTCTCCCTTACTGAGCCAAGGTTGCTTGCTGCATTACTGCCATTATGTTTTCAAACAGTAATATTTTTATTCATTAAACATCACAGTCTATGCCTAGGAATACTGGATGGCACATAAATGTTATAATTCAATGAACTTTGCCATGACTGACTGAGCTTAAATTAGCAGAGCCTCTTGATTTGCAAGCACATCTTGAGCTTTGCCCTCTAGCAGAGCCTGCGACTGCAGATCAAATCAATGGCATATCCTGCTTCCAGCTGTTTTCATTTTCTAACCCTTGATATTCCATTGAGATTTCTTCTGATCTAGCCTGAATTATGTCACCTTAAAGACCTCTCTAAAATTTGGGACAGAACCTGCATGTAAGGTGTCAAGTCCCCTTAAAAACTACATATAAAGTAAGCAAAAAGGTTGCAGAGAGGCCAAATGAAGCTGGACAAGAACAACACGAGAGCACACTTTTAGGAAGGAAGGCATTTCATTAATAATGAAACTTTATTGCCTACCACCCATAGCAAACATACAAGGGAAACTACTTTTGTTATACTAGGGAAACTATTTTTGTTATGAATTTGTTATCACAAAGAGGGCCCCCTGCAACAAAATGTTGCAGTGGATCTCTGGTGCATGTGCCTGAGGGGACTATTTAAGTAGTCACATCCCATCTTTTGCTTTAATGGGGAATTGGATAAATTAATGGTGGGATGAAGTTAAACACAGCTACTAGTATTGTTGGCCTCCAGGACCAAAAATTGCATTCAATACCAGGAATGTGCTATTGCCCTCACATCCTGCTTGTGGACATACCATACCATAAACATCTAGTTTGCCACTGTGCAGAACAGGATGGGTCTCTGGTCTGATTCAACAGGTCTGTTCTTATAATGCAGTCTCTAGTGCCCAGGAAAAAATAGCAGCATAAACCCAAGCCTACTCGGTACAGATATAGTAGCTAAAACCAGACATGCAACTTCAACAAGCAAACATCAGTTTTTCTGATGTGCAGCATTGCAGACTGAAGCATTTTTACCACAGACTAAAACTGCTCTGTGGGCACCAAGTGTAGCAGAAGGCAACCTATGGTCAAGGAATAAACAGCAGAGAAGCCCAGAGGGTTAAAGAAACCAGCCAATGATGGAGGGTGGGAAGGATGTTGGCACATCTTCCCAAAAACAATTAATAGGAGTTGTTTGTTACCAAACCAGTAACAGGCAAATTGAGTCAAAGCTGAAAACGTATTTGCAAAAGGCTTTCTAGATAAATCTCCTGTCGTAAGACAGAATCATCCATTCACCAGCAGCTGCACACAGATTAAGACATGTACTTGCAGACCACTAAGTGCCACAAGCACAGAACAGGTGCACAAGCAAGGAAAGCCTAAGAACAGATACACTAAAAAGGTGCTGATCATGAAAGTTAGAGCTGGAAACAAAAAATAAAAACCCCTAAAGCTGCCTTCAAGTTTTGTCAAGAAACCACAAGCAAGATAGCTCTGAGAACCACCGTTAACCCACATAAAACTGAAACAGTCCCACAAATCCATTCTGATACACAACTGAGTGTCACATTCCACCTCTTCCCACACTTTGGAGTATTCACAAATATGAACATTAGTACTTGCCTTGCTTCCTTTACGTTGCCTTGGATTTGCAGCTTTCACCACCTTGGCTGGGGCTGAATGCTCTAGTGAGAGGGAAGAAAAGCCAAAAAATTAATATGCTAAGTTGGTCACTGAAGCGGTTTTTAGTCCCTATTGTATCACTCCATGCAATCACACTTAACATTCATCTACCTTCCAAGGAACGACCAGGTCAGTCTCTAAGAAAATCAAGTCTCTCTTCCATAACAACTGGGAGGATCAGTAGATTGAAACATGATATTCAAGTTCAATATGTAGAGCCATGACTCTACTGAGATTCCCCCCCCCCCTCTTAATAGATTGCTCTAAGCACTCTGTACCCAGAAAACGCTCAATGTTCCATCTGAGAGTAAATGGACAGCATTTATCTTCAAACAGTTCTCACCCACCCATAGGCAATATCTATGTTTTCAAGCCTGGCATGAAGAGGAGTTATTACCAGCTAGAACTGGCTTCGAAGGCCAGGCTGTGAACCTGCTGTGTCCGTTCACTGCAAAGGAAGGAAAAATGCCAACTTTTGGGAGGAAGTAGGAGGTACTGCCCACTACCCAGGAGTGGGCAGGAGTAGGCAGTGCTTCCTACCTTCTCTCAATTCTTTCTTCAGAGGAGCCTGCCCCCTAGTGGAGGGTGTGACAGAGCATCCCAGTAGCTGGACAATGCCAAATTGGGAGAATACCTTTCTTTCACTAGTAAAATAATCCATGAGACAAATAATTTAAATCCCCTAAAGCTGCTGAATACAACAGCAGCAGCAACAAAACGTATCAGAAGCAACTACCTAGAAATCAAAATCTCAAAATAAGCAGGCTTCCCCACCAAAGCAGGGCAAAAGCTAGCTGCATAGAAGCCAGAAAACAGCAAGTTGCAGAGTACTCTCCCAAACTTTCCTGCCAGCTTCTATTACATTCCCTTAGTATGGCTTTCCCAGTATTTGGGTTGTGTATGGGTCTTCAGAAATACATCCTTAAACAGGGAGCATACAGTTTTGCTTTGTTCATCCAACAGGGGGGGAAATGGTTGGTAAGAAGCTTACTGTGGCCCACCACTTTTTTGTGGATCAGCAACCAATGCTGAGAAAGATTTTAGGCAGAATGATACTAGAGTCTCTCCTGAACTTTGCTAGTAACACAAAATCACCACTGCTGTAAGAATCCTAGTATGCAACATGTGCTAATGAAGGGATAGCGTGTAGACTGCCAACATTATCCACAATATGCACCTCATGGACAGAAGGCAATTTTTTAAAGTGAAAAAAGGAACTCACTTCCAGGCTTTCCAAAAGCAGGGTGTCAGCTAAAAGATCTGAATTAGCATAGATACTTAACGCTACTAAAAATTACATTGTTGAGCAGAAATGATTCTATTATTGTATGCATGAAATGAGACCATAGCTGAGGAATATCACTCCTGTGTTTCTTAGTGATTGGTTATGGCCCTGGAACTGGAAGCAGGGAAGGCAAATTTGAGAAGGGCATGCAAGTGGGGAGGCTGGCACTGGCTTTTTGTTCAGTATCCTGATACCCTTCAAAGCGCTCAAATTAAAGCCAGCTCTATTGCTATTCAGCACATCCAACCATAAAGGGGATATTTTTGCCGGTGTGTGTGTGTAGGGTGATCAAAATGTCCACATAGCAGATTTCAGCAACCCCTAACCCCATGTACACATGGGCTAGTCCCGCCAATTTTAACCTGCAACAAATAAACTAAATCAGAAAAGACCAGTGCATGAAAAATAAATTGCTATTTTGATTTTGTACCATACAAAAGTCTCTGGTTACAGATTAGGAACAGCTATATGCAGCACCGCTGCTGGGAGAATCTAGTGTAGAGGGAGAAAGAATGCTAAAACCCACAGCTGAACAATACCTTCACTGGAGCAATAAAAGTACTGCCCAACTATGGATTTTGGAGGGTTTGTTTCATATAGACCAACACTGCTACCGTTGCTCATTTTTTCACTGCAGTGTTACTGTTCATTTAAAAGTTGTTTACAACATAAAACTTGACACTGTAGTAATTCTTGTGGCTTGGTTTTATACAAATTCAGCATATATAGCTTTTCCTTCCACGACATGTTTATGTGGATTTTCATAGGCAGCTAGGAAAGTGCTACTCTACACATGAAGAAACAGTTATACTAATTAAAGTTCATTAACATTTCCACTGTCAATACTGTCTTCCTGCCATGTGCGCCTGTTTCTAAACTATGTGAGTATCTCTGAGGATTAAAGTACAGAACAAATCAATCCACCTCATGGGTTACAGAAAAGTAGTTCATGATTGAAGGAAAATCTGCTTTCTGATCCCAAAAAACTTAGAACCCCGAGGGCTAACAAAGGAGCAAACCCCCAATTAACATGCCACAAAGTGACCTAGAGGAACAGCTAATTTCCCTTAACAATGAAAAGGCTAACAGTCCCTGTTCAAAACGAGAAAAAGCAGAAGGCACTCAGAACCAGCCAGTCATTCTGCCAAACTATTTCACAAAAATGGAACGGGACACTGCCACACTAGACTCTGGATGATCCTAGATGATATAGTAACTTGCAGGGAGTTATTCACAACAAGCTGAGGCAGCAAAAATTCAGACTTTGCTTGGTGGATGGAAAAACATTCCAATGGTTGGTTTCCAAGGGTGGCCACTTCCAACAACCACTGCTGAGGATCACTTTCTAGGAAGCGTTAAAAAAATATGGGCAAGTTTTCCTAGTCTGTCAAGAACAATGTAACACTTCTTCCCAAAAGCAGACTGAGCTTATGGGGCAATGACAGGAGCAATCGGCCATTCACCCTCAAAAATCATATGAATTAAACAGTCTTCTGCTAAAGTGCATACAATCTTTAATATCACCTGGCTTAATGAGATAAAGGCTGTGATAGTCACAAGAACCTATTGCTCTCTAGAGCTTTCTTTCCCCTTCCATCCATTCTGAACTCCCCCCAAGGGAGGGGAGAGAAAAGCCATAGTTTGAAAACCACTGGGCTAAACGTAAAACTACAACAACCTACAAACGGTAGAAAAAGACTGCCATTCACCCCTCTGAACAGGTTTGAATTTGAAAAGAACTCAAGTAAATAAGAAAGTCAAGGAACTTCTATCAAAAGCCTAGCAACTTTTAATTAAGACTTACTTTTTAATTTATGGAATGATATTGCATTCACCAATTTTGTATGGTTATGTAAATGTTGCATGATAACATTAGCAATAAGCAAAATCCAGTGATTAGTACTGTATATGAACAATAGTAAACCAACTCCTGTTTGGCATGCAACTCTCTGCTGAGATTCCAGGAACCAAATCCACGTACAGTGGTACCCCGCAAGACGAACGCCTCGCGAGACGAAAAACTCGCAAAACGAAAGGTTTTTTCGTTTTCGAGTTGTCTCGCAAGACGAATTTCCCTATGGGCTTGCTTCGCAAAACGAAGCTTGCCCCAGGGACAGCGGGTCTTCTCTTTTGAAGCAAGGGGCGGCGGGGAGATCGCTTCTCCCCACCGCCCCTTGCTTCAAAAGAGGTCCGGGGGCAGCTCTTCCCGCTGCCCCCGGACCTCTTTTGAAGCAAGCGGCGGCGGGGAGATCGCGTCTCTTCGCAGCCCCTTGCTTCAAAAGAGATCCCGGACCTCTTTTGAAGCAAGCGGCTGCGGGGAGATCGCGTCTCTTCGCAGCCGCTTGCTTCAAAAGAGATCCCGGACCTCTTTTGAAGCAAGCGGCTGCGGGAGATCGCGTCTCTTCGCAGCCGCTTGCTTCAAAAGAGATCCCGGACCTCTTTTGAAGCAAGCGGCTGCGGGGAGATCGCGTCTCTTCGCAGCCGCTTGCTTCAAAAGAGATCCCGGACCTCTTTTGAAGCAAGCGGCTGCGGGAGATCGCGTCTCTCCGCAGCCGCTTGCTTCAAAAGAGATCCCGGACCTCTTTTGAAGCAAGCGGCTGCGGGGAGATCGCGTCTCTCCGCAGCCGCTTGCTTCAAAAGAGATCCCGGACCTCTTTTGAAGCAAGCGGCTGCGGGGAGATCGCTTCTCTCCGCAGCCGCTTGCTTCAAAAGAGATCCCGGACACCTGCCCCAGCCGCTGGGCTTCGTAGCGCTGCTGCGAAGCCGGGCGGGGGGCGGGAACACCTGCCCCAGCCACCCCGCTTCGGAACGCTGCTCCGAAGCGGGGTGGGGGGGGGCGGGAACACCTGCCCCAGCCGCCGGGCTTCGTAGCGCTGCTGCGAAGCCGGGCGGGGGGGCGGGAACACCTGCCCCAGCCGCCGGGCTTCGTAGCGCTGCTGCGAAGCCGGGCGGGGGGCGGGAACACCTGCCCCAGCCGCCGGGCTTCGTAGCGCTGCTGCGAAGCCGGGCGGGGGGGCGGGAACACCTGCCCCAGCCACCCCGCTTCGGAACGCTGCTCCGAAGCGGGGTGGGGGGGCGGGAACACCTGCCCCAGCCGCCGGGCTTCGTAGCGCTGCTGCGAAGCCGGGCGGGGGGGCGGGAACACCTGCCCCAGCCACCCCGCTTCGGAACGCTGCTCCGAAGCGGGGTGGGGGGGCGGGAACACCTGCCCCAGCCGCCGGGCTTCGTAGCGCTGCTGCGAAGCCGGGCGGGGGGCGGGAACACCTGCCCCAGCCACCCCGCTTCGGAACGCTGCTCCGAAGCGGGGTGGGGGGGCGGGAACACCTGCCCCAGCCGCCGGGCTTCGTAGCGCTGCTGCGAAGCCCGCGCCCCCCAGCCTTCAGAAGAGGTCCGGGGACAGACTGTCCCCGGACCTGGTCTGAAGGCGGTTTCCCTAGGAACGCATTAATTGATTTTCAATGCATTCCTATGGGAAACCGTGCATCGCAAGACGAAAAAACCGCAAGACGAAGAGACTTGCGGAACGAATTAATTTCGTCTTGCGAGGCACCACTGTAGTGTGGTAAAAGCCTCCCAGCAATACTGTCAGGCACCAAACTAGGAATTCATGCTGTAGCCCATGGGTACACAAACAAAGGCCCAATTGCTTTCTAAATCCAGCCCGCAGACAGTCCGGGAAACAGCATGTTTTTACATGTGTAGAATGTGCGCTTTTATTTAAAATGAATCTCTAGTTTATTTGTGGGGCATAGGAATTCGTTCATTTTTTTCTTCAAAATATAGTCCAGCCCCCCACAAGGTCTGAGGGACAGTGGACCGGCCCCCTGCTGAAAAAGTTGTTGACCCCTGCTCTAGCCAGTGTTTCCCAACCTTGGATCTCAAGCTGTTTTTTGACTATAATTCCCATCATCCCTGACCACTGGTCTCGCTAGCTAGGAATGATGGGAGTTGTAATCCAAAAACAGCTGGAGACTCAAGGTTGGGAAACACTCTGCTCTAGAGAAAAGAGCACATTATTGATGGAGAACTCATAACTTTCATAACCAGTTCATCCACTTGATTTCATCACTTGATTTCTGAAGCAGAGAACAATTTGCATGTGTGAATGAGCAATTGCATATACAAGCGTACAGACAGAACTTTTAATATTGTTTTAAATCAGTGTAGATAATCAAAGTGTTAAGCGATCAAGTGATGCAAATGTCTGTGTGAGCCATTATGTGGGATTCTATTACCTAAAAAGAGTACACAGAGCTGTAACAATTTGTCTCCAGTTACATTCCCTCAGGGGGAGCATGTTTAGGGCCACATGCCAGCCATGAGTAGAGCCAGTATAAATTTGCAATGCTGCAGGTTAACATCCTTTGTGTTCCCATTTACTCCATTTTTATATCTGGTTCACGCTTCGCACTTTACCTTTTCCAACAGCACAGGGTTGAAATATGCGCACCTGCATCAATCCATTCATTTTGACTCCACCCATTTCCATCCCTGCCCCCTCCATCATCTCTCTCTCTCCCTTCATGCTCCCCGAATCCTACAACTCACTGCAAGCCACAATGCATAAAAGTAAGCGATTCCCAGAGGGGCTGATTGAAGACCAACATTGGTCTGCAACAGCTGTATCGTCAAATGAAAGTAGGCCAGGGGCTGGGGAAAACTGGTTCCCCATCACTACCTATATATTATAGTTTATGTTCATTTATATTGGGCTTGTTTATAACAAAGCACCTAAAAACTTAAGGACTTCTTTACTACTGGTACAATACTTTATCTTTATTACTCTTTACTACTTTTCTACTGGTCCAATACTTTCATGTTTTCATATCCCCACCAAGGAAGAGATGGTTCAGGTCCATCTTTTCCGCTGATGCTCTCCTATAGTAGAAGCTTTGTGCAATGGTGGACTCCTTTTTGTTTCATTATATTTATACACCACTTGATTGTAAACAAACACACAAGCACCCAAAACCCAAAGTGGATTTTTTTTTTTTTACTATGCTTCTAGTTTCACTTTTAATTTAATTCTCAAAGCATGATGAAATGAGAGATTAGAGCATAAGGCAAGGGAGTAAAATTAGGCAGATGAGTGGAAGCTGTAGTTCCCCCCTTAAGCCTCAAGGAAAAACAACTATTATCTGGCAGAAACCATTCCATCAGGCTACAGCAGCAGAGGAAGAAAAGGGAAGCAGCCAAACTCCCACCAATTCTGCTGGAAGACCAATTCTATTTGGTTTCTCCTCTTCCTTCAACTGTTTCGCCCCCAGTTTCTCATTGTAAGAACTACGTAACATTATAAAGTAGTGATACCTGAGTTTGCTTGCTTTCCTGTTCCATCACTTCTTCCCTTTGTATTGCATATTTTGGACTGTAAGCGAGAGGGGGCAGGAGCTGTCTCACTTTTGACTGATTGTTAAGGCTGCATTACTATAGCTCAGTCGATAGAGCATGAGACTCAATCTTAAGGTCATGAGTTCGAGTCCCATGTTTGGACAAAAATATTACTGCATTGCAGATGGTTGGACTAGATGACCCTTGTGGTCTCTTTAAACTCTACAATTCTATGATTCTACTATCCCAACCCCACTCCACCCCTCTCCTTCCTACAGCAGCAGGGCTTCATGGAGTGGCACAGCCACCTCCATAGCTCTGCTGCTTGTTCACACCAGCTAGGGCAAAAAGGGAGGGGTTAAGAAATGCCCCTTTGTCGCACCTGCTCTCAAGCTGATGTAGCAAAGAGGCCTGGATTGGGCCCGTTTCGGTGACAGGGCAACAGCAGAGCCTATTCAAGATCCAGCAGATCCAGCCAACTTCTAATCACCCCCTTTGGGGGGTTTCCACTGGCTAGTGCTGCAGTATAGCTTGTGACTACTGTCCAGTTGCACTGGAGCTAGGCAATGCAAAGGTGGATAGATATTTCCACTCCATACAAACCCCTCCAGTATAGCAAATCAGTGGTTTGAACTGTTCTGTAAATCACAGTTCTTTAAACAAATATAACCTTAAAAGAAAACTTTTTAAAAGCTGACATAATGGCATCCAGTAAAACACCTTACAGGGTATAGGTATCCTGCAACTGATGTGTAGTGTAATTTTTTTTTGCCACAGCTGTTTGCTTTAGATGTTGTGAAAGCCATATTGATAGCATTCCCAGTGCTAGAATTCTCATGAATGTAATGTAATGGATTTCCAATTTGCAATGGTTAACAATTGTAAAAAAGAAAAGAAAAAAAGCTTCTCTGCCACCCCATACCAGGATTTGTAGTAACTCCCCATGTAGATTTTTAGTGGTAAATGCAGATCATTCCAATGCAGTGGGCAGCAGGCTCTCCACTGAGCCATCTTTTTGCCTCTGGCTCCACCTCAGCCAGTATGCTGCACCTGGCTCCAGGTGGTGGATTCTCAGGAATCCAGTTAACAGAATAGATTCTGAAAGTCTGAAGCCTGCCCACCTCTATTGTGAATTATTCTAAAGTTCTAACTTGCCATCAAAATAGCTCACAAAAAGCATCTATAGACCTTTTATCACCAGATGGCAGCATACTGTAAATGCACTACCAGCCCTTTCAGTCCTGCACTAACAAGGCAGATCTACTAAAAAAACACCAGTTCCAGAAAGATATAGAGGAGCGCTTATAAAAACCAGTCTGATGTTAGCAGCAAATGCTTATTTAGCACACATGCATGGACAGACACACACACACACACACACACACACACCACCTCTAAGCTAAAAGCAAGGGAAGACAAATAATTTACATGCTCAAGGTCATATGCTCAAAGGATTTCACTCCCATTCTAATTCAAAGGGCACCCCCCCCCAAACACCTTTTTAAATTCAGCTAGGCTAGGTCACTGTGTCTTTTCAAATCAGGCTAGAGACAGAAAGACAGAGAAAGAAATAACAGCTTTTTGACAAATGTACCTCCTCACTTGCAGCATATTAAACTGGAAAACAACAATTCAGTGGGAAATCCAAAGGTTGATTGCCTTTCCAAAAACAGGTAAGTTAATCAATTAGCAGCTCTCTATATCTATAGGCTATATGCCGTATCAGAACCCTGCATTTGCCACTGTAGTCTAATCTGGAAGCACACACTCAAGGTAAGAGAAGCTGTTAACATAGGAAAGCGGGAGGAGGGAATGCAAGAGTGGGCTGGTTTTGGTCACTCCCGGAAGAGAGCTGCAACCCAGCTGAATGCCACGTTAGTCCTTCCACCTGTGCCTGTCTATCATGACCATGTGCAGGGACTGTATGACATTTCTTGGGAAAAGCTACATATTTTTCAGCTGTCACAATGCACCTCCATGAACACAAGATGCCGGCTTCTAACAACTATCCTCACCTGGGCAACTTCACAGAGCTATGCTCAAGTTCACCCAATAGCTACAGCAGCTTAACAAGTCAGCAGCAAAAAAGTAATTGAAAGGTATGTGGGTCAGGCTTTCTTTATACTCAAAACGAATAGCACCTCTTACAAGCAACGTCTCTCTTAAGCCAAGAAGCTTCACTGTCAAGAAGTTGTACCTCAAAACAGTGTTGCAGTATGGGAGAAACTGCCACACAAGTCATTCAGGGAATGAACGCTAGCAAGCATTCAAAGAGGGGGCATCAGCCTAAAAGCATTGCAACCTTGTCCTGAGAGAGAAAGCAGGTTTTTCCACAGAGCCTTAGCTCTGCCTCCCTGTGCATATACAGTCAGGCCTCTAATGAAAAGCTCGTTAACAGTTAATTATTACCTATTCAGATACATGATCTCAGCACAGAGGAGCAGCCAAGGAAGGAGGAAAATGGTCACATGACCCAAATCTTGTTCTATGAAAGCAGAGTCAACTATATTTAGTGCTATAAATAATGCCTACATTCCCACCCTCAACCCTCCATGACAACCCAAAGAGGCCATCTATCTCTGTCCCACGCCAAAGGAAAGCCAATCTCCTCCCTCTTGTCAGATATCTTTCATCCCCTTCTGCCAAGGTAACTGGCCTGTGCCCAACTCTGCAGAGAATGGTGCACTCTGCATATGAGTGACAGGCCGCAATCCAGCAATGCAAGGCGATCTGTTCTACTTCTTGGCCCATGCAAATGAGAGCAACAAGTTCTGCAGCAGCCACCGTGACAAGGAGAGCAAAAAGCGCAGAGGGGTTGGCAGCCGAATTCCAGAATCTAATTTAAAATGCTTGCAGTTCCCTTCGGAGCCTCAGAGAGCCCGAGTGACCACTCTCCCTTTTGCAATGTAGTAGCAGTGCCTTAGCAGTTTTGATGCAGGTTCATTTTCTTCAGATAGATAGCATTCCATACCAGACACAATCCTACTTACTGCTGGAAACTGAAAACTTAATATGCAGAGACAAGCAGTTCCCATTCAGGAAGGGTACCATAAAACTGTACAAAAATAAAGAACTCAAGCAGAAAAGCGTAACTTACATTAGTCACAGACAGATTTTTAAAATCCCATAACAGGGCCGTCCAAAGGTCAGCCATGCCTGGAAAGTAACAGAGATGAAACCCCCGGATGCATTATTACAACATTCTTTTTGAATAGTTGCTATTAGGACATTTAAACGAGCAAAATATAGCTCTGAAGCATCCTAAAATGGCTTAGGTGTAAGCAATTAACGACACAAGACACAACTCACAACTCACTCAAATATCTGAATGATATAAGCACTGTAGAAACCTATACTGTTCAATAATATATGTTTCTAATTTTAAATACTGGTTAACTGGATTAACAACAAAAAAGTAAAGCAGAAGAAAGCAGCAAAGCCTGAGAAAGTTGCATTCTTTTGGCATGCAAAAGGAATCCTCTGTGCCTGTAGCTCAAGTACTACCTAGTATGTGTCCTAGAACTAAAAAGGAAAATTCTAAATCAATAGCAACAAAACTTAGTTAGTGTAGCAACCAATAAAGTTTTTGGTACAAATATATAATATAAATATACCATGAAATATAAATCTATTATAATCCAACATGGATAGTTGACAAAACACAACCATCACTGCAAAGTTAACCTCTCAAGTGCCAGTATTTTTATATATCCATCTTCCAGCTTTATAGTCCTGCCAAAAAGAAATCTGATGTAAGGACGTGTTTCAGAGCTTTAGTGGCACCACTTAGAAAGCCCTGTCTCGTATACTTGCCACCTGTCTTCTCACAATAATAGGACAGAAAGCAGGGTCCCTAGCTGAACTTAAAGACTGAGGTGGTTCATTATGCCTGGTTGTTTGGAATCAAAATATGCTTTGAACTTGCTAATTCTGGTTGGCTAACTCCATGATCTGGGATTTGAGGTCTGTGAGCCTTAGGCTGCAATCTTAAACATCTCAGTAGACCTGCATTAGATTCTACTGTTAAATGTTCAATTGAAGTGTCAGAAACCCAGGATAAATGGCCTCTTTTCTTTCTGTTTTTAGATTAGTTTTATCATTTTTTAAGTTTCACACAACTTTTAATGTTTCATGGTCTGCAGCTTTCAGGTGTCCAATTGCTGTTGCTGCAATTTTTAGTGCCTTATGTTTTTTATTGTTATATTTTGTGATTTTATTACATAAACTCCTCTCAATCGATTTACACAAAGTAGCCCAATAATATATAAAATAATTTCAGAGCTACTTCTGTGCTTGCATTTTCTATCTACTCTGCATTAAGCTTTATGTTCACTCCACCCTCGTCTCTACTTTACACTCACAATTCTGTGATGGTACCACAACCAGCTCAAGATCAGAAAGCATGGTTCATGGCCAAACAGGAGAATCTGAACCTGGCTACGCCAGAGCTGGTTCTCTGCAAGCCACATCATGATTTGCAAACCCACCTCAACCCATGGCTTCTAATTCTACTTTGGTAGCCCACACATAATCTTCAGAAACCATGCTAGACTGTAGTTAAGCATTCTCAACTATGGCTGACCATGATGTCCTAACTGACTATAACTATGCATTAGGATGGTTTCTGTGTGCTGATTTTCACAAACATTGCTTTCTTTTTTCAACTTCTAAGAAAACCCAGTTTGGAGATGAGATGCCTTTGAAATGAGGAAACTGTGTGGAAGTCCCGAGTTACGATGTTGTTTTATTTATTATGGTAGAGTAGACCTCCCTTCAATCACATTCCCTAGGCAGTATACAAAAAATAAAATTAGAATGTAGCAAGTATTTCTCAAAATGATTAGGTAGTCTTGAGGTCAATCAGTTTAGGAGTATGTAAAGCAAAGCAAAAAGAAGAATACATACTACAATTAAGAATTGAAAATAGATTTGAAATTTTAGCAATTTGTTTTTACCAGTTATCCTCCCCCCTCCCTGAAATTATAAACAACACTGTTCAGATGCTTTCATCCACAGTAAACCTTTATTTTCTGACAAGCTAGCACAGCCTGCAAATTCAAATGAACAGGAGTCCTACTTACTGTATGGACCACACAGAAAATTTGGAGAATCTGGAGATTAATAGTGGAATCTAAAAATACAAAACTGATAGATTTTGGATTGATTCTGAAGCACCTGGCTTAATTCTCTGCTCACCTACAGGTTCACTTAATTGTTCTGTACAATTGCCTTCGACACCCAAATAGTAAAACACAGTTCATCAACCACTTTTGTCATCAAACCCAATGACAAAGCCTTCAATGCAGATCCAACCTCCATGTCTCATTGCAATTCTGCCTCAAGCATAGTGAGTGAGAGATCTGACTACAACGTGGCAGGCATACTGGATGGACTCTTATGCCAGAGGCACCCTCTTCTACTCCTGCGTGAAATAAAGAACTGCTGGCTGTCCCACAGGCTGGCCACCCAGGCTGCAAAAGATGACCAGTTAAATACCAGGTAAATTATAACTAAACTACTATTCATTATTTATTCTTGAAGGAAGGGAACTCTCTCGGCTACACCCACTTGCCGTATTGATGCAGCACCAAAATTGGTCTGGGGCAGGGCAACTTACTATGGTGTACCACGCTACAGACCTAGAGTTCTCAACTGCACTGTGGTGTGGAGGGCTTTTCAGTATCTCCCCAGTCACGTTCAGACCACTTCCTGCTGGGTTTAAGCCAGCAGCAACTACTACCCTCTGTAGGGGCAGCAAATCCAGTAGGACAGTCCAGAAATGAACTGAATTCAGTGGTTTCCAAAATGTCTTCAAGGAGTTTCCTGTTGGCATGTCCAGCACACCAAGCCTTTGTCTCAATTGCTCAGGAAGTTAGCACAATTGATCCTAAGGGTTCTCTCTCACAGGGCAGAGCCTGGTCCCTGGTTTACCTAGTAACTTAGCTAAGGAAGCAGGCAGCAAGACTACTAGAATGCAGGTGGTAGAAGGCTCACATCAAATATGACTAAACACAGGTAAAATGTCACTACTGAGCCTACTCTGTGGCCATAACAGCAAGGAAACACTTCTCTGCTAACCATCACATACCTGGGAGTGGTGTCCAGCAGAGATATTCCAAGCAGCTCATGGCTTAGTACCACATGAAAGGATTCAAAAAACCTTCAGCGCCTGCTGTAACATGTTTGCTAAACATGTTGTCAAGACAAAATCATTTACCTTCACCTTCATCAGAGTCTAGATGCCACAATTATGGCAGTTCAGTCCGAGGATGTGTCAAAAGCACTGTCTGATGTAGCATTGTGGGATGAATTTCAGTTGATGCAGCTTGAAAATGCAAGACAAGGTGCTTGGGGCTATGTAACCTACTTTTTGTTCACTTGATCTTTACCACTCATGGCTAATTACTAGAGATGGGGAAGATCTCCCAAGCTTTCCTCAGATTAGCATGGAAATTACCAGGGTTTTTAAAGAGAGAAATGGAAGAACTCTGATGAACCTGGACACAAACAGTCTAGCCAGTTATCCATACTTTGCTGCAATGTGTTACGAGGGACCTGAACAGATTTTGCAAGCTGCAGTTAGAATTCTAGCAGCTACATTTTAGAAAAACTAGGATCTCTAATTAGAAATATGATTTTTGAAAAATAATAATAATAAAGACCTTTACTAGCTGTTCATCAACTTCCAATATCAAGTCAAGGTGCTCACTTTTAAACCCTTCACAGCTTGGGATCCAGGTATCTAAAACAACACCTAGTCCCTACTACCCATATATCAATACTGTATTTAGTGACATTTTCCACCAATTGGAGAGGGAGATGGAAACTAGAGAAAGAACATTTATGGCTGTGTTATAGTGTCTTTGGAATTCCCTCCAATGAAACCCACTTGATTCCTTCTTTATCTTTTAAGTGCCATGCAAAAACTTTATTTGCCCAGGATTTATAAAAATATATCAGGTATTTTAAGCTCCCTATTCCTATAATTGACAGTACTTGACACTACTTGATGGTTTTAATATTGCTTTATATTTATTGTATCTTAATGCACAGAAATACCATTAGCCACCCTGGGAACCATTGATGGTAATATGAAAATCTTTTTTAAAAAATATATCGAACCTATTTAATAATATGGTTTGAGGCCAGCTCCAAGCCTGTTTAGCATCTGGACTGGTGACCAGAGAGCAGCAAAACAGCTACAATCTCCTCTCTAGGAGCCCATACAATCATGTTAACTGGGTCGTTCATTTTACAAAATATTATAATTACATGTCAATTTATGATAGCACCTCATGCATCAGATGAAGCAGACTTTACTCTATGAAAGCTTATCCCACAACAAATTTGTTAGTTTTTAAGTCTGTTTTATTTGATGCCGCAGACTAAAACAGCAATCTTTCTGGCCATTATTTTTGTAAGGCTTGCAACGTTTTATCTGCAACAAACAATGAACTATGAAAAGGAGCTTAATGCAAGTTTTCAAGACATCCCATTATACTGATAGAGGGAGAACCTTGCACATTTTTGCTGAGTCAGCCTACATCGCTAATCGTGGTTTAAAACCATGTGGCACTTTATAGCATTTGGCTTGTCTCTCTCCATAAACCAGCTGCAGCTTTAGGAGCTATCTATCAGCCCAAACCATAATAAAAGCTCAGTTTTGTTTGTTTACAGGAGAGTAAAGATTTCTAACAGCATTTATGTCCAAGCAAAAGTAACTGAATTTAGTTATAGCTCAAATAAACATTTCTTTATCTCCACTTTGGAAAAAGCTAACATCTTTTGAAATGTTGCTGGATTGCAACTTGAATCAGCCCCAACCAGCATGGCCAATGATCGGGGATTGTGGGAGATGTAGTCCAACAACATCTGGAAGACCATTGGTTTCTCCACCTGTTTTAAGAAACCATCCACACCCCTTCTCCTTTTAAGAAACTTTAATAACCATACTGTGTCATCAGCATCAGCAACCTATTCCTCAAATTCACTAACATTTGAGATGGATACTATTCAACCAGGCTAAACACAAAAAACTGCATCAGAGCAGTTTGTCAGTGAGGCAGCTTTAATGTTACCAAGATAACAAACATGAAATAAACTCTTAAATTTTGCAAAGACACACAAAAGAAATTCTCAGAACAAACTGCTGCTTGCTTTCTGGCTCATGCAAGCAGCTGCAAACTCAAAAGGGACAATTAAGCAAGGAGTTGTTGCCCAGCCAGCAATAATCCCAATCCTTACTCCTTCAAAGCCAAAGGATATCCAGAATACTCTCTAAGTACAGTGAGCAACATCCCTATAATGCATTCCCATGCCACAGGAAAAAAATATCCATACGATCATACCGATCATGTGGATCTTTTCCACCTGACCAGCTTTCTGCCACGAGAAAGATTAGCAAGCAGGTGAGCAAAATCCATGTGGTCAGCTTGCAATAGCACACTATGGCTGAACGGTAACTGGTTTTCAATATCGTGATATATCACCAGCTAAACGTCACAATATTATCAATATATCTGAAATAAAGAAGGAACCATGCAGAGCTGAACAGGACAATGTCCTAGCAACTGTTACTACTTAAGGGTCTAAAACTGATATTATCAATCACCTCCTGGTCACTTTCATCAACAGGCAAGCCAAAAGGCATCCAAATGAGACTTTTGGTTTTGGACTTGCCTACCAAATTGTAGTATTCAGGACAATCCAGAGTATGGTGATGAGTCATAGTGTATAAAAATAATCTGGGACTGCCAGATTGCCAGCAGCCCGGCGGGGGCAGAATCCACAATATCACTACCACAAGTCCTCGCAGGTTGCCTCCATTACTGCTGCTACTTTTTGCCGCTGCCACCGCATGGCCTTACTGGCCGCCACCTCCCATTGCTGTAAAGTCTTGCAGGGTGCAGTTAATGCCATCACTCCCTCACAGGCTGCCACCAGTACTGCTGTCATTTCCCATCACTGCTGTGAGGCCTTGTAGGTTGCTGCCGTTACTGTCACCACTTTTTGTCGCCACCACGAGGCCTTGCAGGCCGCTGCTACTGCCCCCACCTCCTGCCACCCCTGCAAGGCCTTGCAGGCCGCTGCTGCTACTGCTGTCACTCTCTATCGCTGCCACTGTTTGTGCCACCATCGCAAAGCCTCACAGGCTGTCACCACTTGTGTCACCAGCTCCTGTCGCCACCACAAGTACTCGCTGGCCACCATTGATTGTGCCACCAGCACAAGGCCTTGCAGGTTGTTGCCACTTCTGCCCATACGTATCACGGTCAGGGTGAGCTGTTTCTGCCACTGCTGCTTCTGCCTCCTAGCAGGCCTGGTGGCAGTCCCAGATTATTTGTATTCACTATGACATTGCGATGTTTAGCTGGTGAGCTATCGCAGTGTTGAAAACCAGATATCACCTAGTCTTTACAAATGTTGTGATTTGCAATATATTGCCAGCTCAAATAATATAAAATTATCACGATGTGAACAATTATATTGATATAGTGCCCAGCCCTAATGCACACTTTTATTCCAGAGATAATGGCTCCGACACGGGGGGGGGGGATTAGACTTTGCATTAAGGTTACACAAGTATTCCAAGTTGACCTTCAAGGATGTGTACAAATAAACCCACGGCTTTCTGTACATGGTGCACATGTGCTACACAACCAAGTTCTACACTCCTGAAGGCCACAGCTTTTATTCTGCAGAAAGCATGCAGGTATTTTAATATAAAAGTGAACATGTATGTGTATGCACACCGTACCTAGGATTTATTGAACAGACAGAAACCACTTTTGGAAAAGGATTAAGCAACATGTTCAGGGTGACAAAAACACAGTCTAAATGCATTTAAACTTCTGCTCTTGGTAATATGTGGCTACACAAGTAGCATTTGTGAAGGGTAATAAAACCTTTGAAAGCCTGCCTTAGGAAGTTCAAAAGAATATGGGCGAGGTTGACATACAGCCAGAGGTCCTTTGGCAACAGAGCACAGAGAGCCCAAGCTTATCAGCACCTTTAAGCAAACATCAACTTCAAATGTCAGCCCACAGAATATCCCTGTTGTGTTTTTTTTTCCCTTTCTTGAACAGAATATTCCAACCAGGACCTAGCACTTTTTAAATGACAGCCACCTATTTTAAAACATTATCTGCAAAGTAGTTCTGTTAGGGGAGTTCCTACACTTGAACACTGAAAAGTGTGACCTCAATCATCCAGTTAAGCCAGTCAGCACCAGAGGTCAATCTCCAGGAACTTTGATGACATCCCTTTTATAGTTACACTGATTTTGGAATCTGCTGCCAAAGCACCTGCTTCAGTTTACTTGAAGGGATGGCTGGTCCTGCCTAGGAAAAACGTGGAAGGTGATGGGAAAATACAGATGCTGGCAAACATAGCCAATATATTTTGTTTGTCTGTTTGTTTTTTAAAAAGTCAACAAAAGACACACAATAGTAACATTCAACAGGCCTCAAGTGACTGCTTGAAGGACACACCTTCACTAGCTGAGCCCCTGCGAGTATAAGATTACAAATTTACTATGCTGGTTACCAGCAACTAACACATTCCATCTAAACAAGATAGCACTTTCTTTGGGCTGCATCCACTATAACTGGAACAGAAGCAGATGGGAGATTGTTAAGAACTGCTCCTGCAAAAGCATATGTAAAAAAATCAAAATGAGCCCATTTCAGGAAAGCAAAGAACCTCCATCACTTTTGTTTTAGTTGCCTCAAATGCAGCAACCTGATTGCCTCAAGTTTCTTAAGAGGCTCGCAAAGCAAGACACTGTCAGGACAATGGAAAATGTGGGGGCTTTGGCTTTGCATCTCTCTTTACACCAAACTTTTCAACAGTGAGTCACATCACTGATCTCCATATTATTCAACCTCTGACACTAGGGAAATATGACTGCTATTGAAAGTCATTTTGTTAATTCAGGAACATAAAATGCATTATGCATACTTTGATTTACTATTGAATGGTCATGTCTGGTGTATTAAAAAATAGTTTACTCAGACAATAATTATAAACTGATTTCATTATTTCAAGTTTTTCTTACAGATGGAGCTAAAAGCCACTGAACTGTAAAGGAACCTAGCAACTCTTTGATTTTGCCATTTTATGAGAAGTAGGAAAAAACAATAAAAGCAGAAATCATGCACATTATAGAACAACAAGTTATTATTTATTCTGAAAATGATTATGTCCACCAGTGTTAAGCAGACATCAAGCACTCATTTCCACAAAAAGAGCAGAGAAAAGAAGATGAGGGGAGAAAAAAACTCAAAGAAAATCACATCCTTCAAGGGCAGCCCCATAAAGCATTATGTAGTGGTAGTCTAGACATAAGGTGCTATTTAGCTCCTAGCTTTCATATCTCAGTTTCTAACACTGCTCTCTGCCTTTTTTGATTCATTTGCAATAGCCTGGTACACAGTATTAGAAACTGGGATAGGAATGTTAGGAGCCATGTGGCTCCTGGGACCTGGGTTGTGGGCTCCAAAACGTCTAGGTGCCTTTTGAGGGGGAGGGTGGAAACCAAGCAGCCTTGCAGGAAAAAAATGAATCTACCGGGCGAATCAGATGGTCTGCAGGGTAGTGCGGCAGCAAAAGACACATCTCGCGCTACCCTGCCAAACATCTGATTCACCCAGCAGCACAGCAGCAGAAAAAAATACTTGTTTATTGCTGCCAAGTGAATCAGGCGGTATGCAGGATGGCATGGCTGCAAAAGATGCATCTTTTGCTGCTGCGCTGCCAGGCAAATCAGGAGTTTGGCGGCATAGCGTGGTAGCAAAAGACGTGTCTCTTTTGCTGCCACTGTGCCTGGCAGACCAGCTGACTGCAGCCAGGCAGGGGGAGATGCTAGGCACCAAGGATGGCATCCGGACATCTCCATCCAGTTGCAAAATGCCGGTTGGCAGTCACAAATTGTGACTGGTGCACAGTGAATTTCCAACACCGCTGGTGCAATATCAATTTTAAACATATACAGATCAAAAGATCCCTTCTTATTTTGTGTTAGGCAATACAGTGCATTAAGATTCAGTTTATAATCAAGTGATATGACATTCACGCATGCTGCAATTCAAGTATAGGCTTGTGCAATTTTGTTTTAAAACAGCAGTGCTTTTAGCTCATTTTAACACACACACACACACACACACACACACACAGAAGGTTGAGAGGTTAAGCTATGGTAGCTATTATGTCCAAACTTTGATTTGAGTAAATTTACCTGCAAGCAAACATTTAAAAACACAATGAAACAGTAAACCATAAAGATTCTACAGTTTTAACCTGACCCAACCTGCAACAAAAACCAAACTGCTGAACTTGGCTCTAGGATTTGAAAATAAATATGAAAAGATTTATTCCAACAATTACTAGTGCAATAAAACATATACACCAGTCTTGCATTTAACCACTCATCTGGATGCCACTGGCGACCAGAGAGAGAACGTGGAATCTTGTCTCCACACCCCATTGTGTAGTCTGGCAAAGGAGGAGCAGAGCAATCTGTCCATCTTTCACAAGTCCACTTGGCTTCCGCCGAGGCCACAAAGGAAGAGAAGCAGAAGCACAACACTCAAGATACGGAGGAATGGAGCAATCCACCAGCCAACTGTGCTTCTAAGCTGGACATACAGGAAGCAAAAGCCCCTTCTTGCACATCCAATTTGAAATCAAGCGGACAGGTAGCAATCCATGCCTCCTCCACCAACCTGCTGCATTTCCAGACCAGCCTGGGGAGAGGGGATTTTTTTTGGGAAATTCCCCATTTGAGGTAAAACAGACAAATAAAAAGAAAATGCAGGCTAGTAACTTTTAGAAATTTACTAAGGCTAACATATATACAGGTATATATTACAAAAATAAAAGGTCACAGCTGCTTTTTCTCTCAGCGACTTATCTGTACCTGGAGAGAACGGGACATTCCCTATCGTAGCCCCCACCCTCTTGATAACTGTGCAAATTGGATAAGTAGCAAAATCCTTGCCTGATCCACAAGACCAAGTGCCCCACTGTCAGTGTGGAGAAAGTAATAGGTGGATTAAGAATGAACAAGAGAAAAGTAATGCCCATTTATCAGTCCAGTGAAGCAGCTGGTGACCCAGCTCCTGTGCTCTGCCTTTTAATCACCAGTAAGCCTTAAGTGATACTGTTAGACACACAGAGCCCTGGGGAGGGAGATACAATGAGCCAGATATACTGCTTCACTGCCCTTCCGCCAGCAAATGAAAGAAACCTGTCACCTGTAGGCACTACAGGATATACGGAGGCCAACAGACTTGACACTCAGTTTAAGCTAAGCCTTTCAATGGCCATTCCAGTTAGAAAGAAGGCACTGCAATCAAACAAGGAAATATATTTTTCGTTTGCACACCTGTGACTAACTATAGGGAGAACTTTCAATATTGTACAAATCAGTTATCTGTAAAGAAGAGGCGACATTTTTGTAGTGCAGCAGTCCTATTGAATTTTCTCATTTTGTAGCCATGCGTCACATAAAAGTACCACTGGGAGGACAAACTGGGACAAGATAGATTATGCTAAGGACAGCCTACAGCACCTGAGCACCCTCCAGTTTTGATGCTGGTCACACATGGAGTGTTTGCAGTACTTTATTGTCCCAATAATGGTTCTGCCAGATGTTTTCCCCTCATATAACAAATATTGAAAAAGAATTCCATGTCATCAATGACTGGGCCAGATGTTTTCCCCTGTCAACCTAACTTACTACTTCACAACAACTATTTTGCTAAAAACAGCGTTAAAACTTATTCCAGTCAGTATCATTTTTAATCACATGCTTTTTTAATGCTTCTTCCAAAAGTATTGAAAAATGTAGAACTTCTCTCCAAAACATACAAAGATACTTCTCAGGAGTTCTACCTACTACTAGAATGGCTGAATTATTAATATTCTCCAATATTACTGTGACCACAAAAGATAACTTCTGAATGGTAATTTAGAGCAACCTTTTAATTTGGTCATGTGCAGCAAGTAAGTGACCTCCAGCCCCCATACTCCTCTCACTCCCCACCAAAGAAATATGGGAGGGAGGAGTACATACACACAAACCACAGATCTTGAGATAAAACAGAGGAACATTCCAACTGCCTCTGTATCTAACTGCACTCATACTCTCTCTCCTGGCAGGCACAAAGGGAAACAGTACCCACTGTGCTCATGGGTATGACTTTTTTTATCCCATCCCAGCTGGCCTTGACTATTGCAGGTGCCAGCTTCCAACAGGCTAAGTGGGAACAGGGTAAGCAATCACACCTGCAATACTGCAAGAGTATTTTAATTGCTTCCTTAAGAGGCTTGTTTTTGTGCTGTTTTCCTACTGGTATCACAGTCATTGGGTAAATTAGGTGCCAAGATTATTGCTTCCTCGAGAAATTAAAAAAATAAGGGAATCTTATAGCTGAGCTGCTATAATATTCAAACTTTAAAAAAAGATGCTTAAGTGTATTTTAGAGCACAGTATATAGAACTCTTTTATACAGGAAACAGTTTGATAACAATACAGTGGTACCTTGGGTTACAGACGCTTTGGGTTACAGACGCTTCAGGTTACAGACTCCGCTAACCCAGAAATAGTACCTCGGGTTAAGACCTTTGCTTCAGGATGAGAACAGAAATTGTGCGGTAGCAGTGAAGCGGCAGCAGGAGGTCCCATTAGCTAAAGTGGTACCTCAGGTTAAGAACAGTTTCAGGTTAAAAACGGACCTCCAGAATGAATTAAGTTCTTAACCCGAGGTACCACTGTAGTCATTTCAAGTCATGATATTTGCAAACAAAGCCCTGCTTAATATAATTATCTTCTATAGAAGTGTAAGATGCACAGATTTGACAGAAATCTCTTTGTAATTGCAGAATCACTATAAAGAATATAATACAAACCTGGCAGCATGTACATTCTGACAAATGTGCTGGTACCACAAAAAGAGGCAAAAGTTAAACTATGGTACACAAAAGCTTGGATTTCAAATAACTTCATTGGGCAGATTCTTCATTTCTGCTGAGTTCATTGTGAGTGAACAATCAATCAAAAGAAGCAGTTTTCCATGGCCAATTACAGCTCAGTGGCAGAACATCTGCCATCCATGCAGAAGGTCCCAGGATTAGTCCCTATTAACTTTGGCTAGGGGGCTGGGGAAAACTCCCTCTATAAAACCCTGGAGAGCCACTGCCAAATTAAGGTAGATGGACCAGTGATCTGACTCTGTAAGGCAGCTTCCTATGTTTCCAATTTTTGTCAGACCACCATAAATTCTAGACAAATAGTATTCAATAAGCAGTAAGACACCACTGCTGTATTTTTCCAAGTGAAAAAAATGGTTATGGTGCCACCATTAAACTACAGTAGTAGCACCACAGCAACATTTGACAGTTTAGGGCAGTGTATTATCAGTTACAATAACCAGGTCAGAGGAGTTATAAAAGTTCCACATCTTGTCTCAACATGGAACTAATGGGAGAAGCTGTCTAGAGACTGAGTAAGCTGCCACCAGTATGCAGACATCCAACTCTATTTTCCCCTATTTCAGCCAGATATGGTGGTGTTAATGATTGCTTGAAATCACTAATGCACTTGATAAGGGTGCATGGACTCAATCTTTACAAGATGGATAGTTATCATGAGTGAGCCTTGGGGGAGGGGAATGTGACTTTGCTATGCTAGAAGGACTTTGAGTTTTCAAAGTGATAGTGGGGGATTTGATTATGGTCCAACACTAACCAACCTGACTTAGCATCTCTACAGCCCCAGGACCTCCTTCACACTTCGGTATACCCTACAAAGCTAGTACAGCCTACACAGTCTAAAAGGTTTTAAATCCACCCAATCAATGACATTTTCTTCCTTCACAGATTTAGGACTGCAAGAACTGACAGCTTTGCTCTCTGAATAATGAGAATGTCCATGCTACCATACCAGCTGAGCAATGTCCAGACACTTTATCACAAGCATGACATACTGTAGATGCTTAGAAAGTCCCACAGATACATTTGTTGAACGCATACAAAGTATCAGTCCTATAATGCTACAAGAACTCACTCTAGCATACGTTCTTAACATCCTGCAGAGAGCAGACTAAGTTGTCATATGCCATATGTCAGGCATAGGCAAACTCAGCCCTCCAGATGTTTTGGGACTACAACTCCCATCATCCCTAGCTAACAGGACCAGTGGTCAGAGATGATGGGAATTGTAGTCTCAAAACATCTGGAGGGCCGAGTTTGCCTATGCCTGCCATATGTACTGGGCACTCCAATGGATTTCCACAGGAAGCAGCCATTCTGCTAAACACCTTCTCACACAGACTGCACCACAAATATTAGTAAGACTGGTGCTATTTTGCAGCAAGATGTCGGCCCTTGTTCCTCTTCAGAAGTTGTGACATTCATAGACAAGGAAGTCCCACACCTAGCAAAAGATTATCTTGCTCTTTCACCAGCAACTATTTCCAAAGAGACAAACCTTCACCTGTGACAGAAACTGCAAGTGAAGCTCTGCTATGCCATTTAATGTGGACTTGTTCTTAAAAGGAGAATGACAGGTTTTAGCCTTACTAGACTGCCTTATGACACTGAATGAACAAAATGCGGGCCCATTCTTTACCTAGACTATCTCATTAACCCTTCCTTACAGCTCTGCAAGTCCATCCAGTAAATTCATAACTGAGGAAATTTGGGGGGACATTCTTGGCTCTTACTACACACTAATATGGGATTCTGTGCACAAATTCAAGGAAAGAGAGAGAGCAGCCTCTATGAAGAGTAAAAGTCAAAGGTGGGGGTTTTTTTGCACACAACTCTTTCTATCCTCCTAAGCAAGCAAGAGGCATTATCATAGATAAAAACGGCTAAAGCACTCAAGGTGAAAGGTGGGGCCTTGAGAGAACCCTGCATTTCAAATACCAAAAGTTCCTCCACCCCTGCCTTATACACCATGTGCCCATGGGGCCCTTACAGAGCTAATGAGGAACTTGAAATGCTCAGGGTCGGTGTCAGAAATTAGCCAGGTGCATTTTGCAACTGGCACAGGTCCAACTTTGATCACGTGGAGATCTCTGGGTGCAAGGTTGCTGACTGACATCTCCATCTGTCTGGCCCCTCCAGTTTTTTCAAGCAAGTAAGCAGAAGAGCTTATTTATTGCATTTACCGTATAGGCCACCTCTTCCTCCAAGGAGTACATGGTTCACCCCCATGAGGTAGGTTAAGAGGCTGTGACTGGCCCAAGGTCACCAGTGCACTTCATGACTGAGTGGGGATTTGAACTCTGATCTCCCATGTCTTTGACACTCTAACCACTACATTACACTGGCTTCCTAGGGTACTTTTGCTATGGGGCTGCTATATAAATTAAGTAGGTAAAGAAATATAGGATAAGCAAAATGTCAGTTAGAAAAGGATCTGAAATATTTTCCTTCAAGGTTGAATCCGCTTTAGGCTGGATTGTTTTATTTGATGTTTTAATGTGTTGTAACCCACTTTGATATTTGTTCTTTAAAATACAAAGCGGTACAAAAATGAATTAATAATAATAAACTTGAATGCAAAAAAGGCACCTAGACATTCTATTGTGGCAACCATAATGCAAGTTTAAGGTGCCATTTGAGAATTAGCTTATATATTTGAGTCTCTAACACTGAGTATGAGAGCCATTTGTTTTAGGTACAAGCCACATATAAAGTAAGCAACGTTTATTCAGAGAACTTTATATGCAAGTGAACTAACTAACAAAACTAAAGTCTGAAGTAACTTGATTAAATATGAGTGCTTCACTGACACTACTGAATACACAGAAAATAAGTAAGACAAAAATGCCTGCTATGGCTACAAGATTAATGACTCTTGCCCATTTAGAGTGCCAACAGTATTTCAAAAAGCAAAGTGTAAGAAAGGTCAACTGCAGCTCAACTTCCAGGATGTTGCTCAAAACAATTAGTATAAACTGTTAACAGTTTAACACTGAATATCTATGCAACTGCACCCTCTTTACCATTATTGTCTTCCAATCACTCTTCTATACTATCAAATTCTCACCAAAGATACTGCCCATATAGCTTAAAAACACCAGCTAGCCCTATGGATGCAAGAACAAGCCTCTTGGATTTTAAGACATGCAGTTCTAACAACCACCCACACAAGATCACCCTATTAAAACAGACTGCACACACTAGATTGGACAACTGGCAGCTGCTTTGGGAAACCATCCTTCTTTGTTGAAAATATTTTAAATGTAGCCAATTGCCATGTAAACTCACCAGCATATGTGGAGTCCCACACAAAGGGAACTATGACTGACACAACTAAATCCCCCAAATGATTCAAAGTTGAGTTCCCTCTTCCTGGTGAAAAATCCTATGCCTCCCTCCATGCACTTCAAAATACAGTATATTCCTATGCAAATAAACCAGTAATTCCACAGTGCTAAGCTAATCAATTCATTCAACAGTGAAATTCACAGCTCCCAGGTCCTATCAGCTATTGTCTCTGCTCAGACCAGAGAAACTGCTGGTTAAACAACTGCACTGCAGGGCCACAATATGAAGTCGTTTTTCACTATTAATCCCTTCACTACTCAATAAAATGGGGGTCTCTATCATTTGCATGAAGCCAGTCACCAGGATTTCAGTTATTTCTCTGTTTTTAAAAGGTACATTATACCAGGATTCCTAAGCCAGTGATTTAATTATTGAATTATTTATGTACCTTCAAATACAAAACTGAGGAAGCCACAGCAAGCCAGAAAAATCAAAATTATGACCAAATTAACAAGCAAGCTTCCCTTAACTATAATGTATAATATGCATCACAGTACACAACACAACTGGCCTACTCTCCCCATCATAAGACTTATCTATAAAACAAAGAAAACCATACAAGTAGCCCAAGAGACCAGAAGGAGCAATCATGTGCCAAGACAAAATACAGTGGTACCTTCGGTTATGAACGGGATCCGTTCCAGAGGCCTGGCTGTATCCCAAAAATTCTGTAACCGGAGGACCGCTTCTGTGCACGTGCATGGCGCCACAGAGCACTTCTGCGCATGTGAGAGCGGCAAACCCACTTCTGGGTTTGAAACGGCCGTAACCCAAAGATTCCGTAACCTGGAGGTTACGCAACACGAGGTACAACTGTATTGACTAGGAGCATTCAGAGTAAGGAGATGTGTTGAAGTCAATTCTGCAAGGTCTCAGTCAGGTCTTCTACAAACTCACTATAAAATTTATATGATTCCTATGTCACTTTTAGTCGGCAAGACACATAAAATCATCTTCACCTCACATGCTTCCTCAAAATGTTACACCTTAATATTGTTGTCCTGCTGACTAGAACTGAGGCAGAGATATTTATTAGCATGTACACAAATCCAACTTGCATAGTACATGCTACGGCTTCATGAGTCACCAACTCCACTAATCCTGCCAAAGGCAATCAGAAAACACAGGGGTGAGTGGGAATGTAAAATCCAATTTACTGGCCCATCCTGCTCCTTCAAAGATATGGTGAAGTGAAAAGCTGATCCACAGCAATTGAAATTTCAACTTAAGTGTTTTTAAGTAAACACCTATGGGAGATATCCAACTAATGTATCCCATCAGTGCAAGGATTCCATCAGTGCTATGGAACTTCTCTCCTCCCCCTGCATGATCCCTAAATCTGTTCTAGGGGTTCTCCTAACCGTTAAAGGAAATTTGAGGAGGTTGTGGGAAGAGGAGGGGGAATTTCCATTGTGCAAATGTAAATGCATGTGCTGACAGGATGTGTTAGTTGGATACACCCTATTTCAGCGAACACACTACATCAACAAAATGGGAAACCTTGGCCTATCTTACAGGTGTTACAAGAATTACTAAAAAGGGGCATATGATACACTTTTATTTAGCAACAAGTGACATATAACTATTAATAAAATTCTCAACTTAAAATGCGAGAGACTGAATCTTGAGTCTCATACAGGTGCAGGTAATGAAGAATTCCTATTCTTACAGAAGACAATTACTGTCTTTATGTCACTTTCGCCTAGTGGAAAAAGTGCTTTAAAGAAAAATGCATCTTACACCATCTAATGTCAAAAATCTGTCAATTCTTACCATGTAAAAATCACCAACAGAACATGTGATTATCAGTTTGTTTACATTCAAAGTAATTTACGTTTGAGACTTGAAGAGGGCTTGCAGAAGTCACAATCCACCCTGATTATCATTAAGATTCAATGTAAAAATGTTTTCTAAACTGGGAACATCCTTCATTTCCCTCCTTTTAAAATAACATTAAGCACCCTTGCATACTGTTCTTGGGAAATATATTCATAAAGTTAAAGGGACCCCTGACCATTAGGTCCAGTCGTGACCGACTCTGGGGTTGCGGTGCTCATCTCGCTTTATTGGCCGAGGGTGCCGGCGTACAGCTTCTGGGTCATGTGGCCAGCATGACTAAGCCGTTTCTGGCGAACTAGAGCAGCACACGGAAACGCCGTTTACCTTCATGCTGGAGCGGTACCTATTTATCTACTTGCACTTTGACATGCTTTCGAACTGCTAGGTTGGCAGGAGCAGGGACCGAGTAATGGGAGCTCACCCCGTCGCGGGGATCCGAACCACCAACCTTCTGATCAGCAAGTCCTAGGCTCTGTGGTTTAACCCACAGCGCCACCCGCATCCCAAATATATTCATACATTAATCTTAAAATGACCATAAGACTAAAACCTTAAACATAGCTACTTTGGGAGGAAATCACACAGAAATGAATGTACTCACTTCGAAACAAACATATTTAGGCTTGGGATGCAAGTGCCCAGACAGTTCCAGTTAAAACAAACCAAAGAACAGGGTAGAAAACTTGAATGAGAGGCAACTAGAGCCTTTACAGTTGGAAATCCTAGAGATTTAGGATTATTCTAGGGAGGACCAGACAATGTGATGTGAATCAGTTTTCACTCAAACATTACATTCCACAGCTTCTCTTGAACAAACAGTGCACAGAGCAAAGGTCTAGAATAAAACTGAAGGGCATAGTGAAGGGAATAAATGACCTTTGATGCACTTCAAAAGGAGAAATTCCACCCAAATGACTTCTGTCAAACATTAAGAAGAAAAACCATTCCTGAGTAGTAGATCATAATTAAACCAACTTTTTAAATAACTATCCTTTAATTTTGGAGTAAGCTGCATGTACATTTGGTGATGAATTCCAACACTGCAATTCTGCCCTTACTCTAAAACCATCTTTCCCTACCTGGTGCCCTCTAGTTCAGGCTCCCTTAACCTCGGCCCTCCAGATATTTTTTGGCCTACAACTCCCATGATCCCTAGCTAGCAGGACCAGTGGTCAGGGATGATGGGAATTGTAGTCTCAAAACATCTGGAGGGCCGAGGTTGAGGAAGCCTACTCTAGATGTTTTAAGATCACAATTTCCCTCAGCCCCAGCCAGCATGGCCAATAGTCAGGGATGATGGATGTTGCAGCCCTACAATTTCTGGAGAGTTAATCAAAGCCAACAATACTGCAGTATGTCACAGAAAGGGGCAAAACATGCTGCTGATACGTTATCTAGTCCCACCCACAATGCTGTGACATGTTGCAGAAAAAAGGTTGGAACCATGCTGCTGTCAGCTCTCTCACAACTAGCAAAATTAGTTTCATGGTTGAACTGAAGTGAAGTAAGTGCGCTTCAACTCTCACTTTTCTGCAGCAGTCAGCTGAGTCACATGTTATTTTAATAACCTTTTCAAACAGAAAACAATTAGGATGGAAACTTTTAAGATTAGGGTGAATAAAGGTGTGTCCCTGTGGAGGAACACCTTATCCTACAAAATCATGCAAAAAGGGGTGGAGAATAGGACACTTGGCTACCTTCTCAAGTATAGTTCATATATTAATTTATAAGACCACAAGACACAAAAATGTGTTTGTTCAACTCATGGAAAACCATAAGGTGATTTTAAATTTTTTGGCTAATTGACTGAGCAACTGTGACATATCAGATTCATACACCAGGCAACCTCAGAGGCAATACAATAGCTCTTTTCAGAAATATAGAATCCAAAATTGTGCGGTTTCTTTTATATATCAGTTGCAATAGTAGTAAAGTGCATATAAACCTCCTCTGCACGGTCTACTGTTTTCCAGACTAGAAGATCCAAATATTCTGTTTATTATTTATTTAGTCCTCCAGTTTATAGGCCAGCTTTCATCACATCAACATGATCCAAGGGTGATTTCCAACAAAGCAAAAAATCTAACCATGATTTAAAAACAGCCCAATAATAAAATAATTAATTGAGAAACAGCATGAGAATTAAACCAGAGAGTACTTACTGATTTACTGCAAATGCCTGGGAAAAGCAGGTTATTTCTACAAGTCAGCGGAAACTACCAGAGTTTCTGCTGTCTGAGCTTCAGTGAGAAAGACATCCCAGATTTGGGGAACAACAACACAGAAGACCATCTCGCACATCACCATATTGGGATGGAACAGCAATTAAAGCATTACTTATCTGTGTTAAGTGAACCTGCAACTATCTCAGAAGTCAAACAATGATTTATCACACTATCCTATTCCAGTGATCACTCTCTACATTCTGATCATTAGCATGTTTGTGAACAAGCTCTGTTCACTGACTACTGAATAACCATGCATTAGCCTGACACTTTAATCTGCTGTAACTTAATCTGTAGCGGCCATCCAAATGTAGAACTATGAAAGTCCCAGAGATTATAGACACACACATTTCCAGGACTTGTTGGGGGAAACCACAATACTCAATCGCTTTCTGAATTTATGTTACTTTTGTATTACCATAAAACAAAGCATGGATGTACAAAAAGCAATGGCTGGTTCACACATAATGCCAAACAATGATTTGGTATTCCATGCATGAGCCTTGTGCTAGCACACTTCCCCTCCCCCTATACGTGCTAAGTCAATGTGACTTTCTTTTTATCACAAACCATTATTTTTAATTATGTGGGAGCTGGAAAATTATGCTTTGCACTTGTCTTAAAACCAGGATTACAAGTCTGCTTTGAGGTTTGCAACCTGGATTCAAGTCAAGCAAAATTCTTGTGGAACCAAACCAGGAGTTGGTGTTATGGCTACACTGAAACATAGCCTCCGGCATGGTCCACAGGGGCATGATGCAGCAACTTTGCGACTAAGTCAGTGCCAAAACCAGAAGCTGCTGAAAATTATACAGTACATATATATTTATACACTAGCAGTTTGATACAAGTTATAGACTTATTTGCAAGTAGCATTTTCCCCCCAAATCAGTTGTGGGCAAATTTCCCCAATATAGAAAAACAGCTGCCACATCACCTTTGCCAATATTAAGCTTTAGAAATCATTACTACAACGCACAAAGCTTTTTCTTAGCACAGAAACTTCAGGATGCTTACACATATATTTTCAAGCAGAAAGTAAACTCCCATATTAAGTTTTTAAATTTGTGCAACATGCTGTAAAAGAAAGCCACCTTAAACCAAAGCCTACCACATAGTTCTCAATCACTGCATGGTTCAATCTGGTATTCTCCAACTACATCATGTTTATGTTGCAAATTATATATAAAATAACAAGCAGCAGAAAAAACAGTGCTACGAGAGCGGAATAATTTGCCAAAGCTAGTATTGTACAAATTATGGCCACTGCTGCCAAGAAGCAGAAATCTTTGCAGCATTTGCTTTACCAGGGGGCTTTTTAGACAGCCCTACAAAAGGTGGATTACTGAAACACTATGGGTATGATCCATTTGCACCATGAATTGGCACTTGTGAACAAGTCAATTGGGTGGGGGGAGATTTGCAAGTACTTCTAATATCCCTGTCCAGTCCTCCCTCTCCATGCATTGCAAGTTAGCTGTGCGTGCATCAGGTGATGATAGAATATCAGTATGGGGATATGTGAGGTGGCTGTCCTGTCATACCACCTACCTGTGTGCACACACAGGTAAGAGGAGAAGGGCATAAGAGAACAAAACTGTTAATCACTACTGGAATCTTCCGTTTGTAGGTAAAGTGCCCACCACATAAGTGCATTGTGCCCTATACATGTTTCTTTCACAAAAGTGACATTTCTTATTTAGGGACAAAGTCTATTTGTACTATTGTACTATTATGGGCTTCCTCATAATGTTTTACATATGTTCACCTACATAAAAGGTTCATTAAAAACAAAAACATTTAAATAATGAATTTCAGTTATGGTATCTTACCAGCAAAAGTAAAGCAAAAAAGTTAATTTACCCAACTAGTTTTAACACATGAAGTATCCCAAGTGTTCCAAGTACACTCAATATTATACAAAGCATGCTAGAAACTCTCTACGTAATGGAACTTTAACCTCTGGAAGACTCGTTCATAAATATGTCCCAACAAGCCAGTATTATCATACTTCTAAGCTGACACAGTTGAACCAACTGGACAGTATTATTAAATCTATTCTAATGATCTTGCATTTGTGATAATAAGCACTACCACTCCCTGATTTTGAAGGGAGAAAAATAGCATTTGAGCCAGGCGCTGCACAGCAGTGCGTCTTACAGGAGTCAGTAAAACTTGATGATTCATCATATAATATAGTACAAGCATTCATGAGCAATCTAGTATTACGTTTGGCAATAATATAAACAATTTTGAAGACTTGGACTCAATTGAGCTAGTAGTTTAAAACTGCTCCTTTTGTTGTTGTTTCCTCAAAAAGCAGTTCAGATTTCACCTCCATAAGCTAAACATGAGCTTAGCTATCTCTCCTGTAATAAGTTATGCCTGCCCTCCCTGCATATCATGCAGGAACATATGGAAGGGGCATATAAGAAACAGCTTTCTGGTAGTGGTCTGATTATGCAATACTCTCTTGAATTTCTCCAAGGCCATCTATATATGTTAAAAGGTGGAGAAAGTTGCTGTAACATTCCAAGCGACCGCCTCAGTGTAACAGGCAAGTCTCCAGCCTCTCTATTCCACTCTTCCCCCAGTTTCAAAGCTAGAAATAGAGGGCTAGAGCATGTCATCTGAATTCCAACTATGAACACACTGAGAACCCAGGCCGAAGGTTTAAATGTCACAGTACTGGCCCAGTTCAAACCCCGAAGGGTGAAAAGGCCCAGCAGCTTTAACGTACAAAGGATATAAGCCCACGTGGACTTTTAGAAGACCTTTGTCCCACATCCACTACCCTATGGATCCTCCAGTAGCACTGTAACACGTGTCCGCGAGTGTTTCGGGGTTACTGAAAGGGGGGAGGCGGTACTGCAGAGGACGGGGCCGCACACGGGAAACCCAGCTTCCATGTGCGAGGCCTAGCTCATCTTTTCCTGCTCTCACCCGCTTGACGGGGTGGGGGGGGGGGGAGAGAGCGGGTTTCACTGTCACCCTCGGAAAAATACGCGCTGAGGCCCTGAAAGGGGGTGGGGGTGTTTCTTCGGAGCCGCCTGTCAAAAGAAAGGCGAGCGGCGGCCCAGCGGCGGGGAGTGAGAGGAAGAGAGGTCCAAACGGGAAGGCCCCACGGCGAGCTCAGGAGAAATCACATGCTCTCCGCGACAGAAAAACCACGTTGCCTTTGCTGCAGCGGAATGCTGGGAAAGGGAGGAAGCGCCGAGCACGGCGGCGCACAGAGTCACACACACCCACGCCCGGCCATTGGGCGGCGGGGCGCTGAGCGACGGGAGCTTTCAAACCGTCGCCAGAGGCACGTTTGCACCGGGGCCTAGAGCGGCGCGGCGAGGAACCTTCGGAAACGCACCGCCTCACAGCGCGGCCGCCGCCGGGCCGCGTCCAGCCTTCGGGGCCTTCCCTTCCCTATGCCTATTTGCATACAACATGCTCTCCTCAGGGGTCTTTCTCCAAAGGGGCCCCCAGCTGTCCGCCCCCCCCCCGTGTATAAGACAAATAAACGTTCGACAGTTTTAAACAACAACAGCCAACCTGCATTTTTAAATCCTCTCCGGCTACTTTGAAAGGTCACAGTCACACTCAACACACCCCAAATATGCCGGGCTTCCCTGCCGACTTTCGGTCGGGGTTACGTCTAAGCCTCACGAGCTCCTCTCCCCCTCAGCCAACCAACCACCACGCCATTTAAAAAGCGAGGCTATTCGGGGAAAGGAAGCGGCGTGTGTTGGGGGGGGGGAGGGGAGATCGCTCATGAAACATTCAGGATCCGATCAGTGCTGCAACGGCGGCGGTGCCTTCCGTGCCCGCTCGCCGCGGGGTTTTAAGTCTTAAAAGATTTATTCACTTCAGTTCCCACAGGAGAAGCCCGATTCCCTCAGCACGCACGCGGGAAATGGGGAGGCACGCGGGGGTGGCACCCTTCCTCCCGCTCCCCCCTTCTTTTCTTTCCCTTCAATAAAGGTAGTTCCACCCATGCCCAGCGCGGGCGTGTTTCCCAGCGAGCAAGGCCTTGGACGTCTCACGCTCGATTTCGAAAGCCCCGTCCCACCATGCTTGCATCCACCCTCCATTTGCCTGCCATCGATCCCGCGCTCGCTCTCCCCCCCCCCCCCCATTAATTTTTCTTATAACGAAGCTGATCAAGGAGCGGAGGGCGAGGTGAGGTACAAGCAGGGTGGATGCAGATGGACAAAGACGGGGTGGAGTTCCACCGTGGGGGGGGGGGAGGCGGGTGTGTGTGTGGATTAGAGAAAATGTCACCATATTGCGGAGGGAAGATCGCCCTCCGCCAGTGGCCGCGACGCTCTTCCTTCGCCGATTGCCCCAAACGAGACCACCATCACCGAAAGCACCGCCCCCCTCCCTCCCTCGCCCGGGTCCCCCGCTGCTACCCACCTGGGGGCGACTGTCCGTTGAGGGTGACCAGCGCCACCGGGGCGTTCTTAGTCCAAGGGTTCACCTTGGGCGGGGGGGCCTCGATGAATTCCTTGCGCCCAACGCCTCCCGGCTCGCCGCCCTCCTCGCCGCCGCTGCTGCTGCTACCGGCCTCGCTGGGCAGCCGCGTCGAGTCGGTGCCGCCGCCGCCGCCGCCGCTCCTCTGGTGCAGCAGGTTCTCCTTCTCCTGGTTGTTACTGTCCTCCTTCTGCTGCTTGATGCTGGGGGGCTTGAGCAGCGCCCCGTTTCGGCGCAGATGCTGCTCCCCCACGTTGCCGCCGCCGCCGCCGCCTTCCTTGCTGCAGCTGTCGGGGCCGCCCCCCTTGCCCTCGTCGGCGTTGGCCTTCTCTCCTTGGTGCAGGAGGTGCTGCTCCCCTTTCTCCTGAGGCTTCTTCATCACCAGCCCGTGCTCCTCGGAAGGCAGCAGGGGGTTCGCGGGCAGGAGAGCCTCCACCTGGGTAGCCATCTGCGCCCCCGCGGAGCCGCCTCGTGCCCCCGGCTCCAGGCTCTCCCCGGACAACACGCGCCCGCCCCAAACTTTGCCGACTTCCCCCTCCCACCCCCGAAAACCGCCTCGCCTCGCCCGGAGCTCTCCTGCCTCCCCTCTTTCTCTCTCTTTCTGCGCCCCCCAACCCCTTCCTCAGTCAGATGCGCACCCCGGAGCCACGGGGTGGGGGCTCGAGCCGCCGGCTTCCTCCCCCCACCCTTGAAACCCAACCCCGGCGTGCCCCCTCCCCGTCTCCTCTAATGCCGCCGCAGCAATATGGAGAAGCAAGGAGACCACGCGACTGGCCGGGCGGGAGCGCGCGCCCTTCAGCCAGCTCCGCCTTAGAGAGGCCCCCAGGAGCGCGCACGCTGGTCTCGGTCGCGAGCGCGCCTAGGAAGTTGGGGAAGGCGAGCGAGCGGGCAGGTAGCCCGAGCTCAGGGCGGTGGGTGCGCCGGGGACGGGACGCGCGCGTGCCTGATGCAACTCGGCGAGAAAGAGGAGACGCTCCTTAAAGGGACCGAAGCAGGCGCGGTTGCCGACTTGGGGCCTCTCCGCGCAGGCGCCGCCACCCTGCTTCCCGGCTCCGGCTAGCCCTGGGGAGGCGCAACACGGCCTGCTCGACTCCAGCGAAGCTATAGCTAGCTAGTCCCAGCTGTTTGCTTTTGGGAGTAACCAAATAACGTAAATAACGTAGCCTGCCGAATGGCCGGATCCTTTTGGGAGTAGATCCCGCGTGTGCATAGGATTGCATTTCTTTCTCTTCTCGGTAGCAGCCTTCAGAGCCATTTAAGGCTCTGAGCAGGTAGCCGTCAGCCACAGAGAGGAATCTACTGGCTCCCACTTTCCTCTATCATCCTAATTAGCACCTTCCCCTCTTCTGTACATTCTAACTTCGTCTAGTTTTGCCTCTTCCAATTGCAAAACTAGCTGGATCTATCAACCTCTGCTGGGAACTGTAGTTCTGTGACAGGCAAACTGCAATGTGCAGGATTCTTCAGGGGAAGTCATGTGTTTTAATTGTTTGGTTTGTACACAGCCTGACATTCTTCATGGATGAATGGGGATTTGAGCCTGAGTCTCCCCAGTCCTAGTCTAACACTAAATCATAATTCTAACTGGCCCTACTGGATCTTTGTCCATCAATGGAACTTAGGAAGATAACCTACTAGAGGTGGTGGAGGGGGAGAGAGATCCTCAGAATCTGATTTCCAGGATTACACCTATCCCATGAATGCCATGAACAATCTTTTAGTGAAAATCTGGAAGGAAAGTGATAAAGAGAAGGTGCAATACTAAAAATTTACAATGCAATTTTGCCTCAGTGAATTTCTGGCCTCCATTTCACAACTGTTTTAATTCTGACAAACTATTATTAGGTACGTAGAAGCATATAACAATGCCGGAACCACATTACTAGTTTGCTAAATGTATCTGCGCTATATTTGACAGAAATATTTTTGTTCTTTTTTATAAAGGAGTAACATAATGTGAAATTTCTGCATCACTCTGCAGTGGTACCACAAAGACATGGATTTACCGCATCAGTAAGAACTAGGTGTAAATTAAACAGTTTAGTTAAGCCAGTTGACCACGAGACCTTTAATCCCAGTCTACAACATAGCTCCTACTTTTCACTTTTTATCCATGTTTGTTTTTCTTTCTGCTTTAACGGCCAACTTGATAGATTATGACTTTCCCATTGAATATCAATATGCTAGTCTTACCAGTCAGTTCCCTAAATAAAGGAGGCAATATGGATTCAACACACAATATTGCATTATGTCTCAGTGTAAAGGTGAATGCAGTTTTCAGTAACTGCTTGGACCAAACCACCTTATAACCTTAATGAAAACTCTGGGATGTGTAATGAAGGAGGAGCATTAAACAGCAATTTTTGACAAGCAACACCTACATTCTGATACCTATAGAAACAGCTCATATTTCGAAATCTGATTCGGATAAAAATTAGACTGTGAAGACATCCATCAGAAGAGAACTACAAAACTATGAAAAATGCCTGCAGCATTTACAAATTATTCTAGCTTCTTTCTGGCACTTCATTTATAGTTACCTGTCATGTACACACCATCTCTAGTCTGGTAACAAGAATAATCTGTCAGTTGCAGTAATTAGGCCCCATAGAAACCCAGCTTTGGGAAGAAAAGGATGTCATCAAATGACTATTTCCTGATGTGGAGTAACTGAGAAGCATCACACAAACTTGCTTGACATGTGCTACCAGCAACAATAGTAAATGAAACATTTGTATACTGTGGGTCAGTATTTACACAACTCTGAAAACAAGGTTGCTGACAAATAGCTACATATTAAAACTTTAACATTCAGAGAGGTGTAAAACAAGAGATGCATATGTTACAGATTGCCTTTCCACAAGCTCAAAGTGGTTTTCAATGAATAAATTGACACTTAAAATAGCATTTAAAACTGCAAAATAAAATAACAAAGCATTCAAGATTTATGTAAGACAACAAAAGAAACCAGACTCCACTGGCTTCCAACTGAATTGGCTGAAATCACACCCTTATCAGACAGTTAAAAAGTCATTGGGAATCAGCACATCTTCCTAAAATCAGCTACATACAACTTTGTAATCTGGGATTGAAATAATTCCACAGCATCAAAACCACCATTGTGGAGCCCTGCTCCCAGCAGCCAAAGGTCTCACTTATTAATGGAAATCAAACCCTCATTTGATCTACTCATTTGGGGTGGAATTGACACAGGAGAGGTGGTCTCTCAAGGTGTATGAGTCCCAGACCCTGAAGGGCTTTAAAGGTTTAAACCAGAAGCAAACTGGCAGCAAGTGTAGATGATATAGGAGAAATATGTTCAAAGCTCCCCAAATTTGTACTGATTTGGCTGAAAACACACTAGCAGCCAATGCAGATAATATAATGCTAGCTAAACATATTCACACCTCCCAGTATTCAAATGAGCCAGGCAGCTGCATTTTCTATCCACTGAAGCCTTCAAGAGCACAAAGTGCATTCAAGCCTTGAAGTTGATCACATAGTCAGATCACCTCTGTCCAAGAAAGGGCAGAACCTACATGATAAAATGCATCTGGTGAGATGTGTCTCTGGCCACCATAATTATCTGCTTATCAGAGATCTGGGAGTTGAGAAAAGTTTATCCCTGCTCTAAGAGGAAGAGCAGTTTTTCAGGGTCTGAGGATGACTCGCCCACAGTATTTGTATTCTGTTTCAACCTGATTGCCTCATCCATCTGACAAAGCACTGGTTCGAGGCAGAAATGGCAGATCCCAGGTGCCTGATCACAGAAATCTAGAACTGGTTGTCATCAGCATACTGTTGACACCTCACTCCAAACCCCCAGATTAGCTTTATGACTTGATATATAGATGGGAGTGGGAAGACCTTTTTCAGTCAAGCACCATGTTCCCTGATGGACAATCTTCTGGTGGGTGGAGCAAAGTATGGCGCTACTGTTGTACAGTAAACTACATTTCAGTCACACATAAGTGAGATGTTTATACACACACCTATCACCATTCAGGCAAGCAAAAGGCTTTTAAGGACACACTTCAACCAGGGAAAAGCAACAATTGGAAAAATGTTCCAGTGGTGAGGGGTGTGGTCTGGGGATAGAGGGTGTGGCCTGATGAGAGTTCCCAGGGCCAGATGAAGAAGGCTAGAGGGCCATATTTAGCCCTCCATCCAAGCCTGAGGGTTCTCACTCATATTATAGATATCATATAGCCTCTGTGATAATAAGGGAATTAAACCATCTGAGAGACAGCACTAATATTACAAACAGATGACATTATTATGTCTTTCCATTGTAGAACAGTCAGAAGTAGCCTTGAATGCTCTTATTTAGACCTATGAATTTATTTTGTTTTTTTGAAAGCTAATTTGGATTAGGGGAAACAGAAGTAATAGGTCACAAAAAAAATTTAATCCAGAGATTTATTTATTTATTTATTTATTTATTTATTTAGGTAAGTTCAGCCAGACAGAACGACCTGTTCAATTTTTAGGTGTATATTTAACAAAAGAAGATAAGGATCTGTACCAGAACAACCTGATCACTGTACAGTAGTTTGAAAAGGAGGGGGGACGGACCAAAAAGTGACATTTTGATATGGTCAGCTCTGAATCTGTATTTTATAGGATGAATTCAAATATCCATTTCATCTACCGTGAACTTTATGCTGTCAGATGCTGATGCTAATGCTGATTATTTATAGGGGGGGTGGGAGGGATGTGAGCATCTGCATGTCTTTCGCTCCCTCCCCTTCCCTGCACACACACATGCACTGCAAGTAAGCCAGTTTTGGATTGTGGTTTTCAGCAGAAAACTTGACAGAGGGGATGTGTTAAAGGACCTTTTTTTTTTTTTTAGATTTTATTCTCTCTCATTCCTCTTCCCTTCTGTGAATGCTCTATTTCAGATGCCTGAGTCTGGTCAATTTTTGTCTTGAGATTTGCCAGTGCTCTGTTACCTGAACTGCATTGACTCTAGTTCCACTGTGTACATACTGCAGTTGCCTTTCCCCAAGAAAACAGAAGCCCTGGGCCCATATTTTAATGCTTGTGTGCTACTGAGACATATCTGTAATTATAAAGAAGCAAGTTTGAACTAAATCTATAGAACCTTTTCCAGCCCAATAGTCATATTCCCTTAGGGGCAACCTTCCAGGGCCTATATTGTGGGGTCTCAGCTACTCCATCCTATTCCTCTGCCTTTGGTTTTCCATTCCCTCCTCTCAAAGTTAGTCAGCATTCTATGGCTATTGAGCCCACTCAGTCCAGTCTTGGTTTTGGATAATACCCCCCTTCTTTTCCTTACTTAAATATTGTTGTACTTCTTCGAACCTTGCGATTCCCCCAAGCTTCACTCCTGAGGAGACGTTTACTCCTGATGAGTCCTTGCCTGTGGCCAGGCTCCTATTTGGATTGGCCAGGTTTCCCTTTGGCACTTAAGGCCCTTCCCTTCCCTTGGTACCCATTCAGCCTTAAGGTCAGAGGCTGAACTCATCCTGGGTTCAAATGGCCCCTCCTCAGCATCATCACAGGATCCTGGCCCTCAGACAGAGAGCCTGACCCAGGGCTTGGTGTAAGGGCGGGTCTTCTGATGAGAAGTCCCCTGGCTAAGGCATGACAATCTCCCATCACCCCTGACCATTGGCCATCAGACAGGGGCTGATGGGAGCTGGAGTGCAACAACACCTGGAGGTCAAAAATCACACACACCACACACACACCAGGTATATAGTGTACAGTATAATAAGCACAAACATTTCAACCGACTCATGCATGCCATATAACAACAATAGGAATAAATCAATAATTACAAATGCACAGTGCCTTGTAATTTAGTTGATTGTATGTTAGCACAATGGTTCTGTCACCAATTTGCATCTCCACACTTAATAGGCCAATAATAAAAGGGAAAGTCAAATGAGTTGAATCCAAGTTGAAAGAAATCAGTGGTCCTCATGAACTAGTTTGACAGGCTGATCAGGACATGTCTGCATTTCTCCTAACCTCTTAAGACCATATTTCCCTTCAAGTTCCTCATACAATTATTACTGTTGATTCAGCTGACTTCATCCTTGCAGAAACCTCATGGAATGCAGCTAAACGTACAGATCAAGGTTATTAAACTTCTCTTGCTGTGGCTTCTTATTACAGATAGGTAGCCGTGTTGGTCTGCCATAGTCAAAACAAAAAAATTCCTTCCAGTAGCACCTTAAAGACCAACTAAGTTAGTTCTTGGTATGAGCTTTCGTGTGCATGCACACATGTAGTTGTGTGTATCTGAAGAAGTGTGCATGCACACGAAAGCTCATACCAAGAACTAACTTAGTTGGTCTTTAAGGTGCTACTGGAAGGAATTTTTTTGTTTTGACTATGGCAGACCAACACGGCTACCTATCTGTAATAGGAAGGAATTTTTTTGTTTTGACTGTGGCTTCTTACTTGTTTTTGTATGCTTTAGCTCTTTTGAATGGCTAGTTAAAAAACTTTTTTTATACCAAGCCCTTTTGAGAATTCTCAGGGAGGGGGGATAGCATATAATGTTAATGACTATACAAACAACAACAGGAATGCAGAAAAAGAAAGAGTAAATTGTTAGAGCAACCTGCAGATATTTTAGCTCCATAGACGAAAAGAAGAGAATGAACAAAATGCATTTCAAAGAGTTCTAGCAGAGCTTTCTTCCTAATGACTGGAAACTTGTTTCAATTGCCACTGGCATGAAACCATAAAGGTAAGGCAAGGTGTAGAGATGTACACCACAAAAATAAAGGTGAGACAGTGGCAGAATCCAGTGCTTCACAACTACATACATGCACTCTTGAGAGTAAGATTTCTTCAAGGTAGTGGAACTTACTTCACAGGATCTAACTACCCATCTTTATACAATTTTTGAGTGTCCAGACAAGTGGGGTTGGTTCTAGACTACTTAGTTGCATTTGGGTTCTCAAAGGTAAGTCTTGCTGAATTCAAAGGAGCTTACTCTCAGAGATGGAAAAGATTGTTGATTTCGGTTCCCTCATTTCCTTATTTTCCCCCATCTTAAATTCAGCTCTTTATATTTCTGGACCAGCATTTTAATGTGAATTTTTCCTAACAAACACATTTTTGTATGCTCTTTTGACTAATGTGCATATTTTTGCAAAAAAACAAAAACAAACCCTACTATGATATTATAATATAATGCACATTTGTATGTTCACTAATATGTGCATTTTTATGTGGACTTTCCTCTTAATACATGCATTTTGTAAACACTGGTTGATTGGAGAACTGCATTGCAAAATTTGAATAAATGTGCATTTTGAAGGACAGCTGTGTTTCAGTTCTCAAATTGTTTTGGAAAGTTTAAATTTTAATGTTAATGGAATCACATTTCTCTATCATTCCTACTTCCAGGTAAGAATGTGTACAACTGCAGACTTAGGGTTGTATCCATCTTAGGTAGAGCAGACCCACTGAAATTAATGGGCCTAAATTTGTCGTGTTCATTATTTTAAGTGGATTTATTATGGGTTGGACTAATATTAGATACAACTCAGAATTTAAGTGGGTTTGACTCCCAGGTAAGTTTGCAGAGGATTCCATCCTTACTGCAAGTGCTATTGTCTAAAGCATCACTGTTTGTTTGTTTGTTTTTAAGGGGGGGTGTTTACTAATCACAAACACTGTCCAGGTTGTACTTATTTGCAAGAAGGCGGGCACTGACAAAAGATAAAGGCAGACTGTAGTATAAACACTCTTGGTGCTTAGCAACCTACATACTAACTCAACCTCTTTTCTGCTAGGTTTACTTCCCACATTCTCCTCTCCATGCTGGTTTCTTGGCTGAAAATTGATAAAATTACACACTGGAATCAGTAACACAGAGTTACTGTGCTATGTTCACGAGGCAAAATGGAGTGTTTTAAAAGTTTTACAGACTTTGCCTCCCTTTCAGATTTCCTTGAGATGCCTGGGACCAAGACAGCACAATGCATTTGTGTATTGAATTCTCTAATCATGATGATTCGTTGTCAGATTGCTTTGTGAATAACTAATGACATGTTGAACACATTGTAGTCAATCTGAATTTTCACACAGAAGGGGAAAAGTTTCAGGGCTGGTTTCAATTGTTACTTTCTAAACAAGTGTCTTGTGCATAATCCTCATATAGAAAATAAGTGATACAGAAGCCGCTAGAATGGAGGTTAAATATGCAAATCGGATCAGTTAACCAAACATTGCCCTGAGGTAATGTGACTAGCTACTAGGGAGATGGCCTTCTCAGTGGCAGTGTCCTATCTGTGGAAGGTTTTCCTCAGAGGTTTGCCTGGTTGTGGGCCAGGGATGTATTTTATCACAGCACAAAAATCCAGGGGTCAATCAGGGTTCTGCCCTGGAACCTGAATTCTCCTTGGGGGAGCTGGAGTCCATAAGCAAACCTCCAAACCGATGGTGATCTTGAAGGACCATTGGACCTGGACATCCCTGTCCTGGGACTAGAGGTTAGATCAGGACTTGTAGCCCATCCAGTTGAACCTCTCGCTTAACGCAAGAAATCAGGAGCTACAGTCTACAACAGCTGATGGCTGCCAGCTCTTGAAAATCCTCAGCTACAACTAAACATCAATTTTCCAACAGACAGAAATGAGTGGTGAACAGTAGTGGCAGATTCACAATAATCCTACCCACCTTTGTGCCTTTTAATAACAGTCTTGCAACAATTGTCTAAAAGGATGGCCTTCTGATTCTTTAACAAATCCCATGAAGGATTCTAAATATTAAAAATGGTGCATCTCACTATTGGATTTTTAAAAATCTAATATTGCAACACAAGACAGTAAACTGGACTCTCACTTGGAAGAACCCTATATTCCCCAGATCCTTGACATCTCCTCCATTATTAAAATAATCTTCATTAATGTTACACTTCTAGCAAAATAGATAAACTCCGAAAGTGACCTCCTTGTTCAACAATGATGCTCCTAGACACTTGATCTAATCTTTCTGGTAAACTGACGCCCTCTTACTGGGAATATTCTCTTTTGTTCCAGAAGTTTTGATGTACTAATAATTAACCCACACAACCTGGCACAGTCCATGTTCTTTGTATTTTGTTCTGATCATTTCGCCTAATGAAGAAGTGTGTGAAGTTGACTTTGTGTCCATGGATCGTTTGGTCCCATGCCAGATATCGTCTCAACCTAGTTATATTGACTATACAAGTCTGTCAAGCTCATCTGCCCTATGAATTCAGACCACATTGTTCCAGTCAACAGAACACATTAACAACAGCTGAAGCATCCTTGCTTCTATTGTGCTTTATGTGAGCCTGATATTGACTATCATTCAGAAAATATAGCAGGTTTGAAATGTGCTGCCTCACTTCTAAGAGAGGGGATTGCTGGGGAAATGCTGCACTATTATTGTGTAATCTCCTTTGACGTCTAATACCTTCCAGCACACAATTTAAGGTCCTGATATGTGTTGTTTCTGGGAACTTAAACCAGGGATTGGCAATTCTTCTTCTTCTTCTTCTTCTTCTTCTTGACAAAGAGCTCCTAGATTTTGTTCAATCCATCATGTGGTGCAATGGGTCAGTGCAACTGGCTGTTAACCAGAAGGTTGGTGGTTTGAGCTGTGGGCAGGATTCCTGCACTGCATGGGGTTGGACCAGATGACCTTCAAGGTCCCTTCCAAGTCTACAATTCTATAAACTGTTGCAGACAGCAGTTGAATATTGGCCATCACATTACTGGAGGTAAACACCATCTCCATTGCTTTCCTCATGCCATCTTCTTCTTTCCTTTTGTATGAGAAATACTCCCAAAACTTTTTTTTTAAGTCCCCACCCCCCAAAGAGTGTTATCATTCCCTTGCCACAGCCATGCCCCACCCATTTTTGAAAACTTCTCATTTTTCCTTCCTTCATTTCGTTTTTCAGAGGCTATGTGCTCCTCTGTGTCTCCCTTCTCACAACGACTTACGTAAGGCAGAATATTGCACTACTGATGTTGGATTGGCACACAGCACTCAGAGTAAAGCTCTTCTGTTCCTGGAAAAGTTCTAAGATACAGTTTTGACCCTGTTACAACAGGGTCAGGGGTGAGTGGGTGTGTGATCTCAATAGTCTTTTCAGTACTGTTTTTAATGCATTTATTCATTGCTTTTTACACTTACGAGTATCCCAGAACAACTTACGAAAGCAAACAACTTAGAAATAACATAAGAAACTTTTTAAATCAAATATAAAAACACAGATAAGACAGTGAGCAAAGTTTTAGTGTTCTAACACACAAACCCTGTTTCTGGTAGTGTCCCCCCCTTCCAAGTGTCCTTTTTCTCAGTAGCCTAATTATTTTCAGGTGGGGGGAAGGAGCAGAAAACTTTCTGTTGCTGGTGTTGCTAATGAGTTGTTTGTCAGAATCTTTGCATATTTGCTGCAAAACAGTCAGAGATTTACCAGTAGATCTGGATCAATCGTCTGCCCACCCCTGCATTAGAAAGTTTCCTGGCTGCACCAGAATTCAGATTCCAGCAACTTGCCTAACAACAAACACCTAATTCAGGAACTGCTGAGGCTGCTCCACAGAGATCTCTGGGGGCTACAATTCTGAGAACACTAACTAGGAAGGAAACCCTGTTAAGGAATAGGTTGTATTTATTGATCATTCCTCCTGATTTGCTTGCAGTGACATCAGAAAATGCTGGCTATTTTATGAGCATTCATTCTGATTTATTTGCAAATGTTATCCTATGCTTTCCAGTGTATTTTCACATCACTTTGCTTATTGCGAAAAGCCCGATCTTTCGGGGAAGTAGGTGTGTTGCAGAAGACCTCCTAATGAACTATAAATGTGCAGCCTAAATTTGCCAGAATGTGAAAATAGTGGAAGCCTGGAAGTGCCCTAATCTGCCAGTGTCCTTCTGCATAGGAATGCCTGTAAATTCTCTTAATCTAGAAGTTCTATTGATAGGACAGTGAGCTGTTCGTGGTTATTCTGAAACTGTGAAAACCCTCTTTGGATATAACCAGAAAAGGCTGAATTGGAAGAAAACATAAATTTGGCGGTTCTCCTTGTTTCCTTTGTGGTCCTGAGCCTCTGCACAAGGGATATGGCTGAGTTAGGAAACAAACAAACAGAACTTTCTCCAATTCTGTACCAAAGCATTAATTTCAATTACAGGCAACTCCCCATTTACGTGGGGGTTATGTTCTGAGGCCCTGCACATTTAAGTGAAATCGCGTATATCAGGAACATCATTGAAAAAACCTGCAAACACCCACCAAACCTCCTTGCTCAAACTCAAATTATCCACAGGCCTCAAAGGTTGGTGCAAGGGCTCCTGGGACTGTACTTGCAAAGGCTCATTGGATTGCTTGGTGCTGTTTTCACACAATTTTTGCTCTTTTCATGCTCTTTTACAGCTTTTGTTGTCCCTTTTTGTGCCACTTCCAAGTTCGCAGTGATGCGAGCATGTGCAGACGCATGTGCCTTGAATGCGTGTAAACAGGGAGTTGTATGTATAGCCCTTGGCTTGGTTCACTTTTTGGTGCAAATCACTTAGCATGTGGTATATATGCTAAGGAACTCCTATACACTATTTATACCTATTTATCTACTTGCACTGGCACGCTTTTGAACTGCCAGGTTCAGTGGCGTAGCGTGGGTTGTCAGCACCCGGGGCAAGGCAAGTAATTTGCACCCCCTAACCCGTGGATTTGCGCCCCCTAACCCCCAGATGTTGCCCCTGGTGCGGCCGGCCCCCCTGCACCCCCCACGCTACGCCACTGGCCAGGTTGGCAGAAGCTGGGACAGAGAAAAGGGAGCTCACCCTATCATGCGGATTCGAACCGCCGACCTTCCAATCAGCAAGTCCAGGAGGCTCAGTGGTTTAGACCACAGCACCACCCACGTCCCTATACACTCTACCATGGGGAGACACTCCAGGGCCGGACCACTCATGAGGCCAAGTGTAGCAACTGCCTCAGGCAGTGGGATCCATAAGGGCAACAGATTCCTCCCTTGCTCCTGGCGTAGATCTTCACCCACATCTTCTTCCCTGGCAGGGGACAGGCCCTGTTTGGTGTGTCACTTCAGGTGCCAAAATGTCTGAGGCAGGTCCTGAGTCACTCCTACCTCCTTTAGCGTTACTTTGACCAGATATTCAAGGTGTCCTCCTGCTCAGCCCTGTCTTCCTCCTCCTCCTCCTCCTCCTCCTCCTCCTCCTCCTCCTCCTCCTCCTCCACACCCTCCCTCCTCCTCTGCAGCCTGCACACAGCACCTTTGTGCAGCATACTTCACTGGTAGTGATATTTCCTTGAGGAATGCAGGCAAAAGGGCAGGCAGATGCCAAATCTGTGAAGACACCAAGCTGCTTCAGCTTCCCAAAGGAAGCCTTTCAGGTGCAATTAGAAATTGGGGAGAAATTCAATTCCGTTTCCATCTAAAGGTGAATTTACCAAATTTGCACATTCCAAAACAATGCGCCAACGGAAACACAGCCACCCTCCATAATTCACACTTACTTAAATATTGCAGTGTGCTTCTCCAGATAAGAAAAACACAAATGAGAAATTGAGAGAACTATAAAAATGACAGTTTTCTCCATGCTTAGGTAACAGGCTGGAGTAGTCATCAAACGCTGACGGGAAAGAGAAGGAACTCATTAGATTCCCCAGTCATTTGGCAATACAGAAAGAACATGCAGCCACAAAGGCACCCTTTGTTGTCCATCCTGTGCCCTGGGCCTTCTCTCTTCCTTTTTGCTGTTTAAGTATTATTTTTTATTTCATTTGTGGAACTGCCAGTTTCTACAATGTACGGCGGGGATAGCCAACATGATTCACTGCACATATTGTTCACCTCCCAACTCCCAAATCCCATTAGCCTCAGAAATCATGGCCATTTATTTATTTATTTATTTAGGGTATTTATACCCCACCTATTAATCAAAGTTCTTGAGGAGACATACAACATATTAAAAACACAATAAAATAGAAATATATATATATACAATAGACACTACACCAGGGCACCTCCATGCCATTCTGCAGAAGAGTTTCCTGGCCTGCAAATAACTGTTGAAGCAGTTATATATTAGTCCCACACAGACCAGGATATTATTACTGGGTGGCTGCTGCTAATGTCCCTCACAGCCCCAGACTGGTTGTTGTTTTCATTAAATTACATTATAGCATTTCATATTTTATTACTGTTCACTGTCCTGGTATCCATAAGATTGGGGGCTGGTTTAGAAACGTTTTAAACTAGCACATAACAAATACAGCATTTCAAATTAGGAACATCCATCTTTCTTCCTGAATAGATATGAAATATTCACAAACACTCCATGTGAAAAAAAATAAATCCAACAGAAATCAATAACAATTCAGATGTCCAGCCGGGTTTCTCAAGAACATTCCTGGATTTCTGAATCCTGTTTTAGAGTCTACACTCTCCCTGTCCATATTTTGAAGTCTATGTTCTGCCTGTCCTATTCCTCTCATTCTTAAACAGCTCTGCACAGTTCACATTCCCAGCAAAACAACTCTCTGCTTCCCCTGCCAATAACACCCTGTCAGCAACTGGTCAGCGAGTCTGAGGTAAAAGGGGCTTCAGCAGAGAAGTAAAGTGCAATGCCAGCAATAGGCCGAGGGCTGCTATTGTACAAGCATGGTCCATGGGACACAGAGAAGGGATTAAGAGATCTGTGTCAACAGCATGCTTGCATATATAAACAGTGCAGTGGAAAAGAATTCAGGTTCACACATTCATTATCACTGATGAAGTCATCTGCAGTAAAAGCCAAGCTCTGCTCAGGCTGGGGCACAGCATTATTTTAATTAGCCGTGGCTATTGTGCTGTTGCTGGGTCTGGGTCTCAAGTTGGGGCTGATCTTTTTTGGTGGGGGTGGGATGAAGCCACCCAAGAGGTAGACTCCATCACATTCAAGAGCTTGTCATCTCATAGAAAAAGAGTCAGGGAGCAATGGAAGAGATACCACTTGTCTGACGCCTCATCTCCCAACCTAGGAAAGTGCTGACTCCCCAAGTGTCCCTATTTCCCAGGGACATTCCCAGATTTGAAATGTTGGAGGGTATGAAAGTGATGTAGGGCTGGCCCAATGCTTGTGCCTAGGCCAGGGGTCTGCAACCCGCGGCTCCGGAGCCGCATGTGGCTCTTTTACACCTTTGCCGCGGCTCCGGGGCGGATACTAGCGAGGGAAGGAGGCGCATTGTTCGCCCCGACACTCCCCACTGTGGCGGGCGCTGTACTGGCTGTGACGTCGCATGGGGGTGGTGCGTGTGTTAGTCACGCACCGTCCCGATGTCACCTTCCCGCCCGCCCGCCCGCTACATTGTAAGGGGCATGTACTCTGGTCACTGTTTTGAAGGGGAGTGAAGAACACACACACACAAAAAAAAAGGTAACTTGTTAATTTAACGTTTATTTCTATGAGGAGGAGTAATTCTGAGGGGTCAAACAAAGAAATAATAAAAAAGTGACAAAAAAGTTATTTTTATAATGACGAGTTTTGCAGCTCCCGGGTTTTTTTTCTTCGGAAACGGGTCTAAGTGGCTCTCTTTGTCTTAAAGGTTGCAGACCCCTGGCCTAGGCTCAAAAGCTCTCTACAAGTGATCAGTTCATGCCTCTGGCAAATGTGATCTTTCTCTCCCACAGCAGGCAACTATGTAGGGGGAGGAAGAGGGGGAGTAACGGAAAGAGGGAGAAAAAATGGAGTGGCTCCACCCAGTTTTGGCCCCAACACCACCTACAATTGTAGTTAGCCACACTCTGTCAGCATGCAGCCCAAGACACATTACTCCTGAGAGAGTGTGGCTTAGAAAGTAAAAAGATTGGCCATGAAGGAAATCAAGTTGTTAGTGTGGCACACAAGGCATTTTGATACTCTGGTAAGAGCACTGTTAGGAAGCCGTTTGTTCCTTCACTAGGGCTCTTCTCACTTTAAAACATGGAGTTAGCATGGACCTGAAGGTCACCTGCTCAAACCAGAAGCATAAGGAGTCAAAGGCCATTCTCCCTACGCTAGTGCAGCCCTGCACAAATTGTGAACTTCTGAGTCAAACACAAACTTCCAGCCATGTAAAGCTGCTTGACAGTCCCATTTTATTTTATTTTTTAGAGTTCCAGGCAAGTGGCATAAACAGCAAGTTCATCTGGCTCCGAATGGGCTGTCATATATAACTGGTGAGCTGTGTTCTGCACAGTGGACCATGCCGTGTGTAGGAAGGAGTCAAACTATCTGTCTACAAGCCCCTCACGGGTAGAGAATTCCACAGCACTTTAAATCTTCCTGTACACACTTTGCCAGTCCAAATTGGTTTGATCAATTTGAACCATATATCAGAGCTGGCCCTAGATGTCACTCTCTTCTCCCCAGCCCCCTCAATTCCATTTACAGAATCTGTAAAGACTTGCAGCTGAATCTTACTTCAGTCCTGGCAATGGGACTGCACCTTCCACTTAAGAACAACAGGCTCAGTGGTGCATGGCACACACAGTTCTGTTCTCTAAGGAAACTCAAGTGGAACAGTGGAAGGTGCAGGCTGCTACCCCTGCCCACTGCCCTGAGGCAGCAACCTCATTCAGCCTAATGATAGGACCAGTCCTGCTTCTACTGAGCAATGAACATGAGAAACCACAGAGAACTCTCACAACTTTGATCCCAAACAGGTATAAATCATTCATCTCGGGCAGAGGAGATGTATGGGCTTTCATCATATGCCGAGATTGAAGCAACTTGCAACATCTCTCAGAAAAAGCAACATAAATGCATTTTCTAATGAATAGCTCCCCAAAAAGGACAGCAGTGGCAATTCCCTCTCCCATCGATTATTTTATTAATGAAGGCATCTCCAGTACCAGGAACCACAAGGCCAAGGTTGGATCATAAATCTTGTTACAGATCTAGAGTTAGTGAATGTTAGAAATTAGTAAAAGGGCAGAATTTAGATAATTTTTGGAGTATTGAAGGGAAGATTCCAGGCCAGTGGAAAAATACAGGCCAGGGCTTCACATGGGATAGAGATCACTAACATGATGAAAGATCTTGGTGGCTCATCACAGAGAAATCCTTGGGCCAGCAGAGGTTTAAAATTCTCACCTTTTAAAACTAGGCTTGGAAAAGGGGAGTGAGCGGATGGGGAGGAGTTTCTTGGAGCAAAGTGTTCTAGGAACAAGAAAGGGGAAATAAGTAGAACTCCATGCAGGTGCTGAAGGTCAGAACCATCTAGGCAGGCTGGGACAGAGACACAGATGTACTGGAATCTGATACTATGGGGAACAAGCCCTTCAAATTGTGAATGCTATAAACTCTGCAGCTCTCTATTGCAGACTTTAGGTATAAATATGTGTAAAGTAAACCATATTTCTTAAAGACACTAGCCTCCACCGTGCCTTGAATTCCCAATGGAAACACAACCCTGGGTGAGTGCCTGTAACTACCTGGGATTTTGCTATGCTTGGTGGAGATTGGAGGTAACACTATTTGTATAAATTGATAGAAGCTCTTGGAAGAAACAGGACACATCTTCCTGAATTTTTACTCTAAAAAGAGCAGAGGACTAAGGGGTGTTCAAATGACCCCTCCCCATACATGCAACAAGGACAACATGATAATGACTACTGGCAACACCCCAAAAGGGGCACCTCTCCTCCTGTGGCTGTACCTTCTGCATTGGTATGAAGGGACACTGCACACAACGATATGCATATGCAATTCCTCCATGCAAGCAGTAAGTCTGGCCCACCCTGGTTCCCATTCACATACAGCAGCCACCACACATATCCGTATGTATGTAGGACCCTTTCACATTAATGCTGAATGTGTAGCTACTGGCCAGCAGATAGCAGATAGATGCAAAGCTGCTCCCTCTCACACATTAAGCAGAAGCAGGGGAATGATGTTGTCTTATGAATTCCTGCCAATGACACCAGAATATGCCTGCTGGTTCCACCTGCACACACCTTGCTACACATCCCACAGGCTCTGAAACCCAACTCAGATATAAGGCAAAGGACGAACACGCAGCTAAGAATGAACTGCTGCAGTGGCTATTTGCAGACTGAGAGATATGTTACTGTCACTGAAAATAAACATCCCTGCAGTACAGTATTCCCTGGACGCTGTATGTGTAATGGAACCAGACTGAGAAGTTTGTCTTCAGAGCTGCACAAACATTAATCTGATGACACTGGTCTAGGTATGTGTGTGTGTGTGTGTGCATTTTGTAGCACACAATGATCTGGTTTACACCTAATACTAAGCCAAATTATGGCTGAGCTACCCATGATTTGGATTACTGTAGTTTTACATCTGAACTCAGGCTTGTGGTTTATCTCACTCCAAATGTTGAGCTGTAACCAAGGTTTGTTTTTTTGTACACCACTTGTGGTTTGTCTAGGGGAGACAAACCACAAGCTTGGGCTCAGACATAATGCTAAGCCAAACCATCATTTAGCCCTGGGTAGTCTATTTACAACAATCAACATTGGAACATAGCCTTATATTGAATTGGACCATTGGTCCATCTAGAATAGAATAGAATTTATTATTTATACCCCAGCCATTTGGCTGGGTTTCTCCAGCCACTCTGGGCGGCTTCCAACAGAGTATTAAAATACAGTGGTCTGTTAAACGTTAAAAGCTTCCCTAAAGAGGGTTGCCTTCAGATGTCTTCTAAAAGTCTGGTAGTTGTTCTTCTCTTTGACATCTGGTGGGAGGGTGTTCCACAGGGCAGGTGCCACTACTGAGAAGGCCCTCTGCCTGGTTCCCTGTAACTTGGCTTCTCGCAGTGAGGGAACCTCCAGAAGGCCCTCGGCGCCGGACCTCAGTGTCCGGGCAGAACGATGGGGGTGGAAACACTCCTTCAGGTATGCTGGGCTGAGCCCGTTTAGGGCTTTAAAGATCAGCACCAGCACTTTGAATTGTGCTCAGAAACGTACTGGGAGCCATCTAGCTCAGTATTGTCTACACTGACTGGCAGAAGATCTCTAGGATTTCAGGCAGGATTCTCTTCCAAGACTACCTGGAGATGCCAAGGACTGAACCTAGAATCTTCTACTTACATAGCAGGTGCTTGACCACCGAGCTATGGCCAGCCCTATAGCATTTGGTCTGCTGGACACTGATGGGGCGTGCATATAATCTTTTCAATTCTGAGTCAGAGAATTGAAAAGAAGGAGGGAAGAACTTTTAGATGATATGCTGCGCATACAGGCAAGCATAAGAAGCTTGACAAATTAACATACAGAACTAGTTAATTCCAGATTTCAGCACCATTCCTAGCTATTCCTGTCAATAGCGTGTATAAATGCTACCCAAGCACAAAGCACATGTCATTATTTCCTATGGAAAGATTGCAAACAGGTTAAGATACAGAAATCATCATTCATGTTACCTACAGAACAAGAGAAAGAGTCCATAACTCTGTAGCTGAAGTGATCAGATGCAAGAGAGGGCATTTGACTATGTCCAGCTTGTCTTAGCATCACTTTCAAAAACATTGTAAGCCATTCTCTGTGACAAGATTTATCTACCAATTTACCTATCAATATGCTCACTCCTGTATAACCAGCAAAGATACGGGAAGTGTCTCCTCTTATGCATGTGGTCAGCTTCCTTCCAGTCTGCTGGCATTTTTAAAAGGATCTTTGTAGGTTGCCTGTGGTTGTTGTTGTTGGCACTGCTCCTATGCCATTTAGAATATCTGGATCCTGTATCTAATATGCTTATTTTGTTGACCTTATTCATAGCAATCTATAATCCATTTATTGCAGAGTTACCCTGTTAATTAATAAATTGGATTGCTCTGGAATCAATATGTTGCAGATTGCCTGTCTGTAGTAACCACCTGTTGTTTCTACGTGGAAGCTTAAAAGCGGGCCAATTTCAACAGAACTTGCATTGTTTGTGCCCAGAATTGTTACTTCTAGATTGGGGAAGGAGCCAATGTTTAGTTACATATTTATAAAGTGCCAATTGATACACTGAGTCCTTTGTTGTTGCTCTTTTACTTGGGGATTCCAAACACCATCGCCACAGAAAGAAAGAAATGATGACAGATGCATGTCACAGTTAAAGCAAATTTTGAAACATGCAGCATTTATTGCTCATCATGTTTATTGCTCCGGATTTGACAATCATCATGTTTCACTATCAAGCTGCTGTATGATTCTCTTGTGGAGAATTGCTCTAAGACATGCACATATAATGTACAGTGGTACCTCTGGTTACGTGCTTAATTCATTCTGGAGGTCCGTTCTTAACCTGAAACTGTTCTTAACCTGAAGCACCACTTTAGCTAATGGGGCCTCCTGCTGCCGCCGCACTGCCGGAGCACGATTTCTGTTCTCATCCTGAAGCAAAGTTCTTAACCTGAGGTACTATTTCTGGGTTAGCGGAGTCTGTAACCTGAAGCGTATGTAACCCAAGGTACCACTGTACCGACTGAGAACTTATCAAACAAGCCCAGCACCTGCAATTCTCATTTCAGAAGCACAAAGAATTCTTCTAGATAGGTACCGCAGAAGACATTTAAACACCGCTTCCCTTTGTTGATAAGGATGCAGTGACTTTTCTGGCTTGGATCCTTTACCTGTCATCATATGCCCTTGTTCAAAATTAAAAAAAAATTACAGTTTAAGACTAAATGGTGATGATCATCTTATTGTCGTTAACAAGTGCCTTGACATTTGATAAAACTATCTCTTAACAGCTGCATCTTGTTGTTAACTACTCAGTGAACACACTGTGTGAATTTAGCTTTCACAGAATCCTGCTTTTTAAGATCCCCATCACAGGAATCCACTATTCCACTTTCCTCTTCTGATGCACGAGAAGAAGAGGAAAAGAAAACCTAACGGATTTCTCTTGGCTTCCTCTAATGCATTCAAACAGTTTTGTTACTTATTTCATTACATGTCACTGGGGAGAGTTTTCAGCATTCTGGAGATACGTGTGGATGCCGGCCTAAGTTTCATTATTATAATCTAAGCAACTAGAACGGGAAACATGTTATTGGTTCATATTATTGTTATTCTGCTGCGATTTCCCCACAAAACCTTTTGAGCTTTCTGAGGTTCATGGATAAATGATTAAACAAGGTAGTTTTGCAATTTAATTTTATTCTGTAGATTGGACTTGCACCTTTGACTTAGATGTTTTTATCTTGCTGGGAAAACTGCTGCCAACATTTGTGCAGGTTGCTGCACTGAGAGAGAGAGAGAGAGAAAAGAAGAAGAAGAAGAAGAAGAAGAAGAAGAAGAAGAAGAAGAAGAAGAAGAAGCAGCAGCAGCAGCAGCAGCAGCAAAGCCCAGGGCTTAACACAGGCGGTCTCACATCTCCATACCACTGTTAAAAGGTCTGTGTGGGCCAAAGATGTTCCCACAAAGAAGTGGGCATCAGCTGTAAACAATGAGTGATTGGGATTCTCCCAGTGGGCCTTAAACTGTGATTGTCCCTTCAGCCTCACTTTGTAGAGGGAGGCCTGATACAGATAGTGCCACTGTCAAATCTTTGTAACGCTGCCCCATCTCTTTCTCATGTAGACCATGCACCAGTTCCACCATTCTCCAAAAGATCAGTTTACATGGACAGGAAAGATGGCAGTCATGTTTATATATCCCTGGGATAGAAAAGAGTATACAGGAAACCCTTCTCAGAAGCATCAGCACATAAGACTGGATTCAGAGTCAGTCATGGCCATTGACTGAAATATTTTCCTTATACTCTTTCAGATCCTTGTAAAATGTCTATACATGGGGAATATATAACATGACTGTCGTATTTGCCATATTTCCTTTCCCAGACAAACTACGTATTTCTTGGAGAACAATGGAACAGTGGATGTACTTAAAGTATAACTAACCATCTGGACCATACCCATTACTTTTAACACAGGATCCTCATAGGTAGGTACAGATACTAATACTGTACACTAGTAGAGTTTAGCACATGTGCCCACAGGAAAAGATTGTTCTCATTACACAGATACTAGCATAATTAACTAGTCTGTTAGGTGAACCTGTAACAACCAAACTGAACACAGCCCAGTGACTACTTATGGTGTTCTGGCAGGTGCTAAGTAAATAAGTCAACTCACTTCCTGCCCTGTTTTAATAGTCTACAGCAGTACACAACAATGTGCATTTCCACAAGCCACTGGTGAGTTTATCATGGCTGGTAGGCTATGTCTGGCCTGCTAGGTCACAAATTTGTGTGCCCCTGGTGGTCAGAGTAGCAGTGGGCAAAGTGACTCTATTGTGTTAAAGAACCACCCAGCTAAATAAAAACTCATACCCTTCAACATTTCTCAGACGAAAATAAGGACACCCAAACATTACTCCAATGAAAATAAGGATGTCCTACTTGGAAGTGGGGACGCGGGTGGCGCTGTCGGTTAAACCACAGAGCCTAGGACTTGCCGATCAGAAGGTTGGCGGTTCGAATCCCTGCGACGGGGTGAGCTCCCGTTGCTCGGTCCCTGCTTCTGCCAACCTAGCACGTCCAAAGCACGTCAAAGTGCAAGTAGATAAATAGGTACCGCTCTGGTGGGATGGTAAATGGTGTTTCCGTGCACTGCTCTGGTTTGCCAGAAGTGGCTTTGTCATGCTGGCCACATGACCTGGAAGCTGTATGCCAGCTCCCTCAGCCAATAAAGCGAGGTGAGCGCCGCAACCCCAGAGTGGGTCACGACTGACCTAATGGTCAGGGTCCCTTTACCTTTACCTTACTTGGAAGTGAGCTCTCCTTTATTGCAAGCCTTCAGGTCATGCTTGGGTATGTCTTTATTGTTACTGCAGCAAGTGTGATACTGAAGTGTACTTTGGCATGTCCTGTCTGAGATTCCTTTTCTGCTACTAGGAATAAATCGCAACATCATGTGTCATGATGCTGACACAGAATAAATAACAAAATACATAAATGTGTCATGGTGTAGCATTCTCTGGCCATTGCCACATTTTCTTCTCTTGACAAATTAACTACATCAGTGTAAAGTATCTAACACCATCTGAGCATGAACGAAGGAAGTGAATATCTCTCAGCTTAGCCTGTGTCCACACTCCTCGGGAAGTGAAGTGCACATAACATTAGCTACAATCCATATCTATCCTGTATTTATCTTCTCGTTTCTTATGAAATACTACATTTTTATTCCCCCTCCCCCGAAAAGCCCCCTAGTTTCAATCAAAACTGAGAAAAACAATGACTTGGCTGCATGTTAAGCTGGCAATGTGTACCCAGCCCTAGTTATGCAAGCTGTGCAGGTCATGCATCCCATTTTAAGGACAAACATCACACAATTTCAGTGCATCCGACTCAGGACTCATGGCATACGTTGGCATTATGAACACACTGTATTCATTGTACAAATGGGCTAATCATGAGTTCCAGTGGCATTGCTAAGTTTAGGCATAACTAATCTGCAGTCAGTGATCTTGTGAATACTCCTTTCACATCCAGACAACTTATCACCACTGTCAAATAACTTGTATAAATCTAGATTTGGGGATTTGCTGCAGGACATACATAAGGAGAGCCTTGCTGGATCAGACCAGAGGCCTAATAGTTCAGCAACCCATTTTTCTCACAGTGGCCACAGTTTTGGGGAAGCCCACAAGCAAGACAGGAGGGCACTATCCCTCTCCCTCTTTTGCTCTCCAGCAACTGGCATTTAAAAGGATGCTGCTTCCACTAATGGAGATGGCATATATAGCCTTAACGACTAACAGCCACTGATAATCTTATGCTCCATGAATTTGTTTATTCCCCATTTTAAAGCTATCTAAATCAATAGCTGTTACCATGTACAACACACATATGGCTACATATATGTTTTTGCCAAGAGGCATTTGGAACCAAAAGCAATCGCTGAAAGCCATCTTGGGATGAGATTCAGGAGCAGTTGGTGGGGTAGAGGTGGTGCTCTGTTAACTCCCCCCCCCCAGCAGTGTTGCTGCTGCATGTGTACTGGAAGAAGCAAAGATCGCCAGTGTCAAAGCAATGATTCTTCAACATCAACTTCATTGGACTGGTCATGTTGTGTGGATGCCTGATGATTGTCTTCCAAAGCAACTACTCTATTCCAAACCTAAAAATGGAAAGCGTAATGCTGGTGGTCAACAAAAGAGGTTTAAAGACTTTCTCAAGGCAAATCTTTAAAAATGTAGTACAAACGCCCAAAACTTGGAAACACTGGCCTGCAAGTGCTGGAATTGGAGAACTGCCTTTACCAAAGGTGTCATGGGCTTTGAAGATGCTTGAACTCAGGATGAAAGGGAGAAATGTGCTAAGAGGAAGGCACGTTTAGCAAACCTTCACTGTGATCAATTCCCACCCAGAAACCTATGTCCCCACTGTGGAAGGTCCCGTGGATCCAGAATTGGCCTCCACAGTCACTTACGGAGTCACTGTTAAAACCGTGTTTATGGAAAACAATCTTACACGGCTACAAGTGATCACCAAAGAGGAAGCAGCAGCTGCATATATCAGAGTGGGGGTGGGGCAGGGCAGTGTTGTGATGGGGCCTGCATAGACAAACCACTGCACTTTGGCTGCCACTTCTGACTGGAATAGGGATGCAAAATCCTGTCCTCTTCTGCTTTTCTTTCTGCTCTAAATCAGCTACGTTTCTACCAGCAGGGACCTGTTTCCTTTGGAACAGAAAAAAATATATCTCTGGAAGGGTAAGGGTAAGCAGACTCCCCCCCCCCCACATGCTGCACTCAAGACTGAAGCCTGCCATATTGTTTTGTGGCGGTTTGTTTGTTTAAAATAGCCACTGAGAGAAGCAGGCCCAGCAATGTGTGCCATGTACACTTTTCAACCTTCATGTTCTAAATCATGGGGTGTGTGCCCAAGGGCAAGTGCTATGACCTTAAAGAACATCCGGCTTGTGAAATCAATGAACACAAATAGTGCTTGAATGTGGCCAGGCACAAGGGAGCTTGTCCATGAGGTGGCGGGAAAGGGCGAGGTGGAGAGCAAATTTGGGCTACAAACATTGTACTCCTGACCTCTGTGGGGACAACAAACACACATACCAATGTGTGTTGTGCTTGGTTCCTCAGATACAAGCCAAAGCAATGTAAGTCAGCCTTGCATTTGGCAGTCAGAGAGCCTCTGTGTGTACAGTTCTGGTTGCCTCACTTCAAAAAGGATATTACTGGATAAGGTGAAGTTCAGAACAGGGCAAGCAAAGTGAGCAAAGGGGATGAGGAAAGGTTGCAGCATTTGGGACTTTTTGGTTCAGAGAAAAGGCAAGCGGGAGTGACATGACTGAAGTTTATAAAAATATGCATGGGATGGGATGGAGGAAGTAGTTTTTCTGCCCCTCTCCTAACACTAGAACTGATGGCCCTCCAACGAAGCTGAATGTTGGAAGATTCGGGACAGATAAAAGAAAGCAACTACGGAACTCAGTCCCATAGGAGGCAATGATGGCTGCTAACTTAGATGGCTTTAAAAGAAGATTGGGCAATTTCATAAAGAAGGCTATCAATGGCTATTAGCTAGAGGCAATAATGCTTCCAAATAATGCTGGAGGCCACAGGCAGGGAGAGTGCTCATGTGCTCAGATCCTTCTTGCGGGTTTCCCACAGGCTTTTGCTTGACCACTGTGGGAACAGGATGCCAGACAAGATGGGCCCATTGGTCAGATCCAGCAGGCTTCTCTTATGTTCTAATACATTAAAGGCCAAACTACATGTTACACACTAGCTAATGCATATCACTGCACCCAGAACCTTCCTTCTTTCCCCCATTAAATTCTGCTCTGAGAGCGTCAGAGAAGGAGGGCAAAATAGGTGCCCATTATTTCCCTGATCCATTATTTGCCCCCACCCAGCTTCTTTCTCCCTTCATGGGGTTCTATTTCCTCCAAACATGTTTTACAAGAGCTCCAAAGAGCTCAGTCTTCAAGAAAGTGCCTGTCCTGTTTATAATTCCTCCTTTTCATTGAGATTTTAAGCTCTCTGTTGATTCCTTAAGATATCTGTCTGGTTATTTTGCCATGGAAACAGCCATTGCCTTGCCTTGAAAGTCTTCCATTCCCCTCCCCTCTCCCCCGGCCATCATTCTCCATCCTTTCACCTTGCAACTGATAGCCATAATTCCAGGCGAGACAATGCTGAGCTTAGCTGAAATTATCAGCTATTGTCCTAAATAATTATCCTCTACAGTTCTCATCGCCACCAACAGATAAACTCCAGGCCCTCCGTAGTTCAGAGATGGACTCTAGTTATCAGACAGCATTAAACATACTGAGTCACTGCAGGGAGGCAAAATAACTTTTCATTAAATTACCTAAGGCAATCATTTTCAGGGAAGGTGGAGAGGAGCAAGGGGCATCCTTTATCCACGCTCTTGTGCCATGTTATAGTGGGCTGCTAATATCACACACTGCCTGATTGGTTTTCTCAACTAGTCTGCTGACACATGTGTTAGCCATCAATCCTAAATATATGATATTTTTCATTACTTAGTCTAGGGGTAGCTAACCCGTGGCCCTCCCAAAGTTGTTGGACTACAATTCCCATCATCCCTGTCAATTGGCAATGCTGACTGAGGCTGATGGGAGTTGGAATTCAATATCATCAGGAAGGTCAGAGATCCCCAAACCATGGCCCAGCATCTGGCAGAGGGACTGCTAGACCTCATTGCCTAACACCCTTCAGAGGAACTAATACACCCCAATGTGTTACCACCAACAGTGGTATATTTTCTTCAGAGTTCGCAGGAGCTAAAATTTAGTCATTTAATATTAGGTACCTGATATGTGAGGGACGTGGGTGGCGCTGTGGGTTAAACCACAGAGCCTAGGGCTTGCTGATCAGAAGGTTAGTGGTTCAAATCCCCGCAACAGGGTGAGCTCCCGTTTTTCGGTCCCTGCTCCTGCCAACCTAGCAGTTTGAAAGCATGTCAAAATGTGCAAGTAGATAAATAAGTACCGCTCTGGCAGGAAGGTAAACGGCGTTTCCGTGTGCTGCTCTGGTTCGCTAGAAGTGGCTTAGTCATGCTGGCCACATGACCTGGAAGCTGTACGCTGGCTCCCTCGACCAATAAAGCGAGATGAGCGGAGCAACCCCAGAGTCATCCTGGACCTAATGGTCAGGGGTCCCTTTACCTTTTTACATGATATGTGTACCTAGCAAGTTACCTGAAGTTTATTTATTTATTTAAATGGGAATTGAATCTGTGGTGCTCAGCTAGAGATTTCATCTAATCTGCAGATGGGTATGCTTTTATCCTCATGTTAGGTAATGTCACTGAACTGATAAGAACATGAAACAAGAATATGTCAATTGAGAAACAAGCTCAAGGAGCTGCTCCTTCTTCCTATGGTAAGGTTCTATCCATCTATAGACTTGAAAAAGTGTTGGAGAGCCAATTTGGTGTAGGGGTTAGAGTGTTGGACTAGGACCAGGGAGACCAGGGTTCAAATCTCCACTCAGTCATGAATTCTTACTGGGTGACTTTGGGCCCATCGTGGTCTCTCAGCTTAATCTTCTGATTAATGGTTGTTGTGAGGAGAAAAAGGGGAAGGGGAGAACCCCTGGAGGAAAGGTGGATATAAAATAAAGTTTGCTTTTGATCACCAAGACAGACTTCTGTCGAAGCTTTCCAAAGAAGAGCAAGAGCCACACAGAATGCTTTGAGCTGTGTTGCAGGAAGGCCAAACAGAGTTCCACTGATGGTGAATGAATGAGCCAGCAGTACTCTGTCCATGATAAAGAGCCATCTCTGTGAAATGATGTACCCAGGCATGTAATCAGTACGGGGCAGGCACTGCTAACTTCATCTTAGGCTGATCAGGCTGGGTGGGGTTCCTGAGACAGTCAACATCCAATGCCTTAGAGATAGCTCAGAGCAGGGCAGAGTTGGGAGGAGGACAATGACAGTGCATGCAACATGCATTGATGGAACCTGACAGTGGAGGGACATTGGGGGCCCAGCAGCTATCACACTGCAAGATCAGGGCCACTGGAGTAGCCAGTAGGGTGTACATGCTGTTTTCCCAGGTGGTTGTGATCATCAGTGCTAACACTATGAGAGGAACATAGGAAGCTGTCTTATACTGTATCAGACCGTTGGTCCACCTAGCTCAGTATATTTTTGCATGGACTGACAATGTCTTTGCAGTATTTCAGACAGGGAATCTTTCCTAGCCCTACCTGGAGATGCTGAGGATTGAACCAGGAACCTTCTCATGCAAAACAGGCACTCTACCACTGAGCTTGTCCCTGCTAGATTACTTTGAATGAAGGAAAGGGGCAAAAAGAGCTTGAGTGGTTCATCACTTGGTGAGCCTGGAATGCTAAGTAAGAGATGTGTTCAGAAGAGGAAGGCAAGCTGTGCACAGATGTTGTCCAAACAGGCAATTTTCAAAATTCGGAAAGGAGGGGATGTCTAGAGAAGCACCGTTATCAGACTGTAAGCACTTTGTGCATTCATTTTGAGGCTCCAGTTATCTCTGTGATGGTGTGCACTGCAAAGCAGGATATCAGGCTGTTTTGTAACAGCACACACTTCAAATGACAGCACTGAGTTTCATGCTAAAATATTCAGACCTCTGTGAAAATTCAGGTGGTCCAGCCAGGACGCACTAAAGAGTAGCGAATCTGCAGCCCTCCCAATGTTTTCAGGCTACAACTCCTATCAGTCCTGACCATTGGGGATGCTGGCTGGAGCTGATGGGACTTGGAGCCATCAAGTTCCCTGTCCCCATATTATGCAAATAAAGTAAACATACGCATATTTGTAATGCTTGGGCTTATTTATTTTGAAAGCAAAAGCTGGGCTTTTTGACAGTGGCTGATAATAGGGTTTTATACTGAACCTTAATGGCTGATGTAAATTTTTAATGATTTCATATTGTTGCTTTTTTTTTTGCTCACTGTTTGATGTGGAGTTATCCTTTTTGTACATCACTGAATTATTATTATTATTACATTTATATTCCATCTTTCCTGCAAGTAGCTCAAAGTGCCCTTTTCTGTTTCATCCTCACAACAACATTGGAAGGTGGGCTAGCTGAGAGACAATGACTGGCCCAAGGTTGCCTAGTGGTCTTCATGGCTGAGTGGGGATTTGAACCCTGGTTAGAAATCAAAAAAGTGACTAAGAGGAACATAATTTACTAAATAAAACCTACACGAAAATACATTTGCCTAGAATCTCAGCAGGCACAGGCTGTACAAAGGATGTTCCTAGAACTAGCCTTTATCCAGACATATGCTATCGCCAGCAGCAAGGACTAGCATGCATTGTCTTTTTTTAATGACAAGAGGCAGTACTAGGCAAACTTCCATTTGTCTGCTCCCTTAGGCTCCTGCACATAAATCCTATGAAACCTTGACTTTCAGTGGAGCTTTTCGTGAGAGCTGAACAGCCACAGCTCACAGGACTGTGGAGAGAATCCATGACTTGGCAGAAAAGAAGAGTCTTATTCAGCATGCCAGTGAGGCTTCCCTTCCCTTTATCTACAGCTGCTCTGCCAAAATCTTCAGTGCCGTCTGCTACTACGGGGAAAAAATGGGGGGACACATGAGAAAGATCATACATTCATTTGAAGACCTCGTCACTTTGGAAATGTAGTGGGCAGGTGGCATAAACACAGTTCCATGCCTCTGTTATCATATTCACCATGGAGATTATCAGCAGGTTAAACTATGGCAGAAAGGTGATTGTTATGCACAGATATAATTTACCGATAGGGTGCTGTAAAACACACCGCACTTTCATGAGGATATTTCCTTTTGCCATATGGAACTGTAGACAGTATCTGCATCTGTATAAGATCTCGCGACATAGTATTTCCGCTCTTACAAACATGAGCTTGCCAATGACCTCTATATTAAACAAGAAGAACTACAGAAAAACAAACAGACTTCTGCATTTTGTGAACCATACCTGCTAGACATAGCCAGCACTTCCAATTTCTCTGCATTATGGTGCATCAGCCTGTGCCAAATGCACTACACAAGTGGATGAGGGAACTTATGGCCTTCCAGATATTGTTGTACCCCAACTCCCATCAGCCCCAGTCAGCACAGCCAATCATTAGGGATGGTGGGATTTCTAGTCCAGGAACATCTGGAAAAGAACCTCAAGTTCTCACCCTTGGTGCAAATCCTCTGAGATATCCATTGTACCGTTCAAAGTTTATTTCAGTGTGTTTCCCCTCATGTATGAGGTTAGTGGTGTGGATTTCATTCTGGCTAGAGCAAAGCAAACTATGAAGTGGTACAAGTGATATTGTGTTGCTTTTCAGATCTTCTGAGGGTCAGTATAAGAATTCTGGCATTAACTATTCAACAGTGGCAGTGGATAGGAATATAGAAAGCTGTCTGATACCAGGCTAAGACTGTCCATTTAGCTCAATGTTGCCTACTCTGGGTGGCAGCATCAGTCTCCAGGATGTCATGTGGAAGTCTTCGCCATCACCTAGTTCTTTCAAATGTAGATGCATGAAATGGAACTTGAGGTTTTCTGCTTGCAAAATATATCCTACTGAGCTTTGCTCCCTCCTCATAATCAGTGTGCACAGAAACAGGCTAGATGGATCCATTGGTATGGATCAGTATAAGACAGCTCCTTCAGTGTTACCATACTAATAGCCCATCGCCTAATTATGTTAAGTTGGCAGGCTGACTAAATAGTCTTAATAATGTAACATATGGTCAGCAGCAAATCATGGCGTTAACGTTTTGCAACAAGTTTCAGAAAACACTTGAGATTGGCTTTGCTGCCGCCTACTGACAGTAGTGGAGCAAAGCAGCTTTGCAAACTTTTTTTTTTTTTTTGCAGGTATATGCAGCTGTACCCACAAGAGCTGGCTCCGGAGATGCAATTTTTTTGTTTGTGTGCAACAACAAGGGTAAAAGAATCACAGAAGCGTAGAGTTGGAAGGGACCCCAAGCGACATCTAGTCCAGCCCCCTGCAATGTAGGAATATTTTGCGCAAGCCATGACCCTGAGATTAAGAGTCTCATGCTCTACTGACTGAGCTACAAGGCTACAAGGCAGCAAACACTTTGGGACCAGGAATTTAGTAGAGAGCGGTCTGTGATTTTATGCCTCTCAAAGCATTGTAGATCTCATTCAGTTTTGAGGGCTTGTTGATAGAGCTAAGGTGAGCAACTTCCAACCAGCCCAACATTTTCCAAATACAAAAAGTGGCTTAGCTTTAACCCTGAAGCAAGGGGGGGGGGCAGGACAAAGACCAGGATACTTGCCACCTGCCTTCATCAGTGTACTCGGAGGCACACAGTACAGGTTGAAATGCCCTGATTTTGTCCAGTACTGACCTTATTCTTAACACAAAACAGATCTCAAACTGCAATTACAACTGAACAAAAGAAATGCAAATATGCACCCTCAATAGGATGCTTGGGAGCACTGAAATGTGAAGCTGAGGGTGAAGGCTGTTGCTTCTGTGGTTAGAAAACAATGTTTATCCACATGAAAAAATAGCCAATTTACACACTACATCCAAATATATGCTAGAGTTATATATGCACTCCACACACAGAAAACTTTTTGCATAAGCATAGGCAGAGCTACAATTCCCGGGTTCCCTGTGAAGAGGAATTGACTGTTACACTGCTCCGAGAACTGTAGCTATGTGAAGGCAATTAGGGTTTCCTAACAACACACTTAACAAACTACAGTTCCCATAATACTTGGGGGGGGGGAGGGATGGCTGTTTAAAGCGGCATCATAGCATTTTGAATGTATGTTGTGAATGTGACCTAAATCTGGTCGTTATTGAGCATTTCTTCTCATTAGTTTGCAGGGTGGTTCAGTGGCAATGAGCATGCATCCTGCACTCATCCTGATTTGCTTGCAGGCAAGATGTTTACATGTCTTCCCATTAATCATCCTATCCTCCCACCTTTTTCAATATACAGTATTTCACCATCTCTTTCCAACCTGTAAAAAGTCCACTTTTTAAAAAGTAGATCTGTTGCACTGGGGCAGCCTTTCTCGACCTTGGGGTCCCAGAAGTTGTTGAACTACAACTCCCACCATCCCTAACCACTGGTCCTGGTAACTAGGGATGATGGGAGTTGTAGTTCAACAACATCTGGGGACCCAAGGCTGAGAAAGGCTGCCCTAGGGTGACAAAGCACTTGAATCACATTAGATGTGCGAAAGAAGCTCACAAAATACTACTGACAGCCTGGAGGCACTCACGGAGCCAGTCCTACTCCTACCATTTGCAATTTTCCCTTAGAGATAAGACATCTCAACAGATTAGAGAACCATCTTTATCCACTGAGGCCCAACAGTGTGCAGATTTGCTTCCAATATAGTTAGGTGCCATTTGCAAAGCATGTGTAAAATAACAGTGGGATGGGACATCGCAAATGGGAGGAGCTGTGGGGTAGCAGCATTGGGAAGAGGAGCTTCATTTCTGCAGCACACCGAGTAACACTGGTACATGATAGGAGGCCACAGATTTACACCCACTCTTGGGCACGATCAGAGGTGTCAACTTGAATAAAATACAGGGGGAGCAGGTAAGCCCCACCCCTCATAAATGATCACATGACTTGCTGCACACACACTATTTGAATGTCAATGTCCATCAACTTTGAGGGGGGGGCCCAGCCCCCTTAAATATTTTATTGGGGGAACCAAAGGGACCTCAGCCCCTAGGAGTTGGCTCCTGTGGGCGCAATAGTAGAACCAACTGTGTCAGAACGCAGGTTGGGTCCCAAACTGGTATAAATCTGGTATAAACCTCGGGCAGGAAGGGGTGCTGAAACCACACCATCGTTTGTATGCAAAAGATCCCCAATGCACCCCCTGAACATTCCAGTTTGAAGAGAAACCAGCATTAGGTAGCAGGCAATTACAAAGGCTTTCCAGCCGACACTCTGAAGCAGGAGTGGGCAACTTTTTCAGCCAGAGGGCCACATTCCTTTCCAAGCAACTTTCTGGGGGCCACATGGCAGTGGTGGGTGGGACAATGAATATATATTTTACCTTTGGCTACTTGCCCATTCGGGCCGCCTTTAGCATATGCGCCGACAGGGTGCAAAGTTCCGCCCAGTGCCCCCAAATTTTATTTAGCCACCCCCATATTTTTAGGGGGGCCCTCAAAGTTGTTCAGCTTTTTTGGGGGAGGGGGGAAGCCAAAGTTGTTGTCGCTTTCACCTGTAACAACGACGCAGCAAAAATAACTGCTTTTCCCTGGGAACCCTGGGAATATTTGACGTTACGGAGTAACAGAGCGATGTGGGGGACGGGGACTTTCGTTCCATTGCTTTTCACTGCCGCCGATCGAGAGGGATTGGTATACAGTAGGTATACATTTGGCGCCCCCCCCCCAGAATACATTTGCCACCACCCCCCATAATTTGGCACCCCTGGGTAAAGACAGCCCTGTGGCTCATTTCCACATACACTCGCACACCACCAGGCAAGCAAAAGGAAGGAGGGCATCAGGCTGGGTCTGTGAGGGGTGTGGCCAGGGGAGAGTCCCAAGGACCAGGGAAGGGTGCCACATTTGTCCCCCATGACTGAGGTTCCCCATCCCTGCTTTGAAGAGTCATCATCTGCCAGTCTAGACAATACTGAGCTACACAGACTATTGGAGCTGCTTTAAGACTGCAAATGTGGCTTGTGTCCTTAGCAAGCCTGGCTTAGCATAAGAGAGAATCCTGAAGCCCAGCACGGGAGAAAATAAAGTCAAAGAGCAGTATGGATGGAGGAAAGGATCCAGCACATCTTCTGCCCATGAGACCCTCCAAGTCCATTTGCCATAAACCTAGAGCTGTCCTGTCTAGTTAGTCTTGACTTTTCAAATTAAAATTCTGCTTCATGTGAGAATTGAAATCTGCTTCATGATGCCCACAAGGTGGCGTCCTGGGACTTCTCAACAGGCTTAGCTACATATGACTGGCTACAATTCTACAAATTAAACAAATAAATTGCTTACTGTTATCAGATCCCTCTTAAAAATGCTCAGGTTAAAACAAAAACAACCAGGAGAGATTTTTATTCATATCATAGGAACAAAGGATTCTCTGCCTGAATCTTCTAACCAATGGGGGATGGCTAAGCAGAAACAGAATGCAAAAAGTAAGTCATCAAATATAAACCACTTTGAGGGGTTTTTCTAACAACAAGTGGTGTAGAGATGTTGTGAAAAAGGAAACAAAATACACAAACAAGTGTTTTGCTTCATGGATATAGCCACAGAATATTTTTGAAGCCAGAAAGTACCGTACATAATTTGGGGGCTGTGGGGGGGGGGGGGTAAAGTTATCCACCATTACTAGCAAGAGTATCTACCTTACATGGGTTTAATCTCCAGCATTTCCCAGAAGGGTTGGGAATGTCCCTGCCTGAAACCTTGGAGAGATAACAGTCAGCTAGATGTCCAATAGGCTGGCTTAATGTTCTCATGTCTCCCACAGGGATGTGCCACGTACTCAGATGGGTCAAGGTGAGAGGGCCATAGTGAATCAGAGAGGAAGTCCCCGGGGTTTGAAGGGAAATTATAGTTTGTAAATTTCTTCCTCCAGGTACACATACACACTTTAAACTAATAGTGGCACTTGAAAATAAGAGAAACATGCACAACCAAGGAACTTCAAGATCAGGGGGTGGCTGAGCAAAAAATACTTCCTGTAATACTTCCAGAATAGACATTGTGAGGACATGAGCCGCATGGACGTGTGTATTTCTGAATGTGTGCATAAGGATAAATGGACCTGACAGTATAAAGTGACACAAGTATGTGAACATATGCAGAAAGCAAACGGATGGCCGAGAGGTTTGGGCAGATGCCAGAATGTTTAAAATACTGCTAAAATAGATAGATGTTGTTTTCCTAAGCAGGCAGAATGGACAAAATGAGATGGGCAATGTAATGGGGCTTGGAACAAGGTGACAAACCTATGCTGGGAAGTGAGTCTCATTGGAAAAAAAGTGTGAATTACTTCCAAGTAAGTATCAGCTTTGTTAAAATTAAGGGCTCTAATAAGTACATGGTGGAACTACATAGGAACTACTTGATTTGTTCCCAGCAGCCAAGTCTTGCCTGCTCTGCCTGATAGCAGCTCCCTACTCAGCAGTGGTTCCCCCCCATCACTTCCTACCAGAAAGTAGCGCCAGAGATTGAACGTGGGACATTCAGCATGTATAGCAACCTCTGAGCTGTGGCCCTTCCCCCAGCCAACGAGGTCATCAGCACCACTGGTTAATCAAGTGATTAATCAGGATCCTTCCCTGTGCACCCTAGACCCCATCATAGAAAAACAGACTTGTTGCATCCTGATTTCACTCACATCTAAGACAGGAAATGGTACTCACTTTTTAAGGCCTCTTATTGGGTAGTTCTCCCTGGGTAGCCATTGAATTAAACTCCCAAGTCCCTTTCTGGTTCGACATGATCAGCAAAGAAATTTAGGCATGTGTAGACATCTCTACCGGCATCAGTCCTAGCAGGAAGTCTCTCTCTTTTTGCTTGTTTGTATTATTATCGGCACCTGGTCTCCTGAAATAGATTTCTTGGCAGCCCCTAGGGGAGCAGGGACTGCCCTAGCGTCCTCAAGAGGGCCTGGCTAGCAAGTACACAGTGCAACTGTAACTTGGATACTCTCTCTCGCGCTGCTAAGTGAAACACAGATCAAGAAAGCAGCAGCCTGAAGTGATGGCAAGAGATTTCTTTCTTTTTACTGTGGAATGAGTGAGAGAAAGTATGACCGTAGAAACTACTCACTCTGCTGACTTGGACAATGAAGTCCCTAATAGGTCTATATAGCTGGTAATATACAAAATAGAGTATTCACAGAGAAGGCTGCAGTTTGGCCTTGACTGACCTGGTGTCTTCCAGAAGTTTGGACTACAACTCCCATCAGGCCCAGCCAGGGCAGCTCTACTCCAATACATCTGAAGGGAAAACAGACTAATGACGGCTGCTACAACTGATGACTAGTTCCCAGTTTCTTATCCTCTACAGACCTGTACAAGTAGCATGTATAAGCGATTGATGTCTATATGCTTCTGCACTGTCAAAATTAGCTTTGAACTACACTATATGTCACAGATCTCCTTCATAAAGAGACCACATAACACCAGTCCTGAAAGACCTACATTGGCTCCCAGTACGTTTCCGAGCACAATTCAAAGCGTTGGTGCTGACCTTTGAAGCCCTAAACAGCCTCGGCCCAGTATACTTGGAAGGAGCATCTCCACCCCCACTGAAGTTCAGCTCCGAGGGCCTTCTGGTGGTTCCCTCACTGCGAGAAGTGAGGTTACAGGGAACCAGGCAGAGGGCCCCCTCGGCAGTGGCACCTGCCCTGTGGAACGCCCTCCCATAAAAAGTCAAAGAAATAAACAACTATCTGACTTTTAGAAGATATCTGAAGGCAGCCCTTTTTAGGGAAGTTTTAATGTCTGATGTTCGATTGTATTTTTAATATTTTGTTGGAAGCCACCCAGTGGCTGAGGTATAAGAAGTAAATAATAATAATAATAATAATAATAATAATAATAATAATAATAATAATAATTTCCCCTTCAAGATGCACCAGCAGTATCTCAAGGACAGGCCCTCTCAGAGGTCCAGAGAGACCCAGGCCATTTCTAGCTTTGGAGGCCCTTTTGACAACAAATGAAAACAAAATAAGGCACTCCTGGTGCCCCCAAAAGAGTGAGTGTTTTGTTTATATAATCAGCTACTTTTATTTGACACGTTCATCATGGTCTAATCTTTGTGCATCAGAACCAGATATATTTGTCTTAATATCTATTAACATAACTATATCTGGTTGTTGTTGTTTTTTTCAAAAAAAACATGCATTGACCAAATCACCTCTCTTAATTATTTGTTTAAGATTTTGCACACACAAAACAGAACATGAAGAAGTAACACAAGAGATCAAATGCTCACTTTCATTATGGTTCAAGAACTTGATACAGTGATGTTGAATCTTTACATTAAACAATCTAGATTGCAAAGTGTATTTGCTTAAATGTGCCACTCTAAACTGATAAACTGTGTTACAGTTTGACCCAGTAGGTACAAACATGCTTGCACCCCCCCAAAGTGTCTAAATTTGAACCCCGCTTTGAGCTTGAGACCTTGGGGCCAAATGGCCCTCATCCCCACCCCCATGGCTCTGCTCAGTTGCTGAGATATATCCAATTACTCATATAGTTGTGTGTTAAAGAACTGTGTGGACCAGGAACTATGGACCAACTTCATTCTGTAAATTTCATCACCTCCTGCTGTCCTTCAATTCCTCTCCAGGATTTGTAGGGTTGCCAGCTTTCTCCCCGTTACAAGACCCTTGTGTGTTCAACAGCTGTGTGACATGCAGAAATTCAGCATGTCAACCCCCCAGCAGTGCTTTCAAACAAGTGACTCGGTATGTGAAACTGAAGTGGGAAAATAACTGGGTGAGATAATTTACCAACACAGAAATGACCTTTCTGTTCTGCCCTATCTTTGGCAGCTACTCCTTTGGAATTTGCCTCTTTTGCCAAGCGTATTGGACTTCCCTCAAGTCTTTTATCAGCAGGGCAAGTGTGAGAACGTAGGGTGCATTCTGAGGGACAGCAGCCATCTTAGAACATCTTATGGTGCAGGTTCAGGTGCAGTGGAAAGAACTCCACAATTTCAGAAGGTCTTCATTTCCCCCACCAAACCTGATAAGCTCACCTGTTTGCCCTTATGACTGTGGTCCTGTGTACACTCACATAAGAGCAAATCCCATCAAACACAATGGGAATGATTTCTGAGTAAACATGAAGAGATTGCTGTATTTCATGATGTCTTCAAGCACAACCAACTTTGAAAGGACAACCAAGGGGGGGAGCAGTCATTACATTGTAAATTGCTTTGGGATGCCTCATGGGAAGTGATTCATCAAAGAAATAAATAATAATCAAAAGTAGGGAGATGTCTGTTGAGTCATTGAAGCTGATATATCTCAGTCTTTGGGGCCTTTTGGCTCAGCGTCTGGCCACTCCCCCAATTGCTACTAAATCAATCTCCGATAGGAAGTAAGCTGACCCACAGAATTTGTGGGAAGCCTTTTGGACTTAGGCGGTGGTTCCATAAAGCCAACAGCTTCAAGTTACAGGTCAGGAGTTGTAAATATTTCCGCCACGCACTTGACACTGATTAGCCAAAACAATCTGCACATTCACATGTAGCTTTTCCTTGCTGCCATCTGTGTCTCTCTCCCCCCCCCCCTCAGTACTGCCCCACCCGCTCTTCCTGGGGCAGGCTTGATCACTAGGTACAGGGCGGGCGGGCAGCGTATGCCTCAGGCGTGGGCTTCAGATAGGATTACCCCCTAGTAATAGCGTGCTCAGATTGCCAGTTTTGACATTTACTAGGTGAGAGTGAAGGGGCGTGCCCCAAAACCTTTCAGGAATGTTAATTGGCTAAAGCTGTGGCCAATGCAAAGCAGCCTGCAACAGGACAGGCCACCTTGTCTGTTTGGTATTAACTGTGTTTAGGATTGGATTTTGAATTGAGTTTTACGGAGGCTGCCTGTGACTTCGCTCTTTGGCACTTCTTTGTACACAGGAAGGATGGCACGATTCACACCAGCTTTCTAGAGGCATTAAATTGGATGTCTCCATGTTAAGGCTTGTGCTGAGGATTTGCTACACATCTAAGCCTCAACCCCCCTTGAACTGTTAACGTGACAGCTTGTCCTTTCTGTAGCGCCTCCCATCTGCAGATCTTTAAAGCACCTGACAAAAAACAAGCTTCATAAGGAACCCGGTGAGAAGGGGAATGAAATGCAAGCAAAGATCTGTCCCAGCAAGATGCCTTATCAAAACAAAGCCCCTCTGGGACCAGTTGGTACAAATGATTGGCTTGATAATCCTACTAAATTATAACCTTATCCTCTGTTGATTGTGAGGCAAAATGGTGGGAGGTAGAATGGTGAGTGTTTTTTCTGGATGAATTGCTTGAACATTGAGCCCTTGAACATTATTCTGGATTAATTACCTCTTTACAGGCCTGATCACGTGAACATAGCCTTTTGTAGCCCCTTGTCATCTCTAAAAGCCTCTGACAACTTGCAGCTCAATGAATGAACAGTTTCCATTTTTAAAAAATGTGTTTATAGTGATAGCATAGTTTTATCTGCAGTGTTGCTTTGGGATGCCTGATTCACCCATGAAATCCATTGCTTGATGATGCAGGTATCACTTGATGAATGTACAAACCAGCTCTCAGCTTCTCGTATCCATATCTTAGGCCTTGACTACACATTGTTGTTAGGCTGGGTCCTTGGTATTTGGAGGCAAATGAGACACACAGATATTTGACCAATGCCACTGTGTATTATCTGAATTCAGAGTACAGAAGTGAAATTGCAAATAGATACTGAAAAGGGGTCTGAATCTGGGAGAATACATAGGAACTGACCTCTGCATTTAATCCAATCTGAAATAACTGTCATGACTATCCTCCACTATAGAAAATGGAATCTGTCAATTTTGGTTTATCAGTTAAATTTGGCTCTCCACATTCCCACATTGGTTTGCAATATTTTATATTTAAGTCATTGTGAAAATTCATTGGCATTTTAGTGCTAATTTAGCCTAATATAAATACGTTTGTATGCCAATTTGCCTAAAACAATTCATTTTTGTGGTTTTTAAAAAACCGAATAGATATATTTTAATGGACACTTTACCTAGCTGGAGTATTGCACTTTAAAATTTAGAGGAGTATGAATTTTGAAGGATGGCTGTGTTTCAGTTCTTGAATTATTCCTCAAAGTGCAAATTCACTAGGTTCCCATTTAAATGTGAACTGAATCAGATTTCTCCCCCATTCCTATCCTTCATGCAGGTCCCACAGAACTGTCAGTTTATAAGTGTACAGATGATTTTCTCTTGGAGATCACTGGCATCTTTCACAGAACTTCCCTTTCTAGGGTTCCTTGGTTAAGTGTCATGAGTTAACCATGTCTGAAACTGGTTTAAAATGGTAGACTCACCCTATGAAAATCTCTGTAACAACTAAAACCTGCATTGCAGAAATAAGTTGTCTGAGTAAAATCCACAGTCAGTAGATTACCTAAATTAGGAAAGAAAGAAATTAAGAATTGATGGACAAGGTGAAGCTGCAGGTGATAAAGAAACACTTCCCTTTTGCAAACCACTTTGAGGGTTTTAAATAAATTGTTTAATAAATATTTAATATTTTATTTAATATTTAATTGTTTAATAAATATTTAAGTATTTAATAAATAATTACAGTGCTAGGTGGTCACTTCAAAAGAGAGGAGCAACAACAAATCCCAAAGTTAGCAAGGAGTAGATTGATGAAAGGGAGGAAACTAAAAATCCACCCTGCAAAATGAATCAGTTTCACAGATTACAACTTTGTTGTAATGAAAAAGAAAAATGATGGGGAAACAGTGAGTTGAAAGAGAAGGGGGGGATGTGGAATGCATCTGTTTATTCATAACCTTACTTTCCCAAAATGAGGTGGTCTCTGCTGCAGGAATGGGGAAGCTTTGGCCCTTCAGATGTTACAGGACTACAACTCCCATCATCCCTGATAACTGGCCATGCTAACTGGGACTGATGGGAGTTGGAGTGTAACAAATGCATGGAGGGCCATAGGTTTCCCAGACCAAAGCTAGAGCCCATGATGCTTGCACACTTGGCAAAATAAGAAGATGAGCAAATAAGTGTATTCCACATAGTGCATGAATGCTTCTGCCATAATAGAAATGTGTTAGTCTTTGAGGTATGCTGTCGTTTTTACTGCAGGCTAACACTGCTCTGGAAATTGTTACAAATGAATGATTTTGATGCAAGGTTTTGGTCCATGGTTTTGGTCCATGGTTCATCCACTAAAAACCACCACCCCACCTAAAGTCCCCCCCCCCCTTACAAAAACTTCTGTTGTGGCTTCATTGCACATATTTGTAATATGTCCCCAGGGCACAGACCAATGACTTGCTACGGATCCCAAAGCAAAGTCAGTAGCAGAGCTAGAACCCAGAAATGTACTCCAGGAATTCCATTTTGGGGCTTTGGGCATTTGAAGTCCGTTTTGCCGCTGTCTCTTGGTAAAATGGTGGATCAAGATGAAACAAAACAATTGGGATAATTGTTTCCTACGACCTCCTTGCGCATTATGGTTTTCATTTGGGTCATTAGCTCCTCATTGGCCGAGGGCAGCGACTTCTCCTCAACAGGACGCCGAGGGGTTAAAAGGCTCCTAAGTGCCTGCCCAGGTACTAAAGAGCTCTTGTGCTGTTGAAAAATTGAGTGTGCATACAACCAGTCAGCAGAGCACCGCATGGCATTATATTATAATGTGCCATGGCTCGAATTGTGCTGATTAGCGCTTGAAAAACAATCCCGGCAAGTAAGGAATGCCAGTAACTACAACAAAGGGGGAAGGCGGGGTGGGGGGGGTGGGGAAAGAAGGGAGGGTTATAAAATAAGGGAGGCAGAAGGAGAAATATAAAGCTTGCGATTTGTTTGGTGAAAAATTTACAGCCAGCGAGTTCATAAAATCATTTGACTGCTGGGTCTGTCACTGCAGGCTGCCTCTTTTTATAGGGCTCGGTTTCATTTTTATAATTGAGGAGGGCTTCAAAAGAATCGTCGGCAATTAGGGCCCGCTAGGGGGATGGAAACCAGATGCGGAGGCTTGTAGTCTGTATGGGCAGCCATGTGCAGGGCCATAAAATAAAGGCAGGAGGGAAGGGAGGGTGGGGCCTCGCAGCTACAGAGCCCAGGCCTCTCGGCTTAGGCATCCTTTGCCTCCCTGAAGCCTCTGCTTGCCTGTCCCGTAATGTGCAGAGCAGCTTGCAGCCTTGCCAGTTCTGTCCCTGTCAGGCTTAAGGGCGGGGGGAACCACATGTCTCAGTCTGCAGAGGAGAACTGAAGCACCCCAGTTTCTCCCATGAAAACAGGGACATCCTATTCAACAACATTTATGCCCTGTCCATCTGACTGGGTTGCCCAGTGGCTTCCAACATATAAAAAGGCATAATAAATAAGCTTCCCTATAGAGGGCTGCCTTCAGATGTTGCCCAAAGGTTGCATAGCTACTTGTCTCCTTGGCTTGGGGGTTGCATAACTCCATACCCTCCAACATTTCTCTGATGAAAATAGGGATGTCCTAAGGAGAAAAGTGGGACACGGGTGGTGCTGTGGATTAAACCACAGAGCCTAGGACTTGCTGATCAGAAGGTTGGCGGTTCAAATCCCCGCAATGGGGTGAGCTCCTGTTTCTCGGTCCCTGCTCCTGCCAACCTAGCAGTTCAAAAGCACGTCAAAGTGCAAGTAGATAAATAGGTACTGCTCCGGTGGGAAGGTAAACAGTGTTTCCATGCTGCTCTGGTTCGCCAGAAGCAGCTTAGTCATGCTGGCCACATGACCCGGAAGTTATATGCCGGCTCCCTCAGCCAATAAAGCGAGATGAGTGCCGCAACCCCAGAGTCAGTCACGACTGGACTTAATGGTCAGGGGTCCCTTTACCTTTACCTAGGGAGAAAAAGTGGGAGATTCCAGGATCAAATCAGAAACCAGGACAGCTTCTGTAAATCCAGGACTGTCCTTGGAAAGCAGGGACACTTGGAGGTTCTGGGACGATGGTGGACTCTCCTTGAGTGGGCTGCTTGAGTGGACGCTTTTAAACAGAGGCTGGATGGTCATCTGTCAGGGATTCAGATGAAAATCTTTGCCCTCTTTTCTGGTGATATGTTTACTCCCTTATTTTGGTAATGCTATCCAAATATACCTCCTGGTCGTTTGCTGTTGCACAGCTCTAAATTTTCTCAGTAGTAGGAACTTCAGGTGCAACATGTGTCTCAAAAAGGACAATCCTTTTAGGATTTGTGATGTACACTGTGGTGCTAATACGCTAGAGGAGAAGGAGCTGCAGGAGATGAAGGCTGGATCTGCGTTGACTTGTTCAACATTATTAGAAAGGTATTAGATATATCGTTCTATAACGCCACAGGGCAGACTTGTAATTTAAATCGTTTCTTACCTTGTTTTGTCTGTCTAAATGCTGTTTCCCTACTGCTAGTTCCTGGTTCCTCTGCCACGCCCTCTGGTGTCACATTTTAATAATGCACTATGAATTTTTAAAAGCAAAATGTAATGTGTCCATCTACGTTATGAAAACCATTCCGTAACCCTTCCTTAACGTTATAAATCATGAGTGTAGATCTGCCTGTACCTTTAATAATTGTGCAGGAGAGAAATTTTCAGCAGGTTCAGCTTTTCTGTCCCCTTCAAGCAAGCTCTTACTTCCTAAAACACGTCCCCAAAAATATTAAAGGTGCAGTGTTCCCTTTCCTTCATTGTCAGCTGGTATTTTAGGCATGCCACAACACCACCTTAAGGATTCAAAGCAGACAAAGTAAGGCCCACTCTGGAGCGTATCTGCTTTCAGAAGCATACCTCTTGTATTCCAATGGGATCTTCCCATGGTCAACTGCAAAAGTGAAGATATGTACCACGTGCATATTGTTTTACAATAAAACAAATAAATGAGGAGAATGGAGCAAGGGCAGCAAGAGAGAATTTGAGACAATTAAGGAACCCTAATTAAAAGAAATAAATAGAAGAACTCCCAACAGAAGAACCCTAATGCAGATATAGATGGAGGGTCAAACCTTGCAGAGTTGGGCAGTAATCTCCTACATATTTACCAGGGATTAAACCCCACTGAACTCAGTGGAATTTACTGCCCCCTCAAACAAAACAACCCTACAATTCTATGATCTTAGCTACTCTCAGCACCTTGACAAACTACAGTTCCCAGAATTCACTGGGGGGAGCCACATCTGCACAAAGTGTGCCTTTCTGAGCAATGAGCTGCAAAGAGCATGTGCCATGCACCTGTCAGAACAGACACAGCCTGCATGCATTTTGTACTAGATCCTTCTAGCATTCAAGATTTAGGTGGCGCCTGAATTTCAAGCAGAGGGGAAGAGAAGGAACTGGAGAAGTTGCTGCTGCTGCTTCCGTGCACCAACAGGTGGCACAATTGGCCAGCTTTGGCATTGGTTAAAAAACGCTTTAAAAATAATAATGGCTATAGGATGTTTTATTGGAGCAGCTCATTTATACTTCACTGCGATATGAAGACCTTATCTCAGGGGCTTCAGAGGAAGTGTACAAAAAAGGTGCTCGTTCTCCTGGTATGATTTAGTTCCCATTGCAGTTTTTAATTTATTTATTTTAAAAACCAAAGATCTTTCTGTGCAGTAAAACGAAGCTTACCAGAACAGACTTTTATTCTTTGTACAATAATCCCACACCCTCTGATTCGGTGCCAATTCCACTTTCACGCAGAAGCAGGAAAACGCAGAGCCTCCATCTTATTAAAATGATTGTTAAAACTCCCAAAGGTTTATAAATGGTAGAACTGTGGAAAACATAAAGCCCGCTGCTTCCACTTAAGGGGTTGGCGGCTGGAATAGGCACTCCAGCTATTGTTGTGCAACAGGAGAGTCCACAGCTGCTGAAGAAACACATTGCGATATCTGAATGATTCATTTACAATATGAAGCACTCCTCTGGAAGCAGAAGCACCCATACCAGCAGTCCACAAGGGGTGGGGTGGGAGAGTAGACCCTGACTCTCTGCTGCCCATAGGGATTCTTCCTAAAACTAGTTGCTGAGTAGGTGATATTCTGTCTGAGGATGTATTGATGTCTCTGCTCAAGTCATGATCTGGAAAGGCCCATGAGGATAACCAGAATATTTTGGGGGGAGGCTTATGTTAGGGAAGGGTAGAACAGAGTTATCTGTGACACAATTTGTCATTTAGTTAAGTATTTTTATTCATTTATTTGATGGGGCTACGCCCATGGAAAGACCTTATTATTAATTATGGCAAGTGAGAAGCAGAATGACAGGAGGAAATGGATTCTGGGCAATGGAATCATTAGGAGGCATAGTGTATTTTATATATCTATTTATTTATACAACTTTAAATCCTCCCTTCATCGTGGTATGATTCCTGTGGAGGGCACATGAAACCAGAAGCTACAGCCATAAAACCAAACAGATAAAACCAAACAGAGTCAATCACAGCATTAATACTCCAAGTCCAGCCAAGGCAATTCTCCTAAAGCACTGCTGGAAACTCAGTGGCAAAATGCTGTCCGGTGTCAAATACCATAGGCCAAAAATAGTAACCTTTCAAATATACCCTCAAATATCAAAAACTGAAATCAATCATTGTATGTATGTTGAACACTGGTGATGAATTCGAGGTTTATTTGGAAAACTTGTGATATGACCGTTCGCAAAAGAAGATGAACTGAGAAGGGCAAATTAATTTCCACCGTTCAGTGCTGGAAATAGTGATATGACCAAGGAATGCAAGGCAGTGGCGTAGCATGGGTTGTCAGCACCCGGGGCAAGGCAAGTAATTTGTGCCCCCTAACCCATGGATTGCGCCCCCTAACCCGTGGATTTGCGCCCCCTAACCCTAACCCCCAGATGTTGCGCCTGGTGCGACCGGCCCCCTCGGCACCCCCCACGCTACGCCACTGATGCAAGGTTCACTTAAGCTACACCAGTGTACTTCCTTTGTAGCTTTGCCAAGAAGTTCCTTTGGCCCAGCCAAAAGTCTTTACCTCCCCTACATTGGGTGGGAACTGTGGCTTGGCCAAAATGGCCTCACAGGTCAAACAGTGCGGCATTGCAGGCCTCCCTAGGCCCCCAGGAGGTTTCTCACCATAGGTCCAAATATTAGGCAGCGATATCTTTGAGGCAAAGAAACTTCAGTCACATTTGAAGTATTTTAGAAATGGGCTGATGAAAAAAAGATGTACTCTAAGGAACAACACTGACCTGTCCTGTCACAAGGTCGAACTGTTCAAAGTGGGCCTTTTCCCTCTGTGTCCAGTTCTGGTTCCCCTATGATTAACCGTTGCATTATACAGTAGATTATCAGTTGGTATGTTGCTTTTGATGTATCTGGCAGGAGGCTGTAGGGGGATTTTCTTCCTTCTCTGGGGTTAATCCTGGCTTCCCTATCACAGTTCTTTGATTATAGAGTCCTGCCACTCTGGCAGATAAAACGCTTTATTCATGAGGCGCTGGCAAGCATGAATCGGAGAATGGCAGACAAGAGGGCAATCTTGCAGAGCGGGGAGCTGTGATAAATGGGGAATTTCCATGGGAAATCAAATAGATCAGGAGAGAGAGTTGGGCTATTCAAACACACATGTGAAACGGATCTCCTGGCTAACGCTCTCTAGTTACGGCCACGTTCTTGTATTTTTGAAAAACACAAATCAGGGATTCGGGCAAGTGTTTGTTACATCTGAAACTACTACATGCTATTGCAGCATGGAATGAGAGCCCTGGAAAGAATCAGCCATTGAGGCAGGGCATGGTAGCTATGTTCTGTCTCCACAGCTGGAGGCAGTGATGTTACCGAATACCATAGGAGAGAGAGTGCTCTTGTGCTCAGGTCCTGCTTGCGCGTTTCCCACTGGCATCTGGTTGGCCACTGTGAGAACAGGATGCTGGACCAGAAGGGTCATTGGCCTGATCCAGCACATGCTTCTTACGTTTATCTTACTAGCTCGTGTGGCCAATTCACTCTGCTGTGACTCCAGACACCAGTCTCTCACACTCCACGTATTGACGTTGATTCATGGCATCCCTCTTCATTCAGCTAATCAGACTCATGTGTTAATTGGTTTCCTTGGTCATCGTTGTCATAAATCCAGCCGCTATTCCCCAAGGCTCCGACTTCTGCTTTAAATGCTCCACCCAGAGTTCGGAACAAGCTACCATTTTTTCTTGGTCTTAAAATTATACTTCCAGACTTAAAGAGCACTTAGCGAATCATTAGTGAGCCTGTGAACATGAGGTTTGGCTATGGGGAGAACCACACATTCTAAGCATTCAGTGAAGTTTTATCACATATTCACAATCACAGTCATAAAAGCAAGGCTGGAAGAAGAAATGGCGCTTTTGTAGCAGCCATTGATTTTCAGATTTTAATAAGCTTCAGCCTCCCCCTTCATTTTTTTCTCTCTTTGAAATGCCAAAAGGCCCCAGAACAAAATTAAACTTAGAAAGTTTCTATAAAAGAGCTTGTAAGTTTCTTAAATGTAACTGAGCTTCAGTCTGCTGCAGTTAAAGGGCTGGCTCCTGAGTTGATCTGGCAAGGAGGCACCATTCAGCAGACTTGCCTAGTCTCTCTACTCCAGGGTTATCCAACGTGGTGCCCTCCAAGATGTGGGCTACAGCTCCCATCAGCCCCAGCCACCATGGCCAGCAGTCCCAGATGATGGGATTTGTAATCCCAAGCATTTCAAGGCATCATGTTGGCTGTCATGCTCTAGTCGGATTTGAAATAGAGTATTTGTCCTGCAGGACAGGGCCCACAAGTTACGCATTCTGCTTGCCCAATGGAAAGGAGGTTGAATGCAAATGTATCTTTTTGCTTATTCTCACACCCCATCAACTTGATGTGCAAGTATGTGATGATGGTTCAATGCTGGTGCAACTGATTTGTCCCTTATGCATGTTTGTGTGTGTTGGCACTAGGCAAATGCTGAGCTTTGTGCTGTCCATCTGTCTCAGTCCATTTCTGTGTTAACAGTGCAGCATTACAAAGTACAAATATTTTATATGGAAATTTAATCTCTTGCATCTGGTCATCCTAGGTGTCATCTGCACAGATTGAAGCAGATCAGATCTGTGCAAATTGTCACGGGACCTTTTGCTGTCTCCTCCCTCTCCCCCAAAGAAATTGGAATCTGGTCAGGCAGAATCTAGTCCAGGCACCCCCAACCTTCGGCCCTCCAGATGTTTTGGACTACAATTCCCATCATCCCTGACCACTGGTCCTGTTAGCTAGGGATCATGGGAGTTGTAGGCAAAAACATCTGGAGGGCCGCAGGGATGCCTGATTTAGTCAATCTTATGTGTGTATGCTTAGAAGTCCCAGTGTGACTTTCCCCGGTGTGTAGCAAAGGTGCAGAACCTCCAGCCCATGGGACCCACTGCACGCCTCTGTATCCAGACCATGAGACTCTTTCCAGACCACCACCCCACTCTTCCAGGCCAAAGCCCTCAGGGACCTGCTGTGCACCATCTTTGAGTGCTTTTCCCCAGCTGAAGTGTTCCTGGATGGAGGAGGGTTTAGAAAGCTCATGTTTTTGCATGCCTGGAATGAAGGTTCAAGTCCCCTCTATTCCCCAGCCCATTTTTGCCTTCACTGGCACAAGGCCCTTCGAAGGTTGCCTGGGACAGAATCTGACCCTCAGGCTGAAAAATGTCCCCCACCCCTGCTGTACAAGACTGCAGTTTCCAGCACTTTCAGGTCCTGTTGATATGAATGGCGAGAGTCCTGTGTATGAAAGTGCCGTGCAGAGGTGGAGATGCAGAGCAGGGCCTCTGCTAATGAGCTAAGAGGGTGATAGGCCAATGCATGGCTTTGAGCCAGTTCTCAGTTGGGGTGGAGCCATCTTGCTGACACTGGCACCACTGCTGTTTACCGGGGATGGGTGTGGCAGGGCGGCAGCAAGATCAGGGCGGCACAGAAGTCTTGGCAGATCGAATTCAGAGTTCCCACTGGTGCACCTATTCAAGCCCCATCTAAGTAAATGGCAGCAATGCCAGCATTGAGAAGATTGCTCTGCGCCAACACATGCTATTGCACTACACTGACTGCACAGAGATGAAACAGTGGCAAAGAGCCTGTGGCCTTCCATATGTTGTTGCACTCCAACTCCTATCAGCTTCGGCCAGCCTTGCCAATGGTCAGGAACTGTAATGCAGCAGCATCTGGAGTGCCACAGGTTCCCTACTCCTGAGTTATAAGATGCGTCTTTTCTCCTGCGCACACTGTAGAAAACACTTTTAACGCAGCAGCAAGATTCCTAAGAGTTCTTTTAACTGAAACTGGCAATTGTAGCTGTCCTGATCTTACTCAAAAGATGCTGGCTCTGGAGAGGTAAAGTTACAAGGTAACAGGTTAATTCATTCTTTTTTAACTCCATGGAATTCCTGTACAGTACATTCGTATTCCTGATCATGGACTTCATACAGGCACAGTGAATTTGTGGATGAGTGGGGGTTTTCACACAAATGTTCAACAGGAATGATGCTGAAGTCTCTATTTTTTAAAAAGTAAGCATGTTGGTAAAAGGAAAACGTTTCTTTATTGAAATATATCTATTTCCACCAATAAACTGTTGTGAATGGGATTGGCTTTCTCCCTGTGTTTCTCTACACTCCCGGCCAGCCGTTTCATTTAAACAGGAAGCAAGAAGGAGGATCCATCCACCATATAAAATTCTTGCACATGAATTACTGTGTCTCCTATCCCAGACAGACATGGGCTTCTTTAAAAAGCAACTAGATATACTCTCTCTTTCTCTCTCTCATACACCCACACGGCTCAATAAGAGTATATCCAGACTGTTAAGTGTGCAAAATCTAGCCAAGAGGAATTAAGGCAGCATAATTTGGTAGCTGTTGGTTTCATGGCTTTATATGGAGATACACGGTTTTGAAACAGGCAACATTTTGGTCACACCAAAACCAAGAACCGAAACCTAATTTCAATGCTGAAGACTACCCATGAGGTATGCAGCACGAAAATGTGTCTCTGAATACATGTAACCTTCTTGTCTTTCACCACTGAGCAATCTAAATCAGACAGCTCACATACTCATGGGTAAGAGTGCCTCAGATGATGCATAAGAATATATAAAGGGAGGGGGGGGGGAACATATATAAAGAACACTGCTGGATCAGGCCAAAGGCCAAAGGATGTGGACAAAGAGGTTTAACAGCTCCCTCTCATCAGCAGCTCCCTCTCCTCCCGCGCAATGTTTGCTCATAACAGCCTTCTGCAGGTATTTCCAAGGGTGGGATAATGTGCATTCAGTGCTGAATGCAGGCACCTTTTTGGGGTGCTGTATGCAGAGCATCATCCTCCTGCCATCCTTGTCCCACAAGGTTTGTCAATTTGAAGTGACTTCTGCTTGGACAGTTATAATCCCTTTTGTACTACCAAGAATGCACCTCTCAAGTGCTTGCTACCGACACATGTGCACAGAGAGCGCTTTCTCAGGTCACCTCCTATTGGGGCAGATCTACGAACATTGCAGGGCTGTGCCACTTGTCTATGAATGAAATAGACAACTTGAAATGAAATAGATAACTTGTCCATGAATGAAATAGGCAGAAAAGGAAGCAATGCAGTAACTTAGCCACCTCTGTATTCTTTCCTTCTATCATCTATCATCTATCTATCATCTATCTATCTATCTATCTATCATCTATCTATCTATCTATCTATCTATCTATCTATCTATCTATCTATCTATCTATCTATCATCTATCTATCTATCTATCTATCATCTATCTATCTATCTATATCTATCTATCATCTATCTATCTATCTATCTATCTATCTATCTATCTATCTATCTATCTATCTATCATCTATCATCTATCTATCTATCTATCTATCTATCTATCTATCTATCTATCTATCTATCTATCATCTATCTATCATCTATCTATCTATCTATCTATCTATCTATATCTATCTATATCTATCTATCTATCATCTATCTATCTATCATCTATCTATCATCTATCTATCTATCTATCTATCTATCTATCTATCTATCATCTATCTATCATCTATCTATCTATCTATCTATCTATCTATCTATCTATCTATCATCTATCATCATCTATCTATCTATCATCTATCTATCATCTATCTATCTATCTATCTATCTATCTATCTATCATCTATCTATCTATCATCTATCATCTATCTATCATCTATCTATCATCTATCTATCTATCTATCTATCTATCTATCTATCTATCTATCTATCATCTATCATCTATCTCTGTCATCTCTCTATCTCTCTATCTCTCTATCTCTCTGTCTATATTTTGTATAACAGTATGTTAACACACCAGCTTCCAATCCCCTAGCTGGGGCAATCAGAATAAGATCCACTATTTGACTATTGATTCCAAACCCTAAAATGTATTTTATATAACTGACTTTTTATTTCTATTCTTTGTATATCGTATTGTTGTTTTACTACTATGGCTGATGGCTGACACAAATAAAGATGCATGCATTCATTCATTCCCCTGCTTTTGAAAGACTATGGATAATATTTTTTTAAAAGAAGTTCTGTGGAAACATCAATGGGGAGTGGGAATAGAGAACACCATTACAGACTAGTCTGAAAACATGCCCCCCTATGTGTACAGCCAACACGGATAGTAGCTACCGTTTTAGGTGACAGTGCCCCTAATTCAAGGTGGCTGAAACAACCCTCCAAATTCAGCCCCAACTATTGTTTAGGTCAAGTTTGTTACAGCCCCAACCTTGATGAATGACATAGCCCCTTCCCATGATGGTATCACTAATTTTATGGCAGCCACAGTGCTCTGGTAACATAACATGTACTTCACGCCTACGTGGTTGTTCCTCAGCGTCTTTCGTGACATCTAGGCTCATGCAACAAACTTCTACGCAACACTGTCTACCCATAAATAAATGGTCTGTCTTTGGTCTTCCCTGTTATCCCTCTGCACCTATGTACTACAAAACATGGAAAGAGCAGCCCAGGAAGAAAGGAGGGATAAGACCTGCAGTGGAGTGGAAGCGGCTTAGCCAGTGGGGCGAAGCCATAACCACAGCCTCCTAGCAGCAATGCCACAGCCGCTTACCACGAGGGAGAGGGGCAAGTCGACTGAGTGGTCTGGGCTGCTTAAAACCTGGATGCCCAATGGACATTGCTTATCCATTTGTTTCCCAGATCCTGCTATAAGACAAATTCTTGATTTAGCCTACGATTCCATACTATCACGGGGCCACAGGATAGGTTCTGGAATGTTCTGTGCTGCATACGGCTTCCTTGATATAAGTACAGATGGCAATTGCTTTGTCTTGCTCAGCTATTTCCTTGCCTGCACTCCTCCCCACAAAAAATGCACAACCTTCTTCGTTCTCCATCATTCCGGTAAGAAGAATGAGAGAGGGTGGTAGCCAGGGGTGCACCGGCAAAAGTGTGCCCTGCCAGGCAGTAGACTCCTTGTCACCAATCTGATTGGTAGACTAAACAGCCAGGACCCAGACTGATCTTTCTCTCATTCCCTCTCCTGCGCAAGCCAAACTGCTGCAGAAGGAGACAACGCTGGCTATCGAGGAGAAATAACTGTGACAGCATTCCTGCTAACAAGAGGGTGCTTTTCTTTTTTCTTTTTCTTTTTCGGAATGCAATGGTTTGCATCAAAACTGGCAGCAGCTCACCACCAGGGAGGCTTTGGAGGTGGGGGTGGGGACAGCAGAATCCATTACAGCGGTGCGATTGGTGGCAGGGGATGCTGTGAGCCTGAGAGACCAGAGGAAACAGGCCTTGGCGGTTGTGCTGTGTGGGAAGTGTGTACGGGAATCCTACATGCTCCACCCCAGTGTGATAGATGTTGCTGTCTTGTGCAGAATGTATGGGAGGAGGGCCCACAGAACACTCCCTTTAATTCATTCATACGGCTCCTTTGCCATTCCCGTTTGGCCAGGAGTTATACATAATCCGCTGCATGAGGCAGCCCTTGTAAGGATTTTAGGGTCCGTTGCCCCTTTAAATTCTTATGTAGCATTTGCAATCTCCTTATTATGACACAAGGAGAGCCTGGGAGCATCCTGCCACTATAAACACCCTTATAGGGGCAGACGAACAATCTAGATGACCCAATATCTTCTTACAGGCAGTGGCAAGTCCCAGGCAAGCAATGGACAAGATTACCCAGTTTTCTCCCAGTACACCTTTGGCTTTTATCTCCAGTCCTTATTCCCAACCAGAACAGAATTTAAGCACATTTAACTGCATGCTGCAACCCTACCTAGAGAGAGTGGACCTTGCCTTGATTACACCCAGGCTAGACTACTGTAATGCATTCTGTGTGGGGCTGCCCTTGAAGACAGTTTAGAACTTTCAGCTGGTACAGAACATAGTGTGCCAAATGCTGTTTGATGCTTTAGTACAATGTCAAGTGCTTCGGAAATGCTTAGCTTTGAGAGGTTGTATGCAAATACTGAAAAAGATTAGTGCATCAATCTGCTTAAATTCTTCCAGGGATTTTTACTACGCTTTTCCAATAATTTTGCAAGGTGGTTCTTCCCTTTTCCATTCTGCTTCTTTCTGCAATGTGTTGCCCTCCCTGTCATCCTGCTCCTGTGTTGTCACTAAAGATGGAGGAGAAATTTGATTCAGCTCAGAGTTAAAGCTTAATCTACCTAATCGGCACTTTCTGAAATAATGTGCAAACATAGCCATCCTTTGGAATGTTTACTTCTCCAGATCATCCAATGCAGTGTACAAAAAAATGTAATGTGTGCATAAAAATGCATATATTAGTGAAATTAGCACACACAAAAATATATTACACTAGTAGAAATTGTTTGGCAAAAATGTATATACAGCATTAGGCACAATGACACACAGAAAATGTGAATATTAGGAGACAAACATAATTTGCAAACAGAGAACTGAGAGAGAGCAAAAGCAACCAATTTGTCCCGCCCTTATTGTCCCACATTGCCCGGTGTTTGCTAGGCTAGCTCCTTTGGTCACAGACCTGCCTGTGTTTGCTTTTGTTAAATCGGTAAACACTATACACATTGCTGGTGCTATTAATTAAACAATCACTCACTCCATCACTCAGCAACTTCGACCTTTTAATGATGATAACAGTATTTATATAGTACTTTCCCTAAGCACCCCATGTGCTTCAAATGCATTATCAGAGCAATCCATGTGACAGTCCTTGTGGCAGGCTCATAGGAGCAAGAGAAGGCTGGGAGTTGCTTTCCTAAGGCTACCCAGTAAATTCAAGATTTCAACTAAAAAAATGTCCTGACCATATAGAACTACTGAACAGTTCTCCAGGGATATGTTTTTTATTCATCATTGAACATTGCCCCCCCCCAAAAAGAAAAAAACAAGAAAAAACATTCCTTTCCAATCTTATATTTCCACATATTGCACTCTAATCATTAACAAAGCAAGTCCATTTCTCAGCCAGATTAATGCTTGGCAATGCACCTTCTCTCTTACGGATAAGAAAAGTTAATTTACCCTTATCTGCCAATTCTAGGCATTTCAGTAGCCAATCCCAATCAGCTGGACGTTGGCACTTTCATTTTCTAGCCTATCCAACTGAAGCTGATATAACAAAGTCCTCACTAGTAGTTCCAAATCTATGGGCATGTTGCTTTGGTCAGGTTAAACAAAATCAGTTTAGGTGCAAGACTTGAGGTGACCCCAAGCGTGTCAGAAATATAATCTGTAACAGGGCAGTATATGATTCTTAACCAGTTTACTGGTATAGCTAGCCATCATGTGCATTGATTTAATCTGTAGATTTATTAGAGCTTTTTCAAATTTGGTCATGTAGCCCAAGGCCCCACTGAGACTATATTTGAAGGCCAGATTAAACTTCTCTGTGTCCATGGAATTAGTCAAATTAATAAATGGATCAGTGTATGGGTATTTCACCCATTTTTAAATATACATCGACTTTCAAGGTCTTTTCCATATTATAATGGACTATTTTACTGTTAAATGATCACCCGTGTTCTGGTTGCTCTTGTGGTAAGCTGCAGCATATGCAGCTAGCATTTTTAGAGAGCGATCCACAGTTATTTCAAAATGTCTTTCTTGGGAGAACCAATCCACAAATTGTGCTACATACAATTTGGGGTTTGTTGTTCTCAATGTGCATCACTTAGCTCTGTCATCCTGTCTATCTGTATACATTTTTCAAGCTTATTTGTGAGGAGGCTCCTCATGAACTAAAGAAACCAACTAAAGAAACAGCTGGTTGCTGTTGTCTGGAAGTGGATGTCTTATCAGCTTCAGTTCACAAGGAAGGAGCAGATATCAGGTGAGGAAGGTTTGTTTACCATTTGTGCCTTCAAAGGAAGATCAGCAGGGGGCCTTATCTGTTTGGGCACCTTCTTGTCTAGAGGAAGACACCAGAGATCTGGACATCTATTTCCTATCCTATGAATAAACATTGGCTCATGCTGTGATGGTGTCAGACTATAACTTTCTCTGCGCCACTCCCACCCTCAAAATGTTGGCACTGTCTAGTCAAAGTTGAGAAGTTGAAATTTTTGTGGGAGCTGATCCTGGTTTCAGATCTGAGTTGGTAAGCAGGGAACCTACTGACAAGTGTGGTGGTCTTGCAAACATGTGTGCAAATTTCTGGAAGAAAATGAAGGAAATTTCTGAAATAACAGCAGGGATTAATCCACAGTTTCACAGTTCAGATGTAACAGGAAACAAGTGATTTGTTCTTAGACTCACGAACCATGGTTTATTGGCCTGAGATCATTGCATCTGAGCTGGGTCATAATCTGCTCACAGGTTTCTGGGCAAAGCAGCAGCCAGGATGGCTATGTATCTTTTACAGGAGAGGGTCTTCTCTTTGAAAAAGTCCTCTATTTAATGGGCTGTCTGATCCATGTCTTTAAAGATTAAAAAATGACCATTAGAAGGGAGACCTTTAAGTTTCCCATCAACCATTAGCACCTGAACAGTATAACTGTGCAGCATGTGGATCACTTGGTCACAGTGTTCCCCACTATGGTGCAATGTGTTCTGTTTCACTTTGGATTAAAGCAATTACCTCTAAATTCACATTGATACATTAGTTGCTTGAAACAGGCTGCACCCTCTAGAGTCCCTGGGTTTTTTTCGGAGATATGAGTCTAAGGGCCCCTCCGTATCTCGGCTTAATGTGGGCTGTGAACCCCTTGTGCCTCCTTCTCCATGCAGCATTCTCTTTGAACTCGAGGGATGTGGGTGGCACTGTGGTCTAAACCACTGAGTCTCTTGGGCTTGCCGATCAGAAGGTCGGCAGTTCAAATGTGCACGATGGGATGAGCTCCCATTGCTCTGTCCCAGCTCCTGCCAACCTAGCAGTTTGAAAGCATGCCAGTGCGAGTAGATAAATAGGTACCACTGTGGCGGGAAGGTAAACGGCATTTCTGTGTGCTCTGGTTTCTGTCACGGTGTCCTGTTGTACCAGAAGCGGTTTAGTCATGCTAGTCACATGACCTGTCTGTGGACAAATGTTGGCTCCCTCGGCCTGAAGCGAGATGAACACCGCAATCCCATTTGACTTGACTTAACCATTCAGGGGTCCTTTTCCTTTACCTCTCCTTGAACTGCTGCTGTCCCACACCTTCCCCTCCCTAAATCTGGAGATTCCCGATGCTTTGAAAATCCTAATAGGGGAGCTGTATTCTGCTGTGCCTTTTGGCTTAAAAGGTAAAGGTTAAGTCCAGTCACGAACGACTCTGGGGTTGCGGCGCTCATCTCGCTTTATTGGCCGAGGGAGCTGATGTTTGTCTGCAGACAGTTTTTCCGGGTCATGTAGCCAGCATGACTAAGCCACTTCTGGCGAAACCAGAGCAGCGCACGGAAACACCGTTTATCTTCCTGCCAGAGCAGTACCTATTTATCTACTTGCACTTTGACGTGCTTTCGAACTGCTAGGTTAGCAGGAGCACCTTTGGCTTATAATTAGGTTATTTCGATCCATGTTATTTGAGCCACTCCTTTAGCTTCTCTGTGTAGCAGCTCAGCTGCCTCCCATCACTTTCCTACCTGTTCTGTTTCTGGAACAGCCTCTGTCATGCTGCATACAGCTGATATTAACTTGCCTATCAACAGCAAATATTTCAGCTCCCTAATTTCATCCTCAGTTAATCTGCTGCCACTTGAGGTCTGAACTACGCATTAAGAGGCCAGCGCCATACTGGTGTTTTCCTCATCCCTCACCCACCAGTTCTCCCTTGCAAATGGCACCTCCCCCCACCCTGGTCCCCTGGCATCTGTAGCCAAGTTCCTCCCTATGCTGAGCGTGGAAGCCAGCCCAGCCTCAGGAGGGACCAAGTAGGCCTAGCTTCTCCTCCACATGGGCCTAGCCAGATTCTCCTCTGATGCTGTAGGTTGGGTGTTCAGTCCTGAGGCTATATATGGCCAACGCAGCTCACAGCCGAGGCTTAAGGCCATCTCCAGTTTGCTAGTTATCTGTTCCATTTGATAAATAATCACCCCGTGGCTGCTCTGCCTATTATGGCATGCTTGGTTCTGCTGTGCTATTAAGAGACAGTAATATGGCCGAGAAATACACAGGGCCCGTTGCTCTTAACCCCTTCTCTCCCCACCCCCAAAGAAAATGGTTTCTATAAAAGCTTTCTGTGTGTGGGGACATTGTGCGCACTCTCTGGGCAAATGTGTTTGCCCATAAATCACGCTGTCGCTGATTTATACACAGGCTCACAGGTTAGGTAATTGCAGTAAACAGAATAAACAGAGCTCACTCCTGCTGGATTTATGGGTGGAAGAGTGGACTCTTTAACCAGTAAAGAAAGCCACTTTGCCATCCCTTTTGTGTTCCACTCAATCTTTCAAAAATGATGGCTTAAATATTTATTTCCAAACTGGACATAGTAGCAGTAACTATGTCAGTCCTAAGTGCTGTCTGAGTAACCACATCTTTTGGCAGGGGGGAGAAACTTAAGAATTCACCACTGAATTACTGTTGTCCCATAAGTGATTTTCACATTGTCCCCATGGTAGAAGAGCCTCTGGTGTTCCCAGAACATTATATACTAGTTTGTGGTATCTGTTCACAGTGTCTTTAAATTTAATTGCAATATCGTGACCTTTCCAACAAATCCACTTCCAGCCTCTCATGTTAGTTAACTGTGTACAACGCCATTCCTTAAAAGCACATTTGAAGCACATTCTTTCCCCCAAAGAATACTGGGCACTGTAGTTTGTCCCTCACAGAGCTACAAGTCTCAGCGATCTTTAGCAAACTACAGTACCCAGAATTCTTTAAAGAAAAGAAGGGGCTTCAATTTGAGTGTGCACACAGCAAAAGGAAATTCACTTTCCTAGGACTGCAGTATTCTTTCCTCCCACACAATGGAGGTGGGTGGCAGAAGAGGAGTAGAAGCAGCAGGACAGGTGTACACTATAGAGTGGAGTGGGGAAACACACTGTTTAGAGCTAAATTTGTAAGAAGGACAGTGCTGGATTTAAAAAGGTAAAGGTACCCCTGCCCATATGGGCCAGTCGTGACTCTAGGGTTGCTCACTCATCTCGCTCAAGAGGCCGGGAGCCGGCACCGTCCGAAGACACTTCCGGGTCACGTGGCCAGCGTGACGAAGCTGCAGCTGGTGAGCCAGCACCAGCACAGCACTCAGAAACGCCATTTACCTTCCTGCTATAAAGCGGTACCTATTTATCTACTTGCACTTAGGGGTGCTTTCGAACTGCTAGGTAGGGAGCTGGGACCGAACGACGAGAGCTCACCCCGCCGTGGGGATTCGAACCGCCGACCTTACAATCAGCAAGTCCTAGGCACTGAGGTTTTACCCACAGTGCCACCCGCGTGCCAGATTTACGTATAAGCTAAACAAGCTATAGCTTAGGGCCCCACTCTTTTGGGGGCCCCCAAAAAAATTAAAGGGGAAAAAACTGGATGTACATTTCCAAAATATAAGATAAAAAGCAAATAAAATAAAACCTACATACAGTGTTTTGTGTTGTGTAGGCTCCTATCATGTAAGTATTGGGCCCCGCCTGCTAGCCTGCTCCCGAAAATATCACTGGTTTGCTCATTTCTATATATAGGGTGCCTGCATTCTGCATGGACTGGTTGCATGGCAAGATGTGCAAATGGCTTGAGATACCTATTAGGTCCATAAATTACCATATAGCATATATTCAACACAGAAAACAGCAACAATTTGTTGTTGACAAAGGACAGCTGGACATATAAAGGGCCCCATTACCTTCAGTAGCATAGGGCCTCATCAAACCTAAATCCGGCCCTGAAGAAGGACACACCCCTCCTAAAAAAAGGCTAATAGAAAGGAGAGTTTAGCCTTGCTGGGATCAACTAAGAACATATGAGCAAGCCTGCTTGGACAGGCCAGTGGCCCTTTTAGTCCAATGGACGACCAGATGCCTGTGGGAAACCTGCAAGGTAGACATGAGGACAAAAGCCCTCTCCCAACCCGCAGTTCTCAGCACCTGGTATTCAGAGGCATAATGCCTCTGACAGTGGTGGTAGAATGCAGCCGCTGTGGCTAGTAGCTGTTGAGCAAGGGTTCTGTGCTGTACTCTTTGTTCTGGACTGCGCTGCTCATCCTGCAAATCCCTAGTCTGCCATCACCCATCAGGATTAGCAGTGATCAAGCACGACATTATCTTGAGTGCTGAATTGGCATGGCTGGCCCTCAACACCCTCTTTGTCTAGAAGACTCTTCTCCAAAATACTGTTATGAACATCCATTTAGATTTGAGTGTGTATATTAAGTTTGATTTCATTACCAAAAACTCAAAGAGTTTTGTGAATGACGAAATATTATTTGATCTCCTGTCCGGCTCTGTATGCCTGACACTGTAGGCATGCTGTATTATTGCTCCAGAGCAACTGCAATTTATGGACAGAGGGACTTTAAAGAAATAAGTTGTCTCTTGAATCAAATGTGACACAGAGCGTGTGTTCTTAAGGTGATGGTATTCTAGACATCTTTCATCGGTTTGCACATAATTGCTTGATAGTTACCTGTGGAAAATGGAACTTTGTTCAATGTAGCGCTTTCTGCTAGGACAGAACCAAAAAGTTAAATTGAAAATCGATCCTCAAATGATTATGCTTTGCACAGCTATCTTATTCATTATGTTTTGCTAGCTATTGACCAAGAAATATGCCATTTTGCTAATCTGCCGCTATAGAGGAACATCTCTGTTTCCACATAAGGACTGGCATTGCTGGGCTTGAATGTGAGTGTGCAAAGATCTGAAGGTACAACATTGCACATACAAAATCAGAAATCATGTTGCAGTGCCATGGACAAAACTGCCAACTTTGGGATTTGTGAGTCGTTGAATATTGCATAAAACACACTTAAAGAATTATTTCTTGGAACTGAACATTGTTAACATTTTCCCTGTATCAGGAAGCTTTTTTTTCTCAGCGGGAAATTGGAACAGTCAGCCTTCAATCCATTCTGCACATCTTTATTTGATTCTAAAAGCAAAAGTGACATATTTAAAACTCTACCATTTAAATTCACAAATTGTTCTACATTCAGGAGAACTGCCAAAAGCATTGCTTTTTAATATATTTTAAAATTTCCTTTCATCCCATCCCTAAGAGCCAAGATACTTATTTCATTACAGGCATAACTTCTCCACCCTCCCTTTCCCCCCAAAAAGAAACATTTAAAATCCAGTAGAAACCCATCCAAGTTTCTCATACTCTGAGTGAGACTCTCCAATTAACATTTGTTATATAGTGGCGCTAGTGCAAAAAAACCAAAAAGTTATTGAAGCTTTTTGGGAAATGGGCAAATGTTGCTGAAGAGAGCTATAAACTCTGGGCTCAATCCCTTCACAGTAGTGTGCTATGCCTTCTATCAAAAAGCTGAAGTCTGGCCTCACGTACTTGGAAACAGGACAGATTCAGTTCTTGGCTCTGTATGCTGGCAGAAAAAGAACTGCAGAACAGAAAGGAGAGAAAACTAGAGTGAGAGATAGAAGTTTCACAGCCAACATAGATATCACAAACGAGTGAGACTGTGTACAGTAGTACTTAAGAACTTAATTCGTTCTGGAGGTCCGATCTTAACCTGAAACTGTTCTTAACCTGAGATACCACTTTAGCTAATGGGGCTTCTTGCTGCCGTGGCGGCACAATTTCTGTTCTCATCCTGAAGCAAAATTCTTAACCCAAGGTACTATTTCTGGGTTAGCAGAGTGTAACCTGAAGTGTCTGTAACCTGAGGTACCACTGTACACACCAAACATTTAAAGCACATCCCCTGCAAAAAGAAAAAGTATCCTGGGAATTGTCGTTGACCCCTCAGAGAGCTACAATTCCCAGTCCAGTTGGCCACATTTGCTATTTTAAATAACTGCAGGAGATCCAGCTACAGATCTCCTGCCATTGCATCTAGCTGCAACTTAAATTTAGAAGTGGAGGCAAATGTTCAAAATATCTGAGAAATGCTGCCTGAGCAGAAGCAAGCAGAAAGTGGGGGAGGGGGGAATGTGCAAACTAGGAGTCACTAGCACTACCAAGGTAATCATACACATACTCAGAAGTAAGCCCCACTGACTTCAGAAGACCTTAATCCTAGTTTTGTGGGTTTAGGGTTGCAGCCTGCAGACCTTTCAAGTGTCCCTATTTTCCAGGGATGTCCCTGATTTAGAGAAGATGATCCTGGAACGTCCCATTTTTCTTTAGGATGTCCCTACAGTGGTACCTCGGGTTAAGTACTTAATTCGTTCCGGAGGTCCGTACTTAACCTGAAACTGTTCTTAACCTGAAGCACCACTTTAGCGAATGGGGCCTCCTGCTGCTGCTGCTATGCCACCGGAGCACAATTTCTGTTCTCATCCTGAAGCAAAGTTCTTAACCTGAAGCACTATTTCTGGGTTAGCGGAGTCTGTAATCTGAAGTGTATGTAACCTGAAGCGTATGTAACGTGAGGTACCACTGTATTTTCATTGGAGAAATGTTGGAGTGTATGGTACAATGTCCCTATTTTCATTCGTGGGTATGGAGTTATCTGACCCCCGAGTCGTCTGAAGGCAATCCTGTATAGGGAAATGTTTTTTTAATGTTTAATGTTTTGTTGTGTTTTTATATATGTTGGAAGCTGCCCAGAGAGGCTGAGGCAACCCAGGAAGATGTGTGAGGTATAAATAGTAAAATTATTGGAGAAATGTTGGAGGGTATGAGCCTGCAGCCCAGTCACCAATAGTTCCTTTTGTGGTTCCTTTTGGCACACAAAGGCAGCGAGAGAACATATGGGTGCAATTTTAAAAAAGTAAGCCTGTGTGTGGCTAATGCTGCTTAGCTCAAAATACCGTACTTAGTTTAAGCTGCTTGCCAGCCAATTAAGCTCCTCTGAATCCAGTACATGACAGGTTAAGGGTCTTTCCTGCTCCTGCGAGGCTCTCCACACATAGCCTTGCACTCTCTTCAGCTATCAGGCAAAATGATAGCTACCGCAGGGCAAACACGTCATCACTTCAGGCAACACACCTCTTACCTGTCAGGAACACAGGGTTTTGCAGCATGTCACAGGGAACAGCTGATGAAAGTCCCTGCCCTTCCTCATTCCACTGCAAGAGGCAGGAGCGGAGCTAGAGGCATTTAGAGATTTCCAGAGATTTCAGAGGCAAGAACTGTGATTCTACTCCTGGGACTTTGGCGTCTTATCCCACCCTCCCCCCCATCCCAAACATAGGCATAAAAGACGACCGGCCGTTGATTGTGATAAATGTATGCCTCTTTAAAAAAATACATGCAAATAAAATAATAAAAGCTTTTTTAGTTTTATTTTATTCTATCACTTATCTTTTCAGCTTTGGAAATAAAGATATGATGTGTTTATTTAGTCAGCTGGATTTCGATGTTTCTGATTAACCTGTGATTAAAGAAACACAAACTGATAAAACTAGAAGGAGACTGAGAGGGTTAATAGCAAGACTCCTTGTTTTCCTTCAGCAGCTACAGCAGAACTGGAGGACCCGACCCCCTGTAGACATTGCTGGACTCCCAACTCCTCAGCTCCAGCCAGCATGGCCAATGGTTAGGGATGATGAAGGGTCGTAGCATCTCCAACCCTGAACCACAGAGATGGTCTAAAATATTTTGGTGCCTAGGACAGCAAATCCAAATGACAATCCCCACGCTTACTTGGTGGTAAACATATAGTAAAATATAAAATAGTTTATATTGCCTGGTAATTTGGTTGGCCCCTTCCTTGTACAGTGTATCATTATAGCTGAAACATACATGACATGAAATGGGCTATAACTGGTGCTTCAATAAAAGTAAATAGTCCTGATCAAAATACTGGAAGCAGCACAAACAGACATGTGCATAAATCTCTTTGCTGGAATCAAATGGATTTTTAAAATGCTTTACTTTATTGGGGATATTATTATTATTATCATTAATCTGTTAGTCGCTTTATCTTGCCAAAGGCAACCCAAAGCAATTTATAAGCTAACAAAAACAATAAAATCCCACATAGATACATTAAAACCAAGAAGGGAAAACACACACAATAAATTAAAAACAACCCACACAACTTCTGTTCTGCTTCTCTACAATCACAAGGCCCCATTGCTTCAGTCCCCAAATATAGTCATTTATGATGTCTATACTATATAAAAAAATGTGTGTACATATGTGTGCATCTGTCTATCTCTTTAAAAAATCAGAGTGATTTCCAAGTCAGCCAACAGAAAAGACATCGGACAGAAATGACATCAGATATAAAGCAGCACCGAGGTGCACCACCGCACTGCGTGCTTGCGTGTTTAACTATGTCATATGCAGCGAAACAGCCAAGACGGAGGCAGAACGGCTTGCCAAGAGTTGTGTGAGCAGAGACTGGGTCACCATGCTGAAAGGGCACCTTGTCAACCTTTGTGCAAATCTCTGCAGTCGAAGGGTGCTGAAATCCCCAATCAAAGATGGGCCGAGGCTCCATCTGGGTTTCATCTATAGAGGGAGAGAGATGCATCTTCTTATCCCCCCCCCCCACCTTCCCCTCCTCCTTGCTGCTCGCCAACTTCTAAACAAGCATTCCGATGGGCTTTGGAACAGAGAGACTGTCTCAAACTCCCAGGAAGCCATTGGGCCATAGTGGAGCCAGCCTCCTCCTCATCCATCATCCTTATCAGCGTACTCTGGCAGGGCTACGGTCCCTGGCAGCAAGGCCTGCTAGGACAGAGAAAGTAGGCTCAGTTGAGAAGGGAGCCCTCGTGGAGACAAGGAGGGGCGCACCGGGACGATAAGCCACACCACAAACAAAAACAACTGTCCTCATTTGAAACTTCAAAGCCTATTGGGCTTTAAATTTATATGGCTTCGGAATGAGGCTGTATCAATAGTTTGATAGGAGGACGCTGGGAGAGATGGCTACAGGTAGGAAGGAGTGAAATTCTGAAACAGTTTGAAGGCAATGGCTTCGTAACACATACTTCATACATATCGCACAGGGAGCTCAGACAGCTGGCAATCTGATTTCACATGTCACAAGACTGAGGTTCTCAAAAGACACTCGATTTCAAAAAGAGAGATCTTGTCTTGTGTGCTGTATTCTTGCAGCGCTTAGTGAGTAGGTTCAAAATAATATTTTTATTACATGAAGATCCCACCTTCACTTCAAAGGTAGATGGCTCTCCCACTCTCCATATTATTATTATTATCATCACAACAACCTTGCAAGGTAGGATAGACTAAGAGCTGGTGACTGGCCCAAAACAAAAGAGCTTCACCTACTACACCACTGTGGCTCTCAAATGTTAAAACACTGAAAAATGGTCCGTGTCCACTAATACAGTGGTACTTCAGGTTACAGACGCTTCAGGTTACAGACTCTGCTAACCCAGAAATAGTACCTTGGGTTAAGAACTTTGCTTCACGATGAGAACAAAAACCGTGCAGCGGCAGCGGGAGGCCCCATTAGCTAAAGTGGTACCTCAGGTTAACAACAGTTTCAGGTTAAGAACGGACCTCCAGAATGAATTAAGTTCTTAACCCGAGGTAACACTGTACAGTTTTGTGTTGTCAGTTCCCAGAGATGTGATGTTCAGCAGCCCAAACCCCTCCAAACCTCAAGACCAGCACAAAAATATTGTTACTGATATAGCTTGACCTTTGGGGCACTTTCCAAAGTGTGTGTATGTGAGCACAAATACTTCATGTACGTAAACTACAGGTTTATATAATGGGTTGTATGGTAAACTGTAGGCGCAATGCAGCAAAAGAAAATAATGGAATGGCTCAAAAACCATTGGTTAGGTGCCAGGCAAAAACATTTCTTTTCCACCAGGCCTTTGGCTTTTAATTATTCGCATGGACAGGCAGAGCACCCCAAACCCTGGGCGGCCCCTGTGTGGAATAACGACTCAAAACAACATGCTATGGGATTAAAATTGGCCACAACATTATTATGTTTCAGATGTGGGTAGACCTTGGCTCAGGCATCGGGCGTTTATCCCTCCCAGTCCCCCGTTGGGGATCTGGGGAACATCAGGGTTATCCAGTGTGAGTGGGGGATGGGCTGGCTCTGGAAAACATATGTTCAAGCAGAGACAGCCCGCCCCCCCCCCCCCGTTACAACGCCGCAGGGGAGAGCAATGATGACTCTAGGCCAATGCCAACGGCCAATGCCTTCCCTCAAACAACCCCTTTAACAGGTAACCCTGGTATCGTTGCTACGAAGAGGAGGGGAGCATGGGCCACCGCTGCACCCCCTAAAGGATTCCGCCCAAGGCCTGATACCGTTGTGACGTTTTGCTATGGGAAAGGCAAATCTGCCAATGCAGGAGAATTTCTTTCCGGCCCTTCAACAGCAACCTTGACGTAGCAGCGCCTGCGTACCTGTGGAGAAACAGTTAATCTGCAAAAGAAGTCTTAACTGAGGGTGGGTAGGGTGGGAGAAGCTCTGGAGCCAACTGAGGATTCCCAGGTAAGATCCTCCCCCTATTGTGTGGGCAGGTAGTCTCTCCCCCTACCTGGCCTGATCACCTTGGCAATGCCTCCCCAGGCAAGATTGGGCAACTGGCTGAGGTAGGCAGAAGCCTCCAGGTATCCCACCTGGGGGGAGGTGAAGCCAAGCCTGTGCTAATGGTGCCACATAGGGTCCAGGGGGCTGCGCACGACCACGCAAAGGGCGCCCCCCCATTTAATGTGGGGAGCGGTCATTGTGGCCTCCAACAGTGGTTGGGATGTTTTAGTCCTGTCTTTTAAAAATATGAATGGGTTTTAGATTTTATTCTGGTTTAGTTTTATGCTGGTTTAAATGTATGTGTTATTTATTGTTGTAAGTCACTTTGAGTTATTATTTGTTTTTTTAAAAAAGGTGACTAATCAATTTAAATTAACAACAACAACAACAACAACAATTCCTGGACCTAATCACAACAAACATTTCCTGTTTCATACCCATACTTAAAAACCACAACACGGACCACCATGACTTATTCCCCCCTCAGAGTCACCTTGAAGATAACAGAGCTGGGCAAGATTGCTGCCTGAAGGCACAGAGCAAACATCAGGATCCTAACCTATTGTTTGCATTATAAGATTAATGCAGGGAGCATTTTCAGGGAAGAACTGATGAGCTGGAACCTCAATCATTCTTCTCTGCAAATTCCATCACACCTTCCAAGGTGGCTTATTCCCATCCCTTACAAATAGCCTAAACAACATTTGAGGAGGGATACATCCATTTTTGTCCCAGGCTTGTGTGTGATAAACATGCCAACATCAAGTGCAGTTCTGTACTGTACAGTTGATGGAGAATAGTGGCTATTTTAATGGTATTTTAAATACCTAAAAATGATACGGCCCTGAAGAAGCGTCTCCACCCCATTGATCACTAATGGTCCAGCTCTGAGGGCCTTCTGGCAGTTCCAATACTGCAAGATGTGAAATTACAGGGAACCAGGCAGAGGGCCTTCTCAACAGTCGTACCCACCCTGTGGAACACCCTCTCAGCAGATGTCAAAGATTTACACAACTGTTTTGGGAAGCTTTTAATGTTTGTTTTCCCACCCCACACTCTGTATTTTTCTCAGAAGCCGCCCAGAGTGGCTAGGACAATCCAGTCAGATGGGCAGGCTATAAGAAATTATTATTATTGTTGTTATTATTGCTGCTGCTGCTACTACTACTACTTGGGTTTTTTGAGAGGCAAAATGATTGCATGCATTTTGATAGGAGAAATAAATACCACCTATGTTTGCTTTATTTTACAGAAATCCTCAAGACTTCTGATCACACTTCTTTGGCACACCACCTACCTCTTTTTCTCCAGACTGCCATTCAGTTTTGTTCACCTGCTATGTGTGGAATTGCCTACTAAAGTTCTAGTTAAGGAAGGAGATTTAGATGCCCCCCCCCCCCGTTTGCCTTCTTAAAGGGATAGTGCTTTTCAGACCACTCCAAAAACTGGTCTTGGAGATATCTCCTATATATATATTGACACACAAGCTTCTTGTCAGTCCCCTCTCCTTCCTTTGTACTGAGGATTCAGAGTGTAAATACACATCTGTGCATATAAATAAAAATATTTGTTATAATTACATTCATGCAAACAGTCCACTCTCTTCTGTGGTTTATATCAGCCCCTTAAGTTTGTAATTTATCTTGGCGCAGTCTAGACTGGAGCCACTTTGAAGCTGCTTCAAACAGGATGAGAACAAACAATTTTTCCAAAGTGGTTGGATTAGAAAAAAGGATTGGTCACTCACTGCACTTTCCAAACTGCAGCTATCCTGGGTTGTTGCTAAATACTGCACGGGAACTAAGGTCCTGCTGTCTCTCACTCTCCAGCTTTCACTTCCAGTTAGGAAAGGTGGGAAACCAAATGAGTTTGGAAGATCAATCTTAAAAGATGCAGACTCTCTCTGTCTCTGTCTCTCTCTGTGTGTGTGTGTGTGCGTGCGCGCAAGTGCAAGTGCAAGAAATGTAGTGAATGTAGATATTTGCATCTGTAGTTAATATTTTTTATAGCTATATATAAAAGAATGTAGAATTCGTTCTTGCAGGAAATATATATTCCAGAGAGCTGTTGCATAGCACAGTGGTTAAATTCATTGGATTATTTTAGACAAAACAGTTCTCAGCATCAACTTCAACCCCCCACTAAGGTAGTAATAATATTAGTATACCTTATTGTAAGTTTTGTGGGGATAATGTATGTGGAGTGCATTGTACACTTTGGGGGGGGGGGAGATGTCTAATTACCAAAGGACTCAGGATTACTTGCAACTGCGTGAATTTGATAGTCAAGAAAGCCAGTTCTGACAAGTAAGCATGGAGAATGGAACCACTCCAAACGTAGCATTTCAAAGGGTGTGGAGGAAAAGCATTGGTGGATTGGTTCCTGTTCTAAATAATAGCATGTCTGCATGCAGGTAGGATGCATCACCTCGTGGAACCAAATGTAGGGTAGGTGGCAGAGGAAGAACAAATGAGAAGTGAAGAGTTCAAGAAAGACACAAGTCTTCCTCTGGACAGATCCGCATAAGATTACTGCAGGAAGCACCAGTGTTACACCAGCCCCTGAACTGCCGTTCTCAAGATTACCGGTAGATCCATGACATGGATATAAATCCAACGTAATCTTGTAAAATAGATGGGTACTCAGAATACGTGTGTTTCAGGGTAGGTCAGTAGATACCGGGTATAACAGAGAATGATGCCTACGTATGTTTATTGAATGTGTGCATCCAGATAGCTCACCATTTCTCCCAACCACAAAAGAGGAGAGGAGGCCTATGGTTGCTAGTCCCACTCCCTTCATTGTGTCCCTGTTCTCTTTCTCCCTCCCACCCCCCAATCCATACCTTGGGGAGGACATCTGAAGAGGGATACTGCTTCTATTTCATCTGCATCCACTGTACAATTGCTGCCGGTTTGGGCAGCAGTGTACAAGCGATCCATGTTTATCCTGCATCAGTCCTGTTTCTCCTGATGAAAGGCTACATTTTGATGCTTTTTTATCTAAGCAACTTGGATCTGAATTGAGAAGTGGTGACCTTTTAAGCTGCCTTTTAAGCTGGTGATGTGTGCACAGCCTAAAATTCCCTGCAGGATTGAAAACTACACCATCAGGATTCCAGATCGTGTAGGCAGCCTACATGTGCAGAGCAGAGACTCCCCTTTTCAGATCTCCCCCTTGTTATGCATTCATGCTGAGTGGGGCAATGGGCCTGGCAAGGCCAGTGATCACAGCCCCACCCTAACTGTAATATATTGCGGTGGAGAACAGCTGGAAAGGGCTAGTCGCTCATCAGTTTAGCAGTACTGTATAAAACTGGGGTAGAATCAGGTGTACCTTTCTACCTAGGCCATCAGAAGATGGTATTCTACACAAGTTGTCAATCTGAGCAGCTGGAAGTCTACTTTTATAACAATAGCCTGAAGAGAATTCTGCCATTCTATGAGCCAATAAACATCTGTCTCTATTGGTGCAAATGCTAAGGAGACCATCTGGGAAAACATGTGTTTCCTATATTTTCCACACAAATGCTCCATTTTAAATAGTACAGTCTTTGCCCATTTGAAGTCGCCAGAGTTTACGATCATTGTTTCTTTTTTTTTTAAAAAAAAGTTTGCAATAATGTTCATGCAAGCTCTCCAGGCTGCAAAGGAAATCTGCAAAAATATTTGGTGTCCCCGCCCCCGTCTCCACCTTCAAGGTACACTCAGTGGCTCCAGTTGGTCCCCAAATGCACTAGCTAGTTTAGGAGGGCATAAATATTAATCTCTAAAGAACCAATGCTAAATTATGATTATGAAGCAACAGGCAGTTAATATGGCCCCCCTCTGGAAATTACCCACTAGGTTTTAGAAGATAGCAGATTTGAGACCTAAGTAACCTTAAAAAAGGAAAGAAGTAATTTAGGCAGGTGCCTGCTATCAACGTGAGAAGAGAAGGCAGTTGAAAAGGCAATTGGAAAAGCAAGTTCTGTGGGACAAGCACTATCTTGCATAAGGAGGGGGCACTGTGCTTTGTGTTGCATGCTTCTCAGGGCAAATAGTGCTATTTATCAGGGAGAATCACCTTTGCCTACTCTTGCTCTCCTGTACCATTGCCTAAGTTCACAAGGCAGCGATTTCAGCTGCTAATTTATTAAAATAAACAACGTACTGTTGACTCATCTTTTTTCATCACTCCTGTTTAAGAGCAAATCCAGGTAGAGGGGGCCAACAGCCATGGAGCCAAAATGAGGCCAATGCGAAACAGGAAGGGAGCTATCAGCACACTCAAAGAAACCTGAGCCTTGCCAAAGGAAATAAATTTATTAAACCCCCACCCGTGTAAAGAAAAACAAACCACAGCTCAATAAGGACTAAGCATGCTCAGAAGCCACAGGCTATTGAGTATTATCTAGATATTTTTTTTAATGTAGAAAAACCATTAGGTTGGCAGGGAAATGGATTGAGTATCCCGAGGAGGGCATGGCTGGCTGAAAGCCTGAGCAGGAGCACTCTGATAAGAAAGGGGGGATATGGACTTTGGTTGCAGTGCTGTGTTTCTTTAAACATTCGCAAGCAAAAACTGTTACAGAAGTGAATTTGCAAAATGAAATTATGCAATAACATTGGGGTTGCCCTGGAGCTTCATTTTTACAAACAACCGATGCACTTGCTTGGTTTACTGTCTAATTATGAATTATCACTGAAAGTAAGGGAAATAATTGATTCTATGATAGGCTTTTATAGAGGCAAATTCAGGTGATTTGATAGGGAGCTGTTTGGAGACAGTGCCTTTACTTCAAGTGGGAACTGAAAGTGGAGACATCATATGTACTTTTCTTTCTATCTTTCTTTCTTTCTTTCTTACACAAGAAAATCTTTAATAAAAACTTTTTTAAAAAAGGTGAAAAATACTTGTGATGACAATGCTGGAGACAAAGTTGCCTTTATCCTGATTGTCTTTCCATCCAACCATCTGTCTACCCCTCCATTGATTTTTTTTCACCAGAAAAGAGACAAAATGTTTCCAAACACCAGACTAATGAAGTTTTGAGCACTGCCTTATATGTTTCTGTTCCTTTGCACCTCACTATTTTATACATTTCTACCCAGAAGTCCAGTGGGGGAGAGCAGCCTTCTCCAACCTGGTGCCTTTCATGTGTTTCATGGCTGGGGCTAATGAGACTCATAGAATCGTAGAGTTGGAAGGGACCCTGAGGATCATCTAGTCCAACCCCCTGCAATGCAGGAATCTGCAGCTGTCCCATACAGGGATCGAACTGGCAACCTTAGCATTATCAGCACCACACTGCAATCCAGATTGTCTTGAGGACACCAGGTGTGGGAAGGCTGGGATATAGGATTGCTGTTATAACAGATGGAGAGAAAGTTCTCACTGTCCCCTGTCTCTACTCCATGCATAAGGTTATATGCCTCTATCATATCTCTCCTTACTTGTCTTCCCTCCGCATCAAAAAAACAACAACCCTCAAATAATAAGCCACATGTGCCCCATTATGCTGATGTTTAAAGAGTTGTGCTGGCTGCTAATTTGTTTCCAAGCTGCATTGAGGATACAGTGGTACCACGGTTCTCAAACGGAATCCATTCTGGAAGCCCATTTGGCTTCCAAATCATTCAAAAACTGAGGCACAGCTTCCCATTGGTTGCAAGAGCTTCTTGCACTCAGTGGAAGCTGCATTGCACGTTTGGGTTCCAGAAAATGTTCGAAAACAGAAGCATTTACTTCCAGGTTTTCAGCATTTGAGAACCGAAATGTACGACGACAGAGGCGTTCGGGAACCGAGGTACCTCTGTATTGATTTTTAAAACCTGACAGTGATAGGAACACAGGTAGTTTAGAGACCACTGTTTGTAACACAAACCCCCTCAAGCTCTTGTGTCATCTGGTGGGCCTTTCCTTGGGGCATCTTCCTTGACTACAGAGAGATCAGCATTCCCAGTGAGCAGGGCCTTTCCTTAGGTGGCACCCCACTTACAAGATGATTCACACTGCAAGCTCCCTTCTGGCCTTCAGAAAGGAAATAAAAATCTTTGTGTTTAAGCAGACTTTTTTTGGAGCGGGTGTTAAACTTTTAAAGTTTCTGCTGTGTATTTATTTCTTTATTTTATTGGGTTTTTACAAAGTGAAATAACGAAAGAAAACCACAAAGACTAACATGTCAACGTGGGAAGTCATCACAGAGATGCCCTTGTTATACAGGTATACATTTGAAACGTCATTTTAATTAGGAAAACCATATTTCTCTCCTTGGTGTGGATACGAAGTTTATGAGTTTCTGCTGTGTATTTATTACATTTTTATTGTGTATTTAGAGTTGGTTTTGAAATGATTTTTAAATGTTGTTTTTTAAAAATAATAATAATAATAATAACTAAATGATTGCATTGTTGCTAGTAACCTTGGAAGCCCAAATTTGGGAAGAAACATGGGCTAGAGACGTGTAAGAATGAATAAAATGAATTGTTTAAATTTGCTTACACTTGAATAAATCATTGTGTACAAAAGAGCTGGAGCAGGGTATATTTTTCTGCATTTGGAGTCTGTCACCCCTAATTTGCGATTCTTTTAAGGGAAAATAGTCTTCTTCTTAGAAGCAACACACACACACACACACACACACACACACACACCTTAAAGTTGAGAACAACCATTTCTTAAAATCAGACACCGAAACATTAATAATACATGCTACCAAGAAAGAAAGAAAGAAAAGAGAGGGCTTCGGCCATTCCATAGTTTGTGGCTTTCAATCTCTTTGGCCTTTCCTTCTGGTGCTGAAAATGCTCATCTTGCCTAAAATCCCTGTCATATAAGCAAGATGCTGTCGAAATGATAAGCAGCCCTCAGCACACCTGTGTAGCTCACCGTTGCCCCCTTCAGTGAGACTCTGCCTACGCCCCTGTTGATCTGTCAGGTACCTATGAGTGATGGCTCAGGGTGGGAGAGCCTGGCATTACCCTGTAAGCTAGACAACAATCCCCTTCATGTAAGCACAGCTCTTGCGGCTGGGCTCAGTAGCAGCTCTCTGCACCGAGGGGAGCTGTTCCGTGCCCCTGCTCAGGCCGTCACTAACCCACCTCTCGGCTCATTTATCCACCTCTGGGCAGCCTGCTGACAGCACTTCCCTTTACTACCAGCTGCAAAAACCTGGCAGCTGATTTAGGAGAGTTGCTGAGCCCCAAAATGTAAACCGTTTTTTTTCACCAGGAATGTATAAGCAAGCCATAAACTAAAAGATTTGCTTCTGGTCACATGGGACAGGCCCCCCATAAAATTGAAGCATTGATCTCTATTTTAGTTAACGGCCTCTAAGCTGCCCAGATGATTGAAGACCTGAGCCTTAACAAACTTTGTAATCTCCTGCCATACATCTGACATGGCATGTTTGAAGTCCGAGGACGAGTTATTTATATTATTTATATAATAAGCGGTGAAAAGACATTAGCCAAAAGTAAGGCTGAAATAGCTCCCATTGTATGAGAGGTAACAAAAACATGCACATGGATGCTGGATGGTCACATTCCTTGTGGCCTACCATTTTAACACCTTTGTGAAAGGACATTCAGGTATGTGCCCTGCATATCGTATTACAGATGTACAATCTTTTGTTAAAGCATTGCAGTGGAGAAAAATGCCAATGAGATGGCCAAGAAATGGGTATATTGATTTCAATAAGGGTGGGGGGTGTTGATAACTGTACGCAACATGGAATTATCTGCAGGCAGAAATAGTTCTTTCCTCCCTTAGAAGCCAAAATGAAGTAGGCATTTTTGAACACGTCTTCCAAACCTATTATAGGTTCACTTCCAAACCTGTTGTAGTTAAAATGGAGTGTTTTTAATTCCTGGTTTCAGGGGCTTGGCTCTATTGAAACGATCGGGGACTACTAACGCATCTCACTAGCAATTATTGGAATCATAGAATCATTTTCTCTGGAGGAGAAAACAATCTTGCTGCATCTTCTATGTGACAGCCCTTTCAATATTTGAATTGCTTCTCAGCCTTTTGACTAAGTTCAAGTGTGTTGCTATCAGTCTCCTCTTTTCCAGGCTAAACATACCCAGCTCCTTCAAGCGCTCCTCATAAAGCTTGGTTTCCAGCCCCTTGATCATCTTGGTTGCCCTCCTTTGCACGCGTTCCAGCTTGTCAATATCCTTCTTAAATTGTGGTGCCCAGAATTGGACACAGTATTCCGAGTATAGTCTGACTAAAGTAGAATAGAGTTACTTCCCTTGATTTGGACACTATACTGTACCTCTGTTGATGCAGCCTAGAATAACATCTCTTTTTTTGCTACTGCATCACGCTGTTGACTTGTGGTCCACTACGACCCCAGTTCCTTTTCACATGTACTGCTAGTAAGCCAGGTGTCTCCCTATCTTACATTTGTGCAGCTGGTTCTTCCTGCCTAAGTTCAGAACCCCAATTGAAATTCATTTTGTTGGTTTGGGCCCCGTTCTCCAATGTGTTAAGGTCATTTTGAATCCCAAATCTGTCTTCTGTGGCATTAGCTGCCCCTTCTAGTTTGGTGTTATCTGCAAGTTTTAATGAGCGTCCCCTCAATTCCTTCATCCAAGTTGTTTATAAAGATGTTGAACAACAACAGGCCCATTATTCCCTTGTGATGGAACAATGCACTGCTGCTAGAGTAGGGCTTCAGCAGAAGATCTTAAGACGTGGGCCACATATGCACCATATATTTTAAAACATGACTTTGCCCAAACAATCCTGGGAACTGTAGTCTGTTAAGGGTGCTGCAAAACTGTAGCTCTGTGAGGGGTAAACAGCAATTCCTATGCTGATACAAGAAGAGGGTACTGAACATTTTTTGTTGGTTAGCAGATGCACGTAGTCATTCAAAAGTTCTTTGAGCCCTGGACCCAAGAATTGCTAATCCCTGTACAAGAATAGAGACTATGGGCTTTCCTTCTGACACTGTCAAACAATATTCCTTTGTAAAAATAAAGGACTCTTGATTTTTTTTATGCAAGGTGAAATTGCATAGGGAAATCTTCATAAAATTATTTGCTAACTTTGTAGCTTAGATTCCCCCCCTTTTTTTCTTTTTGCTTAAAGAAAGGTTTTCAATAGCACTCTAAAATCTGTTCCAAATGCTTTGTGAAAATTTTTGGTGGTGGGTTCAGTAGTTATAAAAACCAGGAGCATTCCACTGAAATCAAGGAAGCCAACCCTGCCTTTACTGTAACGTGAGATCACCATGCTGGTCTTGAAGAGCTAGCCAGACAGAAGTCCCTTCCCTTGCAGCTTGTTAACTCAGAGACAGTTAGAAACAGTTAACACACTACCTCCTACTATGTCCGGTCCCTTTCATGCAACACCCCAGCTTTCGCACCTCCCTACCATTATGGCTGCCCCTTTATTGCCTCCATTGGTCTAGGTGTTTCTATGCATCACCTTGGCAATTGAATGTTGCGGGTTGTTTTTTTTTAAAAAAGCTCTATAAAGCTCAGCAGCTGACCTATTAGAATCCTCCACTGTCCTCCACCTGGAAATCTGGGTTCCAGCGATGCTTCAGCGGTGCTGCAACAACTTATTTTTTTAACGTGCTCTCCTCCTCACCCACCCCCGCCTCCCAATACGTCTCTTTTTCTCTCAGCCAGGATTGCAGCATGGAAGTCAATGTGTGTCACTTTGACAGCGGTTCGCTTTGCAGCGTAGGGCCGGCGGTGGAGTGGGGATATCTGTTTTTTCTCAGTGGTGGAGTTCTGAAGTGGAAGAGACAGGGGGAGGCTGCGGAATGGGGAACGCCGACCAAAACAGTCCAGTGGTTGGCTCCTGCCAGATCCCTTGGCAGGCAAGCGAAGTAGGCCCTGGCACCAGGCTGGTGATTAAGAAAGGGGGGAGACGAGTGAGGAGAATTTGATAATGATCACACTAAGAATTGCTTTCTAAAAAAAACCCTCTCTAAACTATGCAACTGGAAAGGTTGGGTAATTAAGTAGGTGCCTCTTAAAAGAACGATTAAGTGTACAAGCTCAGATAAGGGTTTGGGAGGGGATTCCCTCTACCCTAAGCTCACCTTATTGTCAGAGAGGATATCTTGCAATCACAAGCCTTATGGGCTGATTCTGGGAGGTGTTGAATGGAAAAAGTAGAAGGGATCACTCTTAAATATGGTTGTTTTTAGTAAAATAGGAGGGGGGGTGAGAATGTATTATATTGTATGGAGAATAGACGCTCCGAAAATCAACAAACCTACACAGTTATCTGTAATGTTGGTGTGTGTTTTAATCCGTTTTTGCTTTCTGGCTGATTTTAATTTTTTGAATTCTTTAAATTGTTTTTACTGAAAGTTTTATTGCTTTATTCTTCTTGTAACGTACTTTGAAGGGTTTTTTTAAACAATCAAACGGTGTATGAATTTCATGAAAATAAAATAAAATCTTCAAACATGGTGTTTTGTAAGTGTTGAAACTTGTCAATCATAAACCACTTAATAGCATTTAAACACACACACAAACACATCAATGATGTTAGAAAGTAATTGCACTCCTACACTGAATCTTCATATATAAGCTTCACCTTTATTTTTCTGACTGGAATGTTGTTTCCACAAAAGTTTAAAATAACAGCACATTTTACATGCAAAGAAGAAGAAGAAGTACCAAAATGCAGGACCTTGTTTTTAATATGCTTGTGATTATATCTCCCATTGAAATAATAGGTCTTAATATTTACTAATTTTGGTTATTCTCCCAGGCATTTGGACAGCACTAATAGTCTGGCTTTTGGTTGGTTGCTTTGGGTGTTCATTTATGTTGGTGGGATGGCTATTTTACATCATTGGGTGATTTAGGTGGATGAACACTTAATGTGTTTCCTTTTAATGTGTATTTTGTATATTGCTCTCTGTCAATCACTTCAGAACGCTTTCTGTATGAAGCGATAAATCAAGGGAATAAATGGAATGGAACTGGATTGGGCAATGCCATTCTTAAAAATAATTATTATTAAGCTACTAAAGAATCACAGTACTTCGCAGGGAAGTGTGGTTTAGCTTAGAATCCAGTCATATTGATAGGTGCTCTGCACCCAGTTTAGCTAAATGATTCGGGCTGCAATCATCTGTGCACTTACCTCAGAGTAAGCCCCTTTGAATTCAGTGGGACTTGCTGCTGAATAAACATGCATAGGGTTGTTCTGGAAGTCAGTCCTGACAAACTTTGGTAGGGTTTAGTCCTGACTAACTTTAGTTTGTCTCTGGGAGTAGGTTGACCTTTTCCAGCACAATACCATGAATGGTAGTGCAGTGGCTCAAAGCTCCAGCTGCATCACACTGCTGAAGGTGGCTGAGCCATGAATAGTCCCATGAATAGTCAAGGAATTTCCCCACCAACGTCATTGTGACTATTGTGGGTTGAATCTATGACACGTAGCATGAAGCATTGACTGAGAAGGTCCAAACAGCTTTGTAAGTTTGAAGTGGTGATCTTAACCTGCAGGATAGCTCAGTTGTTAGAGCATGAGACTCTTAATCTCAGGGTTGTGAGTTCAAGCCCCACGCTGGGCAAAAAGATTCCTGCCTTGTAGGGTGATGACCCTTGGGATCCCTTCCAACTCAACCATTTCATCAGAACAACTTACTATGGAGTCATTCCAGAGTGAAGCCAAGTGTGTGTTCAGTTTAATTTTCAATTTTTTAATAACTGTTTCTTTGTGTGTATAACATCATTATATAATTTATCATAACTTTTTTATCATGCTTATCCCACCCTTCCTCAAAGTAGCTCAAGTCAGCTGCATGCACAGGTTTCTCCTGTGAGATACTCACCAAAGGTTGTCATGACCCATAACTCAGGGACCTTGGAATGCACAGCAGAGGACTCTGGTGAGAGGGAAGTTCAGGCTACATCCTCATGGGGGAGAACCACCAGGCCCTCCTGGCCAGAGAACACAACATTTTGACTTAGAGGATGAGTCCCCCTGAAGAACCTCTGTCGCCCCAGTGTTGTAGAAGGCATAGACTTCAAAATCAGATGAAACCAGACAATTCATCCAGGGAAGCAGAACTTACCACATCCCAGGACTCCTCAGGCTACATAACGCTTCAGTTGACTCTAGTTACCTACAGGGGAAATATACAGGCAGCTGCCTTTGGAGTTGTTCAGTGTACTATATGGACTCTGCTAGCCTGTGAATCTCATGCTGCCACAGAACTGAACAGACAGCACCAAGGCTGTGCAAGGATTTGAACCCAGGCCTCCCTGATTCCTGTTCAGCAACCACCGTGCCTTGCTAGATGTGCTGCTTTGCATTTACACATCTGCATCTTTCACCGATGTTATTCAGAAGTGACAAGAAGGACAGCAAAGCACGTCATTCACATCTCTCACGAGAGGAATGGTGTGTGTGTTTTGCACATCAAATCATTGTGGAGTGGATCTGCTGGTTGGTTTGATCTGCATGGAGCCCATGTCAAACTCTAGAAAGCTGGATGGGTGGAGAGAATGTACCTTTAGGAAGTCTTGGGGCATCTCCAAATATTATGCTCCTATCTAGTAACAGAATGCATAACCAGGCAGGCACTTTTTTTGCAGGTGACATTCCTGCACCTATTGTTCAAAACCTGGTCTATGATCTGCATGGTTTGCCCTGGACCCCAAGGCTCAGCAGCATCAGAGTTCTACTACAGGGTGAAGCATACTACAGGTCTAGACTAGATTCTCTACATATAGCTAATCTTAGGCTTCACAATCACCAAAGGGGTGATTGATTCTTTTGCTACAGCATGAAGGTGGAAGTAGATAACACAGAAATGCTTTAAACCCAAATAGATGCATAAACAAAAGTTAGAGGCAAAGATCAAGAATTCTGTCCTTTTCTTTGAATGGGTTGTGCAATAAACTCAAATAATTGCAAGAGTCATGTGGTAGCTTCTCCTTATCTGTTTTAAGTGATTGTACAACTCATATAGATCATTCTTTGGCAATTGAAACCACATTCCATGCGTGAGGCATCTTTAGGGTGTTTTTTTCTGAATAGAGAAAAGGACTTGAGTTCTCCACGAAAAGGAAAGACTGTCTACCACTGATAAAGTGGATAGTTAGCATGTGGATGTCCTGAGTGGCAAAAAAAGCATAGGAAGAGAGATGGAGGAGGGGGAAATTAATCTCAGAGTTATACAGGAAAATCTTGGGGTTTTTTAATGGACTGATCACATTTACCCCAAAACTAGCATGTGCTGGAGAGTTCACATTTAACTAAGACTGCACCAATGCACATTTTCTTGGGAGTTCCATGGAATTCAGTGGGACTTAATTCCAAGTAAATATGTAAAGAATTGGGATGAATAATACAGTAAGAAGGAAAAAAACACCCTACAGTAGGAGTGGGCTGGCTGGTTGCTGGCATCTTTCACACAATCAGTAGCATCCAAGACAAACGCTCTATTCATCCAATGCCTGTTCTGGCTCCGAGCTATTTTTAAAGACTTTTGCCTTTTCAAATGTTGCCATTTTACAATCTTGCCTGCATAAATGTCAACAACGATCCCAAATCAGTATATGGACAATCTGCCATCCCTAACATCTCCAGTTCCCATAGATTAAAGATCTGAAACCATCACAGTGACACATTTTCATTTGTTTACGTCTCTTTCCATTTCAGTATAACAGGGAGATCCTATTAGCAGCAGAAGGTAAGGCACATTCAGTTCACTGGCCTTTTCTGTGTGTCTGGCCATAGCAGAAAGTGGCTTAGGTCAGCAGCCTTATCAGTAGCAGATCCCTAATTACAGTACTGAAGTATAATACTCCAGTCTTGGGTGGTACCTTTGGGGAATTATTCTACAGCTCTTCAACAGAGCCTGTTATTGTCCAGATCAGAAGAGTCAAAATCTTACAAACACATTTCTCCGTCTCAAAGAAACTGTCTTTTTCTGAAGATTTCTTAGACACCATAACTATTTTGTGTTTGTGTCCAGGGATGATGAAGGCAGCATAGGAAAGAAAACTACTTTCAGCTGTTTCTCAATACCAAATGAGATGGAATGGGGTACTATAAATAAATATGATCCTATCTGTGTGGGAATTGAGAAGATAACAGTTGTACATGTTTCTTCTTCTTCATTAACTTCCCTTTGAGCTTCCGATATACTGGAAATGCTTCATAAAGTATTCTGACTATTGGTGGTTTTATAGTATAGATTTTGTGTGTATTTTGTTTTTGTATTTCACACACACAAATGTCTGTTTTTGTTTTCCATACTGGAGGGAAAATGGGGTATAACTAATAAATAAAGCATTGAGAACAAATTATCATTTATTAATTACACTTATTGGTTGTTGTAGTAGTAGTAGTAGAAATAATAGTAATAGGAGCAGCAGCATTTAACATAATCAACAAATAAGTCCATTGTTAATTTGAGCTGAAACAGAGGATACCTCAATTTGCGCACCCCACTAAACTGAATCGGATAAATGAATAAAATTTCCATTCTGTGCTGCTATGCTTTTTCCTTGAACCTCTGTCTGCTGCTGGCTTTCTTTAATTGATGTTTCCAGGCTAGAGATAGATTTGTCAGCTATTTCATGCTACGTGCTGTACAGTATAGTATCTAAATAGTACAGTTTAGTTATTTACCCATGCTTTTCCTTCAACAACAGAGCGCAAAGCAGCTATCCATGGTTTTCTTGTTTTTAAAAGAAAGATACCAATACAGTAAAGACCATTAAACGATTCAGTAAAACATGTATCCAAATAAGGCAGTTTAGTTATTTACCAATGCTTGATTTTTTGCTTTTTCTCCAACAACAGAGCCCAAAGCTGTCATCCAAGCAGTCAAGTACCAACAAAGACGATTAAACGATACAGTAAAACAGAGTATCAGTCCATGTGCGTATAACATTTTGCCTTGTAGGCTGGAACCTATAAATTAACAACAGAACCAGCGGTAAATCTAGTCACAGAACTCATGTTCAGATTGTGAATGATTCCCTAATGAGGAGCAGGGACAGGGTAGGATAGAAATGCTAACCTTAGCCCAGAATCCATGCCTGTTCCAATGCCATTGTTCAAACACCTGGCAACATAGCCAAGAAAAGCAAATGAAAGGAAAGCGTAATGCTTCTTGGCTTGGGTTGTAGTCCTTGTTCATCATATCATCTGTTTTTAAAGGGAGCGCGGACCTCATTGAAGCAAACAGGAAAGCTTCCATTCACTGGTGTGACAGCCAGTTCAGGCCCTAACATCTTACCTTGAGCCGTTATTTCAGTAAGTAATCTGATCATATGTAGCTGGTTATTATAATGGAATCAGTGACTTTAACAAGCTCCTGCAAATACTGGATTACTGTGCTCACTCAACCATAGTTCATTAGGGCTTTAGAAGTGGGATCCAGGAGAGGCCATGAAATATGATCCCCTAATCTCTCCTAAGTAGGGAAAGACTGGTTATAAGGCAAGTGCCTTTTTAAAATACCTGTGAAGTGAATAAATCTTGGTCATGCTAAAAAGTAATGAAAAGTCACCTGTTAAGGACATAACTTCGCCAAATCGATACAGAGAGTGTGTGTGTGCATGTGTCTGTACCTCTCACAGTGTAACAAGATTCTTGAATGAGCAGAGTTAAAGCAACCCAGATGGCTTACTTTTTAAGCATGCCATTAACTGAGAATAGGCTTCTCGGTTTGGAATAGGTGTTTTGTTTTCCCCCTCCAGATTTTAGGGAGCAAAGCAACCTAGGAGCAATTCTAGATCAGATCATTTTTTTTAAAATAATATTTATTAAGGTTTTCCAAATTAAAACAAATTAAATCCAATTTATAAACTTTTTCCAATAATCAGGACTTCCCCTCCCCACCCCCTCTTGTATTCCAAATCTTCCAAGTAAACAATTAAATTCAACAAATTCTTATCCCCTAATTACACTCATCATCCATAACCCAAATTTTTTTCCAAGTTCCCATCCCCTAAGATCGATCTAATCCCTTCCACGAGGTCCCCCTTTTCAAATATAATGCAGATAAATATAAAATAAAGATAGAAAAAAGATAATTTTACAACTTTTGGATTCCAAATTTCCCTCCCCCCTTTCCCTGTTGCGTTCCCCATATCCCTCCATTTCTAGTATCTTTCTGGAGTTCCCACATTTCACTAAGCCCATACCCCTCTGATTCTTTGCCAGTCATTTTTAATTGCGAGTGTCCGATCATAGAAGGAGTCTATCTCCAAAAGGGGCCCATTTCTTCTATCCAGATTTTTATATCCAGGAGTGAAAACTCCAATTTTATTTCCATAAGCTTGTCAAATCTGGATATCCCAAATGTTCCCACCTCCAGTTCGTTCTTGTTTCTTTGTTTATTTCCCTGTTCTCCCGCAGGAATGTTCTTTTTCCAAAAGCTTCTAGTTTCTCTGCAGAGGCTTGTTATTCAGGAACCAAACGTTGCGTCATGTCCCTTTCATTTTCCAACAGATAAATCCATTGTATCCTATGGTGTGTAGGCCTCTGTAGACAAAATAATGTTCCATTTCTGCAGTTTCCCAGGAGATTAAAAACTCTGTTCAACTATTCAAGTTTCCTGTCCTAAACACATGCAATATCCCTCAGCTCCTCTAGATGGACCACAGCAGCTGAGCTCCCCTCCAGATCACATCCACCAGTCCAAATAGCTTGTTGATCCTTATTTGAAACAATTTATGTCCAATTTATAACAAATGTAACCGGCAAAGTCCTCAAAACAAAGACTCCAATTTGTTCTTCCGTTTTGACAGCTCTTTGACAGCTGTCAAAGCCTCCGTTGCTCTTCTCCAGGCATTTTCACGAATCGCTCCAGGGATTCCGGGGGGGGGGGTTACTTTTTAATACAAATTCCACCTTTCTCCTCCAGCTCAATCTTATATTTTCCCCTCACGAAGTTGCAGACTCATCAAGATAAGGTTACTCTCGATCTTAGTTGTCAAGTCCTTTGTTTTGGCTCTTCTACAATTAAGGGGGGGCTGACTTCCTTTTTCCACCTCCCCTGTTCGCTCCAAATTTTAAAAATGTATCCCTCTTTTTAGTCCATACTCCAATTACTCACGGGTTCTTCTTTTGGGTCCGAATTCTCAATAGAAGAAGCTAGCGCTCTCCACCGAATGGCATGCGGCTTCGCTCGGCAGGGGGAGCGGAGGACTCAAAGCACCACCCCTCCTCCTGGCGCCCGTTCTTTAGCCTTTAAAAAGGCTCTTTCGCGGGCCGGGGAGGGGCACAAAGGTGCCAGCCGAGTCACCATGTCCATGGGCCCCGTGCCCATGGTTTTTGAGGGTCCCCGCGTCGCCGGCGTGGTAGGACCCAACCCCTGCCGAGCCGGCTCCCTCCGGAGCACGGAGGGAGCCCGCCATTCGGCGATGGCGCCAACCCGGAAGTCCGCAATTCTAGATCAGATCAGACTTGATCAGATCCACTATTAGGGGAGTGGCAGATAACGCTCAAAGCACGGAGTTGTGTACGGGGAAAACAGCTGCAGGTATTTATAAAGTTCTGGGTCAAGGAAACCCAAATTTATTGCAAACTGGCAAACCCTACAACAGCAAAACTGAATTTTGCAAGTGTGGCCATAATAAGCAAATGGGTGTGCTTGCTTTACTAATCATAATCCTTGTCTTTCTACATTTATTTCTTTAAAATATTTATGAGACTCCTTTGAGTTTCAAAACTCTTAGGTTGGCCCCCCTGCACCCCCCCACGCTACGCCACTGCATCCATAAACATAAAAACAATGGTGACAAGGGAGAGGGCCTTTTCAGTTGTGGCTCCCTGTCTTTGGAGTGGTCTCCTCAGCACTTGATGCCTTCGTTGACATCTTTTCAGTGTCAGATTAAAAAAAAAATCTCTAGACTTTTGATAGACAAAAATGATGTTGTCTTGTTGCTAGTGTTCTGCCATAGCTTCCCGTGGCTGTTATGGGTGCAGTGGCGTAGCGTAGGGGGTGCAGGGGGGCCCGGGCGCACCGGGCGCAACATCTGGGGGTTAGGGTTGGGCAAATCCACGGGTTAGGTGGCGCAAATCCACGGGTTAGGGGCGCAAATTACTTGCCTTGCCCCGGGTGCTGACAACCCACGCTACGCCACTGTATGGGTGTGTGTGGGTGTTTTCTTCTGTTTCTGTGGAATAATGTATTTATATTTATGTTCTAAATGTCTTGTAAGTTAACTGGAGACCTTGGGGTAACCAGCAACTAACAAGACTAGATAACAACAACAACAACCACAGCAGCAGCAGCAGCAGCAGAAAAAATTAAACCATTTCATACAATAAAAAACCATCACATCCATAAAACCTGTCCATTATGCTAAACTAGTTAGAATATATTCTAGAAGGCCTGGCCAAATTCCCCCCCGGGTGTGTGCTGCTATTACAGTGTTTCCCAAACTTGGGTCTCCAGCTGTTTTTGGACTACAGTTCCCATCATCCCTGACCACTGGTCTTGCTAGCTTAGGATGATGGGAGTTGTAGTCCAAGAACAGCTGGGAGATCCAAGTTTGGGAAACACTGTGCTATTAGATTAACCCATTTATTATTTATGATGAGCTCAGTATTTTATCTAAGCATTTATCTGTTGGTTTGTTTCTGATTTGTTTTCTATGAGTTGAGCATTTCACTTCTTCTATTTTCTCCTTCACTGATGCACCCCAACAGCTAAACTCTGGTTTACATTCCAGTGCTTTACAGAAAGAACTGCAGCTCAGGGGTACAGCATATACAGGAAGTCCAAGATGACATTTCTGGCACCTCCCTTTAAAAACATCAAGTTAATAGATGATGTGAAACGTCTTTGCTTGAGACCATGAAAAACTGCTTTCCGCCAGAGTAGACATTATTGGATTAGATTAAGGGTGAGGAACTTTTATTCAGCCTGAGGGCCACATTCTCTCCTGAGCAACCTTCCAAGGGCCACATGCCAGGGAAAGGGCGGGACTAGAGGCAGAAGTATGTGGCGCAATGAATGTGACAGGTTATGTTTATATGGTAGGCTAATGTCTACACATTGACACACCTCTTTCTGTCCTTCTTTCAGACAAGGAAGAAGCATTATCAGAGTTCAAGGGCAAAGTCCAGCCAGGCAAAAACACTTGGAGTGAAAAGCAGGACCAGTTAGCATGTGGCCTGGGGAAAGGATGACGTGTGGCAGTGGAAGAATGCCAAGGGCCAGATGAAGATGCCTGGAAGGCCATATTTGGTGCAGGGGCCTGAAGTTCCCACCCCTGGGTTAGACGAATAAATAGACTGAGTTATTATAAGGCAGCTTGCTCTGTCACATTGATTTAAGACTGCAGCCTTGCACAGAATCAGCTCCTTTTCCTCCCTCACTGCATATAAAGATACTAAGACAGGCCCTGAAGCTATTGCCCTTAATACCGCTGCAACTCCTTATCTCAAAATCTGTTGTATGTGCACTGCCACACCCAATGTATTTTTATAAGGATGTCCTTCATAATGCAAATAGTTATCCCATATTTCCCCTTTCTTTTCAACAGGAAACCAAATCATAGATAAGGAAAGAATACTTAAAACTGAATGGCAGTGGTGATGACTGGTCATAGCAACAGCAGCAGGAAACATTCGTACAATGTTCAGCTCAACATACATTATATCAGCCTTGGCCACTCCCAAAATGTGGCCCCTGAGACATATCTCCTGGAGGAATGCTGAATACATAACATACATTTAAAGCTAAAGCACATGACTTTACCAAAGAATCCTGGGAGCCGTAGTTTGTTAATGGTGCTGGGGATTGTAGCTCTGTGAGGTGTAAACGGTAAGGATTTTGGGGGGCAAACCATGTGCTTTAAAAGTATGGTGTGTACACTTGACATACAAACAAGTTTTCCATGCCTGTCTTAGAACGACTGTGTAAAGCAGGCTGTTATTGGGGACAATCATCCCCATAATGCAGATTTTGGGTAGAGGCTCAAAGATATTCATGACCGATGTGACATTTGAACCAGGAACGTCTGAGTCAGCTCACACTTTATAATTCTACTCTTCTATAGTTTGCAAAACTAATTTAGCATCTAATAACTATCATGGCTGAGCCGGTATCTGGACCTGGTTCTTCTTATCCAGATTTTCTTTTTATGTTGTTGTTTAGTTGTTTAGTCGTGTCCGACTCTTCGTGACCCCATGGACCAGAGCAAGCCAGGCACTCCCTTCTTCCACTGCCTCCCGCAGTTTGGTCAAACTCATGCTGGTAGCTTCGAGAACACTATCCAACCATCTCGTCCTCTGTTGTCCCCTTCTCCTTGTGCCCTCAGTCTTTCACAGCATCAGGGTATTTTCCAGGGAGTCTTCTCTTTTCATGAGGTAGCCAAAGTATTGGAGCCTCAGCTTCATGATCTGTCCTTCCAGTGAGCACTCAGGACTGATTTCCTTCAGAATGGATAGGTTTGATCTTCTTGCAGTCCATGGGACTCGCAAGAGTCTCCTCCAGCACCATAATTCAAAAGCATCAATTCTTCGGCGATCAGCCTTCTTTATGGTCCAGCTCTCACTTCCATACATCACTACTGGGAAAACCCAGTAGTTCTTTTTATAGTTCTTGCTTTATAAATCAATTAACACTAGAACCTTTTCCATTCCATGCCCAATCCAATGCACAGTTGCTTGGGGGGAAAGCCTCACTGGATTAAACAGGGTTTATTCCCAAGTATACATAGGGTTACAGTATTAGAAAGTAGTGTTAAAAATGAACACCTCTTTTGCTGAAATCACATAGAGTATTACTATTGATCCCAAACTTTTTAAATATGATGCAACATCTTGGAGCGATGTATCATCTTTGTATACACCAGGGTCTAAGGAAGTAACTGTCTTGCAAATCCTGTACATATATATATATACATTTACACAGTGCACACCAACTCATCTTTCCCTGAAGATAGTCACATAGGACAGATGGTCGTCCAATAGAAGAATCGCTTTTGATCCAGACTCCGCTGCAGCATGCAGGCTTTCATACCTCTTGAGAAGCAGGCTAGCGGCCGACTCCAGACTAAGAGAAATGTTTGACAGAGAAGCATACGTATTCCAAACATTGTTTGATTCATGTTTTAAAGTCTCACTTGCAAACATACTTCCGCAGCTCCAACATCAATCACCGGAAATATGTTCTTATAAACAAAGTAATACATGCTGTCTCTTCCAATGATACCATGCACAGGTCACCGGGTAGCACCCCCAGAAAAGGAACTTTCTGGAATTATATATGAATGAAGCCCTAAAAGAAACAAAGAAATACTGCTGAACAAAAAAAGGTGTAGGGTCTGAAAACAGCTGCTCTGTAGCCTTTCATTCTGAAACTTTATTTTTAGCAGAGAAGCATTTGCTGCACACGTTTGAGAAGTTACCTAAATCCCACCACAAGTATAGTTCTCATGCATGGCTTCATTCAAAAATGTTGATGAGAATTGTTGTTGTTGGCATCTGTCTGTCTCAAGTGACAATGGAGTGCGCCTCCGGGGTGAAGTCAAGCACCGAAGCTACCTCCCTGAGGTGCAAGCCTGGACAGTGTGCCTGGAGGTCCTGGGCTGCCCAGGCGACAAGCCCCACCTCTCGGCCTCACTGATGTAGTCCAAAGGAAAGCAGAGCAATATGTTTGGCACCAGCCTTGCTTCAGGAGTTCCCAGAATGAGGCATACAAGGCACCCTCCAATCATCTTAGGGACTCCACTCTCCTGATGAGAATGCTACATCAAAAACCCTTCATGCCCCATTTGTGAGATTCCACAAGCCATTGGCTGTCCACTGCTGGAGACAGGAAGCTGGTGTAGATGGGCCTTGGGTCTGATACATCCGGTCTCTTTAAATGCTTCCAAAGTTGTAGCACAGGAGAAAACACAAAGGATATTTCTGTATGTTCATTGTATGCTTTTCCTCACAGGCCAAAGAGTGGTAGGTGGAACAGTTTAAATCAAGAACATGTGACATGGTGGGAGAGTTAAACTCCCCTTCCCCCAACATTGCAGGTCTGATCCAAATCAAGCTGCCCAAAGTTGCTTCAAACTTTGAAAATGTGTGTGTTCCTCTCATGGATCTACCCCATCACATCTAATTTGGCTCTTAGGTCCTGATAATCTTTGCAGCTGAACGTGTGATCTCATGTTGAACAGCATCACATAGCAAGAAGCAAGCTGCAAGTTTTGTTAGTTGTGTTTCATTTGCAGAAGAACACTACCATTAGGCATGCTGAGGTGACCTGGCAGACTTGAAGGTACCACCAAAAGGCAGCAAAGTCTTGATTTTTATAAATGGTTATATTTTTTAGTAAATGAGTGGGACCAAATTTGATATTTCCCATAGGCAACCAGAGGATTTGAGCCATCATAACCTGGTAATGGTCCTCTCAGGGCAGGCCCATACACGAGGCAAGGTAAGATGACCACCTTGGGTGGCAGGAGCCACAGGGGCAGCAGAACTGTCCTTCAAACAATGCAACCCACTGGTGTTGCTGCCGCAGTAGCAGCTACAACTGCAGTGCAGTCCTTGAAAGCAGGATCTGTCCTTCCCTTGGCAGCCCCCCAGTGCTGCTTCTATGGCAGCCTCTCAGAAAATAGGAGACAATCGTCCCATCCTTAGGGAAGAAATGGCCTGGGCTACTCACTGGGGTCTCCAGGGCTCTGCTCCTGCCTAGCATGGTTCAGAGCAGGCCCTTTTCAACCCCCCGATCGCCCACCATGGCCTTTGTAAGTTGATTTGATTCCTCCACCTTGTTCCCAGTGTAAAACTTCACTCACCCCCTTGTTCCTGATGTAGATCATCACTCACCCCTTTTTCCCTGGCCAGGGGTGGGGGCACCATTTTGTGGTTTGCCTCATGTGCCAAAATGTCTTGAACCAGTCATGACTCCTTTAGCCTACAAACAGTTAGTAATAACATTTCCCAAGTTTAGAACAGATGAAGCGAAAAGAAAGCAAAATGTCTTGGCAAGGCTGAGTCTTTGTTTTCATTGAAATGTTATTTGATGACTCACCAGGGCAGGGGCATCCTGTAAGTCAGCATTCTTCATTCTGGTGGACTCTCCTTCCTTGGAGGTTTTTAAGCAGAGGTTGGATGGCCATCTGCCATGCACGATCTAGTTGAGAGTCCTGCATTGAAGGGGGTTGGACTAGATGACCCTTGGGGTCCCTTCCAACTCTACAATTCTATGATTCTATGCTGTGAATCTTTCTTTGTCCCAAACACCAGAGCCTCAGGAACAAAAAGTGTAGGTACAGCCTATGGCTGGATTCAGGACTTCCAACTATGTCCAAACTAATTTAAAAGACTGCTGTGTGTATGTCTGGCTGGAATAGAAATATTTTCCAGCCCGGCTTTCCAGAATTGAGGTTTGTGTCTTAGAATTACAAACTTAGAAAGGTGGTGTTTGTTTGTTTTGCATTTGGTACCCTTGGAAATATTGTTTTCTTGGAAATATTCTTTCATCCAAACAGAAAGGAAAGTTGCTTCACAGACTGAGGTGACCATGTATTGGAAGGTGGGACACCTGTTGTTGTTTAGTCGTGTCCGACTCTTCGTGACCCCATGGACCAGAGCATGCCAGGCACTCCTGTCTTCCACTGCCTCCCGCAGTTTGGTCAAACTCATGTTCGTAGCTTCGAGAACACTATCCAACCATCTCGTCCTTTCTCATCCCCTTCTCCTTGTGCCCTCCATCTTTCCCAACATCAGGGTCTTTTCCAGGAAGTCTTCTCTTCTCATGAGGTGGCCAAAGTATTGGAGCCTCAGCTTCACAATCTGTCCTTCCAGTGAGCACTCAGGGCTGATTTCCTTAAGAATGAATAGGTTTGATTTTCTTGCAGTCCATGGGACTCTCAAGAGTTCTCGGTCCACCTATAGTGCATTAAATAGGAAATTATGAGGTTGCTTTGAACTCGGGCCCAGTTCTCATGTAAGTATGCTGGGAACTAAGGCTAGCCTTCAGGGGTACTTGCACCTGGCACCATGCAAATGATGTGTTTTGCTAGCTTGAACAAAACTGCATGCAATTTGCCTCCAATCCATTCCCAGGGGAAGGATCACACAGATTGGATGAATGGTGCCTGCAGTGAAATTTGATGTCCCAGGTGACAACAGAACACTTGCACATTTCATTACATTTGGATGAAAAACGCCTATGTTACAGGCAACAGAAGACTGGCTAGGTCTCCCATTTAAAACAATAAGAACCATACAATCCTCTAAAATGGGTACCCTTTGTCCAATCTCTCTAAACATTGGCAGGTCAAATGTCTTGGAGTGAGATAGTAGAACACCTGTGAATTTCATGCCATCTGGTTGGGGAAAGATGCAAGGAGCAACTTTTGAAATCAACTAAAATATGTTAATTAGTGAAAAACACAAATGAAAAATGAAATCAGTTAAGACTATTGGGAAACAAAACAAATGAAACTTTTTAAATGGAAATGAATAGGGAAATGAAATGCTGCCCCACCCCCATGCACCTGATTGACAGAAGACATCATTCACATGTCCCACCAGTGAGTGTAACTCACTGTATGGTGATACAAGATGGGGCCTTCTCTATATTGGTTCACTGACTGTGAAACTTCACTCCTTGAAGGCGTATTGGGCTCCAACACTCAGCTTCCATGCCTAGTTAAGTCATATCTATTCACCCAAACCTCAGGCAGAAACTGATTACAGTGGTACCTCAGTTTAAGTACTTAATTCGTTCCGGAGGTCTGTACTTAACCTGAAACTGTTCTTAACCTGAAGCACCACTTTAGCTAATGGGGCCTCCTGCTGCCGCTGCGCCGCCGGAGCACGATTTCTGTTCTCATCCTGAAGCAAAGTTCTTAACCTGAAGCACTACTTCTGGGTTAGTGGAATCTGTAACCTGAAGTGTATGTAACCTGAAGCGTGTGTAACCTGAGGTACCACTGTACTTTCTTCAAGGTGTCCTGTTACTGTTATGATGAACAGTTGGACCTCGTAAAAACCATGTCTTAATATATGTTTATGCTATGTTTTGTGATACATATCATTCTGATGGGATTCTGTTTTGCTTATTTACTGCTTCGTAAACGGCTCTGGGATCTATTTTGATGAAGTCAAAGGAACGAATGGATGTGCTGCTGAGGTCTGGCCTCCAACTCTTACTCTGCAAAGGACATAACCACAAGTCTGAATGTCTGAACTAGGTCTCAGACAGACTTTTGGTTCCATAAAGATACACTGGGAGATGTCAGGAAACATCTGATCTCTCCCCCGACAACAGCCTACACCACCCTGGAGAGTTCCACCTCACACTTTGAGAACACTTGCTTTAAGACTTTGGATAAATAAAACAAAATTCGACATGTTCCCCCTCTCCTTGGGAAAAGCTAAATGGAAGGAATTCCATTCGGGAAGGATATCCCTGGCTGCTATAGATGGATCAGCTTTCAAGACTATAGAAAAATTGTTTGATGTGATTGAACCCAGGAGGTTGTCCTGAAACGCTCTGACTCATATAAGTAAATAACTCCTTTCAAGCGCTGTGACACTCTCCAGCCCTGGATTCATGACACTGGCCAACATAATCACACATTAAGTTTTAATGGGGACGTGGCACTGACTAGGGCTGAGTGCAGGATTTTTTTATATTCATATTCGAATTTTATTATGGAGGTTTGAGACTCTGCCAGTTTGGCAGGAAGAGAAAACGGCTTCTTTGAAAACTTCAGGTAACCCCATTACCTTTTTTTAACAAGTCACAGCTCCAGTCACAAAGTCCCTAAAATGAGGCACAACTACTGAATCACTGCCATGCATATGACATGGCATCAAATCCGAGGCCGGCTCTATCCTTAGGCAGAGTGAGGCAGCTGCCTTAGGCAAGTGATTTTTAGTGTCCTGAAAAAGCAGCAAATAGCTAGTTAACTAATTTTTATTGTATTTTTACTCCTAAGGAGAAGCACTTGTGAGATTTTCTGTCTCAGGTGCCAGAATAACATAGACAGCCTTGGGTACTGTGCTCTTTGACCTGGGATGGGATGGGGTGCCCGAGGAAGTCAAATGTCTTGGGCCAGACCTGCCAACTCTGGTGGTGTTTGTCACTGCAGCTGTTACAGACAGCCAACTATACATGCAGCATCTTCTGGACTGTACCTTTTCCCTGAGGTACTATTTTTCTATGTGCAGGGTTTCTTTCTGGTTGGAGAAGCATTTTAACTTAAACCTGCAATCTATCATGGCATAACCCAGGAAAAATGTTGCCACAAATCAGCAGCATCTGTAGATTGGCACTAAGTGCTGGATGTTGTTTGGTCAATAGGAACACAGCCACAATCCTGCATCCAGTGGTACCTCGGGTTAAGAACTTAATTCGTTCTGGAGGTCTGTTCTTAACCTGAAACTGTTCTTAACCTGAGGTACCACTTTAGCTAATGGGGCCTCCTGCTGCTGCCACTGCACAATTTCTGTTCTCATCCTGAAGCAAAGATCTTATCCCAAGGTATTATTTCTGGGTTAGCGGAGTCTGTAACCTGAAGCGTCTGTAAACTGAAGCGTCTGTAACCTGAGGTACCACTGTATAGTTATGCTGCTTAAATCCTCTTCAAGTCAGTATGATGTAGGCAGCCTAACTGCATGCTGGATTGCAGCAATGCGAACATATGTGAAGCTCACCCTGAGAAAGAGCTTTGCACTCCTTTGACGACCTCTCCAGGGCCTATTTGGCTCAGCTCTGATAAGAATAATAATAGACTACCTGGTTGCCTCAATTATGCCTTAAGGTATTTGCCTTTGTTTTGGTAACCAGAAAGGCATCTTACAACTGTGGACTATAATAAACTGTATGTACTAACACAATCCATTACATTTGTGCCTAGAGGAGACAAGGTACTCAGCTCAGACTCCCTGCTTTGGGGAACCTAACATAACTTACCAGTGGGTGACGTTATGTAAATTGTTCCTTGCTCCTGAGTATAGGAAAATGCCACTTGTGAATAAGGGCTGCGTACACAACTGTACCTTTAAAGCACATTCTCCCCCCCCCGAAAGAATTCTGGGCACTGTAGTTTGCGAAAGGTTGATGGGAATTGTAACTCTGCAAGGGGTAAACTACAGTGCCCAGAATTCTTTGAGGGAAATAATATGAAGAACCCTGCTGGATCAGGCGAAAGACTCATCTAGTCCAGCATCCTGTTCTCACAGGGGCCAACCGGATGCCTGTGGGAAGCCCATGAGCTGAACCTGAGTGCAGCTACATTCTCTCCATTTGTGAATCCCAGCGACTGAGGCCCAGTGTACCTGAAGGAGCATCTCCACCCCCATCGTTCAGCCCAGGCACTGTGGTCCAGCTCCGAGGGCCTTCTGGCGGTTCCCTCACTGCGAGAAGCAAAGCTACAGAGAACCAGGCAGAGGGCCTTCTCGGTAGTGGCTCCCACCCTGTGGAACGCTCTCCCATCAGATGTCAAGGAAATAAACAACTACCTGACTTTTAGAAGGCATCTGAAGGCAGTCCTGTTTAGGGAAGTTTTTAGTGTTTGATGTTTCATTGTGTTTTTAATATTCTATTGGGAGCCGCCCAGAGTTAAATTATTATTATTATTATTATTATTATTATTATTATTATTAATGCTGCCTCTACAGAGTGGAGCGTGCTTTGAACATGCTTTAAAGTTATAGTGTCTATGCAGTCAAGAGCTAGCAAGGCGGAAGTGCTGTTCTGCTGCCTTCTGGAGTTCTTTTGGGAGGCACAAAATCTTATGGAACCTTGTCCACACACATTGGACTGGTTTTGCCTTCATGACCCATTCAGTTTTTTGCCTTTCTGAGGAGCAGCATAAAGGGGGAAATGGTACACATCGATAACTGAGAACAAATGTGGTATAGTAATTAAAGTGTTGCACTAAGACCAGGGAAACCCAAGTTATCAAATCTCACTCGGCCATTAAGCTCCTTGGGTGCCCTTGGGCCAGTCGCTGTCTCTTGCCCTAATCTACAACACAGAGTTAGAAAGATAAGGTTTTTTGGGGGGAGAACTATGTGTGCCATTCTGAGCTCCTTGGAGAACAGGCAGGATAAAAATGTAATAATTGAGGTCTTTTGCTCCATGGTATGACAAGCTTGTTCTGGAGTCGTGCTGAACGTGCAGCTAGAAGCCTGTGTCTATTGTTGGTGAAAGGCTGTAATTTTTAAGAGGGCTGAAGGTGCTTGTGGTGCATACACTCAAGTCGCTTCTGGTAAGCAGGTTTCTTCTTCAAGTTTTTGACTTGAAGTGAAGCACCTCTCAAATTCCCTGGAACACTTGTCTGTTTTCAGATGTTATTCATTGGTGATTTGCTTAGATCAGTAACCATCAAGTTCTATGCAGTGTTTTGAACAGCGTCTTCTCATGGTAATGATATTGTATGGGAGCATGAGCTGGAAAAACAAGAATAGCTTGAGCTCAGTTTAAGCTAAAAGCCACAGTAAGTTTGCCCTTCACCTAAGTCTCCAAACTGAGTATCTAGATAGAGTTGTGGAATGTATTTATTCCATCTCTCCTACATCTCTCCCTCTTTCTCTCTCAATTCTTTCTTATCACTACTCCATTCTTATGCAAAACAAAAAACAAAACCCCAAGCCCTTAGCAGCCATTTCTGAATCATTCCAAAATGGGAAACCTTTGGACTGCTTTCATTCCATTAACTAGCTGGAGGGCAGGAAGACCATGCCTAGACAGGAGACAGATCCTATCTGCTTGCAGATACCACTGAAATCTGGAATGCCTGTTAATGGGAAACAACACGTGTGGGGCAAATCCATGAAGACTCCAAACAACTTTGTGATGACCCTGATGCCCAAGTCTTGAAGGACGCAGCAAAGACACAGGGGGAAAATGAAAAAGTAAAGGCCATATGTTTTGAGGTATTTTATGTAGTGGCCTCAGGAAGAAGCCCACCAAATGTTGGAACCATGGCCATAAAAGTAAGTTTGACCCTTGCAGCCAGCTAACTTTGCCTCTTCTTTCTTTCCCTTGCCCCTGCTTCCTCCCTCTCCAGTCCCTTGGGACCATCACTTCTTTCTGCTGCAAGGTCCCTCCTTCCCATCTTTCGGTCCTAAGCATCTTTTCCCACCACTGGAAGTATCCACTCTTCAGAGAACGTGCTTCCCCTAAACCAGTTGCTTATCTTCCCAGCTGATACCCATATACCCACCCTCATTCTTAACCTTTAGTTTCTAGGGCTATGAGTACAACAGTCTTTGCCCCCTCTCCTTAGAATGAGGTGTGCTGGTTATTGTTGTTGTTTAGTCATTTAGTAGTGTCCGACTCTTCGTGACCCCATGGACCAGAGCACGCCAGGCACTCCTGTCTTCCACTGCCTCCCGCAGTTTGGGCAAACTCGTGCTGGTAGCTTCGAGAACACTGTCCAACCATCTTGTCCTCTGTCGTCCCCTTCTCCTTGTGCCCTCCATCTTTCCCAACATCAGGGCCTTTTCCAGGGAATCTTCTCTTCTCATGAGGTGGCCAAAGTATTGGAGTCTCAGCTTCAGGATCTGTCCTTCCTGTGAGCACTCAGGGCTAATTTCCTTAAGAATGGATAGGTTTGATCTTCTTGCAGTCCATGGGACTCTCAAGAGTCTCCTCCAGCACTAGGGCTATGAGTACAGCAGTCTTTGCCCCCTCTCCTTAGAATGAGGTGTGCTGGTTATTAGACATGCAAATATGAAAGTGGAAAGTGGAGGAACAGCTGCTGATGTCACAAGGTAGTGTGTTCTTGTGGGGAAGGATCATTTGGAGCTCCTCTTCCAGGTGGAGGTTTGCAGGCTCCCACAAAGTTTCTTACTACCTACTCTTCCTCAAGTTTCAGACTTTACCTCCCCACGACCCCATCAAAGTGGTTCAAGAGGACAACATGCACAAGCGGGTCGTGGAGATCTAGGGACTTCAGTGGGCAGGGGGAAGCGGGGCTGGCATGGCAATGTCATAGATTAGTCTCATGTTAATTTGTTCGTACAACATAAAATTGGGAAAGGGATCAAGAGTTGCGGCTTATCCAGAAAGTATGTGCCCCCTATTGATAAGGAAGTCATTTCATCTTCTTGTGCCTGTTTTATGTGGGTCCCATTTAGATCTGTAAATACTACCACCATATAGACAATGATAGCAGAGTGTCTTTTCCTCCTGCTTCTTATTGTTCATGTTTCTATTATGTGTTTAAGATGCAAAATTGCAATAAGCAATGAATCCAAACCAAGTGCTGGTGTATTCACACATTTGCCTTGTCACCTGATGTTCAAATGAAGAATTCGTGAAGGTAAAGAAAGTTGGGAGATTACAACATATTTAACACTTCAAAGTAAGAGTATCTTTCCAAAATAAGGAATGTGAGGGGGGAGCCCAAGGGTGCCTTTGTTTACATTGGAGAGAAACAGAAACAGTGCCTCAATGACAAAATCCTTCTTTGTGACACAGCTAACCAGTTTGCTATGGTGGGTTAGTTTATTAGCCAAAGCAATTTGCCAGATTCTCCCAAACTATCCTTGGCTAGAATTTGAAGTGAGCAACAAACATCAGTTTTAAAGGATAATAAAATCCAGCATATGTAAAAACTGGCTGAACACTCAAGTCCAACAACAACAGAACAGCTAATATGAATTTCATACTGTAGAACAGTGCATTTTTATTATACAAAAGGACAGGCCTAATAACTTTCATCAGGAAGCAGTAAAAAAAACAGACTCACCAAGATGGTTCCTCTTGCAGGAAGTATTGCTTGGTTACAAAAAAGCGAGGCTATTTTTGATTGCCCTAGATGAAGCGAGATTCCCAGACTGTGCTGATGCATTAAACAGGACAATAAATATTCTATTTGCACCAGTGCCTCTTGCTAGTTTTCCTTTACATGGATCCCAGTTACTCACAATGCTTATTTCTGTAAATAATGTTAGGTGATTTGCTAGTGTATATATGTACCAGTTGTGATGTCTCACCAAAAGTCATGGATTATTGCAGGAAGCTGAAATCTATAAACGATTTAGCAATAGTTTCTGCAGGCTACAGATGACAACCTTTCAGCACATGACTCGACTACCACAGGTATGGTGCTATTGTCCAGTGTGAAATTCAGGCTGATGCACTGTTTTTGTCTGATTTCAGTTTTCAACCTAACTAGCAAATGGTTTTAGGACATGATCTCTTCTTCCTGCAAAGCATACTCTTCCTCCTTGTTAGACGTGTGTGTGTGTGTGTGTGTGTGTGTGTGAGAGAGAGAGAGAGAGAGAGAGAGAGAGAGAGAGAGAGAGAGAGGTGGGGATTCAATGGGTGGAGGCTGCCAGGGCTGGGTGGAGGGACATTTCTGCCTAATCCATTCCCCCTCTTCCTACCCAGCACAAATGGGGTTTGGTCTGCAGCCCCCTTTTGTATAAACATGCTTAGGATATTGCCAATGGGGACAGACACTGTAGGATTTTCATAGGGGTTGAAGTATCCTGTGGAATCACTGTTTTAGTTCCATTTCTGACTTCATATAGAAGAGCAATAAAACCTGGGCTGTACTAAAGTGGATAGTCCTAGAGAAGGGGTTTTTTGGTACTTTTTAAGGGGTTCTGGTACTTTTTTATTTTAAAAAAATGACTTCATTAAATCATACACACATCTATACATAACATAGCAAAATAGAGGCATGCAATAAATGCATTATAATTATAATTAACATATTACTACATAGAAAAACGATCATATTCATCCATATTTATATTATGTTTATTCTTCATAAATTTAGAAAACAGTTTCCATTTATTTTTACATTTTTCTCCTTCTTGTCTGCTTTCTCTCACTATAATCAGTTGAGTAAGCTTATGCACCATTGCTGCCATGCAAATTTTATTTTAACCATTCCTTTAATTTTGGTGGTGACCTGTTTTCCCTTTTTGGTGCAACAAGCATGCAAGCCGCTACAATTATATTCCATATTAACCCCAGTGGCAAAGTGAAAGTTGTAGTTAATGTTATTATATTTACTATCCTCCCCCAAAAGTTTTAAATTATTGGACAAGTCCACCAAATATGTTCCATATCTGCCCTCAGATGTCCACATCTCCAACACTTTCCACAACAGATAGTATAAATTTTGCTAATTATGTCTGGGGTCATATACCACTGAAATACCAATTTGTAATGATTTTCTCTCATGTTAGCAGAAAGAGAGTGTGCTGTTTCCTGAGTAAGAACAAAACAAAATCCAATTCTTGTTCAAAAATTGGTCAACCTACATTTTCCCTTAAGGTTTCTACCCAAATGTGCTTTAAAAGTATTCAGGGAAAAAATCATATATTTTAGAAATGACCCCCTTCAGATTTTCCTTCTTATAAATTATTTTCTCACAACTTGACAGTATTCTCACCATATTATTTTTGGTTATATTTCTTCTTATTGTTATCCCAACCATTGTTCTGCAATGGCCCTTATTTACAATTTCTTTATATGTAATTGCATCATTGATCCAGTTAGCTAAATTAGGGTTTTTGGTCCTTTTTTAAAATGTTGCAAAGCTTGACCAGTCAAGAAAAATCTATTTCTTAAAACAGGATGGGGGGTGGGATTCTAAATGTGACTTTAAAAAACAAAACAAAGCCTTGACATTTATTTTACTGTAATGTAGAAATCTCTCACATGTTCGCAGTTTGGGCAGATTATTAACTCCCATTTTATCTAGAGATTGGGGAACATGTAAGGCAATAATTGTACTATCCACATGAAGAAAATGAAGGCCTAGTGATATAGAAACAGATCCACAGTGGCCTTTATCTGCCATAATCAGAGAAACGTCAGCTGGAAAGCGTGAGGGGAATGCGGTTTACACAGGAGACGCCGCCTGTGTAGGGTTTCAGTTCTGGTTAATGACACTGTAAATCAAGCCTGTCATCTTTTCAAATGATTTTTCTTTCAGCGTAGGCTTAAGAAAACAACCACCATCACCTTCCCAACATGAGATTCCACAGGAACCAAACTTCTTCCCCACCTCTGAGCCCTTTTCAATATAAGGAGAGAGACATTGTGACTGGGCTCGAACCATTAAGAACAGGCCAGGTTTTACCATTTTCATTACATGACTTTAACAGCTGGAAATAATAATAATAATAATAATAATAATAATAATAATAATAATAGAACTGCAGTACAAATACCATTCCTCAACTGTGCATGAAGTCAATGGAAGACAAGATGGGCTTCTGCCAATGACTTCTCTTCAGAATTGTTCTAAGGGCAACAGATCCATCCTGAATTGAGAGAAGCAATCCCTAGCAATTTATATTTCAGCCAGGATTTTCCATGCAGGATTAATGGGTAGTTCCACATGGCAGTTTACTGTGAACTATGCTGATCATTTGTATAGTATCCATATAATGTCATGTTCATCCAAACACCACCCCATGTTATTTTCCTATTTAATCCTAATTTACTGTTTCTGCAGAAAATGCAACATAAACTATACATTCAAATAAAATGGTGGTGGTAGGGATATGGATGGCATTTTGATTAAAACACATGGATGCTGCAAAAAAACTTAAACGCCAAGGGAGCACAGAGTCTGCAAAAGATTGCCACATGGAAGCTCACAGTGAATCAGTGTGCACATTCTAAGCCATCCTTATTTCACAGGAATGTACTTTTTTCCAGACCAAATGCTTATTTACAAGCTCAGCTGGTAGAGCATGAGACTCTTAATCTCACGTGGGTTTGAGCCCCAAGTTGGGTAAAAGATTCCTGCATTGTAGGGGGACTACATGACTCTCATGGCCCCTTCCAACTCTACAATTCTATGCTTCTATGGTTTAGGTAGTTCCATTAAAGACCACTACCCATCCTTTCATAGCATGTTATTTTAAAATGTTGATCTGTCACCCTAAATTATTATACTTCCCCATTTCCTGGGGGAAACATTTCCTGGCTGGCTGTTCCTCTCCACTTGCAACAACTGGATTGAATCTTGCATTTGATGAAGAGTTCATATGAATCAGTGGTCATTAAACTTTCTGGATCTGGGACCCACCTTTAACTCCAGTCTTAACAATGGACCCACTTTTATTTTAATTTAAAAAAACAATTCTGTTTCTTGCCTCACAACAGTCAGGGTTTCATGAGCAAACAACTAGTGGTACCAATTTTAGATTTTCATCTTTCCACTTCCTCAAACTTACTATGCATAGATTTCTTTTCTTTTCTTATTTCCACATTTACTTTTTTCTTGCAATCAGTAGCAAAGTGCAAAAAAGGAGAGGTTTGTGATGAATGATTCAGATGATATACAGTGGTGCCTTGGTTTGCATACGTTTTGGATTAAAACACGTCAAACCCAGAAGTGCGTGTCCCGGTTTGCAACCTTTTCTTTGGGATTACAACCCATTTTGGGGGGATTACAAACAAATTTTTTTGGAGGCCCCATTGGCGAAAGCGCGCCTTGGGTTACAACCTGTTTTGGTTTACAAAGAGACCTCCAGAACGGATTATGGTTGCAAGCCAAGGTACCACTGTACTTGATATGTGCTACTGCTCAGTGTAATCCAGGCAGTTAAATGCAAACATCTAACAACAGACAGTACAAAATGGCTGTATGTTAATTGGCTTTAAGTAGTAAAACCCATACATACATAGCCTTCTCAGTGGTGGTGCCTCGGAAATGCTCTCCTTAAAGATGCTCACTTAATGCCCATGATAGGAGTGGGTTATTTTTTATGCCTCATGAAGACCTTTATCACCTCTTATGCTTTTAAAAGTCCATGGGTGCTAGTCAATTAAGTTTTACTCAGAGCAGACCTATTAGAATTAATGCACCAAACATAAGCTGCAATCCTAACCAGGTCTACTCAGAAGCACTGCACTCTTCAGCACTTGCTGGGTGGGTAGGAACACTCTGTTCAGGCAAGTCTATTCAGACATGTAGACACCACTATATGTTTTAATCTTTTTAAAATCTTTTTATACATTCTTTGCATTTTTTAAAAAACGTTTTAAACTCTTGTCTTAAAGTTAATTTTATTTTTTTGTAAACTGCTCAAGAGATTCTATTTACAATCAAGTGGTATATTAAATCTGGTTAAAATAAAAATAATCCTGAAATGAAAGCAGGTCCATATGGGAAATAGGGAAAATATTTGCCTCCCTCCCTTCAGTTGTGTGAAGTCCTCCTGCCACAGCCAGAGGTCAGCAGGGCTAAGCTATGGTCAGGACCCTGAACTGTTAAGGGACCTTGCCGCCAAGAGTCAATACCATGAAAGTAGCCCCTCCTCCAGCCAAACTGGAATCCACTCACATTATCTCTGACCTGGCCAATGCCAAACTAGACCTGGTGCTAACTGCATTAAAACAACTTACATACATATATACATATGTATGTAAAATTGCATCTGGACATCTCTAATCAGTGGAATTCAATTCTTTCTCCCCCAGGCACAATCCACACACACCCCAGGGGGGGAAAACCTCTCTGGAGCTGTTACGTACGTCTCAAGGGAAACTCCCAGTGGTGAGAACAGGGTCCAGAAGTCTCTTGTAAAAGTGAAGGGGTCTCTGAGCTGTGATCTTTGTTCCAGCCATGGAGAGGTGATGTTTTGTGCCCAACTTTGCTAAGCCTTGTGTGAAATATGAAAGTGCCTGTGGTGGTACTCGGTGCTCTGGTGCATTTGGTTAGTTTGCACACCTCTCATCAACCAGATCTTTGTCTTCCATCTCATGACTGCTACGGAGCCCTACTAGATCAAAACTCCTGAAGGCCCTCAACAGTGGAGCTGAGTCTGCCTTTTCCGTTTAAAACTCTGAGCTGTCCGCCCACTAACATTTATTCTATTTTCTTTTCAGATATTTGGGGGCAGGGGGAAGGAACACCCTGGCTTTTGATATTTAATCAAGATGACCTTATTGGCTTTTCTTTTACCAAAGCAACTAGGTTTGGGACACTTGTGCTGCTAGAGTTTGACAGACAAAAAGAAACAGGGGAGAGTGACAGATAACAGTGTCGTGTTAGCTGCCTTATTGTGATGTCTATTTGTACTGTACTGTCATGACTGTAATGTGTTTCAGATCATGTTTTTCAGAGACACATTCCAGACTAATGTCCAAGATGCTGGATTTGTAGTGGTAACTGGCAAAGGCAAACTTTATTTCTGAGTGACTGGATGAACTCCTTCAGACCACCAGCCATTCTCGATGCATATCTTCTTAATTTCACTTTGAAACAAATTGGGGGGGACTAAAAACTCTAATAAATATTTATTAAAAAAAATAAAATAAAATAAAGCAAATGGGGGGGGACCAGAGGTAGTGTTACAGAAGACTCTTCAAGCTAGGAACTTATCAGGCTTTTAAGAAACCACACAGGTACACCTACTATTATGCCACTATTGAAATATGACTGTCCACTCTGATTCAGATCTCTGTGTGCATTTGTGTGTACATACACAAGTGTATTCTACACAAACACACACATAGTCCTGAACTAACATACACACCAGGGTTCTTCAGCTGGAATGGCTTTTGAACAGAAACCTTTTATGCCAATCCAAAATCCAGACAGATCCAGCAGCAGAAGAGCCAACTCTGGATCTTCCCACTTGATCATCCTGTAACAAAATCCACACATCCTCAGCCCCACCTTGTCTCTTTCAAAGCCGTCAAAACAGAACAGGATGCGGTTTATTCACCTACCTCTAAGTTAACCAAAGTTGCTCTTATTTTCTTGCACAAATACCAGTTTGGCATTCAACCAGTGAGGCCATCTAGGGGGGTGGGGAGCAGACACTCTCCATAGCCCATTTCAGGCTGCAAATTACAGTACAGTGGTACCTCAGGTTACATACGCTTCAGGTTAAAGACTCCGCTAACCCAGAAATAGTACCTTGGGTTAAGAACTTTGCTTCAGGATGAGAACAGAAATCATGTGGCGGCGGCGCAACAGCAGCAGCAGGAAGCCCCATTAGCTAAAGTGGTGCTTCAGGTTAAGAACAGTTTCAGGTTAAGTACGGACCTCCGGAATGAATTACCTGTAAGTACTTAACCTGAGGTACCACTGTACTAAAAGGCACCTATACCAGTTCTAGAGTCTAGCACCTGAGTGACTTTTATAAAAGCATTTCATTGGGATTGCAGGGTTGAGCTCCATAAGTAACTTCAGAAGCTGAAACTTACAAGAGCCTTGGCATCCTACCAACCATGCCTGAAAACCTATAGGTTGAGGGTACCCATGGCTAGCATTGTACTCAGAGGGTAGAGCATGAGACGCTTAACCTCGTGGTTGAGGGTTCGAATCCCACACTGGACAAAAAGATCCTTACATTGCAAGGAGTTGGACTGGATGCCCTTCATGGTCCCCCTTCCTTCTCTACAGTTCTATGACCACGTGTATTTTCATGCGAAGCGCTAGGTGCAATCTTCCCATAAGTCAGGGCCTCCTCCTCTTATCCTCGAGCTCGCAGCATAATGGAAACCAATTTGACATTATTTATGCCTCCAAAAATATGTAAGACCTTTAAGCCATTCCTCACGCTGAAGGCCCCTGATTTACGGGATGTTGCAGTGAGACGCTAATACAAAAGACAGGGGGAATAGTTTACGGAGCTGCAATGTAAACATCGCCGCCGCACAGCCCGCTTTTTTTTTTTACGGAGCCCCTGCAATGGCGCGCGATCAGACAAGTGCCTGATTTACGGCCCTATTTAGATAACGGTGTCCGGAGAAGGGATTGGCGGTGGCGTCAAGGTCGCAGGGCGTGCCAGGGCGGACGTTCCGCCGGACAGCAGCAGCAGCTACGGAGGCGCCGTAAACGCCGCCCAAGAATGCCGCCTCCGGCGCAAAAGCACCAACCAGCCCTTCCTTCGGGACACTCCGCTTACGGCTCTCTGCAAGAGGCAGTCAACAGTGTCCCGCCGCTACCGGCCACGAGAGGCGCTGCTGAGAAGGAAAAGGAGAAGGCGAAGAAGGGAGGGGAAAGCCCCGTCTCGGCGCTGGAGCCGGCGATTGGTCAAGGCGGGAATGGAGTTTCTCCCCCAAGGCCAATCAAAAGCTACCTCGACAAGGTGCGAGGATTGTCTATGGGCTTGTGCGCTTTTCCCTCGCTTTGGGCGGTCGATTGCGCAATCTGCCCAGGGGCTCTTCGAGTTTTCCTGTTGGGCGTGAGATTTAGGTCTGGGTCTTGCTTCACCCAGAACCAAACCCTCTAGCCGCTTAAGGGTCACCCCTGGCTCTGCATTCCTTTGTGTGGCTCTCTTTTGAATATGAATGGGAAATGAAGAGGCAAAAACGGGATATGGGTCGGGGTGTTGGAGCAAAAAAATATTTATTGTTTTTAGTGTCTGCGCCTGAGGGTCTTGAACAAAAGTGAAGGCTTCTATTAGGTGTACGATCGTGCAACTTAATCAGCGATAAAACCCCCACTTCACTGCTGTGAGCAATCTTTACCATATCCATCAAGGGTGCCAACTTGAATAAAATATGGGGGCGAGGCTTACCTCCCCGCCACATAAGCGATCACATGACACAGGGCATGCACACCATTCCAATGGCAATGTCCATTAACTTTGGGAGGCCCTTGACCCCTAAAATATTTTATTTGTGGGGCCAAAGTTCCCACTGCCCCTAGGAGTTGACTGCTATGCCTGGTAATGGCACGGGCACATTGGTTCCTTGCTTTAAGCCTCCTACAGCTATCCAGATTGTATTCAGTGTTGTGGTTATCCTAGGAATCAGGTAGGCTAAAGTATGAAACTGTCATCTGCAGGTGAACTCCATACATGGGAATATAATTACTGTACCAAAGCAGACTCTGTGTAAATTAATGCTGCTGGTATATTCCACAAGGATCAAGCGGTAATGTGCAAGTACAAATGAGCCAGCGCAATCCTTTGTCACAGAAAGAATTTGGATATTCGCTGCATAACACTGAAATGCCATGTTTATAGTGGAGGCAGTGCACAAAGTCAGCTCCCAGTCACCATGTGCACAGTCCTCAAGTGCAAAGAAATCAAATTATGTCTATGCATGATTGACCCAGGCCAATGCTGTACTGAGAAGACACATGAAACTCTCCTTAGAAGGATTTGGACAGAAAGCAGGTGTCTGAAGAGAGAGCCCTCCTAAGAGTTCTCTACCCCATAAATTTGCAAGGATAGACTTTTCCAAAGGAGCTTGAAAGGTGCTAAGAAAAGCAAGCCTGCTGGCTGAATTTAGAAGGTGTTGAACCAAAAAAAGAAGTCTGTCTTTGTTGCTAAGTGAAAGTAGGGAAACATGGCTTTCCCTCTGTATTTATTCAGGTGATAGCCTCCAAGGTCACCGAATGGGGCCATGGTTAAGTCATAACAGCTTGGAATTTTCTTGCTGGCTGAGACCATAAGATATAAAGATATATGCAATTTTATAAATTAGTAAAATGAATGGGGACTTTTATTAGTAGCAATGGCAATATAAGAATGTGGGTATCCCCACCTATTGCCAGTGTGTTCAACTAAAGAATGGAAGAAGAGCCTTTGATGAATCAGACCAAAAGCCTAACTAATCTAGCCTTCTGTGGGCAACCACATGCCTTTGGGAAGCCGATGAGCATGACATCAGTCCAATGGCCTTCCTCTGCTGTTGCTTCCCAGCAATTAGTCTTCAGTGACATGTTGCCTCTGATCCTAGGAAGCAGCATAGAGCCTTGTCTCTGGTAGCCAACATGGCTCTGCTGTGGTAGGAGCAGGAGAATTCACTCCTCTGATCAGTGGACGCTGATCCATTAGTATGAATGGGGCACAGCCTCCTCTTGGCCGGCCCCCTACTTGTCTCTTACTTATAACCAGTCTAGAGGGTAGCACTACTTGTCATCCTCCTCCTCCTCCTCAGCCCGTGCTGTGATGGGGACCAAACCAGAATTAGTTGCCTCTGCCTGTCATTGCCTGTGGCTCCACCAGCCACTGACTCTGACTCTACCTCCTATTGGTCTCCCTACCTTCCACCCCACCAATCCCCATAGGGACCAGTCCCAACTGCCTCTGAGTGCTCACAATACCAGATGTCACAGAATCAAATCCTTCCACCACCTCTCACCTTTCTAAAGAGGCAGGTTTTCATGTCTACTTTCTTCCTTACCCAATGAGCATGTTATACAGTGGTACCTCGGGTTACATATGCTTCAGGTTACATATGCTTCAGGTTACAGACTCCGCTAACCCAGAAATATTACCTCGGGTTAAGAACTTCGCTTCAGGATGAGAACAGAAATCGTGCTTAAGTGGCACGTCGGCAGCAGGAGGCCCCATTAGCTAAAGTGGTGCTTCAGGTTAAGAACAGTTTCAGGTTAAGAACGGAGCTCCAGAATGAATTAAGTATTTAACCCGAGGTACCACTGTAATTGCTGGGAACTGTACAATGTCACCTCTGTCCGCATGCTTCTGAACACTCTCAAAGAAGTCTGAAAGACTGTTGAGGCAGGACTTACCTTTGGAGAAGCCATGCTGATTCCTCTTTAGCAAGACTTGTTTTTCTCTGATATACCATCAATATTAATATAGATTATTTGAATATAGAATATATGTTAATTTTATCTTTAATAATGCTTTCCATCAGTTGTCCCAGAACAGATGTGAAACCAAACTAACCTAAGAATGAATCTCCTACGACTGATTCATGCACAAAACAACACTTTGACAAAATGTTTGCAGTGGTGATGCTTGGGCTGATGATGTTCCTTCTATCTACATGATATAGAAAAAGTAAATAAAACATATACAGATTAACATTTCCAGATATGTGCATTTGTATATAATATATTTTGAATAGGAGTGTGCAGTTTGTGCAGATGATCCCAGTGTTAGCATTTATCTGTTGCAGGCATGTGGGTAATTGCACTTCCTCCTACGTGCTAAGTTTGGAAATAGACTCCAGAGAACTCCAGGGCATCAAATTTCTGCACACGTACAAAGTAGTAAGCAACAATGAATTCCGTGAGACTCATTCCAAGTACAGAGGGTTATGCAGCACTCTTCAGTAGTCTCTTCTCAGCTTGGATTCAGTGTAGGGCTCACTGCTGCCTGGAACATGGCAAGTAATACAAAGAAGGTGTTTCTGACCATGTGCAGAGCAGCTTTCCCGCACCACCAAGCAGAGGCATACCTAGGGATTGGTGAAACTGTCCCCCGCCAAGGGTGAAAGCCCAGGGAGAAGGTGCAAAAGTCACATATCAAACCAAGGAGTGTGTGACACATTTGTGTGTGGCAATGCAATGTCACCAGCACAGCAAGACTGAATGCAGGAGAAGCTTGTTGTCTTTCTCGCACCACATTTTTTTTTGTCCTTACTCCTTGACTCATCCTCACTCTGGACAGCACTTTGAGTATTTGGGTCCCTAGTTATTTGTAATGTGGCTATGTGGTAAAGTGATTTTGGGGAGGGGGCTCCTTGCCAAGGGCACAAGGGATCCTAGGTATGTCTCCGTCACCAAGTAAACATAGTCAGCACCTTTGTATGTGGGATTAAGCTTTCACATTAGACATTGTGACTGACAGAAAGGTTTGATGCTGAGCTTATTTAGAAAATACCATATTTTTTGCTCTATAAGACGCACCAGACCACAAGACGCACCTAGTTTTTGGAGGGGGAAAACAAGAGAAAAAAAATTCTGAATCTCAGAAGCCAGAACAGCAAGAGGGATCACTGCGCAGTGAAAGCAGCGATCCCTCTTGCTGTTCTGGCTTCTGGGATAGCTGCGCAGCCTGCATTCGCTCCATAAGACACACACACATTTCCCCTTACTTTTTAGGAGGGAAAAAGTGAGTCTTATAGAGCAAAAAATATGGTAAGTACCAGAATTTGCTCTGTGAGCCCCTAAATCTCCACCCAGTGACAGACATCTACATAAGATCCCAGGTTCTAGCCATGTCCTCTGCAGGGAAGACCTCTGTCTGAAATTCACTGCCAGCCTGTGTAGACAATACTGAGCTTGATGGAACAAAGGCCTGGCTCAACATAAGGCAGTTTCCTGTCTGGCTGCAGCCCTTTCCACCTCTCCTTTATTATTGTATTTTTAATCCTGTTGTAACTTTATTACTTTGTTTAATCAATTTATGTACTTTATATCTCACTTATATTTGATGGCTTTATGTCTTCTTTTGTACATAAAGCATCATCATACTACTTTTTATTGTAAGGCACCCAGAAAACTTTAGGTGAGGGGAGTAACATATAAATGTTGTTAAATAAACAAATGAATGCTGCTGTTCAATAAAAAAAGCTGCTTCATTGGAGGGAACAAGGGCTGGGCATCCATTGGTCAGGGATGCTGTAGCTGCATCCTGCATTGAGCACAGTATATAAATGCATACATGTATGCAGCCACTGCTGCGAGAACACTAATAGCCAAGGGTTGGAAGGGAGAGAATATACCAACGAAAATGGAATGGCAGGCGAAATTATTGGATTATGTAGAACTGGCAAAAATGACAGGGAGAAGTAGGAATCAATATTCCTAATCAGATGTTCAACAGAGGGTGGGATAAATACAGATTATATTTAAAAGAACGTCGTAATCATATGAAATCTTTGGCATGCTTTGAGTGACTCCTGCAAAGTATATATAAATTATAGATATTTCGGATAAACTTAAGTTAGATAATAAATAATGTGCAGTTGATAAAGAAAACTTGGTGGAAGGAATTTCTTATGTATAGAAATGCTTTCTTTTATGTATGTTACCTGTTTTGTTATACTGTTGACTGGTGATATTAAAATCTATTAAAAAAATAATTTTTTTAAAAGCATGGTATAATTGACCTCTAAGGTGCCTTCCAAATCTATAAGAAATATATTTAGGACGATCAGAACATTTAAAAAAACAAAAACAAGAATACTGTACAACATCAGTAAAGCAGGACTGGATTGCAGCAGGAAAAGTTAACAGCAATCATCCTCAGCAGTTAAACGGTAAGAGTAACTGTTTTGAAAGGGGGGGGCGGGATATGAACCACCTGGAAAGAAATGTGGGACACCCCAGACCCTTTGAAGAGTATTTTCTTTCTGACTCAAGAGCTGCGGTGGCTCAGTTTGGAGATTAAAGCGATGACGTATTATATAACCTTCCCCCAGCTCAAAAAAAATGTCCCCCCCCCTCTCATCGGGCCTCCCCCTTCCCGGCAACACGCTGTGGTTTCCTTATCAATGAGATTCCTTAGGCACAGACTCACTGTAGCTTTCTTGGTCTGGGGCCAACGATTACGATTAGATAACTGGACCTGATTCGTTCCCTCCAGAGCCAGCGGCTGACCATTTGGGGGGAAACAAACGGAGCGATGCGGGGAACTCCCGGTCGGTTTGCAGGGGGTGGCACCAGGAGGGTGGCATCGCGGTGGGAGACTAGCCCCCAAGAGGGAGAGGGAGGGAGAAAGGGGCCTTTCGTACACATGGATCCGAAAGCGCACCTCTACAGTGCAATACTAGAGGCGGCTCCTCGAAAGTAACCCTACTGAGTTCGTAGGGACAGGAAAAGCGACTGCAGGGGTAGGGGTGGGGTGCTGCAGCCTAACTTGGAAGTCAGAAATCCCAGAGATTTCAAATCCCAGAGATTTTTCTTCCCTGTTTTAAGAGGGAATGCCTGCTAGGGAATGGAATCCAGATGCAGCGGCAAGGCGAAGCGCGTTGACTCGGAAGGAAGACCCGGGGACATCTGCGGAACTTGCTTCCGAGTAAACACTGTGAGCCACGGCAGGCAACTTTTTCCGTAGGATCGGCATCCTTTCCCGTGGGGTGGCGGGGGCGATCAGTAGCTCACTCCTGTATCCAGGCTGAAATCTTGGAACAGATAGGTAGCCGTGTTGGTCTGCCATAGTCAAAACAAAAAAAAATTCCTTCCAGTAGCACCTTAAAGACCAACTAAGTTAGTTCTTGGTATGAGCTTTCGTGTGCATGCACACTTCTTCAGATACACATCGAGCGTTTGCAGAGCGCTCAGAGTGTATCTTCTTCAGAGTGTATCTGAAGAAGTGTGCATGCACACGAAAGCTCATACCAAGAACTAACTTAGTTGGTCTTTAAGGTGCTACTGGAAGGAATTTTTTTTGTTTTGAAATCTTGGAGACAGTGTAGACCATCCCGAGCTATGGTCTGGTGACTCTTCCTAAAGCCACTTCCTCTGTTCCTAAACTGAATACATTGAGAAATAATAATAATAATAACCATAGAATCGTAGAGCTGGAAGGGAACCCGAGGGTCATCTAGTCCAACCTCCTGCAATGCAGAACTCTCAGCTAAAGCATCCATGACAGGTGGCCATCCAACCTCTGCTTAAGAACCTCTGGGTGCAGAGATCGCGCGCGCGTGTGACCCGTGTTAACTGGCGCTCTGCAAACGCTCGATTTCGCTCCTTTCTCTGTGAATGGAAAAGGCGGTGCGGGGGGAGGGGGGGACCAGCTGCCTTTCCTCCCTACCTGACTGCCAGATGAGGAAGGAGCCCGCTTGGTGGCAGCGCGCACTGCAGAGCTTTGCCCGGGTGCTCGGCCTCTTCCCTAAGCATTATTTGATGGAAATCCTCATCCTCTTCTCGAGGAGGGGAGCAGCAGCCTGGCGAGGAGGAGGGAGAGCCCAGATCGCCAGACGTGGGTCTCTCTCGCTCCCCTGGGAAACTCTAATGAGAAACGTGCCTCCCCCTTGGAAAAGGAAAAGCCTCCTTCGGATGGCGGCAGGTTAACCGTGACAATCCTTAAATGCAGACCTTAATAAAGAGCATATGCCACCCTGACTAGGAAAACTTTTGGAGGACCTCTCGGCATATCCAAAGCGGCGGGGCGGCGCCCAACGTCGAGAGCAGGCTAGAAATTTATCTCCCCGGTCCGCCCCGTCGGATCGATGCCCGGCGCGTCCTGGAGACCCATCAGATATTAATAATCACGCAGGACGATCATGACGCCAGGATCCAGTCCAAGGGAAGCGCGTTCACGTCCCGCTGGTTTCGGTGAGAAGAGTTAAGCCTTGGGTTCCCTTTCACCAGATGAAATCAATGGGGCTTAAAAGTGACCGGATGATAACAGCAAATTTATTTATATTATTTAATGCAGAAGAAAGCGGAATATTCACCCTTCCTCGGTTTAATTCCTCCCCCCCCCTCCCCAGTTACCAAATGGAAATGGGCAAGTAATGAATAACAAATGTTTCCACCTCGTTGGTTTAAGGGGGTCGTAATGGGGTGCGGTGGGGTGGGGAGGGTTTAGCACGGCGAGAGAACAAAGGCAAAGGGAGTGCGCTAGAGGGGCGGGGAGGAAAGTCCTATAATACAAACCTGATTCTTGCCCCTCTTTTCTTTAGTCAAAGGCTAGGCAGCAGAGAGCGAGAGAGATGGCAAGCCGTAGCGTCGCACGCTGTTCTTTCCGCAGCTTAATGGCCTTTGCGACAGGGAAAATCCGATTGTTCCCGATCAGCTGTAGAGGGAGGTTTAGAGCCGAGTCTTAGTGGCTTTTAAACGCCTTTGGTAACAAATAAGGAGGCAGCTCTCCCGACCTCTAAGTGGCTACCGAATCCGCTGGAGACTTCTGGCGGAGCTGTGATTGAAATAAGTCACATAAAATTTGTCATCTCCAAAATGTAAATGGACATTAATGGACTGTTAGGTTGGATGATTAATATAAGGCGCCTGAGAAACAACCTTGAAACATTTCCACCCTAAACGGCAAGATTAAGCCTTTGAAAACGATTTAATCGTTAACATACCTCGCTGCTCCAGCGACTTAATAAGGGCGGGGTGGGTGCGTGTTGCAGGCAACCTCGCGGGGTCCCCCCTCCCCTTTGGGGGCTATTTCTGATTCAAAAGTTGAAAAGAAAGAAAGAAACTCAAAGCACTTTTCAAAAAACCAGTGCGCAACACTTTGGAGAGAGAACCGCACTTTTTGGCACAGGTCGCGTTGGTTCTGCAACGCCCACACCCTTTAGCAACCAGCACAACTCTTCTTGCCAGAAATGTAGACACGACACCCGCAGCCATTGTCTCCTGGGTTCACAATTGTCTGTCCTCCGCAATGAGTGGCGCTTCGGCCCTTTTCGGTCTCTTCAGAAATGGGACAGCTGGCATGTAATTCTACAGAATAAAAACAGTCGTGAATGTTCATAAGAGCAATATATTTAATAAATGAAAGTACATTTTAAAATTGACATATTAAAAATAAACCTATCTGTCTCTCCTCATACTCTCTCAATCTCTTTCTCTCTCACACACAGAGTTCTGGAAATAGATTATTCTAAAACGCCGTTTTTCCTCCGCATTCTTTGAGATTCTGATTTGTTTTAATACGAGTTTGTTTTTTTAAAATCCCAGCAGCTATAGAGCGGATATGCACACTAGAGCGGTGTGCAATGTTTACGCGTCATAAAAAACATATACAAAACAATACAATTTATATTGTTTTCCAGTACACCGTCCATTATTTGCAAAGTTATTTTTTAATGCAAACGCTTACGAGGAGCTAGTACCCCAGTCCTGGACATGGCAACCTGGAATTAAGTCCCATTGCTCGGAATAGGATTTACAACCAGGCAAATTAGCCACAGTAGGCAGCTAATGCAGTGGTACAAACTACAAACGATACCGGCCAAGTTCAACCCAAGTAAGGGCTATGCACACGTCTAATTACTAAACATATACAAAGCTACATAGATACACGGAAGCAGATTCCATTCATTTTACTGGCATTTATTTCAACGTAACGTATTTAGGTTGCTTTTATAAGCGCGCTTAACGTGGAAATAAATTCAGCTGTGTGTCGGTGAGGTCTGTATTTCGAACCCGAGTGCTGCGATTCGATCATTTCGATTTATCTGGGCTGTGGATCGGGCTGATCGAGTTAGACATGCCTAATTTTTAAAGACACAAAAGTAGGCGGTCAGTCTGCTCGTTTATTCGATTTTACATGAAGGAAACAAATGACGGGCAATCTGCGCCTAGAGCAAACATATTTGCTATAAAATTAAACGGCACTCAACGCAGGCTGCTTTGCCTCCTGCAAATTCCACAGGAGTTTGGGGAACCAAAGACATCCTGGCAGGAAACGAGGAATTTATTCAATATCTCTTTGCAATTCATGCGAACCAGAATTCCCTTCTGGATACTAAACGGGAATGCCTTGCCGGGCTAAGGGAGATCTCTGTAGTCCCGGAGCGCTTCGCCGCATCTATTCCAGAAATGTCATGTACAAAGCAATCAGGTGCATTATTTTTATCATCGTCGTCGTCATTATTTTACTCAGAAGCAAGTCCCGCTGTACTCAGTGAGGTTTACTCCCGGGTAAGCGTCCTCCAGATCGCAGCCTTCGCTTGCTACCCAATTCTTATAACGAGCCGCGTCAATTTTTGCAGAAGTCACTCTGAAGGACTGGCTGAGACCATTCGGTCTCCGTCCTCCGAAGCTCCTCGGGACAACCGGAGAGATTGAAACCACCGGCCGATTTCATTGGGGACGGTAGGAAGAAGGCAACCTTGCAAGGCGAGAATTCCGATCCGGACCCCATCTAAGACGGCGTGGCCACCAAGTAGGCGCGGAAGCTCCTGGATGGAGAAGCGACGGTACTGTGCTTTTTGCGAGGTGGGAGGTAAACAGGAACACTTATTCTTTGGGTTATATATTATAATAATGCACGAGGAATGCCCGCAGTTGAAAGGTGTTTGAGAGTCCGGCTACCCCCGCCCCTGGTGGATATTCTTCTAGTGGGACTAACTTCCCACCAGTCCCTAACTGTACAGGTCAATCCGACGCGCGCTCAAGAGTTAAGTCCCGCTGTGTTCAGTGTACTTGGGCGCAGAGGAGTGTAACCTTAGAGCAAGACAACTTGCCAACTTCACCTGATTCTGGATCCAGAGATTCGTTTCTGAGCCGCTTTAGAGGAAGGTCCCAGATAGTTCATCATTCAATGGAGCCATCCCGTCATGAAAGTGAATGTGCTGGCCACGATGGCGAGATAGTCACTCCATTCTCGAAAACAGAACAATGCCAGTCGCTCACGGACACGCGTGGGGAGAGGGTCGTTGCCACAGTGCTCAAGGCTTCCCAGAGCTATCTGTTTGGCCAAAGCCAGAACGGGATCAGAGGCTTAGATAGGTCTTTTGGTCTGACCCATCCCTGTAGCGCTTTTCTTAGTTTCTTACGCACGTAATAATAACAACTTGTGTCTTAATTCAGATGAAACTGGCGAGGAAAACGACAGGTGCAGTGTGTCTTTCTACATTAAAAAAATTGCTGTGTTTCAACGTTCAAAGCCTGTTCATTTTTCAGCTGAAATGGTTCAGTAAAGAATGAACCCTAGCCTGCTGAAGTTGAACGCGTTTAAATCTCACTAATTTAAGTCGGAGAGTTGAAACCCAAATCTTTTTTTTTACTGAAATCAGTCTCCTTAACTTTGGTTGGATACCGTTTAGATACATAAACACTTCCAGCAAGTCCATCCTAAATACGTCTCGTCGTCGAGGGAGACAGATCCCGTTCAATTGTACATTTGAAATCGGAAATGCATTAATGGGTAATTTAACCATACCGGTTAAATAAATATGCTGGGATACTATTATACTGGGGAAGGGTGTTTGTCATAGACCTACGCCCGCCACACCTAAAGTCCCCCCTTTGTGGGCAAACATGGTCACGCTGCAATCCTGAACAAATCAAAGAGCAGCGCGATCCTAAGAGCATTGACTTTGCTGTAGATTCTAGGGGGTACCATAGGAATCAACTTCCAAGTAGCTAAGGCATTGGATGGCAGCCTACTTTGTCTAGACGCTTTCCCAAAAGATCAAGATGATCTACAAGTCATTGTATGAAGGACCACCCATTTTGAAATTAGTCCAAGATTTTTATTAGGATGTAGATCCCAGCGAAGGCGCTTCAGGATCGAGGTGTCCAGCTGCGTTCTGGAGCAGGCCCGTAACTGGGAGGAAATGAACTCCGTTCAGTTTACAGGACACACTTCCGAGTAAACATCATTAACATTGGGGATGTCACAATGTTTAAATGTTAGTGTTATTAACGCTTGAAGGCTTGTTCTAAGCCAGACACAGCGCTTGGTCTCGCAGAACCGGTAGGAGCGACAATACTTTGCATTTTACTTGGGGACGCAAAGTGCTCAAAGCGCTTCTTATTCACTGTCCGGATTGTCTTTAAAAGCCATGCCGTCAGGAAGATCAGAAGCCTGGTGTGATCAGGCTATGGCTACTGAGGTGAGAGTCACCTGGCTCATAGCTCAGTGTGTCTAAACACTTGCAGCGGATCCTAGGCGTGTCTACTCCAAAGTAAGCCCCCCCCGACCCCCAATTAAATAGGACTTATTTCCCAAATCATTGTGCGCAGGGCTACAGCCTTTCTGGTGGAAACTGATATAACCACGGCTGGGTGCGCTGATACGGGAGATCTTCTGCTCCAGGATGGATCTTCTGTTTCCAGCTACCCAGCGGCTGTATTAATTTTAGATTCAGGGCTAAAGAGAGCGGGTCCCTCTTTAAATCACAATGTGCGCCTATTACTTTGCTTGCTTCTCGTGGTCTTGTGGGAGGGGGCTCTTCAGAGAGGAAATGTTTTTACCTTACTGCAAAGGCCATAAACTAGCCCGGCTGCTGTCTTCCTGCTCATTCAGCTAAACTGGGCCAGGGCATTTGCGCCCAAGTTCTGCTCTTGTGGCACCACTTCCGTGCGTACACTTCCACTGACTTCTGTGCGAATCTGCAGCACCCAGAGCTGTTTCAGCGCCTCGCCATCTTAGTGGGAAGCGACCTAGAGGTGGAGGTGAGGCCCCTCTCACTGGGGGCTCCTTCTCAACCCTAGCGACCCTTTCAGCCACCAGTCCCCGGGCTACGCGTGGCTTTCCCTGACGGACCTTGGTCCCAGTCTCTCGCAGCTCCTTTCTCTTTAGCTGCAGGTCCTCCAAATCCCCTCTCCGTCCAGTAGCAAATGCTGCTGCTTTTGTACTTTCTGGCTCGACTGATAGAGGGCCTGGAGGGACTCAAGGCAGTTCTTTGGCCTCGACCGGGCTTCAGGGCTTTCGTGTAGAAAAGAGCTGGCGAAGCCCATTGCGCTCTGAAAGTGTGGAGGGAATGGCGGCTTCTAGAGAGAGCTCCTGAAATACTGGACCGTCCTCATGGGGAAAACCTTCCTTCTCAAATATGCTCCGATCCGGACCATCTGAGGACCATTGGCTGGCTTCTCAGCATACTGCCCATGTTCAAAGGCACTCTTACCTTTCCTCGTCATCACACCAAACGAAGTTGCAAACAGGTTCTGAGGCTGGATCCCGGTTGTGTGGTGAAGAATATTTTATTCTTCATTGCCGTTAATGTTGCTATCATCCAACTTGTGAAATTCACTATTCACTGCCGCAAGATGTGATAAGGACATAAAAAGAGTCCTTCCCACCAGATGCCTCTGGGAAGACTAGGAACAGGAGATGAGCACCCCCGCACACTCCCTCTTGGGATGCCCAGCAGCTGGTATTCAGAGGCCTCCTTCCTTTAATATTGGAGGTAGTAGAGCCAACAGCACTAAAAGCCATTGGGCATGGCCATTGGTTTAGGATGCAATCCTATGCACACTTAATGAGAGGTAGGTTTAATTAAACTCAATGGGGCTTGCCTAGACAGACACAGGACTGCAGTTAAAAGGTAAAGGTAAAGGGACCCCTGACCATTAGGTCCAGTCGTGACCGACTCTGGGGTTGCGGCGCTTATCTCGCTTTATTGGCCGAGGGAGCCGGCGTACAGCTTCCAGGTCATGTGGCCAGCATGACTAAGCCGCTTCTGGTGAACCAGAGCAGCACACGGAAATGCTGTTTACCTTCCCGCCAGAGTGGTACCTACTTGCACTTTGACATGCTTTCGAACTGCTAGGTTGGCAGGAGTAGGGACCGAGCAACGGGAGCTCACCCCGTCGCGGGGATTTGAACTGCCGACCTTCTGATCGGCAAGTCCGAGGCTCTGTGGTTTAACCCACATCGCCACCTAGGACTGCAGTTAGATGACTTTAAAAGAGGGGCTATAGGTTAGGCCTATCAAGGATTATTTGGCACAAGAAGAGTGTGCTTTGACTCATTCCAGATGCTGTATTGGGCCACAGGGAAGGACTGTGGGCTTCACAGAGGCTAAAAGGGACCAGGCTGATAGGGAACAAGGAGGGTTCGCCCATATAAACAAGCACATACACTTCTTATTGGATCTCCCCTGTTGCTACCCGCACCCCCAAATTCCAGTAGAAGGTGCCCAGAATCTCTTGAGGGTGGGTGAGGGAGGGTGGATCTGTGTCATCACAGATGCAGTCACCTCAGGAGCCACATGGCCCATCGTGCTGCCCACTCCTCACCATGCCCACTCCCTCCTTTGGCCATGCTGACTGGTGTTGAGGAGAGTTGGACTCCAACAACATTGAGAGGGCCAACAACATCAACGTCTCACATCAAATATAACTGATCGGTAGAAAGGAGTTTAGGATCTGAAAATAGAGATGATGGATGTGCTTTTGTAACTCAAGAAAAACTTTAATTAAAACAAAAAACATTGAGTGGGCCACAGTTTAGCCATCCTTGGATCACACAACGGATGGTGGTTGAGTGATGGACCATATTGTATAGAAGCAGGTTATATGTGGAAAACCCTATGCTTCTGGAGACAAGTGAGAGGATAAGGCTTTCAAGCTACTTTTGTGAGCCTCAGCCAGCACTGCCAGTCGCTGTGTCCAACAACACTCCTGGCCTAGAATTGTCTGACTGACCCCTGTTGGAGACAGAATGACCTGTTCTGGTCCCTAAAGGCAATTCCTTAGTTCTTCAGTGTCTTCGTCATCTAGAAACAATGGATTTAATGGGAAGTCACGGCAGCAACAACCTCCCAGACACCTTACTGTGATATTATTAAAAAGGTTTCTCATCATATTACCTCAGAAGGCAAAGTTCAGAAGGTTCCTCTGAAGCGCCTTTAGTGCTGAACCAGACAAAGACCCCCAGTTTCTTTGGTATTCCCTTTTTAAAAACACGGGAGACAAGGGGAAGAAATAAAACAGCACGTGCAAAAGTTTTCGGTCTTCGTGGTTCAACTGATAAGGTCCCATTTTGTGGTTTCCTCCAGTCATCCCTGTGACTTCATTCTCTCGAATATGGAGAGAAAAGAATTAAAAACGCAGAGAAGCGGCACACCCACCCATACGCACGGAATTTAGCTTACACACAAGAGAAATTCAGACAAGTTATCCATTTATTTCTTCCGCTCCAGACTGCTCAGAATGAAAATAAAATAAAAACGAAGGGAAGCGCCCTGGCCGCCCCAGGCCCGCTCCTCACAGCTGCCCCGCCCGCAAACCTAAAATGATGTTATTTGCTTCTTCCTCAAACCACACTGAGCTTTAAATGTCATTCTTACTTAGCGGCTATGGGTATGTTAACAGAAGCGGTATATTACGCAAAGCAATCCTAAGCAATGCAGTATGTTCACGAGGTTTAAGATCGCAGCCTTACATTATATAGGTCGACTCAAGTGTAAGCAGGTTTGACTCAGTCCCGTTGGAATTACTTAGGTCGGAGTGTGCCCACGCCCCATCTGGGCTCCCTCCGAGCCTTTGGGATGGCGCCGGCAAGTCAGGTGAAGACCAGGCCGAAGCTGTCTTCGCTGTCCTCCCTACCTCCGGATCACAGGAGGGCCGAGGTTGCCCCCGAGAAAAAGCATGGAGCCCTGTGGGTTACTTACATAGAAAAACATGAAATGCGCACATAGTTCCCAAACTCATATAGATGCGTGTATATATGTACACAAAATTTCATACTCCCTAGTGGGGAAACGGATCGCTCATATAATATTAACCACAAGGAAGACTGTGATCCAGATGGTCCAGAGATCTCCCACTCTCACCTTTACCCCCATCTTAAACGTGGTTTTTACTCCCATTCATTCCACTGCTGGCTGTAATCCGATACCTGTGTAAGCAAACTCCATTGAACCCTGCACAAGTGCCAATTTCCTGGGTGCCCAGTACCCATAAAATTCCCCATGAAGGGACCTGGATACCTACAAATTTCTGTGCCAGGGCCAAGCACGCTGCATGGCAATCTGGCACCTACGGTCGCGGGGCCACGTTGGCACTCCTGGAACCCTGCGGGTTTTGCTCGAGGAACCTTACAGAGGACCCGGCTGTCTATATTTTCCAATTATCCAGGGGGGATGTTCTCCTGCGCAAGCTCCAAACGTAACCACGGAAGCTGTTGGAAGAGAGCTTTCTGCCAGATCCTGACCTAAATTGCTTGGCCAGTAAATATCAGAGCAAGCGGTTTATAAATAACGCTTGAACTTCGGGCGACAGAAGTCAATGGGGACTGCCGATTCCCAACTAAGGTGCTTGCGAAACACGAAGATCTGCGGGCCTCTACCAAGCGCATAGCTGCTGGTAGGAAGTGATGGAATTCTGCCTATACACTTAGTACACGCATACATTCGTGGACACTGGGGGTGGCTTACAGCAACACAACATACCAATGACATAATGGACTATTTCTCAGGGGCGCGTGTGACCTTGGCACAGCCTTAACGCCGACATTTTAGGAAGCCTCCTTAGAAGGAGACGAGACCCACTGAGCTCTGTGGGGCCTCCTGCAAGGCCACAACCACTTAGATCTGGGTAGACTAGGGCTGCACTGCAGATACGCTTTGGATCGGACCACATGTCAAAGACAGGCACTCAGGGATCCTTATTCATTCATTGGTCCTCAAAATCTAGTCTTTTTTCCAAAGCAAAGTGTTTGGTGGTGGGTGCCGCTGGTCTGCCAGGGCTCCGACTCCGAGGGTGGTCCTAGAGCACCCTGGTTCTGGCTATATCTTGTCGTCGTTCTCAGCCGATCCGGATCAAAGCGATCTTGAATGCAGTTCTTCGGAAGCAATATCCAGGGAAACCAGCCGGGACTGCACTTCCAAGGAAACTTTTGCAGGGTTTATAAGGAGCGGAAAGTTTTCCTTCCCAAGCTCCTCCAACAGTAAATAGAGCTTCAGGGAGCAGGAACCTGCCTTAGAACCGGGGCCTGTTGCCAGCCCCGATCCCATGCCTGCTTTCTCAGAAGGAAGCCGCGCTACCTTCCGCGGTAGAGAAGTGCGCAACCTCAGGCGCGCTTTCAGAATAACTTCCGCGGGATTTCCTTCCAAGTAAAGGGCTGGGAGGGCGAATGTGGTTGTGCTCACAAACCCTGGCTCCGTGTGCTTGATGGTGGCACTCGGAAGAAATAACAACAGCCGTTTGGGTGAGGGGATCGCTGTGGTAGGTTGACCACTGAGAAAGCTGGACTGGATCCAGCAAGTCTCTTCTTAGGTGTGCCACTGAACTGAAGTGGGCAGACCATAGGGCCTGGGAGGCCAGGGTTCAAATGCCCACTGGGCCATGAAGCTCACCGGGTGACCTGGGGGACACGGTGTTTGAGGGAGCGGGGAGAACCACGCAGACCAGCTAGTAAGTTCCTTGGAGGAAAAAGTGGGCTGGGAATGCCATAAATAACCCCAAACTACAATACTGTTTCTATGCACCACGAATGTGGTCGAGGTCGACGCCTCTTGGGCAGGGGGGTGGGGAGGACTGACTGAGCCAGACTCCTTGCTCAGGGGCAAAACCACTCCGTCCCGGGTTCGCTTCCCTCCTTGCTTGTGTGCTTGTGCGTGCGTCTCTCTCTCTCCTCCCCTTCACCGCAGCGTGACATCAAAGAGCCCACCGCTGCATAAAGGCCGGCCGAGTTGCTGGCTGCAGAGCAGGAGGGCTGAGGCGAGCGCGGCAGAGAGGGAGCGCGCCGCTGGACCACGCAACTTGGACGGCGCGCCCGCAGCGTGGACGCCCCTCGGGGCCGAGCCTCCCATGGCTTCTTCGTAGCGCCGGAGACTCGGGGGTGCCGCCGTCGCCATGAACGTGGTGGGGGGCTACCAGGGCCACCCCCATCCCCACCACCACCCGCACCACGGCGCGCTGCTCCACCCCCACCACCCGCACCACGAGCCGTTCCTCTTCGGGCCGCCCGCGCCGCCGCCTCCGCCGGCCCCCGGCCGATGTTTCCCGCCGGCCGAGCGGCCCTTCGCGCAGGGCTGGTTGCTCAGCGCAGCCTCCGACCTCTCCCCGCCGCCTCCGCCTCCTCCCGAGTTGGTGTGCGCGGCAGCTGCGGCAGCGGCTGCAGCGGCCGCCGGGCTGGGCTCGTCGGCTTCGCCCGCCTCGTCGTACGGCGGCAGCCCGTCGGAGCTGGGCGGGCGGCTGAGCGCGGCGCGCCGTCGGGGTGCGTCTTCGTCGTCGGCGCCCGGAGCGCCTCGCAAGGAGCGCCGCCGCACCGAGAGCCTGAACAGCGCCTTCGCCGAGCTGCGCGAGTGCATCCCCAACGTGCCAGCCGACACCAAGCTATCCAAGATCAAGACGCTGCGCCTGGCCACCAGCTACATCGCCTACCTCATGGAGGTGCTGGCCAAGGACGGGCCGGCCGCCGAGGGCTTCAAGGCCGAGCTCAAGAAGGCCGAGCCCCGCGACGCCGCCAAGAGGAAGCGCGAGCAGCCGGTAAGGGCCCGCGCGAAGGCGCTCTGCGCGCGCTCAGAGGCGCCCTCCCCTCGAACGGGAGGAGCGGGGCAGAAAAGCGAGTCTCCTGGTTCCAGACGTAGCGGGATGAGTGGCGGCTCCCTATATAAGGGGTGGAAACAATACCTTTGTTTCTGCACAGGCTTTAGGGCAGCTGCACGGAGCGTAGCCATGGCCAAAACTTAGAGGCGCGGGGGCTAGCGGTGGGGAAGAGACTCTGCTCAATTCCAGGGAATTGCAACCCCTGCCCCTTCACCCTGGAGCTCAGCTGTCCCATAGCGGAGGGGAGGAAAAAGCACATTGGAGATTGTCTTCTCGGCCAGGTCTGACCACCTGAGCGAGCCTGATCCCGCTCCCGTGGGCTTCCGCTTCCGGAGAGTGGACCTCTCTGCCCCAGAACACGCGCCCCTTCCCCAATTCCAGGTCTTCGTCTCCGGGCCTGTCCCACATTAAACTTCAGGTAAGAGGCTCCTGTGAGGTAAAGGTGCTCCACTTAAAGAATAGCTATCCCAAACAAGCATCTGTTTTTCTCTGAGGCTGATTTCCTCGGTGGGGGGTACCTAGAGCAGAGGCCTGGACATCGCAGAGGGGTATGGAAGGAGCCCCACCCCTCCTGTGGGTAGAATTAGGCTGGCAGGCTATAGAGCCCCTCTGCTTGGTTTTTAAAAATGATTCCCGCCTGGCGCAAGAGTGAAGTGAGCTTGCTTTTTCTATGTGTGTTTTAAAGATGGTCGAGTAGTTTGTTGGATATCAAGCCCACTGACGTCTGCGGAAGTCCAAGTGAATAGGGTAAGGAAGGAAAGGGTCCTCCTTTAAGCAGAGTGGAGTGGATATTAGGGTGGCAAGCTGGGAAAAGCTGCATTTGCTGTGCGGTGGGTTTAGGAGATGAGAGATGAGATTTGGTGGCCTGGGTACTTAAATCAGAAGAACGCAAGAAGAGCCCTGCCGGATCAGACCCAAGGCCTCTCTTGTCCAGCATCCCTGTTTCTCGCCAGATGCCCCTGGAAAGCTTCCTCAAGCCGAGCAGGAGAGCAAAACAGCTCATTTTTGCTCTGGCTCCCCAGCGACTGGGATCTAGAGGCGTGCCAAGGAAAGCCTAGGCCTCTGGCCTTTGGATCTAAACGAGCCCTTCTGCACTGGTGTGTGGGGTGGGGGTTTCTTCTAGACTAAGCAACCAGCCTTCAAAGGAGGGCTGCGGGTTTGATACCCACTCAATCTGATGCCTTTTGTTCCACAAAACAAAGCTTCCCATACCCACCGCATCCCTTGGTGGACTCATCCTGCCGGTGGTGTCTGAATCAGAGCCATAAAGACTGTGTGGGCAAAAGCATTTGACCTGGGTCGGTGGATCTGCGCCCCCCCCCCCAACTGATGCTTTGCGCGCGAACTCTGTTGCATGGAATGCATTGCATGACATTTTAGCAAAACGCAGAATGGGACATTGTGGCAGGCAATATATTTCAGAAGAAGTAATGTGGGACTCTGGAGCCCCTCTCCGACCCCTTCCTAATGTGCCAACGGAGATCTCAGTCTCTCGGGGAAAGAAGGTCGATTATTTCACTGTACTGCATGGCTTCCGATCTTCATACGTTAACAGATCAGCACTCTAGGCAGGGGAAGGGGAATCGCTCGCTCCCCTGTTTCAAGACCGCGGGGGAATTGCTCCTAGGGATCGCTGAGCTATAGTCATGTCTAATAAGTAACCGTCTGTAACAAATGTTCCCTGCGTCCGCCCTGCAAGCGCCCTTTTTAAACTTGACTCTGGCCTAGGCCAAGCCTTTTGGCTTTGCTAACTATCTGCCCTCGGCCCCCTGTCGCGCAATCCCGGACATCGCGTGATTTAGGATGGCAGCCTTAGGCCTCCATCCATCCTTCACGCGTCTTTGGAAGCGTGCACTTGCACATACTTCTGAGTAGACAAGCGTGGGCTCGCGCTGCACGTGAGTCATTCGTTCTCTTGGTTTGACGGTGGAGGACAGAGCCAGGCTGAGCTGAGTGAGGGCGGTCATTCCTTGCAAGTGTTGTCCCCAGTTCTGCATTCTGCAAGACGTGCCCTTCCTTGACGAGAACTACTCCCTTGCACGGAACGTTCTTTGCCGGAGGCAGAATCGGAATCCGACCTTAGATGAATGAGCCATCCAAATGTCGTGTTGCGCCGCCTTTCTTTACACCCCGAAATAATATATATTAATTACTATGGTTAAAGGAAGCAGACCTAGAAGGAAAAGAATGGCGAAGGTTCCGACCGCGAGTTAAAGCGGTGAGATCGCCCGCAGCCATCTTCCTTCTTTTAGGTCAGATTAACCCCGGGTGCAGGTTTATTTATAAACATGCCTCGCTGCGAGAAAAGTGTTTGGAACTGCGCTTTCTGGAAAGTTAGAAGTGACTCGTCTATTGTGCTGTCCGAGGAATGTTCTTCTAGAATATCAATTTTGTTCTTCCGGCGTGAACGCATCTGAAACAACGCCATCCGCGCACAAAAGAGTTACATTGTTGCGCAAGCAACAGCAGACAAGCACTGACACACTAGTGTTGCCTCTCACAAGAGTATAATAATGGTGACAGTGGTTGCACAATGTGTATCCTGCAAGTGCAAATTACTCATTTGAACTGGAGTTTCTGCAAGATCCAACACAAGGCTTTTGCTAGCAGTCTGCTTTCTGCGCTGGCAGCATTACACCCTAGGAAGGTTTTCAGAAGTAGTAACATTTTCAAGGGGCAAATAGGGAGGGAAAGCCCTCAGCAGACTGTTGAGGCAGAAGCGGGAGGGAAATGGCATGGCATAGCTGGCTGGCAGGCAGGCATCTTGGACAGGAGGTGCAGCAGGCCCCGCTTGTTCTGATCCACAAGTTATCCTTTTGATTTCTATTCGCTGCCCTAGTGTTAAGCAGCTGCGTAAAGACATCGAGGCAACCCAACGTTATTTGCGGGCTGGTTGTGGAGTCGCAGGAGCTTCTTCCTGATTGCAAAAGCGGCGCTCTCCTCTTAAAACGTTGCCCAGGGTTGCCGGCGACTAACGTTTACTCAGAGCAGACTCACTGAAATTGATAGTCATAACTAACTGAAGCCAATTAGTTTCAATGGGTGTACTCCGAGTAAAAGTGCGTTCAGTAGTCAGCGGCTCAAAGCGCCTTCTCTTCACTCCGCAATTTGGCCATCGAAGACAGCTGCAAATTCTATGCAAGCTTCAATGGAAGTCCAATTGAACTCAGCGGCGCTTGCTTCTGAGTAGACACGCGCAGGATCTGGCGGTAGAAAAGGCCCAATACTTTTGGAAAGGGCGGCCGAAATGAAATGGCCAACTTTTCTTTTTATTCTCCCAGGCCAGGAACCGCATCCTTTTTGGAAGATCGGACTGCAACAAATAGTTTTTTAAAAAACCTGGTGGGGGAATATTTCCCACACCCCTGGAAAGATAGGGAAGATGCAGCGAAGCCTGTCAAATATTGCACCGCTACTTAAACACCCCACGTCCCTTTTAAAATGGCATGTAGCTCTCTTGGTCCAGTCCTCTCTAGGGAATTTCCGTTGATACCGGTCCTTTTTTTGGCGCCTCTTTCGCTAGTTTGCATAGTTTTTTTGTTCTGGGGCTCCAGAAGGCGGCATAACGCAAGAGATTGTTTCAAAATCCTCCAGGAGCGATGAAAGGCGCCGTGGCAACTCTCGACTTCATTTCCTCATCTCCTGTTCCCCTTTCTAGCGGGATTTGAAAATGCGCCACTGAATTGCCAGAGCTGTTTAGAACTGTTAAGGTCATTTGGCTGTGGGTTTTGGGGTGGGGTAGGGCGAGCAGAGAGAATTGTACACAATCTGGAAGGAAGGCGGGGGGGGATAATAATCCCGTATCTTCGCCGCTTTTGGCTGCAGTTGCTTCCCGCAAAAAAAAACTTCTCTGCGCAAAACCAAGGCGCAAGGAATAAATACGCACACGAGGTGAATTGGGACCGCTCCAAAATACGCCCTGGAAGAGTTTCCTCAACAGTACTGTAGTAGTCTTCCCCCCTTTTTCTTTTAATGGAAGCTTCTCCCCAATAAAATAGACCAGTAAGGGCTGGGGGGGCCCTGTTCTGCAGACCACAGGTTCCTGCTGCCAGCAGAATACAATCCACCCAAATCTCGACACCCCCCCCAAAAAAAGAAACTCTGTGAAATTGAACTGGAGCGAAGCTGGTTCGGCTGTCCTGAGGCTTCCATTTATTTATTTTGTATGCTAATAGATTTCTCTCTTGCTCTTCAATATAAATACATTCAGGCCACTTCAACCCACCCTTTTCTGGAAGTGTAAAAATGGAGGAGGGGGGGAATTGACCGTGAGACGTACTGCTCCTGCTTTTAAAGAGGCTCTGCGCTTCTTCTCCCTCTCTCAGTGACGGCGTTTGGCCGATCAGTTTTCGATACTGTTTCAATACAGAAAAGTATCAGGCCATAGAAACATTAATCGAATTCGATCTCTGATGCCATTATCATCATCATCATCATCATCATCATCATTCAAAATTTGTATTGCAATATAGTTCTCAATCTCAATTTCCTCCATTTCCCGTCCCGGTGTGGATTCCTCTCTCCACAGTTAAAAGAAAGCGCTTAATCAGTGAATTTAAAATAAAAAATAAAAAAAGGAAAAGGAAAAAGGAATTCATTCATCCATCTTTATTCCTTTGCGTTCGCTCTTGTTGAGCGGAGATAGAAGAGGAGCCAGATTTGAAAATAAATAATAACTAAATGACCGAGTTGCAAATACTTCCCAAGGGTAAATAAATTAGCATCTGCAAAGTTTATACTATTCAAGAGCCTGTATAAAACCCGCGATTTATTTATTCGGTCCCGTTTTTTTCGCGGAGCGGCCTCGGCAATTAAAAGACTCATAACCGGCATAATTTAGTAGAGGGCTCCGACGTATTTACCAAAACGCAGCCTCTTATATTTATAAAAGGGCTGCAAATAGAGACTGAAATTTATGGCCTTCCGCCTGATTATCTAATACTCATAAACAGATGAACAACTCCGGGGTCTTCTTTACAGCCTTCCGGGCGAAATTTACAAACAGTGGCCTCGTGGATGGCAGAAGGGCTCGCCATGCAAACGCCTTCCTTCCTTCCTTTACTGTACTCGCCTGGCTTTCTCTTCTGCCTTAGGCACGACCCCACCAAGACCAAGCGCTTTGCAAGCCCCTCCGTCGATTTTTTGTTGCAGAGGCAGGAGCTGGCGCCGCTTGCATCGCCTGCGAGGACTGTTAAGCGCGCTTCGCAGGGGCTACGTTGGGCCTTTTAGGGCAATCGATAGGATTAGTGGTAGGATCTACTTGTTAGGGACAGAGCACAGGAGGACCCAGGGGAGGCAGTCCAGGCGCCCTCCTAAAGCGTACTTTCTCAAGAGTAACACGCTTAGGATGACTCCCCTCTACATTTCCCTGTTTTCTTTTCTTCTGGTGATGATGATTAATGCGTAATGGAGATTCATTCCCTCCTGGTTTTTTTTTCCCCTCTTTCCTCCCCTCCCCTCTCCCCCTTGCAGCAGACCGAGGGCTATTCTCACGCTTTAGGCCACGGAGAAAAACGGCTTAAGGGCAGGACTGGCTGGCCTCAGCAGGTCTGGGCGCTGGAACTGAATCAATGAATGAAACCAGGAACCGTTTCCAGAGAACCGGCTCCACCAAGGTGGCTGGGAAGAGGACTGCGCGCGCGCCCAGGATGGGGGACCCTGTTCTCCCTGGTTGGTCTCTGCCCCATCCCTCGCCCACCCCAAATCCCCAACACTCAGAAGGAGAGAGAGAGAGAAATCGTCCGCGACCCGCTTTTTTTGTTTGTTTCCGTCTGCTGATCCGCCCTCCCCTTCGCAGCCTTGGAGCGGGGAGCCGGCAGCCGCCTCAGTGAGGACGAGGATCATGTGCAATGTGGAGGCTGCCTGAGAACGGAAAACTCCCCCTTCCCTGAAGCCAGTAACTCGCTGGCTTGAAAGCCCGGCGAGGACCTGGACGTTAAACGATGGACCGTCTGCGCCGTCGGAAGTCAGGCAGGAAGAAGCCTTGCCGGAAACCCGCGCGGGATATCGCGTCGTCTAATGTTGCTTTTGAATGTCTCATGGAACCAGGGTGCCACAGATGTAGATGTATATATATATAGCTATATCACGCGGGATTGTGTGCGGACCTGAAAGGGATCTTGTGTTGCACAAAAGAAGGTGGAAGGCCCGCCAGCCGATCTTGACTTGAGAGTGATTTCCATTTGCTGTCAAGCCATTGCTGAAGGGGGGGAGTGGGAGGGGGGAGGAGGAGAAGAGAGGTTGATAATCCGATTTCGTCACAATTTAGGCTGCAGCCCGAAACATCCTGTTCTTCGTGAGGATCCCATCGAACAGGAGGAGAGCTGCTTCGAAGTACACCACTCTATTAACGCCAGGCCACTCCTGAGGCAACAACTTTCTTTCTGCATGTCAGCGTGCGGATCGGAGCCTTTGCTTCCTTTTCAAAATCTATAGGCTCCCCCACCCTAGCGCCCTAGCAGGGCTGTAGCCGGAAACCTGAGCACATAAATGGATTTGCTCGGGAGTAAATCCCACAGCTAGGAATGGGATTTCTTCCTGACAAGGATGGAAGGATGCAGATAAGAGCTGGAGGAGTTGAATCCCACCTTTGGACACGATCCAGCCCACCTTAAGACCCCGCCAAATTGGATTTCCAAACTCTTGGCTTGGGCTGGACCCATCCCTCGGATTTCAGTGGGGCCAGCTATGCGGTCCTCAAGGGGCTTATTCCAAAACCGTAACCCGCCCTCCCCATCGGAGTCCATGAAGCTCCTTCAATAAACCACCTGTGGGTGTAGCGGGGAGGGGTAGCTGCCCCTCTATCAATAAAAATCAATAAAAATACAAAAGGCCTGCCCCCCCCCCCAATCCTTGCTATGCCCATGAAACCACCTGAGTCAATAAACCACATTGAAGATCACAGCCTGCAATTCTAAGCAGAGCCAAAACTTTCAGGTCCAGTTTTCAGAAATGGAAGGAGGCTCGCTTTGGCTGTAACCCGGCTGCTTTCTTCTGTCTCTGTGTCCTAGGTTTACATTTCCTCTGCTTTCATCCCCTCTCCTCCCCAGTTAAAAGAGAATCCAGTTCAGAAAGAAAGATGCAAAGTGAAACAACGAGACCCCCAATCTGCTCCTCCTGTTGTAAATGCACTGTCGCCTGCCTGCCTGCCTGGCCTGGGACCCAATATTGCCCGTGGTGGGTGGGGGGATTGGCCCTGCACTCTAGAGACACTCCCCCCTACAGACGTGCATGAGCTTTCCATACCTTCCACCCACCACCACTTCACTCATTCCCTGCACCCCCCAAGTTTGGGGGATTGGTTCCTCCTGCACTTGCGGGGGAGGGGAATACTGGGCATGATCCAGCTACAATTAAGCACCATTTAAAAGGTCGCCTGGTTTCTGCCGGAGAAAGTTCAGCACATGGTGATCCCCTGCATTGAAACCAGTGATTCGCAAGGATGCTTCCCTGTGGCAGGCTTGTGTGTTGTGCCTAGTGTCGTTATTTGTTTCGATGTAAATAAACACAAGGTCTCCCCCTCCCACCATGTCTCTCCTCTCCCAACATCGTTGATTCCATTTCATATTTTTGTTTGGATGTATTTAAACTACCTAAATGGATGCATTTTATACATTTCCTGTACCGGGTTTTCTACCTCAAATCTGTATGACCACTTGCGAAGAGAACAGGTTTGCCTTGCCAAATATTTATGCGGATTTAAAGAATAATAATAATAATATTAATAATAAAGAAAAGCTTTATGAAGATTTTGCTTTCCTTAAGACCATCACTCCCTAAAGTCAGACGGATTCCTTGTCTAATCAAGCTGAAACAGAGTGCAAAGTCCTCTCCGTTTGAGTTTGGAAACTTATTTTCCTGTTTGTGCTAATGGGAAAACAGCAGTGAGGGAGGAAGTATGAAATTTGCAAGAACAGAACTTGATTAGCAACAGGGAAATAAATAGTGGGGATATGATCCAGCGTTAAGCCCTACTGGTTTATATTTATATTTTTTATAAAGACTGAAAATTTCTGTCTAGAATCTTGTTTGCATCCATGGATTCCCTAGGTGACTGACTACTGTCAACCACCCTGTGCCTAGGAGAGATATAGCACAGGGCGGGCGTTCAAATAAATAGGGTGTCAATCATATTTATACGAGAACAGAAATAACATGAACTTATTTTAAATATACATCATATTTTGAGAAAGCTCTATATTTATTGATATTGCTAGTTGCTGGTGCTGTGTCATAAACATATATGATTTAATGCTACAGAGAAAAAATGTTTATAGTTGTGGTAGTTGCTTGAGAGCTTGCAGACCCAACAGAGATTTTAAAAATAAATAAATAAAAGTCTTAGCACTGGGCAGGCAGACACAGACCATGATTCACAGCCCCATTAAATGTTAGTACATGGATTCTAGACAGTTGTGCCTTGATGCTAAGCACCTTGATTTGGAAGAATTTATCTGAAATCACCAGAACTTGCATTCAAGTAAACATGGGACATGATTCAACCAAAGTGAGAAGGTTTTGGCCCCTTACCAAATTCAGTAGGAGAGTTAAGCACGGATTTGAATGTTTCCAAGTGAAATCAAGGGGATGTCGGAAGAGAGTTTAGTTGGAGATTTAAGTGTGTGCTTCACATTCCTGGTGGAATTAATTGCTGTTAAAAATGTTTATAAGCTTTTCAGTTTTACAAGTAACGGGATACCAACATTTACGTCGTCCTCCCCTCTATTCTCAGCTGTCACTCCCCTACAGTGTCAGAAATGATGAAAGTTAGTTTATTGAAAATCGTTGCTGATACCAAGTTTAAGCAATCTTTAAAAAATAAAAAAGAGGAAGAGTTTAAGCATGTATCTGCCATTGAAATAAATGGGATTTAAAAGTTGCCCCCTCTTAGATGTATAGTGTGTTTAGTATACACATTGAGATACCTCAGTGTACTGACTTGGTATACATGAGCAGCATGCACATTATGGGCACTTTAATATGTTTCTCCATAGCATTTGTGGAGTGTACACATTATTTAACAGTGTTTGTGTTTTAACTGAAATGCAGATGCCTAATATGGATGCAGAGGCACAGCTGTTATGGGGAAGAAGGGCCCAAAGAGTTAATCTGTCCCACTTCATTCTACACATCCCCCTCTTCTTGGTGAGGACTCCATTAGTGCTAATGTGGCAAATCAAAAGGAAATATTCATTGTGAATTTCAAAAGAAAGGACAACACAGCATAGTTCTCTTCTCCCCCGCTCTTCAAGGCTTAGGCCTAGGAGAAAGAGCAAAAAGACGACAGATCTTAATGAAAGACTATTGCATCAGGACTATTGTGCACGCACAGATTTTGACAAACATTCAGAACTGGCACCAGAGAACAGGTGTACCATTTTAGAGCCCAAGTCTACCAGATTGGGTAGACTTGGTCTGAGAAACTTTTCTAGCAGGTCTACTTTACTGTTACAGATAGGTAGCCGTGTTGGTCTGTGTATCTGAAGAAGTGTGCATGCACACGAAAGCTCATACCAAGAACTAACTTAGTTGGTCTTTAAGGTGCTACTGGAAGGATTTTTTTTTTTTTTTTTACTTTACTGTTGTTTCTCAGTGGGTAGACCTGCTGTCCTGCTGATTTCTTCTCCCTGTAGTTGAAACCTTTCAATTCTCACTCCCCACCCCCCTCCAATTAATTGCTCAGCTACTTCACATTTCCCTTAATTAAAAAACAAAAGCACGACAAAACTGGACAACAGCACTTGATTACATTGTGGTTATTGCCCCCCTTTCCTCAGAAGAAAGGGTATTAAACTTTGCTATTTTGCAGGTCTATCATAACCTCTAGCCCTGTCCAACAGGGATAAGTTAATGATGGTCTTTATCTGCATTGGTACAGGCAGGACATTGAAAACCAATGTTGTTTAAATGTAAACATTGTAAAAACAATGTTTACAAACTCAGGGGAAGAAAAGAACATGTGGGAAAGGGTATGAAATTAGATCTGAATTAGATAATGGTCTTTGCGGACACCAGTGTTGCTGTTGCTTACCTAGTTGGGGCAGGGATGAGGCTGGGTGGGGATGAGGTTGGGGCTTTGAGAGACCAGATAGACTCTCTTTTGGTGGTTCCAGGTGCCTCCACCCAGGCAGCCCCATCAAGGTAAACAGCAGAAACAGTGGCGTCAAAAGGGGAGCTCCATTCTACCATGTGTGCTGCTACTGCTATTCTAAAAGCCTGGATTTCTGAGTAGTTTTTCATGAGGCAGCAATCACTTCTCCACCAAGGAAGGAAGCTTCAGCATGAATCAGGAAGTTCATTCATTGGGTGTGTCACTTGGGAATGCCTTTGACTAATTGCCTAGCCCTGCTTTCCCAAATGTCCTGAAAGATAGAAACAGGCAGTCTCAAAAACACACTGGCCCAAGAGCTCATGCAGATTTAGCCTCTTCTTTCTGATTCTACAAGGGCTGGACACTTGCTTAAAAAAATAAAAAGAGCCTGGGGGCTATAGTTTTAACCCCTCCACACACAAGCATCCACGTTTCAGCAAGATCTCCAGTGCTATGCCATTCCTAGTAGACCTCCTGGGAAAGCTTTGATAGCGATAAACATGTTAGAGCACACAGTGTAGGATGCTGGACACATTCATTGTGCTCCTTGGACTGCAAATTGGTGGGCATAAACCTTGATACTTAGAGAGAAGCTCCTCCCCTTTTCTCCTCATAGCAAGTCACATGCATTGTCTTGACTTTTCTGGTAAGCTAGGAAGCTGATCTTATGGGGAGAGGCAAATGTTGCAATAACTAAACCTAATTCAAACATGGGAACAGAATCTTGACCCATATATGAGACTCAGCATGCTACTCCTTTTCTGCCAAGTGCTGCCATTAAAGTAAGCCTTTGGGGAAGATGTCCAAAGCCCCCACTTAGCAGATTGAGCAGGAGGATCGCCAAGGAAAGCAGAGCTGTTACACCACATTTCAAAGTCACTGTACTATTACATATTGCCCAGTGCAGGGTCTACAGATTTTGCCATAGGGGCAAAAATAATCACAGCTACACCTCTCCTTTATTTCTCTCTCTTTCCCCCTTCTCTGTACACATGTGCATGCACACTCACAAATATACATACTTAATTCTGCCAAAAATATTTTTCTTGATTTGCATAACTAACACAGCATTCTTCATTAAGTATTCTCCCAAGAAGAGGATTTTGTGTCACAGAGGCCTCATTCCTACTTGTGTCCATTTTGTAAGCACTATGATTGAATTTAATAGGACTTAATTCTATGTAGACAGGGAGAGGTCTGCATTGCACTTCGAGAAAGAGAGATGGAAAAGGTTAAACTGCTCTTGACTTTCTGTCTCTTATTATAGAGTCACTCACACATGGACATTTCCGGAAAATGGAAGGCAAAACAAAAGAGGGAGGGAACTAAAATTTTCATTAAAGCCCAGGTGTGGAAACAAATGGCAATCATTATACAGTGGTACCTTGGGTTACAGATGCTTCAGGTTACAGGCGCTTCAGGTTACAGACTCCGCTAACCCATAAATAGTACCTCGGGTTAAGAACTTTGCTTCAGGATGAGAACAGAAATTGTGCGGTGGCGGCAGCGGGAGGCCCCATTAGCTAAAGTGGTGCTTCAGGTTAAGAACAGTTTCAGGTTACGAACAGACCTCTGGAACGAATTAAGTATTTAACCCGAGGTACCACTGTAAATGACAACCATTAGCCCCTAGCGTCAAAGAAAAATAAGCACCCAAATGAATGGAGCTGAAAATGCTTCACTATTGGTTCCATGTGAACTTCACTGAGAAGAGCATTCCTTGAATGGGCAGTGGCCTGCCAAAAGGCCTGTCCTCCTGTTGTCACCCTCTGGACTACTCCCGTAGGGCACAGACAGAAGGGCCTCTGATGATGATCAAATCAAGAGAGTTCTCTATCAATACAAGGAGAGAGACTAGAGGCACCCAGCGATGGACTGATAAGTGCCCAGAGTATCAAGGTCCTTAAGTGATTAGATGATTCCCTCTCCAAGTGTTGAATTCTTTCAGCTTCAGGCCTTGGGGGTGCTCCTTGGAGTATGGGATGTTTATTTCAACCACCTAGGTTCCTTTATCCAGGCAGGATTACCAGTAAAACCAATAGAGGCCTTGCTTAGAGGAAAGGGGATTTGCAAGCTACAAATAAGCCACATATTCATAACATACCATGTTAATCATAATGGAATGCAACCCAAACTGCCTTCTCTTGCTGTGTTGATCACGTAGATGACAGAGGATGCTGTTAACATATTGGCTCTATTGGTGGAAATACTTCTGGTAACAGGATTCATGAAAACGACCCCCGTTCTTTCCCACACTCGCTGGCTTCATTCCTATAACATGGATTACTGAGGCTTTAATTTCATGACAGCAACAGCAGGGAAGGAAAACCCTCCAACGTAAAGAGGGGCCTAGCTGAGGTGTGAGCCCAGGAGATTGAGAAGGTAGCATAAATTGATGCAGTCAAGAAACCTGGTGACAAGCCCATGGAGATTCTGCCACAACCGACATATAACCATTCTGTATGCTGCTCGAAGGTCATCTACACGCTACCTGAACAGGGCCTTACGTATCCTATTAGACATCAGGTGGAAACTGCAAACTATCCTGAGTATCCAGGAATCATTTAAGAACATAGGAGCAGCCCACTTGGACCAGTCCAATGGCCTCTCTACTCCAGCATCCTGTTTTCACAGTGGCTAACCAGATGCCTATGGGAAGCCCACAAGCAAGGTCTGAGTGCAATAGTGCTCTCCCCACATTTGATTCTTAGCAGGTGGTATTCAAAGAGATACTGTCTCCAACAGTGGAGGTAGAATACAGTGGTACCTTGGGTTACATATGCTTCAGGTTACATATGCTTCAGGTTACAGACTCGGCTAACCCAGAAATAGTGCTTCAGGTTAAGAACTTTGCTTCAGGATGAGAACAGAAATCGTGCTCTGGAGGCGTGGCGGAAGCAGGAGGCCCCATTAGCTAAAGTGGTGCTTCAGGTTAAGAACAGTTTCAGGTTAAGAACGGACCTCCGGAATGAATTAAGTACTTAACCTGAGGTACCACTGTATAGTCATCATGCCTAGTAGCCACGGATAGCCTTATCATTCCTGAATTTCTCTCCTCCTCTTTTGAAACCACCTAGTGTAGTGTCCACAACTACATTAGGGCTCTCTATATCAGTACACAATTTACATTAGGGATGGGGAACCTGCGCCCCTCCAGGTGCTCTCGGACTACAATTCCCACAATCCCTATCACAGGGCATGGCTGCTGGGGCTGCTGGGATCAAAACATTTCTAGCCTTAGGATTTAAGGTATCAACCTAAGAAGAGGGAAACGGGCAGAGGAAATAATCATGGGAAATACTTGAAAGGAGAAATTTGTGTGTGTGTTAGTTCTGTACTCTAAACCCAGTTGCTGGGTGTATGCCAGCATTCCACTGGAATTTCCCCCAGTGTGGATGACACGCCTAGACCACATCTTCATGGATCTATGTGCATATAAATAATGAATAGTCACAACTGAACCAAAGAGAAGAAGAAAGAAAAAGTTGCACAGTTTGCACAAACATTACACTCAGTTTATTTACACTGGGGAAGACACCTTGGGCTGCTTTCTGGTACTGTACAAAATACTGTGCTGTGCCAGAAGCCCACCCCCCACCCCATGGCTAGGAAGAGGTGCTATTTCCTGACATTTCCCAGCTGTTTTTTCTCTGTGGTGGCAAGAGCGGGTGTGGCGTTAGTGACTGAGTTATAAAACAAAAAAGACCCCCGTGTCCTTAGTTAGCCCCAGCCCCCGCTCTGCAATACAGGGAAAAATAATACCAACATTCTGGGGCAGGGGAAGGTTGTAAAGATCCCCAAAAGATAATAACAGATTTGAAGTGCTTTGAACACTAGAAAGCGCTCTGCAAACGTTACGGATTATGATGAGAATGCATTGTCGGCAAATCTCTCTCCAGTCATGGTGGCAAAAAGTATCCAAACAGGAGCCAATGCTTTTTCCAAACATGGTAACCATACATAAGCGGCATAAGCTACAGATACATCCTATAAGCTGAGCTCTTGTGAATAATTTCTGTTCCTTTGCTATTTGTCATTCAAAATGTGCCTGAATAGAAAGCATAAGCGCTGTGTGATCTGATAGAATATAAATGGTAACCCAGAACCACTGCTGGATTGGGAGCACCCCTGAACTTTCTGCTTTAATTGAATACAACGGTGAATGTTGCATTGGAGGTTTCAGATGCGCTGTTTAAAGTCCCAGTTAAAGTTTTTGCTGCACAGGAAAGAAAAATGACCTCCCTGTCTCCATTACGCAAGCCAGGAAAGGGGCATAGGAGTATTAGGTGTGCCTCTTTGATCCTAGAGGCTAACCCTTGCCTTATATCATGTCTACACTTATCCCTGTACAGCATTAGCTCTTGTCAAGGCATTTTTCAAAATCTTAGCTACCCTCTCCACCCCCTTGTTGCTTAATTATCCGTTGAGAAATCTGAGAGGGCTCCCCCTCCCCCTCCATCCACCCAATCTCCTCTCTCTGTGGACTTGGCTCCCCCCCCCTTTCTTGGTGTAGGTATTCCTTGCCAATTCAAAGATGGCAGGAGGGCAAAACGAATGAGCAAACAAAAGCAACGAAAAACATTGTCACGCTACACCGTATTCTGGATTTTTGTATCTCCCTGGACCGCATGCCATATCCTCCCCTTTCGCTCTGCATGCACAGAGGCACAAAGAGAGCTTGAATAGTGTGATCACTAAAGGAAACCTGCTGGCCAGAAATCTTCCCCTTGGATAGAGGGCATTGATGCACATGCACACGTATGCAGCGTTTTATTATTCTACAACACGTTCCTGACTTAACAACAGTGTCTTGGTGGAAACATTTATCCACGATGTGAGTGTTGCTGTTCTCCTGTGATACATATTATTTATATTTATGAGATTCCTCATAAAATAAATTGTCTAGGTGGCAGTAAGAAAATAAAAATAAATAAAAGCACAAGAATAAAACATTACACCCACCTTTTTTCGGGGGGGGACACAGGGGTATACGTACCCCTAACATTTTGTGAATCTTTGTACTTTTGTCCATTTACTGTATTTATTTTTCCCAATTTGAACTATAAAATGGTATTTTCTTGAGTCAAAATGAGAGTACTCATTTTTAAAGAAAAAAGCTCTCCCTCTCTTTCTCTCTCCCTCTATCCTGCAATAATTTTAAGAGACAAAGCATCATAAAAACTAAAGCAGCACAACAAAATACCACACACAGCACAAAACCAGAACAGCCATCAAATTTATACACTAAAACCACCCACCATAGTGCAGCAACTGAAAAATGAAAATGTTAAAAGGAGAACAAAAAGGTCTTGACCTGATGCCAAAAATGCAGCAATGTGGGTGCCAGGCAAGTGTCCCAAGAAAAGCATCCCATGGCTTGACCACATGTAGGATCAATAGCTTTGTGCTCATTGATTCTTTTTCACATGCCTTCTGATTTTTAAGGTTTCAGAACATCCAACGCTGCTACCTTATGTTTATATAGTTATCCCCATAATGCCTGAAACACTAAACATACATTGCCAGCAGTTCTGACCACCTTGCAAGGTAGGCCAGGACAATTACCCTCCTATTATAGATGGGTGAGCTGAAGCGCAACATCTTCCTTAAGACCAGGCGGCTGAACCAAAATTTGACTTAGGAACTTCCAGTGCATTGACCCTGTGATGAAGGAACATCATCTTATTCCCTAAGATGGTGCACTACACCTGCCTCGGATGCGGGTGGCGCTGTGGTCTAAACCACTGAGCCTCTTGGGCTTGCCGATCAGAAGGTCGGTGGTTCGAATCCCCATGACGGGGTGAGCTCCCGTTGCTCTGTCCCAGCTTCTGCCAACCTAGCAGTTTGAAAGCATGCCAGTGCAAGTAGATGAATAGGTACCACTGTGGTGGGAAGGTAAATGGTGTTTTCGTGCGCTCTGGCTTCAGTCATGGTGTTTCATTGCACCAGAAGTGGTTTAGTCATGCTAGCCACATGACCCAGAAAGCTGCCTGTGGACAAACGCTGGCTTCTCAGTCTGAAGCGAGATGAGTGCAGCACCCCATAGTCACTTTTGACTGGACTTAACTGTCCAGGGGTCCTTTACCTTTTTTTACCACTACAGTCACCTATTGTCAAGCTTTTCTTTCCAACCCTGAAGGCTAGAAACTTCATCATTATTTTTGAACAGAAGCTGGGAATCTCCCATCTAGTGTGCCCAAAGCACGGCTAATCACTCACGGGTGCCGTACTGACAGCATGTACGGTGACAAGGTAAGCAGCTAGCCCTGCAGGGAATCGCCCACTCAATGACTCATCTCCGCACTTACGTGTTCGGCCTTTTGGCAAATTATCTCGTCTCTCCCCCCCCTCTGCCCCCACCATCCCAAGCACACACAGTTTCCTTCAGAAAGCTGCAGTGTTGTTTCTTTCTTGGTATTTATGAGACTGTTTATCTGATTTCAAAGGAGCCAATTCTTATCTCGGAAGCGGCAAGGAAGGGGTTAAATGGGACAGCCCTGTAGACAGCATGGAGCCAAATAAAATACCAATCTGACAAAAGGGGGGTCGGGCGGGCTGGGAAACTAGAAAGAAAAACAGGAGTGGGAAAGGCACATGGAAGCAAAACTGAAATGGAATGGGGAATGGCTTTTTGGGTGCCTGAGAAAGCGTATGCCCCTCTGTTGGGTGGCCAGGCCCTGGCTGAAGATGGTCGACTCTACACAGAGAGCCAGCCTTTGCTTCTTGCTGCTTTTTCTTCCCTGGCTAGGTTTGGAAGGATAGAGCGGCCATTGTCTCACCCAGACCAGAGGAAGAAAAATAAAACACGGCGCTGGGAGATTCAGCGCCGCCTGGCCTAGTCCAAGGGCTTTCCGCACACAGGAGTCCACAACACAAGAGGCCTTCAGGAGACGTGTGAGGGCACCATTAACACTGAGACCCCTCGCTTGCGTCCTGTGGATCGCAGGCCCCGTTAAAGTTAATGAGAGGTGCCTACAAACATTTCCACAAGCCGAGAAGCGGGAGTTCGGTGAAAGTCCAGGGGAAGTGCTTCAAAGGCAGCAAAGTATTATTGCTTCATTTCCCCCCTGGGTAGGTTTGTATGCATAGCTGTACAAAAATTGGAGGGGGGGGGGAGAGAAGAGGGAGGAGAAGAAAAGTTATAGCGGCTACTGTGCCTAACTTCGCTATATGGCCAGAAAGCGGGTAGCAAGGTCATGCCCACTGCAGTGCCATGGGGAAAAAGTTGCAGCCACCTATCTCTTGCATGAAGCTTTTGGGCATTGATTGGATGTCAGTATTCAGCTGCCTCATGGGAATCTACAGGTCAGAAACCAAAGGCTGACAGGTGGGACTCCTGTGAAAGGTGGAAAGTGTGTAGAACTGTGTGGAGACCATCTGGGCTGTGAGTTCTGGAAGACCTGCTCCCTGCCTTGCAGGCCTTTCCCACCTGGCCTGGGAGGGCAGGACTGACTCCAGCTACAAAAGGCTGTTGAGGTGGCCAGAGACCATCTTGACTGTCTCTTAATGCAGACTCAGGTCATGGAGCCTGAGCTTCCACAACCACCACCCACCATGAACAACCATTGGCAGCAACAGCAGCAGATACGTTCTATGCTTATATTTTCTTTTCTTACTACTTGTGCTCTTTTAAATGTGCATTTAATATTTGACTTCCATTATTAATGTTTTCTCTTGAAATGTTTAAGACACTTTTTCGTTAATTCTGCTGCATTAAATGTGCGTTCTGTAGTTGACCTTCTTTGTAATGTTTTATTTTTAAATCTTTTAAGGTAATATTTTAGTTTCTGGTTAATTATGCTCCTTTGAATATATACTTAATATTTGAGTAGAAATAATCGTCTACCACTAAGATAGATCTGTTTAAATATAAGGGAAATAAGGAAGGTACATATTTTTTTTTTTTAAGAGAAAGGAAGAGACTGTATTTTAATGATCGAACCTAAGACTGTGAATAAAATGATAATTTGCTTGGAAACAATTTCACAACGATGTAAGTGGGAGCGGGAGACGTGAGGGAGTCCAAAGTAGCAATGAAAAGATGTTAAATAACCAATGTTGTTTTATTAAATATGCATTTGTATTGAAAAACCTTAATAAAATTTTATATATATATATATATAAATGAATATATACTTAATATTTGACTTCCTTCTGTAATGGCTTAGTCTGAATTGTTTTATTTGATGCTTTAATGTCGGTTGCCTTGTGATTTTTTTCTTTAAAATATGAAGCGGTACAGATATGAAATGGGGAAAACCCCTGCATATTTATTTATTTTTAATGAAAAAACTCTTTAAAAAAGACTCCAAGGAGATAGTAAAAGAGAGGAAAATTATCAGAAGACCACCCTTTTCATCAAATAAAGAGATCTATTGGCCTTGTTAATAAAATACAGGAGAACCAAAACATGCTGTGGGGAACCTGAGGCTCTTCAGATGTTGGGCTCCCAATTCCCATCAGTCCCAGCCAACATGGCAAATGGACACAGGTGATGGCAGTTGGAGTCCAGGAAAATCTGGAGATCCAAAGGATCCCCTTGCCCTGGCCTGGAGAATTGCAAATCCAATCTCTAGCATGAATCTGAAAGTTGTGATCAGTAAACAATACAGTGGTACCTCGGGTTAAGTACTTAATTTGTTCTGGAGGTCCGTTCTTAACCTGAAACTGTTCCTAACCTGAAGCAGCACTTTAGCTAATGGGGCCTCCTCTGCTGCTGCGCTGCCGGAGCACGATTTCTGTTCTCATCCTGAAGCAAAGTTCTTAACCTGAAGCACTATTTCTGGATTAGCGGAGTCTGTAACCTGAAGTGTATGTAACCTGAAGCATATGTAACCCGAGGTACCACTGTATTCCTTGATCATTTAAAATGATCATTTTAACTGGGAAAAGGATACACAGGAGAACATAACGTAAGATTTCATCTTTGGTAACTAAAAATGTTGCAAGAATTGCTGCCCTGGACTCCTATGGAAGGAAGAGGGGAATACATGATAATAACAACAGAAACTGTCCCCCTCAAGAAAAGCTTTTATTTAAGGTTCACTTTTATTGGTGCATGACTTCCAACCGTCAGAAACAAAATTATAATCTCAGGGATGGCAAATGCTGAGATGTCAGGCTCTAGGAACATGCATACATTTTTTAAAAACACACACACACACACACACACACACACAGGAATTTTTTTTTAAAACACATGTTATTATCTTAGCTCCATGAGTACAACATACAGGTAATAACAGCTTGGATGGAGATCTTTAGATCAGAGAAACGGTGCATGTAACAAGATGGTAGTACTGATTCTCAGGTCTAGAAAACCGACCTTTCTGTTCTTCAAAGAGCCGGTGCCCATTCTGGGGATACTCCTTTATCCAGCTCTGTCACTGGAGCTATAGCCGTAGCCAACAATTGCTATGTTCTACCTCTGTAGCCAGAGGCATCATGCCTCTGAATACCAATGATTGCTGTTGCGCTTACGTTCAATTCGCAGGCTTCCCACAGGCACCTGGTTGGCTACTGTGGGAACAGGACTAGATGGGCCATTGGCCTGATCCAGCAGCTACTTCTTATGTTCTTTAGGAGGCTGAAGTGGCCTCGGTGGCATGGAATACCTTTTGCCAGTTTTAGGCTTGTCCATCATCTGGATAAGGATAGCTTAGCAACATTGATCCATTCTCCGGTAACATTCCAGCTGGCGTACTATCATGCATTAGACATAGGTTTGCCTTTGAGGATCAAGACTTTGAGTTGAGGCCCTTTCCCTAGTATCATCAGTTCCTGAAGTATGTTTTGCTCACACAAAGCTGAGGGCCTTTTCTGAGGTGGCACATCTTGACTTTGGGACATTCTCCCTATGCAGAAGATTGACTGGTGTCAACATCACAGGACTTCTCCACATCATCGTTTAGTGTGGATTAGAATCTGACTGTGCCTCCATTTATGTGGTGTTGTTCACACATCACTTTCTCAACTGCAATCTCACTGTCCCCTCTCTCTCACACACACCCTGCCAAGACACTGATGTCTTGCTAACCTTGTGCACACTGCAGTATCACATGCATTAGAATCTGCCCATGTCCCCCTTTGTGTAGCTTTGTGTATACTTCCTGAAATGGAGCAACTGTGGATACGTGTGTTTACTGTTAAACACTCAGATTTGTACATAAGCACACATTTGAGGCAAAACAGCAACACATATTCAATAAATTATCCTGGTTTTTTTTGTTTTTGTTTTAAAGGGTGTGTGTGTGTGCCAATACCAGATTACATTAAGTCACTACTCCACTGCTTATTGAAACCTTAATTGATTTTGCTATCAACTTGTAAAAATATGCATTTGTTTTATTTGTTCAATTCTTATTTATTTATTTATTTATTTATTTATTTATTCACACACACACACACACACACACACACACTGTTATTTGCCCTTCTTTGGTCTCTCTTTTAAATTCTTGTGTTTCTTTGCCACTGCCATTGGTGGCTGTGAACCTGTGATCCTCCAGCTGTTGGACTCAAACTCCCATTACCCCCAGTCAAATATGATGGTACAGGAATATTTGGAAGCTGGCCATCTGTGGGCTACATTCCACATGCCTAATATACACTTTTCTTTTATCAGATACAAAAGAAAGTTTAACACGAAGCATCACTATTATGACTTAACCATAAAGCAACCTTTCAGAATGCTGTTTTCAGGACACACTGCACTGCTCACTTTAATATCTAAGAATAGGCTTTTGAACTTTTGCTAGAATATGCCTCTAAAATAATCTTTCCCCTCCCCTTCACAATAACATCCCTGCCTATAGATATTTATTTGCACATTCATTTCTGTATATATATAAAACTCAGAAATGTGTGGATTACAACCAGTGGCAGACTTTGGCGTCTCAGATTTCAGTGGCGCCCTGTGCCATGCCAAAACCCATCACAGTCCCCTGCCTCTCACCTTCTGTTAGATGTCAGAGTTGCAGTGCCTGCTGTGGTTCTCAGGAAGTTCTGTGCCTGGTGTGATCGAAGCAGTCATGCTCCCCTGGATAAGTTTTTGCTTACAACATACTACAGTCTTTGTAACTGCTAGCACATAAACTGCTAGCAGTGACACTGAATGACAGGAAGGAGTAACAAAATCTTCCTTTATTCCTCTGCTACAGGAGATGGAAAATAAGACAGGAGGACGCAGTAGTAATTACTCCCAAAGTCTCTATGAACATATTCCCAGAGACTAAGGGACTTCAAGTTCAGTATCATGACATGGGAATAAGGCTTTGAGCTGGTTTATACATGTGTTTATCACTTGCTTACTATAGCATCAAGAGAAATTAGCTACCACGTGTTTATCATCACAGAAGAGAATTTTCTGCTCACACAGCATTTTTTTTAAAGTGATGTTCTTTCACACATGGGAAGCTTACACCGAGCTCAGCTATAGCTCAGCATTGCCAACTCCTCCTTCCTACAACAAAAGGCAGCTCTCCTTGGTCTGGGGCAGAAGCCTTTTACATCACCTGCTACCTGAGCCTTTTAAATGAAAATGCCAGGGATCAGGAATTTTTGCATGCAAGGCATGTGCTCTGTCACGAAGATCCTGTACAAACCCTCATTGAAACCAGTGAAGTGCATGAGCAAGAATTCTTCTGGCAAAGTATTGGAAGATGCAAGAACTACCTACTCTGGAAGAATGGCAGACAAAGGTGACAGACTTCATGGGACTAGCAGAGATGACCGGCAGAATCCGAGACCAGGGGAAAGAGACAGTGGAAGAGGACTGGAAGAAATTTAAAATATATCTTAAAAACTGTTGTAAAATTGAGGAGTGTTAAGATGTCAAGGGGTAAGAAGTAGAGAATTACAGCGGTAACTAATAAGTTTAAGGAAATTTAATGAAAGGGAACTAATAGATAAATTGACTAAAGGGTTGCTAAAGAATTGTGGAATAAGGATGCAGCGAAAGGGAGGTATGGGGAAGTCGGTATATGTTTAATGTTGTGTATGTTTTTGTTTTGTGTTGTGTCTGTTTTTTTTATTATGTGTTTGAAAAATGAATAAATTAAAAAAAAAAAAAAAAACCAGTGAAGTGCATGCATGGGGAAAGCAGCCTTTAGGGTGACCGCTTTAGGATGGGTCCCCAGGCTCATTTTCTTTAGTCCACAGGGGATTGGTGGACAATGGGTTTCTCTATCAAGAAAGGGAAAGGTTTCAACCAATCATCATGCTTGAACTTCTAGATCAGTGGAATGAAGGCACTGGCCTTCTGGATTAGAGACGTTAAGCCTGTGAGGCAGACAGCTTGCCAAAAGGGAGATTTTGTACACCGTAGATGGGCAATTGTGTGCCAAGGTGGTTTGAAGTTGTGGCATATTTTCCTCCCTGTAACTTTGCTTACATTTTCTTAAGGAAGCGCCTGACAGTTCTTGTCATTTAAGGTCCCCCCCCAAGCCCTTTAGATCGCTCCTTCGGGGAGGGTAATTGGGCCATAATTTGTTTTTTATGTCAAGATGGCGTCAAAGATAAGGTGGATGTTTCAGAGTTTGGGGACTAAAGAGACAGGAGAAATCCTGACCTGGGCCCGACCTCGAAATAATGGCCAAAAGCCCCAGTAAGTAACAGTTGCAGGTGAAAGATTTACAGCCAGCGAGGCCTTTGATCCTCACCCATCCTTCCAGTCTCTCAGGACCTTGGCCAGCTTTCAAATAAAATAACTGCAATGTCTTCTTTGCATTGCCTGCCCCTAGCCTTTCCCACATATGGGTCTACTGGAATCTCCAACCTAGACAACCCATTCAGATCGAGTCTTCTGTGCTAGAGAGTCTTGAAACGCCTCTCTCGGCAGCCAAAAATGCTGTGAATTGATGAACTGATGGGAGAACACCCAGTAGGACAAATCCTTCCTAGATAAAACACAAGTGAGACACCACATTGTTCTTTATAAAGGCTTTATTAAGTTAAACTGAAGTACTTTCCAAGGCAGCATAGATTAGTTGATTGCAAATGGTTTAGAAAATGGTTTAGAGTCTGCCAGTGCTATTTGTTGGGTTTTGATGCTACTGATGGAAGAATGAATTGATGGATTTTCTATCTACACACCTAAGGCTCTTCATGCAAGTCAAGTGATCCCGATTGACCCCATGCTGACCAGTGCACCAATACATTTTTAGTTTCTCTAAGGTCCATCTAACTCTGCTTAATGCTAACACAATACTGTAACCACAACAAATTGACATTGAGCTTGGCTGAGCTCACAAATGGCAACAAGGAGCACAGAAAGCCATATCACAAGTGGTCCATTCAAAATGTGTCATCACTGTGGAACCTGGTTATTCTTCACAAAGTAATTAGTATTGACAAAGCAGATATATCAGAAATGATAGAAATGTTATCATTAAAACAGTAGCAGAAGGAATAGTTTGGGTTTAAACAGTGCTGCTTCTGTACAATATATAGGAGGCATCCAGCTCAAATCTATGGCACTATGATTTTTGAAAGATTAAGGTTAAAAACTATTTTGTCCTTTGAAATAAGCTTCTGTCTTTCTGCCTCATTAGCAAGGCATTTTATAATTTCTTTATCCTTTTAGTGAGTACATGGTGGAGATCACCATATCCTTGCAGTAGGATGTGTTTCTTTTTCCATTAAAAATATGTCTGCAGTGCTCTGTGGCCGTCCGTGCTGTTTCCCTGGTTTTTGACTAAGCTGCAGGCAACTGGGGAGGCTGGCTACACAGTGCCTGAGATTGATACCTTGCTGATTTTCTTGTTAATGGAAACTCAACCTTAGAGAAATCACACACAAACCCTTTTCTGAACTAACCTCACCTTTTTTAAAAAAATAATAAAAATCAACTAATAAACAGCTGTTGGGAGTTGGGTAGACAGCCTTCCTATCTTCCTGTGCTTATAGGAACGACTAGCTGGGGACATCTGTCTTGAGAGACAATGGCATGTGCCTCTTCTCTGGGGTGCACCTATATGGGTGATAATATTCCTCAAAGTTTAATCCATTTTCTATGTTCATTCCTCCTGTTCCTTTTAGTGCACCCTCATTTGTTCTGCTATAGAAACCGAATCTGTAGGAACATAATTAAAATACATGCTAGAAAGCAGCTTTAAAAACAAGTTTAAGAAAAGCTGGGAGGGGGCAGGGTGGTGGAAGATTTTCTAAAAGCCTGGGAAGATCTAAACCTGTCTCCAAAAGCAATGGAGACATAAACTCAACTCTAGCTCTTGAATTAGTAGCTTTAGAAAAACTAATTAGTCATCCCTTCTTATGTACACTGGGTAAATATAAAATATAAGCCTCAGCTATTACTATATACTCAAGCCTGTTTGATAACAGATTGCCTATAAAATAAACCCTCAACCATTAAATCTCCATTCATGTTCTCCACTATCCTCCAATCTGCCCTTTATAACAGGGATGCTGAGAAAAATCAAAGCCTGGCTTTTATCAAACGTTATGGAAAGGGTGGAGAAACAACTCCTTCAGGGATCCAATCCAATGTGCATAGTGCATTTCATTCTCAACCAGGCCATTTTTTAAAAGCCAGATTTTTTAATGATATTCATATCCCTTAATACTGCATAATCCTACTTCCGGTATCTGACAAGCACTTCTATGGAAAGAGTCCTGTTTGTGACAGGAAAATGGCTGCAGTCCCTGTTAACAGCTGTGGAAAATGTTCCTTACCCAATCAGCAAAACACAGACCTGCGGCTGAGAGGGAAGGGGAGGGGCACAAACACTGCCAAGGTTATAAGGCTGCAAAACCAGCTGTGCTTGCTTAGATGATACTGCCCTCATATGGTGAAAAAGGATACAGGAGGGAAGTATACAAAATGATCACAGTCCAGCACTTAGATTATAATGCGCTAGTCTATGCAGAGGTCACTCAGTTCAGAGACTGGTGGAATGAAAGCTACATGCCTTTGCCCCAAGATTCCCAAGAACCAAGCTATGAGCATTATAATGTAAAGCTCTCAGAAAACAATCCATTTATATAGTGGAAGCACACACTTGAACTATCCTTGGTGTGCTTTGTCCTTGGCGCCCCTTCTGCCAGCTTTAAGTGGATTCTTGAAGGCTCTTCTTGGTAACAATTTCTCAAAGGGTAGTTAAAATGGCTGATTACTAACATAACAAATTGTTATGTTAGTAATAGCCCAAAGAGAATAGAAGTGGTTTGGAACACCGAGTATAAATTTAAAAATGTGACAAGTTTACAAGGACAGGCATTTCACTATACTTTATTTATGTATTTATTTTAAAAACAGAGTTCTGTGTTCTCTATAATGTTCAATGAATTCCTGCAACTGAAATGTGACCTATTCTGACTATATACTGTACTTGTGACCAGATTTTCAAGCAGTGCTTCCTGTTCAAACTGGTCAACATAAACAAATTGCTATTTTGCCTTTCATAAGACTAAACTCAAATTTCAACATAGATTTCAGATGACGCAGTGAAAATCTATAATATGTACTAAGACAGCTTTATCCTGGAATATATTAGTAGTCTATGCACAAACACAATTATGCTATTTAATTTATGTTTGCATATATCCTGCACACCCTAAAAGCTGCTCAGGGCAGCACAAATGGGCAGCTCTTGTTCTATGCCATATCTTTACCCATAGAACCATATAGGCTGAACCATATAGCGACTTATCCATATTCACAAAGTGAGCTTCTTGGCTGGCTGGGCCTTCAACACTGATCTCCTCAGTCTTAGTCACAACACTCTATCCACTACACCATTTGCTATTTGTCATTGAGGGAAGCCACCTTTTTTCCTTTGCACCACCAGACAACTGCTCTTCAGCCTGTCCATGGTATTTGCTTGCACTTGAAATTGTAAGTCAGTTGGCAGACATCATGAGGTACATATTATGATTTGCTTCCAAGCTTTCAGTTTTCAAAATATGGAATACTGGTAAGCAACTGGGTATGACCAGGTCAAGTACAAAATGTCTGAAGTTGAGAAAAGGTTTTTTGATTTTTCTTCCCACATGGGTGATGCAAGTGTCTTCCTATGCCCACCATTTGAGGATTTCAGCAAACATAGTATTAACCCCTATAAATGAGTACATTTACAAGGAAAACTGCAACCAGCAAAACTGATCATTTATTAAAAATGCACCTCAGGCATTGACATCTTTGTCCAACAGCACAGAGTTTTAACTTACAGTGGAAGGAAGGATACACTATACATCTTAGAGAAAAGAACTCTACAGTTTCACTGTAAGTCACAAGGTTGCTTTAAGAGTAGACAGTTATTATTTCACAATGAAAGCTTGCCTAAAACATTTGGCATAAAGATCAGAACAAGACATTGAAGGCCCACCAGAATGAATGAAGGGGAAGGGATGTTGTTTTCCTCCAGTAAGCCTGTTATATGTCAAAGGGGTGTAAAACACAGATAAGCAGGTAAGTTGTCATGTTTTTCTAGTGTGTATCAGGACAAGAAAGGAGGGATGAAGGCAACTCCATAAGCTCATGTTTGAAAATTGTAAAAAAAACCCCAAAACTACACCTCAAAAACAACCAGCAGGAATTGAAATTCTGAGTTTAAGGCATAAGCCCCTTCCCCTCCAGAAACATTTGAAATTCAACATCTAAGGTATTAATAAATGAGAATAGGTAAATTCTACAGAAGAACAAGAATTATCCTGTACCACTATCACACTTTTAAGAAACAAACAAATCCAAGCACACCCTTAGATTCACAACTGAGCATGTGGGATATTACAAGTGAGGGAACACTGATGTTCTGCTTCATTATAGCAGGGCCCTTTAATCAATTGTTCCAGTACTGAGATACTTCTTTTAGGATAGCTGTCCTAAAGATTCATCAGTCCCTCATCTCAACACACAGGGCGAAGTGACACTAGTGCACTGAATACAACAGTCCGCCTTTTAAGTCTTAGCAACTTTATCAAAATGCTTTTTTCTAATATTCCAAGGGGTTCCATCTTATTTACATTAGAATTTATCAACATGAGGTAAAGTGCAAGGCTCCCAAACCCACCCACCCCCCACAAAAAATTGCATTTGGCTAATATATAGTTATCACAAAATTTAAAATACTGTTTTAGTAAGTTCTCTCTCAAGACAAGTCACCAATTGCTGCATTTCTGGGATATACCGGTACTTGCTCATGGCTTTTCAAGTCTGCTTTCGAAAATCTGAAAAAATATCCTTGCCATGAGCTACTTTGGCTTTGCTGACGTTTACACAGATGCATTTACTGATAAAATATTTCAGGTGGCAGGGGGAAAAAAAGGTTTGATTGAATTAGTCTATGAATCTAAGACTTAGGAGTTCTGCCAGAACAAGTGCAGGACTTAACTTTTGAATCATATTTCATGATATGCCTTGCAAGACAAAATCTGAAATTTAGTGCAGGAGTTTGATATGCAACATTTATATTGCAGAAACACACTTGGACTTGCTTGATTTAGTTTCTGACTATTTAATCAACTGCACAATGTATTCCTGCACAATGTATTCATAAAAGTGTCATTCCAGTGCTATAATTGTCATTGCACATTCCCCATCACTTTGCTCTTTCCTTCATTCAATTCAAGGGATGAACAAAAATCCTTGCACTACTACTACAATAACAACAACTAATGCACCGAGGACCACCATATTTGATGGTTAACTTCATTATAGAAGATGTGCCACATTAAGTTCTTTGGCTCTGATGCAAAGCCCATTAAAACAAAGATGGCCCTTCTGCTAGCTTTAAGTGGGTTCTTGAAGGAGTTTGAAGGTTTCAAACAGATCTTCTTGCTTGGAGTTCAGTTTCATTCAGTATAGCTGTGGTCAGCAATATAATCTCCCACACCTAATCTTAAACGTGTGAACTGTCACACCCAAGCCACAGTTCGTAACTGACTAGCTTAAACCCCACGTAAACTTTATAGTTGACAAGAATCAAGATCAAATGCAACCCACCAGTTTGTATGAACGAACATGTCAATGTGACTAAGTTCTCACATATTCTATTAATTTTAGAATACCCTTCACATCCTTTGAAGCTCAAAAATGCTGATGAAGGTTTTATTAAAACCACAAGGAATTGGATAATTTCCTTAAATGGCACGCAGCATAATCTGCCATTACATTAAACAACTGCATTATGGCGGTTTTGGTGATTCTACACTAGATGTTCAAGAATCACAGGCTTTCCTGCTTGGCAGGGGGTTGGACTCAATGGCCCTTGTGGTCTCTTCCAACTCTATGATTCTATGATTCTCCCTGAATATAGATATTGCTGTGAGCTGGATTCCTTTCTAGCATGACAAGCCATGAAAATGGCTTATTTTGTCTGCCATGACATTTGTTCAACCCTTGTTGGTCTAGCTGAAAATAAGGCATATAGAGATGTCTCTAAACTACAACAGGACTCAACAATTATATCAGCAATTGCTGATCTGCTTGTATAATGAATAACAATTACATTTTACATCAATTAATTTATTTGGGGAAATGATTTCCTTGATTTGATTTCCAAAGCCATGCCTAAAGGGGTAGCACCTGCATTTTTCCATAGTCATTTTGAAGCTGGCTGCTGAAACCCTGCAGTTATTTATTTACAAAAAATGAGACCTAACACTAAAAAATGTACATTTTTGGTCTAGAAGTGAGGCATACAGTGTGTGTCTCTGTGATGACCATGGCAAAATTCCTCTAACTGCAAACATGAATATTCTGAAGATAAATCAAAAACTATGTCCTCAAGCTTCTGCTTATAAAGATTAATTGTGTTCTGGTGGTCAGTTCAATTCACTTTTCCCAGTGAAAAGAGAAGTAGCACTTTGTGTATCTGTTGGAAGTACATGGTAAATTGACATACCCTTTGCTGAAGCTGCCTGAAAATAACCACATTTAATGGTGGTATCCAATTAATTGAGAGAATATGTATTCATGACGCATATCCATTGTTTCTTGAGCATCTATTTGCAATAGAAACAAACAAACCATTGCAAATGAGTGTTGCATCTTTGAGACCAATTTTAGTTTTTTTCATGCGCTTTGTCAGATTGAAAAGTATTTAAAAAGATAAGGCTGCATTGCACAACAAATAAATGTAAGGCTGAATTAAGCAGTATCTTTCCACACAGTCAATCTCCATAGCACAACATGAGTTTGGGGTAGGGGAGAGATCTGCTATTAGGATGCCAAAATACTCTTGAATGCTTGCCTATCACCTTATCATCTGAGAAATTATCTTTGGAATAGATTTTCGGCAAGCAACTTGCACCATACACTCACCTCTTACTTGGATACAAGACTGATGGATTTCAGAGGTGCTTAAATCTGTGCTTTTATAAAACAAAGTCAAGGACTAGAGCAGCACAGGGCTGATATGATGCTCATAGTCTCCAAGTTGAATGTGGGAAAAAATGCGAAAACTTACTTTAGACCAGGCAAGAGTAACATGTAACTTACTAAGCAAAATACAGTTCACCATTCATGTTAAGCAGTCCATCAAGAGGTCAATAATCTGTATATGTTGTTGGCCAGGACATAAGACGTTAGGTACCTGCAAGCCAAAGCTAGCAGGCCACAAGTTGTTGACTTATTTTAGACCATAGTGTTGCCTCCTCCACTGAAGAAAATGAGGAAGCTGTACACATGTGCAGTGCATAAGGGATTCTGGATTGGATAAAAGGTGAAGAGCAACATGAAATTTAAACAATGGTAACTTTGTCACTGCACATTTCCGGTGGCTGCATGTAGGAGAGAGAAGAGGATTGGCACTAATTCTCATTTTCAAAAATTAGAGTGAGCAGACATCATAACTGCTGACATAATAACTGATGTTTTGCATTGTGTGCATTCAAATGTCAAAGCATCAGATAGGCTAATGGATATCTGCCTAACCAAGATCAGATTAGGTCTATAACTGAATATTTGGTTACAGACCTGGGCTGCACTCCTACACTCATTTTTCTGGAAGTAGACCAGTGGAACTCAATGGGGCTTACTTCTGAGTAGATATATATAAAATTGTGCTGTTAATCTGGTGCTTTAAATATTGATCAATGGCCCACAGTAACTTAAATAAAGTCATTTTTAGTATGGTGAAAAAACAGAATTAAATTTGTGCACTGAACTTTGCAAGAGCATTGGATAGCATGTCTAAATTCTAATGATGCTTTTTTAAAAACAACAACACCTGAACATTTAACATTTTAACTTTTGTGAATTCACAAAATAGAAGTTCCAGTAGCAAATAAGCAGAGTTGGACAGTTTTAGTATTCTATCAAGACCATATACATACAAAAAGGCGAGGTTTAAAAACTTCTAGCACCCATACATATTTAGTCTCAAAGCAAGTAATCCTGTATTAAATACAAGTGGTGACCACACTTAAAAAGAGGAACCCCAGACCAAGATTTTGAATCAAAATTCCAGTGTCATGCCTGACCTGGACCAAGTAAGTCCTAGAGCCCTATATGGATATGGTATGATCCAGTGAAAGAATGATGAACTCTTATCACATGTGACTTATAATCAAGAGATTAATTTTAATCCTGTGGACAGGCATTATATTTGACTTCTTGATTTTTCCTGTGATCTCCATCCCTTCAGTCAAGTATTAGGCTTTGAAAATTCTGGAATCATCACATATATTCATGTATTCTAATATTCTGGACCAAAAGTTTTCTGTATAATTTCTAGTTTGCACTTAAATTTACAAAAATGTTAACTCTTTTGTATTCATAATGCACCCAATGCTTCTTCAAATTCACATACGATTGTGTCCAAAACCTGCCTGATCTTCATTCAAGTTTGCTACTTTCTGACTTCTGATCCAACCTACTCTTGTTACTCTTTACCATGTATATGAAGTAGGCAAGTGTCTCTTTCTCATTCACTGGGATGTTCCTGAAGTGACGGCTGACAGTCTGAAAGGACAAGAAAATTGGAAAGTTTTGTAATATAGAGCTAGCACATGGTCTGTAGCAGGGATGGAGAACATGCAGTCACCCAGAAGTTATTCAACTCCCAACTCCCATAAGCCAGGACAATAGTCAGGGACCATGGGGTTATAGTCCAACATCTGGACTTCATCTGGACCACAGGCTCCCTATCCCTTGGCTGTGGTTTAGTCACAGCTGGCTCTCCAAGGTCTACTGCATGTTGAATGTGTTTGAAATTTCTTTTCATCTCAATATTTCATGGAACGCTAAAGAGAAACAACAGTTGATATTTCCTATGACATGCAAAGCAGAAAATGAACCTATAGCACACATAACAACACCTTGCAGAAGCCTATGAGAAACAATGTCCTACAGTGTAAAACAGAGATTGCTCACTTGAACAATTATAGATGTCAGTTGATAAATCATACAAAACTTCAAGCCTGGTTGATAGCCTGGTGTTTGTGAGAGGAGGGTATTGGTTTGTACTTTGTATTTTGGGTTCTCATTTTGTATTTTGATGTTGTGAACTGCCCCTGTGATCTTCAGATGAAGGGCGGTGTACAATTTTATTAATAATGATAATAATAATAATGTTTGGTGTTGGTAAAAAAAGCATGGCCTGGAAGAAAAGCACAATTTCCTTAAACGAACATGTGCTTTTGCCAACAGTTTCCTCAATTTTCTTTTTAATGGACCTGTAATTTAGGTACTGGCCAACACTTTCAAGAACTGAATCAAATCCTCAATTTGTTAACTGTCAATGCTCCTGTGCCAGGCAAAAGACACAGACACAGGCAAAAGTAAATTAAGAACAAACCTCAACTTACTATCATATTTTGTTAGTAAAACAAACCATAAACACTGGTTCATATGTAATGGCAGACCAGCCTCTAGACTGTTTTCCTTTGTTCAGGAAAGCAAGGAGCAGTGGGGGAGCATCACAGGGACTTGAGGAATGTGATGTGCACAGGCATGCTACTCTTTCATATTAAACCATAGTTTAATTTAAACTATGGATTAATATGACATGTGACTGATGCAACATATGTAGACAAAAGAATGTTATTTGGTGGTGGTTTCCCCCCCTCAAAAAACTTGAACAATAAGAGAAGAAAATCAGCTTACTTTATTAGCTGGAGCATTCTAGGTCCTTTCACATTTTACCCTTTGAGAAGTGTTAAGTATACAGTTGAAGGCAGTGGTGTCATACTGACAATGTGTAGCTACAATAAGTAGCTACAATTACAAGTCAGCATTACTATAATAAAAATAAAAAAATTCCTCCCAGTAGCACCTTAAAGACCAACTAAGTTAGTTCTTGGTATGAGCTTTCTGAAGAAGTGTGCACGCACACGAAAGCTCATACCAAGAACTAACTTAGTTGGTCTTTAAGGTGCTACTGGGAGGATTTTTTTTGTTTTGACTATGGCAGACCAACACGGCTACCTATCTATAATAAAAATAAATAGGTTTGGTTGTGGTGGGTAAGCACGGTTCATATAATGAAAGCACAGAAGCTTGCTAGCCAACTTACTTCTGCCAGCTGAGCTTTATTCAGGCCAGGTCTGGTTTGCAACTTGTAATGCCTTTTATAACGACGCAGTGTGTTTACCTGAAGTTGAAACAAGTCGACCTGCAAAAAAGATGGCATGACTGATAGTTAAAAGGCATAGTCTTTTTAAAAATATGCATCTACTCTAAGAAGAAATCAGTAAGAAACATCACCTGTTTTAAGGCAAGGAATTCCTGTTCAAGATACACAAAACAGGTAACTAGGATATAAATAGTGGGACACCAACAGCTCTGCAAGCACCTTACTTCCCTGTACTTTCAACAGAATGGTCTCTCCATTTTGTATGTGCTCTCTGGATTGTAGCCACCATATTGGTGAAGTGATGAGAATACACTATCCCAGTAATTTCTTTGGTGATACAGCAGGGTCACATTAGACTATTCTTATTTGCCCTCTTAAAAGATTAAGGCTTGGATCCAGAGTTCCTGTGAGAGGGCAAGCCAGAGGTCAGTGGTAGAGCACATGCTTTGCACACAGAGAATCATGCATTTCATCTCCAGTATAAGCAGATTGTTCTGGGAGCGATTTCTGTCTGAAACCCTGGAGAACCACTGTAAGTCAGCATGGACAATGCTAAGTTAGGTGGACCAATAGTCTCACTCAGCGTAAGGCAGCTGCCTTGGTTTCTAACTTGCTCATAGGCTGCTGGAGGGAGGGAGATAAATTTTCACCAGTTACCCTTCTCACCTGCAGGTCCCATGCTCCAGAGTGTAGGGGGACCGTTCAGATAAATGTGGGTGGTGGTAGTGTAAAATTGGTGAAAATCTCCTCCTCCTGCAGGAACCGCTATTCCACAATAGTCTACTCTGGAAATGGAAGAAGTGCTTCAAATCACTGAGGGGAGCTCTGGATGCAACCCTATATCCTTATTTAACTTTCATTCAAAGTTAATACAATGTGATGTTCAAATAATCCCTAGCACTTCTTTTATTGATATGCTGCTATGTACATGTGAATGCCTTCTATGCCAACTTTTAAATGCCTGTTGGAAACTTTTTCTATTCCATCAGGTTTATGCAGGCAATTAAGAGTGCACCCCCCAAGATGGGCCACTGATTTTTAAAAATTCCTTCTGCTTTTAACTTTTTATTATTTATTGTCTGTTTTATGCTTTTTATATTGCTGTAAAACGCTGTGGTGTTTTTTAATACAGTATAAAAATGTTTTTATAACTAACTAACTAAATAAAATATAGCCTGTTGAAGAAGTTGCATTTTTAATTACTTGTGTTTCAATCATAATTTGAGAAGTACAAAAAGCATCATAACTTATGAAAGTCTTTGTCACAAAGAGCAGGCTTTTCAAGCACTAAGTAAGAATCAAAAGCATATCTCTTATCCAGAGCTTTCTCTTCTGTAAACAAGTTTGTCACTTGCTTATTTATTATTTATTTAAGCTTTTTATACCCTACCTTATATCCTGCCCCAAAGGCTCTAAGAGTGACCTAAAAAAATCAGGACCAAGATGGTCCTTACCCTTAGGCTCATAGTCTAAAAATGCATGACACACAAGGGAAAGGGAAAAGGAAGCTCAAGCACAAGTTACAGTCCATATACAGTGGTACCTCAGGTTACATACGCTTCAGGTTACAGACTCCGCTAACCCAGAAATAGTACCTCGGGTTAAGAACTTTGCTTCAGGATGAGAACAGAAATTGGGCGGCGGCGGCATGGCGGCAGGCTCCATTAGCTAAAGTGGTGCTTCAGGTTAAGAACAGTTTCAGGTTAAGAACGGACCTCCGGAACGAATAAAGTACGTAACCAGAGGTACCACTGTAATGCAGTTGCTGTTTTGTCTATGCTGGTTAGCGCTGTCTAAAAGAGTAGCCCCATTTGACCCATGTCAGTTCTGGCTGTCTTGCCCTACCCCTCTGTTCCATTCTAGGAGCAGACCTGGTGACAGTATCTGGGCCAGAACAACTCCTGACACACAGGTCTTTCCTGAGATAGATGATCAGATGAGTTAGAATCACCACAGTAGGGGATATGATACAAAAATGTGATGGACAGTTTCTTTATAGAGTAGTACAAAAGTACACTAAATTTTGCAGGAAAGCAGATTAGTTGTGCGTAGCCTACAAGAGCTCTGTTTTCTCCAAAAGCAACCTGTTCTTACAAATTAAATTTCCTAAACAATAAGAGGCTGTTGGAGGTGAAGGCACAGGCATTATAACCTTACTTATTTACTATGTAACCTTCAGGCTGTAGATCAGGAGTGAGGACCCTCACATCTGGTGGTTCATGTCTTTTGGGATTATTTCCAGACCACAACCCTTCATACTCTATTCTACATTGTGGCTCTGCCCTCTCATCAAATGCTTTTAACTGACTGGAATGTGTTCTTGAAGTGTGCCTTTTGCTTGCCTGGATGGAAGATAGAGGGGTGTGGGGTGCGGCTGCAGAAACATTGGATCTGCACTGGCTCCCAGTACGTTTCCGAGCACGATTCAAAGTGTTGGTGCTGACCTTTAAAGCCCTAAACGGCCTCGGTCCTGTATACCTGAAGGAGCGTCTCCACCCCCATCGTTCAGCCCGGACACTGAGATCCAGCGCCGAGGGCCTTCTGGCGGTTCCCTCATTGCGAGAAGTGAGGCTACAGGGAACCAGACAGAGGGCCTTCTCGGTAGTGGCGCCCGCCCTGTGGAACGCCCTCCCATCAGATGTCAAAGAGATAAAGAATTACCTGACATTCAGAAGACATCTTAAGGCAGCCCTGTTCAGGGAAGTTTTTAATATGTAATGCTGTACTGTTTTTAACACTGATTGGGAGCCGCCCAGAGTGGCTGGGGAGACTCAGCCAGATGGGCGGGGTATAAATAAATTATTATTATTATTATTATTATTATTATTATTATTATTATTATTACACTTGTTGCACCATCCACTAATGCCTTGGCCCCACCCACCACTGGTATGTGGCCTGCAGAAGGTTGTTCATGAGAAACTGCAACCCTCAGGCTGAAAACGGTCCCCCACGAGGTTGACCAAGATGAATGAAAATTCAATCAGGGTCAAACAGAAACTGCAACCATCTCCAATTTAATTATGCTATGTACCTCTGGGACATCAATCTCATGCTCTGGAGAGTCTCCCCCATCATCACTGGTCTTCCTCTTTCTTTTGTTTCGAACACTCTGAATGAAGTTCTTGTGGAAATCACATATATACAGATGTCCTACCTAACAATTAAAATTAAAAAAAAATGCAGTGAAATAGTACAGTGGTCACAATATAGCAGAGTGGAAGATTACAGTGATGCAATTACATTTAATTAAGCTGCAAAATATCACTAGCACTGACTTGGACTTTTTTTGGGAGGGGGGATTTGTTTCTCTATTAACCTGCAGGCTGCTGAGAGGGAGAATACCAGCAACCCACTTAAATATCATGGGGCCTACTCCACCCTTTCTCCGTCCCTGATATATTGAGGGGCAAAGGTAGCTCATTTAAAAATAAGTATTTGTGGTTTATGGCAGGCTGCTGCAGTAGTGCTAACAGCAGTCCACACCAAGGAAATAGTTCTCCACTCATTCCCACCCACATGCCTTCCTATTGCCAGAAAGGGAAGCAGTTCCTCCAATAAGGACTTGCAGAGGTAAATAAGCTGAAGTCTGGGAAACTGAAGTTGTGGCTTAGAACGTGGAGCTGTACATGGAGCAGATGAATTTATTCCTCCAACAGAAATTTCTCCCTTCTATAGTTTCAGAATGGGACTTGGCATTCCAGAACCCCAAAATATGAGCTGAGAAATTATTTGAAAGTATTTATTGAGCATTAGTTCCTAGCTTGGGACACTGAATAATTGTCTACAAATCAGCTTGCAAAAGAAAAAGATCCAAGTGTGGTGGAAGTTGGTAAGTTACATAACAGGGCACCCAGTATAGTGAGAGTTTATTATTATTTGAAATATAAAGGTAAATTTATACCAGACTTACTTCTGTATAACTTACTTATTTTTTAGTCTGACAGCACATCAGTTACCTATATGGCCTTTGGCTGCTCCATGCATGTACAGAGCAGGGACAATGAGGCAGTAAATTTCATTAACCATAATTTGAGACTTGAGGACTATTTCATTGTCTCCAGAGCATTACAGTTATCATTCTAGTGATAACATCTGATAACATCCATGAAAGCTTACACTACAGTTCCACAGGACTCTTGTGCATTTGCTGTACCATATTAAAGTTTTTTGTTACTTCAGGGTTGGAGATTTAGCAGGTTTTTAAAACCAGCCCTTTCAAAGCAACAGCACAGCCTGAAATCTGCAGAGGCACACCAGCCAATTATAAATACTGTACATACAACCGCTCCCAGCAGTAATGCCACACAGTATCAATAACAAACAGTAATACTGTATAGCCTTTGACAAAGAAGTGGATCTTTTATTGGTTCCTCAAACTGCCACTGATAAATGTCCTCTATATACCAGTGCTATATATTTACATAGCATTATAGACACCTCCACCCTTGCTCTTAAAAGCTCAAAACTGGTTATAGCTTCTTACCTCGACCAGACATGATGCTGTCTTCCCTAATCTGCAAAGTGTTGTGAACTTTGTGCAATTAATATCACTCTATCATAAGATTAAAGTCAAAACCAAAAAAAATCCTTCCAGTAGCACCTTAAAGACCAACTAAGTTAGTTCTTGGTATGAGCTTTCGTGTGCATGCACACTTCTTCAGATACGAAGAACGCACACGAAAGCTCATACCAAGCTCATACCAAGAACTAACTTAGTTGGTCTTTAAGGTGCTACTGGAAGGAATTTTTTTTTGTTTTGACTATGGCAGACCAACACGGCTACCTATCTGTAATAAGATTAAAGTGTATTTCCACTCTGAATTAAGTTGGTTAATTGTTGTTCCCATTTCTATTATTATATTTGTATGCATGATCTCTCTCTCTCTCTCTCTCTCTCTCTCTCTTTTACTCAGCATAACTTTATAAAGCTAGACTGGACAAAAATATGGTATGTAGTTAGAGACCACATAAGATGTTGTAGACTCTCTTCCTATAACAAAAAAGAAGCAAAATCTCTATCTACGTGGGTTTCCACGCTAGAAACATAAGACATAAGTACAGTAGAGGCAACATGCTCTCATTTCAACTATTTTTTAAAAACCAGTTATAGTTATTGTAAGTTACAGTGAATGCAGTTTGTGTACTGCTAAAGCACTGCTCATCTCCAACTATGGGTGGCCTGAAAACTGCAACCAAAAGCCTCCACAAACCTTTCGAAGCTTTTGCTGCAGCAGCTAGCTAATAGATCAACACCAACATCATCTGAGATTATTCTCAGGAAAGGGCAAACACAGAGAAATGCAGCACATCGAGGCAATCCCACCCCTCACCCCAGCACAACTCACGCTTTTGTCAGTATCCAGCTTCAGCTTTTTCTGGGAGATGCTCTTCTGGATCCTCTTGCTGAAGGAGGCATTGCCAGCCGGGCGGACGCAGCGGTCCCCGTCGTCGATGAGGCAGCAACTCTGTCCGTAGAAAGGGGTGGTGGGAGGCCCATCCCGACTGTCTTCCTCAGTGCTGAAACCATTCATCGCAGCCTCCCCCCAGCCCCGCGGAGAGAAAGCGAAGGCAGGCGGGCAGCGACCCTCCCCGCCTCTGGGCTACTTCGCCCGGGTTTTGCGAAGCCCTCCCCCCCCCCGGCCTATCCGACCCTGGGCTTATCCACCTGCCTTAAAGGGACATTGCAAAGCAGGCTGTCAGCAGGACACTTCCTCCCCTCGCCCCTTTTATAGCCTTTCCCAGCTCCCCCCAAGGAAACCTCCACCTTTTCCTCCCCCCACCTTCGAGTGTGTGACACACGGCGAGGGACCCACAGAAACCGTCTGTGGGGCAGCCGCCCCTCTCCCCGCTCTTTTACAAAACCCACTCTCTTTCCATCCTCGGACCACAAACGCCCTTTCCGACCACACCGCAACCTCCCAAACCCCCTTCGTCCTCCCCGGGACTCTGCCCCGCCGCCCCTGAGGGGGACACTCGCTTCCGCCCTGCCGCCCCCCCTCCACCGGCCTCTCAGAGAGCAACTCCTGACAGGCGACCCCCTCCCTCCCTTGGCAACAACAGAAGCGGGCGCCGCTCAAGCTCCCTTCACTCGGAGACCCCCCCCCCCGCTGTCGGTAGCCTCGTGAGGTGGAGGTGGCCGTTGCCGCCTGCCCTCCGCCGCCCGAACAGGGAGAGCCGGACCTCCCCCGCCTTCCCGAGGGAGCCAGCGACTGACTGCTCTCTGCTCTCTTCGCCTTCTCTTTACTCTCTCTCTCTCTCTCTCTCTCTCACACACACAAAAACCTGCCCGCTCCGCCTCCTCCACCTTAGCCGGAAGTCCCGTCTCCGAGCAGCCATTGGTTGCTCGAGTGCGGAAGGCCGGGAACTGTGCCGCCGCACGCACGGCCTATTGGGCGGAGCGGCTGTCCGTCTGCGGCGATAGGCTGTTTCCTGCGATGGGGGCGGTTGCTAGGAGAGTGTTTGAAGTCCGCACATAGAATGAAAGCGGAGGGGAGGGGAGAGAGGGAGGCTGGCAGGGCGGAGGGAGGAAGTTTCGGATGTAGCAGAGCGAGGGGAAAAACAACAACTTACATCAGAGTAAACACGCTTAAGGTTGCGCTGCTTAAGACCTAACCCGAAAAAGGAGCGCCTTGTAACAATTTAAAAAGCGGGTGGACTGCATTGGGTGGATTTAATATTGTACATAAATACACTTGGTTGAATGGGACCCTGAGAGTCATATAGTCCAGGCATAGGCAAACTCTGGCCCTCCAGATGTTTGGGGACTACAATTCCCATCATCCCTGACCACTGGCCCTGTTAGCTAGGGATGATGGGAATTGTAGTCCCAAACATCTGGAGGGCCGGAGTTTGCCTATGCTTGATCTAGTCCAACCCTGGGCAGCACAGGAGTCTGCGTTAAACCTGTCTCTGTCTTTCACAGGCACCACAGCAATCTTTATCAATACTAAAAAAAAAGCTACGGGCTATTCCTATCCCCTCTTCTGGATGCTCGGATCTGCCGCAGCTGGCGAGAAAGGCATGTAGTAGGAAAAGGAACGGAGTTGCGGCCGAGAGACCCTGGTAAGGAAAGGAAGACGACTAGGGTATGTGGGTGGGTGGAAAGGGCGAAACTGGGAAAAGCGGAAGGTCATGGGCGTAGCCAGGGTGGTGGCAGCTGCCCTCCTAAATCAAGTTAAATAAATAAAAATACTTAGCTAACCGTAACTGACCAGTTGCGTCGCAGATAACTCGGTTTTGCTCCCCGCAATAAATCCTGGCTACGTCCATGGCGAGGGTGTTAAAAGAACTGGCGAGGGCAAAGATTCTGGAGAATTTGGAGGAGACAAAACTCCGAGCCCCATGGGGACCCTAGGACAGGAAGAAGCAGGTTAGGGTCCGGGAAAGCAGGGAGCCCGAGGTCGGAGGCACGCTTGGAGCTGGAATCAGGAACAGGCAAACGAGACAAATCCGCCCGAAAAGTCTTAATTAAGAGTTGGTAGTTCTCCAATAATGGCTTTATTCTTAGATTAGGATTGGCTAAATGATACAGAGAGCGGATTGGCCACATAACAGGATACTGATACAAATGTTTGCAGAGCTCCTCTGAGTTTAAATAGAAGTATATAATGGGTATGTATGGGACCAGAACAAGTGTGTGGGCTTTGAGATTTCGAAGGGGAATTTTTTTTTAATTGCTCAGCATTCTCCATGGACTGCATTTATCCTGCATAATCCAGCAGAGGGAGTCATCATTCCATATATAAGGAATATAATCTAGTATTATTATTATTAAACAGAAATCAGCAGGTAAGAAAAATGTGTGTTTTCAGCCCTATGATCTTTGTACTATGGTGTTCTTGTCGCCAATGATGTTCAACTTCTGTATGAATCCACTGGGATCTGTCATTAGGGGTTTGGGGGCAAAATGTCATTAGTACACCAATGAAACGGGACACAGGTGGCGCTGTGGGTTAAAGCCTCAGCGCCTAGGACTTGCTGATCGAAAGGTCGGCGGTTCGAATCCCTGCTGCGGGGTGCGCTCCCACTGCTCGGTCCCAGCGCCTGCCAACCTAGCAGTTCGAAAGCACCTCTGGGTGCAAGTAGATAAATAGGGACCGCTTACCAGCGGGAAGGTAAACGGCGTTTCCGTGTGCAGCTCTGGCTCGCCAGAGCAGCGATGTCACACTGGCCATGTGACCCGGAAGTGTCTCCGGACAGCGCTGGCCCCTGGCCTCTTAAGTGAGATGGGCGCACAACCCCAGAGTCTGTCAAGACTGGCCCGTACGGGCAGGGGTACCTTTACCTTTACCTTTACACCAATGAAACACAGTTCTATTTATAACATCTGAGTCAGGAGTCTCACATGATCTGGACCATTGTATGGGTGAGTGGTGGACTGAATGAGGGCCAAAAAACTTGAGTTTTGGCTATACATTGGTACCTGGGGTTACATACGCTTCAGGTTACAGACTCCGCTAACTTTGCTTCAGGATGAGAACAGAAATCGTGCTCCGGCGGCACAGCGGCCGCAGGAGACCCCATTAGCTAAAGTGGTGCTTCAGGTTAAGAACGGAACTCCGGAACGAATTAAGTACGTAACCAGAGGTACCACTGTAAGTTGGTGGGGCAAGAAGAGCTTTCACTCCCTTCCCCAACTGCTAGTCTGGGTAGACCAGACATGCCAGAGGTTCTTAGCAGCTCCACCACTCTCCCTTAGGTTACCTCTAATCCCAGACAGGAGGACTTTCCCGGGATCCAAGGGGGAGCAGAGATACCTTTCTCTCACCCTAGACCAAAGTAGCCAGATTTTTTCAGTCAAACCCCACTCACACATGCTCACACATGTAGCATGAACCAGATGTTTATGCACATGAGGGGCTGGAAACTTCATAAGGCTCCTAATCTCTTTGGCTCATGATACTTTGATCGCAATGCATTACATCCTTGCCTGATCACTGAGGTTGAGGAAAGTTGCTGTCAGTAGACCACCATGGTTCAGATGCAGGGCTCTCATCTATCAGAGCTGCCCATTCAGTATTGTGGAGCCAATGCTGTGGACCCCTCTTCCACTTGAGGTCAGACAGGCCCTCCCCTATTGAACTTCAGGTACCTGGTGAATTTGTGCTTTTTTTGGAGTAGGGGTTTTAAAAGCAAGCCTTTCTGATTTTATGGTGTATTTAAATGATTTTATCCATTGTATCTCTAACATCATTGTTTAATGTTAGACACTAGTTTTAAGTGGAATAAAAGTGGAATAAAAAAATAATGTATTGCATTTGTTAGTTGCTAGATACAAAACAAGAGAAGTCTCAAAGCAACTTAAAACACAGATAAAATCAATTAAAAGCCAAATTTTAAATGACATACAACATTTGTAAAATGTTCATCCAAGAAGATAAAGTCCTGCCCCACTAAAAGGTGAGTACCAGAATAAAAGCTAATTTAACAATCAGAGCCTGGATAATTAAAAATGTATTGGCCTGGAGCCTAAAAACCAACAATGATGGCACCAGACATGTTTCGCTGGGGAGAACATTCCACAGATGGGGAGCCACTATTGAAACAGCTTGTTCTTATGTAGTCACCCTTCCACACTTCCCTTAGAAAAGGCCTTTGTTGAAGACCAAGAGGTCTCAGATGGTTCATGTGGGGAGAGGCAGTTCTTGCAACTCATTACACCCCAACTTTCTAAGTCTCATGTTTAAGTATAACAAATTTCAGAAAAAATACTTGATGTTTTTTAAAAAGTGATAAAAACCAAGAGGTCAATGTCTGCAGTAGTCTGGGATTTGAAGCTACTGGAGAGTACATTTTGGAAGGCAATATGATCTCAGGACACTTTTCAATCCAGACGATATCCACATAAAATGCTTTGGTTAATGCAAAACAGAACACTTCCAAAGATGTTCAGAAAAAGACACAATACAAATTTATTTTAAATATATTATAAAAGAAAGTCCATTCATCTCTTAGAAACACTATACCTTACACCCAAATGATTTCCAATTTATCAAAGATTCTAAATTAAAGTGCTAGACATCCTTTACCTCCCCCCAACACAATAGGACAGTGTCCTGAGATGCACAAAATAAATACACTGGTTTATGCTGCAACATCCAATTTCAAACAACCTGTTAAGCATGCATTACAATGTTGAAACAAAGAGTCCCTGTATAACATCATCTCAAAACATAGTTGGCCACTTGATACTATTGTTGGAAGAGAGATGGTGTTTTCCAACATAATCCTTACCATTTCTTCTCAGAAATAAGGCTTACTGAAGTCAATGGGCTTACTCCCAGGTAAGTGGTGTTACAATTGCAACCTTAGCCAGTTAGCTTGATTATACAATGCAATGTCATTAACTTAGTTAATATAATTTTATTTAGGATAAAAAGCTCCTACCTATTTGCAACAATGGAATGTGCTTGCATGGTGCTAATCAAATTGAAACTGGAAATCTCTGGGTGACTACAGAAGCACTATTAGGATAGTCCTGAACAGAATGCAGGTCAAAAAGCCTTTTATGAATGGGTAATGAATTTTTATCTAAATTGTCATCTTGTTCCATATATGATTACATGTAACATCTTAGAAATCATATAGAGTTTATAACACTGAGACCCTAGAAAAATCTAAAGCCAAACTACATGTGAGTATTTGCAGCTACACTTCTCTACCTCCTATCACAAATAAAGCAATTTGTATGAGATATAATTTAAAAGGTTTATTTGGGAAGAAGTGCTAAACCCTAACCACTCACCCTGTCTTCAGAGCATCTCCTTGTGGGCTGTCCCCCCATGTCACTTTTCGCTCATCTAGGCTCTGATATAGGAAAAGAGCCTGGCTGGGAAGCAAAGAACTGGTGAGGAGGGAGCCACAGGAAGGTGAGTGGCAGGTATGGGGAAGGTTCAAGCACTTTCTCTCTGCACACAAACTCTTTCCACAGGCTCTCACAGGTACACTCTTTTTGTTTTAAGACTCCCTTCCCCATTTGTTTGCTGCCATCACATCTAATTTTGCACATTGTTACCCATAAAACAGAAGCAAATTCACAAAGTTGAGAAGACACCTCTATGCTGTTAGTATCTTCCAAACACTTTCCAATGAAATAAAATTGGTGGAAAATGCCTCCAAATGTTTACAGCAAGTTAAGGAACCTTCTAGAACTCTTCTTCATATTTGATAGGGTACCCAGAAGGACTCTGCAGCAAGGCTTTTGAGCATTTCTGTACATGCTAAGCAGCATGTCCTGTTGAAATTAGTAGGAATTCAGCTAGTTTTGCTATTACAGTATATTAAGAAGCTAATCAGACTGCTTACACTAGTTTAGACTGTCTTAAACCAGGGGTGGTTATATCCATGTTAGTACTGTGAGTAGTTCTATGAAACATAAAGCAAACTACTGTAAGTCTTCTGCTCTTTTCAGATGTGGTGGTTGTTTTTTTTACATCACAGCTTCATAGCAAATATCAAATTGTGGTATTGTTTTGATGATATTATTATTATTATTATTATTATTATTATTATTATTATGGTTTCCCCAGCCACTCTGGGCGGCTTCCAACTGAATATTAAAAACAATACAGCATCAAACACTAAAAACTTCCCTAAACAGGGCTGCCTTCAGTTGCTTATTGCCTTGACATCTGCTGAGAGGGCGTTCCACAGGGCAGGCGCCACTACCAAGAAGGCCCTCGGCACTGGATCTGTGTCCGGGCTGGACAATGGGGTGGAGATGCTTCTTCAGGTATACAGTACCGAGGCCATTTTTTGGTGAAAATATGTCTTTTTATATAGCCCATGAATCCTTGTAATGACTTGTGTCACACCACTATGGCCTACAGGAACACTGTACTCACATATTGTCCTGATAGCTAACCTTTCAACTGCTTGGGATATGCTTTATAGAGGCTTTTGGGTCAAACTCTTCTAGGTGTTTGCTCCGTTGAGTGGAACAGATACCATTGTGAAAAAGGTATTCAAGCATGAGGGTGGAAACAAGTTGCTTTACTGCTTCTCTGTTATGATGCTGACTAGATCAGGCTTCCTCAATCTCGGCCCTCCAGATGCTTTTGGCCTACAACTCCCATGATCCCTAGCTAGCAGGACCAGTGGTCAGGGATGATGAGAATTATAGTCTCAAAACATCTGTAGGACCGAGGTTGAGGAAGCCTGGACTAGATCTTGACAAATATTTCTAATGAATGACCCATACATTTTATGGAAGCTACCCTGTTTATTTTGATATGTGTCATAGACTATTGGTGGAAGACACTGCATGGTGAACCTTGTATGTTTGTATGCCAACATTTGGGATCATGAGCCACTTACTGTCAGAATCAGCCATCAGGGGTATATAGGGATGCTCATTCAGGTCCTTTACACCATTTTTGTTTTGAGTAATGAAACTTAGCAACTGGTTTTCTAAACCAAGACCATAAACTTTCCATTCTACAATATGAACTTGAAATTGGATATTTAAACACAAAAATCTTCCTAAAACATCACTAATTGCACATTGTACTGTACTCTTGTACATCCAACAGCCCACTCCAGTCCAAGGCACTAGGAAATTGTTCAAGTTTAGGTACTGGCTGAACATTTGCATTTAAAAAGGCACTTCTTTATTTTAATGATGCTGTTAAATTTGATTTTGATAACATTACTTAAGACCACAAAAGGTGTATGTTTGAATGCAAGAATTTTCTAAACCAGATGGGGTTATTTCCTGCAGCCAAGATATTCAGATGGCTTTGAAGGATTCAGATAATATCACTGCTAGCAACAGACACATTTCAGTCTACACATTTCAACCAAACCATTGAAAACATTAAATTTTTGAATTGAGATGCCATGCTGAAATCACTACAACCACGTAGGGAGCCATTTCACACAAACTGCTTGCTCAACCTACCCACCGTCCCCCCCACTACACTCTCTTTGATCCATCCTGTGGAGCTGCTTCTCAAGCAGCAATTAGGCTGAAATCAAAAGTATGAATCAGGCCTGACTGGAACAAAACACGGACAGCCAATGTGCATGTTAATACTGTGCACACTGCTTTCCTCCAAAAGCCTCAGTGTCAGCACAACTGAACAGTTTTTTTGCTTAGCACAAGGAAGTTGAGGTCAAGTAACTGAAGTGTGACCAGGAATCTTAGCTACACATCCTAAAATATTCAAGAGCAAAGTATTTTCCATTTTGTTATCTGACACACTTATCATGCATACAAATATGGTTTTAGAGACTCATGCTTTAGTTATTATGAATATAAATAAAGCAGAAGATTAATTAAAGATAAAAGTGGTAAAATGCATTTTCATTTCTCAACCAGCAGGTGGCCTGCTAACAATGCTTTCAAACCATTGCCTGGGGCTTCCAGGATTGAATGCATTACTTATGTGCAGAGATCGCCACTCAGCCAGAGTTAAATATGTTTAAGATATTTTGTAACTTGACAAATATTTATATTGCTGCAGAGAGGAAGCTCTTAAGAATATTTTAACATCTGGCTTTTGGTGTTTGGTTTCAGCAGGTTAGTAACAATCACAGAAACTTTCCTAGAGCAACATAGTAAAGTGAGATTGCAAGATAAAAACTCCCTAAATTAAAGTCTCACCTCAATCATGAACTTGTTAGACAGCCTTGCACTAATACTGGTCTACTTTGCAGGACTGTTGTAAAGATTACTGCTGCATGAACACTAAAACATTACAGAACTTCAAACTCAACCTATGTATTGACTATTCAGCTTAATTACGTTTTCACCCTGCCTAGAAAATGGCCTTCAGTTTTTTTGCAGAGAAAACATTACATGGAACAAAAAGATGATGGGAAGTAAGTAGAAGGGTATGTGATTCTGCAGCTAAACGGGGAATATGAAATATGAATTAATGGCCTTTTTAATTTTCAAACTCGTTACTTTGCCATCTGGTTAGTAGCCCACTGCAAACAGCACTAGTTATTAGATATATCATTAACTGAAGGTGTACTAGCTTGCTAAATTCTTCGACACATATTACTTTTGATGGGAAAATGTAAGGATGACTGGAACAAACATGGGATGACTGGAACAAACATGGAATCAGAATTGAGGGGAAAGAAATTAGCGTTGGAAGAAATAAAGGAAAGAGGTCATGATCAGCAGTCTATATATGCATGCACAAGGAAGCCTTCACACCCAGAACAGCTCTTTCCTTTCATATTGGTGTCCTTAACAGGAAATCCCTGCATGTGGATTCTTTCCCTTAACTGAACAAAATAAATAAACCTAAGTATGAATTGATCTTCTGAGTATACCAGAGACATTGTTTTGATAACCAGTGACAGACTAGTGAGGTAGAACTGGAAGAGGCAAATTAGCACCTGTTAACACATGGGAAGGCATTAAAAACAATCCTCTAAAAATCCCCACAGGAAATCATCTATCACTAGTGAAATTTTAAAACAGATCTCAGCCTGAGTTGAACAAAAATGCAGGTTTAACTACTGTACGTCAAGAAAAACTAATGATATCAAAGTGTAACTGAAGCCAAGAAAATTGTGCTGTAAAATATTTTGCCCAATTCACTAAGCTAAAAATATTGGGCAATGGGAAATGCTGAGTAAAACTGCAGCTAACACAGAACTGGGGAGTTTGTAAATTCAAATTTGTGAATATGAAAAACTGAAAGGAATCACACTCATTATTTTCAATGAAGATTTTAAAGATAGTCATTTGGAATGAGATTTAGGGAGGCCTAAGCTGTGAAAGATGCTGCACATGTTGAAAGGGGTTTGCATTCAGCTTTTGACAGGGATTGGCTGCAGTCGGAAGTTCCTCATGCAGCTAATCCCCATGGGGTTTGTAGTCCAGCAACTGCAAACCTCTCTCTTGGTAGGGAATGGCTCTATTCAAGAGCTCCAGTGCAATGAACAACTTCATGCCACCAAAACTAAGGGTCAGTGTAAAAAGTCAGTGTCACAACACTGCTCTTAAACCATCTGGACTGGAGATATGCATTATCATAACACTAATCCTTGGCTGCTGTATGGATGTGGGTTTGGCTTTGAGACAATGTGGTGCAGAATTCATGACAGTTGCACATTACCCTTATGAAAAATACGCGGGCTTAGATGTGACCTTAATAGCTGAAAAACTAGAAGATTATGAAAGGATGCGGTCCTGCATTAGAGAACTAGGTTTCAATCTGTGGTGTAATTATAGCAATATAGATTTCTAGACTTCTTGTTAATGGGATGCAGCATCATCAAAGTAAAGACTGGCCTGATAGTCACACCCTCTCCTGAGATTTTCCCTTTTATTGTTTTTAAAAAATTCTTTTAAAAAATTTGTCATCTCCCCTGTAAAAATTATAGCTGTAATATATACATATAGATAGTCTTTAAAGATCAAGATTCTTGTTAAAGTTTTCCAAGACTGTTGAATTTGTGTGTTCAAATATCCACTGCTGTGTTGGAGAGGAAGGATTGCACGTGCTCATGAAGATTTTTCGGTCACTCTCACTACAGTCCATGCAGCTGCCACTTACTGGGTGGTAAAGAGTCTTGTCCTAAGGATGAAAATTAGAAATCAGTTTGCTGGACTTGAATATATGCCACAGATTTCAGAAAGCAGCTTAAAAGAAAAATGTATCTGTCATTTTATTACTTATCATCTAACAGCAGCTCTTCTTTAGAAGTAGCATTTCTCCACATTTATCGTACATTGCTTTAGCTAAGCACTTTCAAACAAATTAAATAAATAAATATATATATCTTCACAATTGAAATAAAAAATGAGTACTGATAAAGAAAATCACTCTTCCCTTATTCAAATCCAACAGGTTATCCACTAGACCTCACTTGGAATAGTGTTTCTCGCAAGCATATTGTTAACTTATTTTCCTTGTCTTCAACTCTTGCTTGTATCCCAATCTTTCTGAAGCAGGAACTGGAATGTCTGGGCTACACCTCACTGAACTTCAATACTTCTTCATGTGGCTTAAGAATGCTAGAACTGGGTTCACTGATATTATGAAGCAGGGGTCAATGATGAGATCTGAACCCTGAGATTCCTTGTGAAGATGTCTTGCCCTCATGACAACAGTTTACCCAAGCCTGCCTTACGATTCCTTATTTTGTATCGTGGAAATTTGTACTTTATAGATACTGCATTTATCATTGCTTTTGAGTATTTCTGCCATCCATGAATATAATCCCAGGTCTTTGTTCCTTTTTTAAAAAAGGATAAACTTTTCAAAGCCTATGGCCCATCAGTTGTTGTTGTTGTTGGACTCTAATTCCCATCAGCCCCAGCTAGTTTGGCTAAGGGGAGTTTGGTGAGGGGAGTTTAAGTCCAATATCTGAAGCCCCCCCTGCTCCCAAGTAGAAGAGCAGTATATGAGTGGCATGATAGGAAAAGTTCCTATCATGGAACAGTTGAATGCCACTTTATATGGTACACTTACAACAAGCAGGTTTATTTGCTATCTCTGGTAGAGATGTTACTATGCCCTATTGTTCTTTTAATAAAAAGGGGATTTTACATAACATGTTGTCCCAAACACAGGGACAAAATATTACAATATGAATATTTTTCAAGATATTACAGGTAACCATAATGCAGAAGTAATGGTTTCCACATTCTGAGTAATAACACACTCACTTTCCTGTATTTCCATAGCTGATTCCCCTTCATTCCATGACAGTCATAGAGAGTCACTGGGCTGTTGTGGGAAACAGCATCAAAACAGAATTTCTTTGTGTGCTGGGGGTCTCCTGGACGGATGTCCTCTCGCCAGCTAAATGTGAACACCTGCTGGGACAAACATCAAACTCTCAGAATAAACGATGAGGACAAAAATCCAGACTTCTTGGTTATATGCACCCCTGCCCTTCAGTACTACTCAATGTGAAGAACAACTTCCCTCTCCTTAGGACAGGGCAAGAAATACAGAAATAGAATTGTGGCATTGTTAAGAAACACAAACACTGAAAAGGAGCTCTACAATGGCAGTTGTGTTTAAATTGGAAGCCTACAAATGACGCCCCCCCCCCCATGAGCCATCTAATACCAGTTGCCCTGTGGAAAAGAACATCAGTTGCTCAAATGAAGCAGATTGATTTTGTTTTTTTTTTAAGTGAGTGGCTCTTGAAGTATCTATTGCATGTTTATAAATATTGTGAGCCACTTTGAAGACTGTAGTTAAAAAACAGGATATAAATATACTAAATAAATAAATAGATATAAGGGAAGAAAAGAAATGGAACTAATATAGGGTGCTTTTTAAATTTTATTCAGACCAAGTGAATAAAATGAACCTAACTTAATCAAGCTTATTAATTTCCATGAGTCTACTCTGGAGCAAAACCTAGCTGACCATAACCAACAATCTGTCACAGTAATTTCCCTTAGTTGAAACCGACTAGCACTGAAAGATTTAACAACAGGACTACAGCAAGAACAGTTCTACAAAATGTGTGGTTATTGGAGCTCTATAGGCTTGTATTCTTTTGGAGGACAGCAGGAATATCTCTGGAGTTGAAGTATCACCACACCAGTTCAGTAATGAGAAGACATGGAAGCAACTGCTTCATGCTGCTACTGTTAGTACTAATAATAATAAAAAAAGGAAATCTCTTTATGGAAGAATTAGACCAAAAATATATTTCAACATCCACATTAATTTTTACAACTCAACATAAATTGCATATAAAACTCATGCAGGCCTTTTGGATTTACCATATTTTTCTGTGTATAACACGTCTCCTATTTTTTGGGACTCCAAATAAAGAAATCCTCCATATGCAATATCAGTGTATAGATGACCCCCCCCCCAATTTTAAACTTGAAAAAATAGGGGAAAATATAGTCTTATACACAGAAAAATATGGTAGTTTCAAAATCAGTTGGTTTAATTTTTCATTTCCAGGCAACTGAAATGGTAGCCAGCAACTTCTCATTTTACATATTATGTTAGAATAAAGCTGTCACTTCTAGCATCTTATACATTAAGAAATGAAAATATTCAGTGAAAATATTCCCTAACCAGTTTAATCTCTCATTAGCATCCACTGGAGTATTAATTATACCTCCTGCGACACTAAGTGGTCACTGGATATAGTAGCAGATTCATTAATATGGTGTTTCAGAAGACACTTAGAAATGATGTCAGTGCACAGTACAGTTGCATGACTAGTGTCTTATTAACCTTTTTCTGTCTGCCTCCTCTCTAGTCACCTCAGGATTTGATTCCAGATAATACTGGTTTTCTGCCACAGCACTCATGCAAATAATTTAAAGTACTCATCTCCTGCACCCCAGGTGTGTTTACATACCAAGGCCTTCAGCTTGATAATTAGCATCTGTGTACTATTTAGACCAGCAGATTATATTCTACTCCCCTAGCAAACCCCCCTTAGTCTTACATTAGTGAAGCTATTGTGGTATTTCGGTAATACATACTTTGCATAAAGTAGTTCTTTCTAAAACTGCTGGTGGAAACACTAAGAATGAGATAATTATAAAAAAGAATGCAAATACCTGCACACTGTTCCAGGCAGCTTCTCCTCTGCCTTTCACACAGGCTTCAACCCGCAGCGGGGAACCAAGGGCTCCATGTTTGGTATCTGCACAGAGGCCGGTTCCTACATTACGGACCTGAAAGATTAAGTTGCTGATTAGCTTTGCATCTAACTTCTTGACATAGTGACAGTCAAGGAAACTGAAGTACAGGTAAAAGGAAAAGGTAAAGGACCCCTGGATGGTTAAGTCCAGTCAAAGGCAACTATGGGATGTGGCACTCATCTCGCTTCAGGCTGAATGAGCCAATGTTTGTCCACAGACAGCTTTTCGAGTCATGTGGTCAGCATGACTAAACCACTTCTGGTGCAACGGAACACCGTGATGGAAGCCAGAGTGCATCAAAACACCGTTTACCTTCCCACTGCAACGGTACCTATTTATCTTCTTGCACTGGTGTGCTTTTGAACTGCTGGGTTGGTCCCCTGCTTACACAGTGGCTACATTCTGAGGCACCGCGCGTGTCACTGAAATAGGGTATAATAGAAATGCACTGAAAAAGCCTGCAAATACCCCATTCTGCCCTTTTAGTGACATTTCAGTAATGTCTTTATGATGTTTCCAGGTGGGCTTGGTGCGATGTGCATATACATCGTCACACACATATTAAATGTGCGTAAACAGAGGGCTGAAATACAGGCAGCCCCCATGCTATCCCATAGCAAACGCTGTCATAAATGCAAAGACACAATACAATATGATTTCTATATATGTATGTGTGTGGATGTGACAAGAATTCTCAAGAACTGAGAAGCCAAGAAAAGGGATCTAGAACAATCTGCTCTGTGTCTCAAAGTAAAAAAGCAGCCTGTTGAATACACATCTGAGCTTGAGAGCCATTTAACAAGTGGCTTCAGTGGAGAATTGTGAAGGCAGTGATATTAAAAAAGAAATGATCAAAGCCTTGGATTTACTACCCATTCTTAGGTCAGGGTTAAACCTGATAATGGGCTGTCAGAGTAAGTAAATCTTAAGGAGCAAACATACCCCAGAAGTTCAGTGTGTACTGTTTTCAATAGTTTTAGTAAAGTTAGTCTTTCTGCTAATGGATTCTGAAGTGTATTGAAAACAACTTTTTCTAGCCATATTCATATACATTCACTAAATTCCTGCATGACAGGAATATGGAAACTGGTGTTGTTAGATCACACCTCCCATCATACATGACGATTGGGCTCTGTTTGCTGGCTCTTATGGGAGTTGGAAGTCCAACAACTTTGGGAAGGCCTCAGGTTTCCCATCCCTTCTGTAAAGTTCTGCACCAGCAAGTATGTACAGAAGTAAATATGCACAACAATTTCACTTAAAGATGGACTGGAAATCCTGTGGTTTGATCTGCAACCATACACCATGGCATGGCTGGGACTTCTTGATACAGCTGAATTTCTTGAATAAACCAACCTCTCCCCAGGCAGCTGCTGGAGGCTCCACTGGTGGATAGAACTTTTGCAAGTCCCAAGCAACTTCATTCATGAACCACTTGAAACTCTTGCAGTTGAGATTACTGCGAAGTTCTTTCTGAGCAGTCACATCTCCTGCAGACAGATGCCGATATTCAGGTCTCCTCTGGTAAATGTACTCTGCATATTCATCCATCCACACCTCAGCAACACGCTTCAGGTTCTACATAGGTGACAATATATTTGAAATGAAGAATTGAAAAAAAGCATATCCATAAATTTGAATTATACAGGATTCACATACGAGAGATTAATTAGCAGTCTTACATGGAGGCACGTATAAAGGGCTTTATGGACTTCAAAATACTACATTAATAAGTCCAAACCCAAGCAGATGGTACAGTAAGACGACTGCTCTTCCAAGGAGTCAGACAACCAGAACATTCTATAAAGGCTGAATTAAACTGGGCCCTGAGCATCTACTGTATTTCATCAAAAAGAACTTTAAAAGTAATTGTGTTCTTTAGGTATTTAGTTGTGACTGAGGGAGAGAGAAGTCTTTTCAGTCATGTTTCTTCTTCTTGTTACTGTCTTTTCCCACCAGAGGGAGTATCTACCCTTCTTTAAAATACATACCTCTGAATACCAAATAAAAGCACTTGTCTTTGCATATGAAAATTCACCAATGTGAGAGGACAAATTCACTCATGTGAGAGGACAAACTGTTAATTTCTGGGTAGTAACACTGAGGATCCTCATGTGTACATATTTTGAATTATCCTGAAGAATATATTAATGTGAATCAACCTGATTTCAGATGTCCTGCCAGTTTAAAGGAATCTTCCTATTACTGACACATTTGCCCTTCACTGGGGGGATGATGTTTGTCATGCTAATGGGTTTTTAATATAAAGAAAGCTAAAGATAAAGGATAATATCAAAATGTGGCAGCCAGCTCAACCAACAGCCATTGTTATATGTAGCCTTGTTCAGTTCTTAATCTAGTGCAGCAACCTAATCCAATGAGTATCTCACAACAGGAACAAAGGAAACTACCTTATACCGACTCAAAGTACTGATCTATCTAGCTCAGTATTGTCTACAATGACTGGCAACTGGTTACTAGGGTTTCAGACAGGGAGTTTTTCCCAGCTCTAGCTGGAGGTGCCAGGGACCTTCTGTATGAAAAGCAGATGCTCTACCAGAGAGCTGTGGCCCTTCCCCCAGAATATTTACCTATTTCTCTTTGGTTTTGAAATAGGGACCTTCAGTGTATTAGGCAAATGTGACAACCTCTACACTACAGAAACCACTTGTTAAAGATATAGCGCAACCCTTAGAGCAACTATTTTTATGGTTTGTGAGAGTTCAGCTTGTGTGTTCTCATTTGCTTGCAAAACAATGTCAACTCCCAAACTTCTTGCACTAATGTTAAAAAATGCATCTCACCCACTATCTTTTTAGAAGATTGCATCTTGACTGAATGCAAGGAACAAAGAAAATTTAGCAAGACAGGCTCTTACTCTTGCCAAGCTGACTCCTGAAGGAACCTTGTAAGGAACATATTTTCTGTAGATATGACCAACACGGGAACAAGGAATATCTTCCATACGACCCCCACACATCCATACCTGTCAGATGCCAGAGAGAGTAAGCACAGATCAGAATTTTCTGAATATGATGGAAATCAAAGCTTTTTCAAAGTCATATCAAGTAGTAAGTTTGTTACCTTAGTAAGCTATTTTTAAAACATCATAAATGCATTCAGACCTCATGTTATTCAAGCTTTTAAAGTTGTGCATCTTTGAAACTATGTCACCACTGTGACATATAAATACCACCAGATCCAACACCAAGAAATGAACCTAGCATGAATCAAAAGCAGTATGTAGCTTAGGTAGTTCAAAGAATTCTGAAAGTTAATGCACAAGTAAACACATGACTACTAAAGTTGAATACTTTTGTAGATTCTTATGTAGTGTTATTATGAAACAATCTCAGAGTTATCTGGAGATAGTTAAAGATTTTAGGTCAGACATCAACACCTTACTTGCTATTTTGTAACTCTCCTACAGTGCCAACATGCCCTTCCACTGCTGCTTTTGCAGAAATACATCTGCTGATGTATTCCTGAAATTAGCAAAAGTGCATAACTATTTTTTAAAAATGGAGCATCAATTAACTAAATGCTACTTGCAGAATTATGGCTCTATTTATGTCCAAGTAAGGTCACGAAGAGTCGGACACGACTAATAGACTAAACAACAACAACAACAAAGGTCAACAAAATTATTTTCTCCTCAAGAAGCATTGAATCTGTGCCAACATTCTCTAGGAACTTTCCTTGATACCTAGATTAAATATGGATATAAGTTTTGCCAGTCTAGGTAATTGAAACAGATGTAGTGTTGAATGCATGCATTCCAGTAGGCTTAATGAATTTAAGTTCTTTGACTAATAATGTACATAATCTGTATTAAAGTACCATGCCCATTTATTAACAGACTGGCTCTGAAATGTCTTAAAAAGGATTGTCTGGCTAGGTTTGCTAAGGTAAACATTTTAATGATCCAACAAAGGTTTCATTAAAACATTTTCCAGCTTTTATTCTGTAGAGGAAACTAAATATTAAGCAGTCTTTGACTTTCCTGTCAAATATGAATTCAACAGTGGTGAGAATGTACTGCTGAATCAATTCTTGAATTCAAAAAGAGAAGTTTCCAGATGGGCAGTTTCATTAATGGATTCAAGGAATGGGGAAGAAATTGGTATTGTTAGCATTGTAATGAGAACCTACCTCATTCACATTTACTGAGCAAATATGCAGATTGAAATGCAGCTATCCTTCAAAATTTTTGAATTTTAGGATGCAGTTCCCAAACATAAAGATATGTATAAAAATATGTGTATTAGGGGGAGGTGTACACATTAATGGAAATAAAGTTTAAAATGCATTATATTACACAATTACTTATGTTAGACAAAATTGTATTAAAATGTTTATATTAGGAGAAATGCAAGTGAAAATGCTTGCTTATTTCCATATAGGATTTCCAAAATGTTTACGAAATAATGCGAAAATGGGACAAAAGAAGATTTAAGATAAGAAATATGAAGAACTGAGAGGAACTGAAACTGACTAATTAGTCCATTCTTAATGGATACACTGGGTGGTAATCAATTAAATTTTACTCAGCATAAATCTACTGAAAATAATGAACATGAATAAGTTGCTCTATTAATTTAAATCGGTCTACTCAGAGTAAAAATTAGTTGAATATTATTATTTTATTTATTACCCCCCCCCCTCACCCTAAGGTTCCAGCGGGGATTGCAACAGTTACAACAATGTTTAGTGGCATGGTTTGGAGTAGCTGAGGGCAACGTGAATATACTAGTTCCACCCAGGGTAGGAGTGTGTTTAGCTATGTCAGCTGAGAACATAGTCAGCCTGAGAGATTGATGCTTTTCATCTGGGCCTAAGCCTCCTTCTCGCAAGAAATGCTTGGATGGCAAAGGATCTTCAAAAGCAACTGGGGGAAAGCATTTCCTCCATGAACTTCACAGTGTGGCCATAATTGTCTCACAGCTACAAGAACACTTCCAAACAAAGAAATAAGATCAACAGTGGACAGGCTAAAATTAAAATAGAACAGGTGATATACATCTAAGTTATACTCAGAAATAGGCACACTGAAATCAATAGACAGTAACTTTAAATGGGCCTATTCTGATCCTGACTAAAACTGGATAGCACCCAATATATAAAAGCCCAAAGCATCTAAGAAGATGGGACCAGTATTGTCTGACTTACATAGCATTTCAGAAAGCTATCTTCATTATGGATTAACACATTCCATGAATATTAAAAATTACAACTTCTGATTACACAAACTACTTGTCCACTGGCTTATGAGTTCCTGTCAATGTGCTACAGATATCCTTCCCTTACACTTACCCAGCTCAGCTGCTTTTAAAAACACTCATGTTTTCAAATGATAATGTGCTACTCAAACACAAATCTAATTTCAAAAGCAGACATCCTATTCATTTTAATTGCTGCTTTGATTCATTTTATTAGCAATCCCTTTGTGTGATGACAGAATTCATTACAACTTGCATAACGAAAACTATCATTCTCATCTGTAAAAAGAGAGATTGGTAGAAAGAGAGCCTTATACACTAGAAGGAAAAAGAAGGTAAGAATTAAAAAGGTAGCACTGAAATTAAAAATAGCAAGTGTCTATCAAGCAGCTGTTCTTGGTTGAAAACAGAAGCTACTAGCAGACAAGATACTCCTGATTTTATGTATGTTAGGCAGCACACAGCTTATTGTTGCCTCTTAAACAATGCCAATATTTGTCCATCTGCATTCAATAACAGGATTGCACTGTTTATGCCTTGCCATCACCCTGTCGCTTGCCTTATTTTACAAGAAAGGAGATCAGACTGGCCATACCAAGACTATCTGCTATTATGAGGAAAGTCAATGTTGTGTAGTGGTTAGGGTGTAAGGTATAATATATATTATTGTGCCATAGATTACATACTTCTTAAACTTCCACCCTCCCAAACTAGTTAAAAGCTACCTAAATTCCTATCTGTGTAGCTACTGATCCCAAGCAGAGGCCTATATAAACAAAATCTATTCAACACTGTTCATAGTACAAAGCACAAAAAAGCTAGCTTTATATAAAAATCACAAGGAACAGCTCTGACAGGGGAGAAATAAAATATCATGAGAAGTAATAACTAGCATTAATCAGTGATATACAATAACTCTGTAGAAAACGCAGCACTAAAAATGTAATCTAGTGCAAACATATTATAAGCAGCAAGAGAGAAATCTGAAAAGCAAGGCTCTTCTGTTTCTAAGTCTTCCAGAGAACAGAAACTCTGTTTCTAAGTCTTCCAGAGAGCATAAACATGTAAAGAAGTTACATGTATACATGCATTTTAATCAGCATCATCATAATTTTATTTGTTTTCTTCCTTTCCATAGTTTAAAACCATGTCATGTCTAGTTTGTCCCTTGAAGACAGTGAATAGCTAAGAAGGAAGCAGGACTGCTGTAGAATCCCCTAAGACTTCACATCCAAAGCCAAAATAGGGAAACCATCAGAGAAGTTGGATAGAGATTCCATGTCATTATGTTACAACCAGCAATCTGATCAAAAATAAGTAGAGAATCAGAGATACTGCATCAAATCTCAAAATATAGCTGTCATTCCAAGCTTGATGGGTATCCTCATTGAACTGAGTCTGTCTATACTTAAATGCCTATTTTATTCAATGTAAACATTTGCTCTAGAGGACAGGGTATATTTATACTACCTACTAGTCCTTAAAAATAATCTTGCAAAGAGAAATTACTTTTGGATGAAAATTAAACACTTAGAAACATTTTTATAGTAATTCAACTAATTCACTTCCCATCAAAAGCAATACAAATTGTACATTTCTAAAATCTACCTGAAGAAAACTGGCCTCACTTGCAACCAGCACAAGGTAAAAGCTCCTTAACCGCTGACTGCATAGGACTACTTCATCCTCATCCAGAGCAGGCTATCAAAAAACTTTCAAGATACAGGAATCTTTTTGGAGAAGCAGGTCCTTCCTATAAGCTACATAAGACAAGAGACAATTAGGTTCCCTAATGTCACGCAAACATGCTCCAGTGAGTATATAAAGGAATTTCCCTACATTAAAAGAAATGAAATGATAAGTGCAGTAATTAACACTACCCTTTGTTATCTCCTAGAATTGCTGGGAACTGATAATTTCCCTTTTCTTACACAGTTCCCCAAGTAATAATTCCCTAGCAATAATCTGGAATAGATTAAAGAAGGGAGGGGGGAAAGTTAGTTAAAAATGGGTTGAAAATTTGGACTTTGAAACATAACATTTCCCATTTATTTTACTTGGAAGAAGTGCTAGGTGGATTCTTTGTGCTCCTTCGGAGGCAGGATCTCAGCATCTTTTTAATGTTTAAACAGATGCAGTTTTGAAATTGAATATGAAGTTTCATAGCTGTTAGGCCTCAAAAAACCCTGTGTTCTTGTTGCTAATGAACAAATCTTTTATTCTTATTACTTTATCAGAATTTCTATCAGCCACAGATGAAAGCATCAATCTATCATAACTCCTGAAAACACACCATTTTAGTGAAACATCTTTTTCTGTCGAACAATACAAAGAAAGGAGGACTTCTGCTGGGATTTAATTAGAGTGAATTTAACCCACCATAAATTATCATCCTTGGCCTGAAATAAAACTCTGCAATACAGTGTGCAAGTAGGCAGATGAATGAAGTATTCTTATTTCCTGCAGATCAAATAGTGTCTGCTCCAGCATTTCAAAGACAAAGAGCTTGCAGAGTCACTGTCATCACTCTTGGAAACTACTGTTTTTGAAAAGGTCTGAATTGGAAAAGATGAATGCTGCTTTTACCATCTCCTGCAGAGAATTACATTATTACACTATTTCTTTACACACACTAATAAAAGGGATAAATTGAACCAACTGTAAAGAAATCTCACATAGGAAATAAGAAACCTTCAATATTTCTTTATCACTTAGCTTTTTGTAGTTAAACAATGAGATGAAAATGTTGTTTGCTGCATGTTAATTGTCAAATTAATGTAGTTTGATGGCTTTTTGCATCACAGTTTAGATTTCAAAAACTACTTGGGGTGAGCAGAAAAAAGAAATAATTATAATAATCAGGGAAGGGCTGTTGGCAAGGCAAAATTTTCCCCTGTGATCTTTGCAAGTGGATTCATGTTGAGGCAGTGGGGCTTATTTACTTGGATGCAAGACCTACTAGAATGGCTATGTATTAAAAAAATAATCAGAAATAATTGCAATCACAAGGCAAAACTAAAGCTAAAACACAAAAGCATTGGAGAATAAAGACATTAAAATATTTGCTAACTACAGTAACCAAGTTGTTTATTAATCTAATGTTTGCCTTTTGATCACCAGAAGTACTGCTGAAGACCTCAGTTGTATTTATTCTACTTAACAAATTCTAGTAAGTAAACTCATAGCTCTGACAGGTCAATGAACAAGCTGATCCATGAGTAGCTAGCTTCTTAATTTGATGAGGTGGCCACATGAATTTATTCATTTGTTCCAGCTTATGACAATAGAGTGTTCTACAAACAGAAGACTATAGTAGCAAGTCATTTTGTTTCATTACACTTACAAAAATAATATTCTATTCATTCATTATGCTCCTGCTTCCTTGGCTTACTATTGGCTACGTAACCAGCTTAGCAGAAACTGATTGCCCTTCAGTTTGTCTATAAAAAAAATCAATCACTCAAATATTCACTTCTCATATCAGGTATCATTTAGCAGTTAGCATGTAACCTCACAGAGGCTTTCGATTCTTAGCCATATTTTTGGCTTATTACAGTAAAATGTTCTTTTCAAGAAATGCTGCAGAAATCCTTTCAACAGTTTTATTTTATAAACACACAGAAAAACAAAGACTGCAAACTGGTGCTTCATGTCTATAAACTACTTCATTATTCAGCATTTTTTCAAATAAAAGTTTTCAGGGAACATAACTCACCTTAAATGATATTTCATACTGTTCTCCACCCCATATTTCCAGGCCTGCATCATATCCTCCCAGCTCCCAGAACCACTTTCTATCGACTGCAAAGAGTCCTCCAGCCATTACAGGAGACCTTAAGGGGGGAAAATCCTTTACATTACAAAACCTATCATTATAGTTATGCTACCATTACATCCATATATCAATAAATTACATTCCTGAAATCACATTTCATACTTAAATATTTTTTCTACTGCTCCACCTTAATATTTTTAATCTATGTGATGTTGTTGCACAGTATATCTTTAAACTATGAACCCAGGAGAACTTGGCAGTTTCCTTCAGAATGAATTAACGAGACCTCCAATAGTGGAAGGTGTCAATCTGTGTGGGACTACAGCCCACATTATCTAACAAAAGTCCAATGTTGTACCTTTTAACATTCTTCCTCTCCTTAATTGGTCTAGGCGGCAAAACGGCCTGTATACCTGAAGGAGCATCTCCACCCCCATCGTTCAGCCCGGACACTGAGATCCAGCTTTGAGGGCTTTCTGGCAGTTCCCTCATTGCGAGAAGTGAGGATACAGGGAACCAGACAGAGGGCCTTCTCGGTAGTGGCGTCCGCCCTGTGGGAACGCCCTCCCATCAGATGTCAAGGAAATAAGCAGCTATCCTATTTTTAAAAGATGCGTGAAGGCAGCCCTGTTTAGGGAAGTTTTTAATATTTAATGCTGTATTATTTTTAACACTAGATTGGGAGCCGCCCAGAGTGGCTGGGGAAACTCAGCCAGATGGGCGGGGTATAAATAATAATAATAATAATACTTGGAATCAAATCTTTAATTTAACAATGCTGCATTTTTACCCATACATAGCAACAAAGGTTAAGATAAAATAAAGTGTGTTGAGGTTACCAAAGCATGGACCAACCTGGTCAGGCTATTCTACCACTATATTAACTGAATTAATAATTATTAAGAAAATAAAGTTTACGTTTTGATTTAATTTGTACCAGCATGCGATATGTTCTATTAAATATCCACCATTCTGACTTATTTCAATTATGCAATTGAAATTATTTTTATACATCTGAAATGGACCTTATTATCTCTTTTCAAAAAGTTGTAGTAGACAGAGAAAAAGAATTTTATCTTTTGAAATGAAACATTACTTGTGATGGCCAAGGATAGTTTCTATCCATTTGAAAGCACCAGTGTCAAGAGCCTAGCTGGTTAAACACCTATTCACACTTTGTTTCATGAACTTACTCAAAAGGGTCACTCGGGTCAGGTTTCTGTAATTCAGGAGGAATGGGTATCCGCTTGTAATACATCTCCCAGTCAAATGCACCTCGCATTGCATCTCCAGCTTGTGTTTCATAGCCAAAGTGGTCATGGTCAATTACATCAATCATTGGACAAACAATTGTTTTGCGATTTCGAGCAATGCGGTCTGGGGTATAGACAGAAACATGTTAGATTATTTTGCTACAGATGAAAGGAGTAGCAAACACAATTGTTTCTACAATACTCCATAAAGAATATATTCAGAAGTGCAGCTACACGACTGTGATTTTTCTCCTCTTTCCACGAAATACACATGGGTAATCTAATTCAAATGTGAACTATCTACCAATCAGGAAAAAAAAATATATAGAGTTGTCTTGCTGAATACAGGGGTTTTACATTCATTGGTGATTTTTCATGCTCTCCCAAGACTACATAAAATAATAGTGTTGGAAAGGTAACATTTGGGAGCACATATACACTTGGAGTTGAATTTAGTCTACCTATTCAGATTTACACCTATTAACAAGTTGAGGTAGGGGAATGGCTGATAAGTCAGTTCAGTGCTATCTATACTACACAATGCTTGTGAAGCTGAAGTCTCCAATGCCAGTTGGCAGAACTGGTGATGTTCATTGAGCACTGCAACTGCTTGAGGATCAGAGCTCTCAATGTCTGTGAGATCACCTTCCAAGAGGGAAGTCCATCAGTTTGGCATTATCCAGGTCCTAATGGCAGCAGTAGCTGTGTGGGACAGGCAGACTGCTAGGAAGAGGTGCCATGAAACCAGGAAACTATGGTGCAGAAGCAAGGCGACTGACTGAAGGATAGGAACTGAGAGACAGACAAAGGACAGTGAACAGAGGCAATGGGCTAATCAAAGAGGAGTCTCTGAAGAAATTGCAGCGCTAAGGTTATGAAACACTATGGGTGAACGAAGAAAGTGCAACAGAAGCTTAGTAAAATGGGACAATGGGGGAAGTTGTCTAAAAATTGTGGAGCTGTGGAGACACTGAGGAAAGAAGGGGAAAAGAAGTTTAGAGCAAAACCTCATGCAGTCCTGGGAGTAGCATTGGCTGCACTTTATTGGCATAAGGGAAGTAACAACCAGGGAAGGCCCAAAAAGTTTGTGATGGTTCTTAAAGATCTGAAGCATTGGCTGGGTAACTGTATTTTAACAGCTACATAGATAGGGAATGCACTTACTAGGGCTGCAGCACTGTGACTTTGTAGCCCTAAGAGGACAATTAGGGCCAAGCAGCAAGAGAAGGCCATTTTCCACATATTATATGTGAACTAAGCAGGCCAGTTGCAGGCTTCTAATGTTGAATGTCTATACACACACATCTGAAAAGCCTGTTTACCTTGGTATTAGACAAAAATTAACAGATATCCAAATGCCTCACTATTTTGTCATCTAAATGTTATATTCTTTTCTGTTTATCGGTCAACCAAAACAAAACAAAGCAAAAATAATAATTCAAATGAGAGACTCCTTTGCGTGGAGCAAGCAAACAATTACCAGCCAAGCCTTGTATTAACAGACAATGGTCTGTTAATGGCATATTTTTTCTCTAAGTTCAAAACTATTTCCACAAGCCAATATGCCAGTCAGCCATAATGTGTTTAAGTTCTGTGTTAGATTCAGGCAGGAAATAATTCAGGCAAAACATCTTCACAAAAAACAAAAAACAAAAACTGCTTTCCAACTTGAATTTACCAACACAGCTGGATTATATATTTCACTGGGCTTCTTTGGTTGCAGCCTGATCCATGGTGAGTCACAACAGGACCATCATCCAAGTATATGGTAAAATGCATGTTTTATATATCTTTGCCTAGACTATTAGACATGAAACATAGCTAAATGTGAACCAACTGCAGCTAAATAACTGAAATCAGAAAAATGTCTGAAATTAGAAACACTTTTTAAAGATCACTTTGCAAGTGTTGAAAGGAAGACATGATCAAGCAACACAGCCAGAACCATTAAAAAGACAATCCTATTTTGAACCTTAATTTTATCCAAGTACCTTCTCACCCTTTCTCAAAGAGAATCTCACTGAGTAACTGTTGTCAGCAATCTTTATATAAGCCAGATACTGACTTTTTGTAGAAAAAAGTTCTGAGAGGTCCCAGAACAATAAAATTAAATTATGGATGAAATTTTAGTTTTAAGTCAGATTGTAAGCCTCTGTATTTCATATAGCTAGAAAGTATAGCTAGAAATGCCATATCAGGACATGTGATTATCAGACTGAAATACATGTTGATATTGGGAATTTATTGCGAAATTGTAGTGTTACTTGTTATGCACTGGCTTGAGTGATGTAAATGCATTAGAAAGGTAGGATAAAAATCATATAAATAAACAATGAATGAGATAGTCTGCTTACCTAAAAGGGGTGGCAACCAGTTCACATTGGCCTCACAGTGAGAGTCCAAAAAAGTAATAACATCTCCTATAGCAACAGAAGCTCCCAGCATACGAGTTCTTATCAACCCTTCTCTCTTCTTAGTTCGGAGAATCCTCACTTTGGGAAACTGGGCCATATAGTCCTCCAAGCGCTTTTTTAAGTGTTCTGCATGGAAAATTAAATGATTTCTCATCCAGTCCTTTACTCTTTATTTCTCCCCAACTTTAAAACCCAATTTCCAGAATCTGGAACACCTTTAAGGTTTAATAGTTTTGTGTTTTTATAATTTTGCTATTTTATCATTTTTATATACTATCTTATATATATATATACATCTTATATACATCTTATATCTAGACTATTAGACATGAAACATATCTAAATGTGAAACAGCTGTAAATGAAGCAGCTAGAAAACTGAAATAAGAAAAACACCAGAAATTAGAAAAAAACCTTTTTTAAAAAATCACTTTGCAAGCTTTGAAAGGAAGATGTGATCAAACAGCACAGCTTGAACCATTAAAAATACAATCCTATTTTAGACCTTTCATGTTGGTCAGGTTAGATACCTTGAGAAAAGCAAAGTTTCATAACAGATCACTGCCATTGCTTTATTCTAGCTACAAACTTTAAGATAATAAAGTATTGGTAGTTGCACAGAACCTTCACCAGGCAATTAAAGTATTACATATAATTCAATAACATACATCAGGCCAATAAAACACAAACATGTGGACAGTAATGGTTTAATTTTGATAGGCATACAACAGGCAAGTAGTTAATCCATAAGCATACTATAATAATACAATTTTCTTAACCAATAATCAAATAATTTGCTCCACACTAGAATAAGAATGTATATTACCAACATGGGCAGATCTAAATGTCAAGTATGAGATATCATGTGAAGGGGTTGGAATTTTTTGTTTTTGTTTTTTTACATCACTAACTACAGTGTGGCTTAAGTCTACAGTTGTAGGAACCCATACCACTTTGCCAAATCCAGATAACCAACCTGCGATCTTTGGAAGAAGGGAAGTATACAAATGGAATAGAAGATACAAGCTCTCTCTCTCTCTCTCTCAAAACCAAAACTCTATTAAAAATTGCAATATGTGTGAACTATATGATGTGAGAATATATTTGCAAGCTACTTCAAAACTGAATAAATGTTCATTTAACTGTCACATAGCTCTTTTTTTAACTGGAGAAAATAGCTATCAGGAGTAGTAATGAACCACTGTGGGACAGCTTTGCATAATTTCACATCATTAGAAATGCATTATCTTAGCCAAATGCCAAGAACTGGACCTGAAAAAACTCACTATTTAATATAAAAACTCACTCTCTATTAAATATTTCTAAAAATCTAATGATAATACAAACACATGTTCTCCATTTCAACAACTATAAATGATTTCCATGCTTGATAAAGCATTAGCTATTTCAGCCACTCTGAACACAAGAATATAATTAGCATTTTGAAAGTCAGTATATGAAATAATTTAATTTAAATAAGATAAGGAAATAGTGGTGGAAATTAAAACACAAATCCACAAAAAGCTCCTATGACTTAACATAAGAGATTCTGGAGTCAGTTTGCAATAAAGGAATTTTGATTGCAGTTCCTGTTCTGACAACCTTTGTGTATGTTTTAGTTAGCTATGGATATTTCCAGAATGGCAGTTCTTAGTGTACCCAAACATTGGTTATCCACCGTAATCCACTGAATACAGAATTGCAAACAATCTTCCACACCTTGGAGAGGAGCATTTTGTGTATCAATATATCCCATTATATGAAAAAACATTTGGAATACTGGGCAGGGTTCACTTAATGAATTTTGTCAGCAGAATATCTGCACAAGTAATCTGCTATATACCTTTTTTTTTGTTCAGTCATATGTCTGCATAAATAAATATTATAATGAAAGTACCTCTGTCACTGAAATCATCCACCAGTACAATTTCAGCTATGAGTTCAGGAGGAGAGCGATTGAGAACACTGTGCACTGTTCTGAGAAGTGATGACCACCCTTCGTTGTGGAATGGGATTATTACACTGGTGTTGGGGAGGTTTTCCAGGTATAGCTTGCTATTGCAGCTACAAGACAGATGAACACAGTAACTAGCTTGACCAGCATACAAAGAATGGTTACTACTATTATTTGAGTTTTTTCGCTTATTGTAGCTAAATATTAAACATACAGTTGAATAATAGCCTGTATTAGGACAGATTCAGGAAGAACAAGATTCTAACTGGGTCCATAGGCCAGAGGTTCCCCATTGGTGCTATAGAAGATCGAAGACTTAAACAATCATACCTTTTAGTGGGAAGGAGGAAATATTTTAAAAACTTTTTGGACTGAATGTCAAAGAGATGAGAGATCATATCAAGCACCAAAAGAAGGATGACTGTCAGGCAGCACTTTCTGAATGTAATTTGTTTACAAAATACGTATCATACAAGCTGTGAGTGATTGCTGAAGAGAATTTTAAGGGCATTTCATAGCCCTAGGTATATCCAAATCTCAAAGTGAGGATACATCCGAAGTAAACAGATATTCTGTGACCCACAGGGTTCTTTTCTATTCCTCATTTATTCAGATAGTTTCAATGTTTTAATTGTGTGTTTATATGGTGTGACCTGCCATGGGATCTTCTGGTGAAGGATGGGCAAGAAAATAACAACAACAACACTGACAATAAAACATATCCACTCTATAGGAAACCTATTAAAATAAATCACCAATAAGATAAAATACAGAGGAGAGTTTATTTGAAACTGTTGGAATTTCTGTACATAAATATTTATGCTTTATTTCTTGGCTCTGATGACAGAGTTAAAAGTTGCTGAACTATCAGGTTTCTTGTTTAATACATTAGATAATTCAACCTATCAAGATACTGCAGACGTATGTAACAAGCAAGGGCAATACAAATTGGAATGACACTCAAGTTAGGATACAGAAAAGCCAATTTTAGAAATAGAAACCTTCATACTTTCAGTAAGAATAAAAGTTTGTACTTACTTTGGGTGTCGTATATCTGGTAGGGATCGATTGAGAGAAACTTTGTCACTCACAAAAATATTAAAGCCATTTTCTCGGTATGCCTGGTCCACTTGCTCGGCATCTGTCATAGGATACGGTTTTCCCTGTTCTCCATTTCCTATAACAAAAGAAGTGGAGCCATTAATACTTATAAAATTCCAGTGGATGAAAGCTGAATTCTGTCAATCTGGTCCCTCTAGATATTATGGACTACAACTCCCACTAGTTTCAGCTAGCACGGCTGGCTAGGCAATACTCATTATGCCACATTCTATCAAGGACACAGTATGATGTCCAAACACCACACTTTACATCTGTTAAAACTATCGAGCAGTTGAGAAGCGGATAATAAAACTGAAAGAACTATAGGAACACTTAACGGTGTTTATAACAAATACCTTGTTAACGGTTACTTTGAAAAAAAGGTCAGATTTAGGACTAATTAGATTTATCTCAATTTATAGGATGCAAAATATACACAACCTAGGAAGGCCAATCAGTTTCTTAAAAATATGTGGGGAACTTTCCTGCCCTTGTTCTCTGTTGGCCCCACTATTTGGTTTTGGAGGACACAAACCAGGTCTGGCAAATGCTCAATTTCTATCTAGATCAATCTGGTTAACTCTTATAACTCCCTCCTATTGCATAAAGTCTAGCAGGATGCTGTTGTCAGCACAACCTTCCCTCTCTCCACCAACTGGTACTACTGTACCACACAGAAGGCTGCCAAAATCAGGGATGAAAGCCCAAACAACCCCTAACTCCGTTCTAGGGCTGGTATGACAAATCTTCACCAGTTTCAGGCTTACATTTTTTGCCACTTCAACTGGAAAAGGGAGATTTTGCATGGCCTCCACACTCACATACCAATTTACATCATTCTGCTTCAAAATAGCAAGTTATGGCAGTCTCTGGTTTCCTTAACATCAGTCATCATTTTTCTCCCTTCCATTTATGTCCCACTGATGCTTTTAAGGCCTTTGCAATGGAAACTTGGGCATTTAAGCCTTCCAGTGAAGATTTAAATGGGGTGGTGTGCCACATGCAGTTCTTCCTTCTTTCCTTCTTGTCCTGCCCTTTGTGATACATCAAATTGTACTCTCAAGTGGCTAGCTTAAAAGACCTTGAAAGACATCATGCTTGTAGAATGGTTGGGAGGAAGCAGCATACAAACATAGCTGCTGTGCCTTTCTAGTTTGAAGTCTGAGGTCCTGTTGCATTTTTCAGTTTCTTCTCTTGGAACAAACAAACACCCATATGATAATATAGTAAATTATCAGAACTGAAAAGAAAAACAGAAGTAGTAGACTTCTTTGCTCAACCACTGCCCGAAGCACCTTCCAGACACTTGCTAGCAAAGGCCTGCTGACTTTCTTTTAAACTCTGCTAACAGTAATTGATACTGTGTTACATATAGCATACCCTCCCCCAGTACTTTGTGCTCAGTTCCATTTTACTTACAGGTTACTGAATATGTAATTCAATATTACATGCCTTAAGGCTGAATGAGTTATCATACACACCTGTACGTTGCAAGTCTTTCTTTATAGCATCCCTGTCATGCCAGTCCTTTTTCCTTTGTCTGTTTTCAAGATAAGCTTCTTTCTTCTGCCTTGTATGGAAACCCTTTTAAATAAACATTACCTATAAGTTTGGGAAAGCATTCAAGGCTAAACTGAATTACTGATAAGCCATATTTTCAAAACATACTCATAGAACTGTAGAGTTGGATGGGACCCCAACGGTCATCTATCCAACCCCCTTCAATGCACGACTCTCAACTAGATCATATATGACAGATGGCCATCCAACCTCTGCTTAAAAATCTCCAAGGAAGGGGAGTCCACCAGAATGGTGAATGCTGACCTACAGAATGACCCTGCCCTGGTGCGTCATCAAAGAACATTTCAAAAGCTGTGGGGTTTAACTTATGTGGCATTTTAAGAAAGGTCAAAGGAGTATTGCATCAATACCTTTGACAGTGATATTTGGTTTGTCATGTTTTGGATTTGCTTTCTGCTTAACAATCCATTGCATAGGGCTTTACTTAGCTGTTTTCTGTACCAAGTTAATGCATCTGAGTGAGGTACGTTTCCCTCTAAAATGAAGAATTACAGACTTGAAGCTAATCTTTCCTTCATTGTTTTCATCCCTTGCTTTAATGAAAGTGAGGTCAGAGTAGAAAGAAATATTAAATAATACTCTAAAAATGGATTTAGACTAATAGTTGTAAACAGCCCTTTATGTTGCCTACCAAGCTTAAAAATCACCAAAGAAATCTAGTAACATTCAATAGCTAAACATACACAAAAATGTAATTTTAATCTTTTGTTTAGTTGCTATTTGGTGTGCCTGGTTCCAGCTATGAATGGTTATTTAAGCCATGTAAATGCTATATAAAAATATAATAAAATCACCAATTAAGTGGCAGCATTATATAATGTTAGACAGAAATAGTAAAAAGCACTATTTTATTTCTAGTCAGATCAAATAACAAAACGTTTCTTATAATATATAAAGTGGTGAACAAAACAACAGATTCAGGTTTAGACCTTTTGTTAAAAAATTCTCATTAGTTATAAGAAATCCAACTCACTCTTAAATTACAGTATTTATAAGCTTTTTTGCAAAGTGCATGAATGTGATGAACAAATGACATACACAAAAATACAGAAATATAATAAAACTTTAAAATAAAAAAAATATATAGAATGATTCTTAGCATATTTTGTTATACATTTTGTGGCATATCTCATATAATTGGATTGCTAGAATTATGCCCAATACAGTATGAAATGCCTTTGTGTCAAGTTGTTGTTTGTTTGATATTTTGGGTGGGGGGTGGTAATCTGGAACTTCTCAAGATTACAACTTTACACCTTGCACAAAAATCAAAGATCATAAACTTAAGCACAGCCTAGCATGCAGCCTTAAGAAAAATCATTGTTTAAGATGGGCCTGCATTTGTGAGTACAGTTCCTCCTGCGTCAGAGATTGCACAAAAATTGCAATAAACATGGTGCTCTTGTGATATGTAATAGGAGGATGTTCCAAAGGTTAGTGCTGCAACACTAAATGCCCAATGGTAATACAGTACCTCCAGGAACAGAGGCAGTATGCCTCTGAATACAAGTTGAAAAGGAACCTAAGAAGGAGAAGGATATTGCCATTGTCTTGCTTTTGGTTGCGACGGTGGGAAACACAATGCTGGGCTAGATAGATCACTGATCTTATCCAACAGGACTCTTACGTTTTTATGGAGCAATATACTTCAACTATTGCAACAACAGACCATTTTTTGTGTTCTTTTGGAACAATATATTTTCACCATGGCGATACAGCCACCATTACCTTGAAGTAAGGTTACCAGATTTTTTCCAATGAATCCGGGGACACTTTCAAACTTCAGTAGGATAGATAGGATTTTGTCAGGGGACTGATTTGTAAATCCGGGGACTGTCCCTGGGAAACAGGGACATCTGGTAACCTTACCTTAAAGTAGGTGTCAATCTCCTTTTGAAAATTAAAACACACACACACTTTATTTCTTTTTTTAAAAAATACAAAACACCACACAGACACCCTTCAAAAACCATATCAGTTGGCTGGACGGACATTTGCAAGGGGCTACAAGTTTAATCCAAAATCTGATCCATCATTGGTATGGAATGAAAACTCATTTTCCTTTTAAGAACAAACATTTGTCTGTGGCAAGACCATCCTGAGAGATTGCTTCATTTTAATTCCTACTGGTAAAACTATTTGCTCTGGTGCTATTTCCTCCTTGGAATACTGTTGTATTCTGAATTAGAAATTATGTATTAAAACCAGCATAATACAAATGCGCAAAATAGAGGTATGCAGCAGCCAGAAGGTAAATTAGCAACCCAAATGTTAAGGCTGAAGAGCATGCATGTATTTGTGGGAGAGAACCAGTTATAGTGCCAAGCTCCTTTTTAGACAAAGCAGTAGCTGGCCTCTAACTGCCATAACAAGGACAAAAAAGCAAAGCTGTGGCTGCTGGCACTGTTTTTACTCACATGTGTGTAAACTTTCTTTTAATTCTAACAGAACCCCCCTTTTTTCAAATGAAGAAAGAGGAATTCAGAAGGCTGATTATTATTATGAATCCATCAGCACACTGAACTAGTGTAGCACAGTGGATAAGTTGTGAACCTAGAAATTTCTACTTCAAAGCTCACTACAGCTATTATCTTGTTAGAGGGCTTTAGGCAAACTCTATCAGCCTCAGTAGCCTCATCGGCAATAAAGGGAAAGCAATGCTGACCTACTTTAATGGGTGGTTGTGGCAATTGCAATAAAATCATGTATGTGAAGTTCTTAGAATGTTCTAAATGCGCTATATAAATTTCAAATATTATTACTTCAAGGAAAAATGCAGCCCTTTTTGGAGATATTGTTTGAAACAGCCATCTTTAATGAAGTAAAAATATCATGATATAAAGCTCCTTTATATCAACATTTTGGAGATAATGATTAAACATATTGGTGATAGATCATAACAAAGCACTCTTTGGTACTTCATGTATCTCAGTGCTGTTGACTCTGATCCAGAGGGACAAACATGTCCCTTCTAAGTGCTCTGCAAGCTCCAAATTTACAAAAAGAGAGAGCACAATATATCAGGAAGAATTTTTAATGGGGAAAAACGAGGAAAGGTTGCATGCACAGTATAATTTCCTCTTTTAAATCATTCTTGTGCCATGTTTGCCCAACCCACTTTTTTAACTCAAAGGTTTAAAGGTCTGGGAATTCTGTGTGGGGATAGCTTTGGAGGACTCAAAGTATGAATACACATGGATGGCTCTTTTTTGACTCATGAAAGCAGAACTCTCACACTTCACTGAATAAATTAGTGCAGAACTATTTTGATGAAGTAATTTGTATGCAAACAGTGATTACTGTTTGTTTACATCTTGCCCCCCCCCCCAGTTTTAGCATTTTGATAAACATTGAACATTCACCAACAGTGATAGCAGTTGACTGAATGCAGGAGAAGGCCTGGAAATGATCCTGATAACCTCCACAAGAGCTAAAAACCACACCTTAAGAAAATGTTTTTCTTCAAACAGCAAATGATGGAATAAAACAAAATATGTCTGATCATGTGGTAGTGATGCAACAATTGGACTTCCTTTCATGTAAGACAGGTGTATTTACGGCTGAGTACAATATTGCCTGAGAAGCAAAGACTTAAGAATCTCTAACCTTTTAGATAGCTATAAGTACAGTGGTACCTCGGGTTACATATGCTTCAGGTTACAGACTCCACTAACCCAGAAGTATTACCTCAGGTTAAGAACTTTGCTTCAGGGTAAGAACAGAAATTGTGCTCCGGTGGCGTGGCAGCAGCGGGAGGCCCCATTAGCTAAAGTGGTGCTTCAGGTTAAGAACAGTTTCAGGTTAAGAACAGACCTCCGGAATGAATTAAGTACGTAACCAGAGGTACCACTGTATCTATATAGCATAACTTAGCCGAGACCTGGGAGAAGAAAGGATTGAAGAAGATTGGAAGAAATTCAAGACTTACCTGCAGAAACATTGTGATTTAGTGGAATGCTAAGAAGGATGCTTGGTTATAAATAATTGGTCATCATTAAAATAGATTAAGAATTGATATTTAAGCATGTGGTCATAGATTTGGAAATAAGATGATAATTTGCTTGACAAAAATTATTAAAGATGCAAATGGGAGCGGGAGGCGTGAGGAAGCTCAAGAATATTATGAAACTTTGTTAAAACAAAGCAATAATGTTCATTATTATTGTATTTTCTTATTAAAAAACCTTAATAAATATTTATAAAAAAAAAAATATATAGCATAACTTAGGCTGCGAAATGTCAGGGACTCAACACAAATTATGAGCACATCTTTAAACTGTATAAGGAAGTGCAGCAGTTTATCTTCCCTGTCAAAAAACTAGGACAGCATCAAGTCCTAAATAATTAATATGACTTTTCTGGATAATATATAAATATTTTCCATCACCTATTTTACAAGAAAAGAGTATTGAATGCTTAACTCTCAAGACTTTAGACTCTATGAAACCTGATTCACAGGGACTTATTTCTATCTCACATTCACAATATATTTATAGCCCATTCAAAATTTGCCAAACAGCTGGCTTTTAGAAGGCACTGTCAAAGCCCATTAAGAAATGATGTCTAAAACATCTGTAGATGGTTATAATACAACAGGAAAATAGAACTGTCTTTTGTACCAGTTCTTGAAAAGGAAAATCAAAATCATGTGTTTTGATCTGGGCTTATTCTGAAATTATCCATATTTTATGTATGCCAATACAAAGATGTGGATTTAATTAATTGCACCTCAGACTTTTTCTAGGATGAGAAGGATCCCACACCAACCATATATTGCTACTTCACAAGAGCAGAAGGGAAATACAGCCTCTTCTACTTTTATGAATAGAGACAGAAGTTTGGAAAGGTTACTTTGCAAAATGAATATACACATAGTGGTAATAGAAATAAATCAGGATTTTCTATTGGATAGGAACTGCTGATTGCAAAATGATAAATGTAAATTCAGTGGGAAGCTTTAGATTATTGTATTGCACTAATCACAGGCAATTGATGGGAGGATGCGTATGAAGTGAGCTGCGTGGAAGAGATATTGATTATATGGTTATAGTCACCCTAGCTGGTAGTTCATATAGACAGATAGATATGAATAATGTAGCAAAAGGTGAATAAAACTTTTTAATCCCTCTATTAAGGATTGACCACTTAAGTTTATGTGCAGCATGTTCAAAACAGCGAAAATAAAGTATTGCTAACAACAATTAATCATTAATTTATGAAATTCACTACTGCAAGATGTTGAGAAGATGCTAAAGGGCTATTACTCACTGAGCATCCATATACAAAATACTACATTTCTGAATTTTGGATGTTAACATAACTTTATGCCTTGTTTGTCATATTCCAGAAGCATCTTGTTGTCTACTGTTTGAAATGAAATACTTAATTCTTTTCGTCTTTGTAGCAACATGTGTAATATACAATCATCAATTGTTCCCTGCAGATATGTTGATTGAAATGTAGTGTCTTTTACACTGTAGACCAAAATTTGTTTTAAAGACATATCATATCATAAACATTAATCTTATCCAGGACAATAGAACAGCTACAACTAAAATACATGCCCTACCAAATACAGTAAAACCAAGCTGTGGTTGAAAACAAAGCTAAAATCGCAATTAGCAGCAACAAAAAGACGAAACGTATAAGGAAGTTTTTCGCCTGGTACACAAAACTCACCAGGATGTTTGCCAGGTGAAAAGCCCTAAGAAAAGCATTCCACATAAAATGCCATTTCCTGCTTGTTGTATTATGGCACAACACAGAGAAAAGGGCATCCTTTGACCTTAAATGGAGGCCAAGTTCATGTGGACATCAAAACAGACAGAAAACTAAAAACTAAACTAAAATAAAATAAATTGTCCAGTAGCACATTATAGACCAACTAAGTTTGGTCTTTGTGCATGCACACGAAAGCTTATACCTTCCAGCAAATGACAATGAATGCTCATTAAATAGCCAACACCATCTAATTTCCCTGAATACAAATCAGGATGAATGCTCAATAGATAAGAACATAAGAAGAGTCTGCTGGATCAGGCAAATGCCCCATTGTAGTCCAGCATCCTGTTCTCACAGTGAGCCTGAATCCTGTTAAAATTAGTCTGAATCCTAGCAAAATGAAAGCTCTGTAGGTGAGTGTCCCTGATCATTAATTTGTGTGTCCTGGGTGAGGTCACTCTCTCTCTCTGAAGGAGCTAGTGCTCTGCCACTAGACACACATGTGCCCTACGTGGCCAGGAAAGCATTTCACCAACTTTGGTTGTTAAGACAGCTATAGCTATTCCTGGATCAGGGTAGCTTGTCCACAGTTGTCTGTGCATTGGTAACCATGCGGCTGAATTACTGCAATGTGCTGTATGTGAGGCTATTCTTCGGAGGTGGAGGCTGAAACTGGTGCAGAATGGTTGTTTGTCAGTGAAACTGCTGCCAGCATACAACACCTTGCTTGTGGGATTTTCACTGGTTGCCAATCTGCTACTAGGCCAAGTTCAAGGAGATCAGGACTGGTTTACTTGAAAGCCTGTCTTATCCCTTATATACCCAGTAGATCACTGTGGTCTGCAAGATAATTTCTTCTTTAAGTTCCAATTTCAGAAGCTCATTCTGCAGTAACTCAAAGCAGGGCTTTCAATGTGACTGACCCTGTTCTGTGCAATAACATTCTTATTGAGATATGACACTCTTCCTATAAGGCTCAACACTCCTACAACAGATTTCCCCCTCTGAAATAGCCACATGCCACTCAACAGGTTTTGCAGAATATGTACGTTAACTTGTCTGAGCAGCAAGGTAGATGGAAATATGTGAACCTTCCAGAAATGTAGATCAGCTATAGAAAAATCTTGCTTATGGAAGCCATAAACAGAGGTCAGTTTGGCATATAGAAGTGGCCCCACACTTCCTTTCCTGGGATATAAGTTTTAAATTGTTTTAAATGATGTAAGCTGTCATGGGAAAATAATGTATTTTGAATGGCAACTAACAAATTACTTTAAATAAATAACTGTGGAACAGATTCCCCTTCCTTGCACTGCCCTGTTGTTCTGCCTTTGCGTATGTTGAGGGAGCCAGGGGATACAGAACTCTGTTAAAACTTGTGGGGAATGGGCCATACTTTGATGTAGTGCTGACATTGGGAATGATCATATCATCAGTTTAAAATTATTTCTTTCAGTAAGCCTTTGTATCATGAATCCTGTTCTGTTTTATTCTCTGATGTTTTAATTCATGTTTTAAATTTTGTATTTTGTATGCTTTTACTTTTTGAAAGATGCTTTGAGACTCAAATGTTGTGAAAAGCAAGGCATGTCTTTAAAAAAATAAATAGATAAAAATATACTTTCCACCTTACAGAAAACACAGATTACAAAAAAACAAACTCTGGATTTTGGAAAGTTCTGTCACTTAAGTCTGATTAGGCGATCTTGGTCAGCATCCTGACAGAGAAACAAATCCACAACTTCCCTTTCTATGTCTACACATAAATACAACCATAAACAATGAACTGAAAGCATGAGCAAAGGCCTAGGGTTTTACCCTCAAATGTAGTACAGAAACTAGTTAGAATTTTGTTTAGAAATGTAGTTACAAAATGAGGAAGTTTAATTATTGAAATAAGCATTTTCTGGTTCATAGAATTAGAAGGAACCCTCATGGGTCATCACGTCCAACCCCCTGCAACACAGGAATCTCAAATAATTGTGCTGTGTTTGAAAACAGTGGGGATGGGGAGACATTTCCTTTTAGGGTACCGATTTAGTTCCAGACTTAGCACTTTTCTACTCAGTATCACACAACAGGCTCCCTTTCCTCACCAGATGTTCTGGTGACTACAGTATTACCAAGAGTTTGTGATATGGACTACAATATATCATTCAAGATGCAACATAGCCACACTGGTTGGTACTGTTACAATACTTGAATAATTTGCCCTCCATGTCCACAGTACAGTCTTAAGACTGAGGATAAGATGACTGCATGGCAGATGACTTCTTTTGCATGCTTGCCAAATATACAAACAAGAGGATACTGCTTGACTTTACAACAGACAGTCCTCTGAGAGGTGTTAACACATCCAGAAAACTAAAATGCAAAAACTAGCTTGTGGATGTTACTGAGAATGCAGTTTTCATCCTCCATCACCAGGTGTTATGATTACAATGGTACTAATATTCCCATGCACTGCACAGTTCATAGAGTCTTCTATTACAGTGACCTGCAAATCTATATTTTTTGTAATTCTAGGGCTAGATTTTTTTTTATGACATGCTAACTAACAGACTAAGAGGAGGCTTAGAAAATTAATCACAGCTTTGCAGAAGTAATCTAACAAATGTTTTCCTAATGAGGAGAAAGATGAAAATACATTATTAATTATAAGCTTTATGATCCAACTGTACTCAGCTTTGTGAGATCATTTTGTAATAAACTAATGCTGCAACAGAGAGCCACTAAATGTTGTAGTCTTTTTGGTAAACAAATACTTGCAGTTCTACCATTATTGGTTTCCACTCCACTGCTGAGTGAAAGAGCTATGATAGGTACATTAAATTTGGCATGACTTATAAGGACCAGAAACCAATATTAATTATTTTTAAAGTTAGGCATCTGCAAAGCCACTGATTTCTCACAGCACTAATCTCCCTACAATTTAAATTAAACCAATACATTGAAGGCATTCATTCATTCATTCATTACATGGACAAGCTGTAGCAACCCCCTGGCTCACATACTGACTCCAGCACAGCTGCAGACAATATCTGGCATGTCTCTTTCCATTTTAGATCAACCACAATTTAGTGTTACATCCCAGCACTAAACCGTGGTTAATCTTTACTATGGTAAGTGAAAAGCCAGCTTCATAAACCATTGCTGGAAGCTGGTTTCCTCTCCCCACCCTCACTGAGGATAGTTAAGAATACTGCATTTTATCTAGGTTCAGATGTTATGGCATGTTATAATCTAACATAGAAGCAAAAGCTAACTCCTCCTCATGGCCTCAACAGAGGAGGTAGCCACTATTCCCAACTGCAAGCACAGCAGAAGGTTACACATCAAAGCACACACCTCTTCCACCAATCCCAGCCTATGGTATAGCAGCCGAGAGATATGAAATGAGGCTCAACATAATTGAGAGGAAGATAACTTTCCACTTCTCTGCCAGCATCTCTGGTACATTTCCCTTCTTCCATAAACCCAATAATATATCCTGAATGCACCCTGCCCATGACTCTTCTCTCCAAGGCCTACCTGGTTCTTCTCACAACTGTGTTTAAACACTTGTTAAAGATTGGTCTGTTCCCTCTGTCAAACGCAAACATAAATTTCTCTGATAATGTTTTCCACCCCAGACACTCTTTCCCTTCCTAGTGTGCCAAAAAAGGTTGTTAGGGCTGTGGACTAGGTCTGTGCACATAATTTATATATAATACCTAATTAGGCACCCCTAAGAATATTATTTTTTCTTGAAATCTGAATAGCAGTGAGGGCAATAAAGTGTGAAAATAGAAGAACAAACAAAAGTCTATGAAATGGCAACAGAAGGGATTCATGTTTAGGGCATTCAAGTGAAGACAGAACAAGTTTATAACTGATATACCAGCAGGAACTTTCAAAACTCATTGTACACATTGCTAAGAATTTATGCTCATTATTTTGGGAGACACTGCACATTTGTGTGTCACAGCATTTTGCCTTGAATGAAGCCTTTTTCATTAATACTAAAGAAATAAAGTTACCATAGCTGTACAATACAGAACTAAATGTATATATATTTAGATAAATGAAAAGAACATTACCTTAGGTAGCTGACTGAGGCCCTTTCTCTATAAGACTCACAGATAAAATATAAAACTGATCACCTAAATGAGTCGTATGTGCTTACTCAAAACTAAAACACATATACGCCAATGAATTCCCAAGTTAAAACAACAAGTAGTCTTGCAGCAGTAACAGATTTACTCTGCCATAAGAGTCCACTTCTACCAGCATGAGGAAACTGCTGCTTCCATTAGATATGCACAGGGTTGCAACCTTACACCCTTTACTCTGAGGTGACCTAAACAATGAGAGCCTTATAACAAAGAAGATTAGTTTACCAATGACAGCTCATGCTTTTCACCTTATTTTGCTCCTTAATGACAGGGTGCCAAAACAAGAATAACGCCAGCACGTTAATTTAAAAGGGAAACCTAGAAACTCTTAATACAAAAGATGCCCAATCAGGGGTTTTTTTCTTAAAAAAAGAACAACAACCTGGTAATCTAGAGATCTTCTGCGTGAGCACTTGCAAAATCAACCTATGATTCGGTCTGGTTCAAAACGGGAACTGCCTATTCCCCCTCCAAAAAGAAAGAAAGAAGAAAACTCTGCCTTACTTTCTCCACCTCCACCCAGTTAACTTATTAGTAGAACAGGCAAGATCAGGTAAGCCAACTATGACTTACAAGTCTTGCAAAGGGTATTAGCCCAGGAGAGGAGGGTAACGGCCCAGGAGCGGAGCCTGCCAAAAGCCACATTGCATGGGGGGGGGGGGTCACAAAGCCTCCCTCCACCCCACCCCAGACAGCTGCTTTATCCTCAGCCACCTCTTGGCCTGAAAGGAAGTGTGGCTTCCTTCCTCTGCCCCCCTGTCACCCCCTCATACTAATGGGTCAATGCCCTGGATGTGTGTGTGAAAGAGAAACATCTGTGTAGCTCAGCCATCATTTCCCTCTGTGTGTGTGTGTACACACACACACATATACACACTGGATGTGTGTGTATCTGTGTGCGTGTGTAAGACAGAGAAACCTCTATGCGGCTCAGCTATCCTTTCCCTCTGTGTGTGCGTACACATACACATATATAATGTAAACGTATAGGCAATGCAGAGGCCCTTCACCCCATAGAGAGCGGCCGCTTCCTTTTCCGCCACCACTGACTATAGAAAATAATAATAGTCCGAGTCGTCCCCTCAGGAGGATCCTCGTCTCCCGGCTACATCCGAAGTAGCAACCGCTCTTCCCCACAAGACCCCAGACGTGAGGCGAAGAGACAGAGAGGGGGGGGGGAGAGAGAAAAATATGCGGCTCCCTCCACTTCTCACCTGCGCTTCTCCTCGGGCTGCTGCCGCCGCCGCTGCCGCCGGTACCGCCCCAGCTGCCGCCGCCCCGCGGGCTCCCCCCGCGCCTCCGCCGCCTGCCGCTTCTCTGCCATCGCCGCCATCCAGCTGCCGCTCGCGGTAAAGCGACCAAAGCCCCACGTTGGGAAGGAAGACGAGGGCGGCCAGCGCCAGCCCCACCGCCTGCAGCAGCCGCTTCTGCTTCCGCCGCATCCGAGAAGCCGCCGGGAAGCCCCCACCCCAACTTTCCCCTCACACAAGGGGCTGAGGCGGCGGTTACGGCGGTTACCGCGGCGGCGGTGGCAGCAGCACTCGAGCAGCGCGCGAGGCAAAGCCGACCCGCCAACTCCGCTCCGTCAGGCACTTCCGCTCCGGAGGGGTGGGCACTACCACTCCCACCGCGAGCGGGTGGGGGGGGGAGAGAAGCTTGGCGTTGGAGCGCCGCCCAGAAACCTCGAGGCTAGGCCACGCCCACCTATAGTGCCCGGCACCAAGCAGGGGGCGGGGGGACAGAAGCATAGCAGCTCCGGCTCCTCTCGCCGCCAACCGCCCCCCTTAAATATTTTGTAAATGGTACTGGCCGTAGTCTTCCCCTGTGGGCTGGTGGTGGAGCTGACAGGGCCAGAAGCTTAAATAGGAGCGAGTGCGAGGAAGAGGGTAGACCGGGCGGAACCTGCCTGCCAGCAAGGCTGCCTTCCCTGCGCTGTGCCATAGGGCTGTAATTAGGCACCGCTTACATTACTGAATGTGAAGGGAAGAAGTTTGCAGCAGAGGAGCCCTTATGCTGGGGGGGGGGGGGGTTGCGTGAATCTGCACGGGCAGGTTAGAAGGCGGGGAATTATAGTGCTAGCAGAGATCAAGCGGGACGGAGCAGCCCAAGTGTTGTTAAAAGAGGGCAGTACCCAGGATTAGGAAATTGAAAAGGCTCAGCCTCAAAGCATTTAATTCCTTTACCGCCTTGAGCAATATGTTGGAGGAGACTTGTCGGGTTGGTTTGTTTTTTAATTAGTGACTGAAGTAAAACCTTCTAGGAGCGCGAGGGAAGTGATGGAGCAATGTGGAGAGACTTTCAATGCTCTTAAAATAATGCGATACGCTTTTATTAGGTTTTCCAAGCGTCAGAGCCCTGCTGTGAATTTGGATCATAGGTAAACAAAAGAAGCGTGCCCAGTATACATGGAGAAGTTCAAAAATTCCCCCAAGGTGCTGCTGTTCAATATCCTCTAACCACGGAGTGATCTGCAGCCTTTCCACCTTTGCACCTTGTTAAATTGTACATTTAACTATATTCTAATCTTGTAAATACCGCCTTTTGTTTGCCAACTGCAGCGGTTTTTTGTTCTTTTCAAACTCCTTGCGCACTTGCTAGAATTCAATAGCTGAAGGTTTTATTTTGACTTTATATAATTGTCAGTAATTATAGTCATAACGGGGAATTAAAAAGGCTTCTTTTCACTGCCACTGCTAGGAGATGTAAATAACTTTGAATATCAAAAAATGGTAATGCAAAATAAGCTAGTGTCTTTGAATTTAACTTTCATTTCACTTCCAAACCAGAGACAAAATAGCTTCATAGTACTGACAGCAAATTGGTTAGGATCCCCAAAGCTAAAAAAAATGTTCATTTTAAGTGTGTATGTGCTTGCTTGTAAATCAGAATATTCAATACACACTGTAAAAGTTGACACTTCAGTCCTATATACTTTCAGCTTATGGCTGGTATTTGCTTTGAATCTTACATAGAACTGAGATACACCATCTGCAACTACTTGTTGGTCTGTGAACATGTGTAGTTTCAAATTATGCAGAAGAATCAGGCCTTTTCAGCAGTAAATCTTAAAAGTTGTTCCACAAACGATAACAGGACATAATATTGCTAGATGTATTTAGTGTCAATTTTTGGCACTGATAAATATTATTCCATGACATGATCAAAATGAGTAAATGTGTGTCTTGTGAAGGGAAAGGCAATTTTTTCAAACTTGGCATACAGGAAATATCACACCACACTGTTAGTCTTTCAGGTACCAAGAGGGAAAGTTGTTTAGACTTCCCACGGTTACTTGAGCCATTAATTCTTTGTTTGGCATCTGCAGCCACAGCAGCTGGTATAGCTGACACTGGCAATTGTTCATCAGCCTACTGCTTGAGTGTGTTCCACCATATCATAAACAAATCAAGTCTTGGCCATGACACAGCATTTCAAATAACTGTTCTCTCTCCTCCTAACAATTTCTTAACACTGCAGTCCAGTGCATGTTGACTCACTAGTGTTTAGGATTGTAGCGTAAGTTAAGAACAAACAACCTGTATAATTAGGAAGAGGAATGCTGCGCAAGAGCATTTTAAGTTAAATAGCTGAACTATTGCAAAAGCACATGCTGCTGGGTTTGCATCTTAAATAAATTAGTGTCTTGCAAGTGGAATTTCTACATTTACATTTTAATTTTTATTGCATTAAAATGTTCTATTTTTAAATTAAAAGTTTCATTTTTCCTTGCCTCCACACATATTTTCTCTCCCCCCTCTGCCATCTAACCCTCCTGTGAAGAAATATAAATTTAAACTCAGCACATAATCCGCTAGGTGGCAATCTTCCAGCTAATTCTGAATTCATCAGATGCCAGGCAAATTATCCAACAATTCATTTTAAGTGCAAGTTACAGCCCCTACGTTTGTATAACCTGTAAGGCTTTGGAGTTGCTCACTGTTTTCTTTAAAACACACTGCTCCATGGCATATTAATGGCAGAGATCCCCACAGTTTCATTTTTTTCATCTCACTGTGTTCCTCTTTGTCATCACTGTATTATCATCAATGGTGCAGTGAATAATACTCTGCCCGTTGGTGAATAATGCATAACCACTTAAATTGTAAACCAGTAAAGAAAAAAGCTTTCTTTAGAGATTTATACCTTAAATTGCCATGAGGGCAATTGTTATATTTACTATTTTATATTTACCAACCTGAGGTGGCTGCACCAGCATATTAGCCACAGAAAAGTCTCTTTTGTTGCCATTTTAATTCCGCATTTTCTTTGTAATCCGTTTTGGTAACTCCTTTAATCTCTGTGCCCAATAATAAGCATTTTTCTATAATCCTCCTCTATTAAACCTTCTCCTTTTTTCCTTTTTGCTTCAAAACTGCTTTCCCCCCCTTCTCTTTCTGTATCCCTTCTCTTTCTCTTTTCTTCGGCCTTTCCTCCCATTTTCCCGTTTCCTAGTTTACAGGCCTCTTTTTCATAGCACCGTGTCAAAACCTGTGCTTTTTTGTGTGGCTATTCACTTATAGGAGTACAGTCACCTCTCCATTTTTTGCTGCCTCTTGCAGCCATTTTGTGCTGGCACCCATGGCACGTTGATCAAGATATGAATACTTTTCAACATATTTTGACTCTAAATCTCTCTCCTGAATTGCAAAATTTTGCGCTAATGTTGTAAGCAGCCCATTGCTTACTGTAAGAAAGGGTTACTGATGAGGGTTAATTCAGAGCAAACCATATGAAGCTGATCCTGGAGTTGAGTGTCTCTCTCTCCTGTTTGTGTGCATTTAGAAATGGCTTGTTGTCTGGGTGGGCTTTTACTTAGGTCAAAAGACTGCCTCTGTATAAACTCTTCGGTTTGCCCCAATTTATTTCTCAAATTAGCCTTGTTTATGTCCTCTGCCACGGCCAATTCTATGGCCAAATTTATTGAAGGACTTGTATTCCTAGATTCTTGCATGTTCCCTTTAAGATTTATTGACCAGTCCAAAGCAGGAAGTATCTTGTATCAGCTTGCTTGACTCTTTTTTACTCTACTGAAGGAAAAACTGTGTGATTTTATTTTGTCTTTTCTGAAGTTCAGGAGAGCTACTTGTAAAGTTTGGCATAATTCCCAGGGCTTTACATGCCTTCCTTGTGTACACCATATTGGTCAACCATTTGGGGAGAGAAGAGAGCAAAGCCTTTAAGCATTAAGCTTGTGTAGAGTCCCACAAAGAGTTACATCCAACAAAGTGGAGAGGGGTTAATTCTTCCATTTCTTTCATTTCTCTAGTAGTAGTAGTTTCTTCTTCTTTGGCGATCACTTGTAGCCACGTAAGATTGTCTTCCATGAACACGGCTTTAACAGTGAGTCCTAAGTGACTGTGGAGGGCAATTCTGAATCCACACATCCTTCCACAGTGGGGACATAGGTTTCCGGGCAGAAGTTGATCATGGTGAGGGTTTGCCAAACCTCCCTTCCTCTTAGCATGTTTCCCCCTTTCGTCCTGAGTTCGAGTGTCTTCAAAGTCCATGACTTTGGCAATGGTTGTTCTCCAATTGGAGCGCTCGCAGGCCAGTGCTTCCCAGTTGTTGGTGTTTATACTACATTTTTAAAGATTTGCCTTGAGAGAGTCTTTAAACCTCTTTTGTTGACCACCAGCATTATGCTTTCCACTTTTAAGTTCAGAATAGAGTAGTTGCTTTGGAAGACAATAATCAGGCATCCACACAACATGACCAGTCCAACAAAGCTGATGTTGAAGAATCATTGCTGCTCATCGTATTTTTAACAAAACACTGATTACTACTATCTCTTTCCCCTCTGTGCACCTCATAGAATCCAGCATAGGTCTCTCGTTACCTCTATCTCTCAGCTGCCTCCTCAGTCCTTATTGCACAATCTAGAAAGTATAGAAAGCCACATGGATGCATTAAAATCAACATAGTGTACATAAATTGTTCTTGTGTATATAGTTTTATCAGAAATCCTGGTTTTTTCATAGTTATCTGCTTTTTAGATCAGGTAGCTCTGAATGAGGTTGGCTTGCTAGTGCTTAAGGAAATTACATATTCATAGGAACATCGCTGAATACCCCAGAGTATAAGAAACATTAAATTAAATTAAGGATGCAACCTATCCAATCAATTTCCCACTGACAAGGTATGCTCTATATACTAAATGAATTAGTAAATGGGAGAGCAAACCCAATTAGATTTGAGCATAATTTTTGAATATTGACTGACTCCCAAAATTCATTACACTTAGTTTAATAAGGCACCCATCACGTAGCTAGCTCTCCCAACACAGTCACTTCCCAGAAATGTTAAAATATATTCTAGATAAGATCTACAGATCTAAGGCATGCTGCGGACCGTGGCTTCTCCTGCAAAAAAATTGTGGACAGGTTGTGTTTTAGTTGGAACAATTTTATTCCACATTTATAAGCCTTTCATGTTTCAGAAACAGGAACTCCTAATTCCTGTACTTAATTTTTCAACAACGTTAGCTCTACTCCTGATTTGATGTAAGTTTCACTGTGGTATCCAGTGAAATGTAAACTGGAATAGTTTGCCTCCAGCCTAGTTCAGCACTGTAGACAGCTCCTCAGTGACAATGGGTATGGCACACATACATTTTTGGGATTGCAATAAATCTTGCAAGACTGTGTCACTCTTCAATTCTGTATTATGATTTCTGATAACAAAGTTGCTCTGAATGAAACCAAAAGCTGAGCTTTTCCTATCCAAAACCAAGTTCTATTATGGATCATTCACTGAAGACTTGCCACCCCAAAATCAGTACCAGAACTTAGAGGTCTGTATTATGTATTATTTCTGTACACTGATAAAGTATTCTTAAATGTAGAACACTCTATATATTCTGTGATAAATAAAACATCCATCATTATGGTAGTAGCTTCCTAAAGCTACTAATATTCTTCTATTCTAAAAAAGAGAGCTTATTTTTCCCACATCACATTCCATGATTAATTTTATGACTCTATTTAAAAAAAGAACAGTGCCAGATACTTTGCTACAGTAACATGAGGGTTACATCACAGTGAAATTAATGTTTTTCATTCCAGCTTCGCTTGTAATTTGTTTTTCATATAGTGATTTATTTTTGCAATGGTTTCAACCTTCCCCTTCAAAGGGCATGAATTTTTATGCACCGAACCACTGAGCGGCATCTTTTTTTAGAATCAATGAATGAGTCAGTCTGTAAATATTGGGTGAAAACATTCCGCTATTTCCCTAGAACATTCAACAACACCTCCCTGTGCCTTCCAAGTCTATTTCAATTGAAATGATTCTGTAATATGAAGGGAATTTAATTATAAATAAATATTATTCTATAGAATAACATTTGGAGCACAGAAGAACACCCTTCTCATTTAATACACATTGTCCTGAACCCCCAGCCTACCTAGTGGCAAGTCCCATACAGTATGTCAAGCCAAAGTTCAACAAACAGGAAACACTGTGCGGGGTCAATCCATGTAAGCCAAGTTCAAAGTCCACCAGCCAGGAAACACAGTCCAGAGGTGAACCCAAAGCACAGTCCTGTAAAGGTCCTGGAAAATCCAAGCCAAGATCCATTAACACGAGCAGTTGAGCAGACAGCCCCATGGTTCTCCCCTTTTTTCTCTTGAGTCTTGATTGTAGTACCTGGGTTTGGTGAGGCATGTAACCCTCACCTGTCCTGAGCCAAGTCCAGCTGAGGAATAATACACCTCTTCCCTGAACCAAGAGCTCCACCTGGCCAACTAGTGAGCTGGGCTGTGTGTCCTGGCCTGCCTCAGCCTCCCAGAGCGTATCTCCCGCTGCTCCCTGTGCTTCAGAACCTGCCTTGTTCATGGAGATGGGTGCCTCTCTGGCTCTGATGATGCTCTTCTGGTCCTTGCAGACTGACCCCCATCCTCTCACCATCCTCTGTTATCCTGTGTGTACTTTCTGCAACCCCAACATCTTTTCCATCATTGGCTTGTCCCGGTAGGTTCCAGTCGTGGCTACATCCCACACTGGGATCCTCTTCCTCTTCCTCATTCATCATACACACACACACACACACACTACACTTTAGGATGTGCCTGGGTCTACATAAATCAGGCCTAACCCTCCATCAACAGATGGGGGTCAAGTTCACCCTGACAACACTGGGGAAAACAACAACAATCCCATGTTCTAGGTAGCCCTTAACCATGATGAGGTATGAATTTTCATGTGACATTTTAGGGACTCTCCCCCTTAATTTTGTAAATGATGAATGCATTTACTCTTGCAGCTTTCCAATTCTACACCTACTGGAATGAATGAGAAAATTAAAAAATTATACAAGTAAGATAAAATGCTGTTAATTATCCATGGCCAGTAATGGCTCTTGACAAGCCCTTTACAAACTACAATTTATTAATCTTACTCTGAAGTAAGAGGCACTGTCATGGTGTTATAGGGATGGGAGGATGACAGGTGGGTGAAGTCCCATTGCACGAGTGAATGCCTGCTCATGTTCAATTGGATCTTGCTTTATGCCTTGAAAATTCAGGAGGGGATAGAAAATTCAGGAAGGGATGGGCAATGGGATCTCATCTCCCTCCTCAGTCACATGCTCAAATCCTAGCACCTTGGATGCCACATTTAATGAAATTGCTTCTGAGAACTTTTAACGGAACTGAAATTGACGAGGCCTATATTGATGGTTTGATATGACTTTCTAAAAATAGAGCATGACAAAACTAGCCCTGACACAGGATGCATATTATTGAAGGATTTTCTTTCTGATCCTACTGGATTAAGATTGTTTACAGTCATAAAACACATCCCAAAAGTCAATGTTAGCAGCTGCCTTAGTTTACTTTTAACAAGCCCAGGCTTAGCTGGGCAAAAATGAATGCCCTGGTTGATAAAGCCTCCATTCCTTTTGTGAAACTGCACTCCTAAAGCTACTCAGCAGTATGTTTAAGGGGAGCAAGGAATATCTCTTAGTTCAAAAAGAGACTTGTGCTGTTATAATTTTCATGGTCCATAGTGGGAAGGCAGAGGAAAGTGAAAAATAGTTCTATAGGCATGCCATGTTTATCTGTGTTATCAAGGATCCTTTGGAAGAGCTTCCTGCTGTGTAACTCTTTAACCCAGTTCTGCCCTTTATATTAGCCATATGTTTTTGATTATTTTTCATGGCAGGAAGAGATTGCAGCTGTTTAGGCTTCAAAACAGCTGTTGAAGAGAGCAGTGATGGTGACTCACTGGGAGGTTAAACAAGGAAAGGTGATTCATTCCACCATGGGCTAGTGCTAAAACCCCAAGTGGCGAGAGTACGGTTGTGCTCATGTCCTGCTTGTGGGCTTCCCATAGACATCAGGCTGACTACTGGCAAAACAGGATGAAGGACTCGATGGGCCATTGTTCTGATCTGGCAGGGCTCTTCTGATGTAAGAAGTAACACAAAGAAGCAATTTGGTCTTCTTCATAAACACGTTTCTCTATTTTCTTTTCCATTGCGGGTTCTTGAATAATAACATTTTTGTGGCTTATCTTACAACCCTGTACCCACTTTCCTGGGAGTAATCCCCTCTCAACTTGATGGATTTTTTTTTTACTTCTGAATAGATAATAATAATAATAATAATAATAATAATAATAATAATAATAATTTTATAATTTATACGCTGTCCATCTGGCTGGGTTTCCCCAGCCACTCTGGGCAGCTCCCAACAGAACACTAAAAACAGAATAAAACTTCAAACATTAAAAACTTCCCTAAACATGTGTAAGATTGCTCTTTCAGATTTGTACCACCATCATTGCCTGCTCTATGAAACAGGAAAAAGAAAAAGGCGCTTTTCATAATGCAGAATGTGCCTTTAAAAAAGAAATGAAAGTGAGGCACATTTGAAAATATTAATGCTGAGGTCCTAAAGAATAAAAGATCTAACCAAGTCCCACGGGCTATATTTCCAAATAAAAGTGTTTAGGATTCATCCCATTGCATAAACACTGCAAATGTTAGCATGTAGTTTTGAGAACTGCTCCCATTGGGAGAGGTGCAAAGGACCGGTAGAAGAAAGCTTGTGAGGAATGTGTTTTATTGGCCATCATGAAGATGAGGAACAACACTACGTATAATTTTTAAGAGGGTACATAAGCTCTTATACCCTTCAGCCTAAGCTGCATTGGTTTATGTTAGGATAAAGAGTCATTGTTAGGGGTAGCTGGGACATTCACAATGGTGGTGGGAAGGAAAAGGTTAAAATCTCCAGGTTGAATGTTGGCCTTCAGCTATTTCTGCTGCACCATTCTGATCTCCTCCAATTGCTATTTTTTCTATACGTATTTGGGTTGTTTGGTGGTCCAAAAGGTGGAGTACAGTATATATTTGGAGACCACCTTCCTTCTATAACTTCATAATGTTCCAAATGATACTAATGTTCTAAAGCAGATCTGAGACAAGAGGTGCTTGAAACTCTGTGCAGTTTTGATTTTCCCTCTGCATAGAAGAACCATTCCGACTTTCCCTTTTTATCTTGGACCTCTGCTTTGGAAGCCAATAACAATTGTTCAGACATCCCCATTGGATTCCATCTCTGTTCACTGTTGGCTAATGTAGCTTTTTAATACTAATATGCCAAAAGGAACTGGATGTGTCAATAGCACCATTCTCTTGATGATGTGTAATAAGGGGAAGAAGAATCAGAAGCTGCACTGCTAGAGACACTTGTGTGCATAATAAAATCTGTTCATCACAGTGAGATCATTGTCTGTTAAAACGAGCACAGACACAGATTTTCTTCCTCATGCCCATCACTACTGCAGGGAACCAGTAGGGCATCATTAATGTTGTCCTCCAAACATAATTTCTAAACTGGACAAGAGCAAGAGACATCTCCTTTCACATTCCTTTTGAGTTATTTTTTGCATGCGTCTGCGAGCTCCATGGGCCCCATTAAAATACATAGGATTCTAGAAAAGGAATGAGAGACAAAACAATTTCTTGACTCAGCACAAAACACTTAAATATTAAAGCAATGAAGTGGGGGAGGGTAATAGGCTGTGACAAAACTTATAGATGCATAAAAGCTAAGATTTTTGTGTGTATATATATATTACTGTAGAACCAGTAATATTTATGATGTGATGTTTATTTATAACCCAGTTATTTAAAATTTATTGAGTGGTATCTAGTTGCAGCAGCCCACTTGCTCAATTGCCATTCCAGTAGTGTTGGAATAGTGTCATTCCTCTTCTTGTTGTTGTTTAGTCGTTTAGTTGTGTCCAACTCTTTGTGACCCCATGGACCAGAGCACATCAGGCACTCCTGTCTTCCACTGCTTCCCGCAGTTTGGTCAGACTCATGTTGGTACTTTCGAGAACACTGTCCAACCATCTCGTCCTCTGTCGTCCCCTTCTCCTCAATCTTTCCCAACATCAGGGTCTTTTCCAGGGAGTCTTCTCTTCTCATGAGAGTGTCATTCTTAGTGTGGATCAACAACCAAACCCAGTAGGTTCCTTCTGCTTACAAATCTATTGTGAAACTCCTAGCACAACTGCTATAATTATACTCTGTTAACAGTTACGCTTGTGTGCTACTGATTGTTGAACAGCAGCTCTCAAACTTCTTGTGTTAACACCATGTGTGATCTCATCCATTATAAGTAAAAAAATGAATGGTGAAGTTACCTATTACAGTGGTACCTCAGGTTACATACGCTTCAGGTTACAGACTCCGCTAACCCAGAAATAGTGCTTCAGGTTAAGAACTGTGTTTCAGAATGAGAACAGAAATCATGCTCTGGTGGCGTGGCAGCAGCAGGAGGCCCCATTAGCTAAAGTGGTGCTTCAGGTTAAGAACAGTTTCAGGTTAAGAACGGACCTCCGGAACGAATTAAGTACTTAACCCGAGGTACCGCTGTACATTCAGTACACTCAGAGAAGAGAACAAGGAAAAATTATACAGAGGTTTGTAGGAAATTTTGTTTCCTACAATTGTGCTGTTTTTACTATCTGCATTTTAACAGATTCATTTTTATGTCTTAAATCCATTATAGTTTAATTACTTTTTAACCATTATCTTTTATATGCTTTTAGCTATCTGTATTTTATCCATGCTGTTTTAATTTTCTGAGCCCCAGTCCTGGGAGCATGGTGGGATATAAATCAATAAGTAATAGTAACACAGCAGCTCTCATTCAGCTTTCCTATTTCCAGCATATAAAAGTGTGAATGGTCTACTAAGCAAATTATTGCAGCAAAAGCCACATGAGTTTGGATGAAACAGAACTTGGTCATGGTCGTAAGCAATGCTATAATATGCTTAACGCTCTTCTGAGTTCCATATTGTTTTAAATTAACATGGTGGAATTATAGTATTTCAGATTCACATACCAGGTTATTCCTCTACAATATAAAATTTATTATTTTTAAATTTGCAAGTCAGCTTTAAAAGAATGAACTAAGCAGATCTTTTGATTACACCTTATGTGCAGACACACACCTATTTCCACCCCTCTCTCAGGATTAGAACTATTTAGAAGTATTTCCTTTTCCAAATATATAATGAAAAGGTTCATACATCCTATGGCAAAGTTGTGTAAGTGATATATCAAACCCTTCAACATTTCTCAGATGAAAATAGGGACATTCTATTATACTTCAAAATCACTGCTTGAGCATCCCCTCTCCTTACCCTAAGCATTGTTAGACAGCAATATTCAGTTGCTCACCTGATGTTTACAAACAGGTACATGCAACCTCATGTGTGCTAGCCCCAAGTTCCTGTGCTGAGCGGGGAAGATCTGTAGGGGATTTTATTCACATTCACTTGAACCTAAGCTGAATCCTTCGGAAAACTGGAAATGCTGCTTTATTAGGATACAGGATTGTGTGAAGCACTAAACCCACCTGCTAATATTACCCACAACACAGAACGATTGGGAAGTCACCCCCCCCCCCGGGGCCAAAATAGGATCAGCAATTTACCATGGACAATTACCAGGGCTTATAGCAGAATATATTGGAAGGAGGATTTGAAAGGAAATTAAAATCTTATCTGTGAACATTTTTTGCTAGACAGAATGATTACCCTTAAAAAGAAAAGAAAAATCTCCTAAAGGTAGTTTTCTATTTGTATTACATAGGGTTATAGTTAAGATGTCTGATAATTAAAGGCCCCAGTGGCTTGCCTAATAATTTTATTTGTATCTTTCCCCTCCCTTTCTTCAGTTTGTTCTATAGTTCCCTCGGCTATTCCTCCTCAAGCACACTTCATGTCCATAAAGAAGCCTGCTACATGCTTGCAAAACTCTGGGCCAAAGTGTGATTCTTAGTGTAGCACGATTCCATGGCAACCACCTTCAGTTCCTTTCCCATGTACCTGCCTGCGTTCTTCACTTTGGACAATTTTTTTTTATCTTAACTGTATATTCTTCAGGGTGACATGAAACATGCCCGTAGGGCATTCATTTCTGTGGGCCTGAGTTGTAATTAATTCATTCCCTGCACATTTCAAATGTGCAGACCATAAAATGAATTGGAAACTGATCTCTTGTTGTGAAAAGGTTTTATGGCTATAAAACAGCAAAAACGAAAAACAGCAAGCAGAACATCATCATCATCATCATCATCATCATTTATTATTTATACCCTGCCCACCTGGCTGGGTTTCCCCAGTCGCTCTGGGCAACTTCCAACAAAATATTAAAAAGACATTTAAACATTAGTCATTAAAAACTTCCCTAAACAGGGTTGCCTTCAGACGTCTTCTAAAAGTCAGATAGTTGTTTATTTCAGGGCAGCCACCACCACCAGAAGGCCTTCTGCATGGTTCCCTGTAACTTCACTTCTCACAGTGAGGTAACCACCAGCAGGCCCTCAGTGTTTGGGCAGAACAATGGGGGTGGAGACGCTCCTTCAGGTATACTTGATTCAGACAAGGAACCACAAAGGTGTACAGACTCCTATACAGCTTCTGTCTGAGTTTTATTCCACCAGAGTACTGGATAAAATATAAGGTACATAGAGTTCCTGGTAAAAATTGGGAAGGGGAAGATTAAGGCCAACAGCAACTATTATTATTTCACAACAGTAAGACCTAAACATAGGCATTCCTTAACGCTTCCTTAACATTAAAAACCATGCGTGCAGATCTGCCCTGGGTCATATCCGAAGTTGCTGCTCTGCTAGTGCAAGCGTTCTGCTTGGGCAAAGGAACTTTCATTTTCCCACTCCAGCTCTCATTGGATGAAAGACTCAGACTCAGATCATTCATATATGCTCTTTATTGCTCAGAGTGCTACAAAGTTATAAAGCAGGCAAGAGTGGCAATCAGGGCCGTAGCTAGGGGGTGGTGAGGATGGCCCCCACCAGGGGTGCAGGCAAGGCCCCTCCCCCGCAAAATCGGTGAAAAATATGTCCATAAATATGTCTGTAAATAAGAGCTAATTTGTCCTTGCCTAGGGGGCACAATCTGGACGGTTCTGCCAGGGGCACAAGATCACCTAGTTATGGCTCTGGTGACAATGCATAGCAGGTGCCATGCATGTCTAAGTAGGTCAAGCTGTTGATCCAACAAACAGCAGGCCCCCTGCAATCCCATTATAAGGGGCTGGGGCAAACACAACTTAGGGCTGTTTGCTAAGATGGCTGAACTTGACCTGACTGTTTGCACCTGTGCTGGTATCTCTGTGACCTGGGGGATGGAGGAGGCATTAGGAACACCTCTGGAACAAACTGAGTGGTAGCCTCCTCTTCAGAGGCTAAGCTGGGGATGAGTTCTGCTGGCTCTGGAGGGAGAGCCGATTCAAGAGGTGCATTTGGCCCAGAAGCTGGTGTGAAGCAGATACTGTGGACTAGGGTGGCTGAGGAGGAAGTGGAACGGTGTAAAGCATGGGAAGGCAAACTAAGGTCTGCAGGCTGGATCAGGCCCAATTGCCTTCTGGATCTGGCCCACGGACAGTCCAGGAATTGCCACATAGATCACCAGCGGTGATCCCTCCCTCTCCCTCACACGGTGGTGGTGCTGGTGGTGCCTCCTCCCTCCCTCCTGGCTTCTCCCTGCCCTGCCTAGAGGAGGAAGGGGGCCGGGCTTTGTTGGTGCCGCCAGCAGCAGCAGCAGCAGCAGCAGCAGCGCTCGAGCGGCCGCCATTTTAAGCAGCCCCTCTCCAGAGCACTTTCACACGCCACTCATCGTCCCGCCGCCAGCCCCTGCTGCTCGCAAGACTCAGGTAAGCAGCCACCGGGGCTCATGGTGCTCTTGCATCATCCCCCCACCCCAAATATAGTCCGGCCCCCCACAAGGTCTGAGGGACAGTAGACCGGCCCTCTGCTGAAAAAGTTTGCTGACCCCTGGTGTAAAGGGAGGAGAGGATCCTCCTGCCAGGGTGACTCATCGGGATCCTAGGACCTGCTGTGTCCAGTCCCAGCTTGCTGGGCTCTTCCCTGAGATCATCCATGGGCAAATTCTTCCGCCCCTTGTCCTGGTCTGGCCAGCCCCTCCATGACATCTCCTCAGGACCCATGGCATAGCTGCACACAGTCAATCAATCTGCTCCACAGCATTGAGAAACACTCTGGAGTGGATTTTTAGGCTGTATGGGAAGCGGAGAGGAAGGGGAAGTTCTGCTGTGCAAGCAAAACCTCAGAACCAATCGATAACAAGGTAAAAGACCCAGAAAATCTTATAGGCAGCCCTGTTTAGGCACACATTTAAGTCCCCCCCTTCAAACATGGTTTGTTTGCATCGTTCGGTCAAGGGAAATTTCCATCTGTGCTGAGGCAGTGCTATTTATTTTATTCAGTTAAGAGAATTAATCAGTTACAAGCAATTAATCAGAAGTTAATGGACTAAAAACCCTTTAACTGAACAAGCTTAGTTGTTTTATTTACCTCTACAGGACTTTCAGTGGTATTTTTTTTTCAACCAGCATTTACGTGTCCTAACGTATAGCGCGCAGCTTCAGCCATAAATAAAAGAAATAGAAACTGAAAGCAGAAAAAAGGTTTTTACACTTTCTGGCTTGCGAAGGATAAGTACAGGAAATGAATGCATTCATCAAGAAAGAAAAGGCAGGGGGAGGGAACACGCACAAATCTTTGCTTCGTCTCAGCAGCCACCAGCTGGGACCAATTCTGCTTAGGATAATTCTGAAGCAAACTGTACAGGTAGCTTGGTGAGCCTGTTTGCATGTAAATGCCTGGAAACGTATTCCTACTCTTGGTTATTTCCTAACAGAACTCAATCTGAGCTCTGAGCACAAACAAAAAAGGTTGGACACACAAAAGTGCTCTCTCTCTCTCTCTCTCTCTCTCTCTCTCACACACACACACACACACACTCAAAATTCATGAAAAATGCTTTGCTGCTAATTTCACATAAGCCTTTTAAAATTTCACTTTAAAAACTTAAAATATCAGGCAACTACAAAGAAGTCTTTAATTCATATTGGCTGTTACATATGAGGAAAGAAGAAGGAGAAGCCACACAATTGCATGTGAGTTATTGCAGTAAATAAAAATCAACCTTTCCCATCCAGGTGATGAGTTTTCTCTCTTTACAGTCAGCTTTGTTGCTTACACATAGACTTTGTTGCTTTCTTTTCCAACTGAGGCTTGGTTTATGGGCCTTTCTCATTTTATGACTCCCCAAGCAAGATTATAAGTAAAGGTTTCAGGAAATGCAGATGGTGGCTGAAAGTGATTAAAAACTAAATGAAATAAAATAAAATCCCTACTGTAGTTTTTCTCCTTTCAGGGCACTTCCAGAGCGTTGTCATATTTGGGTGATATTTGATCACCTCCTCAGTTGATTTGGAGGTCTTTCACAACAAATCTAGTTCCCAAAACGATTGAACTTTTTACAGTGAGGAAAGATGGGGAAATGAACTGGAAAGTATGGGTGGGGTAGCTCTTGCTTTGATGCAACATCATGTAACCTCCCCACCAACAAATCGCAAATGGGAGGCTCTGAGAATGGGTACCATTCTAGCAATTGCCCTTCTCAGGGGTTGCTGGGGGCAGCCCTCCACCCCCACCCCCACCAAAGGAATGATAGGAAAACAGTAGTGATGCAAAGGGTAGGCATGGAAATCACCTTTTGGACTTGATTCCAAATATTCTGGAATTAAAGCCCCCCGAAGGCTGCTTAAATTGGCGAGGCTTTACACTACCGTATTTCTTTAAACTAATTAAAAAATTAAAAAATTGTCCAGTAGCACCTTAGAGACCAACTAAGTTTGTTCTGGGTATAAGCTTTTATTTCGACTGCGTCAGACCAACACGGCTACCTACCTGAATCTTAAAACTAAGGAAGCTTAGGCAAAAGCAGATTTCACTGAGCAGCATATTCCTCTCTGTCCCAACATAGCCAGAGATGACTGAGCAGGGCCTCCTTTGAAAGGGCCTTCGCCAGCTTTCCTTCTCCCTAAATGATGCCTTTGATAACACATCAGACATGGAAGGAGAAGCAGCAGCAGTATTGCATAGCTCTGCTCCAGCTGTGGCATCACAGTGACTCTTATGGTGTAATGCTGGCAAGGTAAAAACAACACAGGTGCTTAAGCCCCATCCTGCCTGTGTGCTCTGGAAATGGAGAGCTGGACAAAAGGATCAGGCCGTTAATCCGATTTTAATAAATTGGGTCAGTTTAATAAAACCAACGGCCTTGCACTAGGTAAATTGCAAACACTTCTTTTTCAGTGGCTTGGGAGCAGCAGCCACAGTTGGCCATTGTGTAGCTTTAGTCACTTTTTAATTTGCTGAAGGTGTTTGGAAGCCCCAAATAAAAATGCATTGTTCAGGCTGCTTGCACTTGTGACTGAGAGAGAGGGAGAGATGACAAGCAGTTGTGGCAAAGCCCAGCCACCCCTGCATATAGCTTGTTTCTTTAATGTGCTATGTCTTGACCTTCCCTGAGAATTTCAGTGGTGAGGCTGGACTGCAGACTCTCTGTAGCTGGCACAGCATACAAACCAATGCAGCTGCAGGAAGAGAGGTGCCCTGGGCATTGCTGTTCCTTTGCCAGTGATTCATTTCTGGCAAACACTGATGCAGAGCATATGCAGTGAGAGTAAGGGGGAGGGGAAGGGAAGGGAAGGGAAGGGGAAGAGCCTAGCGGAGGAACAGCATTTCCAAAGCTGTTGTGAAATTTTCATGCATTTGGAAGTTGGTCAAAGAAGAGGACAAATCCAGGCAGACAAACTTCTGCCTGCATGATGATCCTGAGTCTGCCTTCTAAGGCATGAAGGGAACTTGAACTATTCATCAAACTATGTTAAAAATGACCACATCTGGATCAACTGATGTTCAAATAGGTGTGACACCCCCCTCCCGTTTTTAAACCTATTGATTAACAAATAAATCCTCTAGAGGGACTCTCAGGCCTGATTCAGGCAAGCCACAGTCACACCATAGAATTAAGGACTACAATATCTTTAGATATGCAGGGATTCCCCCAAAGCATTCTGGGAGCACCTCGTGCATTGGGCTGCAGGTTGTTCTAAGGCCAAAATATAGAGGAGCTCTTTTTTGAACCATGTAGTTAGAAATAATTTATATAGACTTTGGGAGAAATAGAAAAAACCTGCTTGAAAGGAAAACACCTTTTTCTGGCTCTCACCCACAGAAGCAATTTCTTTGAAAAGATTGAATATGGACTGATGTTGGGCAACATACAGAGACCTATTGGACTCTTCAGAGCAAGAGGTAAAATGGAAGAAATTAGAAGATGTTAGCAATACAGTAGCAGATTGGCACGGCAATTCTCTGTTCTTCGGAGATAGTTCTCTGATTGTCAGAGATTGGTCTCTGTAGAGCAGAAGCAGCAATTTTCCTCCCATCACAGGGCTGGGTTGGCCAGAGGATATTGTCTGCTTGTGTACAATTGCACACGCCTGCCTCTGTACACGAGCATGTCTGCCCATGTGTGTGTATGTGAAAATGAGAAAGGTGGGTGTGGGATGACCATGCCAAGCTTGATGATGCCCATTTTAACTTTGGGCATGTCATCTGCTAGCATATGGTCTTGGAAGGTTGGCCAACAATGAACACAGACTGTGGGCCAAAAGAGGGTAGCCACCCCTGCCTGCCATAAACTCCTACTGGGATTTAATGAGCTGAATGGCAAAACAAACTGGATGAAGGGATTAGATAAAAATATACAGATGATTCCCAGGCAATACTTTATCACCAGTTGCTATCTGCACAAGGTGCTTTGTGTCTCAGTTTGCTTGAGGCAAGTGAGACAAAGTGAATCAGGATGACGATGCCTAATAAGAAACCCAACATGTGCCAGAGAGTTCAAATTGTGAACAGTCATTTGCAATCTTAAAAAGGCTTTATTTGCTCTACTTTCGAGTGCCTCTCTGCTTTTCAGCTGAAAATCTCACCGCTCCCTCTGCATAGCTCAATGGAAATAAGGAAACCATATAAATATGAATGGGACCAAGTCTTTCAATAAACTTGTTTTTCAGTGGTGTGGCTGAAAGGATGAAGGAGAGAGGTATGCTCATAAATCAAGGAACACGAATAGGCTTTTCTATGCTGCTCTTGATCTGTCAGAAAGTGGAAAGCTGGCAACAATTTATCAAATTCTTTCATTTGGTATTGACCTTTGGCCAATACTCTCCAGGGGCTCAACAATTCATGTTTCAATCCAGGCCACAGCCAGAGAGTCGATTTCCTATCTTTCCCTCTACCACACAAATCTAGTATTTATGAGCCGGAAGGCAGTTTCCCCTCTAGCTGGTGAAAGAAGGTCTGAAGCTAATAACCTTTTCCTTTTCTAGTTTCCTTTTGGGGAACAGGACTCAGTTGTCACATTGCGTTATCATGGCCTCAGTCCAGTTAACAGAGATTAATGCAAAGTGTGCTCCCCACTACTCTGCTTCCGTAACAGAGAGAAAAAGGTGAAATAATGAATGGACAAATGAACACGGCAATGTCATCCATCTGAAATATTGTGAGGGAGCTGACTCAAACCAACGTGGTATGATAACTCAGTCTAATGGTGTACGTAGTAAGAATAATGAATTGCTGTCATAAGCTTATGCAAGCAGCCAAGCTGCCTCTGAATGTATCACTCCTCAATACCTTGAAGACAGAAAACAAATAATTTAACCAGGGTGGCAGTAAATCATTTGGTAGTCCTGCCCTGCCAAATGTGGGAATTAAGGCTGTGTGTTAACGGCAAAGTTTGCATGCCCCAGGTGCAGCCTACAAAAACTCCTCCTGGAACATTAAAAAAAGAAGGTGTAAGTATGGAAAGAAGCAATGTCCCCGCAGGCACATAATTTGCTCATCCCAAATTTGGCTTCCTTACAGTGCTGAGCTTGCCCTTGGTTGGAAATGCCAGCTTTCTGAGCAAATAAAAGCCAGAGCATCGCTCATTAATAGAAACATGCAAAAATGCTGGAGCAGAGAAAGGAAGATGAATCGGGGAGGGGAGAGAGGGTAATGGGTGAGTTTGTATTTTTTCTCAGAGGCAAAATATGGGAGCTGTATATACTAGTAAATATCAATGGTTCTCCCTGGGGATTCCTCAAGGAATTTAATTGGCTGCTTTCCTCATCACCCCCACTTTAAACCTGAGTTTTGCAATGAGACTAGGCATAGCACAGTAGAATCCATATGGCAGCTAACATGTGATGAACTCCCAGACCACCGTGTGCTATGCAGGAAGGACTTTTACGGCTTGCCCAAAGGGTAGTGGCTACTTTTGCATGCATGAGAACAACTCACTTCAAATGCAGCAACCACTGACTAAAAACCCCATGAGGATATAGCATGGCTTGGTGGTAGATCCAATGCTTTGCATACAGAAGATCTCAGGTCCAATCTTGGATTCTCAGATTCAAAGGCTCAGGGGTAGAGATGGGGGAATCTGTCCATTTTGGTCCCTCCCTTTTCCAATGTTAAAAGTTGAGTTCTCCACATTTCCACATCAGTTTGCAATTTATTAAAAAATAAAAAATTAGTCCCCATGAAAATTCATCAGCATTGTAGTGCAAAGTTCAATTATACACATGTTCACATTTTTGTATGTGAACATTTTGCATGTCTAATATACATTTTTGCAAAGTAAATTTCCCCAATACAATGCATTTTGTATGTTATTTTCACCAATGGATGCATTTCATGTATACTTTACCCATGCATATGCATTTTTGTACACATTACTTGGTTTACTTGACTGGAGAAATGCATTACAAAACTGTACCTAGCCATCTTTAAATGCAATGTGAATCAAATTTCTTTCCCTGTCCCTATGTAGGGACCTCTATCAAATAGCCTTGATAGTCACAGCCACCTAGAGTAGAGTGGACAATACTGGGTTAAATGTTCCCTATAATCCACAGCATCTTTGACCAAAATCCACATATGTAAACACATCCAGGACCTTTGTAATAAAAAGTGTGATGATGCAAGGGGAATCAGGAAGGCTTTATGTGAAAGTTGTGACAATTAGAAGGCAAACAGATTTCATGGAATTCCAGTTGCAGGGCATTCCCATCCCTATGCATAACTGAAGGAACTGCAGGTAATATACCATATCTATGACTGAAACACAGGATACCTTACATGTGATACTGCTGTAAGTAGCTGCTGTACAGGTGTGGCAGTGGCACATTGATGGTTCCTTTGTACAAAATAAGTAAGTGGCATTAGTTAAATGTGTTTTTAAGCACCAAAACATTAAGAACACAACAATAATCATTTTAGTGGAGATTTAAACACAAGAAGGTTACAGTATTTCTCAAAACAAGTCATGCCAGACAAATCTCATTTCTTTTTCTTTTGGTACCCTCTGGTGGATCAGAGGCATGCTGTGGATGTTGTGTCTTATCAGAAAGGGTTGAGGTACTTGGGTATGTTTAGCCTGAAGAGGACACTGAGATGGGATATGATAGTCATCTTCAAACATCTCAAGGGCTGTCACATAGAGGATGGAGCAAGCTTGTTTTCTCCTGCTCCAGAGGCTAGGATCCAAACCATTGGTTTCAAATTACAGGAAAGGAGATTCAAACTAAATATCAGGAAGAACTCTCTGACAGTAAGAGCTGTTTGACAGTGGAACACATTCCCTTGGGAGGTTGTGGACTCCCCTTCCTTGGAGGTTTTTAAGCAGAGGTTGGATGGCCATCTGTCATGGATGCTTTAGTCGGTATTCCTGCATTGCAAGGAGTTGGAGAGGACCCTCAAGGTCCCTTCCAATTTTACAATTATGCGATTTTCCTTCACTTTCCTTACTTTTTATGTTTCTGACTGTTGTCTACTAATATATACATTTTTGCAATTTTGGGGGGCGTTTGTCAATGTTAGACACCAATTCCATGGAAAAAAGAAAAGTGATTGAGTGAGAATCTGTGAGCTGCCAGCACATGTGAAATTGTTTCATCCTGAAACAATATTGAGCTGCTGGAAAAGAATGATGAAATCCAGCAGATTACCTCTGAAGGGATGCCAAAACATCTGTTCAAAATAAGTGTTTTTCTAACTTAGCTGAAGATGTTTGTACAAGAATGCACAGTAAAAGAGTTCTTAAAACAAAGCAGGGAAAGGAGGACAGCAATAAATCCAGTAGTAATATACAGCAGAGCAAGACAAAGAGTGACACAAAGCTGGCTATTATAGCAGTTGCTGCAAGCTGGTGGTTCCTCAAGGTTTCCAGACCTCCTAAGTGTAAATGATGCTTCATCAGGAACAAGATTCCCCATGTACATCCTGTAGGGAAGGCAGCCCCATGAATACAAAGAAATATTTGAGAAGAAAAGGAGCAGCTCAAGCCAGGGGGCTCATGCCAGCAGCTCCTGAAGAGACCACCAACAACCTGAGTAAACTCTGTGCTCTACCACCCTAGTGGCTATTTAAACGGCAGTGAGCCCCGAGGGAAGGATAGAACAGGACTGCCAAGGGCCTGAGAGAATTCTGCTTCTTTATCGTTGTTATTTGCATTTGTTTTAGTGTTTTAAACAGTTAGCTGTCTTGGTTGCCTTGAATAAATTTAGTATAGTATAAGGTAACCATATTTTTTTTCAGTGAATCTGGGGACACTTTTCAACTTCAATGGATTTTGCATGGGGCCTGATTTGTAAATCCGGGGACTGTCCCCGGGAAATGGGGATGTCTGGTAACCTTAGTATTGTATATACACACATAGCAATCCTAGCCGTGCCTAGGGAATTATCAGGGCATGAGAGCCAGTGAGGCATCCAAAGTCCTGCTGGGTTCTGCTGTCTGGACAGAAAGGATGGGGGACTGGTTTTGATTGGCTTTCTTTTTCTGTGTCAGATCCAGGTGACCTCACTTGGCAATGGGCCAGCATATGATCCAGTGGGTCCTTGTCCTACCCAACTCTGCTTCTGCCCCCAAATGCCCCATTTCAGAGTCCTACACTGGCTACTGCTGGTGAACTCCTGCCTGCTTGAGCTGAATCATTTCTTCACTGGCAGAGGCCAGTACATCATCCCTCTCTAGCCAAGAGCATTAGTGCAAGGCTAGGATTGGTTTCATGGATGCACATACTGAAAACTCCTCTATTGCAATGAATGAGAAGCTCATATATGCAAGATCTCTGTGCATTTGGAGGCAATTACAACTACAGGCATCTGATGCACCTAGAGGCAGATGCAGAGGCCATGCGATGAACCTGTGCCGGATGCTCTTCAGTGCTAATTTCAGACCCTGTGCCTGCTTGCAGACCCAAGCATTAGGACAGCACCAGTGGTTTTGCTGGTCTACCACATGATTTCTCTCTCCAGTTCTGCTTGGTTGTGAACTGATACATACCTGATGCACAGCTCCACACAGCAAACACAACCATGGGGAGATAACAAGGATCACTTGCGCTCTTGGCAAGGAGCTGTATCACCGCCCCCTCCCCCCGAGAAAAAAAACCACACACTTTACTGCAATAGTTACATTAGAAAGTAGGACATTTTACACAGCCCAAGTACTTGAAGTATAATGGAAGTTCTGTTTGTGGCCTTAGATCAGGCATAGGCAAACTCGGCCCTCCAGATGTTTTGGGACTACAACTCCCATCATCCCTAGCTAACAGGACCAGTGGTCAGGGATGATGGGAGTTGTAGTCCCAAAACATATGGAGGGCCGAGTTTGCCTATGCCTCTACTAAACCTTGGCGATCTCTGTGGGAATGTGCTGTAGGAATGCACCCAATCTTCCAAATAAGCAACATGCAGATGTGCCCTAAGAAAGGTCTGTGACTCAAAAGTGCTTCAGAAACAGCAATGAACACGGCCCAAGCAAGCAAGTCAATACAGGACTACGTGACTGTTTTGGTTTGAGGCGGCAGTAGCAGCCACATATTGAAAGTAATTATTCCATTCTTCTTGGATCAGGTGAAGCCTCAGCGGGAACGCAGAGTCCAATTTTAAACTCCTTTCATTTTAAAGAACAAGGCTGAATGGCTGGAAAGTCTCCAGAGGAATGGAAACATATTAAGAAGGAAGGAACTGTAAAGGAACTTTGAAGGAACAAGGTATCATTCACCAATATGGCAGTGGAACATTTTTCAGCACCTGAATAATTTAGGTTGCGGCAGAAATATGAGAGGTGAAAACAATGTGTATAGTCCAGCAAACAATTAAGTACCAACGCCTCCAGAAATCCACAGTGAGTCTTGGCCTGGTTTCACACGCGATGGATATTGCTTCATTCTACAACCCAGCTGCGAACATCCAATGGAGGGCAAGGCCTTCCAGTAACAATCAGGAGCACAGCTATCCCACTTTCAGCAGGAGGGCTGGCAAATGACTTATGGGAGAGAAATGCAATTTACCTGTCTGCACATTAAATAGTTGCGCCAGGGGTGAAACTGGCTTTCCTTTTTTATATTGCAGAAACTGGGGGTGATGTTCAGCAGTCAAAGCCAGCAAAACCCATGTCATCAAGGGATATGAGCATTAAACCCTCAGGAAAGGGGAGCAATATCAGGCATGGAAATGAAAAGTGTTTTTTATATTTTGATTGGACACTGGCTTTTCTGAATCCATTTTTTTTCTCCCCAGGGATGATCATAAACGTGCAATTTTGGCTGCTTCCATAAGCCCACAGGGCTCTGCAAAATGAAACTCACTCCAAAATGTAATAGATCAACCTATTGGGAGATGTTGCAGTTAGTCTTGGTTGGAAGCAGTCTGTGCATTGAATCTTTGTATTTACTGCTGGGAATGCAAAATAAAATGAGAGGGACAAGTCTTAAGATTTTCAACTGAACCCGAGTTAAAATAAAGCACCAATGAGTTTAGTTTCAACCACAGTCATCTCTAGAGGTATGTAGATATATATCTATATATATCATGCACCCTCCCAAAAGTTGCCAAAGTGCATACAAAAATTGATCAACATTTAAGGCTGCAATCTCATGCACAATTAGATGGGAATACAGTGGTACCTCGGGTTATGAACGTAATTCATTCTGGAGGTCCGTTCTTAACCTGAAACTGTTCTTAACCTGAGGTACCACTTTAGCTAATGGGGACTCCCGCTGCTGCTGCGCCACCGCTGCATGATTTCTGTTCTTATCCTGAAGCAAAGTTCTTAACCCGAGGTACTATTTCTGGGTTAGTGGAGTCTGTAACCTGAAGTGTCTGCAACCTGATGCATCTGTGACCCGAGGTACCACTGTATGTGATAGTCATTGGACTTACTTCTGATAGGACTGTAAACACTCCAGATGTTGTTGGGTTACATTTTCCATCATCACTGGCCATTGGTCATGCTGGCCTAGACTGATGGAAGTTGGAAGGAAGGTTTCCTACCCCTTCTGTAAAACATATCAATTACAGATTTCATTCCTTTTCTCTACCTTGAGCAGGATGTATTCTTTCTGCTTTTATAAAGGGCATCATTCTTATTTGTGGCTTTCCACAGTTTCTGATAACTACTCAAAAGTTAACAAAGTTCATACTAACAGAGCTGCAATCCAAGTGGGAATTGGGTATTGTGGGTTACATGAATGGAGTTCCACTTGCACAACTGGACTTTCACTTCCTCTCTTCTCCCTGCACAACCCCAGTACCTCTTTTGGAGGAATCACCAACCCTCTGGAGCAGATTTTGTGGTTGCACAGGGTTTTTTTTAGGGTAGAGCAGCAAGTGGTTGCTTTGCACAAGTGGAAGTCTGATGCATGGTTGGAACAGCATTGCTGTTTCATCCAGTTTCCTTACCACCAGTGGTCTAGTGTGCTCCATGAGTACAACTGCCTGGTTTTCCCATCTGACATTTTCTCAAGGCATGGAGGTCAGGGAAATGGAATTAAAAGGATGGATGCAAAGCTGAGAGCAGGTTCAGTAGTGTAGCCTAAGGCTGGTCCTTCCATGAAGCAGAGTGAGATACCTGCCTCAGGCAGCAAATTATGAGGGAAGGAAAGTAGCTAGAAATGAATGCCCCTCAACTATTTAGCTTGTTGCTCTGGGGTGCAGTGGAGGACTTTGTTCCATCACGAATGCTTAAGTAAGAGTCAACTATCTGTCTAGTCAGATTTTGTGTACATCTTGTCCTTTGCCTCAGGCAGCAAAATGGTCACTCTTGGTGAATCCCCACCAACTTCCTTTTAATCACATGGAACAGGGAAGTGGGTGGCGCTGTGGTTTAAACCACTGAGCCTCTTGGGCTTACTGCCTGGAAGGTCGGCAGTTTGAATCCGTGAGATGGGGTGAGCTCCCGTTGCTCTGTCCCAGCTCCTGCCAACCTAGCAGTTTGAAAGCATGCTAGTGCAAATAGATAAATAGGTACTGCTGTGGCGGAAAGGTAAACAGCGTTCTGTGTGCTTTGGTTTCCATCAAAGTGTTCCGTTGTGCCAGAAGTGGTTTAGTCACGCTGGTCACATTACCTGGAAAGCTGTCTGCGGACAAATGCTGGCTCCCTTGGCCTGAAGTGAAATGAGCGCCACAACCCCATAGTCACCTTTGACTGGACTTAACTGTCCAGGAGTCCTTTACCTTACCTTTTTTACCTTTACCCTTAATCACATGGAACCCCTTCATATACATAATGCACAAAGGGGGGTTATGTATGGGATCCAGAATTCTAACACAATTTCATTGAAGTAATGAGAGAAAGTAAGAACCTTGAGGTGAACCCTAAAAGGCTAATGGTTCACAAAGAGGCCTGTGACCTAGGCACACAGACTACCTGCTGATTATCAGAGACAGAAGCTTTTCATTGGAATGCCGGAATGCCTAACAACTGCAAATCTCAATCCATTTTACATATATGGGTCAGTGATAACTCAATAAATTGTGCTGCAAATCTTAGGTAATCTTATTTAAAGGGAATTTCTTTCTACTGATGTCAATGGATTTTATGTGTATACATAGCTCACTATTACTGTCAGCTGGTAGAGTAAATCACCAGAGGGCAAGGACAATGACATTTCTGATCAAGAATGCTTCCAAATTTCATTTAAAATCACTAACTTTGTAGTGAATTTAGTAGCACAAGATTAAATATTTTTGGGTGTGTGTATAATCCCAGGATACAATGATGCTGAGGCTGGTTGAAATCAGCAGGATGGGAACTTGGGCAATTCTTTATGGAATGTAATTACTCTTGTAAAAAAGGAAAGCATATACTTCATTTCATGGGAAAATGATTACTCTGTACTCAGTGTTGAACTATATAAACGAAGACTTGCTGCTATCCACATCAACATACTGAAAGTATTTCAAAAAACCTTTGCAATTTTATGTTTGCACAATGAATAGAAATGCAATATCCAACCTGGGTTTTCAAGTAGATTGGGACAATGCGATAGATAATATTCTGCCTCTGGTTTTAAGAAAATGATTCAATTCCCAATAAACCATCTCTGAGCAGTTTGTGTGTCCTGGCAGATTTTGATCCTGCAACTCTTATACTTTCAGAAAATATAAATGATGAATGTACAGCCCATTTATATTTAAGCAGCATGTCAAGTTGCACCCATGAGACAGAGAGCGGGAAGAAGAAGAAGAAGAAGAAGAAGAAGAAGAAGAAGAAGAAGAAGAAGAAGAAAAGAGAGAGAGAGAGAGAGAGAGAGAGAGAGAGAGAGAGAGAGAGAGAGAGAGAGAGAGAGAGATATGGAGAGAACCTGCTCTAGGAATATTGAACATAACACAGCCTTTCTTGGAGAGTGCCACTCTGCCAGAAATAGATGCAGAACTTTCAAACATTTAAAGAGGCAGTGCATCACAGCCTCAGTTTCAGCTGGAGAGCCATGATGTTACTAATTACAGCACTAATTTAAAAAATCATGTTCTGTGCACAGAAACTCCTGAATAGGAAAGAAACAATTTATGCACAATCAAATCCATTATCTGAACTATTTGCACTGCTCTGCCTAGTAATTAATTTAATTAGTGTTAACATACTAGGAATAAATTGTGCTGCTTACTTCATGTTCTATCAAGTCAACAGTAGACAGCAACTACTCTGGAAGGAGGCATTGGCCCAACAGTAGCATGTAAACCATCATAGATAAGTGACAATAAGCTCAAGTCGAATGCCACATGGAAATGTATAGGGCATTATTTATGATGACGTTCAGTACTTAACTGGCTGTTGTGTTGATTCAGTTTATATTAGCTGTCTATGCAGCAATGCACCAATAGGCTGTGTAGGACTAAACTGTTCCCTTTATCCTCTTTTAGATTAATGACACAATTCACTGTCACTTTCAACATAATTTTAAAGCCCTATTAAGGATACATTTCCAAGAGCTGCCCAAAGGGAAATTCAAGCCAGATGGATGAGTTTGTGATTATTTGCACTCTGGAACATAAATATATTTTAGATGTCTTTTTTATAGTTAAGGTAAAGGCCCATACAACCCAGGCCACCATACTAGGGCTTAATGCTATCATAGTCTGATTCACCTGCTCACCCACTTTTATCACATCAAACGATATTAAGTGGTTTCTGTTAGTCAAATTGTATAGTCACAAGGGGCCCTTCCAGACTTTACTTGTATCTGTAGGTTTACACCTGTGTGCTAGTACTAGAAACACAATATCATCATGGGAAAGGGGAATAGCCTCACTGTGGGATTAAAGCAATATTTCTGTTTATTATTTGTTTTTCAGTAAGGAGAGAAGTGCGCTTCCTAGTTGGAGAGGTAAACAGCGTAGCTTTCAAAGCTTTTTTAAAAAGTCTTTTTTGTACCCAGACAGCTTAATCAGTACATTCCAGTGTTGTTCCATATCTGGTAATGCAAGGGTTTTCATAAATTGCCGCCCTCATTAAATAGCTGAAGTCTGGTTTAGACACTGAAACAGAAATGTGTGACATGGTATTCCTTCTGTATGTAAACACATCATGTCTGTTGATTACCCACAAATTCACGGGATAGTCTTAAGATCTGTCTCATAACCCATGCTTGGAGTCATTTTAGAGCAGAAATGGGGAACCTGGAGCTCTCCAGATGTTATTGGACTTCATCTCTCATCAGCCCCAGGCAGCATGGCATGATGGGAGTTGTAGTTCAGCAACATCTAGAGGGTTACAAATTCCCCATCTCTATTTTAGAACACTCTCTGGCTGTGACAGGATTGAAGGAGCAATATTCCCTCCACCATTACCTGTAACCATGTATTCCTTCCAATAGCATGTGAAATGATTTGAAACAGCAAAAATGCTGTCTCATGACATGCCCAACATTTCATGCTTTTTGTTCTAATTCACTTTCAATTACTGTGTTCTGTATTATTATTATTTAATTAATTAATTAATTTATATGCCTCCCTATACCCAGGGGTATGTAGACCCATACATAATGCCATGCAAAAATGTCTGACTTGCCAACTCCCCACGTCTGAAGAATTTTGCTTCTTGGGTTGTACCTAAGATCCTTGGCTGGGACTGAGATTCTAATTTCCATAGCCGCTGTGAAGATTTATAAAGATTTATTTATGAAGATTTATTTATCCGTGGGATCCAGCTGAATTGGCTTGGAATCCATTGCTTCCTCCCACAGAGAGGAAGATCAGACAGGCAGCAGAGATCATCTTTAATTTATCAATGGGCAGAAGCAAAGGAGCTCATCCTGTCTAAATTGCTGGATAAATAAGAAAGCCCCCCTCCTGGCGCTGCTCCTGTGGGTTCTTAATGAAGTTGAGCTGCTCAAATATTCACAGACCCAGATTTTATTTTATTATTTAAAAAATAAAGGCAAGGAGGAACAAAGGGTTCTGATACAACATCCTTCTGTGCCCGATGTTTGGAGTGCTTGTTCTTGCTGGTTCATGCATATCAAAGGAACTGACCACCAATGGGGAGCAGATAGGGTTCCCCCCTCCCTACAAAGGTCTATTCAATAATATATCTTCCTTTCCATATTCATTACAGAGAGACAGAGACTTTGCCCATGTGCTCATCAGCCTTTTCTGAACGTTCCCTGAATTAAGTCTCGATTTTTGGTGACTAGAAGGCATACTGAATAGGTGGGAAAGCTTTTTCAGGGCTACATTCCCATCTGGCAAACCTTGCGGGTGGGGTGGGGAATGCCAGTGGTGGGAAGAGCCGGGGCAACAAATAGAAATGTTCCCTTTGTATAGTAGGCTAGATTCCATACACATACCTCTCTATCCTTCCCTCAGGCAAGCAAGGGGCATCGTGGGAGATCAAGGACATGGTCCAGCCAGGCAAAAGCACCCAAGCAGGGTGTGGAGCAGGGCTGATGAGGGTTGTAGCCTGGGGAGAGTCCTGAGGGCCAGATAGAGATGCCCAGAAGGCCACATTCAGACCCCAGGCTGAATGCTTGGGAAGAATATGGGATAGTTTGAAGTGGGTTCTGTGCATGCAAGATTCAGGTCATTTGTTTGGATTTTGAATCCAACATCCCACTAAGTTCTGGTTGCACTACCTCCATTGAGATCAATGGACCTATGTCCACTGAATTCAATGGGATACAATTCTGTTTGCAAATCAGGTCGGGTCAGGACCATGCCTGTAAATTCCTGTTCTGCCTGCTTCACCACCTCTCCTTGCTATTCGTTAGGCCTGGGTTAACTCTGACATTGGCCATGGAGTGAGGGAAACACTTCTTAATACAGTCGTACCTTGGAAGTCGAACAGCTTAGTTCCTGAACATTTTTGATCCTGAACTTCACAAACCAGTGACTGTTCCAGTTTGTGAACTATTTTTGGAAGCCGAACGTCCGACGGGGCTTCTGCAGCTTCTGATTGGTGGCAGGAGCTTCCTGCAGCCAATCAGAAACCGCACTTTTGTTTCTGAACGATTTGGAAGTCGAACGGACTTCGGGAATGGATTTTTCATTAATGATTTTATTGTATGCCACAATTATATTTTAATGAGCCATCAGTTTATAAATGTTCTTATAAATAAATAAATTACTCCCCCAAGTAAAATAGGTGGGAAGGCATTACTGCATAATCCTCATTTTATTATAGAATGCCCCCCCCCAAGGGGGAAGGTGCTATCAGGCATTTTAAGAACCTGATAGTAATCAATGATGGGCAAACCCTTGAATTTGACAGCTTCAGCTGAAATGGTTTTCTGCTTCTGTGCCCTCCTCACACCTTGACCCTCAGCTTTTGCCCCAAAGGCCACCAGCACTTCAGTCTGCACAAAATATTCCAATATTGATTGCATCCCTCAGGCTCTCTTTTCTCCTCCTCCTCTTCTTATTCATTTCATTTCTATACCACTTTATATTTTAAATCTCAAAAGTGCTTCACAACCTACATGAAAACATTAAATAAAACAACTCAGAACAAAACATTACAGAAGAAAGTCAAATACAAAGCAACATAATTCAAGGCTACATAATTAACAGGAAACAAAAATATTATCTTAAAGATTGCAGAAGAAAACATCACTAAAGGAAGTCAAATGCAAAATGCACATTTAAATTAGCTTTTCATTTTTAATAACTGGTTTTTTTTAAAAAAATGATGGAATGTTGTGTTTTGTTTTGTGTTTCATATAAGGAAGAACAAGAGCTTTTCTAAAGCACCCATGAATGTTGTTTGAGGGCCAATTTGCGGAGGTGGAGCTTTATTGGTTTATTCATTTGAGTGCTTGTTTGCTCTTCATCATAAGATCCCTTGGGAAATGCTTATATAAAAAGCAATTATTGTTTTCAAATTAAAACAAAAGTGGTTGCATCCCGCCTTAGAGGAGACTCCCTGAAATGAATGAACATGCCAATTAATTTCAATAGATTTGCTATCAGCACAACTAGCATTGGAGACAACCTAATGACACAAACCTCGCTGTTCATGAGTACTGTGAGGGCAACAGAAGGCAGAAGGTGTTTCTAGCTTCTGCCACCCTACTTTGCACCTCTTTTTACACCTACTTTGCACCTCCAGCATCACTTTTCAGAAAGAAGCCTATCTGAGTGAGCTGTGCTGTCAATATCCCGTGAGAGAAGAGGATCCTTCCCTTAATTTACTACTTCATGCACAGCACATATGTTTGTGCCAATAACTAACAGGACATCAAAATATGAAATATACAGGAAGCAGCAAGAATACTTATTGAAAAAATTTGAAATATACAGCAACAGCAAGAATACTTATTGCAAAGCACTGAAAGACACAAGACCTACCCACTCTGGAAGAATGGCAGATGCAAGTAATGGACTACATGGAAATGGCGGAGATGACTGGCAGAATCCGAGACCAGGGAGAAGAGTTGATGGAAGAAGATTGGAGGAAATTTAAAATTTATTTACAGAAACATTGTAAAAATTTTGAATGTTGATGACATTGAAATGAGCTGAAGGAGTTCTAGCAACAAGGTTAAAAATAAGATTGGATTGATAATAGATAAATTAATTGGATATGAATTTGCTGAATTAATTTTTAAAAGGGATACAAAAAAAGGGAGATGTGAGGAAGTCAGGAAAATAAGTGAATCAAAGAGGAGAAATTAAAAAAAAGGGATTTTGTGGGGTTTTTTAGTGTGCTTTTTTCTGCTTTCTTCTATTTTTTTTTTACAACTTAAATGTTTGTATTTTTTTGTATTTGGTAACTTTATACTTTTCTGTATGTGTTTTTTCTTTTTTCTGTTTGTTGTTATTTCCGAAACTTAATAAAATATTATTTAAAAAATGAAATATACAGGAAAATGGTATGCATGTCTGTTTGGCCAGGTGCCATGAATGTGGTAGGATTTGAGGTGCCCCTCCTACCAGGCCCCATGGAAAGCTTCCCATGATGTTCAGTGATGGTCAAATAAATGTGAAGCTTGCTGAGGGGGAGTGGTTATACTGTGGTGCCCAAGAAAAATGTCACCACTTAATGTTAGAGAGAAATGTTAGATAGCAAGGAAGAGAGGCAAAGAGCTTCAGAGACGGTCATCCTGGACTGGAGGGAACTGATTACATCCACGGGGTGGGATGGTAGTAAGGGTGACCTTTCAGGGCAAAGGATAATGTCACTGAAGAGAGTTCACTTCATGATTAGCACAGCAGGAGAAACACAGGCAGCAAACCTTGGCTCTGTCTATTTAATCCATTGATTCTGCCAAGTGGCATTTTGTCCCACCACTCAGGGAGACAGTGATTGCAGCTTGGTGTTATCCAGAAATCAAGAGATTAAAGGACAGCAGCTTCTCCACTGGCAACGAAGGCATGCTCTCTCTCTGACTCCCATCTGTTCTATTATTACCAAGCAAATCTATGTCAGATGTGAACAGTGAAAAGGGAAACATGTGCTGCTGCTTCAGTGCCTCAATAGTTCCAAGTGAAAGATATCAGCTTACTTTATTGTACAACAGGGCCAGTTCCCCCCCCCCCCAAGGGAGGCTATTTAAGTGCTTTTTCTTTACTAATACCAACAACAGGAATGTTAGAAGTTCCAGTGCTCAGCCCAGGTTTTATATAACCCCCACCCCTGAATATCATTTACCATGCCTAAATAACCTTAGTAATGCTAATAATGTCAGCATTATATGTTATACAGTGGTACCTCAGGTTAAGTACTTAATTCGTTCCGGAGGTCCATACTTAACCTGAAATTGTTCTTAACTTGAAGACCACTTTAGCTAATGGGGCCTCCTGCTGCTGCCGTGCTGCCGGAGCACAATTTCTGTTCTCATCCTGAAGCAAAGTACTTAACCCGAGGTAATAGTTCTGGGTTAGCGGAGTCTGTAACCTGAAGCGTATGTAACCTGAGGTACCACTGTATGTTAACATTGCTCCTCAGGGTGTCCAGATGAAAAGTGGGTCCTCACAAAGTGTAGCTCAGGGGTTGGCAAGGTTTATCTTGCCTGGGCTGGATCGGTCCTGAGGAGATCCTTCCATGGGCCGGATTGCGTGTGCGTGCGAGTGTCCGTGGCCACAATTTTTGGCATCTGCACATTCACAGCCACGATTTTTGGCATCTGCGTGAGTGCAGATACAATTTCTGTGCCGCAGAAGCGAGTCCCTGTGCTGCGCTGTGCCGGCTTAGTGCAGCGCATGAACAGGCAGCTCATGGGCCGGTCAAACGACCTCCACAGGCCGCTTCTGGCCCATGGGCCTTAGGTTGCTGACCCCTGGTGGAGCTCCACAAAATAAAGTTGTGACCATGACACTTTTATACGGAATTGGCCCTCGTTTTCTGTCATGCTGTTTCTGTCCAGACCAAGTTGAAGAACAGAAGTTTGCCTTGGAGTGTGCAGAAAATCAATGTGATGTGAGTTCAAATCCATGGTCCGTTTCAGTGATGGTAAACAACTCCAGATCACAGGATTCAGCTAATTTGATTTGCACATTAACACTTGCTCTTTCTGTACCCCCTCCATGCCAGTCCAATACCTTTTATGGACAATGTTAATCAGGGCTGGCATGAACACTCACAGCAACCTTGGGCAGCCTACAGCTGCACTGGCCTTAGTGCCACCTGTTCTCCTATCCGTGGACTTATCTGGCAACAGTGGCTAGGTCTGGAAAGCTTCCCATGATGTTAAATTTCTCACAGTGCTCCAGTGCTGCCAGATAAACTCATGAAGGAATGGAGTAGGTGGGAGTGGGGAGTACCAGCAGAGGAGGAACCTCCACAAACCAGGGGCTCCATCAGATACCACTTTGCCTTGGGCCTCCCAAACATCACTGTTTCTCTAGTGTTCATAAAGAAACAGCACATTTTATCACCTGCTCCCATCCATGAATACTTCCTCAGACTTGGCCTCCATTTCACCCCTGCTCAGACTGCATGTACCAAAAAAATCTCTAGTCTTTGGATGCCAGAAATGCATTGCTCAAGTTGCCATGGCAGCCCGTGATTTGATAGTAGTTAAGGAATCTCTGCATGCAATGCATAATTCTAAATATGATATTTGGATGTGAATGAGTTACCAGTGCTATGAAGATCTGTTTATGATTGAATTGCATCAGGGAAACATATTCATGGCACATGTAAAAAGCCAGTTTAGTCTAGTGGCTGATTTAGACTTAGGGTCAAATCATAAATATTACGAATGATGAAATGCACAATTTTGTTCATGGCACTGAAACCTTAAAACATATATTTATTTTTTGCTGTAGAAAAACTACCTAATCCACATGGTAGGTTGCCTCACAAGAATGGTTTGTTCTATGAAGATAACCACTACAGAGTTATTTATGATACATTTCTATGCATGTCTACTCAGAAGTAAGCCTCATTGAGTTCAGTGGGACTTACTCCCTTACAAAGCATATAAGATTACGGCCTTACGGAGTCACATGGCAACAATTTTGTGTTTACCAGCATTTACTTTCAACTGACACCTTTTAGCACAACTGAATTACAGTGGTACCTCGGGTTAAGAACTTAATTCATTCTGGAGGTCCGTTCTTAACCTGAAACTGTTCTTAACCTGAAGCACCACTTTAGCTAATGGGGCCTCCTGCTGCTGCCGCACTGCCACAGCGCGATTTCTGTTCTCATCCTGAAGCAAAGTTCTTAACCCGAGGTACTATTTCTGGGTTATCAGAGTCTGTAACCTGAAGTGTTTGTAACCTGAGGTACCACTGTATTGCACTTCTTCTGTGAGCTGCATGTGGAGTTGCAACTGACTTTCCAATATTTTGGAGAAGAGAAATTTCTGCCTCTTGCTGTATTACATCCACACAGGCATCAGACCACTGACAATGCACTAATGTTAGAAGTATATTGATTTGTAAATTCACTTTTTAAATTCGAGGTAATTTCTTTTTAAATGCTGCTCAGATGGCACTGGCTAAAAGGGTGTGCTGAAATGCAGAGGTATAGCAATAGTCAGTGCTTTTTTCTAGAAAATAAGGTACAGGAATTCATCAAAAATAGACCTTTGTACTAGTAGTACTGGTGACTTTCCATTTATGTGGGGGTTCTGTTCCAGAACCACATATAATTGTGTATAATGGGGGAAACCCTGGAGCACCCTAGTGGCTCAAAGAGAAAGGTAAACAGGTAAAGGACCCCTGGACGGTTAAGTCCAGTCAAAGGAGACTATGGGGTTGTGGTGCTCATTTTGCTTTCAGGCCAAGGGAGCCAGCGTTTGTCCACAGACAGCTTTCTGGGTCATGCAGCCAGCATGGCTAAACCACTTCTGGCGCAATGGAACACCCTGATGGAAACCAGAGCGCATGGAAACGCCATTTACTTTTCCGCAACAGTGGTACCTATTTATCTACTTGCACTGGTGTGCTTTTGAACTGCTATGGTAGCAGAAGCTGGGACAGAGCAACGGGAGCTCACTCCGTCACGGGGATTCGAACCACCGTTCTTCAGATCGGCAAGCCCAAGAGACTCAGTGGTTTAGACCACAGCGCCACCAGTGTACCAAAGAGGTCCCAAAGAGACCAAAGAAGCCTCCCTGTGTATCAGCTCTGGAAGCCGCCCTGTCCCTACGGTGGGCGTGCACCAGCTGAAGAGGCAGGGAGTCTCCTGGACCAGCAGAACTGATATGCAGGGAGGCTTCATCCCACACGTCAGCTATGCTGGTCCCATGAGCCAGAGGCACAGCGGGGCTAGAGGTTCCAGAACTGCATTCTGGAGCGTTCCAGTTGTTTTTTTTAAAAAGTCCTGGGCAATAGTCTTTCTCAGGAAGCTGTGCCCACATACTGTACCTGTGGAGACTGTGCTATGAATCTTTTATTTCCTCACAAGCCTGATTTTCTGAGCTATGAAAAGAGATGGAAGTACCATTGGGAAGACACAGGAAGCCTGCAATGTGATGGTGATTTGGTAACATAGAGGTCTGTTTGTATCTATATATTTTTTATATCTATAGTGGATGAAGAGCAGCAATTCCAGGGTAAACACCTAGAGTGGAAGCACCCTTAGTTTTCCAGCATAAACTAGTTTTGCTTGAGGCAGATGAAGCCCAACATTAAGCCATGAGCTTGTAATTTCAGAGTAAGATGGGTCAGAATCAAGTCCAGCAGCCTTTCCTTTTCAACAAATTGGTTTCCTGTGCCTCAGAGTGGCTATTCCTCCAGAAGGCACGTCCCTAGAAAGGGAACCACAGAGCCTCCAGATTAGCCTAGTATCTGTGTCAGGCTGTGTCACATTATGTCTCTGGGAGTTCTCAAAAATAGCTCTCTTTCAAACGATGTTGCATAACAGCCTCCCTATCTAGCAAATCATCCTTCCTTGTTCCAGCGGTGAATGCCCATGAGTGAGTGCTCTCTATGCATTTGTGTTAGGGAAATGACACTCTCTGAAATCTACCTTCAGACAGAAGCACCTGCTTCCATAACTAGGACCTCAGGGAATCACCGTGTAACGAAATCCAAGATTAGCTGGTGATGTGATGCTAGCATTCACAAGGCCAATGTGAAGTGAGATACCAAGGCAGGTTCATTTTCTCACATGCCCCTGAAATGAATTGCTTTTCTGATACAGCTCTGAAGAGGAAATTCATATTTAATTATTTGGTTGTTTTACTGTCTTATAACCTACCTACCTATTTCTCTCTTTTTAATAAATTGTGTCAATCCTGAGCATGGTGTTCACAAAATTGATTGGGGAATGGAATTTATTAAAGTTAAGAAAATGTCAAAAAACCTGCCACTTTCCCCATAATTTCTGCTTCATTCTTAACTCGGAAAACAGCTCTTTATGCTGTTCTCATATTGGCCTCTCAAAAGAAGTTCACTTGAATTCTGATGTGCTCAACAATAAGTAGTTTTCTGTCCCAATTCGTTTAAAATTATTCCAGGCTGCATCAACAGAAGTATAGTGTCCAGATCAAGGGAAATAATAATACCACTCTATTTTTTCTTGGACAGAACACATCTCAGATGCTGTGTCTAGTTCTAGTTTAAGAAGGATATTGACAAGCTGTAATGTGTTCAGAGGAGGGCAACCAAGATTATCAAGGGTCTGGAAACCAAGCCTAATGAGGAATGGTTGAAGGAGCTGGCTATGCTTAGTCTGGAGAAGAGGAGACTGAGAGATTTGTTACCTATCTTCAAATATCTAAAGGGCTGTCACATGGAAGATGGAGCAAGCTTGTTTTCTCCTGCTCTGGAGGCTAGGACTGGAACCAATGGCTTCAAATTACAAGAAAGGAGATTCCCACTAAATATCAGAAAGAACTTTATGATAAGAGCTATTTGACAGTGCAACAGACTCCCATGAGAGGTGGTAGACTCTTCTGCATTGGAGGTTTTAAAGCAGAGGATCTGCCTTAAATGCTTTAGTTGAGATTCCTGCATTACAGGGGTTGGACCCTTGGATGTTCCAACTCTATAATTCTCTGATTCAATGAAAACAACAATGATGTTTAAACATCCAATACAGTTACAGAATCTAATCTAAACTGGACCTTATCTTATAGATGCAGTTTATGGAACTGTATAGATTTTACATAAGAGGCCTTTGTGGTTTAGACTACAGCCACGCCTGCACCTTGCATTTAAAGCATACTACTCTAAACAATCAGAACTTATCCCAAAGATTCCTGGGAACTTTAGTTTATTAAGAATATGGAGATTTCTTAGGACAACCCTATTGTCCTCACATAGCTAGAATTCAGAGTTGTTTAATGGTCAGTCTCTCTTCCCAGGAAACTTTGGAAAATGTAGCTCTCTGTGTGGGTGGGATGGAGGGTCTTCAAACAACCCTTAGTACCCTTTACAAATTGCAGTTCCCAATATTTTTTTGGGGAAGCTCAAACAACTGATGACATTAAACAAGATTAATGAGCAGTGCTGGTGTGCAGAGGTGGGGAGGGAGGGGAGCTCCATTAAAACCCACATCTATTGATTGGGCATGCTTGATTCCTCTGCTTTTGCTGACATTGCAGTAATATATTCATGGCCCAGCAGGAAAAAAATGCATATTCTTAGAAGGAAATTGCTTTCTGTTATTTTCCATTTGTAAACAAGTGAAACAAGGGCCTATACTACTCTAGGTTTATTCACAGCACCAAAAGTCACTCAATGGTAGCTTCTTCACACATGCATCTTTCTCCCACATTTGCTCTGACCTGCAAAATGCAAATTCTAATTCAACGTATAAGGTATATACATTGGTAGTTGCAGCCTGACACATCAGCAGGCAGAACTCTTGAGCAGTGGCCGAGGGCGTGCCATTGCTGATGTTGCTCCCCTAGGCTGCCTTTTCCTGGTATTCTGTAGCGTGCTGGGCAGGAGCCATTGGAACTGCTTGCAGTATTGCTTGTGGGCCATTACAGTGGCAGCTGTTTAGCCTGTTTTGACCATGTGTCCTATTTCATTGAACATGAATGACATCTGAAGGTGGCAGTCCTTGGGTGCCTAGGTAAAAGAGAGATTAGGGATCCTGAACCACAAAGAGCTCTGTTGGAAAAGGAATTCTATCCCATGCCTTTCCCCCCCCCCCCAATCATACTTAGTCCACCAGCTAGGCAGTATGGTTCAACAGGCTGAAGGAGATGCAGGACCTAGGAGAGCTCCCAGCAGACTGCTTACCTCAGTGAGGTCTGGCACTCAACTGAGGTCTTTTATATCCCTGTTGGGCCAGGCTCCCTCCACTTCCTTAAAGGGATAGTTCTCTGACCTGATGCCTGGCACTCCATTGCCTCTCAGTTAGCCCTCAACTTGTGCAACCTATGCTGGCAAGCAGGAACTGGAAAGCCTGAGGCTCCTAATTTAAAAGTTCCTCAGAACTCAGTGGTTGATGTTTCATGGGGTCTTGGCCTCAAGGGACTCCTACAGTTTAGGCTTGTTTTCTGCCCTAGGTATGCCCTCTCAAAGCTGGAAATGGCTCTTGGGGGCTGGCTCATTGGTATTTATTTTAGCCTACCACTAGATGCTGGCCACGTGACCCGGAAGTGTCTTCGGAAAGTGCTGGCCCCCGGCCTCCTAAGTGAGATGGGCGCACAACCCTAGAGTCGGACACGACTGGCCCGTACAGGCAGGGGTACCTTTACCTTTACTTACCACTAGATGCACCCCTTCGGTATCAAAAGGGACACCATATTCTTGCCCAGTTCCCTTCCCCCCAGCTACAATAAAGTTGGTGCTGACCTTTCCATAGTGAGGAGGCTTGCACATCAATAACCAATAAAACATTCTAAAATACCTTTGTAATTTTTTTTAACAGTACTTTGCCCTTTTATGGCCTGAAATGCAGGATTTATGTGAACTTTTCCTAGCATACAGACAGAATAGGAGGTAAAATGCCACCTGCTTCAGCTCTGTATATCAGGTTGCTAATAAGCCATGGAAATGGAATACACACAAACACACACCTCAGCCAATAGTGGCATTTGTGGGACCCACTCACCTAACACTGATGTCACCTCAGCTTACCTGGATTGCAATGAGGCACGATAGGAACCAATCTGGTGCTCCTACCAGTGTGCCCAAGTAGCCCCCACCTTACCAGCCCAACATATCCAGGTAAGCTGCAGCTAAGCCAGTAATCAGAAGGTGGATCCATAGCCCAGCTCCACCACATGGGACATTAATGATGTGAACTTCTCATCTAGTGTCTCCTCCCTGCATCAGGACTGCATACACATTATCCCAAGCTGAGAGAACTGGGAAATTGTGGAGGCGCAGAGATTTTTTGCTGGATCAATGGAGATCACTGAGTTGCCAAAGAGAGGATAGAATTACTGTGTACAATGGTACCTAAGGTTACATACGCTTCAGGTTACATATGCTTCAGGTTACAGGCTCCACTAACTCAGAAATAGTATCTCGGGTTAAGAACTTTGCTTCAGGATGAGAACAGAAATTGTGCTCTGGCAACACGGTGGCAGCAGGAGGCCCCATTAGCTAAAGTGGTGCTTCAGGTTAAGAACAGTTTCAGGTTAAGAACGGACCTCTGGAACATATTAAGTACTTAACCCGAGGTACCACTGTACTAAAAAACCGGTTAGGTGGCATCTTTGGGAAGGGACCTAGACTCTTAAGCATTGCACCCTTGCTGCATGGTGGTTGCATTAAGTTGGGGAAACAGGCTGAGAATTTGGCCTAATGATTCACCAGTAGCCAACTCACAAATTTTCTTTGATAGAAGTGGAGCAAAGATCTCACAGGAGATCATGGCTCCTGGATTACATTGCTCTTGTGAGTTGCCCATTCGCAGGAACAGTTTCCTCCCCAAAGCCAGCTGCTAGTATGTAGCCAGACCCTATTGTCTGTGGTACAGTTCAGCACATGAGAGTTTACATGGATCCCATAAGTGAACACAGGAGGATACGGGAACACTCTTGGAATTGTGACAATGCAGCAGCTCATAGCTTTGCAGCTCTGCAAACCTGGATGCTAAATCAAACTGAGGACAAGGATTTTATCCATCCTGCAGACTGCAGGTTTAGTGCTTAGATGGCTCATTAACTAATAATAATGAGTCAGAGTGCTCAGCTCGTGGGCATTGTAAATGATACAGTGTTGGGAGACACCACAAGGATGCAGAATTTCAATGAGACTGATCTAAGGAACACCAATAAAATGCCACAGTTTATCCCTGTGCTGAAGAACTAACAATATAGCCTTAATGAGAACACAGCAGCTTCTGTGCCTCTCTGGCTCAGATCACCAAGCAACAGAGCCAAGGCCCTTCCTCAACTTAGCTCTTTCTGGCCAATGTTGCATAAGCAAAGAGCTTAATTTGTGGGCCTAACGTTGCTCTCAGCTATTACAGTGTGAGGCTTTCTGGCATTTCCCCCTCAAAGAGACACTGAGCAAATCTCTGATTCCCTGCACCATGCCTGCTGCGTGATGTGACAATATTTATTTAACAGGTGTTACTTTGTTCCTTACTTTTCATAACTGAAGCCAAAGAGGTCTCACGCACCTGGTAAGATAGTGGGAAGGAAGGGATAAATAAGAATTAGAAATCTTACAAGAACTGGAATGCGTCGATCGGTTTTTGAAATGCACATTTTAACCCAAGGACATGGGGGTGGGGTGGGGGTGGGCTTTGGCTACCCAGATGCTGTTTGACATCAGCCCCAGTCAATGTGGCCAATGATCATGGGGATGATGGGAGTTGCTTTAACCAGAATATAACATCATTGATTTTAGCTCTCTGAGTATCCATCTAAAATGTGGTCATTTATTGTAACCTTCTGTAGGTTTGTCGTTCCTGTCTCTTACAAGGACCTGGGAGAGCAGGGTTTGGATCTCCACTCAGCCATGAAGCTCACTGGCTGATCTTTGGCCAGTCACCATCGCTTAGCCTAACCTACCTCACAGGCTTGTTGTGAGGATGAATAGGGCAGGAGAACCATGCACACCACCTTCAGATTCTTGGAATATAAAGGTTGTATATAAATGTAATAAACACATAAATAATAATAAAAAAGTTCTGTTGAGACTTAATTTAGACTAATTAAGCGCTGATACTCCTGGTTTGTTTTCTTTTGAACATATAGCTTTCTACACATATGTCAGGTTTCTTTCCTTTTAAACATCAATTAAAAAACAACAACCATACTTGAAGTCTGCTTTCAAAGTTCTGACCTACTTCACAAATATTAACTTAGCTTAGGCATGTGGGGTATTGCTTCTGGTTTGCTGTCAGAGCAACTTGCCAGCCCTTCTTTGCGCACGGACTCCAGAAGTTCATTTTCATAGCTGTCTGTTCCCCATTAATATGACAATAGTACAATAATGTGTACTATGCCAGAAATATCTTGCACTCACTTTAGAAGGGCAGCCTAATCATGCTGTGCTAAGATTTATTCCCGGCATTAAAAACACATTTTCAAGATGCCAATGGTCCTTTTCAGTGACTGATCTGGAGAACATTGCAGTTGCATTATAATATTTCTCTCTGAGAGTCAGAGGACATGAGTACAATCATTGGATGGGTTGTGCAGTAAGGCAAGCCATCACTTATATCTGAAAGATACAGGGAATTAGAATCTAATTGAGTAGGATAAACAAAAGGCATAGAAATGAGGAAACAGTTCCACACATTAGCAAGCTCCTACAAGGGAGGCAATTTGCACCTGAATGAACGTAAAGCCTATGGCAGAAAATGTGACACGTGGACATAATAGACAAGGGTTTTACTGATGTGTGTATACCAATTTGTACAAAGTCCTCCTGGAGTCTTAGTGCTCCAAATACCCTTGTACCACGTTGTTGTTGTTGTTTAGTCATTTAGTCGTGTCCGACTCTTCGTGACCCCATGGACACCAGGCACTTCTGTCCTCCACTGCCTCCCACAGTTTGGTCAAACTCATGCTGGTAGCTTCGAGAACACCATCCAACCATCTCGTCCTCTGTCGTCCCCTTCTCCTTGTGCCCTCCATCTTTCCCAACATGAGGGTCTTTTCCAGGGAGTTTTCTCTTCTCATGAGGTGGCCAAAGTATTGGAGCCTCAGCTTCATGATCTGTCCTTCCAGTGAGCACTCAGGGCTGATTTCCTTCAGAATGGATAGGTTTGTTCTTCTTGCAGTCCATGGGATTCTCAAGAGTCTCCTCCAGCACCATAATTCTAAAGCATCAATTCTTCGGTGATCAGCCTTCTTTATGGCCCAGCTCTCACCCTTGTTCCATAGCTGGAGCCAAAACCCAGAAGGTGCAAAAGATCTACTAAGTGGCAGCATGGGGATAGATCAGGCCTCCAAGAGAGCAGGCAGACAAGTCTAGTGTAGTAGACAGTTTGACCCTTCAGCAGTAGAAGCCATCAGGAAAAACTACTGCTGTAATAGGAAACCAGAGGCATGCCAAAATCTTGTGGAAATCAATGGGCATTAAGCGGACAGTTAATTTTTAAAACTGCTTTGGCTTCAGGAGGGGTTAACCAATAAAGCATGCTTGTTGTCCCCTGGATTGTGTCCAAAGACAGCAGCCTTGAAATACAGCAGAAACTGGCGTCGCAACTCAGGAACGAGCGAGAATTGCAGACACCACAGGAAGGTTCCTTGGCACCCACAGGTCAGCAAGTGATATACAAGCAGTGAAGTGTGAAGGCTGCAGACCAAACCTCTTCAGCTGAAAGGAAGAAAGAGGTCTAATTTCGATTTCAAAGGGGCTTAATTAGTTAATTTATTTGATGTGAATAATTGATTGAGTGCCCTGCCCATTGGCAAGGAGGCACCTGAGCGTTCTGTCGTGAAAGACTGCTGTTAGTTAATTAATGATCATGGTCAGGGATCAAAGGAACACTTAGTGCTATAAAAATTTAAAGGAAGAAAGCGCACCAAGCTACAATGCCCAGCTTCTGACTGCCCTTCTTCAATTTCTCTTCCACTCAATGATATGTCAGGCCTGTGCTGGATGCAATCCAAGTGGCCAATCAATCTTTGGAAAAATAGCACAGCTGCAGAGAGGGAGTCTCAGGAGAGCATTGTGCCAGCAGTAGCTACATCTAAAGGCACTGAACCATCATCACTCTTGACAGCTGGAAACATATATAAAAGTATAAATAAGATTCATGAAATAGAGTTCAAGACTTCACGGAACTCCTGTGTTAACATTCTACAGCTGCAGCACCTGATTCCTGCATTGAGCAATATGGTAGCATCTGAAAATGGCTGAAAGTCCAGCTGACTATGGTTTCCCAGCAAAGCTTGCAGCTTGGGGGGAAATTTTTATTTTTGTTTATTTGCAGGTTAACAACAATCACAATCTTAATACAATGGCCTGTCTTAACATCCAGTGCTTTAGCCTTTCCCCTATGCTTTGAGAAGGCTAGTACTTGAGGGAAAACCCAGATGCCTGGCGTGTTAATCTAGTTAAACCAGGGGTGGCCAATGTGGTTCCCTCCAGACTACAACTCCCACAGAGTCTTCCGAGTGTAATTCCCCTACCGAGAGTTCCTCCACAAATTCTTTGTCAAGACCCAGAGACCGGACTCCTTAAGACAATGTCTGGGCAGCTTTTAGCACAGCAGCTGAGTTAACAAGAGCCTGTCTGGCCTTCATATATCTGCTGAGCCTGTCCTGGCTGCTCCTCAAGCTGAGCTGCTCACAAACTGAGGAGAATCCCTGATTTGAATGCCAACCTTTGTGCTGAAATCCATGACAAACCATTGAATTAAGAATTAAGACATACCCTCATTCCATAATCCCGACCTGAGATAACCACCCCAACTCAGCAATTTGATTTCAGGGCTGGCAGGGTCTCAGTGTCTGTGTTTCTCTGAAGTCCTGTATTTCAGCTCTTTCTTTCTTTCTTTCTCTTTCTTTCTTTCTTTCTTTCTTTCTTTCTTTCTTTCTTTCTTTCTTTCAGTAGATGTGTCCCTGGCACCTAATTAGTGCATGATGATATGCAGAGATTTGTAAAGGCAGAATAGCCGAGATCCTGGCTGAAGGAAACTGTAGGTGACTTCAGGACAGCATTGCCTTGGGCATCAACCAGGATTGAAATGATTGTCCTTCTTGTGCATGTTTTGAAATAGATGACAAGCAAAGATCAAAAAGGTTTTCTCACCATCAGGCTTGCTTTAGGGTCCTTAACCTTGCTTGTTTACTGAATGGATATCATAAGGAAAAGTAGCAAGCGTGGCTATGTCAGGAAAGCCAGCCCATGCAGTGGAAAACAGCCACTCTTTCCATTGTGGCTTGTCCTGTTCCTCAACATCAGCACTGATGTTCTGCAGCTGAGAGGGTACCTGCGAAGACAATTGTGTCCTCCTCATTCTCCACTTTTCCTATGCACTTCAAGGCAATCAGGGGAGAGGCCCCTTCCAACTTGCTCTATTGTGATGGCAGAATGACTGCTGGAAAGAGACCCTGGAGACAACCTATACACCTGTGCTCAGAAACATATAAACCCATTGCTTTCCTTGGTCACCCCGGGCCTCCTAGTCATGCATGTGCAGCCTCTACAAGGAAAGAGGACACACAGCAACATGCACCAAGGATCCAACCTGCCATTTATCGTTTACATCAGCCTCCAGCCAACCTGGTGCTCTCCAGATAGCTTGTACTACAACTTCCATCAGCCACAGCCAACATGGCCATATAATTTGGAGGCTGATGGGAGTTGTGGTCCAAAACAGCTAGAGGGCGCCAGGTTAGCAGAGGCTGGTTTACCTCCATCACTAACTCTTAAGGTGAGCACACCTATTAACCACTCTAGTTCCATATCTCTTTTTATAACTTTGGGTAGGTTCTTGAGAGAACTCAGTTCAAGTTTAAGTGGTGAATTTGGTCATGGCCAGAGGTCTAGCTTTCTCTCCTGCTGCCCCAATCTTTTCTGTGCCCTTTTGTTTTAACTTATTAGAAGCACAATTCTAGCCTTCTCAGAAGCATTCCACTTTCAAGTTCGGTGCCTGCCTGAATTCCTCAGCTTGTCTCATGGAAAACCAACAGAGGCATGATGGGATTGGCTTCCGTTATGCAATGCTGTTGATGGTAGCAGAGGGGCAGAAACTGGAGTGAGCCGGTGGACATGTAAAGCAGGGACAAACTGAGCATGAGGAAGGAGGTAGGCAGATGGTATATGATTATTTATATAGTGAAGTGAATTGTCTGTGAGCTAATACTCTGATTATAATAGCACATCCAAACCCCGCAGGGCAATTTAATATTCTTGGACTGAAGCACAGCAGCTGAATAGCGGATCACAAAACACAAAAGATAACCCAAAATCCCATTCACAAAAATCCGAGAGAGAGAAAAAGGCAGCATAATTTCAAAAACACATGATTATAATCGAAAATTAAACTTCCAGCAAAAATAGTATAAAATCATTATGATAAAGCATTTGGAATATAAAACTTTCGAAGAAAACAAGAAACCAGGTTCCATAAATAAACTTACGCTGGAAACCTTGCAGATGTGTGTGGATGTTACTATTTTAAAAACAGACTATAAAAAGCAGGATTTCACTTTTAGATGGTATCTCTAAAGTGGCTTCATTCCTCCACCATGACAATTTCTCCTGCTGAGAGCAGGAAGAAAAACCCCTTTGAGGTTCTGCGGGAGTAGGGAACAAAGCAGGGATTACTGGGGAGAGCAAACTAGTGTTTATCTCCCTTTGTAGAAAGAGGGCTGGTTACATGGCCTGCTTTGCCTTGACTCAGCACAACTCTAACCCATGCTGAGCTCCACAGCTGCCCAGAAGCAGCAGGAGAGTGGAGAAGAATTTCAAACAGTCTGGTGGAGGTGGCTTCCAAGAAAAGACTGTAAGAGTTAGCAAGGAGGAGCTTTAATTGGATATTCCCTGCGTGTGGGGACTAACAAGCTGTAGTATAGAGACTAACGATGTGGGCTTTGAAACTGGCCTTTCTCCAGGCTGGTGGCCTTAGACAAGTCACTGTATTTGTTTCCCATTTGCAATATGGTGATCATGATACCTGCTTTCCTTACAAGATGGTAGGAATAGAGTATTGAGGCAATACATGTGAGGATAAGGCTTTCAGTGGCTACTAGTCACAATGTCTATGTTATTATTCTGTATACCTGTTGCTGGAAATTGGAAAGGGAAGGGGAGAGTGCTCTTGCACACATGTCCAGTTTCTGGGCTTCCCACGGGCATCTGGTTTGCCACTGTGGGTACAGGATACTGGCCTAGATGGGTCATTGGCCTGATCCAGCCTGGCTCTTTGTATGTTCTTAAGATGGAATGTATTTTTGCATGCTGTTAGGGCAAATTCCATGCAAAACAGAGCATACCAGGAAATGCTGTGCATGAAGATGGTGATGGATTTTTGTGAAGAGATCGTTTCTCCTCCTGTTGTGGAAACATGGTGAATTGAGCTTAAAACCAGAAAAATGTGGAGTCAAGAGAATACAAACTGACAGATCAAGTCATTCCTAATATCATGTGGACATATATAAAGGGGACCAAATGCCATCAAAGCAATATCCAGGTGCGATGAAGGGTCTGGCAAAATGTGGTAGGAGAAAAATAATATAGATCACCCTTGTGAGGTCATTAATAAAAGACTTGACTGGATCCCTAGATTCAGAGTGCAGGGCTAAACACACTATCCAGTAAAAGAACTTCAGCAGAGTTTAAAAGTCACAAAAGCAAGCAGCAGTATAGTGTGGGTATATAGGCCGTTATACCCTTTTGATATCTTGTCTAGTCCGTTTACAGCACTTCCCCATTTCTATCCTTCCTGCCGTGAACAGAGCACACCATTGGTAAGCTTAAAAGCAGCAAGTCCGATTGTAAATATATACAGTGGGACATACCAGGGCAAGCTAGAAATGGGGAAGGAGAGGTTGGTGTAGGAAATACTCACGGGGTCACAAATGGGCAATTCAGAGTGTGGTGATATGTCTGATCAAGAGATAGGGGAAGTCACCGAAAAATAAGTATAGTAACACATGATGTTCTTATGATGTAATATGTGAAAATCTAATACAGTCATACCTCTAGTTATGTTTGCTTCATGATACGTTTTTTCAGGTTGCGTCCTGCGGTGACCCGGAAGTACCAGAAATGGTGACTTCCGGGTTTCGCCACTCGCGCATGCGCAGATGTGCAAAATGACATTACGCGCATGCGTAGAAGCGGAAAATTGTGACCTGTGCGTGCGCAGACGCGGCTTGTGTTCCTTTCAGGTTGCGAACGGGGCTCTGGAACAGATCCCGTTCACAACCAGAGGTACCATTTTAATAAATATTATAAAAAAGGAAGTACTCATGGGGTAACAGAGGATGGCAAGGGGATGGGGGATCAGTGCCTAGGAACCAGAGTGGCAGGAGCCATCACCAGAGCCAGAGGGGCCCCTGTCTCCATGAACATGGTGGGTTCTGAGATGTAAGGAGCAGTAAGAAGGATGCTCTAGGACAAGCATCCCCAACTTTTGGTCCTCCAGATGTTTTGTCCTACAACTCCCATGATCCCTAGCTAACAGGACCAGTGGTCAGGGATGATGGGATTTGTAGTCCAAAACATCTGGAGGGCCCAAGGTTGGGGATGCCTGCTCTTGTGGGGCTTGCTAGCTCTGGGAGAAGGTGTGTGATTCCTCAGCTGGAGTAGGCTCAGAACAGGTGAGGGTCACATCAAGCCCAGGTGCTGCAATCAGCATGCAAAGCACAAAAGGGGAGCAGAGCTGAGGTGATGTGTCTGCTCTACTGCCCGTGCATGATGGAAAAAGTAGATGGATTTTTGTTTTTTTGGGCAGAAATTACTTCTTTGCACAAATAATCATGCTTTGGTTAGTTGGAAATGGCAAAAAAAGAGGACCTGCCAAAAAAAGAGTTCATATTAACTTTAAAATGTTTGAAGAGGAACATTTCAGGCTGCAATGGTAAGGCATGCTTGGACAGACCTTTTAAGAAAAAACGGGAAAGTTGTTTTAGAACGCAAGACTGAGTTGCATATTTGTCTCTCCCACCCACCCACACCTTAAACAGAATCCACTGTGACATTTGGGAGCCCACTGGCTTCTGCTGCCTGCTGCCTTCCTCCAGCAGGTGTTGGTTATGCTGTCACATTTAATTAGCGTGGTGAGGATGAAAAGTCACATCATGCAAGACAACATTTTGCTGTTGTCAGGGTGAGGAGAAGCAACCTTTACAAGTCTGGGTGTATTTCTTTTTTTTTTTTAATGCAGAACATTTCTCCTTATTCAGATGGTTTAGGAGACATGAAATGTACTTGGATTGAAGGGACACACAGATAAATGGAAGGATTCTGACGCCAAAGGAATAGGGCTCCTGCCCAAATCACCTTCTTTTCATATGGTTCCTCTTCCCTGCATTCTTTTCCTCTATTATTTTCCCCTGTAAGAACCTAATAAGATCCCCGCTGAAGAAGACCAATGATCCATCAGCAACCTGTTCTCAGTTTCCAACCAAATGTGTAAGGGAAGTCCACAATCAGAGATTTGCTCTCTCCCCATTGGTGCTCCCAAACAACTGATATTCAGAGGCATACCACCTATGATGCTGGAGGTAGTATATAGCCATCATGGCAAGAAGCCTCATCTTCCATGAAATCCATTTTAAAGCTGTGCAAGCTGACAACCATTACTGCATGTGACATGTCTCCTTTCTTTTTGAAATTCATTGACTGCACATTGTTGACCTTTCCATTGCTACAAATTTCCCTGTATCATGCAGAATTAGGTACTCCAAAATGTCTCGGAATCGATTGGCTTAGGTGAGGTTCACTGTGCATGTGTCAGGATGTAAAATGTCCAGAACCTTGTTTTCTTTAAAAAGGGATGCGTGTGTTGAAATAAGTCACTGCAGCAACAACATTTAAGTGTAAGCAGTGACAGTCTTTGTAAAGTGAATAACAAAGAGGTTGACTATTTCCCAAGAAGTCAAATTTCACAACTGGTTTCCAGATTCTGTGCACTGGGAACAGGTTCACGAGGGATTGATGACCTTAATCATGTCCTGCTTGTGAGATTCCCACAGCAGGACATGCGAGACTCCCTATGGGTAGAGGCAGTTTTAGGGTAGCACAACCAGTTTGGCTGCACTGGCTGCTGCACTGCAGGCGGCACTACAACAATGCTGTAGAATGGAATACGAGAGGCCGGGTGGCGGGTAAATTTTAGTGCCTCAGAGGGTGCTGCTGAAATTGGAGAGCCCGACATCCACAACTGCTATGGGAGACAGAAGGCGGGACAAGGTGGCCTGATTCAGCAAAACAGTTCTTATTTTCTTAAATACAGTGGTACCTCGGGTTAAGAACTTAATTCGTTCTGGAGATCTGTTCTTAACCTGAAACTGTTCTTAACCTGAAGCACCACTTTAGCTAATGAGGCCTCCTGCTGCCATCGCGTCGCTGGAGCACAATTTCTGTTCTCATCCTGAAGCAAAGTTCTTAACCCGAGGTACTATTTCTGGGTTAGCGGAATCTGTAACCTGAAGCGTCTGTAACCCGAGGTACCACTGTATGCATGATTGTGCTCTCAGGTGAAGCATTCAATCCTCAGATTAGTAGTCACAGACCCAGTTCACACGTAATACTAAGCCAAATAATGGCTTACTGTAATGTGCAAGCATGCAGGCTCTTGCATAAGCAGGCAGGATCTTTTGCTCCTCCCCTGCTTCTGCTGCCACAGAGCTTCTATAAGTTTCCTATAAGGCTTTGCATTTTGTCTCAACCCAGGCTTGTGGTGCATTTCCTTCAGACGAACCATGAGCAGAAACCTTGGCTGTAGTTTGTGGCTTGTCTGGAGCGACATAAACCATGAGGCCTGGTTGGGATGACACGCTAAGACAAACCATGTCTAAGCTCACAGTGGCATAGCAGCAGCAGGACTGGAAGAGGAGCAAAGTAGCTATGATCTCCTCTTCAGGAGCTTGAATACCTGTGCATTTGTGCTGGTTTGGCTTATCGCTATGTGCGACACAGGTAATTGTCCCTGGAAGATGCTCAGCAAAATGTAGCCCACTTCTGGAACTTGCCCATTAAGATATGTTGACTTCCCCATAAATGTTCCGTGGGTACAAATAAATTTGATAAAACAAATAACAACAAAAACACCCAACCACACCCCATGCTGCGTCATTCTGAAAACTAGTGCAAAAGAAGCAGCTAGTTTGTGGCAACAACGAGAGAAAACTGACTAGAATTACAGAATGTTCCTCTCAGCAGTGGCTAAGAACCAAGAGTCAAAGCAGTGGCAACAGAAGAAATGGGTTGGCTTCTGCTTTGTGGAATGAGGCGACATGAGGACTTAGGGAGACGTATTTGTCAAACCCTAAATGTATGGCACCAGAGGAGCTCACTTTTCAGTGATTGCCTTGTAGGGCACAGTGCTGGTTCTCACTTTGGAAATGCTTTCAGAATCTGGAAAGGCACTAAGTGTGGAGGACCACAACTGGGATCTAATGATCTTTTCCAGCTCAGGGACAATTCATCTAGAAAATGTTTTTTCCACAGGTCCCAGACATTTGTTGAGGTACAAACCCAAAAGTTTCCAAATTATGACATAGATTAAGAGATTTTACTGAATTCAGCTTCTGCTTGCTCACTTGTTTTCCCCCTACCTGCTTCACAGCTTCTCTTCTCTGCAAGTGATATATCCTTTACAAGGTACGTAACTGAAAGATTTTTAAAAACCCACCTCTGCCCCTGCTGGTCACGGAAGTGGAAAAACAGCACAGCTATGTGGCTTAAAATATATGGCAGTGTTTCCCAACGTTTTTTGGGCAAAGGCACACTTGTTTCATGAAAAAAATCTCGAGGCACACCACCATTACAGCCCCGTGACGTCAGCGCGCAGCGTCACGCCGGGAGGGACGCACGAAAGTGTAAGTTTCAATTTTTTTCCCTCCCCCTTGCCTTCCTTCTGTGCCAACCGCCAAAAAGCCAAGAAAAAAGCCAAGACTTTAGGGCAGCAGGTCGACACGGAAGAAGCTCCTAAGGGCAGGTGCGACGGCCGTGTCCTCTTCTGCCACACTTGGCAGCCCTGCCTCACGGTCGTGACTCCCACCCTGATTTCTCCCCGCAGGTCGAGCGGCACAGGCAGCCCAATGTGTCCAGCCCAGACACAAGCCCCGCTTCCCCACTCTAGATCCTGAATGCGACCAAGTGCTCTGGACTCCCGAGCAGGGTGGGAAAGAGGACTCGCATCTGGTAGCCTCCGGGCTCCTCGCCTGCTCGAGGGATGGCATTGCAGGCAAGCTGCCGGCCGTCGCCATCGCTGCCCCCTCATGCGAGTGGACCTGCCCGGAGTGGTGGGCCGGGGGAGGCTCGCTCTCTGTGGGGATGTGGCCCGCACGCGCGGCCCCGCTTCCTCCTGCCCAGGGCTGAGCTCCTTACCCGCGATCTCGGTCTCGCACACGCGGATCCCACTTATTCCGAAGCTCGCGCCACTAGCCGGGGCTCTCACACCGTGCCAGGGCGAGGCAGCGCGGCCTGTTCCCTCCCCTCCCTCGGGTCGCCGTGGTTACCGAGGACTGCAAGCTGCTCGGGCGAGCGTGGGGCATTAAGTGGGAGAAGGAAAATTAAAATTAAAACTCACCTGAAGGCCGCCTCTCCGGATCTCTTTCAAATTTTTTAATTTTTCCCGCGGCACACCAGGCAACGTCTCGCGGCACACTAGTGTGCCGTGGAACACCGGTTGGGAAACACTGATATATGGATCCTCCAAAATTTCAGACTGACTTAAAAATAATAATCTTTTAACTATACTGCTACAAGCAATCAATGTTAATCAGGTCTTTTGGGACTGACTGAAAGACTGGATAGTTAGACTCCTCTGATTACAGTAAGCTCTCCAAAACCCATCAGAGGAGAGAGGGGGATGACATAAATGGAAATGGGACTTAGAACAGGAGGATTAATTGGCTAATAAGCACTCATGAATTGTGTGGGTGGCAAGGTTAAATTCTCAGGCTCTTCTAGTGAAGTGAGAGAAAAGAGTTATGTCACTTGCAGAGGCTGCTGAGAGTGAAAAAGAGAAGGGCACTTTGTAGGTGATTTTGCTCTTCAAATTTCTAGCAATCAGTCAGCTTTTCATTTTGCAAAATGAGATGGGCATGCAGAGTTCAATTTTAGCTTAAAACGAGTGCCTTTGAAAGGGGGCTAATACCAACAGTGTTTATGTTGGTGGCTGCTTGCAGAATTATATCTCAAACTGGGAAAACTACTGAACTTTATATACTGAATTATTGGTACAGTGAGCAGTGGCTAGAGAAATGGCAGAAAAAAATGACTTGCCAACTTAAATCAGCTAAAGGCAAAACTAAAAATATTCAATTTTTATATGTAGTGCAGAATGATTTTATTTAATATACAAATTGAGGACACGTGTGGCAACATTTATCAAAGCCTTCCCTCATGTTATGGAAAAGAGACTAAGTACCAATCATAATGTTATGATGAAGTATGCGGAAAATCTCCCAAGTTCCTAGTGAATCTTACACATATGACTGCCTACATGGAAAGGGGAAAATGTTAAATGCATTACCGTCTGTAATTGTAGAAGGTAATTACAATAATTTCAGAACTCTGTCTATTTTGTTTCTTTTGGTGTTGATTGTTTTTTTATCTTGGAAATAAAGAGGAAAAAGAAAGAGGTTTGAAAATAGGCTCCTAATATTTATTTAGTTCTTAAATGTAGTGTGTCTACCACTTGTTTGGGAGGAAGACCCTTTGAACTTAATGGGCTTTATATCTAAGTAGACAGCTTCTGTTTTCTATGCAAAAGCTGATGTTTTCCCTTTTATATAACAGAACAAAGTAGGAGAAACAGTTGGTTATATTTTTACCACAAGTATGCTTTCTGCCATGCTAGGTATTTCCAGTGCTGCTTTCCAACAGAATAGCCAAAACCTCAGCATTTTTGTGTGGAAGTTACAATGTCTGCATTTTTTGTGCAAGCAGTGAAGTTTGTCTGAAATCACTGCTAAGCACATTTGCAAAGCTAAGCAGGGTCCGGTATGGCTTCAAATTGGATGAGGGACCCTGTGTTGAGATTCCTGCATTGGAGGAAGTTGGACTAGATGACTCTTGGAGTCCTTTCCAGCACTATGATTCCCATAGCGTATCTATTTGTCTAATAACTTATCTATTTGGAATCACCTCCTCAGACATTTCAGAGTTGGTTTACAATATATTTGTTGATAATAATTGGAAGCAGCCCAATGAAAACTAGAGTGAAAACAGCAGCCATAAAACACAAAACCTTTTAGCACACAAAGTTAAAAGACTGAGGAAATGAAACATTTTTGACTGAAAGTGGAAGGACTTAAGTGTTGGTGCCAAGTGCTAAAGCTTCTGTAAAGAGCTTTAGCAAGCTTGGGTCTGCACCAGCGGATTTCTTTCTGGGACAAGGAGGGACAGGCGATCCCTCTTTGTGCCAGAATGTTCCTGTGCTAGGAACATACCACTATGAAACTTACTATATAGGATCCTCGGCTTCTCATAGCAAGCAGCACCCGCATGTTGTATGATGTATCAAAGTGGGCACTTGCCATATCTGCCCACCTTTCTCAGCCTTCAAAATAATAATAATAAAGTTACTAGCCTAGAAACATTCTTATTAGTCTGTCAGTTCATAGTATGCCTCCATGGCCAAACATTAAAAACATAGAGCCTTTCAGTTTCCCAGACAGGCTGAGGCAAATTTTACCTGACAAAGATAACCAGGGTGTTGTTGTTGTTGTTGTTATTCGTTTAGTCGTGTCCACCTCTTCGTGACCCCATGGACCAGAGCACGCCAGGCACTTCTGTATTCCACTGCCTCCCGCGGTTTGGTCAAACTCATGCTGGTAGCTTCGAGAACACTATCCAACCATCTTGTCCTCTGTCATCCCCTTCTCCTTGTGCCCTCCAGAGTAAGGGATAGCAATACAGATGGTCTCTGAAGCGTTAGAATGGCAGTTGCCAGCCACAGCCACCTAGGCCTCAGCACTGGGTCAAGAAGTGCAGGGAGGGCCACCGAGTTTTGGATTGGCTTCCAGCTTAGCAGTGGGCCCTCTAAGGACTCGGCACCATCAGGCACTTACTGACAGGAGCCAATTTAAAGTAGATAATAGTTTCAGATTCAGTTCAAATTTCAGCCACTATATTTTAGCGGGGTTTGTTTGTGTGTGAAGATTTCAAGCAGCAAAGCTGGAGTCAGAATACTGAAACAAAACAGACAGCAGCATCTCCAAAAGAATGTAGCATTATCTAAGGAAAAAACTGCTGTTAGCATGGAGTGAAGACAACCAAAGCTTAAAGTAGAGTGACAGGGATCAAGGAATGGAGAGAAAAGAGCCTGCATAGGAAGGGGAATGAAGGCCAATTATAATATACAATTAAAGGGGGTGGGAGGGAATTCCTTACCTAAATTAACTGGCATAAAGGTGACACCTAGATTGTCACTTCTTTTCACTGCACTGGGGAGGCTTTTCATGCAAATCCAAGGAAACGATTTCTCCATTCCCTCCGAGAGCCCCAGGGGGGCCCATTTCATTTCAGGAGCAGTAGGGGACAATAATCATCCTGAAGTAGCTTCCATCCTGAGAGACCAAGATAAGGGCTGAACGGTGGACGAACCATACTAATTTGCCGGTGGGTTCCCCCTCCTCCATTTGACAGCTTTTCAGATGACAAAACCAAGCAACATAAAAGGACTGTAAACTCTGTAGTGCCCACCCAACCCCCCTCAGTGTTTATTCCCTCTCCCACGCAATATAAAACCCTGGGAGCACCAGATCCATAGTCCTCGGTAGTAGTTATAAAGGCATATGGGAGATATTAAAATTAATGGGCTTAGTGTAGCTGAAAGCATGCTTGATTTATAGGGGAAGCTGTCAGAGAATAACATTTTGAGCAGCGCAGTGACAATGCTTCAGAGGCGCAGAAGAACCGACAGAACGGCTTTTTTAAAAAAAAGAAAGAAAGATTCCGTGCAAAGCAAACCTCATTTTAGGGATGGGCTTCAGGGGCCATTCGTTCCCAATTGGGTTGATGCTTTGCTCTGACTTGTACATCTGACTCGCATTCCCACACATTAATTCATTGCCCAGTATGGACATTCAGATCAAGAAATGGAGCATGGTTCAACTTTCCAGCAACTGATGATTCTCAGCTTGCAGTGACACAGAAGCAGTCCTTTTCACTGCTGGCACTGGTATTGTGCAATGCCCTCCTTGCTGAAATACAGGGAAGTCCCATCTGCATGGGCATTCCGCTGGCTCTTGTAGATGTACCACTTTATGCAGGTCATACCTTGATCTCTTGATCCAAGTCTCCTGTTTTATTCCCTGTGCTCTGTTGGGATTTTTTTATTGCATGTTTTTTATTATGGGCATTTATAACTTAATAAAGTTGTGCCATTGGTTTTTAAATTTTGTAAACTGCTTAGAAGTCTATTTTAGCATTAGCGGTATAAGCTTATTAATGATAAAAATTCCTGGACTTAAAAGAACTTGGTGTTCTGAGGAGCTGTGCCATCAGTGGGCCAGGATTCATTGCCTGGAAAATGAAAAGGGAGATACTCACGAACAGAGAGTTGGTTTTTTTGTTTTTTGTTTAAATAGAGCTGACAGTAGGTTACTTTGGCCCTATGCTGAGAGAGGAAGAGTAATCTTCTGACTGGGCACTGCCTACCACAATGGAAGGAAACCAGATAAAATGTGTAGCTCCACCTCATTGCAATTGCCCTAGCAAGAGACTAAATATATTGAACTTGCTGTCAATAAGGGTTTTACCGCATAATTTTCTTCTTTGCATAAGATTGATCAGTGAATGCTTATGAGGTTTGCCTTACCTTAAAGCAGAGGTGGGCAACCTGAGGACCTCCAGATCTTGTTGGACTTCCACTACCAGAGGCCATGCTTGCTGTGGCGGATGGAACCTGGAGTCTTGCAACATCGGCCAGGGAGAGCAGGGAACCAGTTTTCCCACCACTACCCTCATGACATTGCCAACATGCATCTCCTTGTTGGGAGTCAGGAGATACTGTGCTTTGGATTAAGAGCCCTGCTGGAGCAAATCAAAGGTCCATTTAGTCCAGCATCCTGTTTCACAGTGGCCAACAAGATGCCTCTGGGAAGCCTGCAAGGAGGGCATGAGTACAACAGCACTCTCTCTGCTTGTGTTTCCCAGCAACTGTCATTCAGAGGCATACAGTCTCCAAAAGTGGAGGCAAAGCTCAGCCATCATGGCTAGCAGCCATTTCTAGCCTTATCCTCTATGAATTTATCTAACCCTCTGTTAAATCTCCCCAAGCCATTGGCCATCACTGGATCTTGTGGGACATTAGATAGGCCGATAGATGGCATGGAAAGGCCTGATAAATGGATCAACATAAGAAATTCCATACTGGGCATATGTCTCATTTATTTAGTCCAGTGCTATGTAGCCATAGCACTAGTAGTGGGACGCAGGTGGCGCTGTGGGTTAAACCACAGAACCTAGGACTTGCTGATCAGAAGGTCGGCGGTTTGAATCCCTGCGACGGGGTGAGCTCCCGTTGCTCGGTCCCAGCTCCTGCCAACCTTGCAGTCCGAAAGCATGTCAAGTGCAAGTAGATAAATAGGTACCGCTTTGCGGGAAGGTAAATGGCGTTTCTGTGCATTGCTCTGGTTCACCAGAAGCGGCTTAGTCATGCTGGCCACATGACCCGGAAGCTGTACGCCGGCTCCCTCGGCCAATAAAGCGAGATGAGCGCCGCAACCCCAGAGTCAGTCACGACTGGACCTAATGGTCAGGGTCCCTTTACCTTTACCTTTATGTATCCATAGGAGTCAACTAAATAGCACTAGTACACTTACAATCAGTAACTCACATTGAACTCAATGGGTCTCACTTCTGAGTAGACATGTATAGGAGGATCACACCGTTAAAGCAAGTTAGAAGAAACAATGCTGGGTCAAAGCCATCACTAAACTGAATTTAAAACTGGTCTGACTTTTTTTTTGAGGCCAACCAGTAAAATATCTTTTGTAATTTTATTGGGAGAAATGGCAGCTTATTATGTGGTCTAGAAGAATAAAATGGAAGGGAATAGTTATCACACTGGCAGAAAGTTGACATATATTCATGGCGATACAATTTCCCCATAGGCCTTGCAAATCAAATGTAGTTATTTAGAAGAGAGTAGGGCTCCTCTCTATTTTAGCTTCCAAAATTGCTGGTGGCTGCAAGGAATCCGAATTTCTGAAGACTTCTTAGGGTCATGCTTTAAGGCTGAAAGATTTAGTTTTCTTAAGGATTTTACACTTCTCTCACCGTTCTTATCTAAGGCATTCAAGAGAAATTGTCAGGTGTGATTTTGCAGGTGATACTCCTGAATATTGTAATCCCCTCTGACTTGAGGCCTGGAATTAACTGGCCTGGAATAAAAACAAGCTTCTTGTCACTGATCTGGCTGTACCACCAAATTCCTAGAGTGAGGCTTAATCTGCTCTGCAACAACACTGGTAGTTTAATAGTGAAAGACATGAACTGTTTAGGAGGTCCCCACTCAACTGTAGCAACTTGGCTGCGATAGACACAAATTCCTCCTTTTCCTCTTATCACTGGGAAAGCTAAGAGGCCCCAATGCAAATGCAGTCTTCTGGTAAACATTTCACATGCCTAAAGCATTAGAGAGAGAGTGCATAGTTTTAATAGTTACAGGTATGGGGGTTAATGCCAGAGTGAATAAAAATGGAGGTCTTTGTACAGGGGTGGCCCTGTGATGAGGCAGATATCTTGGGCAGCAGATGCTCAGGTGCAGGGAGTAGTGAGATATGTGAGTGCTCTGTGAGCTGCCCTGTGGTCCCTATGGTAGACTGCAGCCCTCAAGTGAAAATACTGTCCTTTCACCAGTATTGGAGTTAAGAGCCAACTACTGATCCAATTGGCTTCTTAGTGCCTTGGAGGAAGGTGCCATCTTGTCCTTTGCCTTAGGCAGCAAAATGTATTGAGCTGGCCCTATCTTTGCACCACAGTGCCACAGGTATCTTTGCTTGCTATTATAATATATTTTTCTTGGCTCTGGACGGCAAGCGTGGAATACTTACTCAGACATCCATGTCCTGATTACAGATGGGTGCATATGTCAGTTTTGGTTTTCCTCCATTTCTCATTTTTTCCACTCTTATATTTGGTTCTCCACATTTCCACATCAAATTGAAATAATAATTTAAAAATCATTGTGAAAATTCACAAGCATTTTGGTGCGAATTTCTCCTAACATACACATGTTTGTATGCAATTTTGTGTAACGTATAATTTTTTGCAAAGCAATTCCCCCAAAGGCTTTTTGTATGATATTCTCTCTCTCTCTCTCTCTCTCTCTCTCTCTCTCTCTCTCTCTCTCTCTCTCTCTCACACACACACACACACACAGATTTATATGCATATTTTACCCTAGTATATGCATTTTTGTACACATTGCATGGCTGGAGAGCTGCACTGCAAAATTCATATAAGTGCAAATTTTCAAAGGGTGGTCTGTGTGAATTGAGTTAAGTTTGCATTTGAATGCGAACAGGATTGAATTTCTTCCCCATCCTTGGTTCCAATTAGTTCTGCTCTGAGGATAGCACCCACCATAAAACCTGATAAGCAGGGTTTTTATTAGGAATAGCAACAGGTAAATATAGCTGAACATGACAGCAAAAAGTGGGAGCAGCTAACCGTCTTCCATACTACATAGAATGTTAACCTAAAGCTGAGAAACCATACAACTTTGTCTGTCTCTCATGCCCATGATGGAGGAGGCAATAAATACCTGATAGGTGAGTGCCTCGGGTAGACAACAGTTTTAATCACCAGAATAGAGCTTTGTCCACTGAAGTGATGGGGGCTGAGACAAGACTAGAGCCAGGGATGCTGGTGGTCATGGCAACCCTTGTATTTAAAAAAGCTGATTCCCAACATTCTGTTAGCTCTAGAATGAAAGAGGGAGAGCTCAGGAGAGGGCTATGGAACTTGGGGGAAGCTGTATACGACCAAGAGAGGGGGAAACATGCTTGACTGCCACCTCAGTGATATCCACGAGTGCCTTCTCTGATTTCCCCCCTGTAAGTGGCATTCACCCAGTGTGGGAATTAGTTTGTCCTTGTTGAAAAAAGGAGAAGACCTGTGTCATAATCCATGAAACTGGGTTTCCTGGATTTTTTTAATATCTACCCACCCACTCACATACCTGGGATCCTTGAAACAGACAAATCCTCTCTTATTGCGTGATTCAACTTCATTATGATTTGCATTTTCCTGGCTGATAAAGAAAAGCAAATAATGACAAGCAGCTCTAGGCAATAAGGGGCTTTACCAGAAGAATGTGCTTAATTGGCAAAATGAAAGGATTTGCTCCTTTTCTGAAAGCACACTTCTAAGGCCCAAACCTTAGTATGCCATCCTTAGTATGTCACATAGGCAGGGGTTTCATCACAAAGGGATGTGCTGGTGAATACCTCTAGTCAAGACAAGGAGAGTCTTCATTATGAAATAGAAAAGCATGTAATCCTGTGTGCTGCTGGCATGAAATTTAAAACAAATATCTTAAGCTACGTGCTTTTAAGGAAACCATATTTCAGTACAGTACAGCCCTGAGCAGCTTGTTACTCCCCCACTAGTGATTAGTGCTTGACCAATTTCTTTTCATAGGAGCAGTTCAGCATATGCTCCCATAAATCCTATTAGGGTAGCCTCAAACTGCACAGATAGAAAGACTGCACAGAGTAGCAACACAGTTTGTGTGTTTTACACAGTTCCAGTGGCAGTATATGCTACAGGGGTCCCTGTGCACTGTTTTGGAATGGATCTACCCTGACTATGATTCAAAGGCTTCCCCTAGGCAGATCTTTCTCACCAGAGACTCTTGCAAAGTGACAAGAAAAAGAGGATCATGGGTTCTTAAAATTCTTTTCAGAAGAGGTTGTGTTAATCTCCTGTGATGGCAAGCTGGATTCCAAACACAGATAGCATGAACTATGCATGCCTGTAGACCAGAATATATAGCACTGAAAATTATGATTAAAGGAGAGAGAGCAGAAAGGAGAGGAGTTCTTGTGATTACTGGAGATGACATTTACTCAGCCATTCTACTCAGTTCCCTTATCTCCTTTGCAAACCTTGTACCTGCACACAGACACTCTTCACAATCCTACATCCTCTCTGATTGCATTCTTCACCCTGGGTGACTTTTATCTGAGCAGTTTTGCTATCTACGAGAATCCTAATAAATCTTTAATCTACAGCCTTCATTAGAACCAACCATCTACTGCTCTAATGTTGATCCCCCAGCCCCTGCAATCGATAACTCAATTATATATGCTTCTAATAAATCTTCGTAAAACAAATTAGAATACATAGGATCATGAACATATTTTTTAACTTCTGTCAATGCTGGCACAAACAACCGCATTTCTCAGTATGTCTCGGTGGGCAAAAATGGATGCTCAAGTTTCCATGGTGCCTTGAGGCGATCTTTGGGAAGCAACCCTGCTTGTTAAAGGTCTCAGCGTTAGCTTATTACAAACCTTGGACATGCATCAAGGCTTAGCCTTCTGCACCCTCCCTGACTGCATTCTTCTTCAGTGTCTGCATTCTGGCCCTTCCTTCCCATTCCACATCAGGGCTATGAACATAAGCTGCAAAGGCCTAGTGAAACCCATGCTGTGTGCTACATGCTTTCTAAAAATTACAATGCACAGTTATAATGAATCAAGTGGGTATTAGAAGTTGAGATTAATGGGGTGCTGTTGTGTAATAGGTGTGTGGGAGAACAGGAGATTGTGAGGAAGGGCAGGAAGGTTTGAAGAGTGAAGAAATCACTTCGGCACAGGTTAGTCACTCACCTGCAGCTTTGTGTTGTTGTTGTTGTTTAGTCGTTTAGTCATGTCCGAATCTTCATGACCCCATGGACCAGAGCACGCCAGGCACTTCTGTCTTCTACTGCCCCTCGCAGTTTAGTCAAACTCATGCTGGTAGCTTCGAGAACACTATCCAACCATCTCGTCCTCTGTCCTCCCCTTCTCCTTGTGCCCTCCATCTTTCCCAACATCAGGATCTTTTCCAGGGAGTCTTCTCTTCTCATGAGGTGGCTGGAGTACTGGAGCCTCAGCTTCACAAAGTGAGCACTTTGTAGCCTTCACTAAATAGCAGGGCCTACAGGTGCAGCTTCTGCTGAGACTTAAACTAGTCTAATCCAGCGTTCACCAACCTGGTGTCCTCCACGTGTTGTTGGACTACAACCCCCATCAGCCCAGCCAGCTGTGCTCCCTAGGACTGCCAGGAGTTATCTGGAGGGCACCAGGTTGGTGAAGCCTGGTCTAAATCAAATATTGTATCGGAACCAATGGATGTGTTTCCAAAAGATGGAACCTGGATTCACCCCTTTGTTGCCTTCCTGTTACCTGTTTGCTATCTAGTCTTTACCTTTGCTGCTGCTGAAATTTTGATACCCCTTGGGAGGAATTAAATGTAGCACTATGGCAACCTGTTCAAATTGCCAGCCACAGTGATTCCCCCTCTCCTTCCCTTGTGTGCTGTTCTGAGGGATTCTACTGATCTGGCTGAATCAGTCTGGTGGGGGAAGCACATAGGGGGAGGGGTGGGTGGGAAAGCCTTTTAGTAATAGCAGGCACCCTTGTGCTGGCTTCCATTAGCAGGGCTTGTTAGCTGAATCCAACCCCTTGTATTTAGGCACTGAATTTCAGAAATCCCAAACACATCACATTTTGTGATGTTAGTACAACAGGAACACACATAATTAGGATTGTGGACTTTGTGATTGCTTTCTATAATATAATTTCCCTGCAAAGGAGAAATCCATTTTTTCCTATGATTTGGGACTGTCAGGATTGATGAGGGCACAGTCTGAAGAGATGTATAGTGTCAATCAGATGGTTTCAAATGTTTTATGGTAAACTGATTATCCAGTAGAGAATGTTTGTTGCTTCCCTGTATGCCTGCAATAAAGCTTTCTTCAGAGAAAGTTGGATATCCCAGAGCCAACCCAAAGCATATTGCTGTCTGGAGTGGAGCCCAAATGGTGCATTCCTTTGTCATACTCAGTGTTGACCCACTGAAATGGGACTGGCATTGGATATCACCCATAGACTTCATAAGAACCTCATTGTTAGATCATTATCCCTTACATTATATTCAGTAATTGGCTGATCATCTAAGTGAGCGACATGACATTGACTGATCGCTCCCCCCAGCCCGATAAATAAAGTATTCTATCCAATTGCTACAGCAGACTGTTATCCCACAGGTGATTCTGCAGTCTCTATTAACAGAGCTCCAAACATGAATTCTAAAACACTTTCATCCAAATTCACACTGTAGAACGAAACTCTGGCAAACCCAGGAGGAGATATGTATTTAAGGGGGGGGGGATCCCTCTTTCCTGCTTTCAAATGTCATGTGCTGATCTGTGTAGATGACACCATGACCTTCCTTGCTTCCCTTGCATTCTGACTTACTCCCACCCAACCCATCCCACCTCCCCACCTGCTTTTCAGAAAATAGGTTAGCAGCATTTGCTGCTTGATAGATTGCTAACAAGAGTCTGAGTCTTTTGAAGTCTCTGTGCATTACGATGAGAATGACTCTTGTCGTTCACTTTGAACAGATGCATTGCACTTCCTAGTGGCACTTGGATGATTATACCAGGATGAGATGAAGGCAGGAAAGTACCTGAGAAATAGCTGAGGCCAAATTCTCTTTCATTCAATCCAGTATGTGACTTCCTTTCAGGATTTAGTTATTCTGGGCCAGGGCTGCTGACTCTGTGATCCACCATATTGAAGGCACCCCATGTAATATCACTTGTTCTGCTCACCCCAGTTCTCTGAGTGGCATCACTTATCCAGGTTTGGTTTGATTTATTTTGGAAGGAGGTCACAATATAAAGAGAGGTGGAGGCACTGTGAACATGCCATGAATTTGGTTTTAATCTTAAAGCCTGTCTTTAGCACAATGGCGACTTGAATAAACTAATCTGGCCAGTTTTTGCCAGGACTGGATTAAGACCTTTAAAGGCCCTAAACACTTAAAAGATTTGGGTGCCCCCATATATATCTAGAAACAATAATAAACCGTAAAATACAATTTTGTTTCTCAAAAGGAAACAAAACCAACTTTTTCTAATTGCAAAGTCTTTGACCAGATCCTCAATGCTAATCTTACGTAATACATCTGCTTCTATTCTTAGTAGAAATTAGGCATCCAGCCTGCCTTGATGCATAGTTGTTCTGTTGGGATTTTTAATATACTTCAACTGAGAAAATGAACATTAATGTTAGAAATCCAGCAATGGGAAAATTCTGTGATGCCCCCTTCCCTTGATGCCCTAATTATGTGCTTGTTCTGCTTCACATGTAATCCAGCTCTGGTCTTCACTCAGTGGCTGACCCAGTCATTACCACAAAGGCCACTGCTGTATGTCCAGAGATGGGAAAACGTTGCTCCATCTGGAGGAGGAAGAGGAGGCAGCTGTAGCAACAGCTGACCAGCAATTTACTGAGGTGCTAAAGAATGATGTTAACATGAAAATCGAGTTCATACCACGGCCAAATTACAGCAAGCTCTGTTTCTATTATGTGTGCCTTCAGTGTATGGTGGCTCACCATGGTTCAGTCTCCTAATTTTTTCCTCTGCCTGTCTGCAGTGACAAAAGCAGGAGAGCTGCCAAGCATCCTACAACCATCAAACTGGTGTCAGGGATGGTGCATGGCAAGGCTGGTCCAAGACATTTTGGCACCTGAATTGAACCACAGAATGGCACCTCTCCCCACCAGGGAAGCTGGCAGGGGAAGAGTGAAGAACTTCATTGGGTACAAGGGTAGGAGGAGACCAGCAGCACCTTCCATTCACCCAGAGGCTGCTGTAGAGATGGCATTTGGAGGAGCTACCAAAGAAGCAGTAGATCTGTTGCTACTACTGCAGCAGTGGCAGCAGGTCTGTCCTTGGAGGACAGATCTGCTGCTCTTGTGGATCCTGCAGTGGTCGCCTCACCTTGCCTCATGGGTGGGCTGGCCCTGGTGCACGCAGTGGGGTGTGATGAAGGTACTGTACAATCACACAGTGCCATTGAAAGGGAATGAGAGTGGGGCATCAGTCCACATCCTTACTGGTAGGCATCACTTAATGGTAGGGGGCATCAGCACAGTGCAGTGCACAGCAGCAGCCAACAATATCATCAGTTTGGACACATCCATGCAGGCCTGCCTCTGCTTCTACCAAGTGATGCCTGCAAGCCCTGTCTTCCCACTCCTTACACAAACACCGGGTGTTGAGTAAGCTACACTTAGCTTGGGGCGGTGCTCACAGGTTGTGTAGGAAAGGAAAGCAGGAAGGTACCCACAACTGGGAAAAGGAAGGAAACCTCCAGGTACGCAAGTTATTTATTTTGGAGCCCTGAAGTCCCTTGGATGGAGATCCCCTTTTCAACTATTCCCGTGCTTTATTTACCTTACAGCCCCTCCAAGTGTCCCTGTTTTCTAGGGACAGTCCCGGAGCTACAGAAGCCATCCCAGTTTCTGATTTGATCCTACAATGTCCCACTTTCCTTAGGATATCCCTATTTTCATTGGAGAAATGTTGGAGGGTAATGAGTTATATGACCCTTGAGCCAAGGAAATAAGTAACTGTACAACCTTTAGAAAATATCTGAAGGTAGCCCTCTATAGGGAACAGGTTTTTAAAAATATTTAATGCTTTATTGCAGTGTTTCCCAACCTTGTGCCTCCAGATGTTTTTGGCCTACAACTCCCATCATCCCTAGCTAGCAAGACCAGTGGTCAGGGATGATGGGAATTGTAGTTCAAAAACAGCTGGAGGCACAAGGTTGGGAAACACTGCTTTATTGTGTTTTTTATATATGCTGGGAGCCATCTAGAGTCAGATGGGTGGGGAATCATCATCAGCATCATCATCGAATGTTGTTGTTGCTTAGTAGTTTAGTCATGTCCAACTCTTTGTGACCCCATGGACCAGAGCACACTAGGCACTCCTGTCTTCCACTGCCCCCCGCAGCTTGGTCAAATTCATGTTAGTAGCTTCGAGAACACTGTCCAACCATCTCGTCCTCTGTCGTCCCCTTCTCCTTGTGCCCTCCATCTTTCCCAACATCAGGGTCTTTTCCAGGGAGACTTCTCTTTTCATGAGGTTGCCAAAGAGAAATGTTGAATGGTATGTGGGTATTATCAAGCTCCACAGACTCTCTCCTCCCACAGCTATACCAGTGAGCCTTTTCCTGCTGAACTGGAGGCTCCCAGACTCAGCCTGTCCCACTTGCCCCCTGCGCCTTTGAGGCAAAGCCTGACCTCCATGTCCTGAAACAATCACACCTCAGCTCAGGGTCACTGCATTCTTTGACCAAGCTCTCTCCCCCATTGCTACTGAGATGCCTGGCCTAATTGCTTGCTCTGCCTTTGCTTCCCTTCTTAAGTCTCCAGGATTACATTCTTTGTCTCTCTTCCGCTTCTGCTATTTCTGAGCATCAGTAGAAAGTGCATCAAGGCTGGCGCACCAGGGAAGGTAAATGCTTTGGTAGCAAAGTGTTGGTCCCTTCAAATTGCTTTCCTAGGGGGCCAGCTCTAGTTGCCTAGTCATATGACCTGCCCCTCCCGAGTCAATATTCCCTCAGTCTGAGAACAGCCAAGCTCTCTCTGGCAAACAACCCCATTCACAATCTCTGCTCTCTCTCTCTTTTTGCACCACGGTTCTTGGGTGTGATTCATATAACCAGTCCCCATGTGACTGTAAGCATTCCACACCCAAGGAGTCAGAACCTAAGAAGAACTCTGCTGGATGAGGCCCCAAACCCATCTAATTCAGCATCCTGTTCTCGCAGTGGCCAAGCAGATGCCTGGGGGAACTTGCAAGCAGGACCTGAGAAAAACAGTGCTCTCACATTTTGGGATTCTCAGCAGCTGGTAGCCAGAGGCCCTGACGATGGAAACAGAACATTGTCATCATGGCTAGAAGGAAGAATGCTGAGTTGGGTGGCAAAAGGGCTTGGCGTATTGCTTTATGGAGTGGGGGAAAACTTCCCTAACAAAACAATGAGAATGTAAGAATTGCCTTACTGGCTCAAACTTCACTGAGTCTATCTAATACTATGTTTCAAGCAGCAATCACCAAGATGTTGGTCCTGATGGCCATTGATAGGCCTATGCCTACTGCCCTCTAAAATTCTCTAATCTTATTAAGTCTACCATAAATAGAATCCACATATCTGAAACGGTTTCCTCATACTTGGGCAAAAAAAACAGAGATTGAGTTTGAGCTGTTAAAAGAATGTTTGTGTGTCTGTGTATGACACAGCCTCACCTTTCCTTGCTGTTTTCCTGGCAGTTTTAATTTTAAGTGACATATTTGTACCATGTGATAAGAATTTTAAGGTCTTCGATATGTAATAAATGTTCATAAATGTACCAGGCAAACACGAACATAAATATATAAACCACATGTCTGAAAACCCTACAGAAAAAAAGTCCTGAACAAACTGACCTCAATTATTTCTCTGCAAGGTCAAAGTGGGAAACCTCCCCATTGTCTTTTCCTTCACAAATCCGGTCTTAAGGGCACATTTAAGATATGAATAGGGTGTGAGCCTGTGACCTGGCTCAGGAACTAAGTATTTATCATTACAAAAGACTGGCCAGGCTCCCCAGGCAATCTAATCAAATGACCATTAAACAGGTAACCTGTCAGACGAGATAAACAAGCCACTCAGATTTCTGTTTTAGACCACCTTTTCTGTTATGTAGGTATGTGGGGGGTGGTCTTAGGCGACGCTCCTTCTGTGATGTATGTATGATGTATGGAGGGGTGGTCTTGAGCTCCAGGGCAGGGAATTTAAAATGGCTATATAAGGCCTTGCGCGCCATTGTTCTGGGTTCCTCCTCCCTCCTGCGTGTGATCAGTAAAGATCAGGCTTACTAGCTGCTTTCTCTGGTTGGCCTCTGTTATTTTCTCCTGGGCTCTTGGATACCCCATAAGGAAAAGGGCAGATTCTGTTTACAACCACCACCAGCAACTAGCCTTGCTTTTCTTCTGCCCCGTTTCTTCAGCCTGCCTTTTTTAAATATTACTTTTGCCTGCCTCTCTTTCTCTCCTTTAGTTCCTGCTTCTTTATTTCTTTTGCTTTCAGGCTCACTTTTGCCTCATAGGCCTCCTCAGAAGAAGCCCTCGCCCACCACACTGTGGAAACTGTACTTGCGGAGGTAACCCGAACCCTTTTCCCCAGAAGAAGACCCAGCTGGCTGCTCTGATTCCCAGTCCTTTCCCAAGCATGTTGTGACAATGTCCTACAATTCCCTGCCTTAGTGCCAAGCTCCCCATATTCCGCCTGCCTCTGCGGTTCCCTCGTTATCGATAACGAAGTCCTGTCTGCCCAGGGGGCACGGCCAGTGGCTTCTCCTTCTTATTAGTTCCTCCTGCCAAGCCTACTGTGCTCCCTAATGCTTGAAATGCCATTTTGCTAACATCATTTCTGCCAGCCTGACAGATTGCGTTTCCGTGTAAGGCTACACTTAGCCGGCCTGGCTGGGTTCCTGCAGCAGATGCGCTGACACATGACTGGGTGAGGTAATGGTCCTGACTGCATTCCCCCAGAAATCCCAGCCGAAGGCAAGCTCTCTTTCCCTGACTTTCCCTGAGATTTCCTAAAAGCAGGAAGGTAACAAAACCAGCTTGTTTTCTCGGTTGTAGCACACAGCAGCGGTGTCCATTATTAAGCAGAGCGGCAGCCAGTAATAAGGCTATGTTGGTGTGCTTCAATCAGCACCGCTTCAAACTGTGCAAGGGATTAGGCGATAATTGCAAATCTCCCATTATTGTCTTGGAATCCAGGCATTTTCATTATCGCACTCTTTTAAGTAATGTGACACTGGCAATAGGGGGAGGTATTCAATGAGATTTTACTCCGAGTAGACCCATCAACAATAATGGACCTAATCCATTAATTTCAGTGGGTCTGCTCTAGGTAAAACGTAGCCAAATGCCACCCAGGCTTTATTTATTTTTGGCCACAGCTATAACACTTTTTGTCTGGAAATAGCTGCTCTTAATAAGGGTCCACTGTTGTCTGCGAGTAAAGGCCAATTGTGAGCCCAATGTCGTGGTGCTGTGGGTCTTATCAAATAATTGTTTTGATCCTGTGCTGGCCAGTCCTATGCCAGGTTACTCATCTGTGTCTTTACCGAGTCCAGTGGTGCTTTCTCCCTAGTAAGAGTGTATAGGATTATAGCTTTAGTTTCTAAGTGGAAATCAATACAAAGCTTCCTCAGTACATGGCTGGAATTTTAAGAGTACTGTATGGAAATAATTGTATTTATAATACTTCTAAGGGCACAAAAAGCCAAGATACCAGAAGGCAGATATAGATATTATTTTGGGTGTGGGTATTATTTGAAATGGCAAACTTTTATATTACTGTCTAGAATACATCAGTGGATTGAACCTAGCACTTTGTTATTAATACTATGCATCCAATAAATCTGGGATAGATACATTAAATTATTATTGCTGTAAAAATGTATATACACAAGGATGCAAGAACACAACAAAGGATCAAGAAAGGACAGCAGCTTAAAGAGCACAGAGGAAAAAGAAAAAGAAAAAACCTACAAGAACAAAGAATAAAGTTACAAGTTTTATATTTCAAAACTTTTAACAAATCATATTATTGTTCCAATAATGCTTAATAAATGCATTGTTCTTATAAACACATTGTGTGTCAAGCCAGACACTACCAGCTTAATGGTCTTGATATCTTATTACATTCTCACAGAAGCAGAAAGCCAATCCCTGTCCCTTAAATTACTAATTGTCTTTTAATATAATTCCCTATGGGATCCCAACCAACCAATGCTTCTTTACTCTTCCTGCATTTTCATCGCCATTGTTAATTTTATTAATCTCAACTGCTCCTTTATTTTTTTCCTAATCAATTCTATTTGAATTGTTTTTTAATTATCTTACCAGTGCCTAGCATGCAATATTTGTGCTATTGCAAGTATCTGTATTGGGGGCAGTGCAAGCTGAGCAGTTAATGTGCATAATAAGCAACATTTGCACACGTTCATCAGCCCTTATGAAGACTGTGCACATAATCTGTCTATGAAGAGGGATTTGTGCTCATTTCTCAGTCAATGGGCTGTCTACTAGTTCAAGCACTCTGGTGCCTGCAATGTTGCCCTACGGACGAAACCAATGCAACAGCTGAACCAGCAGAAACCCATGCAACAGATTGCACACTCTGTTGTGCCAGTAACTTGCTGATGCATTCTCTCATCCAGCACTTTGCCAATGGAAAAGTCAACACGGCGACACCCGAGGGCTCTGATGAATGTGATGAGTGGGAAGAAGAGGGCATGGATCAGAACCCACCCACCCAAGCTTTGCAGCTAGGACTTTCTGTTGAAACTGTGGGAATGTTCAGGGAGGCAGGAGAGGATATATTGTTTAATTATATCCTTCCTAACTTATGTTAACAAGTTCTACAATTTAGCAGAGTAACATTCCCTCTTTTAAACTTGCACAGTGGATAACGTCCACTGTATAAGCCTCTAAAATAAGTCTCCTTGGTAATTCCCCTTTATTCCCTCATAAAAAGATAGACAAAACACTGTCTTGTATAAAAGTATATAAAATAGTTTACTCACATTCTGTTCACAAATGGATCCCGGAAGGCAGACTTAAGTTACAAAATATATACACCTGGAATCTATCCCATAAGGAGATAGTTCTTTTGTCCTCTTTTGGCTGCAAGCCAAGAGAGCATCTCAGGCTAAGAAGATGTTGCTTCTTCAAGGAATGGAGTCAGAGAGAGAGAGATGGCTGCCTCTGCTGAGGTATTTTGTTACCTGCATAGGTCATGCCCACCTCTGGTCACATGTAGAAGAAGTCTGTCCCAGCCCAGGAGGAAACAGGAAGTTCCGAGTGGCTGGTCCAGACATCCCCTTTTATGTCCACTCTAGGAATGTTGTATTTGACTGCTCTGTGTTTCACATCCCACAGAAATCTTGGAGGCTCCCTCTTCTTCAACTCAGAAGGCAGGCTAGGGGACAGGAGGAAGCCCATAGCACTGTTTGAGTTGTCAGGAGAAGAGGACAGCTAGGCATTGTCTCCAAGACAATGGCAATGCATTAAGAGGCAGGAGCAGACCCAGCCCCCAGGAGTAGTAGCCAGGAGCTTTTGATGTGACAGGCATTCTGACAGGCTGGACTTTCTTCCCCTCTGTTTAAAAGTGTAGTGAGTAGGCAGGAGCCATTTTTGGAACAATGTCATGCTCCTGTGCAGTCTCAGATTTCAGCTCCTCATTCTGGAATTGTGATCCCTGGCCTTCTCCCTCAGCCAAAGTTATGGGATCTTGAAGTCCCTCTCCTGAATTTGTTTGAGCTGTCTTGTATCCCTGACATCTTAAAGGCATCTGGACCTTTCCTGATTTTCTCCAGCTGCTGAGCTTGCACTATCAGTCTGCTAAATTAAAGCTTGGCTTCTTTACATACAAGACAGTACACCTGCCATTGGTCTTGGATGGGAGCCAGGACACAAGTAGACCACTAGGTGACTATAATTTAGCGCTATGTTTGGATATAACATTCCAACTCTCCAAGAGGCCTTGTGGAATGTGTATATATTGATTGATTTTTGTACGTTCTCTGGTTATTGTGCATAATCTCTAACAGACTTTGGGGGATGTGCATATTTCCACTCCATTCTCTGGCCATTATTCCTAATACCCGACAGGCCTTGAGGAATGTACATATGTCAACTGAAGTGGGGGAGAAGGCAGATGGCAGCACTGGCACAGAGCTAGTGCAGTATTCAGGCTGAGAACACACCTGATGTTGCCAGCTGATGACAGTGGGGCTTGTCTTAGGACTTGAAAGATCCTAGATTGGCTTTGCCCTGCTCCTTCCTATCCCTGCTGGCAGGGATCCCCTAGTAGCACTTCTGCCTGTTCACACATTTGATGGGTGGAAGGGGGAGACTCCATCGCAGTGGAGTGATTCTGGCATAATTATAAAAGTGGAGCCTGGCAAGGGGCCAAGAGAGGCCACCTCTACTCAATACAAATCCCTCAGCTTGGTGCAAAGAAGTTTGGAATTGCTCTACTAGTTTCAACTAGGAGGCTACATTAGCTTCTTTTATTTTCCCCATCTAACTACTATTTACCTTGCTGTTCTGTGAGTGGGAAGCTGGATGAACCCCTGTCTGAAACCCCGGAGAGCTGCTGATATGATAGTCAGTGTAGACAATATGGACCAAAGGTCTGACTCTACGGCAGCTTCCTATATTGCACCCAGAAAGATCTGAGAATGAGTGTTGGTCTCTAATACAGCCTTGTACTTCAAACCCCTTCCGTATATGGAATTCCAAGCAGGCAAGTGAGAGGACAGAAAGAGGAGAGGCGGAGTGCTCCATTCCTCATCCACTAGCTCACTTTGTTTCTGTCACTTCCTCTGCTGCTGGGACAGACATGCCATGGGCTGATAGAAGGCCTTAAAAAAAATGGCACTAGCCTATTAATAGGCTAGTAGCCGCCATTTCCAATCTACCACTAAAAGAGGGAACTTCCTCTCTCCTGTGGCTAGCCTGGAAATTCAGGCTATTAGCCTGTTAGTAGGATGGTTATTTACTTGTTTATGTATTGCTGGCTAGTAGTTTTTGTGGGTTTGTTTACAAAAGCTGCTGTCATAAAAGCAAAACAACCAAGCTGATCAAAACATGTTTTTCCTTGGATATGTTAAATAGCCCTGAAAAAATGAAGGCTAGGAAGGATAAAGTATTTGCTCATTCTTTTCTGCCCTGCTTATTTGCATAAATTGGGCTTCTTAGCACAATTTGCATAATCAGGCATGTAGTGTACAGCCTCTAGTCCTCCAGGCTAATTTGTATGCTTAAAGAAGCATTTTTTTAATCAATCTGTTGATTATGCATATGAACCTAGTGAATTGTGACTGTAAAATCCATCTGGACAAAGGGACACAGAAACGAACACTTTCCTTCTGTATAATATTCATTCTCCCAAACCAGCAATTGTCACTGTGAGATATCTTAGGTACTCCTATGTCTATAAAAGTCCATTTTTATATATTGCCCAGACGTTTCATCGTACAGCTGTGTAGCTTTCTTTGACCTATTGCTTAATTTTATTGGTTCGTATCTAATGGGAACTTCTAGTTCTCAAATCTAGCTTGGCATTTATGTTTGTTTTTTAAAATGATTTTATTAAAGATATTATTGGTTTATGTATGTATGTTTGTGTCTGTGTGTCCATATTGTTGTAATGACTCTTTTAAGTGGTGGGTGAAAGAAATTAGTAAATGTCAGTGGCTAACTTGTCCCAGATCAATAAAACTGCCCTGCCCTGCTCGCTAAATGAAAGGAGGTGGTAGGTTTTGAGCAAAACTGGGCAGTCAAAAGAAGCCAAAATATGCTGCTAAAATATTCCTAGTGCTTTGACAGCATTCTCACTTGTTTGCCTAATTTCCTGTATTAATTTCCTGCAGAGTGTAGGAGAAGAAAATTTAACTTTATGAGAAAGACAGTAAGTATTTTACACTTGCAACCCCTTTATCCTGGAAGTGGCTCACGGTTTGAAGAGCCATAACAGGCCCTGTTCAAATGGCATTACAGTGGTACCTCGGGTTAAGTACTTAATTTGTTCCAGAGGTCCGTTCTTAACCTGAAACTGTTCTTAACCTGAAGCACCACTTTAGCTAATGGGGGCCTCCTGCTGCTGCCACGCCGCCGGAGCACAATTTCTGTTCTCATCCTGAAGCAAAGTTCTTAACCCAAGGTACTATTTATGGGTTAGCGGAGTCTGTAACCTGAAGCATATGAAACCTGAGGTACCACTGTACACTTAATGGAACCTGAAATCCAGCAATGATGGCTCACCTTCATGGTCTTGAAGCATATCCACATGAGGAATTTTGACCCTCCCACCTTTTCCTAATGAACATTGTGCCGCCCACAATTCTTTACTTTCCCCTTTATAGGAAACTTACAGGCACACATACATTTTTCCTCAGAAAAATGATCTAAGTTGAGCTCACCATCTTTTTTTTAACAAAACCTTTAAAAAGATGGAAGATCTAATCATGGAACTTCAGCATTGTCTAGTTCGGCCCTCAGGCAAAATTCCCAGCCTTTGCTGCTGTGAATGCTTGAGATCGATCCTGGGATCTTCTGGCATGCTAGGCTTGTGTCACAGGCCTGAGATGCTCTCTTATCTCACTTTCCATACTAAAGTCCACAACTATTGCTAGGGCTAGAATGAGAAATCTCTAGATCTGTGCTTGGGTGACTTGTGGTAAGCCCATGTAGCAGAATTACAAGTGTCTGAGCATCCTAACAAAGGGACAAGGTATTCTGTGGAGATAGCATCTCAGGGCCACATGCCATTAGAGTGAAGAAACATTCAATTCACCTGAATGTAGTTAACTAAAAGTGGGCAATGAAAGCCGTGAGGGGCTAGTCTGTGAGGCAGCTAAACCAAGTTGGTTCAGCTACTTTGTTAAAGAGCTCAGGCCTTGAGTTAAAGTCAAGATTTCTGCTGGTTTCAAGGTCCCAGGAGAGGTTTTGCATTCCTTCAGACACAAATGGAGACAGAAGCCAGATACTTCTCAAGCCGAAGTCCTTGAAAGCTTCTGCCTTAATGGACTTCTTCTGTTGTTAGTAGGTTTCCGTCAGGCGCTGAGAAAACAACATATCAAAGAATTTATGCCACAATCTCATGGATCTAAATCTCCAAGAGAAAAACACTCCTAGTAGATTGTTCCTGCCATCTGCCAAGCGAGTTGTCTTAACAACATCCTTCAATACACTTCAAGCACTTAAGGAAACCAGCCAACTTTGCAAGATGATACGTACACTTTCCAGTGGAAGCTGTCACACATTTTGCAAATATGTCATGCGTATTTAACCAAATATTTGATAAATACGTGCGAAAGACAGAATGTCTTCTTTCCCTATCAGGGACCAGCAAATCCAGCATTAGAAATTGATGATCATTTCTTGCTATCACTTTTTAATTTTATTAATACAGCCGTACCTTGGTTTTCGAACAGCTTAGTTCTCGAACATTTTGGCTCCTGAACGCCGCAAACCCGGAAGTGAGTGTTCCAGTTTGCAAACTATTTTTGGAAGCCCAAATGTCTGAAGGGGCTCCTGCAGCCAATCAGAAGCTGCGCTTTGGTTTCTGAATATTTTGCAACTTCTGAAATGGATTCCGTTCGACTTCCAAGGTATGACTGTATTATATTGTGCTTAGAATATATATAGATGACTTGTCATGCTTTCAATTTGGGTTTACACTGCACGTAACCACATGTGTCCAGGGAATGCAAAATATGTATTATACACTGCATGCTATATTATGAGAATCCAAAGCCACTTGCAGCTCCTCAAATATTGTTATGAATTTGAATGGTCTTGATTACTTTGAATTGGTCTCATCACTACAGTTTCTCCTCAAGTATCACCTGATGGGAATCATGTACTTGACAAAAGACAGTAATGGTTTTGAATGGCTGCAGATGTGTATTCCTGAATAAAATTTTTACCTGCAGGAGAGGAGTCTGAGAAGGACCATAGCTCAGTGATAGAGCATCTGCTTTGCACGCCTAAGGTCCCAGGATCAATCTCTGGCATCAGCAGGTGGTAGCGCTGGGAATGTCCCCTATCTGAAACCCTGGAAAGCCACTGTCAGCTATTGTGGGCAATGCTAGATAAGGCTGCTTCCTATGTCTGCCATGCTTTGCATGTGTGTGAGAGAGAAACAGCCACATGGGCAGTTTGATTTGAGAGGACAGGAGCTGTAAGTTGAATCTTTGGGAATTGTTGTTCTCCATAGAGACTTGGTGCAAGATTGGATAGGACTCAGCACTGTTAGGCAATTGTCAACGGCCTCGGTCCAGTATACCTGAAGGAGCGTCTCCACCCCCATCATTCTGCCCGGACGCTGAGGTCCAGCGCCGAGGGCCTTCTGGCGGTTCCCTCATTGCGAGAAGCAAAGCTACAGGGAACCAGGCAGAGGGCCTTCTCGGTAGTGGCGCCCACCCTGTGGAACGCCCTTCCAGCAGATGTCAAAGCGATAAACAACTACCTGACATTCAGAAGACATCTTAAGGCAGCCCTGTTCAGGGAAGTTTTTAACGTGTGATATTTTACTGTATTTTTGGTTTTTATGGAAGCCGCCCAGAGTGGCTGGGGAGGCCCAGCCAGATGGGCGGGGTATAAATAATAAATTATTATTATTATTGAACTCAATAGTTGATACAAAAGGCCAACTACATACTCTCCAACACCTGGACATCGAATTCCCAGATACCATCTTCTCATTTTTTCTCATGAGAGCATGGTGGCCATTTTGGGAGCTGTTACCGTATGAGATTTTGTGCCATGATTTCCCCCTGATAAAATAGCACATTTTTACAGGCATTGGACCCAAAACATGCGTTTTTGTTCACTGCACGAGATTGTGCCTCCCCAAGCACTTTTTGAGGGGCAGGGGTCACTGTGGGAAATCACATGAGATCACAGTGCCCAAAATGGCCACCATTCTCTTGTGAGAAGAAACAGGGTGTCCGGTTTTTTTCTGGGACACTTGTGGGGTATGCAGCTGTCCAGGCCTGGTAGTTCTCCATGTTCCTTCGCCCAGCCTGGGGGGCTGGGGCTGGCACTCACCACCATAATTTCATTACAACGTATCTGGAGTTCTAATGTAGCATTGATCTTGAGCAACAATCTGGCAAGGCCCCAGAAGCACTGTGACGGAATTAAGATGGTGAATGCCAGCAGCAGAGCTTATAATAATAATAATTTATTATTTATATCCTGCCCATCTGACTGGGTTCCCCAGCCACTCTGGGTGGCTCCCAACTGACTATTAAAGACACAATACTTGTGGGCTGGACCTGCTTTCTTGCTACATCTGCATCTGGCTGACACTGGCAAGGAAACAGAGGGAATTAAGGGTCCTTCCAAAATTTGTGCTTGCTTGAGATTAGTGGGTATGCTCCCTGCTTAGAGGAGTATATGATCTGCCTCTATGTGATTCTGGTGCTCTTGCATTTTCATGTTGTTTCAGAGAAGAGGCCAGCTGAAAATGGATGTTCTTAGCAATAAACAGTCTAGGAAAGCAACATAGCTTGAACACAGTGCAGCTGGCATCTCAGTCCTTGCCTATTTTGCTTACTTTAAGATGAAGGCTGGGATAATGATAATCTTTTGAGCTAGTATTTAAGATACTTTCATTTGAGTGAAGGCCCCTTTGCATTTGATGTTGTTGCTTCTGTTTGTACAGTTTTATTACAATATTTTATTTTTCACTGTAATTGAAATTATTTGGATGATTGTGTAAACCACATTGGTCTGCTTTGCCAAGAAGGGCAGGATAAACATTTTATTAATTAATATCTATACTTAATGAATTAATGGAATAAATAAATAACATATTGCTTTGCAAATCTTACTAGAAGATTAGAACCTGCTAACCAAAATGGCTAAACACATCAAAAGAGAAGAAAAAAGAAAAGAAAAGTGTTACTCTTAGAAAGTCCTGGAAATGAATGAATGGATTTAATGTTTTAAAAATATCCAAAGCATTAATGAGCTTTATTTCCTCGAGTGTGGGCTTTTTCCAAGTCTGTAATCTTCTGAGAGCTGAGCAGCCACTAGAGGTGCTTGGATTTCAAGCTGAAGATAGCTCTGTGTTATTCTCATTCCATGTTTTCTTGTCCTGGGCACTCTGAATTATTATGTCTCTAAAGTCAAGGTTATAAGCAGTACTTAACTGAGTGGAAAAACTCCCTGCTTTCCCCATAATGTAATTTCCTTTCTTCTTTCAAATACTTTTTATTGCTTTTTTGGAACAACAACAAATAAAATAAATACTCTTACATTCAAAAATTTGTATGTCTTTTTATTTACCCTGAGCCTTATTGCGCCCGGACTTCCTTCCATCTCTTCAACGGTTTTCATGTCTCAAAACTTTTCTTACAGTTTCTTATTTACACTCCATCCACATCACAAGATTTACATTAATCCTGCTACAGTTTTTAAATTCTTACAATTACTCCGTATCTATTCAACAAATTTACTCCAATCCTTTTCTAATTTTGCTTCTTTTTGGTTCCGAATCTTATAAGTCAATTTCTCCAATTCTATGTATTCAAACATTTTTATCTGCCACTCCATTAAAGTTGGGATTTCTTGGGATTTCCATTTCTGAGCCACTAAGATTCTAGTGGCAGTCGTTGCGTACATGAATAGTTTGTAATCTTCCTTTTTTAATTCATCCCCTGTTACCCCTAGCAAAAATGTTTCTGGTTTCTTTGGGAAAGTGTATTTAAATAGTTTTTTCATTTCGTTATATATCATGTCCCAATATTTTTTCATTTTTTCACACATCCACCACATGTGAAAAAATTCACCGTCTTTTGTTTTACATTTCCAACACATTTTATTACTTACTCTATACATTTTCGCTAGTTTAACCAGGGTGATATACCAACGGTACATCATTTTCATTAAATTTTCTTTTAGAGTGGATAATGTAATTTTCTTCTCTCAATTTGATCAGGAAAGAAATGCAGAAACTGTGAAGAAAACTAGCAGTGTTTTCTGATAGGATGTGTGTCTTATCTGTTGATATTGTCAGGGTACAGTGAATACTTTGAGCATCTTTTGGCTTTCCAGCTCAGTATTGCACATGGCTGGCTGAAACCATTTATATCAGGGATGTCCAACTGGTTGATCGTGGGATGATAGTGATCACAGAATGTAATGTACACCCCCCACCCAGGTTGTACGATCCCTCCTGCACATTTTTCGCTGCCTTAAAGTGTTCATTCGCAGCCTTTTCTTTAGCGTTTTGATCTCAATAAAAGCTCAACAACTCTGGCTCCCACTGCCCCCCAAAAACTCAACAGCTCTGATCTCCCCCTCCCCAAATAGCTCAGCAACTCTGGGCAATTGTCCCCCCTCTTCCCATTAGTCACCACCTTGGGTAGATCACTGCTATTTTTTTTATGCTGGATATAGATCGCAGTCTCTTGTTGGATGTGCCTGCTCTAGATCAATGATGTAGTGCAGGACCTCTGTCTGGGAGATGCTTCTTAATCTTCCTTCCTGTTTATGATGTCATTCCCTTAGTTAGTGTTCTCCATCTCATCAAGGTGGCCATCAAACCTTTGTGGTCATAGTGGTCCTGACTATGGGAAACTATTTCATGTAATCTTCTAGCTTTTTTTTTTTTTAGGACATGCAGTCACAAGATCATAATAACTCTTCAGGAGTTTTAGATTCTTCAGATCTTTTTACTTCTCAATTTGATCTAATTAATTCTGGGACTGAGGGATAATTATGCACATTATGATAATGCTTTCCCCCAGCTAATATTTTAATTGCTAGCTGTCCCCATGCAGGGCTACAAAAGGGAATAAAAAGTCAAGAAGTCAGAATGAGTCATCTGAAGTAGCAGATGGAAGGAGGACTAATTGCGCCAAGCAAAGGGAACTTTCCCTCCCTATATGCACAAGGAATTGGACTGTCTCAGAATGCAAAGGAGAAGATGATTCCAGAGGACAGATTTTGGATGAATATCTTATTACCTATAAATAAAACAATAGCACACTGAGTGGTCCACGGGTGATTTGAATTATTTCCAGTTTTATTTATTTTATATCATATCAGTGATTTATTTAATTTTGTTTCTTGAGCTCTTCCATTTAAAGAAAAAAATATCAGCTCTGGAGCAAGTAAGGTCAAGCCTGGTTTTACTAAAATTCTTGATTCAATCAGTGTATTCCCAATGTACTTCTGAGCCAGAAAACATTAATATTAATTTAGGTCTGTTCTGGAAATCTTTCACCACTTAAGCTTGCTAGGGATATTTAAGTATTAATAACATACACATCACTTTTGGAACACAATGTCTCAAATCTGTTTACTCGTGAGGCCAGTTCATTCAGAACTTGAGAGGCCTGCCTGATCCAGCACTATGCATGGAGCCCATAAACTGGTCTTCAACTATTCAAATGGAGAAGATGGGTACAAATGGGACCTCTCTGTGTTCAATCCTCCATATGAATACCAAAATTTCCCATCCAATTCCTGATTTTTCTCTGGACTTTAGCCTGTGTATAATATTGTATCAGAGTAGGTGACATTTGGATGTGCCATTCCTAAGCTGATGGTGGAGTTGTGTCTTAAGTATCATCCTCTAAAGTTTCATCCATGGTTAAGAAGAATCAAATCAGACCTTGGAGGACAAAAAGCAATGAAAGCGCGGACAATCTATCCAGTAGTTCAAGAGAAAAATTTAATGCAGATGCAAAATTGTTAAACATTTCAAGATTCAAATCCATCATTTATATTTTGAAATATACAATTTTGCAGCTTGGATCTGAGACAAACTTTTTGAAAGTACCCAGTTGAAAAGGAAATCATATTAAGTATGGATCATCTAAAATGACAACTTATATACCATGTCTGTCCTCATGGCTGGTTATGGGGGTGGGGAGACACAGAGCATTGAGGAGATGATTTGCATATGCACCATACATTTATAGCACACACCCTGAGACTCCTGGGAACTGTAACTCATTAAGGGTGCTGGTTATTGTAGCTCTGTGAGGTGTAAACTACAATCCCCAGGATTTTTGGGATGTGTTTGTGCGCATGCTTTAAATGCATGATGTTTATGCAGTCATTGTATATAAAAAAAACTCCACCCATGAGAAATTCGTCCATATTTCCGCTTCCCTTTCATAATTTTCCAATGAAATTCTTTTTCTCATTAATTGATGGTGAAAAATGCAGGTGAGATTTTCAACACAGCACTAGTTTTGAGTATACCTTCAAGAACAATGCAAGATTTTCGTGGGAAATAGAGGGAATAATTCCAGGCATTCTGTTTCCCCCCCTTGGGCTACTACAATGTCCTTTCCAGGTGGCGCACTAGTAGTACTCATTTAACCAGCTCTTATAGCTCATTTCCAATAGGAGTTAAGCAGATGTCTGAAGAATTTCTCAGGGTTGAGTAGCATTGTCTCCTAGTGGGATAGAGGCCCTTTTCAGTATACCACAGGATGTATTAATTTCTTACTTTCAGAGTGCAGCACCTTCACAGAACCATCCCTCCTTATCCTGAGCTGTGGAGGAATACATTAGAAAAGAAAGTGATTAGAAGGTTATAGTCAAGCACTTTTAGTTCATTTCCTGGTGCCAGAGCACCAGGATAGAGATTTACAAAAAGTCCCTTTATCATCATTGATGTGGAGCCAAACCCCAAACAAGAAGAGCTCAATATAGTTGGAAATAGGTTTCAGCTGCCAAGATTAAAAGTGATTCCAAATATCTCCCAAATTGCAGAAAAAAAGAAAGCTTGGCTTAACTTTGGCACAGAAAGTTGCTATATTCAGACCCAGATTCCAATGCTTTCTCAGGTTGACACACAATTTTAATGTATTTTTGGGGGTCCCTTTGTAAAACTCCATTCACCATTCCTTGGTGTGAGACTGTTGTGTGCAAAGAAAAATGCAGGATTATTTATTTATTTTAAAAAACCACATTGTTTCCCCCCCAAACAGGCCAAGACTTTATTTAAATTCTATTATCTCCCCACTTCACACAAAGAGCCTCACTTCTGCTCTGCTGCATATAATGTGGTTTGATATGCTTTCAAAGTCCTAATCTATCCATGCCAAGAGTTTAGACGTCTAGGAGAATGTTTTCAATTACTTCTTGGAGCCCACGAAGGAAAATAAATCAGGAACTGATTTATATTGATTTAATATCCCTCAATACACCTATTCATTATTTTATACCCCTGGAGCTCATTAGAGTCTCCTTCCGCAGGAGAAAGTCTTGGTGGCTTTATCGTTTTATCAGCTGATAGAGCTTCACTTGGTCACACTAGTTCTTCAGAGCGTATAATAGTCTAAAGGGTTTTTGCTGTTCTACCCTAAAGCTTTTAACAAGCATTCTCCAAGGAGAGATTGGCTGACGTTTAAAATATAACAACCCCCTGTGATGTGGCAAAGATTGTGTTACACTACAGTAGCTGTGTATTATAGTTATTACAATACAGAGCAGGGAGGCTGGAAACCATACACTTTACTGTGTATCTGTACGCCCTTTTCTATGCACGTAAGCAATAATCTTCCCAAAATGCATTTCAGCCCCACTCAATGATCAAGGCAAAAGGAAGGTGATTCTCAATTGCACACAGGGGAAAGGATTAGGTTAAAGGACAAGGAATTAAGTACCGATTCTTTCATTCTGTTTGGTTTTCATATCCTTAACCAGTCTGTTTCTCAATTCTTCATGTGTGAGCCATGACTTGAATATAATAATAAAAATAATAATTCCACAGTTTCTAAATATTTTGTCTTAGCCTGAGTCAGAACATTTGGTCTGCCTAGTGGATTAAAAGCCTAAGGATAAAGCAGATTCATGAGTCTATATCAGGGGTTGGCAACCTGTGGCCAATGGCTGAACAGTGGAAGGGCACCGGCGGCAGGAGACCTCTTTAGGGAAAGCGTGCCTTGGTTTAAGAATGGTTTCAGTTTAAGAATGGACTTTTGGAACGGATTAAGTTTGTAAACAAAGGTACCACTGTATTCCATAATTAATGTATTAGTATTTAAGATGCCATAAGAGTCTTCATTGTTTTTTGCTACAGCAGACTGACACTACTAAAAGCTCCAGTAATTTGAAACACACACACACACACAAACACACACACACACACTTATAGCAGTGGGATGAGAGCTTGTCATTCCCATTCCTATGTTGTTCCAGTGACTTCACTACAGAGACCACAACTTGGTAGTTCTTCTTCCCTAGCTGCCACTAAGTTTGACAGAAACATGCAACCCATAATTTTTCAAATGGAGGTTTTAAACTTCCAATTAGAGGATGATGGAAGGGCAATCGCTTCCTGGCATGACAGGAAAATCAATACCCCCCCCTCTCTCTTTGTAAGATCCCTTTCATGAGTGCCAACAGAGCTTCAGTGAAAGGAGGAGAAATAAATAATTAAACAAAGTAAGGAAAAACGTAGGTATTTCAACATGGGTTGGAATAGAGCTTGGCAAGAGGACGAACTAATTCTCTATCTGCTAGCCCAGAAGATGTGCTTTTTTGAGGACATGTTCTAAACAGTGCCAAAAAATCCATTTTGAGTTTGAGATTGTAGCCACGAAAAATCTTTTTTTTTTTTTGGGGGGGGGGTGAGATCACAGTGACCAAAATGGCCACTGTGCTCTTGCAGGGGAAAATAGGATGTCCTGTTTTTTCTGGGACACTTGCGGGATATGCAGATGTGTTCATCACATGAAGGCTACAAAACCAACGGATAACTTCCCAAGTCTGAATGAGGTATTATAGGTGAAACTGAATTTGGCAGAACTTACACATGAGTTTTTTAAAAGTCAATCCTTCTGTGAACCTTCTCTGAATTCTTTTAGATGAGTCATAAAATGTTTTGTAACAAAGCTATTTGAAATCAAGTGCCACACATGTACACGTAAACAAACTCTTCTGTGATGTGGAGCTTTGCATGGAATCACCAGGTACAGAGGCGGAGCTAGCTGCTCCAGAACCCGGAGCAGCCCGTGGGGGTGGGGCTAGCCACCTGCGGGGGGTGCGCTGCCGCTGCATGTCCCAGGGGGACGGCGAGCATCTCAGGGGCGCTGCCCATGGCGATGTCACCCCCCTCAGGGATGACACCCGGGGCAGACTGCCCCCCCGCCCCTTTCTCTGCCTCTGAACAGGTATCTATCTGACCCATAATTTGAATATTTCAGTTCTAGCCATGCTTGTTGTGAATGTAAATTGTTGGGATTTTCATTGTTTTTTGTGTCTCATTTTTACTTGTATTTTTAAAAAATGTTTTAATAGGACATGGTGCTCTTAGCATTTTTGCTGCTAATTATGCTGCTCTAAATGTGGCTCTTTATTGCATTTGTTGTTCCTTTGTAACATTCTGTTTCAATATGTTGCACAGTTGTATTCACAATGCTTTATGATAAGCCGTAAACCACTTAGCGGTCCTTCAAATGTAAAGCAGTATAGAAAAGATGTAAACCAATAAATGAATACATAATATTTGACAGAAGGCAAGTGACATCTGGAGGTAGTGTTCCAGATCGAGAATCTGTATTTTTGTATATGATTCAGAATTGCTGGGAGCTCAGATGGATGCAGGAGGCAGAGGAGGAATAGTTCTGATGGTAATGGCTATTTAAACAAACACCCACACCAACACCCACTTCATGTAATGTGTAATTTTGCCTTTAGTTACAACAATTCTAAAACAGAGACTTGATGCATGAATCTCTGTGATGGAAGTATCTGGCTCTTTGGGCAGCTAGACTGGTGACTGGGAGTGGCTGCCGAGACGATATAACACCGGTCCTGGAAGACCTACATTGGCTCCCAGTACTTTTCCGAGCACAATTCAAAGTGTTGGTGCTCACCTTTAAAGCCCTAAACGGCCTCGGCCCTGGATACCTGAAGGAGCGTCTCCACCCCCATTGTACTGCCCGGACGCTGAGGTCCAGCGCCGAGGGCCTTCTGGCAATTCCCTCCCTGCGAGAAGTGAGGTTACAGGGAACCAGGCAGAGGGCCTTCTCAGTAGTGGTGCCCATCAGATGTCAAGGAAATAAACAACTACCTGACTTTTAGAAGACATCTGAAGGCAGCCCTGTTTTATCATGTTTTTAATATTCTGTTGGAAGCCATCCAGAGTGGCTGAGGAAACCCACCCAGACGGGTGGGATATAAATAAATTATTATTATTACTCCTCCTACTACTACTTCTAAATGACCTGTTTACAGAGCATTCATCCTAATTTGTTTGCAGGGAATTTAGACAACACTGGCTATTTAATGAGCGTTCACTCAGACTTGTTTACGGAGAGGCGTCTGCCCAAACATGCGTTATCCCACACCTCCCCCTGCATTTCCCAGTTATTTTCTTTGTCATAAAAAGTCCAGTCTTTGGGGAAACAGGTTTGTTGTGCAAGAGCTCCAAACCAGCTATAATTGCACAACCTGAATTTGCCAGTAGGCGACTGGATCCCACCCAATAATAGCAACAGTCTGTTGCTACCCTCTTCTCCCACCTCCTCACGTCTACTTTGGCAAATCCAAAATGTTAGCATGTGGAATCTCCGGAGGGGAAACGCTGACAACTTGTGTGTGAAATTTCCCTGAAACTCCCCGATGTTCTCACAGCTGAACAAGCCAGTTACAAGCTGACGCAGTCAGTTTCCACCTTCCAGGCATCGCAGCCGAGGCAGTGAAGAGAAACAGCTCTGGTATACCATATGTTCCAGCAGCAAGCGTGCCGGAGCTTAATCCTTTCCCCTGCTGCACACAGGAGAACACACAGCTGGCAACCCACTGATTTCATCAACCGGCTGACATTCTGCTGCGCACTGTTGGTGCGCTTCATCTTGCCAGTTCTGCAGGCCACATCTGTCTACCAATCACGAAAGTGGCCATAGTAGGTTCCCATTCCAGGTCACTGGCAGGGCAATTGAGACCTATGAATGAGGCATGCAGACAAGGAATTGCTGAGATGTTGCTTTCGTCCCATCCCATTGTGAGGAGTTCACTGAAGGCATTTTGGGATGACGCAATCATCTCCCCACTGGCTTGAGTGACCTGGGCAAGTATGTTCTTGGCAATAGTGCAGTGTCAGATCACTGGGGCCGGGAAAGCTTAGCACAGCTGCAGCTTGGGCTTGGGCATGAATCATTTGCCTCACTTTCCAGCACTCCTGACATCAGTATGTTTCATCAACAAACACATTCTCCCTTCCTCCTCCTTGGTCCCTATTTAAAGGAATATTCAGCAGTGACACAGATTCCATCTTAAAACCTGGACTCCTTTAAAATTTGCTTTTCCTGAAATGTTTGGACTTCAGTGGCTTTAAGCTCCCCACAGCTTTGCTTCCTCCTGCAGGGATATTCTAATTGCTGTAGTAAATTGCTTTACTAGAACACACGAATTGTCTCACAGAAAGAGATCAATGGCCCTTCTATTGCTGCCTCCAAAAGCAGGTCAATGCTGAAGCAATGAATGCTCTTTAAGGCACCTAATTTTGCAGTGCTGTGCCAAAGGGGACGCTCCATTTTGGCACCAGCTGACGATTGCTTTATTATGTCTAGGAGCAGGGGGAAGGAAAGCTCTTCTGTCTACTGTCTATCCCATTTAATGCACTGACTGCAGAACTCTTATTAAACACACATACACACAAAGAACAAATGCAAACAAAAAACAGGCGATGGGCTTTTGAATGACAGCCACAATCGGTCATGATGGTAATGAATTTTGTCAAGTCAAGACAAATGAAGCGTAGAACAAATGTCGTTAAACGAATTATTACATGACATAAATGATTCTGCATCTGTGCCACAGTGCATAGAATCCTGAACCAGGTATAGAATTTAGCAAGGCTTCTTTTATAAATAAATAAATATTTCTAGTTCTCATGTTGAGGGGGAAACACTGATAACATATAGACAGTTGGAGGCAGGATGTTTCTGAATGAGAGTTGCTGGAAACATGAGGAGAGGAGAGTGCTGTTGTGTTCAGATTCTGTTTGTGGGCTTCCACTAGGCCACTCTGAGAATTGGATGCTGGACTAGATGGGTTACAGGACTGACCAGGTGGGCTAATCTTATGCTGCAATGTACCAAAGGATCAAAAGCAGAAGTCGTTTCAGCCCTTCAGTGATCAAAGAGTGGCTTTTTCATTCTGCACAGCTTAATATCATATTAATATTTCTACTGCGGAACCAAATCAGTCCAAGAAATTATAAACTGTGCTGTGGAACTGGTGTTGTGGCCTGGTTTTTCTATGTTGTTTTTGTACGGACTTTTAATTGTATTGTGGAAATGCTTTTGCAATCATTTTAACATAAAGGTTATTGGCTATGTTTTGAATTGTTTTTTGTAAGCTGCTTTGTGAAGTGTGGAGAAAGAGTTCGGCACCATCAATTTTCGAGCGGTTTGAATAGATTTGGACTATGGTAATATTAACAAAACTTACACATTTCATTAGATAAAGAAGAGGACAAAGATTCCTAGATATGTGATCAATTTTTATTTTGTTTTGGAACAATGAAGTGCATAGTAATATAAAGCCATATGATTTATTTACATTGCTGTGACACTGTAATATGATTTAGATTACATTAATCCATAATTTGTAACTTTATTCAATGCAAAAACCTTCTCCTAAAATATACACTTTTCCTATCTATTATTTGACCTGGAGAACTGCATCACAAAATTCACAAATATGTGAGTTTTAAAGGAGAGCTGAACTTCAGTTTCACATATTATTTCACGAACTGTGCATCAGAACAAAAAATTTCCCTCATCCCTAGGTGACAGTTATTATGTTCTCTTAACAGTCCCTGTGAATGATTTCATTCAAAATTCTGTGAGTGTGTGTGCGCGCGCACGGGTGTGTATGCTACAGTATGGATATAAGGCACTATTTCTTCTTTAAAAAGAAGCAGCAGCAAACAATAAATTGCTCTTCTGTGTACATTGTTTACTTCAGCAAGATACTGATGAGCTCATAATTCATGTCTGGGACACACAATAGAGTCCTCAGTAAGTTATAAGAGGGGATCAATAATGATTCAAAAATAAATGCAGTTCTTTTTGTGCAGCCTCAACCTGAGTTCTGGCGAGTTAGCATTGGAGTTGTTAGTGAACTGAAGCAGTACATAACCTGGGATGGGTGTTGAGAAGGAGAAACTGGAATTCCTACCAAGGCTCCAAATGTGAAAAGAAAGTCTCTCTGCTTGGAGAAGAAGATACTATACCTTCTATTCTATTCAAGCAGCTGAGGCAACTCAAACAGCAGGTGTGGAATATGTTTCACAGTGATCCATAATTGTCTGCAATCCCCCGTTTTCCTTCAAGTGCAATGCCAGCAGGCAATAACTAGAGAGAGAAAGAGGGAGGCTGTCCAAGAGATGCTGTGAAGCAGAGGATCCTTTTCTTTTACTGTACATCCAATAACAGAGACATGTTCCATGGGTACAATGGACAGGAAAGCACACTCACAAGAATCATGATGAGAACGCCCACCCAAAGAACAATAACTTATTGTTTTTATGAAAAACATGCACACCCTGCATTTCCACTTCATTTTAGAGGTGCCCAAATGGCTTCCATCAAAATTTAATACAAACATTTAAATTAAGAACCAATGTTAATTACAACAGCATCATCGGATGGAAGCCAATGTTGTGTGCACGGAATACTGTCCATGCAACAGGATTTCCCCTTCCTCTCTTCTTCCCCCACACCCTCAAAATTTGCTCTGGGGAGTTGAAGCCGAGGGGAGGGGAAAGTCCCATTGTCCAAATGGAAGTCTGCTGTGCTGGCAGAACAACAGTGCTGGATACAACACCTTATAAGTATGCACACCCTTTTCACAGTACATCATAACACTACACCTACTTTAAATTAATAATTACAAATACCTGGTCAACATTTGTTTGGTAAACAAAGGCCGTGTAAATATGTGTCTATCACATATTTAAAAGGTGGTGTTCTTAGATACAGGATTGTTCTCCCCAAGTTTATATTCCCGTGACAACACCATGCAGGATCCCTTCACACAACATAATGCTAAACACATTTATCGACAAGTAAGTCCCAGTGAGGGACGTGGATGGCACTAAGGGATGTGGGTGGCGCTGTGGGTTAAACCACAGAGCCTAGGACTTGCCGATCAGAAGGTCGGCAGTTCGCATCCCCGTGACGGGGTGAGCTCCCATTGCTCGGTCCCTGCTCCTGCCAACCTAGCAGTTAGAAAGCACGTCAAAGTGCAAGAAGATAAATAGGTACTGCTCTGGCAGGAAGGTAAACCATGTTTCCGTGCGCTGCTCTGGTTTGCCAGAAGTGGCTTAGTCATGCTGACCACATGACCCGGAAGCTGTACGGTAGCTCCCTCAGCCAATAAAGCGAGATGAGCGCTGCAACCCCCGAGTCGGTCACAACTGCACCTAATGGTCAAGGGTCCCTTTACCTTTACCTAAGTTCCAGTGAGCTCATGAGACTTTCTCTTTGGTTGCTGTGCTAAGGGACTGAAGCCTGATTGCACCACAGTTCCACCTGTCTTGCCTTGCCATAGAAAATCTGTCAGTATGTAATCAAAGGTCAGAAAGAAGTTGAATGCTGTAAGGAACCAAACTGTCCCTAAACTCATGATGCTCTTTCCTAACAAGAGCCGCAGTAAGGACGTGTTAACTGCTTCCCACACTCTTCCCCTGAGGGTTGGCTATAAACAACTTTAAATAGGCAGATGGTACTTCGCTCCCATAAAATTAAAGCCTCTTTAAATGTTTGCCATGACCAGAAATAAAAGCATATCTGCCTCCACTTCCATTGTGTTCTTTGCTTTTGTTACCCCTTGTAATTGCCTAATACATAGCCTCTGATTTGATTTTCTAGTCAACTGGCAAGTCTGCTACAGCTGCTGTTTTCAGCTTGTCTGTACCACAAGGTATAAAGAAAGGCATCCCTTTCCTATCTTCCGTGGGTTGGGCCATGTAAAAACCCAGTGTTCCAGTTTTGGTTTCATCAGCAGAATTGGAGCTGATTCTGATCCTTCTAGAGCCTTGGCTGAGCATGAGACTGCAAAAGTCTCCCCTTTTCTATTAGCCAGGCTGTAAATATCATTGAGCTGTATTATCACCCTTTACCTTGGGCCTTGCTTTGTGTAGAAAGGAGAAGCAACATAATTAAGAATGCCTTCTTAAACAGGGAAAATTATACGTTGAGTAGGACTCTTGAGGTGAAGAGACAAGGAAGGTGATGAGAGAGCATTGAGTGATCTCAATGACAGTGTGGTGTAGTGGTTGAGAGCGGGAGTCTTGTAATCTGGGGAACCGGGTTCGCGTTTCCGCTCCTCCACACACTCAGCCCCACTCACCTCACAGAGTGTTTGTTGTGGGGGAGGAAGGGAAAGGAGAATGCTAGCCGCTTTGAGACTCCTTAAAGGGAGTGAAAGGCGGGATATCAAATCCAAACTCTTCTTCTCTTCTCTTCAAGCTGTATCAGTGCTGTAGCTGTATGAATGAGCCATCCAGAGACACAGCTTGCTCCTTAAAATGAAACTCTGGGGCACAAAGCCGGCAACCTGTCATTGCTCTTCACTTAGGGGAGACGCTGATGCTGTGATCATGACATCTATCTACAGAACAGACTGGGAGGCTCAGCTGTGCAGGCCATGTGCAAGGTACTATAGATCACACAATTTTTAAAACAGTTCAAAACAACTTACAATCACAGAAATCAGGTGGGTCCTAAAAATATACATCTCAGGAGTCAAATGCTAAAGATAGGGTTGCCATATTTCAAAAAGCAAAAACCAGGAAACCACCTTCTAAATTTGGCCCGTGGACAGTCCGGGAATCAGCGTGTTTTTACAAGAGTAGAATGTGTCCTTTTATTTAAAATGCATTTCAGGGTTATTTGTGGGGCATGGGAATTCATTCATTCCTCCCCCCCCCAATATAGTCCGCCCCCCCCCAAGGGACAGTGGACCGGCCCCCTGCTGAAAAGTTTGCTGACCCCTGTTCAGTGATCATGGGATGCTGTACAATAATTTGTCTGGTGCAAATGATGCCAAGAGATTTAGGTCTGGTATGGAGCACAGTGCAACCTGTAAGCCAGTCTTTCTCAATCTGTGGGTTCCCAGATGTTGTTGAACTACAACTCCCATCACCCCTAGCTAGCAAGGCCGGAGCTCAGGGATGATGGGAGTTGTAATTCAACCACATCTGGGGACCCACAGGTTGAGAACCACTGCGTGAGCAATCGTAAGTGCATATCCATGTACTAATTGCTCTAGGAGATGCAGCCTCACTTTGCACACTCAGCTGCTGACAGGCTTTATGTCTGCTGTGGTTTCTTACCTGGAAAGAGTCCTCCTCTCTAATGGGCCCGAGTTAAATGAGCCATGGAATGCATGTGATGCAGGTGGGAAGCAAAGATAGGGAGTTGATTAGGATATTACCCGTCTACCAGCAGGGCACCGAGAGAGTCTGCCAGGAACAGCTCTGCTGTGAAGTGGGCTAAAGGGCACAGCTTCAGGCGGCAGACTGCAGGAAGCAGCAGGTATGTCATTTTAAATTTATGTAATTGTTTTTGAAAATGCTTTTAGTGCATGTAAGTGTATGCATGCATGGGGAGGTCTCTAGCTCCAGCTACTGCGCAGGCTCAAGCAATTTGACCTGCCAGCCTGACAATCTCCTTCCACTTCGTATTTGCCACCTTTGTCTCAGCTACCCTTGTTACAGGTAGGACTAGTAGAGGCCCAGAACAGAGGCTGACTTGGGGGACTGTTGATCAGAGGAGGGACTTGCTGCATAATCTGTTACAATAGCATTAAGAGCAGAGTCTTTAGGCTCCCCCAGACCATCCTTCACCGCTGATCCTGGCTCACCAGCACCCACTTGAATTTGTTCTCATGCTAAGCAAGCCTGGTGGCTTACTGAGTCGGACTGAGCCCACCAGCAGGCTCAGCAACTGCCAGCCACCTTCCACACTCACACCTCGGTCAACCTTGTCTAGTATGTAGGGAATGGTGGCAATGGAAACAGCACTGTACAGAGCAAGAGTAAAAAAACAACCCAGAAGAACCTGTAGCATCAGGCCAAAGGTCAATCTAGTCCAGCATTCTGTTCTCTCAGTGGTCAACCTGATGCCTAGGAAATTTTGCAAACAGATATTGATCATTCAGCTGAGAACATGCATAGGGCTCTCTAATATATATATATTTTAAGTGCCCAATTGTGCAGAGTATACTTCGTTGCTCTGACTTTGATTCTGCCTCCCCCAAAACAACAAGAACCATGCATTGTGGTAGTGTTTCATTGTTTCTGCTACGGGCTGATAAACTCTAGATCTCTTTTATTTATTTTTGTTCCCGGGAATGAATGGAAACGTAATGAACGGCATGTGCAAGAATAACTCAAGCAGTCATAAAATGGCAAAGAGAAGGAAATGGTAAATCAGACATCTACTTGTCGCAGGCTGGCTTTCTTTGAATCACTCTCCTTGGGCAGATTATCAATTTCATTTGCCTTTTCCGTCTTAAACTTTTATTTGGCCTGTCTCATGTGGAAAGATAGAGTGCATGAGACATATGTTTCGGGGATTTTGCTATTTATTTTCACTGCCATCTCTCTCCCTGCTCTCTCCCCTCCATTCTCTGGAATGACAGGCTGCTCACATTTTACCATAAAGCTCCCTAGTACCAATTCACCTTTTCAGTGCTAAAAATAAATGTCACTCCCTTGGCTTAGACAATGAAAATGGCTTCCCCGGCACTGTTTCCAATTACTTTGACACATTCAGATTTGTATTTAGTTACCGTGAACAACAATTAGCATACCTGAAGAGGACTTTTTGTTTTTAACCGCAGCAGGAGAGATGCTTGGAGTTTTGAAATGTTTGCTGCTTCCCTACACCTAGGCGGCACTGATCTGCTTATATCAAGCCGCTGTTTCACGAGGCCTTTGAGAACTGGAAACCATTTTTGGTGCTTTATAAAATACCTCCCATTTTTATTGCTTTATTGGTTCACTGTCTTCTTGTTTGCACCTTATTTGGGTTTCCTTGCTGTCTATTATGCAGGAGGCCTTTTTGTTGGCAGAGAAACTGTTCCATCTGAATCAGTTGAGGTGCTAGAGCAGTGCTTGGAGGCAGTGCTGGGCAGTGGGGCAACAAACTGAAGCTGAATCCTGAAAACACAGAGGTGTTACATGTTCCAAGTTCTCATGTCTGGGAGGTAGGGAGATGGCTTGTCCTGAGTGAGTGAAATATACTCAGAGTCGAGAGTGGATTTCATGCTCTTTATTCAGCTCATAGTGGTGAGGAGGAATGGAAGTTCCCCTGGAATGTCTGCTTTATATACATTATTTACACAATGGGCCCCATGTGATTGGCTAATTCCGGGATTCTCCTGTAGGCCAATCAGATTGCAGATTCACTTCCACCTGGAGCTGGATTGGGTGGCTCCTGTGGACCAATCAGACTACTGCATTCTGGGTCCTATTGTTCTAGGACCAATCAGACTGCTGCATTTTGGATCCTATTCAACTCAGTACATAACAGTGAGACTTCAACCTGCTGGAAAGAGCAAGTCTGCAGCTTAATGGTGCTTCTGGGTTCAGCACTGTCACTGGAGAACCAGGTGGTTTTGGTGGTGAGGAGTGCCATTTTCCAGCTCTGGCTGCTTTGCCAGCTCTGGCCCCTTTTTGAAAAGAAATCATTTGGCTACTATACTCCATGCTCTGGTAACTTCCAGACGGGATTGTTGCAATGCACTCTGCATGGGGATGCCCTTGAAGGTGGCTTAAGACCTTCCGTTGGTTCAAAACACAGCAGCCAGATTCCTTCTGGGGGTTCCCCATTTAGATCTTGGATAAGACCTGCTTTAAAACAGCTGCTCCAGTTGCCAATTTGTTTCAGGGTGCTCATGTGAGTGTTTAAAGCCCTAAATGACTTGGGCCCCAAATACTTGAAAGACAATCTCTTTATCTACAGCCTCTCTTGAGTGTTAAAATTGGCAGAGGGGGCCCTCTTTCTTGTCTCACCACCCTCAGAGGTTTTGTGTTGGCAACCTGGGAGAGGTCCTTCTCTGAGGAACTCCCCCCTTCCACAGAGGTGTTTCTGGCACCTTCGCTATGCAACTTTTGATGAATGCTAAATATTTTCCTTGCCAATGGAGGGATTTAAAAGGTGGAATTGACTTCTGGGGGGAATTTATGAAAGGTGGCACTTGTCCTGGATCTTAGACAAGTCAATAAAAAAAAACATGCTTTGGGGGCATTTTCCTAAAAAACCCCTCCAATTTCGGTGGTTTCCTGGTTTTTACTTTTTGAAATATGGCAACCCTATTTTTAGCCTGGCATTTGACTCCTGAGATGTATATTTTTAGGACCCACCTGATTTCTGTGATTGTATGTTGTCTTGAACTGTTTTTAAAATTGTGTTTTAATTGTTGTAACGCATCCAAGAACTTGGAACAGCAACAATTTGCACTTACTGAAACCCAGCTATCTTTTGCAATTCACACTTCTCCAACTTCTGCAATGCAGTTGTCCAGCTGAAAAATGTTTCCAGAAATGTGTATATTGGGGGAATGTGTGCACAAATGAAAATAAGATAAAATGCATTATATTGCTTTCATAAATACCTATATTTGGGGAGATTGCTTTAAAATGAGCATACTGGAGAAACGTGCACTAAAATGCTGTTGAATTTTTGTGAGGATTTTTTAATATATATAAATCAAACTGATGTGGAGAAGACTGAAAAAAGAGAAATAGATAAACCAAAATCGACCAATTCACCCACCCCATACCATGTGAAAGTATGTTGCACATCTTTTTTGCCCCCCAAACAAAAAAAAATAATGACCTGAATTTGCACACTGATCTCACTAGAGGTAATGAAAATTACGGTGGTCATTTGCCCAGAACCCAAACTAGTACTGCAGAGAGGCTGAAAACCAAAAGAAGCTATTGCTATTATGCTGAGAGCCAGTGTGGTGTAGTGGTTAAGAGCGGTAGTCTCCTAATCTGGGGAACCGGGTTCGCGTCTCCGCTCCTCCACATGCAGCTGCTGGGTGACCTTGGGCCAGTCACACTTCTTTGAAGTCTCTCAGCCCCACTCACCTCACAGAGTGTTTGTTGTGGGGGAGGAAGGGAAAGGAGAATGTTAGCCGCTTTGAGACTCCTTAAAAAGGGAGTGAAAGGCGGGATATCAAATCCAAACTCTTCTTCTTCTTCTTCTTCTACCCTACTGCACAAAGTCCAGCTCTGAGTTCTGGATTAGGTGCAGGCAGATTTCCAGACACAAAGCCATCATTGCAGAGGGTCTAACAGGGGGATTAATTATCTTGTCAAAGCCAAATCAGACACTGAAGAAAGAAATTTACCTTAGCTGGTTTGATATACCAGCACAATTCTGGACTTTATGCAAGCTAAAGAAACATAATCTTCAATATTCTACTGGATGATTGTTTATGAGGTGCTTCTCATAGAAATCTTTCTCCAAGTAATCTAAAATGCCTGTATTATACCAAACCACATATCAACTATGGGAAATATGTTCATTTATGGATTTCACATCATTTACTACCAACTCCATGTTTTCTGTTTTACAATTCAATACTTTCTTTCATCACTTGTAAAAAAACAAATAACAGAAATTGAGAGGTGCTAATTAAAGTATCAAACGCCTTTTGTTTGCATGGAGTCATATTCTGATAAATGATTCACAAGGGGGGGCGGGGAGACACTTGTCAACAAGTTTCAAATAATGGCATGCAAATAATGACATGATTCGCTCAGAGGGACCAAGTTTTTCCATTATTCCTGCTGATACTTTCCATTGTTTAAGGAACACAGTCTATATTGTGCAGAAATTGGTGAGGATATCGCATCATCAAAATTTATGTTTGTGTTTAAATTTTATGTTTCCTAAAGGTTATAATGTGCCATCTTATTTTGCACTTAAATTTCTATCTAGTGACTATTGTTTCCCAAACTTTGAAATTTATTATAACAAACACAAAGTTTGAGTTCTTCATTTGTTCATGCCTTATTTTAAAAGACCTGGTTCTAGCATTGCCACCTCTTTGCTTTACCTCTCTGGAATGCATGGCTAATGGCTGCTGCTGTATCTATCAGTCACCTGGATATGGACCACATCAGTGTTCCACCGAGCTGAGTATCCTGCTGAATCTTCAGCCATACTGAGTTGCAGAGTAGTCAAGAAGCCAACCCCTGCCAACAGGACCACTGCTTGGAGACACTGAACTTTTAAAACCCACTTCTGACACCTGTGTTGCTTCCATGCTCATCTGGCAGTGCAGTATCCATTCCACTTTTCTCTCCCCAATTCCCCTTTGGATGAGAACTTAGAGGGAATCATTAGACTTTCTGGCTTTTTGCAGGTGTTGCGCTATAATCAATCTTCTCCCTGACACAGGGCACTGAGCATGGCTGGAGAAGTGCAGGCTTTAAGCAGCATTTCTGGCTGGAACAGAAAACCGCCTTCTTAGCCTTTCAGAGTTGGTCTGCTTTTACTGAACCATTCTGTAGAGCTGTAGTAGAATGAACTTAGTAGTAGTCTTTGTATTATTTGTCAGAGCTGTGATATCCTGGAGAAATGGACTATATTTTAATGGAAGAGATCAGGTTGTTGTTGTGGATGATGATGGTCATATTATTTGTTATTGTTGTTATAATTATTATTAATCAGATCATAGCCTTCTACTAATGTGGGGAACAGAACAGATAGCATTGTTTTAGATGGGCCTGTTTTAATGCCATCATTATATTTGCTTTAAAATATTGCTTTAAAACATTTGCTGCCTATGAAGAAGCAGCTTTGTGCTTGCTCCTAAGATCAGCTGAATTATGCAGTGGGTTGAGAAAAGCTACAGATTTGTAGTTGTACACCAAGAGGGCCTCCATGGGATTGTGTCAGCAGCAGCAGAAGGAGGAGGTGAAAGATTCATGTTGATCTGCTGCATCTTCATGCAGATTCCCAAGCTATAATGACAATGAACAAAAGCAAGCAAATTGTGGGGGAACTTTTTCTCTTCTTTTTCTAAATGCCATCAGCTGCAGATTGCTCATCTGAAAAGCAGCTTTGATCCCTGATTCACATTTTGCATGTAGGAAGGTATCACAAGAAAGCAAATGTTCAACTTTTAATTTTGTGCACCAATATGTCTTGCTGAGCTTGACAAACGGGCATCTGTTTATGCTGCCGTGCTCTCCAAATCAGATCCCAGGAGTAGCTCTAAAATTAGATTCCATCTCTCCTCTCCTTGCAGGACAAGTGCTTAATGTCAGATGAATCATGAAGAAAACTTTTTGAATGAGGTGCTGCAGATGCCTACAGCTTTAAAACAACCGGGGAGGTTGACAATGGTCTCCTGTCGCTTGGAAAGCTTCTCCTTTGATTAGCATACCCTATTGGTTACACACTTTACTTTAAAAGAAATGCAAATGTTAGAGGGAGAAATGCACATCTGAACTCATTTCTGAACCTAGCCAGGCCACTACAATCCAATATACCATATTTTTTGCTCTATAAGACGCACCAGACCACAAGATGCACCTAGTTTTTGGAGGAGGAAAACAAGAAAAAAAATATTCTGAATCTCAGAAGCCAGAACAGCTGCGCAGTGAAAGCAGCAATCCCTCTTGCTGTTCTGGCTTCTGGGATAGCTGCACAGCCTGCATTCGCTCCATAAGACGCACACACATTTCCCCTTACTTTTTAGGAGGGAAAAAGTGAGTCTTATAGAGCAAAAAACCCAGAATTTAAGGCAGTGCACAGGCTGAGCAGCTACAAGTTAATGGGGAAGTGCAAAGTCCATATAGACGGGCAGCATGAGAAGCAGGGTCCAGAAACTGTCCAAGGTTTGCACACAGTGGGCCTAGCAACCAGCTAGAGGCCAGTGCAAGGATGCTGTTCCAGCACTCTGAGCCAACGACTGAAGGCTTTTAAACCTGAGCCTTCAGAGTAGGGTTACCAGACGTCCCCGGTTCCCAGGGACAGTCCCCAAATTTGCAAATCTGTCCCTGGAATGTCCCTGGATTTGCAAATCTGTCCCCAGGAAACATGGCAGCGGCAGCCTCAGAAGCCCAGAACCAGCCTGGTAGCGCAGTTGGCTCTGGCTGGCTTCAGGAGCTGCTCGCTGCTGCTGCCACTGCTGAGGGGGAACCAGGGATGTCTGGTGGTACAGATCTCCTGCCCCTCCCCCTTTGACAGATCGGGGGAGGCTCGGGAGTTGCAGGTGGTGGGCAGCTGTTGCCCAGGAGGGGCGCAAGGCATGTGGTTTCTCTTGCCAGGGAAGGCATGTGGTTTCTCTGCCAGGAGGGGCGCAAGGCATGTGGCTTCTCTGCCAGGTGCAAAGCCCTTCTTTCACACCCTGTGAAACATAAATGCTCTGAGTTTTTTTTAAAAAAACTGGGCAACAGCCACCTGCCCACAATTCCTGAGCCTCCCCTGATCAGTCAAAACAAAGGGGGGAGGGGCAGGAGATTGGGGGAGGCTCGGGAGTCACAGGTGGGTGGCGTGCCGTTGCCCATTTTTTAAAAAAACTCAGAGCATTTATGTTTCACAGGGTGTGAAAGAAGGGCTTTGCACGTTTATACAATATGCATGTGTGCTTGGGCCCAGGGTCTTTTGCCTCACCATCCCCATTACTGACTCCCTGTTACTAATCAGCTTCAAAAAATAAAATTAAAAAAAAGTGCCCCTGGATTCATTGAAAAAAATATTTGGTAACCATACTTTAGAGTCCCACGCAAAACACAGCTATAAGCCATTGGTGTGGTGTGCAGATTTGGTCCACTCATGAGAAGTGGCTTCCTCACAACAAGCATTCATTTACTCCCAAGGAGACCATGTTCCTCATGAGCCTGCATCTTTTTGTGCCTGCACTCCCTATGGCTCAGTGACTGCCTCTCAGTCTGTGAAGGGGCTACCTGTGTTATGAGGGGAAGGTTGGATTACTGTCTCCCCTTGAGGGCCCTGGATCCCCCTGGTCTGCCTCCTGGTCCCCTAGCACAGCCTGCTCCTCTACAATATTTGCCTCTGGGAGCTCCAGGCTGTCTTCCCAAGATTATTCTTCTGACAGGGACATGACAAGATTAGGGGTTAAGCATCAATAACAAATGCAATGCAATCCCAAGGGCATTTACTAGGATGGTAGCTTCCCCACTCACATAGTTTGATAGGCCCTGCATCTTAGTAACCGTGCAGTCCTAGAGATGTCTACTGAGAGGCAAGCCCCACTGAGTTCAATACAGCTCGCTCTCAGGAATGTGGACATAAGATTGCTGCCTGAGGCTGCAATCCTGGACATACATACCTGGGAATAAGGCTGTGTACACATTACTGGCTTAAAATGCAGCTAACTCATTTCTCCCCTGCAAATCAGATGGAAGCTGGTTGGGGGCGACAGGCATCAAAATGCAGTATTTCATAAGAAATAACAGGATAGATATGGATTGTGGCTAAGTGTGTACATTGCTTCTCAAACCAATGGCAGGAGCCAACTGGATGTGGAGTAAACGGGTGTGTACACTGTCAGTGTGCATTTTTTTGATGAAGAAAGTATTGAGCTGAAGTATAGAAATCTTGTCTATTCTAATTGATTCAAGAGGGCTCTGGAAGCTTTTCTGTGTGATAGAAACTTCCAGCTTGCACCAGTTTGTAACTGACACATAAGTCTTTATTCTGCCTGGAAACTGGCAGAAGGTTCCCGATGTTTGGGTTATTCCTTCAGAGAAGGTGAACAGCTGGTTTAAACTGGTTCTGTTATCTCTTTCACTCAAGGTCATGCTGACTATAATGGGCCAGAAGGAGTTTCACTTTCTATCTTTCTTTTTGTTATGTACTGAGCTGAATCCTAGAACAATAGGATCCAGAATGCAGCAGTCTGATTGGTCCGCAGGAGCCACCCAATCCAGCTCCAGGTGGAAGTGAATCCGCAATCTGATTGGCCTACAGGAGAAGCCTGGAATTAGCCAATCACGCGGGGCCCATTGTGTAAATAATGTAAATATAGCTAGATATTTTGGGGAAGTTTCATTCATTGCTACGAGCTGAATAGAGCATGAAATTCACACGCGACTCAGAGTATATTTCACTTTTCCTTCTGGTGTGTTCTGTACATAGGTATGCTTAAGTGTTAAGGTTTCAGTCTTAGTGTAACTTCTTGTAAGTTTTAAGTTAAGTCTCCTGCAACTGGATTTCTTATGGACAGTGCCAATCCCCAATGTATGAATTTGTGACTATTATGCTCATTAACCTTCAGCAGCAGCAGTAACCTCTGCTGGATGAAATACAATTACCTCTGGTCTATTTTGGGGGGAATCCTGCAACGTGTTTAAGTGTTTACTCTGCTAACTATACGTTGGAGTTTTGCTCTGGATCAATATGAGCAGAATTCATTACATATACAGCCTACGTCCTATTGAACTAAAATGTATAGGATTGCAATCTAAGTGTATTTTAGATTGTGGTTATGCTGTGCAACCTTAGCCTTTCCTACTTGGAAGTAAGTTCTATGGGGGTGAATCAGACTTACTCCTTGGTAGCATGCCTCAGATTGTAGTCTTTGAGCAGCACAGTCTGGTATCTCCTGCGCTAGCTCCACTTCTGATTTCTTCATTACTTTCCTTGGCATATATTCCTTCAGGAAGTAAGAGGCCCACCAGCAGCGGAGTGAGCCGATTGGGAGCCTGGGGCGGTGCGTGTGCCCTGTGCCCAGGAGTGGAGCCAGCTGTCTGCTGGGCAGGGCCAGCCAGGGCAGGACGCTCTGCGAGGCCTCCAAGGAGTCTGCCTGACTCCTCCCACTCAGCCGCCCTACAGCTGAGGGGGTGGTGGTGGTCGGACCGTTTGGGGGCAGCGCAAAGCCTGCAGGCGCCCAAGCCACCGCGTCACTCCCAGGCCTTATGGTGAGTGCTGCCTGGCATTTTGTCACCCCCCCGTGGTAGCAGCCGGGGGCCCCCACCACACACCCCTTCCTCTGCCCCCGAGGCCCACCATTCCAACCACAGACTTGGGACTCAGCTACACTGGCAAAGAAAAAACACTTTATATGTGTTATAACACTATGACACCAGATGGCGCTGTGCAGTCCCGCCTTTCACCAACGTGATTTCCCTTTATGAAGTTTAGAACACATTTCCCTGAGATGCTTTTTTGATGTATCTAGATCCAGCCTTGCCTTCTTCACAGTGCTCTTACTCTTGGGTACCAATCATCCTAACATGGCTTTCTTGGTAATTTGCACTTTTCAAATTCAGCATCCCTTTTCCTCCTTACTGATTGGCAGCATTTCAGCTCCTAAGAAAGGGCACCCTTGCAGTCAAAGCCGGTTACTCCATGTGTGCTCTGTTGGATTGGCACCCTAAAGTCTGAAAGGCAGGAAACATGTATATCATCTTTGTCAGAGAGACATGATGGGCTGCTGCTCTCTCCCGAGTGCATGCTCAGTACCAAATCTGGGTTCCCCTTGGCATTATGAATGAAATGAGACTCTTGATTCCAAGTTCTGCTGCCCACAATTTTGTACACCGAATGATTACTGAAATAGGTGAGTATTAGAGCACATGGCTGGCCACAGAATCACAGCCAAAATGAATACATTATTCATAACTCTTTTTTTTTTTTTTGCAAATCCCACTCATTCCATAAAGACAGTTTGGCCAAGGACGCACACAGATGAAACTAAAAACTACACTTTCTAGAACCATGAGCCAAGGTTCTAGTAGGAATCAACAGGCCTTTGCAAAACTAATCCCATGAATTATATCATTTTAGCTAACCAAACAACCACATCGGCTGCTGGGGAAATGATACATTATGTAGGAATGCTGAAATGGTGTGGTTGTTCAGTCATTCCATTAGCCTATCATGATATTCCAGATCCAATGACAAATTTATTGTGTTATTTTTGGGTAACAACTTGCAAGGCTGGCTGGTTCAAATCCAAAGTGTTCTTCATGTCACAGCCTCTGTGCTCTGATTGTGTTTTCAGAATTGCTGAAGCTACCACAAACATTTACATTCCATGCCCAGGTTTTTTTTCCTGACACCAGCATTTGTTCTTATTGCATATTTGTTGTTTGCTTCTCTCCAGTCTTCAAGTGATATATATATATATATATGTCAGCCTTATTGGTGTGTCAGTGCTGCCTCAAAGGAGGAGGTGCCAAGAGGGATACCACCGCTTCTACCCTCAGCTTCTATGAGATGGAGGTAAAGATGCTTCTTGTCTGTTATATAAGAGCACATTCATCACTGAGCACAATGAACCTGGGTCTTCATTTGTTCCCCTAAACCTTCCCCTAACACAGTGTTTCCCAACCTTTTTTGGGCAAAGGCACACCTGTTTCATGAAAAAAATCTCGAGGCACACCACCATTAGCAAATGTTTAAAAAATTAACTCTTTGCCTATATTGACTATATATAAAGTAACTCTCTTTAATAGGATTCAAATAAACACAAAGAAAGTATTTTATAATTACTTTATTATGAAATAGTAAGTAAACAGAAATATGAAAAATTATAAAATACTTGATTCAGTGCGCAACCTGGGCCTGTTTGGCTGAACACAAAGCTGATATTCTGGCTGGAATCGAAGAAAGACACACACGTAGCTCTTCGTCAACAGCTCTCAGTCTCTCTCTGTATTTAGTTTTTATAGCAATCATGCTTGAAAAGCTCAACTCACAGAGATATGTAGTGGAAAATGGGAGCAATGTCAAAATAGCTTTGTTTGCCAGAAGGGGGAACTCCTTGGCAGTTTCCAACCAAAAACTGTCCAAAGGTAGATCAGCAAATCTTAGCTTGAAACCACGATTTTGTCTCAGTTCAGTTAGTTCCTCCTGCTCCTGTAAAGTCATGTCCTTTCCACCAACTGATGCTGAGCTATAAGGGTCCCTAACCCAGTCAAGGCATTCAGTGGAGACTGAAGAGAAATAAAATGACAACTTCCCCTCGAGAGTTTTTAAATGTTTAGCTATTATCTCACACAGTGCAGCAGTGTGAACACCTTGCCATTGCTTGGTGAGTGTGAACATTTCAAGATTGCCACTTTCCACGTGTTGATGCCAGAGTTGCAGCTTTGCACGGAATCCATTTATTTTATCTGTACTTGTAAGCAGGTTTTCATTTCGGCCTTGCATTCGTGTGTTCAGTTCATTCAGATGATGAAATATATCTGCCAGGTATGCCAGCCTTGCACACCACTCATCACTTGCAAGCAGTTTTGCGTAATCTGCCCTCTCATCTGTCAGAAACACTTTAAGTTCCTCCCGCAGCTCATACACACGAACCAAGACCTTGCCACGCGACAACCACCGGACCTCCGTATGAAACAGCAAGGTTTTATGCTTCGCTCCCATCTCCTCACACAAAGCTGCAAATATGCGACTTTTCACGGGTCGTGACTTTACAAAGTTTACCATGCGCACAACATCATCCAACACATGAACTAGGTCTGCTGGTAAAGTCTTGGCTACGAGGGCCTCACGGTGCAAAAAACAATGCGTAACAATAACATTTGGATTTCTTTCCTTCACTCTGCTTACAAAGCCTTTGGTGTGCCCGACCATGGCTGCAGCTCCATCGGTGCAGACACTTATGCAGTTTTCCCACTTAAGTCCTCCTTGTTCAAGGTATTCTGATGTGACCCGAAAAAATTCTTCTCCTGTTGCTTTTTCTGGCAATGCCTTGCAGAAAAAGAAGTTTTCTCTAATTGCATCACCATCAACAAAACGCACATTGGCCAAGAGTTGAGCATGTCCACTGATATCAGTAGACTCGTCCAGTTGTAATGCAAATTTCTCACTGCTATGGATCTTTTCCAAAACCACACTTTCAATGTCTGCAGACATGTCATCAATACGTCTGGGAATTGTGTTGTTTGAGAGAGGTACTTTGGCTATTTCCTTAGCTGCTTCAGGTCCGAGCATCTCCTCTACAATAGCTTTGCAGGCGGGAAGTATTAATGTCTCTGCCACAGTGTGCGACTTTTTTGTCTTGGCTATAAGTTCAGCAACGTGATAGCTAGCTTTAAGAGCTCTTTCATTTACCTTTGAGGTTTGTCTCATGAGAGTTGCCTGTTTCTCCGTGTTTTCACGCAGGCGAACAAAATAGTCCACATTCTTGTTTTGAAGCGAAGGGTGTTTCGTTTGGAGATGGCGTTTAAGTTTGCTTGGGACCATAGCACTGTTAGCTAGCTTTTCACCACACACCACGCACAGTGGAGTTGGTTGGTTTGCATCTCCGGTGAAAGTAAATCCAAATGAAATATAGCTTTCGCTATATTGCCTTGTGAGAGAGAATTTGCTTGAGCTAACCATCTTTGCTTTCTTTTCATGCCCACTCGTACTTGGCCTCTCATCTGGCTCCAAATTTTGTTCAGAGTCCAGTTCTTTTCTTTTCAAAAACTTTTCCATCACTGCAGTATCCGGCCTCTCTGCAGTGCCGACTCCCGTTGAGTCCTGGTCTCTGTGCTCGGGCGGGAAGGAAGTCGGAAGATGATGTCCTACTAGGATGATAGGTCCAGGCTGGAGTCCGGACCAATCACAGCCAGGCAAAAACATGCATACTGTGTGAGCTCAATGCAGCGGCTCATTTCTGCAAAGGAAAAAAAATGGGTTTAGATGGGGGGGGAGAGGCGGGGTAGTCGTTATACAGAACAGTTTTTACTGCCTGTATTACGGGCACGAATTATACATGGGAATGGCGGGAAGAGTGACGGCAGCACACGCAAAAGCGGAAGCCACGAGGTCCCCGAGGGCCTAGGCTGCCGCGGAACAGCGGTTGAAAAACACTGGATTAGAGAGGGCAAGAGCAAGGCAATTTCCATTGAGCTTCATGGCTAAGCAAGGAATTGAACTTCCAACATGGATGTCTTCCCCAGTTTACAGAAAACCTAAAAAGGTTGAAAAACACTAACAGCGGTTGAAAAAGACTGTAATAAGGCCACTGTCACTTAATGGCTGTATACGCTGTTAACCATCTTTCCCAAATAAATTTTATTTATACCCCGCCCTCCCCAGCCAAGACTGGGCTCAGGGCGGCTAACAACAAATTAAAAAACAAGTCAATTGAAATATAGTAAATAATAAAAAATAAGTCGAATGAAATAAAAACAATAATAAAAAACAAGTTGATTGAAATAAAAAAACAATAATAAAACAAGTTGATTGAAATATAACTTAAAAACAAGATTAAAATACAACATTTAAACATCAAAATGCGGTTGAGTTGCAGAATTCTGCAAGCAGAATAAATTCCACAGCCCCGATGCATTGGCACCTCGTGCCGTTTGAGTTGCAGAATTTATTCAGCACACAGAAAATGGCCTTTTGGGGGGTGAATGTGGATGAAGCAGGAAGAGAACTTAAAAAAAAAAAAGGCATGCATGAAATCTAGCCCCAAACACACACACGCACACTTTCCCCAAAGTGGTTGATGACGCAGGATATTTCCACATGCTTCAAAAATGCACATTAAATAAAATGAGAGAGAGGAGTGCACGCACTCACCTGCCAGCCTCGGAGCTGTGGAATGCAGCGACATGAAGCAGTCTGTGTCCTTCCAGGCACCAACTCAGACCTGCCGTGCTTTTTCGTTCCCCCGGCGTCGCTGCCTTCATCCAGCCGGATGCCTCTCCTGCCCAAGGGACGTGTCAGCAGCCACCCGGCGCAGGACGGCCCCACTTCCTGCTGCCCACAAGGCTTTGGGGTGAGAAACACGGAGGGGCAGGAGAGTGGAGGTTCCCTTAATTGGAAAAAGCAGGGAGGCAGGCTGCTTGATGCCTGCTGAAGGGAATCCCCCAGGCAGCGGAGCAGCTCGCCCGTCGAAGCCTGCACGGTGGCTGCTGCACGATCACCCGCCGCGGGGAGCCGGGGGCGGCGGCGCGGTTGCCGGGCAGCGGCGGGGGTGGTGGTGGCGGTGGCTGCTTGCCGCCCTCCTGGGCGGAGGCGGGCACGGTGGGCACCGGCACGGCCAAGGGCCCCTGCTTGGTGCCGTCGGATGTAGGAGCTCGCTCGCTCGCCGCCCCGCGTGTGCTCACCGAGCATGCACAGGCCCAGTAGCGAGCGGCGATCGGATGTAGCGAGCGGCGATGGGGCTAGCCGGAGAGGGCGAGCCCCCTCCGCTCCGGCCCTAAAAAGGGCAAGCCACGCCCCCTCCAGCCAGCCGATTGCCTGGCCAGGAGGCGTGGCCGGATGGGATTCCCCTGCTCTCGCGGGGGCTGAGATGGGATTCCCCGCTGACGTGGGGGCGGAAGAGAATCCCCGCTCACGTGGGGAAGGGCAGGCCCAGTAGCGAGCGGATGCGCAGGCCCAGTAGCGAGCGGCAATGGGATGTGGGAGCTCGCTCGCTCGCCGCACCGCGTGTGCTCGCCGCCGCCGCCCCGCCTCTCACTGCCCGACTCGCCCGCCGCCACGGAACACGAGGCAAAGCTCCACGGCACACTGGTGTGCCGCGGAACACCGGTTGGGAAACACTGCCCTAACATACACATTTTTTTCACTCAGGGTTTGGTTGGAGAACTGCATCACAAAAATTGGAGAAGTGCAAATTTCAGAGGTCAGCTACATTATGCTTTGCATATTTTTTTCAGAGAATGTGAATTAGGTTTGCATTAAAATCTGAACTGAATCTCCACACCCTCCTGCCTATCCCTAGCTACTTCTGACTCCATGTAGCATGCCTGCTGTGCATATACATAGTGATAAAAATCAACTGCATACAACAGACTAGCTATGTAAGCCTGTAAGCCTGAGGATTGGGCAGGGATCTTGTGAGTGTCCTAATGCATTTAGAACAAGCACTACAAAAATACTGACTTTGCCAATGGCTCCTCTGAAGAATGATGCTTTGAGAAATGCAAGGCAGTATCTTTACAAATGTGTACTGGTGTACAGTATGTGTGTGTTCACAGCTAGTGAATTCAAAGGCATGAGCTGAAGATTACAAATGGAAGAACTAGATCATTTTAGGCAGTTGAATCACATTTCCCATCTGTGCCCTGTGATCAAATTAATGAGAAGCAGCGCACATACAAAGCCTCTCTGTGGCACGTATCGGGATATTGCAGACAACAAAAGCAGCAAGGGGGAGAAAGCAGTGAGCTGTTGAAGCTCCCCAGGGATTCATCGAGCCTTTGAATTGTCAATATAGGAGTTTCGCTCTTGAAGCTGGAACACTGCAAAAAGGAAAACAAACTACTGACTTGTTTTAGTGTGTTATAATTATGGGATAAATCCAGTCTCGTATAACCAGCACGCTTAACTCCAGTTAATGCATGAAGGGGTTAAGATCATAGAGTAAGTTGTCCTGCCAGGCTTAGCTAGGTCACAACCACTCACCTTAGGAGAAAGGGTTACCAAACTCTTTGTTCTCTTTCTTCCACCATGTGAACCCTACGTGTAAAGTCAAAGTTGAATGCTCCAAGCTTAGACTGCGTGACTTTAGCAAGACATATGAGTGTTTCTATACAAGTAATTTGGAAGCAACTTATAAGGGGATATTTTAAAGATCTAACAGCCTGTATTTCCATGCTTTACTTTGCTGAATGTTTTGTGATTATAAATCTCTGCTGGGGTTCTCTCACCAATAAGTACTTGCCCCAAAATTGGATTGAGACATCCAGGGAATTCTCTTCTCCTTTTACCACATTCTATTTTCCCCTTTGAAACCAAATTACAGAAACCATCAATAATAAGAAAACACTGACTAGGACACATGTGAAGGAGGGAAGGTGTGTTCACCAAATTGGCTTTATAGATCAAATACAGCCGGGGAACATTCTTATACAGGGGATTATCTCAGATGTGGGTTTTCATGATCCAACTCATTGGATACGTCGTGAGGTACTGAATCCAATTTTGGATGTTAATTGGCCACCTGAGGCTGCCTTCTTTTTTTTTGAAACAGTGATGCATCTTTGCTGAGTGTTGTCATAACTGCATAAAGGGAAACATGGCCATGACTCAACTGGGATGTCAATCCAGATGGTAAATTAGAATCAAGATTCAGATCCAGCTGCTGAAAATTGAAACATTTATCCCCAAGCTTGTTATTTAAGGGAAATGCTAGGGTGGGAAGAAGGGCGAGTTCTTTTATGACCGATAGATCTAGCTTCTAATCAGAGGAAAATATTTTACTAGGGCTGTCCAACTGCAGTGCTTTGGGGCATTGTGCAGGATTGTCCTGCACATGGAATAAACTATATGGGTGGCACTAGTGACTGTACTACGTTGCACAAAGATTGGGGGAAATATGTCAATTAAGTACTGTATGTGAAAAATATTTGTGAGTGGAAGGAATGAAATCATTACTTTATATCAATGTATTTGGACATTATTATAAACTTATAACTTATTGGGTGTGGTTTTTTTTACACAATGAGTGCTTACGAAACTTGATTCTAATGTTAATGCATCTAGCTGGTGATAATTCATTGCTGTGCCTCCCCTGATGCAATTCGTCTCAATTTTAGCTAATACAATTTTGCTCTTCGCATTATGAAGGGTTGTGTCCAAGAAAAAGCTAGTTATATCCATTCTTGTATTTGTTTTGCATATGCTGCCCGTAAGATTTGGTTTCTCAAAGACTCTGCATCATTTGCAGTGGCTGAGGACAGAAGAGGCCTGCAGCAAAAAAAGCGACGGCTCTGTTCTTCACCAAACATGTGCTCTATCTGCATGTGTGGCCAAAGTCCTGCCAGGGAAAAAAAAGGATAACCCTACTTAAGATGTCCATGGGAACAGGTCTGGTGCTAGCATCTGGCATCTTCATGGGCCCCAGTGCTATTGCAGGGCTCAATGCATTGATATCTTTACCAACCCCAGCAAGGGAGCCGTGGACCATAGTGCCTAGGAGTGATGTTAGGTTTCAGCTAAGGGACTGTGGAATTAGTTGCCTGCTAAACCGGCAGCCAGATTTTAAAAAAGGGCCAAAACACTTTACCAAGTCTTCTGCCCAAACCTGGATCCCTTTATGGGATTTATAATTGGGAAGTCTGGAATAGTAATTCAAGGGTTCTATGCCCCTCTACCAACCCCTTATTGATTAATCAATTATAATTTCCTCCTTTTCCTCCAAAGAGTTCTGGCTGGTGTAAATGATCTGTTTTCTCCCTTCCCTCCAGATTAGCCCCACAATAACCCTATAATGTAGTTTAGGTTGAAGGAGAGTGACGACCACCCAGTGAACATCGCATTTAATTTTTTAAGCAGAGCAGCTCTGGGGGAAGAATAGTTTTACTCTGTTCTACAACTGGCTGGATCATTCCCTACTTAATTGTGAGGCTCTCAGCTTTCAGTGAAGTACATTTTTGCCCTCCTGTTTTTACAGAATGGTTTAAAAATATGTCCATAGTTCAGCTACAAATGCACGGATTATAATCCATTACAAATTCAAAATAGGTCAGCAAACCTCAAGCTATGCACAGGACCCAAACCAGAACCTTTTGGACATGTGAGAGCTTTGAATATCAGCACACCCCACCAAGCGAACACTGTGCAAGTCACCTAGCTTTCCGCGTCTCCTTCGTGTTCAAAGCAACAGCTGCCTCTAGTGTTAAATGCCTATAGCTACAGTTTGAAAAGATTGATGTCTCTGGCCTTAGAGAAGCTGAATGGAAGATCAACAGGCATTTTGCTAGCACTTATGATACATAAATTACCCATATGGTTTGATGTAGCATCCAACAGGCAAATTACAAAAGAAGTTTAAAAACAGCAGGTACACATGGAGATTATAATGTACAAAGAAGATATTTTCTTAATATGTGAGTGCATTTGCTTCTTCATTGCTCTGAGGTAATATATGCCTACTACAGTTTTTCTTGCCATTTTGTTATCAGGTGTGACTCATGAATCCTTTCCCTGGTTTAAATACTATTATTACTGTCATTTTCAAACATTTTCTTGTGCCCCTGCTGTGTAAAAGGCTCTTACACAAACCAATTAAACTCACTGCCCAGGTTTTTAATATACAAGGTCCATTCTGTGGGCTCAGCTGACATCTGGATCTCCCCTCTTACACTCCACTGATGACCGAATACTTTTAAAGGAAAAGGAGATAGTTGGTTTCAACACTAGGTCTCGAAGTCATTATGTGAGCAATTTGACTTCTGCTACTGCAATGGAACTCAACTCATCTGCTCACACACAAATACAGTCAAACCTCGGTTCTCGAACGGCTCTGTTTTCGAACGTTTCGGCTCCCGAATGCCTAAAACCCAGAAGTATAATCTAAAAGATCATACACTGCATTATGAACACTAACCAAATAAAACATATTCTCCCATTTTCTCCTTAAGGAGTTATTTTTTCCTTGGAGAAATAGGTTTCAGTTGGGTTGTGACAGTTATGGTCTAACCTGTGGCCTACTCACAGGGCAACATTTGAGATTCTGCCAGGCTAAATATCCTGTGCTTATCAAGTTGTAATTGTTCCATCACTTGTATAATAGATTTGCTGAAGGTTAATTACACATTTCCCTTTTTAAAAATCCATTGTTCTGAACAGAATTGAATTTTATGAAAACTAAATAAAGAACTTATGTAAACTCAGCAAAGGAAAAGAGCATTTTGTTGCTAGGGATATTAGTTGTAATACAGTTATTTCACAACAACAGTTCTCCAGACCTGGCATGAATTATTTTAGATGGTCACAGGACCATCAACACAACAAGCCAAATATTTTATTATATGGCCTGACACTCAAATACTCTAGCAAACTTTATTTGATTGTATGATAGGTTTGCTGCAAGGTTTATTGCAATTAGCGAAAGCCAGCTCTCCAAACCCTATATTGGACAGTTCATTTTTCTGTCATTTTCTGGCAGGAAGACATGCAAAAATCAGAAAAAACAGCCCAAACTTTTAATAATGGATTTTATTCTGGGGGGAAACCCACCACCTTTTATATGAAAGTATGAAATCCTGTGCGGTTACAGAAAATTGACACTGCCCCCTCCAGAATGCAAATTACTACAATATTGTTTTAAATACTATTTCAGTTAAAAGTAGATCGTTATGATTGCCACAAAATTCAGAGGCTAAGGAAACAAGACAATACAACCTCATGATTGACAAGAGACATTAGTTTTAAGTCAAGCATTGGTATAATTTATACTCAGTGAGCCAGTGGGCATTCTGCAAGTGACATTTCATCTGCAAGTGACTCTTGCCATTTGTTGGCCATCTGAGTATTCTTACATCAATTTTTAGTTAGCTGCATCAAACAAATGCAAACACAATCAATCTTCTCCATATAAATTAACAATATCACATCAACATTTTGTAAAACTTATCCACGCTCAACAACAAATTCATCATGCATCCAGTTTTAATACTTTTCTTTTTACTTAGTCTTGAAAATATACTGTATGTTTCAGTTGCGCCTTCGTTGCACAGGCGGGGTCCTATGCCTGTGTCATAAATGCAAATTATTTACAGAAGAGTCTAGAGAAAATAAACCTCACAGTTTCTATCCTGGAACAGAACAAATATGGACTGTCTACCAGCAATGAGAGTGCGGGTTGGAGATCATGTTCTAGGTTTTAGAGGAACTGCTTTCCCCATTGCCCACTCCTTACTCCTAGTAGACGATATCAGTTCAAAATATTTCAACGGTATACCTGAATGTACATTATATTTTCATACACAGAAATTGAACAACCATAATAAGTATTATTGTCTTGCACAGATCTTATACCCAGGTTCCAGTGTCATATGATTATTTGGAATTTTCCAGCGACTTTTCTATGGAAACATCAAACATTGCTATATTGTATCTGCTGGGTTGGAAGCCCCGAATTTGCTAGTTGTGCCTCTGTATTATACGTAGAACATCATGTTCTGCAGATTCACAAGGACAATTACGATAATCTGACTTGATTATTAGGCCTACAAATCCATTCAGCAATTACTGTGTTGCCACTGTTGCCATGTAAGTGTTGCAGTGCTAACTGGGCACAGTGGAATCCATAGCCTGTAGAATTTACTGCTGTAAACTGTAACTGTAGGAATAAATTGGTGGGATTCAAAACATTTAATTGCTTGTTTCCAGAGTTAGAAGAGCCTATGCTTCTGGAAAGTATTAAACACCATCTCCTCTCAGTGCAAAACAGTGAACTGTGTGCTTCAACATTCAAGGATGGGGCTGCTGATAAACGCTTACTGTGAAAAATCAGGATTGCGGTATTCAGCAAGAGGCAGGGGTCGCATTCTAATTCCTTCCTGCAGACTTTCTTCATCTAACAGACACACTGAAAATAAATTGACCTGTTCTTATGATCTAGGACAGAGCGGAATCCCAGAGGAATACATTTATCAGCCAAGCCTGCCAAAGTAATTTCACTCATTGCTGCCAGATTAGCTTACGTAAGTGAAGCTATTATGCACCAGTCCACAGTTTCTATCTTTAGGATAGAGTCAGGTAGCACAGGAAACATTGTGGAAAGCCCAGAGGAGTCAACAGATAAATACTGCAGCCTTATTTACATGTAGGACAGGTATGTCCAACAGGCCGATTGCGAGCTACTGGTCAATCGTGGGGCGTCCTTGGTCGATCACGTGTTCCCTGCCCTCCCCTCCAAAAAAAAGCTCAACAACTTTGGTCTCAATCCAATGGGTAGATCACTGACAGTTTTTTTATAGTGGGAGTAGATCACAGTCTCTTGGGAGTTGGACATGCCTGATGTAGGACACAGCTGTGTTTCCTTGAAGGAGGGTATATGTTTTTAGCCCTGCACCCCCGTGCTGTCACACCTCCTTCCTCAAATAACCAAGTTGCCCACTACTGAACAGAAACTCTAACATGTGACCTCCTGCTTGTCTGCAATTGTTTGAGGAAGGAGGCATGATATGGGCGGGCAGGACAAAAAGCACAGCCCTGCTACATGTAAACACAACTATACCCTACATGCAAGTAATGAATGAACAGGGCCTGGGTGGAGTGTAGATGTGGTAGCTCCTGACCCAGAGATCCTACCTGTTATTTGCATTCCCAAGCAGGTGTCCAGCTTATGCTTCACAGCAAGCAGCAGTCAAGTGGAGAAGAATGGGCTACATGAGCATGAAGCAAGGGCCAGAAGCAAGCAACTTAATTTGAAGAGCACCTTTGGAGGTTAGGGGAAACTCAGATATATTCCACTGCCGAGTTAATGTCTGCACCATCTCTATTTTGCTTTAGGAACTTTTGTCAGAAGAAATTCAAGCAAAATTCTAACAGGTAAATATCATTTACTCGTTTTATGAGTTACATAGCGAGCATTACTGCCAATGACCCTCATTTCCTAGGTAGCATTACTGTTGTTGTTTGCCACCCACTTCTAGTGCTATAGATCCGCTAAATCCGCCTGAAAATTGTGTTTATTCCCCTTCAGCGACTGCTAGTTCAAATGAGATTCTATGAATAAAACAGCAGAAGAAGAGCTGTAGGAAATTAATGGGAACCCCCATTGCCAATTGTTAAAATGATATGACATTATGTTTTAAGTTGTGAAAAAAATGTAGACAAGCTTTGTATACGTTAAAACAAAACTGAATATAAGATGCAATTAAAGTGACACACTCTTAAAGTATATAAAAAAAACAAGCACCAAATAGCAAAAGCTAGAATCTGCCTTGACTGGAGCTTAATGAGCAGCTAGCAGAGGCACATTCCTATCACAAAACTGGGTCTGCACAGCTATGGCCACATGAAAGACAAAAAAGAACATGGGCCAAGTAGGAAGCCAACCAGCTATATTATTCAGAGTACAGAAGGATGCCAAAAGTTAATTTTATCATCCTCCAATTATTCATTCGATTTTCCAGCTTTACATGGTATAACACGGCCCAATTCATGACATGGGGAAATGGCCACTGGAAACATTTATAGTGGCTATTAACAAATCAACCTGTCATGCAGCAATAATTTGCTGGTTAAATATCAGTCTACTTATGCCACACAATGTGGTGGTAGAAAGGACTGCACCACCTTAGATCATGTGAAACATTTGGAAGATTCCTGTATAGCAAACAAAAAACAAAATGGCCAATAAGAAGTGAGGCCACAACCTCTTTTTCTGATTTTTTTTTTTATGTGTGTGTGAGAATTCAAATGTAGTATCCCCTATCTGAAGTGGTACAGTCCATTGTATCACCTGCTGCACATGCAGAGGTAGCTAAGCATCAGCACAGGAGAGAAGTCACTCAATGTGTTAACCATTTACCCTTTTGTTGCATTCATCAGATTTTACTAAAGTGCCAAAGAATGTTATACAGCATATGTTCATGCAAAAGCCAGCCACAACCTCCTCATCCACCTGCACAGCTCCTCTACCCCAATCATTCTGCACCCATGGCTGCTTTTCATCAAACACAAATGTACATTAGTAGACAAACACGGCTACCTACCTGAATCATTAGGAGAGTGTTAGGCACGTCCATTGGGTGATGACTAGTTCCAAAGACTCTGGCCACACATTTGCCTCTTATAAATATTGTTCAGAAACAACTGCCTGAGAAACCAAAGAGGTTTTATTTCCCTTTTTAATGGGAGAGTTTATTGCAAACTCTTCAACATGATCATAACTGTTTAAGTTGTCATTGCTTTCCTCGTAGCAATACTGATGGCACTAGAACACATTGGAATTTCAGCAGTGTCAGAGAAGAAAGAATACTTGAAGTGCTGACATCTGGAGCTTTACTAAAACAAAAACAAAAACCCAAACAGACAGGGCCTTTTTTGAACTACTTGGCAAGCAGCACATTTAAAACAACCAAATTACCACTTCTTGGCTGCTATGAGAAATTCAGATGCCAAAATTTGCATTTGGTTTCCATTTTCTAGTTCAAGTATTGCATGTGATTGCAATGTAAGCAAACATGAACAACATGACAAACTGGCAGCTCTGGTAATTTCACAGCTTACTGACATAAGGCTGGACTCAGGCTAACTTAAGTGTCACTGATTGCAATAGATCTACTCTAAACATGAGTCAGTCCGGATCCAACTCTTCATTTTAAAAGTGTAATAATCCCATACTATTACTATAAGAAATGCTAAAATGTATGTTTCTTACAAACTCAAGATAAGCTTGATCAGATATTATAAATTCAGACAAGCAAGACAAGCACTGTTCTAGTGAACTATGCCATCACACACTATGAAATCATCACTGGACATATTCAGGAATTCAAACCTCCCTGTAAGAAAGGCAAAAACAATTTATGTCAATGTATCCTTGCTCTTTTGTTGATGTTAACTGGAGATCCCCAAAACTGGGAGAAAGGTATCCCCTCTGTAAAATGCCCCCAGCAGCATTCCTACCAAGGAGAATGTTTAAAAAACATGATTTAAGCTGTTTTCCTAATCCAAATCCATACTTTTGCTAAATGTTCAGCACCTTATAGCCACTGGAGTTTTTAAAAAGAGATAAGGTTTTTGTGCATTTGTGACTCCAGCTGTTGTTTTTTTTTTTTGGCTTCCCCTTTTTTCTTGAAGTTTCCAGATGAAGCTTTCATACATCTGCCTTTGCTGCTGTACTGGCTTCAGCATCTGCATCATCTTCAGAAGGTATGGAGGGAACACTGTCGTTGGAAACAGTGTCAATGCTTTGTGCTTCTGACTGAAGGTGGATGGATACCTCAACAGCTATTTCTTTACCATGGTCATTTACAGAACCATCATCTGAGTCTGCTGTCGGTGAATTACTGCGCTTAATTTCTGGGTTTAAGGGATAGAGTCCATCTTGGACACCAAGGGCTTGTTTGACTCCATCTCCAACTTCATCAGGGTCATCGACTCTCACTGCTTCAAATATCTCTTCCATAAAGGCCCTACAGTTAAGGATGAGCGGCGGAAGAGGGATACTTCTGGCTAACTCTTCAATGTATCGAGCAAATTCCATAGTCTTAAACTGGGTGACTTTGGCCAGTTCCAGCGTTTTGGCAGAGGTAATGATTGGAATGCGTTTGGCAATTTCAAAGGCCTTCTGTAGTTTCTCAGCCCCTTCAGTCCTGAAGAATTCATTGATGGCCTTCTCTGTCTTGCGGAGATGGCTGCTCATCATGCACAGACGTGTTATATTTAAGATCAGGGTGATAGTAAAGGCAACCAGGCAGACAATCATGTAGTAAATGCCCATGTCCCCAGATGTGGAGACCACCCTGAGGGTGACTGAGTAATGGAAAGAGCCATTTTGGGTAGTGACAACACAACTGTATCGCCCCCGGTCACCAAAGGTTACACTTGTGATATTAAGGGTACTGTTAGAGATCAGCCATCTTCCATCTAAAACACAAATACAAAAAAGATTTCAACATTGGAGTTACAGATCATACTTGCATCTTTTCTGATATATATATATATATATATATATATGCTTTCGTAGATTTTCACGGGTACAGGAATGCAGGTTTTGGTGTCCTCGGGTGTCTTCCCGTGTAAAAGTTGGGGTGTCTAGGCGACGTTTCGACGAGGTCTCACTCGTCATCTTCAGGCTGGTGCTTTCGGCTTCTTGTTACTGGAACAGAGCAGGATCTCAGTGTTTGAGTTCCTATAAATACTGTTGAGGGGGTGTGGTGTATAGCCTCCAATGTTCTGGGCAGAGAGGAAGTTCCCAGGCTAGTGTGCCTTTTCTTCTTTTGTTCCTTAATTACTTGAGGGATATCTTGAGTGATTTCTTGAGTGATATCCTGAGTACCACTTAGGTGGGTCATTAGGTGTGGATTAGTTGCTAAAGTCTTTGTGTCTTGACCTCTTGAACTTTGTGAAGAGTTTTTCTGAGAAGATGGCTGTACTGCACTTAGTTGTGCTCTGGCTTGGCTTCGTGTATAGGGGCGAGCTGTGGTTTTGTGGCCTGTGTCAGCCAGATCTGTGTAGGGATTGCAGGGGGGTGCAGCATCCAGAGGTGCCACCATGGTTTGGCTACTGGATGGTGTCTGTAATTTATCTGTGGAGAGGGTCTGGGTTTGGGTCTGGTGTGGTTGATTGGTGATGGCGTTCTGTGTGCCTCTGGATCTGGTGTCAGTTTTTGTGGGGAGGGTTAATTTCCAGATGTCTGGCAAGCGGGATGTGTCGTCACGCTTGTTCATGTTGTGAGGGTGTTTCTCTATCTCGATGGCTTCCATGATTATTCTCTTGTGGTGATGTTCCATGTTAAAGAGCAATTTGGAATCTGCAAAATTAATTTCGTGTCCTGTTTCTTTCATGTGTTGGAAAAGAGAGGAAGTTTTTTCTTCTTTTTTGACGGCATTCTTGTGTTCTGCGATACGTGCATTTATTCGTCTGTTTGTTTGTCCAATGTACGTGGCTGGGCAGACTTTGCAGGGTATTTCATAGACCCCTTGGTTTTCCAACTGGATTTTATCCTTGGGGTTTCTGAGGATATTGGCTATTTTTTGGTTGGTGCAAAAGGCTGTTTTGATATTGTGTTTATGGAGGATTTTGCTAATTTTATCTGTAGTGCCCTTGATATAAGGAAGGAGGGCCATGCCATTGTTTTCTTCTGTGTCTTGGTTTTTGGGGGGTGTTTCTTTTTGGATTAGCTTCGTAACCCTGTTTTGCTGGTATCCATTGGCAATTAACACATTTGAGAGATTCTGTAACTCAGTTGTCAAGTGGTCTTTGTCAGCCAGGCGTTTGGTTCTGGAGATGAGAGTCTTGGCTACGGAGTTTATTTGTGCAGGGTGGTGGTGTGATTGTGCATGTAAGTAGCGGTTGGTGTGTGTTTTTTTCCGGTAGATAGTGTGTCCTAGGGAGCCATCAGGTTTTTTGTAGATTAGGACGTCAAGGAAGGGAAGTTGGTTGTTGGCTTCTATTTCCATAGTGAATTGTATTTTGGGGTGTAGGCTGTTGAGATGTGTGAGGAAGCTATCCAGTTTTTCCTTCCCGTGTGGCCAAATTACAAAGGTGTCGTCAACATATCTGAGCCAAAGTTTGGGTTTGTGTTCTGACTTGTCTAAAGCATTGGTTTCAAAGTGTTCCATGTACAGGTTTGCGATGACCGGTGAGAGGGGTGATCCCATAGGTGCTCCTTCTATCTGTTTGTATCTTTGTCCATTGTGGATGAAGTACGTGTTGGTTAGGCAGTGGTTGGTCAGGTCCAAGATGTATTCGGGGGGATTGTATTTGTTTTGAATGGCTGTCAAGGCTTCATTAATGGGCACTTGTGTGAAGAGAGATACAACATCGAAGCTCCAGAGGCACACAGAACGCCATCACCAATCAACCACACCAGACCCAAACCCAGACCCTCTCCACAGATAAATTACAGACACCATCCAGTAGCCAAACCATGGTGGCACCTCCGGATGCTGCACCCCCCTGCAATCCCTACACAGATCTGGCTGACACAGGCCACAAAACCACAGCTCGCCCCTATACACGAAGCCAAGCCAGAGCACAACTAAGTGCAGTACAGCCATCTTCTCAGAAAAACTCTTCACAAAGTTCAAGAGGTCAAGACACAAAGACTTTAGCAACTAATCCACACCTAATGACCCACCTAAGTGGTACTCAGGATATCACTCAAGAAATCACTCAAGATATCCCTCAAGTAATTAAGGAACAAAAGAAGAAAAGGCACACTAGCCTGGGAACTTCCTCTCTGCCCAGAACATTGGAGGCTATACACCACACCCCCTCAACAGTATTTATAGGAACTCAAACACTGAGATCCTGCTCTGTTCCAGTAACAAGAAGCCGAAAGCACCAGCCTGAAGATGACGAGTGAGACCTCGTCGAAACGTCGCCTAGACACCCCAACTTTTACACGGGAAGACACCCGAGGACACCAAAACCTGCATATATATATATATATATATATATATATATATATATATATATATATGCATGCCCCGTGAATTGTATTACCAAACCAGCAACACTGAATTTGGAATATGGATAACAACATATGTCCGGTCATTTGCCAACCTACTAGTCAAGCAGGGTTGAATATCTTTACCTAGCCAAGAAAATATTCATCTCATGTACTTGATCTAGGTCACTGGTCTTCAACTGTTGTGTTGAGACCCACTTCTGGGTCACTGCCTGATATAAGGTGGGTCACACAACAGCACTCCCAACATACAAATATATGGTAAAAAGGAAGAAATAGATCTACAAATGCATGTTTGGGTTAGAGCTGGGCCCTGGGTCTGATTTGGGCAGTTGTTTACATTATAATGTTGCTATCCATTTGCAAAGGCACTCATCCCTACAGGGTGGCCCTTCCCACCAACCCCAATACTACTTGTGAAAATTATATTGTTAAACTGCAAATGTTTCTATTACCAAATGTAGCAAGATCCACTGGATTGGGACAGCAGGCAAATGTGTACTTAAAAGCATGGTGGGCTGTAAAAGCTGGACACTTGGACAAAATATGTGTACAGTGCTATCTCACTTTTTCATGCAATGTTTTCTGCTTTCCCAATACCCTATTCTGGCAACAACAGCAAAAAGGTTTTTTTTTTTTTTTTTTAAAAAAAGGTAAATGTATTGCTGGATTGGACAGAGCCCAGTGCCATGATGGGGATGCAAACCACTCCCTTCCCCAGTTACCAGACTGATCATTTGATGACTGCATAACAGACAATAATCCCTTCTCCCCAGCTGATCTGCATGGCTCAGCTGAGGTGACTGTCTGCCCATATGAGATGGTCACATCTTCTGCTGGCATGCAGCCCCTAGAGCAGTGGTTCTCAACCTGTGGGTTCCCAGATGTTGTTGGACTACAACTCCCATCATCCCTGAGCTCTGGCCTTGCTAGCTATGGGAGTTGTAGTTCAAGATCATCTGGGGACCCACAGGTTGAGAAAGGCTGCCCTAGAGGGTTGAGTCACCAAAAATTATTGCTGCACTGTCGTCCCCCAATCTAAATGTAAATCTGGGTTTGATGAGGTGAGCATTCTCCCCTGATAAAAACCATGCAATCAGCACATGGATTAAAATATCAAGTAGCTATACTCCTAAAGCAACTAATTCGGAATGAAAACTACTAACTGCTAGAATATTATGTAATAGTACCTAGATTGCAAGTTGTGTAAATTATAGCCCATTTAGCTTCAGCCAAAATCCAGTACTTTAATTTAAAATAGACTTGTATTGTGTTTTAATGTAGGTATGTTTGGGCAGAGAGGTGACGAACCTAGGAAGAGTGGCTTTCCCTTCAACGTCTTCTTAAAAGTGTGACATACAAGAGAACTTCTGTGATCAATACAGCACACCTGGTACATTGTGTAAAGCAAGTCAAACAGTTGTCTCTTACCCTCTCCATCTTGCTTCAGTAGATGCCCTTTTGAGTTGAACCAAAGGATGCTGTTATGCTGACTGATGTTCAGCTTACATTCAATGAAAGCACCGTTACCTTCTTTCACTATGATATCTTGAGGTACTGCCGATTTTGTGAAGGCTTGTAGGGTGGGAAGAAATGATGCATCGAGAGGAAGAAACCTTGACCCAGTAGCAGCTGTCAGGTTGGAGGCCACATTTTCTAGTGCAGAAACACTAGAACTGAGAATCAAAGTCAATAGGCAGCAGCTGAGCTTCATGAAAGCTTGAAGTATAAAGCACGCTGCAAAAAGTTAAGCGGTCTGTATTGCACCAGTCACCATGGAAGATATTGATGGATTCATCAACTTTGAAAGGGCTTTGGGTTTTTCTTTACAAGTAAATGAACAATCCAACTGAAATGTAAAAAAACAAAAAACAAAAAATGCAAGTCAGGATTCTTAACAACGCAAAGCTTTTTGGCTTTCAAACTCAAATAATTAACAATACAATTCCAGAATGAAATGGCATATAATAGGGAAGGCGAACCCACAGACCAGATTCAGCTTGCCAAGCCACTTACAGTGGCTTCCTTGTCCTCTGTCAAAATCTGCCTCTTCTTATCTTGGAAAAGTGCCTTTCCCCCCTTAAGCAGAAGAAAAAGGCTTCAGAAATAGAAAGGAACACTTACCAGTATTTTCCTTCCCGTATCAGTGCTGGGTAAGAAAGAGGGGAACTACTCCCAGCCCACTGATGTGATGAGAAGGAAACCACCCGATCCTCTGCTGACTGGCAGAAGAGTGTGCAGGGGGTGGGTTGTTTGAATATGTCTGCATGTCTGCCTGCCTATCAAAATGTGTGGTAAGTGTGCACATGCAATTGAGTATGCACTGGTGACTTTAGCCATGCCAGCTGCTGGTATGCAGTCCCCAGAGAGCTGTCAACCATCAAAGCAGCCCAAAGGTTAGCCACCCCTAGTATAAAATGTTAGTTGTCTAGAGCTGAAAGGAGCTTAAGGTAAATAGGCACAAATAGCAACTTTCCAGAAAAGGAATAGGATGTAAAAACTAACCATTCTTTCCTTTGGTAGGCTCAAATTATAAACAGAAACAAAATTAAAAGGTCCACTGCGTACAAAATTCAAGGTTTTGTTCACCCTTGGATTGAAACTGAAAAAGGCAAACCAACCAAAGGAGCAGCTGCCAAGAAGCACAGCTTCTTTACCTGCAGAAGGTTGATCACCAAGTAGGGCTGGGAGAGGCCAGAAACCCTGGAAAGCCATTGCCAGTCAGTATAGACAATACTCTCTAAACTTGAACCCTTAATGCATTTCTATTCTTATCCTAGCTGCTTCCTTCCTAACCACCTCTTTTTGCAATGCTATCTAACTTCCCAGTAATTCAGGGTACAAAACAGGGCAGCTCACAATGCTACTAAATGGCAGCGTTCTCATCAATATCTTCAAAGTGCTCTAAAAACCCAGAGTGAACTAATTCCATCCTGAAATATATGCATCTAAACTACAGCAATATAAATTTAATGAGATTTGGTTCCACTATTCTGCTAGTGCAGAGCTCTCTGTTCTGCACACCAAACAGGTGGGTGGGCAGAAGCGGTATCAGTTCCAAGCAGGGGTGCTACTGAGATGACTTGGGAGCTGTTGGATCTCAAGTACAGATGTACCTTGGAAGTTGAAAGGAATCCATTCTGGGAGTCAGTTTGACTTCCAAGGCATGGCTTCCGACTGGCTGCAGGAGTGTCCTACAGCCAATCAGAAGCCACAGAAGCTGTGCTAGACTTTTGGCTTCCGAAAATCATTCAGAAACTGGAACAATCACTTCCGGTTTTCGACTGTTCAAGAGCCAAAACGTTCAAGTTTACAGGTGTTTGGATTCTGAGGCTCCACTGTAATACCAACTGCCATCATATAACAGCATTGACTCAGATTGGGGTGATGGCTGCAGACTCACAGCTTTGTACCTACCTGCTTTATGCCACAGCTAGGACATGCAGTAGGACTGTGATGGCCCTGCCACTTTGTTATGCCTGACCAGGCACCACCTAGGGCTTGGATAGCATCCTGAGGCTGTTATTTGCAACTGGGAAAAATCCAGTTACATTGTCCTTCAAAGACCTGAGATAACTATCAGCAGTAATTGCATATGCTTTCTACTACATTGTACATTGTTTGCATAATGCACAGCAGCAGTTGTGATGGGTCATTGGATTTTGCCATTAAATCCTTCAGTGTTTGATTTATTAAACTGTTTATCCCATTTTCTTTTATGCAAACCCATTACTGTTAAGCAAAGATCTTCTGCTGCAGGGTTTTTTTTTTCTTTTGAGGAAAAGAGTTTACATTTTTATGACAGAGCCATCATATTTATATAAAACAGCTTCTGTGGCTGATAAACCACCAGGAAGAAAAGACCATATAATGTCCTAAATTTTTCAAGAAAAGCATAGCCATGCATATCATAAAGTAGCTGTTATGAATGAACATTAACACAGGTTCAACATGCTCCATCTGAGCCACAGATGCACTAAACCTGAAGACAGATTCAGTCCAGAGTATACGTACTGAGAAGCAGAACAGATGTCTTTCATTTTATCTGCACACATAAAAACTAACATATGCTCAATTTTATGCAGTGTACAATCATCAGGACTCTCAGAGAACAGAAGGAAGCCTATGCTCCTGTTTCTGCAGCACTTTAAAAATATCTACAATATTGCTGCCTAAATAGTTAGTGGAAAAGCAAAAAGTTTAGACTATGGCCCCAAGAGGACAAAAAACAAATATTTCCTATGTTTACTGGATGGTGACATTTTATCGAATTGCAGTTATCCTTCCAAAGATTCTCACTTTTATCAACTTCAGCAACTCCAGTACTCACAGAACTATTTCAAGAGCAAGAATTTCACTTAAACACGGAGATCACTGCAAAAGCAAAGGATCTTACAGATATTTGAGTTACCATGTTTCAACCCACCCTGCTTTAAGAGCCCTTAAGAATCACTCGCCACATTTGCTAGTTTACAACGTTTCTTTTTGAAAACGAAAATGTCAAAACTGATATATCACAGAGAGTCGGGTGCTGCTTCATTCTACTGCAGTGATCCGGAGAGACAATATTTACAAAGGTGAAACTAGGGGAAAGAGCATACCCATACTTTTGGAATTTATATTTCCTTTTTTTTTAAGACGCTGGCACACCAAATTTCCAAGGTGTTTTAAAGCTGAGAGTAGATTCTTCAGGAGTAGCTCCTGAAACAGCCCAATGTTACGCAGAATTGTGCTTACATATGTACAGAATCAGGCTTGAACTCCGAGAAACATTTTAGGTATACATATGAAGGACTGAGAGGGACACAGGTGGTGTTATGGTCTAAACCACAGAGCCTAGGGCTTGCAGATCAGAAGGTTGGCGGTTGTTCTTCAGTCCCAGCTCCTGCCCACCTAGTTATTTAGAAGAGGGTAAGGCTCCTCTCTGAGGGACATGGGTGGCACTGTGGGTTAAACCACAGAGCCTAGGACTTGCCGATCAGAAGGTTGGCGGTTCGAATCCCCATGAAGGGGTGAGCTCCTGTTGCTCAGTCCCAGCTCCTGCCCACCTAGGAGTTCGAAAGCACGTCAAAGTGCAAGTAGATAAATAGGTACCGCTCCAGTGGGAAGGTAAACGGTGTTTCCGTGTGCTGCTCTGGTTCGCCAGAAGCAGCTTAGTCATGCTGGCCACATGACCTGGAAAGCTGTCTGTGGACAAAACGCCGGCTCCCTCAGCAAATAAAGTGAGATGAGCGCCACAACCGCAGAGTCGTCCATGACTGGACTTAACAGTCAGGGGTACCTTTACCTTTATGAAGGACTGACAGTGTTCAACTTTAGACTTTGCAGCTTTTTGAGTGTTTCCAAGACTCCAAGTGACAGGGGCAAGCTGTTTATTTAACTTCTAAGACTAATTTAATGAATTTAAGTGATCACCACACTGATATTATTTATTAGAAAAAATATATATTTTCTAGTTCTACATAATATGGAGGATAGTCCCTGCAATTAAAGCAAAAAAGGGAATCTTGCTAGACTACAATCCCCACCATTCCAAACTACTGGTTATTTGTTACCGATGGGAGTTGGAGTCCAACAACATTTGGAGTAGATTTTCCCACCCCTGCTTTAAAGGCCTAGACAAACAGTCCCAAATACTACTCCCCACCATTGTGCAGAAAACTATCCTAATAAACTCTCTACCTAAAATATGCTGTTGATCCTACATACCTGTAATTTTTTTCAACCATATTAGACATTTTTAAATGCAATGCTTATATCTAAGCACTTCAATCTGTTTACACATGCCTGACACAGATGCAGATTACACCACAGGAATATGATGCTGAGAAGATGGAATAACACAAAGAAAAACACTGAAGATTGATTCCAGTTTATCTGTTTGTTGAGCATTCATCCTGGTTTGCACACTTTGCAGGAGTGGAGGGTGTGTGTGTTATAAAACACTGGTTTTTATTGGGCATTCTTTCTGGTTTGTTTCGTGGTCCCCGAGAGGGGGCAATGACAAGATATTATTATTATTATTATTTCTGGGGAGATTACACAACAACGCATCAAGCAATGGTTACCCCAGACTTTCCATCTTCCTATCAATCAGCTCAAACTGTCTTGTCCTGGTGAGCAACCTGGCTGCTGAAGTTTCCAAACCATCTTCAGAGGCAGCCCTATGTATAACATGTGGCAGTAATCTAACCTAGAGGTTACCAGAGAATAGAAACAGAAGTTAAGCTACCCTTGTCTAGATGCAGTGCAGCTTGCCCACCAGCTGAAGCTGATGGAAGGTAATCCAGGTCAGAAGCCACTTGAGCCAGAAGTAAACTTTAGTTTATGGTTGCCATCAATCTGATTTTAATTAATTTTTATAATGTTTTTAGAATGTTGCACTATTTTAGTGTTGTTAGCCGCCCTGAGCCCGGCTTCGGCTGGGGAGGGCAGGATATAAATAAAATAAAATTAATTATTATTATTATTATTATTATTATTATTACCCCTGAGCTATGTACCTGCTCCTTCAGAGGGAGTGTAATTCCACCAAGAGCAGGCAACCTCCTATGCATATGATCTAGGGAACCACCCTCTAACAATGTCTCACTCTTATCTGGATTGAGCTTCAGTTTGTTGGCTTTCTCCAATCCATTACCAAGGCAAGACAACAGTTCAGCACATCCTGCAAATTGTCATCATGGCAGCAATGAAGTCCGGAGCCATCCCAGAGCCAATCGCCTTGGCATGGATGTTGAAGTCCACCAGAACCAGCAGTCTGGGGGTCCTCAACACTGCCTTCAAAACCAGCTCCATCACCTCAGGCAAGCAGAGTGCTGGGTAGGGAGACAGGCAGCAAACCAGCAGAATTCCTAATCTGTCCCAATTGTCCAGTGCCAGAAACACACACTCTAGATCCCCACACAACTGGACAGAGAACCTGGAGACAGAGATGGAGACTGCAACAACTCCCCACCCCTAAGTCTGCTCTGCCCTGATGCTGCCAGAGTACCCAGGTGGGCACAGCTGGGTAAGACCAACTCCACCTTGTTCGCCCACCCAGGGTTCAGTGTTACAGACCAGATAGGCCTCCTCATTTGTAACCAGATCATTTCACGGATTGCATTTAGCTTTCCTTTTAAAAAGGAAGTCCAATACGACTAGCAATACAAACTCTATTTATGGTAGGCACTTGGATTATCAAACAGTCACTTTTTCACTGGTCCAACCAGTAAAATTGTGTTCAGCGGAAAAACCAACACTGGAGCCTGAAAAACTAGTAATGCTTCCTCTCCACCATATATGCCAGGCTCTGCTCTTGGATCACAAGTTTCCACTAACTCCACCCCAAACTACCAGATCTGAACCTGCTCCCCCCCCCCCCAACTTGTCTCTGTCCTAACCCATTAGGGAACCATAAGGGTCTGCCTTAACCTCCCAGGTACTGTTCTGACTTACCCGCTTTCTACTGTATCCATGTCACCTCCAAGCCTGTGCAGGCTTTATCTGCTAGCCCTGCTAAGGGAGTAAACACATGTGTGCTATTATTAACACGTATAAATTGCCTGTGGGGTTTTTCCCCCTCCTGAGCAGCAAGGTCTGCAACCTAATAGGAAGAGGGAAAGGGGGGAAAGGAATAGGGATGGACGATGAAAACAAGCACTGTAGAACCTACATCCTCACTAGCTCATGACTCGGGGCCGGTTTGGTCTCTCTTTTGCCCTGCGAGAGGGGAGGCCCAAGTTCCCAGGAGCTGGTGGCGGCAGTGCACGCTTCCTTTCAACTCTGCATGCATGCATGCATGCATATACATGTATACACACGATTTATAGGTATGCGCGAATGCACCACCCTGTGAGCATTGCACAGCTCCCAGCAGCTCACCCCCGAGGCCAACGCCCGCGACGTCATAAATGCGCCCACTAAAACCCCGGCGCGTCGCTCCGGGTTCTACGACACTGCCTAGAACTCCGAGCGGGAGCGGCGCCCGTGACGAGTTACCTTGGCAACGCCCTGTCATCCCTCGCTCGGCCCGCTCAGTCCGCCTCCCGGTCCCCTCCTCTGACGGGCCCCCGCGCACAGCTCCAACCGGGACTCCGGACCTTCCGCCTTCCCTTCCTCTCAGCTGCCTCTTCTGCTCCTGCGCGAGGTCCGCCGAGGGAACGGGAAGAGCGACGCGACTTCCGCCCGTCGGGCGTGTTTTTTCCTGGAATGATTCGCCTCTCCCACCCCCACGCGCCGCCGTTCTTTCCTGCCGCCTCTATGGTTCGGAGGACCGTCCGTCGGTGTTTGTGCTGGGGGAGCGGCGCGTGTGCTTGACTTGCTGAGACGTGGCTGCGGTGGGGACGGGGAAGGCCTCTGGAGGGTGGAAACCGACGAGGCGGAGGACCGCGAGTTGCCCGGTGGTTTGTTTGTGTTGCCTGTAAGTTGCGCGACTCTCTTCTACGCGTCCTTGCAACGCCGCCCTGGGGAGCAGCAGGAATGCTTGGCCAAAACCTTCGCAGGAGATGATTGGGGGCGGAGGGCGCCTGTCACCGTCCCCCAAACGAAAGGGCAGCGTCAGGCTTCCCCTTCAGGGATAGGAAGGTCTCTCTGTTGGGGTCCCTCCCTGTGATGGGGCTTTCCGCGTCCCGACCTCTTGAAGCAGCCGTGGGCCTGCCTGTTGAGCATCCGCGGGAGGGAGGAGCGAGAGCCCCGGTGCGAAATCCCCGACCCACTTACGGGTTTCCAGGGGCGCTGCGGGTTTTGGGGATCCCTCGTCTCTCCCCCCACTGACCCACCCACACCGTTCTCCATTTGAAAGCAGCTCCATAAAGCGGGTGTTTTCTCATAAGCGTGGAAAAAGCAACCTCTCGCTCTGTTTGCCCGCTGTAGCCTCAGGTTGATCTTTTACGGTTTCAACAGATGCTGCATTTCCAGTACTTGCTGTCCGCCACTTTCCGGTAACAATTGTACACACACACACACTTTTGTCTTGCTTTGCTTTTCATGGTCCTAAGACATAGCTTGTAAAAAGTCCTTTTTGATTCACGTTTAGCTTAGGCTTGCAAATAAGCGCAGGACAGTTAGAGGCCTGCCAAGAAAAGGAGGTTGTTTTAGTAGTCTGCTGGGTGTTGCCCAAGGAGGGGCAGAGATCTCTAGCCTTCCTGCAGCAGCATCTTGTGTTTCTGTGCTAGACACCAGAGGGGATGAGAAGGCAGCTTCCCTGGTTTCTATACTAGGTGCAGAGTTCCTCCTCCAACAGCTCCCTCACTCACCCATATGGTATTCAATGCACTTGCCTATATGTCCTTTCTTGCCATCTATATAGCTACTACTAGCTACCAGGCTATGAGTTTGACCAAACTGCGGGAGGCAGTGGAAGACAGGAGGGCCTGGCGTGCTCTGGTCCATTTGGTCGCGAAGAGTGGACACGACTAAACGACTAAACAACAAAGCTACCAGGCTAGTGTTTAAGCAGAAGGCTATTTTAGCTGCTGCCTAATACCCCCACCCTGAATAAAGCCAGTTTTCCTCCCTTCATTTTTATTATTCACAACAGTGTTGTATACAGCTGAACACACTGATGTCATTCAGTAATGTTAAACTGTAATAGAAGGCTGACAGGTCACTTGGGGGGTAAGTGATATGACCCGAGAAGAGCAAATGTTTGGGAATGCGCTGTCTGCCCTGTGTCATGCACATGGACAGAGAGAGGAAGAGACATATTTGTGGTTCTTCATATGTGAAGTGTGTGTATGAGAGAGGGAGAGAATATGGTATGGTCATCTTTTATTTCCCCCCACGATATTGGGCAATGCTCCCCAATGTTGTTAGCACACACACACTGTTTTTTCTGTCTGTCAGTATTGTGTGATCTTCACAATCAGGACCAGCAAGACATAGCTGACTCTCTATGACAAGCATTGTCATGCTTGATACAATAGAGGCTTTCGTGAAGAAAAACGGGAGTGGAGTGACTTGTGTGTATCAGTCCCTGTCTCCTGAAGACCTCTGCCCCACCAGTCAGCCCTCTAGAACAGACAGGGGGGAGAGGCACAGGAATTTTCAGAGCCTCTTGCCTTCAGAGCCTCTTACCTTCTGTTTATGGAAGTTTTTGCTGGATCAAAGAGCCATTGGTGAATGGGAGGACACTTCAAGTCCAAGTGGTGGTCCCTGTTAGAGCAAGTACATTAAAAAAAATGTAGATGTAGGTATGAGTAGGGAAAACATTAATATACTTCTCTTCTCTATAGAATACATCTTGAAATGCACAACAATCTTAAGAAAAATGTTTTGAGTAGCTACTGTACTAACTGGGCCATGTAATTTCATTATGTAGAATTTCACAACTGGACATAACCTGGATTTTAGATCCCCTATACGCTGGGACTAGTAGTGAGCAATGGTGGGAAGTTTTGAACTGCTATATTTTTCTATGGAAAACCCTTTGTTTTCAAAATGCATTGTCTCATAGAATTAGTATCATAATGAATGGGTACAATGCCAATCAAATTAGGACACTTAAAAATGTAATTAACTCCCACATTCCCACGACTGTCCTTGCTAGGGAAACACATACTAGGATTATTTTTTTGTAAGGAGTGTAGATTGACACCAAAAGTATATATGATCCAAACATGTTAAATTACTCCGCAACCTATGTAGGCCACTGGAAAATATTCCAGTTAAGTTTGTTCCTGAAAAAATGCCGTTTATCTTGTTAAACTTCTTGTATGTGTTTTAACAATAATTCTTTATAAATCTAGGGTATGCTGTGGTCATGTCCCAAAAGGATAATGAACCCTTGAATGAAGTTGCTCATGAACTAGAGGAAAATGTTCAGAAGACAGAGGAGGCAGAACCCACTGAGAGTAATGGAGGGGAAGCTGAGCTTGTGGCTATGACACGGAAAAGGCCTGAAGCGAAAATCTCTGAGCCCAGTATTGCACAACAGCCACTGGGTCAGAATGTACAGGTATTGGTGCTAAGCCTGCTATCAGTAAATTCTCATTTACCCCAACAACATTCACATTTTAATATACATTCCCTAGCAGGATTTGGGGACCAAGAAGATCCCTTTGAATGAAGTGTGGAACTGTGAGATGTGGATATCTGTGTTCTACATTTGTTCTGTGTGCTAAATAGTAAGGTGCATTGTTAATATTCATCTTGTTGGACCTGTTTGAGACATAGGGAAAGCAGGAGTCAGACTTGTGTAACTTATGATGGGCTAAGAAGATGTGGATGGATGTAGCAGTGAATAGCACAGTGGCAAATGCCTGTTGTTGATTTTGCTAGCTTACACTGTTGGAACTGTGACAGTCTGCAAAGGCTGAGACAAACTTGAATGCTTTAAGGAAGACGGAACCTGTCAAAAGGGATACAGTGGTACCTCTGGTTATGTACTTAATTCGTTCCAGAGGTCCGTTCTTAACCTGAAACTGTTCTTAACCTGAAGAGCCACTTTAGCTAATGGGGCCTGAAGCATATGTAACCTGAAGCATATGTAACCTGAGGTACCACTGTACAAGCAATGACCTGCATCCTTTGCTTAATTTTTGCTTTAATTAATTCATTGTTTTTTAAAATTATTTAATAAAACAATATATGGTGGAATCGTAACATTGCATGAACGGGTTCCTGCTAATGTAATGAGACTTCACCTTTCTCTCCTCCCCATACACACCCACAACCTGCTCTGGATGGTACCCAACCCCCCTAACGTTGCAAACGTGGGGCACATGCCCCACAGGGGGCAATTTTATTTTTAAGGGGGACATTCCAGGATGTCTTATTAGTAGTTAATGGCCTTTTAGGCTTCCTTCACATTTTGAAAAATAAAAATTATATGTCATGGGGGGGGGGGCAATCAGGATTTAGAGTTGCTTAGGTGGGGCATGGCCAAAAAAGGTTGGGAACCACTGCCCTAGAGCATATTTTGAGGGCATGTGCCTTTTACCAGCTTTGCCTGGTTTGCCAGGTATGACCATGTCTGGATTGGGATAACTTGGCCACTGTAGACCATGCACTGGTATGTAGCTAGTGCAGAATGCAGCAGCTGGACTGCTGATGGGGGCAGATGGCCAACAGCATGTGACACCTCTTTAAAACATATATACTGGATGCCCATATGGCAAGGTTCAAGACTCTTGTGTTGCTATAAAAATTCCTGAATGGTAAATAAAAATAAAAGTTCCTGTCTGGAAATGAATTTTGGTTAAACTGGATGTTTAATTTCAATAGTACAGTTGGCAATGTGCTTTCATTTCTTCCCCAGAGTTCCAGTTCCGTGGAAGAGTCGCAGACAGGATGGGGTTACTGGGGGAGCTGGGGAAAATCATTGCTCTCGACTGCTTCTGCTACAGTGGCTACCGTAGGTGAGGCTGCCCGAAACCTAAGCTATACAATCCGAATCAAATAAATTGGGTCTGCTCGAAATTGTTTTTCTTTTTCTTTTTTACCTTAAAAGTTAAAAGTGACAAGTGCAAAATGTTCTATATAGAAAACAACAGAAGAAAATTAATTAGTGGCAGATTAAACATGGTAAAAATGTAAGAAGCAGCACAGAAGTTGAGAGGTTGCAATTTGTGCTGTCTCTTAAACAGAGAGGAAAAAGGGGGAAATATTAAGCTACTGGCTTGATTGGGCAATTCATTGTGCTTTTCAAATGCAGCATACTGCCTGGAGCAATTCATCCTGCTGACATGGCCTCTGCTTGCTTGGTGAAGTAATTCATTTTTACTTTGGACTAAAGTAATATCTCTGCTTTCTTTAGGTCACGGAATCTCAAATGTCATTGAAAAAGCAGAAACATCCCTTGGGATCCCCAGCCCTACTGAATTATCTTCTGAGGCTAAAGATGTTGGGGAAGGTTGGTTTCTATTAAAAATATATAAACTATTTGAAGTTTGCCCCTTGTGGTACTATGATGGATGTTGTTGTTTTAATGCTATTACTTCTTGTACAAGGGAATCTGTTATATATTTCAATAGAAGCTGCTATTTTGCTGTCACTAGTTTACTTACAGGTTGTGAGGCTCTTCATAAGTCTCAGCTTCCCTTGCTTCCTTTTATCCAAGATATACACAAAGAAATGGGAGCTACAGCCCATAGCCTATGTCTTATCTAGCACTGGCACCTCCTGTATGGCTGTGGGAGATGCCTTTGCACATGAGGATTCTTTGCTGTATGGTGTAAATGACTACTGGTCCCAATCAAATTAAATGCATATTTCTCAGCTTATTGCATGTGAAACTACTGGCGTAGGTTGGCTGGGATCCAAATATTTGCATTACTATTTCCTGCCAACCTAGCAGTTCAAAAGCACATCAACGCGCAAGTAGATAAATAGGTACCACTCCGGCGGGAAGGTAAATGGCATTTCTGTGCACTTCTCTGGTTTGGCAGAAGCGTCATGCTGGTTTGGCAGAAGCTTTAGTCATGCTGGCCACATGACCAGGAAACTGCGGACAAACGCCGGCTCCCTCAGCCAGTAAAGCAAGATGAGCGCCGCAACCCCAGAATCATCCATGACTGGACTTAATGGTCAGGGGTCCTTTTAGCTTTATTTTTATTTGCACTCAAAGGGCTTTGAACTTGTTTGAAAGAGCAGGAAGAGCAAGCTATTGAAAATCAAGGGGACTTTCAAGTTAGCTTGTGATGATGACATATGTGTCTGCTTTTGGTTGGGAAGGGAGTGTCACGCTACACTGGCCTTACCCAGATTGTTGAGTGCACCTAAAAAAGCTCTTTTGATTTCAGGTATTGTCCTTTTGCACATGAATATCTCTGCATCAAGCCCTAGATACATTGCAGCACTAAGCCAAAGCATGGCTAAGCGTTGGCATGTTGGTGTGCAGGTACTAACAGTAAAAACTGCAACCTGCTTCACTTTTCCTGTGATCTTCATCTGGCTGGAGCTCAACCATGGCTTGGCTTGCTGGTATGTCCAAATCCAGACTTGTGGTTGGTCTCGCTCCGGACTAGCTGTAGCCAAGGTTTGTTCTTGCCTTTCCGCTTGTGGTTTGTCTGAAAGACACAAACCATGGCTATGGATCTGGATGTAACGCAAAGCCAAACCATCTGGGGGTGTGGGTGTGGGTGTCAAAGCAGACCTTATTTCTACTGTTAGTACTTGCACACTGATGCATTCACAGTAAACCATGGTTTGGCTTAGCATTATGTGCAACCTGAGTCCTTGCCTAGGATGGTACTGTTACCATAACACCGGATACCTTCATTGTAGAATGTCAATTGTAAAAGTAGACATGGAGGCAGAGGGCAGAATCCAATATTTGCATTAGGAGACTTTCACCTCCTCTCATCCCCACTGCAGCTTCCTATGCACACCCCAGTTCTATTATTGAGGGTCCCCCAACCCTCTGGAACAGATTTGGAACTCATGGCAAGGACTGTGGGACTCATGAACTCAAGCTTTGGATTCAACCCAAAATAAAAATAGAACTACTTGGCCGTATTCAGAAAACGTCATTTGGGAAACAGAAATAAAGCAAACATCTGTAATTTATTAAAGACACATGTTTATCCAAGTCAGTTTTCAAATTATGACCTCATGGGTCGCAAAATGTTGAACTGCCTTTTAATCACAAGTGTCAAACACAAGACTACAGCTCACTTCAGAATTCCTAAATTGCTATCAAGTAGCTGTTTTATCACTGACCTGAAGTAAACTCTGGATTTTGTCACACGAAGATCAGATTGGCAACAGATTTGTGATATTAAGCACTACATATGTGATGCTCTATATCCATGTCAACACTACATCTATGATATTGCATGAGTTTTATGTGGCATTATCACAAATATATTAAAAAAGATGCTTGGGACCTTTGACCAGATCCTTATCAAATTAGACAGGTAGGTGGTGGTAACCACCTGTCAATCACTTGACCTCACAGTGATGTCAGCTGATTGGGTGCTTTGCAGTAGGGACTTCAAATCAGCATGCACAGCCCTAGGCATAAGGAGTGTAAGGGAACTCGTTCACCTGACCTAACAACCTTTGGCTCTACTGCTCACCAGCTGTTGGGCAGCAGAATCAAAGCCTGCTTTCCTTTGCCAATGGACAATTGGGGGATCAATTAAGGGGCTTGATTGTGCATTGGCAGCTGCTGCATCTCTGCTTGCCCCACACCTGGCACCACAAATGAAGCCAGGTGTGGAGAGGTGTGCACAGTTTGGGGGAAATGGCCTAGTAGATCAAATTTAAATCCCCCACAGGCTAAGTTTGGCCCACACACCACTTCAATCCTATTCCCTTCCCCTTGTTTCAGAAATCCAAAACTCTGAAGAAGGCAATGATGGCAAAGAAGAGACTGAAAATCCCTCGCCCATTAGTGGTGCATTTGGAATGTTTTCTACCATCTCTGCTGCTGTTCAGAGCACAGTGAGTGAGACTGCAAGGAATATATCAATTAACACCAGCTTATCTTATTATTTTTTATTTATTTATTGAATTTATTTGTTTATTGGAAGCTTGCTTTTCATTTTGAATTCTGAGTAGTGGAAAACATGATTCAAGCGGTTGGTTGATGCTGCGCAATGGCTCATTAAATCATCAAATGATTCTGTAGTGTTGTGTAATATGCATTATCATAACTTATTGGTTGCTAATTAGTTGCTTGTGACCTGTCTAGCAGCTCTATATGTTAAGAAAAAGTTTTTGATTGGCATCTGAGCAGAAGAGGGCATTCTTTCCTTGAGATGTAAAATCTGGAATGTCTTGACGGCATTCCTTCACAAAGGAGGATTTCCTGCTGCGTGCTTAAGACCTGGGCCCCGATCTCAGTGAATTCCTTAGTCTAGAATTGATGTTTAATTGGGGTGGAGTGAAATATCCTGAAAGTATACAAGTACATTAGCAAAAGGTACATTGCATGGTGCTTTGTGGTGGTAAGGACCTTTGGCTAAGCAATAAAGATTTGGATTTGTAGTATTCTGTGGACTTTGCTAGCCATTAGTGATGTTGCTGAACTTTGTAACGCTTTATTTCATTTAGAGAAGTGATGTATTCCTAACATGCTGGTATTCTGAAGTAGCCTATATTTCCTCCCCTAATAGCCTTTTTCCACTGCAGTCTGAGCCAGAAACTACCCCCCTGCTGGCTCTAGTGATGGCAGGAGGAATGTTGCCTTAGCAGCTTTCAAACACAAAGAAGAAAGGGGAAGAGAAACATCCATGCCTGTCATTTCTGCATCTGGGTAGTGGTTGGGGGGGGTGTGCTTCTCAAGGTTGGCTTGTAATCTAACCTGAGAAAAGACTGTAAGGTGTTAGATGGTGGTGGCCTGGTTTGGACTAATGCAGCACATAGTAATCTTCTAGTTTAATATCGTCACCTTCCACCTTAATGTACTATATGGAGTTCATGGAGTTCAGTGTAAAAATAGCAGGGGGGACCTATACCTGGTCAATACAACCTAATATGGCTTTTTAATCATCTGGGGGGTTTTTTTGGAAAGCATTATTTGGTCACATTCAGATCATACATTTAAAGAACATTCAATGCACATTTAAAGTGCATGGGTTCCCTCAAAGCATTATGGGAACTGTAGTTTACCACCCACAGAACTGCAGTGTGGTGTAGTGGTTAAGAGTGGTAGTCACGTAATCTGGGGAACCGGGTTCGCGCCTCCGCTCCTCCACATGCAGCTGCTGGGTGACCTTGGGCCAGTCACACTTCTTTGAAGTCTCTCAGCCCCACTCACCTCACAGAGTGTTTGTTGTGGGGGAGGAAGGGAAAGGAGATTGTTAGCCGCTTTGAGACTCCTGAAGGGGAGTGAAAGGCGGGATATCAAATCCAAACTACTCCTCCTCTTCTTCTTCTTCTTCTTCTTCTTCTTCTTCTTCTTCTTCTTCCCAGTACCTTTAACAAGTTACAGCTCCCAGTATTCTTTGGGGGAAGCCACGTGCTTCAGATGTGTGATGAATGTGCTTTAATGTATGATGTGGATGTGACTTTTTATTTTTGATCAATGTGGAATAAGTAGACAAAATGCGTTTCACTGGGTTCGTAAAACAAAATGAGAAATATAGTTTATGCAAACTTATCCACTTCTTACAGCATATAATTATATGCTTTTGAAAAATTATTTGTCATGTTTATGGTTGTTCCAGAATCAAGATAAAGTGGTGTTAGGCTGTGTTATTCCTTCTTATTGCCACCTATTATCATTCTTCCCAAAGACTACTCAAAACCCCACCCTGCACTTTGAACACTTGACTCCCAGGGCTCTCATCATGTGATTTATACTTCTGACTTGAGTTTTGATCTCTGTTCCTTCAATTTTTTTAATTTACTGACATGCTCTGTGTTTTGTATATTTGTATTTCCAATGCTCTGTATTTTGATGTTTTGAATGTGTGCTGTAAGCCTCTTTGGGTGCAGCTCATTGTGGAAATGCAGCACATTAAGTAAACTCCATCAATCAAAGGTTTATTCTCTTTCTCTTGCTTCCCGCCTTACCCTGCCCCACTTTTAGGGGAAGACTGTTATTAGTGGAAGTTTGGATGCATTAGAATTCATTGGTAAGAAGACCATGGATGTGATAGCGGAAGGTGACCCTGGTTTTAAGAAAACAAAAGGCCTGATGATCAGAAATTCCACACTTTCTCAGGTATTGGCTTCAAGCTTCCACACAGCAACAAAGAGTAGCTTCTTCCTGGATTCCCTTAATGGCAAATGATCAGTCCCTAGAGCTGTTCACAGCAGAACCCCAGATATCTCAGGACGAACCTTTCCTTTGTGTGTGTTTCTATATACATGCACCAGCATTAATGCTTCAACTTTTCCATTTGTAGATCTTGCGAGAGGCAAAGGAGAGAGAAGAACAGCGGACAGCTACTGAGGTTTCCATGGCTACAGAGAAGAAAGCCCATTATGGGCTACTCTTTGATGAGTTTCAGGGTCTTTCTCATTTGGAAGCTTTAGAGATGCTTTCCAGAGAGAGTGAATCAAAGGTAATGGCCCTGAGCAATTTCCTTTTTTTACAGTTGAGGAGGAATAAAAATGAATATTTCTTTAAACTCTGGCAGATGAGCCCTTTTATAGATTCCACACAAGCATCAGTAAATGAAAGCCAGTAAATGCAGGAAAAACACCTCTCCCTGCCCTCCCCTGCTGTTTCTTTACTCCTTGTGTAGTGTTTTTTATTAAAATAAGAGCTTTCTCAATCTTTGTTGCTCTGAATGACTGAGCCATTGATGGTAAAAATCAATGGCACTGCGAGGTAGAGCAAGTTTGATATTTTTACACACACACCTTCTCTCTCTGCTGTGAGAGAATATGCCAAACACAGAGCTCCCCTTCTCAAAGAGTGAATTGCTTTCCGTAGTCAGCTTGTCATTAGTGCTGCCACCTTAACTTTTCACACCAAATATCAAGCGTTTCTGGCTGGTGGGTTTACGGTTCTCTTTGTGGCTTTCTTTCCTTTTAAATCAGGTGAAGTCGGTGATAAGTGCCCTCTCTGGAGATGAGTTAGATACTTTGAAGGCCGAATTGGAACAGCTCAAAGAAGCGTTTTCGTTGGCTGAATTTTATGATGATGAAGAGGAAGAAAAGAAGGGTAATTACAAGAATTCCCACTTGCAAAAGTAACAGTAGACTGAATAGCAAAAGTAAAATGACTGAATGGTGAGTTCAGTCATTCCGTTATGAGTGTGGTACAATAACACATGAAAGATGGAAAACTAAGCATATGAACCAGTCCATTAAGTCCTATCAATGGTCCATCTTGCCATTACTCTGTTTCTGACAGTGGACAGTTCTCTGGAAGCTTTGCAGGAGATGCAGATAACACAGGCTGTTAATTGAGTGTGGACTTCCAGCTTCTTCAAGTGAATACCTTTGGCAGGATTATCTATGACATCAGGCTTTTTGTTAATCATTACTGATATTCTGACTCACTCACTATTTGAGTCTGTGATCCAAAGCTTAAAGGAAGGATATTGCAGTTGATCAGTGGGATCACAAAAACCGCAGCAGAAGTCTTGTGGACTTGTGCAAGAGAAGCACTGCTAAGCTCCACAGGATAATCTCCTTCATCATTCCTGACTTAAAAGGGAAGAAGACCATTATAATACAAATTCTTGAGCAGGAGGCTGTCCCTCTTGGTAGATTTTATGGAGACTAAGTTATTTGTAAGGGACGCGGGTGACGCTGTGGGTTAAACCACAAAAGCCTAGGAATTGCCGATCAGAAGGTCGGTGGTTCGAATCCCCATGACGGGGTTGAGCTCCCGTTGCTTAGTCCCTGCTCCTGCCAACCTAGCAGTTCGAAAGCACATCAAAGTGCAAGTAGATAAATAGGTACCGCTCCTGCGGGAAGGTAAACTGTGTTTACGTGCGCTGCTCTGGTTTGCTAGAAGCGGCTTACTCATGCTGGCCACATGACCCGGAAGCTGTACGCCGGCTCCCTCGGCCAGTAAAGCAAGATGAGCGCCGCAACCCCAGAGTCTGTCACGACTGGACCTAATGGTCAGGGGTCCCTTTACCTTTACCTTAAGATATTTGCAAAGCAAAGCTATTTATACAAAAGGACAGAAATGAGTACAAATGCAAAATTCAAATGCAACTTAGTAAGTTTTAATGTCGATGATTAGATGTAGCATTCAGCACCTGTCATCTCTCGCTTTCAGAGGAGGAAGACTTCACAAAGGAAGTAACAGATCTCTTTTCACAATTACGAGTCTCTACAACGCCAGCCAAACTAACCCAAGTGAGTGAGTGTTTTTTTGTCATCTTTAGGCTGTTAGGCACGCCTCACAAACGCTGTTATATTGCGTCTTTGACGAGGAAGTGCGTAGCAGCCACATACATAACAAAACGCATCAGGCTTGTTTACACATTTTTGTCTACTTGAAGAAGCCATGGTCCGATCTGGAAAATACAAATATTTAGGTTAGAAAACTGTAAAAATAAAGAAAAACTAGGTGTGCAAAACAATAATTACCATGTGTTTAGGCTAGATCAACGTGTCAGTGTCCACTTATCCCCAGTGTAAATATGACATATCGGCAAAAGTCGGAAATTGAAAGATAACGATAGCATATACACAGAAATCGATTTCAGATTTGAAATCAGCATTGAAAGAACATATAAAAACAGTTGAAAAATCTCATGCAAAAGAAAATGGAAAAAAAATTGTTCCCCAGTATACTGTGTATCCCAAGGGAATACATTTTTTGCATACCCCCAACTGTACATAGATATACATGTCATTTTCAATGCTATACATGTCATGTTCAATGCTATATAAGTCACTTACATTTATACTCATTGTACTGCTTTGGCTATGTGTTTAATAAAATATTGAATTCTTGCATTGTGAAAAACAAAGATTATGGTGAAAAGTGAAAAACATGAATTGCAAAAAAACTAGAGCTTACAGAACAAAACCCACTTCAGATATGAAATCAGCACATCGCAATTAGGTTAGAACAACTGCAGGTGTTAATGCAACAAAAGTATGTTCCCCATTGCGTAGTTTCATTCCAGAGGCAGTTGTACTTCCTCCATGTGCAGCATGACTGGGATGGTCCTGCCTCTCCTTTTGGTGATGTGCTGGTGTGTTTCTGCTTCCTCTCGGACAGGCAAGGAACTCCGCTCATGAATTGACGAAGAGCCTCAGCGCGCGAACTGCAAAACAAGAAACGCCGAATGAAGGAGACCAGCAAGTGGGCTCCGGGGATGCTGAGCAAGAGGATAAAAAATCAGTAGAGGTAATCATTTTAACCGAAGGAATATTGCACTGCTGTCTAGCTGTCAATGCGCTTATATAATCTAAGCTCATAGCTGACAGCATGCTGCTTCATGCTTGCAGTTACAATCTCTACATGAAGCCTGTGGGATGGAATTGGGTAGGAAAGTAACATAATATATTTTTTTTTTTTTAAAGACGAGAGACTGACATCTTTTTCTAACTTCTGCAGGAAGTTCACGCATGTGCGATCAGGAGCCTGGCTGAATTGACAGCTTATTCTATCGAAGCGTTCCACAAAACTGCAGCTCTGGTTCTTCACGGGCAGGAGCAAGAGGTGTTAGCCCTAGATCGGGCCAAAGCCCTTTCACAGTAAGGTTGATCACTCTTGGCCACTCTGCTGTGTATAAGATGATAAGTAGAATCCTTCTTGCTGGCTTTGATACTACTGTTCCGTTTCTCTTGATTTTGATATTAGAGAACTATTAGGCCAAACTATACTCAAGAGCTGTATCCAAAGTAGCTCCACACCACTCATTCTGTTGATGCAAAGATTTTTGCTTGTGTAATGGAGCTTCCACCCTTTCCTCCTCCCATGCACTCCTTTAATCTGTTCCAGAGCAGATTTGGGGAGCGGAGGAAAGTTCCCTTGTGCATGCATAAATTTTTATTCCAATGGAATAAGTGCATTGGATACTGCCCCCGGTTATGTGTTGTTTTCCTCTGCATTTTAAAAAATCAAATGCGGCCATGGATGCAGCAGTCTGGAGCACAGAACTAGGGGTGGGGAAAACAGGAGGAGGCAGATTGCTTCATACTTCCATCTATTTCATTTGTGAATCGCTTCTCACAAAGCATCAAGAAGCGATAAACAACAAAAACATACACAAAAAATAATTTCAAATCCAATCAGTAGCAACCTGCGCAATGGTGTAGATGGAGTTGTGTTCCTGCTGCAAAGGTGCCAAAGTTCTGACTTGTCTTCCTGCTTGCTTGTGGAGCCAGGAGATCACACCACTCCTTGGGGGCCATGTGCTTGTTTTCACTCCACAGGGGACTTTATACTTATCTCACCACCCAAAGTGGTGGATCGATGAGACAGAATAGTGATGTCCAGATCAGCCCCAGAGTGTAAGAGTGTGATGCTGACAGATTATTTGAAAAATCCCTGTTCCCTCCACCATCTGTCTCTTGAATACAGGCTTGAATTAAGCTTGAAGGAGGCTGATTCTTTCATATCTTTTTTCAAAAAGAATGTTAATTCATCAAATCACTTTTGGTTTTGAAGAGCAGTTATTGAAAAGCATTGCATTCAAGGAGGAGATTTTCTTTCAATTTGTGTTTACTGTGTGCTGTTTGTTCTTTCTTAGAATGACCATTGTGTTGTGCAAAGAACTATCGGCTGTATCTAAAGGCTTCGTGACGTGCTTAACAGCTGCTGGGGTAAGAACTCAAGTTTAAAGAGTTGTTGGACAATGGTATGATCTTACTGCAGTCATCTGAAAAGCTGGATTTCCCTTTGTTTTGCTTTTTTAAAAGAGGAGGCAGCCTATGGTCTCTTGTGGCTGCAGCAGTCAGTTCTAGACTTTACTTTACTCTCTCTCTATTAAAAGGTTTTTTTAAAAAAAGAAAAGAAGGGGGAAAATCCATAGGGTGATAATCTAGTTAGTTATACTCATAGAGTAGACCAACTAAAATCATTGGATTCAAGTCCATTAATTTCATAATATGACTTAGTGAGATAACAGTATTTTGCAAACTGTTGTTTAGCAACGTCTGTGGAAAATGTCCATTTTGCACTATGCTTATTTTAGAGATATCTTCTTGGTTTCTATGCCCGCCCTCCTTTGGCGGCTGACATTGACTGCATATTATGAACTTCCTATTCATAATTTCTGGTAGCCCCCTCAGTACTCTTGGTTCATACTGACCTTTCTCTCTCTCAAGTAGCGTGATGCCCCAGTATTACAGCTGTTGTTTTAATTTTTGCAAGCTCATCTGAGAAACTGACTTTACTTTGTATGTAACATGTTTTTGATGTGAAATACGTAAGAGCTGCATTTTCAAATAATGTGAGATGGATTATCAGCTAATCTAATCAGTGTATCTTTAAATCATTTTTGGACTGGAGATCAGATAATATTCAAGAGGTTTTGTGCTGTGTTTGGTAATACAACCTAAAATATCCAATCTTTCCAGGTGGAAGAGAAGGCAGATGTCCTTAACCCTTTAATCACTGGAGTGTTTTTGGAGGTCAGTTGCAATGTACTTGAAAATTTTAGCTACTTAAACAATGTATATTTTTACTGGCTATGACTTTGTCTGAAGTGGGCTGGCTGATGACTGGAGTGAAGAAAGAATAAGTTGAGAAATCTTGTGTGTGTGTGAATATTGTCATAAAGTTACAGCATCTGGTTCATATTATGTAACTAGTTTCTGAAATCTCATTACCGAAAGAGCTAAGTGTGGTGTAATCTTTCTGTTGTGCTGATTGGGTGGCAAGTAGAGGATAAAATGTTGAGAAATATTTCTGACTGCTCATTTAGACTGCGGGAGGTTATGCTGTAAAACTTTAATCTGGATTTTTGGAACAAAAATAATCTTTAATACTCCCCAAACTCTTATGGATTGCAGATGTAGAAAGCATATGAACTATCTGCTCAAATGACAGTGGGTGGAGGGTGGGCATAGCTCTTCAGTGAACATGGTTTGTAGGCTACCAGATGAGACATGGCTATATCTCAGCCCTTTCTCCTAGATGCCTTTTGTTGCATAATGTCCCATTATTCCATTGAAGTGGTTGATTTGGGGAGCAGTGGTTGTGAGATGCTGAACAAATGCTAACCTCTAGAATTAGCAGGCACTTTATGGAAAGGGCCCCCCAGCGTGATTGCCCTTTTATGTTCTTCTTTGCAGGCTTCAAACAGTGCCTCTTACATCCAGGATGCCTTCCAGCTTCTCCTGCCAGTTCTACAGATTTCTCACATCAAGGCTCGTACAGAGTTAACAGGGCAATAAATCAAATCTCTGCACCTAGAGCAGTGCCCCAGCCGGCATAAACGGCACCTCCCCGGTTCAGCAAAATAATAGGAGCTTGTAACAAAAGACAAACGTTTTGACTGTGTTTCACTGACCAGTAATAACTTGCTGACTGGCCATCATTTATCTGCCTAGGCTAGCAAGGAGGATAAAGTGCAGACAACGTTGCAAGTTCAAAGTATGGGGCGGCTTTGTCACTGTGTCGGTTAATGCTTTTCCCCCAGAGGTTCCAGGAGAAAGAATCATTAAGGTTGCAATACTGGGCACAGTTACACGGGAGTAAGTTCCATAGGACACAATGTGACTTCCTTCCAAGTGAACAAACATGGGGTTACACTACAAGTATGAGTGTTTTAAAGAGATTTCATTAAAGGCCTGGATCAGCCCCTTATCTTCCTAGCCTTGCTTCTTTTATTAATGAAACCTTAGAGACAAATTGGGAATTCTAAAAAAATCGCTCTTCAAGCGGCACTGTTTCTTTGAGCTTACTTGTTTGGATAGAACAGAAACCTAGACCAGATTTGGCCAATATATTTGGAATGTCTACCTTTTCAGTGATCGATGAAAAGTAGCTCAAAGAGAACTAGCTAATAAAAAGCTAATATAGGCTAAATGTACATAGTTGGCGGCTGTATTTTGTTCCTCTTGGCCCTATCTTAAGTGGCTGAATGCTCTTGCGCTATTGTATTCAGGAGTGTGGGATCCCTGCCTAGATGCCTAGGCAAAGGTTTGAAAGCCCCAAGACTTTCAGGACAGAATTATTTTTGTAGAATTATTACTTTGCATTGTTAATATCTTGCATGGCTATGGGAAGGTTTTCCTCCCCCCCCCCTTTGTGCTTGCAGTTTGGGAGGAACACCCTGAATATTTTTGTATTAAACAACCAAGCAACTTGCTATGATTTGCCCCACTTAGAGAATAAAATGAGTGCTTGACTAGTAAGGGAAAAGGCTTGGGTTGCATCCAATTAAGTCATACTCATTGAAATTAATGAACTTAAGTTAACATATCTATTAACTTCAGTGGGTCTACTCTGAGTAGGACTAGCATTGGATACAGCTGTTAGAAATGGTATCATGAAGTTGTAGAGTTGGAAGGGTCATCTAGTCCAACCCCCAACTTTTCTCTTATTTTAAGAGTGAATTTTTCACCATCTTTATCAGGATTGGTCTATTGCCAGGGTAGTGAACATGGTGCCCTCTTGATGTTGTTGGGCAACATCCCCAATAGAGATGATAGGAGTTGCAGTCCAACCACATCTGGAGGGCACCATGTTGCTTATCCCTGGTTTGTTGTAATATTTTTAGTATCTTTTTCAGCCTTCAAACTGCTCTGATTTCTAAATCCTCTGACTACTTGGCATACCCTGTTACTCAGAAAAGCAGCGTTGCAGCAGCACACTCAAAATGGTGGCTACATCAGGGCAAACGTCTTTCAGCTTTCAATAAATGTTCTATTGTTTGGGACAGATTCTTTTTCTACCAAAGAATCTATATTTTAAATATGTATGTTTGTGAAATCTGCACTATATTATATAAAGAGAATAAATGTTGTTCTGTGATTCAATAAAGAGAAGGTTTTCCATTAAAACCAGGCTATCTATCCATTGTCTGTAGGATACAGACATGCTTATTCCAGGATGGGTCAACAAAAGGTGAATCACACTTGTTGGTACTGCTCTAAAGCTTGTTCCCTTACATGTGCTTTATCCTGCAAAGGAGTAGCAGGTAACAGTCTTATAGTCTGGCAGTCCTGCATATGGGCGTTTCGAAATATAAAGAGAGATGAGAGTATATATGCTCGATAAACTGACTCTGGAACCTGTGAACAGAGAATTTTGCAGAAATTGACAGCTTCTGCGTAAACCATGACTCACAGCAACTATGTTTTTCATTGTAAACACAAACAAAGGGGGTGTATTGTTAAATTGCAGGAAAGGGAAAACAATTCCCAAGAGGCATTAATAATTTTAATGGAAAAATCTTGCTGGTTGTTCAAGAAATTATAAGGCTTCTCCCAAGGCACCAGGATGAAGGGGGGGGGGAAGGAACTAGTTGTCACCCCCTCTTCTCTCCTCCATCCCCTGCACATTAGATGTAATTCTGCAGTCACTTAACAACATGATTTCCCAACACATTTTGAGTGTTTTCCTCTTGCTTTTTTAATAGTGGGAACATGCAACAGCAGGTCTCTAAAACTCTTACTTCATGATACAGCAAATATGTTTCTAACGGGGGATCTTCTCAGCCTCTTTGGGATTTCCCAGTCCCAGACTGGGCTACTTTGCTCTTCCAAGTTCAGACTATTTATTAACTAGCTATTCTGTAGCAGTAATACCAATTTATTTCTTTGGTGCACTCTACTGTTTGTTTCCTGCTGTTGTGAAGCATCCAATTATTGCTACCATCTGCTTCCCACATAGTTCTGCATTCCCACCTATTCCTTTTTCATGGTTATCCTTCCGCAGAGGAAAAGTAGAACTGTAAATCGGTGCCAAGGAAAGGAGATAGCAGTGGCAGTTGTGAATAAACATCAACAAGATCAAATCATTTTTCTTCTCTTCCTGTGTGGAATTGTATTATGCTCTGGCTTAGCAGGCACCATCCCTCCTGCTGCTGTACTCATAAAGAAAAAAAGAGAGAGTATTTATTCAAATGGAATAATGGTGTGTTCTCTCCAGCAGTTTTCCTTGTTAAATCTTCAAATAAAATATAGAGCACTGGAAAATGTTTTGCACCCCCAGGGAAGAGTGGTCAGTATCCTGCTGCCTCCAGGAATTAAAAACAAATCCTTGCTTGGACACAGTAGGAGGGAAATTGCACTGCCAAATGTATTCAGATTAAATGAGCGTGGAGTCAAGTTATATAAGTAGCAGGAAGGAAATATGATAAACTAGCTTCATTCTCAGTTTTGGAAGGGCATGAGAGGGCTAAGTAAGGATGGTGTTGCAAAGGTCTCCTGCTAACTCAGGAGGTGGTCCTAAGGGTATCTTTCCCTTAAAGAAAAATGGCTATAGATTTCCATCCTTCAGCATATTCAGTAAAAGCTAGTTGCAAAGAAAGTTGCACATGTTGCGTTGTGTAATCCTGTGCATTTGGAGACAAGTCCCACTGGGTTCAGTGAAGTGTGCTCTTGAGTAAGTTTGTATAAGATTGAAGCTTGGACCTGAATTATGCTAGCTGGTGTTATTGGGTGGTTGGGGCTCTTTTTTGTATAAAGATACTCACAGAAAAGAATTGTAATGGCCTGCCACCATAGGCTAATCCTAGAGTGAATATTCTAGCTGTCAAGTCCTACTTCCAAGGAGTCCTATCTTCATCCCAGCTGTAGAAACATTAAAACAGTAAGGAGCTTTGACTATACTTCCTAATGCCCAGAGGACACAGGACGTAAGAAAACTTTGTGAAATTCTAGCTTAACAATCAACCTTCTTTAAACATAGCTTTTTATATTTTACTTGCTTCAGCAGAGTATTGGGTTTCAGAGTAGAAGAGATTCTAAGAGTGACTTTGATGATTATAGGAAGAAAAGAAATACTGACATGAGACTTCATCTATTTATGGGGATTTGAGAGCAGTAAAAGCTGACCCCTTGATGGAGAGGGACAGTTATTTTGTCCAATTGTGAGAGGTGCTGCATCTCTGATGTCAGTCTCTGTAGCCAATCAGAATTTACTTTAAAGGCTGTTCCCACAATCTTAATGCCTTTACTGGAGGAAAAGTTCAACTCCATTCATGCTTAAAGGTGAGCTTACCTGATTTGCGCCAATCCAAATCAATATGTGAACCAAAAAACATCCAGCCTCCAAATTCAAACTTCTCTGCGTTTTGCAACGCCAGTGATGTGTACAAACATACGTATACTAGGATAAATTCACACACTAGTGAAAATAACACAAACTTTTTTATATAAAAAATACATTGAAAAGATAAGCGAAAGTAAATTGCATCTTAAGACCATAGGTTAAAAAAACACAAAACTCCCCTAAGAGGAAAAGATGCATTATTTGGAGACTTGTTAGTTAAGAGATAAGATGAGTAAGAGGGTGACATGACATGGGTTGGAGAAAGTGGATAGAGAAAGATTTTTGCTCCCTCATAACACCTGAACTTGTGGACATTGAAGCTGAATGTCAGAAGATTCAGCACCGATAAAAGAAAGGACTTATTTATACATTGCATAGTCAAACTATGGAACTCGCTCTCTGCAAGAAGCAGTGAGGACCACCAACTTGGATGGCTTTAGAAGAGGATTAACCCAGTTCATGGAGGACAAGGCTATGCATGGCTACTAGCCGCAAGAGCTGTGTTCTACCTCCACTGCCAGACGCAGTGCGCCTCTGAATACCTGTGGCTGGGAATCGCAGGTGAGCAGAGTTCCATTGTGCCTCATGTCCTGCTTCCCACAGGCATCTGGTCTGCCCCCTGTGAGAACAGGATACTGGACTGGATGGGCCATTGGCCTGATTCAGCACAGTCTTCTGTTCATTAAGGGTAAGTGCTTTGCAAATAATATAGATATTCTCAGTTTCCAGTATTGACAAATTGTCTCTGTTTCTACAATCTAATAGAGAGTTAAGCATGCTTAAACCTACTGTAATCCATCATCTTAAGCAGGGCCTGGGTCTAGGAAGTGGCCCTAAGCCTCTACATTTAAGTAGTTGAACCTGCTTGTAAAGGTAAAGGTAAGGGGACCCCTAACCATTAGGTCCAGTCGTGACCGACTCTGGGGTTGCGGCGCTCATCTCGCTTTATTGGCCGAGGGAGCCGCCGTACAGCTTCTGGGTCATGTGGCCAGCATGACTAAGCCGCTTCTGGCAAACCAGAGCAGCGCAGGGAAACGCCGTTTACCTTCCCGCTGGAGCGTTACCTATTTATCTACTTGCACTTTGACGTGCTTTCGAACTGCTAGGTTGGCAGGAGCAGGGATCGAGCAACGGGAGCTCACCCTGTTGCGGGGATTTGAACCACCGACCTTCTGATCGGCAAGTCCTAGGCTCTGTGGTTTAACCCACAGCGCCACCCACATCCCCGAACCTGCTTGTACCTGCCTATTAAAAAGTGGATTATGTCATCCCTCGAGACACGGAGACTTGCTTACCTGATACTGTGAGAAAGCATAGGAATATGTTGACTCTGGGTTTTAGGTATGCACCATTTTCAAAAGCAGGCCCTGATCTGAAAGTAAATGCACATACAAATATGTTATAGAAATAGTAAGGTGGTTCCATAAAACAGGAAACCTGATGCATGTTGAGCAGGGATTGAGCAAACATAGGCTTGTGTATGTCTTCGATACCAGCCATGTAAATTTGAATTTAAGAAGACAGAACGTGCTATTCTAAAGCAGTGATAGGGAACCTGTGGTTGGACTAGAACGCCTATCATCCCTGACCATTAGCCATATTTGCTTGGGTTGATGGGAGTTGGAGTCCAACATCATCTGGAGGGTCAAAAGTTCCCCACTCCTGTTTTGAAGGCAGGAAATATCTCCCCAATGCAAATATAATTGTACCATTTGCAGGCCACATAACATCTCTTTTCTATTATGCAGCTAATAAAAGCAATTCCGTAGCACTATTTGCTTGTCGCTTCTGTGCATTCGTACACCAATCCTATCCCTGCTGGAAACAACAATGGCTTCTGACGTGGCCAGCTGTCCACAATCTTTCCCCAAGCCTTGCTTCCTACCTGTACACACTTAGTCACATCAGAATGGGGAGAGGGAAGCAAGCCCATTCCCTTTTGTTTTAACGACTGCTCCAAAATTAAAGGAGCAGCTTGGTATATTTAGCATGCGACTTACTAAGTACAGCATGTAATACTTAAAGAAAAAAGGACAGGAGTGCTAAGCAGGACCAGATGCATCAGATTTAATAAGCCTGTTAAGTAGATTCCATGGAAATCTATCCACTGTCAACAGCTGAGAAAAAATTGAATTCATGCCATATTACGGAGCTGTCAAAAACGTTAAGTGATTTTTCCTAACCTGAAACAGAAATGAAGTGTTGTGAATGATTGGGCCCTCAAACAATATGGCTACTGGCCACATTTTCTACAATGAATGACATGAATGTCGTCAGTTATGAACATCTGCTGACAGCGTGGGCTTCATCAGCCAGGCAAGCAACTGGCAATACTCAGAGTGCCGAGAACAAATGGTAAGACTAGAAGCACTTTCTAAAAGTAAAATGTAGTGAAAGTGAAGGCGGATTTAGGGCAGTACGAGGAGTTCTGAACTGGGTGCTGAGCCTAGTGGGTGCTGCAGGATATCAAAAATATGACATAGTGAATTGATCAGGATGGAAGGCAAGACGTGGGAGGGTGCCGAGTTTTGGCCTTGCACAGGGTGCCATTGAAATTTGAAAGGCTAAAGTCTGCCCCTGTGAAACACATGTGTTACATGTACTTGTGGTTAGGCTTTCTATGATGGTCAAATTAGAAGGGATGATGGAGATTTGCAAGTGGGTCTCCATTCTCCCTAAACGTATTTCCCTCCCCTGAAAAAAGCACCTTCAGTTGGAGGAGGAGGGAATTGAGACTGGCAGCCTGGTGCCCAGGAAGGAGGAGAGGGTAGTTTGCCGATGCAAATGTCATCTAAGCAACTGTCTGCCCCACAAAGGGAAATATACAGGCGCTTGTGTTTTCCCTAATGTGACAACAGAAGTCGGTGTATAATAAAAAATTTCCTCCATGCTAGCAGTGGGCAACACATCACCTATTTATCTGCATGGAAAGGCAGATCATCGGATAAATAGTGACCGTGGAGGGAAGGTGGTAGGTGTGATACTGAAAAGGAATGGGTGTGTTGAGTACAGTTTGTGGTTTTGAATGAGGTCATTCTAGGAATAGTACTGCATACAAATCCACACCCCAAAGATGCCTTTTGTTAATAATAAAAAAGTATCCTACATTATTCCTAGTTCTCCATCCTAACATTTCATAATGAAGTGGTATTTCTGGGCAAAAAGAAACATAACGGCTTCTTCCTCTGGCTTCTGCTTTATTACTGCTTTGGACCCAAATAGGCAGGTTGCCCTTGCAAAGCAAAAAAGCTGCAAGTGAAACACAAGAGGAACATGCCATCAAGTCACTTGCGCAGATGGGATATCTGTCACTGGAGCAGCAGCCACCTAGAGCACACAACAAAGTCCACAGTGAAGTTGCCTAGCTCAGAATATTTGTTTGTTTATGGCCTGCAGGGAACAATCCTTTAAAGATGCTGATAGGGTCATACCTTGGATCTTGAACGCATTGGCTCCTGAACAAATCAGCTCCTGAACGATTGAAACCTGGAAGCGAGTGTTCAAATGTTTTCAAATGTTCTTTTGGAAGCTAACATCCAACGGAGCTTCCACGGCTTCCTGCAGCCAATCAGAAGCTGTGCTTTGGTTTCCGAACGTTTTGGAAGTCAGATTCCGTTCGACTTCCAAGGTATGACTGTATTACATGCCCCAGAGATGTGTCTATCCTTAGTTCAGATCTTGGACCAGCCACTCTCATCCTGACCTACCTTGCAGGATTGTTTTGAGGATCAAAGCGGGGGGTGGGGTGGGTATATATTATATGCTACCCTGAGTTCTTAGAGGAAGGGTGGGATAAGAATGAAATGAGTGAATAAACTCTGTGAGCCAGGAGAGAACTCTGGGACATCCCCCCCCCAAAGAAGTTGATAAATAAAAAACAAGTTCTTGAATCAAGAGGAGATTTCACCCATCACAGCTCTATTATTAGGGAGAGTGAGGAAGCCAGTGCTGAGACTTGCAGCTTACACTACACTCCTTCAACCAGCCTGCTGACCTTAGGAGATTGCTATCCCTAAGGTTCGTAAGATTCAACTATCACTGCAATCAGCTCTTGTATGTGGAATGGGGAGTGGGGAGATGCAAGACTGTCCTTTGACTCAGGCGGCCAATAGTATTGAGCTGCCCTGCAGCTGCCCACCATTTGATTCAGTGGCTTAATTCTAACTGTGGAGCAATAAGGGAAAGATATCTCAAATGTGACGCAGAATTGTTGTAACTGCTTTGAACCAGACCTTTCTGGTAGAAGGTATGCCAGGATTACTGAATGAGGTTTGCCTGAGCAAGGACAGCATCTACAAAAAGGACACTCCCTGATTGTGTGCAGAGCCTGGGGTGGGTGGAACAAGTTTTTCTTCTTGTCCATTTTGCAATATGGGAGGGGAGAGCACAAATGACAAGGCGGCAGGGACGGAAGTTCCATAGGTCAAAAGAACATTGGAGAGGCAAGGCTGCTTTTCTTTCTTCCCTACCAGGTAAGCTTGCTTTCCTTTACCTGCTTTCCTTTTCTCCCATTAAGAAAATGTAACTTGATTCTCATTCTGTGCTTATAGAAGACACTATATTTTGCACGTGCATTTTGAAGGAGTCTATTGATTTTAGGCTGTTTGCATTACATATCACCTACTGAACTAAGGTTTGGGACATTTTTGCCTTGCGGTATAGGTTCTTCACCTTTTAGGGGGAGAAAGAGGCTGTCTCAGTTGTGGATTAAGACTTCACCCAGAGACAAATCTACAGGAGAAGTAAAAGTTAGGGCTTGCCAGATTTGCATAGGAAAATAAGCATATGCAGGATGGTGAAATTTGCATTGACTTTATGTGCCTGAGTTCCTCTGTAGTGGTTTTGCTGGTTTATTCAGCCTTAGCTGGGGAATTGGGAGGAACTAAACTTTTCCTCTTTTGCTACACAAAATTAGTCAATTTGCTTATCCAGTGCTGGCTAATCTGTCCGTGCATCTTATATAGTGGTGGAGGTGGGTGAGGCCAAATAACAACAGGCAAAACCAGATTCTTTTGTATGTGCTAGGATGATATATACTCTCTCAAGGCAAGTCTCCTGAAGACAATTTAAATCAGGGTATTTGGAGCAACCCCATGGCAGAAATATTTTGTCTCCCATGTAAAAATCCGCTTGCCTCCAATAACCTTTTCACAGTCTTTTTCTCCTACCCCTTCCAAATCCTTACCAGTCCCCTTGATATACTGGGAATGTGCATTGTGTGGCCTTAGGAAACAGGTTTAAATACTAATACATCTACATTTCCTCCCGGCAAGAGCTGCATCACGACTGAAGAATGTCTTCCATTTTAAAAGGTGGGTCACTTTTGCTTTGTATCTATACTGAGAATACTTCTGTTAACAAAGAAGTAGTTACCGTACATGAAGCTGGGTGAGGCAGTTGCCTCAGGCAGCACCTCTCAGGCAACATTACCCTATTCCGTTGCCCAGCTTTGCCGTTGGTCTTCCCAGCCTCTAGGGGCAGAGAGGGACTGGTGGCAAAGCTCTGTGGAATGCCTCCCCTCCTACTGAGTCAGCGAGAAGGGTTCCACCACATGGTAGTGTGGTAGGGCTTTGCACTGGCTTCTCCTGAAAGGATATGCAAATCCCCTTGGCCGGTGGGAGGGAGGGGATCTGGAATGGATTTCCCCCACCACCTAGCAGGGGAGACTCCTTACGAAGCTTGTTCCCCCATCGTGTGGGCAGCAGCAGGGCATTTCAGCTCAAGCGTTGGAACCCCTTGGGCCTCCCTGAGAAGTTAACATAATAAAAACTCTCTCATATCACCAGCACCTGTTTCCACTTGTGCAGCATTCTGCAAGCCCAATTGCTATGTTCTACATCAACTGTCAGAGTTGGGGGAAGTGCTTCCAGGCTTCCCATGGGCAACCGATTGACCACTGTGATGAGTCACTGCACTGGATAGGCCTTTAGCCTGATCCAGCAGGGCTTCCTTATGTTCTTAGGGACAATGTTTGGCATTCTGAAATACACCTGATCCCTGCATCTCAATAGAGCAGGAAGTGTCATGAACAGCAGTTACGATACTGAAGCCCTCAAATACTCAGTGTCGTATCTGAGTTGCCCCTGTAGTTTCTAATCTTCGGAGATGAGTGTGTAATGCCATTCATAAACTAAAACAGGCTATTTTCCTGCAAGACTAATATGCCCAGCTGGTCTGCCTTCTTGGCTTCCTGAAGGCTCAAGGCTGACTTTCCTTTTTCCATATTCCTTCTCACTTTTGTTCTGAGGCCATCAGAGATAGCCATCTACTTGATTATAGATCCTATGTGAAAAATCCAGACAGTAGAATTAGTCTTTTGTACAGCTAATTTCTTGCTTTTTCCCTACTGGTACACTATCAAGGGTTAGCCAATATGATGCCCACCAGACACTGTGAACTCCAGTTCCCATCAGCCCCATTCAGAACGGCCCATGGCCGGTGGTGATGGAAGGTGTAGTTCAGAACATCTGGAGGACACCTTAACTACCCACTAAAGCAAGGATGGAAACTAGTTGCTCTCCAGATATTGTTGGACTACAGCTCCCATCATCTCCCATACCGGCTGAAGCATCCAATAACATCTGGTGAGCTATAGGTTCCCCATCTTTGCAAAAAAGCATGGATGACCAAGTTGTGGCATACACAACAGTGGTTTGTGGCATTCCAAGACTGAAGGCTGGAGGGCCTTTGGTAAAGTGCCTATAGCAGAGAAGCAGACCTGCAAAGCCTTGGCAAAAGCAAGGATGGCTACCACTGCAATAGTGTTTGGAAGTTTTCTTGGCTGGGGAATGCAGATGAAGGTGATGGATCTTTGACTTCACTTTGTAAACATCACAGCATCTCTACTTCCTGTTTCTCTGTTTTCTTTCATCTCATAACCATTAGTGTTTGGGAGAGACGAGAAGGAAAAGGAAAAAGAAAAGGAAAAAAGCCACAAAGAGGGTGAGAAGAAAGATAAGAAAAAGAAAAAGGAGAAAAAGGTAAGAAAAAGGATGCTGAATTAGAGCTGGCTTTTCTTACATTTGGGAGGCGTGTCTCCACCCAATGCACACTTACTTGCTTGGTTCCCTTCAAGTGAAGTCCCTCAAGTGAAGCTGTCACCTGTTCATGAGTTGTCACCTGCGAATGTCTCAGATGCACACATCTCAGCTTAACTCTGAAGTCTGATGTAAGGTGGTTGCATCAAACTACAAAATAGATACAGACTGTGGTGATTGTCAGGGTGCACATGGCTTCAAACATCAGTGGTAAGAGAGCACTGGAGTCGGAGTAAATGGTTATGCATATGCTAGCTTCAGTCTCTTTCATTTGGTGAGACAGATGATTCCTCAGTACAATGTCCTGAAACCCTTTGAGTAGTTTTCAAGCTAAGTTTTACTTAGAGTAGACAGTGGTGGAGCTTCATGCTCCAGCACTGGGGGGCAGAGAGCAAGCGTAGGCATGGGCGTGGCTGGCATTCATCCCGGGGGCGTGGTGCACATTCTGGGGGTGTGGTGCGCTGCCTGCGGGGGTGTGGTGCCCAGCATGGGCAGGGGGGGCAGCCGCAATGGCACCCCACCAGGATTGTGCTGCTGGGGACGGTGCGCTCCCCCTGCCCCCATCTTCCTCCCCCAGTGACAATAGACCCACTGAAAGTAATGGACCTTAGTCATGTTCATTCATTTCAGAGTATCTACTGTGAATAAAATTTAGTTTACTACTACTCTTTAAAACCATTCCAAATGCCCCACAGAATGATGGTCATTGGCTAGCTTTGTATATCCTGATGCATGAACTTCCAAAAATCAATGCAGTAAACACAATCCAATTTTATGAAGTAGCATGGAAATCTTTAATAGCTCATTCACTGTCTGTGCCATATGAAATCATCACATCGGAGCTACTGCAAGCTCGTTTCTTCTGCTCAGATGGCAGAACTATTTATCACTCTGAGGCAGCAGCTGCTCCTGTAAAGCTGCATTGATCCAATTAATTACATGATGTTGCAGTTTGTGAGAATTTGTCCTACAATGGGAGTTCAAATTATAGGTGATGTCACTGGCTGCAAAGGACTGACCACATTCTACCAACGTCCTCCACGAGGAATACATTTACGCAGATCAGGAAATTCATTTATTTGTGTAACACTTCAAAAAGATATATACAGTAGTTGCTTCACTTTTATATTCTCTGTGCCAGTGTGAGTCTAGGTGGCAAGAAGATAGATATAGGAATGTGAAGGGTAGTGAAAGTTTGGAATAAAGGCCTATGACTGGAGGCTATGAAAGAAGGCTTAAAACTCAGAATTTTTTACAGACACTGGCTCAGATTGTGCATCCTGGTAAACCACTGTTGAGAAGAACTGTTTATCTAACTGTGAGGCTCCCACACAGTGGGTCTGCAAGACATGACATGCCACAATCACTATTCGGCTATGATTCATCACTTGTTTTCTTAAGACCTTTGAAAGCAATGCAGTTCAGCTGACTGTTTCCTCCCTGCTCTGTATGTGAGTCAACCTGGGCCCAGCTTGGATAACTAAAGGGAAATTTTTAATTGGGGAAAATGCCTACAGAGCTCAGCATTTAATAGGGAGATAGAAAGACGCTGTTGTGAAATGTAGGGAAAAAACAGCTGGATGGGTGTGTAGCATCTTTCAAAGGGCACATGATGAGTGAGCTTTTAAGCTAGAATGAGAGTGCAGTGGTTTTTTTTTTACCCTTTAGAATCCACTTTCATGTTCCCACATCACAGCATAGAAGTCCATAACTGGCACAAAGTGCATCGACACGCATTGAAGTCAAGATGCTAATTCGGCCCCAGGTGCCTTCTTTCAGTTACCTTCTTATCCTGCAAGATGCAGTAGGCTTTGTTCATTTATGTAAGCTTTGGCAAATGTCAAGGATTCAAAATCTCAAAAGATTCCCACCCATTTATCTGCCACATTAAAAAAAAATAATTCCCCATATTTGCCGTATGTCTTGTGATGGTAGGGATGGGTGGATCTGTCAATTTAGGTTCTCTGGTTTCTCTTTCCCCCCATTTTGACTGCATCCACCCAGTCCGTGGCACTGTATAGCTTTCAGCATAGGCTGACAATTCATCTCCTTACCCTGACAGCTGTGGAATGTTGTTTTTATGACCTGCCTGAAAAGTATGGCTGTTTGGGGTTGGTGGTTTTTAAATGGTTGCTTTTGTTTAAATTGATGTTGTTGTGTCCTTATGGGGAAGGATAGGTAAGAAATTGGAAAAAAACAAATATACTGACTAGCAGCAGCTCCCCATGAGTCTTTCCCAGGCCTTTCTAGAGATATCAGGATTGAATCTGATACCTTCTATATACAAAGCTGGTCCCCCCCCCCTAAACAAGGGGATGGTTGTGGCTCAGAGGCAGACCAGATGCTTTGTATGCCAAAGGCTGCAGATCTGATCCCTGGCATGTCCAGGGTAGAAGAAGAAGAAGAGTTTGGATTTGATATCCCACTTTATCACTACCCTAAGGACTCTCAAAGCAGCTAACAATCTCCTTTCCCCTCCTCCCCCACAACAAACACTCTGTGAGGTGAGTGGGGCTGAGAGACTTCAGAGAAGTGTGACTAGCCCAAGGTCACTCAGCAGCTGCATGTGGAGGAGCAGGGAAGCGAACCCGGTTCATCAGATTATGAGTCCACCGCTCTTAACCACTACACCATGCTGGGAGAGACCCCTGTCTCAAACTCTGAAGAGCTGCTGTAAGTCAGGGTTGATGATTGCAAGCCAGGTGGACCAATGGTATGTTCCTGTGACTGCCAGGTTCTGTGTTCTGTACCATGACTGGTCCAATCGCTTGGTTTTTGCTCCCTAGCATGATGGGAAAGATGATGACAGCAGCAGCAGCTCAGACAGCGACTCTGAAAAGGTAATTGGATGCCTGGTAGACTGAATGGGAAGGGGTTCAACTGCTGGCAGGTAGGTAGGGATGCTGATTATTATTTGGCCCCATATTATTTTAGCGGACAACACTTTCCCCTCTACCTTTTATCTAGGTTAAAGAAAGAACCCCTTTCTAAATATTTGCCTTTCAGTAGGCCTGCTGGAAAGCTAATTGGCAGCCCTGCCTGTATTCACTGCCAATGTACTAGCAGCAGACACAGTCTAGTCCTTCACAGAGGACGTAAACCTTTGTCTGGGCTGTATCACTTCAGACTTCAGTTGGGGACTTTCATGTTGCAAGGCACTCCGTGGTATCAACAACCATCCATCTCCTTGACATGCCAGTTTATGCTGTGGGGGTTTCATTGTACAGTGGTGCCTTGGTTTACGAACTTAATCCATTCCTGAAGTCCATTCTTAAACAAAACCTGTTCTTAAACCGAGGCGCGCTTTCCCTAATGAGGCCTCCCACCGCTGGTGCCCTTCCACTGTTCGGCTTCCGTTCGCAAACCAGAACACTACTTCCAGTTTTGCGGACTTCGTAAAGTGAATAGTTCGTAAGCAGAGCTGTTCGTAAACTGAGGCACCACTGTATGGAGAATCACACAATCACATAACACCCCCATCCACACCCAATGGCAGTCTGAAGTGGTACGAACCAAATGAAGGTTTTAGTACCCCTGTGGTTTTAGTACTTCTGTATTGGAATATTTATATCCCACCTTCAGATTGGATGATCGTTAAGGCGGCTTACAGTAGACTGCAATAATGTATGGACATTTATAAGCCTGAAACCCACACCACACTTTTAAGTCCTGTTGCCAATGGATGGTCAGTCGGCAGATGATTCCTTTGCAGTCCCAGTGCAACAGGCGGCTGAAGCTGAATGTGTTTTTTCTAGCAAGGAAGGGGGGTAAGCAGTTTCCTATAATTGCTCCTTCTTTGGCTGGTGTATGGGCCAGACTGCCCTCCTTATTGCTATCATCACCCTGTATTTGCATGCTCTGGGCAGATACAGTGAGAAACTGTGTGGTCTCAGGTGCAAAAGCACTTGTGTCTCTGAAGAAAAGAGAAGCAATGGCAGCGAGGATGAAAACTTTCCCTGATAAAAGATATCCCTGCTTGAACTGACAGAAGCCTCTGCTTTTTGGAATGTGGTTATCATAATGAAAGGTGAAAGAGGGTTGAGGGATTGTGAAATGTTCCTCAGCTCCAAATTACATTCTCTCTTCTTGTATGCCGCAGGCTCGCAGTGGTGACAAGAAGAAAAAGAAGGAAAAGGATTAAATTTGGGGCAGCCAACAACTAGCAGAGGACATGAGCCGAGTTGCCTAAGAATGTCTTCAGGGCATTTGGAAAGGAAGGAAGAAGTGTCTGGGTTCAATGCATGTAAAACGAAGTGTATTTGTTTTGTTTTCCATTAAAACTTAATACTCTGTTTAATGCTCCCTTCATAAGCAATCTGCTTCTAGCCTTAGTGAAAGGTGATAATAACTAAATACCATTGTGGTAAGATTCACATTGTGGAATACCCTGTTGCAGGAAGGATGGCATAATCAGCTCTATAAAAGTGAAGTAGCAGTGCCACCAGCTGGTGCTACAAAACTGCTGCATCTATACTCTAAATCTTATCTAATGGATGCTTTGTCAAGCCTTTTTCAGCATGACTCCACAGTGCCCAACGGAAAACAAAAATGCATTAAGCAAGCAGGCTAGGCTTCTGGCACTGGTTAAGTAATTATGGAATGTGGTCCAATCATGCAATAGGACTTTCCTACCTCCCCCCACCCAGCGTCTCCCACCCCACAGTCCCTTAACCTGCTCTGGAAGGTTGGGGGCAACCCTAGAACAGAAGACAAGAGAGGACACAGATTTTGCATATTATAACAGTTATATGCACATGTAGAAACAATTACTGGATCCCAGGCAAGTCAGGATTCCTGACCCTGCACCCCGCACATGAAGGAAATATAATATGCATTCTCATAAGGTCTCGTCTCATGCTCATCAAACGTTTAGCCAAACACGTTTCAACATTCCTGCTGAGTTTGTTCTTAACTAATGACTACTATGGGTATGTACTTTTTTAAAAATAAAAAAATTGCTTCACAAAGTGGGGACGGGAGGGGAGGATACTGGAAGAGACCTGTGCAGGAGCTGCAAATTAGAAGCTACTATCTTTAATCCTAAATGTCGAACGAGTGTTCAGATGAAGTTGTTTGATCCCTAACAAAGCTGAGAAGATCTTAGGGGTCTCAGAGCTCATCAAAAAGCAATGTGGGAGCGAGAGGGGAAATCATAGAACTGTAGAGTTAGAAAGGGAGCCCAAAAGTAATCTAGTCCAGCCCCTGCAATGCAGGAATCTCAACTAGATCATGCACAACCTCACCTGGAGTACTGTGTCCAGTTCTGGGCACCACAGTTCAAGAAGGACACTGACAAACTGGAACGTGTCCAGAGGAGGGCAACCAAAATGGTCAAAGGCCTGGAAACGATGCCTTATGAGGAACGGCTAAGGGAGCTGGGCATGTTTAGCCTGGAGAAGAGGAGGTTAAGGGGTGATATGATAGCCATGTTCAAATATATAAAAGGATGTCACATAGGGGAGGGAGAAAGGTTGTTTTCTGCTGCTCCAGAGAAGCGGACACGGAGCAATGGTTCCAAACTACAAGAAAGAAGATTCCACCTAAACATTAGGAAGAACTTCCTGACAGTAAGAGCTGTTTGACAGTGGAATTTGATGCCAAGGAGTGTGGTGAAGTCTCCTTCTTTGGAGGTCTTTAAGCAGAGGCTTGACAACCATATGCCAGGAGTGCTCTGATGGTGTTTCCTGCTTGGCAGGGGGTTGGACTCGATGGCCCTTGTGGTCTCTTCCAACTCTATGATTCTATGATTCTACGACAGGTGGCCATCCAACCTCTGCTTAAAAACCTTCCAGGAAGGAGAGTCCACTATTTTCTAAGGGAGACCGTTCTAGTGTCAAAGTTATTCCTGATATTTAGTTGGAATCTCTTGCAATTTGAATCCATTTTACATAAATGAAGCACGTCTATAAAGTAGAAGAGGGGAAGGTGTTGTGGGTTTCTCTGATTCCGCATGTGGAGACTCATAGACTTGGATCACCTAAGTTCCAGTTCCTACTGAGCTCTGGACTTGCTTTGCGGCAAGTCACACTGGTCTCAGGCAGTCATTTCCCTATGATTCTAATGTTGCAGGGGATAAGTTTGGTTATAGGTTTTCTTTTTTCTTTATATTTGTATTCTTATCTTGAAACCCAATTAGAAAAAATGTTGTTGTTTTTTTAAGTCATGTGGATTGACAGTAGAAAGGCAATTTGGAGAGAAGCTCTTTGTGCTTTTAGGCATAGGTTCATTTGTTATACTTCATAGAATCATAGAATCATAGAGCTGGAAGAGACCACAAGGGCCATCGAGTCCAACCCCCTGCCAAGCAGGAAACACCATCAGAGCACTCCTGACATATGGTTGTCAAGCCTCTGCTTAAAGACCTCCAAAGAAGGAGACTCCACCACACTCCTTGGTAGCAAATTCCACTGTCAAACAGCTCTTACTGTCAGGAAGTTCTTCCTAATGTTTAGGTGGAATCTTCTTTCTTGTAGTTTGGATCCATTGCTCCGTGTGCGCTTTTCTGGAGCAGCAGAAAACAACCTTTCTCCCTCCCCTATGTGACATCCTTTTATATATTTGAACATGGCTATCATATCACCCTTTAACCTCCTCTTCTCCAGGCTAACCATGCCCAGCTCCCTTAGCCATTCCTCATAAGGCATCATTTCCAGGCCTTTGACCATTTATATCCTGCCTCCCCCCCCTGCAATGTGATTGGAATGAGCCAGATGACCTTCAAGTCCCTTGCAGCTTAATGGCTCTATGGCTCTGGGGTCTGGACAGCAGAACTATTCAAGTCAGGGGTAGCCAATGATGTTGGATTCTCATCAGTCCCAGCCAGTAAGGTCATGGTGGGAGTTTGGAGTCCAGCAACCTCAGGAGGTCACCATACTGGCTAACCCCAGCTTAACCTACCAGAGGAGCCTGTTTTTTTTGTTATTTAAATTGGCTAAGTATAGGTGTTTGGTTGCTGTACAACCTGGCTGTATAGCATAACACCCTTTCCACGGCTCTAGCCAACCAGCCAATCCCTTTACTAGGATTGAAAAACACCCACATGTATTTCATTACCCCCTTTGACACACAACCTTGCATAAAATAATCAGTATATAAACCAAATGCCTGTTATATAAGGCACTGAAGGGTGGAGCAGAGAAAGCAAGAGAGCCAGTAATGATTACTTAAGAGATATCTTGTTTACATGCATCCACTCATATTTATATAACCATGTCATCACACACAGGTTTCCTTTAGGAGTCCCTGAACCGAACATCTGAACAACAACCATAGCAGCATCTTACTTAATTATAAGAAATACTCAGGCGAGCTCACGCATAGAGGAATAATTACAGGATCTCTGTGCGTCAGGCACTGTCTGAAAAACAAAGTCTATATTGTTGGTCTACATGTGTGCATGTCATGAAGATCTAAAACTCCAAAAACCATGTCAAATAACATCTGGGTAGCAATGTTGTGATTGTATTCTAATGGATGTCTGTTCTGAACACTCGGAGGAATGTTACGGTAGGGCACCCTTTTGGAAGGGAAGGTATCTGTGGTTTTGGCATTGGGATAGCTATCATGTGAATGACTACCAGTAGCTGCAGCTTGTTGTGAAATGGAATTAATAGTAGCAGCAACAGAAGCACATGAGCCTATTTAGTTTGTAGCGGTCATAATCAGTGTCTATAAAATTTGTGAGCTGGCCAGAAAGCAAAGTTCTTATGAGGAAGAAGAATCAGGGAGATTCTAGTAGCTGGCATCTTTGGGCATCCTAAAACCCATGGCCCTAGCAAGAGGGTCCACCACTGATCGCCAGAAACCCCCTTTCCTGTAACTGGGACACCACCTTGCCAGCTTTCCTCCAGTCCTCAAAGTAATTTTCTGTACAACATGGAGAGAGCCAGGCAGATGATATGTATATATTTCAAAATTAAATGCAACTATGCTTTGCTAATTCAAGGGATTGAAAAGGCACATGGGCAGAGGCAAGGGTTTGAACCAAAGGACAGAGAGAGGGGAAAAGAGGCCTTCAAAGAAAGTGCGTGGCTTCCTTCAAAGTATCTTGGGGAGTATAGTTTGTTATGAGTATTGAAAATCGCAATCTCTGTGAGGCGTGAACTACAATTCCCAGGATTTTTTGGGAGAAGTCATGTGCTTCAAATGGATGGCGTGTGAATGTGACCAAAGCCACTTGGGAAAGGAGGATGAGCCATAAAGAGCTGAACTGCAAGCCAGGTCAACCTGACCGGACTGTCATATCATTGCTGAATCAGTCGTTGCCTGCACTTGCGCGATGCACATAATGATTAGAAACTATGTTGATGGTTTTCATGCCAGAAGCGAGTTCTCACAGCTCTAATGCTAAAAGTACAAAACAAGCAAAATCCACTTCTGCTAGCAACATGTTTTTTTGAGATCTTGATTTTCCCCACCTTTTAATGGGCAACATTACCTGCAAGAGTTCCTTTTCCAAAATTTATCAGATCTGTAGAAACATTTCTGCTTTTGTGAAAAGGCTGCATGGTTTTCCCCATGTTGGTGCATCAATTGCATTCTTTCCCAGAAAGGTTTCATTTTTCTACAATTGGAAGCTGCTTTTTAAATGCACTTGAAGGTACACCTTGGGAAAAGCCCACAGGGTGGGTTGCAGGTCTCTAGGCTTGACCAAAGTGCTTTGGAAGGATGTAGAACTCCATAAATGTTTTGTTCTTCCCTTGCTGAGATGGTAGGCTTTGCTGTGACATAACTTGAAAGCTCCTGTTATGTAGCAACCTCCCGACGTGTGCAAAAGCTGGTGTTCAGACTCCCTGTGATTGCTGAATCATTAAAACAAGTATGATTCACTCACTGCCTTAAGTACATGACGGTGATGGTGGTGAGGAGAACCCCACAGATTACATATGTGCCCCAATTTAAGAGCTGGTTAGCATTTCTGTCTACAGTGAGTTCTTCTAAATAGCAGTCCACCCACCTGCAGGCTTTGGAAAGATGAGAATTTTGCCCAGATGATGGAGTCTCATCAACAATTCCCCACAATTCCCTCATGTTTTGGCTTGATGGAAGCCTGCTTCCACTCCCACAAGTGGTGAAACATCCAGGGCAAGGCTGGATGTGTCACGCAACCCTAAGTATTTTATTCTAAGCCAGGACTGCACGTGCTTGCTTAGAAGTACCTTCTACTGAATTCAATGAGACTTCCTTCCAGGCAGGGTGGATAAAAATCAATGATTAAAAAAAAATCAAAAATCAGATTTTTAAAAATGTTAATTGGATTTTTTTAAATTTAAATTGGATTTTTAAAATAAAATGCTTTTGGAGGAAAAATCTTTCAAAAGATAGTTTTCTATTTAAGTTATAGTCCAAAGGCTATTCAACAGGAAATAAGGATTTGTTTCAAGTTTTTCATGTGTGCTAAAACTCAGTCTAAGTTTTCTTTAAAAAAAAATTGTTTAACCACATCACCTAACAAACATGGATACAGATGCTATAATGTTATTATTTTAGTTAAATAAATTGTTTAATTGTTATTAAGAAAATAAAGTACAGCAGAAAAACTGTCCAAATATAAACAGTTAACTTATTAAACCTCACAATAATTTCATAATTGTATATGTATTTCTAATAGTATAACCAAATCAGTAATTTTTGATATAAACTGTAAATACTACTTATTATACCAAAAAAATGAAACCTTCATCTGGTTGTAAATATTAAGATTATACCAGCAAGAATGAGTCTTTCTTTTAAAAAAAATATTTAAATCAAGTCTCACTGAATAGTGATTTAAATTGTGATTTAAATCAATTTGATTTACCGTATTTTTTGCTCTATAAGACTCACTTTTTCCTTCCTAAAAAGTAAGGGGAAATGTGTGTGCGTCTTATGGAGCGAATGCAGGATGTGCAGCTATCCAGAAGCCAGAACAGCAAGAGGGATAGCTGCTTTCACTGCGCAGCGATCCCTCTTGCTGTTCTGGCTTCTGAGATTCAGAATGTTTTTTTTCTTGTTTTCCTCCTCCAAAAACTAGGTGCGTCTTGTGGTCTGGTGCGTCTTATAGAGTGAAAAATACGGTAAATCAAATCCACCCTGCTTCCAGGTATGTGTGCCGCTGAGAACTGCAGCTTTAGTTTCATCTTGTTGCAAGAACTCTGAGACTTAAGATGTGATTGCAACAAGGAGACCAGAAGCATACAGACTCCTGTAAAGAGACATCAAAGCCGTTGATTTGTTATCAGATTCCAAGAGAGAGCCCTAAGGTGCTTTACTTTCAGACTCTTTCTCTCTGAATCTCTCTCCCTCTTTGCACTGGTCCTGGGGGTATCCCATGAAACATGGTCCAGGACCAGTTTAGAACCCGAAGGTTCCGCTGGGAGTCAGTTTGACAGGACCAAGACAGGACACGAGGCAAGGACAGGTGCAGGATCTAGCATACAGCAATGTTGCTCCTGCAACCTGGGGCGGAGTCCGACAGCCTTTTATCTTTGTCGGGGTAGATGCCGGTACTGATCTCCTGGCGACTCACCTCCCTGTCTCGCCCAAAGGTGAACACTCCTCCTGCGAGTACTCAGGTCTCTCCTTCTCTCAGACCTTAGTCTCTGCAGCTCAGGAGACGTCAGTGGGTTACTAGACCCAGGGGCCACCTCAGCCTCCCCTGACCAAACTGGTAATGGAGCAGCTGTAAGTGATGGCCCAGCTGAAGGCAACAAGGTAATTCTCGCATCTGGAGTCAGGGCAGGCTCAGGCCCCTGACTCCGCCCAGCTGGTGTTTGTTGCAGGGGAACCTGTGCAGACTGGGACTCTTCAGGATCAGGCCCCAGACTTGGCTCAGATGATACCTGAGGCAAAGGATTCGGTGCAGACTGAGACTCCTCTGGTTCCAAGTCCAAGACTGAGTCCCAGGCCATCACACTCTTGGAGATCACTTACACATCACCCCCTCCACCCCAAGGACAGAAGAGGATACAGGCTTGCATAAAATCTGCACATTATAATTGATATAGAAAGATGCCAGCTTTAGAAATAATTATGATAATTTAGATTGGGTGAGGATCCTCTGGCCCCTGGGCCAAATTAAACCCACCTGAGATCCCAACTTGCCCCACAAAACCATTTCCACCAAAACATGCCCCCCTACCCCTCACCTTACGTTATCAGGTATGGGGCAGCGAAGGATGTGGCCACAAACTTAACCATGAGTTTAAAGTGAGTTGAAGAACCCGACTGCTCCTACTGCAGTGGCAATTAGAATGATGGAAGATGGTACCGTTGAGAATGAATTATCCACGCGAAATTTTGCTCTGAGCAAACTTCTGTCAGTTCTTTTTAAAAGAACCCCATAATAAATCCATTTGATTTCAGTCACACAATCAGGGTTGCGACTGTATCTGAACATGAAAGCTTTTGGTTGAACAGTACCATAGGGATTGAGGTGGTGGGACAACAAATCCCCTATTGGTACATAAATGCTCACTTATTTATTTATTCTTTAAAATCCCTCACCAACAGACGGCATCCGAATCAGGAAAGAAGTGGATGGAAAAAAATGGCCCAACATTAAAACTGGTGAGAAATAGAAGTGATTTGAAATCTATTGGGGAGGCTGGACAACCACATTGAGTCTTGGATGAATGTTCCCTTGAATACTGGTGCAAGGGAGACAAAACAGTAATAGATTTGTTTCTTAATGGGCATGCCTAATAAACCTGTTTAAAATTCCAACGTTGCATGAGGGAAGCATCTACAGTATAGAGATCCTTTTGCATTTCATTAAAAGGTATCATATTCTGTATTCTGTTGTTCAGTCAAGCACCAGGTATGGCCAAATCACACTCTGCAATACTAGAATATATTCCCCAATGAGCTCCAGTTCATATTAACTCATACTGTTGCAAACTTTGGCAGTGTTGCTTGATTTCAAATAGGATTGCCAACTTTTGAATCAGCTGCTGCTGTCCCTTTATACCAGTGTTTTGATCTGTGGCTTACTCTCAAACCAGGGTTTAAACAAACCAGAGTTCCCAAAGTTCAAACATCATAACACCATGGCTTGTTTGAAACCAGTCAGTGAAGCTTATAATATCCATCTTGGGGTGTGAAACAGGAAATAAGGGGAGATGGAGCATGGCAGGCTCCCTCATGTTGTGGGTAACCATGCCTTCCAATCACAACTGAAAACAAACTTTGTGTACAGCAGAAAAATAAAGCAATGGCAGTTTGAATTTGGACAATGGCAGACTGAGAGCTGGAGCTGTCTGAAGGAGGGATGCAACTATTGCTAATGGGGAATCCAAAACAGGATTAACATTTATTCTGTCTAATGTAAGTCTCCTTGGTCTCAATATGCTACGTTGGCATATTTGAAAATAACTAGAAATTACAAATACACCATAAATCTTCACTGGTTTTTTTTATTGCAAGGAAACACAGCAATAAGTGGCATACCTCTCGAATTTCTTACTAGCAAGGGAGTAGCATGCCACTCCCTTAAAAAATACTTTTTTAAAAAAGATGTTGAATATTGTTAAAACAATTAGATAAGTTTTAGATACGTATTAGATAAATACATAAGAGTGCTTACGTATACTTTATGGGTTAATAACGTTGTTATTAATTAGTTATATAACACAACCATCAATAAGCCTGGCCCTCTACAGAACAAGCAAAATCAACCAACCAACCAAAAAAAGACAGGCTGTTAACCTCACAATATCAGGCATGGATGCAGAAACCTTTGGCTGGACTCCAAATCCCATCAGTCCCAGTCAGCATGGCAAATGGAGAGGGTTGTTGGGAGCTGCAGTTCTGCAACATCCCGAGGGCACCAAGTTCCCCTCCCTGAGATATTTTACTTCATAAGCGCACCAGCCCCCTTGGTAGCATTTCACATCTTAAAATGCATTTATTCCACGATCTGCATGATGGTGTAATGTGTAGAGAGTTTGTTTCCATGGCAATCAGCTATTCCAATTTTCCTCTTTGAAATTACCCCTGATAACTTCTTTGTGAGGGGGGTGGGAAGTCATGTGTAACTTTGAATGTTAAGGGGAAGGATACATAAGATGGTGTACAATTAGCATACTTTGCATCAAAAGACATCGGTGAACTGTGGGAAATTCATGTTATGCCCAAGAGAATGAAGACAGCTCTTGATTTCCTACACTGAAGACCATTTTGAAAGTCTTGCTTTGGAATGGAGTCCATGGTCTGAGAAAACATTTCCTGTGAAGGCTTCTGTGTGGCTGTGGTAACATGCAAACTGGCTCTAAGCTCAGCAATGAATGTGTGTGAACTGTTTTTCTAAGACTCCCTGATATTGTGCCCATCCCAGTAGCCATCTGCCTCTGCCCTCTTTCACCAGTGCTGACTACAATGGTGTTATGAAAGGTGGCCAAGCCCTGCCTGTCACTCAGCTCATATGCTTTGTCAAGAAAAAGAATGGCGAGGCTCCTTGAGAGCTTCCCATAATCATCTGTGAGATTCCCATAGGCTGAGAGAACAGGTTGCTGGGCTAGAGGGCCCTTTGACACTTCTTCTTATATTCTTGTGTAATGGCTGCTTGGTGATCCTTAATGAATGTCTGTGAGTGTTAAAAGATGGGTCCTTGGTACCTAAATCTCTGGAATATTCTGAGTATTTCCTGAGGCCCCTTGTTTTAATTGAATGAAGGTGGGTGTGTCTGTGAAAAGGAACAAAAGAGAAATTGCGCCTTGAGACTCACGCCTGGAGTTGTAAGCACCTGGAGATCTGATGTGGGGCAGTGAAAACGCTGATTTGGGCATGTTTAGTTTGTCTCCATCCATGTTCTACATGCATATTTGTAAAGAAACTCAAATATTCAAAAATATCATGTCTCCAGTGTTCTCTGCTCCAAAGGAAACCAAACCCAGGTAAGCAGTACCACCACTCTTGTTCACATAGGTCCCCCCTTTTCCACCTCATCCATCCATTGCTTGTACTTACAAGTCCCTTGACACAAGTCGATTCTATCCACACATGGCATTCAGCAACCGCAGACCAACACAACTTGCCCCCCAAATGGAAAGCAGGAAATTGCACTATGTGCAGAGCAAATAATTCAATGACGTTCGTGAAACCTGACATTATATCATCAAGTAATTAAGAAAGTAGAAGACTTTCCCAAAAAACATGTGCCCATTTTAGAGATGGAAACATAACATTTAAGCTTGATAGATGTAAACGAGGATTCTTATTTTAAAAAAACAAACAAACTCCAAGTGACTATTACAGTTTTATTGCATTCTGAATTCAAGATGGTGGATTCTCCTCACCCTCTCAACTTTGGCAGGAGAGTGGGACCACCTACCTGCCAATCACCTTATGTTCTAATCACATTGGATGATTAAACTTTAACAGCTGACAAAGGAGGTCCCCGTAACTGCCCATCAGGGCCTACAGCAACTTCCTCTGAGTGCTCCTTTAACTGGAGCATTTTTTCTTCCTTTCCAAAGCAGAACTCTCTAGTGCCACTCATCTTCAAGCACTGACAATCAGCTGATCATTGGTGCTTGCAATTTGCACTTTAAAGCTCAATCTGATGACTGTTTGGGGCTTCAAAGCATCTTCCAATTCCGACACCCCCCCCTTTGGCCCAGCCCTGTGTTTATGTGTCCCACACCTGATCTCAGGGCTGTGCCTTGGCCCAAATGGTCTGGTGGGCCAAATGGAGAAGCCTGGGGGACCTAAACAGGCCTATGGATTGGCCACTCCATTCCTGTGATGGGGGACAAACAGCAGGGGAATTGAATTATCCTGATGGCCCACAGGTTACCAGATACATGTTATTTAGTGCATTTTTAGTGCAAGGGGAAGGCTGTCCCATGGCCACCCAAGGAAGCCTGACAGCCACCCAGTAAATTATGCCACCGTTGTCCCCTACTGCTGCGTTGCCCACGCCACACCCAAAAGGCCACTTCCACCAGGTTCTTCCATGGGTCCTGCTCCCTATAAGTCAGGGAACAGCTCACCTACCAGCTACGCCTTTCCCTGGCACTTTGGTTCTTCCGAGCAAACTTGCCTGGGATTGCTCGCGCTGCTCATTTCATGAGCAATCATTTCAGATCCGGAACATTTTGTACTCTGCATGCAAATACTTCCCGGGAGCGTCATTTCACCGGGGGAAGCATAACGACGAAGAGGCAACGCCGAGCTGAAGGGCCATAGGTTGACTAAGGGCTGCCTGCGAGTACACGCAGAGCTGACCCAGGAGACGTGGCCTCTTGCGATGCATCAACCGCGCTTCGCAAGCAATCGCCACTCCCTCCTCCTGGTTGGGGACTTCAAAACAGATCGCAGCCCCCCCAGAAAAAGTAGGGTCTTCTCTCTCTCTCCCGTCTTCCCTTCCCGCCCCCACCTCCAAACTCCGAACTGCCCATTTCAGAGGTTATGAAACGCGCTCCGCAATGGCTGTTTCACAACAGGGGCGGGCCGAAGCCGGCAGCCAATGGAGCAGCTCTCCGGCTCCATCACATGGGGCTACTCCACATTTTATGTAATATTCGGGCCTTTTTTGTTGTTGTTTCGTGTTTGTGCGCGCGCCTGTGTTCAGAAGGTAACCAAAGGGGTCGGGGTGGGGGGTGGGGGAAGCAATCTGGCGAGTGAGCAGGAAAAGAAAAGTGACCGATTGTGCTTTTTCTGTTTGCAAATCCTGCCGCCACGCTTCTCCCCTCCTGCTAACTCGCCCCAAGTTGACGCACGCGGAGAGGCGGCCGGTGCGTCCTGCATGAATTGAGAGGCGAGGGAGGAAATCGGATGCTTTTCGCTTCTTTCCCAGCCTCTTGGAAAGGGGAGCGGATGGGCAGCGCGTCGGCGAAGTGGCACGATCGCAGCAGGACCCGTCAGAAGAGTTTGAGGAGAAGGGGGCGGGTGGAACTCGCACTTACACAAGCAACCTCCACTCCGCCCCGGCCGGCACCTCTCCAAAAAGTAACCTGCTCGCTTAGTTTCCGCGCAGACGCGGCAAAGGAGCGGCGGGTGGCGCGCTGCGAGCGAGCTTGACTTTTCCCCGGTCGTGGTGGGGACAAAGGGTCATCCCCTGCGCCGCCGCCTCCCTCTGTTGTTTTTGTTTTGGTGTCTGTCTGGATGCATTTGAAAGCTTCTATGTCTCGGGCGACGAGGCTGAGCAGGCACCTCTTGGGTGAAAAGGGATGAAATAGGGGCAATAAAAAAGGGTGGGACGACGACCCGCACTAAACAAAGGAAAGTGAAAGCGGAAAGCTGCTCGCATTTCACCAGCTGCTGCTTCCCGATCCGTTGCAAAGTTCTCCGGAGTGCGCTCTGCGTGGGGAACCTCCGGGGAAGAGCCCTGCGCCTTTAAGAGCGAGCGAGCCACTCGGCTCGTGGTCTTGCCCCCCCCCCCACAAAAGCAGGAAGGTGAACCTCCCGGCCTTTTGGGGAAAGTGCCCCTGGTCACTGCAGGAGGCTACTTCGCCACGCCAAGTTGTTCCCACGGGAGACTCGTTTTTCCAGGGAAATCCTCTTCCCACCCCCCGCCCCCGATTCCATCCCCGCACCTTTTCGATGCCGTTCTTCTTCAGAGGCGATCGCCCTTCGCCCGTTGCCCTGGGAGGCACCCTTTAGCCAGCCCCGCTGCCTGCCTGCCTGCCCGCCTGCCCTCTCTCTCCGTGGCAGGAGCCATGGAGATTTTCCTGTGCGCCTCTTGCCAGCGGGCTCTGTGGGACCCAGTGACCGTGTCGTGCGGCCATACCTTCTGCAGAAGATGCCTCGGAGGAGACTTGCCCTCCAAGTGCCGGCTCTGTGGGGGGAAGTCCGTCCTGCTGGGATCGCGGACGGTGGCCTGCAACGTCCTGCTGTGTGACTTGTTGGAGAAATGCTTGGACAAAGGCACTCAAGTGGCCAGGCTGAAGACCGACTTGCAGGAGCTGCTGAGAAGCAGAGACTACCGGGCAGCGCTGAGGAGCGTGCAGAAAGGGGTCGCGCTGGGTAAGCGTTGCATGCCCCAGAGATGCCTTATTGGGGACTGGGGACACTGACGGGTCTGGTGGGGGTGGAGGGGCAAGGCAGGTTAATAGGGGGGCTTTGACGGATTTCTTTCGGGCGTCTTGAATTTGAAGACACACACCCCGCCGTCGCCGGTTATGCAACTTGTCACCGTATCGCATTGTGTAAGCAGCGAGGGACAATCCTCGATAACAGTTTGTCGCCGAGTTCCTCGTTTCCTGCTCGTTACAGGCTAGAGACTTTGCGGACACGGAGCCGCCTTCCGCGTATGCCACATATGCATGTCGCATTCTGCCAAAACGGCTCTTTGCATTATTATTTTTTTTTAAAAAAAATATTATTAAAAGTAAACTTTTGGGAAGTTTGCTTCTCATGCAACTTTTTATGCTGCGCGTGTGTCAAGGAGAAGAGCGCGTCCAGTGGCGATGGTGACATCAGAAAATTACTTATACAACGAGGGTTTGTCGGTTTGTCTTTTTATAGAAAAAAGCATGGCTTTGCCTTATATGGCAGGCACAGCCCTTTTATAGGGCACCTCGTGGGACCTTTGAAAAGCTGACCTATGCGAATTGTGCTGCCGGATTTGCTGGATCTGTTCAGGGGTGTGGGGAAATGTGGTTGCCTTTGGCTCCTCTTTGTGGGCACAGAACGCAAAAATAAGGGCAGGACATGGGAGCAGCCAGGATTTTTGTTAGGGGGGCAGGCCTTTTGTTGGAAGGGGGGGAGAACCTCAGTTTCCTATGTACTTTAATGGAATTTTATTGATGGTGGCAGCTGCCCCCCCCCCCGGCTAAGTCCATGGGGTAGGACGTAGTCATAGTTCAGGATTACTGGTCATTTCTGAACTTACTAGGCAGTATGACTTGCCCAAGACAGTGTGGGGATTTGAACCCAGTACACGCTTTGCTGCACAAAATAAAAGTGTAGCTACAATGCTATTTCTTCCCTGATCATAGAGCTGGAAGGGACCACAAGGGTCATCTAGTCCAACCCGCTGCCACGCAGGAATCTTTTGCCTAATGTGGGGCTTGAATCCTGAGATTAAGAGTCTTATGCTCTACCGACTGTGCAGTCCTTCCCTAGAGAAGACATACACAGTGGCGTAGCGTGGGTTGGCAGCACCCGGGGCAAGGCAAGTAATTTGCACCCCCTAACCTGTGGATTTGCGCCCCCTAACCCATGGATGTGCGCCCCCTAACCCTAATCCCCAGATGTTGCGCCCGGTGCGGCCGGCCCCACTGCACCCCCCACCCTACGCCACTGGACATACACCCTCTTTCACCTCATCATTTACATGCCCACTCCCCAAACTAGGGAGTGTTGTGATTTCCACCCCCCAAGCTTTCTTTAAATAGTTGGCTGATAGGCAGACATTCAACAGGCTCCTGGTATAGAGAGGCAGTGAAAGAGAAAGCTGCACCTAATGAATTAGCATGACATTGTGTTGGGGGGGGGTAACCATCAAACTGAAGAGGGAGAAACTGTCAGGTGGAGGCTGGATGAGCTTATTCCACTGTGCTAGGCTCACCTGTTTTATGAAACACCTGTGCTCTGCGTTTGAGTCATTGCAGACTCTGAGCTGGTGTTTCATAACAGGCTCTTAACAAATGAAGAATGATGTGAGGGCCTCAGCAATTCTGTAAAGAGATGAAGGTCTGAATCAGTGAAGCCTTGTATGATCCAGCTGCTCTTGAATCCCACAAGCTCTAGGTCACCTCAATTTTACCAACCTCAAAGGCAGTCCTCCTAGATTCCTCTTTAGGCTTATTCAGGAGGGAACATGTTGCAGGGTGCAAATTACTCTCTGGATAATATAGATTAAAGCTGTAAGTCTATGAATGCTTACCTGGGAGTAAGCCCCATTGAACACAATGTGACTTGCTTCTGAGTAAACCTGCTTAGGATCTCACTGTTAAATCCTTTAATTTAGCACTTGGTTTTGGGGCGTGTGTGTGTTTATATAACACAGCACAAAGATTTCCGTTTCTGTGACAGTAATCAGCGGTTAGCATAAAAGCTAGCCCTCACTTTGGGTCATGAATTTCTTGTCAGGACTTGCCTGTAAACAGCATGTTACATTATTTATGTTTTGTAAATTCAGCAAAATATGCATGACCAGCAGTAGTCACAAGGATTCATTTAGGAATTAGTTGAACATTTATTCAGTTTATTATGGAGAAATTTATATTTCTTGTGTAGAAGTCCAACTATATTCCTGGTTTTACAACAAGAAACTGATCTGAAATTAACCTTTAATTCCACCATGAGCTATAGTACTGGATTCACTTTTGTGTCTGTAACCATTTAAACCACTCTCCCAAACTGCTTAAGGGCTTGTTTGTCACAAAATACCTTTATTCTTCTATGGTATTTGCATATAGATAGTGTGTGTGTGTGTGAGAGAGAGAGACTTTCCTGAAAAGGCTGGTCCAGATCAGTGATTTTTTTATTCAGTTGTAAAATCCTTACCCTTTCTGCCAAACTTCTAGCATGAAAAGCTGACTACGTAGTTTGTTGGAGTCAGTTTGGGTTATCACATTTTTCTTTTGGAGATTCTGTGCCTTTGACAGCCAAGCAGCAGGCAGATATTCAAGAGGTGCAGCTCTCCCAACCACTGTCTTTGTGCTAGGAGGGTTTTTACATGTTCCATTTCTGCCTGTAGCTTTGCTAGTAACGGTTTAGAGACTTGGTCAGGAAAATAAGGCAGCCCTATGTATTTAGTTAATATTGCCTGTTTGATTGAAAGTGCTCTTTCTTCAGCTCACCTCTTAAAGCAACAATTTAATGCATTTCACAACAGACAATAACTTCCTTATGGAAACTCACCAAACTGGCATTCTGTTGTTTTCAGAGCCACATTTATTGCTCTATTCATCTTCACGTCATAATTTCTTTCTATTATTGCTTTGGTTTGTGAAAGAAACAGCATGCAATAAAATCCAGGGAAATTGAAAACTTTTCTTTTTAGGCTAGTTTAATGTTTCTTCTCTTCAAAATTATGATTGCTAGGACTCCCACCTCAGTCAAATATTTTCCAGTAGACTCAACTTAAAACAAACCTTTGGGATCTTCTCTGGTTTTAGCAGCAATCCTTTACACAATTACCTGTGAGTAAGCTGCACCAAATTTAAGTGGGTTAGAAATCGGTTCCTACCAATCCCATGTTTTTGTGTAATCCTAAACCTGATTTCTGAAGTCTGAAATGGATTGTGAACAATATTATTTTGATTCGTTAAATTTCCATCTTGCCCTTCTTTGAAAAGGAGCCCAGGGTGGCAAATAGCAATGTAGTAAAACAATAGAATTTAAAAAATGAAATAAAACCTGTTTAAAACATTAAGGACGAGAGCATATGCAAACATCAGGAAGAGTTTTGCATACAATAGTTAAAGGGCAAGTATTGCTGCTGTTTCAGAAATGATTGGGTTTAATGCAGGGGAAATTCTTAAGCCGTACCTTTCCCTTTCATCCTGCAAGGCTACAAGGTGGTTCATTTGGCCATCATGCACTTGTGTGCACACCCCATACAGCACATCTGTGTGCATGCAGACCACACATGAATGCACATAAGCAGGTATGCACACACACATGCACTGAGCAGAGGTGGTACAAACAGGTAGACAAGTGAACACACAACATTTACAGATTCAGCTAGGCTCACTCGCCAAAGGCAGGACACAAAGGCAGCCAGGCAGCAGTGTCTCTCACACATCCCCTCAGCAGTGAGGGGCATACACAGACAGACAAACACATTCACACAGGCAGGCAGACCAGTCAAATAAGGGGGGGGGGATTTCTAGCTCTTTTCCTTCCAATTATATTGCTCTGGGAACTAGAGGTTTCCTTCCACTACACTGTGATAGGGAGAAAAGCGAGTATATTCAAAGATCTCTTTCCTTTGCAAAGGAATCTCTTCTTCTGGAGTTGGTGCCATTGGAAGAAGGTCCTGGGGCTCAGGAAATAGGAAGAAGCGTTTTTGGTCCCTGTTTCCTTAAAACCACCTTGACATGGCTGTCACACAAGAGGAAGAAAAGGTGCCTTAGCAAGTCAAGGCAGACGCTGATGGACCCTCCACAGGGGAAACACCATGGAGCTACAATAGGGAGCCCCTTCAACAGAACAGTCACTTTAAAATAAATAAGTAATTATATCCACCTTTTTAAAAAAAATAAAAAAATGGAACGTTACTTGTTTCCTCACCAAATGTTTAGGAGTGATGGAGATGCATAAGCTATAATTATGTGGGAACACAGGGTAACTGGAGAGAAATGGTATTGGTCTGGGATGTGCTCAATGCAGCCTCCTTGTGTTCTCTTAGACACAGACTGTTTAAGCAATTAAATCTTGGTCCACATTTTGAACAGTGCGTCAGCCACCTATCCAGCAACCAGTCTTCAATCATATCAAATGATTTAAGACCCTCAACCCTTTATTTACACACATAAGAAGACCTGGGTACAAAACAGAACAGTTGAACATCAGGTGTAGATGTTGGGTGGGAGACAGGTGAAGAAACAGCAATTTATTGATATGACATGTGGCAAGACCCTAAACTCAGGCTGTTTTTTTCTTCATATTGCAACCTTCATACAAGCAGAAGGTTGTGATGTCACGCGTGTGACAAAACAGGTGAGCAAGAAGGTGAAAGAGTGCAGCTCCACTTACAAGTTAGATCTATATTTATAATCTTCTCGCCAACAGTAGCTTTAGGATAGGTACCTGTGATCTTCCAGCTGCAGGTGATGTTGGGCTCATCAGCCTCAGCCAGCATAGCTGATGGCCAGGGACCATGGGAGTTGTAGTCCAGGAACATCTGGAGAGCAAGGTATCCCATCCCTTCTTTAGGTGGCTGTCACGAGCCCCATATAATGCCCCTGTAGGAAGGCCTTGGCTTGAAGCTGTACTTTAGAAACAGGATGCTCTAGCAAAGTGACCTGAGAAATGGCAGAATGTAATTACTAGAAATGGGAAGGAATCTTATTCTTCACCTCAAGCAGCAAAATGTCTTGGAACTGACACCCAAGTTGTACAACTGCTGCTTGTGCCTCCGAGTCTCTTGCCACTAAGCAATACCATCCACACAAGATACCAAGCCACCTCAGATTGTTCTAACACAATCCGGACTTCGCTGTGTCACAGGCAGAAAGCAAGAACTGAAGGTACACGCAGTACAAATAACAAGTTGAGCCTGACTATAAACTCACTTCAAATCACCTCTCTCTTATGCTCATGTTGTCAGCATTCTGCTGAGCATTTAGAAGACACCAACCCATTTTACAGATGGATAGTGCAGAGATAGAGATGACTTCCCCAGCACAGCGGGTGAATCTATGGTGGAATACTCGAGCACAACAAACACTAGATCTTGCAGAGCCTGGCTATGGCATAACTTTTTAGTAGAGCATGTTGTGGATCAGGTCTGTAGGGCTATGTAAGAATAGCCCATAAACTGTTAATGGGCCTAAAGAAGTCTGGCAGTAATCTGGCAAACTGACACAATCCACTCTGTGCATCCACTTTTGGTGTGTGGCTGGCCATCCCCAAGGCTCCAGACAGGAGACAAGGTGGCAATCTTAAGTAAAAGAGTTGGATTCTGCAAAGCATGGTGCTGCTTGCAGAAGTAAGGCGCAGAGTTGTTTGGGTGGTGATCCCGATTATACTTGACACAAAGCAAGAGTGGTGCTCAGATTTAATTGCTTATTATATACTCTTATTATATAATGTGCCATTTCCCCTGATGAGGCTCAAGGTTGCTTGCAGAATCTGTACCTGGCTACCAGGTTGCCTTTAGACTGCTTTTTCATATATATACTCTTATTATATAATGTGCCTTTTCCCCTGACGAGACTTAAGGCCGCTTGCAGAATCTGTACCTTGCTACCGGGTTGCCTTTAGGCTGCTTTTTCAGTCAACCAAGTGGGACAAAATAAACAGTCTCTCCACTACTTCCTCTTCCATCTTATCACCTAGGTTCAAAGACCCAAGTGAAAGAAGACATACTTGGGTGCTGTGAAGATGCAGCAATGTACCCACCACCTTAACCCAGTCCATACAACCCCTTACAATGTTGCTTGGCTAGGAAATGGCAAAGGCACTTAAATATTTTGTGCAAGGCAAAGGCTTGGAGAAGGCCTTAAAGATACAGGAAAGCCGCAGGTTAGCCTTCCCTGCTATTATCCAAAATGGATTTATGGCAAGGATAAGGATATTATTGTCTGCGGAGTCCAGGGCAAACTTTCTCTTGCTCCCACTAAAAAGTATTTTATGCAACAACATGCCCTCAGGGAACCTGTATTTGGCATCTGAAGGGGGAACCTGTGAGCCATGGAAGCTGGGAAAGTGCTGCATTTGTTTGTTATGCTTGTTTTTTTATCAATTCTTTATAAGAACAGAATGTACAGTCATTGGATAATGCAGACATAAGTGGTAAGCATTAACAAAATAACTAGGGCATATGCCACTAAAAGGTATTTTGATCGGTCCGAAGCTGTAGATTGTTAAAATATTCACGAATGATAGACGTCTTGAAACACCAAGCAAAACAGTATCGAGGCAAAGCTTACTGCATTTTCCAAATGACTTCCTCCTCCCTCCTTTTTTTCTTAGCCTTGAAGACTGTGCCCGCCTCCTCCTCTAGTCATTTTCACTTGTTCAGTGAACAAGGTCTGAAGGTCTGAACACATTTTTGTGAGGGGGCGGGACTAGCTGACATAACTATTACCTACTGTTAGTCTTATCCTTCATGAGTTCATCTAATCCCCTTTTAAAGGCACCCAAGATGGCAGCCATCACCATGTCTACACATAATGTATATTTGCAGAGATCCTGCCTCTCGTAGAATTCCTGATTTTGTTTGAGGAACTATGCACTATACATTCAAAGTGGAATCATTCTGCTTTAAACCATTGTCACTTCCCCATATGAATGCTAGTTTAAGGGGGCCGAGAGTTGTTAGGCAATCCCTCTTTCTCTCATAGAGCTGCAATTCCCTCAATTAAGATTGTTGAACTATTCTTGAGAATCGTAGCTCTGTGAGGAGAATAGGGGTCTCCTAACCACCCTCAGCACCCTTAACAAACTACATTTCCCAGAACTCTTTGGGGGAAGCAATGCCTGTTTTAAAGTGCCATGATACTGCTTTAAATATTTAGTGCAGGTGGGATTTAACTATGCATACAGCCTTCAGATGCGTAAGGGAGAGGCCAGGAGCTGGGACAGTAGCTGTGATCCTGATTCCCCCTTTCTCCATATGTTCACTAAACACGTGAAGGGAACTTCTCTTCAACCTATGACCACGAATAGTGGCAGTTTGTACTCTGTTCCCTACTGTTTGCATTTCTGGCTAGCCTAGGATCGATTGCTTCTTCTACATGGAGTTTGGCATGAGAATGAGGTGTGGGCTCTCAGTCCCCATCTCCATGCATCATACATTTGTATGAGAGTAGGTGCTCTCCCGGATCATCTGTCCATCACATGCTTACGATGTACACGGCTTCTTTGTGTAACTATTATTTCTGCATTTGCTGCATAATCAAAGCTTGTCCCCCCAACTCTAAAATATACATTAGGAGCCCATGGCAACACTTGATAAGATCTGTGGGTTCTACAGTGGGATGGTGGGATAAGTTCTTAGAAGCACTGGCAGCTCATGGCTTACTCTAAGGATCTTTGTCATCTTGCGATTGTTGGGTTCCGCCAGAAAAGGGTTGATCGTGATGAATTTCAACCTTCCAGCTCTAAAAGCATTCCATTGCACTTTGTTTAGCAACTGACTCTGGGATGATTTCATTGCAGGTTTCCAGATTTAAAGTTAGACACGAGGGTCAGAGTTTAGCTAATTTATGTAAGGGGAGAATGTGACCCGCAGCTCATGGCAAGCAGGCTCCCTGTGCTCCGTGGTTCTCATTCTTTCAACATCTCTGCAATGGAAACTGTTGTTGTGTAATCACTTTTCTGCAGCACTGATAGATGAATCACTGCTGCAGTACTGATAGGTGAATCACTACAGCAAAGGCAGCCCTGTGGTGTTTTTTCTTTTTTTAATTGTGGAAATGTACTGGCTGGGGACGGAGGGGTGGGTGGGCTGTTGACAGTCCAAGAACCATGTAGGCTACCAGTTTTAATTCCTCCCCTCTGAGGTAAAATAAGCACAGCTGCATCACTCTAACTCAAAAGCCAGTAGGTCCTGTCATTAAACAAACTGAATTGAGTGACCGTGTCGGATTCTGCTGAACTGCACAAGAGCATGCTTTTCAAATGAGGGTTTTGGGGCATGAATCTGCACAAAGAGAAGATTATCTGAGATATAGTTCAGATGTTTTATTCTAAATAAGGCTTAAACATGGAATCTTAGAGTTGGAAGAAACCCAAGGGTAATCTAGTCCAACCCTCTGCAATGCAGGAATCTCAACTAAAGCAAGAAAGGGGCAAGAAAGGTGCTGCTATAAACTGAGGGATGTAGACTATATGAGCTTTCTCCCAACCTTGGTAGAATCCTATGTTCATTAATCATAATAATCAATGTTATTTCTATAGCATTATCTTTTTTTGGAAATCATTTTTATTTGATTTTACAAATGTAAATTAATTACAATACCAAATACATATCCATAAAATGAGATTTCTCTGAATCTTGAGACTCCCCCCCCATCCCCTCCATGGGTCCTATTGTTAGCCTTTCCAACTGCATATTATTTCATGGTCTATGTCTTGTATCCATCCATAATGTCCATAGTATTTGTTACATTACAAGTGGGATTAAAACCCTGCTAATGTTTTCATCTGCTTACAGTGGTCTCCTAAATAAATTACAAACTTTTCCAATTCTTTCTTGAATTTCATGTCTGCTTGTCCTCTGAGTTTCCCTGTCAGCTTTCCCATTTCAGCATAGTCTAACAGCTTAGTATGCCATTCCTCTCTGCTAGGGAATTTCTATCGCATTATCAATACACATAGCACCTCTTTAAAACTTGTGGATTTTCATCTCTCTCTAAATAAATGCTGATTTCCATCCCGCACCTCTGGTGTAGATTTGTTTTTTATTTATTTACCTTAAGGCATTTGTAGCCAGCTTTTCCCTCCAAGGAGATCAAAGCAGCATCAATAGCAGATGGGCATGGTGGGGAAAAGTTGCTTATCTGACCTCCTGGCAGGTGAGCCAGTGCTGCTTACCAGGGTTTTGGGGAAGGCAGTGCAAACACAGCAGTAGGAGACTGGAGTGCTGTATAGGCTCTGCTGGCACATTTGCCCCACACTGACCTTATAGTGCCTGTGCCTCACTTCTTCCTGTAAGCAACAATGACTCATCTGCCAGGAGGTCAGGGAAGCCACTCTGCTCCACCACGCCATTTGCTACTGAAAGCAAAGCATTAAAACCTGGGAGCAAAAAATAAAATAATATGAGTAAAAAGGTAAAGGGACCCCTGACCATTAGGTCCAGTAGCAACCATATTAAATAGAGACCTCAAACAATACAGAGTGTTGCATCTGTGAGTATAACCACAGAAAGAATCCTGCATTGCAGAAGGATGGACTAGATGATTCTCAGAAATTGGGGATGTATATTCCTATCTTGCATTCGTAGTCCTACATATGTACTCATAAATAAGTCCCGTTGAGTTCAACGAGGCTTTCCCCACGTAAGTGTGTACCGGATTGCAGCCTTAATCTGTGATGGGAATTATTTTGGGCTGTGTCACACAGAACCTTTATCTCCAGTTCCTCATTTCCAACTTCCCTTCCTACTGCAACTTCAGATCTGGAAAACGTGTGTGCGTGGGTGTGTCCTGGAAGGAAACATCACTTATAGGTTTTATAGATAGCTGGATTGTATATGTGGTGAATGGGTTTTGGAGATGATGGGATTTGTGACTAGGTTAGGAGCAAATTGAAGTCACCCAAGAAGCCTATCATCTCAACCTTTTTGATGTCCACTTGTACAGTGGTTTCTGATCCCAAAACCTTGCCCAGATGAACGATAACGCAATGGAAGTTAACACAGTCTAGCTAGTATTTATTATTATTATTACTACTACTGTTTATTAATTAAATTTCTGTACCACCCTTTAGCTAAGAACTACAGGGTGGTTTACAATATAAATACACAAAAAATGCATGCCATAGTAACAGTGGCGTAGCGTGGGGGGTGCAGGGGGGCCCGGCCGCACCGGCCACAACATCTGGGGGTTAGGGTTAGGGGGTGCAAATCCACGGGTTAGGGGGCACAAACAACCCACGCTACGCACCCCCGGGTGCTGACAACCCACGCTACGCCACTGCATAGTAATAAACAAAAGCAACACACACAGTTTAAAAAGTTTATGTCACCTTACATTAACTTGGGAGCAGGGTGGATAAAAATCAATGATTTTTTTTTAAAAAATAAAAAATCATATTTTTAAAAATTTAAATCAGATTTTTTTTAATTTAAATTGGATTTTTGAAATAAAATGCTTTTGGAGGAAAAATCTTTCTAAAGATAGTTTTCTACTTAAGTTACATTATAGTCCAAAGGCTATTCATCAGGAAATAAGGATTTGTTTTAAGTTTTTCATATGTGCTAAAACTCAGTCTAAATTTTCTTTTAAAAAATTGTTTAACCACATCAGTTAACAAACATGGAATACAGTTGCTAGAATGTTATTCTTTTAGTTCAATTGTTTAAATTGTTATTAAGGAAATGATTATATTTCTCCTTCCAATAAAGTACAGCAGAAAAGTTGTTCAAATATAAACAGTTAATTTATGAAACCTCACAATGATTTCATAATTATGTGTCTATGTATTTCTAATAGTATAACCAAATCAGTAATTTTTGATATAACTGTAAAAACTGCTCTGAAAATTTATTATTCCAAAAACGAAACCTTCATCTGGTTGTTAATATTAAGATTATGCTAGCAAGAATGAGTCTTTCTGTAAAAAAAGAAGATTTAAATCAAGTCTTACTGACTAGTGATTTAAATTGTGATTTAAATCAATTTGATTTAAATCAAATCCACCCTGCTTGGGAGTGCAAGAATTTGTGGAGGAGGTGAATAACCTGTGGCTCCCCAGATATTTCTGGACTATAGCTCCCATTGGCAAGGGCTGATGTCACTTGGGAGTCCAAATAGATCCCAGGTCCCCCACTTCTGGCACAGAGATTTACCTTGACTACTGCTTCGCTAGCAACAGTTCTGAAGTGTCCTGCTTCTGCCTGTAGCTCCCGATGATCTTATGCTGAGACTATGCCGATCGGAGGTGTATGTGGCTTTGCAGCAATACCAAGATGCCCTGGAAGATTTGGAGGTGCTGTGCAGGCAAAAGCCAGAGGAGAGTGAGGTGAGTTGAATGTGCAGTTTGATGTTGTTGTCCCGGACAAGCATCTGTATTTGCCCACAGGCAAGCCATGAATGTGATGGAACTGTGTTCTGTAATAGGCTGAGTGTGCAAGTGAGATACTGTAGCCCTGCAATCAGGTGAAAAGGGAGCAGTTAATTAATGGCCAACCCTTTGCCAAGTTGCCAGGCTTAATGATGTTGAATCTACTAAGCTTATTAGAATGCTTCAAATGATCCTCCTCCTCCTCTCTCCCTTCCTCCCTGGCTACCGAAAGCCAAAAAAGATGAACTCCTCACTACTTCTGGAATATTCACAGATTCTGGTGAGGTTTTGGAAGGAAGACATTCTGTATTTGAGGAACAGCCGCCAAGATTGCCTCCCAGTTCACTGTTACTGTCAAAATTTGGTAGACAGACAGTAAACTTAAGAAAGTGTTACCAGAATATTTTTTTGGTGCTTGAATTATTGGGTGCCAGAGAAGAGGAGTGGCATTTCAGTCTATAACAAAAAACAACAACAACCACCCAAAACACAAAACCCCTCTTGAGCATCTAAGCTCCATGAAATGGCATCCTTAAAAGATCCGTTGTACTGTTTGATGTTTGTATATGTAAGTTTGCATTGGCAATGTCTCTGGTAATTTCTCTTTCCCCGGAAGTGTACATGGTCATATGTTAGATGGCTGAAAACCTCATTAACTGGAGCACTGATTTTTGAGAATGGTATTTGACTATCGTTCTATAAAGTATTATTACTATTAGTATACATCCCATCTATAGCTCTCAGGGTGGTTCACAACATAAAATACATGATAGAAACAAGAACATATACAGTCGTACCTTGGAAGTTGAATGGAATCTGTTCTGGAAATCCGTTCGACTTCCAAAATGTTCGGAAACCAAAGTGCAGCTTCTGATTGGCTGCAGAAGCCCCATCAGACATTCTGTTTCCAAAAATAGTTCGAAAACCAGAACGGTCACTTCGGGTTTATGGCGTTTGGGAGCCAAAACTTTCAAGAACTAGGCTTTTCAAAAACCAAGGTAAGACTGTAAATGCAAACCAATAACCGCCCCCTCTCCTGCAGAATAGGCTTGTGCCAGAGTAGGTAGCAGACATGCATCCCATGATGAAGGAGAGCTTCTCTTGTGTCTTTTGTAACGAAACTTTTGGATCCATGATTGTGACATGGCATCTGTGTAATTGCTGTAAGGTACATCTGTACCTTCATGGATCACTGCCTTGCCATGGCGAAGGGGCTTGAATAACTCAGAGAAGCTATGAGCTATGCTGTGCAGGGCCACCCAAGATGGACAGGTTATAGTGGAGAGTTTTGACCAAACGTGATCCACCTGGAGCAGGAACCAGCAAGCCACTCCAGTATCCCTGCCAAGAAAACTCCATGGACAAAGACAACAGGCATATAAAACAACAACAACAACAACCTCTGTACTCTGTATATGCTACAGATTTGTCCCTTTGCAGCCCAACTTGAACTGAAGCTACAGCGAATAATTTGGAGCATGCAGTGTGCAATGCAAATTCTTCCTTTGAATCACCTGAGAACATGTGACTTCATGCGATCTGACAGATGGGTGGAGCTGTTCGTTTGTCCAAGTAGCCCACAGGGGCCCATTAGCCAGATCCTGCTTCCCCATCTTTGTGCTAAACCCACAGTATCAAGAAGGGTTAGATAGATCATCCAGGAAATTCTTGTTGTCTTCAAATTGCCAGGAGAAAACAGATAGCACAGGTCTGGTGCCGGAGAGCAGAAACAAATGTGTTCACTCGCTGCATTGTGAATCTAACTTCTGAATTGCCAGGACATCGCCTGTAGCCATGGTACAGCTGTTCACTGGTAATCCTAAACGTAGACATTCCTGGCGGCTTTGTTGGGTAGATCTTCTTCGGAAACACACTAACCAAATCTGTCAATGAAGCATTAGGTTTCAAGGATAGAATGTAAACACTGCATTATGCTAATTGGTTCATCTGTCAATCCTCGTTAAACTCGGTGTGCCTAGACAACTCTATTGGGTTAAAAGAAAAACAGCACCCCACCCCAAGAACTTGTCAGGCTTCCTGTCATACACAATCTTCATTCACTCAGTCAGTCTCATAGCTTGTCTGCCAGCAAATTAATAAGGCAGAAGCTATGAAAGAAGATGGAATTCCTGCAGCGAGCACAAGTTGCGGTGGTGAACTGAACTGATGAAGCTGGCAAGGTAAAGGTGTTCGGTTTCTTTAATTGAAACAATACACAGATCAGAAGCATCAGGACAACTTTCAGAGAGAGAAGCAGCGATTAGCATGAAATCACATTAGAGTACAATAATTCATCCGTTGGTTGGGGGTAGTTGAGATTTTCCATGGTCTCAGAATGGGTGACAAGGCTTGTAAAAGTTGATAAGAATTAAAATGGTCTGGAAGTAGAATTGCCTTCTCCCATATGAGTCTGCCCTGCTGGCTTCAGAAACCCTACCAAGGGTACTATGGCTGACCACACAGCCTTTTCAGTGGTGGCATCCTGTCTTTGAACTATCCTTCCTAGATAGATTTATGTGGCACCAATACTACCATCATTTAAACATGAGCCTGAGAGATCCAGCGTTACATTTACAAACTGCGCTTTTAAAAATCACTAAGACTTTAAATAGATTTACACTCCTGCTGTTCTATTGGGTTTCCTGACTGCTATTCTGTTTATTTTGTTTGCCGTTCATCTCTGTTTTATTTGTCTACCACATTAATTCCAGCTTTTCATTTGACTGTCCATTGATTTGGAGAAATTTCTTGGAATAGTGACTCACAAACACTTAAAACAAATTTATAATATGCAGAATATGTATATGTTTGGACTAAGCAAAAATCTAAGTCCAAACTGGAAAAGGAAATGCTTTGCTTCGATAAGATTATTTGGCTTTTGCTTTGAGGAGGTGAGGGTTTACAGCAGCCACAAGATTAGGTTCAGACTAAAATTTTATGCTTGATTCAGGCTGCACCAATCTGAAGACCGCCTAATTCAACTTGGGGCCTTGAGCCTACTTTGTTTTCCCCAATCACTATTGGGAAATAACAACAACAAAGCTATAAATTTTGTTCCATTTTGACAGAAGTGGATGAAGTTTGCAAGCATAATAGCCACTCTGTAGTGGATAAATCCTACCAAATTACAGCCAAATAAGTCCAGCAATCTTCATGCCGGATGTTATACTCCAAAGGGCTAAAAGTAGTTTTGTGATTGACAGCTTGTTCAACTATTGCTGCTTTGGGAGGAAGGGCGGCATAGAAATATAATAAATGAAGAAACAAATAAATTCCAGGTTTCCCTTACTGTATTCAACAGGCTTCAACAGCATCACAAGTATGATTTTTGTACTGATGTATCTTGGTTAGCATGTGAATCATAAATAATTCCCAGTCACTGTTAGGAACATAGCATACTGTCTTATTTTAGACCATTGTTCCATCACATGCAGTGCTGTCTGCACTGTCTGACAGAAGGTCTCCAGTTCCCAGGCCTGACTTGGAGATGCTGGGTCTCCAGTTCCCAGGCCTGACTTGGAGATGCTGGGGATTGGACTGGTGCCTTCTGAATTATGCCAAAAGCAGCACACTAAGAGAAGAATATGGAAGTTCAGGAAGTCTGAAGGCTTCAAATTAAAATTCTATGTTGTCTGCTTCTTTGCAGGTCTTCTTTAGGAAGGGAAAGGTCCTCCTGGAAATGGGGAAGCAATCTGAGGCCCTGCTGCAGTTCCAACATTGCCTCACGCTGAATCCCAATTTTCATGCTGCTCAATACGAAACAGAAAAGGTATTTGTTTATTTTAAATAATTTTATGTTCCTTTAAGATAAAACTTTCTCAATGTGGCTTGTAAAACATAAAATGTGTGTGTGTAATACGCGCGCACACACACACACACACACACACACATGTATATTACAGTTTACCTAGACAACACTGTTAAAATGCACAATGGCCATTTGAATTAGCTTCAGCTTAAATTTTGGGTATAAAGAATTGTTAGTGTTGCCATGTCTGACACTTTATTGCCTCCCAGCAAAATAACATGAGATTCTTCATCTGTTTGATCATGCAGCATTGCAGCCTCATGGTTGTGCCTACACGGACTGCTCAAAAACAAAAGATGGAGTATTTATTTTGATTAGCCGCAAAACCAAACCTAACTGGCGCTTCCATGTTTACACTGCAAACTTCCCTCCCTTTGATGGCTTGAGCATGAAATAATGCTACAGGACCTTTTAATATAATCACAGCTTTGAACGGAAATATTTCAATAACGGCAGGCTCAAATGAGCCAGACATTAGTATTGCTACGTGTTAAGAGTGTACAGTAATCTAGACCAGTGTTTCCCAACCTTGGGCCTCCAGCTGTTTTTGGACTACAATTCCCATCATCCCTTGCCACTGGTCTTGCTAGTCAGGGATGATGGGAGTTGTAGTTCAAAAACAGCTGGAGGCCCAAGGTTGGGAAACACTGATCTAGACAACAGGTGCTGTGAGCATCTGTCATACTGTTTAAAACAGTTTAGCTCCTGCCATTATTATGGGTTAGGAGTAAAACACTCTGGTGAGGTAGTGTGACTGCATTTCAGAACAGTACACCATTTATGCTGACAGGGGACTTAGTTCCTGGAGTGGAAATCCTCCAATAATTTGATTTCAGGTGGGTTCTTTAACTATAGTACTACAGTCAAATATATTAGTTCAGTGTTTCCCAACCTTGGGCCTCCAGCTGTTTTTGGACTACACTCCCATCATCCCTAGCTAGCAAGACCAGTGGTCAGGGATGATGGGAATTGTAGTTCAAAAACAGCTGGAGGCTCAAGGTTGGGAAACACTGTTTAATGCATTGTGATATAAGTATAAGCTTCTGCCTTTGCATCTAGTCTCATTGCATGCATATTTTTTTAAGGCATGTTGTTAATGATTTTTTGGAGCTGCAGGAAATAGTTTTTCTGTCCAGTGAAAGGGAAAGACTAGAAGAAAAATGGTAAAGAAACTGGCTTGAAGTCTTGTTTTAGTTGTGGCATCAAAGACTATTTTAATTTGCATTTAGCTAGCTTAGCAATTTTTGACTTAAGAAACTCTTAGTAAGAGAGATACTGGTATTTAAAAGCAAGTTCTACCTTGAAGTTTCTTTTCCTTTCAGAAATATAGTAACCTGTTTTCTTCTTCTTGCCAGATTCTCGCGAATGACACCTCCCCTCTTCCAGGCACTGTTATGGAGCTGAAGAGTGATGCCAGTCAGAACTTGAAAGGGTCTAATTCAGGGAAAGAGCTAACTGCCCTTGTGTCTTTTGAAGGAGAACCCCTACAGGTAAGCAACATGGAGTGGCAGTACCAATTACAAGGCTAGCAGTAGCATGAAAGGGAGGCATGCATTTGAATATCACTTTGGATGGGTGTGCACATCATATAGACCACCTAACCAGCATACATACTGTGTTTTAGTAATTTGCTCTTGGAAATTTTATTCCTGTGTTCTAAATCTGCCTCTTGAATGAGATTCTACCTTTTTGGAGAATTGAGGGTCTTAATAATAGAGTAAAGAAGTAGGCAACTGTTGTTGCAGACAACAACTTTAGATTTCAATAAAGCAAAACGTTAGACAAGAAATGTGGGGTTTGCATGTATGTGCTTTGCAGACTACAACTGTCTTTTCATGTCTTTCTTCACCCGTTGTCTTTTTGCTTGGTCTGCTCTGGAAAGGAGGTGTTTAAGAGGATGCTTTTCTTTATGAAATAGGATTTGAAGGGAAGAAAGGAAATTTGGCTGGGAGAAGATGCTTCTGATCACAGCCAAGCAGCACTTTCCATACCAGAATGGTTGAGGAAGAAGTCCAATTCAGGTTTTTCAGCAGAGAAGGAAAGGGGTAAGGATATTAAAACAACAACAACAATGTTTAGAAGTCAGTATTATCTGGGGAAAACAAAAGGTGGCTACTTGGATCTTCATGGGAGTATGGTATCTTAACCACTATTCTCTAAACTGCACCAGTCAATTTTTATAGCTTATATTAGGGTGCAAGGTCTTAATAGAGGAGCAGAGGTCCTGTCTACACAACATATGGCAGTGTTTGGATCTCATGATATGCCATTGTTTATTGTGATAGGAATAACCCTAGCCTTGCCTGGGGCTCACACACTCCCACTGGTTTGCTTGAAAAAGAGCCAGAAGTCCTACTCAACACAGATTACAGCAAGTACTGGGTTCAGGGGTGGCTGGTGTGGTGATGCTATGGAGCTGGCCAGGCAGTGATGGTGCTACTTGGAGCAGGGCAGGATGGCAGTGAGCTGAGGGTAATTGTGCACATTGGTGGGAAGGCTGCCCTTGCCACCCTGCCCCTTTTGCCACTATGCTCTGCCCCACCATAACAGGTGTCATTGATGCTGCTTCCAGGAGGCTGTCTCCATAGTCCACGGTGCCCACTCTTGACTGGGTCTGATGACACAGCATCCTATTTGGTGTTGTTGCAGGGAAGGGGGCATCATATTAAGTCAGGCTTCCTTAACCTCGGCCCTACAGATGTTTTGAGACTACAAGTCCCATCATCCCTGACCACTGCTCCTGCTAGCTAGGGATCATGGGAGTTGTAGGCCAAAAGTATCTGGAGGGCCGAGGCTGAGGAAGCCTGAGTTAAGTGTTGCAATTATGAGATGTCAGACACTACGCAGGGCAAGTTTGCAAAATGCTGTCAGGTGGCAGGTTGCCTCTGCAAATCCCAAAAGGCCATTTCACACATTATACCGAGGCATTCATTCATTCCTTTTATTTGTAGGCAGCTTTTCCACACACAAAAATCACGCTCAAAGTAGGCTGTAACAAATAAATAGGAATGCATTTGAAACAAACAATCCAAAACCAATTTCGTAATGACATAATAAAACAATATCAAATATAACACACCAAAAACTACATTCCAATACTATAAATATAACAACATGCAGCTTCAAAGTTTCAGCTTAGTCCTAGAAACACTCCTTCCATGATTTTACTCACAGTCCCTCTCCTGCAGAAGCTTCTTATAAGTCTTCAAAGGCTTATAAGGTGGAGTAGCTGGAAAAACCGCTTCCATGGTGTTACTAGGCTTGCCACTAAGTTACTAGGTTTGCTACTAACTCCCACGATGTTACTAGGTTTGCCACTAAGTTCACATTCAGCAGGGATTCACTTTAACCCTCAGGTTTCTACCTAAAAATGTAAGGTGTGAAGGCACCATTTATTGATGCAGTTTCCCTTGTTGCTCAGGTGTAGCATGAGACCACTAGTCTGTTGAGGTACAAAGGCATGGGTTGTTCCAGTATGACTGTGATCATCATGTGCAAAGCAAAGTTGATGAAGCTGCCCTATGGACTTGAGGTGGGGTAATGTGTGGCATTCAACATTTCTCTCTTGCTTTTTCTTTTACTAACAAAGATTTTGAAGAAGGGGCATCGGCAACAGGAGCCAAGACAACCCAGGAGCATAAACCAGACTTTGCAGATCTCTTGAGTACATCAGACTTGGAATGTTCTCTTTGCATACGGTCAGTTTCTAGAGTTGCCGGATAAAGGATCACCTGTGCACTTTGAAGTGAGAACTTTGTGATCAGTCATCTGCTTCACATTCTAGCCAAAGCTTGAAAGGTGGAGAGTGGAATGCAATATATATAAGGGGAGGTGTGAAAATGACTTTATAATAGCATTTGAGAATTCAGCGCTTTTAATCATCGCAGATGAAAGTGTTGATAGACATTTATTTAACAATTTATTAAAATACTTACTATGGCCTCCATATACACGGGGCAATGCTCAACTAGGTTTTATTCAGAGTAGACCCATTAAATGGACCTAACTTTAGAATATTCATTAATTTCAGGGGGTCTGCTATGAGTAAAACTTAGTTGAATTATCACCCATGATTTTGAGTCGGGATACATACTTCATATAAAACAACACACACACACACAAACAATATAAAATTAGCCACCCTTATTTCTTTCTTTCTAGATTTATATCTTGTTTTCTCTCAGTAGATAGTGTTTTAGACTGTAAACTGCCCTGTGATCATTAGATGAAGGGCAATATAGAAATTTAATAATAAAAATACAGAGAAACTGAGCAAAGCTGATCCCCTGCATCTCTGCCTACTTCTGCCGAGTTGTATGGAAGCATGAGGTTGGGCTCTGTGCTGGAGCTTTGTGAGATATGGGTTCCCTTGGATGTCTAATTAAACACATACCTTGTGGTTTTTTTTAATGAACTTTTCCCAGCCTTTCCTTTCCTCGTTCATCAAGGAAACGACAAGGAGAAACCAATGTGAATAATGCCCCAGTGCTGATCTCTTTCTCTCTCAGGATTTAAAAGCTTAATTCTCCCAAGCCTTGCCAAAGGCTCATGGCCTGGGGGATTTATGCCTGTAATTAGGCAATATCCTTATTAGCAACTTTGTCACCCAGGCTTATCCACCTAAACTTTAGTTAAGGGAAATGAGATGACCACATGCCAATGCAGTCGATGTGAGGCTTGGCGATGCTTCCTTCAAAATGGAAGAAGGACCAATGGAAAATGCCACATGCTATCAATGAAAATTCAGTGGTTCCTTGTGATGGCCTATAGTGCCTATTTCTCCTTGTTTCGTAGCAAAGCAATTTCTTCTCATGAATGAGGGTGATGTTGTGCCTTATGAACTTCTGAAAAATTGACATTGAAAACATGGTTGGATTGATACCAGGCCATGGACACACAGACAGCAAGCCTTTCTCAGTTAGCTACCCCATGCCACCTTGGAACATTCTTGGATTGCCATCTTACCACATAAATGAGGTGCATGATCTGTTGGGTGCACCACTGACTGGAACAGTCTGTGTCACAGTGAAAGTGTGTGATATTTATTTTATTTTTACTTACAGTGGTACCTTGGGTTAAGAACTTAATTCATTCTGGAGGTCCATTCTTAACCTGAAACTGTTTTTAACCTGAGTTACCACCTTAGCAGGTGGCGCTGTGGGTTAAACCACAGAGACTAGGACTTGCTGATCAGAAGGTCAGTGGTTCGAATCCCCGCAATGGGGTGTGCTCCCGTTGCTCGGTCCCTGCTCCTGCCAACCTAGCAGTTCGAAAGCATGTCAAAGTGCAAATAGATAAATAAGTACCGCTCTGGTGGGAAGGTAAACGGTGTTTCCGTGTGCTGCTCTGGTTCGCCAGAAACGGCTTAGTCATGCTGGCCACATGACCCGGAAGCTCCCTCAGCCAGTAAAGCGAGATGAGCGCCGCAACCCCAGAGTTGGTCACGACTGGGCCTAATGGTCAGGGGTCCCTTTACCTTTACCTTTACCACTTTAGCTAATGGGGCCTCCCGCTGCTGCTGCATGATTTCTGTTCTCATCCTGAAGCAAAGTTCTTAACCCAAGGTACTATTACTGGGTTAGTGGAGTCTGTAACCTGCAGCGTCTGTAACCTGAAGCATCTGTAACCCGAGGTACCACTGTATTTATTAAATTAGTAGACCGCCCTTCATCTGCAGATCTCAAGGCAGTTCACAACATAAAACTACAATAGGAAAACACCAAATACCATATCGGCCTGAATATAAGCTGCGCTTTATTCCCAAATGAATTGCTTGATGTTATCAGGCAAAAAGAAAAAGCAAGTTTTATATAAGTGCTTGGGATTTTCAGCAAACAGCAGATTTGTGCACATACACACACAACATGCAAACATGACTCTTGGAAGACAGTGAAGCATAACACACAGTACTCCTTTCCCCATAACAATGTAATGATCTGTACTAGAGATTTTTCATTGTTAAGAAATAAGTCCCTATATACTTTACCATCAGCCATCAAAAATTAGCAATTTGGCTTCAACTACCAAACTTTCTGCAAATGGACATATTTTTTGGTACATTAAAAACAACAACAAAACTTAGCCTTGTCTGTGATGCTGCTTGGGAATTCTCTTGCCACCTGAATTTTTCACGTTTCCTTTCTTCCCCTGGTTTTTCTGCAGAATGTTCTTTGAGCCTGTGACCACACCTTGTGGCCATACTTTCTGCAAAGAATGCTTGGAGCGTTGCCTAGATCATAGACCCAACTGTCCACTTTGCAAACAGAGCCTCAGAGAGGTAAGAGGAATCTTGCAGGATGTGTGCATAATGGAGGAAAAGGAAGGTCTGGATTTGTGTTCAATTTAACCTGAATTAGAGCTTTTCTTTGTGCTTGAGGGGAAAAGATCATTGTAGATTCTATCACTGTGAGTAGGTGATGGCATTTCTTCAATTCCATTGTTGACCTGGATAATTGTTAGAAAAAGCAGCATGTTACTTAAGTGAAGTTATGACAGGTGCAGTGCTATGGTAGAAATCGCTGCACCTGCTTTCTTGCTAGGATCATCAGACCAAAAGGTACTTGGCTCGTCTCCACGTGCTAAATCAATGTGGGTTTGTTGAATATTGCCAGGTATGACTTGCATAGATAATTGTTGATTAAATGGAAACATTATATTTGCATTAGATGTAGAAATGATTAAATCATGCTTTCAGCCTCCAATTAAGAGGGTCCTCTGAGCCACAGGTTTATTGCTGAGCAGATGACATTACTGAAATGGGAAATCACATAACACATCCCATAATAGAGAAGGGTCAATAGCAGACACAAGCAAACTGGTCTCCTGTGAACAGGTAGCCAAGTAATGGAATAGGAAAGCTAATCTACAGACACGAGGCAAATACAGTCCCCCCCCCACCTTGGAAACATCAGCCTAAGTTATTATATGGATGCTATAGATATGGTTTCTGTGGGCCATATCCTGCATAGGTAGAGGTCCCTCCCCCCATGCAACAGGATTCACATGAAGAAAAGAAGCAGTTGACATGATGAGTGAACAATAGTTGTGATTTCCTGCTTAAAGGAAGCAATTAAGGAAGACATTGTCATATTACTTCAGAAGTAGGCTGCCTTATACTGGTGAGACCATTTGCCTACCTTGATCATAGAAGAGTAGAGTTGGAAGGGACCCCCATTATCATCTAGTCCATCACCCTGCAATGCAGAACTATTCCGCTATTTCATACAGGTATTGAACCTGCAACCTTGGCATTATTAGCACAACGCTCTAACCAACTGAGCTATCCAGGACCAGTATTGTCTACAGTGACTGGCAGTGGTTCTCTAGGTTGTCAGGCAGTAGACTCTCCTACCTGGAGATTCTGGGGATTGTAGATGCTTTGGGCCTGAGCTACAGCCTTGCCCTGATTTAATTCCACAGAGTAAATGCTCCCACACCTCGGTTTCCATATTCTCTCCTTCCTCTACCTGACTTTTGTGCTTTCTAGACTTACACATAGACAGGAGCTGCTCACCTTGTGGGCTGGAACCACAGCACTAGCCTCTTGGCAGCAGCACCACTGCTGTTTACTAGGAGGGGTGGGTTGATATCCACGTCAGATTTGCTCTGCTGCTGTAGTCATGCAGCCCTGACTTTTCCACTACTTTGCCCCTCCCAGTAAGTGGCAGTGCCAGGAGGTTATTGCTGCAGCTCTGCCTCACTTGGGCGAGGCCCTCCTGATAGTAGATACTGGTTTGTTCATCATGAAAGCCAGAAGAAAGAAGGCTGTGATGTGTGTTGACTCTAAGTTCTTTTCTTTTTTTTTAATTCTAGGTAGCACAACATAGACTCTGTTAATAAGAGGGAACTGATCTCAAATACTGTAGTAGCAATATCAAACATGAAAAAGGCACACGCCTTTCTCCTTCAAATTGGGTTTGGAAGCCCTGTAGATCTTTGTTTGAAAACAAGCTAACCTGGAATTTGGTTTCTGGTGTTGGGATGTACAGTGGTACCTCGGGTTAAGTACTTAATTCATTCTGGAGGTCCGTTGTTAACCTGAAACTGTTCTTAACCTGAAGCACCACTTTAGCTAATGGGGCCTCCTGCTGCTGCCGCGCTGCCGGAGCACAATTTCTGTTCTTATTCTGAAGCAAAGTTCTTAACCCGAAGCACTATTTCTGGGTTAGTGGAGTCTTGTAACCTGAAGCATATGTAACCAGAGGTACCACTGTATCTGATTTGTGGTCTGGGCTCTCAAAACTAGATAATTACATTTTGTTAAATAAAGAAAGAAAAATCATTCTGTTGTCTAGAAAAATGCACAAGGACCTATACCTCTCAAAAAAGAGGCCTTCCCCAACCTTGTTTCACCCATCATCCCCAGCCAGTATGGCCAATGGTCAGGGATGATGGTAGTTCCTGTCCATGTACATCTAGGGACCCAGGGTTGGGAGAGCCTACTTGAAATGGTGAATCCTTAATACATGCCATAATGATTTTTCTTCCTCATAAAATGAAAGTGATGCCTTTGGGAATCAGATGTGGGGAGAGTGGGATTAAAGCCAGGTCCTCTTCCTGGGCTTGCCATAGGCATCTGGTTAGCCCCTGTGAGAGCTGGATGCTGGACTAAATGGGCCTTTGCCGTGAACCAGCAGGACTCTTCTTACGATGTTATGGTTTCTTCCAGTACCTGAGAGCTGGAAAATACAACACCACTCTTCTGCTGGAGGAGCTCATGATGGCTGTCTTCCCTTTACAACTTGCAGACAGGAAACGTGTCCACCAGGCTGAAATGGCAGAACTTTCAAAGTAAACAGAGACTTTTGCTTTCTGTTTTGTAGTGTCAGGGCTCAGGTCAGGCGTAGGTGAGCAATAAAACGACAGATCTCCAGAAGTCAGTAAAGTTAAGTCTTCATTCAAAGTGAAACGAAAGCACTCTGGCCTAATACTCCCAGCAACCCTTCTCTGCAGGGCTTTCCCAGTTGAGGCAGGTGTGAGGACTGAAGGACCCCGCTTTCCCTGTGTCCACTAATGCTCCTCCCCCCGGGTCTTTCCTAAGCAGTCTCAAACTTCACCTGCACACGACTGATTTCTGCTCAGCCTGCTTCATTTCCCCACATGTCCTAGGAGATCAAGGGGAGTTGTGTGGAGCTGGAGTCTCCTGGGCTTCTTCAGTGTCCTGCCTCCTAGCCCCACACCTCTCCAGCCCCCTCTTCTGTATCAGAGTCTGTACTGTCCTCTGCCCCCGACTCTTCCTGCTCAGTAAGCTCTGTTATCTCCCCAGCATATGGCCCTTCCTCCTCCTAGGCTGCTCTTCCTCTTCTCCCTCTGACCACTCATCGTTGTCCCACCACCATTCCCCTGGCTCTGAGCTGTCTTCCCATGAGGGGTTCCCCATGGTGGCCCTGCAGCTGCCTGCATTCATCCACTTCTCTGGTTGGTCTTAAACAATTGCTTCCACCCCCAAAGTGCCAATGCTGCTGGATAGGCCCATTTAGCGGGAGGAGGATATGGGAGAGCAGTGGCTCCATGGCTGTAGCAGTGCTTGGGGCCTCAAGCAGTGTTGGGCTCTGGCAGCAATGCTTCGTGAGGGCCTAGTGTCTCAGGAATCAGATAAGATAGGTAGCAGTTCCAGTGGGCCCTGCCAGGGCAGCTAGACCCCAGAAAATGTGAAAGGTGCGAAAAGGACGTGGAAGTGAAGAGTAAGGGAGAGGATCAGTCTTCCCTATTCCTTTGGCAATGACTCCCCTTCACAGCTGCCTAGATCCATTTGTGTGAGAGAGCTTGTGCCGCATCTCTAAGTTGTATAACTGTACATGTGGAGCATACACCACTTTGGCACTCTCCAGATGTTTTGGACTACAACTCCCATCATTCCTGACCCCTGGCATCGCCAGCCAGGGCTGATGGGAATTGTTGCCTGAAACATCTGGAGAGCTCCAGTTTAGCGAATTATTCACATGTGCATACGTACAAGTAGAATTTATTTTAGCCACACTGAGAGCATGTAATTATGCTTTTTTCTCCTTCCTTCTGCAGCTTGACTAAGAATATCCCAATCTTTGTGTGCACAATGTCCTTTCCAGGCATTGTGTGTCCCCTTCATGTCTTTGAGCCTCGCTACCGCCTCATGATGCGAAGGTGTCAGGAAACTGGCACAAAGATGTTTGGCATGTGTATGTATGAGAATGGGAAGAGGTAAGTGGCAGAGAGATCCTGGCAGAGTGGCGCTGACCTCTCTAATCCCTTTCTTCCTCTATTGAACTTTAGTTGAGATTCCTGTATTGCAAGGGGTTGGACTAGATGACCCTAAGGTCCCTTCCGACTTTACAATTCTACAATTCTTTTATTCTATGAAACCATCTCAATATTGGTTTCCTTCTCTTCAGTTTTGCTGATTATGGCTGCATGCTGGAGATTCAGAAGATAGCATTTCTACCTGACGGACGCTCTTTAGTGGATACCATAGGCAGACGGAGATTCCATGTTTTGAGACGTGGGCATAGAGATGGCTACCACACTGCAGATATTGAGTATCTGGATGATGAGAAGGTGAGTAAGGTGCCCCATGTAGCTTATGGCTACAGTAATCATAACACGGAATAGGACAGAGGCAATAAAGTGGCGTCTCCTCCATTGGCCGTATAACGTATGCGCCAGCTTTGGTGATGGGGTGTATGTGGCAGGCATTCATCTTACTGAGTTACTAAATCATTGCAATGACAGGTGCACTTTGTTGATTGAAAGTTCTGTGCAGGAGAAATGCAAAACTAGTAGGGCTGTCAACCAATTAAGGAACTTGAGCTGATGTGTTAATCTGCCTTTCAACTGATTAATCAAATTAAAATTTCAGACACACAAACGTGCCCTTTTAGGATACTGATGGATGTGGGAGAGCCAATTTATTGTTAGAAGGAAAGGCCACCATTCAGTGCGGTTAATAGGAGACATATTTGAAAACCAAAATAACCTCGGGTGGCGCTGTGGGTAAAACCTCAGCGCCTAGGACTTGCCGATCGCATGGTCAGCGGTTCGAATCCCCGCGGCGGGGTGAGCTCCCGTCGTTTGGTCCCAGCTCCTTCCCACCTAGCAGTTCGAAAGCACCCTTAAGTGCAAGTAGATAAATAGGTACCGCTTTATAGCGGGAAGGTAAACGGCGTTTCCGTGTGCTGCTCTGGTGCCGGTTCGCCAGAGCAGCTTCGTCACACTGGCCACGTGACCCAGTAGTGTCTGCGGACAGCGCTGGCTCCCGGCCTCTAGAGTGAGATGAGCGCACAACCCTAGAGTCTGTCAAGACTGGGCCATACGGGCAGGGGTAACTTTACCTTTACCTTTAATAGGACACATATTTGAAAACCAAAATAATCTCAAAAAAGGAGAGAAGAAAGCATGGCATTAACTCTCAGCTTCACCAGCTAAAATTTGCCGACTGCCAATTAGTTACCTAAAGCTTTAGTTGACATCCCTTTAAATCAAGGCCTTGTTGTTCGTACAGAGCTTTTCTCCCTCTTTCCGCCCTTCTTATCCTTCCCCTTCCCCTTCTCCATCACCTCCACTTCTTTTGTTCTTCCATCTGCTGCTCTCTCTGCAAAGGTGGAAGGAGAAGAACTGGCTGAGCTTCAAATTCTTCATGACTGCACATACCAGCTAACTCAGAGATTTTATGAACATGGAGACACCACCTTCAGACAGCTTTTGATGCACCATGGACCTCTTCCTGAGAAAGAGGAAGATATACAGGTATTGGCGCTTTCTCTCTCCAGGCTCCTAGAAATGGGAGCTGTCCAGATTCAAAAGCACAATGTACTAGTGAAACACAATATACTAGGGAAGGGTCAGAATAGGAGAAAAGTACCCAATGATACAGACACTCTCGCATCCCATTCTGTTTCTCTTTTTGCTGAAAAATCATGGGAGATCCAGTCTTGTTAGATCTGGATGCTTCAACAATGTGCAGAGTGACTTGCACTGGCATGCAAGCCCACCCTAAGGGCCTAATAGAGCATATACACTGTAGGTTTGCACTGGCCTAGCTGCCTTCCCAATGGGCAAAATGCTCACAGGATTCTACATACAAGATGTGTGGACCATTTATTAGATAACATAATAAGGTGAGGAACCAGTAGATGCACGGCACTCGTAGATAAAAGCAGCATTGAAAAAATTACCCCAGTTCATGGAGTTGTGTTGGTTTTGGCCCCTTATCTCAAACTCCCCTTTAGTGAAGTGACAGCTGGTTGACTCAGCCTAACGGGGATACTAATAGCCCAGGCCATTGTTAATGTTATGCTTTTCACACTGTTGAACTGGCTGTGCCTATGGCGATGCAAATGGCCTGCTGCCAAGTTTAGCAACAGCCTTGTTTTGAAAGAGCTCAGGAACAGTGCGATCATTTGCATCCTGTGATTAATCTGTTCCATCTTCTTGCTGGCTTGGCGAGATGCAGGAAGTTAAGAATAGCCTTACTGAGATCAGTGGACTGTCTCAAAGACCAGTAGCCAATCTCTACAGGTGCCTGCCAATCTTGGCTAAATTGTGTGGGGGAAAGAACACAATAATACTGAAGGAATGAGGTGAAGATAAGACTTGATGCAGCATGATCAAGTGTTGAATTTCTGTTTGTATACTAAATGAGACTTGGCTATAGATTAAAGCACCAAACAGCTCCTCCAGTTCCTTTACATCAGCCTTTCCCACTGTGGTCCTCCAGGTGTTGTTGAACCACAACTTCCATCAGTCCCAGCTTTACATCATAAGATTTTCAGAGCAGCCTGCCATTATGGATAAACTGATGCTTTGCTGTATGTACCTTAACTGTGGGAATGGAAAATTTGGTCCTTTGTTAACTTGCTACCCAAGGCCACTAAAGTAACTTTTGACCTCAACCTTGAACTTTAGACCACAATGTGTAATCTTCAGGCATATTTGATCAGCCAAGAACAATTTTACAGAAAACTAAGCTCTTGCGTTGGTCTCTCAAGGGACATGGGATGAATCAAAATATTTGTTTTCTTTCCCAAATTTATTTCTAGAGCATATGTTTAAAATATGTGCACACTGCTAAATAGATAAATGGGTCTATTTACAAGCTTTTCTTATGGCTTCTCAAGAGACATTGCCTGAATTTATTGCCTGGGAACTAAGCAAGTTTTTTAAATTACAAAAAAGGAAAAGGAAAAAGGAACTATTATGGTATTTTCTTTTTCGAGTGTGTGGTTCATTGTTTTGTTACTAGTTTGGTTTTTTTTAGTATGTCAAGTAAATTGGGTGCTAAGCAGTTTAAGATTGTTCACTGTTTAAATTCATGCGATGTTTTAAAAAGTAAACTTTTTAAATGCAATACATCCATTAAATATGAACTTTTAATGCATATTTCCTATGAAAGTAAACTTTAATTCTTTTGATGGGAAATGCAGATTGCAGTATTGGTTGTGTGATTTCCTAGAGAAAGGTTACTTAATATTTGGTCAATGGACTGTCATTGGAGGGCTTCTGTTTACATATCCATGGAACCAATACACTGTCATTCCTATTCATGCTTTTTCCACAAGATGCTTCATCTTGGGCCATGCAGCAGAGGCAAGAAGAGAAGTCTGTAGAAGGATTTTCTACCTGGTGTATTTTTTAAAATCCTGGCAGTGAAGGACTTTCCAAATCAGTCCTGCAGCTATTTTCTAATTCATGGTGGTAATGGGTGGGTTTCTTTGCACTGCTAGTTCTTCTTATTAAATGAGTGTACAGTCTATGTACCTGTGTACACAAATAGTTGAGCTGTACCAATCAACTTGCATATTTTTTCATACAAACACTTGTACATATGTAGAGACAGTTTGTTCCTTCATTCAGTATAGCATGTGAAGAAGCCTGTTAATTTGGGTAGATTCTTTTGTCAAATTCTACCCAGTTGGTTGGTTAATTAATTAAAGTACAGGAATTATTATCTTGTTGAAGAGCACAAAACCTGCATATCTTTATTCTGGAGCAATATGGAAGTAGGAATTACAGCTCTGAAAGAAGGAACTCTTTCCTATTCTCAGGAGTTCTCAGCCCTTATCCTGATCTTAAGTGGGGAAGGGGCACATTTGGTTTGGTTTCTGTTGTTATTTTTGGTTTGGTTCCTGACATTATGTTCCCCCTTACTGTTCTTATTTAGATAATTTCTAGGCAACCTTTCAATATAGTACTCCCAGAGCAGCATACAACCTGTGAGATGCTTACATTGAAAAGGCGTAAGAACGAAACAAAGATAAAAAGCACAGAAACAACAGCTGTATGTTTCTGAAGAGTAATATCATAAAATTAATTGAAGGATTCTATTTATTTAAGAAATTTATGTCAGAAGCTCATGGGATGGGCTTACAGCTTAGTAACATAATAAACAAGACAAGATGCATACATCAGCCATCACTGTTGCAGGTGGGGAATGCAGACTAATTAGCCAAAGAAGGAACAATCCCTTTATGCTACTTAACATACCTTGGTGTTGCCAGATTCGTTGCCCTTAGTTACTGCAACAGAACAGGCCATAACTGATTCCTCCATGAAGTGATATGGAACCCCTAGCACAATGAGTTAATGCATTTTCCCTTGTTTTCTCACAAGGCATCTCCAGATGGACCAGTTTGGTGTTGGTGGCTTATCTCCATCTTGCCCCTTGACTTGACCCGCAAATTGACGATCTTTTCTGAGACCTCTCTGAAGGCTCGTCTCACTCAACTGAAGCATATTCTGAATGTCATTCTGGAAAGTCGTGACTACAACAGCTAATTCTCAAGCCTCATTCCCAAGAGAAGTTGTGTGCGTATGCATATATATATATATATATATATATGCAGAAACAAAGTGGGTTTTTGCTGTATTCACCTACCAGTTTTCTTTCTGGGGTTGGGGTAAAGCCTTAACCTGTTCTTCTATTTCTTTATTTCTTCTGTGTGTTTCAGTTACTTCTTTTCATTGTAGAACTGACCAGCAATAGGCCATGAACCAGATAACTGAAACTGTTGTGCAATAGTAGCAAGATTCAATAGCAAAGATGTACCGTCCACAGGAAATATCCCTTGAAAGACTTTAGTTGGCCTTGTTGGGTCTAAAAGAATGCAGTGATCTAGATGTGAAATCTGTCCAAGAAACCTGACTACCATTGTGCTAAGTGAAGAAACTTCTGAGCAACTACATCCCTTGAAAGCAAAAACCAAAACCCCACCACGAATGCTAGGACTTCCTGGGCTTTGTCCTCTTATGTCATTTAATGATGCTTGTGTACAATTATTCAAAGCTCTACAAAATGTATATTGTGTATATTGTGCCATTTCTTCAACTTCAACTTAAGCAATCTGCTTGAAGTTACAGAGTAGGATAGAGAAAGACAGGATCAATAAAGGTATCTGTATTTTCTTTTCTTCGGTTGTTACCTCAGAAGGGAGCGACTTTCCTCAAGGCCACAATGCAGGAGCAAAGGGTTAAAGCCTCTCCCTTGCACCTCAGCCTCAATTCAAATTGCACCCCTTAACCCTGCTAGCTGCATTTTAACTAAAGAAAAGTTATGTGGGAGAATACACCACAGGAGTCATGTGTGGCTTGGCCCTTAAGACATTGTGAAGAGAAGAAAATTGTGGAGAACAAGGGTATAGCCAGGGATAGAGAAATTGTGGACCTCCCAATGTTGTTGGACTGTAACTCTCATTAACTGTAGCTAGTGTGGCCAATGGTCAGGGAATATTAGCAACAATAGCCAAAGATTCCCCACCCCTGCTGTAGTCATGTGATAACCCCCCCCCCAACTACTTCTACATAATGTGGAAGTAACACTCCAAAGAAGAAATCACTTCTACAGAATGGAGCAAAGAGCTAAAACAGTTGCTGTGGTCTAACATGTATTGGCCAAGAATCACCCTACATTTCAGAGCATCAACCAACAAGGCTAAGGCTTCAGCTCTGTTGCACTGCCTAGTTATTGTGTGCCTGGCTAGGCAGTTGCATGAAATACAAAAACACCTTGAAATGCCAGCTGATTATGAGTGTTACAGGCCTCTTATCTACATAGAAGATGGGAATGTTGTGGTGCTGATAATATCAAGGTTGCAGGTTGGATATCTGTATGGGACAGCTGCATATTCCTTCATTTCAGGGGGTTGGACTAGATGATTCTCATGGTCCCTTCAAATGCTGCCATTCTATGAGTAACAATTATTAGGCCAAATCAGTGCTTTTCTTCTAGAAAAAAAGGTGCTGATGGTGTGTACCCTTCAGTACCCTCAGAGAAAAAGCACTTGGCAGAATGACCTCAACTGCCACCCAACTGAAAGACAGAGATGTGAGGAATGAGCAACAAAGCATGGTGTGCTTGATTACAACTGTCCCGTTATTGACGTCTCCAGATTTCTAGCTCTCTTGCCTTTTGGTTGACCTTAAATTCTTTCCCAATGACATCGAATAATAGTGTTAGGTACAGGGTACAGGTCCTCTTATTTAGAAAGAAGATTTAAGACTTTATTGTAGGCAGGTGAACCTTCTGTTCAGAAAACCCCAACAAATTATTTTGACAGATTGTCCAATAATTGCCACTTTACAATTAGCAATGCACATGTTCACCATCTCCTGGGCAACCACAATCCTTCTTACTAGGTTCATCTGCCCAACCACCTGGTAATAGGATAGGAATGGTTCAAAGAGAAAGGAGGGAACTTGCTGAAAATCCCCCAAGCAAATCAGTATGATGCCAATATGTCTGGAAATGGTTGCTGTCTTGAGTCAAGTTGAGGACACTGTTATATGAATAAAAAGGGTGGTGTAAGTCGAATTTTATTTTATTAACTCGTTTCCTCTCTGCCAGGCTTATCCTGGCTCAACGGGCAGTAGCCCTGCTCCTAAATGGAATTTGGGACGGGGCTATAGTTCCACCAGCTTCCTACACTTAGGATTGCTCTGCTTATCAGATAACTTAGGGAGTGCCAAGCTACCAAAATGCCTATGAGTGCGAGTTTTGGGCCTTGTCTAGCTTTTCTCCATATTTGTTACCTCTGCTTTCTTACAGGATGCAAGTGTCTCACAGTCTGGAAGCTTCTGAATCTGGAATCTGTACTGTGTCTAGAAGGTTTAGTATACAGACTTGAAAGGCCATCATGTTAGCTCCTAGAAAGAGCAGGTCTGAGCAGTTCTCTGCTTATCCTGGACTTTGTATGAATGAGTCAAAGTGGTTTTGCCTTTGCCTGGCTGCTTTCCCCTGGAAAACCTGCTCTTTAGTACTAAATTGGAGCAAATGGCAATCCGCAGAAAACCCGATTGCCATTTCTTCCAATCCATTGCTAATCCGTAGGTTTTCCCAGGGGAAAGGGGCAGGGTAAACATAAGTGTGAATGAGCCCTTTGTTCTTAAAAACACAAGGAGAAGAAAACCAGTACTTTAAGTTACCATTGTAATTATTTATTTTTCATTGCCTGCTTAAACTTCACTGCAAATGTTGTTTTCTTTAATGGATTGCAAAGGAACAGAGGACATCAACATTGTCTAATGTCCTGAATTTTTCTGTTGTGGGTGGCTAGGCTGGTTCTTTTTTTCATCTTGAATTTCATTCTGTATTTATTTGGTAGCATCTGGAGAGATATTATTTACTTTATAAGCCGTGCAGCATTTTGACATGGTTCTCCAGCCAATCACAGTATCTGTCCCATTAGCTAAAAGTCCTAAGTCAGGATAAGTGATATTTATTTATAGAGTATAATTGAGATTCCGCAGCCTCGCTGCCTGTTTTGTCATGCTGGCATCAGCTGTTTATTTCTTTCAAATGTCTTATTCTAAACCATTTGAGTCGAGCTCATTCTTCTGTACAATGTGCCTCATTAAGGGGAATAATAAGCTTCTGCAACCAAAGATGTTAAATGATGCTTAAAAGGGATGGGGCAAAGTTGGGTTCTTAAAATCAGTACTAGTTTTTTTTCAACATGTAAAAATAAAATAAAATCCTCTGGTTCATTTCGAGTATCTAGGAAGTTTGTATGATAGACACTTTAACTCTGACTTCCCAGAGGCATTTTCATACACGGAGGTGTCAGTGTAACAGCTCGGTAGCCTCAGCCTTCAGTCTTTTTGTACATGGCAAGCCAGTCTGTGTGGGGAACTGCTGTCCGTCCTGCCCCATGTGGAGCAGTCTCTTGTTCAAAGTTGGCTGCTTGGTCTTTGCAGTCCAACCTTGTGTCTCCACAAGGAGGGGAAAAAAGGGAGCCAATTAGCATTGGAGTCTTATGGGTGCTAGGCTGTTCACGTGGCCTTGGAATTATGGGTAAGGAGAAGTGAGGCTATCCCAGCAATGGAGTGGGAATAGGGTGAATGCCTCTTTTGTATATATATATATCCCTGTTATGGAAGGGATTTGCTGCTGCTGCTTGCTTCACATGCTATAGGAAATGGAAATATGAAGGGAGTGTTTAAAGCCACTGACAAACGCACAAGTTTTTTCTTAACTGGAAAGTGCCTTTTTTCAGGGTGGAGCTACTTCAGAGCCAGGCCAGGTTGAAGGAAGAGAGGGTGGCAGCGGTTGTTTTACTGACCCTCTGGCAGTTAGGATTTCTCAAACTGCATAGTCAACCAGCAGATATACTCATCCTGCTTGTGTATGTGTGTTTTAACCCCACATGGACTTCCTTGCTTCCCTCTTTTCCCCCAAGTCTGTAAATGTGGGTGTGGATAGTATTTAAAATGTGTTTGTGTGCTCTCTCTTCATTGCAAAGTTATTACTTAGAGAAACTGAGGCTGTGATCCTATATACAGTTACCCAGGAGTAAGTCTCATTTAATTCAGTGAGACTCACTGCTGGGAAAGTGCGTTTCAGATTCCACTGTAAGTGAGCTGTTTATTTTACCTGGTAGAAAATGTGTTAGGGAACTATTCCACTCCGAATTCATTTGAATTTGTATCTTTTTATTTCCTGCTGGTCTAATTATTATTATTATTTTCTTATCAAACTAATAAACCTTTGTGTTTTTGAGCACAGCGTTTGTGTCTACTTGGATCTATCCGAAGTTTATATATTTCACAGGAATTGCCTTAAGGATTCTCTAGCTTTCAGCTGTAAAGAGATCCAAAAAGACCCCTCCTCCTTGCAGTTCCAATCACTTGGGTATTTATGCTCTCATAATTGGGGAGGCAGTAGACAGATACATGCAAAAGTTGTATCTTGGCCTGAAGTATTTTCAAGTGAAGCATGGTGGAAGCTAACAGAGTAATGTGGTATACAGGAAAGCCGTGGGCAGGATTCATCTATCCAGCTCTGAGCAAGGACTCCAACTGGTGCAATGGGGCTCCCCCCTCTTCTCTCCCTTGCAGCCTCTGATACTGGCTTGGGGGATATTGACTCCCCCTCCCCCCTGCATATTCCCTCTTGGCCAAGTCTCTAGGGCAAGGGTAGTTAATGTGATGCACAGCTTCTATGTCTCTGATTTTTGGCCACACTAATAAGGGCTGATAAGTGTCGCAGTCCATCAAAATCTGGAAGGCATTATGATGTCTACCCTTGCTCTCTAGGGGGTTGCATATCAGTGGTCAGTAGGCTTACCACATGTCAGGAAAATTTCTGTCATTTCCTGTTTTTCGGGTGTAAAAGTGGCGTCGGGGGGGGGGATTTTGCCGAATTGGCAAAATGTCAGGGACAACCTGGATGTATGGCAACGCAATGGAAAAAGCCGAGGAAATGGCTTAAAATCACCAGGGGGGGGCATGCAGGTGATAGAAGGCCTTTTTCAAGACTAATTGTAGCTTAGTATGTGCTTTCAGCAAAGGGTTGCCACACACAGGGAGAGGAGGGTTCCTTTCCCCAGTTGTGACTTCTCTGAAAATGCACCTTCCTATTGCAATTGGGCTTGCAAAAAGCATTCTATTGGGTACAATAAAGGGGTTCTCCCCCAAGTCTGATTGGGGGGGAGGGGATTACTATATACCATATGGCACAAAGAGGCCAGCAGTTCACCCCCTTGCCATATGGGTTGTGTATTACTTCTTGGGTTACATGTGTCTCTTGACGGTGCAGTGTATTGAGTGCATTGGGATGTACTTTTGCAATGAAGCCTCTTTCCACTAGGTGTCATTATAGATCAGAGGACTTCACAGACAAAGGAAGAAAAATTAAGCACGCTGGTGGTTATCAACAGAAAGGGACTATTTCCTCCAGCACCCAAGCTTTTCAACTCCCAAATCAAGTGTCCCGTTTCTGAATGCACCAAATCACTCTGTTTTTAAGCAAGTATTTGTGGGGGGTGGTACATAAAGCACAGAGCAAACTGTTAATTTTGCTGTTTCTGTTCAGGTTCAGTTGCAAGTTTTTGTGGCTTGGCTGGTTCCAGTTTGGGCCAGCAAAGCTTCAGTAGCTGGTCTGGGACATATAACCAACTAGCTCAGGCTGCATAGACACTCATTGGTAGCACAAAAATGTAGGAATTGTTCATGCTCATCCTCAATACGCTGCTTTCAATGTAGATTGATTCCAGATCCTGCCACCTGCAAGGCTGGGTGTCCTTACCTGATACACATTTGAAACCTCCCCCAGATTAGGTTGTTTGCACCTTTCCCCCAGCTGAATGAAGAAGGAAGCCTGCAATTGTCCACATCTGCGTTTGAACGGACACACTGCAGGTTAATGCAGAATTAATCGGCAGTGAGCTTTTGCTTTCTGAATGAAAGCAGTTTCTCCGCCATTGCTTTTCAGGAGCAAAACAAATATGCAATAGATTTACATTTGTGTGGACTATGTAGGAAAAAAAGTACCCAGTCTCCACTGATTCTAGGAAAAAATGTCAGACAGTAGTTCAAAGATTGTTGTTGTTGTTAATTGAATTTATATACCACCCTATACCCGGAATAAAACCAAAATATAAAACCACAAAATACATAATCAAAATAAAAACAACCCAATACCCCCCCCAAAACCCCCACATTTAAAAAAGGCATTGGATGTCAATGAAATCAACCAAAGGCCTGGTTAAAAAGGAATGTTTTTGCCTTATGCCTAAAGGTGTATAATGAAGGTGCCAGCCGAACCTCCCTGGGGAGAACATTCCACAGATGCGGAGCCACTGCAGAGAAGGCCCATTCTCATGTTGCCACCCTCTGGACCTCTCAAGGAGGAGGCACATGAAGAAGGGCCTCAGAAGATGATCTCAGTGTTCAGGTAGGTTCATATGGGAAGAGGCAGTCCCTGAGGTATTGTGGTCCTGAGCCATTTAAGGCTTTATAGGTCAACACCAGCTCTGGGTCTGGAAACTAACTGGTAGCCAGTGCTACCAGGATCAGTGTCATATGCTCAAACTGTCTTGCTCCGGTGAGCAACCTGGATGCTGAATTCTGCACTAGCTGAAGTTTCCAAACCATCTTCAGAGTCAGCCCTATACACATTGCAGTAATCTAACTTTGAGGTTACCAGAGCATAGACAACAGTAGTTGGGCTATCTCTAACCAGAAAGGGGTGTAGCTGGACCACAAGCCAAAGCTGATGGAAGGCATTCCGGGCCACTGAGGCCACCTGAGCCTTGAGCGACAGCAAAGGATCCAGGATCCAGGCTACGAACCTGCTTCTCCATCAAGAGTAGGTGATCTCCCACCCATCTGGTCTAGAGAACCACCACAGTGCCTCAGTTTTATCTGGATTGAGTGTCAGTTTGTTGGCTTTCATCCAGTCCATTACTGAGGCAAGACACTAGTCCAGCACTTCCATTGCCTCACCTGAAGATGTAAAAGAAAAATAGAGCCGAGTGTCATCAGCATACTGCTGAAAACGTACTCTAAACCTCTGAATAACCCCACTCAGTGGGTTCATGTGGATATTAAACAATGTAGGGAATAGGATTGAGCCGTGCGGAACCCCACATTGGAGGTTCCAAGGTGCTGAAAAGCGTTCCCCAAGCAACACCCTCTGGGAACGGCCATCCAAGTAGGACTGGAACCACCACAAAGTGGAGCCACCCACCCCTAGTCTCACTCTCAACAGAGGTCATCATACAGGGTGACCAAAGCAGTTTCTATGCCCAAACTGGGGCTAAACTCCGATTGAAATGGATCCAGAAAATCAGTTTCTCCCAAAAGTGCCTGGATCTGGTCTGCAATCACTTGCTCCAGAACCTTGCTCAGGAAAGGGAGAATAGCAACTAGCTGGTAGTTAGTTATGTTTTCCCAATCCAGGGAAGGTTTCTTAAGTAGTGGTTTTACCACTGCCTCCTTCAAACAGGCAGGGACCACCTGCTCTCATAAAGAGACATTGATCACCTCCCTGGCCCAGCCAGGGCCAAGAGGGACAAGGGTCTACTTCACAAGTGGCACCCTGACCGATCTGAGCACCTTGTCCACCTTGTCCACGTCCTTGAGCCTTACCAAGTGAAACTCATCCAACACAACAGGACTAGATTGTGCTTTGGATACCCCATGAGATTCATCTGCTATAATAGCAGACTCAAGGTCTTGGTGGGTGCAAGTGATTTTATCCTCAAAATGCTTTGCAAACAAGTCACAGTGAGCTACCATTGGTTCTACCACCTCCTTTGGGCCAGCCTCTAAAAGGCCCCGTACAACCCGGAAAAGCTCTGTCAGATAACATAATGGGGATGCAATGGAGGCAGAAAAGTATACTTCCTTTGCTGCTTTCACTGCCACCAGGTAGGCTCAATAATGAGATAAAGATGCTCTTTTAGTGCAGAATGTCATCAGTATATTGATGGAGGTCAAAACCACAACTCTGGATGATCTCACCCAGAGCCTTAGCATCAATATGACAGATAACTTACTGTAACTAAACCAAAGTATGTGTAATCAAAACAATCACCTTTTCTTCCTCTGCCTACCCAGGGCTCCATTTTCCCCTTCCTTTTTGTTTCCTTATGTCTATATTAGATTATAAACTACCAGTTCTTTGTAAAGTGCCATGTACATAGATGGCATTATACAAGTAAAAACAGCAGAAAACTCAACAAAAAGCTCGCTCCCTAATTCCCACACAGGGTCAGGGTAAAAAGAAGGGAATCTCTGAAGAATCATCACAGGTACCTGCCACCAGATGTTCTACAGTGATTTGTGTGTGCATCAGCAAACACATGAAATGCTTCTTACATGTGGATCTCTCCATTAGGGGATACAGTATATAGAATTAGAAGGCATCTCAAATATCATATTGTCCAACCCCTCCAGCAAGACCCCTGGTAAATGGCTGCCCAGCCTTAAAAACCTCTAACAAAGGAAAGCCTATTCTTTTTCATGGCAACCTGTTCCATCCCCCAGCCGCTTATACTGTCAGGATATTATTCTTAGTGACTAGTGAAATCCCCTTTTCTTGTAATTTGAACCTTTCTGGGGCAGCGAGGGGGGGGGAGAGGTGCTCTATCATATTTGTGACAGCCTTTCACAAAGACGTTGCAGTTAAAGTGAGCAAAATAACATAGGAAACTATGCTATACTGGTTTAGTTAATCCAGTATTGCCTACACTGACTGGCAGCCACTCCCCAGGACTTCATAAAGGAGCTCTATCTGGAGGTGCCAGTGGATTCTCTGCCACTGAATTATGGCCTTTCCCCTTGTACAGATGGAACAGCAGTGGAGGAGATCATAGCCCTTGTTACCTTCTCTTTTCTGAGACATGCGTCGAGCAGGATAGGTGCAATGTGCTTGCTTTGCCCCCACTGCCATGGTTGTAGCGCATGTTTCTAGTTATGGTGGTTGAATGCAAATGTCTACCTGATCCCACAATGACTAGCATCACTCCACTGTGTTTCTGACACTTTCTTTTTAGGATTTGGGTGGCTGTGCCTCTCCAAAGACCTTGAAGCCATCACAAGCGCCTTTCATATATGAAAGGGCCAATAGCCACTGCTTCAAAGCCATGGGCGAAAGGAACATGAAAAGGTAGACTCCACAGGCTGCCCAGGGGCTGTTGCTTTGTTCTTCCATTTTAACTTGACTCTCAGCTCCATTCTACTGAGGTCAACAGAAACTAGAGCAATGGTGGCTTTTTTTCTTTTATAATGCCACAGGCTTGAAAAGTGCCTGTTAAAAGAATTAAAATGGGGGAAGGGGAAATGCAGATTCCTATTCTTTCTCCATATTAGAACCAAGCAGACATTAATAGCATAGCACGCTTGGTTGCTTATCTATAATTACTGTGAGGCCTCTTCTCCTTCCCTCTTCTCACACTCCAAATAAATTACTTATGCTCCCCCCCTTCATTTCAGGTAGAACAAAACAACCAGATTTTCTGTGGGCTAAGCTGCAGAGACAGGCGAGGGTTTTTCTTGCCTTTTATGGACTTGGTGATGTTAAAGCAGGAGCCTTCTGAGTGTTGCTGTATCAGAACTCCCATCACACCTGGAATATTGTGTCCAATTCTGGGCACCACAATTTAAGAAGTATGTTGACAAGTTGGAACGTGTGCAGAGGAGGGTGACCAAGATGATCAAGGGTCTGGAAACCAAGCCTTATGGGGAGTATTTATGGAAACCAAGCCTTATGGGGAAGGAGCTGGGTATGTTTAGCCTGGAGAAGAGGAGGTTGAGAGGAGACACGATAGCCATCTTCAAATATCTTAAAGGCTGTCACATGGAAGAGGGAGCATGCTTGTTTTCTCCTGCTCTCGAGGGTAGGACTCAAACGAATGGCTTCAAGCTGCAGGAAATGAGAATAATGCAGGATTGTCTGTAAGGATTTCTGAAGCCCTCACTACCCCACACCCCACACCACAGTGGCAGCTAAATGTCATGGAGACCCAACACCCATATTTCATATATCAGATCCCCAGGGTGTTGCTTCGTTTTGAAATGTTAACCTAGTAACACACACAACCAAAGTCCTAGAGAGGAGGATGGCAGGAAGAAGATTTGTTATTATTATTCTGGGCATGCCTTATTTGTCTATATTTTTGATTCTGCTCTGTTATAGGAATTTGAAATAGAAATATTAGGAAGATGGTTCTGTCTCACAGAGGCTCGCCCTTTTACATAGACAAAGGAGAGGCAACAAAAGAAAGAAATGGAACAGCATTAAAAGCCTAATTTTATGAATGGTTTTGCTAAGCAACTGGGTTGCTAGGAGCTCAAAAGAGCTGGTGCTGGGGTTGACTGTGGGAAGTGAAATATGGTTCTGTGTGCAAGTCTTTCTATGTCTAAATGCACACTAGCTGCACTGGAAATTCTGTGACTGTGTCTTCTTTGACTCAGCAAAGGCCTAAAGGGCTCTCCAGCCACCATTCTTCAGGCTGACCACCTCCAAAGCATGTGATCATGCTATTCTTGGGGCAGAGTTGCGCCACCTTTATATACCCATGAAATCATAGAACTGTAGAGTTCTACCCCCTACAATGCAGGAACCCCCACCTAAAGCATCCCAGACAGATGGCCACTCAACCTCGCTGCATTGCAGGAATGGCTAATGTTTTGTAGGCTACTGAGGGCCACATGGTTAGCCCTGGAGAGTAAGCTAATGTGACAAGAACCACAGTTTTCAAGGCTGTTTCCAAAATAATTTCTCACCAGCTATTCTATACTGTTTTAAAAAAACTTTTTAAAATCATTCACTACTCAGTAAAAATAACAGAAAAAACCCTGCTCCCTTTTTAATTGACTGATTTAATGAAAGATTAATGAGAAGACTTATAAATCAAACAAATTGTGGTGAATTTAAGAGGAATTCTCATTGCAGTATAACCTTCCTGCAAACAAATCGGCATGAATGCTCAATAGAGATGGAACTGGGCTTTTGCTCCCTTCCTTGGACAGCTCCCTTGACTTTTGAAAAGCATGCTGAATTTACCCTATGCTGGCTCACTCAGAAATAAGGTAAGTCCTAGCTGTCCAGTGAAAGCAGTGCTTACAAGACTGAGAAAAATGACAAAAAAGGTTTCCCTTTATATAACAGAACACTATGATGTGACACCTCCCAATAAATTAATAAACAAATACAGTGGACACTCGGGTTGCAAACGTGATCTGTGGGGAAGGCACAATCGCAACCTGCACCGTTCGCAACCCGCAGTGCCACATCTGCACACGTGCGGGTTGCAATTCGGCACTTCTGTGCATGAGCAAAGCTCGACTTAGCGCTGAAACCCAGAAGTAACCCGTTCTGGTACTTCCGCTTTTGGCGCAGTGCGCAACCCGAAATCACATAACCTGAAGTGTCTGTAACCTGAGGTACCACTGTAAAGCAATGTCAGTGCTTCTTTGTTTACCTTAACTTTTTTCTCTTCAGTCATTATCATTTGAGAAGAAATTTTGTGCAAATTGAAATAAATTAATCAAATTTGTTTAAATCTTTGTGTTGATAGTGGCGTCTGAGGGTCTCGATTAAGTGAGTTCATTTGGGTGATGAGATTATGTTTCCTAGATTGCTGTTCTCTCTTTCAGAGAGAGAGAGAGTGCTGGGAGCACAGTCCTGCAGGAATGAATGAGAATCAGCTGTCAGAAAAGCATTTTGATCAATGATGTTTTTGTTCCTTTGTTTGTCACTATAAATCAGCATTGCAGGGGACAAGAAACAGCATCCATTCACTGTGAAACTCAGCCAAAGGATACATGCTGAAAGAGTTTGAAAGTAGCAGCAGTCCTAGCTGTGGTGAAATGTGATGCTGAATAGACAGACGATGCCTTATTATGGTATGGCATGTACCCTGGAACTAGAACTAGGACTGAAGTGCTTCAGCCCAAGCAAGGTCAGCGTTAGTGAGTTTGTTAGGGCTGTCATACCATCACTTTTAGAAAATAAAATATATACTGTTAATATACAGCAGTTTCTGGCATTCATTAAACACTAGTGGCCAAAATGTGGATTGATTGATTATTTGATTTCTATACTGCTTAATATATTTAAAATATTTCTAAGCAGTGTACTGAAGCAATGACAGACAACCTATCATTTTACAAAAACACACAGTTACATTAATACAAAGTTACTAATATATTTATATAAAATGCCCACAAATATGCAATTTGGGGTGCCGTGTGAGATCACAGCTCCCCAAAAGTGCTTTTTCGAGGCAAATTGTGTGAGATCATTATGCCTAAAATGGCTGCTATGCTCTCACAGGAAAAACCCAGGGTGTCCTAATTTTCCCTAGACACTTGTGGGGGTATGCCCTTATTTGGCTGGATGCCACATCTTCATAGAAAGGAGAGCAATAGGCCGGAGGGTTTGGGCTGCTGCTGGAAGCTGGAGAGACAGAGACTTGTCTTGCTCTGTGCTGGGCCCTGAGCTATAGCAAGATTTGTTGAAGCGTTAATACTGTAAACCCTTCCATTCTAGGGCTAGGTTGTATATAAGTGTAAATAAACATGTATATACCCTAAAGACACCACAGTCTCTATTCACCTTCACTCCAAGGCAACAGAACTCTGGATAGCTGTAGGCACCCTTGAAGTTTCTCATTGCTTGGAGACTGGGGTGCACACAAAAATATTCTTCTAGCAAAACAGTAAGCATTTTTTTAAAAATGTGTGTATTCACTGGGTTGAAAGAAGACAACCTGCTCACACTGGAGAATATAGAGCTCCCACCTGGCTAGATAATGGAGACTGAGCAGAGAATTTGTGTTGCTTGCTGGATATATAGGTTTCAAGGAGAATATATTGGTTGTAGAATTAGTGAAGAAATAGTTATGCTTAAGCAGGAAAGGGGTTGCTAGCTGGTAAGAAGGAGAGAATGAAAAATAGTCAGGCCTTCTCCTAACAAAATGCCGACTTAAGGAAAACACAGCCAGCTATCAGCTGACCCAGCAAAACATAATAAGGTGTGTATTTAGTTCCCTGCTGTCTCCCTCATTCCTTAAATGAAATGTCAGCAGAATGCATGTAGGTGCGAATGTGTGTCTTAAGCTGTATCACAACACTGAGAAAACAAAAGTGTCTGTATTTCCACACACCTTCACTTGCTCCCACTTTGTGGCATCCATACTTTGTTGTGGGTGCCTTGTGAAATACACCCCAGTAAGGTGTGCAGTACTACAGGTAAATGTACTGCTTCAACTTTACGTCGACATCGCATGCAAAAGAAATGGATGAGAAGCACACATAAATCAAAGTGACTACAAGTGCCAACTCACACTGCTCTGCTAACAGTGGCATTTATGGATGGCAAGGGTGGAGAAATTTAATTCAGTTCACGTTCAAAGGTGAACCTATCTAATTCACACTTTCTCTGAAACAAAACACGAACTGAAAGACAGCCAGCCTTCGAAATTCGCACTTCTCTAACTTTTGCAAAGCAGTTCTCCAGTTGTATCTTTTGTGGACACAATTGCATCTACTAGTGTGAAATGTGTGCTTATAAAAACATATATATGCAATAATAACATTGGATTGTATTAGGTAACATTGCTTTACAAATGTATATTGTAGGCTGAACTGCATACAAAAATGTGAATATTAAGGGAAATCTGCACTACAATGCTAATGAACTTTTATAGGTTTTTCTTTTATATATATATATATAATTGTGAGCTGATGTGTAAAGGAGGAAAACTGAAAAGTGAGAAACCAGAGCCTTGTGCAGAAGATATATAATCAGAATTAAAGAAATCTGAACCCAGGAATTTGTCCTAAGCTCACATACTTCCATTATATAACAGTGATAGTTGTTTCTCTCAGCCTCTCTTAAAATATATAGTTGGAGATGTGTTTTAGAAATAATTGATTTTTAGAAATTAGGGGTGGGGCGCATAAATTGCAACTTCCACCAGGGTTATAGGGAATGTGCATGGAGCTTTGAATGGCTCAATCCACAGCAACTCTGGTGTGGGTGGAACATTAGATTGATGCATTTTGCATATGCAGTTTTAGGTCTTTGGTATCAACCACTGCTAATGGTATAATTTTAAGTGCATAATGTTTGGGCTTGGGTTTACTTCAGGGCAAACCGATGCAATTAGAGACACATTTCTCTGCATCTGAAGCCAGGTGAGACTTTTCAGGGTCCAAGACTTTGTCTGCTTGAAGTTGGAGGTAGAAAATTAGAGCTGCCCTAGGCTTTCCCCTGAAACTGCAGTATTCAATATCTAGGCTGATTGATTATTCTGCACTGAATTTCCCTTTGAGAAAGCTGAGAGGAAACTGGCAGTGCTTTAAAAGCTGCCTGAGCTCCTTTTTAAAAAGAACCTTGGCAGGCAAATGCTACCCTTGAGGAACCCATTTTTCAAATTTGCGACACCGACACCTTCTGTCGTGAGGACCCTGTTATCCAACAATTCTGACTTTCAGTCTGACCGCATTGTAATATAAGTGACAGGCCCAGTCTGGAAAGAGCAATAAAAGTTTGCACATTGAAGGAAAACAGAGCTCGCTTCTGTCAGAGTGGCGTGGAGGTGGTAATTAATTTAGTCTTGTATAACAGAGCAACAGAGTTTTCCGGTGCAGTTTCCACGTCTCCTTCTGCCATACAACCTTCTGGTTGAAGCTTTTTGTTTCAGAAAAATATAATTAGGCCTGCCAAGTTTCCCCATTTGGCCGGTGAGGGTATTTCAGCCAAGCCGCACCCATTTGCTCGACATCTCATGCAGGGCCAGATTTAGGTTTGATGAGGCCCTAAGCTGCTGAATGTAATGGGGCCCTTTATATGTCCAGCTGTGGTTTGTCAACAACAAATTGTCGCTGTTTCTTGTGTTGAATATATGCTACATGGTAATTTATGGACCTAATAGGTATCTAAAGCCATTTGCACATAACAAAATATGTATTTTATCAAAGTAATTGTTGAACTGAAATACAATTAAGAAGAAGTATATTAATAGTGAAATAATTATTAAGCTCTAACTGTATGTAGGTTTTATTTTATTTGTTTTTTATCTTATATTTTGGAAATGTACATACAGTTTTTTCTCCTTTAAAATTTTCTGGGGCCCCCAAGAGAGTGGGGCCCTAAGCTATAGCTTGTTTAGCTTATACGTAAATCCGGCACTGATCTCATGTCTTCTTCTAAAATGCAGCTGAGATGAAATGGGCTTTGCAGGTCCCACCAAAGCATTGTGAACAGAGCTTTGCAAGCCCCAATGACCGGCTGATCACCAAGTGTTGCAAAGCCCAGTGATTAGCACTTTGCAGAGTGCCAACAAGTGAGGCACTGTGCACAGGGCACCACATCCACTGACAGCCACTGTGCATGATCAGTGACTCTGTAAGTCTCATTGGTAGCTGCTCTGCCTATCTGGAAAAGAAGCTAGACCTATACAGGTTCAGTGCTTTACCTGCCCTGGAACAAAAGATCCGGCAGGCAGTTGCACAACAGCAGAGAACTTGAGGACAGGAGAGGAAGAGGGAAGCCGGAGTCGAGATGTCAAAATGTTGCCCAGTGATGACCCCTTTTCACAGGCGACGAGCATCTGACCAGCTTGGGTTGCGAGTCCTTTCATCCCATTCCAGTCTCAGCAGGCATCGTGGAAAACTGATTTGCAGCCCAAACCGTTACTGCTGCCTCTGCTTAGAATAAAATAAAATAAAAAGGGCATTTAAGAAAACTGCCGTGAACTCACTTCAAGCAGCAGAATAGCTTTCCTTTCTTTGGAATGCATTGCTACGAAGATTACGGAGCAAGGTCATGCTTTTCAATTCATGTACAAAATCTATAGGCCCTTGGCAGCTCCTCTCCTCCCACGCCTGCAGAGGTGGAGGAAATCCAAAGACCAAATATAGAGGATCTCTCTCCCCACCGCCGAATATATGTGTTCGATGGAAATCTTAATATTTACCTAGTATGAGCTTTGGATTTGTACATTTAAATAGGACACAGTGCCAGGTGCTCTGGAATAGATAAGGGAGTTAGGAGGTGCATTTCCACGTTAAAATATAGCCAGATTAATCTAAAGCAGTTCTTTAACAGCTCAATGCTTAACAGATTATTGCATTGCTGTGATGATGATGATGCCTGTCCATCACTCTCTATGAAAAGAAAAAAAAAACACTTGTTTTGCTTAAAACAAAAGACTTTCTGATTTCTGATGTTCCCTGCTGTGTCATTCTATATGTTCCTCTTTAATAAAGAAAGAAAGATACTGTAACCTTGCAGGCTGAAGGTCAGTTTTAATGAATACCATATTAAAGAAAAAGGAGATGGAAATGTGGGAGGGAAGGCAGATGCAAGAAGCTTGGTTAAACGTGTAACAGAGACTTGAGACATCTGGGCTCTTCAGAAAGAAGTGTGTGAGGGAGGAATAAGGATCTGATTTATTTAAGATAATTAAAATGCTTTCCAAAAAGTATGTTTTAGAGGTGGGGGTGATAGTCTAGAAACATTCAGAAATGCTCACCGCTTCCCCCTCCTGTTAAAGACAGATCTGCAGCTAAGCTTAAACGTGACATCCCCTTTCTATTAAATGGAAAGGCATGGCATTAAAATTTACAATCCGCTTCCAAGATCAAGAAGCTGGAACACCTTTCCTATGAAGAAAGACTTAAACCGCTTGAAGATTTTTATGATAAAAACTTTAAAAAGAGGGTGGCTAAGTGGGGGGTGTCAGAGGTTTTTGAAATTATGAATTATGTGGGGAAGAGTTGTGATTTCCTCTCCCATCTCTCCTAAGGGGGGACCCAGGGGGGTCACACAGTGAAATAGATTGACAGTGGATTCAACATATAATCATAGAATTATGGAGTCAAAGGGGCTTTTTTGCAGAGGGTGAACAAGGATAGTCGTAATGGCAGCAATTTGACAATGTTTCAAGTACTGAGCTGTTAGGGGATTCTAGTTCAACCTTGTGCTCAAAGCAGGATCTGCAGTGCAGGATGCAGTTCTAGCATCTCTGACAGATGGCCTTACAGTTTCTGCTTAAATGTCTCTGGCAAAGGAGAGACCACCATCTCCCAAGACAGTCTGTTCCACTCTTGCAGAGCTCTCCCACATTTCCCCTAATATCATGCCAAAATCAGTTCCCCACCCATCACTTCTAGTCCTGCCTTCGAGTCTGGTCCTCTAGACAAACCAAGGTACTGAGCTTCTTGGACTTACTGATCGGAAGTAAGTGGTTCAAATCCACACAACGGGGGTGAGCTCCCGTTGTTGTGTCCCAGCTTCTGCCAGCCTAGCAGTTTGAAAGCATACCAATACAAGTAGATAAATAGGTACTGCTGCAGTGGGAAGGTAAACGGTGTTTCCATGTGCTCTGGTACTTGTCATGGTCATCTGTGTGCCAGTAGAGATTTAGTCATGCTGGCCACATGACCCAGAAAGCTGTCTGTAGACAAACACTGCCCCCCTCAGCCTGAAAAGTGAGATTATCACCACTTCCCATAGTCGTCTTTGACTGGACGTAACCGTCCAGGGGTCCTTTACCTACCTTTTACCTTTACTTTTTCTCTGAATACGTAATCAACTTGCAAAATTTGCTGCTATGAATTGTGCTCATGGCCACTGGTTTAGTTGGCTTGAAAATGAGATTAGACAATTCTTGTGGGAGCAAGCTCCATAGAATTGATGGTATCAAATTCTTCAGGGTGTTGAAAGCAAACAGGGGTTGAAATATCTCTCCAAATTGGGTGAATGGCCACAAAAACTGATTCAATGTAAACAACTCCAAAGTGATACACATTGGTGAGCTTGCCCACATTTGAGCATTATTCAGCTGTTGGTCTATGTTTCCTTATTTGAATTAGACTGGAGGAGACCACACCCACACATATTTTAATTTGTACAAGAAGAGCAACTTTGATCTTTCCCATTTATACCAGCAGGTGGTTCCCTTTGTGTTTGTCCCTGCCTTCTAATTTGTTGATTCTGTTATACTGCTTAAGTACCAAAAGGGTTGGTGTGCAGAAAGCTGCATGCACACCCGATTTGTTTTTGGTTTTTTTAATTTCCTGCCAGGAAGTATGCAAAAGCACACTGTCAGGCAACTGTACATTCTAAACACACACTTTGGTGGTTTTCTGGTTTTGTGCAAATCTGGTGGATCAAAACTCTGAGAAGCCAAGATACAACCTGTGGATGCAAGTTCCAAGGGGTGTGTTTGTCTGCGTGTATATAGGCTGGCATCCTTCTTCTTGGATGCAGGTGGGGGGCGGTCAAGGCTTTTGGCTGTTGTGAAGCTCTTTATTAGGAAAGATTAGAAGACAAAGCAAACAAAAAGGCAATGAGAATTAGAAGATGCCCCCCTTTTTGCTATCCATCTGCTCCTGACATGGCTGTTGGCTAGCTTGACTGGCAGAATGAAGACAGCTGCTTGTCTTGTCAAAGACAAAATCGACAGGAACATAATGGGGATTGCAGTGTGTCACAGAGCATGGGAAATCAAGCTGCTAAGCATAGAACGTGATGACAAATTGAAGAGGTGTCAATTTTTGAAACGAAAGAATTGGCTGTGCAGCCTCTCTTTCTGGAAGTAGTTTGCAAGGGCTGATTGGGAAATGAAGAAATCGGTATATAGAATCTGTGGCTTAGCCAACAGGAGAAGGAAGGCAATAATTTCACCCATCAAACTACCAGCAGCTGTGTTCATAGTGTTTTCACAAGTTTCTCTTTATGGAGCATTCATGTCGAATCAACAAATGTCGTCTTTTTTTATTCAATGAAGAAGTTTGAGGGCAGCTGCGGTGAGAAATGTATGCTGCAGTTCTAAGCTCACTGAGACGAAGTCCCACAGAACTCATTCTGGCTCACTTCTGCATAGACAAGTATAGGTTTGAACTGTCAGACACATAAACCACACCCCCTTGGAGTTCATTTTATTTTATTGTAAAACCCCACCCATCAAGAATATTTTCTCCCAGAACATCATGACTTGTACCTCTGTAGACTGGTGCTCATAGGTATGAAAGCTCTCCAACACACATAAAACATCCCTTCACATAGGAAAGTAGATGATGGGGAAAGGAGTTGTAGGAGAAGAGAACCGCTGAACTGCTCAACTCAGTCTCTTTGTTAACATAATGGATGTACAATGGTACCTCGGGTTAAGAACTTAATCCGTTCTTAACCTGAAACTGTTCTTAACCTGAAGCACCACTTTAGCTAATGGGGCCTCCCGCCGCCGCTGTGCGGCCGCCGCATGATTTCTGTTCTCATCCTGAAGCAAAGTTCTTAACCCGAGGTACTATTTCTGCATTAGCGGAGTCTGTAACCTGAAGCGTCTGTAACCTGAGGTAAACCACTGTAGTGGGTCCTGTAAGCATTCTGCATGTTCAGGATTAAAGAGTTGCCATGTTGCCAGAGACAAATTGGTCGGCCTTCATCCCCATTTTACCTGGCTAAATGCTATGTCATCCTAGAGGTAGAAGAACAAGCATTTTGAGAGAGAAAGAGAAAGAGAAAGAGAAAGAGAAAGAGAAAGAGAAAGAGAAAGAGAAAGAAAGAGATTGTCCCTGGAAACCTAATGGAGTGTTAATGCTGTGACCTCATCTATCTTGTGCTCCAGTTGTGTATAAGTGTAAATAAAACCATATATCCCGAAGATATCACAGTGCCCAGTGACCTTCATTCCAAGAAAACCAAACCCTTAGTACATGTTGGCACACCTGGGAGATTGGAGCATGTGCAACCATGGTTTGCAGGTGGTAGCAAGCAGTAGTCTAACGCGGTGCGTATTTAAAACACTTTCCTGCACATACATACAACAAAATACGCAGCAAATTGCTCACAAAACAATGGGGCAGGAGGGAATCCCTTTTAAAAGCAGCCCATATCTGGTATTATATAGTGTGCACAGTATACATTTCCATATATATTCTCAGTAATGTGTCATCCATCAGCTAAAGGAAGGATAAAGCATTTTCTGTGACTTTAGTGCCAACTGAGGAGGAAAAAAAATGAATGAACAAAGCCTGAAATCATTTTTCATTCATAGCATCTCCCTAGGCCCTAGATCAATTCTCCTGAACTCTTTGGGGTATTTGCAAAAGTAAACCTCTACATTGTGTGACGTAACCATCCAAACAGCCCACAAAACTTCAGATAAGGTAGGGCATCCCACCTTTTAAAATGCAAACTTTAAAGGTCTGTCCATTTCCCCTTGTAATTCATAATAGCACATTGTCACCATTGAAGGCACAGTTGTCGAGAAACCTAAACTGTTGAAAGCTTCATACAAGACTAAACTCTGAGTAGGAAGATGGGTGCTAAATCCATTACTGCACAGTTCAGAGTTTGAAAAATGACCCATGGGTTCCGCTTTCACACCCCTTGCGCCACTGCTGCCATTCTTACTTCAGTGCCAGTCTTACAATAGCTGATGTGTTTTGGCTAGCTAAGCATGCAGAGACAAATAAGACCGAAATTGCTGCGACAGAGTGTGACTCTTTCATTAGCTGCGCAGTACATGGGCTTGCAGCCTTTAGGGGTAAATCCAAGTGGCAGCTTTATGGATTGTCAGCTGGTCGATTGGACTAGGGTAATAAATAATGGGCTGTTTTAAAAGGCCCCCTCCTTCTGTTACAAATCTGGTTTGCTTTGGTTTGAGGTGCTAGGCTGTGTATACACCAGAGTGTTAATGCATACATGAGCCCATGCCTATTTTTGAGCATGTTAAGTGTTTTCAATTAAACTCTATCTCAGTGTTTCCTGCCCACACCAGTGCCTGGGGCCTGATGAGGTGCAGCCATACTGTATGCTGTTGTTCTTTCCGCTCAATTAGTCCTTTCCCACCTACCCTGATTTCTGGAAACCTGAGCTCCATTGTGGAAATGCATGCAGGAATTTGCAGAGGCGGAGCTAGGTGCTCTGGTACCAGGAGTGGCACACATGCTGTGCACCTGGGGGCGGGGCTAGCCATGCTCGTCCCAGGGGAGCTAGCTGCCTAGCCACGATTCTCCCCCGACTCCCGAGCTGTCAAAATGACAGCTCCCCTTTCCCCTGACAGGGTAGTGTCCCGAGCCGTCGGGTGAAGGGGGGAGCTGCGCCACTTTGCCAGCAGCCTTCCCCCTTCATTTTGACAGCTTGGGAGTCGGAGGAGGCTTGGGAGTTTGTGGGTGCACGCGCGCCGTGCCGAATGTCACCCCCCTCAGTATGACCCCTGGGACAGACCGCCCCCACCGCCCCCCTTTCTCCACTACTGGGAATTTGTTTACCTCTGCATGCAGCCATTTTAAAAAAAATTCAAGTTCATGAGTTTATTGTTCCACCAAAGGCCATGACAAACTTGTATTGGGCAATTTTTGTTGGCATCTGTCTGTCTCAAGAGACAATGGAGTGCATCTCCAGGGGTGAAGTCAAAGCACTATATCTGTAGCAGCGAAGCGATTCTATCCAGAGCAGCCAATCCCTTAGTTGATATTATTCAAGGTCAAAGCAGAGCTCAGTTTATTTACTTTTGAGATACAAGTTTTCCTATACACAGACTTACACACAAAAAATGTGTGTGTTGCGCCTCTCAGCACCACCAACCCACCAAAAAGCACCTTGCCCATGGAAGTAGGGGCAGAAGTGATAAATGAACTAGAGATGGTGAGGGAATTTAATTCAGTTTTCATTTAAAGGCGAACTTGCCTGATTTGTACTTTCCAAAACAAGATGTGAACTGAGATGCAGCCGCCCTTTGAAGTTTGCATTTTTCTAAATTTTGCAGTGTAGTTCTCCAGCCAAGTAATACATGCAAAAAATATAAATATATGTAGGGGCATACAGAATATAACATACAGAAACACTTTGCAAAAATGTTTATATTATAAATTATTAAAATTGCCTACAAAGATGCACATATTAGGAGGAATTCATTCTAAAATGCTGATGAATTTTCATGAGTTTTTAAATATACTGCCAGTAGTAGTTCTGCCTCCCTGAACTTTTAGCATGAGAAGGCACTCTTTTAGGCTGGGTCAAGGGAGAGCTCTTCCCCTTCTGACTGCAACACCTGTAGCACAGCAGATCAGGGGTTTGGACTGCAGTCTTTATTTCCATTCTAGCCATGAAAATTACTTTAAACACCTCCTATTCAACACTTACTGATAACTTCTAAAAAGAGAAGCATTCTCTTAACATTGCCAAGATACCAAATGGCAGAGCCTGTTGGCATGAGAACATGAAAAAGCATGGAGACTTTGGAGAGCATTGCAACAAATGATAGGAGTCTTGTGTTCCAATTATTATTCACACTTAACTGACAAAAGCTGCTCCCTTGTGAGTTGCTTGACAAGCAATTTGCTGTTGGCAGGGATGAAAATCACCAAGTGTTTTGTTCCATCAGAAACTCACAAAGTTCTTTCCTTCCCCCTCTCAGCCTCTCACTCCCACTCCCTCATCTTCTCTGTTCCTGTTGCTTCTTTGTGAAGTTCAGCTGAAATGAGCATATAATGGGGAAATCTGAAAGCCAGTAGGACCCATCGAATAAATATTGTACAAAACCAAAAACAAAAAATGGACATATCTCTTCCCACCACCTGGCAATATATGGGAGAACTCTCCCCTGTGGAAATTCTTTATGCATTTGAGGCTGTCCTTATAGTTCTCCACGCAGAATGCATAGTTTTTTGAAGTGGACCTTTGGAAGCAGTCTAAGGCCTTTTAATTTGGCCTGGTTTTTGGTGGCAAAGATTTAACAAGCTGATGCTGGGATTTGGATATATTTTAAACTGTTGGCATTTTGATGAATGAATGTCCGCCCAACTGGCAGTCTACAGAGAACCACTGACTCCAATCTGATTTCGTCTATCAAACAGGAGTGTTTGGGTTGAAAACTGCAGTAAACCCAACTTCTAGTCTGGAAGTGCTGCCAGTGACATACCGTATTTTTCACCCTATAGGACACACTTTTTCCCCTCCAAAAATGAAGGGGAAATGTGTGTGCGTCCTATGGGGCGAATACAGGTGTGCACCGACCCCTCTCGCTCTCCAGGCTTCAGGAAGCTTTCTGCAAGCCTTGGGAGCCCGGCGCGACTTCCTGCCGGGCTCCCAAGGCTTGCAGACAGCAGCCTGCAGCCCGAAACCTGGGGAGCGCAGCGGAGCGCGGCCTGGGCTTTGGGCAGATATCCGCAAGCCTTGGGAGCCCGGTGGGAGTTCCCATCAGGCTCCCCAGGCTTCCAGATAGCAGCCTGTTCTGGGGGCTGGGGTTGGGGGAAGCTCAGGCTTTCCCCGCCCCAGCCCCGCGCCTGGGGGGAAAATAATATTTTTCCTTTATTCCCCCCCCCAAACTAGGAGCGCCCTATGGGCCGGTGCGCCCTATAGGGTGAAAAATACGGTAGTTTGGTCTGCATGGAGGGTAGTATGGGAGGGAGGGAATGGATGGAGTAGACATGTGCATTCAACTGTCTAACTGTGTCACCCAGGATATTACAACCACAGAGATAAGAAAAGAAGAGTCCTTCCATTATCTGGAGAGGTTACTTCCTGGTTCGCATGGAGAAGCCATTTTCAATGGAGCCCAGCGACGGAAGCATGCAGCTGTATTGAGGTAGCAGTGGATGTTGAAATTTTGTGCCCCTAACCATTTTGCAGTTGGTGCAACCACCCCTGTGGCTCCCCCATGCTATGCCACTGAGTGCTGATGACCACATCAGGTTTCATTGTGCTTTGATATTAATGCTTGATCAATAAGTTTTCTTTATTATAATTGCACCAGGCATTATATGCACATGTGATATCTGCATCCTTTCACTATTCGATCCTTGCAAGCCAAGCTGCAGGGAAACAATCAGTTTCAAAAGCCAGTTACAGTGGTACAAGCCATTTTGTTTAGGTACTTCTATGGCTAGAAATGAGTACTGATAACATGTTTGTCAAAATTAGGATTAAAACAAGATGGGTCATTTTAAATTCATTTTGCGACACTAGAATAAATTTGCTTCCGAACCAGAAATAATTTTTCAATGACAAGTCCTGCCGCCGAAATTAGCAAATTTTAATGGGTGCAACATTTGCTGCAAATATTCAGTTCTGCTGGAAGCTGGTCAATGCAGCCAAGTTTCTGAGTGCTAATGTCCATAGCAATAGCAGTGGGAGCTGCGCAGTGTTCCAGCACAAAAGTTAATTGACCTGCAGACCACTTTTAGAACAAAAGAGTATATAATTTAATCTTCTGAGCCTTTCAATACAACTGCTGTGCACTCATAATGCCTCTGTGTTCTTACATGACTACCATTTACCACAATCACTACTTACAGTGAATGCTAATTTTAAATATAGGAAGACAATAAAGAGATGTTTCTGAGTGGGGACTGTGGTTTAATCCCTGGAGAGGAGGAACAGAAGGGTCAGGCGGATTTCTCCCATTGAACACTTATCACAAAAAAGAAAACCTACCTGTTGCTGCTTCAAGAGCAGTGGACCAAGGGCTACATGTGGCCTCCGGCTTTATTTCATGTGGATAGGGGGAGCTTGGAAGAAGATGAGGGGGATGAAGGAGAAAACCCAGGGAAAAAATGGAAAATGGAAGAAGTGATGGAAAGGGGGGGGGGGGAAACACTGTTACAGTTGTAACTGTTACTGTCATGCTTTGGCATGAGCAATCTTTTCCCATACTACCAGGCAGGCAGCTGCGGAATCAGGGAGTGAGACAAGAGAGGAAGAGAGAGAATGGGTCCTGTTGAAAACCCTGGTGAGCCACAGCCAGTAGAGGTACCGACTTGGGCCCCAGAATGTGCTGTCATGACGTCGTGTTCACATGCTGCTTCCACTCTCCAGCACCACTTCCTTGCTTCTGTGGTGGTGGGATGGTGAAATGTGGGTGCATGTCTGTGGCCATAGTGGGTCTCAACAGAGACCCAGAGGTGGAGGCCCCAGCCCAATCACCACCACAGCACTGGAGGGCTAGAGGGAAGGCAGTGGGCAGTGGTGGTGGGCAGAGGCCGGCCATCCACAGTGAAAATGTTATGGGTGCCCAGGCCCCCAGGGCCCCCTGGAGATGGCGCCAGTAACTGCCAATCAGTGTAGATATATATGTGACTTTGTATAAGGCACAATCCTGTGTTTCTACAGTCCCCCCCCCCCCCTGCTTCTGTTGCTCTTACTAGATTGGAGCTGCATGAAAGTTTCAGCTGTGCCTGCTGAGTTTTTAATATTGATCGCTTTTCTGATGATGTGGTTGTTTATGAGTATTGTATAAGTTGCCTTGAGGCCTATGGTCAAAAGGTGGGATCAGAATATTTTAAGTCACTCAAACAAGTAAAGTTAGTGAAGGGAAGAAAATGTGTTTGGAATAGGAAGGTATCTAGGTATAAAGGTAAAGGTAAAGGTACCCCTGCCCGTATGGGCCAGTCTTGACAGACTCTAGGGTTGTGCGCCCCTCTCCCTCTATAGGCTGGGAGCCAGCGCTGTCCGCAGACACTTCCGGGTCACGTGGCCAGCGTGACAAGCTGCGTCTGGCGAGCCAGCGCAGCACATGGAACGCTGTTTACCTTCCCGCTGGTAAGTGGTCCCTATTTATCTACTTGCACCCGGGGGTGCTTTCGAACTGCTAGGTTGGCAGGCGCTGGGACTGAACGACGGGAGCACACCCCGCTGCGGGGATTCGAACCGCCGACCATGCAATCAGCAAGTCTTAGGCGCTGAGGTTTTACCCACAGCGCCACCCGCGTCCCATCTAGGTATAGGACAGTATATAAATTCAATAAATAAATAAATGGTGATTTATTATGGTCCAAATAAGCCATGTTTTTCAGGGTGTGGAATACCTGTTATCATATGTGCATTACTTATCCAAACATCCGAACAACCCCAACTCCCAGACAATGCAGCCCTTTTAATTCACATTTCATCCCCCACCTGCCCACCTTCTCTCTCACAGTCCCCAGGTGCCCCTGTCTTCACCTGGAGGGGGCATAATTCACCTCTTCCACATTTTGGTTATTTCACATTCCCAGACATCATCTAACAAACCCCATGAAAAGCTTATACCATAATTAAGGTACCATAAAACAATGCACCCCTACCCCCCTGCAGCAGATTAACATGTCCACCCCATTGGAAATGATGGGGAGGTATCTTTCACCAGAATTTTATGCAGGAAAACATAATATGCAATGCCAACACTGGCAGCCATTCCATCAGGCTGTGACAGAGGGATGGCAGGACCAGCTCTGCTGAAAGACCTGCGCCGTCATGCCATCCTTCCCTCTACTATCCCCTGGAGGAATATATATTTTACTGGGCTACAACAGAAGGAATTATGGTAAGCAAGGACACTCCTTTGTCTCTGCTGAGAGGCAGGTTCCATTCAGTTCTCCTTGAAAGGTTCCTATTCCAGCTGGCCCTTGTAAGAACTTTTGTAACTAAGAAGTCATCTCTGAGTTTGCTCGTTTCATCTGCTCCCCCCTTTCCCCTCCTTCTTTTTGTGTTTTGCCTCTTAGGTTATAAGCCTGAGGGTAGAGACTGTCTTATTACTGATCTTTGTTACAGATCTTTTTTGTCGATCTTTGGGAGCTACACTGGGAGCCTTTTTTTTAGCTGAAGAGCAGGGTAAAAAAAAATGCTTCAAATAAATAAATAAGTTTCCTCAGGTGAATTGCCTGGTAATGACTGAGGAAGTTCAAGGGATGTGTCTTCATAGGAATTAATTAGGAGAGGATGGCTTGGAATTTGAAAACACTAAAACTAGGGGGGAGGGGGAGAGAGAGAGAGGAAGAACAACAGAATTAGTTTGGGGACAGAGAAAAGAGAAGGTCATTCTACAACCTCAATGCCCAATTTTCTATATATGTAAATAAATAAAATATTACAATAAGATGCAAGTTTCCTGAGGTAACCCAATTCAGGTACTCATCCTGGCTCTGGAATGCCTAAGGGATATGGGAAGCAATGCAATAATATTATGCCCTGAGAAATGGCAGGGGCAGAAAATACCTCTGAAGCCACAATTATTTCTGCTGATTCTAAACAGGCATGCAATACTAGGTATGCTTATTATTTATTTTTATCTATTTATAGATAAGTTCACAACCAGAACCTACAGAAGCAGAATGCAGTGAGATAAAAGATGTCTGTTTACTCAGAAATAACCCCCACTGGGCTTCCTCCCAAGGAAGTGTGCTGAGGACTGCAGCCTTCACATCATTTTCCAGAGGAATTGTGAGCCAGTGCAAAGGCAAAACGGAGAGAAAATGCTGTCCGTTTGTCATGGATGTGGAGGGTTACGCAACTCGTCCCCAGGTCTGCATAACAACAGCTCTTCCTGCTTATTGAGTCAGTGAGATATCTCTGCAAAGCACAATAAGTTTGGTAAAATGTCACTTCATTTTCTAGGAAGTGATCCTAATCTCTCTGAATTCTCTTGCCGGCAGGTGGTGCTCCCTCCTGAGCTCTGCCCTGCCTGCCTTCTCCAAGCCCAGTGGATTGATCACAAGCGCCAGAAGAGCAATCTGTTGGAAACAGGTTTGTTCCTCCTGCAGCTCCCTCCCCCCCACTGCTGCCGCCTCTGGTCTGAAGAGGTTTGTTTTCAAAACATCTGTGATTACTGCTGTGCATTGAGCAAGATTGCTCCGTCCTGTACTTCATCTATTTTCCTTCCTCTTTTGCATGGTGCCAACTCCACACACAGCCTGGGGCATGGATGGAGAAGAAAGCCACTTTTGACCTGAAGTGAAGCATTGCCAGGAAAGTTAAAGTAATGGACTGAAGAACAGACTTTAGGCAACCCTGAAGTCATTTCTAGTATTTGCCTGACATGCAGCCCTGCAGCACTGAGGTGAGCTACCTGCAGCCCAAGTGTTGTATGCCACCCTCGGCTGAATTTTATGTGGGAGGAAATAAAAATGAGGGCAGGGGTGGGGAAAGGGTGGTAGAAAGAAAGAGAGAAAATGAGGTGACGGAAAGAGAGAGAAAGATAAAAGGGATGCCCCACCCACTTTTGACTCTGGCTCCACCCACTGATGCCATGCAGGCCCCAAGATATTATGCCTCAGGGGGTGTGGCCTTGACAGAAAGAGAAAGGGTTTCCAACTTCTGGCAGCATCTTAAAACCAATGAGCTGGGATGGCAGTGGCGGCATTTATTTAAAGTGGTGCCTCGGGTTACATACACTTCAGGTTCCATATGCTTCAGGTTACAGACTCCGCTAACCCAGAAATATTACCTCGGGTTAAGAACTTTGCTTCAGGATGAGAACAGAAATTGTGCAGCAGCAGTGCGGTAGCAGCGGGAGGCCCCATTAGCTAAAGTGTTACCTCAGGTTAAGAACAGTTTCAGGTTAAGAACGGACCTCCAGAACAAATTCAGTACGTAACCAGAGGTACCACTGTAATGATATCACTGTCCCCCCCACGTATAGAGTAGATCAGGGGTCAGCAAACTTTTTCAGGAGGGGGCCGGTCCACTGTCCCTCAGACCTTGTGGGGGCCGGACTATATTTTGAAGAGAAAAAAAATGAAAAAAATCCTATGCCCCACAAATAACCCAGAGATGCATTTTAAATAAAAGCACACATTCTACTCACGTAAAAACACCAGGCAGGCCCCACAAATAACCCAGAGATGTATTTTAAATAAAATGACACATTCTACTCATGTAAAAACACGCTGATTCCCGGACCATCCACGGGCTGGATTTAGAAGGCAATTGGGCTGGATCCGGCCCCCAGGCCTTAGTTTGCGTACCCATGGAGTAGAGGGAAGTGGCTTTCATATCAATTCTAAGAGGAGCCCTAGTGGACCTCAGACCAAAGGCCCATCTAATTAAGTGTTTCCCACAACGAGCCAACTCAGGGCTGGCCCAAGATATTTTGGCACCTGAAGGCGAATCACAAAATGGTGCTCCCCCATGCCAGGGAAGGTGGGGTGAGTGAAGATCTATATCAGGAACAAGGGGGGAGGGAATAAAGAGCTGCATGGGGAACAAGGGTGGGGGGAGACTGGCAGCAGCTGTAGAGGCTGCTGTAGAAGCAGCAGATTTGGCCTCCAAGGAGTGTGCCACAGCCATCGCTGCCGTGAAGGCAGCAGTGGCAGCAATGGGCAATACATTCCGTGGAGGTTGGATCGGTTGCTCCTGTGGATCTGCTGCCTGAGGCAGTTGCCTCACCTTGCCTCATAGGTGGGCTGCCCTGAGCCAACCAAATGCTTCTAGGAAGACCACTAGTCATACATGAAGCGTATTTTCATCCCCTGCTGTTGCTCTCCAGAAACTGATACCCTGAGGTAACCTGGAACGTGTATAGAGCTATTATGACCAGCTGAATGCTCATCTTGTTGGCCACACAAATATTCCCCTTTCCCCTCAGCCTGATTCTGATACCAGAAGTGATCCAGGCTGGGACAAAAGTAGATGGGCCAGCTGTCTACAAAGCTCTCCTCACCCAGACACCCCGTTTTGTTGCTAAAATCACACACATAAACCACCACCACCCACCTTACACATGAACAAGGCAGACCTGTGATGCCACATCTTGTGGTTGGGAACCTAAAGGCCCTAATTCACTAAAGCAGCATCAAACTTCTGCCCCGTTCACCTTTATCTCATACTGGATCACTTCTTGTATCAGAATCAGGTGGGGGAGAGGAATGAAATTAATAGGAAAACTTGTTGGCCAGGTGATGAAATATAATGCTCATTAGCATGAAATCCTTTTTTAAGGGGAAGTTCTGTGACATTTGTCTTCTTTGCAAATTATGATAAATGTTGAGAAACAAATAATTATGGAGTTGCCACAGCTAAGTGTAAACTCCACTGATGATTATAACTTCCCACATGGACTTGATGCTGACCTGCAACTTATGTTTAGAAGCTTTCACATTTTGCATGGTCACTACGGAATTATCCCTCCATCTTCATGTTACTGATGAGAGAAAATGTGTGTGTGCACGCACACACACACATTCACAATAAAATAAAATTGCACTCTAAAAATAATGCAACAAAAACAGCGGTTTTGAAAAGGAACGTATCATTTTCTACACACCACCAATTGCTGAAAGCTCTCCAACTCCTTTCCTCGCAAAGTGCTAGGGAACAAAATAATTGCATAATTAGTAATGAATCTCACACGTCATGGAACATGGAGCAAGTACAAAATGTTTCACTTCAGTCTTCTGAAGTGGCAATATACTGTTGTTGTTTTTTTAACACACACACAAAAAAATTGGTTTGAATATATCCATAGCCACACTAAGAAATCCTTGAAACACACAAAGAGAATTTCTGTGTATATAGCTGACAAGGAGGCGTTGTCTTCTTTTTCTAACAAACATAGGCCAGGATCCAAAGAACCATGAAGCTGGTTCCCTGCGACCAAGGATGCTCTTCCTTTCTGTTTTTTCAGCGGCACATGCCTGTGCCAGGTTGCCCCTTAAACCAAGGGGATATTAATAAGCACACTTTGAGATATGGCAGGTGGGGCTAGCTAGACAAAGAAAGTGGGTCAAAACCTTCACTAGACTTGCCCAGTCTCTGCTTCTCTGAATCTCTACCAACAAGAAGAAAACTAGATTCTGGCTGGCTAGTATGTATGAAACCGTAAGTCAATGCATCAGGGGCAGAAATAGCAGGTGCCCTTATAACCAGCTTGGTTTGTTCACTCACCTGCATCACCAACATCATATTGTTCTGTACACAGAGCAACTAGGGCCAGCCGTATTTCTCAACATTTTAAGAGACCCCTGTTTGCCAGAGGATGCTGCCAAATGGCCCTTGTCCATGGCAGAGGGATCGGAGACTTAGATAGAAAGAGGGTGTTTATGAAAAGAGATGTTCCCTGTTGGGGCATGTGCAGAGTGCCAATAGCACAGAAAAATGCCAGGCAATTCTAGGTAGGGTCAGCCCCTTTACTGACAGTATAATACAGTTCTACAGCTTATAGGTTACATACAGTTGTAATATACAGTCTTTCTAGCAGCATACAATCTCCTTGCAGTGTTCCAACACAGACTAGGCTCTGGGCAATGGCCAAGAACAAACTTCCTCCAAATACAAGTACAGTGGTACCTCGGGCTAAGAACTTAATTCGTTCTGGAGGTCCGTTCTTAACCTGAAACAGTTCTTAACCTGAGGTACCACTTTAGCTAATGGGGCCTCCTGCTGCTGCAGCGCCACCGCCACACGATTTCTGTTCCCATCTTGAAGCAAAGTTCTTAACCCGAGGTACCATTTCTGGGTTAGCGGAGTCTGTAACCTGAAGCGTATGTAACCTGAGGTACCACTGTATATTTATACCTTATATTGTGCTGAGTCACTCTCACATGTTTGCTGACGCACTCTCACATGCTTAACTAGTCACAGGTGAAGGACAAACACACCCAAAATTAACCAGCACACCTAACTTAACCTTCTCTTGTCCCTTTTCCCTGCATGGATAAACCCATTATACATTAACATTTCTCTCTTCTAGGGTTGCCATATTTCAAAAAGTGAAAATCTAGACAGAAAGGTTGTTAAATTGTTGGGGTTTTTTTGCCTAAAGTTGTTGAATTTCCCTCCCTGAAATTTATGAGCTATTTTTAATGAAATTCATCAAAATTGACTCTACTGACATGGGCTGCCATATGACTGGATTTTCTCGGACATTAAAGCGATTTCTGTTTACAAGGGCTGAATACTGGCTATGTCCAGGAAATTCCAGATATATGGCAACCCTACCGCTTCACCGCAATCTGTTAAACCTGCCAGAACTAGGTCTGGAGTAGCACTGGTGGAATATGGACTCCCAGTTGAAGAAAAGTAACATGTATTTGTTCATTTGTTATTATAGACATCAAAGCGGAGCATTTTCTAGGGTTCTAAGGTAGGTGGGAGACTCCTTGAGGTGGAATGCAAACAGGGAAAGAGGACAGAATTAGTGCACTAGTTTTTTGTCAGTGTCACCCCACATGTTAAGCTGGACACTTGACGAGGACTTGAGACTGGGACCAATGCAGGCTGCACGACAGGTTCACTATTGTCTCTCTTTTTTTGAATACATTTTTATTAATTTTAACATACAAATTATAAAACGTACCACACAAATTATTACAAATACACTTTTTTTTGGACTTCCATCAGCACCTCCAATGATCTTCCGACTTAACCTCTTTTTATGCATTACTTAATTTTATATTGTCTTTACCTCTCTTAACTTATCATCTCCCCTTTTCCATTTTTACAATATTTCCAACAATACTCCTCACAGAACTTCTTGCAAACCTACAAATGTCGTCTGATCATCACAAATACCGCCAGAGCGGTACCTATTTATCTACTTGCACTTTGACGTGCAAGTCGAAAGCATGTTTTTTGAACTGCTAGGTTGGCAGGAGCTGGGACCGAGCAATGGGAGCTCACCCTGTCACGGGGATTCGAACCGCCAACCTTCTGATCGGCAAGCCCAAGAGGCTCAGTGGTTTAAACCACAGTGCCACCCACGTCCCTACATGGTATATATTGGATGCCAAAGAAAGCTTTGATCTGATGCACAAATGACCAAACATTTGTTAACGGGCTCGACACATGGATCAGTGCAACTGCATGAAATGTTTTCCTGCCAGCGCTGGATACTGGGAGACACACCTCTGCAGGAGTAATGATCTGCCAGGGAATGGCTTCAGGAGACATGGATGTGGTCCAGTGGCATCTGCGCAATGCAGACTGCAAGCTGCTCAGAGAGATGGTGTAATGCAGAAAATGTCTGTATGGGCAACATGAAGGACACACTTTCAGAATGAAAGGGTCTTGGAGTAGGACCCTTCTGTATCTGGCATGCATTTGCATGGGTTATGGTTCTTGGTTCATAGAAAACCTGAACAATGGAAGGGGAAAATGTGAGGAGTCTAAAAAGTTCATTAAAAAAAATCACAACCTATAGGCAGTAAAGGATCCAGGCAACAATTATGCTGATTTTGTATAGTATTCCTCTCATTGAGGCACCAGATGATGTTGATGAAATCTGTTGCAGTTGATGGAGCATGGTCTCAGGAGTTCTGGCAATGAAATTATAATTTCTCTTTGTCTCCTCTGCTACATATATATGGTTGTTTAGCTCTTGTTTACCAGGAGGGGGAGTAGGAGGACTACAGAGTAACAGGGAAGTCTTCAGACACCATTTATTCTCTTTTATTGAAACCCTAAGTGCTTATACTGTCATCACCGAGCTGAGAACACAAAGCAGGCATGATTGAGTTGAAAGGTAAATGGCTTGGGGGCGGGGGCGTTGAGCAGGGAAGAAAGACATTCTGCTACTCATTCTGGAGGGTTTGCTAGGCCTCGTATACAACGTATTTATAAAGGGCTCCACATTCCTGCAACGACACACCTGATCCATAAGAAACACAAGGAAATACATACTGTTATTATTTTTGCTTCAGGTTCTTTTAGGACATTCTATGGTACAGCTGAGAGGTGTTCAGGAAAAGACTTTAAATTGTTACTGGTACAGCCAGGGCTTTTTTCAGCCTCTCAGGTGGGCGCCATTGTCATTATAAGGGAACAAGGGAGGCATTCATGGTGAGTTCTGGAACTTCATTTTCTAGAAAAATAGCACTGGGTATAACTGGTGCTCACGCCTCCTCCTCCCCCTCTTTTTTAGGAACTAGAAGTTGCACCCCTGCTCCCTCTGCTCACCAACTCCGCTGCCATTCCCCCCACATTAACTCCCTTCCCACTCCATGCAACTATTAAGCATGCTTTCCACCTTCCCAACTCCTATACCCAATTTTCCAAAACCACTGCTCTCTTCTATCCTGCAGTTTCAGTTCTGCCCATTTACACCCTCACCCCATGCCCAGGCCTCCTCTGTTCCATTATTGATTAAATTCCAATAACTACCCTTCATCTGAGGATCACAGGGCGGTTTACAATATAAAAACACAAAAATACATAAAAGCAAAAACAGTACCCCCCCCCCCATAAATCAGCAAAAGGCCTGGTAGAAGAGGAATGTTTTTTTCTGGTGCCTAAACAATGGCGCCAGAGACATCACCTTGCCAACAAAGGTCCCTATAGTTAAAGCTATGGTTTTCCCAGTAGTGATGTATGGAAGTGAGAGGTGGACCATAAAGAAGGCTGATCGCTAAAGAATCGATGCTTTTGAATTATGGTGCTGGAGAAGACTCTTGAGAGTCCCATGGACTGCAAGAAGATCAAACCTATCCATTCTTAAGGAAATGGCCACCTCATGAGAAGAGAAGACTCCCTGGAAAAGACCCGATGTTGGGAAAGATTGAGGACACAAGGAGAAGGGGACAACAGAGGACGAGATGGTTGGACAGTGTTCTTGAAGCTACAAACATGAGCTTGGCCAAACTGTGGGAGGCAGTGGAAGACAGGAGTGCCTGGCATGCTCTGGTCCATGGGGTCACGAAGAGTCGGACATGACTAAATGACTAAACAACAATAACAACAAATGGCGCCAGGCAAGCCTCCCTGGGAAGAGTAGCCCACAAGCAGGAAGCCACCACAGAAAAAGCCTGTTATTGTGTTGCCACCCTCTGGACCTCTTGTGAAAACACACAAAAGAGGGCTGGCTTGCCTGACAGTGAGAGGCTCAGCAGGTGGAAGGCTAACATGAGGGACAGGGGAGCTGTAGATGTCAAGAAGATTGAAATCTCTCTTCTTACCCCCCCCCCAGTTCATATTCTTACCACAAATAGCAGTCTCAAGGTTCCTGAACCACACTTTATTGGTGTATAACCCCCTTGCATGCAAACCAACCCCACAGAAGCCTCCTGCATCTTCCTCCTTGCACACATTGCAATGACTAAGCAAGGGGAGCTGCACAAACAGGGGAGGAGGAGAGGGGCACAGCCCCTAATTTGATACATACAGTAGTACCTTGGTTCTCAAATGCCTTGGTACTCAAACACCTTGGTTCCCAAATGCCCAAACCCCGGAAGTAAGTGTTCCTGTTTTCAAATGGTTTTCAGAAGCCGAACGTCCAATGCGGCTGTCGGCTATTGTTTCTAGGGCGCCTGCACCAATCAGAAGCCATGCCTTGGTTTTCAAACATTTTGGAAGCCAAATGGACTTCCGGAATGCATCAAGCTAGAGAACCAAGGTACCACTGTATTTGGTGCTTTCGTTTTTGCTATTTATTTTGCGTTTTTGAGGCTTTTTTGGTTAATTTGTTTTTGTGACTGTGTGGAACCCTGTTCAGCTACTGATTGATTGATTGATTGATTGTGTGACTATCATCAGTACAGGTAAGATTTTAATTTTTTTTATCATCTACAATACTGTCTTATTTATTTTATAGTACAGCACATTGATTATTGCTTTCATTTTATGGATCAATGGCCTCGTTAGATAGTAAAATTCACGTTTAACTGCTGTTTTAGGGGTTGTTTTTAAAAGTCTGGAACAGATTAATTTGCATTACCAAGTGCACCTTGGTTTTGGAATGCTTTGGTTTTGGAACAGACTTCCGGAACGGATTAAGTTTGAGAAGCAAGGTATCACTGTATAGAGAAAAAACTGTGTTTCCCTACCTCCTATTGCTCCTGCCGTGTCTGATTCTTGTTAGAGAAAGACACTGTAACACCGCAACAGATGCACAAGCACATTCTTCCATTCCCTCTGTCTCTTGTCACTCCGAGCTTTGAAAGGGTTTTGGCTCTTTTAAAGAGATTAGCAACTGCCTCAGCTAGAGACAGGGATGTGTGAATATGGAATTAGGCAAGGGAGATGCAGCATCAAATAATGGCTGGCATTTGCAGATACATAGCACTGTAATTGGCAGGGTCACTGTGATGAGGTCTACATCTGCACTGTTTCCCAGACCCCAAATCTGTTTTTAGTACCAAAGCAGACAAAGTGAGGTGTGAATTTTAAAAAGGTGCCTCTGAGCATAGGAGTAGTACCTTTCTCTCACCAGGGAGCAATCACACAGCCTGTTTGCTCAGAGATTGCTGATTGCTTAGAGAGCTTAGTTTTAAGAAAGTTATGTCACCATTAGAAAGTCAAAATAGCAGGGATGGGGAGCTTGCAGTTCTGCTGATATTATTGGATATTATAAGCCCCAGCCAGCATGGTCAGTGGTCACAGATGATGGAAGTTGTAGTCTGACAACATGTGAAGAGCTGCAGATTCCCATCCTTCATCTATAGGGGCCAGCTTTTGTTGGCGTAGGACTATGGATGATTTTGAGTTATGCACCAAGCAGCTTTGCCACTCACAATACCTAAGATGAGAATACAATTCTGCCTAAATAAATGATTCGCTATACACACCAACAGAAAATTTCCCAGAATCATTTCATCTTCAGCAGTCATGGAACTCAGTTTGGGGGGGGGGACCTTTCTTGATGCTGATGAACTAAATAAATGGAAACACCCAGGTTCAGAGGCAGTAAGCTACTGAATAATACTTGCTGACTGCAACAGCAGGTCCAGGCCATTGCCTTTGTGTTCCACTTGGGCCCCAGTTCAGCAAAGGACTTTTATGAAACATCCTCTTATTCAGATAATATGGTGCAACTGGGCTTGATTGACACAAGCAAACTTTCCCTGTTTTCAGTTACCTTTTTTGAATGTTACTCTCCCGTGTATAGGGATTGCCGGCGTCATTAACAGTTTAAAAGCATGTTAGGACAATATTGCTGTAAGCATGCCTTTAGTTATATAAAATGCTTCGATGTCCCCAGGTTTTTGTATACTTGTTAGGGAACTCTACATAGTGGGCTTTGATGGCTGGCAGCTTCACCAGGCAATTAGAATTTGTGTCAAGCTCTTCCTTTGGGGAGAGGGAAATAAATAAGTGAGCAGGTTGAACTGCCCAATGTTGCCAGATCTGCTCATGACTAAAATTGCTTTGCAGCTTGCAGCACCAGAACAGAAAGATAAAACAGCATGATGATTAGTTGTTACAAATTAGACAGGCTACCCAAACCATGTTGCCTGAACCATAAGCTTAAACGGAGACAGGTGGATAAATGCCTAATCTTTGATGGGTACTAGAGAACCATGAAGAAAACAATGGAGGTCTGAAAGGAGGAAAAGCTTGAATGCAAGTGATTGGAGTTTAGAATTAAATGAGGGTCCAGAGGGCATAAGAGTCTGCTGAATCATGCCAAAGAACACTCTAGTCCAGAATCCTGTTGTCATAGTGGCCAAGCAGATGCCCATGGGAAGCTCACAAGCATAAATTGAGTACAGTAAGACTCTCCTGTTTGGAATCTCAGGTGAGATACCCATGCAATGGAAGTTGCTCCCAGTACCAGTCAACACATGCAAGCAGGTAAAGGTTCAAATAGTTCACTGCTGCAAAAGATATGGCTAAGTAAAACAGTTCTTATAGGCTTATAAGACTTAGACAGTTTATAGGCTTTTGAAGTTACAGATATATACAGATACATGCACGTACAAAGTATCTCCGTTGCTCCAAATAAGTTCAGCAATTCAAGGTGTAACGCAGGACAACTAACAGACTCTGCTGCTGAGCTAACATGCATTAATCACAAATATAGTCAGGGCATTGGGCTGTTACCATAGCAACTGGCTTGGCCGACCTTGCACCTTCAATTAGCTAATTCATGGGGTGATGTATGCTCACGAAGGAAATTAAACCCTTCCTATGTGCAGTTACCCACTTGTGGTGGTAGAACATACCTGTCTAAGGCCACGGACAGCCTTATCCTCTATGAACATGCCTAAACTTATTTTAAAACCATTCAACATAAAAGAGGCAGAGAGAGATACTAATAATTCCCTCCCAAGAAGGGGGGGGGAGGTGGTCTTCTGAGTTTCACCATGATCTGTGGGTGCATGGCAATGGCAGAACACAGGGCTGCTGGCAGGAATTGAGCACAAATTCTTAAGCAGCTCGTACTCTCTGAGATCTGTGGCAGTGTGCCTATAAGTTGGTAATACACACTTAGATAACCAGGTTCTATGCTCAAGTGATGATGTAGTGGCCAGAGGTAGGTTAGCCTTTGTAGTTTGTTCTTGAGCCAAGCCTATCACCACAAGAACATAAGAAGAGCCTGCTGAATCAGGCATTCTAGTGCAGCATCCTGTTCTCCCAGATGTCAACCATACAGGATTCCAAAAACTAATCCAATGAAGTTTAAAGATAGAGGACTAGTTTACTTTAGAGATAACTCTGGTTTCTGCTCTGTAGAGATCAGCACGGCCCCTCTGCCCAGTGTGTTGCCCTGTTCTGCTTGCATATTTTCAGACAAATAGATATATGAGAGTGACCCCGTAAAACTCTTGTTCATTCGCTTTGTAGGAAAGGTTCTTTCCTTATTTTCTTCCGCAGCTTTCTTGTATAAAATGCTGCCCTTGAAATTTCCCCACCACTCAGTGAAGCAGGGACCATGAGAAAGCAAAATCTCAGACAGCTGGTTTATTTGAGTACAAAGTTGTGTATTCCATAGCCATAAAACCGTGGCTGTCTTCTTTTTTAAAAAATACGAATGCCTCAATTCCCTGGGGCCTAGCCCTTTGTGGCTTTCATGAAACAACCAAATATATTTAACTTTCTTGTGTTCTTTAGGTTGTCAGCAAAGGTGACCATCCGACAATTGTTTGGTGATATAGCCAAGGCTGACACAAATGATAGTATTAGAACTTTATCATGTTTGTGAGGTTTTAAGAAAGTGTGTGTAAGAGAGCTGTAGCTCAGTGGCAGAGTAACTGACTTCCATGTGAACAGTCCCAGATTTAATTCCTTGTAACTCTGGATACAATTTTGGATTATGGTGCTGGAAGAGACTCTTGAGAGTCCCATGGACTGCAAGAAGATCAAACCTATCTATTCTTAAGGAAATCAGCCCTGAGTGCTCACTGGAAGGACAGATCGTGAAGCTGAGGCTCCAATACTTTGGCCACCTCATGAGAAGAGAAGACTCCCTGGAAAAGACCCTGATGTTGGGAAAGATGGAGGGCACAAGGAGAAGGGGACGACAGAGGACGAGACGGTTGGACAGTGTTCTTGAAGCTACGAACATGAGTTTGACCAAACTGCGGGAGGCAGTGGAAGACAGGAGTGCCTGGTGTGCTCTGGTCCATGGAGTCACAAAGAGTCGGACACGACTAAACAACTAAACAACAACAACAAAACTCTGGATAGGACTGGGAATGTCTTTTGTTGAAATCCTGGTGAGTCACTGTCAGTCAGAGCAGATGATCCTGAGCTGGATAGACCAATAGCTCTGACTCAGTATAATGCAGCTTCCTCTGTTCCAAAGTCTGCTCCCAGGACAGCAAATCCTTTCTGGCCAACCATACCTGGAATCATTGCTTCCAAGACACTCTGTCCCTTTAGCTGAGTTTAGGTTTTGGAGAGTGGGAAAGGTGCCTTCTTAATGTATGCAGTCAACATGCTAATGACGTGAGCCCAGAAGAAACTAGACTGACAAAAGCCAGCAGGGGTGGAATTGAGTAAAGAGAGAGACTGCTTATCAGCGTGAAGCAGGAAAAGACTCTGTGGAGAAAGAAGCCGCTGAATAAATAAAACAAAACATATCCAGCAAACAACCTTCTCCCACCCGCTTTCATTTTAGCCTTCCTGCTCCGAGCACTGAATAGCATTTTATGCAGATCAGCCAAGCCACTGGTGCCAGAGATACCATCACACTGGGCAGCAATTGCTGAAATCTGTATTTGCCTAAGGCCAAATTGCCCTGGAAATGAAATGTTATTTTGCCACAGAGGCACTTGAATTCTCTGGGCTAGAGCCTTACTGACAACAGAAATGTACCTGTAGGGGAAGAGATTTGTTTTCCCCTCTCCGCCCCTCACCATCAAAAGCCAAACTGGCCCTACATTTAGTGAAAGTGGAACATTAAGCAATCCAGTGGCTTTGAATGTTCATTTCAGGAAACTACTCAGCAAGGAAGAATGGAAACATATGGATTCAGTGGAATGGGACAAGCCTGCAAGGTCTGAATCCAAAGTTTTGGGTATGTTATTTGGCTATATCAATTGCTATCTTTGGGACATCTGAGACTCTTGCATTGCTAATGCTTTTGAGGTAAATTTGCAGACTAGTTGAGAGACAGCAGAGCTAAGCCTTTCTTGGATGGTCCATCCCTCCTACTCTCTTCAAATGGAAGGACTGTAACACTAAAGACCAGAACCCATTTCACAGGCAGATGTTCTGGATGACAGTCTATGCTAGCCCTTCCTGGGGCCACAGGACCACTCTGAGGATATTGGCCACATGTCTTTGCTAGCCAAATTACTGCCCAACCATTAGGCATGCTGACTGGAGTGGATGGGAGTTATATTCTGCAACATGTGGAGAGTACTATGTTGATTACCGGGAATCTATACAGTGGTATCTCGGGTTACATACGCTTCAGGTTACATACGCTTCAGATCACAGACTCCGTTAACCCAGAAATAGTACCTCGGGTTAAGAACTTTGCTTCAGGGTGAGAACAGAAATCGTGCTCCGGCAGCGTGGCGGCAGCAGGAGGCCCCATTAGCTAAAGTGGTGCTTCAGGTTAAGAACAGTTTCAGGTTAAGAACGGACCTCCGGAATGAATTAAGTATTTAACCCGAGGTACCACTGTATTGTACCATGTTTTCCTGTTAGCCTGTAGCCAATTCTATTTCATTTAATACCTCAGGGTCTTTTTTTTTTTTTTTGCACATTGTAGCAGCCAGTATGTATTATGAATCCATGCCTTTATGACATTCTAAATGTACAAACAAGCACAATGTGTCCAGGAATAGAGCTAAGAGCAGCACTGCAACCAGTTCTTCAGCATTCATTGCATATCTTTTATATAAGGCTTATCAACTGGTTCCTATATTGGACGGACAAATGAACTGAAGTACCTTGAGCTGAAAGAAATGAGACTAGCTTCTGTTTCACAAGCTATACACACAGCTATTGGGACCATATAAAAACCATATATATATATATATATATTCGATCCATCTTAAAATCTTGGCTGGTCACTTCTCATCTGGAAAAGCCGACGTCATTTCTCCTATCACCAAATGACTCTTATCAGCTTCGCTAGTCATTGCTCATAGGTTCCAGCACACACATTATTTATCACTGCTGATGCCTCACACACATGCAACAACAACAACAAAAATATTATATTTATATTTCTACAATATCAACTAATTCATCTATGGCTGGGCTGAGCCACTATAGCAGAACAGAATGGATATATATATATATATATATATATATATATATATATATATATATGTTGTAAGATTCATTACAGTCAAAGTGTTTTCGGCAGATAACTTCACGACATCCATCAGCAATTCCTTTTGTCTGGAAGCCTCAGTGCCGAATGTACTCTACAATTTCAGATTATCAGATGAAACGAGGCATAGTGAAATGAAACAACCTTCCCAAGATGGCACAATGTGATGCCTCCAGAACTACAGTATTGGCTTCCTTTGTTGTTCTTGCCACAACAGACTAATGTGGCTCCTTCAAAAAGTAGAACGCTAGTGCACCGTACAAATCCAATAAAATGTGTATTTAATTTAATTTAAACATACTGCTTAAATACAATAGTCTCTAAGTGGTTCACAAAGGTGAGCAACAAATGGTAAAAATCAGTAAAAACTATAAAACTTCAATAAAATGCCTGCTGGAATAAAAAAGTATCCAGTAGGTGTTGGAAAAACACGCTGGGGGTGCCTGCAAGCCCCCAAATTTCTGAGCGTCCTCCGGTATGCGCAGCCCTGGAGGAGGCATTTCCCCTCTTCTCCAGTGCGCCCTGCGACATATACCAGCTGGTATATGCACACTAATCTTCTGGCAAAACACATTGTAGATCTAACCTACTATTTATTTACACACTATGTACAGACAAAGGCATAATGGCGTCTGTTCTCTTCAGCTCTGAGAGAACAATCAGAACAAGTAAAAGTGAAAGTATATTACAGTGGAAGAAATAAGACTGTTTCTCAAGCTCTTCTCAGATAGGCATGTGATTTACAACAATTTCATCTGCAGCATCAGAGGCATGAAATACTAACAGTAGGTCCCAGAAGATCAGTAGGGTGGGCTGACATCAACTGGAAGGGAGTTCCATAAAATTGGGTCCACAACATGGCTGCTGGTGGATATGATCTGTGCATCTGAGCTGTGAGGAGCCACTAACAATGACTCCCCCAAAGGTCTTGGTGACCAGGAAGGGAGATACAGGATTAGGCGGTCCTGAGGTATCTTGGGCCTAAATTGCCAAGGGCCTTGTAAATTAATGTAATAAACTTAAACCTGGCCCAGTAGCCAAACCTGGCCATTGCAAACTTTTGAGCACCAGAGTTATGTGCTGGCAATAGTCTCTCTCCCCATCAACCATCTAGCCATGTTGTTTGGCACCAGCTAGACCTTCCCTTTGGTTTTGATTATAGGATTGTCACTGGCTGATTCAAGAGGGGCCTTAACGTGAAACAGGCCATGGAGGGATCAAAAAAGGTTTGTTAGTGATCGGTTGTTGTTGTTTTACTTGTTGAATCCATATTAAATGAAGGGGAAATGAAAGATGGCAGTCTGATGCCAGCAGTGTTCTTTGGACAAAAAACTTGCATGGATTCACTGGTCGAAGAAGAAGAAGAAGAAGAAGAAGAAGAAGAAGAGGAGGAGTTTGGATTTGATATCCTGCTTTATCACTACCCTAAGGAGTCTCAAAGCGGCTAACAATCTCCTTTCTCTTCCTTCCCTACAACAAACACTCTGTGAGGTGAGTGGGGCTGAGAGACTTGAGAGAAGTGTGACTAGCCCAAGGTCACCCAGTAGCTGCATGTGGAGGAGCGGGGAATCAAACCCAGTTCACCAGATTATGAGTCCACCGCTCTTAACCACTACACCACACCACAACAAACACCCATCTGAAAGCAGTCATGGAGAGGTCAGGTAACAGACCTCAGGGTTCACAAAAATCCCCTCACATGCTGAAAGAACACATAGGGGGATTGTGTGTGTTCCCAGGGCTCTGTGATTGAGGGAGAGAGCAGCAGCTCTTAACCTCTGGGCAACCCAAGCACTGGCCATTCTCACTGGCCTCTTCAGCGGTTCGATACCCACAGATAACACATGCCTAAATAGAATTTTTGGCTCTAATTTTAGATGCTAAAGAAACAAACACCATTCTACTAGGTAGTTGCAGGAGGGGGGTAGGTTGCATTTTAATCTGAAGGTGCTTTATTCATTGCTCAAAGGCTATTTTAAAAATTTCTGCTTAAAGTTTTCATACTTTCTTCAAAAATGCATTTACATTTTGTTTGTGAGCCACTATGAGAGTTTTGTGGTGACTTATACATCTCAAAATAAATAACATAAAAACAATTTATTTCTCTAGCCGTGAACAAAATCACAGCTCCGTGGTGTTTTCTTTTCTAAGTGCTTGGATGGCAAGGTGCGGGAGAGTGATGCTATCTCTACCACATTTGATAAAGGAGACTTCAAATGCTTTGCCATATCCTCTCACTGTGTAGGCCTGCAAAATCCAGCGGGGTGAGTCCTTCATCTTAGCTGGAACCTCTGGCAATGATGCGCCCCCCTCAACTAAGAACAAATGTCAATAGTCAGTAAAAAATTAAAACCGCAGGAAGCTGCTGCTCTTCAAAGAGCCAGCAACTAGGAGTACTGAACTGAAGTTCATCGATATGAACCAACTTTAGATCAGCAGCTGCAATAAAAGCAGGAAGGGCAGGGAGTGCGTGAGAGAGAGAAAGTGTCTGTGTGTGTATGAGTGAGTGAGAATCACTACTTCATGTCAATAACAGAGATGAAAAACCTTTGAGCCTACAGATGTTGTTGGACTCCAACTCCCATCAGCCCCAGTATGGTCAATGAACTAGGATGATGGGACCTGTAGTCCAACAACATCCAACAACAGATTATCCATCCCTGTCGTATAAATTTGTCTTCAAATATTAACTTCATATATTAACTTGCTCTAAGGCAATCCTAGAGCATCCTATAGACTCTTTTCTTCCTTCCTTCCTTCCTTCCTTCCTTCCTTCCTTCCTTCCTTCCTTCCTTCCTTCCTTCCTTCCTTCCTTCCTTCCTTCCTTCATCACTGCCTTTCACCCTAAGGTCCCAGGGCAGGTTACATCATCATCATCAACAACAACTTTTCTTGCATTAGCCATGACACTGGACAGGTTGCAGCATTAAAGCATTTAAAACAACATGCAATGATAAAAATTGCAAGTACAGAATTACAATTTCCAGGGTACCATGCCAGTCAAACAGGTTAAAAAACCAATTTAAGGTTCCAGTTCAAAGCACATTCATTAGGGACTAAGAGCCATCGACTGAGGTATGTTTGCTTAGGAGTCAAGCTTCTAGACCAAAGATTGGAGCCTGTGTCCCACCAGATGTGGCAGAGCCCGTTCATCTGGAGCCACAGTATTGCAGATATTAATATTGCACAGTTTCAAGTGACTGGAAGCATAATAACTGACTCTTTTTGGAAATAATGCATTGTCCAGACCCATAAAAACATTATTCATAGTTTTACTTGCAGAACTTTCTTTATAACAGGATTAAAACATCAAATGTACATCAAAAATATCCATACAGTATATTGTGCTATCCAGCACAGGCTGAGTATCTTAGAAATAAAAGATAAACCAAGAAATTCAAGCTGTGTCCCTCTCCCACATTCCAGCCTGCCTTAGTCTGCCTACGGCTATGGAGCTCCTGGAGAACCATTTACCACATCCTTTTGTCCTCTGCCACATTCAGAGAAAGATTAAAGCCACTGTCCTTTCTAGATGGTGAATTTATAACCCAACAGCCTTTTCACATGAGCAAAGGTTACATTCAGTTAAAAGTAACAGAAAACAATCAACAGGTAATCATTAATCCATTTAGGAGCTTAGAGAGCCTCAGAAAACTACTGTGGAAAAACCCCATGTTAGCAATACACATTTAGCCATTTCCCCATTTCAAACCTTCATTAATACACAGGCATTTTCCCATTTCTGTGTGAATTAAATTAATCATACCTAACACACAGGTCATGCTGGCTGAGGCTGATGAAGGGTTGGAGACCAGCAATACTTGGTGGGTCACAGGTTCCCCATCTTTGCTCTAGGCTATTGATACCTTGATTTGAATAAGTCCCATTCAGATCAATGAGACCTAATTACAGGTGTAAGAGTGTGTAGTAACTTTGTGTTGTTAAAAAACCACAACCCTTTTCATTTTAAACATACATATAAATGACCAAATAAACAATTTTCTTCACCTCAAAAACAATGGCAACTAAGTTTGTTCTGGATATAAGCTTTCGTGTGCATGCACACTTTTTCAGATACACACTTTTGTGTGCATGCACACGAAAGCTTATACCCAGAAAAACTTAGTTGGTCTCTAAGGTGCTACTGGACAATTTTTTTTATTTATTTTGACTGCGTCAGACCAACACGGCTACCATCTGAATCTAAAGCTTTACTTTGTTTCACAGGGAAAAGGAATAGCTACCTATAACTGTTATTATCGCAACCACATAACAGTGCTTTAATAATAATAATAATAATAATAATAATAATAATAATAATAATAATAATAATAATAAATGTATTATTTATACCCCACCCATCTAGCTGGGTTTCCCCAGCCATTTTGGGCGGCTCCCAACAGATGATGATGATGATGATGATGATGATGATTGTATCAAACATTAAAAACTTCCCTAAACTGCCTTCAGATGTCTTCTAAAAGTCAGATAGTTGTTTATTTCCTTGACATCTGATGGGAGGGCATTCCACAGGGTGGGTGCCACTACTGAGAAGGCCCTCTGCCTGGTTCCTTGTAGCTTCACTTCTCGCAGGGAGGGAACCTTCAGAAAGCCCTTGGAGCTGAACCTCAGTGTCTGGGCCGAACGATGGGGTGGAGACGCTCCTTCAGGTATAACACATGAACGTGTGTAATATATATGGTGAATAATACAACGAATCCCTGGTTTATTTAAAAAGGCAACAAAACTCCATGTAGCTATTCCATTTCATATATAAAAATATAACCATATTGTTATGACCTACTGTAGATGCTACTTATTTATATATTGCCATCTATGTACATGGCTCTGCACACAATTAAAACAAGAAATTCTACACTGAAGGGCATACAATCTAAAACAACAAATCAACAATACAATAAAAATCAATAGTATAAAAATAAAAATAAATCATTTTGCTGCCAGTCTTTCTGAGCCATTGGTGACATTTTCCAATGAATTTGTTTAGTCTATCCAGGCCAGACAGTGCTTTGAGCTTTCTCCCCACCATTGAGGCAATATCTTAAACTTTGCTGTGCCCCTGTAAAATTGTCCGAGATGCAGTTGAGCCTGCAGTATCTGACAACTGTCATCCTAGATGCTGTGAATAGACAAGTAAGCAGCTGCTTATGAACACAAAGATTGATCTCAGGAGTTCAGAACCCAGGAGATTTGTGTTGTACATTTGCATGTATGAGAAATCACAAGAAGAAATGTCAGCTGCAAGGAGTTTTCTTTGAAGGCTTTTTGCCTTTTTCTGTTCTGAGGAATCAAGGTGACTGAGGCTATGCTGAGAGCTTGGTAGGGGAGAGAGCGGAGAGGTGTGTGAGTTTGGGCGGGGGGGAGAATCATTCATTTTGACTGACAGATCTCGCTGTTAATCACAGTCACTTGTTTTTCCCAGTGCACTCCAATCACAGTGATTTGTGGGAAGGATGTTGAAGTAAACAAACAGACCTGTTCTTCACATGGGTCACTGTTCTCTCCTGAGTTTTGGCTGTGAGACCAGGATGTAACTGGTGGAGTTCGGCTATTGAGTGGCCTGCTTTCCCCCCAATCCTTATTTCCCCCCCTAATAATGACAAATTGTAGCTTTCCCTGTTTCCTTTTCACTTCTAGCAGGTGCAGCGGTGGGGGGGGGGGGAATGGTGACTTTTTTATATTTTAAAAATAACAATGGCAAAATACCTAGCATGGTAACCCCTGGGTATATTTCTCTGAACTTTGGCAGCTTTCATACCCAGGAGCACCTCACTCCTTTCCCCCAGTTTTCACATTGATTGTTTAACACACAACTATGGGAGGGAATTCCCTGCTCCTGCCAACCTAGCAGTTCGAAAGCACGTCAAAGTGCAAGTAGATAAATAGGCGGGAAGGTAAACAGCGTTTCCGTGCGCTTCTCTGTTTTGCCAGAAGCGGCCTAGTCATGCTGGCCACATGACCCAGAAGCTGTATGCCGGCTCCCTCGACCAATAAAGCGAGATGAGCGCCGCAACCCCGGAGTCAGTCACGAATGGAAGGTCAGTGGTTCGAATCCCCGCAACGGGGTGAGCTCCCGTTGCTTGGTCACTGCTCCTGCCAACCTACCAGTTCAAAAGCATGTCAAAGTGCAAGTAGATAAATAGGTACCGCTCCAGCGGGAAGGTAAACGGCATTTCTATGTGCTGCTCTGGTTCGCCAGAAGTGGCTTAGTCATGCTGGCCACATGACCCGGAAGCTGTACACCGCCCAGAGTCGGCCACAGGAGTCCCTTTACCTTTATGGGAAGGAACATGATTTCTGTTTCTGTGCTCAACAAAAATGGATAAAGTGTGCTCCTGTGAGAGAATTGCTGCACTTACATTAACTGAAATTTGGCAGGCTTTGTTCTGTAAGAAGGGGTGGCAGTGCCTGCATCCTATTTTGGCATAAAATAAAAAGAAAATTGGGTGGAATTCAAAGTTGCGTCAAGGAGATTGCTCCACCAGTGCAAGTGTTTCTGTGTACCTGATGGAATCTCCCATCTCTTCCCCCCTGGACTCTTCTGGGGGTCCTCCTAACCACTTCCCCCAGAGCCAGTTTGTGAAAACATGGGGGGGGGGTTAGGAGATGGGAGAAGGAGAATAAATCCCATTGCACTAGCAAGGCTCATTGTACTTGCTTCTGCTAGCACAACTGTTCAGTTGGCTCCTGTCCAGAGACTTTTTCTTACTTGCTTTTTTCTCTTTAAAAATTAACTTGTAATGCTCCATGCATGAAGACCCCTGGATAGACCTACTTGAAATTTGGCAGGCTTAATTCACCTCCGAGTGACTCCCTCATCTGAAAATTTCATCCCCTTTTGTTCAAGGGGGTGGGTGGGTATAGCCATTTTTAGACTCCTCATTGTAGTCAGTGGGGGTAAACCAAGTTATGGAATTAACGGATCAGACTGAGACCCAAATAATGAATCAAATTGGAACAAAACAGAAAGGATTCAAAGCAGATTGGGCTGCTTCCAAACACGGCACTTAGGCATGACCAATATTGTGCTCACTGCAAACACCTAATATGTGCAACTTCACAACTGTAATAAACCACACCTCTTCATCACTTGATTAATCCTGGCATGAGATCTGAAAATACAATGAAAGCAAATCTCAAATTCATTGCCATTTTGTTTTCCATACAAAGCTTTTCTTGAGACTATTGTAAAAATAAAATTAGAGCGAAAAACTAAATATTTACAGTCCGAGCTGGTAAGATGGTAAGATCAGTCAACCCATTTGCAATTTGCTCCTGTATATAATTAACTATATAATTTCTTGCTGCATTGGCTTATCGCTCACATTCCAATGATGCCTGTCTGTTCTCTCTGTCAATATAGAGGGTGAAAATCAGAGAGGTCACCCACTGCCTCATTCTTTAAAGTATCTTTGTTCTTCCTTCCCTTCCCTTTGCCCAATCCGTAGCCTCACATGCTCCCTGTTCTTTGATGAGCCAAATTATTATTACCAGTGATGGGGATTTGTTCTGTGTCATTTTGAAAGGTCCAGGGGCAGAAGCTTTAATTGCTGGATTTTTCACAGAGGGTGTTAACATTTATTAAAGTCAGTTTCTCTGATTTCCTTTTAATGAAATGACTACTGTGCGTATGAGATAACATTAGGATCAGTTGGTGGGGGACTCACAGAGAGCTTAAAATAATCAGGCTAAGAAAGTGGGGGGTGGGGGGAGGAAATCACACACAGCACTTCTTAAGGAATTACTCCACAGCTTCACTTGGCAGTGAGGAACCACAGTAATTTCCAAGGAAGGCCAGGCATGGCTGGAGCTGTGCATTTTATTTTTAAATGCACGTCTTGAAGAAAGTAGCTCAGCAAGTTATTGAAAAGACAGCTAAGCCCAATAAAAATAGTAATGTGTGGGGTGGTTCCTTTTTTAAAAGGAGGACAACATTTTTGCCTACCTTATATTCTTTTGCCCACTTACGAACATAAAACAAGTTTGCTGGATCAGGCCAATGGTCTATTTAGTCCCACATCTTGTTTCTAGAATGGGCCAGAAGTCTGTGGGAAGTCCTTAAGCCCTAAAGTGAGTGCAACAGCACTCTGCTCACCTGCCATTCCCAGCAACTGGTATATGGGGTATTAGGAGAGGGGTATTACCTCTGGTTGGGGACATGTTGTGCTCCTTCAGGGGGGTTGTTTGTCCACCCTCCCTGCACTCAGGTCTCACCTGTGGCTCCTGAAATCTGCCAGCATGCGAGAGCAGCTACATCCTGAGAAACAACTCAAATGGGTGGTTAAAGCAGGTGAGGGTAGCTGATAGGTCTTCAACCCTCAAGCTGCCGTGCAAGCAAAGACAGGGTCTGGTGGATTGAGCAGATGAGACCAATGGTGGGCCCAACAGCCAAGAAGGTGGTTTCTGCATCTGCTGTAGAGGGAGGTGAAGGGCAAATCAACCTGGGAAGGTAGCCCAACTAGGAGAAGGAAAACTCTGATCCTAAACCTCTGCTGCCTTGTGGAATATCTTTGGGAGAAGAAAAGGCTAAGGAGTAAACCCTTAGCTGTATGCCTTCTTCTGGCAACTCCTGCAGCCAAGCTAGTGTCAAATGTATTTCTCTTCTTTCCTTTGGACCACAGCAGTGAGACCGAGAGAGGGGTCTTGTTGCTTGGCCAGTCCAGGACCTCCATACACACTGCCCAGGCTTGTACCATGGGGAGGTCACTTTGGTGCTGCTAATGCAGCAGTTTGAGTTCACTTCCAAAGGAACACTCCATTGACTCTCGAGACAGACAGATGCCAATGACAACAAGGTCATACTGCCTAGCTCTGGCTTGGTGAAAGCTTGTACCAGTTCACTTCTTTCTAATGTTTGAAGGAAACCCGAGAGCCATGTGCTTGTCCAGCCCTTAGCCCTAGCTGGTTTTGTATGGAAAGGTGTCATTTTGAAAACAAGGTTCCCCTGCATACTTGGTAACCTCCCCACCTGCTGAGACCCGCTTCTGCCCTCTTCTCCGATCCATTTACAGATCTTTTTATTATCAGAATGTCTCGATCTATGCCAGCTTTCTGTCTTGAGATGCAAGCAAGCACTCAAATCAGACATAGGCAAACTCCGGCCCTCCAGATGTTTGGAACCACAAGTCCCATCATCCCTAGCTAATAGGACCAGTGGTCAGGGATGATGGGAATTGTAGTCCCAAACATCTGTAGGGCCGGAGTTTGCCTATGCCTGGCTCAAATAGTTTGGGTGCTCCCTCTGTGACTCAGCAGGGGAGAGGCACACTTTCCATACATGTGCTCCACCCTTGCCCCTTCTTTCTTGCAGCTGCCTGCACTTTACTAACCATGTGCCCATAGCTGCATACTGCAGTACATGCCTCTACTTTTGTCCATTCCTCTTCAAGCAGATAAAGCAAATGTTTTCAATTAACGAGGTTTTTATGGCTGAAAGCGATAGGAGCCAGTTCATTTAACACAGGGAAATTAATTGAAATCTGAATGTACATAGTCAATTTATTGCCGCCAGAGCAATTATTGCAAGTGCTTAGCCACTGCCGTATAAGGAAAGCGAGATATCTTTAGCTGATTTTTATTTTTTATTTAAGCTGGCAAAACCTATAAGCTTGAAGTGATTAATGCACACAGCATCCTCCGGCAATAGCTAAGAGGGGAGCATCATGTCCACAGCTACTATCTCCTAGGGTTGCCATATTTTGAAGAGCAAAAAAGAAGAGGACACATTTGCCAACTTCTACTTTTAACTTCCAAGAGGAGAAAGTGCTGATGCATTCAGGTCCTATTTGCAGGCTTCTCATAGGCATCTGGTTGGCCGCTGTGAGAACAGGGTGCTAGTCAACGCAGGAGCTGGGTCTGATCCAGCAGGGCTCTTCTTACATTAACATCATTTTCACACAGCTGATAGCATGGGAAAAAACCATTTCAAACGTCCCGGACAAAACCAAACCAACTTTTCAAAGACAATTACAAGGCCTAAGACTGAGCCCTCTTATTTATTCAATTTTGCTGTCAAATGCTACTGTGAAGAAATTGAATTATTCACTCATTTTGTTCCATGCAGGACATGGTTCTTTGCTTTACCAAAATATAATTCTGCCACTGTGGTACCTGGAAAATGGCTCAAGGGAATTCACCTGAGAGAAGTGTGTTCTCACTAAGGGCCCAATCTGTTCTTCCATGGCTGGCCCTACCACTGAAGGGAGAGTGAGGCATTGCCTCAGATGGACAGGCAGAGAGGTGTTGGAGGATGGAGCTGCCTGCGCCACATAGCCTGCCCTGCCTTCAGGTGTGGTGTGCAAGACCAGTGTGCAAAGGAAGACTGCTGTCAGGGGCTCAGGAGCAGAGGCACAGGGGAGAGAGGAAATGGAGAGCGAAGGGGAAGAATCTGAGGGCAGCGTAGGGGAGTATGACAGTGGCCCGAGAGATTCCATGAGCTTCTCCAGCGAATCAGAAGATTCCCAGAGGGGGGCGCCGATGGCCAGGGCAAGGGGGGTCCCAGGGGGGACGCACCAGAAGCAAGGGGCCAGCGGGGACTCCCAAAACAGCAGCTGGAGATCAGGACCAGCTTCCCCACCAGAGCGTAGTGGGGAGGAAGAGTCCCATGTATCAGGGCCAGCGTCTCCTCCAGCAGGGAGAGAAGATGAGTCAGGGCTGACCACGCTACATTCGGAGAGTGAGGGGACGGAGGGGAAGTCAGGTCCAGCTAGCCTCCCTGAAGGGGGAAGCAGTGACAGGAGCAGTGTAACGGTCAGGAGGAAGGTTGCCGGCTGGGCGCGCGCGCCGAGTTCAACTGTACAGGCGCGCGGGACAGCAGGAAACCCGGATTGGGAACCAGGTCCTAAAGCCCGCCGGAGGCAGGGGAAGACTCAGGGGACTCAGCGTCAGAAGAGTCTAGGAAGGGCAAGACCCCAGCGGACAGGCGGACTCAGAGGAGGAAAGAGCAAAGGAGGAGGTGGAGCAAGGCTAGAGTCTTAAACTGGTGTCTGGGAGGAGGAGATTCAGACGGAGCTTCAGCGGTCTAGAGTTTGAGACGTAGAGCTGCGCGCCGCGGCTTTGAAATCGAAACTGAACTTCAATAAAGACTTTTATAAACAGTAACGAACTGGCGTTGGTCCTTCGTGAGCTGGGACCTCGGGCAGCTCTGACAACTGCCAATTCAGTCAGCTTCTTTACATGGAGTGGGGGGGGGGGGACGACACCCTCTTGTCCATGTCATGCAGCAAATATATATTGGGCCAGCCCTATGTTCTTCCCATCACCTCTCTTTCCAAGTCTGTGCAATGTGCAGACTGTCTGAGCCATGGGCTATTCAAACCAACTTCAAATCACAAAGATTTATTTAAGTTCAAAATAAGGGAATGGGCGCGAGGGGGGGGGGGCAGAACTAGGAAAGAACGAAAACAAAATAGTCCTAAATAATTCTATTTTGGACATATCAGCAACGTACTTGTCTGAAGCAAATATTCCATGCCAAGCTAAGTTCACAGACAAAACCATTCCTATTCATCGGCGGCGGGGGTGGGGGAAAGAAGAGATGAACACAGGGAGAGGCTACCAATTGGATTGGAACTAGGTGGGCTTCTACGTCAACCAGGTAAGGAGGAGATATTTGACTAACATATCTTCACACATGGAAGAAAAGAGATGGTAGTGAAGAGGGGGGGCTCTATCATCTCTTCTTCCGAGGCAGAATGTACTATGTGCTTTTGGGGTGTGTGGATGTGGCAAGCCTGCCTCTGGGAATGAAGCTGATAGTTTATTGGGGCTGGATTCTTAAAATGACAGGCCCAGTGTGTTCAATGCATTTTCTCAACTATTCTGAAGATATGGTACACCTCAAGGGTCCTGATTTAACCAGGACATCCCAGATTGACAGAAGCCACCCCTGCTTCTGACCCAAATCCCAGATGTCCCAATTTGGTGTTTTTGGTTCTGTGCTGTGTTGCGAGTCAGTTGGCTCACAGCAGAGCATGGGACCAAAAGACAGAAGGAAAACTTGCCTTGATCCAGTGCATCACCACTCCTTTTCCGCCTTTTGCCTCAGCACTTCTGGAAGAAAGTACCATATTTTTGCATGTATAACACGCCCCCATGTATAAGACGACCCCTGATTTTGGGGACCGCAACAATTTTTTGGGGGGGATTGCCCACAGTTGTTCAGCTTTTTTGGGGGGGCACCACCACAAATTGCTCTACAGCCTCCCCACCACTGCAAATAGCACGCATTGCAGCTGCCACCAATCGTCTGCACACTCGCCACCAAAAGCCCACCTGCCCACTCAGCGCAACCACAGATGATTGCACGCACGCCTCACCGCAGCCGTAAACCGACCACACAAATGCCACAGCTGCAGCCAATCATCAGCAGGCTTTGCCGCAGCAACCGATCACACACCCAATCGCCACTTACAGTCTCCTGCTGGAGGCTGCCACCAATCACCTGTCCCTCCCTTGCTATCCGTGTATAAGACAACCTGCAATTTTTGCCTATTATTTCTAAGGAACAAATAGCGTCTTATACACAGAAAAATATGGTATGTCTGTGGTGTCAAAGGAGGAGGCAGAGCCTGGTCTAGTTCCCATGGCATCTCCCGATGCTACACAGGCCGGGGTGACTTTCCCAGTGGAAGTAGTATAGTTGTATTATGTAATAAATTTGGAATATGTGTGGGGTGGGGTCCTCCCCACAAAACATTCTTGGTTTTTTTAAAAAGTTACTGTCAGGCTTGCCAACTCTTCCCTTTTAGGGCTATTATTTATTTGCTTATTTAAGGCATTTTTGCATTGCCCTTCATAAAATATATCCCTGGGCGGTTCACCACAATTAAATCGCTAAAATCAACAACACTATTAAGACAAATCAATAAAAGCTACTGAATAGCTACTGAACAGACAAATAGATGCAGTGTTAAAATACCAGCTCCTACAGAATGTTAAAGGGTCTGAATGACCCCAGGTTCTGGCATTTAATTTTTTATATGTTTCAATTGTTTTTAAGTATGTTTTCATGGTACTTTTAATTGAGTTGTTTTAACTTTTTTGGGTGTTTTCTGTCCTGGGCTTCATCGGAAGGAAGGGCAGGATATAAATTTAATAAAAATAGCTTTCTGAGTAACTAAATAGGAGTTCAAGGTGGCAAACACAGTTCTTCCCTGTCTCCATTTTATGCTCACAACAACCTTGTGAGGTAGGCTAGGCTGAGAGTGGGGTACTGGCCCAATGTCACTCAGTGAGCTCTCTGGCTGAGTGGGGATTTGAAACTGGGTCTCCCCAGCCCTGGTCCAACACTTTAACCGCTGTGCAACTCTGTCTCTATCTGCGATCGGGATGGGTGGCGGTTGCGGCCCCTTGTGGTATGCCCTCCATTCTCAGGGCAGTGAGGAGTCATGTCCCAGCAGTGAGCCATTTTAAGTGCCCCCCACCAACTGCATTGCATACCTGAAAGAACGCCCAGCCAAAATGTTTAAACTGTGCGTTTAGCACTTGCAAAACAAGCAGTTTCAACAGGCGATGCTTCCCCCCATCACTGCATATGCATGCCAGGAGAGCCTTACGAATTTCAGCTTGCCATGCTGTTATTAAAGGCACAAGAACCTAGTTTTGGTGTGTGTGTGTGGGGGGGGGGAGGTTTACCAACAGTTAATGGGATATTTGGGAGTGTGCCTATTTTATATTCATGGATGGAAGCAGAGCGGAGGAGAGAATCAATGTGGTTCTAGAGTTGAGTTTGCCACCTGGTACTTCTAGTTCCAAATCAGAGGCAGAGGGATTAATGGAATTCCACCCACACATGCAGGCATCGGTGGGGTTGATGTTTGGCTTCTCTGAATACGATAGCACTGATCATTGTCATCGCTGTGAAGTCTTTCCTTTCAAAAACCAATAATACCCTACTTGTCATTACAGGGGAAGTGCCAAACCATTTGAACAACAAGCTGTAATATCTGTCCGTTCTCCCCCCTCTCCCTGCCCAGGTCCCAATTTAATTGCTTCAAAGCTGACTGACAGAACATCTGCAGGTGTCATCATCCTGATTTCCATACAAATGAAGCTTACAAGTCTCAATCTCTGCATCTCCACCAGGGGAACAATGAAGCAAGTCGTGAGTCACTGTGCACAGCTAGAGGAAAACAACAACAACATTGTGGTACAATGGAGCCTTTCCAAGCCAGGAGACCTGGAATTGTGGATGTCTTGAAAGCCACCACCTGTCTTCAACCCTTTCTTACAATGGAAGGCCCAGAATGGCTTCACAGCAAGATGTGATGCTTGGAGCATCGAAAGGGAACCTACTCATTAAGCCTCCACAGATCATGATAGTCAGGACAAATCACACCCCATTCATTTGTTTTGCAACATACCCTTTTGGAAACCTTTCAAATCAGCTCCATCCAGGGCTTCTCTTTCAGCCACTGGAGCTCAGCTCTGGCATCTCTCAGATGGGTGCCATTGCAGGAGATCAAGGGAGAAGTTCATGGTGAGCTCCACACCTCTTTTTCTAGAAAAAATAGCACCATCCATCCATATCATTCAAGCAATTTACAAGAGAATACAATTCTCCTCTATTTTTTTGAAACCCTCTCCATCTGTTTCTTGCTTTCGCTCAAACCCTTGTTTTCCTATTGTCCCATTAATCTGATTGTGCTCTTCTTTTGCCAATATCCTTACATTTTCTCTTCTGATTGTGTCCTGTTCACTGGACAGGTGGCATTAGTCATCCTTTTGGAAAGCTAAGCACATGAAAGGCAAGGCACAAACTAAAACATTTCTACCCATCAAAGAATCCAGAGTGAGGAAAATGCACTTCATACTTGTAAACTGACCACAGAACTTCTGTTATTGGCTGGTATATAAACCCTGAAATAAATAAATAAGAACAAAACAAAAGCAAGTTAATGCAAATGTGTAGAACAGCTGAATGTTACATAGAACCCTTTCTTTGCAACTTGAGCAAAGCATTGATTTGGAGCATAATAACGGTATGTTTAAAGTAATGCAGTGAACCATGGATCCAGCAGTGATGTGGACATAGAGTTGGAGGCTGCAGGGGCACCAGATGAGGAGCTGGTCTGTATCAGGGCTCAAAGCTGACTGCAGAAGATAGGCAGACTATGGTGACTGAGGCGGATGGATAAGAGCTTTCAAAGGAACCTTCCAGACCACCAGGGCCCATAGGGCCAAAGCCTGGACCCTCACAAACACCTTCCTTGGGCCTGAAGAACCAAATGTTTCCCACTGCTCATCACCAGGCAGGAAGTGCCAAGAGTGCACCAGCATTCAGGAGAGTTGGTGTCTCCAGTACCCAGCAGAAACCCACCTTGATATGGAGAACTGTCTGACTGCAGGCATGAACTCCTCAAGGGTATGTTCCACATATCGAGGAGACCTCTGAAGACAGCTGATAGGAGTCAGTTGAGGTTAGGCGGTGTTTGCAGTAGCTCCAGCTCAAAATGCCCAGAATGATTGGAATGATACATGTGTACCAGCTTTGTGCCTTGACTTCACTTGGACCTACTGAATGTGATCTTGGACTGGTTTCACCTTGTCTCCTGCCTGAGCCATTGTTTCATATCCTGATTGCTTGGACCCTGGCCCCAGACTGCCTTTGGACACTGCTTTTGCCCACGTTGACAGAGAGCACCATGATTGTTTTGGCTCCTACAACTGGGCAACTCACTTCTCTCCTCTGTCCAGTATTCCAAAGTGTGAAGAGTAATTCCACACAATTAAAGATCAATGGAAGCCCTTTTTTCAAGCACACTCATAACAATATGACCCCATCATTGCTAATCAAGAGATCCAAACTCTTATTTGTTTCCTTTTATGTATAAACTCTGCACAAAATGTGTCTTGGGTTGTGCTGTAAATGAAGCAAAGCAGGAGGACTGAAAAAGCAAGACAGCTAGAAACAGTTTTAGAGGACCCCCCCCCCCTTTTTATCCCTATGCCCTGGTGGAACAGCACTCCAAAGACCATGACAGCCAACCATTTTACAGGCGCATAGTGTACTACTAAAAGTACTATTACCTTTGAGAGTCCCCATATGCCATTAAAGCTCTCGCTCATTCTTGGTCAAACATGCTTGTTAAATTTCTGGAGAGCCTGTTCCCAGTATGATCACAGGTCTCAAGGAACATGTACCATATAAGAAACAAAACAAAATGTGAGTAAATCTTCGATCAGAGGCATTCTGTCCAAGAGCTACTTCACAAAGGTTAACATTTCCATTTTGAGCTCTTAATAACTGCTATCTTTCCTAATCATCATCACTATTTCATTTTGGAAAGTACAATTAACAGAATCACAGGATGCCCCTTTACTGTGCTTTATGGATTGCCACACTAAAACGGAATTATTTATAAGAATCTAAAGGTCCTTTATAAGAATCTAAAGGCCCTGGCATTCCTGTTTGGAAAAAGTCATTTGGTGAGGAAGCATTTTATTTCATTCTCTCTCTCTCTCTCTCTCTCTCTCTCTCTCTCTCTCTCTCTCTCTCACACACACACACACACACACACACACACACAAGAGATCATTTTCAGGCACTCATATAGTCTCTTAAATTCAAAGCTATTTTTAATTTTAAATTCGGATTTCTGGTTCACTGCATCCTGGGGCTGGGAATAATCCTGAAATCAGTGTTCAGTAGAATTGCAATCTTATGCATCTCAACTCTGAAATAAGTCCCACTGAGTTCATTGGGATTTACTCCCGGGTAAGTGTGTATAAGACTTCAGTCCCAAATCCACAGGTAATATACCAATTAAAGCACACTATCAGCATGAACCCATGCCTGTTTAAGACCAGCCATTAGTAGCTAGCAGGAATAAAAATGTCACGGCACACTTCTGGAAAATGTCCAAGGCTGAGCTAAGTGTTTCTCCAGAGACAGAGGCTGTGGGACAGCAAGTGAGAATGCCTGCTATAAACTTGGCAATTTGTGCACAGATGGTAGAGTATTAGAGATTACAATTAACATATTGCCCCGAAGAAGGCAGCCTCTAAGGTATATAAGGTCGAGTCAGATAGAGCTTTATAGGTCAAAACTAGCATCCTGAATTGTGTAATGAAAACAAAAGGGAACCGGTTGTAACTTGCTCTTAGTGCCCCATCCCCATCTGTAGATGCCAACGTTGGCAAGTAGAATCCTCAGGGTCTAACTACAAGTTCAGCTAATCATATAATTATGATCCTATTGCAAAAGCCATTGTGGGCCTTTGCAAAACGAAATACCAGGGACATGGGTGAATGTCATTGGCAGTGCAGCACATGGGGAGGATTGGTTTAAGTCCGACTTCCACAGCTGTGAGCTCAGGAAAAATCCCACCCCCCTTCCCAGTACAGTGGTATCTGTTAGGATCATCCTACTTGCATGTAGGACCCTGGCAGAGAAACATGCCCGACTGTTGTCTCCCTCCTGGTCGGGAGCTTCAAAAGCTTTCTCCAGCCTGAACATCACAACAACTGATATCAAAAGGCATTAGAACACTTAGGGATCATGCAGAGTATTAGCAGTGTGTGTAACAGACTCAATAACACAGCATTTTGGCTAATCTACGTTTATTTACATATAATACACTCAGAGCATTCTGACTTAGCTCCTTCCTCTTTCTCACCAGACAGCAAAGAGAGAAAGAACAGATGACAATAGTCCCACAGTAGTCCCACAGTAATACCAAAACATCCTGTCTCCGTCACTTCCAACACTGTGGGATGAAAACATACACCGTCATGTGTTAGAAAACAATCTCATGACTGCAAACACGGAACAAGAATCCTAACAGTACCTTGGGTTACAAACGCTTTGGGTTACAAACTCCACTAACCCAGAAGTAGTTACCTTGGGTTGCGAACTTTGCCCCAGGATGAGAACGAAAATCGTGCGGCAGTGGTTCGGCGGCAGCAGGAGGACCCATTAGCGGAAGCGCACCTCAGGTTAAGAACAGTATTGGGTTAAGAACAGACCTCCAGAATGAATTAAGTTTGTAACCCGAGGTACCACTGTACAGCAGTTAGCATTATAAAAAGCCCCCCAATGACACCAATGGGAGATTTGTTTCTAAAGCTAATTGACCTAATCGGAGGCATTTTTTTTTTTACAGCTATTATGCATGGTGTGGGAAAGCTTTAAACCTCTTCTCCCCACTCATTGTGGTGTCAATGACAATGGTCTTTCCTTTACACCAGTTTACTTTTTTAGAAGCCTGGGACATGCTTCCTAATCACTCATTGCTGTGACTTGCCATTAGGCCCTCAGCCTAGGTTTAGGATTGCCTGATAAGAGTTCTGTTGAGGGGTCAGATTACTGATTGAAATTGAGATGCTGGTGACCTACAAAACTGGTTTCTCTGTGGTAGGATCACATATTTGGACCTTGTCCCTCCTGACTATTCTAGCTAGGGTCCTGCTAGCTAGGGATGATGGGATTTGTAGTCCAAAAACAGCTGGAGACCTAAGTCTGGGAAACCCTGTTTTAGGGGAAGGGATGTAGCTCTGTGGTACAGCATCTGGGATGCCTGAAACTCTAGATGGCTGCTGCCAGTCTGGAGATGGATGGACCAGCTGTCTGACTTCGTATAAGACATCTTTCCCCCTGCGTGTTTTCTGTATGTTATTCAGCAAAGCCCTGTTATTCATGATGTTGTAGAAATAATGAATAAAGTTGGTGCAAGGAGAAGAACCACCATGTAAAGAAGTCCTGTGTGGGCTTCAGTGTGCATAATTGTGTCCTGTTGTCTAAGACAGACTGGAAAGGAGCCAATGTTTCCTGCACCTTTGTCTCTACACCCAGTAATTCTCTGCCTGCATGAATATTTTGCCATGCAGCTGGTTGGATGAGGCTATTTGGTCAGCCCTGATTTACTACTATGTACAACCCTGCCTCCCCTCTTTATAAAGCATCCCAGTTTCCTTCTAGGAGCTTAAGGCATTACCACACTAAACATGATAAATAACAGCAGAATAACAAGCTTGCATAATTAAATGAGTCTGAGCAATACATCTGTCTTGTTGCATTCTTGTTGGAAGAGAAAGAAAAATCAAAGCAGTTAAATGCTTTGTTTAGTAGGATTTTTTTAAAAAAATCAAAAAATCACAGAATGAGCAAAAAAAGGGGGGGCAGGATCTGCCTGAAAAATGGTTATACTCCTGCTGATTGCTATGGATTGCTTTGCACTGACACTTATATATGAGGCACATTTTCTTAACAAATAAGAATCTAATGGATTAGGTCTTATCTAATTATGGATTCTGCATTAAGCTGCTGCTCATACTGTCTGTGGCTGCTGCTGCTGGCATAATTAAACTTAATGTACTTTTAATGATGTCTTCTTAACTCATATATGATTAGAATCAAATGAGGACGGGCTGTCACCAGTCCAGGAGAGCCTCTTTCTGTCACTCCTGTTGGGACCAGTGTTGAAATATTAATAATGCAGATTTCAAGGTTAACAACATTGATTTTGATGTGGGGAATGCTTGTCACACTATTTGAGCTAATCTGAGGCAACAAAACGGCAATCCTTTTAAGCCGCACGGGCCCCTCCATCCTGAAGCCACGCCACTGGAAGTAGAGCAATTCCAGTTCAGAAGGAACATCGTGTTTGTGAAATGACAAATGCTTGGGGGGGGGGAGGGAGGAATTAACAATGCTGGCAGCTAGAGGCAGCAGCTTCTACGGAGGAAGCAATATTAGCACCTCCAGCACTCATCTGATATTTGTATGCCTTGCTGTTATCCCTTATCTTTGAGCGCTTGATCTTTGCTTATCAGCACCGCTTTGATTTCTGCATCTTTGGCCCTGGTGAGAGTGAAGTTATGATTCAGAACCCTGAACTGAGAGTCAGGAAGTTTGGAACCTGTTTGGAGGCTTATGAGATTCTGCACCTCAACACCACTGGTAGCTGTTTAATTTAGCCCAGCAAAATTGCTAATGGGAAAGCAAAACTGAATCTATATTTGAACCCTAGAGAATAATCTTATTTAAAAATGGCCTAATCAGGGAGAAGTTGTTGCTTCAGAGGTTCAGAGTGGTTATAAACTAACACCATTCAGTGAGAGAGCTACACTTTTGCAGCCAGGAACTTGATGGGGGCAAGGCATAAAACCACTAGCTACCCCACAAGGAAAAATTGAATACCTAGATCATATTCTGTTGAGATTGAAAATTGAATATTTAATAGAAACTTAACAACATCTTCTTCCTATTCATGAAGATGTACAATTGCCAAATGCACAAGTAGTACCTGAAAACCCATCTAAAGAAACTCTATGTGAGCCATCTAGTAAGACTGACATAATATTGCTACTTAGATTATCATTTACTGAAGTCAAGTTATTTGGATTCCTTTGAGAGTTAAAGATATTTAAAGATATGAGATGCTGCAGCTTAACTCATCAATGCAATTGTTATTTAAACAAAAGTGTCATTATATAGTAGTCACCAGTTGACACTGGATCAAGTTGTATCTAGGTAGAGGTGAGTTTCCAAAGTTTTTTCTGTTCTTGCTAAGAGAGACCATAACATTATTGGATAACCTTCCCAACTAGTGAGTCCTTGAAACCTTCCATGATACTATACACAGAAGAAAGAGGTTTTTATATTATTTAAGAGGCAGACTTGTGTATGTTAATGAAAGTGGATAATGACAATAGTGAAAAAAACACATTGAGCCTTTTCTACAATCTAAATGTCAAACAGAAAAAAAACAAGACGTCAGCCATCCCTTAGTTACTTGTAGGAAATATGTGTGGGCAGTGGAAAAGATGCAAGTATTTTATAGATGGCTTCCTTGGTTACCATGATTCTGTCTTAGTCCACTGTAGAACAGAAATAGCAAAAGGTAAGATACAATTCTGTGAATTCTCTGAAACAAGAAAGACTAAGGCAGGGTCAGTGAAGCTAGTGTTGGTAACCACTTGGAACCCTGTTGGTAATGAACAAATAAGCTTCAATTCAGAAGAATTAGTGTTGTCCAAAAATAATTAAACTTGATGTCATGGTCCATGCATAACTGATGAGCATAAAGCGTTGAGGACCAGATTTAGTCTTTATTTTGAAATCTGTTACCTTTAAACAGACCCTATTCTTGCTCATTTTGCCTAGGTATGATCATTTTTTTTTTCATCTGATCCAGAATCATTAATGATGCTTTGCTAACATCTCAGCCAACAGAGTTAATTGAACAGCTTGGTAATGCATTGAAATGCATTATGAAGTTATTTCTTTAACTGTTAGGGGATGGAGCTATTGTTTTGTTCAACTCTGCTGTAAAGACTGCTCTGGTTACATAACTGGTGACTTTTCAGGGAAGGATTCAAATGTAGTTTCTAGGCTGCTCTACATAGAAAAATGAGTTTTGTGGGTACTAAGAATTTTCTGCTGAAGTTCCATAACCATCACAGAATGGCATTTCCCATAATTTTAGAAGATAATTTCCTAGGATTTAGAGATGTAGTTCTGCAATCTAGGAGACAAAATTGCCATCATATCCTGGCATGAGGGTACAATGGTGTAAATTCACACAAGTCATAAACAAATAATGAGAGAAGGTAAAAGTTAAGGGGACTTCATTCCTTCCTTCTGCAACAATTCTACAAAACCAGTTTTACAAAATGCTTACACTTTTGTAAAATGAGATGCTAGGTTTTGGGTGGGAAAGTCAGAGAGCAGAATGCAAACAGCGACAGGATGTAATTCAGACCTTCCAGCTCCTCTGCTGAAATCACACAGTCTTAGAAAGGAAGAACTTGAGCTTAGTGTGGCTGCTTTGGTAGCACATCTGAGACCCAGAGACCATCCATTTGAGATCTGCCAGTAATTCAGCAGTGACTTTTAAAAATAATTGGTGCAAAACTTCTCATGCAAAATTTACAGGCTATCTGGAAATGTCAGTAGGGCACGTTGCATAAGAGCCATTTGTGCCATTAAGCTTCCATCTTGACAATTCCCTGTTTGCAGCCTAAACTATTCAGGAATTATGCATGCTTGAACACTTCATTGCATATGATGAATGGGCAATTAATCATTATTAATGATGCAGTGTTGATGCCCAATCTATTATTATGTAAACTGTAGGAAATAGGAAAAGCTATGTTGCTTTGGCCTGAAGGAGAAAGCACTTTTGAGGTTGGCTAACTCTCCAGACTGTAGCAGCTGGTGGGCTGGGGTGGCTCTGGAGAGCTGCCCTCCTGACACCACTGCCACTTAACAGAGCAGTGTGGGGAGAGCAGGAGCAAGGGAACAGGAACATGGGTGCATTGGGGGAATCAGTGCTAGTGCTGATGTGGCTGCAGAGTCCTGACCTCACTCCTGCTTTGCCCTGCCCCATCCCAGTGATGCTCGAGTGGGAGACCCCACTATGCTGTCCCCTCCTGTTTCTGGACCATAAAAGGTGTCTGTTCAACAGCACAAACTTGTTTCATTTGCAAAAACTTAGTCACTGTGTACCACTTACGCTTCCATTGGACTACCAGTTAAAGGATAAACACAACCATTTAGAAATGATGGTCATGGATAAGGAGCATCTGTTTTTGTCGGGCAAAATTCACTTCCATGCATGTCGATGAGAGGCTTCACACTGATTTAACTGGAGGGATTTCATTCATATTTTGGCCTTTTGAGATGAACTGTGATATATAAATAAAGTGTAATAATAATAATCAGCTAATATTAATGGAAAAAGATTGCCCACTGTACCATAAATTCCAAAAAAATAATTTCTGGTGAGATTGTTTTACTGAAAAAAGTTCGTGTTTTTGATACGGCAGTAGAGCTGAAGCGTCTGATTTGAGATTATATTTCTAGGTTTGTTTGGGGGTTTTTATAACAAAATTCAGAGATGCCCAAGTGTGGTTACATAGATTGGGTCTGTGCCTAAAAGAATTTTTACCTGCCCCTGTCAGCCCTACCAAGTTTATGTAAAATGGTTTACATGCTATGTTAAATAATTTTGGATCGATGCACCCAATAAACAAGAAAACCTTCATGTTTGGTGATGCTTCTTTTTATTACTGATCCTTCCCTCCAGAAAGGCAAGTTTATGTGGGAAAGAATGCTTTTTTGCCACTGGACAAGTGTCTGCCCCCCCCAATATAATAGGTTGCCCAAGACCAACATTTTACTTTCCTTGCTTCAGTGTTTCATAATATTCTTGGTGCTGAATTAGCTAAAGGTAGACTAAATGCCCAGGCGGAAAATTTTCACTGGTCCACAATAGCAGTGAAAGAAATGAGACAGGACACAAGGTGTTGGTTGAAAATCAGGCCAACCTTTATTGACTATCAGCAGGTAAGTGGGGTTGGCATGACAGCAGGGCAAGGACCAGTTCTTCATTCCACTAAGCCTTTGCTGACAGAATGGCACTCCATTGGGGGTTGGGAAACACCCAAACCTACTTCATGGGCATAACCCAGTGCTGAACCCTGTTGTGGTACAAGCCAAGTATCCAGAGTCACACTAGGCGACCAGGGTGAGAGGTTCCAGCCAGGCATAGGACCTAACCTCAACCTCAGATCCTGTATGGGCCCCACTTTTACTATGCTGATCCTGCCCAACACCATTTCCCCCCAGTGTTGTAACAAAATACCATATTTTTCGCCCCATAGGGCGCACCACCCCATAGGATGCACCTAGGTTTTTTGGGGGGGAAATAAAGAAAAAAAATATTTTCCCCCCAGGCGCGGGGCTGGTGTGGGGGAAGCCCGAGCTTACCCCGACCCCAGGCCCCAGAACAGCCTGCTATCCGCAAGCCTAGGGAGCCCGGCGCGAAGTCGCGCTGGTCTCCCCAGGCTTGCGGAGAGGTGCGCGAAGCCCGGGCGCGTTCTTCAGCATGTCCCAGGCTTCGGAATGCAGGCAGCTCTGCGCAGCCGTCGGGAGCCCAGCTCTCCAGGCTTCAGCGAAAGCCTGCATTCACCCCATAGGATGCACACACATTTCCCCTTCATTTTTGGAGGGGAAAAAGTGTGTCCTATAGGGCCCAAAATACGGTACTACCAAACACCTCCCATCAGTAAGCCATAATTCAATGAAGGAAAGGTGGTGGTGGGGAACCCACTCAGCCAAGGGCGAATTGAGGTTAGGAGGCAAAAGCATCATACCAGATGGGTGGGGTATTATTATTATTTCTGGCCCTGTCAGCTACCAGCAACCCAAGCACCTCTAAACCAAGGATACGTGCATGAGAAGCTCAAGGGGAAAAATGGCCCTTAACCTGCATGGTGAAATCTTTTAAAGGCCTTGGTGCCTCCTCCCTCTTATCCTGCAAGATCTCACAAGAGCCCAGCAGGGAGATGACACTCTGTATGTCTCCTTCTCCCCCCCCCCCGGCTTTCTAGGCCACGCACCACCAGGCAAAGTCACCTCATGTACAGTCATACCTGGAAGAAGTTCTACAAGACTGAAAGGATGTTCTCCTGAAAAGATATCACTTCGTGTGTTTGTCAGCATAACAAAGAGAAAGTTGCATCTGCCTTGTGAATCTGGAAAGCTCTGTTAATTTCTGCTGTCTGAGAGCCCTTGGCTGTGAAGAAAAGAGACGTTTTGCAATGTCGTTGACTAATCAACCCATCAGCCTGCAGGAAAAGTGGCTTTGAGGCTTTCCAAGATCAAGCTGAGTCATCTCCAGAAATCCTTCCGTCAGGAATGCATTGATTTATCATGCTGCTGTATGCGAACAACACCGTGTACCTTTCATCTAAAAAGTCGGGACTTATAGAACACGACAAGCCATTAATTCTGATGCCAGCCTGAATGAAGAAGGAATTACTGGCAAAGGGATCTGGGGAGCATGTTAAACCATCCCTGCAGAGTAATGAACATACTCTGTGACTGTTGCTTTATCCCATATTGATCCTCGGGAACGAAAAGGTGCCCTGACAGTTAGACTGAGCCATCAAAGACTTGCTAATAAAAGGGATGTGCATCTTGTATATAATTATCCCATGGAGAGTGCTGGGCAAATATTAGCTTATTAAGTCTTACAAATAACTCCCACAGTGGGGATTAACCCTATTTTAAAGTGGCTGAAAGAGCACAGTGTTATGAATTCATGCATTGCTTAGGGAATGGCAGTCAAGACCTTGGTTTTATGTGTCACAGCAATTTATGAGGCCCATGAACTATATGTGGGTGCCTTCAACATGGTGCCTTCAAGATGTTGCTAGAGAGTCTCTTCTACCTCCTGGGGCTGGGACTACTAGTGGGAATAGATGTTCCATTGAGGTATGTGGAATGGCCTCTGTCACCTACTTCTCATTGCCATAAGATACATTTCAGAGTCATGGCTGGAAAGGAGGAGAAGGAGACTTATTGCATCAAGGCAAAATGGAGTTTGTGAGGAGGAGGCTACTTGCCTCCACCCTGCTTGCAGGCATTTGAGAAGGGACACTTGCATGATTTATTGATGGTTGCCAACTTGGATGGTTTTAAAATAGGATTAGAGATTGGAGGAAGGGGCTACCAATTGCTGCTAGCCAATATTATTCCACCTCCACTGTCAGAGGTACAACTTTTGAATATCAACTGTTGAGAATTGAAGGTGTTTTGCTCCCTGTCCAGGTTCTGCTTCTGGACTTCCCATGAGCACCTGGTTGGTCACTGTGAGAACAGTGCTGGACAAATGGGCCTTTGGCCTGATGCCTCAGGCTCTTATAAGAAAGTACTTTTATCAGCATCCTTATTTGAAAGCTTATGACATCCCTATGCTGAAAAACATAGGGTGATGGATTTGACTGCCACCTAGGCTCTTATGAAATGATGTCCTTGGTTTTTTTTTTTAAAAAAATGTTTAAAGAAGATTGAGGAACATGATCACAAACTCTTCCTTATTATATGACATCCCTGAAAAAGCTGATCCCCTCCACCCCCTGTCAACATGCATTATCCCATGTGGTAATAGTTCACCTGTGAAACTATGAGTGGCCTATGGTCTCCTTGAATATTTGTTAGAAATTTGGAGCACAGATAGTGTAAATAAATAAAACCATATATGAGACTCAGTACTCCAACTGCAAAATGGGAATCCAAAATGACCCCCAGAGTTGTTGCAGATTAGCTAATGATAACATACAGATCATATACACATCAAAAACCCTAGGGTTTATAGATCCACAAAGGCTGTGGTCAAAACATACATACCATTAACATGTAAACAAGCAAGCAGTGATGAAGCTAGTTGAAGACCTGATTGGCAGGTATGGGTGTGTGATGGAGGCAAAAAGGGGTAGGGGTGAAAATGAAGGTCTGCTTCTCTCTTGTTCTTGCCCCCTCTATGAATATTTGTGGGTTTCCACTTATGCTTAATACTGATAAAGTAATCTTCATTGTTGACAATATCTTCCTTATACCATTTATAAATGCACAGAAGCTCCATTTTGTACTGAATCCGCATTGTATTGAAACTTTCCCTCTGCCCGGTGGGGCTAATTGGAGCAAGCGAGGCTTGCCTGGAAAGTGTTCAGTTGCTGGCCCCAGGTTCATTCTTATGCCACAAAAGAGGTGCAGATTTGCTGCCCTCTGAAGCTGTGTCTTGCCAGCTTCCCACTATCAGCTGGCCTATGCAGTTCTGTGTTCCACAGAGGAGGAATGTCTGACTTAGATCGGATTTGCCATGTTTGAAAGAATCCTTGGCTTCATGACAAAGTAGTTTGCCAACTGCAATCTGTGAAGCTCTTGCTCACAGAAATAGCATCTTTTAAAACAGCACCAGGACAGGGTGGAGAGAGAACACAATCCTTGGTGTCTTCAGTGAATGAATAAATCTGGAAGGACTTTCCTGTTTCTGAAGGTGGTTGTGGAAAACAACAGCAGCTCAGGAGCTATGGTTTCCATGGTTTGTGGTCAGGCGCTCTGGAGACTGGATATAAGGGACATGTGGCTGTCTAGATTCTGTCTAGATCTGACGAAGTGTGTATTACACACGAAAGCTCATACATTGAAAGCTTATATTTAGTTGATCTTTAAGGTGCCACTGGAATTATTAAAAAATATTTTTTCATCTTTCATCTTGTTATTTATTATGACTATGACAGAGCAGATGGTGACAGCAGCCACGAAATTAAGAGACACCTGCTTCTTGGGAGGAAAGCAATGACCAACCTAGACAGCATCTTAAAAAGTAGAGGCATCACCTTGCCAACAAAGGTCCATATAGTAAAAGCTATGGTTTTCCCAGTAGTGATGTATGGAAGTGAGAGCTGGACCATAAAGAAGGCTGATCACCAAAGAATTGATGCTTTTGAATTATGGAGCTGGAGGAGACTCTTGAGAGTCCCATGGACTGCAAGAAGATCAAACCTATCCATTCTGAAGGAAATCAGCCCTGAGTGCTCACTGGAAGGACAGATCGTGAAGTTGAGGCTCCAATACTTTGGCCACCTCATGAGAAGAGAAGACTCCCTGGAAAAGACCCTGATGTTGGGAAAGATGGAGGGCACAAGGAGAAGGGGACGATAGAGGACGAGATGGTTGGATAGTGTATTCAAAGCTACAAACATGAGTCTGACCAAACTGCGGGAGGCAGTGGAAGACAGAAGTGCCTGGCGTGCTCTGGTCCATGGGGTCACGAAGAGTCGGACACGACTAAACGACTAAACAACAACAACATGACAGATCAACACAGCTATCCACCTGAATCTGTCTAGATTCTGTTAGACTACCATTACCATCATTCCTGACCTTTGCCCAGGCTGGCTGTGGCTGAAGAGAGCTGATGTTTAAGAAAATCTGGAGGACCACAGCTTTCCCATTTTTGACAGAGGATGTCTTTTTTGTATATGGCAGATTTTCTCCTTAGTGCTATTGACCAGCAACTGCCTTCAATATCAAGAGCTAAAGGCAAAACTTAGATGTGGTCGCACACACACAAACACTTTTTGTCAGGACCCAGCATGTGATAAAGGAAAGTTTGCCTTTTTCTTCCCTTGACGTGGCTATGACAAAAATCACCTCCTGCACCTCCCATTGGCACTAAATTCTCTGTGCTAGTTTATATAATTTTTCGTCTAAGAGCAAAGAGCTGTTTCATGGTGCAGTAGAAATATTCCTGGCTGTGTGCAGAAAAGGTGAAGCACCCCCACATATCACAGTCTGGATCCTCCAACCCACTGCTAATTTTAATATATTTTAAAATAAAGTACGGAAAAATGCAACCACACATTTTCATTCAGTTCAGAAGGTCCTGCTGGCGGGCTTCTCACAGACATCTGGTTGGCCACTGTGAACACAGGAGACTGAATTAAATAGGCCTTTGGCCTGATCCAGCAGAGCTCTTCTCATGCTCCTATGTGTTCCACTGAAACCAATTAGATTTACTTCTAAATAAATACTTACACATAACTGGGCTTCTGGCACCTTTGTTGCAATGAAATTGTAATTGCTATAATCCAATACAGATTTAAGTGACTAAGTCCATTGATTTTGCTGGGTTTATGTTTGCCTATTGTAACTCTTTACTGTATTGCAGCCAATTGGTTTTAAAACCAGGGATGAAAGGCCTGAAAATATTACTTTCTTTCCCTTCTCTGGAAATAAGATTTTCTGGGATTTTGAGCATACAGTAAAGTACCCTCAGTTATTGTGGATCTGCATTCCAATCTTATGAACCTTAGTGAAAATCTATTAAAAATGCCAGTTGCCTCTAATTTGGGAAGCCATATTCCCAAATCCCAGGACAAACTTTCCAGGTTGGTCTTCACTGAAGTGGGAGTGGGGGAACCATTAAAAAAATGGTGAATATATTGCCAACAACAGCTGTGTTATGGCATTTCGGCAGGAGTCATGTGCTTGCCACATGGGAATTTTAAAATGGTGTCATGAGTGGAAGATTATCAACATGAATTATGGAGGACAACACTAAATGAGAACAGGATACTGGGCATCTGAGTAAAGGAGCTGAAATTTCCACAGGAAAATTAACAATGTAATTCTGTGGCTATCTACTCAGAAGAAAGACCCACTAAGCTCACTGGGGCAAAAGCAGCCACTGTGATGGCATAGATCTGCACTTCTGACACAGGAGTTGCTGCAGATTACGCGGGTGGGGCAGGCAGCAGTGATGGGGTGGTGCAAATGTACCCACTGGAGCCCTGGCTAGGCTCTGCACAGCTTGACCTCGCCACCATCCTTTTCCAGGCTTGTCCAGCTAAGGTGCAACAATGCCAGTGTGTCAGAATAATGGCTCTGCCCCACAATACCAGCCACTACTGCAACAGGGCGTACTCTTCGGTAAGTGGATCTGATGTCAGGAACGTTCCCCCCCCCCCAAGCACAGGAGATGAGTTAGACTCAGTGATTGAACTAAATGAATAAGAGTCCAACTCTGCAGATGAGAACTGGCTGCCAGAATTGAGAAAGGGCAGTTCGACCCCCCTTTCCAGAAAAGACTCTATTAGCTCTCAAGGAGAGGAAGAGTTGGAAGTCAGCCAGACCATTGCTAGGCAATCAGCAGATAAGCAGAGGTCTGAGTCTGTGTCGAGTGAGAGTGGGGAGGAGAGGAGAGGTCAGCCTCTCAGTCCCTAATCCAGGTGTTTGGATAAAATCAGAAGGCAACAGAAGGGCAAGAGGGAAAAGGCAGGAGTCTGGCATCCTTCCTGCTGTGGGAGGGTGAAATTTCAGACTGATCAACAAACATAATGTGAGCAGGCAAGATGCCCGGCTCTGGATGTGTCTTTTTGTAAAATTAACGTACATTAAACTGCCAAGAGAGTCATTACTTCTTATCGGGGCTTGATCGCCTGCCAGAGATCATTCTCAGGTATGCATGAATACCTGAGAATACATCCCACTGACATTGATAAAACTTACTTCCAAGTGATCGTGTAGATGATTGTGCTATGCAATTTTGTATTTCTGAAGAACTATATCTATTTCATTTGAAATAATTCCTAACTGCCTTTCACCGAAAGGTTATAGAGTGCTACACAAATGTGTGACAAAAACCCATTTACTAGAATGCCTCAGAGGAAAGGAAGTCAATATAACTAGAGTTACCCAGTAGCCGAGAGGCAGGGAAAGCAACATCATATCAGTATAGACAAGGTTTGTCAGCAATGAAGTTGTCTAGAACTTGAGGCAGTTTCGTGAGACTACAAGCACTCTCTTTCTGTGATTTTAGGAAAGTCTGAAAACCTGATTACCCATGTGTTTTGGAGATGTTTCCTCCTCCTATATATTTTGGGCCAAACTACACATGATATTAAATAAACGTGACAGGATCTAACATGCAGCTCTTGAAAAATGCAAATAGCATCTGCTCAGCTGAGAACTGATAAATATCACAGCAGGAAGAATTTCACTCTTCCCTCCCCTGATGCAATCCTGAGAGGTATCCATCTCTGAAGCTGTTAGCTGCTTTGTGGGGCCATCCCTGTTTGTTGGCAATGGAGGATTTCCTCACAGGCCAATTACTAGCTTGGGAAGAAGGCTTAACTTCTGGCTGCAGCGAGAGAGGAAGGAGTTAAATTTCACCTCCATGGCTGTTCTGATTCCATTAATAATCATGGATGGAAAATTTAATACACATCATTTAAGAAAATCATCCTCATGATGCTTTTATACCTGGAAAAAACAACAGCCTTGCACATTATAAATGTGGAGGTGCAAAGACATGTTTATCTCTTAAAGGTAAAGGGACCCCTGACCATTAGGTTCAGTCGTGACCGACTCTGGAGTTGCAGCGCTTATCTCACTTTATTGGCCGAGGGAGCCGGTGTATAGCTTCCGGGTCATGTGGCTGGCATGACTAAGCCGCTTCTGGCGACCCAGAGCAGCGTACAGAAACGCCGTTTACCTTCCCGCCAGAGCGGTACCTATTTATCTACTTGCACTTTGATGTGCTTTCGAATTGCTAGGTTGGCAGGAGCTGGGACCGAGCAACGTGAGCTCACCCCGTCGCGGGGATTCGAACTGCCGACCTTCTGATCAGCAAGTCCTAGGCTCTGTGGTTTAACCCACAGCGCCACCCGCATCCCTTATCTCTTAGGTGTACTTAAATTATTGCTTCCCTGGTTTCCCAAGAAAATGTCCAGGACTTGAATTTCTCCTCTAGGAACTCTTAAGACCAGATTTGGTTTCTCATACTCTTCATTTATGCATATCTATCTTGTATTTTACTTAAAACTATAGAGGAATGATTTTTGAAGTTTTCTCTCCCAATCCCATTTAGGGCACAATGGGTGGAATTCAGTGTTGCCCTAAGGTGATTGTTCCATCAGGGCAAGCATTTCTGCTTCCCAGATGGAATTCTCTCTTCTCTCATTCCCTTGTGTTCTTCCAACTCTCCATAGCGGATTTGAGAGAGGCACAGTGGGAGAGAAGAAAGCCCCATTGTACTAGTACGACCCCTTGTGCTGGTTTCCACTAGCAGATTGGGTTAGTTGAATCTGCCCATGGTGTTCTGTCAGAAACCACCAATTTCTCATTCCTGAGGTCAGCATCAGTGACCTGGTGGACACCTTGCTATAGAAAAAAGGACTAAACTAATAGTGATCTTTATTTGATTTTCAAAGTTAATCTCTTGCTGTATGTTGATAAATGAAAGAAAAAGTGTCCCGCTGGGCGGTTTGTAGAGGTAGAAAAATTGTGACTGTGGGTGGGGGGAATGGTTAGGAAAGGAGTCATTTAATGTGAAGAGGAGGAGGAGGAGGAAGAAGAAGAAGCTTCCTTTATTAGTACATGTTTTAAGAATCAGCTTAATCAAGCCCTCTAGCTACTGTGCATTGTCCAAGGTCTCCTTTATAAACAAGATTAGCCACCCACACATGAGACCCCATCAGGCTCAGTTGCCTGGTGAATAAGCTGGGTAATTCAACTGGCTTTCTGCAGACCAAATAATATTTGGCATGACTTCATAGACTTGTGTTTTTGGTGAAGCAGTAGAAGGATATGTTATTAATATTTAGAAGCACCTTACAAAGTAAAATAAGGGGGAAAGACAGGACCCTGCCCTAAATCTAAATTTTGACAGTAGAGGAGAGACAACAAAAGGAAGACACAAGTGTTAACATAAATTAAAAAGGGAAGAATGCAAGCAAATATACTCAAACGTGCTAAAAGTTGTCTTTGGATATGGGTGTTATACAAATGATGGAGGGAAAATGTGCATTTTGAAGAGGGAAAAAAAGGAAGAGAGCTTACATCATGTAAGGGTTCTCGAAAGGAATTAAAGGCATCAGTCTTCAAGGGAAGATGGGAAGAATTATTTCAGAGAGTGAAAGTCTTTGTTACAGCTGAAGGGGCAGAGTACCTATGCACATAGGAGTAAATCTCCTTGATCATCTCAGGGCTTACTTCTGAGGGCATATGCAAAAGTTCTGATTGGAAGCTTTCCCATGCAAGGAAAAATCTTCACTTGTTCAATATCTGCATGTCAGGCTGTTGTTAAAGACAAAAGAACACAACCAGTAGTAGAAGAAGAAGAAGAGGAGGAGGAGGAGGAGTTTGGATTTGATAGCCTACCTTTCACTCCCCTTAAGGAGTCTCAAAGCGGCTAATATTCTCCTTTCCCTTCCTCCCTCACAACAAACAGTCTGGGAGGTGAGTGGGGTTGAGAGACTTCAGAGAAGTGTGACTAGCCCAAGGTCACCCAGCAGCTGCAGGTGGAGGAGTGGAGACGCGAACCCAGTTCACCAAATTACAAGTCCACTGCTCTTAACCACTACACCACGCTGGCTCTCACACCATGCTGGCTCTAGAACAAATAGGGAACCCTAAGACTGCAATCCAATGTACACTTATTTAGGATCCCACTATTACCTGCCCTGCCCTCTGTCCTACCAGTCCTACCAGCTTCAACAGCCAACAGGGCTTGAAGGGGGAGATGAGCAGTTCACCCTTGAATGCACTGAGCTTGGGATAGCAATGATATATCAGACAGGCAATTGTAGGTATAAGACTGGATGGTGGGAGAATGGTCTGGGATATAGAGGTATAGGTATTATGAGTATACAATTACTGCTGAAAGCCATGGGATTTGATATCCCCACACTCCACACTGCACACCCAGAACAAAATGCAGAGCAGGTAACCAAGAATCCTGAGGAACTGTGATCTCATTAAAGGTGGTATTCTTCCATCAAAAATATAAGGTATTACAGCTTTCCGCCTTACTTCTCATATGGTTCTCAACTCTTCCCTCCCAGTTGCTGCTCATGTTATTGAGGACATTTTCCTTCGATTTGGCACCTGCATGCAGAAATTGGTCCCTGAAAATCTGCTAACCCAATTTTGAATCTGTTATATATTCCCATCTCTGGCATTGCTATCCAGCCCTCCCTGCAGTTAACCATCTGGAAAAATGGGGTAGAAGTTTTGAAAATGTCCGTGTTCATCCACTGGCAAAGTTTGCCCTAGGCATGTGCACACAGAACCCCTTCTGGGCAAACAGCTGCCTGTATCTGAGCGGCCTTATGCAGACTAGGGAACTGGGAAATGGCCCAACCTGAAATTGAAGGACACCGATTTCAGAAGGAGAAGACAGTCATAGTCAGAGAGTTTCGATGTATTTCTCGGGAGAAGGAATAACCTTTTCACAAGCCATAGTCAAATTGACAATCTTATTTTGAAGGTTTTGCCAACAAATAATGGGATTGAGGACTAAAAACTGATCCTGTGTTGACAGTTTAAGGTTGACTCTGAATTCTGTTTCCTAAACCTGCCCTATGGAAAGTTATTTTTGAAGGAAGGGGCACAGATGGTATACTTTAACAAGCAGGAAAGTAAGTAAATTTCTCTGGATTCTGACTTTTTTCTTTATCTTCATTTGGTGTGGGAAATCTTTGGCCCTCCAGATGTTGCTGAACTACAACTCCCATAATCCCCAGCTTGCATGACAAATGGCTAGGGATGGTGGGAGATGTAGTTCAGTAGCATCTGGAGGGGCAAAGGTTCCCAACACCAGTTCTACTTGAATGCATTAACAAAAGTCAATGACTGAGCTGCCTTTCTCAACCTAGATACAAAACTTAGGGCCAGTTACAAATTTTAGAAAGAACACATGAGGCAAGAACTGTGGCTGCACAGAGAACTTTTTGAAATCAGTCAGGATTGCATGAGTTAATGCCTCTTCATATAAAACATAATCTACAAAGCCACAACACTGTGGAAAGCAAGCTATGGAAGGAGTTATAGGTCAAAACGCAGAGAATGCGTGTAGAAATGTCACTTAAGCAGGAAGTAAGAACTCTGCTGCCAAACATGTGACAATATAAAGAGTGCTAGTCAACTTTCACACATACTAGATATATTGAAATCAATACCTGTAAGTTCATATTCAGTCATTTCAGTGGGTTTACGCTGATAAACCTTAGTTGACTACTACCCCAGTAGTATTGTATGTGCTAACCATGGCTCTAATGTCCCTGTCTCCGCTGGCTCTGTCCTGACCTTCTTGCACTGAGCAGAAAGGTTTGAAAATGTGTTCAGCAAAACTTGCAGAGAAGCCTCCAAACAATTGTGGTGAGGCTTTTAAGCTCATTTGAAGCTGAACGTGCTTAGGGGCCTCCTTCCTACCAGGGCAGGAAGTGAAGGGTGAAACAGGTCAGTCACACAAGTGGGGATGTTGAGGGCAGAGGCAGCTCATGACCAGAGAAGTCTTCACGGTCCCACGTTTTGTTATATTCCAGTTGGATGACCAGACTCCTAACAACCTTCTGAGCATTTACATGAGTTATGGAATGATTAGGATCAGATCATGAGACTGCCCTATATATAAGCATGTTTGCAAGCAGTTGTAGCACCACTTTTATTTAATCTGGACCATGAACAGCTTTTCTGACTATACTCCTGGTAGGTACGTACCATTTATTACTTTGTAGCTGTCTTGTTGAAAGTGCAGCCCATTCCAACAGAGCAACAGAGCATCCTATTAAAGAGGGGTGGGTATAGAATGTCACAATTCTTCTTTTAGTTGATATAGGGTAGTAGGATCCAGTTGGCATCACCAATGTTGTGTCCGTGGGTGAACTTGTACCTGTGATGATGTTCCCTGGCATCCACATCTATGGGGTAGGGATGGATAAGTGTGGCGGCCTGCTCAGGGTTGCATAGACATGCCACTAGAGTCAACTTAGTAATCCTGCCCTGCCCTATATAGTGATGTGCTGCTACTGCTAGGTCTGAGTCTCTCCCCCCCTCCCCGTGTGTGTCTGTGGATCCTGTGACAGAGAATCATGGTTTGCTCTCAAGTTTCTGCTGGCTGTTTTCTGTAATAATAAACATTGCCATTGGCTCTCAAGTTTCCAAATATGCCCCTGGCCTCCCCAAAGACTGGACCTCAGGGATACACAGTTGTATACACAGCCATATTTATATGAACTGTTTACAGGGCTAGCACTTTGGGCTGCTTGTCACCACAGCTAATTGGCACCAATCAAGTCATCATAGTTATTTCCATGGTAGGAAGCCGGGAAATGCAAACAAGCACATAAGCGACGTCAAGAGAATCCATAAGTGAAGCATATGATTGTGAATATGTCAACTTAGGACAGATGGTGATGCTTTGGCCATAGTTCTGTCATCTCTCCTGCATGCCCAATGGTTATTAATCCTTGTCAAGATCAGAAATGGTTCAAAATAGCCATACTTCGTGGAAGATGTTTCCCTGAAACAGCAGTTATAAGGGAATTGTATGTATCATAAGGCTTTCTAGTCGTTATACAATTGAAAGGTTTTAATATCATCAGTTGCATAACACCAATAGCAATTACCTTCTGTAAATCCAGAATCATTTCCCCCTCTGGAAACAGAAATGATTTATTCTGTAAGTAGTCAGACAGCCATCAAAATCAAACAGCCATGGATGCTATTTCCATCCCTCCAAAGATACTTGGCTCTAACACACACTTCCTCTGTCTGGGGAAAAGCCATGCTTGAAGTCTTATGAAAGGGCTGGTTTTGGACGACTTTTGAACCCTGATTCACTTTCATTAAAATTTGGAGATCTTACGTATTCATGGAATTAAGTAAGCTCCATTTGATTTCAATGGAACCAGCTCACTTGTAAATGTGATTAGGGTTGTGGTCCTAGAGTAAATGACGGCCCTGATGCAGATTAAGAATGTAGGAATATTTTCAATTAGATCAGGTAGTGGCATTCAAAGCCCCATTTATGCATGATATAATTACTTTGTAGATCAACCACACATTTAATAAGATCATATGAAGCTGGTAATCATGGCTCAACCATGAACATGTGCAATTCAATAGTGTATAATATGCCACATTCAAGTGAATTCCTGGGCAGGAATTTGATATGAAATTGGAACCTGGGTGGAACTGCATAAGTTGAAAAGGAATTGCTTTGCTACTTTCAGCAACCTGTACCATGAGACACTTTCCCCTTTCTGAACCATTTTTTAAAGTGTCATTACACTAACCATGCATTCGGTGAAAATGGTTTGAGTCTAGAAGAAACTTGCCAATTTCCAAAACACAGTATTGTACACAAGGACAGTCGAGAATCAATCTAGTTTTCTACATTTCAAGTACCAGATTGTACCAGGCCATTTCTAGTGTGGCGCACTAAAGTGAAAAATAAGATCAAATAATCAAGGTTCATATATCCTGAACATTTTCATAAATATTTGGTGGATTCACCTTAGAGTATAGCAGGTAACTTGTCAGAGAATCTGACTGACAAAAAACATTCTGCTTCTCTGGCATTTCCCATCCCCCACTTCCCTGTCTAAGCTGGTAGGGCAGCTGAGCTCTGGTAAACTTTAGACATGGCTGGGAAGTTGGGATTGCATCCAGCTCCCAATGTCATCCAATTCCCAGCTGAGAGAATTGTGTCTTGCTAGAGCTATCACAGGTGGACTCTGGCTCAGACTGATGTTTGCTTGGCATGATTATAGATAAGCCAGCAAATTCTGCAAAACTTGGACTCTCAAAATGTATTTTGGATGTTCTGCCAGTCCATTTCAGGCCAGATCCCAGTGTCTTGGATTTGAGCTCAGTTTGAAATGAATATAGACCAGGACCTTGGATGGTCTAAAGATCCTGGTAGCATCACCTAAAGCCAATGCTTGGAGTCTGAAACAATTTTCCAAAAGCTAAACAAACATGTGGGAAATCAGTTAACTCTGTGTCATTTCTGGTAAGATTTAGAGGGATTTACTTTTACCATACATAGATGGCTACTGTATTGGCAGCGGTGATAACAGGGCTTTTTTTTCTTCCGCTCATCTGGTTTTAGTACAAAGGAATACGACCAGGGAAGAAAAATGGAGAAAGCATCCATATTATATATGGCAATTTTTCTTAATTTTTAACATCAATCTGCAAAACATTTGTAGTGGTCCAAAGATGATGAATGAAAACAAACATAACTCTTAAATAAAAAATCCAGGTACCAAAGAGCAAAATTTAATGAAAGCCAAAACTGTTAAATATGGTTTCTTGTTGAGAAAAATGTCAATGTCTTTAAGGGTTCCCCCCTCCCCACCACATTATTCTATATTTAAGAAAAGTGTAGTAAAAATACATATTACAAGTTAACATTTCCCCTCTTCTTCTGAATCATTCTTCTTTTTCTGCTCCCACCCTTCCACTGATCAAAAACATTTCAAAGATGAGTCTCATGTCCTAGTGTTACAGGCATTTGTCCTATCATAGAAGGCTTCTCCCCACAAACCCATCTAACTGGCTGGCTCAATTGTCAGATAGGTCTCTTTGATTCCTTTGCCACAAAGGCAACTGAGGTTTCTCTCTCTCCCTCTCTCTATATCTCTTTCAAAGTTTTATGGGCTATATTTTTTATTCCATACAGAAGAAAATCCTTGCACTCTGCTCCCATTGTATTTTACGGTGTAAGACAGTTGTGGGAGCTCTGGAAAACTCTTGTGTTTGAAAGAAAGATCGGGTCTCTTCTTGGACATCCAAAAGATCTCTTCATCAAAAACAGGCTTAGTTTTGTGAGCCGTGCACACCATAAAGACACACACAGAACTAAACTCAAAATGTAACCAAAGCAGACATAAAATTAAAAATAAGAATTAAGAATTGCACACGGAGAACAAGACCCTGAAGAGTTATTATCGGAGGCTGAGATCTGAGCCATGACAAACAGCTGGATGGAAGATGAAGACAAAAAGGCTTCCAGCAGCACGGAGAGAAAACAAAACAGGCACTAGGCATGCTGTGCCCTCTGAAGGGGATCTGCAGGTTCTGTGCTGCCAGTCTTATGAAGATGTCGTCTTAAGATGAGTGGAAGAAATTGATGGAACAACATAGTGCTGAATGGTACAATCAGTTCCTAGAAGCCAGTCTTTAATAGTTTTTGAAGCTTCATAAGCACAGAAAGTCATGTATGGTAGCTTATTTGTTTAGAGCCACTTGCCAGTCACACACACACATTTTTTAAAGCGACGTCATGATGGTCCCCACAACAAAGCCATTTCAGTCCGTAGCCTCTTATCGCATCCTTCTGCTTCCATTCTATGTTACAGTCTCCTATTTTACACTTTTATGTTACACACAGGTCTCAGATATTAGATATAACAAGTTGCTGTTATACTGATGGGATTGCACTGGCACTTGGAGGAAGATTTAGCCCCTTGTAAAGTCTGGAATTAACATCCAGTCATGGGCAGATGCATTTGTGAGGACAGGAAATCGCCAAGGAAGGGTTGGGCCTCTTCCAGACCTACGATGGAGTAGGAGATACTTCCCTTTAATGGTTTTTCTTCAGGGCAACGTTTTCCACTCTGTTGGAGTATTTCACTGTTCACGGTGGTGATATCACACACATACGCACACGCACACACAAATGAAGCTTTTGTTTCAATGTAGATGTCAAGGAGCACATGACTGGGAGAAATACTGCTAGCAAGTCTGTTGTCTTGTGCTTTGGACAGCTCTCTGGATTTCAGTGTTTCATTGCGAGATTGGGTTTTATATCAGTAGCAAGTAGGGTACCAGCTGGTCAGTTCTGTGTGTTCCACTTCCCTTCACGATGATGGATGAGATGGAAACCATGTCTTTTGGCTTTTCTGCAAATGATACGGCTGGCCAAGATTTGATTCTTGAAACTGATTTTGCTTTTTAACTGTGGCCAGTTGCAAGCAATTATTATGGAAGGCTGGATCTAGGTGAACATTGGCATCTTGTTGTGGAAACTTTTTAAAATTATTACTTTTTGGTCATCATAAATATCATGTAGCCCACTTATTCCATGGAATGTCCATCAGATCTGGCTTACAAAAACTAATAAACCAGATGTATACAAAACAGCCCTGATGTCTATCATTAACTGGTGTTGAATGGTTTTCTACTCAAATATCACCACGGAAAGGAAACCTTACAGTAGTGTGGGAATGAGGAAATGGCTCTTGGAAAGGCAGTGAGGCAGTGAGGGATGATATGTGATCTATAGATATATTGATATTTTGCATTTTCTAGAGGAAACAGCCATGGTCATAGGCGGCTGCTGACCTGTCCTTGTGGTAGCCTGTCAAATTCCCATTTTGGGGACTGATATTTCCCACACTCACAACATTTAAACTCAGATAGCCACTTTCAAGCTCAGGAATACAGGTCACATTAACCTCTGTTTAACTAGGCTCTCCCAAATCCAGATACAACCACCGGAATCCCATTCAGAAGTCTTCCAACTCCTTTCTGCATGTTAGGCTTCCACTTCAACTGCCTCAGAAATCCTTCATTCAATAGTGGAATTCTCTGTCGATGGCCTAGTTAGCTTTGTCGCAACAACTTTAAAACACAGTAGAGTCCTGTTGTCTCAGAGGAATTGTTCCCACCCACCCCCTTTCACTGTTAGTAGCGCAGACATGTATGGTTTGCATCCCAAACTAAACCTGATTTTAAACTTTTGAGCAGGGCAGGGCTGAGATCACCCTGACATCACGGGAATTAGTAAGAAAAATATATATATTGCACACACTAAGAACTTATTAACAACCAAGTTAAAAACAAAATGGCGCTGTCTTCCTCAGTGTTCCTGTAACCGTGTATTCAGGGATGTCTCCAAATTTTGTTCAGTCCAGTTGCCCTCTCCTTATTGCAGTACAGGTCATGCTTTCTGCCTGTGGATTTACTGCAAAATAAACACATACACACACACACAAACAAACAAACAAACAAAAACAAAGGAAAATGAATCTGGTTTCCTCTAAAAGATCCAGTGCATTGTCCCTCTTCTTGAACGGTTTGGTTTTTAGCACTGGAGAGGCTGGGGTTAGGGAGACCCTGCTCTCACCCAGAATATCCATCAAGGGTAATTATAATCCCGTCGCTCCCAGGGGTGTCCCAGAGCTGTGACCCATGCATGGAATCTCCTGCATAGTTTGGGGGAAATCGTGGCTCACCACCCGTCCGTTTTCTCCACTGCTGGTTCCTGCCGCAGATGCTCTGGGAAGGGTTGATGTTCGTATGGCTTCATTGATTGATTGCTGTGGGATCAAACAAAAACCCTTTTTAAGAGAGACAAGGGGGGTCTCCCCCTGTCCTTAGCAATGGCTGGGCAATTGTAATAGACAACATTTTATTTCTTCAGTCTAGCCTAGTACTCTTGGATCCCTTCACTGTCAATTCTGCTTAGAAATGAACAAGTTATTCAGGCATACATATTCAGAGCAAACACATTTTTTAAAGTCATTAATATTTATTCTATCAGAGTTTATTTTCCCTCTTGCTCAAAACACCCACATGTGAAGAACGTATCTTAGGGTAGAAACTTTGCCACTGCGGTTTTTTTTTTTTTAAAAAAAAACATCTTAGATGGTCCAATGGAAACAGTTCAGTTATCCCATATCTGAAATATACTTAAGGCATGGTTAGGGGAAATTGTGTTCTTCATAATACTAATATGGATATTTGGTGGACTGGACAAGACCAGCGGATGTTTAATCATTTCTCCCTCCGCCCATTTTTTCCCTTGCAAAGCCTCACTCTTCCCCACTAGTTTTCAGCATGTCACCCACTTCCAGCTCCCAAACGGAAAGAAGTGCAACATGGAAGTTGACTTTGGAAGGACATTTGGGTGGCTGGCAAGGTTAGCAATATGAACCCAATTTGTAAATATTGTGATAAGCGTTGACCATGATGTAGAGGTAAGCATGATGTAGAAGAAAGTCTTAAAACTTTCTTTGTTCTCTCGGGGCACACAAGTCCTTTGCTGGTCAGAATTGCTTATTGCCATAAGGATAAGCGTGAAAGATCACAAGAGTGTAATGAATAAGCTTTTCCACATAGTTGTCTCTCCTAACACAATAAAAACTGAATTTGAAGGGTGTTTTCATATACAACAGAGCAGGACTTGGGAATCTCTGGCCCTCCACATGTTGTTGGACTCCCATCAGCCCCAGCCAGCCTGGCCAAGAGTCAGAGATAATGGGAGTTGTAGTCCAACATCCTTTAGAGTGCCACAGGTTCCCCAGCAGTATAGGCTAAACTTGAAGTGTAGTACAATTGATAGACAGTTAGGTATGGATATCAGAAACCAGGTTTTAATACCCATCAGCTTGAAAGTCACTGGGCAAGCAATAACATATCTCAGCCTAACCTTTATCATAAGGTGGCTGTGGCGTTACAGGTATATTGCCTCTCTAAAATCTTTGCACCTTAAAACCCGTTTCCTCATTTGTATATTAACTGTGAGGTATATTCATGTTATACCTGGTTAATAAGGACAGAGTTACTTTTAATAAAAGGAAAAGCCTGGTGCCATCTGGCATTCATTTCTACAGTTGCGTACAAATTAAAATAGTTGTCAGCTGACTGTTATTTGCTGTTCAGATTCCACCTGAAGAGTTGGTTTGCACAAGCTTTCCCTTCTTTCTTTTCTTATTTTGTGGTTAATGGGTTGAGAAACTGAGTGGAAGAAGGCAGAGGAGTGCTGGAAGGAGAGCGCTGATATTTCTTTATGTATTCATGCTCTGTAGAAGTGTAATTTCTTTACAAAAAATGAATAACAACAAAGACAACAAATGCACAACCATTACTTTGGGTATGTCTTGAGTTCACAGATCATGGGACCAAGATGGCAGGCAAGGCTAAGGCTTTGGAATTCCTTACAAATGTAAACTATTCTGCACTTAAAGTACAAAGCTGAATGGACAATAATAAATTATCCCTGCTTCTGCAAAGAAACTCAACGGTGGTTCATTGGATTGGGACACAATGACTTTTCCACACAGGGCAGAGAGCTAATTTTAGAGCTGAAATCTTTGCATGGGTTAAAGGTGACACCATCAGGAGGCTTCACAAAAAGTGACCTCATTAAGCATGAACCTGCCCTGAAGACCTGCTTTTGTGATGTCTGAGAATATTTTCTCTGTCATAAACAATGCAAGGCTGCTTAGAGCAATCCCAAATGTTATGGTATCCTGTGTCATTTATATGAACAATTGCCTCGTAATGGCTCTGTAAGGCAAGTTGTTCAAGGCTACATGGTAAATTTCACACCTGAGTAAGGATTGTGCACCTGAAACTTGTGGATCGTTCCTGTGCAACTTGTCTCTTAGATATTTCCCCAGTGGTGAAACAAAAGGAATCAAATGGACCTTACACACTCAGGTGGCTAAGGATGCAGCAATGTCTAAAGGTGCTCTTCACAGGCAAGGATTCTCTCTCTCTCTTTCCCCCCCAGAACGACTTTCCAATACCAATCGAATAGCCATGGTGAGATATGATTAAATTAGCCCAGAGCAATCCCATTTTAGCAAGGACAGAGAGCCAGATTACCTGGCCTGTTTTAGTTCTTAAACTCGGTTTCAAACCAGGTTAGGTTTTGTGTTTGTTAAGAATGCTGGAAACATAGGCTTCTACACATGTCCCACAACTATTAATTCTGGCTACAAACCATTTGCAAATTCGCTCTTACTCAGGTCTTATTCAGCTGAACACTAAATAGGCCAGGGAAAATTCATTTCCTTGGCCTTTAAATATTGACATTCTACCCTAATAGCCATCCTAGTCTGGATCCATTCCTAAAGGAATATTAGGAGTCTGGCTGGTATCAGAAAGAAGGTGCGAAAGGCCTGTGAATGTGTTGCCACCTTCATCCGTTTTGATTCACTTCTGGACTTGTAACAAAACTCGATTAAGGCAACCAGCATGGCTAGTCCAAGCCCACCGATGAGGATGTAGAAAACACCGGCTACGTTGCTGAGACTCAAAGCACTTGTTTTGTCCTACAAGAGAAAGGAAAAGGGAGAAGGGATGTGGGAGGGGGAAACATGCTGTTAGCACAACACTATTCTTCAGAACAACGACACAAAGTGCTACATATGATACAATAAGCCTGGGAAGCCACCACTTGTTTTAAAACACACAGAAGACATTTCAACTTCCCTTCTTTGCATCTGAATATTCTTCCCCCACTGAACACACAAAGTTGATTAAACACTTCAGTGGCTTTGCAACTCTTTGGGAAAGGTGTGGACTAGATGCTTTGAATCATCCTTAAATACTTATGTGCCCTCAAATGCCTAGGGACTTTCAATTATTGATATAAAAAATGTTATCTACTGTGAGCTGACATTTTGCTAGTCTCCAATCTTTTCCTCTCCTAAAATAACTCACTCTCTTGGAAATGCCTATTCCTTTTCTTCTTTGATTGTTTCCCCCGCAACTTCTGTTGCTGAGCAACAAATCAAAATCACTTGCTTTATTCTCCTCTGACATGGCCCTCCCCCTTTGTGCAATATCCAGGTTGCAGTGACACTGAAAAGGTGCTCGCCATAGACATGTATTTGATTTCTATTCAAAAAAGCAGTTATTATGTGCCTAAGTTCAGTTGATGCATTAAAAAAAATTATTGATAAAGGAGGGCTATTAGTCACCTATTGATCATCTTTAGTGTTTGATGTCGATTGCAAACTTATTTTAAAAACACCCAGTAATTAATCTGCCCCTGTTAAATATATAGGTATAATTCTTCCCTATTTTACAAAGGTAGAAGCTGATCTGTAATACCGGTATTAGCATTAGCAGCACAGCAAACATTGGTGTCTAATGTGACGACTATTCTATACATCTGATTCAGTCTGAGTTTTAGTTAGATAACTAGTTTCACATCTAGTTAACAATATGCAGACCACAGATATCAGATGGTTGCTGGGTTTACCTGAGGTAAATAGTGCTTGAATAGGCTGTTCAAGTCAGAGGAACATTTCTACAAGGGATTATTGAGTCATAAAAGTTTAACATAGAACAGTGTTGTTTATGTGTGTACGTCAGTCAGTTCCTGAATTTTCAGCAATATGGTTCCTGAATTTTCAGCAATATGGTTCCAAGACCATATTACACCTTTCAAATAAAAAGGGACTTTGTCATGGCTGTCATAAATATCAGGTTCATGTTATTAATGCAGCCGGCAAATGTAAATGTAAGATAAAACCAGACAAATATTATAAAGTCGACACACAACCTCTGCCCTGAAACCAAATGATTCAGAATGCAGCAAATATGTGTCGAAATGTCCGCCATATTCTAAAATGTTTGTCTGCTTTCATTAACTGATAGTGGTCTTTACAAGTAGGAATATATATATATATATATATTTAAAATGTTTAATCTTGCTCCTCTTTTCCGGTTCAGCAGTGGGGATGCTTGCCTTACTTTTACTTGCTCACCTACTCAGTTCTCTCTCAATAAAACACAGCTGGTTCAAAGTGTTCAAAGCGTATTTTTCAAATGCTAAGGCCTATGGATTGAATCACAAATCTGTGATCTTTAGATACAGCCAATTCTTCTTTTGCAGGGGATACTGGAAACATATGCTGTGCTTTCTAAGATCTCTGCTGTTGTTAGAATCCATCTCACAGGATAAAAGCTTGGCAACTTTATGATGCAACTTTTCGTGGTTCTTTCAGAAGGAAGGTGGAAATGCAACACCCTTGTCAGATCAGTTATCAAGTTCGTGTTTTATTTATCATTTTTGATTTTGGTGTGAGTTTTTAGTATAATCAGTTATAATGTATTCATCTATAGGCAGTCAAACTTCTAGTTCCCTCACACAGCCTCTTTGTAGCTTCATAAGAACCCCAAAGCTATATGACCTATAAATTCAAATTATAGTGTTGCTTTCTGACAATGGAGCTTACCATGCAGACACCTTTGGCATGGAGTATTTGTTCTCCCCTCTCTTCTTTATGCACTGAAATGTGAATGCTAGTAGACTGCGCTCCTTTATTATATTGGCTTACTCAGTCCTTCAGAACCCTAAAATTCTGAGATGGAAATAAGAATCTCTGCTCCAGAAATGAGCTCAATGCACACTCAACTCTTCTCTAGCCTTTCCCATGCCAATGAACCATTAATCCAGATTCATCTTTCATGCATTTTCTAATTGTAAACATTCCAGCCTTTTTCGAATTATCTATTTTATCACGATTCTCGTGCTCAAAAACCCATCACACCAGTTGCCCATCTGCAGAAAGATGATATTTGACAGCCGGGCTCCACTTTGAAGATCTGATCATGTTCTTTTCACATTTAGAAGCATAAATACTAGCTCATACTTTTTGTCTGTCCCTCCCCCTTCCTCTCACTCACACAAAATGAGAGGGGAAATGGATATTGAGTGAGAGATAATATGTTCAGGGTGAGCTGTGTGTGCAAGTTGGGGTTCAAATTTCCTTCTTTCAGATTTCCAAAGATCTCCTGATAGAAACTTATTCACACATCAGTGCTTTGATTCTTAATGAGCTGCCAATGGGGGCATGTAATTGTAATGGAAATATACCCAAGCTTGAATTACCACACAAGTACAATCAGCAGCAGTGCCATTTATACATCTGCTCAATGTCTATAGGCTGCATGGCACAACTGGGACTCAGAGCCGTTATCCTAATTTTCCTTCTTGCTACTACAGTCGAGACAGGCCAGGGTGTGTGGAATGGCATGAAAAATATGGGTTATGAGGCCGAATGAAGCTTGGCTGGAGAGAAGGAGAGAGAGGGAGTGTGTGCACTTGTTAAAAATCCAGTTGTCACAATGTAGATTTAGGCTTGAAGCTGCTCCACAGGCATCTTGCCACTTCTTGGCTCTCAGGTTTTCTTTGCTAGAAGGATGGCGTTTCTAATTGCAAAGAGGTTCTCTGGAGAGTGACTATTGTCTTGCAATCACATAGTTCCTTCCCAGCTGGATGTTGGCACCAGGGTCATTGCCACACACCGCAAAGGCAAGGAAACAATTCCAGCTTGCCATGGCTTGCCTTGGCTTCTTGGCTCCAAAAGACCATGCCTGCTGCTTTTTCTTACAGTCTCCTGACTTAATAGCACTAGTAATAATAGAACATGAAGAGAAGGGGGGGGGAGGGAAAGGCACCAATCCCTGCACTAACTTCCTGAGAGAATCAAACTCTTTCCCTCAGCTGCAGAGCCTTGCTGTTTGGGCTTTGTGACAGATGCTCTCCCAAGGAGTTTGCCCATCATGCAGCCGGCTTATTAGTGGGAGTGTAAATGTCACAGCGTGTCTCCTGCAGAGGGAGAGTTACATTTGAGGGAAGAGAAGGAGGGAAGAGGAAGATTGGCAGGTGAAAAGCAAGCAAAAAAGCCCATCTTTCAGAAATGTTCCTGGCCTCGTTGCCATGGTGACAAGGCACCTTCCCGGTCTGCTTCTTTTTAACTGGTGGCAGTTTATCCCTCATCCCGTTTCTTGCCATTTTATTCTGCTCTGACACGAAGAAAAGAAAACTCTTTAAGGACCAAGTTCCCTGACTCCCTTCTCACATTAAGGGGACTGACAGAAAGCACCTTTGCACCACTTAGAAGGAGGTAGAGGAGTTTGATGTTGGTCTCTGGAGCACAAATGAGTATGTCAGGCCAATATAAAGCATCCTGCATCCACCTCAAGAGCAATACCATTTGACATGGTCATTTAGGGACTTCATATTTGTAATTTACAGAGGTGCTTTGCACCTTTTGTTTTGCCAATTCTCTTTTCTAATGTGGGAATATATTCCTCAGAACTCCAGATTCTGGAAATTCAGTCTTCTACAACATGTGTATGCAACTGCACAAGATGTATAAGGGAAGTAAAACATGTGACAGTGCAACACTATACATGTCTGCTCAGAAGTATGCCCCATTTTACAGGACTTATTCTCAGATAAAGTGTGTTTAGGATTGCAGTCTTAGCTGCTGAAGTGTGAGGTGCTTATTAGTATTCATGAGTGGTGTGAAAGAAAAGAAAACTGAGAAATTTGGAAAGCAGTAACAACGAAAACTATATTTATTTATTTATTTATTTTATTTAAGGAAACTTCCTGGTATGCAGAGAACTATGTAATCTTTAACGTTATGGTAACATTAATCTTTATCCTGTAAAATAAACAAACGAGTCTTACAGCTCAGAGTAAAGGACCTTCAGCTCAGAGAAAATCCATTCATGGCCATGTAAGAACTTGTGGGCTAGTATAGTTATGCCACTGACTGTGACTGTGATATGAAGCTTTTTAAAGCTCCACTCTGGGAAGATTTTCCCTCATTTCCCAATAGCTATTAAGTCAGTGTTGTGTTCATAAGGACATGACCTGGCAAAGACTTGTGTTTATAATTACATGTTTTTAACTTCCAGTTTATGCTTAAAGTTCTGGCAGGTTATTGTGCAGAGGGAATGCTTTGTCTGAGGGGCAACACTGTGGAAAGTTTATGCACAATATTGAAACTAGGAACTTAAGCTGGACTTTAATGGAACTACAGCTGCAAACCTATGCATGCTTACTTGGGAGTAGGCCTCACTGAAGACAATTAAATATATATATAAAATTTTGCATCTTCATCTTCAACCCTAATCTTTGGACTTGATTAAGAGTCTGTGGTCGGAGTCTGTGGTCCTTGATGCAGTCCCTCATACTTAAATCAAGGGAACAGAAATGTAGATCTTGCCACCCACTCTGTTATTATTAGACCAAGCTACATGGTAGATATATTTATTAAGAGTCTATTTTGCTTATATAATTTAAATTGGAGAAAAGCATTTCCTTCTATTCTGAGCTTCTAGTTAATGCACATGTTACTTTAAAGCACATGAGGACACTGTCTAGTAAACTTGTTTGTAGTATCTTTGTCTGTTAACCCCACTCCTGAAAACTGAGAAATTTCTCCCAACCTGTTGAGACAAGATGTCTGCTATTCTCTCTCTCTCTCTCTCTCTCTCTCTCTCTCTCTCTCTCTCTCTCTCCAACCAAGATAAATCTGCTCCTGCATGAATAAAGCCTTTGAACTCCGGAAATTGTAAGTGATCATTTCAATCTGACTCACCAAAGCTGCAAGCTCTCATAACACATGTAAGCAATAAAATGACCAGATGATTAATTTGTTGCTAGGACTGAGTGAAGAAAATGTGGTTGTCTTACTGAGACAACGCAAACTTCCTACTGCCACTTCTGAGGGTCTGTGAAGTGCTGAGGCCACCACTGCACCTGCATTCCAGCCACTCATGGTGGCAGTAGCAGGTGTGGGCAGGCAGAATGGACCTTATATGTGCACTAGTTTCAGGCTGATACAGTCATTGGGCCCACATCAGGCCAGATGCTCACCAGCACTGGCTGTGAGAGTAGCTTATGATCCAGTGCATGTCAGCTCAGAATTGCAGTGTCCTTGGAACACCCAATTTCCAGGCCTCCCTCAGGGCTCTGCTGCTAGGGGTATCACTGGCATCTCTTTTGCCTGCCCATTTGAGCAGTGGATGTGGGAGGTCTTGGCTAGTGGAGTGATGCTTGAGTCCTTTTGCCATTGGTGGGTGGAAGAACGCTGGATAAGACATCAGAAGCAAGTGGAGGGAAGCTCTGCTCAATGCAAACTCCCCATAGCACAGTGTGAGATGGGTTTGGATCACAATCTCTTTAGGTAGAAGGGAATATATGGATTGAATAGATTAGATTCTTTAAAAATGGAAAAGTCAGCTAGGTGTTTTGTTTAAAAATTCAGCTCATTAAAAAACACACATATAAGCTGAAATGAAAAAAAAAAGGTTCCTAAACACATTTGCCATTTGCCTACATATATATTGCACAACAGTTGTAACTTTTGGTCTTCCTATACCTAATTCTACTCAAGATTTAGCACCTGAAAAATTCATGTAACATTTGTTATCATTTGAAATTGGGACTTTTATGTAAAATATGACAGTTGTGAAAGGGACGACAGTCTACAAGGCCCTCATTAGAGAAAATTAAGTGCAAGAAGATATTGTGTATGAGTTGTACCGTGATTGTGTCTGTGGTTAAGCCATGTATTGTAGTTCCAGTTTGTGCCCGAGGGTATGTATTCCCATATATGTTAATAAATAAATACAGGTAAATATCAGTGGGGATGAACACCCTGATTTGCATCATGTGACTGTCCTGGTAAGCACCTTATACATCAATCAGCTCACATTTTCTGTTTCCCCACTGATGTGCACATACTGCTTCTTGTATTGCTCATCTTACCAACGTGCATCAGCACTCAGTACTGACTTACGTAAATGAAGGATGGATGGGTTCATTCTGCTTGCAGGTAGCAGAATCCAGTAAAGGTTGGGGAAGATGCAGCAGCTGTTTTATGCATGCAGATTCCCTACTCCACTGGTAAGCTGGTATCTGGGTCAATTTCTCTGAACTGCTACATAGCCACATGTGTGAGGCCGGTAGAATGCAGTGGAGCCACTTGGCAAATAGTGAGTTGCATTGAGGATCCACTTGGGCAGCATTAGATGGCAACGTAGCATAGGTGTCAACTCCCTGGGGCCCTGGGTGCCCAAGTACCCACAAAATTCCCCATGAAGGCACCCACAAATTTCAGGACCAGGGGCATGCACGCTGCTTGGCATCCACAGCCCCAGGCTCCCACAGTCGCAGGGCCAAGTTGGCACTCCTGCCATGTAGGTACTCTAGTCAGTGGATGGATTCTGTAAACAGTTCACAATAAGTGCTATCTGCCTTCAGAACTTGCTGTATGTATGTATGTATGTATGTATGTATGTATGTATGTATGTATTTTTAAGGAGAAGACAACGGTGAGCATTTGATGTGTACCTCCATTTTTATATTGATCTAATTTTGCTGTGTATTAATTCTTCTTAATATTAACCTTCCTTCCTTCAGAGTTTCCTAGTCACATGGTTCTGAGCTACAAAACTTCCAGTGCTAGGTTTTCTTTTCTTTTCCCCCCTCCCCCTTTCCCTCCCTTCTTCCTTCCTTCCTTAACCTCTTTCATTTATTCATACATTTTCTCAGCAATCCCGGCATGCAGAATTAATAGATTTTACACACGGAGGGTCAAGAAGCTCTCACAAACCTCATGAATAGCCACGGTGATGTTTACATGCAATTCACACGTTTGGCTTCTCATCTCTATAAGAACATGCAGTTAATGTGATCCACACTGACGTCGTAGGATTCACGTAAACCCCTGTGCCCCTTTCTGCTCTGCTCTCTCATTCTAGTGTGTGGAAGGCGACAGGAAAAGAGATACAGTATTGTAGTGGTTCTGAGTTCTGCTGCCGCTGCTTGTTTTAAATGGGATCAGTGCCACAAGGATTTTGTTTGGAACACAGTGGCTATGGGGTTTTTCTAGCACTGATAAAGGTGGCCTATTAGCAAAGGCACCAAAAAAGCCCCCAAAAGCATATAGCTAAGTAGTTACTCTTCATATGAATGGTAATTGCTGAGCTTTTTGTAACATTGTAGGAGATGAAAAAAATTCTGAACTTAACAGGAGATCCTGCCCAGGGCATCTTAAAAGCAGTAGGAGGGGGGCTATTTATGTAGAAGTAATATTTTGCAGAGAAGAACAGAATTTGATTCTTCTGTCAACATTTTGCATGCTCATGATACTGTAAACAATTTACAGACCAATAGAGCAGGGACAGGCAATCAAAACTACTGGAAGGAAAAAGCATAACTTTCTTCTTATCCCCTCTTCCTCAAAATCTTAGAAAGGTAAGCAGTTTTATCATTGGTTAAAGAGATAAATGCTTTGCGAAATATGGAATTTCAGGTTTTTGAAAAAATTTTAAGGACAAGAGTGCCTACCAGAGGTCCTTCAGATATTGCCGGACTGCAGCTTCCATCATCCCTGACCATTGGGCCATGCTGGCTGGGGTTGATGAGAGTTGGGAGTGCAATAAGACCTGGAGAGCTACAGGTTAGGCACCCTGCTGTAGTGTTTGCAACCATATATTTGGTGAGCACAGTAATCAAAAGAGACTTGACACTTAATCAGCTAGAACCATCATCAAGAGAAAAGAGGAACATTGACAAGTGCTTTCCTCCAACACTGTGGGGAAAGGGCATTGGTTTGATACCCTGAATGGCTGCCCCAGTGTCACTCCCCACAGAACACTGTTATCTGTAGTTTTATGCAGTTGGAGTGGCTTGCAAGAGTATCCCGTATGGAGGTATAACGTCCTTGAATGAAGGACAAATCCAATCTTACCAGGCAGCTAGTCTGGATTTTGGAGAGAATTCAGTATCTAAACACAGTCCATCTCTTCCTCAGGTGTCAATAAAAGGGCTAGTTTTTTCCAAGTGTGATTCACCTAATAAGTCTTCCCTTTATTATCTGTCTGCTCACTGAATTCATCATTCTGCTTTATGTCAAATTTCCTGAGTCATACCCATGGTAGTATTTTCTGTTGACTCTTCACTGATGTCTCCTCCAATTTTACACTTTCTTCTCTATCATCTCTCTCTCGCTCTCTCTTTCACAAGCACACACAGTAATGGAATCAGTGTGATTTCATCAGTGTGAGAGTGTGAATGTGTTATAACAGAAAATCCTCATGGATTTTGCAGGAAATACCCATCATGGATCATTCCTATTAGATCCACTCAGATGATCCACTTCAGTGTGGTCTTTTCCAAGTGCTCTAATTCAGGCACTTTCCAAGTGCTCTAATTCAATCATGACGACATTCCAAATGGGTTCTGTTGTTTTTCTCCAATTCTTGCAAAAGTACCTTAATTTCTTTTTCTTGGGCAGTTCACCTTCCTCCTTCACCATACCTCCAAACCTGGAGTATAACTACTGACTGGTCTCTTTCAACTGCTCTGCTAAAATTTAGATATTGTCCACAGCACAGATAAGGGCACAGATAAATTGCCATTATCAAACTTCCTTCAAATAAAAAGGCTTTATTATGTTCTGAGTCTTTCTGGCCTTTCTGCCATGCCCACCCTCTGTTTTTTTTTATTTCTTCTATTTCTTTACATTCCATAGTGTTATCCACAAATGTTTTTCTTCTAGTTTTAAAGAGTGTACATTCAAAATCTGTCAACAGGAGCTTTTCCCCTCTTCACTTCCTTTCTTGTTGCAGGTCCTCAGTGCTCCAGTCCTAGTCATCTTCTGTACTTTCTGTGCCTATTGCCAATGGAAATTTTCATCATGTCTAGGAAGTAGAGTGACTTCCAATAGTACAGTGGTATCTTTTGTTATGAACTTAATTTGTTCTGGAGGTCCGTTCTTAACCTAAAACCAGAGGTACCACTTTAGCTAATGGGGCCTCTTGCTGCTGCGGCGCTGCCGGTGCATGATTTCTGTTCTCATCCTGAGGTAATGTTCTTAACCCAAGGTACTACTTCCGGGTTAGTGGAGTCTGTAACCTGAAGTGTTTGTAACCTGAGGTACCACTGTACTTGAATACTGTTGCCATA